>NC_067414.1:74389231-76889231 GCF_009764475.1 Pristis pectinata | reverse complement strand
TGTTTTCTTGCTGGAGAAAGCAGAGCAAATGAGGTTCTTACTCTAGCTTCAATGCACACATTGTGGATGCGTGAGCATAATCGGTTAGCAAAGACTTTGCACAAGGTAAACCCTCACTGGAATTCAGAAACCATCTACCATGAAGCACGTAAGATTATTGGTGCTCTGCATCAGGTTAGTAGGCTCACTATTCCTACATTGTTCAAAGATTGTCTTGGGCACAGTGCATGAAAAATACTAGCCCGAAAGTTCGACAATTCTGAACTAGCTTCAAGGTGCAATTAAAGTTATTGGAGGAAGATCCAGTGAGGCTCAACTCATATCTCATTTGTGTATAGTTGGGGTTTTACTGGGAAAATAGGCAGTCACTAAGGGTCCTCTTTGAATGATGATACAACAATTTACAACACACTGGTACACACACAAGGTGCACCGATCCTGAGGCAGATGCCCTCACACATCATTTCAACAGTACCAGGCAATCTGTGTTCACTAAAGTGAAAATACTGCCCGGCCATTATTTTGACAGTGGCATAAGACCCTGGATTTACATTCATGTTGCCTTCTGCATTCAGAAAGTTCCAGCCAGAGTCACTCAGAGAATTTTCAAAATTTTATATCCAGATTTTTCTAAATCTGACTGAAAATATGATCCTAGGTGGACTCTTCTATGTTGCTGCTTGCATAAGTAAATACAGAGTACAGCTATTGGTGGCAGTACCTCTCAACTTAAGCAGTAACATCTGATATAATGATATGTCAAGGCCACTCTATATGGTGCACTCTGTTCTTAAAAGTACCCTTACTCTTATATGCACTACGTTAAAGCACAATTAAGAGCCATTATTGATTTTCAATATTACACATGAAGGAAAAGAATGCAGTTACCCTTATACAGCTGTTGGCTTTACCTTCATAGAAATCAGTGTTAAAGAAATCTTGATTATTTAAATATTTGTAGTTGAATAATGAAACAAATATCTTTTGCTGTTGCAGTTTGCTCAGCTAATTAGGACCTGATTATCTTGGCAGCCAACAATTAATGAAATATTATTATAACTATTCCATTAAATCTACTCAGGCTCAGATTGCAGCAATTAGAAATGATTGTTTTTCCATTAAGGATTTCTGGCATTCTGTTCATTTGCAATCAATGTTCTACTTTTCAGTCATAACTTGCAATAAACGTGCAGAAACAAGGTGCTAGATTTTCAGCTTGCTACCCAACCACAAATGGTTTGACCACTTATTATGGATAACACCCAATTTTCATTTCTATTGAGATAATAATGATTAAAAACAGATGTATTTTAGACAGTAAATTAAACTATAGCATTGGTGAAAAAACAATAAGGTGCCCCATTAAATTCAAAATAACTAAAAGCAGTTTCAGAGGAACTCATTATAAGCTGATTTCCATAACCTTTGACCTGACTAAAGAGTACAATAAATGCAGATGTATCAGGTCTGAGAGTATACAAAACAGATCAAGGAGGCCCTCATGAACAAGTTACATTTTAATGATGCACCTATACCTGAAATGTCCCAAGGCGCTTGATAGGGAAATAATAAGCAGTACAGATGCCATATCAGTTGAGAGAAGTTTGAAATGGCAGCTAAAGGCTAACTTAAAAGGATTTTACAGAAGAAAAATGCAGGAAGTGTTCCAAAGATGAATACTGAGGCAACAGAAAGTGCTGACACCAATACTGGGGTGACAGAAGGTCAGAGAAAGAGAACCAAAGAATCTGCATGTGCAGCAGGTTACAGGCATAAAGAGAGCAATATAGTCTCAATATCTTAAGTGATGAGCTCTTCAATACCTCCTCTCACATGGTCTCACTGAGTGCCTGTGATGCCTTACTTGCTTATCTTCCATCTCTGTTTCACCAATCAAGAGAAGTGATTGGTGTAAACTAATACTCACTGATGAAGGGTCTTTGACCTGAAGCATAGAATGTCTTACTTTCCACAAGTGTTGCTTGACCTGTGAAATTTTTCCAGCCTTTTCTGTTCTTAGCTCACTGAAAGTTTTGATTGCAGGAAAATCATTGAAGCTGCGAGGAATGCTCACAAATGTTGATATCATTTGGGGGAAGATTTCTCCAGAACCATATTTCTATGGTTACGAAAATCCTACCAGAAAGTCACTGGTCAAATTTCCCAGCTGGAGCTGAGAAGTCTGGAAATGGCTGCAATTTTGTTTTATTCTTGGATAATCTATTTTCAACTGCACAGCATTTTTAGCATTCTGAGTAAGAATTTCTAGGCCTGCTTGTCAGGAAGAATATTCTTAAAGGTAAACTATGGGCTAAATGTAACAGCCCGTGTTCTTGAATGGCTGCACAATGCTGAAGAACCCAATTAATGAAAGCCAACCTCTATTTTTAAAAGGTTAAGGTGCACTGTGGATGGATCTGGTGATGACAGTACACTCAGATGTGGAAAGAGATTCAACAATGGCATTAGATGGGAGAGCACTGGTATCAAGAGCCACACTGAAGACTTTGGTGGAGAAAGTGTGTTCTATCCACAGAAGCCAGGAAGCTTTGCAAATTTTCAAGACAATGAGATGAGCTTGGCATGGGATTTAATACTAGGAGTCAAGCTCAGAGGATATATATGCAATTTTACAAAAAGTCACATAGTTAGTGAATACATCTTCAAATGTCATATCCCAACAACTTTCTGCACTGCTCAATGGATCACACCTCCATTCACCTTCCGACTAGTTCGTCAGTCATGAATCATAAGCAGTGTTCATATATTCAGCTTGTTCTCATATTTCAAAGTCTGCACACATAGCCAGTTATTCTACCACGGGAACTGCATCATCTAAGCACACTGCGTGACACTCACTGACACATTTCTCTTCGCAGCACAATATATGTTACAGAGGTGAGGGCACCAGTGTCTTTAAACTGCTGGGCACAGACTCAGCTTCATGTTCTTACCTCCATTAAAAAGACAGAACATGCAACTATTGGAGCAACCAACATGGGGTCTTGACCATCGATGATTCCCGAAACAATGGAAGATGATTATGTTCTCATACCCAATCATCCTCCACACAATTTCCCCCACGCTACAATCCCTGCTGGTTTAGAAGCTGCCGATGCTGTAAGAATACAATTCTTACTTTACTTACAAACCCACCTTTCTCCTTTCAGGCTCCTAACTGTACCCTGGCAAGAAAACATTGAAGACAAAAGAATAGCCTTGCTCAATCTTGCACTTGCAGCCAACAGTCCTCAGGAAGTCAGGTGCTTGTACCACAGCTCCTCTCTGGGGGAAGTTCATGGGAAAGTGAGGAGAATGAAACGGGATTCAGTTGAACAGTTGCTTGACGGTCACTGAGGACTTGGTGTCACTGAGGCACAGTGGTGTAGCGGTTAGTGTAACGCTTTACAGCGCCAGCGACCCGGGTTCAATTCCGGCCACTGTCTGTCAGGAGTTTGTACATTCTCCCCGTATCTGCCTGGGTTTCCTCCGGGTGCTCCGGTTTCCTCCCACATTCCAAAGACGTACGGGTTAGGAAGTTGTGGGCATGCTATGTTGGCGCCAGAAGTGTGGTGACACTTGCGGGCTGCCCCCAGAACACTCTGCGCAAAAAGATGTGTTTCAATGTACATGTGACTTATCTTGATGGGCTGGAGAGTGGGTTTTTATGACCATAACTATGGCTCTGAATGCAATATAGTCATCTCTCTTAGAATGTAGAGCAGATGCAAGTTCTCTCATTCAACAGTGAATGACAGTGAATTCAACAGCAAGTTACAAGGTACTGTGAATATCTCAAGCCAGAAGAAATGAAACACATCAGTGCTTGTGGCCATTGGTCATTTTGACAACTGCTGTTAAATGTCATTCTTTCTTGATGCAGAAGGTGCAGTTGTGAAAGGGTTTAGTAGTGAAGCATTTAATGAAGTGTGGATATCTCACTCACTATGCTTGACTGATGTTCAAGTTGGAAAATTGTCCATAAGCAGCTTGGGCAACAGTGACTACCGGCTGAGAGCCCCTCCCTTGCCCTGCCTTTGCTCCCTCAACCATTTCATGTGCCCTCCACTCATTTTCAAACCTGCAAGAGAAAATGCCAATATCTAATGGCATCTGAATTATGGAGAAGTCTTGGTCAGCACAGAATCCTTCACTTATATTCCCAATTCTAGCCTGCAAGTAAATAATGAAAGATCTTCTATGTATTTAGTGCATTTTACAAATGAGATGACTGTTGCTGCATTGGAGCCATTTTTACACAGCAAGGTGCTATTAAAAACAATGAGATAATTCGTCAAATTCTCAAAACCTGTGTGCTCCAAGTGTATGAATTGATCTTGGCAGGCAAAAGTGCAAAGCCCCAGTAATGGCTTTGGAGCTGACTGTTCCTCTGATTGAATTATTTCAATGAGGTTTCACCACTAGCTGCACTACTAGAGTTTGAAAGCTCACTGGCCTTTAAACTAGACAGAGTGTCAACAAGATGTACCAGGATATTGCCTGATTGGAAGACTTTAATTATGGGAAGAGATTATATAGGCTGGTTTAGTTTTCCTTAGAGAGGAGGCTAAGAGGTGACCTGATGGAAGTATATAAAATCTTTTTCCCTTGGTAGAGATATCAAAAACAAGAGGCACAGGTTTAAGGTGAGAGGAAGAAGTTTTAAAGGGGACCCGAGGGGTAAGTTTCTTTACACAGACAGTGGCTGATATCTGGAATGAGCTACCGGAGGAGGTGGTGGAATTGAATACAACTGCTATATTTAAGAAGCATTTAGACAGACATTTAAATAGGCGCATTGAAGGATATGGTCCTAATGCGAGCAAATGAGATTAGTGCAGGTGGGCAAAAGAGTCGGTATGGTCCTGTCTCTGTGATGTACAACTCTATGACTCTAGGTACACTTACGTATCTAGTAATAAGTCCATTCCAGACTGATGTTTTAATCTTTCTAGTTCAAGATGATCTAAAGTGGCAATGTCATTGCTCTAATGTTTATTCACAGGAGAATTTTGCTGTGTGTTTTTTTAGATTATTACGATGAGAGACTATATTCCTAAAATCCTTGGTTCTCAAGCATTTGATCAGTTTATTGGAACATATGAAGGATATGATGAAACAGTGAATCCCACTTTGTCCAATGTGTTTGCAACCGCTGCATTCCGTTTTGGTCATACAACTATCAGCCCGAGGATACAAAGACTTGATGAAAATTACAAGGAGCATCCCACATATCCAAGCATAAATCTCCACAAGACTTTTTTCAGTCCTTGGCGAATCATTAAAGAAGGTGAATGTTAGAGTTGCTGATATAAAACCAAACACAATTAACTCACTGTGTTTACTTAAGTCCGCCTCTGCTCTAAACCAGTATTTCTGTTGTGATTGATAGGGGGCTTAGATCCACTGTTCAGAGGGCTTCTAGCAAAGCCAGCAAAACTTCAAATGTCAAGTCAAATGATGATTGAAGAATTGACAGAGAAATTATTTGCTCTGACTAATGCTGTAGCTCTGGATTTAGCATCACTGAACCTACAAAGAGGGCGTGACCATGGTCTTCCAGGTAAGTGCAACCCCTGAGCTGGTGCAACCTGCAAGTACGATTAATCTCTGGTGTTTTTCATTCTATTCAGCAAATAATTAGCAGACAATTCAGTTCAAAATAATCCAATATATAAGAAGAGGACTATTTTTCAATTTGAACTATTCTAATGCAATGCTTTGTCAGCTCAAACTAAATTATTCAGTGTGCTTTGTTTACTGCAACAGTACCCCATTTGTGAAATGGGTTGGGGCCTCCACTTTAAAAAGGACATGCTGAGGAAGCTGATATGACTACATTAATCATTTATACAGACACATCTTATTGGAATTAAATTACAGGGGAAGTTATTATATTCCCGTTGCCTTATTTGCTTTGAAGATCATGGTAGTAAGAAGGCATTTACTGCAGTCACTACTGTTAAAGTCTCAACATTCAATGAAGTCCTTTTAGACAGACAGAGACAGTCCAACTCTGAGAGGAAGACAGAACCTCTTCAACATATCCTAATCATAGAATGGAACAGCATAGATGAAGGTACTTGTGCTGACTCTTTAAAAGAGCTGTTCAGTTACACCATTTTCCCTCTCCTTTCATAACACCATGAAAAATTTTCCTCCAAGTATTCATCTGGATCCCTTTGGAAGATACTATTGATTCTGTTGTCAACTATTGCAAACTATAGACTAAAAGTGAGTTATAATAGCTGAGTATAACAATTTACCAGTGCATTATATATGCATTTGAAGTTATTATTTATTATTTTAGTTGAGATTTATTTATTGAGTTAAAACTTCTACTAACCTACCAGAGCAAGTAATTGAGGATTATCCATTAAACCACCACACAATAATATCCAATCCCGTAATTTCAAGACTAAAGTTTGATTTTGATCATTCCAAAGCTAACAAAAAAATGACTTTATGTTACTTTTAGGATACAATGACTGGAGGGAATTTTGTAAACTTGAAAGATTGGAAACCAAAGCCAATTTAAGGAAAGTAATATCTGATTTAGATTTTGTTGAAAAGATAATGGATCTTTATGGGCATCCAGACAATATTGACATTTGGCTCGGTGGCTTGGCAGAAGATTTTCTCCCTGCAGCCAGAATTGGCCCATTATTTGCTTGTTTAATTGGAAAACAAATGAAAGCTTTAAGAGAAGGCGATAGGTGAGTTTTCTATAATATTGTTCCATCCCAATCCAGTCACATACACGGCTGTTAGCTTACGCTATTCTGGTAAATATCTAGTCTTGTCTTATTAACCAGCTTAATACAGATTAATCAAGTACTTTGAAGCAGAACAAATAGGACTAAACAAAAGCAAAGAATAGCAAAAATTACAAGCTTCTTTCCTTGGTAAGTGAATGCGATTGACTTTCAAAAGACGCAAGGTTGCAGTGATACTGTTGGATCCTACAGTTACTACAAATGGTCTCTGCAGTATTATTTGATTGGCAATAGTTTGGCAGCAAAAGAGCTGTTGGCAAGACCTGGAGCTTTATGAGAAAGGGTTATAAAGTAGAATAAAGTAAAATAAGATTACTTTTCAGAGTGTTGAATAAAAATTCCACAATTTACACATTTTGCTACCTGACAGTTAAATGTTAGTTCATACAGAACTCATAGATACATGAGAAGGAGCTGAATGGCACTCTCTGCCCAACTTTATCATGGAAGGAATTGGACTTGGTTTATTATTGTCACATGTACCGAGGTACAGAGAAAAACTTGTCTTGCATACCATTCATACAGATCAATTCATTACAACAGTGCATTGAGGTAGTACAGGGTAAAACAATACAGAATGCAGAATAAAGTGTCACAGCTACAGGCAAAGTGCAGTGCAGGCAGACAATAAGGTGAAAGGTCATAATGAGGTAGGTTGTGAAGTCAAGGGTCCATCTTATCGTATGAGGGAATCGTTCAATAGTCTTATAACAGCAGGACAGAAGCCGTCCTTCAGCCTGGTGGTACATGCTTTCAAGCTTTTGTATCTTCTGCCTGATGGGAGAAGGGAGAAGAGAGAATGCCCGGGGTGGGTAGGGTCTTTGATTATGCTGGTTGCTTTACCGAGGCAGCAAGAAGTATAGACAGAGTCCATGGAGGGGAGGCTGGTCTCCATGTTGTGCTGAGCTGTGTCCACAACTCTCTGCAGTTTCTTGCAGTCTCAGGCACAGCAGTTGCCATACCAAGCCATGATGCATCCAGATAGGATGCTTTCTATGGTGCATCGATAAAAGTTGCTGAGTGTCAAGGGGGACATGCGAAATTTCTTTAGTCTCCTGAGGAAGTAGAGCTGCTGGTGAGTTTCTTGGCCATGGCGCCTACATGGTTGGACCAGGACAGGCTATTGGTGACGTTTACTCCTAGAAACTCTTAACCGTCTCAACCTCAGCACCGTTGATGTAGACAGGTGCACGTGCACCGCACCCACCCCCCCCACCCCCTTCCTGAAGTCAAAGACTAGCTCTTTTGTTTTGCTGACGTTGACGGAAATGTTGTTGTCACTAAGCTATCTCCTTCCTGTATTCCAACTCATTGTTATTTGAGATAAGGCCCACTATGGTGGTATCATCTGAAAACTTGTAGATGGCATTAGAGGAGAATCTGACTATACAGTCATGAGTGTATAGGGAGTAGAGTGGAGGGCTGAGGATGCAGCCTTGTGGGGCACTACTTTTGAGAATGATCATGCTGGAGGTATTGCTGCCTATCCTCACTGACTGCGGTCTGTTGGTCAGGAAGTCAAGGATCCAGTTGCAGAGGGAGGTGTTGAGTCCCAGGTCTCAGAGTTTGCTGATGAGTTTGATTGGAATTATTGTATTGAAGGCAGAGCTGTAGTCAATAAACAATAGATAAGATAGATAAGATAAGATCTCTTTATTAGTCACATGTACATCGAAACACACAGTGAAATGCATCTTTTGCGTAGAGTGTTCTGGGGGGGCAGCCCGCAAGTGTCGCCATGCTTCCAGCGCCAACATAGCATGTCCACAACTTCCTAACCCGTACGTCTTTGGAATGTGGGAGGAAACCGGAGCACCCGGAGGAAACCCACGCAGACACGGGGACAATGTACAAACTCCTTACAGACAGTGGCTGGAATTGAACCCAGGTCACTGGGTCTAACGTAGGTGTATTTACTGTTTAGGTGCTGCAGAGTTGAGTATAGGGCCAGGGAGGTGGCATCCGTTGTAGACCTGTTTTGACGGCAGGCGAACTGCTGTGGGACCTGCACCAGGTTCACCACCACTTTTTAAAGGCAATTGGGAAAGGGCAATAAAAGCTAGCCTTGTCAGAAAAGCATAAAACCTGGAAAATGAACAACAAAAAAAAATACATGTGGTATACAAAAATACAACTGCAAGAAATTGACAAAGATCAGTATCTATAACACAAATATATTGTACTGCTTGGTCCCAGGTATTATGCACAAGACGTCATTTACTATGTTATTTATACCCTGGGTTGTAACTGCAGATTCATTCCTTGTAACTTTATTGTGATGCAACACAATGTGATCATATTTTAAAATGTGTTTGCAGTTTAAAACCAATTCATTGGCTGTAATGTTCTTTAAAAAGCTCCAAGGCATGATAAGAACTAAATGAATGCAAATTCTTTCTTTCCTAAGCACAAGAAACAATACAATTACAGATTCTTCCCATCTTCGCTCAGCCATCAAGAAGTACGTTGGAGACCTCCCAGTGTGACATGTAGTTCTTTCTCAAGCAATTCTGATGATTTTCCTTCCACCACTTTTTCTTCAAGTATATTCCAGAAGTTGATCCTTTCCCAGGGTGCCTTTCATCTCCCTGCATGGCTTGAATGCAACTTCACTTGTTCTGACTGAGGTGTGTTTCAGTGACAAACTCCTCCCACCCCATCCACTTGCATCTGGTTATATTTTACTGAAACCGGTGTCTGCTTATAATTCAGCCGTGAGTGGATTCGGTCGTGGAGCTCTGAAACCACGCACCGTTGCTTGGGTTTGTTTTATTCTTCTTTGTCCACTAACTGCTCCCTATGGAGTACAGCACCTTTTGCATCATGATGCTTGACAGACTGTGACGAAGCTCTGTGTGAGGTGGCTACCATAACCCTGGGATAGTAAATGATCCAAAGTAGAGTTCAGTGCTTTCAGTATTGGTCTTTCTTCTGGAGAGGTGTTGGTCATTCTTAAGCAGCCTTTCAGCACTCAGTATACCAATGCATTTCACTTGTTCTTGACTAAAGTGTTCTTTGAAAACATAAATATAATAAGTAAATGAATGTGACAAATAATGGTGCCAAATGTAAAAAGCAGCCTTCCTACTGTGGAAATACCGGAAAGTGAGATGGTTTGAAACTAGTCCGGGAATTCAAATGATAAACTTGTGACATATTATCCTCTGAAGCACAGAGACAGAAGTTTGCTCTCACACCTATTCTGTAACAAAAGCTTCCTTCTGCTTCCCAGGTTTTGGTGGGAAAATCCTGGTGTCTTCACATCTGCTCAAAGAAATGAACTTTCCCAACACTCACTGTCCCGTGTCATTTGCGATAATACTGCAATCACTGAGGTGCCACTGGATGCTTTTAGAGTAGGACAGTACCCAGAAAACTTCATAGACTGTGATCAGGTTCCTGGGCTGAACCTCCTGGCATGGCGTGAAAATCCTCAACAAGGTACTTTGACTATTACGCCCTGCTCTACACTTACAAGTTGCATGCAGATTTATCATAATTCATAATTGGTATTGGTTTATTATGGTCGCCTGTACCATGATACAGTGAAAAACTTGTCTTGCATACCCTTTGTACAGATCAATTCATTACACAGTGCATTGAGGTAGTACAGGGTAAAAACAATAACACAATACAGAGTAAAGTGTCACAGCTACAGGGAAATGCATTGCAGGTAGACAATAAGGTACAAAGTCATAACAAGATAGATGGTGAGGTCAAGAGTCCATCTCATCGTCTAAGGGAACCATCCAATAGTCTTACCAGTAGTTTGCTATGAAGAGCAGCAAACTGTCAACTGGCAGAAAATATTGGAACAAAGCAAATAGCACAATAAGATGACTTTCAAATCATTTTAATATACAAATCCTGTGAAGTTTTATTTTTCAGTCTCATGCTAACTTCCTCTGTTTCCTTTGGAAGACCTCTATCTTCAGAATGGCAAAATAGTGCAGCATGTAGAGCTGCTGCCTCATTGCTCGAATGACTCTGGTTCATTCCTGATCCCAGGTGCTGCCTGTGTGGAATTTATATGTTTTCCCTGTGACTGCATGGGTGCTCTGCTTTCCCCCCCCCCACATCCTAAAGATGTTCGGATTGGCAGGTTAATTGGTTCTGGTATTAGTATTGGTTTATTATTTTCAGATGCACCAAGATACAGTGAAAAAGCTTTTGTTTTGAGTGCCAGCCAAACAGATCATGCCATATATAATTACATCTAGTTGGTATAAAAAGAACAGGATGCAAAATATAGTGTGGCAGTTGCAGAAAAAGGACAGGGCAGGTAGGAAATTGCTCATAGTCTGTAGGTGAGTGGAAGGTTCTGGAGGGAATTGACAGGAATGTGGGGAAAGTAAGAAATGGAATTAGTGCAAATGGGTTGTCTCGGTCAATCTGATTTCATGTAGTAGACTCCATGATCTCCATGAACATTCATTTCTGTCATAGTTCCCTTGTGGACTTTGGCATTGGTTGCTTCCTCTTCTTTCTCAGAGGCTTTTGACCTGTTTCACAATGTCTTGCACCCTAACACTAAAGTGCCACGGCCACAACACCAGAAAAAGCCCTGAACATTCCTGACTCTAGAATTTCTCACTATTACTTCACCTTTGTGGACCATCGGCTTTTAACCTCCTTATTCGTTCCTCCTCCTCTATGTTGTGCAGGACACCCCTCTAATGGGTTACTTTCTGCCTCACAGTTGTTTAACATTATGACCTCTTCTTGTTCAGTGGTAAGCCAAAGACAATGTGGATGCGGGGAATTGGGAGAGTATTGGGCAGAGGGGTGGAAGTAAATATTCTGAGGGGCAACGGAAATGGAGCCATGAGCTTCCTTTCTTCTTTCCTGCTCCAATATGGGCTGATTTATGATTGCACATGTCCTATGTTGGTGGGACCCACATTAAATAAACAGATCAGGCTCGCTTTACTTTATTTGATGTACTGTGTGCATCAACAGGGCAATATTAGATATAAATAAAATGAACTTTTGACCTTGTTCATCTTAAGTAGAGTCTTCCAGTGAGAGGCATCAGTGAGTTATTGAATCAAAATTGAAAGAATTAAAATAATACTGCCAGATAAATGATAAAGTTGGCGTTGTGATATTTTAACTTTGGTGTGATACACCAATTGTTAAATAGTTATTGAGATTTTACTATGTTTTGTGAATATATGTTTACTTCTGTTGTCAGAATAAATATAACTCAATGAAAGTTAAGGGATTTAACAATGTATGGGCAAAAGTGAAGAAAATATTATATCTATAAAGGTCAAAATTAGCCTATTAAGAAAAAAAATTCAGGTTAGAAAATGACAAGTCAGGCCAGAGAGATAAAGCTCTTTCTTGGTAGAAGAAGTTTCAATAATTACAGGAAAAATATGCTGGTTGTATTTGACAACTCTAATTTATATATTTTTAGTAGGATCATGTGGCCCTCCACCTCAAATAGAAAACGGAGTATTTGTGCAGTGTGCCAGTTCTGGGCAATCCATCATCTCGTATGTCTGTCATCATGGTTTTCACTTGCTTGGCCCAGAGGAGTTGACCTGCAGTATCAGGGGATGGAGCAGTGATCCACCAATCTGCAAAGGTAAAGATTACTATCTTTGTTTTGTGTGCACCATCTGAAATAATCCATCAAACATTGCATAAATTCTGTAAGCTCTGTTTATTTAATCTGAATTTGCCAGAATGAGATGTCAATATTTGCTGCTCTTTGCAGCAACACTTTTTAAACTCAAATAGCAAGGATTTGATTTTTGAATAAATTACTGGTTGCTTTATGGATGTTGATCTGTGAAGCACTGGAATGGAACACGGCTGAAGTCATAATGTTCAATAAGTGAATAAGTGGTGTGGAAATGATTGAGTGTTGTACTCTGAAATGTAGGCTGTCATTAATTGTGCTTCTTTGTGGTTTTATATCATATAAGTTGGTCACCTTAATATACAAAATCAAAAACAATTAATACTACTAGTAACACGGCACAAATATCCTCAACTATATCAAGGCCAATATAGTTGTTTCCATGTCACACATCATCATCCATGATGGAGAGCAAAAGACACCTACAAGTGGCCTCAGGCAAAATTGCCACATGGATACCCCTACATGGCCTCTTTGTAAGGTCTCCAATGTTACATTTATCAGTCATCAGCCAATTTGAAGTTCACAATGGCATTATAAGAGGCACCTAAATACACTGGACATAGGAATGAATATAGGCCGACTATATGTTTGTGTAGTGCTTAAGACCTATGCATCAAACACCAGCCACACAGCTCCTGTGCACTGGCATCTATCCAGAAAGGCTTGTCATCCACACGCAAAAAAATAATGATTCTAACCCAGCTATTTACCAACACATTAGCCACTTCCCAATCATCACTTTGGAAGGAGGCATTAAGTGAGATGTACACATCAGGAAGCTGCCTGCTGTTGCTTAGTTCATGTTCTATTAGAACCAAGCCTCATCGCAATCTTGATCTAAATATGAATTGAATTGATGAATATCTGATAATTGGGAGTAGATATCTTCAATACCAAAGCAACATACATCATCCCCCACCTCACCTGGTTCCACCTGTCACCTACCAGCTTCTGTCTCATCCTTCCCTCTCACCTCTTTACACTGGCTATCTTCCCTCTACATTCTCAGTGCTGATGCAGAGTCTCAACCCAAATGTCGACCATCCCTTTGCCTCCACAGATGCTGCCTGACCCACTGAGTTCCTCCAGCAGTTTGTTTTTTGCTCCAGGTTCCAGAGTCTCCAGTCTCTTGAGTCTCCACTGAGGATGACAACTTGACAAAACTGAAGTCAATGAAAAATTCCAGTTAAAAGGCTTCCACTGACGTAAAATTCCTCAGTGAAGCGACCTATGCCCAAATATCTTCAACTGCTTCATCAGTGATTTTATGTTCTCCCATTGTTCAATAGGTAAAGACAATATAGAGAAGTAGGTCACCTAAACCAGGAGATCCCAGGTGCATGCCCCAGTCTTCATTACTTAAACCAATCCCAGAAAATTAAACTTTAATCATTGCGAATCAATTTATAATCAAGTGGCAGCCTGAGTGAAATTTATGTTTTCACCATCCAGCTGAAAGCTTATGAGCGATTGGATGAAGATTGTTGATGAAGGCTGGACCTGTAACGTTCCTATTCGATGAGTAGTGCTGTGCCACCTTCATGAACTGAGTGGGTTGCTGGGCCGTTTTCAGAGGGCAGTTAAAAGGGAACCATGTTGCTGTGGGTCTGGAGACAGTAATTTCAATAGTGCACCACCTGCATGTTCCACTCATTTACCCCATGGTGAAAGCGAGAAGTAACAGTAATAGATCTGTAATACCAGCTTTGGATTTGTACGTGTGTATTTTCTTATAATGCTGAAGATTCATCTCCTTATTTTAGACATTAATGAATGTGAAAATGCTGCAAGGCCTGCTTGTCACAGTTCTGCAAGTTGTGTGAACATTAAAGGAAGTTACAGATGCATCTGCTCAGATTCCTACCTCCTTTCAGAGGATGGACACAGCTGCACTGGTAACATTCCGTACAAATAACTTTCTCTGGAGGTGCTGTGTCATTGCAAACAGAACCAACAATTCAGATGTCCCTGTCAGTAAAACATATTGCAGCTGCAACATAGATGTATAATGAACATCACATTCTCTTCCTTCATTATCTGAGGTGACTCATTATCATAGCTCCACACATTGCCTGTTGGATGTTCACAAGGCAGAGTCTTCCTTCTCCTGCTTGATAAATAGCTGTGTATAAACACTAGTGATTACATCAGTTTCTCTTTCAAAGAAAACTAAAAGCTTAACCATTTATTCATACATTATTTTTCATACAGATGGATTTCTCCATAGAAATGTCATTAATCCTGCACTCCAATGACAGGGTGGGTTGTCTCTGCCAGGGAACTTTGGATTTTTCCCTTCTCCATGCCAGCTGTCGAGCGACTTTAGACTTACCCACCTTTGGATTCTCCCACTGGCTTTCCAAGGGAACCAGTAGGGATGGCTTCTCCATTTCCCCAAGTGTGATGACTCTTTCGGTTTTGGCATTCTCTGGGAAAGCGCCTCTTCCTCCATAGTTATAGCAAGGTCTATCTTTCACCTCCCCCTTTGGTTTCCCTCCTGCCTCCACTGTCAATATTTTGGTTCCTCTGTGTTTCCCATTTTTATAAATGCTCTGGCATTTCATTTTCCGATCACTGATCTCCTTACCCACAGATAGCTTCTCTAAATTGTATAAAAAAATTTAGCTTATAGAGGATTAATGCCTCTATTATTCAAGCCCTTGGGATCAAACACGAGATATATCCCTAATCCTTGGGAGACTCTGGGCAATCAGCTGACCATGCAAATGATTCCAGGCAATGCCTATAATCATTTCTCAGCACTTATCTTCCCTGAGCTCATTCATACTTTCCCCATAGGCAACTTGCAAATGCTTGCAAGTACACTCCTGGTTTCTGGTAAATGGTATCATGGACAATCAGCACTCAGTCCTGCTGTTCTTAGGACCTATTTCTTTAGACCATGGAGGGCATTCCCTTCTCTGCAGGTAAACCCCTGTACACCTCACCTAATCAAGTAGGTCAAGATGAAGACTTCTTTTGTTTCATCTCTTTGCAACCATCAACACCAATAAGTTGTTCTGCTGCTAGAAATGTTGACTTGAGCAAATGCACATGAGCCAGCTGAGGTAATTTTTCTGCAAATTCTTGCATTTGAAGTACAGTTTATGACATGGCAAACTCAATCAAGAATGAGCGAGTCTCTGATTCCATCAACTATACTTCAACTGTGTGTTCCTGGAACACATTTACAATGAGGTCATGGGTGATGGCTTGCCCATGGGCCTCAATCATCAGTCACTAATCTGTTCCAGTGGGCACCATTAAACACCATTCAGTTGACTGAGCTGTTCTCCAATTCTGTGATTTTACATTTATACTCTTGTGTGATTCCCTCATTCATGCTTTTGATTCTATAGAATCTTAAAGATGGCCTTTAGGTTTTCCCTTCTGCCTCTGCTTTTCCTGCCTACTTCTAATTCCACAAACTATTCACTGATTATTGTATTGTTCTCCACATTCTTTCCTTCCAACTCCATAATTGGTTCCTTATCAACTACTGTCTAATAGTAATCACAATAATCACACCTCCATTTATTGTTTCTCCCCTCTTGTGCTTACAACTACAGTATATAAATCCTTTTTTGGATGGGGGGGGGGAACCCCTGTCCCCATTCCCCGTCTATGTTTATTTTTGCTACACCATATTCTGTTATCCACTCTGATATCAGATTTTGGAGTGATTCTCTTTGTTATTGTTTGTCCTGCAATGCAAAGTCCTGCCACAATCACCAAAATCTGTGGAGCAGAGTTCTTCCAGCATTTCTGTACCTCGTAGTAGTTTGGCTGTGTGATTTTTCAAAAGACAAATAACTGGGATGCTATTATCAAATAACTTTGTTCAGATTGCATGTCACACTTTCTGCAAACACCAGTAATACTTTCACCCTGATTACAAATCACCTGAATTCACAGATCCCAACTCAACTGATATTTGCTTCCTCCCTCATTCCCCAGATAGTCAGTTGGGAAGAACCTGTCTTCTCATATTCAACTGTCCAGGTGAACATGTCCAACTACTATACTGATGTTCATACTCCTTATCCATTTTGTGAACTTGGTTGGGTATGTGATCAGCTCTGGATTGGCCACCTTGGCTACGTGTACCATGTCTCTTCATTGTAGTCTTGTGACATAGACTGAGGCTGTTAGGTTCCAATGTGAACAGTTTGTCTTAGATAAATCAGTTATGGCAAAGTTTACCATTCTACTGTTCCATTATGAAATGCAAATTACTCAATTATCAGGAGTTACTGCTTCTTCATATAACACAGAACAAAGCAATCCAAGGTTTATGCCTTGTGGTTCTACACAGTGGTACTCCCTTTAATTTGAGTTTTTTTCCCTGTATAAGCATTTGGTGATCAGCAAGATAATTCCACATGGGTGAGGGCGAAGCCACAAGGTAAAGATCCCAGAAGATCCTGCTTTATTCCAGATTTCACAATTTTAAAGAGGGTAGCAACGTGAAATAAATTCATGTCACTGAAGCAAAACAATATGGGACAATCATCCAAGAGCAACTCACTTGATATTTCCAGTATCTGGTAGTACTTCCAGACATTTGCAACCTTTGTCCTTCTAAGTAGGTATGGATCGTGCATTTGGGAAATGCTGGGAATTGTAGTGTACTCCATTACATTCCTGACATGCCTTGTAGGTGATGAAAAGGCTTTGAGGGAATTGCTGGTGAGTCACTCACCAAGGGATACCTAGTCTCAAACCTGCTTTTGTAACTGCAGTAGTTATATGGATTGTCCAGTTAATTTTCTGATCAAAGATCCTGAAGGTGAGGATCTAAATGATGGTAATGTCATTGAAAGTCAAGGGTAAATGGTTGGACTCTAGCTTGTTGGCAGTGGTTGTTAACTGGTACTTGCATGGCTCGAATGTAAGATGGTTGAAAATATAAATAGACATTTCTCCCCAAGCAAATATGTAAGCTGTAATCTAATGGGTCGAGGAAAATATTGGAGATATAAAATGACAGAGGGAAGCAGAAATCTAAGAATCTAACTTTCAAACATGTAAATTAGGAGTAAGCATAGGCCACTCCTCCTCAAATTTATCATTCAATAAAATCATGGTTGATCCTCTTGTAAACCCAACTCCACATTCCCATCTACCTGTGGCAAACTTTTATCCTCTTGCTTAACAAGTATCCATCTGTTTCTGCCATAAAAATATTCAAAGGCTCTTGCTTCTACCACCCTTTGAGGAAGAGAATTCCAAGAACTCACAACACTTTGAGAGAAAAGCTTTGATCTCATTGCTGTCTTAAATGAGTGATACTTTATTTTTAAACAGCAAACCTTCATTCTATATACATTCTCTCCATATCCACCCAGTTCAGGTTTCTCAGGAACTTAAAGTTTTAATCATGTCCCCTCTAAATTCCAGTGGATATAAGTCTAGCTTATTCAGTCTTTCCCCATACGACAACCCACTGTTCCAAATGTTAGTCCTAGTATTACTTAGTTGTTTCATAGAAGGAAAGGAAAAAATCCTGACTATCAATGTCCCACTGATTACAGAAACAAACTCAAAATAGGAAGAATAACAATACGTTAATCAATTAGCTGCCCTCAAAACTCCACTAGATCCAGAATGTCAGAATCTTTATGATGATGGTGAATGAATTATTGAGTCTAAGACTAAGATTCCTGCTTCTTGCTGCCATTTTTATGGGTCCAGTATTTTGTGAATACCTTTGTGAAGATGACAAATTGCCTCATGAAACTTTATTATTTTAAACTGGAACAAGGGACATCCTGGAAATGTAATTCAATAACTTTTGAATCTAATTTGAGGAATGGTGACTATTGTGTTAAAGATCAGTGAAAGAATATTAGGGAAATGAATCTCATGTTTAATAAATCCATTTATCTGGGATTTGCATGGCTCGAATTTAAGATGGTTGAAAAAATTAGTCCATTTATCGTTATGTTTAGTAGACGAACCTTACCCATTAGCTTTTGAAATAAAGGGAACATAAGGATGTTTCCTGCTGTTTTCCAGTGCATAGCTGTAGTGAGCAGGCCACCTCGCTCAACCTCTGCTGCCAGTATATACTCAGGAACCTTTGCCTATTGCCATCAGGTAGAGCATTAAACAGACAATATAAATTGGTTGAATAAACAATCAGGTGTGTTCTGAAAACAGAAAGAATTGAGGTGCACAATGAAAGGGTGAGTGGATGGATGTGGCGTTTTCTGTAACCAATTTTATTCACCACTTGATTTCTCAAAGCAGAGGCAATCTTTTGGTATGTGTCAGCTTTGTGATGTTTTGCAATTTGTTTAATATTAATTGACAGTGTTATGTAGAAAGTTCAAATTTAAATATGTATCAATTTATCCTGTTTGCTTGCAGTTATAAATTTCCGATATGAAACATCTTCCATTTATTTAGCATCATTAATATTTTGTTTGCCAGGCAGGAAGTAACACCAAGCAAATTTTTGATTAATGTGCATTTTCAACACATATAACCCTCTAATTTCCATATATACACATTGGCACAATTTATATTTTTAGATTAGTCTAGGACAGGATATTTATACAGAAATCTATATTTTAAATCTGTTTTAATTTAATTATAAATTCAATTCACAAAACAAATAGGAAAGCTGGAATTACGCACGTATAATATTGTTTACTCCATTTTTAGAACACTTGTCACTTTCCTTGGCATGAGATCAATTCCACCTCATAGAAAAGACTATCAAGGAATCTATCAGAACAAATCTACTTTAATGCTGCCAATTCACTTACTGAGCTGCTAACATGAGCTTAATGGCACAGACTTTCTGATCTGTGTTATTTTAACACCAACATTAGACCATTTATTGCAAACTAATTAATGGCATAATTAAAACAACGCTGATTGGGAGATCTAGGCCATTAACTCAAGTCCTCAGATGTTTGGTAATTCCACCATGTTGAATAAAAAGGGGCAATTTCAAGAGAAACCATCTTAGCGTTTCAGGAGAAATCGCTGCCCAAACAATGCACAAAGGTGAAAATCATTTGAAAAAGATAGTATGGCCATGAAGGAGCTTTCCTAATTTTTATCCATTTAGATGAATGGATAAAAAAGATCTGGTAGTGTCCAGTATTATTAACTCTTTGTTCTTGGTTGGTGAAATTTTATAACACCAATTTTAATAGGCATTATTTTATAACATGAGCAAGAAAAAATGATACAGCCTTACAATTAAATAAAAATCAATAAAATATAGATGTTGGAAATTTGAAATAAAAACAGAAATGACTGGAAACACTCAGCAGGTTAGGCAGCATCTATGGAAAGAGAAACACATTTCAGGTTGAAAAGGCTTTTGTTGGAAATGGGAAGGAGAGAAAACTTGTTTGCAACTCTGACGAAGGGGCTTTGAACTGAAATAGAGTCATAGAGTCAAAAAGTCATACAGCATGGAAACAGGCCCTTTGGCCCAACTGGTCCATGCTGACCAAGATTCCCATCATGGCTAATCCCATTTGCTCGCATTTGGCCCATATCCCTCTGAAATGTTAACTTTGTTTCTCTTTCCACAGGCACTGCCTGCCCTGCTGAGTGTTTCCAACTTTGCAGTTATTTCTGAACTTGCAGCAGTCAGATGTCATGTTCAGATTGGGAACAATTATATTGGTACATTACCACTTTGGGTGTGATACTTCATAACACAGTCTAACAGGAAAATTTGCCCTGATGTTTCATAATTTTTTTTTGTTTGACTCGGATAAAAATGTGTCTGCATTCTGAGTTGGAAATTCAATTGGTAAATAACATTGAAAATAAATCATGTGTAAAGTTAATATTTTTTACATAAATATTTATTTCCTTTTTCACATGAGATTATCCCAGCTAGCAAAACAAAAACATTCACCAACCCGTGGGCACTTAGCTTCAAAACTATGGATTAATTCACCCAGCACAACTCAACAGAAAACAAATCACACCAATGTATACAAAAAAGGAAAGCAGCTAAAAATCCTGAAACAGAAGCAGAAAATGTAACAACTATTCCCACTATTTTGCTTTTATTTGATTAAGACCCGTCATATTGAAAAAAAGAACTTATGTTTATGTTGTGCCTTTCACAGCTTTAGTTTCACAGCCAATAAATTATCTCTGAAGTGTAGTTACTGTTGCTGTTGACATCTCTGATAGCCAATTTGGACACAACAAATTCCAATAAACAGAATAGACAGCTTAGGTAAGAAAAAACACTGTGGATGCATAGATAATAAGGCAGAAGCTCTGAAAAGACAGTGAAAAAGAAAAGTCAGGATTATGAGAAGACAGTGAAAGTAAAATAAGCCTAACCTTATGGACTGTCTATATATCATGCATGTAACACAGAGGTATTGTAAACGTTCATTAGAACAAGTCATGTCATAACAGCAATTACTGAAAGATAGGCACTGCAAGGTTTAGCTTAAGTTAAGTATTCTGGATTCTAAGATCTTCAGAAGGGACTGCAAAGAATGAAAGTGAAAAGAGATGCCAGCCTAATTAAGGAAAATATCAGAGAACTTTGTAATAAAACCTTTGGCATGCTGGCCTTCATCAGTCAGGCATTGTATATAGAGGTTAGGATGTTATGTTACAGTTATACAAGACGTTGGTGAGACTGCACTTGGAGTATTTTGTTCAGTTTTGGTCACCATGCTATAGGAAAGATGTTATTAAACTGAAAAGTGTTCAGAAAAGACTTACAATCAAGTTGCCAGGACTCAAGGGACTGTGTTATTGAAAGAGGTTGGATAGGCTAGGAACTTTTTGCTTAGAGTATCAGAGACTAAGAGGTGATCTTTTTGAGGTGTGTAAAATCATGAGGGGCATAGATAGGGTAAATGCACTCAGTCTTTTTCTCAGGGTGGCGAATCAAGAACTAGAGGGCATAGGCTTAAGATGAGAGGTAAAAGGTTTAATAGGAACTTGAGGGGCAACTTTTTTACACCGGGGTGGTACATAAATGGAATGAGCTGCCAGAGGAAGTGGTTGAGACAGGTACATTAACAACTTTTAAAATACAGGTACATGGATAGGAAAGATTTAGAAGGATATTGGCCAAATGTGGGCAAATGGGACAAGCTTGGATGGGCAGCATAGAGTCATACAGCATGGAAGTAGGCCCTTCGGCCCAACAGGTCCATGCTGACCAAGATTCTAAGCTAGTCACATTTGCCCATGTTTGGCCAATATCCTTCTAAACCTTTCCTATCCAATGCACCTGTCCAAGTATCATGGTCAGCATGGACCAGTTGGGCCAAAGGGCCTGCTTCCTTGCTGTATGATTCCATGATTTCTACAATCAGTTTTTATCACCTTTTCAGTTAGAACATGCTAGGTAGGACAAAACCTGTGTGAAAAACTTCTCCAAGTTCTCTTGTAATCCTTTGCTAATTATCGGTGACCTCCGGTTGTTGACCCATTGGTAGGGTAATTCAGAGACTGTCTCATATCATCAACACTTGTCAACTGTTCAAGGACAGAGAGGCAGTGTTTCCTATTGCTTTGGTGAGTGCACTGCAGACACGCATAATAATCAGCCCACTCGCCAGTGAGAATTTTGTTCTACTTACTCAAGAAAATCAGTTATTTCTCAAGTGAAATATGATTGTGATAATTTCCTGGAAGTTGAACTGGGCATTTCCAGAAACAAATATTCCCATGCAGCACTGCCTTAGAGTGTTGCCTGGGAAATAAGTCTTCTTGTTTTGAGTTGAGTAATTGGATGGTATCAGAATGTTTTAACAGTGCTGCTCCAGCCCACAGTTTGGAACCTAACATCCAAGCCTTGTTAATAGGGAGACAATGAAAAACATTCTATTTTCCCCACCACTGAAATAACTGGGATTAAACCATGTACCTTCATCACATATACAGGGAAATGCCACACCCAGATGTGTTCTCCCGCTAAGCTATCAAAATACTCCTATTACATATCCATTCATCCGATCTATTCATGATGCTATGAAAATAGAACACTTAGTAACTGGTTTCTGAGCTATACCAATTTTCTATCTCTGAATCTTTGGCATCATAAGTTAAACATCTATATTTGCAAGGTAGAAAAAAAGTGACATGAAAAATGTCCCCAGTAGCAGAAGCTGGATCACATAGTATTATTTTTCAGTTCTACATATTCCAAAGTTGATTTTACCCAGAGTAAATCATGTTTTACCCAGAGTAAATCACACTGAGGTAGAATTGCATCAACTATCAAAATGAACTAATCAATTACCTTCATGAGACGTGTGTGCACTCTTGACATCTTCCAGCATAACAGGATTTAGCCCATTTCAACACAAACTGGAGCTCCAAGCCTCTGGCACCAACAGTCATGGAACATTCTCAGAAAATGTAAGAGCAAAATATACTACACTCCTGCTTTAACAGCAAGTTAAAGGGACATCCTCCTGCCACCTGTGGTAAAACCTCTGGAGAAGTGCACCTTTGGAGGTTTTGGCATAAGCACGGCAGGCAACTCATGGGGGCTTGGGGTCCTCTCTGCAGCAGACATAGAGGGTCCATTCTAAATGCAGAATGTCTTCAGACAGGACATCATATCAGGACCTGTCTGATGAGCAATGCGTTCACAAGCTCAGATTCTCTGTCTCTCATAAGAGACATCCTACAGGATGACCCCTGGCCATGCTCTCATGCATGGACTGCTCTGTCTCTCTCTCTCCCTCTCTGGATGTGAAGGTGAAGGTCACGGTAACTCTGAAATTCCTGACCACTGCATCATTTCAGATGGCTGCCTCTGACCACCGCCGTGTTCCTCAGCTTTCTGCTCGCCACAGAGAGATCACCGAGGCTTTATATTCAGGGGCAACAAATAGCATTCCAGGCATTGCGCCTTGCCAGATTTGTTGGCTTCCCACAGGTGCAGAAAGCCATCAATTGCAC
Organism: Pristis pectinata; assembly: GCF_009764475.1. Lineage (NCBI taxonomy): Eukaryota > Metazoa > Chordata > Chondrichthyes > Rhinopristiformes > Pristidae > Pristis > Pristis pectinata. The sequence goes on along the minus strand of NC_067414.1, from coordinate 76,865,882 downwards.
TCTCAAGCACAGAAGGGCTTCAAGGAACAACCTTCAAGCTCTTCATTAACGCAAAGGATTTCTAAATGCTAGACGTCTAGCTGGTCACGGATCACGACACAAAGCTCATGAAGGTGATTGTCATTTTTCCTGGCAGGCCCCCATCACTCATTTACCCCAAGACAAACCACACTGCCAGGCAGCTTCAATGGCCAGCACACCCATGAGGGATGGTTGTGGGGTGGTGAGGGCTTCTCACATCTGTTCATATGCCAACGACACCAGCTGAATGACAATACAACAAGTGTCATGCAGTAACTAGGACAGTAGTCTACTGAAGAGGAGATTACATTGTCTGCGACAGTCAGAACCAGTCCCTGCATTATACACCCAGAGGTGCAGAAAATCTGTTTAAGCATGTCCTAGACAAAGTAAATGGTAGGGTGCTGCATGCATGCACCTTATTGTCGACCTGCACTGCTCTTCCTCTGTAGCTGTGACACTTTATTCTGCATTCTGTTATTGTTTTTACCCTGTACTACCTCAATGCACTGTGTAATGAATTGATCTGTATGAACGGTATGCAAGACAAGTTTTTCACTGTACCTCGGTACAAGTGACAATAATAAACTAATACCAATACCAAAACCTGGCAAAAAAAAGACCAACAGGAGCATTTAGGGCTAGAGCACGATGAAGGGTCCAAGGGGGATATCCCCACACCCTAACAAGCTTCATCTTCCTGCTGAGCGGAGGAGGAAAGTGTTATCTGGATGGAGAATAAGAGATTCTTGTAAAGAGTCTGTAAAATCAGTCCCAGTGCAAACCAAGTGACCTCCTCCACACTCCAATCATTACCATCCACCAAAATTCTTGCAACACTGCTCCATTGAACGTGAATTCCCACTCATGGAGAAGACACCTCGAATCACATCCTCCTCGCCCCTTCTCATGGTGGTTCTGGCAGGTACCCTGGGCTCTCCAGCGCACTGCCAATTCTTTCTAACTTTCTAACAAGATTTTCAAGGTGGGTGGCCACATCTTTTGTAAAGAAACTAATCCATTTTGCATGCAACTCAGAAAATATTATAGTCTCCCAGACAAAGTAAATTGGACTAAATTAAGATTGATAACATAAGAAACTAACAGGCTATTATAATACAGTTCTAATATTGATGCGTACAACATTTATTACATTCTTTGGTACATTGCTGAGTACAAAATTTATTAACAGAATACCAGCAAACTCACTCCTGGCTGAATGATGGCATTACTCAATCCTTATCATTTAATGGATCAATGAATGGATATGTACCTCATTTTTGGTCCCTTTCTACCCTCACATTCTCTACTATCCACCATTATTTTCTCTGCATAGATTGTAAAGGTTGTTTGTCACGACTGGCAAAAACAATAATGGCTATTCAAGGAAATGCTTCTGTCGTTACTTCAAATAATTTTCGTTACTTCAAATAATTTTCGCTACCTTGCACATAATATACTCAAACTGTCAGATTATGATACAACGCAAAATGCATGATGCATAACTAATTCTGTGCTGCAAGCAGATATATATCTTTAGTTCTTATGCCAGTTTGTGCCTTTGTGTGATATTACACATTCGCAAGGCTTGGCCATTCGTTGAGGATCAGGCCAAGAGGTTAAAGCTGGTAATCAGCTGTATATTCGAATTAGCCAATACACTATCAAGTTTTATTTCAATAAACATGCAAATTATAGGTACCTTTATTTCAGGACCTCAGCATATTCATTCAAAGAATAACAAAACTAATATAAGAGGATATGTTGGACTGTCTTTGCTATAAATATACTTACATATTTCATAGTTATCAAAAGTATCACTCAAAGGATATCTCTTCCTCCATCTCCCGTCAACCATCTCCAAAATTCACGAAGTTAAAAACCATTTGAGCACAGATCAGATTAATAACTAAGTAGCAGCTAAGTGCCATCTCCTGCTCCAGTTTGGTTTGGCAGTCTAGGTAGGACAGTTCTCTGGTCGTTTCTCCAGAGAACTGAGCTGGCAACACAACTGGGGCTAACAGAAGCTGGAGATGGATGTTGGGGACAGTTGGGGTGCAGAAGGAGCAGCAATAGAAGGTGTGGCATCTGCTGTGTAAACTTTCACTAGCTGAGTGCCATGTTATTAATGTTGCATTCAGCCAAAATTGCTTGAGTGCGCTGCGTGCCTCTGGACCCCAATGCTCCCACAGTAAGGGTTGTTTCAGACAAGGACAAAGCTCAGCTATGTAGAAGACCATCTCAGCAACACAGGCAGTTCAGGCTTCAAGAGAAATGGAGCAGTGAGCATGTGTCACAATCTCCATCGCTGCCTATTCCCACTTGGTAGAGGGGATGAAAGCCAGAATCAGTGTAGAGGCCAATAGTGAACACATTTCCAAATTTCTCATACATGCTGATATATGTCCTGGTCATCATGATGCTGAAAGGTTGGCCCCGTACAATTGTGTTCTCATCGTCAATTAGTGAGACCATTTTAAATGTCAAAAACCAATGTCAGGTAATCAACCTTATGACCAATACTAAAACCATAACAAATTATCCTTCTGTGATCAACATTGCTAAAAATCTCCAAAAAGTTTGGAAAGAAGTGTGACTTCACAGATCAACACCACCTTCTCTAGGAACACCAGTTCAGGGAAAAAAGAGAAAACAAGAAGATGGCCTGGGGCAAAAAATAGATCACTCATCTATCTAGTGATGAACAGTCTACATGCCTAGAATTTTAGTTCTCGCTGCTTTGGTAAGAAGTTAAAAATGAAGCCTTGTTATTGCCTGTTCCAGTCCTGCTGAGTTCCAATTTTAAGACTGTTGATTTAAGCAGTGGACAAGGCAGGAACTTCATTCAAAAACACTAATTAGGTTTTAAGCAACAGGCTGAAGAAATCCAATAGCTGGAGGGACTGGCAATGAGGCCTTCCATAAAGTCAAAAAGTTCCTTTTCAAAACCACAAGAGCTGGCAGTTTTACAAAGATGGTCTTCAGGTCCCAGCTGTATCATTTTGACTCCTACCTGCACACATGCAATATAAGTGAATCATTTCTGTTCCTGGAATGAGCTTAAGGCATCAATGTAGAGCTTTGCCCATAAACCAGTGCAGATCGCAAAACAAAGAGAAGTCAGGAAGGCAATCCACTTTTTGAGTTAAAAGCCAGTACCACATTACTTTTGGTACAAAGGGGGCTGTGTTAATATGAAAATTCCCTTCAGTCTTTATTGGTAGTTATCGTTAATTGGAATTGCTATTGAGCACTTGTTACTTGATAAAGTCTCCATAGAATTGACGACAACAAGGTCAGCGCAAACATTTACTGTCAACACAATGGAACCAGTGTTGCCAATGAGGGTAACAAGTTGCAATTTAGTGGTTAGTGCCATGTAACTAATATAAGTCTTGACTCAAATAAGTCATTTGGGAGGTAACAAAAGAAGAGATACAGATGTTTTAAAATATAATAAACTTTCTTTAGTTTATGATCTACTTGATGTTAGTCCTTGTGCATTCTCGTTATAATGCAGAGTATGACGGCATTGTTGCATGTACTATGCACTTATAAAATATCATAGCTACATTGTACCCCATTGTATCATCTTCCATAATCATCTGAATAGTATTCTTTTTTAGCATTTCATGTTTTCTGCACTCAAAGTGACTGAAATCTTCTTTTCCATTATTGCAGTCTAGTAATCACAGAGGAAGTTTTTCTGGAGTAAATGGATGAAAGAAACCTGAAGGAATATTATTGGTTGGGGATAACTGGTGAGAGGATTACCAAAATAAGTGCTTCTAAGAATGAATGTTTAGAAAGGGAAGGAGTAACACGAAGGTGGAACCTTATGAAGGCTGTTTGAGTCAATGTTATTGTCAGATGTAGACTGAAACAGAAATGTCAAAAATTATTTCTAACGTCAACTTTAGCAATGGAAGGGAAATGGATTAAATCTATGGTTCTGTGAGAGCAACTTATTGACCTTCGACAGACAAACAGACCAAAACATATGTACCTTCATGATGAAGTCTGAATGTGACAGATGAAAAGCAATTCCATAGCAGAAAATATAGTTTACCCTTTCCTATTAAATTATTTTAACTGGCAAATCCAAGCAGTGACTATGGTTTATTTGCTGGCATGTCAAGTAAAACCTTTCATCAATTTTCTTTGTACTTATCACAAGAAATGAATAAAGCAATCATTGCACTGTCTGCAATTCTCCAATGACATTTTGACATCAGTGCTATATTGTTACTGATGGAGATCTGCAAATGATTGTAGCTTCTGGAACTATCAGATGAGGTTAATATTTGCCTAATACATGTTTATTTTTATTTGTGTAAAATAACCATTAAGAAAACCTGTGATCTGTGAATGATCTTTTTCATGTATTTAGTCAGACAATATTCTGGGGCCATTTTTTATCCTCAGATGGATGATACAGCCCAGTGATAGACCAGCCTGATATAGAATGGAGCATAGAGTATCAGACAACTTAGGGAGTCATTTGTACTGTCTGCAAATATCCCAATCATGTGGGGTAGTAATTCAATGTGAATTTGCTCCCTCTCTATTAAAATGGGCAGGTTATATCACAACTGACCTCTTGCTGTGATGGAGTTGAGCTCCAGTGTTGGAAACCTGATGTCAGCCATGCAGACAATGAGGCCTGCCCATTGGAGTTGGTTGAGCGTAAGCAGAGCCTTGAACAGGATATTTTAGAGGGTACTGATGTTGATTTGCCTTTCATAACAATGACTGAACAGTTTCCCAGGTGATCTTAGATTAGTTCCAGTGGGGAGCTTGTTGGAGGTAAGATATTGTGTTACAGCAGGGAACATTGACAAGAGGGTTGGTGCAATGGCAGAGCCTTGGTTGACTTCAGTCTCCATTGAGATTAGATCTGTAATGAACCCACAAACTAGCTGCCCAACCTTCAGTAACAATGGCCTCTAGCACAAGTCCCATCACAAATCTGCATGGTATCAGTTGTCAATTTGGGATCAATTCAGCACATGTAGCTTCCAACAAACATATGCTGTGGAAACAATTTTTGCAGCCGCTCATTTTTCAAACCTTTTCTGTAGAAGTAGATTAAAAGTTCTGACAAGTGATAGCAACAAGCAGAAGGACTTTTCCTTTGTTCAGGGCAGAAAGGGGACAAAACAATTGTATTTTTGGAACATTTATTCTCAGAAGTATTCTGTAACTACAGTATGTCTGATACCTTGGCATTATCTAATAAAAGATTTCTATTTCTTCGACTTTGGAAAATTATCTAAAGCTTCACTGGTTTGTACCATTTTATCTGTCACTTCCCTTACCTCTTGTGTTGCTCTAAGCCCTAAAGCAAACACTTTCACTGCCAGTACAAGAGTAATTAATTGAAACCTTTCTCCTTTCTCAACAATTTTTAATCTTCCTGATCACTGAAGTATTAACATCGACAGACACAAGAAGTTCTGCAGATGCTGGAAACTGGAGCAATTCACAAAAAGCGCTGGAGGAACTCAGCAGGTCAGGCAGCATCCAGACTGTTTGTTTCCCTCCATGGATGCTGCCTGACCTACTGAGTTCCTCCAGCGCCTTTTGTGAAGTATTAACATCATTATGTTTTGCAAATAGAATGAGTAGATGTGGAACTATTGTTATTCAAGTGTTTTGCACCATAATCATTAAAAAAAATAGGCCTACTATAGCTTGGCTTCTGGTAGATTTGATCTTTGGGGTTACATAATTACTGCCTTTCTTTGGATAATGGGAATCAATGGTTTTAATCTGTGTTTCTGCTACAACATTTTCAGAAACTGTAATAATTCACTGTACAGGCCTGTATGATGCTTTCAAACTACTGAGACCCTTAGAGATGGTATTCAAAACTGGAAAGGGAGCAGTTTACTGACCCAGGGGTTTAAGTAAGCCGAAGGTGCAAAATTAGTAGGCTGAGTTTATTGGTTCAGTACTTCTCTGAAGGTAGGCTATGATAAGAAGAATATAAATCACTCCAAGTTGAGGTGAAACAAATGAGCCCACAACTGGCAGCAACTGCAACAAGACTTCAATGTGCCACCAAATTGATTCCACTGGAACAAACAGAAGCAGATTGAAAATGGGTAATATACCTTCCTGTAATAATGCAGCCTCAGAGATCATTTCGAACTACAGTTACATCCTCTGGCAACCCATTCTCTTCGATCTAATTTAACTATCAGACATAAATCAGGTATAAGCAGTAGTTGCTATTAAAGCACCCGTCGCAAATCCAGTTAGTCCACTGCAGAAGGCAAGATACTTGAGGTCACAGTTGCAGGTATATGAATTTTTACCCACCCAGGGTAGTGGGAATGGAGTGCTGCACTTTTTTGGCCCAATTTCTCTGACAACCTGCTGGCTACCATCTTAACTGCTGACACGAGACTTGTGACCGATCCATTTGTTTGCAGCAGGAGGAAATATCATATATTTATACAAATGGAATTTCCCATTCTATCATTGGGATTCTGATTGGATTTAAACACTGATCTGAACCCCCACCCAGGTCATATGAACATATGAATTGGAGCAGGAGTAAGCCAAATGGCTCCTTGAGCTTGCTCCACTGTTCCATAAGATCATAGCTGATGCAATTTTAACATCAACACTATTTTCCTACACTCTTCCCAGACCCTCTTCCTTCCCATAAGATTTGCCCAAGTCCTTCTTTCTTTCAACACCAGTTGGTCATGTCCAGTCACCTGAATTTCCATGTAGGTCTGGCCACTACCTAGGAGGTCAGCTGGCCAGTAACATGCTGGTAAGGCTAGGCCTGAAGCCAGAGCCTACCAGGACATCCTGTCCTCACCTTGCAAGTTCACTCACCAAAACCTGTTGGGAGTTAAAATCAACCCCCAGGATTTTGAAAGAGTTACTCTCAATAGCATTTTTCTTATTATCCATAAAGCCAATGTTTCAGGAAATACATAACTGGCAGTATTCCCAGAATAATTAGAAAAAAACAACATGACCTGGGTAAAGGTGGATGGTATCAGTGATTTCACCCATTGTTTTCATCCTGCAACATTAACCTAGCTATGAGTTAGGTTGATGTTGCAGGATGGCTAACACAAGGGGACATAATTTTAAGGTGCTTGGAGGAAGGTATAAGGGGGATGTTAGGGGTACGTTTTTTACACAGAGAGTGGTGGGTGCGTGGAATGCACTGCCTGCAGAGGTTGTGGGGGCAGATACATTATTTATATTGATGTTGATATTGATATTGATTTATTAGTCACGATAGACACATGAATGATAGAGAAATGGGGGGTAATGTGGGAGGGAAGGGTTAGATAGATATTAGAGCAGGATAAAATGTCGGCACAACATTGTGGGCTGAAGGACCTGTACTGTGCTGTAATGTTCAATGTTCTATGTTCTATGAGTCCCTATCCAAGTCTCTACACTGAAGGGAATCGAAAGATAAAACCGCTGTTATTAGAAAGAGTCACTGTTGTCAAGATGGACACAAAGATCAGTGAAACATACAGGTACAAGGAGAAGGGAGGAATTGGCTCCAGTGTTGTATCTTTGATGTATGACAGTGGACAGATTCATTAGTGTTCTCCAAGCCTACAAATACATAAACCACATTTGGTATTCTGCAGATTGGTCTGCTATAGGTTGGGAATGCATGGTTGGGCCATAATCAGATGATCAAGGTGGAGAAAAAGAACTGAAATAATTGTTTTTGAGCCTTTCCAATGAAACAGTGCTTATTTTCTTCTTTGCATTGAAGAATGTTTTTATTCTCTGGTAGATTCTGACCTTGGGTTCCAGGGAACAGCCAGTAACTAATGCAGGAGAAGGATCCTCCAGTTTTTTGATGTTGCCATTATAATTATGGAACTTTCCTGAGAGCCAGTGGATGACCATTAACTGGGCTGCAGTGTCTGACAATTATTGCTAAGGTTGCTTATCATATAACACAGGGCAAGGAGTTCCATAGAACCATAGAACCATACAGCACAAAACAGGCCCTTCAGCCCACCATGTTGTGCCGTCCATCAAACCACCCTCACACTACCTAACCCCTTCCTCCCGCATATCCCCCCATCCCACACTCCTCCATATGCCTATCCAACAAGCTCTTGAACCTGTTCAATGTATCTGCCTCCACCACCACCCCAGGCAGAGCATTCCATGCACCAACCACTCTCTGGGTGAAAAACCTCCCCCTGACATCTGCCCTGAACCTCCCGCCCATAACCTTAAAGCCATGACCTCTCGTCTTGAGCATTGGTGCCCTGGGAAGGAGGCGCTGACTGTCTACTCTATCTATTCCTCTCAGTATTTTATATACCTCTATCATGTCTCCTCTCATCCTCCTCCTTTCCAGTGAATAAAGCCCTAGCACCTTAAGCCTCTCCTCATATTCAGTACTCTCCAATCCAGGCAGCATCCTGGTAAATCTCCTCTGCACCCTCTCCAATGCCTCCACATCCTTCCTATGATGAGGCGACCAGAACTGAACACAGTACTCTAAGTGTGGCCTAACTAGAGTTTTGTAAAGCTGCATCATCACCTCGCGGCTCTTAAACTCAATCCCGCGATTTATGAAAGCCAACATCCCATGGCCTTCTTAATTGCTCTTTCCACCTGTGAGGCAACTTTCAATGAACTGTGAATATGAACCCCCAGATCCCTCTGCTCCTCCACACTGCCAAGTACCTTGCCATTCACCCAGTACTCTGCCCTGGAGTTTGTCCTTCCAAAGTGTACCACCTCACACTTCTCCGGATTGAACTCCATCTGCCACTTGTCAGCCCAGCTCTGCATCCTATCAATATCCCTCTGTAAGATCCGACAGCCCTCCACACTATCCACAACACCGCCTACCTTAGTGTCATCCACAAACTTACTAACCCAGCCCTCCACCCCCTCATCTAAGTCATCAATAAATATCACAAAAAGTAGAGGTCCCAGAACTGATCCCTGCAGGACACTACTAGTCACTGCCTTCCAATCTGAGGGCACTCCTTCCACCACAACCCTCTGCTTTCTACAGGCAAGCCAATTCCTAATCCACACAGCCAAGCTTCCTTGGATCCCTTGGCCTCTGACCTTCTGAAGAAGCCTACCATAAGGAACCTTATCAAATGCCTTACTAAAATCCATGTAAACCACATCCACCGCACTGCCCTCATCAATCCTCCTGGTTACCTCCTCAAAGAACTCTATCAGGCTTGTGAGGCAAGATCTTCCCTTCACAAAGCAATGCTGGCTGTCCCTAATCAGTCCATGATTCTCAAGGTGTTCATAAATCCTATCCCTCAGAATCCTTTCTAACAGCTTACCTACCACAGACGTGAGACTCACCGGTCTATAATTCCCTGGCCTATCCCTATTACCTTTTTTGAACAAGGGGACAACATTCGCAACCCTCCAATCCTCCGGCACCATCCCCGTGGACAACGAGGACTCAAAGATCCTTACCAGCGGTTCAACAATCTCCTCCCTAGCCTCTCGAAGCAGCCTGGGGAAAATCCCGTCAGGCCCCGGAGATTTATTTGTCTTAATATTATTTAACAACTTCAACACATCCTCTCTCTTGATATCTACAACCTCAAGAACATTACCCCTACCAGCACTCCCTTCCGCATCATCAAGACCCTCTCCCTGGTGAATACCGAAGAGAAGTACTCATTGAGAACTTCTCCCACTTCCGCTGCCTCCAGGCAAATTCTCCCGCCTTTGTCCTTAATCGGACCTACCTTTACCCTAGCCATCCTCCTACACTTCACGTACTTGAAAAAGGCCTTGGGATTTTCCTTAACCCTACTAGCCAAAGCCTTTTCATGTCCCCTTCTAGCTCTCCTCAGCCCTTTCTTAAGTTCCTTCCTTGCTACCCTATATTCCTCACGGGCCCTGTCTGAACCTTGCTGCTTATACCTCACGTATGCTACCTTCTTCTCCCTAACAAGTCGTTCCACCTCTCTCGTCACCCACGGTTCCTTCACCCTGCCATTCCTTCTCTGCCTCACCGGGACATATTTATCCCTAACATCCTGCGTAAGATCCCTGAACATCGACCACATCTCCATGGTACATTTTCCTTCAGAAAGGACATCCCAATTTACACTCCCAAGTTCTCTCCTTATAGCCTCGTAGTTCACCCTTCCCCAATTGAAAAACCTCTTGTCCTCTCTGCACCTGTCCCTGTCCATGACAATTTTAAAGGTTATGGAGCAATGGTCACTGTCCCCCAAATGCTCACCCACCAATAGATCCTTCACCTGTCCCGGTTCATTTCCTAAAACTAGATCTAACATGGCATTCCCTCTAGTCGGCCTGTCAACATACTGCGTCAGGAATCCCTCCTGGACACATTTAACAAATTCCGTCCCATCTAAACCTTTGGCACTAAGCAGGTTCCAGTCTATATTTGGGAAATTGAAGTCTCCCATTATAACAACCCTGTTATTTTTGCTTCTCTCCAAACACTGCCTGCCAATCTGCTCCTCTATATCTCTACTGCTACCGGGGGGGCCTATAGAATACTCCTAGTAGAGTAACTGCTCCTTTCTTGTTCCTTAATTCCACCCATACGGATTCTAGAGATGATCCTTCTACAACATCCATCTTTTCCACAGCTGTAACAGTGTCCCTGACCAGTATCGCCACCCCTTCTCCTCTTCTCCCCACTTCCCTATCCCTCTTAAAACACCGAAAACCAGGAATATTCAATATCCACTCCTCTCCTGACGTCAGCCACGTCTCAGTAATAGCCACGATATCATAGTCCCCATACTTATCCAAGCCCTCAGTTCATCCCCCTTATTCCTGACACTTCTTGCATTTAAGTAAACACACTTCAGTCCATCTACCTTACTACTTTTATAGCCTGTATTCTGCTTCTCCTTCCCCAAAGCCTCTCTACCTGTTTGATCTAACTTTTCCCCATTCCCTTCTTCCTCTGACCTACTCCTCCGGTTCCCTTCCCCCTCACAAACTAGTTTAAACCCTCCCAAACCACCCTAGCAAATCTCGCCGCAAGGATATTGGCCCCCTTCTGGTTCGGTTGTAACCCGTCCTCTCTGTACAGGTCCCACCTTCCCGAGAAGAGATCCTAATGATCCAGAAATCTAAAACCCTCCCTCCTGCACCAGCTTCTCAGCCACGCATTTATCTGCCACCTCCTCCTATTCCTACCTTCACTATCACGTGGCACTGGCAGCAATCCCGAGATTGCTACCCTTGAGGTCCTGTTCCTCAATTTTCTGCCTAGCTCCCTGAACTCACTCTTCAGGACCTCATCCCCCTTCCTACCTATGTCGTTGGTGCCAATATGGACCACAACTTCTGGCTGCTCTCCCTCCCACTCAAGAATCCTGTGGACCCGATCAGTGACATCCCAGACCCTGGCACCCGGGAGGCAACAAACCATCTGGGATTCATGCTCACTGCCACAGAACCTCCTGTCTGTTTCCCTGACTATCGAGTCCCCTATCACTACTGAGAGAGAGACATAACACTTTGCTCCCACAATACAACCCGAATTTTTTATTTCCAAAATAAACTTCATTCATCATAAAAAACAAATTATTTACAACAATAAAACAGTACAAACTTTTGCATTTGTGTACGGATCAATCATTAGTGTTACCTTTTTCTTAAAAAACCACAGCACCGATTCCACTCATGTGGCTCCCTAGGGTGATACCCCAATCCCATATTCACACCACTTAAGGGGCTTCCTCGCCTGACCTCACCCTTCCCTCTCCAGTGGCAGAAGAACCCTAAACTGTAGTCCTTCCCCACCGAGCCCTTGCGTTGGCTGCACCCAGCTTCAGTGTGTCCCTCAACACGTACTCCTGCAGCCTGGAATGTGCCATTGGCAGAATTCCCCAATGGACATCTCATAGTGCTGGGAGACCAACAAATTTCAGGCAGACCAAAGGGAGACTTTCACCAAGTTGATGAGCTTCCAGCAGCAGTTGATGTCTGTCTCCGTGTGTGTCCCCGGGAACAGCCCATAGATCAGAGAATCCTCTGTTGCACAGCTGCTGGGGATGAACTATAACAAGGACCCTGGCATCTTTTGCCACACCCTCCTTGCAAACCCACAGCCCACAAAGGAGTGGGTGACCATCTCATCCCCAGCGCAGTCACCCTGAGGGCAACGCATGCTGGGAGTGATGTTTCAATCATGCAGGAAGGATCTGACTGGGAGGCCCCCTCTCACCACCAGCCAAGCAAGGTCTTGGTGCTTGTTGGTGAGTTCTGGCGATGAGTCATTCTGCTAGATGACCTGCAAAGTCTCCTCAGGGAACCACTCCACAGTATCCATCAAGTCCTTCTCCTGCAGTGTCTGCAGGATGTTCCATGCTGACCACTGCCTGATGGACTTGTGGTCAAAGGTGTTGGTCTGGAAGAACTTTTATAAAGTTAACAACCATTTTATGGGTTTTCCAGCTGTTAAAGGGACTCTGGCATCAGATGGTGCATCCTCTTTCCCACTCCTTAGGGTCAAGAGGAGTGAGATTGCTTCCCTGTCTCCTTATCCATTCTTCCCAGCCAGTCTTGGCCTTCCCTCCCTGCTGCCGTGATCCATTCTGTCAAGTTAAATCCCCAACCTCCTGACCTTCAGAACAGATTCCTCTTCAGAGAACCAGATGAATTTCCTCCCTTCAGCATCTGAATTCAACAAATTAGTTGGAAATGCAGTGAATGTTGATCAGTAAGCAAAAACTGCATTCCCCATTGCATAGAGCAAGATCCCAGAGGAAAAAGATGAATGGCAAGAAGGGTGCTCAAATCATCAGAGCACCCTATGATTTTTGTGCCTTTAATGCCCATTTAAAAGATTGAAACTGGCAGCCAGGAATTTACTCTGACATCTGTCTGAAGGATAACACTTTAAAGGTGGAGAATTTCCCCAGTAACACACTGGGCTGTTAGCGTAGATAATATTTCATTCCTGAAATATACTGCTCACTAGGCGAATGATACTATGCCAGTGCACAAGAATATTTGACAATGTTGTGTATACATCTATTAACCTTCTCACAGATCTTCTGTATGGATTTCTCCAGATCAGCTGCTAAACTATAGGCTAAATGCACATGGTTAATTCTAGGTCAGAATTTGGAAGTGGGAATGAATCACATTGGCAGCCCCATTTGAAAACCAGTATCTGTTTGTGGACTCAAACTATTTGCATGTTTAACAAACAAAAGCCCTTCTTGTTGTGAGCAGTCTGCCCTCTCCATTAGATAGGAATCTGGATAACTCATAGGCAGTGGTGACCAAGCAGCCTGTTAAGTCTTCAGGCACTGTGATACAAACAAGTGGGTGACAAAAAGAGTTCTAAGGGAATCAGGAAAGATTTGTTGAACCAGTTCACTATGTCAATTTGCTGATGGCCTCCCAATATTCTAACACATCAACTGCAAAGAAAAAGTTTCAGCAGTCACCTTCACCAGCAACATCAGCAGAGCACAACAATCCAAATCCATTTCAGTTCCACACACTGATAATGTGTTATCTGCTTTGAGAATCTAAACTTCAGCAGATAACGCAAGTCAGAATTTAATCAATGAAACGTATCTGATGCAGGCAGGTCCTCAGGGCTTTGACTTTCCATGCAATGCACATGATAATCCTTGTGTTGTCAACAATCAATCGCCATTTAGCAACAGGCGATCCTTATGTAAGTGAAAGCCCATTACACAGATCATTTGAACTGTTCATTAACAACATAAATACCCATAAGAAACGAACTGCGTGTTCAATGGGCTAAAATCTGATTCAGTGTTTGTTTCTTGAAGCATCCATTAACACAGAAGCATATGTAAAACCTTTGAGATTACAGAATTGACAATAAGAACAAATAGTGAAAGAAAAATCTGAAACACAATAGAAGGATTCAGATTAAGGATTATTGCAGCTTTCCAACTCATTTCAGTGAAATCAAACTTTCGATTTAGAATTACTTTTCTCTTAATATGATTTGGGCAAAGTATACAGATGATTGCAACACCTGGTTTTAGTGTAGGCCTGTCTCCTCCTGATTCTTTTAGTTAGATAAAGAAACAAAAGTTATTGTAATACACTTAGGAAACCTAAATTCAGTTGCTGACAGCCATAAATCCACAGCAAAATAATGTTTAAATTAGTCATCAACTAGTACTAATTGTCAGTACATATAAAAGCTGGAAATTTGAAAACAAAATAAAAATGTTCCAAATTTAGTGTTCCCCATCAGCAATTGCTTGGAGAAATTAAGAGAAAAGGAAGAGTGATGTTTAGGGAAAAGGACTTTACCGTTTAGCAGAGGCTAGGAAGTTGAGCTGTTATCAGTTCTACTGTTCTGTTATTGATGTCAGCCTTGCTTTATTATCTTGTTGGGGCCTACGTAAGACATCCCAAGCTCCCATTCAACAAGAATCATTGGATGGGCTGAGCACTGAATCTGCAGTGAGCCAATGTATATTTGTCAGAAAGTGATCTCCAAGGGATCTTTGGGGGTGGAGGGATGCCTAAAAGGATGCAGATATTAAGGATGTGTTCAAGCCTCTCAAAGGCTTTTCTTGACTTTGGTTTTTGACAGTTGCTTCCTTGAGCCTTTGTACTAATTCTCGTTGCTATTCCCAAACCTCAATTTGTCATCAGTGGGTTGTACGATCAGGGTCCAATGCACTTCAGTGGAATGATCGAATTAACCTGAAAGTATTCTGAAATTACTTTCTCATTATGTATCAACATCACTGAAGCTACTGTGAAATCTCAGGAAAAGCAGTTTTTGTGATATTATACCATAAGTATGTAACTTTACCTACTTAACAGCAAAACTACACTGATGTCAGGCAAAGTGCTCAGGATGTGTTCTCAAGAATGTGCTAAAAGGGTCATTACAGCATTATACAGATAGGGATACATTGGTAACAGCATGCTGTGCCGGGAACCTGGTGTGAATCCAGCAATGAATCTTTTACAGGTCACTGCTGGGACTGGCAGCGGCTGCCCCAGGTGTTGACAGAATGCCGGATCCCACAGTCTTTCTCCTCACCTCCTCGTGGACGTGATGGAAGGTCCTGTCTTCCCCTCTTTTTGGCTGCACAGCTTTCCCACTTCTCTGTGGCAATGAGTTCAACAGTGGTCACTAACCTTCTGAGCTTGTGCGGCCAAATAAGAAAGGGGGGAGGCAGCAACTTCCATTATATCCATTATATTATATCCAGTTGGTGATGAGGGAAACGGTAGTATCAGGGCAATCAGTCAACATACAAAGCAGGTGCTGCCAGCTCCCAGCAATGGCCTCCAGTCACTGTGAACACCGAGTGCAGCCCTGAACCCTATACCTCAGTGCTAAGTGGCCATGCTTGCCCCAGCCCATCCAACACTAGCCACACAGGCAGCCTCTCCACACCAAGATTTATCTTCTTATCCTATTCCCTCTTAAAGGTATTTACTAAATCTATCTTTACTATACATTCAGGCAATGTATTCCAAATTTAAACAACTCAAAAGAACTTCTCTCCTTACTTCAATTTACCAGCTGCCTTTAAACAGTGTCGCCTGGTTCCCAGCACCTGCAGCATTGGAACAATCGTCTGGAAATTAAGCCAGAGAGCAGCATATTGCACTGACTTTAGTTCTTTCCATTGACACCTGTGGTCTCTATATAGCCTGTTGAGCTCTACAAACAATTTCAAACTAAATTTCCCCTTATTACTTCATGACCACTTTGACATAATCTCCTATCAACTTATTTTTATTGAGTGGCAACAAGCCCAGTTTCTCCGGTCAATCCACAAATTCAAAGTCCTGCATTCTTGTGTCATTTGTGTAAATTTCCTCTATTTTCTCTCCTAGATCTTACCAATCTCCCAACAAATCAGTTACATTAAGAACTACCCCAAAAGGTTTGCCATTAATTTTATAATTGTAATGACCCAGAGGAGGCCATTCCGCCAATTTGATTGATAGGCATTCCCATGAGAGAAATCCCATTAGTCCTATTCCAACTCTCCTTACTTCCATATACTCCCTGCTACTTATTCCCTCTTACACATACCCATCAACTCCCCTTTTTGATTCTTTACCCCTTTCACCTCCACAAAGGGGTAATTTACAATGGCCAGTTAACAAACCAGAACATCTCTGGGATGTGGGAGGAAATCAGAGCACCCAAAGGAAACTCACGTGGACTCAGAAGGGAATCTCCAAACTCCAGACTCCACCAAGACAGTTCCAAGTTCAGAACCAAAGCCCGGAGCTGTGAGTCAGCAGACTAACTGCAGCAATACCATGCCAAGGCAGTCAGCTTCTGCCAAATGTCTAGCACTTCCAGACTCCTGCTGAAATTACAGAAGATGGATGTGAGACTGGCCTAAAAATTAGTTTAAGGTGTCAACATCAAAGGAATTGTAATTTACAGAAGGTCTCAAATCTGACTAAATTGGAAGATGGAAGTGCAGAGGGCATTTCTCAGTTCTTTTCATTATTATTAATTTTAACTGTTTTGAAATTCAATTTTATGACAGCTAGGGGATCATTGAGTGGTGATAGCTTCACCACATTATTAAGCTTAAAAGAAGCTCCTTGTGCCGCTGTTATTTTCTGTGTCCATGGTATTTCTCATACTATTACTAATGTTCATTTTTTCTGTAACTTAGAACATCAGTGAGAGCTCCTCTGGAAGAAAAATGAATTTGTTCTTTGTGATGTGGAAATGCGAATTCAGAGAAGAATGTCATAACCCTCCAGTGCTGCAAATTGGTTTCTAAATTCTTCACTCATCAGGAATGTGCTGCATAACAATGAGGAAAGGTTTCTGTGTGATGGTGGTGTCTTTGCAACCCATGATTTGTTGATTCACCAACAACCTCAGAATTCCACTGTTAATTGACAATATATTTTTGATTTCTGAGTATAATCAATTAAGATTCTGAAATTAATAAAACTTTAATCAGTTATAAAACTTTAATAAAACAGCTGAATTTTAAATCATTTTAAACATTGCTCTGCTGCTGAAATAAACTAAGCACATGCAGTCAATGAGAAAAAATTTAAGCCAAAGTTTATGTACAACATTTTCTAAGACCCTGCACCACCCATGAAGTCTGCCTCACAACAATTATGCTGCTGGAATATGGAGTCCACTTTGACTTTACAGCCATAATTTCTATACCTGGAATATTATGGCAATTCACCTGCTAATTTTGGGAAAGGCAACCACTGTGGTAAAATGCTTTGTTTTACACTGAGAGAAAATAAGCACATCAATAACTTGAGAGGTATTTTCACTAATTATATTTCATTCATACATTTTTAATTATTGTTATCAGAAGGAATTCATTGTTTTATATTATGTATGAATGGAATATAATTAAGCATCATAAGGAATTGACTGTATTTTTATATAATGCAGATATCTATACCTCACATTCATGGCCCCATTACCCAGTTAAGATCTATCTATCCTCTCCAGTTTTATTCATTTACTAAAGTTTATCGGGCACAGAGCAAAAACTAAAGCAGCTCTGCAATTAGAACACCATCATATCTTTTCCCTCCAGCTCCCTTGCTCACATTTTCAAGATTTTTTATAAAGAAAAAATTCTATTAAAATACTTATTGCTGTTGAATTTGTGAATAAAATGACTATTCTTTCCCATGTGCTAATAGAGAGTCATCCTCATACTCCTTGAAAGAAATTCAGGTGAAGAAGTGTATCTTTGTTCACCAGTGTTAAGCATGTATGAGAGTTTGTTCTTGAATCTTTTTCTCAGTTACCTCCTACTGCCTGAATGACTCCTTTGGTACAGTAAATGAACTGATTTCTCAAGATAACCTGTCCTCACCTAAAACCATTAATCACACTCTAGAAATAATTCGGTGATGTCTGGAATCTTTGGCTGGGATATTGGATCCTGTCACATTGTTTTTCTCAATGAATAGAATCCAGCATGGATTATTAAATGACAGGGTTAACACTGCGCCAGATGTTGGATCTGGAAGCTTCTGTCACACTTAACACTCACACTGATAATGTTGTAATGCTGTTTGCTGTGGCTTTGGTGATATCACTCCCTGCTTTGCAGCACTTTAAGTCCCAAGTGGGAGATACTGGAATATCTTGCTCTGCAGTTCCACTATGACAACAGTTGTTCATCACTTCCAGCGGGACCATGTTTTGTGATGTTTGCTCTTCTGACTGCTGCTCAAAACTCTGACAAGCAGGCATCTGGACCTCAAGATCCCACCTAATCACATCTGCCATTATACGTTGTCTCAGGACCTCTCAGCATTCAAGTATTGGAGCTGGGATTACTCTGTCCTTACACAAAGTGAATTCTTTCTTTCTTCAATTGCTTCCACATCTCTCTCTCTGAGAACCTCAAGCTTGCTCCCTGATTTCAATGTCCTCTCTGTGATACAGAGTCAAACACACACGAATTTCTGCTGTGTGTTTGGTGATGTTGAATTGGCCACTTGAGGAGATGCAACCCTTGCTATTTGCCTCTTGTACCAACAGCCGATAGTAGTTTAATATTGGAATGGCAACGCTGTTTCGTAGCGTTATTTATCAGATGTGGCAACAACTGGTAATGCAAACACAGTACAGACCGTCCCCGGGTTATGAATGCCTGACTTAGGGACATCCCTACATGCAAACAAGCTCCCATAATATTACTAAATTCAAAGGTCTGACGTCCATCCGTATGCTTGTTCCCACAAATGGCAAAACTAGTTTGCTCTCTCTCTCCACTTTTAGTAATTGTTCTTTCCTCTCAGCCTTATGTGCCTTTGATGCCATTTCATTACAATACTGTGGAGGTACGATTACCAACATAGACAAAATCGACTTAAGGATATCTGTAAAAACAGAACCCGTTTGTTACCCAGGACAGCTTGCACCATTATTTATAAATGCTGCCAATTAGCCTTTTATATTTCCTGCAACATTAGGGGTGGCTATTCAGCTCTTTGAGTCTAGCCAACTCCCAGATCAATCAGGTCAATCCTGTTGTCCCACTAATTTCCCTGTAACGCATTTTCTCACACATTCCCACCCACTACCTCCCAGATTCTACCACCTTCAGCTCAATTTACAGCGGCCAGTTAACCTGCCAACCAGCATATCTTTGGGATGTGGGAGGAAAACAGAGCACCCAGGAGAAACCTGTACAGTCAAAGGGATAATGTCTGAAACTCCACCCAGGTCGAGATTGAACCTGGGTCATTGGAACTGTGAGGTAGCAGAACTACCTGCCGCACCACCATGCTTCCCATTTTTTTTAAAGCTAGGAATATGTATGGAAGCGGTATCTCCTTGATTGGTGCACATTAAACACGCTGTGATGTTTGAACGGTGTTTTCTCATCTGTGTCCAATATCCAGGCCTTTGGTTTATGGTTAATTCTGATGCCAGTTTTAAATTCCTTTCAACTTTTCTTGCATTGTTAACAATCAAACAGACGAATGATCAATTAAATAACAGAAAGAATAACTGTGTCAAATAAAAACATTTAAGAGAGAAAATAGAAAGATTTACTTCACACCTTAGGGAATCCAAAAATACATTACAACCAATGTAGTTACCTTTTGTGGTGCCCACACTGCTGCAACCAGACAGCCAACTTTTGCACTGCAAGGTCCACAAGCATCAATTATTAAATAACCAGATGATCTATTTTAGAGCTGGTGGTTGAGAGATGAATATTGGCCAGAACAGCAGAATAACTTGACTGATCTTTAAAGCAGGGTCAATAAGATTTTGGTTTAATGTCTCATTCAAAGGCAGCAGCAGCAATTGTGTGGTATGACACAGACAGCACACGACAGTGTCAGAACAAACGTTGGACTCAAGTCTCTGAAGTGGGAACCGAATCCACAAATTTTTGATACAGAGGCGAGTGTATAACCAAACAAGTCATGACTGATTCTTAAACACCTTTCTTTTAAGCTTCTTCCCTGCAGCTTTTCTTAACTTAATATTCATCACATAAATTAACATTTGAAACTCTTGCTTTGCCAATTTTTTGTTATCTTTAGCCTGAAATCCTAGAAACTGGATCAATTTGTGTGCGTATTTCAAGAGTAAATCACACATCTAAGCCTCGTTTGCTGGGTAGATCGTGCTGGCAGCTATTTCTGGGTGAAATCAGGCCTAAGAAGAAATCATCCCAGGAACTTTTGTGTGCAATGCACTTCAGCACAGCGGATATATTCCAGGCATTAGTTGCACACTTACAGATATCACAGGTGACACAATATATGCTTTCTCCAGTGCCGACAGAAACTAGAGCTGTTGTACACAATCCACAACCCTCACTGTACTATCAAAAAAGATTAGAGCACCTTGTGCAGGGATTGGAAATGAGATAACTGCATTGTATCATGGACACCTTGCACATAGCAACTGCCAACCTCAATTTACAATGGCCGCCATTATGATAAATGCAACAATGGTTCTTACTTCACTGACCATTGCTTCTTTGTTCAAATTAATTCTGAGATGCCAGCTGCAATCACTGACCCGTCGATCAGCTCACACCTCAGTTGCATGCACCCGTCACAGCATGGAAGTCAACTAGTCCAGACCGTTATGTAGTGGTGCCCAGACACAAAGGAGAGGGCAGTGGGCCCCCCCCCCCCTTCCCTCATGCTTCCCTCCCCTCCATGGAAGCCTTTCATGCAGCTATTCTGGGCTGACCTGTTGGAAGTTCTTTAGGAGCTGACCTGGAGATCAGTGCAGCAATGACGTGACAGTTACAATTTCCGCATGTGGCTCTCAGCATGAACTGCATGGGTCCCATTTTACTGCATGATTACATCCAAGATGCTACAGTGCTCCTTTTAACGCACTTGCACTCACTTCACAGATTTTTGCAAGGAATCAAAGTGGGTGATCACACTGTACATAGCACAAGTTTGGTGCACCAAAAGTGGGTGAAATTCAATTGCTCGACTTAATTTCCATTCATTTTTGTATATAGAGTTATTGGCAAATTTTACCACCTCAACGCAGAGTGTTATCTCATGACACTCACACCATTCTCTTATGAATTTATATTACTTTTTGATAGCTAATTATGGATGGTGAATAATACAATTATATTATGTGATTTACAACATTATTAAAAATTCCTTTTTATTATTCCTTTCTTATTACTTAGAATTTATGGAACTGTTCACTGTTATGGCAAGCCTTGAATTTAATCACATATGAATGTTTAAAATGGGTTTATTTTTAAATTAATGGCCCAATAATTGGGAGTGGCATCTTTCAAAACTTACCCAGGGTCATCCCAGCCTGAAAGTCTTTATCCGGCTAATGGTTACTTAATTTTAATCTTTCAGTCACTTGATTTTAATTATTCAATCCATTTTCCAACATATGTTATGAAAGAGATTTGAAAGATTATATTCAACATAAGCAATAGCATTGCACTTGAATTTTGGTGTATTTTTTTCCTTAAGAAAACCGTTTAGCGACTGTAAGTCGATTTTTGGAGTGTGTAGTCCCATTTTTACTGATAGTTGGGGTAATGAATTCAGCTTCGGAGGCCAGGTGAACTGGAGGATGGCAAATCACAAATCTGTTTTGCTCCTCCAAAAATGAACCTGCTTTTAGAATTCCAAACTCGAGCTTGGATTAATAATAGGGTTAATCAAAGAAGAGATGGGAAGAATATAATCCTGCTTTATCAGCGAGACTGAAGAGAGTGGAATAAAATAACTGATTAATTCCCTACTCTCTTCCAATTCTGGCCTTCCATCCTTAGTTTCTTACACTGTTCTATTGAAGCTCAACACAAGTGCAAGTAACAGCAGCCCAGCCTAACGCTTATACAGGTCATGTGATCCAGGACTCTCCATGTCAACCACAAAATCCACAATTTTCCTTCTTGGTCTTTGGTGTGTACACAGAGATGCCTGGATATATGCCGTGGTATACAATGACAAGGAGTGCATCTCAGCAACATTTCTGCCAAGTTCAGTCCCCATGTAAATGGCATCAGCCACTCATTCAGCAGCAGGTCAGAACATGTGAAGTCTGCTTCATTATAACTTAAGAAGGATCTGCCTAAGCAGATAACTGATCATGGAGTTGGCACTGGGAACCAACTTCAGCTAAGTGCACTTCAGGAACAACCTTATGGTTTTGTGGTGGCTGTGCCTTAGATCCCCAGATCTCAACTCCCAATACCCTGCTTATAGTGACCCTATGTGTACACCCCCTTCTTGATTAGGATCCTAAACCATCCCCCCCCTCCCCAGGCAGTTGATTATATGCCACCCCCACCACTATCTCATGCACTGAACTTGTCCTTGAAGTCCTAAACCACCCTTCCACTGCCCACTCCGACTCACCAAGCCTGACTTAGTCCCAAGAAAGGGGAAGACAGGGGTACATCACCCCCATGCCCCTTCCTCTTCTCATGACCCACATACTGGGTGGGCCTCGTATTCATTTCCTCCACTCACTTCCCAATGGCCTGGGCCTTGTGCAAGGCAGAATGTTGCAGCAGTGAGTCCTTGGGGAAAATCAGTCCAGGCTCTGAAGAATAGCAAGGCTCTCCTTTTTGATCAGACTTCCTGACACAACACCAAATTCCACCATTTCAAATAATTATTCTACTATCACAATCTAGCACCACGATTTTTTAAAATCCATTCACATCTGTCACAGACAAGGCCATGGTTTACTGTCCTATGTGTACTGTTCGATTGCCCTTGAACTCAGCAGTTTGTGAGGGATTTTAGAGGGCAGGTAACAGTCACCCACGTTGCTGTGAGTTTAGAGACACATATCAGACCAGCTCAGGGAGGCAGGTTTCCTTTAGGAAAAACATTAGTGAATCTGATGGGTTTTCAAGGCCATGCAATTTTTTTAAGGTTGCCGTTAATTTCATCTTTATCCTCATTTCCCACAAAGGCATTTAAATTCATGCCTTCAGATTATGAGTTCACTCCTGTTGGTTATTAGGCTCAAGCTACTATGAGGCGCAGGCTGATCAAAAGGTTGGTGTTCACATCATGCAGTTCAGTATGGAATCATTATTCTTCCATACCAGAACCTACACTTCCTTCAGACCCACTTTTAGAGGGCAGTTAATGGTCCCATTCCCAATCCCTGCTGTCTTGCACCATCATCTGTTTTGTCAATTCATCTCTTCTGCCTTCCATGCCATTACTGCCCTTCTCTTCTGTTTTCTTTCTGCCCTAAAGCCTCTCCACATACCTTCACCGTATCACCACCATTCAGTACATGCAAACATCCAGTAAAAATACTCACAGTTCAGCAGATGAAACCTTTTTTGTGTCATTATCCAACCACTAGGAGAAATGGAACATCACAAACACAATGTCCATTCAAGTTTTGTGAAATTGCCATCAAGGAATTACAGTCTTAAAATTTGTTGGCCTAGAGCTTTACTCTTGTTTAAAAATGAGGGTTACGTGACACCCTGTGGAGCATCCCGCCAACTTGTTCTGAAATTACTTTCATGCAGGCATGTCAGATAAGGCATATAAAAACATAAACGTTGGAAACAGTCAGCAGGTCAGGTGGCATTTGTGGAAAGAGAAACGGAGTTCACTTTTCATTTCTGATGATGGGTCTCTGACGTGAAACATGGACTCTGTTTCTTTTTCCACAGATACTGCCTGACCTGCTCAGTGTTTCCAGCATTTCTATTTTTATTTCAGATTTCCAGCAACTGCATTTTCTTTTGATGTTCAGGAAGGGTGTTGTGCACATGATGGTTCAAATCACAGTTGTGATCATTCATGAAATTTACTGCTTTGAATCACTCAAAAACAGCAAGTCAACCCACACTTTGAAACATCATTAGCTAGTGCTGTTGAAGAGGAAGATCTCAACCAGAGGCACTGCCAGAATAAAGGGAAAGGTAGTGGGTAGACAACAGTCTACCCACTATCTTGTGAAGAATACCAGGATGGACACGGGATCAGCCACTCTGCCTCCCTGATGCTGAATTAGATATCCTGGATGTGGAAGTAGATTCTTAGAGACAGGATCAAAGCAACGAGAAGCCTTTCCATAAAACACAGAGGACCTCACCTGAATGATGATCAGAAATCTGGCCCATCATTTTGTCCAATGTGACACTAACTATGTCTCTTGTAATGGGCACCCAGCAAAAAAGTAGATAAGGAAATGATTGCGTCTCCTTCCATCTGTTACAAACTGCTTTTCTGTTTGAGCATCAAACTATTTCTTTATTGTGTATCTGCAGTGCAATGTAGTCCAATGTATCAGTCGCAGGATGAAATATATGTTGTAGGACACCTACATCACTGCCATGTGTTCTTCACATGTGGGTGTATCAAGTTCACAGAGCGCAAGATCAAAGGCTTCAAGATGCACTATGCATGAAAGAAAACATTGGGCGACTGAGATTACTCTGCAATCCATTCCACATTATGAAATGTCTAAGCCACTAAGTTTTGAACATCTACTACTTCTGATGAAAGAACTGATGCTGTCTGACCTGTTGGGTTTTTCCAACATTTTCTGTTTACATTTTGGATTTGCAGTATGGTGTTTTTGTGAAAGGGAATGGAATTTGCTTCAATTTTTAAATATATTCCAAAATATTTTTATGACTTTTTCAGTGCTCTGAGGATAAATCACTTCCACATTTTCATCCAAATCAGAGAAATAAGCTTTACATTTTATTCATGTTCATGTAAAAAATGCTATCTGGATTTTTAAAAAATCACATTTATTCACAATTATAGCCTTGTGATAGGTAATTTTTGGAAAAAAATCTATATTCATCATTCAGCATTAAGCAAAAAAAAACATTAAAATGAATAGACACTTTAATTCCGTTTGGCAGATTCATATTAGCAAACACAATCCTAATTGTGGGAGTCTGTGGTTCCCACAACTGGACTGATTCACCACCTCAGAACCTCCAAAACCAGAGTGTATGCTTTGTGCTCAAGGTGAGAAGAAATGTTGAGAATTACACTTGGTCTGTGAATAGAATCAGTTTAAGAGATTGAAAAGCCTTTTGCACAATCTAGGCTTTTGCTTTTCTTTTCTATATTTTTGAGTTGTACAATGCAAAGTTTTAACCATGCACATTTTATTGGGCAAGCACAGTAGTGTAGTGGTTAGCGTAATGCTATTGCACCGCCAGTGACCTGGATTCAATTCTGGCCACTGTCTTTAAGAAGCTTATATGTTTTCCATGTGTCTGCGTGGGCTTCCTCCAGGTGCTCTAGTTTCCTCTCACATTCCAAAGACATATGGGTTAGGAAGTTGTGGGCATGCTATGTTGGTACCGGAAGAGTGGCGACACTTGTGGGCTGCCCCCAGAACACTCTACGCAAAAGATACATTTCACTGTGTGTTTTGATGTATATGTGACTAATGAAGATCTTATCTTATCTTATTACTGTAGTGGATGTCTATCATTTGTCCCAACTATGCAAAGTTAAGCAATGCTCGAATGTCTTGGAAAGTGACTGTGGCATCAGCTTCCACCACAGTTTCAATTAGAACAATTCAACTTGATGCATTAAAAAAAATCTCCTCACCTCCCTCTGGCACCTTTACCTAATTATTCACACATTATCTGATTATTGATCTGCCAGCGAATGAGGCAGTTTCCCCTCACGGTAGCGTAGTGGTTGGCGGCACAGTAGAGTAGTGGTTAGCCCAACGCTATTACAGCACCAGTGATCGGGGTTCGATTCCCGTCGCTGTCTGTAAGGAGTTTGTACGTTCTCCCGTGTCTGCATGGGTTTCCTCCGGGTGCTCCGGTTTCCTCCCACATTCCAAAGATGTACGGGTAGGTTAATATGGGTTTAAAAAATGGGCGGCGCGGACTCGTTGGGCTGGAAGGGCCTGTTACCACGCTGTAAATAAAGTTTAAGTTTAAACTCTTTCAAATCATTTTATAATTGTCAATTATTTCCTAATTGAAAGGTATCATAAGTAAGCAAAAAAGCTAGGAGTGCTCACCGGAGCAGGTGACATCTACGCTCACAGCAACAGAATTAACACTTTAGGTTAAAGGTTTTCCTGAAGGGTTAACTTGGCCTCCTTCTCCATAAACACTGCATGAGCTGCTGAGTATTTTCATCATTTTCTACATTTATGTCCAATATTGAATCTGCAGTGTTTTGCTTTTGCATTCAAATGAAATTTTTTGGGATAATGATTTAACAAAAATTTGGAAATTACGGTTCTGAGTTTCTGCTATGTTACACATCATCCTCAGCTCAGTAATATTAAATATATAATATACAAATGTGTAACATATGGCATATGTATTATCGGTTGGTGCCACCATCATGAGATCATCTGTTTAGTGTAGAGTTGGCTGGAGGAATCTATAGATGAGAGGATGCAGTTCGTAGGACATTCTCTTAAGTGTGTTCCAGTGATGCTCAAGGGGAAACAAAGCAAAGATGGAGAGGTTAACTGAGGCAGGGAAGGTAGCATAACTGGCAGGATGAGAATCTGTCTAGGCCCACGAACTCTGCGAAAAAGGCACTACTGTATGGGGACAACAAAAGATGTTTTGCCAGACCTTTTTAAAGCAAAGTTCTTCACCGTGCTGGGTGCAAAGAATGGGTTCTAGCTTCTAAAGTGTGATGAGAAGAGCTCTTGCTGAACCTCTTTCCATGCACTATTTGTTAGATTCTGTTGGAGAGGAACCCGAGTCAGAGTCAACACAGAAGAACTTCAGCAAAGACCGAATGCTGCACTTGTAGGAGTTAGTGCAGTGAAGACCATAGCAAATGGACTTCTACTTTCACATTTCCTCATGACATGGAAGGAAGCCGTTCACCCCATCATGTCAATGCCATTTCTCAAAACAAGCTCTTCAATCCCATTCCTCCACATATTTCCCTGTACCTTATTCTCTTGTGCCTGCCCATCACACACCCTCTGTTATTTCCTTCACTTGCCTATGCACCAGGGGTAATTTACAGTGGCCAATTAACCTAACAACCCACATGTTTTTGGAATGTGGGAACAAACCAAAGCACCCAGGGAAAACTCATGTGGTCACAGGAAGAACCTGCAAATTCCACACAGACAGCACCGGTCAGAATTGAAGCAGGGTTGCTGGACCTGTGGGACAGCTGCACTACCTGCAGCACCATTATGCCATCTGGTGACAAACTGGTCTCTGAAGAGAAACAGTGGAAGAGGCAGAGTTAGACCGTGACCGTAGGTTGAGAGCCTCGGTGAGCAGATGCAGGGAGAAGCCACTGAAGCTGAATGAGCAAAAACTGAAGTTCAGAGTGAAGGATGTCTCCTTCGTGGAACACATGGTCAACAGTACAGTCCGGAACCAGATCCAGTCAATCCAAGACGGTGAACGAGATACCGAGCCTGATGAACGTTCACGAGCACAAGGCTTTCTGGACTTCTTCAGGTTCCTGCTGCTTCTGCGTGAGATGTGTGGGTCACACAGTTGTCTGACCAAGAAGGCTGTGGAACAACAAAACACAACACTGGAAGCACTCAGTGGGTCAATCAGCATCTGTGGAGGTGAAAGGTATAAGTCAATGTTTCGGGTCAAGACCCGGTATCAGAACTGAGAGGAAAGATTGCCAGTGTATAGCAGTACATGGTAAGTGGAACAGGGGCTGGTAGGTGATTGGTGGAAGCAGATGGGGAGGGGATGATAAGCAGATAGAACCAGGGAGAGGCGTGTGTGTGTGTGTGTGTGTGTGTGTGTGTGTGTGTGTCTGTCTGTCTGTCTGTCTGTCTGTCTGTGTGTGTGTGTGTCTATACACAAACACCCCATGGGTGACCTGGTTACACTACCACAGTTGTGTAGCAGTTAGCATAACGCTTTACAGCACCAGCGACCCAGGTTCAATTCCGGCCACTGTCTGTAAGGAGTTTGTACATTCTCCCTGTGTCTGCGTGGGTTTCCTCCGGGTGCTCCGGTTTCCTCCCACATTCCAAAGACATACAGGTGAGGAGGTTGTGGGCATGCTATGTTGGCGCTGAAAGCGTGGCGACACTTGAGGCCTGCCCCCAGAACACTCTACGCAAAAGATGCATTTCACTGTTTGTTTCGATGTACATGTGACTAATAAAGATCTGATCTTGATGTAAGAGATGGAGGATGCTCACAGGTAATGCAATGTCTAGAGTGAGTGAGTTAGAGATATAATGTGAGCATAATTCCACAATCTGGGTGCTCAAGGTGACTGGATCTTCAAACAGCATTTAAATAAAGTACCCTTGTTGCTAATTTGAATTAGGCTACTTTCAATGAGAGAGTGAGAGAAAGAGTGAGAGAGAGAGTGAGAGAGAGAATGAGAGAGCAAGAGAGAGTCTGTGCATTGTACTCCATTTCCAGAACACTGTTCCATTGAAGTTAATGGAACTTTTCCATTAATTATGCAAGGCACCAGAATCTGTGGCTTTGCCATTCAAATATTGAAACAGTGTACCAGAAACACAAGTTGCAGGGTCCAAACACTCGGAGCAGATTCTCAAAGTCACAGCAGTTGAGTGAAGTGCTTTTTCCTCCAGCTTTCGTCAAAATGATCATCTACAAAGATTTCTAACCAAAGACTTCCTCGGCCTTTATCAATTCATTATTGCAGATCCTTTTTCACAAACTTTTTTTGTAAGGAAGACCTCAGGTGAGAGATGGCGAACCCTGGAATTTTTTAGATGCTGACTTACTAGATTCCCCAGATGAAAGCTGGTCTTGCGAGAAATGCAGCAACCCAGAACAACCCAGAGTGGTCAGGTTGCTCTCCCAGCAGCCACCAGCATGGGATTATGTTATGACGATCAGACAAGGGTAAGTAAGGTGAGAAAATGGACCCATCTACTTTTCACTGCACCATGTGACCCTTGAGCTTGATCACACTCATTCCTGCAAAAGAATCTCAAGTTTTGTTCACAGTAAACTGTGTTGGAGGGAAAAAGTTGTTCAAGGTTCATCCCTGAAGGAACACTACTTCAAACAGATTATCTGTCCATTTATCTCAGTACTGCTTGTGAACAAATTGCTCGCCACATCTCCTTCAATGCCATAAATATATGTCTCTCTTTCACTCTGGCACACAATTTCTTGGGAGGGGCAGGCATTGGTGAAAATTAGATGGAGCAAGGTGAAGTGGGGTGGAGGTGTTGTGGGGTGGGCTGGTTGGTGGGAAGGTTGGGGGCCGTTGCTGATTGGTGGAAGAGGAGTGAGGGCTGGTGCTGATTGGTGAAGGAGAAGTGGGGCTGGTGTTGGTTGGTGGAGGAGAAGTGGGGCTGGGGTTGGTTGGTGGAGGAGAAGTGGGGCTGGGGTTGGTTGGTGGAGGAGAAGTGGGGCTGGTGTTGGTTGGTGGAGGAGAAGTGGGGCTGGGGTTGATTGGTGGAGGAGAAGTGGGGCTGGGGTTGGTTGGTGGGGGAGAAGTGGGGCTGGGGTTGGTTGGTGGGGGAGAAGTGGGGCTGGTGTTGGTTGGTAGTGCAGCAGAATGAAGAATTCCTAGCCAAAAAGTTGCTGAAAAGATAAAGAGCTTCAGGAAGAGAGAAGACTGTTGAAATCTGCTACAGTGAGGTCAGCAGACTGGTGACATCTGCAGGTGAATGCACAGTCACTAAGTCATGCAGAACAGAAGCAGGCCCTTCGGCCCATCCTATCCATGCCAACCATCAATTTCCCATCTATACTAATCCCACTTACCAGCAGGTTGGATGTTGAGCACTTAAAAAAACAAGCTGTTATTGAGCTTAGATCATCTCCATCTTGTTATGTTCATCATATCCACACCCACACATGCACTGTGTCCACTGTTCTACCCAGAAATATCTGCTTCCTTCAGTTTCCTTGTATATTACACCACTATATGTCAAGTTACTATGAAAGGGCCAGGCTAATGGAAGAAAGAGGGGAATGATGATAATTATCCCAATGATAATCAAAACCATGAAGAGAAGAATGATGACTAATACGTGCTTTGCATCTCAACTGTTGTGATCTCAGCTGCCACAACTACATCAATTTTGTCACCTTGCTGTTTTGTCCCGCGTGTCCTCCTGTTCTTTGAAGGAGCAATTCAACCAGCCCCATTACCTGATCAATCCCCTCACCTGAAGGGAAACCTATTTCCAGTTCCCTTCTGTACCCGCTTCCTCTAGTCCTCCAGGTAGTGATGTCCACATCCTTGATCTAGATCCCAAAGGGTCCTGCTTTGATGATAAGGATGTTTGCTGAACTTGTTTTTCCAACTTAGTTTTACTCTGTCGCACTTCATGTCCGTGTTAGTGCAGCAGCAGCTTCCGTTTTCCAAGGTTTCAGACTGCACTCTATTCACATTTCGTGGGAATATTGTCCTGATATTCCATGTATAACCAGTGTGGTAGACTGACTAGTAAACAAAATACTATATTTATACTTTTTAAAATGGAAGAAAATTTCCCCTAGGTATTTGCATTATTGCTTATCTTCAACTAGGTGTCAACATCAACCATTATCAAATACAGAGGACTGGCTTTGATTCACCAAATTACTTTTTTCTCTTTTTCATCTTTTTACTGTCATGTACTAATTCAGATCAACTATGAGCTGGTTCCAGATTAATTTCCCCTACTATTACTAATCTGCTCTGGTGGAGTCGAGTGTCATTATAATTTGCTGAGTAAGCACTTCAGTACTTTTAAACGGCACTGCTTATGCTACCAAGTTGGGCTCAGCAACTTGGACTCTCCTTATTCATGTTTAATCTGGGCAGATTCATTGCAACAACATTTTTCTTCAGCTAGTAATGTGCAAGTAAACTATATCATGCCATTGGAAGTTTTATGCATAATTCACTGCACTTTCTGTTTTATTGGAAGGTACAGCACAATTCGGTGATATCTTTTGCCTATTGTGAGAGGTTGCAAGGTCACAACAAAGTGTGAGTAAGTCCTACTTAATCATTCTGCAAATAAATTGCTTTTCATAGCAACTGCAGACTTTTGTGTAACACTTGGGTCACTAACCATGTCATTATTGATCTGAAGAATCCATAACAATCTTGACTACATTACAAACAAATAATAAACCATGCAATAGTCACTCTTTTTGCAGCTGTGGAGCTGATAAAGCAAATTGGTTCTGCTATACCTTCTTAGATTACTTTATGCCCACTATTCACATGATTAACTCTATGTTCTTCTGCTGATACTCATTAACTAAGGCGCAAAAACAGTTTTTTGCATGCAAGGTATTCCAGTTAGCTTTTTGACATTATGAAGAAAAACATATCAAAAACCCAGAGTAAAGTTATAGGTTTGATGATTATGTATGCTGAAATAAAATATCCTTAGTGTTAAAATATGGTTTTTGAAGCACTTTATGTTACAAAAGGCATTGACCGTAGGCATTGCCTGGGGATTAAATGAAAAGAAAATAAAGAGGCATGGAAAAAAAGTGGAAATATTTGAAATTATCTATAAAGAGAAAAGCTGGTTTAATTTGAGAGAAGACCATTGCCTGGAACTCATGGGAGAAGAGATGGGGTGGAAAGCAACTCTGTGTGTGCGTGCGTGCGTGCGTGCGTGTGTGTGTGTGTGTGTGTGTGTTAGGAGGATGGCAGGACTAGCGGACACATGGTCTTGCTGATTTTCAATTGTCTAACCATTTACAATTTTAAACACAATGGGATGCAAATTATTTTTTATACAAACTGTCACCCAAGCCCTAGCCAAACTGATTTCGGAATGGTTCTCAAATTAGACCCAGTGATCTGCTCCCCCAACCAACTCTACTCCCTGCACCCATCCCCCAAAACAGGCTCAACAATGTCTTATGCCAGTTGCAGAAGCCTGAAACAATGTTTCTTTCCCATTGGTAAGGAGACACAACCCAGTAACACTGGGTGTTGAGTGCCAGAACCAGCGAGTCTCTTGGGACAGTGCAGATTGCTCCATACGGACAACATCAATCATCTGTGGTGAGTTTTGATCTGATCACAGGGTGATGAATTAATGTCATGCTCCAAGTGCAGTCATACATAACAAAAGGTTTGCTACCATTGAAGAATGCAAATGCAAAACAAAGGCGGTCTGCAAACTTAATAAAAGCAAGTGAAATTACGAGAACTGTCATCCAAACCCTTGCCAAATTGATTTTGGAATGGTTCTCAAACCAAGCATAGCACTGCACTGTCCCAACAAATGAAAAAGTTAGAAAAGTTGACATGGCTTTCAGTTTCAGAATCAATTATTTTATACCCTTGTTAGCTTTGTAACATATAAATCAATTGAAGCTATTCCAAAGATTTCCTTTATCTACTTTTCGTATTTTCCATTTTGGCAGATATTACAATACACCCTTTCTAAGGATTGCAACCTCTTACTTCTTTGCTATTCGCCTTCATTACTTGATTTTGTTTTGCTAAATCATCCTCCCATTTCTTCTCCATTTCCATTTTGCTCCTAATTGTTTTTGCTTCTGTGTAATATTTATCTTGCCAAAATGCCTTTACAAGTGAAGATTGCTGCTTCACTCTCTAAAATTATTTCAATGGTCACGGCAGCTCTTTTGCTAAAATTAGTTCTCTTAAAGTATTTATTGCATCTCTAATAACATGCACAGTACTTTGAACCACTTATCTTAGCAATACAGGGAATTAAATTATCAACCAGTGAAGAGCTTAAATTGCACTGGACTGCACCATTACTGGCAGCATCAACAGGTTTAGAAAAATTATTTCCATGTTTCAAGTGTGCCGTCTACTCTTAAATTTCCATGAAGGTAAATCAAATATGAGCTAATACACAGTGAAGACTATTTGCCTTGCCTTTCACATCTGAAAGCAATGCAGTGTAATATTCAGTGTTTGAAGCATAGTGTCTCACACACACACACACACACACACACACACACACAGGGAGGAAATTATTTATCTGATCCCCAAATATATGCATTTAAAAGGAACATATTTACAATTCACTACATAGGGCGACAAAATTCATTCTTCCTTCTTCAGGTAATTCTGCTGCTTTTTGGAGATGACATTTCTCATGTGACTGTTAACTTTCAGTTATCATTTGACTTTGTATGCTTCTTTGGCAGGAACAGAGTCCTTCAAATTTGAATCACCACATTCCCCATCAGTATTATCAGACTTTGGGTCTTCATGATTACTGACAATTCCTTTCCACCCTCTGCATGAAATAACTTACCCCTCAGAACCCCTTTAAAACTCGTTCCTCTCACCTTAACCCCATGCCACCTTGTTTTTGCTAACCCTACCATTGTCCGTAATGGCTATCTTGAGCTCTCGATTACAAGCCACTTCATCTCCCCTTCCCATTCACAGTGACCTGTCCATCCTTGGCCTTCTCCACTACCAGGGTGAGGCCAAACAAAATCTAGAAGAGCAACACCTCATATTCCAACTGGATAGTCTACAACCAAATGGTCTGAACATTGAATTTTCCAGTTTCAGGTAATGTGCACCCCCAGGACTCCTTTCTCTCTCCTTCTAATCCACCCAAGTTTTCCCCTCCCCACTGCTGTGACTGTGACTAAGTCACTGGAGACTGGAAGCTGATAGATGCAAAAGGTCTCTATTCATCACGACAAGCAGGCTTTCCCTCGGAATCTCTCTCAACAGAATCTCCCCGGATTCAAAGTACATGGAGCTTTTGTTCTCTCAAGAGTGACTGATAACTGGAATGCGCTGCCAGAGGAGGTGGTGGAACCTGATACAATTACTATGCTTAAAAAGCAAGGCATAGAAGGATATGGTCCTAATTCGGGCAAATGGGATTGGTGTAGATGGGCAAAAAGGTCAGCATGGTCCTGGTGGGCCGAAAGGCCCATTTGTCTGCTGTATAACTCTATGACTCAAGCTCAGCCGTCTTCCCAATCTGGAGCAGGTTAAATGTTTGGCAGGTGTAATGGACGGGAGTGGGGGGGGGGGGGGGTGGGGTTAGTTCAGCCTGAGGTGCAGATTCAGGAGTATGCAACCCATTTACTATTTACTATTACCATTTACTATTTATTCACAGCAGATCCATCATTTCAAAACAGTATTGGACTAGATTCTTGAAACATCCAACTGCCAAAATTGGGACAGTCTCTAATTTATCTTGCATCACTCTGAGTGATGTTTATTTCGGATATTGGGCCCACAAATCTCCCCATGTCATCTGTGGGGAGGTGACTGGCCCCTGAGTTGTTCATATTCTCTATCCTTGATGGTTTATTACAACTCTTGAAACTGTATTTCCACCAGCCACCTTGTTCTATTATACATAACTCAGCTGTGTGTGTGTAAAGCAGCATCTATTTCAATCTATAAGCTGTCTGCAACTCATCACATCACTTTTCCATTTTCATTTGCAGGTCATTTATATGCTTTTCAACATTTTAATATGCTTAAGACACTTCTCTATTTTTGGAACTCAGCATGAATTCACTTCTCAATTATTATCAAGAGTTCCTGTACTCACTGCCAAATTGCTGGATTTATTAACTTAGGCTATTATATATGCTCACATTGTAGTCTTAACCTATTTCATTGAAAGTTACAGACATATTATAGTACCTTATATTTCCTAATTCTAAAATACACATGAAAAAACCTGCTGAAATTTGCCAAAAATTCAAAAAAACCAATGCCAAAAAATGATGAAATTTCAAGTGCAATTCAGATTCAGAGCTAATTGTTGAATCATAGAAAACTGACAACATGAAAGAAAACCATTTGGCCCATCGTGTCTGTCCCACTCAAAAAGTATCCCACCTTCCAATACTTAATCCGTGATCTGCAGGTCACAGCTGTTCAAGTACACATTCAAACAGTGCTTAATTGTGAAGAGTTCTTCTGCCTCTAGTTCCCTGTCAGGCTCTGAGTGTCAACCACTGGTCACCTGGGTGTAAAACAATTTATCTTATCTCCCTTCTATCCCTTCTACCAATTGTTTAAGTCCTTGCCCTCTAGGTCCTTCTGATCTAGACCTCTCGTAATTTTATACAGTTTAATTAAATCTCCCCCTAGCCTCATCTGTTCCAAATAAAACAGCCCAAGCTTATCTGATCTTTCCTCATAGCTGAAATTTCCCAGTGCTAGCAACATCCTTATCAATCTCGTCTGCACCCTCTCTAGTGCAATCTTTCTGTGACGAGAACAGTAAGAACTACACAGGTTGTGGTCCAAATAATTTTGAATACAGTTCTTGTATAAGCTCCTTTCTCATACATTCTGTGCCTCAGATAGTAAAGAAAAGTATCCCATATCCCCTTTTAACCATCTTTTTGACCAGTCCTGCTTCCTTTATGGATCTGTAAACATATAAGAAATCTTATTTCTTCACTGCTTTCTATATCCTTCCTTTTGTTCATTGTCTTATTATATCTCTCCAAAAGCATTATCTCACACTTCTAAGGATTAAATTCCATTTGCCATTTTTCCACCCAACTGACCAGACCATCTATGTCTTCCTTCAGTCTGAAAATTTCCTCCTCATTATCAACCACAAGGCACAAGCTTTGTGTCAACTGCAAACTTCCTTATGGTGCCTCCTATATCTACCTCTAACTCACTAGCATTTATTACAGAAAGGGCTGGTAGGTTAATTGGCCACTGTAAATTGCCCCTAGTGTGTAGGTAAGTAGTAGAATCTGGGGGAAATTGAAGGGAATGGGGGGAAGAATGCATTACAAAGAAAATCAGTGGCGGAATGGGATTGATCTGTGGGCCAGCATATGTTTAATGGGCCAAAATGTCTTCCTTCCATGTCATAACAAATCCCACTGGTAACAGCGTTCCAGTCACAAATATCACCCATCAACTATTACCCTTTGCTTCCTGTCACGGAGACAGTTTTGGATGCAATTTGCCACTTTCTCTTAGATTCCATGATGGGCTTTTACTTTTTTGACCAGCCTGACCCATTGATTCCCTTTCATACCTCTTCAAAGAATTCAATCTAGTTAGTCAGATATGATCTTCCTTGAACAAATCCATGTTGACTGCACTGCTTAATCAACTCCATATGATCTTCTGCTCTAGGGGTTAGCTACAACAATACCACTAAATAGAATTAGTGATTTTCCATTAATTGGCCTCTGCAGCATATTGCAGGTTCTTCTGAAATGGACATGGGCTGAGTTTCATCTGCACTCTTTTACTTAGACACTCAGTTTCCAACAGTGATACAAACAATGCTACAAGAGATAACCATATAACATTGTCTCTAAAGGTAGTAACAAGCCATCAAATAACAGACATATTATAGTTTCATGTGCAGGTCTTCACGAGGGCAATTAAACCATTACTTTCAATGCTTAAAGACACATTTTGATGCTGTTTTAACCACCTTTTTCACATGCCTTGCTATTTTTGTTGAAGGGCAGATGGAACAGTGAGGCTGCTATTAAAACTGCTGCTTCACAGCTCCAGCGATCCAGGTTCTGACCTGACCACCAGTGCTGTCTGTGTGGAGTTTGCGTGTTCATCTGTAACTGCATGGGTTTCTTCCAGATTCTCCAGTTTCTTCCCACATCCCAAAGGCATGTAAGTTGGTAGGTTAATTGATTACTGTAGATTCCCCCTAGTGTTTACATGTGTGGTAGAATCTAGAGGGGAGTTCATGGGAATGTGGGAAGAATAAAATGAGTTATGGTAGGATTAGTTGAAATAGGTGCTTGTGGTCAGATTTGGTGGGCCAAAGGGCTTGTTTCCTTTCTGTATCTCTCCATGACGCTCTATGGCTAAATTCCAAAGTCCATAAAGTGGTTAAAAAGCCATATGGGATGCTTTCCTTTCTCAACCTGAGGCACAGAATGCATGAGCAGGGAGTTTATACAACACTAGTTAGGCCACAGCTTGATAGGTGCACACCATTCTGGTCACCACATTACAATAAAGATTGCAGTGGAGAAGATGCAGATGAGATTTACAAGGATTTTGCAGCAAGAAGTAATTTCTCCATTTAACAATTATGAAATGTAAAACACAAAGTGCTGAAAATACTCATCAGGTCAGGCTGCATCTGTGGAGAGAGAAACAGAGCTAATGTATCAGGTGTGAAGCCTGTCAGAACTGGAGAAATGAAGAAACAAATGGGTTTTAGGTTACAAAGAGCGGAAGGGATGGAGGGAACAAAGGAAATCATTACATTTCATCTACCAAAGTTCTGACCACTTGAGCCTGGCTTTATTTCCTCGAAGTCTATTACTATTCTCCTCACAGTTCACTAAATCTCCACTGTTTCTGACATCTACATATTTGGGAGTTGTCTTTTGTGCATTTAAGTCTAAATCATAAATACATATTAAGAAATACAGTGATCACAGGACCAACCCTGGGGAACTCCACTGTGGATCTCCCTCCAGTCTGAATAAAGACTTTCCCTACTATTCTCTGTTTCCTGTTCCTTAGCCAATTTTCTACCCCATGCTGTTGCAGTCACCTGACCTGCAGTCTTGATCACGGGCCTATTATGCTTCATCTTGTCAAATGCTTTTAAGTCCATATCTATCACATAAAATATTTAATTAGGAAACTTCATCAAGTTAGTTCTCCAGTCAATTCACATTTGTCCAAGTAACTGTTAATTCTGTCCTAGATATGTGTTTCTAGAATTGACCCCACTACTGAAATTAAACTAACTGGTCTATAGTTACTAGGTCTATCCCTAAACTTCTTGTTTTAGACAAAGATGTAAACTTTGCAATTTTCCAGTCCTCAGGCACCACCCCCCCTTATCCTATAAATGTTCAGAAGATGATGTCCAGAGCCTCTGCAATTCCCTCCATTACTTTCATCAGGTAACCTCCTCTGGAGCAGGTGATTTATCCACTTTAAGTGCAGATAGCCTTTCCAGTGCCTGCTCTTTATTAATTTTTAACCCATCTAGAGTCTTAGCTACTTCTTTGTTTGCTAAGATTCCAGCAACATCTTATTCCTTGGTGAAGATTGATGTAAATACCCTTTTAGTCCTCAGCCAATACCTTCTGCCTCCATGAGTAGATTTACTTTTTGATCTCTAATCGGACCACCTTTCCTCTTACAACCCTTTTCTTGTTCACAGACATGGAATATTTTTGGATTCCTTTTTTATGTTTGCTGCCTGTTTTTTCTCATGGCCTGTCTTTGCATCTCCTCTTTTTTATTTTACATCCACCCCTGAACTTTCTGTAATCGGCCTGGTTTTCACTTATGTTAACAATTTGGCATCTGTCAAATGCTCTTTGTTTCTGCTCTTTCTTTAAAAAAAATCAATAGGTGAGATTATATACAAGGAAAAGTGCAGAATAATAAATCTGCTTTTCTCAACTTCAAAACAGCAAGCTCACCTCATCAACACAGTTTCTCTAATTCCCTTGTGGTTATTCTGTGGGATTGGATTCTCATTCACATGTGAAGGGAAGACAAATTATTTCCTGCTTTGTGCTGCAAAACTCAAATTTAAATTGAAATACAAAGGCTTAAACAGAGAAAGTCTCAGAATTTTGAAAGATGCAATACTATAAATCATACCCAAAAAAATGTATTCAGTTGAGCTGAAATATTTTCTTTTTTGCTCATGCTGTTTCCCCCATGCAATTTTGTCTCCACCTTACTAGAGGAACTGTCTGGTGCAAATTACAAACCTGACCATGTTAAGAAGTTAAATTTATACCATTCGACAAATTCGTTGACTCAGTTTCTCCAATGTCATTTTCATATATATGGGTGTTAATGTAACACCCTGTGACTGTTCAGTTTGACAACTGTTATTTTCAAATGGCTAATTAAACCATCAATGCTCGCTGCTGAGCAAGAACATTCACATAAAAGTAGAGACAAATCATTGAAAAGTTTGTGAAATTAAATCATAACTCATTCAGAGCTGTCAAGCCCCCTCTTTAATCGTCAATGTTTGTAATCTATAAGTTTATATATAAAATATTCAAAGCCCGTTTAGAGTTTCTAGAACACTAATCATGGATGACAATACTGTGTGCCAGTAATCAAGACCCAAGTGAATACATAATTAGTAACTGATACAAGTTATTGTGTGTTTTTTTTGTTAATAGAGGTAAATGATGCAAGTAACATTGTGTGTTTTTTCCTAATAATTGACAGTGCAAAGGCCAGCTTGAAGTTGTCTCAATAATAGAACGCCACAATAAGAGTGTTCATGCAAAGACATCCCATTCAAATCATTCAAACAGCAGGAACAGTACATTGTTAGAAAATAATGATGAATTTGGCAAGGAGAGACTGCATTACTCTTCAAATATAATTTATGCATGAATTACACAGATCTTACTGAAAGCCAATGCATAAATTTCATTAGGCTCTACAGACAACTCCTGAAAGACTTATTTTAGCTTTGTAAATCCAGACAGATCATTGTCATTTCCACTGTGCTGCCAGTCATAGGACTTGTGTCATAAAATGGAATGTTAATTGCTCTCCTGACAACATTGTTAATTAAGCATGAATCAATCAGTCTACACATGCACATTATAAGAAGCATAACCACTATAAAAAGATATATCACTTCTAGACTATTTTAATGAAAGTAAGAATACAATGCACATTCTCAATGCACATTTCAAGTTCCATGCTTCAATCAAGAATGGAGGTCATTAGATTTCACCTAAGTAAACTGTAACATAAGGAAATTTGCTATTCAGTAAAAAATAATATTTTAAGTGAAGTCATAGTATTGTTTTGGAGAGTAGGCTTATCACAGTAGCCTATAGAATTTCTTTTTCACCTTTTCCAATTCACCTTGATCTACTGAATTAATTATTAAAGACAATTACAAAATATACATCTTAACTAACAAAGATTACAAACATTGTGTTTACTGGAGTAAAGAGTGAGCCTTAAAAATATGGTTTTACAGATTATGAAACATGCTGTGTTATTTGCATAATTAACGCACTAAATTGCATATTATCCTTCATGTAGCAGAAACTGTAAAGTCAAACTAAACTTCAAATTACTTCTAAACAACCGCATTAAGTAAAGCCCAAAAACATGTGACCATAATAAAAATAAAAAACGCTGGAAAAGCTCAGCAGGTCGGTCAGCATAGCATCTGTGAAAATAGAAACATGTTTCTCTTTCCACAGATGCTGCTTGACCTGCTGAGTTTTTCTAACCTACTCTCCAGTTGTCAGCTTTTATTTCAGGATTTCCAGCATCTCATGATTTTCAAAAAATGTGACCACACCTTGAAGATTAGCTGTGGCCTGCACTAAGAAAAATCATTGAGAATTTCTCATTCTACATCTATTTCGTCCCACAGTTTAATGAGCTTCTTCAATGGTATTGTAAGGAATATGATGTGCTAACAAAATCACAACATCAGAAGATGGAACACCGGGAGCAATGGTCAAACCCCAAATCTGCTGAGTGACAGGATTTGGTTGAAGCCTGGAAACAGGGAATAATTCTTACTCTGCATTTCCTTGTAAACTTCCAAATCTATGACAAGGTCTGCAAGCACAAACCCAATACTTCTTAACAATCAACGTCAATCAATCACCAACAGATCCAGTCAACCTGCAGCACAGAGCCCATCATGCTGTTGATTAAGATCTGAAGTGCAAATTGGAAGGACTGACACCAAGTCTGCTTGAAAAGAGAATCGACATTCACATACTCTATAGAGTGAGAACTATAATTCTTACCTATATGCTGGATGCTGCAAGTCATGCCATAATTGTGCATGCACGTCTGTAGTATGAAAGGCCAGGGGTCAGATGACAGTGACAACACTACTGACCCCCATGGTCGGATGATAGCATTGCCTATCAGGTGGGAAGCT
This sequence comes from Pristis pectinata, assembly GCF_009764475.1. Lineage (NCBI taxonomy): Eukaryota > Metazoa > Chordata > Chondrichthyes > Rhinopristiformes > Pristidae > Pristis > Pristis pectinata. Next base: position 76,825,108 of record NC_067414.1, on the reverse strand, counting down.
GCACCACTGTCAATCAATGGTCTGGCTCCGCCCCACCCATTAAAGAGCACACCTGATGATTGGCCCATAACCCACCTTTGTTCTTGACCCTGAATCATTGGCTTGTTTCACCTGAGTGGGCTCCACCCCGCTACAGCCCTATAAAAGATGGTACACGTGGGCTCTTTTCCGATTGCTGCTGGGGTCGAGACCACAGGTGAGAGGGTGCACTTCCACAAGGGTCTAGGAGCATCCTGAGTAGATTCCCAGTAGCGTAGAGCCGTTGTTTGTCCAGATTCAAGGGGTCCAGACAACGTATTTGTTTGTTCCCTGATCGTTCATACTAGTTCGTTGTGTGTGTGTGAGTGAGCATGTGTGCACTTCACCCCTGTTGTGACTCCCCCCATGTTTCGCGATCACCCTAGTGCGAGTGTGCGAGGGTGCATTTGTTCCTTCACATTCTGTTCCCGCGTTGGTCTTTGTGAATAAAATCCTCCTTTTAAAGTACAAAGACTGTGTGTCCAGATACCTTTATCTTCAAGATACCAAAAGAACCTTTCTCATAACAACATCTCACAGAAATTTCAAAGCAAACCAGTGCCTATAATGCCTAAACAATACATGCTGCTGAGCTGCAGTTCAGGATCCAAGTGCCTTTTGAGGGCGTACAATACTGCAAGAAAAGAACAGGAGCATATACCCGTACTTTGGTTCATTAATCTAGAGTTTCTTTCCAGTCTGTGCACATTGAAAGAATATCTCTGTTACAGTCTGGGCTCTCTCTCAATCCTCTTTGGTTGTCCTAGTAAAGAGCATTTTATACATGTACAAGCACGTCTCCCAAGAACTGATATTTGGAGTCTGCAGAATTAAAAAGATCATTTTGCTCTGCTATGTTACACTGCAGACTGCATAGGCTCCCAATCCTGTATTCCTGTCCACTTGAACAGATCATGCAGAAATAATAGCAGTAGAATTTACATTTAATATTTTACAGCTATACAAAGATGAAGAGCTTGCAGCAGACATTCCACATTACTGTTTGTTCAGAAGATTTTAAATTCAAAGTAATAATACCCATGAACTGAAAGGGCCAGGTGATGCTCGCCCGCTCCCCCTGCCCGGAATTTGGTTCTGTAATCCTTCGTCAGAACTGGGAAAGAGAGAGATGCAAGTTTTCATCTGGCAAGGTGGTAGGATAAGAAAAACTCAGCCAACATAGCATAAAAAACAGTAAGTGGAAAATGCTGGAAAAACTAAGCAGGAAAGAGTCGACAGGAATGACCCTGAGCTGGTGTAATAAGGTTAAGCTATGGTGGTGGTGTAATATTTTGTTGACGTGATTCCAGCAGGCCATACTATATACAGAGAGGAAAAGAAAATGGGATGGCAGACAGATATGGTTCTTATATTACACAGGAAGAAAGAGCATGTTAGAGAATTTGATATTAAGTCTGGAAGGCTGCAACATTCCCAGGTGGAGATGAGATGTTGTTCCTCAAGCTTACATTGGATTTCATTGTGACAGTGCAGGAGGCTACTGATTGAGGGATCAGAGGGAGAGTGGGATGGTGAATTAAATTCGCAGGCAACTGGGTCATTCCTATGGACTAAGTGCAGGTATTTCACAAAGCAGTCACCCAAACCTTGTTTGGATTCTCCAATATAGAAGGGGCCACATTGTGTACACTGAATACAGTACACTAGATTGGAAGAAGTGCAAGTGAATTACAGCTTTACCAGTAAGAATGGTTGGGTCCCTGCTTGGTGGGAAGAGAAGAAGTGAAAGGACAGGTGTCACATCGCTTGTGATTGCACAGGGAAGAGCCATATTACAGAGAGTGGAAGGCGGGGGGGACAAAGAGCAGAAAAGAAAGTTGCAAAGCGGAGAATCCCACAAAAAGATGAAGTGGAGGTGTAGAGGAACATGAATCTGGTGGTGGAACCTTTTTGGAACTGGCAGAAATTGTGGAAGATGATGTGTTACTAACTTGCATCTTTCACTTTCTCAGTTCCGACAAAAGGTCGCAGAGGCAAAATATTGACCGGTTCCACAGATGCTGCCTGGCCTGCTGAGTTTTCCCAGCATATTTTATTTTTGTTTCAGATTTGCAACATCTGTAGTTTTGTTTTTAATTTTCAGATCTTTGTATTGCTTCACTAATTGATGAAGTAGTAACTAACAGGGTTACATTTTATATTCACAATGTAATGAATAATGATATTTCATGTGAATAAAATACAAGAGGAAATACTCCAGGATCTAACCCAATAATCTAACCCTTTCGTGCTGTAGGTATCCATGGAGACGTGGATATTCAAGTTAGCTTGACAGAATTATGCTATAACAATGAAACTGAAGCACAAGGCAAAAAAAATCCAGGTAATAACGCTTCTTGTGATGGAGGCAGAAGCACCACCAAGTTTATTCCCCTGGACGTACTGGGCCAGGGAGCGCTTCAATGCAAGAAGATCCCTGTGTTAAGGAAATTTCCTGAGAATTGCCAGCTGTGAGAAAACATTCATTCCAAGAGATGTAAATTTAACAGGATGCTGGTGAAACGTATGATTGATACAGAACAGCATTTGGAAAAATCATCAGTGGTTATGAGTTTCATACTATTACAGTGCACTGCAAGAAATACTCAGATACAGTCTTGTGTTTGGAACTGCAATCTCAAGGGTCCAAGAAAGATTGCTTTGAGAAACTAACCTATGCTTTGAGAAAAGAAATGAGATTTGTCATTTGGGGGGAAGCATGGCGGTTCAATATATCAGTGAGTCAACAAGGCAGAATGGGAGAAAAGAACATAAAACAAAAGAAATCTCTAAAGGTGACAGAACAAATGTTGCAAGCTAAGGCTAAAGAAACCTCAAGGACACTTGAGGGTTGTAACTGCAGAAGGAAACACAAGTTCCAGAGCAGAGAATTGTGTAAAATATGTAACAAGAGCTGAAAGGACAGTGATTTTGCAAGGAAATTCTGTGAAAATAATCACCTGCACATAAGCAGGCAGACAGACCAATTGATGAGGAACCAGGATCAACAATTTTGTCGTCAATGAGATTGGCGTTTCTGGTGAATAGCTATTGCACTCGATCTACTCTTTCATCAAATTTAATTCGGTACCCTCTTTTAATTGTCAAACTTCATCGCTAAATATTATTGCAGTTTGGCAACTACCTAAAGTAGGAGTGAATGCAATGTAATTCTACACTGCTTATTAGAAAGTAACCAATGATTTTAAACTTGCACAAATGAAGACGTAAATCTGCGATGATACCTTATGGGGCGGGGGGGGGGGGGGGGGGGGGGGGGAGGGGAATCATCTTCCTGTAGGAGAACAAGTATGACTATTAGTTTGGTATGGTGACCATGAAGTAGGCTGGGTTGTATGTTTCTGAATGGCATGACTAGAAGACCTCTACTGGCCAGTAAAGCATTTTTGAGCATGAATATTATCAAGCACAACGATAATAATAATACAGGTAATAGAACACCTTCTGCCAGAGTCACGATACATGTCTGACATGATTATAACCCAGTAGACAAGGAATCTTGAATGTAGAAGTACCCTCAGGAATTTAAGGATGAAATTGGACAAGTTGGAGGCGAGTACAGAACCAAGTTTGACGAAAGAGTAGATAGAGTGCAACAAAGAATTCTAATGGATTCAAGGGCAAAGCCATTAGAGACATTTTCAAGCAAGATATTCCAGCTCCAGAACTACACCAAATGCTTGGCTCAGTTCAATGACAGCTAAATATTATGCAGTTAATTCACCTTACTTTGAATAAAAGTCAATTTCCCTTTGCAAGGAACTACTGTCGGTTTGCTATTGAAGAGGAATCAATACAACTTCATCCAAAAGACAAAGTATCTCACAGTGCAACACAGTCTGGAACATTATCCCAGTTGCTGTATTTACATCTCTGAACTGTGGCTTCAACACACAAGCTCCTGACTCAGACAAATTGACTACCAACTGAGTCACAGCTGATACTGCTCAGCTTCATTCAAACAAGGTTGCAAGTAGTTTGATTCAGGCTGAAAGAGTGGCTGCTGAGAGAGATTGACCTCAGTGGCAAATAAATTTGGTGGTTTGGAACAAAGATGATTTGTTTGATCTTGTCGTTGTTCAGACAACAAAAAAATGCACCCTCAACCAATAATGGATGATGATGGAACATAGGAGTAGTCGTCAGCAAAAACCTGGAAGCTAACCCTATACTTTTAGATGTTTTTTTTTTAATTTTATTTACAGCGTGGTAACAGGCCCTTCCGGCCCAGCAAGTCTGCGCCGCCCATTTTAAACCCAAATTAACCTACCCATACGTCTTTGCAATGTGGGAGGAAACCAGAGCACCCAGAGGAAACCCACACAGACACGGGAGAACGTACAAACTCCTTACAGACAGCAACGGGAATTGAACCCCGATCGCTGGCGCTGTAATAGCGTCGCGCTAACCGCTACGCTACCGTGCCGCTAAAGGACAGCAATGTGATTGAGGAAGAGGAAGGAGCTATGGATAGATACAGTAATTGGCAATAACAGGATTAATGGTGCAAGTCTGGGGGGAGGAGCCATTCCAGAAGAGTCTGTGGCTGCAATCGGATTGGTAAGCATGGAACCAATTCAGAGCATTGAGTGAGGATGGCAGGGCCAATGGCATCAAAGGTTGCAGAGCCATCAAAGAGATAGAGTATAGCATCCAAATTCATAAACCAGCTGATCTTTAATGTACGCCAGAGGTCAGACAGACTGGTCAGTACTTCTGTTCTCTCAAAGGGCAGATAATGCCATCCCATCATTTCTCCGTTAACAGGGTAAAATAAATCGACTTATGGAAAAAAATTGAGGCCTATCAAGATAGTGAGAGTACAATACTTCAAAAGATAATGAATACTTCATAAAAGACAGCAATGTGTATAGTAATGTTCCTGAACCAAATTAAGGATGTATGTCGGGAAATTATGCCTTGCTCTCCTTCACCCTGTGATTTTCTGGACATTAATTTCAGTGGATGGAAGACCACAGGATTGAGATGGGCAAGATCCCGATATATGCGCCAGTCACATTCTCCACCAACCAGACACCATATGTGTTCATTTCCTGCAACGTTTAAAAGGCAACCACTTTCTAATTCCACATGTCAGGGTACGTGCTTACATTTTTCTTCATCTCTGTAGGAAAATCAAATTGATTATTAAACTGGTTATGAAATGAATCGGAACAGACAGTGGTATTTAAAACTGTCCAACTTTGATGTCAATAAAGCTGTCACATAGACTGTTATCTAACACTGCAGCTGCAGACAGTCACCTGCATCTGCCATATATTGCTTTTAAACACAGCTATAAATCAAGCCCTACTAATAAGAGTTGCAGAAGAAGAATTACGATGCTCTTTTCTGTACTGTATTGTATATGTGCACACGGGCTTTCCATTGCTTTGTAGAAATAACCTAATAATAGCGATTACATTGAGCTTTTACCAAACAGTTACTTTAAATCCTGAGCCTTAAGCACCATTAACAAGCCCTGATACAGAAATATTGGCTGATGTTGAAAGGATACAGAATCATAGAATCAGTAAAAATTTGTAGCAGGAAGGAGGCCATTCAACTGATTGAACTTGCATTTGTATTGGCTTATTATTGTCACATTTAATGAGATACAGTAAAAAGTTTTTGTTTTGCATGTCATCCAGACAGATTATGCCATACATAATTACATCAAGGTAGTAAAAAGAAAACAGAATGCAGAATATAGTCTTGCTGTTAGAGAAAAAGTGCAGTACAGGTAGACAAATAAAGTGCAAGGGCCACAACGAGGTAAATTGGGAGAACAAGAGTTCAAGAGCATATGAGAAGTTCATTCAAGTGTCTTATAACATTGGGATAGAAGCTTTCCTTGAGTCTGGTGGTTGTTATCTCAGGCTTTTGTATCTTCTGCCCAACAGAAGGGGGCAGAAAAGAGAATGACCAGGGTGGGAGCTGCCTTCCTGAGGCAGTGGGAAGTGCAGACAGAGTCATTGGAGGGGAGGTTATTTGTGTGACAGACTGGGCTACATTCATAACTCTGCAATTTCTTGCAGTCTTGGGCATAGCAGTTGCCACACCAAGATGTGATGCATCCGAATAGGTTGTTTTTGATTGTGCATTTGTAAAAATTGGTAAGAGTCATCAGAGACATGCCGAATTTTCTTAGCCTTCTGAGGAAGTCGAGGCATTGGTGTGCTTTCTTAGCCATGGTGTCCACGTGACTGGACCAGGACAAATTTTTGGTGATATTTACACTGAGAAACTTAAGCTCTCAACCACCTTCACCTCAGCACCATTGATACAGACAGGGGTGCGTACTCCACCCTGCTTCCTGAAGGCAATGACCAGCTCCTTCGTTTTGCTGACATTGGCGGAGAGGTTGTTATCTTGATACTATGCCACTGGACTGTCTAAGAAGGGCCAATCTAATCCCATCTTGCAGTGGGAGATCCATAATGCAGCAGATGACATACAAGTACACATACAGTACACATATACACATACAGATCTTACAAGTCCCAAAGCAGAGGAGTCCAGATTGTGGAAACCCAGCCAACCTCAGTTAATACAAATGCTCCCAGCTGATCATAGTTGATCTACACTGGTCTCAGCTTCTCTGCTGCACCATTTCCCCAGAACCTTCAGTTCCTCGATCTTTCAAATATTTATCTACTTCCACCTTAAATATGTCTAATGATCTGGCCTCCACCACCCTCAGGAGCAGAGAATTCCAGAGATTCACTACCATCTAAGAGAAGAAATATCTATGCACCTCAGTTTTAAATGACCGGCCCTTTATTTTGTAGCTATGTCCCGTTGCTTGTGACTCTCCCACTGGGAAGAACATCTCAACAACTGTCCTGTCAAGCCCCCTTAGGATCTTATACATTTGAATAAGGTCATGCCTTGTTCTTCTAAACTTCATGGAATTGCAGACCCAAACTATCCAGCCTCTCTTGATAGGACAACCATCACATCCCCGGAAATAGCCTGGTGGATCTCCTTTGGACTGCTTCCAATGCTACTGTATCCTTTTTTTGGTGTCAAAACTGTGCACTGTATTCCAAGTGCGGCAACACCCTGCACAACAGTAACAAAACCTCCCCATTCCCCTTTGCAATAAAGGCCAACATGCCATTTGCCTTCGTGACTACTTTTCAGACCTAACTGCTAATATTTTGTGATTTGTGCACTAGAACATATAGATCTCTCTGGACTTCACTCACTTGCAGTCTCACTCCATTTAGATAATAATCCACCTCATGATTCCTCCTTCTGAAGTGCACGACCTCACACTTGCACACTTTCAACTCTGTTTTCCAGGTTATACTGCATCCTGGGCCCTTCCATCTATTTTCGTATCAGCGACAGATTTGGAAAATATACATTTTGCTCCCTTCTCTAAGTCATTCATGTAAATAGTAAACAATCGAAGGCCAAGAGCCAATCCCTGGGTTACTTCACTAGTTACATTCCTCCAGTCTGAAAAGGACGCATTTATTCCAACTCTCTGTTTTCTAAGTGACAGACGGTTTTTAATCCACACTAACATACTTCCTCTAATACCTTGGGCTCTTAACTTATGCACCAGCCTCTTATGTGGCAAGTTGTCAAATGCTTTTGGAAATCTAAATACATATCAACAGGTTCCCCTCCATCAAGTCTCCCTGTCACATCCTCAAAGACTTCAAGCAAATTTGTGAAACATGATTTGCCTTTCATAAAACCACATTGTCCAGGTTTGATTATATTCAGCTTTCCTAAATGATAAGTTCTTTCCTCTTTGATTGTTGACTCCAGCATCTTGTCAACAATAAATGTTAAACTAACTGGCCCATAGTTTCCTGCCATCGGTCTTCCTCCCCTTTTGAACAAGGGAGTTACATTGGCTGTTTTCCGATCTTCTGGTACCCTCCTGAAATTTAGCGAGTTTGAAAAATTTCAACCTTTGTGTCAACTATCTCTGCAGCCTCTTCCTTTAAAACCCCAGGTGCAAACCATTGGGTCCTGCTGATTTGTCCACCTTTAGACCCCTAAAGTTTCTCTAACACTTGATCCATTATGATTGGGATTTTTTACAAGTTCCTCCCCGTTATTTGAATTTAGCCCACCTGTTATTTTAGGGATATTTGCAGTCACCACAGCAAAGACTGATGCAAAAAATTGATTTAACATATCTGCCCTTACTTTGTTTCTTGTCATTAATTCAGCAGCTTCATTCTTTGGAGGTCCCATACCTATCTTAGCCATCTTCTTATTATTTATATATACACAGAAACTCTTACTGCTTGTTTTGATAAACATGCAAGTTTTCCCTCAAAATCAATTTTCTCTGTTACTTATGAGCTTTTCCTGCTGAATCCTAAGACCTCCCTCTGACCTTTCACTAGCCCTCAACACTTTGATTGCTCTTCTTTTCAATTTAACATTAACCTTAACCTCCATTGCTAACCACAAATCGTGTCTGTTGCTCGTGGAATCCCTCTTTGTAATTGGGATAAATTCCTGCTGAGAGTTATGGACCTGCTGTTTGAATATCAGTCACTGTTCATCTACTGACCTATCTCTTAGCTTATTTTCCCATTCCGCCTTAGACAACTCCACCTTCATGCCATTATAATTGCCCTCATTTATGCTGAAAGCTGGTTTTGGTCTGTGGTGTTTGAACTGCATCTGGAATCCTATCATATTGTGGTCATTACCTCTTAGGGTAAAACTCATCTCCAAACTCCGAAACCTAGGACTTGGCACCACCCCCCCCCCCCCACCTCCCCCCAACTGGATCCTTGACTTTCCAACCAACAGAACGCAATCAGTAACGACAGGCAGCAACTCCTCTGCCATGATTATCCTCAACACCGATGCTCCAGAAAGCTGCGTCTTCAGCCCCTTACTTTACTCCCTATACACTCATGACTGTGTGGCCAGATTTTGCTCTAATTCCATTTACAAGTTTGCAGATGACACCATCGTGGTGGGCTGGATCTCAAACAATAATGAGATAGAGCACAGGAAGGAGACAGAGATCCTAACAGCATGGTGTCAAAACAACAACCTCTCTCTCAATGTCAATAAAACAAAAGAGCTAGTCATTGATTTCAGGAAGCTGGGCAGAGTACACACCCCAGTTTGTATAAATGGTGCTGAGGTGCAAATATTTGAGAGTTTCAAGTTCCTAGGTGTAAATATCACCAGCAACTTGTCCTGGTCCAGCCACATGGGTGCTATGGCCAAGAAAGCACACCAAAGTCTGTAGCTCCTCAGAAGGCTGAGAAAATTCAGCATATCCCCAAAGACCCTCACCAATTTTTATAGATGCATAAAAGAAAGCATCCTATTTGGATGCATCACAACTTGGTACGGCAACTGCTCTGCACGTGACCACAAGAAATTACAGAGAGTTGTGAACGCAGCCCAGCCTATCACGAAAACTAGCCTCCCCTCCATTGACTCTGCCTACACTTCCCACTGCCTTGGGAAAGCAGCCAATGTAATCAAAGACTCCTTCCACCCCAGTCATTCTCTCTTCACCCCTCCCCCACCCTTCCATGGGGCAGAAGGTACAAAAGCTTCAAATCACATACCGAGCTCAAGGACAGCTTCTATCCTGCTGTTATAGGGCTCTTGAATGGACCTCTTATCTGATAAAGATGAACTCTTGATCTCACAACCTACTGTACCTTGTCATTGCCCGTGCACTTTATTTGTCTGCCTGCACTGCACTTTCTCTGTAACTGTAATATGTAATATGTTCTGCATCAGGTTTTTTTCCCTTTTGTACTACCTCAGTGTACTTAAGTATGGAATGATCTGTCTGGATGGCATGCAACCAAAAGCTGTTCACTGTGTCACAGCACCTGCGACAATAATAAACCAATTACCAATTAGCGGACCTTTAACCTCAAGATCTCTTATTATCCTTCCACATTACTTGTGACCAAATCTAAAATAGCCTATTCCCAAGCACGTTCCATAACATACTGGTCTAAGAGGCAATCTTGACACACACCACAAATTCTTCATCTACAATATCCTTGCCAGTTTGGTTTGTCTAATCAATATGTAGATTAAAATCTCCCATTATAATCACAATTCCCCATTATGCTCTGCCTTATTGAGAGGTCATATTTTGGGAGTCTATAAGTTACAGGCAGGCACGGTAGTGTAGCAGTTAGCATAATGCTTTACAGCGCCAGCGACCTGGGTTCAAATCCAGCCACTGTCTGTAAGGAGTTTGTATATTCTCCCTGTATCTGCGTGGGCTTCCTCTGGGTGCTCCAGTTTCCTCCCACATTCCAAAGACGTAGGGGTTAGGAAGTTGTGGGCATGATATGTTGGCACTGGAAGCGTGGTGACACTTGCAGGCTGCCCCCAGAAAACTATGCAAAAAGATGTATTTCACTGTGTGTTTCGATGTACATGTGACTAATAAAGATATCTTATCTTATCTTACTCCCACCCATGTCCTTCCCCTGCTATTCATGATTTTGACCAAATCCATTCTACATTACTATCCACTGCCTCTATACAACAATCTATTACTACTCTGATACCTTCCTTGAGAAAAATGGGGAAGATGATGCAAGGATGTTCTCAAAGCTTCCCTGAAAATGTGTAGCATCCTCACCAGCTCCTTGAAATCTTTTATCCGTAGTTTGTCAAAATGGAGAAGGAGAATCCATCATGGCACTAAGCAACAGAGTCCATGGATGGGGAATCATGCAAAGTCTGGCATAAAAGATGGACAGAGCACACTGCCTCCCATAATACCCACCCACCTGTCCTAGCAAGCACCTTGTACCCCACCAGAGACAGAACTTGCATAGAACCAACAGGGCTGGTGTAAGCAAGTCAACCTCAATCCCAAGAGACTGCTTGAGAAGAACGTTACACCTGCATACGTCCCCCAGCACTGTTGCTGTACATGCACACCCAATGCTGTGGCTGCACATTCACCTGATTCATCTGCCAACGTTGTGCCCAGCTGAAGCCTGAGAGTTGAAGGATCTCAGCGTTTCACAAACGCTAAAAGTCTCAGGTATGGATCATCTTAGTGAGGTACCTTTTCTTTAATTTTTCATTCACAAGCTGCAGATGTTGATGACAACACCAGCCCTAATTACCTTACTAAGAGTCAATTACAATGCAGGAGCTGGAGTCATATATATGTCGGATGACATAAAGATAGTAGATTCCTTCACTAAGGGACATTGGTCAGTAAAGTTCTACAAAAACCCTAAGTTCTAAAAAAAACTGTGTGGTGGGATTCAAATCCTTTTCTTTGAACCAGTAGCTCTGAATTCTGGATGCGAGTGTAGGGAATTTAACCACTGCACCCCATGATGGTAAACATACATGGCTTTAATATTGTACAAACTACCAGCAGCAGTTTATTTTTATTCTCAGTGGATTTTAGCAGAGAAGGACCCTTATAAGTATCTTGCAAGCTGGCAAAGACATTATGATGATGAAGTCGTGTCCTACTTGGACTGCCCAGTTAGTTTCATCTCAAAACTAACAATCAAGACAAATTTGTGCAATGGTAGTTTATAAGAGCTGACAAAATCAGGTCTATTGTGGTGGGCTTGCTTGCATGCTTTTGTCTGACTGAGTAATAGAATTTTGCTCATCAGATCTGAATTGACTTGCATCAGGCAGACAGAGAGCCTATGTGCTTAACCTCCACCTACAGCATCATGATTCATAAATATTGAGCTCAATAATGTATTATTAACTGCTCCTAAGTGTCTCAAATTTAATAGATGGGCAAATAATTTGCCAAACGTTGTCCACATAAAAGAGATATTAAAACTCCAATCAGTGCCAATTATAGGCAGATAAGGGAGTGTCTGCTTATTGAGGGTGAAGGTTAGTGTAGGAGATCTACTCAGACCTTAATCAGAAGTCTGGAGTTAATGTCCAAGCGTTGTCATTTCTCAACCGATATAACTTTACAAAAGAAAACCACAAGGCAGCAATACAAAGAGCAGAATGATTCCAGTTTAGATCTCAAGTATTTAAATAAGGGAGGATATCTTGCACTGAAGTTAATTCATTATGAGTCTTCCATGATAACATAAGAAATGTAAATGACTTATTTTAATTCTGGAATGTTGAATCTAATGTGTCTTGTCAATCATCAGCTTCTTTGTAGTTTCAATAAACTTGGATGACATTGTAAAAGTTATTTAATAGAAACAACTATCTGCATCTTTATTACAAAAGCAAAATACTGAAGATCCTGCAAATCTGAAATAAAACAAGAAATACCAGAGGCACTCTGCAGGCCAGGCTATGTCTGTGAAGGGAGCAACAGGGTTAATACTTCTGGTCAATACTCTTTCATGAAAATTGGTTTGTACTTTACGCATCTGTTTTACGTGATGTGGAGCTGCTCATGTGGGAGAGTACCCAAGCCAAGCTCTTATAATAGGAAACAGGAAGATTAACAGGACAGTGAGGACCAATTTCTGGACCCAGGCCACAGCACACCAAGGACCTCTGAAGGATGGCCCACCTGAAATTGGTTTGGACCATTTGTCGGCAACTACGTTGGCCAGCCTAAAATAATTGCTTCATCTTTTGCATTGTTGAGGAATCGTAGGATCTGTTGCAGCATAGAGGCCACCCACCCCTTCGTCTGTGGCAGTTTCGAGCAGAGTTGCTTTCAGTAGTGTATTCCAGATCATGTTCCCATTGACTAATAAGGGGCTCAATGGCCATTCAGGGCCCCTCTGGGAAGCCAAGCTCTGCTGAGCAAAGCTGGCATCAGGCCTGTTCTGTTCAAGCTTTCCTCTTGTGCATGCTACCTTGCAAATCTCACCACCAAGCCAAGGGCAGGCACAGTAGTGTAGTGGTTAGCATAATGCTTTACAGCGCTGGTGACCCAGGTTCAATTCCAGCTGCTGTCTGGAAGGAGTTTGTACGTTCTCCCTGTGTCTGTGTGGGTTTTCTCCAGGTGCTCCGGTTTCCTCCCACATTCCAAAGACTTACAGGTTAGGAAGTTGTAGGCATGCTATGTTGGTGCTGGAAGCGTGGCGACACTTGCGGGCTGCCCCCAGAACACTCTGCGCAAAAGACACATTTCACTGTGTGTTTCGATGTACTGTACATGTGGCTAATGAAGTTATCTTATCTTATAAACACTTTCAACTCTGAACTCAGCAAGAAATTCACAGCCTTCCTAAGGTCACCTGTACGCCAATGCTTGGCTAGATTTAACCCTGCCCCACAGCTAGGCAAAACTGATTCACTTGCAAAACTTTGATGGACACTGCCCATTCACTTAAACTCATTGAACCAGGTCGTAGGCTCAATATTTGTTGAGTGTGAGCCTCCTGGTAAAGAACATCACTGGCTATGTAAGCACAGTCCACTCTATCAGACTTATCACTCAGACCATAATGGTGTAAATTAGCTGCTCAATTTCTGATCGTTGTGAAGAGTCACATGGAGGTAATTCTGTTACTAACATGTGGCAAGTTGATCAGAGGGAAAACTAACAAAGTAGGAAGAATATGTGGAAATAACGAATTCAAGGTGAAGATGGTGATCATGCGATGGAAACTCTTTCTTTTTTTTTCCAAGTACTAGATCTAAAACCCTGTCCTTTTCTGCACTGAACTTAGATCATCTGCCACTGTATGTAGTTCACCTATCACATTGTCTGCACATGAACCTGCAAGATTCTAATCTTACAAGGCAGCAAATGACTAGGTGGCTTGTTCCCTTAAAAGCCTCAAGATTTTTAGGTGGCATGGTAGCGTAGCAGTTAGCGCAACACTATTACAGCACCAACGATCGGGGTTCAATTCCCGTCACTGTCTGTAAGGAGTTTGTATGTTCTCCATGTGTCTGCGTGGGTTTCTTCTGGTTGCTCCGGTTTCCTCCCATATTCTAAAAGACATACTGTACTGGTAGGTTAACGTGGGTTTAAAGTGGGTGGTGCAGACTCGTTGGGCCAGATGGGCCTGTTTCTGTGCTGTATAATAAAGTTTTTTTGAAGTTTTATTTCCTTTTAACCTGCAAACGAACAGCTCCATACAAACTATGTCCTTAAAAATGCTGTCCTACCATTTAACCCTTGAAGGGTACATTGGACCTATTCTTTCATCAAAGTAATTTAATTTCATCTCCAGTCTACCAACAATACACCAGGAAGATGTCTGTATCCGTTCATACAGATCAATTCACTACACAGTGCATTGAGGTAGTACAAGTTAAAACAATGCAGAATGCAGAGTAAAGTGTTGCATAATGTTCTTTTTTACATTAATTATATATTTGATTGTGGCTGATTCATTCTTATTACTTTGCTTGGGAATTTTCATTTTTTTTTGTTTAGTGCCGTCTTTTAAGTTTCTGCCATTCAGCAGGTGCATTCTGATAAAAAATGTATCTTGGATACAGAACCTCAGCTTCCTCAGACATTAATTGGCTTTATCATCATAGGGTCCACCCACTATCAACATCTCAGAGTCACTGATGACCAAAACTTAACTGGACAAGCTACATAAATTCTCTGTCTACAGGTGTAGCTTGGAAAAGCGGTTACTCACTTCCCAAAGCCTTTCCACCATCTACAATTCACATGTCAGGAGTGTGATGGAACACCTTCTACTCAGCTGGGAGAGCCAGCAGCACTCAAGAAACTTGACAGAATACAGAACAAAGAAGCCCACTTAATTGTCAACCAATTCACCACCTTAAACATTCATTCCCACCACCACTGGTGAGTTGTAGGCTATCTACAAAATGCAATGCCATTGCTCATAAAGACTACTTGTGACAGCACGTCCTAAAACTACAACATCACCACCAAGTCAGACAAAGGCAGAAAGCACATGACAACATCTCCTTGCATGTTCCCCTTCAAATCACAACCCATCCCTACTTGGAAATACATGGGCCTAAATTCTGGAATTCCCTACTCACCAGTGCTGCGGGAGTATCTTCGCGAAGGACTGCAGTGGTTCAGGAACGTAGTCACGATCACCACCTCCTGCAATCAGCAATCTGCAATAAATGCTGCCTGTGACAGTGGCTCCCTGTAAAATGAATGAATAAAGACTTTATTCAGAATATCTCTTCAATCTGTAGACTTGATTAACTGTGCAAGCTTTTATGGACTGCTGCACCAACATAAATGAATCGCTTTTTTTCTGCCTTTTTCAAATTATTAATCTAAAGTGCTGGATCTTCTACATTTTCTGCAAAAAAAAATGGATGATTCTCTAACTAATGCTCATTCAGTATCTCGCTGTAACATCCTGTATGGAACAAGCATAATTAATCACGCAGATGTTAATGAGAACCATAAAAGTGATCTGACTAATCTCATCTACCTTTAATGTCAGCAGTTAACAGTCCTGGTAATGTGCATTCAGCATGTGGGGCATCATCAATCCAGGCAGCAAAATGTGAAATGTCTTTTACTTCTGACTAAACCTTATGAAAAATAGAAATGATTTCAGTTTAGGGAATAATTTCCTCCATGCAAATTATTTTACTTAACTTTTGTAACTTCCAAGTTTGTTATTTGTCACCACTTTCAGATAAGAATATTTTTGCAGAAGGGTGGGTACCATTGGTGACCCTAGTGACACAATGAGTTGAATGTCATAATCAACCTCGCAAACAAGGGCAATTCCTTGATTCAACCCGGGTGTGTGTTGGTCTCGGTAAAACTGGCATTCAGCACTCTGGGAAGATTGAGAAAGATTGTATAATCCTTTATTCTGACTATGTTGAAATATTTACCTTATAAACAGGTCCCGTGGCTCTTTGTTACTCAGCCATTGTATGTGCATAATGATCACCGGTAGATTGGTTAATAGTGGCATCAGTTATAATCAAACAGAGTTGGGTCACTAATGTACAATTTTTACAGAACCAGCAATCTTCTCACTTGCTGTCTTATTCCTCCTAAGTCGCAAATTTTAGTCTATAACATAGAAACCTCCAAGTAACCAACAAATTTAATTTACTGCACATTTAAAATTTTGCGCATTTTATTCCATCAGTAAGGCAAGCAAAGTGGTAGAATCATTACAGAATTTCAGCACGAAAATCATTGCTTCAATGTAGGTGGCACATTGTGTTCTGGCGCCACCTTGAGGTAGCAAAGACAACAGTTTGAGCAGACAGTCAAAGAGGGACACAGGTCGAACAATAACTTCACATTATTGTTTAAAAGAATAGATAGACAGACATTCAGATGGAAGGAGCAAACCACAACAACTGGTCAACCTCAATGACCCAAGGAACCTCAGAAGGGAAGTTAGAAATCAAGCCAAAGGGTGAGATAATGCAACAGGAGACCAAACACTTGGTCAAAAAGGTACTTTCAAACAACATTTTAAAGGAAGTGTTCTTGAAGCTCTAGGATGCACTGACATTGGAAATCATCACTGGCCCATCAACATCTGAAAATAGAAAATGTCCCACCACTTTCCGTATTTTAAAAGTTATGGTGCTCGAGGATATATACAATTGCATAATCTTCTCAAAGTTTGAGGCAACTGCCCTTTTTACAGAGTTATTAATGTTTTTTAAAAATGTACTTTATATGTTGACAAGATCATATTGGGAGATATCCTAAAATCCATAAGATCCCATATTCCAGTTAGTTTGAAAAAAATCATTCTTCTTTCCAGAAGGCATTTTGTCTCAGTGTTTGCAAAAGTGCTAATTAGGTCTATTGAACTGGTTTATTTAGTTAACTCCTGATTACGAAACAAAGACCCAACCAGTTCCCTTCAACCAACACTCTCATCCACTTGGAAAAACTTGTTCTCACCTTCAACAATGTCTCTTTCGATCCCTTCTACTTTCTTCAAATCAAAGGTGTGGCTATGGACACTTGCATGGTCCCCAGGTACACCTGTCTTTTTGATGGCTTTGTAAACATAAATGTAGAACGTAGAACATAGAACAGTACAGCAAAGGAACAGACCCTTTGACAAACAAATTCTGTGTCAACCGTGATGCCAATCCAAACTAATCCTATCTGCCTGCACATGGTCCAAATCTCTCTATTCCTTTCCTGTTCATTTGTCTGTCCAAATGCATCTTAAACATGGGACAGTCCTTGCTACAAACCTACTCTACACATCCCCAACTCTTTCGCTGCTACAATGATGACTGTTTCTTGCAGTCGTGCAGAACTCGTTAACTTTATCTACTTTGCCACCAACTTCCACTCTGCCCTTATTTCTCTGACATTTCTTTTCCTTTTCTGGATCTCTCTGACTCCATCTCAGGAGACAAATCATCCACTGATATCTATTATAAACCTATAGACTCCCACAGCTACCTCAGCTACACCTCCTCCCACACTGTCTCCTGTAAGAACGCCGCCCCTTTCTCTCAGTTTCTCCGTCTCCACTATATCTGTTCTCAAGAGGAGGCTTTTAGCTCTAAGACTTCTGAAATGTCCTCCCTTTTCTGGAGATGTGTCTTTCCCTCTGCCATAATTGACGGAACTTTCACACACATTCCTGCACATCTGCTCTCAACCCCCTCTCCCCAGACAGAACAGAGATAGAGCTCCCCTGGTCCTCACCTTTCACTCCATATGCAGCCATCCTTCACAACTTCTGCCAGCTCCAACATGATCCCACCACCAGCCACATCTTCGCCTCTTCCCCCATTTTCTGCTTTCTGCAAGGACCACGTTCTCATGACTCCCTGGTCAGCTCTTCCCACCCCTCTCCCACCCCACCCGTCCCATCCCCGGACTCTCCCCTGCAACCACAGTTGGTGTGACATCTGTCCCTACACCTCCACCCTCACCACTATCCAGGACCTAAGCTGTCCTTCTACGTGAGGCAGAGATTCACGTGCACTTCCTCCAACCTGGAAGTGGTGTGGCCTCCTCTACACCTGCGCTCTGTCTGCAACGGCCATCTTGAGCTTCTGGTTGCATGTCACTTCAGCTCCCCTTCGCACTCCCACACTGACCTGTCTGTCGTCAGACTTCTCCACTGCCACAGTGAGGGCAAACGCAAACTAGAAAAGCAACATCTTATACTCTGCTTGGGTAGCCTACAGTTGGTGTGAACGTTGAATTTTCCAATTTCAAGTAACCCACATTCCTGTGTTCCTTCCCACTCCCACTAGCCCACCCAAGTTTTCTCCCTTTGTCCACCTTTTCCATCCCTTCCCACCCCCACCCTCCCCCCCCACTTTGTTACCAACTCATCAACCTCCCCCACCCGGTTCCACCTGCCCATCACCCACATACCTATCCACCTAGGTTTCTCCTCCCTTGGTTTACCTTTCCTCTCCCTTCCCCCTCCCCACCTGGCTCCATGGACCATCATCCCTCTCTTATCTGGTTCCACTTATCACCTACCAGCCTCTACCTTACCCCTCCCTCTCACCTCTATATACTTCTGCACTCTCAGTCCTGATGCAGGGATTTGACCTGAAACGTTGACCATCCCTTGGCCTCCATAGATGCTGCTTGACAAGCAGAGTTCCTCCAGCAGTTTGCTGTTGCTCCTGATTCCAGCACCTTCAGTCTCTTGTGTCTCCTGATCTTGATTAACTATCTTCAGACTTCCATGCCAGGACTGTGTCATTGAATGATTTTTCCTCTATCTCTTGCTTGCATGAGTTTCTCTATTTAGAGCTAAATAATAGAACACCTGTAGATGTGTTTGTTATGAAAAATGTGCCTTTTGTGGATAATAATATTATTTTTCAAACAACATGGTGAAACTATAGATTAGCCCAGCTAGGATTCTAACATAGAAAGGCATATTATTGGCCCCAAGGCAGCCAATTATTATTGAGCACTCTTTGGGCAGTCTGTTCCTCCATCTAACTGTTTGTCATTGAGTCATAGAGAGAAACAGCAAAGAAACAGGCCCTTTCGCCTACTGAGTCTGCATCGACACTAATTCTACATTCATCGCATTTTTATTCTCCCCACGCTCTCATCAACTCCCCCCAGACTGGGGCAATTTACAGTGGCCAATTAACCTAACAACCAACACATATTTGGGAGGTACAGGAAAACCAGGCACCCACAGGAAACCCATGTGGTCATCAGGAGAAGACATAAATTCCACATAAGAAAGAACCTGGGTCTGTGGCTGTGATACTGTGCCACCCTTTAATTTAGTGTTTATGTGGGAATGTACCTTTAAGAACTGAGCTCACCATGTAGTATGATACATTGTTGCATCAGATATTATTGGTTGAAGGTTGATGTCTTTCATTAGAGGATGTTCTGTTGATAGTTCTGTCTCTGTAGCAGCAATACTGAAGAGACTTGGCATTGAGTTTGGGATGTTTCTGCTTGAGGAAGTAGCAGGGCAGTAATCTGGTGTGAAGTTAATATGGAGCAGTGATGATGATGGGCAATGGATGTGACGAATATGTCGGTGAGCACAAGAGATCCAAGAGTCTCTGCCTTTTACCCCTTTTATGCAGCCAATGCAAATATTCTGAAGAGCAATGTCAAGGTATCAAGTCAGGACAAAGATCAGAACAATGCAGCCTTATGTGAGAAGAGGCCAGTGCTGCCGGTAGGGGCCAGGGAAAATGAGACATTGGTGAGACTGCCAGTCCCACAAGGTGCAGACGAGTTCTCATAATAAGACATTGTAAAAACCATGCAAAAAAACTTTAAACTGGCATCAGTGATTTTTGAGATCTACAAGCTTGGCATGTACACCCCTGTTCAAAATTTCTGTTACTGTGAATAGCTAAGCGAGTAAAAGATGACCTGATTTCCAAAAGGCATAAAGTTAAAGATGACACATTTCTTTAATATTTTAAGCAAGATTACTTTTTTATTTCCATCTATTACAGTTTCAAAATAACAAAAATGGAAAAGAGCCAGAAGCAAAAGTTTGGGCACCCTGCATGGTCAGTACTTAGTAACACCCCCTTTGGCAAGTATCACAGCTTGTAAATGCTTTCTGTAGCCAGCTAAGAGTCTTTCAGTTCTTGTTTGAGGGATTTTCACCCATTCTTCCTTGCAAAAGGTTTCTGGTTCTGTGAGATTCTTGGGCCGTCTTGCATGCACTGTTCTTTTGAGGTCTATCCACAGATTTTCGATGATGTTTAGGTCGGCGGACTCTGAGGGCCATGGCAAAACCTTCAGCTTGTGCCTCTTGAGGTAGTCCACTGTGGATTTTGATGTGTGTTTAGGATCGTTATCCTGTTGTAGAAGCCATCCTCTTTTCATCTTCAGCTTTTTTACAGACCGTGTGATGTTTGCTTCCAGAATTTGCTGGTATTTAATTGAATTCATTCTTCCCTCTACCAGTGAAATGTTCCCCATGTCACTGGCTGCAACACAAGCCCGAAGCATGATCGATCCACCCCCGTGCTTAACAGTTGGAGAGGTGTTCTTTTCATGAAATTCTGCACCCTTTTTTCTCCAAACATACCTTTGCTCATTGTGGCCAAAAAGTTCTATTTTAACTTCATCGGTCCACAGAACTTGCTTCCAAAATGCATCAGGCTTGTCTAGATGTTCCTTCGCAAACTTCTGACACTGAATTTTGTGGTGAGGATGCAGGACAGATTGGAGAAAAAAGGGTGCAGAATTTCATGAAAAGAACACCTCTCCAACTGTTAAGCACGGGGGTGGATCGATCATGCTTCGGGCTTGTGTTGCAGCCAGTGACATGAGGAACATTTCACTGGTAGAGGGAAGAATGAATTCAATTAAATACCAGCAAATTCTGGAAGCAAACATCACACGGTCTGTAAAAAAGCTGAAGATGAAAAGAGGATGGCTTCTACAACAGGATAACGATCCTAAACACACATCAAAATCCACAGTGGACTACCTCAAGAGGCACAAGCTGAAGGTTTTGCCATGGCCCTCAGAGTCCGCCGACCTAAACATCATCGAAAATCTGTGGATAGACCTCAAAAGAACAGTGCATGCAAGACGGCCCAAGAATCTCACAGAACCAGAAACCTTTTGCAAGGAAGAATGGGTGAAAATCCCTCAAACAAGAACTGAAAGACTCTTAGCTGGCTACAGAAAGCATTTACAAGCTGTGATACTTGCCAAAGGGGGTGTTACTAAGTACTGACCATGCAGGGTGCCCAAACTTTTGCTTCTGGCTCTTTTCCATTTTTGTTATTTTGAAACTGTAATAGATGGAAATAAAAAAGTAATCTTGCTTAAAATATTAAAGAAATGTGTCATCTTTAACTTTATGCCTTTTGGAAATCAGGTCATCTTTTACTCGCTTAGCTATTCACAGTAACAGAAATTTTGACCAGGGATGCCCAAACTTTTGCATGCCACTGTATAGAGACCAGAGGACACATTTAGCGAATTTGTGGTCACACTGAAGACACTGGGAGAGAAGTGTTAATTCCAGACTTTTTAGATCAAGGATTACATGATTATTTAATGAATGGACTGGCAAAGGAAAGAATTTATGCAAAGCTATTCGATGCACTGGACATAATGTTCAAGGCAGTGTGCAGAATAGTGACCAAATGGCAGTGGCAATTAAAAATGTGAGGCAGGGATTTGGCTTTCTCAGAACAATGTGATTTTTCACAAAGAGGATGTGGAGGGTCAGTTACTGAATATCTTCAAGACAGGGATTGATAGATTTTTAGATGCTGTGAGTCAAAGGATTAGAGAAGAAAGAGCGCACTGAAGCAAAAGACCAGCATCATAATGAATGGTGGAGAAAGTACAAGGGCTCAAATGGCCAACTTCTCCATCTAGTGCTTACATTAGGTACTGGCTTTGCCAATGACATCCTGTGAGTTAATAAAAAGAGGCTGAAGTCTCTCACTCTCAAGGACATCTCACTACTCACAGTCTAATGATGGTCATAAGTGGCCTCACCAAGCTGTAGAGGGGGCATTCATACAGCATTGGAACAGGCCCTTCAGCCCACTCCGGCAAGGAAATGGCAGATGAGATTCAACGTTGAGAAATGTGCAGTTGTACACTTTAGAAACAGAAATAAACGGGCAGATTATTATCTAGAAGGAGAGAAAATTCAAAGTGCAGAAGTACAAAGGGAGTTGGCGGTACTCGTGCAGGATACCTTAAAGGCTAACCACCAGGTCGGATCGGTGGTAAAGAAAGCGAATGCTATGTTGGCATTCATTTCGAGAGGTATAATGTATAAAAGTAAGGAAGTGTTGATGAGGCTCTACGGGGCACTGGTGAGGCCTCATTTGGAATACTGTGCACAGTTCTGGGCCCCATATCTTAGGAAAGATGTGCTGATGTTGGAGAGGGTTCAGAGGAGATTTATGAGGATGATTCCAGGAATGAAAGGGCTTACGTATGATGAGTGTTTGTTGGTTCTTGAACTGTACTCACTGGAGTACAGAAGAATGAGAGGGGACCTCATAGAGACATTTAAAATGTTGAAAGGACTGGACAGAGTAGATGTGGCCAAGCTGTTTCCCTTGGTGGGTGAGTCCAGGACCAGAGGACGCAATCTTAGAATTAGAGGGCACAGGTTTAAAACAGAGATGAGGAGAAATTTCTTTAGCCAGAGGGTGGTGAAGTTGTGGAATTCCTTGCCACAAGATCATTGGAGGTGTTTAAGGAAGAGATAGATAGATATTTAATTAGTCGGGGTATCAAGGGATATGGGGATAAGGCCGGAAATTGGGGTTAGAGAAAATTCTCCCCCCCTCCCAATTTCTCATTTCTTTTTTCCCTTTTCTTTGGAGCAGACTCAATGGACCGAATGGCCTACTTCTGCTCCCTTGTCTTGTGATCTTGTGATCTAGTCATGTGGATCATTAGCAGTCTAAAAAAGAATCATTGCACTTGTGTCCTAATATTTCCTATATAGTATTGTTCATAACTCACATGCTCAAAATTTTCATATCCCTTAAATATTATCAGCGCTGCACTAATTTTTGAAGAAAACTGTTTTCTGTCATTATCAATGAAAAGAAGAATTTTGGTTCTTAGAAAAATATCAGCGACAAGTAAAATGCATTATAAGGCTTACTAAAATGAATTTGCTTAATCTGATGGAACAAAATCAAGTTGTTGATTTACAGGATTTTTCATGTTTGTGCTTGCTTGGTCAAAGCTTTTTATATTGATCTCTTAAGTATGGTTAGATGCACCTCCCTTCATTCTTTGAACATCCAGCATTTAAAAAGTTCTTAGAGAGCAGTTGGCTCTTTCTCCAGTTTAGTTGTATTTTACTGGGGTATTTTACAACCTGCCTTATGACTCGTTATCAAAGAAAACAAAAATATACATGCAGAATCAGCTATAATTGTTAAAAGGAATTCATTTACATTTTAAATACATAGCTGAATCAATATCAAATTTACGGTTCTACTTTGTGAAATAAAACTGAATTCAAAGCAAGTCCAAAGATGAATAATTCGTTTGAAACCAATAAATTTACAACCAAAAGGTGGGCAATGTAATTCCAAGTAGTTTAGGAGGAATATATTTTTTTTAAATGTCAGGGCAAATAATTTACAGTGTCTCTTAGTAACATGTGGATACATTGTATAATCATATTCCACATAAATCTGGCTTAATAAACTTGTTTGTTTTCAGAATGTTGCCGTGATGTCGTAGGTCAAATCAAACACTGTCTAAATCATTGAAGTTTCCAACAACGACATTACATTTATGTAGTGTCTCTAACATTGAAAAATATTCCCAGGGCATGTCACAGGAAAGATTTTTAATCAAAATTTGACACCATCCTATGTAAGGAGTTCTTAGGACAGATGGTAAGATGATTGTTCAATGAATTAAATGTAAGGGTCATTTTAAAGGAGGAAAGAGAGGTAGAAAGGGAAGGGATTTAGGACACCCTGGATCAGGTGACTGAAGGCACTATTACCTACAGCTAAACACAGAAAATCAGGGGGTCCTCACAGTTTTGAAACAATTATTTCTTCTTCTCCACCTCCTTCTCCTCCTTCTTCTTCCTCCACGTCTCTTGGGTAAAGAGCTCCAAAAATTCACTACCCTCTGGGTGAAATAATTTCTTCTCATCTCAGTCCTAAATGGCAAACCCCTTATTTGAGTCAGAACCCTGATTCAGGACACTGAAGCACAGAAATATCATCCTTAAATCTTCTGTCATGCCCCTTAAGAATATTATATGTTTCAAGAGATCACCTCTCACTCTTCTAAAAATCTAGCAAGTATAGACCAGTCTGCATAGTCTCTTGCCATAGAGCAACCAATTCCATCCCTGCTCCCCTCCCCAAAATCACCACATCCCAAAGACCAATCTGGTGAGAAACATAGAAACATAAAAATATGAACAGGAGTAGCTATTTGGCCCTTCAAGCCTGCTCCACCATTCAACATGATCATGGTCCTACCTCGATATCATATTGCAGCTCTCTCACTATGCTCTTCATTTCTTTCTGGAAATCTACCTACTTCCTTCCAAATTATATTCGGTGACTTAGCCCTCCACTTCACTTTAAGGTAGATAATTTCACAGGTTCACCGCCTTCTCAGTTCTAACTGTCTTACCCTGTTTCCTGAGTCTGTAGCCCCTGGTTCTTGACCACCAAGTCAGGGGAAACAACTCCGTCATCCTACTTGTCAAGCCCTGTCAGAAATGGGTACATTTCAATGAGGTTTCCTCTCATTCTTCTAAACACTAGTGAAAACAGATCTAGTAGACCCAAGCTCTCCTCATCCCTGGAATCAGTCTAATGCGTCCTTGTTTCATTCCTTTCATGACAAGTTTGTTTGTCCTTAGGTAAAGAGACCAATACAACACACGTTATTCCAGGTGTGGTCTCACCAAGGTCCTGTATAATTGGAATAAAACATCCTTGATCCTGTACTCAAAAGTTTTTGCAATGAACGACAATTTACCATTCAGTTTCTTAATCTCTTGCTAAACCTGCATGTTTGCTTTGATTGGCTCATGTAGAAAGACACACACAACCATTTGTACGTAAACATTTACAAATCTATCACCATTCAGATACTAATCTTTCCTTTTGTTTTTAGAACCAAAGTGGTAACTTCACCTTTATCCATGTTATTCTACATCTGTTTTATCTGTTTTATTCTGCAGATCTGCATCTGCATCTGAGATTACCCACTCATCTCACTTTACTGGTACCAGACTGGCAGATTTACCAGACTATTGGATATAATTCAAAATAATAATACATTTTAATTCACTTTTTTAATGTTATATTGTATTATAATAAATTTTCCAGTGAACTTGGTAAAATTAAAGAGACTGTAGGAAACATGATCCTGGCCAGTTTGGGAAGGGGGATGCCAGTCAGTTGAATGGGAGTGTGAGAATTGGGGCCCCGGCTAGTTGGAAGGTCATGCGGTAACTGGGGCCCTGGTGAGTTGGAAGGGAGCGCAGCAAACATTACGTGGTGAGTCATATGCCAAACCATCAGGGTTTCTGATTAGTCGTCTATCTACTGTGCTAGTAAATACCTTCTGCACCCTTTCTTAGACATTGAGATCCTTGCTAAAGTCTGCTGTCCAGAACTGTATTTCACCAAAGCTTAACCATTGGTTAATAAATGTTTTGCACAGCTTCACTATTTATTTGTTCTATGAGTCTATTAATACGTGACAGGGATCCAGTATGTTTTTTAAATTCCTTCTCAACTATTGCTGCAACTTTCAATTGATGTAACACATCCCCCACCTCACTCTGTTCCTGTGCGTGCTTTGAATTGTCCTATTTAGTTTATATTGCTCCTACTCATTCTTTTGAACAACATTCATCAAGATTCTTGCCAAAATTCGTTTTGTCAAAGGAATGCCCAATGATGCTTGTGAGCAGGCTATCTCACCCAAGAATGTTTAATAAAACTTTATGGGTAACAATTAGATCATGGTGAGACTTAATTGCAGGACAATATGAACCTCAGTTAACAAGTAATTTGATCCTAATAAACCCACACCATGCTGTGGCAGCCATTAATTCAGTCTGATGTGCAATCTCCCAAGTAGCCAATCATCTAGAAGCAGATGTGTGAGACGGTCTACAATTACTGATGCTGTTTAAGAAATTGTTTCAACAATGCATGTGTATTTGCAAAATAATGCCCTTTCCTGTTTTTAATAGAGAAAGGGTTACTGCTAGTACTCTTTTCTTATGTATACCAACTGCAGTACTGACTGAGCATTTGCAGTTGACTTGGAATTGCCCTTCAGGCTAAAGTGCAGTGTATCTGTATTCCTATTTTCCCTGTGTAACTTCCGATGAAACAACTCTGGCAAAATTGCTGGTTGTAATTAATTGCTAACTAATATTTCTAATGAGTTATAATTGGGTTCAGACACAGATATCTACTTAATGAGTTAATCATAATTGTGAATTAGAAAGAAATGGAGGAGGTAAGTTTATTTAGTGTTGCAGCTTTTGACAAGAAGAATGTCTTTGTCTCCATTCAAAAGCTCCTATTTTTCATTCCTAAGTCACACTTATGCATTGAGATAAATATTGTCTGGACTTTCCAAGGATGCTGCTCTAAGCAGGTGTGTGGTTATGTGTGTTCAAGTGGGTATCTGTATGTCCATATTATATTTATTCATCAGCAGCAAAACTAGAATTTATTGCCCGTTCTAATGGCTCTTGGAAAAGTTACGATGTTCCACCTTCTTGAGCCACTCATAGTCCTTCTGGAGGATTTAGAGCCAGAGGCAATGAAATTGGAGGGTAACCTGCGGTGGTGGTGTTCCCACGTACTTGCAGCTATTCCCGTGTTCTTGTGTGGTAGAAGTGGGTTTGGAGGATGCAGCCAGTGTAGTAGCATGTATTTTATAGGCTCTATCCACTGGAGCTAGTGTGCTGGAGTGACTGGATGTTTAAGTTGGTAACTTGTTGGAGCTGCACATACCCAGAAAAATAGATAGCATTCTGTCGTGACTTAAAGTTCCTTCTTGATAGTGTAAAG
Source organism: Pristis pectinata (assembly GCF_009764475.1). Classification (NCBI taxonomy): domain Eukaryota; kingdom Metazoa; phylum Chordata; class Chondrichthyes; order Rhinopristiformes; family Pristidae; genus Pristis; species Pristis pectinata. The sequence goes on along the minus strand of NC_067414.1, from coordinate 76,798,195 downwards.
GCTTTGGAGAGCCAATTGCCACTAGACAGTAAGCTCCTTACCTGCTTTTATAGCCACTGTATCAATGTGACTGGTCTTAAGTTACTGATCAATGTTGATCCCAAGAATGTCAATAGTGGGGACTTAGCAAAGGTTGAAAATTGTTTAGCATTCTTGCGGTGCAAATGTTGCTGGCTACTTGTCTGCACTTGTTTTGAAGTTGCCTTGCTGTACTTAGACACACACGACTTCATTTCCTGAAGTTGTGAATGGAGGTGAACATTGTGCAATCAACAATGATCACCCCACTTTCTAAAACAGAACAGAAAATGCTTGAAATACTCAGAAGGTTGGGCAGAATTTGTTGAACCATGTCAATGCCATTATGAACCTCATTAGGGATTTCACTGAAGCAGCTGAGGATGTTTGTACCTAAGACACTCTTCTGAGGAAGACCAGCAGCAATGTCCTGGCGCTGAGACAATTGCTCTGCAATACCCACAACTGTCCAAATGCAAGTTATGACTTACCGATGGAGCACTTTTCTGTTGATACTTCAAGCTCCTGTTTTCAAGGTTTGTGATACCACATTTGGTCAAAAGCTGCTTTGATGTCAAAGGCTTGATCTCGCCTCATTCCTCTGGAATTCTGCCCCTTCATTCTTGCTATAAACATGGCTATAGCTGAATATTCTTGATGGAAAAAAAACTAAGCTGGAGGGCCTTCGCATTATTATATTGTCCATTACCATTCAACCTGTGTGGATTAGAGTGCTTGTTTGTATATTTCTTTTAAAAGAAAGGAAAACAGTTCTAGGAACTTTTAAAGTTATAACTCTTGCAGATTTTGCAGGTTATTGAATGTCAGTGGCATCATTCCTCACAAGTACAGAATGATGGGGTGGTAAATGGCCAAGTTGGATTTGTTCTGTTTGTTTGTTGAAAAATGTTCCCAGGGTTGTTTCCATATTATTGACTGGATGCCGATATTATAACTGCACAAGCAGCACAGCTTGAAATGCAGGTAGTTCCAAGGTTCTTCGCTATGGCTGAATTGTTGCCTGGCTACATAGCCTGTCTTCTATCCTGTGTTTTTGGCAATTTGATATCATGTGGACTAACTGGCTGATCATAGGGACTTTGTAGCAAAGCCAAGATGGATCATTCACTTAACTGTTTGAGTTGAAACAGCCTAAAAATGCCTTGATGCTGTTATTTGCAAGCATTTGCTGGGCTCCATCATCATCTGTTCCATGGAAAATGCTTTTATCCAGGAACACACAATGAATGATTTTGTTTCTGGAATTGATGGACTAAAGAATGCTATAGTGCAAAGAACAACTTGCTTAACAAATGGCACTTAAAGATGTACAAGGACTTGACTGGCTGTAAACTTTCTGCATAACAGAAAATATAAATGAATATAGAAACATTGAAAACCTACAGCACAATACAAGCCCTTTGGCCCACAAAGTTGTGCCGAACATCTCCATACCTTAGAAGTTACAAGGCTTAGCCATAGCCCTCTCTTTTTTTCTAAGCTCCATGTACCTATCCAAAAGTCTCTTTAACGACCCTATCATATCCACCTCCACCACTGTTGCCGGCAGCCCATTCCATGCACTCACCACTCTGAGTAAAAACAAAACTTACCCCTGACATCTCCTCTGTACCTACTCCCCAGCACTTTAAACCTGTGTCCTCTTGTGGCAACCATTTCAGCCCTGGGAAAAAGTCTCTGACTATCCACACGATCAATGCCTCTTATCTTATACACCTCTATCAGGTCGCCTCTCATCCTCTGTCGCTCCAAGGAGAAAAGGCCGAGTTCACTCAATCTGTTTTCATAAGGCATGCTCTCCAATCCAGACAACATCCTTGTAAATCTCCTCTGCACCATTTCCATGGCCTCCACATCCTTTCTGTAGTGAGGTGACCAGAATTCAGCACAGTATTCCAAGTGGGGTCTGACCAGGGTGCTATATAGCTGCAACATTACCTCTCGGCTCCTAAATTCAATCCCACGATTGATGAAGGACAATACACCGTATGCCTTCTTAACCACAGAGTCAACCTGTGCAGCTGCTTTGTGTGTCCTATGGACTCGGACCCCAAGATCCCTCTGATCCTCCACACTGCCAAGAGTCTTACCATTAATACTATATTCTGCCATCATATTTGACCTACCAAAATGAACCACTTCACACTTATCTGGGTTGAACTCCATCTGCCACTTCTCAGCCCAGTTTTGCATCCTATCTATGTCCCACTGTAACCTCTGACTGCCCTCCACACTATCCACAACGCCTCCAACTTTTGTGTCATCAGCAAACTTACTAACCCATCCCTCCACTTCCTCATCCAGGTCGTTTATGAAAATCACGAAGAGTAAGGGTCCCAGAACAGATCCCTGAGGCACACCACTGGTCACCGACCTCCATGCAGAATATGACCCATCAACAACCTCTCTTTGCCTTCTGTGGGCAAGCCAGTTCTGAATCCACAAAGCAATGTCCCCATGGATCCCATGCCTCCTTACTTTCTCAATATTAGGGAAGATAAGTGAATTCTTTTTGAATGCTTCAAGTGTTTAATTTTATTGACCTGCTGGATGTTGTGGCAAGGCTGGTGCTTTTATCCAACCCTAATTTCCTTTTGAAGTGACCGCCATTTTAGAACTAGTTAACAGTCAGCAGCATAGCTGTCAATCTGGGGTCATTTGTTTGGCCAGCGCTGGATCAGGACATTGGGTTTCTTGTTCTGTGCAATAAATGAGCAAGATGTGATTATATATATTCAATTTCTTAGTAACTAGATTTTTGATTAATTTGGGTTTATTTTAATCTTCCTAGTTGGCATTATGGGATTTTAAATCTTGTTCCTGAATCATTTGTCCAGATTGAGTCCAATAACAGTTTACTTCATTGTTTGGCAGGTTGCACCTCGTGTTTACAGCAAATTTTCTTTTTTAATTTTATTTTACAGTGTGGTAACAGGGCCTTCTGGCCCAACGAGTCCGCGCCACCCATTTTTTTTAAACCCAAATTAACCTTCCCGTACGTCTTTGGAATGTGGGAGGAAACCGGAGCACCCGGAGGAAACCCACACAGACACGGGAGAACGCACAAACTCCTTACAGACAGCGACGGGAATCGAACCCCGATCGCTGGCGCTGTAGTAGCGTCGCGCTAACCACTATGCTATCATGTTGCCCCAAATAAGTTGCAGTGTAAGATTTCCATTTGATTTGAGGTTTCTTCCAGTTATAACCTAATCACTTTTAAAGAAAAGTGATTTGCCACTTCATGATAGACTGCCTTGTTCTTCTCCCATATTTGAACTCCTTCCATTATCTCCACTAACTTTCCTTTCTTGTCTGGTGCGCTGCATTAGAAGATATTAGGAGAAGTGATTTGAAGGATTATTGGTGATCTCTCAAGAGTTTCTGATAATTTCAGAGAGGACTATACTTTAGAGATGTAAGAGGACTACTTCCAAATTGCTTGCCAGTCTAATTTTCCAGCTTGGGCATATTTCTCACTATAAACTCTGACCTTCACAATGTGTGCAAGGTGATAAGGTATGGGGTTATTGCATTTATTTTATCCCCACCTCCAGGGGAAAATTTGAGAGATCTGATCAGCACATAGCTAGTCTGATCCAGTTTGTTTCTCAGCGAACAAGTCGCAATTTAAAATTATTTCTCTTCCTTCCTTACTACCTGTGGATCTTCCCGTCTCCCTTAATTTTCACCATAATTTGGAAAGCACATGTTGGCCACTGTTTTCCACATTACACCAGGGTCTATAATTCTAAATGCACTTCAATACTGTTGAATGTTTTCAAATGAATTAAGATCATGAGAGTATGATTATATATATAAATCTTTTAAAAATTGGTGTTCAAAAGACTTGATTGCAGAGGAGATTCACCAGGATATTGCCTGGGATGGAATGTTTCAGTTCTGAGGATAGGCTAGGGTTGTTTTCTTTGGAAATTGAAGGGGGGGGGGGTGATCCTGAGAGCTATACAAAATCATGGGCAGGCACTGTAGTGTAGCAGTTAGCTTAACGTTATTACAGCACCAGCAACCTGGGTTCAATTCCAGCTGCTGTCTGTAAGGAGTTTGTATGTTCTCCCCATGTCTGTGTGGGTTTCCTCCGGGTGCTCCAGTTTCCTCCCACATTCCAAAGATGTACAGGTTAGGAACTTGTGGGCATGCAATGTTGGCGCTGGAAGTTTGCCGACACTTGTGGGCTGCTCCCAGAATGCTCTACACAAAAGATGCATTTCACTGTGTGTTTTGATGTACATGTGACTAATAAAGTTATCTTATGAGAGGCATCGGCAAGGTAGACATTAGGAAACTTTGCCCCATGTCAGAGTTGCACAAGACCTGAGGGCATAGCTTTAAGTTGAGTAAGAGGTTCAGAGAGGATCAGAGGAAGAACTTACTTTTCCACCCAGAGAGTGGTGCAGTGTGGACTGAAGTGCCTGAGAAGGTTGTGGAGGCAGGTAAACACAACATTTAAGAAATATTGGTGTGAGCACTTGAATCACCAAAGTAGTGTCAGCCAAGTGCTGGTAGATTGGATTAGCAGAGATGGGTACTTGATCAGCATGGACATGGTGGGATGAAGGGTTTCTGTGCTGTATGATTCTAACTCTATGAATTCAAGTTTTATATCCAGCTCCATACCCTATTTTATTCCCCAAGATATGTTAATTCTACCTGAGTGTTCAAATGCTCAGTGTACCAAAATGACCCAAATGGTTATTCTTCAGCCTTGAGCTGAGAGAATGTTTGTTAGGTGACACACCTGAGAATGATCCTGTCCTCAATTCGTATCAATCCAGATGAAGGGTTTCAACTCAAAACGTTAACAGTCCATTTCCCTCTACAGATGCTGTTCAACCTGCTGAGTTCCCCCAGCAGTTTGTTTTTTGCTCCAGATTTCAGTATCTGCCGTCCCTTGTGTTTCAATTCATATCACATGCAAGCCCAGAAGTGGACCTAGCCAATTCTTGTTTCCCTGTCTCATGGTTGGTAATGTTCTGCAGTGCTCCAATCATGACCACAGCTAAAACTATCTGACCCAACATCGCTGGACGTTATATATTTGGTACACAATATCTTCCCATCAGAAAATCATAAGCCATCATAAACCATCATAAGCCATCAGAGAAAATCTTCCACATACTTTTAAACCAATCTCTTTCTGAATGTTTAAGTCCTAAAGATGATTAATGATCAGTTCCATCATATTTAGAAATGTATTCAAACTCCTGATTGGAGAATTGTTTCTTAACGATGACTTTTAACACTGAAAAGAAGGGTGTTTAATTAGGTATTTGCAAAATATGTTGTTCTACAAAGTTTGGATGTGTTGATTAATTCTCATAAAATATATAGCTGGTCAATTATGTCTCAATAAATGAAAGAGGCATTCATCCCTCAATAGGTGATTTTTTAAAAAAAAATCCCAGTCTCACTTCCAATTCCTATTACCCTCTCAATTTTCCTCCCACGGTCATTCTCACTGCAGCCCTTCGCTCATCTCCACCAGAGTCTTTATCCTGATGTCTCCTCCACTGTTCCCCTTCCCAGACCTGCTACTGTTCTTCCACTCTCTAAATACTCCCGCTGTCTCCCTCATAAACTTGCTCCTGACCCTTTTCCCATCTGTATTCCTGCTAGCCTCTCATCCTCAGTCCAACTGCTTTCACAACAGAACTCGCTGAATATTTTCATGGGTAATTAGGTACACAGAAAATGAGTGTAATCGGATATGAATTTGAAGAACAAATAAAGCTCATTGAAGCCTCTTAGCAGTTATTGTAGAAGATCTTTTCTACATTCTGACACATGATTGCACACTTGTAAAGCCCCTCAAATCTGTACTATGGCTGAATGTTTGATTCTATGGTGAAGTGATCCTATTTTTATCAACAGTTGAGTCTAGAGAATAGTTTATGTTCCATCACAGCAATGATGACTGTAATAATTCCTGATTAAATATTCACTATAACCAATGAGACATTAAATTAGTTAGTCTTTCCCAGAGTTCTCCTTGAGATGTAATCAAGGCCACTCCAGGCAAGGTCTGTACCATTGATTCGATGCATGCCACCCAGATCCCGTGGGTGTCTAAAGTGCTTATCACAGGGAATTTTTGTGGAGATGAATTTTTTGTGGAGTGTATCTGTTAAATTCAAGAAATGTATTTTTGTGTTTGTTATTCAAAAATATCCTTTACAAGAAAATTGCTTTAAGGATAATAGAGTTGTATCTTCTATTCGTCTCTTCCTGATGCATTTCCATCCTGGGTGGTTGCTAACTGACTTTTGGTTGTTATCTGCCCCCACAGAGATTAACCAATACAGATCCCTGGCATTTCCCCTCTACCACCCACATTCCCTTCTAGGGGACTGTAGATTAGGCATAGAGGAATTCGGCTACCCAGGACATGAATGGCAATCATAGAGGTTGAGTTCCTGATGAGCCTTCCCTCTCTAGCCTTTGCATCATCAAGGAAGTCTCTTTCCCCCTTCAAAATAGAAGACCCTTACAGTCAGCCGTCTCACTTTCATCATCTGCAGGAAGGCAAAAGTTTAAAAATGCTTCAAACACTTTGCAAAGCAATTGAAATTAATTGCTGGAATCATCCACAAGCTGTGGATGAGCACTGCTCACCTTGTAGTAACAGTCACAAAAGACTATCTTTTCCTTGCATTTTGCACCACCCTACCCAGCATCTGGAGAACCCCTGGGCCAGTCATGTGTCTATTCTGTTTATTGATTCCACATATTAATGGGAAACCTTGTGGTTGGGCTCTTGTTCCTTGGTTTGCATGGAAACCCAGGCGTAATTTCAACTTGGCAAACCAAGCACAATTTCCTGCATGTTTTGGAATCAACTGCTAATTGCACTCCATGCAGGCAGCATCTAAAGCAAGGTGCCTCTTGGCCAGGACCCTGTTTGCAATGGTTGCATAATCTTCAACCTGTCTTTGTTGAACTAAACGTTGATGCACCTACAAAAGCAGCCTGATACTCGGCCTTTAAGTCTCAGTCTCCTGGACTGTGACTTTTAAACATGGAAAGTAGCTTTCCTTTAATAGTCTGCCTGGCAATGGATTGTATTGGAAAGTTTTAGTGTGACAGGACTCTGAGAAAACAGCAAAGAAGATCAATGGACTCTGGGTATGAGAAATGCAGTTGACAAGACAGGGAGCTGAAGTTGGGGTCAAAATTCAAATTGAAAGCTGGAGGTGAAAGGCCAAAGGCTTGAGGCCTAAACTGGAAATGGACAGAACCAGTGCGCAGGAGGCATGATTGGGTTTGTTCAGAGGAGATGACAGGTGAGATGGCAAAATGTCCCATGTAAACTGATTTAAGTATAATTAACTTTCAGTACCCAGGCAGATACTTGCAGAATGGCCGAAACTAAATTAGACTCTGAGGGGAGTGATAGAGGGCATGCTGCAAATTCACTTAGTGAATAAATGAGTTATAGATTTACAGAGTCATAGAGCTTTTCACAGCAGAATAAAATTATAATTAATACAAAACAACTCATCCCTGATGCCCAAATATTGTAATTCAATTTGCCTGCATTAAGCCTGTATCTTTTACAGCTTTCCTATCCACGTGCTTTCCAAACATACACTGTAACTCTATCTAGCTCTACAGTTTCCTCTGGCAGCTCGTTCCATATAACCACTGCCCTCTGTGCCGGGCAAAATCTTGCCTCCAAGATTTCTTTTAAATTTCTCTCCTCTCACCTTAAACCTATGCTCTCTAGTTTTAGACTCTGCTACCCTGGGGGAAAAGACTCTGACTCTCTACTCTATCTATGCCTCCATAACCTTATAAACCTCTAAGAACATTCCTACACTCCAGTGAGAATAAACCCAGCCTGTCCAATCTCTTCCTGTAACTGAAGCCCTCTGTTCCAGGCAACATCCGAGTGAATTTCTTCTGCACTATTTCTAGTGCTACCTTGTCTTTCCAGTAGTATAGAAACCAGATCTGCACACAATACTCGAGGTGCAGCCTAGCCAATGTTTTGTACAGCTACAATATGACATCCCAAATCTTGTATTCAATGCCTTGGTCTATGAAGACAAGCACGTTAAACACTATCCACCTGTGTTACCATTGTCAGGAAACAATGAACTTGCACCCTTCGTCCCAAAAAAATGAACAAATAAGAATGGGCACGGTAATGTAGTGATTAGCTTAACGTTATTACAGTGCCAGCGACCCGGGTTCAATTCCGGCCGTTGTCTGTAAGGAGTTTGTATGTTCTCCCTGTGTCTACATGGGTTTAAAAAGCAAACCGCCATATCCAGCGGGCAGCGTCGGAGCGGGCAGCTGAGTGAGAGGGAGCAGAGTGGTCGGGCTTAGCCCTAAGGGGCTTCGGCGTAAAGGGGCAAGGCAGGTGAGTAGCTGGTAGGTAGGTAAAGGTAAGGTTTACCTGTTATCTGTTACAAATTTTTAAGTAAGGCAAAACTAGGGGGTAAAAAAAGGAATTAGTTCAGATGGAGGACATGGTGGTGTGCTACAGCTGCTTGATGTGGAAGCTCATGAACCTTGCTGCGGTCCAAGATGGCCACACCTGCAGTAAGTGCTTGAGGCTTAAGGAACTTCGGCTCAGAATCGATGAGCTGGAGTTGCAGCTTCAAACACTGTGCAGCATCAGGGAGGGGGAGAGTTTTGTAGATACTGTACATAAGGAGAAGGTCACCCCCCCTTAGAGCAGGTACTACTGGAGTCCAGGAAGTAGATAGAAGGGGGACTGTCAGGGGAGGGAAAAGGAAGAAGAAAACGAACAGGCAGATAGAGCAGAGGACCCCGGAGGCTGTTCCCCTCAGTAACAGGTTTTCCACTTTGGAGGCTGTTGAGGGAGATGACCTGCCGGGGCCTAGCAGCAGTAGCCAGGTCTGTGGCACTGGGACCGGTCCTGCTGCTCAGAAGGGAAGGGAGGAGAAGAGGAAGGCAGTAGTGATAGGGGACTCGATAGTCAGGGAAACAGATAGGAGGTTCTGTGGGAGTGAGCATGAATCCCAGATGGTATGTTTCCTCCCAGGTGCCAGGATCCAGGATGTCACTGATCAGGTCCACAGGATTCTAGAGCAGGAGGGAGAACAGCCAGAAGTCGTGGTTCATGTTGGTACCAACGACATAGGTGGCAAGAGGGATGAGGTCCTGAAAAGTGAGTTCAGCGAGCGAGGCAGAAGGACAGGACCTCAAGGGTAGTGATCTCAGGATTGCTGCCAGTGCCACATGATAGTGAAGGTAGGAATAGGAGAAGATGGCAGATAAATGTGTGGCAGAGAAGTTGGTGCAGGAGGGAGGGTTTTAGATTTTTGGATCATTGGGATCCCTTTTGGGGAAGGTGGGACCTGTACAGAGAGGATGGGTTACACTTGAACCTGAGGGGGGGCCAATATCCTTGTGGCCAGGTTTGCTGGGGTGGTTCAGGAGGGTTTAAACTAGATTGCGAGGGGGAAGGGAACTGGAGGAATAGGTCAGAGGAAGAAGGGGATGGGGAAAAGGCAGATCTGACAGGTAGAGAGGCTTTGAGGAAGGAGAAGCAGAGTACAGGCTACAAAAGTAGTAAGGTGGATGGGCTAAAGTGCATTGACTTGAATTCAAGAAGCATCAGGAATAAGGGAGATGAACTGAGAGCTTGGATAAGTACATGGGACTATGATATTGTGGCTATTACAAAGACATGGCTGACATCGGGGCAGGAATGGATATTGAATATTCCTGGTTTTCAATGTTTTAAGAGGGATAAGGAGGGGGGGAGAAGAGGAGGAGGGGTGGTGATACTGGTCAGGGACACAGTTACAGCTGCAGAGAGGGTAGACAATGTAGAAGGATCCTCTCTAGAGTCAATATGGGTGGAAGTTAGGAACAAGAAAGGGGCAGTTACCCTCCTGGGAGTATTCTATAGGCCTCCTGGTTGCAGTAGGGATACTGAGGAGCAGATTGGGAGGCAGATTGCGAAAATAACAGGGTTATTATAATGGGAGACTTCAACTTTCCAAATATTGATTGGCATCTGCTTAGTGCCAAAGGTTTAGACGGGGCGCAGTTTGTTAAGTGTGTCCAGGATGGATTCCTGACACAGTATGTTGACAGGCCGACTAGAGGGAATGCCATATTAGATCTAGTTTTAGGTAATGAATCGGGTCAGGTGACAGATCTCTCGGTGGGTGAGCATTTGGGGGACAGTGACCATTGCTCCATAACCTTTAGAATTGTCATGGACAAGGATAGGAGCAAAGAGGATGGGAAGATATTTAATTGGGGAAAGGTGAATTATGAGGCTATAAGGCGAGAACTTGGGAGTGTAAATTGGGATGACATTTTTGAAGGGAAATGTACTATGGAGATGTGGTTGATGTTCAGGGATCTTTTGCAGGATGTTAGGGATAAATTTGTCCCGGTGAGGCAGAGAAGGAATGGCAGGGTGAAGGAACCGTGGGTGACGAGAGAGGTGGAACAAGTAGTTAGGAAGAAGAAGGCAGCATACATAAGGTGTAAGCAGCAAGGATCGGACAGGCCTCGTGAGGAATATAGAGTAGCAAGGAAGGAACTTAAGAAAGCGCTGAGGAGAGCAAGAAGGGGACATGAAAAGGCTTTGGCGAGTAGGGTTAAGAAGAATCTCAAGGCTTTTTTCTCGTATGTAAACGGCAGAAGGATGGCTAGAGTAAAGGTAGGTCCAATTAAAGACAATGGTGGGAAGATGTGCCTGGAAGCTGTGGAAGTGGGTGAGGTTCTCAATGAATACTTCTCTTAGGTATTCACCAAGGAGAGGGGTCTTGATGATGCTGAGGACCGTGTTGGTAAGGTTAATGTTCTAGAGCATGTTGATATCAAAAGAGAGGACATGTTAGAGCTGTTAGAAAATATTAGGACAGATAAGTCCCCGGGCCTGATGGAATATTCCCCAGGCTGCTTCATGAGGTGAGGGAGGAGATTGCTGAACCATTGGTTAGGATCTTTGAGTCCTCATTGTCCACGGGGATGGTACTGGAGGATTGGAGGGTGGCGAATGTTGTCCCCTTATTCAAAAAAGGTAGTAGGAACAATCCAGGGAATTACAGACTGGTGAGCCTTATGTCTGTGGTGGGTAAGCTGTTAGAAAGGATTCTAAGAGATAGGATGTATGAGTATTTGGAGAATCATGGCTTTGTGAAGGGAAGATCTTGCCTCACAAGCCTGATAGAGTTCTTTGAGGAGGTGACCAGGAAGATTGATGAGGGTAGTGCAGTGGATGTGGTCTACATGGATTTTAGTAAGGCATTTGACAAGGTTCCACATGGTAGGCTTCTTCAGAAGGTCAGAGGCCAAGGGATCCAGGGAAGCTTGGCAGTGTGGATTCAAAAATGGCTTGCTTGTAGAAAGCAGAGGGTTGTGGTGGAGGGAGTGCATTCGGATTGGAGGGCTGTGACTAGTGGTGTCCTGCAGGGATCGGTTCTGGGACCTCTACTTTTTGTGATATTTATTAATGACTTAGATAAGGAGGTGGAAGGCTGGGTTAGCAAGTTTGCAGATGACAAACTTAGTTTGGTGGTGTTGTGGATAGTGTGGAGGGTTGTTGAAGCTTGCAGAGGGATATTGATAGGATGCAGAGCTGGGCTGACAAGTGGCAGATGGAGTTCAACCCAGAGAAGTGTGAGGTGGTCACTTTGGAAGGACAAACTCCATGGCGGAGTACAAGGTAAATGGCAGGATTCTGGGGAGTGTGGAGGAGCAGAGGGATCTGGGGGTTCATATCCATAGATCACTGAAAGTTGCCTCACAGGTGGATAGGGTAGTTAAGAAAGCTTATGAGATGTTCACTTTCATAAGTCGGGGGATCGAGTTTAAGAGCCGCGAAGTGATGATGCAGCTTTACAAAACTCTGGTTAGGCCACACTTAGAGTACTGTGTCCATTTCTGGTCGCCTCATTATAGGAAGGATGTCGAGGCATTGGAAAGGGTACAGAGGAGATTTACCAGGATGCTGCCTGGATTAGAGAGTATGGATTATGAGGAGAGACTAAAGGATCTCGGGCTGTTCTCATTGGAGAGAAGGAGGATGAGGGGAGACATGATAGAGGTATACAAGATATTGAGAGGAATAAATAGCCTGCGCCTCTTTCCCAGGGCGCCAATACTCAAAACAAGAGGACATGGCTTTAAGGTATTGGGTGGGAAGTTCAAGGGTGATGTCAGAGGGAGGTTTTTCACCCAGAGAGTGGTTGGTGCATGGAATGCGCTACCTGGGGTGGTGGTGGAGGCTGATACATTGGACAAGTTCAAGAGATTGTTAGGTTACCATATGGAGGAATTTAAGATAGAGGGATATGTGGGAGGAAGGGGTTAGATAGTCTTAGGTGTGTTTTGAAGGGTGGCACAACATGGTGGGCCGAAGGGCCTGTATTGTGCTGTATTGTTCTATGGTTCTATGGTTTCCTCCAGGTGCTCCGGTTTCCTCCCACATTCCAAAGATGTATGGGTTAGGAAGTTGTGGGCATGCTCTGTTGGCGCTGGAAGTGTGGCGACACTTGCGGGCTGCCCCCAGAATATGCTACGCAAAAGATATATTTCACTGTTTGTTTTGATGTACATGTGATTCATAAAGAAATCTTATCTTAAAGCTTAGAGTCGTGAGCTGTAATTGTTCTGGGACATGACGTACAGCAGCCCCACCTAGTGTCATAAAGACAAACTGAAGTATAATTGTAAATATGCATGTACTGTCTAATACTTCAAAACATAACTACAGATATTGCAGATAGGAGGGTCAAATATGTGATCAGAGGTGGAAAGGGTTAACAGCTTCAAATTCCTGGGTGTTAACATCTAGGATGCCCTGTCCTGGGCCCAGCACATAGATGCCTTCACAAAGAAGGCTCACCAGCACCTCTACTTTCTTTGAAGCTTAAGGAAATTTGGCATGTGACTAAGTACTCTAACAAACTTCTGCAGATGCACTGTTAAAAGTATCCTGACTGGCGGCAGCAGTACAGTGCAAAGACATAAAATTACCATAAATTACTAAAACAGTGCACAAAAAGGGAATAACGAGGTAGTATTCATGGGCAGTTTAGAAATCTGATGGCAGAGGGGAAGAAGCTGTTTCTGAATCACTGAATGTAGGCTCCTATACCTCCTCCCTGATGGTAGTAACAAGAAGAGTGTATATCCCAGATGGTGAGGGTCCTTAGTGATGACACCGCCTCTTGAGGTTGTCCTCTGGTGGGGAGGGTTGTGCCTGTGATGGAGCTGGCTGAGTCTACAACCCTCTGCAGCCTCTTGCAGTTCCTATGTTCAGGAACGCAAGAGGCTGCAGAGAGTAGTGGACATAGCCTGGTTCATCACGGGCACAGCCCTCTCCACCATTGACAACATTTACAAGAGGCACTGCCTCAACAATGTGGCATCAACCATCAAGGATCCCAATCATCCAGGTCATGCCCTCTTCTCGCTGCTACTGTCAGGCTGGAGGTACAGAAGCTGAAGTCCAAAACACCAGGTTCAGAAAAGGCTACTTTCCTACAATCATCGGGTTCTTGACTGACCTGCACAACCCTAACCCTACCTCAGCAAAGGAAAACTACGCACCTCTTGCACTGGCATGGACTTGTCTTTGAGTGTGTCTTTTTTTCACTGCTTTGATTTTGCACAGTCCTTCACTGTATGGTATAATTTTCTGTATAATTTATATTCTGTGTTGTCTGTACCTATGTGCCTGTGATGCTGTTTCAAGCAAGTTTTTCGTTGTCCTGTACCTTGCTGTATTTGTACACATGATGATAAACTTGACTGATTATCTCCTGTGTTAACTGATGAATCATTACTCTTACAACATGGAGAAGGCAATGAGTGGAAAAAACAGTAGGTAGTGAGGGCACAGAATGTACTCTGGGTGAGGTCCATCACAAACAGTGGCTTGTTAGCACCACCATTGACTGTCCCAATAGATATAGCTGCCTGACTGGATGTGAGAGAATCAACAGCAGGGAAAATCTTACTGGACTCTGCTTTCACCAGTCCAGCTACTACTAATGCACTTGCCTAAATATTCTGAAGGTGCCAGTAATTAACGTTGCTATACAGAGGACCTGAAGGGTTTTTGACTTGTATCCTCCTGCAGATGATGGAAGTGAGAGATGACCAGCCAGCCTTATCACAACAGCAAAACCAAAAGTTCTACAGCTCAGCAGTCAACACAATCATCCTATCCAAACTCGTCTTCAAGCTTCAAGACCTGTGCCTCTTTACCTCCAACTGCAACTGACTTCCTCATCAGCAGACCTCAGTCAGTGAGGATTGGTAACAACATCTCCTCCTCGCTGACCATCAACACAGGTGCACCTCAAGGCTGCGTGCTTAGTCCTCTGCTCTACTCTCATTACACACGACTGTGGCTAAGCACAGCTCCGATGCTATATACAAATTTGTTGATGACACCACTGTTATTGGGCAAATCACAGGTGGCGATGAATCAGCTTACCAGAGCGAGATAGGACACCTGGTAGAGTGATGCTGCAACAACAACCTCTCGCTCAACATCAGTAAAACTAAAGAGCTGATTGTTGACTTCAGGAAGGGGAAGGAGGGGGAACATGTGCCAGTCTACATTGGGGGATCAGCGGTGGAGAGAATCAGCAGCTTTAAATTCCTGGGTGTTAACATATCGGATGACCTGTTCTGGGCCCAGCACATAGATGCAACCACAAGGAAGGTGTGCCCACGTCTTTACTTTCTTAGGAGGTTGAAGAGGTTTGGCTTGTCACCAAACCCTAACAAACTTCTACAGATGTACTGTTGAAAGTATCCTGACTGGTTGCATCATGGTCTGGTGCAGCAATTTGAATGTGCATGAGAGCAAGTAGTGGACTCTGCCCAATACATCATGGGCACATCCCTCCCACCATTGGTAGTATCTACAGGAGGTGCTGCATCAAGAAGGCAACATCCATCATCAAAGATCCCTACCATTTGGGCCATGCCATCCTCTCACAGCTACCATTGGGCAGGAGGTACAGAAGCCTGAAATCCCACACCACCAGGTTCAAAAACAGCTACTTTCCTTCAAACATTCAGTTCTTGAGCCGACTGGGCACAACCCTAATCACTACAGTTCAGCAACACGATGATCATTTTGCACTAAAATGAACACACAAGAAATTCTGCAGATGCTGGAATCTGGAGCAATACACAAAAAGTGCTGGAGGAACTCAGCAGGTCAGGCAGCATCCATGGAGGGAAATAAACAGTCCACATTTCGGGCTGAGACCCTTCATCAGGTCTCGAAATGTGGACTGTTTATTTCCCTCCACGAATGCTGCCTGACCTGCTGAGTTCCTCCAGCACCTTTTGTGTATTGCACTAAAATGGACATTGTGTTTTTGTACAGTTGTGTTCTTCCTTGTAAAAAAAAATTGTGTATAATTTATGATTTTCTTGTAAATGTTGCTGATCTGATGCTATGTGCCCGTGATGCTGCTGCAAGTAAGCTTTTTGTTGTACCTTTGCATACATGTACTTGTGCATATGACAATAAACTTAAAATTCAGACTTAAAAGTGATCTTGCCCAACTTCAGACAACTTTCTGGAATGAGAATACTGTCCAAAGGATCTAAGTTCTGAAGCTTTTAGTCTTCCCTAGGTGGGAAATATTTATCATCCATAGTCACACAGTATGACACATTTAAGAGAATGGAGTAACCTAGAGATTAATTGGTGAGATGCAGATGAGTGTTGTTCATGTACACATGGTACATAGAACACTACAGCACAGTACAGGCCCTGTGGCCCATGATGTGCTGACATTTTATCCTGCTCTAATATGTATCTAACCCTTCGCTCCTCCATTTCTCTATTATTCATGTGGCTATCTAACAGTCTCTTAAATGTCCCTAATGTATCTGCCCCCACAACCTCAGCCGACAGTGCGTTCCATGCACCCATCACTCTCTGTGTAAAAAAAACTCCAATCACTTAAAATGATGCCCCCTCATGTCTCTGACTGTCCACTCAATCTATGCCTCTTATCATCTTGAACACTTCTATCAAGTCACCTCTCATCCTCCTCTCCAAAGAGAAAAGCCCTAGCTCGCTCAACCTGATACCTTATGTGATTTTATCTTACGATATTACCAAAAGGCAGCAAATAAGATAAGATTTCTTATGAGTCACATGTACATCAAAACACACAGTGAAATGCATCTTTGCGTAGAATATTCTGGGGGCAGCCCGCAAAAGAATGAAAGCTAGAAGGGACCTAGGATAGATCCTTAAGGCACTTCTTAGGGGATCCTGAGGAAGGTGAAGATGATAGCATATTGGTTAAGTTACTGGTCTAGCAGCCACAATTCAGTGACATGTGTTGGAATCCTACCATGTCAGATGGAAATTTTTAAATCAAGTCATTTAATAAATGTGGAATCAAAACTATTCTGAGGAACGGTAACCATGAAACTACCAGATTATGATAATGATCCCATCTGGCTCACTAACATCTTTCAGGGAGGAAATCTGCTATCATTACCTAGTTTGATCTCCATGTGAGTCCAGATCCACAAATGCAGTTGACACTGAACAGTCTCCTTGATTCAGGGGCAATGGGGGATGGGCTACAAACATTGTTTTTGTTTTCCAATAATGTCTATACCCTGTGAAAACATTAAAAATAAATAGATGTGGTCAGCTGTGTCGAAAGCCATAGATATGTCAAGGAGAACCAATGTCAGATGTGATTTTTAATAACGACCATTTCTTCACTGTGGCAGGGCCAGAAACCAGATTGGAGAGAGAGTTGTGCACAGATTTGGGAAGTACCATCACCTTTAAGAACTCTGGATCCTAAAGAGAAGTTGAAATTGTACAGATTTACCAACAAAACCCATCAGGCCCAGATCATTAAATACTTGGAACTGTGCTTTCTGCTTACTTAATGTTCCAGTTTTTATGCACACTTCAATAATTTTATGATATCGTAAATAAATTATGATTGTTTTCAACTTTTTACTTGTGTGTATGTGTGTCTGTTGCATGCTATTCAATGGGTATTACATCTGGATGGTGTACAAAATTAACTGTTGATTGTTGCTTACAGAGTCTTGAATTTCGGTTGTCCCTCTTTCTGCCAATTGCCTCTCTACCAGCCCTCCATGCTTCTTCCTTTAACAGTTTCCAATTCAAATGCTGGATTTAATTATGACAAGCCCACTACATTTCCATCACAGATGTTTATTTCTGATATTATAAGGGAGCTCTGAGGTTTTTCAACAGAACAATGAAATGAATTGCAGAAGCACCAACACATATGGTTTGAAATTTGATATGAATAATGGCAATTTTAAACATTCCATCACTTAATAGTTGATATCGTCTGATTCCTTGTTTGAAATCTGAAATAAAGTCTGCCATCTCCCAGCCAACTGTACCTACATGACACCATAACCGGAAACGTTCTGGGTATGACCAAGGAGTGAAAGTGACTTCAATTTCTTACTTACACAGTCATATGGCCACTAGTATTTCTTACTAGTAAAGCTTGCTTTCACCTCTGGGTTGACCTGGAATCTCCAGGAACTTAGGAAATTTATGAACTCTGGTGACCTTAGTGTTAACTTTGGGTCAGCTGAACTTGAGTAACTGTATGCATATCTAAATATGGCCTTTCTACCCAATAGGCCACAGGCTTAATTGTTGTGCGCAGGAGGACTGCGCATGTACTAACTGGAACCCATGCCCTCAGTATGAAGGGTTTCGGACATGGTTCTTTGGGGAAAGTTCCTGGGTGTGCAGACATTACTTTGGCACAGAACAGATTGGGCTTGTTTCCTCAGGCTCCATCCTAGTAATTGTGTTTTGGCATTTGATCAATTAGTTCATCCCTTCCAAGCAATAATTATGTTCTTACACAGTGATGGATTTCTGTTTAAAAATAATTATGTTTTCCCTGTATGAAGGCAGTGAACAACAACAATTTACACTTCTAACATCCTCCACACGAAGAGTCACGAAGTACTTCATATGAGAGTCAAAAGACAAAACTTGACACAGAATTAGACAAGAATGCGTCAGTAGTGGTAACCAAAGACAGCCCCATAAGGAACAGTATGGAGAGAAAATAAGGAGGGAATTGCAGATCTTATACCCTTGGCAACTGGATCCTCCCCTGGACAATGAGTGTCAACAGATTATTTTGTTTTTAACATTCCCCACTTCCCCATCATAATTCCCTACCATTACCGATTCTGTTAGCTGCACTCTGAATTATTATGGGCAACTCAGTGGGTTAAGCAGTATCTGTGGAGGAAGAAAGATGGTTGGTGTTTTGGATCGAGACCTTGCACTGTCTTTGCTCTAGATTACAGCATCTGCAGTCTCTTGTGTCTTTAAATTATTTGAACTCCACATTCAAAGTGTGTCTAGTTTGAGTGCATTGTTGCAATGTGAAATGATTGGATGCACAAAAATTTCATTTCACAATCTGAACATCTGTATATATTCTCCTCAGTGCAAATGAAGTTTTCACACTGTGAAAAGCATCCAGCACCAGTTCGATGGTGCATTATATCCAAGTTTGTAAGCAAAACATTTCACTGAAAATTTCTACAATTGTGCAATTTAACTCCTTCACCCAGAATCCTTCTGTTAATGACATATTTTAACTTTATCAGTTACTATAAAGCAGAAGTCTTGAACATTGTACTTGCAATAGGAGAAAGAATTATCAGAGGATTTTAATACTATTATTGCATGATGCAACCACAAGGGGGTAGTAATGAACAAAGAAAAACATTCAAGATCCAATTCAACCCCATATCAGTTTCACGTGCTGGTTATTAGCAGCTTATTTCAATGATTTGAAATTTTTGGCTTTTATTTTTGACTCTTTATTTTTGGAGTGCTTATTCTGTTTTTATTAGTTTCTGGGTACTTTAAATTAGTTAAAAATAAAACTTCAGCCCAAAGTTGCATCAAATTTCGTTCAACATAAAGTACAACTAAATTGAAATGACTATACACATTCAATATCATATTAATTCATTAAACTTACTGGGTTACCACCAAAGTGCCACTTGCCAGCACTGGAGGAGCTGAGATGTAGTCACACTTGCTCCTGAAGTAAACAATAATTCTGAATTTTCTAAAGGAACCTCTACACCTGCGGATGCTCTTGCTACCTGTTCTCTCTGTGCTTTATGCTTGCAAACTCAAATAGCTCAGCGTTCGAACTAATGTGACACAGGGGACACAAAGGAAAGAGATTTACATTGGGCAGCAACATGACCCAGATATGCCTTCATGTATTTCATGTAAAATTACCTCCTTTGAGATATATTCAGAGGTCAGAGGATTGAATCAAATGAGCCACTGGGAGGGGTGTTTGTGTGTGTTGGTGCATAATGGCATGTATATGTGTGCCTGTGCCTGTTGAGTGAACTGATTTTAGTTGGCAGAGACATTAAATGTTGGTTTCAGGATTTCTAACCTCAGGAGCAAAAACACAGAGATCTTTGAATCTGATTTCATAATGAATCAGTTCTACTGGAACATATGTGTGTGGATGTCAGTGTGATGATGTCCCACAATATCAGAACTCTCAATCTAGGTTGATATGAAAGAGTGGTCAAATGAATTCATTATCGTAAGGCTGAAATCATGAGTCAGTCTTCGATCAGAAGGGTATGCCAGTGTTAGGAATTCAGGAGTTATGGAATTATGTGAATTTTGAAGACATTAATTCAAATGAGAACCAGTCTTCAATTCTACTGTAAATTGCAAGCAGTAATCAGTTTGAAGTTAAGAGGGCAGCTTTGTAAACAAACAGCACTGCCTACAGAGCACAGGTCGCTGGGCCACAGCAGGGGGCTGGCTGCTCAAGAGATATGGTTTGTAAAGTGAGGTGACCATGAGACGTTCTCGTCTGCATCAGCCAAATGAAAGACAATGGGGTTATGTTAATTGGCCTACGTCAAACCAGGCAACTATGGCTAACACACACAAAATGCTGGAGGAACTCAGCAGTAGGCAGCAACTATGGAGAGGAATGAACAGTTGATGTTATGGGTCGAGACCCTTCATCAGGACTGGGTCTAACTATGGGTCTAACTTGAACTATGGCTGAGTTATTTTGCACCATTGTGACCAAGTTCAAGGAAGCTTGCAGACCAAACTGATGTTGTCACTTAGCACATCAAACATGGTCACTGGCATATATGCTCTATCAATGGTTGGGACATTTGTGCACTGAGAGAGTCAACCCTCACAGCATTAAAGTTGGGTGTTTGGGATCTCTGTCCTCAGAAGTTTTTAGACCATCCATGTAAGTTAATTTTGTCCCAGAAAAGGTGCTTGAACATTCAGAGGTGTCTCCCATTGTAGATGTGTAACTCAATGGAAGCATTGTCAGACTCAAGACGTTGAAATAAACAATGCCATTGTAGCTATTCAAATTATATTGAATTGCCTGCTGCTAACTTTGATCTTAAGAGCATAAAAGTCTGATGTACTTTGAGTTTGATTCCACCGACAAGGTCTCCAGGAGAATGTCTGCTTGTCATGATGAATAAAGACTTCAATATCATCAGCCTCAGTGTCTCTCCGGTGACTCAGATCCCTGTCACACCACCCGTACATCATGTTCATTGCTTTACATGGGTGACACAGTGGCACACTGAGAGACCTGCAACCAGGTTTCAATCCTGACCTCTGGTGCTTTCTGTGAGGAGCTTACGTGTTCTCCTGTGACTGTGTATATTTTGTTCAGATGCTGTAGTTTCCTCCCATATTCCAAAGATATGCAGGTTGGCAGGTTAATTGGCCTCTGTTAATTGTCCCCTATTATCACAATGAATGGTAGAATCTTGGGAGGATTGTTGGGAATGTAGGGAAAATAAAATGGGTTAGGATTAGTCTAAGGCAGGATGCTTTATGTTTGGCGCAAATTTGTTGGCCAAAGGGCCTGTTTCCATGTTGTATTTCTCTATTACTCTACGGCTGTACATTGCTATTTCAGGTCCTGGGAGAGTAGGGAAATGAGATCTCCCTGCCTCGGTAAAGCAGCCAGCACAATCAAGGACCTCCTCCTCTCTTCCATCAGGCAGAAGATACAAAAGCCTAAAAGCACGCACCTCCAGGCTCAAGGACAGCTTCTAATCTGCTGTTATAAGACAATTGAACGGTTCCCTAGTACAATAAAATGGATTTCTGACCTCACAATCTACCTCGTTATGACTTTGCACCTTATTGTCTACCTGCACTACATTTTCTCTGTAACTGTAACACTTCATTCTGCATTCTGTTATTGTTTTACCTTGTACCACCTCGACGAACTGTGTAACAAATTGGCCTGTATGAATGTTATGCAAGACAAGTTTTTCACTGTATGTGTGACAATAATAAACCAATACCAATACCAATCTTGTAAAATTAGAGACAGATATGGAGATGAATGACTCTGTGACAATTAAAGCTCATATTCATTTTTTTCATGTGGTGGATTATATTAATTCAGAAGGAAGGCTTCTTGATCGACTGCCCAGCTAGGTATTTTGGAACTTGAATCCAAAAGCCAAAGTAGTTGAGTACAAGCTGGTGGAAGTAACACCTTTTTGGTTTAGTATGATGGTCAGAGGACATCTTGAGAATGCAATCCATTTCTGGTCACACCAGATAAAAGGTGTTTTCAATACATGACAATGTACAGGTTTTATGCATCAGCTAGAATTTTGGGTGTAATGTGTGTTTGGCAATGAGTTTTCATACTTCCTATTCTGTTCTGAGGTCTTCAAACACAGATCTGTGGATTTGTACATGTGCAATACGTTATTTGGTTTCTTGAGCTTGGCAACACTGACTATTGCTTGGTAATGCAAGACAGAGATGAGTGGGCATTTAACCAGAGTCTGCATTTTCAATAGAGGAGCAAGAAGCTGTAAACTGTGGCCTTTCCCTCCATTGCAAATGTCAATGGATCGTATCCATGATTTGGTTCAAAAAGAAAACCTTACAGGTATGTGACAACCTTTCTAACTCTTCTTGTAATCATTTTCCAGCTTTTCTCATTGGTCACATTTGTCTTTTCTTGGTGCCAGGAAGTTTGATTGTATTTTGTTCCATTGCATTTCCTCTCATATTCCTATGGCACTACCATTCCAATCACCACACTTGTTCCTGTTTCACAAAGGTTAAAATTCAATAGCACTGAAACTCATTACATTATTAACTTTGTTTCAGCTTTCTCTTGTATAGTAATCAAAGGAACAGTTTAGAGGCATCAGAAATGCATGTTCAGTTCAGAGGCATGGAGGATTTCAAAACATGAATGACAATTTTATCATTTAAGGTGGTGTTGTGTTGGGATCCAACGTAGGTCAGCAAACACATGGGTAGTAGAGGAATGAGACTTGAAGTGATGTAAGTTAAGACCATAATTAGACCATTCAGCCTATCGATGGCTGATTTTTCAACCCCATTCTCCCGCCTTCTCCGTGTAACCCTTAACCCCCTTATCAATCAAGAACCTATCAATCTCTGCCTTAAATACACCCAATGACTTGGCCTACACAGCCATCTATGGCAACGAATTCCACAGGTTCACTATCCTCTGGCTGAAGACATCTCAGTTTGAAAGGGATGTCCTTCTATTCTCAGGCTATGCCCTCAGATCCTAGACTCTCCTCCTAATGAAAACATGTCCACTCACTCCAGGCCTTTCAGCATCTGGTAGGTTTCAATGAGATCCCCACTTATCCTTCAGAAATGGACAATAGAGTTTTGGTTGAGCACAGTTTTACTTAAGATGAAAAATGGGAGGTTGGCACTGGGATATTCAAGGGTACTGCTAACAAAATGTTGTATGTGACAGATGCGATCAGAATTATCTCTCCAACTATGATAACAATGGTTAGAATAATCTTCAGAAAAATAGAGAACAAGGGTTTTATCTGCAAATGAACAAGCTAGATTTGTGGATAGACATTTTAATGGAGACGGAGCTTGAAGATAGATTGGAAATGTGGTACTGGGGTCAAACATAATGCCAAAATTGCAAATGATTAGGCTCTGTTTCAGCGGACAGCCAGAGCTGGAAGCAGTAACCAGGGATTGGGCTTGCTTTGGGAACCAAAGGGAAAAGCTTCAGTCTTCCCAATTATTCTGTAAAGCATGAATGTTGAATTGTGACAGAAGGAGCACACGGATTTCCTTACATTATCAATTCCGGTTTTCTTGTGACAAACATTCACAAGTTCACAAGACCACAAGATCACAAGACAAAGGAGCAGAAGTAGGCCATTCAGCCCATCGAGTCTGCTCCATGAGCTGAACTAAAACTATTCCTATCTAGCCCCAATTTCCGGCCTTATCTCCATATCCCTTCGTCCCTTGACTGATTAGATACCTATCAATCTCCCCTTTAAATGCCCCCAATGATTGGGGCTCCACAGCTGTATGTGCTGCACTGGAATTTCTGGTGGATTCAGAAATTAATGCAGATTCTGCTTTTCTAGTCAGTTGGAGCATTCCCATTGAGGCACGGGAATGGACCTTGCCATTTCTTAAATCCTTTTATTTATTAATTCATGTGTGGATTCCCTTCTGGTGCTTCGGTTTCCTCCCACATCCCAGAGATGTGTGGGTTGGTAGGTTAAATGGCCACTGTAAATTACCCCTAATGTGCGGTGAGTGGTAGAATCAGGTGGTATGTGAGAAGAATAAAAAATGGGATTAAGGTAGAATTCTTAACATGCACAGGAAGCAGAAGTAGATGGCATGTTCTCAGAGAGGAGAGGCAATGATGTCCCAATGCTCCTCAAACTTAAACTGATCACAGTATTGACTCTTGCACACATGTCAATGGTCTGCTTTCAGATCCATTGCCCATATCTATAATCTCAGCAGGTCAGGTAGCGTCTGTAGAGGGGATGGACTGTCCATTTCCCTTTACAGATGCTGCCTGACACGTTGAGTTCCTCCAGGAGTTCATTGTTTTGCTCCAGATTCCAGCATCTGCAGTCTCTTGTGTCTCCAACAGCTATGATCTCCCTACCTGTTAGATCATTTCATTGTTCTGCACTGAGTAAATTAGATTTGAAAGAGAGAACGATGGGATTTGATTGAATTCAAACTGCATTAAAGGCTTTTGACTTGAGCTTTAAGTACATTAAAGATATCCCAAGATCTGGCAGAATTTCTGAGCAGTAAACTTCTGTGCAGGCAAACCTAAGTAATGGAATCTCAGCTAAACTTCTAAGTTATTAAAGATCTCCTCCTTAAAATGTTCAGATATTGTGGGTTTTACTCAGAAGTATCTCTCTCATGATCTTATTAAGTTCAAAATGACTTACAGGAGGATGGAATCCTGTTACTAATGTGAACATGTCAGCAGCCAGTCTCTGTATAAAATCTCTTCCAGCTATCCTGAGGCCTCGTCAGTGTGGCCATTGTAATCTCACTGAAAGTGCAGCAGGAGCACTTAAATGTGGTAAAAGGATAACTGCACCATGTCCTGCTAAGCTACAGCAGTACAGTGGGATCAGCTCCCAGGAAATTCCTGGATAAGTACCACTCAAATGAAAAGAGCATCCAAACTAAATACATAGTTCATTTTAAAAATGTACTGCAAAAATTATCTGTATAAATACATAAAGAAAAGTCAGTTGATTTTTTCGTTCTAAATAATGAAGAAACCATTCAATGTACCCAAAGAATATCCCCAACTAAAAGCTTGATTTATTTGTTAAAAGTGAATTTCTGTAGCATCTTAGGGGCAGTGGATTGAGACTATGGTTGAAAAGTTCAATTTTTTTTGATAAACCGATTATTTTAATCAAACTTTGTCAAGTTACCACTTTTAGACGCTGAAGGAATAGTTAAAGAAACTTAGAACATACTGGCCCAGGAATTCAGTCTTGCAAAAGACTGTGTGCTAAAATGGCATGACATTGGTCCCATGCCAGTTGATCTGGAGCCATTGAGATGTAATGTTCTTTTGTGGTCTTATTGTCCTCATTTGCAGGCCCTTTGCATGGTTTTGCACATAAACTGCACTTGTTTTTGTTTGGAGTTCCACAGCAGCTGTGAACTAACTTGCACGGTGGCCTGTTAATGATGAAACCCTTAAATCAGCAGCTCTCAATTGGAACAGTGGCTGGAAGAAAAGTGGTGATTTGAGGTGTAGGGTTGGAGCAGTGTTGTGCTGAGACAGACACAGAGGCAGGCACCTCACTGTTCCAACTCCGCATGTGCAATTCCAAGCTGAGCCTGTTATAATGTTTTGGACAGATCGGACTGGGGGAAGATAGGATAGAGGAGGCAAATGCAGTAAAAGAGAAAAACACACAATTTCAGCTGAAGTACTGCACATAGCATTCCACTTATAGTTAATCTTTAGCCAATGTAAATCAAAAGGACTGCAGATACTGGAAATCTAAAATAAAAACAGAAGATGCTGGAAATGCTGAAAGGTTTAGAGGGATATTGTCAACTACAGGCATTAGGGACTAGCTCAGGTAGACAATACAGGAAAAGTGCTGGAGGAACTCAGCAAATCAGGCAGAATCCATGGAGGGAAATAAACAGTTGACGTCTTGACCCAAAACGTCAGCTGTTTATTTCCATCCATGGATGCTGCCTGACCTGCTGAGTTTCTCCAGCACTTTTTGTGTATTGTTCCAGATTCCAGCATCTGCTGAATTTTTTGTGTCTCAGGTAGACAAGTTGAACATGTTAGGCCGAAGGGCCTGTTTCTGGGCTGTATAACTCTTTGTCTTTGACTTTGACTTTGACTCAGCAAGTTGGGTTGCATCCATGGGAAGAGAAACAGGGATAACATTTCAGGTCGAAGACCCTTCGTCAAAACACTGTTTCTCTTCCCATAGACGCTGCCTGACCTGCTGAGTATTTCTAGCATTTCTGTTTGTATTTATAATATTGAGCCAAGCATTTCTAAATCTAGATAAATTGATAGCAAACTTTTGAAAGGTGAACAAATAAGTACATATTGAATTTGTCGGTTTTAATAAAAAGCAAAAATCAGAGGCCAACTTGGAAAAATCAATTTTTTTGAGTGATAATATTTCATGGCAGAAATAAAGAGTAATCGAACAATCTTTACATTTACATGCACTTTTCTTAAGAATGTCTCATGGGTGACAAGAGAGGTGGAACAACTAGTTAGGAGGAAGAAGGCAGCAAACATAAGGTTTAGGCAGCAAAGATCAGATAGGGCTCATGAGGAATATAGGGTAGCAAGGAAGGAACTTAAGAAGGGGCTGAGGAGAGCAAGAAGGAGACATGAAAAGGCCTTGGTGAGTAGGGTTAAGGAGAACTCCAAGGCTTTTTTCACTTATGTGAAAAGCAGAAGGATGATGGGAGTAAAGGTAGGACTGATTAGAGACAAAGGTGGGAAGATGTGCCTGGAAGCTGTGGAAGTGGGTGAGGTCCTCAATGAATACTTCTCTTAGGTATTCACCAAGGAGAGGGGCCTTGATGACACTGAGGACAGTGTTGGTAAGGTTAATGTTCTAGAACATGTTGATATCAAAAGAGAGGATGTGTTAGAACTGTTAGAAAATATTAGGACAGACAAGTCCCCGGGGCCTGACGGAATATTCCCAGGCTGCTCCACAAGGTGAGGGAGGAGATTGCTGAGCCTTTGGCTAGGATCTTTGAGACCTCGTTGTCCACGGGAATGGTACCGAAAGATTGGAGGGCAAATGTTTTCCCCTTATTCAAAAATGGTAGTAGGGATAGTCCAGGGAATTACAGACCAGTGAGCCTTGCATCTGAGGAGGGCAAGGTGTTGGAAAGGATTCTTAGAGATAGGATCTATGGGCATTTGGAGAATCAGGGTCTGATCAGGGACAGCCAGCATGGCTTTGTGAAGGGCAGATCATGTCTTCCAAGCCTGATAGGGTTCTTTGAGGAGGTGACCAGGCGGATTGATGAGGGTAGTGCAGTAGATGTGGTCTACATGGATTTTAGTAAGGCATTTGACAAGGTTCCACATGGTAGGCTTCTTTAGAAGGTCAGAGGACATGGGATCCAGGGAAACTTGGCCATGTGGATTCAGAATTGGCTTGCCTGTAGAAAGCAGAGGGTTGTGGTGGAGGGAGTACATTCAGATTGGAGGGCTGTGACTAGCGGTGTCCCACAAGGATTGGTTCTGGGACCTCTACTTTTTTGTGATTTTTATTAATGACTTGGATGAGGGGTGGAAGGGTGGGTTAGCAAGTTTGCAGATGACACAAAGGTTGGTGGTGTTGTGGATAGTGTGGAGGATTGTCGAAAATTGCAGAGGGATATTGATAGGATGCAGAGCTGGGCTGAGAAGTGGCAGATGGAGTTCAATCTGGAGAAGTGTGAGGTGGTACACTTTGGAAGGACAAACTCCAGGGTGGAGTACAAGGTTAATGGCAGGATTCTGGGTAGTGTGGAGGAGCAGAGGGATCTGGGGGTTCATATCCACAGATCACTGAAAATTGCCTCGCAGGTGGATAGGGTAGTTAAGAAAGTTTATGGGATGTTAGCATTCATAAGTCGTGGGATCGAATTTAAGAACTGTGAGGTAATGATGCAGCTCTACAAAACCCTGGTTAGACCACACTTAGAGTACTGTGTCCAGTTCTGGTCGCCTCATTATAGGAAGGATGTGGAAGCTTTGGAAAGGGTGCAGAGGAGATTTACCAGGATGCTGCCTGGTTTAGAGAGTATGCATTATGAGGAGAGTCTAAGGGAGCTAGGGCTTTACTCTTTGGAGAGGAGGAGGATGAGAGGAGACATGATAGAGGTGTACAAAATATTAAGGGGAATAGATAGAGTAGACAGCCAGCACCTCTTTCCCAGGGCACCAATGCTCAATACAACAGGGCATTAAGGTAATGGGTGGAAGGTTCAAGGGAGATATCAGAGGAAGGTTTATTATCCAGAGGGTGGTTGGGGCATAGAATGCGCTGCCTGGGGTGGTGGTAGAGGCAGGTACATTGGTCAAATTCAAGAGATTGCGAGATAAGCATATGGAGGAATTTAAGATAGAGGGATATGTGGGAGGAAGGGGTGAGATAGCCTTAGGCGAGGTTCAAAGGTCAGCACAACATTGTGGGCCAAAGGGTTAGTATTGTGCTGATTCTATGATTGACTTTCATCCCTGCTCAGTCCAACCTACATGTGACTACAGATACAACAGTTTACCTGACTCAGCTCAAGGAGCAACTAGTGACAGACAATAAATTCCAACCTCACCATCAACATTTTTATGAATAAATAATAATCCCTTTTTAAGGAGGTGCTGTCTAATATTTTAAGTAGAAGTTACAGAAACCAACAAAACAAATTAGGCTTTTATGAAGTTAATTATAATTTCTTGTTCTGATTTAATTTTTACCATGTGTACTGTTGGTGAACCAACTTTCTAATCTAATGGTACGGTCTACTGAATGAAGGATTTCCATTTGTATATTATCTTTTGTGACCTCAAGATATCTCCAAATATTTCATAGCTTTTGAAGTGCTTTTGAAGTGCATTTACTGTTGTAATCTAGGGAACATGCTTTGGTCTAACATCTTTCAAATACATTATTTAGTTCTGACAGGTTTGCCATATTTTCAGGAACAATCAGCATAGTACCAGGCAGTGCAGTTTCAAACTTGCGAAAGTCAAATGGTGTTGTTTGAAGCCATACTGATTTGTTGACATTCTCCAGCCGAATTTTGTTTTATCTTAGCATGAACCTGATCTGTTAACTTGCACTTTAGTTTTCTTTATTTTTTGTTAAACTATTGTTTTCTAAAACCGGAAATTCACACTTCCCTTACAACAAGGTCTCTGCTGTGTTGACTTTTTGTTACTTTAGTGAGAAAGGAGTTTTGCTTTTGTGGCGCTTTGTCTCAAAGGGTGGCTTCGAACATCTGGAGTGAACAGTGTCAACATTTATTACAGGTTGCCAAGAGCAACTCAGTGATTCAGAAGAAGATGAAAGAGATGGAGGTCTTGGTGGTGCTCCTTTGCATCTTTATGTATGTTTTATCACAGATTACAAAGAGTCTCACACCCACAAACACATCGTGCACAAAACCTCCCAGGCTGTTTTAGGCACACTCTGTTTCTTTTGTGATTTGATCTGCCAGCAGAACTGGATTGTGGCCTGAAGCCAATAAAGGAGGACTAGGTTCTTATCTATCACCATTGTCCAGTCTGAATGTAAACAGGATAGTGGGAAAACTCCTCAGTAATTAGATTTCAGTTTATTTTTATCAGGGGTTGATATAAAATCTAAGCTGAACATTTGAAAGCTTTAGTTACAGCTAGGAAAAAATATTTATTTGCTTCTATGCGATTGACAGTAAAATTCAAGGAGTATCATTTGTCATACTTAAATGCTTACATTATATGCTGAATGTAGCATCAAAGCAAGATATCAAACTGCAGGCTGGAGTGTATTGTCCTCATGGCTTGGAGAATATTGTTCCCTCAATCAATGGCGCAAAACGTACAGGTCAACCAGTCATTTGTCATATTGGTGCTTGTGGGATCCTGCAGAACACAAGTGATTACGCTTGACAATGAATGCACTTCATCACGTATGAAGGGGTTATGGGACAATTTCAAGAGACGTGATGAAATGCTTTATAAATTAAGGTCCATTATTGGGTGAACTAAACAAAAACAGAATGCAAAGTTAAGGAAATTAGCAAAAGGGCCCTGGTAGAAAGAGGATTTTCTTTCTTTGCAGCAAGCTATTATGATCTGGAATGTGCTGCCTGAAGGCCTGGTAGAAGTTGATTCAATGGTATGTTTGAAAGGTAAGTTAGGAATATATCTGAAAAGGAGAAGTTTACAGGAATGTGGGCAAAGAACAGACGAATGAAACTATCTGGATAATTGTTTCAAAAAAAACAGAGAAACGTGTGAGCTGTTTTCCTTTTGTGCTGTGAAATTCCTGGGCAAGAAATTTGTCTTTGGTCACTAGCACTAAATACATGAGAAAGAAAGTGTGTGCCACCAGCGGACTTGTCTCTCACCTTTCAATTCCAATGTTATCAATGATACCATGAACATCAGCAGCCAGGCATATTATAATGGCCAACATTTAACTAATAATAACAACAGCCAATCAACTCCTTTGCATTAGTGCCTTCTCCTTCACCCAAGTAACATTCCTTATGTAGTGTCCATTCTTTTGCAAGCGATTTAATAAAAATTATTGCTAGTCTGCATCCAGTTACTTGCAAGACCACAATGTAAATCATTGCATAATGTAGCTGTAATTGGAAAAAAATTGACAACTCCACTCAGAAATGATATAGAACAGCTGGGGTCAGGAAATATAAATGTCATATTAGTGCAGGAAGGGGAACTATTAGGAGGTTGGAGGTCAGTGCATATTTGCCAGGAGTGCAGAAAAGGAGCATTACTTTTCATCAGCTTGTGTCATACCTGATGTGGGAGTGCTTGATCCTGACACTCGATGACAAAAGTGAGAGAGTGTTCCATGCCCTAGCATTGACATTCTCCTCTTTGATCCGCACAAAGACAGACAAAACTTGTTAATGGATAATATAGAGCAGACGTATTCCCCTACCCCCCACCCCACCCCACCCCCTGCAGGTTTTTCAGACATACAGCAGTTACATTGTTTTCTTTGTATGACATGGAGGATTGAGGAGATTTTTAATTTAGATAAAACATGGGACAAGAGTGAATCACGGCTGACGGATCCAAAATAAAATGCATTGGGGATGCACAGAACCAAGCTAAGAGTGTTCTGTGATCACCGATATAAATGACAAGAAAGGTTTAGGGCTAGGAGCCTTTTCAGTTCATCCTGCTTCAACCATTCAGAATAAATCATCTAAAATTCCTTCAATATATCATTTCACTGTCTCAAAGCAACCTAAAGTTTTGACCTCTGCTACCCTATCAGGACCACCATTGCAAGCATTAATCACTTATTGCTTGAGGAAAGCTGTCCCTTCAACTCTCATCAACAATCCTTCCACAAATTCTACCCAATGCACCTTCCTTTTATTATCCAGCTGTATCTTGAAGTAGTATTTGGGATCAATGTCAGCAACACAGATATCTGATCCAGTTTTATAAACTCCCCATTCAACTTCTTATAAAGCTGATTACTCCAATTATGAGGGGCACTGGTGAAACGGCATTTGGAATATTCTGTACAGGTCTGTTCTCCCCAGTTTAGCAAAGATATACTTGCAATAGAGGGAATGCAACAAAGGTTCACAAGATTGATTCCTGGGGAATGGGGAGTTTGTCTTTTGAGTAGAGATTAAACACTGTAGATTCATAGATAGAATCATAGAGTTGTACGGCACAGAAATGGGCCCTTCAGCCCACCATGTTCATGTTGACTTTTTTGGCCATCTACACTAATTCCATTTGCCCGCATTAGGACCATATCCTTCTATGCCTTGCCTATTTAAGTGTCTGTCTAAGCACCTTTTAAACATAGTAATTATATCTGATTCTACCACCTCCTCCGGCAGCGAGTTCCAGGTACCAAACACACCCTGTGTAAAAAACTTACCCCTCAGATCCCCTTCCACTCACTTGAAAACTACGCCTTCTTGTTTTTGATACTCCTACCATGTGAAAAAGATTTTGATTATCTACCTTATCTATGCCTCTCATAATCTTGTTTACTTTTATCAGGTCCTCAGCCTCCTTTGTTCCAGGGAAAACAAGCCCAGCCTATCTAATCTCTCCCCATAACTAAAGTCCGCCAGTTCAGGCAGCATCCTGGTGAATTTCCTTTGCACTCTCGCCAGCGCAATCACATCTTTCCTATAGTGTGGTGACCAGAACCACACAATCCTAGTGCTGCCTAACCTGTGTTTTGTAAGGTTGCAACATAATGCCCCAACTTCTATTATCTATGCCCCGACCTATGAAGGCAAACATGCCATATGCCTTTTTCACCACCCTAATGACCTGTGTTGCCACTTTAAGGGAACTATGGACTTGGACCCCTAAGGTTCTCAGTTCACCAACATTCCTTAGTGCCCTACTAAGTGTTCTACCCCTATATGACTACCCAAAATTCATCACCTCGCACTTGTTAGGATTAAATTCCCTCTGCCAGTGCTCCGCCCAACTTTCCAACTGATGTATATTGTGCTGTAGCCTTCCTCACTATCCACAACTTACCAATTTTCATGTCATCCAGAAATTCACTAATCATTCCTCCTACGTTCACATCCAAGTGGTTAATATATGTCACAAATAGCAAAGGTCCTGGCACCAATCCCTGTGGAACACCACTGGTCACAGACTTCCAATCAGAAAAACATCTTTCCACCAGCTCCTATCACCAAGCCAATTTTAGATCCAATTAACCAGGTTACCTTGGATCTCATGTGCCTTCGCCTTCTGGGCCATCCTTTTATGTGGAATCTTGTCAACCTCCTTACTAAAATCCATATAGTCAACATCCACACTCTGCCTTCATCAATCTCATTTGATTACACGGTAGTGTAGCAGTTAGCATAATGCTTTACAACGCCAGTGACCTGGGTTCAATTCCGGCCGCTGTCTGTAAGGAGTTTGTACGTTCTCCTCATATCTGCATGGGTTTCCTCCGGGTGCTCCGGTTTCCTCCCACACTCCAAAGACATACAGATTAGGAAGTTATGGGCATGTTATGTTGGCGCCGGAAGCGTGGCGACACTTGCGGGATGCCCCCAGAACACTCTACGCAAAAGATGTATTTCACTGTGTGTTTTGATGTACATGTGACTAATAAAGATATCTTATCTTAGCAAAAATCAACTAAGTTAGTGAGACAGGATCTCCTCCTCACAAAGCCATGCTGATGATCCCTAATCAGTTACTACCTTTCCAAATGTACATAAACCTATCCTTTAGAATTTTCTCCAGTAATTTCCCTACCACTGACATAAGGCTCACTGACCTGTAGCTACCCTGCTTACCTCTACTACCCTTCTTAAATAAGGGAACAACATGAGTTATCCTTCAGTCCTTTCATATTTCACCTGTGGTTACTGAAGATGTAAAAAATCTCCATCAAGGCCCCAGCCATCTCCTCCTGTATTTCCCATGCCATGCTTGGATAGATCTTATCCAGCCCTGGGGTTTATCCACCCTTATGTGGTTCAAGACATTTCACACCTCCACCTTCTCAAAACTGACGTGCTCCAGACTACCAACATGTCCCTCTCTGAACTCACTATCGTCCAAGTCCTCCTTGGTAAATACAGATGGGAAGCATCATTTAGCACCTCACCCACATCCCCTGGCTCCACACATAGATTGCCCCTTTGTTTCCCAGGGGGACCCAGCCTTTCCTAGCTACCCTCTTGTTCCTAATAACTTATAAAATGATTTAGGATTCTCCTTAATCTTACCTGAGAAGGATATTTCGTGGCCTAATTTTGCCCTCCTAATTTCTTCCTTAAATTCTCTCCTACACCCTCTATATTCCTCAAGAGACTCACTTGATTGTAGTTGCTTATACCTGTCCTTTCTGTTTCCTGATCAAACCTTCAATTTGTCATCCAAGATTGCTTAATCTTGCCATCTTTGCCTTTCACCCTTATTGGAACATGTTGTTCCCGAACTCTTGCTAACTCCCTTTTAAAAGACTCACTTGACAGATATTGTTTTACCCACAAGCATCTATTCCCAATCTACTCTAGCCAGGTCCTCTCTCGCACTATCGAAATCAACTTTCCCCCATTTTAGGACCTTAAGCTGACCACCAACCTGATCCCTTTCCATAATTAACTTGAAACCTACAGAATTATGGCCACTATTCCCAAAGTGTTCCCCAGCTGATACTTGCTCCACCTGCTCGGTCTCATTTCTTAAGATCAGGTCAAGCACAGCCCCTTCTCTGGTAGGATTATCTACATATTGTCTCAAGAAAACTTTCTTGGATGCATTTAACAAACTGTGCCCTATCTAAACCCCTTGCACTGAGGCAATCCCAGTTAATATTGGGAAAGTTAAAATCCCCCACACGAATAACCATACTGCTTTTACACTTTTTTGCAATTTGATTACGCATCTATTTCTGCTAATTCTGACGGGTATTGGGAAGCCTATAGTATATCCCAGCAAGGTGATTGCCCCTCTCTAATTCCTAAATTCTATACATTTGGCCTTATTGGACCATCCCTCCAGGATACCCTCTCTGCCATGATGCACTCCCTAATAATCAGTGCAACTCTCCATCTTCTTTTGCATCCCCCTCTGCCATGCCTGTAACTTTAATGTTGGAAGGCAGCACTGAGGTAGAAGATCAGCCAAGATCTAAACAGAATACAGAGCAAGCACGAGGGGCTGAATGGCCTTGTCTTGTTATGTTCTCATGATGTATCCTAATTTTGCAGAAAACAGTGTAAGTATACTGTTTGGCCTTAACGCTCGTTATCATTTGATGTAATGTAATTAACTAAGTGGAATATTCCACAATTTACTTTTTTTTTCCTGTGAATTTATTTTCCATTCTTAAGGCTTTTCTGACTACTGTTTGTTCACTAAAGTAATGGCCAGACCTAAGCAAATATATTTGGCATTGGTAGGAGCAACTTATACACCAAACTCTAGATCATGTTTTGGAAAATTCCAATCATATGAATTTACTTGATGACAAACACGAGATGAGAATATTTTCTGAGAAAGTTGCAGGCATAGATTTTGCTGTGGCTCCAGTACATGCTGTTGGCATAGTAACAATGCTCCGGGAAGCCATTTAATCTATTGCATCATAATAGTACAAATCAATTTAGAGATCCACAATCTTTATAAAGTCCAGAAATTCTAATAATGGTGAAACATAGAAAACCAGATTTTAGAAAAACTAGTTTATTGTATTACTATTCAGAGATGCTCAAATAGTGTTTTATTTGGGTTCCATACCCAACCATGCAACTTGAAATCTGAAGAGATTTTGGCCCTTTGTCACTTCCACCTATCACTTCCCAGCTTCTAACACCATTCCCACACACACCCCTCCCCCATCTGCCTATCAACCCCTCATCTGGATCCACCTATGACCTCCCAGCTCTTACTCCACCCCTTCCCCCCATCTCTTTATACTGGTTATCTCCCCTCTATCTTTCAGTCCAGATGAAGGGTTTCAACCCGAAATGTCAACTGTCCCTTTCCCTCCATAGATACTGCTTGACCCACTGAGTTCCTCCAGCGTTTTGTGTGTTGCTTGTAATTTGTTAAATTCATCTGCTGGCTATATGGAAATAAAAGTTAAAATGTTAATGTTTAATGTATCTTCTAACCTCTTCAGTCACCGGGACAACCAATATACTGTATGTTGATTGGTGCTACACCTGGGCAATTTTTGTACTTTCTTTCTCTCTTGGAGGTTCAGGTCTTGAAGGCTCAGGGCAGTTCACATGTACATCTACAAATTTGGTATCACTATTGCTTTTTAGCTTAGAGATGTAACTCAGCTCTGATTGGATGGCACTGTCTTTTTCTTTTATTCATGCACAGGATGTGAGCATTGCTGGAAAGGTCAGCATTTACTGCCTACCATTATTGTGTATGCTGTAGAAATCAATGTGTCCTGAAATCTATATCGTGAAGGGAGTCCCACAGAGCAGTTCCTCAGTGTAGTCGTTTCTCGATATAATTCAATAACTTGCCGAGACATTTTAACCATGTTACTGTGGACCTAGATTCAGATGTAGGCCAAAATGGGTAATAAAGATAAATTTCTTTAGCTAAGGATACTGTATACCTTGAAGTCGAATTCAATACAGATTGTCTCATACAAATTACTGTTAAGTATCCAGTTCCCTTTGTTTCGTTCAAGTAAAATAAATAATAATGCTCTTTCTTGTGTGAGCAAGCTAGGACCAGTTACATGCAATATGATATGTTCAATCAATCAATCTCTGCAAGCTG
This sequence comes from Pristis pectinata, assembly GCF_009764475.1. Lineage (NCBI taxonomy): Eukaryota > Metazoa > Chordata > Chondrichthyes > Rhinopristiformes > Pristidae > Pristis > Pristis pectinata. The sequence goes on along the minus strand of NC_067414.1, from coordinate 76,762,283 downwards.
TCTGCAAGTTTTATACACTTCATTTGCTGCTGTGAAGTTCATGGCTATGATAATGCAGTGATAACAATAACTGAGTTCTTTAAGTCCCTCTGCACATTTCATACACCCTTTTCTAAATACATAATGGGAACATTTCCCCAGGAGCTTTATTTTCCTCCTATATTTGGGGGCATGAACTGCAGCTGAGCCTCAGAGACATTATATACCGCCATGTGTGAATATGGACTCTGAACACTGTGGTAAGAAGTTAATCAAAATTCTAGACCCTGATCACCAGAACTTTTTAATAATGAAAGACATTAACCAATGTAACATAAAGACTACTACTTTGTCCTTTGCATGAACGACTGTGGACAAGTGGAAAGTTATTCATTTATGGAATCAATTCCACCGAAGTTTTCTTGGATGGATGATGCTGTTCTTCCTTTTTTCTTCCAGTTTTGAAAGAACTGTGTTTCACATCGATTTCAATATAATGAAAAGTTGCCACGGTGTGATAGTGATTACCAATGTAAATTTGTTCCAGTAGATTACTCTTCCACTTGTTCAACAGTACCTTGTATAGTTTACAAGCACAGGACCAACACAAAGAAATGCCATTGTGATGAAGCCTGAACTTAAAGTCTTTTATGCTCAACTGCCTTCATTGGAGATCATGTACCTACATACTAGGGTAACAGTGAATCATCATTTCAGATGCAGATCAGTTTATAATTCTACAATTCTATATTGCTACCATGATCACTGAAATGTAAAGAAGTTCCCAGAAGAATACACATTGCAACAATTTAGTTGAGTAATTTTAATTTGGATGATCTAGAAAACAATAAAAGGGAAAATTGGGTAATGGATAGAAAGGGTGACTAATTTAATATCACCCATGCTACACTGTCAGCCAAAGACTATTAAATAAATAGGTAGAACCTCACAACAACTTGAAGGGTCTAATCACTAAAGGTGTCAAAAAAACAAATGGAATATTTGGGTCAAAAATAGAGGCAGGATATGCTTAGCTTCTGTGGCATTAAGGCCAATTCTGTATCAACATTTTAAGAAGGATGCCAAGTCCTGAATGACAGTGCAGGATGGTGCCTATTGTGTTGGAAGCTGGGGATTACTGCCCTAACAACAGTGTTGTTTAGGAGTCAATTGGTTAGGGTTGGTCAAAAACAGGAAATGAATTGCATCACCCCCAGTGGCACTGAGGTTGGTGACCCGCGGCTGTGGAATTGAGGTAATTGGTAAAAAGAATCTAGGAGAAGATGTGGGGGGAAATTAATTCAGTAAGTGGAGGTAGCAGACTTACAGTAGTTATAACTTTCCCAAAAGAACGAGATAAATGAAGGTGAACATTTGATGGGATATGGGGAAGCATCAGGGGCGTAGGGTTAGTGAGATAGCCCTTTGAAGGAGCCCAATCAGACAGACTAAATTGCCTCCTTCTGTGCTGCCTCATTCAGTAATTCTACAATACCATTAGTGACAGGAGATGAAAAGGAAAAATATATGCACATGTAAAAAGGCAGAGAAAATTGAAAAATTAAACAATTGCAATAGACAAAATCAACTCAAAAGAAAACAGATGAGTTGTCATATGGAAATTTCCTGCTTTTTCACAGCTGACACACCTAAAGGATAAGGATGCCACACTGTCAGTTTTGGAGCTTCTAATGCCTCAGTATTTCACTACCATCTGGAGCCTCCAGCAACAGCAGCCCAGACTAACCTTATGAAGTAAGAAGACCTTTTGGGATTTTTCACTTCTCTCCATCACTTAAGGACTAAAACATTGCATCCTCAAATAAATCCTCAAAACTTCTCAAAGTCCTTAGAAGACTATTGCCATCCTATTCCAGTTGAACATGGCCTTCAAATCTCCTTTTCAGTTTGTGTTACATTTTTTTGTTTGATGTAAATCAAAATGAACTCATTCTTCTCCACAGAAATTAATGTAATTGTGCAAAATGAAATTCCAATAAAAGCAGCATTCAGCAGATTATACCTAACAACCAGTTGCTTGTTAGCAAAGTATCCAATGTAGGAGTAAGTACATTGCAATTTTTTCGTGAATAACTTTCATTTAAAATTGACTTTGAATGAAAAAGTGAAGAAGAATGGAGACTCCATTATCTGTTTTCCCATAAAATGGAATCTGACTGCAGTAACCTTGAAGAGAAGGGCATCTCAGTATGTGTGCCAGACACTGCTTTTTTCTGTTTATCTCTGAATATCTCAGTTTGATCACTATGATTTGCCAAATATCCCACTGTAGATTAACGAGTGGAATCTATGAACACATGAAATTGCACAAGGCACGAAGGAGTAGCAAAGCTGAAGAGCCAAAGATAGTCAAGCTTTATTTATTTATGAGGGCAAGGTCTAAATAATTTACTGATGTCTAGTGAAGGCCAAGATGCGTCATTCTTTGCTACATTACTAAATCCAGCAGCAACGCTGCTGGTGAATCAGAGGAAAAATTGTTGCAAGAAGCAACGATACTGGACTGAGAAATGGATGAGAATGCTAAGTCCAGGGCCAAAATTGTTTTCCGATTACTTCAGAGCAAATCTGTAAGAAAAACAAAAGCACATGGCTTTCCTGATTTTCAATTAAAACTTTTGTGGAAGATCTTTGAATTTAGAAACAAGAGAAACCACTCAGAACCTGGAACCTATTCCTCCTTTCACTTAGATCTGAGGGACCTGTACTTTAATTTTACTAACTTGATTTCCCATTACTTGCCTAATGCATATCAAAGCTGTGAAATTTTCAATGGTAAGTTGGTAAATTAGTTTATTATTGTCACACGTACAGATGTACAGTGAAAAACTTGTCTTGCATACCATCCATACAGATCATTTCATTACAAGAGTGAATCGAGGTAGTACAAGGTAAAATAATAACAGAATGCAAAATATAGTGTTACAGTTACAGAGAAAGTGCAGTGCAGGTAGACAATAAGGTGTAAGGTCATAACAAGGTAGATTTTGAGGTCAAGAGTCCAACTTAACATACTAGGGGACCTTTCAATAGTCTTATAACAGCGGGATAAAAGCTGCCCTTGAGCTTGGTGGTACGTGCTTTCAAGTTTTTTGTATCTTCTGCCAGATGTCCAGGGTGGGTGGGGTCTTTGAGTATGTTGGCTGCTTTACTGAGGCAGCGAGAAGTGTAGACAGAGTCCATGGAAGGGAGGTTAGTTTCTGTGATGCGCTGAGCTGTGTCCACAACTCTCTGCAGTTTCTTGCCGTCATGGGCAGAGCAGTTGCCATACTAAGCCGTGATGCATCAGGATAGGATGCTTTCTATGGTGCATTGATAAAAAATGGTGAGTGTCAAAGGGGACAAGCCAAATTTCTTTAGCCTCCTGCAGGAGTAGAGGTGCTGGTGAGCTTTCTTGGCCATGGCATCCACGTGACTGGACCAGGACAGGCTGTTGGTAATGTTTGCTCCCAGGAACTTGAAGCTCTCAACCCTCTCGACCTCAGCACTGTTGATGTAGACAGGTGTACATGCACCACCTCCCTTCCTGAAGTCAATGACCAGCTCTTTTGTTTTGTTGACATTGAGGGAAAGGTTTTTGTCATTGACACAATGTCACTAAAGATCTCTAGCTCTTCCTGTACTCCGACTCATCATTATTTGAGATACGGCCCACTACAGTGGTACCATCTGCAAACTTGTAGATGAAGTTAGAGCAGAATCTGGCCACACAGTCATGGGTGTATAGGGAGTAGAGCAGGGGGCTGAGGATGCAGCTTTGTGGGGCATCAGTGTTGAGAATAATTGTGGCGAAGGTGTTGCTGCCTATCCTCACTGATTGCAGTCTGTTGGTGAAGAAGTCAAGGATCTAGTTGCAAAGGGAAGGAGGCTCAATGGGATTTTTCAAGGAGAGGACACCAGAGTTTCATTACTTCATCCCGATTTACCCCGAAGGACTTGGTCTCCTCCACCAGAGGAAATAGCTTACTTTATCTTTGCCATTAACTCCTTTAATTTTCTTCAACTCTTAAATTAGTTTACTCCTTTATGTCCTATATTCAGGTAAATACCACAATAGGCAATACAGCCTCCTCATAAGTTTACACCTTTTGTCCTGATATTACTGAGGATAAAAGGCATTTACTGACAATAGCAAATATGTGAGGCCAAACTATCTGCACTACTGTAGCTGACTCCTTACATGTATAAGCATTTGTATCTGCATATGTTCATACTATGAGCCTGATTGGGCAGGAGAGTCATGTGGTGTGCCTCATTTGCAATAATGTCTTGAGAACAGAAGAAATAGAAGGTGTGGTTCTTTTTTTGTAGTTGCACCCCCATTCAATGAGATCATCACTGATCCTTGAGTTCAGTGCTACTTCTGCATTTATCCCATATCTCCTGATTCCCATAATATCCAAAAACCTACTGATCTCTGTCTTGAATAAGAGTAACAGTCAGTCTGCAACAAGACCTTAAAGACTTGACATATAAATAGTTTAGGTGTTCTACCATTGCCTCTTTGGATATCTTATTTATAACAAGTCTTACTGCCTTCATGAAAACATTAAAAATTGGTGATGAGGATGGTAGTTTTAATTCATGATTGTCAAAAGAGACCAGTGACTCACTTGGCAAGTTTTAGGTGAATCTGTAGGTTCAAAATTGATCTTTCTGATTGTCCTGATGCAGGATTTCAACCTGAAACATCCACAATTCCTTTCCTCCCACAGATGCTGCTCAACTCTCTGAGTTCCTCCAGCAGATTGATTTTTCACAGAGTTTTCTCATGACCACTCGCATACAACCTTGCAGTTTAGGGCCTCTGCTTGCACCAGTGAGAGTGCAGGCCACATCAAATCAAAGTGGCAAGGTAGCAAAGACTGTGGTTCTAAACTTAGCATCAAGTAGTACATGCATGAAGTTTAGCTGTGTGACTTTTGAATAGGAATGGGACAACATGATTGAACCTGAGAATCAATCATCTATCTTAATCAAAGTAATGAACATTTGCAATAAAGCTTAATGGTCTCGTGAAGGTTGAAGGAGAAGGTGATATCATGGGCAGCTAAGATAATGTGAAATGTGTGTGTATAACTGTAATAATGCTGACTGACCCCCAAAATCTTTGGTGCCATGTAAATCAAAAATATCATCTTATTTAGAGATGTTGTGCAGAACTGGAAGATCGCTTTTAGAAATAGTTGAAAGCTAAGGTTGAGACAAGGAGCCAGAAGCAGAATGAGATCATTTCTGAGTATATTGTTTCATAAAATAAGTTATCCTTGCATTGCAGTTTTGGTACCTTTTTTAGATCAAGCCTTACACAATAATTTTGGGTGTGGACTGGGAGATAAATGAATTCACTTAAGTTGTTACAATTCACAAAGTTGTAAAATTGTTCTGTCAATGGAAATAGCATCTGAGAATGCTGGGGAATTTCGACCACTAATGCAGAAGCCACCTTTCACCATATCACACTGCTATCATTAAAGTTCACCAGTTTACCACCACCACAGTTTGGAACAGCCAAATGCTTCATTTGCGAAAAGAAAGGACACAGCCTTCAGGTCCAAAGCTAAGCAACAGAAGTAACTTCAGTGGCAACTCGAAAGAACAACAGAAATGAAGGTTTCATGTTTTGGAATTCAGCCATTGATGGACTGGAATTTTATAACATCTTTGCCAGAGCAGTAATGGAAGCTAACTCATAGACTTTTGAGTAATGGAGTCAATTAACTATCAGTGTACAGACATTGAAATTGATACTGCTGAACACTATTTGATAATGAGTCAGACACTTACTCTGGTGATTTCAACCCAATACCATAGACAGGAAGAGCCGACATTAAAGCAAATGGAGTTTTTCAGTTCAACACAATGAACAGCAAGAATAGCTACCATCATTAAAGGAAACCACAAAAATGCACCTATCAGGCTGTGTAAATCAAGTTTAAAGTTTAAAAGGACTGAAACAACTCAAACTAGATTGGAAGAATATATTCAACACTGATGCCTCAAAATGATGCTCAACACATTGTTAGAAAGGTGTGACGATATTTTCTAAGACAGTTATGGGAGTTTTTTTTGTACTCTATGCAAAGCCCAGAACAATCTTATATGCTCCATAGATTCAAGTTGAGAAGCAACTGGATAAACTAGAACAAAACGGTGTACCTGTGAAAATTGGCCAGAGTGAGTGGACCATGCCAACAGTGGATGTGCCTAAGGCAGAAAAAATGGTGCAGCTGTGTTGAGACTACAAAGTTACTCTATATCAAGCTGTTAACAATGAATAATATCTGCTATTCACCACAAAACTTGCACACAGAGATAGCAGGATCAACGTTTTTCACTAAATTGAATTTCCACAGAAATACCTTACTGCCAACATCCACGAAGGGCTCTATTGAGAGGCAAGGTTGCCCTCTGGAGTCAAGATTTTGCCCAAGGTGAGGGCATAAATATGAATTTGAAGAAAAAAACAATTGCTTGCTTTTGCAATAAGAGGCAGTCTACCTTGGTTTGAAGGTCGATGTTAATGGCCTACAGTTAGTAAAGGGAAAGGTAAGGATCATCAGTAATATACCCAAACCTAGGGATATAACAAAGCCAAGAATGTTCCAAGAGATTGGACTGCATTACTCATAATACCTTCTCAATTTTATAAGTGGGCCTCAGATATTGCAGAACTTGTTGGTGAAGCATATGAAATGGAGATGGAAAAAGAAAGTGGATGTGATCAATGCAAGAAAAGCTCTTTAAAAATTCATTATGATACTACATATGCGTTGTATCAACATGTGATGTATATAAAGATGTCACTAAGCTGGAGAGAATGCAAGCAAGATTTACGAGGATGTTGCCAGGACTCAAGTGCCTAAGTTACAGGGAAAGGTTGGGCAGGCTAAGACATTTTTCCTTGGAGCCTAGGAGATTGACAGGTGATCTTATAGAGGTGTATAAAATCAGGAGGTGCATAGACAGGGTAAATGCACTTATTTTTCAGAGGGAAAGGGAATGAAAAACTAGAGGGCATAGGTTTGTGAGAGGCAAAAGATTTAAAAGAGACCTGAAGGGGAACTTCTTCACGCAGAGGCTGGTGCTGATATGGAATGAGCAGTCAGAGCAAGTGGTTGGGGCAGGTACAATAACAGTTAAAAGATATTTGGACAAGTACATGGATAGGAAAGGGTTAGAGGGATATGGGCCAAATGCAGGCAAATGGGACTAGCTCAGCACCTTGGTTGGCATGGACAAGTTGGGCTGAAGGCCTGTTTCCATGCTGTATTAATCTATGACTCTATGACCGAGTTATGGTTTAAGCTAGGAAATGAGACACTTGTGGGATGCTGGCAGGAGAAAGCTATTGCTTTCAATTCTCAGACTCTCACAAAGAGCATACACAGATATGTACAAATCAAGGGCAAAGCACTGAAAATGGTGTTTAGAATTTCATCCATTTTTATTCAGCGGACCCTTTACTTAAGTAACAGATCACAAGCCACCAACTGACATTATGTCCCAAGTGAGTAATACTTAATTTGGTGATATCAAGGACGCAAACATGGGTAATCTTTCTATCACGGAAAGACAATGCAATTGAGAAGAAGGAATTTCAAGCAGAACTAGCCAAAGCTGATTAAAGTGAAACACATGGGTTCAAGCAAAGTGCTTGATGTTTGGTCATGGCTGCTAAGAGAGAACTCAGACGTTGGAAGTGAAAATGAACATGAAAACAACAATTTTCCAGTTACTGCCTCTGAAATTACAGGCACACCCAGAAAGGCCCAATGATGACAAGAAAAAATGCACAGACGCTGAAAGCATGGATAGAATTTGATCAGTGTATAGATAAGGAAATGAACTCATTCCACAATCATCACAAGAGCAGTAGTGCAAGAAATGGGATAATAGAGTAAAATTACCTGCCACCTTGAGAGAAAATAGTTTGGTTGAACTTCATACTGAACACACAGAAATCATCAGAATGAAAGCACGTGTGAGAATAATGTTTACTGGTCCCATTTGGACAGTAGCCTCAATTTATTGGTAAGCAAATGCAGTATCTGCCGAAGTTGTAGAAACAAGCCGCCAAAAGTTTCACTGCAATCAAGGTCATGGCTTACTGGATCTTTTCAGAGAATATCAACTTTTGTAAGACAGGGGATAACAATTTCCTGGATTAAGGTGAAACATATACTGTCGGTCCATATACCACGACTGAGTGTACAACAGATGAGCTGAAGTCCATATTGGTATGTCATGGTTTACCTGAAGAGCTTGCTTCTGGCAATGACTCTTAGTTTCAACCTATTCTCAAACTTAATGAAATGGATTTATATTAAACAAACTCTCATTCTTTCATGTCATCTGGCCTCAAATGAAGACACTGTGAGAGGTCACTCAGAATAGTTAAGTCAATGTCAGGAAGCAAATGTTGCAAGAATATTCTCTTGGCCAATTTCCTGCAGGAGTAGAGAACAATGTCACATACTACAACAGCAGGGGGCACAGTGGTGCAGCTAGTAGAACTGCTGTCTCACACCAGCAGAGACGTAGGTTCAATCCTGACCTCCGGTGCTGTCCGTGTGGAGTTTGCACATTCTCCCTGTGACCATATGGGTTTCCATTTTCCTCCCACATCCCAAAGGTGTGCAAGTTGGTTGGTTAATTGGCTACCGTAAATTGCCCCCAGTGTGTGGGTGAGCAGTAGAATCTGAGCGGAGTTGAAGGGAATGTGGCGAGAATAAAAAATGGGATTAATGTTGGAATACTGTACATGTCTGGTCGATGATCAGTGTGGACTCAGTGGGCCAAAGAATTTGTTTCCATGCTGTATCTCAGTGACAATGACTACAAACAGCATTCTGAAGAGAATATTGAGAACATGGTTGAGCCTTTTTCAAACACATTTGTTTCCCAGATCAGCAATCAACCTTTCAACTCTCTAATGTACAGTCAGAATCTCCCATCTCCGGCAGAATTTGGTGACCACACCACCCTTCCTCATGATCAGCCTAACTTGTCAGGAGCTTGCCCCATGCTCCTACCAACACAGCTCCAGATTCCTTTTCTTCTCCTGGCCAACATCCAGCAGATGTTCCCTACCTACTCAGCTCAACATCCAGAGATTAACCTGCTTGGAAAAAAATAAAAACACACAGATCCAGTAGAACCACACACATGCAGGGCAACCCAATTTCCTCTGAGGGTTAATAATTTGGATAATACAGAAGGGGAAATGTATTGTTTGGCCAGTTATGCCCAGACTGTGTTCATATTTCTTCCAAAGTGAATCAGTTTCATTGTTCCTTGCTGCTCATCTTGTGCATTAGCTGATATGGATTAGTATTAAGAAGAGGCATTTTAAAACCCAAGACTGGCTTGCATGACCCTTACATTAAATGTTTTCTTTTATCATTAACGATAGAACACGGAACAATGAAAACATCTAACTGCTGTCTCCTTTCTGCTCATTTAGTTACCCTAGATTGCAAGTTCAATGGAAAATTCTTACTGAGTCATGTAACCACAGGAGACTGGTGAAGACATTGTGAACATGCTTCTCAGCAACAAATTGCAGGCTTGCGGTACAGCTTCAATAGTAGTGAATGCATGAGAGCCTGACTCTGTAGTTAGTGGGGGTAAGCAACACAGAGAGCGAAAAAAAGATCAAACAGTTACACAGAGTATAAATGATGACCTGATAATTTAGATTCTACCATCCATCCTTGAGGCTGCCCACTGACTTCTTAAATTACAAGAAGACAAAGATAACAAAAGAACAAAGGAAATAGTCATAGTTTCAACCCGCTTGCAAAGAAACTGGAAATCTAAGTAGATAATATAAATATTTACAATGCCTATGTTATATTTGTAGGATTAGACTGCCTGGGTAATGTTACAGAGAAATCCTGAACAAACAGTGTCTCTTGGATTCTTCTTGATGTTTAAAAAAATATTATTTATAGACATTTAGTTGTTTATAACAGTTCCCGAGCACAGCACAATTAATGTGTGAACCTATACCAAGGGTCATATTTTGAAGTTCTTCTGTGACAACAAAGGCAGATTAAGCCTGGACTGTACAGGGCCTGTGCAGGTTTGACTTGAGGTTACCCTGGAGTAAAATTCACTACATTCAAAATTATTCTTCTACTTCTGATTGAACTGAAATTTGAGGATCTGTAATTCAGCACTTCCATTGCACTCGAGGACCTCACAAAGGCTGTCCTCATCCAGCTGTCAACTCCCAGCCAACAGGAGCGCAGGATTAGTGCAGAGTTTATGGGCTGTGCTGAAGCCTGCTGTATATGGCACCTGTGAAGAGACTCTTGGCTTCTCCAGGAGGATCTCGAGGAGCTAATCAACCACAAACATACTGTGTTTCGGGGGAAAAGAGAGAGAGCTCAATGGGCACCTGGTCCAGCTGAACACCTGAGACCTAAGTATCAGATTGCGGATGGAGAGAGCACATGAAGCCCAGCAACTTAGTGACAGCTATGCCATGTGTGGGCTCTTCATTGCTGTGAAAGCCATCTACAGCCCAATCACCCAAAAGCCCACCTCACTGAAAGCCAGGACCGGGAGTGAAATCATCAGAGACAGAGAAACAGTGAGTGCAGGCTGGAAGAAACATTCTGAAGACGTCCCTAACTGTGACACTGTCCTTCATATGAGCTCTTTGACTCCCTCCCACAGTAGCCTATTCAGGCCAGTCTTGCTCCACTTCTGATTGACAAGAAGTCAAGAAGGTTCCACTCCATCTCAACAATAACAAGCCTCAGGGCCAGACGGTGTCCTCACTGAAATCCTAAAATTTGAGAGTGAAGAGCTTCACTCAGAAATCCACAATCACATTGTCCACATCTGGGAACAGGAGGGAATGGCGAGGGACTTCAGAGGTGCTGTAATCATTAATATCCTCGAGAAAGCAGACAAGTCCAATTGTGGTAAATGCAGAGGGGTCTCCCTGCTATCTGTCACTGGGAAAGAGAATGCTAGGGTCCTCCTCAACCATCTCCACCTCCTCCCAGTAGCCTAAGAGCTGCTCTCTCAATCTCAGTCCATACTTCACATCCAGAAGCAGAGTGGACCTGATCATCAGCACACATCATCAAGAATAATACAGGAAGCAACAACCATTGTATATGGCCACATTTGATCTTACTAAAACCTTACTAAAATCCATCAATCATGATGGTCTGTTGAACACTCTCCTCAAATTCAGCTGCCCACAGAAATTTATCTCTATCGTACGTTTTCTCCACTATTATATACAAGCCATGATACTAACTAATGAGTGGACATCAGAACCATTCTCAGTGACAAGTGATGTCAAGTATGGTTGCATCATTGCCCCAATATCTTCCCCAATATAAGGCTGCAAATTTGCATCTCACCAAGAAACTTCCCTCAGGAGCAGAGTGAATCTTCGGAACTAACAAGAAACTGTTCAACCTACAGTCAGCAAAGTCTAGAAGCAAGCTTGCCCAAATCTTATTAATTGAGACAATGCTTGTGTTTGCATGGACTCAAAGGCCAAGCTCATCAATACATCATCAACTCATTCACATGAGGCTGAGATTTGGACTCAAAATCTGCAAGACCAATGCCGTTCTATCAATCTGCCCTGCTTCGCCACACTGCCCTCCAATAATAAGGGTTCACAAGAAGTCCTGGGAATTGACCCAGCTTCACATATTTTAAGAGCTGCTCCTTGTCAAAGGCAGACATCAATGATGAAATTCACCAATGCCTTCAACAGTCGATTGAAGAAAAGAGCATTTGAAAATCAAGACCACACTTGGAGTATTGTGTTCGGTTCTGGTCACCTCATTATAGCAAAGATGTGAAAGCTTTAGAGACGGTGCAGAGGAGATTTACCTGGATGTTGCCTGGATTGGACAGAACGTCTTATGAGGATAGGTTGAGTGAGCTAGAGCTTTTCTCTTTGGAGAGAAGAAGGATGAGAGGTGACTTGATAGAGGTGTACAAGATGATAAGAGGCAGAAATCGAGTGGACAGTCAGAGACTTTTTCCCAGGGCAAAAATGGCCAACATGAGGGGACATAATTTTAAGGTGATTGGAGGAAGGTATAAGGGAGATGTCAGGGGTAAATTTTTTATAGACAGTGGTGAGTGCGTGGAATGCACTGACTGCAGAAGTTGTGGGGGTAGATACATTAGGCACATTTAAGAGGCTCTTAGACACAGGAATGATAGAGAAATGGGGGGCTATGTGGGAGGGAAGGGTTAGGTAGATCTTAGAGCAGGATAAAATGTCAGCACAACATCATGGGCCGAAGGGCCTGTACTGTGCCGTAGTGTTCTATGTTCTGTGTTCTAAGACCTCCCAGACAACGTCCTGATGAATCTCTTCTGCACCCTTTCCAGTGCAATCTCATCCTTCCTTTGATGTGGCACATAATATTCCAGCTATGAACTAACCCTAGCTTTATAGAGTGGCATCAGGACTTCCATGCTCTTAAATTCTAAGGCCCAGCCAATGAAGACAAGTAACCCATTTACCTCCTTCATCATCTTATTTACCTGTGCTACCAACCTTAGGGATCTATTAATACTTTGTAAGGCCATATCATTCATGGTGTATGCCCTACCCTTATCAGACATCATTTCACACTTATCAGGACTAAATTCCATCTGCCATTCCTCGACTCAACTTTCCAGTTGATCAACATTGTTCTGTAACATAAGACTATCCTCATGAGCAACACCACCACCAATTTTGTTTGAAGATTGGATTCCAAAGGATGGAATGGCTCAGAAGCTGCCTTCGTGGCAAAACAGCAGAAATGGCCAAACAGCAGAGTGCAGCGTAGCTATGAGGAACTTGCACTGCCACAACCTGAGAGAGGGCATTCTTGAAAAATGTGGAAGACAGAGTGGAAAATAGCATAATGATTACATCAAGAGAGATCTGGCAATGTGGATCAAGAGAGATCTGGCAATGCACTTCCACACCAACTCTCAGGGTGTGGGGGGGGGGGGTGGTGGGGGTTAACCATCAACGGATTTCAAGTGGGAAACTGCTAGTTCCAGAACATTAATGGAACTCATTAGCATGCCACCAAGCCACTTCCCACTTTGAGCAGCTTCTGAACTCCGGAATTGTTAGAGCTTGGGTAAATGCATGTAGGTCTTGCAGTAGTGACAACAGCTGCTGGGGTTAGGAGGGGAGAAGAGAAGAATCTAAAATAGGGGAAGCCTACATTTTCCTTCTATGAACTGGAGCAGGACTTTGATTCTCCTTGGATAGACACTTTAGCTTTCTGATCATCTTCACATTGCCAATTTCCTGGACAGATTGAAGTTAAAATGGCTGTTGTGGTCCAACAATGTGATCCCACACTGGCCAATTTACATGGTTTAGCTGCCATTCCAGGACCTATCTGCTGACATTGGATGTGAAGAGATCCCAGCAACTTTGCAGTAATAAGTTATCCAGAGTTTTTTTTATCACCCTCCTCTTCCAGCTTCCCCCAGTTTGAAAAAATTAAGTCCTCTTTTGTGGAGTTAACAAACAGATAGTTAGCCACCAAATGAATGCAGTCTAAATTCCAACATGAAAAGGATGACAAACCTAGCAATGGGTAAGGGAAAACAGGGTAGGGTCAATATCACAGGGGTATGTAGATGCAGATGTGCATGATCTTGACCAGTAATATGAGACAAGAGAACCAATTTCACATACAAGCACATGTCTAATTGAAGAAACACCACTAAGAAATTATATGAGCTGAGTTTCACATAAATTATTACCCAATCTATCATGTTTCAATGTTTTTCAGAAACTTCAAGAAACCAGAAGATGTAGCACAATGACCCAATAAGTTTTCACCTTCATTCTTGGCTGCTAATCTGGCTGAGCAATGGCTCATTAATTATGGAACCCAGCCAATTTTTATTCCAGTGAGCGCAAGGTGTCCCTGCATCATATGATATATGAGGTAAACACAAAGGTTGGTTCCACGATTGCACACAGTCATAGGAATCCTGATCGTGGTTCATATTGTCAAGTTGTCATGAGTGAAAAGGGGAGAAACTAGAGACCAGTTTATCCAAAGACTATTGAGCACTACATTAGCTCCAAAACAACACAGGCAGATATGTGGTCATTTTCCAGTCCCCTAGACTATAATATGAGGGACAATTAATATTTCAAGTGCATGGAAAATATTCTTCTTCCCTAGATGGGGAGGAAAGTATCGTAAATCATTCCTAAATCTCACATTTAAACTTGTCAAAAGCCTTCTGAAAATCAAAATACACCACTTTTATTGGTTCTTCTTCATCTAGACATGTCCTCAAAGAGCTCCATTAAATTGGTCAAACATGATTCCCCTAGCACATTTGTTATTCCATTGAGTGTATTCTGCAAGGAACTGAGCTCGAATTCTTCCTGTGTACTTTAAAGTCATAAGGTCACAGAGTTGTACAGGCCCTTTGTGCTTATCTATACTAACCTCACTTGCCTGCATTAATTCCATAACCCTCTATGCCTTGCTCATTGTTCATTCAACTACCTATCCAAATGCCTCTTACATGTTGTTACTGTTCCTGCCTCAGGATCTCCTCTAGTGGCTCATTCCAGATACCAATTACTCTTTATGTGAAAAATTTCAGGTCTAAAATAAAAACAGAGAACATTCGAAATACTCAGCAGAAATAAGCAAAAAGTACAGAATGCTGGGAACACTCAGCAGGTCAGGCAGCATCTACAGTGAGACAAACAGCCAATGACCGAAAAGGTTGATTCTCCTGCCCAACCCGCTGAGTGTTTATTTCAGATTTCTAGAAGTTTTCTTGATTTTCAACTGCAGATAAATGTTTCCCTTCTCATTAGATTTCAGCTTCTTATTTGTAATCATTTTTTAACAAATTATCCTTTCAATTTTTTAAGCTACAAATGCTCTGCTGCTAATTTGCTGGAAGGCTCAAATCATGCACAAAAGTACCCATTGTGTGTGGTGCAGAAAATTCAAAGTAAATCAGTGCCCAGAGCTCCCAAACAGTAGTCACATGGGAGATGAATTTCATGGCAGCATATTTAATGAATCCACAATGGCATGTTCAGTGTTGGTTTGCACACTGTCAGTTTTGGCTGGGTACTATTTCAATGTAACAGGAATTAAATCCACAAAGTATTGTTGACAATAATGACAGATAGGCACAATACATTTTTCTCATGTAACAGTGTTATATTTTTATTAAAGAATTATCCATTTACTTCAACTTAGTTATTGCCTCCAGTGAATAGTAGATGGAAGAATGCAATGTGGAGGCAGTGTATTTTTTAGCTTTTATCTATTATTACTTGAATCTTAATTCTAGCTGTATAATTTTTCTTCCATATCAGAATCGCAGCGCGTT
This sequence comes from Pristis pectinata, assembly GCF_009764475.1. Classification (NCBI taxonomy): domain Eukaryota; kingdom Metazoa; phylum Chordata; class Chondrichthyes; order Rhinopristiformes; family Pristidae; genus Pristis; species Pristis pectinata. The sequence continues at coordinate 76,746,905 of NC_067414.1, read as the reverse complement.
GTATTGCTTTACTGAATAAAAACAACCATCCATCAGTTTTGAGGTCGGATTTCCAAAAGAAAACTCAGAGGTTTTCCATCACATGACGTCTCTGCAATAGCCTTCATTGCTTTCAAAGCACTTGTGCCAACATTCAAGATATTTATGTTACCCAGACTGTCAACTTTAAAAATGTAAAGATTTCCAGCATTCCCCTCTTTAACTTAACCCTTTCTTTGCTCTACACAAATTGAGGTCATACTTAACTCCCATTAGGAGCTTTGATCCACTAAACTGCATCATCATTAAGTCCACCCTTTTTACCTCGGTACCATCGCCAGTCTCGATTCTTTCCTCCCTCGTTCGCTGTTGAAACTTTCATCTATAATTTGCTACCTTTATATGTGAAAATTCCAATGCACCCCTGGCTGACCTTCCATGTTTGTACCTCCATAAAATTGGCCTACAAAATTCTGCTGCCCATGAACTGACTTACAGCATCCCATTCACCCATTATTCCTCTCTTCATTGACCAGCATTGGCTGCCAGTTATCACTGAAACCCACCACCACCCCCACGTGCCATAGACTGAACTCCATTCTGTAACCTCCTCCAACCCTATAAACGTAAAAGATATCCGCTCTCCTGCAGTACTGGTCTCCAGATCATTTCCAGATGTATTCATTCCACCATTTTCAGCCATTCCCTGGACTACCAAAGCCATATAACTTTTCTCCATTTCACCTTTCCTTCTTCCTGTCAGACTTTTGTTATTATTGAGGCTTTTGGTCATTTTTCTTAATGTGGCTTGGTGTCAAATTTTGTTTGAACGTGCAGCTGAGAAGCACCTTATGATGTTCTGTTGTATCAAAGGCACTAAATAAATACAAGTTGTTGCTGGTCTTTTACTTACTTGAACTGGTTTAATGCAATGGAACAAGGAAACAAGCAGACAGCCACCAAATACTGAAGCTACAGTAATTTCCAAAATTATTCGCAAAAACAGAAAACCCTGAAAACTTCAGCAGGTCGAGCAGTGTCTCTGGAGGGAGAAACAGAGTTGGAAAAGTGAGAAAACAAGTCAAACAAAGTAAGTTGACAAGAGGGGGAAGAGGAGCAGAGAACAGAGTGAATGTCTGTGACAGGACATAGACTGAAGGTATCGTGGTAACAATTACTTTAAAACACAGCAGTTAGAGACAGAAGAAGAAAAAAGAAGCAAATTAAAACAGAGAGGTATAGCCACATTGGTGAAGGGAGAGAAAAAAAGAGTGGTTTCCTGAAATTATTAACTTCAACATTGAGTCCCAAGGGCTGCTACATGCCCAAACCAAAGATGAGGTGGTGTCTTTCAACCTTATGTTCAGTATCATTGGAGACCAAAGACAGAGAGGTCAAAGTGCAATTAAGATGGTACATTGAAGTGACAGGTGACCAGAAAATCAGAGTCACCTTTGTGGTCTGAATGGAGGTCTTCTGCAAAGTGGCCACCCAAGCTGCATTTGGTTTCTCTATTAGAGATGAATCCACATTTATGAGCACCAAATGCAATAAAATAAATTAGAAGTGCAAGTGAATTGTTGCTTCACCTGAAATGACTGTTTGGCCCCTGGATGGTGGGATGGGACAAGGTATAAGGTCAGTAATTACATGAAAAAATGCTCAGAGCAAAGGAGTAGTTGAAGGAGATGGGAGTGTAGACCAGGAAGTTGCAAGGGGAATGATTTCCTCAGAAAGGGAAAGAATGACATGGCTGGTCGTGGCAGAAATCGTGGAGCATGGTGCATTGAATGTTGAGGTTGGTGAAGTGAAGAGGACAAAGAGAATCCTATCTTTTTCTGACTGGGAGGAGAGGGTGTGAGAGAATAAATGTGGAAAATAGAGGAGAGGAGATTGAGAGCTCTATCATAGAGGGAAAGCCAGGGTTAAGAATAAAAAAAGACATCTCAAAAACACCGGTGTGGAAAGTTACATCATCAGAGCACATATGTTGGAAATAGAGAAATTACAAGAATAGAATGGAGTAATACAGTCATAGAATCGTACAGCATGTAAACAGGCCTTTTGGCTCAATTCATCTATGCTGACCAGCGGGCACACTTCTATATTAATCCCATATTCCAGCACTTGGTCCATAGCATTCTATGCCTAAGTGATTCAAGTCTTCTTAAATGCTGTCAGTGACCCAACTTCAACCATTTTCTCAGACAGTTCATTCCCTCAGGCTGAAAACTATCCCCTTCCAATCCCCTCCAAATCTCTTCCCCATTACGCTAAATCTGTGTCCTCTAGATTTATTCACCTTTGATTGGAGGAAACGTTTCCTGTGTCTACCCTATCTATACCCCCCGTAATTTTATACACCTCAATCATGTCCCCTCTTAATCTCCTCCACTCCAGGGAAAACAGATCTAGCCTCTTGTCTCTCCTCATAACTGAAGCACCCTATCCCAGGCAACATCCTGGTGACTTTCCTGTGCACCCTCTCCAGCATTAGCACAATCTTCCCACAGCATGGTGATCAAAACTACACACAGTACTCCAGCTGAAGCCTGACCAAGGTGTTATAAAGTTGGAGCCTAACCTTCCTACTTCTGTATTCAGTGCCCTGACTAATGAAGGCCAGTACCCCATAGGCCTTCTTGACTACGTTATCTACCTGTGTTGCCTGCTTCAAGGATCTATGGACTTGTATTCTAAGGTTCCTCTGCTCCTCAATACTCCCGAAGACTCTAAAGTGTGTGTCCTTACCTCATTACTCCAAAAAGGCATCACCTCACACTTATCTGGATTAAACTCCATCTGACATTTTTCAGCCCATTTCACCAACACACCAGTATCTCTCTGTAACCTAAGACTATCTTCCAAATATTCAACAACTCCACCAAACTTTTTGACACCTGTGAAATTACTGATCTTTCCTCTCACAAGGATCAGTGCTGGGACCTTTGCTGTTTTGCAATATACATGAATGACTTAGATGTGGATGTGGGAAGGAAGATTAGTAAATTTGCAGATGACAAGAAGATTGGCAGAGTTGTTGATTATGTAGTTCCATTTATCTAGCACCACTGGTGTGCCAAACAATATCAAAGTGACATTGAGCCAAATAAGGAGATATCAGGCCCGCTGATCGAAAATGTAATCAGATTATTTTTAAAGAGGATTCTAAAGGGGGAATGAGTGATAGAAATGTTTAATGAAAGTGAAGGGGGATAGGAGAGAGAAAATTCCATAGATTATGCTTTTGGCAGCATGGCCATCATTGGCAGGGAAATTAAATATGCAAATATTTAAGAGGCCAGAATTGGAAAGTGCAAATATCTCATAAGTATTAGAGCAGGAAGAGATTACAGAATTCAGGAGGATAAAAGCCGAGGAAGGATCTGCAGACTTCTAAAATCAAGATATTGGCTATCCCAGAGTGAGTGAAGATCAGTAGGGGCAATAGTATACTGGACGTACAGCCCACCGAGCCCACCTTTGTTATTAAGCATCCACATACATGAACCCTATTTTATTTTCCCCACATTCCCATCAATTCACACAGATACTACCACTCACCTGCACACTTGGGGTAATTTACAGTGGTAGAGGAGCCTACCAACACACACATCTTTGGGAGGAAACCAGAACACTCAGAGGAAATCCACACGGTTACAGGAGAAAGTGCAAACTCCACACAGACAGAACCCGAGGTCAGGATTGAACCTAGGTTGCTGGAGTTGCCTGATCTGAGTTAAAACAATTCAGTTGTGTTTTGAAATTACCTCAATAGTTGTAGGAGGAAGTCCAATGGGGCGTGCATGAGAATATTCCCTCTGCACCCATGGCTCCTTCTAGCCTGTAGAGGTTGTGGGTTTGGACATGCTTGGAAATAGGTCTTGCTGCTGTGGATTTAAAGTATATTTGTAACGAAAGGCTTAACCCATTACTAGTAACACTATCTAATATTGATGTACTTTGTAGTCAAATTATGATAATTCACTGTGATTAAAACTTTTAAAAATGTGGCTTAGAAAAAGGTTAAAAATCCCTAACAAAACATAAACTTTGTCAAAGTTTTAAAATGATGCAGATCAATATACTGAGCTTTATCCAAAAGAAGGAGCATAAACAAAGCTCTTCAAATTTAAGATCAACATTTGGATCAGAAGAGAATATGGGGAATTACTTTGCATTGTTCCAACAAAAAGCCAGCACAAGTGCTCTGGGCCAAATCAATGTTCTTCAATACTGTCAAATCACTATGACCTGATGGCTTCCATATGAGGATTGTTAAAGAAAAGATATCAGAAGTTCCAACAATAAGTGTCTAAAATTCTTTGAAAACTGTGCAAGAAGACAGCAGGGTAGAAAATGACAAAACAGGACAAATCAGGAAATTATATTTAGTCTTATTTCAACCACTATTATGAGAAGAAATTATTAAAAACTTGGCAAAAAATCAGTCAACTGGAATAAATCATTGTGGTTTGTAAAAGACTGGTCATGTTTGGCCAAGATTAATGAAATCGTAGAAATAACAGAGAGGGTAGTTGAAGGAAATGCAGTGGATTTGTGTAATATAGATGTTTATAAGCACTTGAACAGGTGCCGGTAGGAGACATTGAAGTCAATTGTTGAGCCCAGATAATCTAGGGAAAGCAAGATTCTAAATCTGTCAGAGGTGATAAGGTATCTTGGAATACATTTACACAAGTAATTCAGAGTAGTATCATGAATTAATAAAGCTTTAATATATGGAAAAAACACACTGGGATTCATTTCCAGCAGAATAGAATTTGATAAAGAAAAATTATATTACATTTGGTTAGGACATATTTAAGAATACACTTCTCATTCCTAGCCAGCATTTTGCAAAAAGTAAAAGAGGGAGGAAAACCAAAAAAACTATTTATATTACAAAACTGAAAAGGTACAATCATGAAAAGTGACAGATCCTAGGACTTTTGTCTGAGTAAAAAGCAAGCTGAGAAGCCCGATAGAGTCTTCAAAATTATGCCCAGGTAAGCCTTCTTGCAAATCTGTGCTGCAATATTTACTGATTACTTTTACATCATCATATAGCATAATATTCAAAATATACACAATATTCCAACTGTGTATTCAGTACAAACAACCGAGGATGAATCCCTACTTCTATATAACTGAAATCATAACGTTTTCAAAAGCACATACTCAGAGAGACTTCAGGATCCAACTACAAAGGTGCCAAAATTCAAGAGGCCATAGAAAAATCCATATAAAAGTAATCCTTGATTTTATATCTAATGATTTTGCTTACGAAAACCAGGTGGATCAGTGGTACAAGTTGAAGGACTGCGTACAGCTTTTGATATTAAGGACATAAAAGTAGCAACATAGCTTTACTAGAATGCAACCCTTTCATAATTTTAACAACCTCTCTGTCTTTCCTTTTCTAGAGGTGCAAGTTTCAGCCTGTTCAATCTTTTGTGATGGTTGTATGATTGTATATTTTCGGTTTGCCTATCATGCTAAGATTTTCTTCAGTGTTTCTTTGCCCATGTCGCCATGACAGAGACCAGGCGTACGAATAATGTTTTCAAATGTAATCTGTTCAAGATTCTACCTTAGTTTAATATAACTTCTCTGCTTTTGAATATGATTCTACTAGATCGGTGATGTGCATGTGCATCTCTTAACTTTTTAACCATTGTTACTTTGACTCATTTGTGTAACTGTGGCCCTTGATCCCTTTGCAACATTTAAAGACCCAGTAGCTTGGGTCCCCCTGAGCCCTCGTGTCTAAAAGCAGCTACTTGCAATTACTTCCATTGAATGTTCAGTTTCCATTCACACACTCATTCTGCAAGTTTGCTAACAATTGATATATTGCTACCAATCCTCGTCAAAATTAATAGTCACACCTAATTTTGTGTCAACAGCAAGTATTGATATTGTGCTTACTCTCCCTGAGCCCAACTCATTTTGTGTAAATTATGAACAGTGAGCCCAGCAGCAATCCACGTGAAATGCCATTTCCTATCTCCCATCACAAATGGAGAGGGAAAGAAAAAAACAAGTTAAAAGAAAGAGGAAAAAAGATCGAAAAGAAAAAAAACACAGGAAAATAAATACATCTTAAAAATCTTGAAGACATTCCATACTTCCAGTTATTCCCTTACTTGGTCAGAGAGGTCAACTAGCATTGCAGAAACATTGTCGATAAATGTTGTTCCAATCTTTTTTGAGCGAATTTAATAGATAACTATTGGCCAGTTGATAGTAAACTGCCATTTTCACCAAGTTAGTGGTAGAGCGATGCAAATTGTCAAAACTTCTGGTGATTCAAAAGTCATAGAGTATGTCTACCTCACCAAAAATTGTTGAGTTGCTTCCATGTGAGTGACAACTTGACCATTAAACTTGCTCTTATTTTGACAGTGTTTTGCATCAAAACAGAAACTGCAAGTGTCCCTTAATTAATGATTTGGCTAGTCTATGCCGCTTTGTAATTTGAAAATTATCTTTTCAGCCTTTTTTGTATCAACATGTTTATTGTTAGAAATTGCCAGTTTACTTCATATAACTGAACACTACAAAGCACCTCTTCACTCCTGATTATTAGCTGTAATAACAAACTCTACAGTTCCAAAATCACAAGCATTTGTCATATCATTTCCAAATCAGAATCAGGTGTATTTTCACTGTCTTATATGACGTGAAATTTGTTGCACAGTACGGTGCAAAAACATAAAATTACTAAAAAATTACAAAATAAATAGTCCCAAAAAAACTGGAATAATGAGGTAGTGTTCATGGACCGTTCAGAAATCTGATGACGGAGGGGAAGAAGCTGTTCCTGAATCATTGAGTGTGTGTCTTCAGGCTCCAGGTACCTCCTCCCTGATGGTAGGAATGAGAAGAGGTCATTTTGCCATAAAAATGAAGTTAAATAAAGGTTTTGATAATCTTGAGGGTTCAGCAACTGCAAAACTAAATTTTTTTACAGTGAATGTTACTTTTCTAATAGTACCAGATTTATCCAAGGATTAAATTTTCAATCTAGGAAGGTTTTCAGAATACAGATTATCAAGTGTTTAAGTGAACAATTAGCTGCAGCTACAATGTGTGGGCTATTTTGATTGGCTTAGCAGTAAAGCTGTCTTGTGTTAGTTATAGTAATAAAATATAATTAATCTTGCTTTCACCATGATAACAGCTTGTGTTTTTGAAAGAACAATTTACACATGTTGAATAAAGACATGAACTATCTCCTTACCTAGCCATGTTGGTTCAATATGCCTCAGTGACATGTTCATACCCAGAATGTTTTAAGCAAAAATATTTAATGTGACTGTACTTTGAATACATAACTACATAATTACGTAAAGTCCTTTTAGGGGAAAAAAAAGCTTATTAACAATTCTTTTACCTCAATTATCATTTAGCAATAATTCAAACAATTTCACCTGGGAACAGTCATATAAATTGTCATTCATAACATTTGAAAAGGATAGAACATAATTTTCCTCAGTTGTTTATAATAGCAACTTATGTACATAGAGTGTTTCCACAGAATTGCCTTTCGTAACCCTGGAAAAATTCATTTGCAGGAACGTGTTGCAGAAAATGTCTGATTGGTGGAACGTCTTAACATAATGGTTCAACAATGGAAAACACCAGTCGGTATAATTTGTGACAGATACATGCTAGCTCTCTTCCAGTCACGATCCCAACACATTCAATTAATACTATCTTCTCCTATCATGATATTTCTAAATCAACAGCAGACTAAGAATTCTTAAAGCTAAATAAACAGTTCATTTACCAAACTGTTCCCATCATTCCCAATGCCTAAATCCCCATTCACAAAGACTGGATCCAGATCTTCATTAGCAACTCCATTCTCCTTTAAACCCTACTACGGAAAAATTAATTTTGACCAAGTACTTGCTTTCATTGCAAACAAGTCATCCATTGGTTCAAACATTAAATCAGGTTGAAAAAAATACATAGGTAGATTTTAAATTTTTGTGCTATTGTATGAAATTGATATTGTGGATGACGTCAATGGGAATGAAATAGCCTCCATAGCAGCCAGCCCACAGCTGCAGTTTTTGGTCTGTACAGTTGATTGAACTCTATCTCTTCATATCAAAAAATTCTTACCTTTCTCAAGGAAATGATGGGACAAAAGTGGCACTTATATTCCCTCCATAAACAAAGTAAAACCTCAAAAATACTTTCTGCACAGGCGAGAAAGACTTTCTTAAAATATGGGACATGTTCCATTTCAGACAAGCAGCAGAGGCTTCTTCCAGATTATTTGTTCTCCAGTCAGAAACAGATAAAACTCCTTTTTCTGGGCTCTGCCTGCAAAACTTTGGAAACCACTTTGTGTGCATAGCAAGATGACATATTCCATTTTCTGCACCAGCTGAATTGTGGTTCGACTGAATGAAATAGCCATACTTATGCTTTTCTTAATATATGTTAATAACTTAGAGAGCATAATCTTCATATTTGTAGATCATACAAAACATGGAGTAAACTCAGAAGATAATAATATTAGACTTCAAGGAGATGTGGACAGGCTAGTCAAATGGGCAGGTAATTGGTTGATGAATTTTAGTGCTGAGAAATGTGAAGTGTCACATTTTGGAAGGAAGAATGAGAAGAAACAATATAAATTAGAGGGCACATTTTCAAAAGGGGGTACAAGAACAGAGAGATCTGGCGGCTGACACATATTTCATTAAAAATGGCAAGGGAGGTTGAGAAAATGGTTAGAAGAGCATCGGGATCCTGAAGTTTATACAAAAAAGCAACATGTAGAAGAGCAGGGAAGTCATGATGAACATTTAAAAACCAATGGAGTATTGTGTCTGACTATGAGCACTAAACTTCAGGAAAGTTATGAAGGGTTTAGAGATGATGCAGAAGAGATTTCCAAAATAATTCCAGGAATAAGTAACTTTAATTACATGGACAAAATGGGGTAGTTCTCCTTGGTATTTCTCCATGCTGTGTGGAGACTGGCTGTTGCATTTTCCTGCATTACAGTAGTGATTATACTTTCAACATACTTTGCTGAATGTAAACCAACACGAAATATCCTAAGACTATGAAAGGTGCCAGAGAAATGCAAATCTTTCCTTCTTTATCACTCTTCCTTCTATTTACAACACAGATTCATGGGATGTTTGTAATTGACTGGAATGATCCATTAGATCCATTAATCAATTGCAAATGTTGGAATGAATTATAAGATGAAAACTATTTCTTTAATTAGGTATGCCCGAAAATATGGTGAATTGCTCACTTTTCAATACTCCTGTGTGATTTTGCAATGTTCATGGATAGGTAATGGAAAATAATGGCACATTCCAGTGTAATAGTCAAAGAATCTGATAGCTATTACATTGACTTTGGCATTTAATAGATTGATTAATAAGTAAGTGAGTGACAAACTACATAAATAAATGTAATGAATAGGAAGAGGGAGACAGAGGGACAATGATAAGACAAAATAAATCATTAGCATCAGGAAAAAAATTCATAACAGGCCAAAAGTCATCACTATATCATTAGCAAGTTTGGACATATTAGGTTCAGGTTCCTCCTCGAAGTCACAAGGCCTAATGGAGATGTTTGGACTAGCTGTCTGTTGACACAGCACTAATCTGAAAATGACTCATTTACTTCTACTCTGTTCTCTAACCACTACCCATTCCCAACAACCCTAATATTCTAAATCAATCTTCCTTTCTGTGGAACATTACCAAATGCTTTTTAAAAATCTAAATACATGACACACAGAAGCTGGTTTTATTTTCTCACCCAGAGGAGGTTAAGAAAGAAAACAGTTGCATTTATATAAGATCTTTCATGACCGCAGCATATCCCAAAACACTTTGTAAGTGTAGGCAAAGTTACAATGTAGAAAACATGATAACCAATTTAGGTCCAGCATGGTTAAAAATATCATAATGAAATTAGATACAATTTCTTTTCTCCACAGAACAATTCATTCACTTGTTAGTGTGATCATTACATTAAGATTGCCTTCTTCACTCTCGTTAACTAAATGCAACATTGGTATTGGTTTATTATTGTCACTTGTACCGAGGTACAGTGAAAAGCTTGTCTTACAAACTGATCATACAGGTCAATTCATTACACAGTGCAGTTACATTGAGTTAGTACAAAGTGCATTGATGTAGTACAGGTGAAAACAGTAATAGTACAAAGTAAAGTGTCACAGCTACAGAGAAAGTGCAGTGCAATAAGGTGCAAGGTCACAACAAGGTAGATCGTGAGGTCATAGTCCATTTTATTGTATAAGGGATCCGTTCAATAGTCTTATCACAGTGGGGTAGAAGCTGTCCTTAAGTCTGGTGGTACGTGCCCTCAAGCTCCTGTATCTTCTACCCGATGGAAGAGGAGAGAAGAGAGAATGTCTCGGGTGGGTGGGGTCTTTGATTATGCTGGCTGCTTCACCAAGACAATGAGGGGTAAAGACAGAGTCCAAGGAGGGGAGGCTGGTGTCCGTGATGCACTGGGCTGTGTCCACAACTTTCTGCAGCTTCTTGCGGTCCTGGGCAGAGCAGTTGCCGTACCAAGCCGTGATACATCCAGATAGGATGCTTTCTATGGCGCATCAGTAAAAGTTGGTGAGAGTCAAAGGGGACAAACCAAATTTCTTTAGCCTCCTGAGGAAGTAGAGGTGCTGGTGAGCTTTCTTAGCCGTGGCATCTACGTGATTTGACCAGAACAGGCTGTTGGTGATGTTCACACCCAGGAACTTGAAGCTCTCAACCCTCTCGACCTCAGCACCATTGATGTCGACAGGTGCATGTACACCGCCCCCTTTCCTGAAGTCAATGACCAGCTCTTTAGTTTTGTTGACATTGAGGGAAAGGTTGTTGTCATGACACCATTCCACTAAGCTCTCTATCGGTGGTATCATCTGCAAATTTGTAGATGGAGTTAGAGCAGAATCTGTCACACAGTCGTGGGTGTATAGGGAGTAGAGTAGAGGGCTGAGGACGCAGCTTTGTGGGGCACCAGTGTTGAGAATAATCGTGCCGGAGGTATTGCTGCCTATCCTCACTGATTGCGGTCTGTTTGTTAAAAAGTCAAGGATCCAGTTACAGAGGGAGGTGTTGAGGCCTAGGTCTCGGAGTTTGGTGACAAGCTTGCTTGGAATTATTGTATTGAAGGCAGAGCTGTAGTAAATAAACAATAGTCTAACGTAGGTACCTTTACTGTCCAGATGCTCCAGAGCTGAGTGTAAGGCCAGGGAGATGGCATCCACTGTAGACCTGTTTCGCCAACACAGGATGTTCCTGAAAACTTATATAAAATTCCCCAAAATTAGATTTGCACTTTTGTAGGTAAAAATCCATACTCAGTAAACCTATATGTAATTTTAATTTGTAGAAGAAACTTGATGGCATGTTGCAATCCAAAAGGAATATTTCCAGTTCAGACAAAAAGAGTGTGCTAGGTGCTTGGAGTAAGATACGCACAAGATAAAGAGAATTGGATTAAAATAAATATTTCATTTTAATCATAAACTAACCAGCCCTTCAAAGTAAATTTGTTCGGAAAGTAAGGGAAATTCAAAAAGTAAGCAAAATGCTGTAGTACTGGCGTAGTTTGAATCACAACTGGGTTTCCTCCGGGTGCTCCGGTTTCCTCCCACATTCCAAAGACGTACGGGTTAGGAAGTTGTGAGCATGCTATGTTGGCACCGGAAGAGTGGCGACACTTGCGGGCTGCCCCCAGCACATTTTCAGTAACGCAAAAAGACGCATTTCACTGTGTGTTTCGATGTACATGTGACTAATAAATAAATATCTTAAATATATCTTGGGATATACCAGCTCGCTGTCATTTTATTTTTATTGAGCCATGGTTTAAAATAAAACACTTCACATCCACTTCCAAGTTAAAGAAAACAGCGAGGCAGAGCACCCCACCAGGCAGGTTTTAAGGCAACCTGCCAAATGCTGAATGCTCAAATTAGACTTCCTGCATCATTAGTTAATTACCAATGGTACTTTCTTTCTCGTGCTGTCTGGATTTGAGTGATTAGTTCTGCTATCAGTTTAAAACTTGCCTGCTTGATCCTAAAACTGACCTGAAATGTTTTAACTTATGGGTCTGTTTGTTGTCTCACCAGTGAGGTTGGCACTGAATTGGCTGACCCATTCAGAAATGCACCCACCTTCAAGGAGCAAACTTGGGTCAGATAGGTGCATGAAGTGGGAATGAACCTTTTAAAGGTAGCTTTCACTCCCCACAGCCACTTAGACGCAGAGGGATAAACCTCCTGTGAAATGGGTCACTGGCAAGTTCCCAGTTTCTTAAAAGCTGACTTTATGTTAACTGTGGTTAAGATGTAGGGTAACTGGCAACTCCTCTTCTCCAGTAATGTCAAGTGGGTCACCAAACACTGTCCACTAAACATTTGGAGAGCTCTCAGAGATGCTCAGCCCTGGGTGTGTCATCTGCAGACCCGCACTGAGGGCAGGAACCATTTCAATGACCTGACTGAAGTAACAAGGTTCTTCCTTTCCGCACTCTCCATATTACCTCTCCTCCTGTACCCCTCTTTCAACATTTTGTGTCTTTTCATCGCAAACCCACATGATACTGTCTCTACTTCTTAAAACAAAAATGCATTTACACCCTCCTCATTCCCTGCACACCAGCCACCAGCACATGCTCCTCTCACTCAGCAGCCTTTGCAGAGTCAGAAGCTGCTCTGGAGACTCTTTCTTTGCTTTACACTCCACACACTTGCTTCCCATTCAATTCCTCATTATCTTGCTCGATTCCCATTTCATCTCATTATCAACAAACTAGCTACCGGCACATGCCTCACAAGCTCTCACTCTCTTTACTCAGTAACCACGCACTAAGTCCCACCACTTCCTGCAGGAACATGTGGTTCACCACATTCTTGAATGGAGCAAGACCAGGAGAGATCCATTAAGCCTCATGACCCCGAGCAAGCCCAAATTGTGCTGATCAGATATGCGCTTGCTTCCTTAAAATGGTCAGACATGAAAATCAGTCACATCCTACTCTTGTTGTTTTTCCTTTCAGCACATCCTTCTCCAAACCTAGCCAAGCACAAGGAGAAGCACTCAGTGTCATTGTGCCTGACACTGCTAAGCATCTGCTCAGACACTGGCATCTCTGAGTTAGAAGCCAAGGGTTACAGAGTTCAATGTCACGAGAGAAACACCCAACGTTAATGGACTACCCTCAACTGGGAGACAATGAGAATCTAGTATGGCACCTCACTGGAGGGGGGAGGGCTCCACACATTAGTACTCCCTCAAAGACTAGGATGAGGATCACGATAGGAAGGCAATTGTGAGAAGACTGGTGCGGAAGGATACTGAGAGAGTTGGTGCATTGTTCGCCCTGCTTGACTGAATGCATGTGTGAGGATGAGGAACGTGGAGCATCCCATCCTTCCCCTCTCATAGGGCCAGGCAAGTATCACTTCCACACTTTTGTACCAAGATTTGGTGACCCTTTCACTCCACAGCAGCCATTGGGTCTTTTTTCAAACCTGAAGCCTTCAGAGTGCAGACAGCCAGGGGGAGTTATACGTACAGATGTTGTAACGACAGAAGTGGGATCTGGGCTACATCTGGGTCACATCTCCCTACCTTTGTCTACAAAAGTCTTCTGAGTGTTCCATGACAGTGCTGTCCTCAATCAAGTTGGCAGCATTACTCCTTGGTTAATATGCTTGCGGTGTCATCTCAGATATAGAACATAGAACATTACAGCACAGTACAGGCCCTTCGGCCCATGATGTTGTGCCAACATTTTATCCTGCGCTAAGGTCCATCTAACCCTTCCCTCCCACATAGCCCTCCATTTTTCTATCATTCATGTGCCTATCTAAGAGTCTCTTAAATGTCCCTAATGTATCTGCCCCCACAACCTCTGCAGGCAGTGCGTTCCGCGCACCCACCACTCTGTGTAAAAACTTACCCCTGACATCCCCCTTATACTTTCTCCAATCACCTTAAAATTATGCCCCCTCATGTTAGCCATTTTTGTCCTGGGAAAAGTCTCTGATTGTCCACTTGATCTATGCCTCATCATCTTGTACACCTCTATCAAGTCACCTCTTATCCTCCTTCTCTCCAAAGAGAAAAGCCCGAGTTCACTCAAGCTATCCTCATAAGACATACTGTCCAATCCAGGCAGCATCCTGGTAAATCTCACCTGCACGGTCTCTAAAGCTTCCACATCTTTCCTATAATGAGGCAACCAGAACTGAACACAATACTCCAAATGTGGTCTATAGAGCTGCAACATTACTTCGCTGCTCTTGAACTCAAAACCCCAACTAATGAAGGCCAAAACACCATATGCCTGCTTAACAACCCTATTGACCCATGTGGCAACTTTGAGGGATCTATGGACGTGTACCCAAGATCTCTCTGTTCCTCCACACTGCTAAGAGTCCTGCCATTAACGTTGTATTCTGCCTTCAAATTCGATCTTCCAAAGTGTATCACTTCACACTTTTCCGGGTTGATATATTTTGTCCCTCCTTGTGAAAAGGAGTAGCCACCCAGTAGGACTCCTCATCATTGGACTCGGCCATCCAAGCCTGCCTGGAATTCACTCACACAGGCGAGGAACTGGGGTGTGCATTTTTAAATAACATACATATGGGAAATTTCGCTTTGATATTTAAGTTTCTTTTGATTCAGCATTGTCTCGCAGAAATCCATTTTAACAGGTGTGCAGAGATCTATGAAAACAACTCATGAACTTGATCCGGCCCTCTGCGCATGCTCACCCCAATGTTTTTCCAAGAACCTCACTTACTTTTGGCAATCCAGTGGGCATGGTTGTCCTCGAGACAATCTTTTGTGAAGTGGATTGGTTCATGAGCAGGAATCAGGCTTCAGGTGGAAAATTAATTGAACGAATTCACGTGTAACAAATATTTTACCTCTGAACATGGATAAGAAACAGGGGCAGGAGTGGGCCATTTGACACTTTGGGCCTGCTCCACCGTTCAATATGACCATGGCTGACCCATTAGCTCAGCATCATTTTCCTGACCTGTCCCCATTACCCTTGATTTTTCTAACATCCAAAAAATCTATCCATCTCTGTTCTGAATGAATTAATGACTGAACCTCCACAGCCCTCTGTGCAGAAAATCCCAAAGGTACATCATCCATTTACACCTGAATGTCCTACCCTTTATTTCGAGACTGTGACCCTTAGTTCTAGCACGGTAGTGTGCCGGTTAGTGTAACACTATTACAGCGCCAGCGACCCGGGTTCAATTCTTGCCGCTGTCTGTAAGGAGTTTGTACGTTCTCCCCGTGTCTGCATGGGTTTCCTCCGGGTGCTCCGGTTTCCTCCCACATTCCAAAGACATACGGATTAGGAAGCTGTGGGCATGCTATGTTGGCACTAGAAGCTTGGCGACACTTGCGGGCTGCCCCCAGAACACTCTATGCAAAAAATGCATTTCACTGTGTGTTTCAAATACATGTGACTAGTAAAGATATCTTATCTTTTCTTATCTTACTCTTCAGTCAGGGGAAACATCCTCCCCGTACCGAACTAGTCCAGACATCTCAGAATTTAGGTGAGGATGCAATATTATTTGCCATCCCCTCATGATGACATGACCTCAGGTCAACATAGATAGATGAATGGACCATATAATTCACACTGGTGCTGAAATAAGCTGTGTACATGGAGCCATGGTGTGGCTTCTGCCTGCTGCCCAGTCATTACAAGGGTATTTATAGATCATGGATAGAGGCATTGAAATTTTGTTTACATGGCCTCTGCAGCCATGCAAACTTCAGTTTGATCAACAATGAGTTAACCAAGTCACTGTCAGATACTTCTCCCAGCCAAAAGCATGGCAGGTTTGCAACTTTGAAAAGGCCAATTGTAATCCCTAAGATCCAAAGTCAGATGATACACTCAAGGCTTCCACTACCCGGTGGATTTCTCCTGCAAAATTGCTCATGTGATAATACTGCAACTCTTAAAGCACAGTAAGAACTTTGTATTAGTGATGCCATGAACAGAGATGATTATGCATAATATTATGATCAATTATCCTTCTGTTCTTGAAATCCTTTGATACGAATGAAGGGATGTGATTTCAACTCATTTACTTGTAGTATGAAAAGTATGTATAACTCAAGACCACTTTAGAAATGATTAACATTTATTTGCAAATGGGTTACTTGTCTCCTGAAGACTAACAAAGCAAAATTCACACATTCTTGCAAATGATGGAGAAGAGAAGAACATTTCCACTCAAAATTGTTCAAACTTTCAAGAAAGTGGGGAGAGAAAAAAAACTTCGGAGGCTTCGTGGGTTTCGCTTTGGAAGACTTCGGAGCAGATAAGTTTTTCTTTTTTATCTTTTTTAATAGGGTTTTAATTTAAGGGTTAGTTTTTAATAGGGTTGTCATTATTAGGGTTAGATTTTTATAAGGTTCTGTTTTAAGTGTTTTATAAGTTTTAATCGGGAGGAGTGGGGGCTGGACTGCGCAGGCGCGGCGCGGGCAGTTTAGAAAGCAAACTGCCATATCCAGCGGGCAACGTTAGTGCGGGCAGCTAAGTGAGAGGGAGCAGAGTGTTTTGAGCTTTGGCTCAAAGGGCTTCGACGTAAAGGGGTGAGGAAAGGTAGGTGACTTGAGGAAAGGAAAGGGTATGAGTGCGGTTTCCTGTACTCAGTGTCAGATGTGGGAGTTCTCGGAGTCTCCCTGCCTCCAGGAAGGCTACATCTGCACAAGGTGTGTCAAACTGCAGCTCCTGAGGGACCGTGTTAGGGAACTGGAGCTGTAGCTCAATGACATGCGTCTGGTCAGGGACAATGAGGAGGTGATAGAAAGGAGTTATAGGCAGGTGGTCACACCGGGGCCACGGGAGTCAGGCAAGTGGGTCACAGTCAGGAGGAGGAAGGGGAAGAGTCAGGTACTAGAGAGTACCCCTGTGGCTGTACCCCTTGACAATAAGTACTCCTGTTTGAGTGCTGCTGGGGGAGACAGCCTACATGAGGGAAGCAACAGTGGTAGTGTCTCTGGCACAGAGTCTGGCTCTGTGGCTCAGGAGGGTAGGGAAGGAGAGAGGAGGGCACTAGTGATAGGGGACTCTATAGTTAAGTGGGCAGACAAGCGATTCTGTGGACATAGGAAAGAAACTCGGAAGGTAGTTTGCCTCCCAGGTGCCAGGGTCCAGGATGTTTCAGATCGCGTCCAAGATATCCTGAGGGGGGAGGGGGTGAACAGCCAGAGGTCATGGTACATATTGGTACCAACGACATAGGTAGGGAAAGGAATGAGGTCCTGAAAAGAGACTATAGAGAATTCAGAAGGAAGTTGAGAAGCAGGACCTCAAAGGTAGTAATTTCCAGATTACTGCCTGTGCTAAGTGACAGTGGGTATAGGAACAGAATGAGGAGGAGGTTAAATGCATGGCTGAGGGATTGGAGTAAGGAGCAGGGATTCAGATTTCTGGATCATTGAGGCCTCCTTTGGGGCAGGTAATACCTGTTCGAAGAGGACGGGTTGCACTTGACTCCCAGGGAGACCAATATCCTGGCGGGGAGGTTTGCTAAGGCTACTGGGGAGGGTTTAAACTAGAATTGTTGTGGGGTGGGATCCGAACTGAGAGACTGGGGAAAAGGTGTTTGGCTCTCAAATAGAGAAAGCTGGTAGTAGGTATGATTGGCAGGTGATAGAGAAGGGATGTGCTCAGACAGGTTTCAGATGTGTCTATTTTAACGCAAAGAGTATTGTGAACAAGGCAGATGAGCTTAGAGCTTGGATCAATACTTGGAGCAATGATGTGGTGGTCATTACGGAGACTTGGATGGCTCAGGGACTGGAACGGTTGCTTCAAGTGCCGGGTTTTAGATGTTTCAGAAAGGACAGGGAGGGAGGTAAAGGAGGTGGGGGAGTGGCACTGTTGATCAGAGATAGTGTCACGGCTGCGGAAAAGGTGGACGTCGTGGAGGGACTGTCTATGGAGTCTCTGTGGGTGGAGGTTAGGAACAGGAAGGGGTCAATAACTTTACTGGGTGTTTTTTATAGGCCGCCCAATAGTAACAGGGATATTGAGGAGCGGATAGGGAAGCAGATCCTAGAAAGGTGTGAGAATAACAGAGTTGTTGTGATGGGGGATTTTAATTTCCCAAACATTGATTGGCATCTCCAGACAGTGAGGAGTTTAGATGAAGTGGAGTTTGTTAAGTGTGTTCAGGAAGGATTCTTGACACAATATGTAGATAGGCCTACAAGAGGAGAGGCTGTGCTTGATTTGGTATTGGGAAATGAACCTGGTCAGGTGTCAGATCTCTCAGTGGGTGAACATTTTGCTGATAGTGATCATAATTCTATCTCCTTTACGTTGGCACTGGAGAGAGATAGGAACAGACAGACTAGAAAGGTGTTTACTTGGAGTAAAGGGAATTATGAGGCTCTCAGGCAGGAACTTGGAAGATTAGATTGGGAACAGATGTTCTCAGGGAAAAGTAGGGAAGAAATGTGGCAAATATTCAGGGGATATTTGTGTGGAGTTCTGCATAGGCATGTTCCAATGAGACAGGGGAGTCACAAGAGGATAAAGGAACTGTGGTGTACAAAGGCTATAATAAATCTAGTCAAAAGGAAAAGAAAAGCTTACAAAAGGTACAGAGAGCTAGGTAATGTTAGAGATTTGGAAGAGTATAAGGCTAATATGAAGGAGTTTAAGAAGGAGATTAGGAGAGCCAGAAGGGGGCATGAGATGGCCTTAGCAAGCAGGATTAAGGAAAACCCCAAGGCATTCTACAGGTACGTGAAGAGCAAGAGGATAAGATGTGAAAGAATAGAGCCTATCAAGTGCAGCAGTGGGAAAGTGTGTATGGATCTGGAAGAAATGGCGGAGGTACTTAATGAATACTTTATGTCAGTATTCACTATGGAAAAAGATCTGGGGGATTGTAGTGGGGACTTGCAGTGGGCTGAAAAGCTTGAGCATGTAGATTTAGGAAAGAGGAGGTGCTGAAACTTTTGGAAAGCATCAAGTTGGATAAGTCGCCAGGACCCGATGAGATGTACCCCAGGCTGCTGTGGGAGGTGAGGGAAGAGATTGCGGAGCCTCTGACAATGATCTTTGCATCGTCGGTGGAGACGGGAGAGGTTCTGGAAGATTGGAGGGTTGCGGATGTTGTTCCCTTATTCAAGAAAGGGAGTAGGGATAGCCCAGGGAATTATAGACTGGTGAGTCTTACCTCAGTGGTTGGTAAGCCAATGGAAAAAATCCTGAGTGGCAGGATTTATGAACATTTAGAAAGGTATAATATGATTAGGAATAGTCAGCATGGTTTTGTCAAGGGCAGGTCCTGCCTTACGAGCCTGATTGAATTTTTTGAGGATGTAACTAAACACATCGATGAAGGGAGAGCAGTAGATGTAGTGTATATGGATTTCAGCAAAGCGTTTGATAAGGTACCCCATGCAAGGCTTATTGAGAAAGTAAGGAGGCATGGGATCCAAGGGGGCATTGCAGTGTGGATTCAGAACTGGCTGGCCCACAGAAGGCAAAGAGTGGTTGTTGAAGTGTCATAATCTGCGTGGAGGTCGGTGACCAGTGGTGTACCTCAGAGATCTGTACTGGGACCCTTGCTCTTTGTGATTTTTATAAATGACCTGGATGAGGAATTGGAGGGGTGGGTTAGTAAGTTTGTGGATGACACAAAGGTTGGGGGTGTTGTGGATAGTTTGGAGGGCTGTCAGAGGTTACAGAGGGACATAGATAGGATGCAGAGTTGGGCTGAGAAGTGGCAGATGCAGTTCAACCCAGATAAGTGTAAAGTGGTTCATTTTGGTAGGTCAAATATGATGGCAGAATGTAGTCTTAATGGTAGGACTCTTGGCAGTGTGGAGGATCAGAGGGATCTTGGGGTCCGAGTCCATAGGATGCTCAAAGCGGCTGCACAGGTTGACTCTGTGGTTAAGAAGGCATATAGTGTATTGTCCTTCATCAATCGGGGAATTGAATTTAGGAGCCAAAAGGTATTGTTGCAGCTATATAGGTCCCTGGTCAGACCCCACTTGGAGTACTGTGCTCAGTTCTGATTGCCTCACTATACGAAGGGTGTGGAAGCCATGGAGAGGGTGCAGAGGAGATTTACTAGGATGCTGCCTGGAATGCAGAGCATGCCTTATGAAAGTAGGTTGAGGGAACTTGGCCTTTTCTCCTTGGACCAACGGAGGAAGAGGGGGACCTGATAGAGGTATATAGGATGATGAGAGGTATTGATCGGGTGGATTGTCAGAGGCTTTTCCCCAGGGCTGAAATGATGGCCACAAGAGGACATAGGTTTAAGGTGCTGGGGAGTAGATATAGAGGAGATGTCAGGGGTAAGTTTTTTACTCAGATAGTGGTGAGTGCGTGGAATGGGCTGCCGGCAACAGTGGTGGAGGTGGATACGATAGGGTCTTTTAAGAGACTGTTGGATAGGTACATGGAGCTGAGTAAAATAGAGGGCTATGGGTAAGCCTAGTAATTTCTAGGGTAGGGACATGTTCGGCACAGCTTTGCGGCCGAAGGGCCTGAATTGTGCTGTAGTTTTTCTATGTTTCTAACTTGCTTAGCTGCTTCATTGTTTAGCATACTTATATTCAGGACTATTGCAGGGTTGGCTGTATAAGTTAGCTGTTTTTAGTTTTCTGAAATACAGTATTTCTAAATTTCTCATGGTGTGCATAAAGTGCCATCAATTTACATTGCTGCTTACAGATGTACATGAATCCACTTCCTTCTGGGGATGAATAAGTATGCAGTCCTAACATAACAAGGCTTTGGAGGTGCAGTTTTGAAACAACAGTGAAACACAGACAGCTCCTATAATAAATCTGCAGATGGAATAAATTTGGTTTCCAAATGTTGCATTGAGGATAATTATTTCAAGGTTGTTTTTAAGGGAAGAGGCAAATATACCAAAGGATATTTGCTTTAATAACCACCAGACCAAATGGCCAGTTGTTTTGGGTTCAAGAGCCGATGAATTAAACATAATTGTGGGTGAAATGCACATTGGATTATTTAATTGTAAAATGTTTCAAAATAAATAAATCATAAAAGAAATGTAAAAATTAAATTGTGCAGTTTATGTTATATACCAAAATACAACATCGGGGACTTGACAGACAACATGTTTGGATTTATCGTTGATTAGCAGCATTTCACAGCAGCTGCAACTCTCTGTGGATCTGGACAGGTTTAAGTTTCCAGCAGGAAGTTTGAACTCAAAGTGCGCAGTCTTGAAACAACAGAAATGTGTCAGATTAGCATGAAAGGTTTGCAGACATATTTTCCATGTTCTAAAAGACAACAGATGGTCAACATTGGAGGTCTGACATTGCCCATCACTCAAACCCAAGAGCAGGTAGATGGAGTTTCAAATTGAAAACAGGTATTTTTGTCATTAGGGAAAAGAATAAAAGGGAAAAAAGGAAGCCGTGGCAATGTTGGTGACTAGGTTGTTGAAATGGCCTTCAAACACAGCTGATCTTAGAAAAGTATGGGTAATAATTATGGAAGGGATGCTTCAAGAAAAATGCTTCAACCTGTGACAGAAGATTACTGTCTATGGTTAATTAAAATTATAGTTGGAAACTGGTATATAATCCTTAGTTTGTTCACCTAAAGTTCCATTGTTCAATATTTTAATGGAGATATTTCCCCATAAAGCAAACTGAGACAAACATCTCTGCTAAAGCAGCAGATAGAAGAACTTCAGACCTATATGTAAAGAGCTTACAAAGGAACTAAAGTATTGCCATGCTAAAAAATTTCTGAACTCTACTTAATGTGTTTTCTGCTGTCCAAGTAACCACATGATATATTGATTAGACATAAAAATCTGCTTTTACCAATTAGTTTACCACACACCCAAAAATGACAGGAGGAAAACTTTGGGAACCCTGCACCCAGGTGTGCACTGGATAGGTGTTGTTGCACCAAGGCCCCAATGACTGCTTCAGTGGTGAGTCCCCAGTCCAAGTCCTCAGGCCCAGCTGTACAAAAATGTACAT
The DNA here is from genome assembly GCF_009764475.1 of Pristis pectinata. Lineage (NCBI taxonomy): Eukaryota > Metazoa > Chordata > Chondrichthyes > Rhinopristiformes > Pristidae > Pristis > Pristis pectinata. Next base: position 76,724,850 of record NC_067414.1, on the reverse strand, counting down.
GTTCAGTGACAGCCAAGATTGAAAGAGGGGCACAGGATTGTGGCCGATGAGTGGCCAAGGATTGGGGAACATGGCTACAACTGAGGATCAGAGGCAACGATGAGGTTAAGGATTGGAGGTTGAGGTTTCCATTGGCAAACTCAAGGGATTGTAGCCTTGGGAGACTGGGGGGGCTGGAGGATGAGACAGTCAAGACACTTGGGCCATCAGGGGATTGGAGGATTTAATGGTCAGGGAGGGTCTTGTGGGGTCAGTAGTAACATCAGGATTAGGGGCATCACACGGGTGTACCAGGTTGTGGCAGCAATAGATGAAAGGCAAGTAAAGGACTTGTTGACAGGGGTCACAATGTAATGCTGTGTTGGGTGGATCTAGTTATGCTGGAAGTGAACAACGGTTGCTTTCCAAATAATGTTCTCCAAGTTTCCTCACAGTACTCCATATAGAATGTTACATGGAAAACAACCATATCCCCTGCAGCCTTGACCTGGAGATCATGTCAGAGACACAGAGGTGGCTCATGACCAGATGCGCCCATTTGAATTTCTGGAGTGATGCAAATGGTACAGTCCTGTACTTCTGCAGCAGCAATACTGTTGCACGGTACTGCTGCCACAAGCAACAAATTTCACGTTATATGTCAGTGGTAATAAATCTGATTCTGATTCTGGTGGCAATTGTCTTTCACTTCCAAAAAGAAACCAACAATGCTGTGAAAACAACATTGCGTGAAGAATTTTAAGGCACTTAAATCCAAGACATCCGCACTTAACACATATTTTCTTCATGGGTATTTGTCTGAAATTTTCAGCTCATTTTTAGGCATTCAAGACATTCAAGAGCTTCAAGTTGCTAGGAGTGAACATCACCAATAGCCTGTCCTGGTCCAACCACGTAGACACCATGGCCAAGAAAGCTCACCAACGCCTCTACTTCCTCAAGAGGCTAAAGAAATTTGGCACGTCCCCTTTGACACTCACCAACTTTTATCGATGCACCATAGAAAGCATCCTATCTGGATGCAGCACGGCTTGGTATGGCAACTGCTCTGCCCAGGACCTCAAGAAACTGCCGAGAGTTGTGGACACAACCCAGCACATCACGGAAACCAACGTCCCCTCCTTCGACTCTGTCTATACCTCTCACTGCCTTGGTGAAGCAGCCAGCATAATCAAAGACCCCACCTACCCGGGCCATTCTCTCTTCTCTCCTCTCCTATCAGGCAGAAGACACAGGAGCCTGAGGGCAGATATCACCAGGCTCAAGGACAGTTTCTATCCCACTGTGATAAGATTATTGAACAGTTCCCTTATACGATGAGATGGACTCTTGACCTCAGAATCTACCTTGTTATGACCTTGAACCTTACTGTCTACCTGTAATGCATTTCCCTGTAGTTGTGACACTTTACTCTGTATTCTGTGATTGTTTTTACCCTGCACTACCTCAATGCACTGTGTAATGAATTGATCTGTATGAACAGTATGCAAGACAAGTTTTTCACTGCACCTCGGTACAAGTGACAATAATAAACCAATACCAATACCAATTCTCAGATGCCCACACCCACCCACCATAAGAAAAAGAGGCTACCTTTTGATAGAACATTGTGTTGAATTACATTACCATCCATATGTACAGCAACCAACATTCAGACCAAGCATTAACAATGAATAGGCACTTGAGAGAAACTAATTTGCAGGACTCTGGGGGAAGAGTGGGGCATAGTGGGACTAATGGGATTGGAGCTAGATAGATCTGACAGAATGAATTACCTTCTTCTGTGCTGTAGCAATTCTATGATAAGATTTCCTGACATTGACATAATCTTCAGGATATACTAGGCATAGTAATTGCCTAAAATATCTATATCAAATCGCAGTTTGAAAGTCATAATTTTTACAAATATTCCTCTTTTCTTTGATTCTATCAATGATTCAAAACTAAAATAAAAGATATTTGAATAAGAAATGCCATAGACAATCAGTTAGGGTCTTCCAAGGAGATTGTAAATTGCCCCCATTGTGCAGGTGTAAAGAGCATCAATTGGAGTATTGTGGAGAATATATTCCAAAGCACAAGTTCTTGCATAGTGCTGATGGAGAAAGACATAGCTCTGCTAAATAATCCAGACTGCTCCCCATTTCCTTACACCTGCTTGGACAAACCTTCCCAAAACAACAGAGAAAACAGGAATAGTTCAAGAAATTATTGGCAAAAAAAACATAAATTTCCATTTATTTTTCGGCATCGGTTTCTTATAGTGGATGGAACGGATTCGTTGCATTTTATGCAGTTCTCTTGATCTTCTTTTAAGTGTATGTAGATGGAATAGGGTATGGTGTTAGCACAACTGATCCCTTCCACTGGTTCTCTCCCACTCCCCACCATTTATACTATCATCTGTTCACATTCTCTGTGAAGATATTAACATCTTGTTGCATCCATACATATTTTACATTTAGTGATATTTGCTCATATAAATTTTAATAGAATTTTGCCCATAAGATGTTTGCAGATGAGCCTGAGACCACCTGATGGCAATGTGGAGCAAAGATTTGAAATTTCTTTCACAACTTCCAGTTCCAGAGAGGGCCAGGTTCCACTGGAACAAAGCATTTCTTGTGTGCTTGATTGTGTCGACTTAACTTTTAAAATGTTCTTCCCAAAAAGTTTCTAGAAGTGGCATTGCAGCGGGAGTGACAGGGCTTCTGGGATTCTGATGAGCAACTGGACAATATTTCTCCTTAACTAAAGAAGAGTAAAGTATTAAAAAATAACAGCAGAAGGACCTTGAGGAAGAGTGAATTGCAGTGGGTCAATTTAACATCAAATCAAGTACTAAGAAAGAAATAAAGAGAGTAAAAGAAAAATTGTGTGAAGAGAAAAATAACAAAGACATCTTTAAAAAATCAAAATTCTGAAGTTCCAATTTTTTGAATTTTCCAACCATGAATGACAACTTGAAGGAATAAGGCTGCACCAATCGATTGTCCATTACCTAGGCCAAAATGGTTAATTGGCAATAAGCAATCGTCAGTTTCTCAAAAATCTGCTTTTATTCTAAATGAGTAGTTGATTTTCTGCAAAAACATTAGTGGATCAAAATTAACAAATGCTGCAACTTCATCAAAATTGCAATAAGTTTAGGCAGCACAGTGAAAATTGTCCAGTGACTCATGTCTATCCTTCCGGGCTACAAACTGATGGTTGATTTGCATGCTAACCAGAGTTGCTCAGACACAGTTAACCATTTTCATTTAACAAAAGGCCTTTTTTGTTTAGAAAAGGTATTTCCTTGTAAGGCAAGTTGATTTTTAACTTTTAAGTTAGTCTTTACCCTTTTCTAAATATGCACATTTTGCTTTGATCTACTTATCTCTTAGATGGTTGGGCAATTAAGATAGCTCCCCTTTACAAGCTTCCCACTGGGACTCACCCCTCCTCTCTTCTCACATACTCATCTAATCACGTAGGACATCTCCTATCGAAACCTTCTCCCTACACCTTCTTCACCTTCAAGTTGATAAGCCTGAAGATTGATAAATCCTAAGGACACCCCACAGCAGAGTTATCCTTGCTAAAAATTATGCGAGGAATCCAATTATTGCCAATACCGTCCAAGAATCTAGGCTCCTTAAAAAAATCCCCATCCAGTTTGAGAAGCTTTATTATCTAAAAGTTCAAGCACCTTATTATACTTCTTTATCCTGAGATTTTTCAGACAATCATCAACTAAAGATATGACCTGTGGTTAAGTTTTGAAAGAGATGACTTTAGAGGTAGTAGATGCTCTGGTTATCATCTTGTGACATTCTGTAGCTTCTGGAAGAATTCTTCTTATAGATTGGATGGTGACAAGTGTGATCTCACTATTTAAAAAACAGGGATAAGTTAGCCAAATGTCAGTGGTATAATGAACAATGTAATAACAGAACACTTCAAAAATAATAATAAGATTGAGCAGGCTCTGCATGATTTATGAAGGGAAATAATTTTTGACTAATCAGTGGTGGTTCTTTGAGGACGTGACTAGCAGAATAGATAATGGAAACCAATCAACGTGGCATACTTCAGTTTCCAGATGGCTTTCATTAATACCCTGCACAGATTAACAAGGTTAGAACACATGAAATTAGGGATAATGTACTGAGATGAATTGAGAGTTGGCTGTTGGACAGAAAACAAGGAGTGTGAATATATGGATTCTTCTCAGGTTGGCAGGCTGTACTAATGGGGCACTGCAGGGATTGGTGCTTGGACCCCAGCCGTTCATGATCTAATGATTTGGCTAAAGGGACAAAATGCTTTGCTTCCAACTCTGCTGATCATGCTAAACTAGGTAGGATAATGTGTACTGAGGAGGATGTAAAGAGGCTTCAAGGGGACATGTACAAGCTTAGTAAGTGGACAAGAACATGGCAGAAGGAATATAATGTTGAAAAGCATGAGGTCAGTCGTTCTGGTACTCAACACAATAATGGTGAGTAATTGGTTCGATACAAGAGACTGCAGATGCTGGAATGTGGAGCAACACAAAAAGCACTGGAGGAACTCAGTGGGTCAGGCAACCAGTCCAGGTGAAGGGTCTTGACCTGAAACATCGACTGTCCATTTCCCTCCATAGATGCTGCCTGACCTGCTGAGTTCCTACAGGGCTTTTTATGCTGAGTAATAGGGTAGTGTTGATGTGTGCTTGTACACAAGTCACTGACGGCCAACATACATGTGCAGCAAACAATTAGCAGGGCAAATAGTACATTACCCTTTATTACAAGAGAGTTTGATTACAGAAGTAAGGAAATCTTATTGCAGTTGAATAGGATTTTGGTGTGAAGGCTCCTGGAGTATTGGTATGGTGTTGGTCTCCATACCTGAAAGGATGTACTTAGTGAGAGGAAGTGCAGAAAATTGGTTAAGTGCTGGAAGGTCGTTACCCCAGGGGGAGCAGCATGAGAATAAGGGTAGGCTATCTAAGACTAGGTAATGAGAAATTTCTTCACTCAGAGAGTAGTGAAATTTAGGATTCTCTGACTGTAGGAGCTAGGTCATTGTGTCTATTCAAAACAGAAATTGATAGATTTCTGGCTATTAAAGGAATCAAGGGATGTGGGATAATGCTGGAAAATGGTGTTGAGGTCGACGATCAGTCATGATTGATGAATGGTGGAGTACATCGAAACACACAGTGAAATGCAGCTTTTGTGTAGAGTGTTCTGGGGCAGCCCACAAGTGTTGCCACACTTCCGGCACCAACATAGCATGCCCACAACTTCCTAACCTGTACATCTTTTGAATGTGGGAGGAATCCGGAGCACCCGGAGGAATCCCACGCAGACACGGGGAGAACGTACAAACTCCTTACAGATAGTGGCCGGAATTGAACCCGGGTCACTGGCGCCGTAATAGCGTTATGCTAACTGCTACACTACCGTGCCTACCCTCAAAGGAAAATTCCTGCTCCTAATTTTTTATTTAATTCAGGGTTTTTCAGATCTGCTGTTCACTTTGGTTTATGATGTACAAATTACTTGTGCTTGTTTCATTCTGTTCTCACTCTCCATGCTCTTTTCCTGGTGGATGGCTCAGAAAGCTTGGAGCTGCCGTTTACTCCCCTCCTCCAGATCCTGGACTTAGTACCTGCTCTCTTGAAGACTGACATCTCAGTTATGACCATATGTTGGTGGGAGGTGGGGCTGCTGGTCAACATCACATGGACAGAAAAAAAATCCATCCCCCTCCACTCTGCCCATGAATATATGAGTCAGACCAGGCCACAGTGGATTTCAGGACATCAGATGCAGGTCAGTTTGAGGCTGCCCATCCAATGTCCACTGAATTCCATAGAATCAATCCAATAACATATAAATTTTACTTGAATTGGCTGAATAACTCCTAGTCACGAAGCACAGATTAGGTTATTTCCACACCAGTTCCTGCACACACAATCTAGCCTTTGGCAGTTACAATACTGAATCATTTGTGGACGTTTAACTGCTTTCAGGATTGAGGTTCTCCAGAAATCGGTCATTATTTATCATGAGGTTTAAAACTCATCATAGGCACTGATTTTAATTGTATCCATTTGCTGAACTAAATGTATGGCCTCCTTAACAATTTATTTTGTTCAGTTACATTTGGACAAAGCAGAGGCAATTAAAGAACTTGGATGTTGCCAAGACTGGAAAACAACAGCGATGAACAGACCCTGACTGGGCTGGGGTTAGTTTCTTTGGAACAAAGGAGACTGTGGGAAGGGTTAATTGATGTGCATAATATTATGAAAGGCCTACACAGAGTAAACAGCTGAGATCCATTTCCCTTAGCAGGCCTGACAGTAACTAGGAAACAGAGATTTGAAGCATTCAAGGGGAGTTGAGAAAAAATGATGTCAATTCCCAGTGGTGGAGGTTTAGAATTCACTGCCAGTAAGGGTGGTGGAGGTAGAAACCTTGCCCACATTAAAGCAGTACCTGGACGAGCACTTGGAGCTGTAATCTATAGATCTATGGACCAAGAGTGGGGAAGTAGGATTCACCTAAAGACTACTTTAGGCCAACATGGACATCCTGGGCCGAGTGATCTCCTATGTTGTGAATTTCTTGATTTCATGATTATACTGCATTACGTTGTATGGTGTTGGGTCCATAATGGCCAGCATTTTAAAAATATGCACTGGAGGTGGAAAATGTCGTTTTTACACGACGAGTTCAGTTGCTGAAGGCAACTGCTCAATATCAGAGTCTCTGACTTTTAATTGGGCATCATTTTGTGCTGGAAAAATGTTGGTCAATGTATTTTGTGACAGAGTTTCTGTAGGAGCCCATCCTGTTAACCTCACCTCCTCCCCACTTCCAACTCCCCTTTCACCTTCCTCAGACATATCCATTCTGGCATACTTTACCTCCTCTTCCTGCCTAATCAAGAGAATGCCATTTCTCCTTTCCATCCCAACCTGTTCCCCTATAGTCATCATCCTTCAGTCTTTCTTGGCCTCCCCTATTGCACACTACTCATGACTTCCTATCCCCAATCGCTAACTTTGGCTCAATTAAATTCATTTGTTTCTGCCTCCATAAATGAAGTATCTCCAGAGATCAGCCTGTAATGATATAAACTAATGCACGTCATGCTGTAAAATGCAGCAATCTATTCTTAATCAGTTTATTTACTGTTATAATTGTTTAAAACTATAAATTTTCTGTTTCAAATGTCATAAAACTTCTGGTAAGTAGACAGCATGAATGCAGGATAGCTAAAGTGATAAGAAAATGATAACATTGTTGAACCTGAGAAACCACTGAGATAACTGAAGAATATATGTTACCATTATAACTTTCTGTTTATTCCATTTTGTTTCAAAGAATGTTTAAGTTTATCATTTTTAATGTAAATGGCATGAAAATTAGGCCTGTCATAAAATCCATATTGAAAATTGGAAGAAAAACTTAGAAAATCAGAGAAACTGCAAAAGCATACTTAAAATTATCACATATTTATATTTTAATCAAAAATATTTCTTACTATTTTAGTGAAGGCTTCAATTTATTTAAAATAAATTACATTTCAAATTAATGCACATTCCACACTGTAATTTTAAGGCATCCATCACTTTAAGTGGTTAAACCATTTATTTTTAATTCTTTGTTTAGGCTGTACAATATTTTCGTATGTTTCATACTGTTCAGAAAGGAGACTTAAGTAAATACTGCAGACCGCAACGGATGTTGCCTCAATGTGCAAATGAAAGAGGTAGATAGAACCAAATTTTAAATGGATTTAGAAGCCACTCAGTTTCAGAATATGAAACTGAAGCAAGGTCCTGAAATTCAACAGTAAATATAAAAGTTGAAAACATGCAATCTTCTGATTCATACTTATTTTAAATGCACTCTTATAGAGTCATTGGGTCATACAGTACAGAAACAGGCCCTTCAGTCCACCATGTCCGTGCCAGCCATTGCACTTATCCATATTACTCCCATTTACTTGCATATGGACCATAGCCTTCCATGCCTCAGTGATTCAAGTTTTTTCCAGTGATTCTTAAATGCTGTGAGAGTATCTGCCTCCACCAGCTCCCCAGGCAGTGTGCTCCAGATTCCACCCTCTGTGTGAAAGAATCCCCAACTTCAGATCCCCAATTTTGTTTTATTTTGGAATAGTTCTTTCTTTACATGTACATTTATCAGCTTAAGGTTAATGGCAGTAAGGTGAAAGTCTTACAGAAAGTCTCACTGGTGTAGGAGATCTCTCTCTCTCTCTCTCTCTCTCTCCCCCCCCCCACCTCCCCCCCCCCCGTGAAAGCATATTCCATCCAGCTATTCAAAGGTAAAAATAACGCATTTTCTTTTGGACCATTCAAAAATAGTGATTTTCTTTTGCTAACAGTGTAATTAAAAGCTTGATCAGTACTTGATTAACTCTTAAGTGCACTTAACTAAACCCAATTAAATTTGTCATTTTGCCAGTTTTCTGCTAGGGCAAAAATATATTTTAATAAGAGTTAGCTTTTCCTACTTAATTCTTTCAAGGTTGACTCATGATTTTGGACTACATCTCCAAAAACAGGTCATCCATCTTAAGGCTTCTGCATTACTATGCCTTTGCAGCTGGTGATGATGTAAATCATCCTCTGAATACAGTAGATCCATTATTGCTCAGATGACAAGCAGATAGGGAGACCTCCAAGGCATCCAGTTTTGGTAATGACATATTAAAAGTGGGAGGGCATATTTCAGTGAGGGTTGTGCCAGTTGGTCCAAGAAACAAATGGTTGAAAGAAAGTATTGGTATTGTTATTGGTTTATTATTGTCACTTGTACCGAGGTACAGTGAAAAACTTGTCTTGCAAACCGATCGTACAGGTCAATTCATTACACAGTGCAGTTACATTGAGTTAGTACAGAGTGCATTGATGTTGTACAGGTAAAAACAGTAACAGTACGGAGTAAAGTGTCACAGCTACAGAGAAAGTGCAGTGCAATAAGGTGCAAGGTCGCAACAAGGTAGACTGTGAGGTCATAGTCCATCTCATTGTATAAGGGAACCGTTCAATAGTCTTGTCACAGTGGGGAAGAAGCTGTCCTTAAGTCTGGTGGTATGTGTCCCCAGGCTCCTGTATCTTCTACCCGATGGAAGAAGAGAGAAGAAAGGTTGTCCCGGGTAGGTGTGGTCTTTGATTATGCTGGCTGCTTCACCAAGACAATGAGAGGTAAAGACAGAGCCCAAGGACTGGAGGCTGGTGTCCGTGATATGCTGGGCTGTGTCCACAACTCTCTGCAGTTTGTTGCAGTCCTGGGCTGTTCTTGAACCTGGTGATGTGGGAGTTCAGGCTTCTGTACCTTCTGCCTGACAGTAGCTGTGAGAAGATGGCCTGGCCTGAATGGTGGGGATCTTTGATGATGGATGTTGCCTTCTTGAGGCAGTGTCTTCTGTAAATACTGCCGGTAGTGGGGAGGGATGTGCCCGTGATAACTTGAGCTGAGTCTAGTACTCTCTGCAGCCTCTTACATTCCTTCACATTTGAATTGCTGTACCAGGCCATGATGCAATCAGTCAGGATACTTTCTTACTTACAAAAAATCTGCAAATACTGGAAATCTGAAATATAAACAGTAAATGCTGGAAACATTCAGCAGCTCAGGCAGCATCGGCAGAAAGAGAAACAGTGTTAACATTTCAACTCTGAAACCCTCCGTCGGAACAGACACGTAGGCCTTCATTGCAAGGAGACTGAAGTTTTGAAATAGAGAAGTATTGTTAAAATCATACAGAGTGCTAGTGAGGCCACACCTGGAGTACTATGAACAGTTTTGGTCCCCCTATTCAAGAAGGGATATATTTGATTTGGAGGCAGTCCAGAAGAGATTTACTAGGCTACTTCCTAGAACAAGAGGGTTGTTCCACCACAAATGGCTAAAGAAGTTGGATGTGTCTTCTTTAGAGTTTAGAAGAAATGGCTAAAGAAGTTGGATGTGTCTTCTTTAGAGTTTAGAAGAATGAGGGGTGAACTTATTGAAACATATAAGATCCTAAGGGAGCTTGACAGTGTATATGTTATGATGTTACCACTAGTGGGGCGGTCTTAAACAAAGAGACATAGTTACCACATAAGGGGGCAGTCATTTAAACCTAAGGTAGGTAGGACTTTCTTCTTGTAGACAGTGGTGACCCTCTGGAATTCTCTACCCTGGTGGGTTGTGAAGGCTAAATCACTGAAGGTATTTAAAGAGGTTGGAGATAAGTGTTTGAAAGTTCATTGAAGTGAAGGTTATGGGGAAACCAATAGAAGAGGAGGTGACGTCTGGGGCAAATCAGCCATGATCATGTTGAATGGCGGGACAAACTTGAGGGGCCTGGTGGACTAGACTTGCTCCTTTTTTCTTAGGTTCTTGTGTTCTCTTCTCCTCAGACCTCTGGGGACAAAGATTGAGCAAGTAGCTGCTGAATTCCGTAGCAGCAGACCACAAAATTCAGACTGCTAAAACAGTCGCTGGAGAGATGAACAGCAATCTTCTCAGTACACTTAATGGTGTGGAAGAACTTCTCGGTTCTCATGTCATTATCTCAAAGAAGAATAGCAGAGTTAGCCCTGGTGTCTTGGCCTTTGTTCACTCCTGAATTGACATCAGAAAACAGGTCATCTGTTCATTGCATCATTACTGTTTATGGAATCTTACTGTGTGTAGTCTGTTGTAGTACTCTCAGCACCACAATGATGCATGGATGCTGCTAACCTTGGTGTTGAGCATTTTCAGCATCTTCTGTTTTCTTTCTTTCTCTCTCAACATTGTCATCAAAACAACATTAAAAGTACATTTTAAACAAAGAAGTATGTGTTACTAATAAATTGCAGGGTGTAATTTCCAGGTACAATCTTAGATTGACACTGTCTAATTGCACAGCCTTCCCATTGTGACTGTATGCTCTCGTTTAAACCCAATACATGATCACTGCAAATTTTAAACTAACACAACAAGGAATTAAAATCTTTTTATTTTTGCTATTTGCTTTGCATTGTGCTCATTGATATATTCACCAATTAATTTGAGGGAACACATTATTCTACAGATTTTCAGGCACAGATTAATTTTGTTGCCAGAGGATCCCCAAAGCTAAAAACCTCTCCATTTCATGCCTCACTTCCTCCAGTGTGCCTCAATTAGGGAGACTCCTGAAACCTTGATTAATGAGTAATTAAATGAAAGTAGTTCCACTGGGAAGAGTACCATACTAATTATAAACCCATTCTGACAATACTATGTGTGTGGCATAAAACATTACTTCATTGTTCTACTAATGTGTAAAAACTATCAAATGTCAATAATGATATTCAGTTACTTCATGCATGCCAGCTTTGAGTAAAGAATAATGTGGTAACCACTATAATAATTACGAAGCTACTGTTGTTATAATGAAAGTAAGCAAGGGCCCAACCCCCCCCCCCCCCCCCCCCCCCCCCCACTTAACAATCATGGAATTGACGGCTTTGAGGCCAAGTTTGCAGATGATATAAAGATAGATAGAGGGGCAGGTAGTGTTGAGGAAGCAGGGAGACTACAGAAGGACTTTGACAAGTTGGGAGAATGGGCAAAGAAGTGGCAGATGGAATACAGCATAGGGAGGTGTACTTCTGTAGGGAAGTGCACTTTGGTAGAAGGAATAAAGCATAGACTATTTTCTAAACAGGAAGTGAATTCAGAAATTGGAGATGCAAAGGGACTTGGGAGTCTTAGTGTGGGATTCCCTAAAGGTTAACTTGCAGGTTCAGTCCGTAGTCAGAAAGGCAAATGCAATGTTGGCATTCATTTCAAGAGGACTAGAATATAAAAGCAAGGATGTAATGCTGAAACTTTATAACGTACTGGTCAGACCACATTTGCAGTATTGTGAGTAGTTTTGGGCCCCATATCTAAGGAAGATATGCTGGCATTGGAGAGGGTCTAGAGGAGGTTTACAAGAATGATCCCAGGATTAAAGGGTTAATGTATGAGTAGAGTTTGATGGCTCTGGGCCTGTATTCACTGGAGTTTAGAAGGATGAAAGGGGGATCTCATTGAAACCCACAGAATATTGAAAGGCCTGGATACAGTGGATGTAGAGAGGATGTTTCCAGTGGTGGGACAGTCTAGGACCAGAGGGCACAGCCTCAGAATAAAAAGATGTCCCTTTAGAACAGAGATGAGGAGGAATTGCTTTAGCCAGAAGGTGATGAATCTGTGGAATTCATTGCCACAGACGGCTGTGGAGGCCAAGTCATTGGGTACATTTAAAGCAGAGGTGATAGATTCTTGATTAGTAATGGCATCAAAGGTTAAACAGAGAAGGCAGGAGAATGGGGCTGAGAGGGAAAAATAAATCAGCCATGATCGAACGTCAGAGCAGACTCGAAGGGCCAAATGGCCCAATTCTGCTCTTACGTCTTATGGTCTTAATATCTTTTCTTAATGTACCAAGACAGCTGCCACAAACAAATTCATTACATTCTCTGCAATTTCTATCGTCAATTTACTATAACTGAAGAAAGACTGCAGATGCTGCAAGTTAGAACAAAAAAGCAAACTGTTGAAGGAAGTCAGCAGGTCAAGCAGTATCTGTGGGGGAGAGAGGAATGGTCGAGTTTTCAGGTCTTGTTCGACCATTCCTCTCTCCCCATAGATGCTGCTCGGTATGCTGACTTCCTCTAGCAGTTTGTTTTTTAACTATAACAGAAACCTTGACCCCTTGATCTCCAAACTAACTCTCACACAGGGCTGATGTGACAGAAGAATGGCCCATCGGTATGCCTTTGACTGAAAGTGCCTTTAGTGATTATCATAATTTACCTGTCACCTCTGGTTTCATCAAATGCAATCAGCTAACTGCAAATTTGTGAGAGGCTACATTGAAACTGCTGCTGTGGAAGGAAATTAAGTGTTCTCATGTAGACCCTGAATATTTCATTATTCCAAAATCACAAAACATGGCAAAAGGTAATTTAAAATACAGTACTATTCCCCAGTTTTCTTCTGACGTTTCCTAGGTGCATGCCAGCATGTGTTGGTATTGGTTTATTATTGTCACTTGTTTCGAGGTACAGTGAAAAACTTGTCTTGCATACCGTTCGTACAGATCAATTCATTACATGGTGCACTGAGGTAATACAGAGTGCATTGAGGTAGTATAGCGTAAAAACAATAACAAAGTACAGAGTAAAGTGTCACAGATACAGGGAAATGCATTGCAGGTAGACAATAAGGAACAAGGTCAAACAAGGTAGATTGGGAGGTGTTGTGTGAAATCGTTCTTTTCTCTCTTAAGGATCAAGGACTCTGGACACGAGCTTTGTAGACCAAAACTAGTTTAATCACAAAGGCAAACGCGGGACAGAGTAGATGGGAACAGACACACACTCACTCACACGCAGGATACCCTGAACATGAGAGGGGATCGCAACTGGGGTAAGGTACATTCACACACACATACTAATACACACAAGCACACAATAACAATGTACAACTTCAGGATATACACTTCAATGCCTGGCCACACTAGCATTGGCCCTTAACGTTCCCTGAATCTGAGTGAAACACTCCCTGATCATGTGGTGATGCACTCTTACCAATGATCTCTGCAGCGTTGTCAAAAGAGGAAGGGCTAGGGGATGCAGCCCTTTTTATGGTGCTAGGAGGCTGGGTGGAGCCTCACTGTTGTGATTTAAATGAGCCAATGGTGTGGGAGCCAAAGACAAAGGTTCCTGCCACAGCTAATGGTCAGAAAGGTTCAGAGACAAAGGGTACTGGTCAGGCAGGTTCAGAGCGGTCAGGCAAGTTCAGAGACAAAAGGTACTCTCACACCTGATGGGTGGGTGGAGCCGCACCTTGATTGACAGTAGTATCACTTCCGATCAGTGGAGCAATGCTGTCCTCCGGTCAGCGGGGGCCATTGTCGTTACTGTCACGTGACAGCCATGTAGATTTCTCACAACATGAAGTCAAGAGTCCATCTCATCATATAAGGGAACCGTACAGTAGTCTTATCACCATGGGATAGAAGCTGTCCTTGAGCCTGGTGGTATGTGCCCTCAAGCTCCTGTATATTCTGCCTGATGGGAGAGGAGAGAAGAGAGAATGACACAGGTGGGTGGGGTCTTTGATGATGTTGGCTGCTTCACCAAGTCAGCGAGAGGTATAGACAGATTCCATGGAGGGGAAGCTGGTTTCTGTAATGCACTGGGCTGTGTCCACAACTCTCAGCAGTTTCTTGCGGTCCTGGGCGGAGCAGTTGCCATACCATGCCGCAATGCATCCAGATAGGATACTTCCTATGGTACATTGATAAAAGTTGGTGAGTGTTACAGGGGACATGCCAAATTTCTTCAGCGTCCTGAGGAAGTAGAGGCGATGGTGAGCTTTCTTGGCCATGGCATCCATGTGGTTGGACCAGGACAGGCTAATGGTGATGTTCACTCCTAGGAACTTGAAGCTCTCAATCCTCTTGACCTCAACACCATTGATGTAGATGGGTGCATGGACACCCCCCCCCCCACCTTTCCTGAAGTCAATGACCAGCTCTTTTGTTTTGCTGCCATTGAGGGAAAGGTTGTTGACTTGACATCATGTCACTAAGCTCTCTATCTCCTTCCTGTACTCCCACTCATCATTATTTGAGATACAGCCTACAATGGTGGTATCATCTGCAAACTTGTAGATGGAGTTAGAGCAGAATCTGGCCATGGAGTCATGAGTATATAGGGAGTAGAGTAGAGGGCTGAGATCACACAAGATCACAAGACAAGGGAGCAGAAGTAAGCCATTTGGCCTATCGAGTCTGCTCCATGAGCTAAGGAAAAGAAAAAAAGAAAAAGAGAAAAGAAAGGGAAAAAGAAAAAAAAAAGAGAAATGGAAAAAAAACTATTCCTTTCTAGCCCCAATTTCCGGACTTATCCCTTGATACCTTGACTAATTAGATAACTATCTATCTCCTCCTTAAATGCCTCCAATGATCAGGCCTCCACTGCTGTACGTAGCAAAGAATTCCATAATTTCACTTCCCTTTGGCTAAAGAAATTTCTCCTCATTTCTGTTTTAAACCGGTACCCTCTAATTCTAAGATTGTGCCCTCTGGTCCTGGACTCACCCACCAGGGAAAACAGCTTGGCCACATCTACTCTGTCCAGTCCTTTCAACATTCTAAATGTTTCTATGAGGTCCCCTCTCATTCTTCTGTACTCCAGTGAGTACAGTCCAAGAGCCGACAAACACTCATCATATGTAAGCCCTTTCATTCTGGGAATCATCCTCATAACTCTCCTCTAAACCCTTTCTAACATCAGCACATCTTTCCTAAGATATGGGGCCCAGAACTGCACACAGTATTCCAAATGAGGCCTCACCAGTGCCCCGTTGAGCCTCATCAACACTTCCCTACTTTTATACACTATACCTCTCGAAACGAATGCCAACATAGCATTCGCTTTCCTTATCGCCGATCCGTAAGAACGCAGCCTTGTGGAGCACCAGTGTTGAAAATAATCGTGCTGGAGGTATTGCTGTCTATCCTCACTGACTGCGGTGTGTTGGTCAGAAAGTCAAGGATCCAGTTGCAGAGGGAGGTGTTGAGTCCCATATCTCAGAGTTTGGTGATGATAAATCAGGGGAAATGGAGTTATGATGTTTCGGGTTGAGACCCTTCATCAGGACCGGTGAAGGGTCTCAACCTGAAACATCAACTGTCCATTTCCCTCCATAGATGCTGCCTGACCAGCTGAATTCCTCCAGCATTATATGTGTATTGTTCCAGATTCCAGCATCTGCAGAATCTCTTGTTTCAACATATAAACTGGTTCTTGTAGTGTCTCAGTCCAGTGACCACTCTTCATGTGCAAATCCAGCAGCCACTCTCAACTATTCAACTCTGCCTGCCTTATCAGTGATTGACACGTCTACAGATTATTACAACGTGAAAGGGTTAAAATACCTCTTGCTGTGTGTTTTTTTTATTTTTGTGTAGTGATAGCACTTATTTAATTTCCTTTCACAGCACCAGTTTCTATATATTTTCCAGACCAATTAGCAGCATTGCCAGACTGCATTGTAGATCAAATAGAGGGTGACAGATGAATCACAACTACAGTGATTTGTTCCATCATAAATGCACTCCAGTCTCTGCAAGGGCAAAGGGATATCAATGGACTGATAACGTGAGAATATTTTGGCTGTTTTCTCCCCCTCCCCTTCGTTCAGGAATGCTAATGACAATTGCACTACCCCACTCCCACCAGAGGATCTTATCTCAGCACCAACCGCAAATGATCTGAGTTCTTTCCTGGTCTCTACAGTCCTTAGAATATTATTCCCAATTATTTTGTGAAAAGCGGAGAAAATCCTCCAGCTCCTGATCCTTGAACTGGTTTAACTCAAACTAATGATTCAATGGTGCTGTATTTATTGGTGCCAGTTATTTTCATAGTGATCTCTGTCCTCCTGTGGCTGCTTTGATCTTGGCAAAACTCGTTCAAAAGATGTAATTGGTGGCAAAAATACAAGAGTTTTCTTTGAATATTCTCCCATTTCTTCTGAAGATGGTAATGCTCCCACCTGGTAATATACAGCAGGAGAAGGTGGATACCGACTTCAAGGTATTTTTCTCAGGAGATATGAGGCAGCATCAGGAGGGTCTCTGAGTGCAGCTCAATCCACTGAAAGAAAGAAAACTGCCACAATGCACAAAGTGCTGGAGGAATCAGCAGGTCAGGCAGCGTCTGTGGAGGGAAATGGACAGTCAACTTTTTGGGTCGAGACCCTTCATCTGGACTGAAAGAAAGAGGGGAGATAGCTAGTATAGAAAGGTGGGGAGAAGGGATGTAGCAAAAGCTGGCATTCTTGTGAAGTTGCAAATGCACACAAGGTTCCACCAAGAGCAGTATGACAGTGACAGTGGGTAAGTGTTGGCCAGGAGCCTGGGGAGAATGCCTTTGTTATTTTTCATTACATTCCCCTGGGAGCACTGGGGCATCAGCCTAGATTTTTGTGCTCAAAGGCAACTAGGCCGCAGCTGATAGTGAAATGGTCATTTTAACACAATATTATAGTGCCACTGTGGCAACCAGTAAAGTGGACACTGACATGTATGTGATGCTGGTGATCACAATCTAGTTGCACATTGAGGGAACAGAGACTTCACTGATGCCATGGATCTGGAAAAGGTCTGCAGTATGTGTAACCCCAGAGCCCCAACCTGTTATTTCCAATTCCCTTTGAGGACAGAGATGAATTTATTCCCTTGAACAAATGTGGCACAGTTGCATATTTCAAACAGGCCTGAATCGCAGTCCAAGCAACACTGCTGGTTTACCTTCATTGTCTCCTGAAAGAATCCCTAACCAAGGGTTTTGAAGACTGTGGTAACATCAGGCATTGCAATGCAATAGTCCAGGGCAAGGCTAATTACAGCAGGCATTCAGGTCAGTGAAAGCCTCTGGGACAAGCACTGCCTCCTTATTGCTCGTTTGAGAGCCACAGGTAGTTTACCTTATGCTTTACTAACACATAAGAGATTCTGAGGGGGGAGGGTCTTGACAGTGTAGGTACTGAGAAGAGGTTTCCCCTCATCTGGGAATCCAAAACAAAGGAACATCGTTTCAGAGACGAGGAGAAATTCTTCTGACTGTGAATCTTTGAAATTATTTACCTAGAGAGCTTCGGACATGAAGTCACTAATATATTCAAGGTTCTGATTGGCAAATTTTTGGTCCACGGGGAGTTCAAAGGTTCTGGGGATCAGACAGGTAATTGGAGGGACGGTTAAGATCAGATGGTCCTTTTGAATGTTGGAGCAGGCTCGAAGGTCCGTATAGCCAACCCTGCTCCTGGTTCTTGTGTTCTTATCTTCTGCAAACATTTTACTGAGAGGGTAAAGACCTTGCAAGCTCCCGTCCCTCCAGCTGCAGCTCTTGTCCTTCCACAATTTACTGCTGCTAATCCTCCCCTTGCCCGGAAGGAATGGACAAAGCTATTCCCCTTTTCAAATGTAGCCAATATCCCTCCTATGAAGGCTTTGCTATCACAACAAGCAAAGCTCAGAAATGACTGTGGACAAACACAATGATTTCACTAAGGAGTACGTGCCCCTTAAAGTGATATTAAAACAAGTTGGCTCCAACCCTATTGCCCCCAGGCTTTGAGAGAAGTTTAGGAAGTAACAATGGTGGCACCAAATCCGGCAAAGGCAGCATGAGCTTGTGAATGTGTCATAGGACTTCCCGTTAGTGCATTAATTAATCTCTCTGACCACCCCACTATACTCCACCTTGGGAAGAACACTGGTCTCTTCAATGCAGACCAAATAAGTGAGCTTTTAGCAATAAATCTGCTACTATTATTTCCTATGGTTAACGTAATGCTTTACAGCACCAACGACCCTGGTTCAATTCTGGCCACTGTCTGTAAGGAGTTTGTACATTCTCCCCATGTCTGCATGGGTTTCCTCCGGGTGCTGCAGTTTCCTCCCATGTTCCAGACGTACAGGTTAGGAAGCTGTGGGCATGCTACGTTGGTGCTGGAAGCGTGGCGGAACTTGCGGGCTGCCCCCAGAACACTACGCAAAAAGATGTATTTCGCTGTGTTTCAATGTACATGTGACTAATAAAGATATTTTATCTTAATCTGCCTTTTATCTCATTTACAATGCAGAACAGGGTGACGGAGGGGGAGGATCATAATCCAGCCAAGGTGTCGCAGCAGGCTGACACAAACAATGCTTTGTGGTCGGGAGGGAGCTGCTGGGAGTATGAACCTTTAGGCTCCATCTTCACACACAATGTCTGTATAACGATGCTGCAGGATGTTCCATGCTAACCACTGCCTGACGGACTGATGGTCAAAGGTGTCTTCCTGAAAGAACTTTTCCACAAAGGACAGGGAGTGCAGCAAGGCCCACCTGAATGGAATATTGTATGGCAATGAGGTCAGGTCCATCTTTTGCGACGCCAGGGACAAGTAGAACCTCAGTACGTAATGACTCTTGGTGTTTTCATATTTCGGTTCCATGAGCAGCTTGATACAGCCACACACAAAGGTAGCCATCAGAACGAGGGCAATATTGGATATGCTTTCCTGCTCCCACAGCTCCAGTTGTCTGGGGACTTGTGCATCATGGCTTGTCGCATGCATTCCATCGAGGATTCCCAAATGATATGAAAAATGACTCAGGTGCCTGCCATGGCAGAGAAGCAGGGTATGGGCCACAGCAACACCAGGAACACCTCGCACCTAATGACCAGGTTCTTGCCAGTCATCGAGAGGGACCATTGTTCCCACAGCCCCAGTTTTCTTTTACCCATGCCTATCCACTCCAGCTAATGTTTGTTACATGCCTCAGGCCCTCTGAGCCAAGTCCCCCATTCCTTCAGGTAGTCAGACTGATGGCGAAGGGGAGAGTGGACTGGTCGGGTCAGTTGCCAAACAGCATGACCTCACTCTTTCTTTGACTCTGGGCCCTGACACCAGTTCAAACAGATCACAGATGCTGATCCATCTGTGGATTGACTGTGGGTCCGAGCAGAAAACAGTGACATCATCCATGTACAGGGAGATTTTTATCTTAGTACCCCCACTGCCTGGTATTGTCACCCATCTTATGCCCGCTTCCTTCTTGATGGATTCGGCAAAGAGTTCTGCACAATGCGCAAACAAAACAGGGGAGAGTGGGCAACCTGCTTGACTCCAGCCTTGATGGAGGCTATCTGCTTCCCACCCATTGATTTGGACTGCTCTACTGGTGTCTTTGCGGAGCAGTTGGATCCAATTCCCGATTCCCTCCCCAAAGCCCAGTTTGGAGAGCTCATTCATCATGTGCATGTGTAATATCCTGTCGAAGGCCTTCTTGGTCCCTGTCCCACATGTGGGCAATGGCATCCCTGAGCAGCGCAAACTGTCAAATCCTTTCCTGCTTGGTACAGCACAGGGTTGGTCTGGCTGGATCACCTGCCCCAGAGCAGACTTGATCCAATTGGCGATGACCTCGGGACAGGACTTGTACCTAACCACCAACACTCTGCTTCCCCACTCACTCACTGCCTACCCCGCTGTGATAAGACTATTGAACTGTTCCCTTGTAGGATGAGATGGACTCCGACCTCACAATCTACCTTGTTGTGACCTCGCACCTTATTGCACTGCACTTTCTCTGTAGCTGTGACACTTTACTCTGTATTGTTATTGTTTTTACCTGTACTACATCAATGCACTCTGTACTAACCCACTGTGTAATGAATTGACCTGTACGATCGGTATGCAAGACAATTTTTTCACTGTACCTCGGTACAAGTGACAATAATAAACCAATACCAATGCCAATAGTTCAGTCAGCAAACTGAGAAGCCAGCTTCAGGAAGCTTGATATAATTGCATTCAAAACAAGCCCAGCAACTCACTAGAAATGAACCAGGCTCACCCACTTAGGTGAAAGTTGTGTTGTTGCAACACTGCAAGGACCTAGTAGCGAGGATCTCCAATGGAATTTGGAGCTATCCATAGAGACTACTCACTAAATTCAGATGATTTTATTTGCTCGTGTAAGGCCTGGAGCCACTTTTCCTGCTCCAGTTATTTTGGATCTTCCATGATTACAATTGTACATTGTTTTGAACTGCATATTTCCGGTGGTAGCTAGGAGTAAGTCATCCTTGATCCCTAGGCGCTGCCTAGAATGTAGCTGAGAAAAAATTCAAGGCCACCTCCTTTAGCACAAGGAACAAATCTGCAAGATTTGTGCTGTTCAAGTTATACACACAGCACACCCACATAAGGCGAGTTCAACTTTTATTTGGAACACAATCCAAAGGCAGATCTTTCAATTATCATTCGGAAGTACAGCTGGAAAATGTTCCCAAAGTAGTGGCAGAGGACATTTAACTTTTGAATGATATTTTCTCGCAGCCTCCCTTCATGAAGTATGTACTTTCATTCCAATTTTATCTTCTAAAGAAGGAATTGGAAAATAAATGGCAAGGTATATGAGAAAAATCAAAATTGGTGAGGGGAGTAATCCGTGTTCAGAAATGGTCAACTATATTCATCAGCTCAACAATTTTTCAGAGCAATGGGAGCACTCAACTGAATCTGAACCTGTCATTTTAGGAAAGGCTTAATCAAGTAAATTTAGACACAACAATGTGGGAAGGACAGAACTCCTCATTATATTTCATACAGAAGCCTTCATTTCATTGTTGAATACAGATTATTGATGTGTTACATTATGCTTCCAGTGCCAGGAGAGAAACTACAACAGGCATGGGCTTGATTTTTGCATGGAGCACAGATCCACAGTATTGGCATTCCCTCCCTCCCAATGTGCAATGAGTTTGGGGATTCCATACTTGTGGCAGATTCCCAAATGTGATGACAGCTGTTCCCCCAGCATGTTGCCAAGTAAGTTTGACGTTGTACTCCTTGTGCAGCCCAGCAACACAAAGCTCAGCAGCAGTCCATCACTTCAGGTGAGAGATCCACCCAAACAACTTGTGCCATCTTAGACCTGGCCCATGGAGCTCTCAGCCATTGACTTCAGTGGAGGAAGCAGCCTCAGGGGATAATGTAAGTGTTGATAATTTTTGTTATTTCTAATTATTTGACTTTATTTGATCTGTTTTTAAGTGTTTCTAAAAAGATAATATTTGCTTAGCTTGATTAATTTTTAATAGTTCAGTGAAGTGCATACAAGCCAGGAGGTCTTGTCAGCTGTTAAACTGTTAACCTGAACCATTACATGAAATGGAAAAGGGTCTGGCATTTTTTTCAACCCTGCCTCCTTTGATATGACACTGGATTATGCTTTGATTTACAAGGAACATATCAACCATAGTTAATATTTGGAAGAGCATCTAATAAAATTTGGCAGCTGCAAGTGTTCCAAGCACTGACAAGACTATAGCTTAGCCTCTCTTCTGCTGAATATGATTGCTCAATATAGGAGTGCTGGGTCCCTCATGTCTGCTGCCATTGCTTTGCTGGCTGCTTTAAACCTCTTCCAGTAGATAATCCTTATCAACTGATAGGTATTGAACATCCATGAACATCAAACACAGCCAGAGGCAAAGCGAACAGACAGTCTAATGCCTATCTAAATAACAATCAATCTAAGATGGTTTCAGCACCTGCCAATCAGTGTAGACTGGGTGAGATGCAGCTTCATGGATTTTGTCAACCTGGAACAATGAAGAATTATACTAGAGATGGATTTCATCTATCTTTAGTGTACTAAATGGATGCTGCATTTAGTCTTCATGGTCATTGGGGGGACTTGCAGAAAAAATTCTGAATTGGTGAAATTAGCTTTGAAATATCGTGAGGGTGGCTTGCACCCTTTCTTTCATCGTTTATGCAATACCTGGATGTTTTCCAATGGAAACTAACTGTAGAGTTTGCAGTTGCTATGCCGTTCCCCCACTGACTGCTGGGAAATGAGCCTTAAACTACTCTCTATATGGAAGTCATAAGTCTGTAGAAGTTGCTGCTGCTGCTACTTATTGTCCTTCTTCCCTCTTTCAGGATCAAGGAAGGATTATTTCCACGACGTGGGCTCTAAAGTAACAATGAGGTCAATGTGGAAACTGCAGACTCATTGACAGATGGGCCAGAAGGTGCCTGATTGGGCAGATGCGTGGGTAGTTTGCGAGATGATTTGCTCCTTCCACCATTTAGACAGTTCTCCTTGCACGTGGACTCAAGGTTCTTAACACCATCCCGAATGCTCCTTCTCCACTTTGAGCAGTCATGTGCTACGGATTTCCAGGAGTTAGAGAGGGTGTTGCATTTCTTTCAAGGAGATCTTTTGCATATGATTGAAGCTTTTCCCCTATCCACTTGGTAATTTCTTCCCATGCCGGGGCTTGGAATAGCACGTCTGCTTCAGGAGTCTGGTGTTAGACATGTGAATGATGTGGACTGCCCAGTGCTGCCAGCTGAGTGTAATTAGGGTCTCAGTGCTGATGAGAGAGGACATTGACATTGATTAGCTTATCCTTCCAGTGAATTTGGAGGCTTTCTTGCTAGAACCAAGATCACTCAAACTCCAGTTGTCACATTACTTTTGGCAGATGATGTTTGCATTCGCAGGCCAAGATCCAAGCCATCATCAACTCATTCGCTGAAGTAGACAAGATGAATGACTTTCCACTCAACATCCACAAGACAAAGGTTTTGTTAATGAACCTACCCCTGCCAATATGCAGGTAAGTCACAACTAATGAACCATCTGCTCTGTTGCCTTCTTCTATCTCAATCCTTAATGCTGCTGATCTTCCCAGATACTGTGCATGTATTGACCTGGTAGGGAAGGGTGTGAAGATACAATTCGATGACAATGATCCAACACAAAAAAATACTCATATGCACCTTCAACATTACTCCCCTTCATCCTTATCATACCCCTTCTGCCCTGGAACCTTTATTCATACTCCTGTCACTTAATCACATTTGATCTTTCCAATACCCTACTTAATGGCCTCCTAACTTCCACAGACACACGTCCAAAATTCTACAATCTGAAGCAATATAACTCAGAATACCCCCCACTAGATTTATTGGGGTAGGAAATGTAAAATGTAGCATTGGTACAGGGAAGAATGTTTTCCTCAATTCCAATCCATCGCCTTCTGACTGCGGTAATTTAGTAGTGGGCTCCACAGGAAATGCCAGGCATTCAAACTGCTTTTTGCAGCATTTAGATAACTGGCAAGAAGCCAGCAAACAGATCTTACTCATGCTGTTGTGATCTAGAAAGCAGAGTAGTAAAGTCAAGTGAAAGCAGATTCAGTATTAACTTCAAAAGGGAATTCAATAAATGTTTGGAAAGGAAAAGATTTGTTGATCTAGGGCGAGAAAGCAAAAGAGTGAGATTAATTAGATTCCATTTGTTGGGTATCCCTCTCTTCAGGCACTTTGGCCTCTATTGTACACATGTCTATCAAAATTTTTTTCATCTTCTTGATCAGTGATTCAATCTTTCTAGCTTCATATAAAGCTACAGTTTGTTGTGTTTTAATCTGTGAAACACCACCAGACATATTTTTGCATTGATATAAATTCAAATTGTTTTGTAATCGTTAACAAATTCTGTAGTGCCACAGAAGGTAAATGATCTCTTCCTGATTACCTACAAACTGAGCAAACAGCAGAAGGCCAAGAACTCCCATGGAACTGAGCAGAGAGTGAATCTTTCCTGATATTGTCAATACAGTTTTAAATTCAGGCCCTCAAAATCTTCCATTAATTTCATATGCTCAGGAACAAGATGTCTTTTTTTTCTGCAGGTCCAACTATGTCAGAATCCTTGAATAGCTCTCGGCCAAAAATTACAAACACTGCTCACTTTAGACAAACATGGACAAGATGCCGTAAAATATTGGGTTAATTGTTCCTGTAGTTAACATTTCCTGGACCAAGGCACAACTTCATATACTTATCTGCATTTCGTCCTATTCACCAAATTTTTCTCATTGTCATCTGTGTATTGGACAGTAGGATCTACAGAGGAACTACAACCATAGTTCAATTATGGCACATGTGAGGTTGCTTCTTGAGAGCATGGAAGAAAACATTAGGTGCTGTGGCACTCTAAAATAACTACAGTCAATAACGTATTCAGTGTCTACACTCCTAGGCTACAGCCTGCAACCTTGTGGACATAGAACATAGAACAGAACAGCACAAAACAGGCCCTTCAGCCCACAATGTTTTGCCGACATAGCTATTCCCTCCTACCTGCAGAATGCCCATATCCCTCTATTTTCCTCTCATTCATGTGCCCATCCAAGCCCCTCTTAAAAGCCCCCGATGAATTTGCCTCCACCACCCTATCAGGCAATGCATTCCAGGCGTCCACCACTCTCTCAGTAAAAAATGTACCCCTCAGGTCTGTTCTGAACCTACCCCCCTCACCTTAAATGCATGCCGTCTGGTATTGGATCTCTCAATAATGGGTAAAAGATATTGCTTGTAATTTTATACATTTCCAACAGATCACCTCTCAGCTTCTGCCGCTTCAGAGAAAAGAGCCCAAGTTTGTCCAGCCTCTCCTGATAGCTCATGCCCTCTAATCCAGGCAGCATCATGATAAACCTCCTCTGCATCCTCTCTAAAGCGTCAACATCTTTCCTGTAGTGAGGTGACCAGAACTGCACGCAATCCTCCAAATGCGGCCTAACCTTGTGGTAACGTATTAGCTATATTCTGAAGATACCTGTGTTTTTTTTCATCACTGCCACAGTGGTTGTAACATTCAACTTAGGGGTTCCCTGATACATGTCATTCCCACATCTGATTCAAGCCACTGTATATAGTGTGCCATTTCATAATTCCAAGCTGTTTGATCCTCTAACATTATAAAGTTGGATTATAGCAATAGCAACAAAAGAAGAAAACTTGTGGATGCATGAGTTTTTTGGTTAATTATCACAATGTAATTCTCTGCTTCGTCAGATGTTGGAAGATGCAGTAACAGAATCCTAGAATCGTAGAGTATAGAATGAGATCACTCACCACATCGTGACTAGGCTAGATTCTTTGGAATACCTCTGGAAAGACCTTTCACCATGAACATACAAACCTCTCCCTATCAAAGTTGTGTCTAATTTTGTTTGAAACGTTACTATTAAATCTATTTTGCCAGTCTTTCAAGCAATACATTCTAGGTGATAACAATCTGCCAAGTTAAATCAATTCTTCTGAACATTTCCATCATTATTGTCACTAAATCTATGTCCTCTATACACTGGCTCTCCTGCCAGCCAAAGTTTCCCTTTATCTTCTCTAACAAAATCTTCATAATTTTAAACACAGCTATTAAATTTCTCTTTAATTTAGTTTGCTCTCTCAAGAGGGAAGAATCCCAGCTTCTCCATTCCTCCCAAATAACCAAGTCTCTAATCCACAGTAAATTCCTCTGGACACTTTCCAGGATATGGAAGCCGACCTAGAATTAGATAGAAAACCCATGTAAGGCCCAGCTAACATGGTGTAAAAGTTTACTGTCATTTCCTTGCTTTAGCTCTCTTTATCCGTACTTAGAATGCTTGTTTATTTTATTTTGCTGGCATTGAACTGAGGCATGCCCTCCGTGATATCCCTGTAAGATAAAGGGAACAGAGGACTACTTTAATGTTGAAACTGTGTCTTCAAGGAAAGTTTTAACATGCAATAATGATAGAACAACAGAAAGAAAGGTTTGCATTTACATGGTGCCCTTTATGGCACCCCAAATATTTTGGAAGTTTGGCGATTGTTGCAATGCAAAAAACCTGGCACCCAATTCACGTGTAACATTCAATAAAGTGGTAATGAATTGATAATATGCTTAACTGCTGTTAACAGAGGATAAATGTCTGTAAGTGCACAAGAGATAAATCCTCTGCTTTTTTGAAATATTGCCACAAGATTGTTTATTCCAAATTGAGGGAGCAGGTGGGACATAATTTAAAATTTCAATCAGAAGACAGTGCATCTACAATGCAGCGCAATCTGGAAATGCCAGCTTATTTTTATGCACTGATGTTCTGGAATGGAACTTAATCCTTCAACCTTTTGAGCAAAAGTAAAGGATCAGGAGTCAACTGAGGCACAGCTGACAGTAAATAAATTTGAACAAAGTATTCTTTGACTTACCAATGCTCAAGGGTGTTCGTTCAAACTTAATTAAAAAGCTCATGAGTTTCCTTAAAATAAATCAGTATAGTTAAATCCTCTTCTCCTCTATAGTCTCATTATTGTATTCATTGGCTAGACTTTTCATGTGTTCAGATCTTATGGGTGTAACCTCTGGGGCATAATACAACATATAATAAAGCATTACAGACCATTTGTTCAAACCAGATACCTACCAATACAACAAATCAACTGAGTAAATATTACTGCTTTGTTTGATCATATTGTATGTGCATTAGCATGTACTTCCACTAAAAAACAACAACATGAAAGACTAACATACCACTGGCACATGCAGTCTCATTACTGCTTCAGGAACTGACAAAGGCTGATGTAATAGTCTAGCTACTGCAATTGTTCTGGCCCAAGCATCCACAAGACCGTTGGCTGATTTAGCATTCTGAGCAACTACACTTGAATGTCAGCCAGCTGTCTGTCATTGCTGCCTGTTAAAATAGGGCTAAAAGAGAGGGGTTAAAACCTCTGGCCAGGGCATTCAGGTAATTCTCATTGCGCTCCCAAGAAAAAGTTCAAAGATTAAACAATTTGCAAATTTGTCAATGCCTAAACATCACTGTAAAAGTTATACTTTAGTCTTACCAACATAACTGGACCTTTATTTAGCCCAGAAATAAATGAAACAACATCTCTGGAGTCAATACACCTTTAAAAGCATCGGGCGAGCAAAGAAAACCAATGGATGTGATATCAGTCTAACCACTAATTATTAATCATATAAAATAGTAACAAGCATGATGGTGTAAAAGTCAGTGTGAGAGTGTATGACCCTTGGAACAGAATGAACAATTTTATTTGTGAAAGATTATTCCAGTTCAGATTGAAGAAATCGGTAACATTGTCCTTCATTGTGTTTATTACTCTGTGCATTCAAGAAGTCTACCCTTGAGTCCACCAATCGTACTGTAGTAAATGTTTCTCAAAGGAGGAAGGAATAAACTAGGTTTGAAATTGCATCCTGTCTGATTACCTGACAAGCATTTCTGTGCATGGATTAGAATTCATAAACCATTTAATTATTTTTTCATCCTAACAAAAGCAAAGGTAAACACTGAATTATATATATTTTCTATATGATATAATCAGACATAATCTAAAATATACTAGGTGAAGTAAGATTGACTACATTCATGTAAAGCTTTGGTTTATTATGGGTTTAATATTTGTTAATAATGAGCACATCAAAAATACCAAAATAATTAGAATGGAAAGTAACTTAGAATGTTGGAATAAATCTATGGGTCAAAATTATGTTCAGAAGAGAGAAGTATTTATCTGGAATTGACTGCATTTTTATACATGGCTACTTAGACAGTTTTGCTTTATACATTATTAATGCCCATGAGCAACTAACACAGCATTGACTATAATTGACACTATCAATACTCGCAGGAGATAACATTTTTCAGTGACTTGTAGTTTTTCACGGTTTATCAGCATGTGTCAGCATCTGTGCATTCTAACATTTTCCAGATGAGAACATGTCCATTTTAGAACTTTATCATTACCATTTGTGAGTACTTCGTAGAAAGCCAACTTCTGAACTAAGCTTTAGTTGTGAAGTTGATTTTTGACCAAATGGATTTTAACCAGAGAAGTAAACAAACACAAAGCAGAATGGAACTGGCACTAGTCCTGGCATGCACACAATACAACACTATGAAACTAAACACATTATCTTCCCTTTAACATTAATTAATTATATTTAAATGAAATGGTTTACATTTGGGTACTTATGCATATTGGTAAACATAATCGAGACTTGGACAGCAGAACAACGAAGAACAATTGCCCAGATATGATGCTAGTGCCAAAAGGAAAGCAAACATTTTGCTATTTAACCATCTGCTGGTCTGGCCCTTCCATGTATGCCTAATCAAATGTGAACATTCAAAACTTACTATATGATAACAGTCAATTAGCTCCCCCACAGGACATTGCTGAGATTCCCCAGTATTGATATTGGATTCTCGGATCATGATCAAACCTGGTGCTAAATCCACAACTGTATTACTTTTAATGCAATTTTAGGGCTACAGGAAAGAAAGCAAAGGATATAGGGTACGCCTTTTAGTTCTAGGAATACAGACATCTGTTCTTTGTTAGATTTGTAGAGATAAATAATTCAGAAGTATGAAGTGAACACAATCTGATTAACACTCTCAGCTCTATATCAACACCTTCTTTATAACTGATCAAGATTAACATTTCACCTTCCCCTTCTTCATCAATTGTCAGTTTCTGACATTTCTACATAACATTACCTTCTATAACCCATCCCTACCAATCCACATACTACAAACCCCCCATCTCATCTTTTCTCTCATTCTTTTTGCCAGTTACTCAAATTTGTTTCTATTTCTTCTGCACCCTAAACAGTTCCATCTTATTAATGTAATCAAAACCCTTCATATTTCTGAACAGCTCTATTTCATCACCTTACTACCTTCTCTGCCCAAAGGAGAACAATCCAAACTCTTCCATCTCTCCATGGAATTGAAGTCCACACCACTTGGACTCTTCGTGATAACCCTGACTCTAAGGTCTATAGGGGAAGCCTTGTATTGCAATTCTATTGTTATTAATGCCTTCAGGTTAATGAGTGTTCAGTGCTGCAGCTGTGAATGTTCATTTTACTCAATGTTTGATTACTTTGAACAATGCTATTATAGCATTCTAATAAATCTCTTCAGCACTCTCTCTCAGGCCTAACCAACTTTCCCAAACTATGGTGCCCAGAACTTGCCAGAATACTCCGATACTAGGAAGTGATTTATGTATTTTCAGTATGACTTGCTTGGTTTTTTATCTGTTTCTTCAACCTATTCTCCCCATGTCCCTGGATTTGTGTACAGGTATC
The DNA here is from genome assembly GCF_009764475.1 of Pristis pectinata. Lineage (NCBI taxonomy): Eukaryota > Metazoa > Chordata > Chondrichthyes > Rhinopristiformes > Pristidae > Pristis > Pristis pectinata. The sequence goes on along the minus strand of NC_067414.1, from coordinate 76,695,288 downwards.
TCCAGGTTTTTCTGTTCATCTGCCCCTTTAAAATGTACCAGGTAGTTTAGATTGTATTTTTCATTCTTCCTAAACTTCCTACAAAGTGAATCTCACCAAATAAAGAGGTCAAAGGAAAACTTGTAAACAATGGCTTAAGGAGAAGGAGGTGGAGAAGAGATGTTTAGGGAATAGGGAGGGAGGGGGGTGTTTCCAGATCTTAAGGTCTGGGCAGCTGAAAACGTGGCTGGCAATGACAGGGAATATTGACAAAGTACAGACAAGAGGCCAGGTTTGGAGGGAATGGAGGTTTGAAGTTCCAGAGGAAGTTACAGGGATAGAGGGAAGGCATCTCTCAGTCTGACGGAGATTTATGTCTGGGCTCAGTTCTACTTTCAATTTAATTGGTCCTAGGTGGAACAAGTGTTCATGGCCAACAGTGAACAAACTGTTTCCAGGCCTCCACAACGAGCCCAGCTGCTGCAAATGCACAGCACCAGCCCAGTAATGACTCACATGCAGTTTTAATTTTTTTTGCATCCACCACTGTAAAGCTGTACAAAAGAAATGCACTGGTTATTCTTAGCATGTTCTGAACACTAGTGGTAGAAAATATGTTGTGGGATAACTTCCCAGATCACATGTAGACAGGGTGGTAAAAAAGGCATTTAGCATGCTGGCCTCATTGGTCAGGACATTGAGTATAGGAGATGGGACATGATGTTGCAGTTGTATAAGTCCGCACTTGGAGTACTGTGTACGGTTTTGGTCACCCTGTTATAGGAAATACGTGGTTAAACTGGAGAGAGTGCAGGAAAGATTTATAAGAATGTTGCCAGGACCTGAGGGACTGAGTCATAGAGCGAGGTTGGCCAGGTTAGGTCTTTATTCCTTGGAATGTAGGAGAATGAGGGGTGATCTTATAGAAGTGTTCAAAATTATGAGAGGCATAGATAAGGTGGATGATAACAGTCTTTTCCCCAGAGTAAGGGAGTCCAAAACTAGGGGGCATAGGTTTAGGGTGAGAGGGGAAAGATTTAAAAGGAACCTGAGGGGCAACTTTTTCACATAGAGGGTGGTGAGTATATGGAATAAGCTGCCAGAGGAAGTGGTTGAGGCAGGTACAATAGTATCATTTAAGAAGCACTTGGACAGATACATGGAGGGGCAGGGCTTGGAGGGATATGGGCAGAACGTAGGAAATTGGGACTAGCTAGGTGGACAATGTGGTCGGCATGGACTCATTGGGCTGAAGGGCCTGTATCCATGCTGTATTGCTCTATGACTCTATGACTTTAGATATGATAACAAAGATGCTTAATGAAGCTATGATTGCCCACCTTATTTTCTTCCCCTGCTTACTGGTATCACATGGTAAAACTGAATAGAAGAAGAATATGCATTTACAGTGACTTTCACACAACCTTCAGCACTTTTCAAAGCTCTTCGCATCCAGTCAAGTGCTTTAAAAACTTATTCACTGCCATAACCTAGGGGATCCAGGCAAATTCACAGAAACATCAGCAAGATCCAAAAGAAAATCACTTGATTTCAATAATGCAAGATGCATGGGTGAGGAAAAGCACATAGGATGTGGCACTGATGGTTTAACAGTAGACATAATTAGGGGAATTAAGGGGAGCACCTCAGGCCCACACTTAAAATTTAAATTCTCCCACCTACCAAAGAAGTGTAATCAAGTGTACTCTTTCTGGCAAGGAAACTTCTAAATTTATAAGGAAAACAAATATCTTTCTCTACCACAGAGAAAACTGGCAACGTTCCAGGGCTGCAAATCATTAATACCAATGAAATTTGGAATCCAGCTATTATTCAAATAGGTCCTCCAGATGTAGCTGCTGTTCATGGGATCTTGCTCTCCACCGTTTGGGTTTCAATTCCCTGCACTGACAGTTACTACACTTCTAAAGTATTTAACAGCTTGAGAAGTGCTGAGGTCGTGCCTATCACAAGTTTCTGATAAAACGGAAAATCCTGGCTCAGAGCCTTTTGCTCCTAATGCTTTCTATCACAGGTGCTGAAATCAGTCCTACCTGCCACTGTCACAAAGAATATCAGCAATCGTCTACCCACAGCTGGTGTTTATAGACTTCCTGCAATCTTCAACTCAATAAAATCGAGTCTTGGCATAGTAAGATAATTGATATACCCCCAATTTCCCTTTTACCTTTTGCAATCGTCCAGCCAATTGTTCCCTTCTTTACTACAGTTCATCTTAGTTGAGAGAATTAGAAGAGGTAATATAAATTACATGGTTCCATTCTAGTGACCTAGCCTGTAAGCCATACCTCTTTACCCAAGCCGTCTAATTTAAGTGCTGTTCCATTCTCTTTCATAGACTTCTCCTGATCTTGAAAAGTCAACCAGATTTCTATATTTAAAATATATATATTGTGTAGATTGGATAGGTCAAGTAGTCTCCTACTGTGTTGTACTATTCTATAATTCTACATCACAAGCATTTTGACTGATTAGACGAGCTTTGCCTCTTATACAAAAACAGCATCATGTTGATGCTGGAAATCTGAAATAAAAGCAGTAAGTGCTGGAAACTCTCAGTGGGCCAGGAAGAGTCCATGGAGAGAGAGAGTTACTGCTTCAATTCAATGACCTTTCGTTATCTTTTGAATGAAAGGTCATTGACATGAAACACAAAATGTGTTTCTCCCTCTGCATAGCTGCAAGTTGTGTCATTTTCTGTTTTAATTTTCCTCTTATGCACTGAGCAATCGAAAAGAAATGTTAAAAAGCTACACCTCTTACATCTTGAAGCATTAAAAAGTATTTTACAGCCAAATTATGGATTTTCACTTTAATTCTCCATCCCACTCCTACTCTGACCTTTCTGTCCATGGCCTCATGCTCTGTTCCTACAAATCCCAATGTAAGATTGAGGGACAGCATCTCATATTACACTCTGTGTAACACATTGCAACTGTTGGTATCCACGCCAAATTCAACAATTTCAGGAACTTGTTTTCTCTGTATTAAAACTGGTCAGTACTGCTATAGGTGATCCATCTGCAATATTAACTTGAATTTTTCTTTTTTCTATGCAGACACTGCTTGACCTGCTGGACATTCCCCACATCAACAACAGCCCTGACCTGAATTTCGCCCCTTCTCAAGTCCCTTTGTTTTCACACTCTCTAATTGTCCTCACTAATCTACTAACCAGGCAGTTTCATAAACTTTGGACTGAGTAACAATGGCTTCACCCTATCAGATATGTTAGGGAATCAAGGGCCTAGGGAGAGGGAGGAACGGAAGGAAATCAGTATAAGGAAGGAAATAGTGCTAGAAAAATTAATGGGCTAAAGGCTGACGAATTCCCAGAGCTGGGTAATTAACATCCTGGAGTACTAAAGTAAGTGACTCTGTAAACAATGATTCATTGGTGGTCATCTTCCAAAATTGTTTATACACAGGAGCTGTTCCTATAGATTGGAGGGTGTCAAATGTAACCACAAATGTAAATGTAAAGTAGGAAGAGAAAAACAAGGAATTACAGACAAGCAAGCTTACCATCTACAGTGGGAAAATGGTAGAATTGTTTTTAATAGTATGGAGAGCAGTCTTAGTCTACAGGGTGATATCAATGTGTTGGTGAAATAGGTTGAGAAATGGCAGATGGGGTTTAATGCAGATAAATGTGAGGTGATGCATTTTGAGAATATTAATGAGGCTAGGACATCCACCACGAAAGGTATGGTCGTAAGGAGTAGTGAGGAACAGAGGGACCTTGCTGTGCAAGTCCAAAGATTCTCGAGGAGAGATTAGGTCTGTTCTCCCTGCATCAGAGGAGGTTAAGATGGGGATATGATTGAGTTATATAATATTATAAGGGATATAGACAGGGTAGATAACAGGAAACTTTTCCCTGTATAAGAGACAGATAAAACTAAAGGACATAGATTTAATGTAAGGGGTACAAGATGTAGAGGGGATCCGAGATAGCAGCACAGGCAGGTAATGAGGATAAGAAGGCATATGGGATACCGGCCTTCATTTGTCAGAGCTCTGAGTGCAAGAGCAGAAGGGTTATGTTCCACTTTATAAAACATATATCAGATCTCAGCTGGTGTGTTGCATGCAGTTCTGGTCACCACGCTATAGGAAAGATGTGATAGCATTGGAGAGGATGCAGAGAAGGTTCACCAAGGTCAACACAAAAGCGCTGGAGGAACTCAGCAGGTCAGTCAATGTCTATGGAGGGAAATTGACAGTCGACATTTCAGGTCGAAACCCTTTATCTGGACCAATCCAGATGAAGGGTCTCGACCTGAAACATCATCTGTCCATTCCCCTCTGTAGATGCTGCCTGACCCGTTAAGTTCCTCCAGCTCTCTTTGTGTTGCTGCAGATTCTAGCATCTACATTCTCCTGTGTCTCCAAGTTCACCAAGATGTGATTTGGGATGGAGTGTTTCAGTTATGAGGAGAGATTAGGTCTGTTCTCCCTGGAGCAGAGGAGGTTAAGAAGGGACATGAATGATTATATAAAATTATGAGGGATATAGACAAGGTAGACAGCAGGAAACTTTTCCTTATACAAGAGACAGATAAAACTAAAGGACATAGATTTAGTGTAAGGGATACAAGATGTAGAGGGGATCTGAGGGGACCCTTTTCACCTAGAGAGTGGTGAGTATCTGGAAAACACTGTCTGAGAGTGTGGTGAAACCAAGAGTCACTGCCAATATTTAAAAAGTACCTAGACGAGCATGGAAGACAATGGGCCAAGTACTGGAAGATGGGATTAATGTGGATAGGTGCCCACTGGTTGGTGTGAACTTGATGAGCCATATAACCTGTTTCCACGCTGTATGACTCTATGACTCTAGAATCTATACTAAAGATGTGATAACATAATAACATCAGATAGCATTAATAGGACTGGATAAAGTCAGCAAGTGCTTACAAAAGGGAAGTCTTGTGTTACAAGTTTGCTGGTGTTTCTTTGAGGATGTAACCAGTAGGATGGATGCGGGAGGGCCAGTCGATGCTTTGTATTTAGACTTTCAAATGCTTTTGACAATGTTCCACATAAGATGTTAGAGTGAAAATTTAAAACGCATGGGATTGGGAGTAATATATTGGTAAAGATTGAGGATAGGTTGACAGAGAGGAAACAGAATAAGAATGAATGGGTCTTTTTCTGAGAGGCAGGCAGTGATCAGTGGGGTAGCACAGGGACCAGTGCTTGAGCATCAGCTCTTCACTATATATTCCAATGTGTTGGATGAGGAACTAAACATAATGATTGTAGGTATCGTTAAGCCGGCAGTGGGTGTGAGCTGTGAGAAGGATGTCAAGACACTCCAATATCTTTTACACAAGTTGGGTGAATGGACAAATATATCGGAGAGGTAGTTTAAAATGGATAAACATAAGGTTATCCACTCTGGTTCTAAAAGCAGAAAGATTGTTAGCTGAATGTTGATAGATGAGGAAAAGAGACCAAGTGCCCTTGTACATCAAGTGCTGAAAGCAAGCATTCAGGTGCAGTAAGCAGTTATAAAGGCAAATGTTATGTTGGTCTTTATTACAAGAGGTTCTGAGTACAGGAGCAAAGATGTCTAGCTGCGGTTGTACAGATCCAGCTGGGACTCCATCTGGAGTTTTGCATGGTGACCTCTTTAATTGACAAAGGATGTTCCTAACATGGAGAGAAGGTGTACTAGTCTGCCTCCTGGGATATCCAGGATAGTAGTGGGAAAATGCTATTGGTCCCCAGAATGAGATCTTGTTAAGTCCTTGAGTTCTGGGGCTACCTTGCCAAGAAGATGTGGTACATTTCATCCCCAGGTAATGCATGGGTTCCATTCTTACAGACATCCTCAAGTTGATTTTGTCCATAAGTCAGAAAATAAACAATAGTTACTCAATAAAGTAACCGTACCTCCACATTACCGCAATGAATGGCATCAAAAGCACTTAAGACTGATAAGAAAGAACAATTGCTAAAAGTGGAGAGAAAGACGAAACTAATTCTGCCATTCATAGTGTAACGGACTCAGTGAATGTCCCTTTAAGATAGAGCATAGTGGTGTGTGTGTGTGTGTGTGTGTGTGTGTGTGTGTGTGTGTGTGTGTGTGTGTGTGTGTGTGTGTGTGTGTATCTGTGTGTCTGTGTGGGTGTGTGTCTGTGTGGGTGTCTTTGTGGGTGTGGCGTGCTTACGTCGACAGAAGATAAAGGACGTAATGACGTTGTTGAAGAAGGCAGTCGAAATCAGTCAGAGAAGAGAGAGAGAGAAAAGGGAGAGAGACACCAGCCTGCTAGTTTCTCTATCGATGGATGAGAAACAATAACTGTGTCTGTTACTACAATCCACGTATGGAAATTGGGAGTAATCCGGTGGAGTTCACTTTGTTGCTGACCTGTAGAAGGAAACAGGTATTTGTGTGGACGACCACGATTCGGATGCTTTTTGGGGTGAGGAAGTCACTAACGAGTAAACACTGAGGTGTCGTTTGGGTTCCATTGTGGAACATGTGGATTTCATAATTACTCTCTCTATATTCTCTACATCTACGTCTTATCTTCAGACAACGGTGGTTGTTGAAGAAGCCTTTGCTCACGTTTCACCTTATGGCTTGCGGAACTGAACTTTAAGAACCATTCCTGGACTTGGAGTTTGACACACACACACACACGACGAGTTTAGTTTTTGGGGTTAATGTTCAAGGTTTAACATTTTTACTTCTAACATTCTAACATTTTTACTTTTATTTTTCTTATTATCGTAAGTAGTTATTAATAAAGAAGTTTTTAACACTGAATCATGACTCAGTGTGTTTCTTTTGTTACTGGTTCGTAACAATAGAAACAAATTTATGTACGTTGGACTTTTGAATTTAATAATATTATGGGAGTTTGCTTGTATGTAGGGATGTCCATCAGTAAGGCATTCGTAACCTGGTGATGGCCTGTCCTTGCATGGTTCTCAGTCTCTTCCACTGTGGTTAAAGAGTGCATTGACATGATGCATCAGGGATGTAGATTGGAGGCGCCTGGGATACATCACTCTGGGCAGTGGTTGCTACTGTAAAACACCTGGCATTACAGATTCCCACAGGATGAAGAAGTCACATGTGCTTCCAGGAAATGAGGCATTCTTTGTGAGGAAACTTTTTACATGAGCCTCATCCCCTACACATAACGGGAATTGAAAACTTTCCTGTCGATGAAAAGGAGAACAGTTAATGTTTGCCTGCATTCAACAAAAGCCAGGTATAATGGCAAATCCCAGATCTCAGGATAATAACCATTCCACACTGAAAACATCATCCATAAAATCACTGAGACACAGGAGAATGCAGACGCTGGAAACTGGTGAAAAAATAAACTGCTGAAGGAACTCAGCAGGTCAGGCAGCATCTGTGGAGGACGAAACAGACGGCTGGCATTTCGGGTTGAAACCCTTCATCTGGACTGAAAGAGTAAAGGGGAGATTAGCCAATATAAAAAGGTGAGGGGAAGGGGTGGAACAAGAGCCAGCAAGTGATAGGTGGATCCAGGTGAGGAGAAGTGATAGGCAGTTGGGGGAGGGAAAGAAGAGTGGAAATATCAATAAAGGCTGGGAGGTGAGAGGTGGAGGCAACAAAGGGCTGCAGATGGTGGAAGCTGATAGGAGAGGAAGATGGAGCATGGAATGAAATAAGGGAGGTGGGGTGGGCAGGTGGGAATATTAGAGGGAGGGGACCCTGTGGGAGGAGTGTGTCGGTGAAGGACTGGAAAGAAACAGGGTGATGGGGGTCTAGGGTGGGTGTAGGAGAACTGGGTAGATCAGGTCGAAAGAGAAAAGGGTGAGAACAGATGACCTGAAATTGGGGAATTCAATGTTCATCCCATTGGGTTGTAGACCATCACTTTCCGGCTACGATGCCTGGACAGGCTCTCTGATACAGCTGTAAGCAGCACTTTGGGAAACATAGCAGAAACCCATGCATTTTGGAGAGTTTACATGACAAGGAGGTGAAGGGTCAATGTGACTGATCTCCACAAAGAGGATAGTCCAAGGACAGCAACATGACTTAAGCCTTTGAGAAAAGATAGAGAAGGAGGTAAAAGGGGGTGGGGAGGGGGAGAATTGCACTATTAATCAGGACAATATCACAACTGCACACAGAGAGGACATAATGGAGGGCTCCTCCACTGAGTCTATATGGGTAGAACTCAAAAATAAGGAAGCTGCAATCACTCTGATGGGACTATACTATGGACCCCTCAATAGCTGCCGGGACATTGGGGAACAGATACGCAGGCAGATTAGGGAAAGGTGCAAAAACAACAGGATTGTTGCAGTGGGTGACTTCAACTTCCCTAATATGCACTGGGACCTCCTTAGTGCAAAAGGTTCAGACGGGACAGATTTGTTAGGTGCATCCAGGAGGGTTTCTTAAATCAATATTTAGATAGTCCAATGAGAGGAGGGGCCGTACTGGACCTGGTGTTGAGTAATGAGCCTGGCCAGGTGACTGACCTTTCAGTGGGAGAACAGTTAGGGAACAGTGACCACAACTCCTTAAGTTTTAAGATAACAATAGATAAGGATAAGAATGGACCATGTGGGAGAGTATTAAATTGGAAAAGGGCACATTAGGCAGGAACTAAGGAGAGTTAATTGGGAGCAGCTGTTTTTGGGCAGGTCCACATCTGACATGTGGAGGGTGTTTAAGGACCAACTGCCCAGAGTCCAGGACAGGTATGTTCCAGTGAGAAGCAAGGACAAGGATGGCAAGGTAAGGGAACCTTGGATGACAAGAGATGGTGAATTTAGTCAAGAGGAAAACAGAAGCATATGTAAGGTTTAAGAAGCTATAATCAAGCAGAGCCTTTATTATCAAGATCAAACAGAGGATTATAAAGAAGCCAGAAAAGAACTCAAGAAAGGAATAAGAAGAGCCAGCAGGGGCTGTGAAAAATCCTTGGCAAGTAGGATTAAAGAGAATCCCAAGGCATTCTATACATACATCAAGACCAAGAGGATAACTAGGGAGTGGGTAGGACCACTCAAGGATAAAGGAGGGAACATGTGCTTGGAGGCGGAGGATGTGGGAAAAATCCTAAATGAATATTTTACATCAGTATTTACCAAGGAGAAGGAGGTGGAAGATAGGGAGATCAGTGTGGAACATACTAATATGCTAGGGCATTTCAAGATAAGGAAGGAGGTATTGCTGGGTCTTATAAAGAACATTAAGGTGGATAAATCCACAGGGCCTGATGGGATATATTATTGGGATATACTATTGGGATATATTATTGGAAGAGGCAAGAGATGAGATTGATGGAGCCTTGACCAAGATCTTCGTGTCCTCTCCGGGCACAGGTAAGGTCCCGGAGGATTTGCAAGTACGTAACGCTGTTCCATTATTCAAGAAGGGAAACGGGGATAATCCTGGAAACTATAGACTGGTGAGTCTCAAGTCAGTGGTAGGGAAGCTACTGGAGAGGATTTTTGGTGATTCTGACTTGATTGAGCTTTTCATGGAAGTGACGAAGGTGATTGATGAAGGTAGAGCTGTGGATTTTGTCTACATGGATTTTAGTAAGGTGTTTGACAAATTCCCTCATGGGAGGCTCATCCAGAAGATTAAGATGCATGGGATCCACGGTGAGTTGGCTGTTTGGCCATAGAAGACAGAGGGTAGTGGTCAATGGGACTTATTCTGGCTGGAGGTCTGTGGCTAGTGGTGTTCTGCAGGGATCTGTACTGGGACTTCTGCTGTTTGCGATGTATATAAATGTATATAAATGGCCTGGATGAAAATATGGATGGGTGGGTGTTGTGTGAAAAGGTTCTTTTGGGTCTTAAAGATGGAGGACTCTGCACACAGCCTTTGGATTTTAAAAATAGTTTAATCACAAAGGCAAACTCAGGGACAGAATGAATGGGAACGGATGCACACTCGCACACACACATGCAGGAGATCACGAACATGAGGGAAATCGCCACAGGGGTGAGATGCACATGTACACACACACACACACACACACACACACACACACACACACACACACAATAAACTGGTTACAAATGATCAAGGAATAAACAATACAATGCCTGAACACCTTGACTCTGGACAAGCATTGGCTCTAACGCTCCCTGGAATCTTTAACTGACTACCCTGAAGTAGTGCACAGCTTACCTCAACATCCTCGGAGAGAGAGTGAGAACCAAACATGAGGCACTTTTTATACTGCTGGAGGGCTGGGTGGTCCAGCAAGGACAAAGGTGTTTAAATGGGCCAGCGGTTAGGTGTGCCCAGGAAAAAAAGGTGCTCGCAAAGACTAATCCATTGGTGTATACCTAATGGGTGGGTTGGAGCCAAACCTTGATTGACAGTGGTGTCCCTTCCAACCCAATGAGCAATGCTATCCTCCGACCAGAGGGGTCAGTGTTGTCACTGTCACATGACAGCCATGTGCTTTCACAGTACAGTGGGTTAGTAAATTTGCAGACGATATGAAGATTGGTGGTGTTGTGGATAGTGAGAATATTGCCAAAGGATACAGCGGGATATAGATCAGTTGCAGATGTGGGCGGAGAAATGGCAGATGGAATTTAATCCAGCCGAATGTGAATTGTTGCACTTTGGGAGATCAAATGTAAAGGGACGGTGCACTGTTAACGGCAAGACCCTTAACAGCATTGATGTGCAGAGGGATCCTGGAATAGAGTTCACGAGCTGGGAAGTTATGTTGCAGCTTTATAAAACTCTAGTTAGGCTGCATCTGGAGAATTGCATTCAATTCTGGTTACTCCATTACAGGAAGAATGTGGAGGCTTTGCAGAGGGCGCAGAAGAGTTTTACCAGGATGTTGCCTGGATTAGAGGGCATGTGCTATCAGGAGAGGTTGGGCAAATTTGGGTTGTTTTCCCTGGAGCGGCGAAAACTGAGGGGAGATCAGATAGATGTTTATAAGATTATGAGAGGCATAGATAGAGTAGACAGCTGGTATCTTTTTCCCAGGGTTATAATGTCTAATACCAGAGGGCATGCATTTATGGTGAGGGGGTTAAGTTCAAAGGAGATGTATGGGGCATGTTTTTCTTTACACAGAGAGTGGTGGGTACCTGGAATGCACTGCCGGAGTGGTGGTAGAGGCAAATACGATAGGGACATTCAAGAGGCTCTCAGATAGGCACATGAATGTGCAGGAAATGGAGGGATATGGACATTGTGTAACCAGAAGGGATTAGTTTAATTGGGCATTTGATTACTAATTTAATTAGTTTTTTATTTCAAAAATATACTTTATTCATAGTAAAAATATATATAGAAAGGAAGAAACAGTGCAAAAACAAAACCCTAACATTCATGGTTGTTACATTTAGTAGCGTAAACTTTAAAGAGAAAAACACACAAACATAACCACTTATGTGGCTCCCTGAGGTGATACCCCTTGCACGGTTCAAGGAGCTTCCCCACCCAACTCTGCCCCTCCATGTGCGGTAGAGGAAGGAGCCTAAACTATGGTCCTTCCCCACAGAGCCTTAGCATTGGCTGCACCGACCTTCAGTGCGTACCTCAGCACCTACTCTTGCAGCCTGGACTGTGCCAGTCAGCAGGATTCCCCTACGGACATCTTGCTGTGCTGGAAGGTCAGCAAGTTTCAGGCAGACTAAAGGGCATCCTTCACCGAGTTGATGACCTTCCAGCAGCACTTGATGACTGTCTCTGTGTGTGTCCCCAGGAACAGCACGTAGATCAGAGAGTCCTCTGTTACACAGCTGCTGGGGATGAACTGGGACACGCACCCTTGCATCTGTCTCCACACCCTCTTAGCAATCCACAGTCTGCAAAGAGGTGGACAACCGTTTCTTCCCCACCGCAGCCATCCTGAGTGCAGCGTACATTGGGGATGATATGTTGTCTTCAGAGGAAACTCTGACTGGGAGAGCACCTCTCACCGCCAGCCAAGCGAGGTCTTGGTGCTTGTTGGCCAGATCTGTTGATGAGGCGTTCTGCCATATGGTTTGGACCGTTTGCTCAGGGAACAAACCCACAGAATCCATAGTGTCCCTGTCCTGCAGTATCTGCAGTACATTCCATGCTGACCAGTGCCTGATGGATTTGTGATCAAAGATGTTTACTTGGAAGAACTCTTCCACAAAGGACAGGTAGTGTGGCAACACTCAGCTGACTGGGGCTTTGCGCAGTAGAGGGGCCAGGCTGATCTTCCACAACACCGGGGACAGGTAGAACCTCAGTATGTAGTGCCCACGTTCTTTGGGTCCACACACCAACTGATACAGCCACACACAAAGGTGGTTATCAGGATGAGGGCAATGTTGGGTACATTTTTGCCCCAATTCTCAGGGGACTTGTTCAGCGTGACCCTTCAGACTCACTCCATCTTGGATCCCCAGATAAACTGGAAGACATTCCAGGTGATTTGCCGAAGCAGAGGAATGACGAAGGAAGAGCAGGCCACACCTGCACCAGGTACAACAGCCCTGAGGGCATATGGCTCCTGATGACCAAGTCCTTCCCAGTTATTGACAGAGAACACCATTTCCACAAACCCAATTTTTGTTTACCTTCCCAATCCGCTCCAGCCAATTCTTGTTACATGTCTCAGCCCCTCCAAACCAGATCCCCAGCACATTCAGGTAGTCAGGCCAGTTACTGAGGAGCATGGCCTCGCTCTTCCTGCCGTTGACTCTGGCCCCCGATGTCAACTCGAACTGGTCGCAGATGCTGATCAATCTGTAAACTGACCATGGATCCGAGCAGAAGACGGCGACATCGTCCATGTACAGAGAGGTTTTGACTTGGGTGCCCCCACTGCCTGGCAATGTCACCCCTCCTATGCTCTCATCCTTCCTGATGGATTCAGCAAAGGGTTCTATGCAACATGGAAACAAGACAGGGGAGAGTGGATAACCTTGCCTGACTCCAGGCTTGATGGGGAAGCTATCTGTCTCCCACCCATTGATTTGAACTGTGCTATGGATATCTGTGAAGAGCACGTCCATCATGTATATGTGTGATATCCTGTCAAAGGCCTTCTCCTCATCCAAGCTGACCATGTGGGCATCCACTCCTCTGTCCTGCACATAGGCAATGGTATCTCCAAGCAACACAAGGCTGTCAAATATCTTCCTGCCAGGTACAGCACAGGTTTGGTCTGGGTGGATCACCTGTCCCAGAGCAGACTTGATCTGGTTGGTGATGGCCTTGGACAGGATCTTATAGTCCACATTCAACAGTGAAATGGGTCTCCAATTCCTGACGTCCTCCCTCTCTGCCTTCAGCTTGTTGATCAGGGTAATGATACCCTTCCTCATGGAGCCTGACACAATGCCAGCAAGAAGCATAGTGTTATACACTTCCAGCAGGTCCAGGCCCATCCACTCCCACAGAGCCGAGTATAACTCTGATGGTAAACTGCCAAGGGAACAGATGGAGCCAATCAGCTCCTCCAGGGATAGTGGCTGATCCGGACTCTCCCAGTTGCTATCACCTAGCACCTCCATGATAGAGGAGAGGAAATTTTGGGAGGCTGTGCTGTCTGTGGTCTTACTGTAATACAGACTGGCATAAAAGGATCTATAGATCCTCAGTATGTCTGTCTGTGAGGATGTTACTGAGCCATCCTCTTCCTTAAGGCTGTTGGTCACAGAGCTCCCCTTGTGAACCTTTCAGAAGAAGAAGCATGAGCACATCTCATCCTGCTCCACAAAGTGGACCCTGGATCAGAAGATGATCTTGGAGGATTCAGTGGCAAAGAGGACAGCTCAGTGGCTCTTGACCCCTTGGAGTTCCTCTCCCACATCCACTCCCCTCGACTGTAGAAGGAGAAGTAGCTGCAAGTCTCTCTGGAATTGGTGCTGTTCCCTCTGACTCTGTCTTGCTTTCTAAACACCTTGAAGATGAAGAACCTCTTGATGTTCTCCTTGGTTGCTTCCCACCAATTAACTGGAGAATCAAATAGGGGCTTCATGGCTCTCCAACCCATGTAATCCCTCTTTAGTTCCTCAATGTTCTCTGGAGTCAGCAGCTTGATATTCAACTTCCACGTCCCCTTGCCTGCCTTCTGGCCCTCCTGGAGGGTTACAGGGGGCATGAAGAAGGTGGTGGTCAGAAAAAGAGGTTAATTTTGTTAATTTCAAAACTAAACTTTATTCATAATAAAAAATATGTACAAAGGAAGAAACCAGTGCAAAATACAAAAGCTTAACATTCATGGTTGTTACATCCAGTAGTGTAAAACTTAAAGAGAAATAAAAACACACAAGCAAACATAGCACCATTGCCACTCACGTGGCTCCCTGGGGTGATACCCCTTTCATTGTTCGAGGGGCTTCCCCACCCTCCTCTGCCCCTCTGTATGTGGTAGCGGAAGGACCCTAGACTGTGGTCCTTCCCCACAGAGCCTTAGCATTGCCTGCACCGAGCTTCAGTGCGTCCCTCAGCACGTACTCCTGCAGCCTGGAATGTGCCAGTCGGCAGCATTCCCCTACGGACATCTCACTGTGCTGGAAGACCAACAAGTTTCGGGCAGACCAAAGGGCGTCCTTCACAGAGTGGATGACTTTCCAGCAGCATTTGATATCTGTCTCAGTGTGTGTCCCTGGGAACAGCCCGTAGATCAGAGAGTCCTCTGTTACACAGCTGCTGGGGATGAACCGGCACAAGGACCCTTGCATCCTTCTCCACACCCTCTTAGCAAATCCACAGCCAGCACAGGGGTGGGTGATCGTTTCTTCCTCACCGCAGCCATCCCGAGGACAGCGTACATTGGGGGTGATATGTCGTCTGTAGACGAAGGCTCTGATTGAGATGGCACCTCTCACCGCCAGCCAAGCCAATGTGACTGATCTCCACAAAGAGGATTGTCCAAGGACAGCAACACTGCCTAAGTCTTCCAAGGTCACACATCTCAGTGATGGCAACTTAAAGAGACCTGAACCTACAAATGCATTATTCATCAGAAAGGTCCAGCAATGATATGGTGTCTCCACAAATCCTTGAGCGTGAGCCCATCACTGATGGGCATATCTGTGCTTCTTGCCCTATGTTAATAGGATTAGCATCTGTAGAGGAAGGCAATCAAATTAAAATCCTCACATACCTTTGTCCAAAGTCTCACCACTAGACATACTGAACTAACCCTTTGTGATCCCCATGGCCATGATGAGGTTTCCAGTAATGGACTGCTGCCAGCAATGTCCCCAATGAGGACACTTTGAGTGAATATCTGAGCAGCTCAATGCATTCCATAATACTTTTAGCACACTCAGTGGACTGCGGAAGGTGTTTGCACAGGCTCCAGGAAGATATGAGCTGTCCAACCAGATCTTCCACTGTCAGCGGTGTAATCCCTATAAATAGCATACAGAGCAACAAAGCAGTATAATTGTACATAGTTCTACTGAGCTTAACAACAGTCCTGATATGAGGCTTCCTGTTCCTGTTTATGTCAGTATAGGCAGAAATTTGTACGTAAAGGCATCAAGGGGTACAGTAGCATAGAGATTAAGTTCTGGACTTGCACCCAGAATTCTCAACCATTGATCTGGACACAAGTTCAAATTCCATCATGGCAAGAGAGGAATTAAATTTTAATTAATTATATAAAATTGGAATTGTATTTAAGAAAACAAAACTAGTCTCAGTAACAGTTGCACTTCCCTGTAGCTGTGACACTTTATATTCTTTTATTGTTGTTACCCTGTACTACCTCAATGCACTGTGAAATGAATTGATCTGTACGAACAGTATGCAAGATAAGTTTTCCACTGTACCTCGGTACAAGTGACAATAATAAACCAATACCAATACCAAGTAGCCTTGAAGCTATTGGATTGACATGAAAATTAAAATTGGTCAAGCAAGGAAATTGGTATTGTGGACTATAAGTGACTCCAGACCCACCTCTGTGGTTGACTCTTAAGTGCCTTCTCAGTTTAAGGACAGACATAGACAGAAAATGCCAGAATTGTCAGTGACATCCATACCCTGTCAGTGGATAGATTTTTTAAAAAATGGTGTGTGACCAACCCTGGGGAAATGTCAATGCCCAGTCCAATTTCATTGAGTCATACAGCATAAAAAGAGGCCATTCAGACCACCACGACAACACTGATCAGTGGGCACCCACCCGCGTTAATCCTATTTTCCAGCACTTGGCCCATATCCTTCTTTACCTTATGTGATTCAAGTTCTAGTCCAGACACATCTTAAATACTGTCAGTGACCCCGCTTCCACCACTCTATCAGACAGTGTATTCCAGGTACTCACCACCCTCAGGGTGAAAAATGTCCTCATCCAAACCCTTCTAAATCTCTTCCCGCTTATTCTAAACCCATACCTTCTTGCTTTATCTTCCTCTGATATGGGGAAAAGTTTCCTGCAGTGTTCCCTATCTATACCCTCATAATCTCAATCATGTCCCCTGTTAAACTCTTAGACTATTGTTTATTGACTACAGCTCTGCCTTCAATACAATAATCCCAAGCAAGCTTGTCACCAAACTCCAAGACCTAGGACTCCACACCTCCCTCTGTAACTGGATCCTTGACTTTCTAACAAACAGACCGCAATCAGTGAGGATAGGCAGCAATACCTCCGATACGATTATTCTCAACACTGGTGCCCCACAAGGCTGCGTCCTCAGCCCTCTACTCTACTCCCTATGCACTCATGACTGTGTGACCAGATTCTGCTCTAACTCCATCTACAAGTTTGCAGATGATACCACCGTTGTAGGCTGTATCTCAAACAGCGATGAGTCGGAGTACAGGAAGGAGATAGAGAACTTAGTGGAATGTTGTCATGACAACAACCTTTCCCTCAATGTCAACAAAACAAAAGAGCTGGTCATTGACTTCAGGAAAGGGGGCAGTGTACATGCACCTGTCTACATCAATGGTGCTGAGGTCGAGAGGGTTGACAGCTTCAAGTTCCTGGGTGTGAACATCATCAACAGCCTGTCCTGGTCAAATCACGTAGATGCCATGGCGAAGAAAGCTCACCAGTGCCTCTACTTCCTCAGGAGGCTAAAGAAATTTGGTTTGTCCCCTTTGACTCTCACCAGCTTTTACTGATGCACCATAGAAAGCATCCTATCTGGATGTATCATGGCTTGGTACGGCAACTGCTCTGCCCAGGACTGCAAGGAACTGCAGAGAGTTGTGGACACAGCCCAGCGCATCACGGACACCAGCCTCCCCTCCTTGGACTCTGTCTTTAACTCTCATTGTCTTGGTGAAGCAGCCAGCATAATCAAAGACCCCTCCCTCCAGGGACATTCTCTCTTCTCTCCTCTTCCATCGGGTAGAAGGTACAGGAGTCTGAGGGCACGTACCACCAGACTTAAGGACAGCTTCTACCCCACTGTGATAAGACAATTGAACAGTTCCCTTATACAATGAATGGACTATGACCTCACAATCTACCTTGTTGTGACCTTGCACCTTATTGCACTGCACTTTCTCTGTAGCTGTGACACTTTACTCTGTGCTGTTATTGTTTTTACCTGTACTACATCTATGCACTCTGTACTAACTCAATGTAACTGCACTGTGTAATGAATTGACATGTACGATCAGTTTGCGAGACAAATTTTTCACTGTACCTCGGTACAAGTGACAATAATAAACCAATACCAATACTCCAGAGAGAACAGCCTCTCCAATCTCTCCTCATAACTGAACTGCTCCATGTCAGGCAACATTCTGGTGAATCTCCTCTGCACCCTCTCCAGTGCTATCACATCCTTCCTACAGTGTGATGACCAGAACTCCACGTGGTACTCTAACTGAGGTCTGACCAACGTTTTGTAAAGTTGGAACATAACCCCACTGCTCTTGTTTTCAATGCCCTGACAAACCCATAGTGCAAAATTTCTAGGCTTACTTCCCTACACAGAGCTAAACTCACAATTGTATTTAATGACAGGATTGTGTATTTGCAGAAAGAAGATAAAGGAGCAAGAATGGATTTTGTAGTAAAACTAAAAGCTAAAGCTGGTGGAAACAATGGTGTCAGGAAGGACAATCTGGGAGGATGCCAATACTTGCTATGCAGATTGGATTTCACATGATGTACCAGGCAGACTGGGGAATTAAATAAGTGCTCAGTTCAGAAACAGTCATGTGAAATAAATTAACAATGTTCAATCCGCTTATGATATAAAATGGAAGGACATAAAAAAAGAGAATCAAGGGAGACTTGGCCAATAATGCCTTTTATGCAGATGTTGCAACAAAATAGGATTAACATCTGCACTGTAGAGGAAGGCAATCAGATTAAATCCTCACATGTATTTGTCCAAAGTCTCACCGTTGATCAGGTTTATTTGCTTTTCAGACCAGTGAGGTTGAAAAACACACTGCAGATGAATTTTAATATGTAGCACTAATGGTGTCACCATTTCAGGGGAGTTTTACACTGGAAAAAGGGCAAAGAATCAAGACAGAGAGAAGAAAGAACATTTGTTGGAATTGAAATACTGAACACAGAAGTTGCTGGAAATCTGAAATAAGAGAACGCTGGTCAGGCAGTATTTTAGTTAACATTACAGATTGATGATCTTTTATCAGAACTGACTTAGATCACGGAACATAGAACAGTACAGTGCAGAAACAGGCCCTTCAGCCCACGATGTCTGTGCTGAGCATGATGCCAAATTACACTAATCCCTTTTGCCTGCACATGATCGCTATCCCTCCATTTCCTGCATATTCATGTGCCTATCTAAAAGCCTCTTGAACACTACTATCATATCTGCTATTTTACTTGTATTACTTTTGTTTCTACTCTTATCTTATACTTATGCTTCTACTTGTATCTACTTCTATCGTATCAGGTTGTTTTGATACAAACTGGATAACGGCTGGTTATCTGAAATTGTTCAATTTCAATGTTGAATTCACTGTGCCAGCATTTTTTTCTCTGTCTCCTCTATTCTCATTCATCTTCTTCTATGTACATGTCTTCCAACAAATCAGTTCTGGTGAATCGGAATTCACCACCCTCTCTTGTCCAGAAGCACCACCATTTGCAGAAGTCAGCCTCTCTTGATCTTCACCCTATTACTAAGATTCCCATCGCTCTCTCCACCCCTCCCACTGCCCCTCTCCTCCCCCAGTTCCTTCCCTACAACTGAAAGCATGTTTCTTCTATCCTTTCCTAGTTCAGATGAGAAGTCATCAACTTGAAATGTTGATTTTGCTCCTATCTCCACAGATGCTGCCTGACTGCCAGTATGTTTCCAGCAATTTCTGTTTTTATTTCATAATTCTCCAACTGTCATTTGATCCTCGATTTGGTTTGTTTTTGATGAGCAGGGTGATCACATACTAGATGAGCACATGTGACACTGAAGTAGCACAGAGTGGGTGTGGAAACTACTATCAGGCTGGGTGTGGCTACCACTTTGAACCCGCAAGCTTCAAAATGAGGGCATTTTTTTGAGCACTGGCTTAATTATTAATCTTCTTGATGTGTTTGCACAGCGAGTGAGATGATTGTTGCTCCAGTTAAGGTTCAGCTTTTCGTTTGCATCATGATTGTACAGGTAGATGAGGCCAGCCACATGTTTTGTTTGGGTTTGGTTTGAGTTGATTGGCAGCAGAGTGGTGTTGCCCTGGTTAGTAAAACTGTCATTGCACGCGTGATCCAATTGCACTGCCCTCTCCATGTAGTTGGCATAGGTAAAGTTCTGTGTTTGGATGGATTGGTAAGTAAATGATAGAAAGCAGGGGTGCCAATACCCTTCTTTGAGGTAGGCTGTTGCATTGAAAACACCAACAGCTGCATTTTCCTCAGGGTTCATCACAAACGTTTTGGGTTGTCACAATGGTTTACATCTCACGGACTAGCTGATGGTTCTCCTTCATGTCATAGACCTTCCAAAGCAACATTTGATAATTGATGGTGTAATTTGCTGCTGCGAGGTCAACAAAAGTGCCACCTGTGCTTAGGTTTCCCCAAAGCTATCCTCAATGCATCGCTTTAGATTCAGTAACTGGCCGGTGCATGACTTACCTGGCCAGAGACCAGTTCATTAGAGGGTAAGTTGTCTTTAGAGAAGTGTTGATTGTCTTTCCCGATGTTAAATGAGAAACATGTATCTTTACTAATCTGATATTCTTTAATTGTGTAGAATAATAACTATTAACACACTACTAACTGTATGCACGGTTAAATTTTATTTGGGAAAAAAAATTCTTTTTAGGTGGGAGGTGTTACAGACTGGGTTACTATTAGTGAATGTCCCTTTAAAGATAGAACAAAATGGTGTGTGTGTGTGTGTGTGTGTGTGTGTGTGTGTGTGTGTGTGTGTGTGTGTGTGTGTGTGTGTGTGTGTGTGTGTGTGTGTGTGTGTGTGTATGGCGTGCTTACGTCAACAAAAGATAAAGGACGGAATGACGTTGTAGAAGAAGTCAGAAGAAGTCAGTCTGAAGAGAGAGAGAGAGAGAGAGAGAGAGAGAAGAGAGCGAGAGACACCAGCCTGCTAGTTTCTCTATCGATAGATGAGAAACAATAACTGTGTCTGTCACTACAATCCATGTATGGATTATTTGGAGTAATCCGGTGGAGTTCACTTTGTTGTTAACCTGTAGAGGAAAACAGGTATTTGTGTGGACGGCCACGACTTGGATGCTTTTCAGGGTGAGGAAGTCACTACCGAGTAAACACTGAGGTGTTGTTTGGGTTCCGTCATGGAACATTTGGATTTCATAATTACTCTCTATGTTCTCTCTACATCTACGTTTTATCTTCAGACAATGGTGGTTGTTGAAGAAGCCTTTGCTCACGTTTCACCTTATGGCTTGCGGAACTGAACTGTAATAATCATTCCTGGACTTGGAGTTTGGGACTTTGCCATACACGCACGACGAGTTTAGTTTTTGGGGTTAATGTTTAAGCTTTAACATTATTATTTCTAACATTCTAACATTTCTACTTTTATTTTTCTTATTATTATAAATAGTTATTAATAAAGTAGGTTTTAACACTGAATCATGACTCAGTGTGTTTCTTTTGTTGCTGGTTCGTAACAAAATTGGGGGCTTGTCCGGGATTGTTCCCCAGATTGACGAGATTCATCCGGGATCCAACCCAAGATTGACAAGGGTGGTCTGAAATCGAACTCAAGTCTGGTACTGGAGGTCTGAGTTTGAACAAATTAGGGTCTTAGTGGACGACTGATTGTGGTCAGTCTGATAAAAATTTCTTTTTAATTTGCTTGTGTGTGTGGAAACCAGCAACAATGGATACGTTTTTGAAAAAATCCACCCCTGGAGGATTGCAGGGGATGAGGAAGCCTGATTTGGTGAAAATTGCTGCAGAGCTACATCTGGAGGCAGTAACGCGATTTATGAGAAAGGCAGATATTCAGAGACTGATAGCTGGCCATTATGTGGAAAAGAAGGTGTTTGAGGAGGAGGTGTTAAAACAGTTTCCTGGCAGTGAACCAGCGATTTCTGAGGCACAGGTGCAACTGGCAAAGATAGAGGCTGAACGAGAACGAGAGCTAACTCAGTTGAAGTTAGAGGCTGAATGGGAACAGGAACTAACTCGGTTGAAGTTTGAGGCTGAGGCAGAGGAGAGGAAGGCCCAGATGGAAATGAGGAGGATGGAGTTGGATAGGGAGGAGAAGGAAAAGCAGCGGCAGCATGAGTTAAAAATGAAGCGAAGGAGTTTGAAATCTGATTCTGATGATGGGTTTTCAGCCAGTAGGGAGGTTCGTTTAGTCCCTCCTTTTGAGGAAGATCAGGTTGATCAGTATTTCCAACATTTTGAAAAGGTTGCTGTGAGTTCAAACTGGCCAAAGGAAAGATGGGCTCTTATGTTACAGAGTGTAATTAAAGGTAAAGCTCAAAAAGCTTATTCTGCTTTGTCTGTTGAGGATGCAGCTGATGATACAAAGGTAAAACAAGCTGTGTTGAAGGCCTACGAATTGGTACCTGAAGCTTATAGACAAAAGTTTAGAGACTTGAAGAAATCTGCAGATCAGACGTACATGGAATTTGCCAATGGAAAGAGAATATGTTTTGAACGATGGTGCATGGCTAAAAATGTAGTTGGGGATTATGAGAAGTTGACAGAATTGATGTTAGTGGAAGACTTTAAAAGATGTGTCCCAGCTGAAATAACAACATATTTAAATGAAAAGGAGGTGGAAACTTTACAAGAAATTGCTAGGTTGGCAGATGATTATGCTTTAACCCATAAATCCAAATGGGGACCACCTAAAACCTTTCTAAAGAGTTATAAGGACAATCCAGGTAAACCGGAGATTAAATTGGGAGGTAATCAAAAAGGGAAGGCTGAAAAGAAGCCAGTGCTGGAGAAACCTGTTGAGCGTACTTGTTATTACTGTAAGAAACCTGGCCATGTAATAGCTAATTGTGCCCTTTTGAAGAAAAGGAAGCCGTGTCCAATGCTCGTTTTCAGGTAATTAAAAATCAAAAAGGTTTAGGAGATGTTAAAGATCAGTCGTTCCCAGAGGTAAAGGCTGAAAAGTTGGAGGAGGTGAGGAAGGAATTCCATTCTTATGTATCAGAGGGTTTTGTTCCACTGAATGATGGGTCACCCCAGGTGCCAGTGAAAATCCTTAGAGATACTGGGGCTTGCCAACCTTTCTTGCTGGACAGTGTTTTAAATTTTGGTGAAGAAACTGACACTGGTAAGGTAAATCTAGTGCAAGATGTTACAGGTGACACCATGTCTCTCCCTTTGCGCAAGGTGATTTTAAAGTCAAAGTTCGTAGAAGGACCTGTCGAGATAGGGATACGACCTAGTTTACCAGTGGAAGGAGTTTCTTTGTTATTGGGGAATGACCTTGCAGATGGAGAATTTGTCCCTGTGGTAAGATTAACAACCAAACCAAGGGTTGATGAGTCTGAGAATGATCCAGATGTTTACCCATCCTGTGCGGTGACTCAAGCTAGAGCTAAAGACTTAGCCAAGGCCGATAGTCTTGTGCAGCCTGATGTTGTTCCCTGTGACAGCCCTAAACAGGAAGAAAATTATGATGACTTGTCTGAGACTTTTCTGTCTTCACCGGAGGATCAAAATCCTTGTATTGGGCCTGAATATAAAGGTTTGTCTTTGTCGAGGAAAGAATTTATGGTGGAACAGACTAAAGACCCTGAGCTTACTGAATTGAGAGAAAAAGCACTATCGTGATGAAATTGAGAAAGTGCCAATTGGATATTATGTCAAAAATGTTGCTCCTAAGATATCTGATATTGATACTGGGGAAGGCCAACTTAGACCAAATATTGTTCCATCAAAACTAAAAAAAAAACAAAATATCCTGCAGAACCTTGAAACGAAGTTGGATCATTTACAAGTTTCACAAAAACAACAGATTAGAGAATTAATTTTAAAATTTAAAAATCTGTTCCCAGATGTTCCAAACAGAACGTCGATAATTACCCATGATATTGACGTTGGGGATGCAAAACCAATCAAACAACACCCATATCGAATGAATGTGGAAAAGAGTAAACTTGTTGACCAGGAAATTGAATATATGTTAGAAAATGATATTATTAGACATTCCACTTCAAACTGGAGTTCGCCCTGTGTTATTGTGCCTAAGCCTGATGGAACTGTTAGATTTTGCACAGATTACAGAAAAGTGAATGCTGTAATGAAGTCAGATGCTTACCCCATTCCTAGGGTGGATGATTGCATAGACAGAGTGGGAAAGGCCAAATTTCTTACTAAGATTGACCTATTAAAAGGGTACTGGTGTGTTCCATTAACAGATAGAGGAAGGGAGATTTCTGCCTTTGTAACCCCTTCTCAATTGTATGAATATAATGTTTTGTCATTTGGAATGAAAAATGCTCCGGCAACATTTCAAAGAATGATTAATTCGGTGATTCATGGGTTAAAACATACAGATGCCTACATTGACGACCTAGTGACAGGGAATGATACATGGGAGGATCATATCTCTGCATTAAAAAGGTTGTTTGAAAGACTTTCCGAAGCCAACCTTACAGTTAACTTGACTAAAAGTGAATTTGGCCATGCCACTATGACGTATCTTGGTTATGTTGTAGGTTAAGGCAAGTTAGCTCCTGTTCAGGCAAAATTTCAAGCAATATCTGAGTTCCCCATTCCCACAGGTACAAGGACTGTTAGAAGATTTTTGGGAATGGTTGAATATTATCGTAAATTTTGTAAAAATTTTGCTGATATTGCTCTTCCCCTATCTAATCTTCTGAAGAAGGGAGTGAAGTTTGTTTGGACAGATCCTTGTCAAGAAGCATTTGAGAAGCTGAAAGCCATTTTATGCTACCATCCTGTGCTCAAATCACCTGACTTTGAAAAGCCATTTTCATTAGCAGTAGATGCCAGTGATGAAGCTGCAGGAGCTGTGTTGTTGCAGAAGGGTGACCTTGATGATATTGACCATCCTGTAGCTTACTTTTCAAAGAAATTTAATGAGCATCAAAAGAATTATTCCACCATAGAGAAAGAATTACTGTCACTTGTTTTAGCCTTGCAACATTTCAGTGTATATGTTTGCACCACTCAGAAACCACTGACTGTGTATACAGATCATAACCCACTGGTGTTTCTGAGCCGAGTGAAAAACAAAAACAGAAGGCTGTTAAACTGGAGTTTAATTTTGCAAAAGTTTGATCTCATGATAACTCACATCAGAGGCAAAGATAACATAATTGCTGATTGTCTTTCCCGATGTTAAATGAGAAACATGTATCTTTACTAATCTGATATTCTTTAATTGTGTAGAATAATAACTATTAACACATTACCAACTGTATGCGTGGTTAAATTTTTTTGGAAAAACTTCTTTTTAGGTGGGAGGTGTTACTATTAGTGAATGTCACTTTAAAGATAGAGCAAAATGGTGTGTGTGTGTGTGTGTGTGTGTGTGTGTGTGTGTGTGTGTGTGTGTGTGTGTGTGTGTGTGTGTGTGTGGCGTGCTTACGGCAACAAAAGACAAAGGACAGAATGACGTTGTAGAAGAAGTCAGTCTGAAGACAGAGAGAGAAGAGAGCGAGAGACACCAGCCTGCTAGTTTCTCTATTGATGAATGAGAAACAATAATTGTGTCTGTCACTACAATCCACGTATGGATTATTTGGTGTAATCTGGTGGAGTTCACTTTGTCGTTAATCTGTAGAGGGAAACAGGTATTTGTGTGGACGGCCACGATTCGGACGCTTTTCGGGGTGAGGAAGTCACTACCAAGTAAACACTGAGGTGTCATTTGGGTTCCATCATGGAACATTTGGATTTCGTAATTACTCTCTATGTTCTCTCTACATCTATGTTTTATCTTCAGACAACGGTGGTTGTTGAAGAAGCCTTTGCTCATGTTTCACCTTATGGCTTGCGGAACTGAACTTTAATAACCATTCCTGGACTTGGAGTTTTGGACTTTGCCACACACGCACGACGAGTTTAGTTTTTGGGGTTAATGTTTAAGCTTTAACATTATTATTTCAAACATTCTAACATTTTTACTTTTATTTTTCTTATTATTATAAGTAGTTATTAATAAAGTAGGTTTTAACACTGAATCATGACTCAGTGTGTTTCTTTTGTTGCTGGTTTGTAACAGAAGTTGATTTAGTTGATTTGCACCCATGAAGTTTGCAAGGAAATTGACTAGAAGCTTGTTAAATCTGCGGCCCAATCTTAAGTAAATAATCAGAATTTTCCTGGATGTGGAACATTTATATCAGCCAGCCTGTCCCTGCTGGTTTGAAATTTTTTTTCCGTTCCATGTGTACATTATCAGTGTCCATTGCTTCACAGTCTATGGGATCTCTTCTATGTGACCTGAGAAGTCCAAAGATCCTTGAAGGTGGCAGCTCAGGTAACTTACATGCTGAAAAAGGCATTCGGGATACTGGCCTTCATTAGTGCGGGCATCGAATACAAGAGCAGGGAGGTTATGCTCCAACTTTATAAAACTTTGGTCAAACCTCAGCTGGAGTACTGTGTCCAGTTCTGATCACCATGCTATATGAAAGATGTGATAGCATTGGAGCGGGTGCAGAGGAGATTCACTAGAATGTTGTCTGGGATGGGGCACTTTGTTTATGATGAGAGGCTGGAAAGGCAATGTCTATTTTCCCTGGAGTAAAGGAAATTAAGAGGGGACATGACTGAAGAGTAGACTGCAAGAAACTTTTCCCTTTATCAGAGGTAGATAAAACTAGGGGACATAGATGTAGGGTAAGGGGGAATAGATTTAGAGAGGATTTGATGGAGACCCTTTTCACCCAAGGGTAGTGAGTACCTGGAATGCACTGCCTGAGAGAGTCATTGAAGCAAAGTCACTGACAGAATTCAAGTTGTCAAAATAAGTACTTTTATTGCCTAGGCACAGAAGGCTTTGGGCCAAGATGGTTTTAATACAGATGGTGCCTAGCTGTTGACATGGTGGGTACCCATCCGTATTAATCCCTGTTTCCATGCTGTGGGACTCTATGACTATGACAACAGCAAGTTCTGGGAAGAGTGAGTCAGGCAGCACCTGTATAGAGAGAAACAGTGCCAACGTTTCAGGTCATTGACCTTTCATCACAACTAGAAAAATAAGTTAAAAAAAGTATGTTTGAAAATGAAAATTAAGGTGAAGACAACAATGAGAATGTTGTCACAGGCTAGAGACCAAGGTTTACCTGGTAAGACAAATGTTAATGGCTCCATTTATGAAAGGGTAAGATAAGGTAAGATGTCTTTATTAGTCACATGTCCATCAAAACACACAGAGAAATGCACCTTTTGCGTAGAGCGTTCTGGGGGCAGCCCACAAGTGTCGCCACGCTTCCGGCGCCAACATAGCATGCCCACAACTTCCTAACCCGTACGTCTTTGGAATGTGGGTGGAAACTGGAGCAACCGGAGGAAACCCACACAGACACGGGGAGAACGTACAAACTCCTTACAGACAGCAGCTGGAATGGAACCCGGGTCACTGGCGCTGTAATAGTGTTATGCTAACCACTACACTACTGTGCCTGCCCCATGATAAGTGTAAACAGAGGGAGAAAAATTAAGACATCAGAGAGGAAGAAATAAAGCTGGAACTGTGAGATATGAAGGATGTGTTTGGTGGAAATATGAAATAAAAGGGAATGCTGGAAATACTCAGCAGATCAGCAGCAGATGTAGAGAGAGGGAGACATTACAACAGAACTGGGTGGTTTTGACACAAATATGAAATGCCAGTTAGCTGAAATTTTTGAATTTGATATTGAGTTCTGGGGGGTGCAACCAGCTGAGACACAAGTTGAGGTGCTGTTCCTTGAGCCTATATTTGGCTTCATTGGAACTGAGTAGAAGACCGAAGACAGAGAGGTCAATGTGGGAGTGGGATGGAGAACTGAAGTGACGGGCAACTAGAAGCTCAGGGTCGTCCTTACAGACTGAAGGCAAGTGTTCTGCAAAAGAGTC
This sequence comes from Pristis pectinata, assembly GCF_009764475.1. Taxonomy (NCBI): domain Eukaryota; kingdom Metazoa; phylum Chordata; class Chondrichthyes; order Rhinopristiformes; family Pristidae; genus Pristis; species Pristis pectinata. The sequence goes on along the minus strand of NC_067414.1, from coordinate 76,667,869 downwards.
ACTCAATCTCTGGTTTCTGCAGTGTAGGGAACACTGCATATCATGAACTCTGAATTCAATACTCTAAACAAGCGATTGCTGTTTCACCTGGAAGGACTATTTGGGTCCTTGGATGATGGAAAGAAATAAAGTAAAAGGGCAGGCACTGCTTCACTTGTAGTTGCAAAGAAGAGTGTCCTAAGAAGGGAAACAGTTGGTGGAGAATTAGGTGTGAACTGGAAAGTTGTAGAGGAAACAGTCCCTTCAGAATGTTGAATGGGAAGAGGAGGGGAAGATGTATCTGGTAGTGGAATCTTGTTGAAGATGACAGACATTATGGAGGACGATCCATTGAATGTGGAGGCTGATGGAGTGGAAAGTGAGGACAAGGGGAATCCTATCCTTGCTTTGGGCAGAAGTGGGAGGCAGTGAGATTACAACTGAGCAAATAGAAGAGACACAGTTGAGAACCCTGTTAATTATGGTAACCCTGTTAATTAAGAGGAAGCCACAGTAAAGGAAAAAAGAAGACATCTCAGAAGCACTGAAGTGGAAAGTCTCATCACCAGAGCAGATGCCATGGAGATAAAGAAGCTGAATAATGGAGAGGAGTCCTTGCAGGAAGAGAAGGGGAGTCGAGGCTGATGTGGGCTTGTATTGGATATTGATTGCCAGAAGGAGACAGAGAAGATAAGAAAAGGAAGAGATGAGTTGGATATGGTCCATGTTAAAGTGAAAGCAAGGTGGAAAATGGCAGAGATAATTACATTTTGAGTTCTGTACAAGTGCAGGAAGTAGCAGCAGAGCACTGGAGAATGAGTTGGTGGAGATGGCCTGAGTCAAACTAAATCAGGATTGTTCCATGGATCCCAAAAAGACTCAGTCATAGCTGCACTCTTAATATGGAGGAAGTCAGTGGACTTTAAGGAGAAGTTACTCCATGTGAAATCAAGTTCAGCCAGGTGAAGGGGGACGGTAGTGGAGGTCTCTGGGCCTCTGTTCAAGGAGGACATGAGTGGCCCTCAGACCATCCTGGCATGGGATGGAGGTGTAGAGGGAGTATCGTCATCATTACAGTCTCAATGTATCTGGACCAGCATTTTGAAATACTAATTCTGCACATGCTATATTCAATCATAACGTCCGTTCAAACTGAAGGAGAGGTTTGTTTTACCCTATGCATGATCAAGCAATCCTCAGCAGACATCTACCATCAACGTCATATTTTTGTCCTGTGAACCAACAATAGATGATGAAAACAGGATCTAGCAACACTATTGCCTGTTGTACAACATACTCACACAGTACCGAGATAAACAATTGGAGATCATGGCAACCATTCAAACACCCAGAGTGGGAGGCTTCCCAACTCTCAACCATGTGAAATGAATACTCCTGAGCCTGCACTTGTCTGTTTACTTAGTAAAATTTGGTTCAGCCTAGCAACAACACGGAGAAAACAGACGCTAACATAAAGCTTGACAGCACAAGAAGACTGCAAACTAGCAGCCGAAAAAAATGACAAAGTGCTGACAGATTATTTGTATCAAGGATAAATATCCAGAAATGAAAGCGGTATAACTAAGTATCAAAAAAGTCTTTATTAAAAGCAGCAAATAACACATGAACCTTTTTGCAATAAATGAAAAGAATAAGATAAGATATCTTTACTAGTCACATTTACATAGAAACACACAGTGAAATGCATCTTTTGCGTAGAGTGTTCTGGGGCAGCCCACAAGTGTCAACATAGTATGCCCACAACTTCCTAACCCGTACGTCTTTGGAATGTGGGAGGAAACCAGAGCACCCTACCACATTAAAAATGGTATGGCACAGTGGCATGGCAGGTAGCTCTATTGCCTCAGAACTCCAGGGACCCACGTTAATTCCTGACCTCTGGTGCTGTCTGTATAGAGTTTGTACCTTCCCCTGTAATGGCTTGGGTTTCCCCTGGGTGGTCCATGTTCCTCCCACATCCCAAAGACATACCAGCTAGTAACTTAATTAGTTACTAATTAAATGTCTACCTAAATTAACACCTAAATTAATTAAATGACCCCTGTGGTAGGTGGCTAGTAGGTGAATCAGAGTGGAGTTAATGGGCAGGTGCAAGAGAGTTGGTTACAGGGAAATAAGTGGGGAAAAGGGATTTACAGAAGTGCTATAAGACCCATTAATGATACGATGGGCCAAATAGCTTCCTTCGATGGCATATGAAAATATGATAGATTTTTTTTAAAACTCAATGGGCCATATGTTTCTTTTAAATTCTGACAAGTTTAGAACTTAAAACAACTGAACTGGAACCCAGAGCAGACATTTTTCTGTCAGTTTTCACCCTGATAACAGCACCAATGGGGGACTTTCTCAAAGTACAAAAGTGATGAGATAAACTTTAATGAAGAAGAATGATGTTCAAAGGCTAGAAACTCATGACTTGCAAAACCGTACAACTAAAGTAATAGATAGCACTTCAAAAGAGACTAGAGAGTTTTACTTCAGGACATACACACAAAAGAGTGAATTACAGACGTTGGACTTACAGAACTTTTCAGCTTTCATTTTGGCTTGGTGCAGATTGACTTTTCATTAATGGTCTGAGCAATTGTGGGATCAATCAGGTTATTTTGAGACAACCCAAAGTGAGGGGCTTGATTCCCAGGTAAGAGATCCCCAGTTAGCTAGTCTTTACTTGCAACTTTAATCAAGGACCAATACGGTTTTTTTTTAATGGTGACAGTCAAAATTGGGTATTTTCAGTTATTAAAAAATACTTTATCAATAGATAGGTCAATCTATTTCTGTTTCTATGAAGCACAACTAAATTGATAGTCTGTTCATAAAAGATGAAAACAGCTTATTTTTATTTGAACCACATGCCTTTTCCCAGCAAGCCACTTAATGCTTTGCTCTCAAGCATGGTAGCTAACTCCAGTTAAAGTCAAGAGGTTGTGGGATGTGGGTTTTCACCCATAGTTCTGCAGTAACGTCGTGGGAATGGGCATAGATTCTCTAGAGGAAGATAAAAAGGAAAAAAATCAAATGACAGTCGAAACAAAAGTGCGCACTTTCAAAGCAAGATTCAATACTGAAGTAAAGAATTCGGTAAACACACATGCATACTCAAAGTCATAATACCTTATTAAAATTTACCACCATCAACCAGATCACTACTGTCAAAACAATGACCAGCACATCCCACAAATAAATGTACATTTTGAAAACTTGTGGCATTGCTAAAGCAAAATGAATGAAATTAATAAATTCTGATTGATTCCCATTTATTAGCAGCACAGAGTTTTACTGGGGGAGGGGAGAAATAAAAAATAATTTATCCAATTAAATTTGTAGGGATCTTCTTTTTGTTTTAAAACAAAAAAAAATTGGTGGAGTCGTAGATAGCAAAGAAGGTTGCCCAAGGATACAGCCGGACATAGATCAGCTGGAATGTTGGGCGGAGGGGTGATGGATGGAATTTAATCCAGGCAAGTGTGAGGTAATGCCTTTAGGAAGTCGAATTCTGGTTGGACGTGTAGAGCAAATGGCAGGGTTCTTAGGAGATTTATGTACAGAGGGACCTTAGATTACAAGTTCATAGCTCACTGTAAGTGGCATCACAAGTGGCCAAGATAGTGAAGAAGGTATTTGATGTGCTTGCTTTTGGAAGCCGAGGCATTGAATATAAGAGTTGGGATGTCATGTTGTTGTTGTACAAAACATTGGTTAGACAACACTTGAAGTATTGTGTACAGTTCTGGTTGCCACACTGCAGAAAGGCGATGGTAGCAATAGAGAGAGTGCAGAAGAGATTCACCAGAATGTTACCTGGAATAGAAGGCTGCAGTTATAAGGATAGATTGGAAAGGCTGGGTGTAGGAGACTGAGGGTTGACCTTATAGAGGCTTATAAAATTATGAGGGCCCCTTAGAGGATAGATGGTCTTTTTCTCAGGGCAGGGGAGTCTAGAACTAGAGGACACAGGTGAGGAGGAGAAAGTTAAAGGAGATTTGAGGTAAATTATTTACACAGAGGTTGGTGATTATCCAGAATGAGCTGCCAGAGGAGGTGGTACAAGCAGATACAGTTACAATCTTTATGAGGCATTTGGACAGGTACTTAGATAAGAAACATGTAGAGGGATATGAGCCTAATGCAGGCAAATGAGATTAGTGTACATAGGCATTATGATCAGCATAGATGAGGTGCACCAAAAGGACCCAATTCTGTGCTGTATGTTCTATGATTCAGGACTAATTATATGCAAGATTTTTATTCACCCAAGGCATTAAGCAATCAGGCACTCTCTCCAATTATCAGTCAGTTAACCTCCCATGAAAGACAAATGATTAGGTCTTCAGATTGCGTTAATAGTTATTTGATTTAGAAATCCACATTACCTTCCTGCTGTACTTCAGTGAGCTGAGGTTACTTTATACTATTCGAAAGACTCATACTCTAAGAATCACCAGTTAATGATCAACAATCACCCAAAACAAAGTCTCAGTCTTTAAGAATCTATTCATAAAAGATGTAAACAGCCTATTTTTCTTTCAACCACATGCCTTTCTCCAGAAAGCCACCCAATACTTTGCTTTCATGCATGGTAGCTAACTCCAAGGAACCATGGGTGACAAGAGAGGTGGAACAACTAGTTAGGAAGAAGAAGGCAGCATACATAAGGTGTAAGCAGCAAGGATCAGATAGGGCTCGTGAGGAATATAGCAAGGAAGGAACTTAAGAAGGGGCTGAGGAGAGCGAGAAGGAGACATGAAAAGGCTTTGGCGAGTAGGGTTAAGGAGAATCCCAAGGCTCTTTACTCGTACGTGAAGAGCAGAAGGATGGCTAGAGTAAAGGTAGGTCCGATTAAAGACAAAGGTGGGAAGATGTGCCTGGAAGCTGTGGAAGTGGGTGAGGTTCTCAATGAATACTTTTCTTCAGTATTCACCAAGGAGAGGGGTCTTGAGGATGCTGAGGACAGTGTTGGTAAGGGTAATGTTCTAGAGTATGTGGATATAAAGAGAGAGGATGTGTTGGAGCTGTTAGAAAATACTAGGACAGGTAAGTACCCGGGGCCTGAAAGAATATTCCCCAGGCTGCTTTGGGAGGTGAGGGAGGAGATTGCTGAACCGTTGGCTAGGATCTTTGAGTCCTTGTTGTCCACAGGGATGGTACCGGAGGATTGGAGGGTTGCGAATGTTGTCCCCTTATTCAAAAAAAGGTAGTAGGGATAGTCCAGGGAATTACAGGCCAGTGAGCCTTACACCTGTGGTGGGGAAGCTGCTAGAAAGGATTCTAAGAGATAGGATCTATGATCATTTGAGAATCATGGACTGATTAGGGACAGCCAGCATGGATTTGTGAAGGGAAGATCTTGCCTCACTAGCCTGATAGGGTTCTTTGAGGAGGTGACCAGGAAGATTGATGAGGGTAGTGCAGTGGATGTGGTCTACATGGATTTTAGTAAGGCGTTTGACAAGGTTCCGCATGGTATGTTCTTCAGAAGGTCAGAGGCCAAGGGATCCAGGGAGGCTTGGCAGTGTGGATTCAGAATTGACTTGCCTGTAGAAAGCAGAGGGTTGTGGTGGAGGGAGTGCATTCAGATTGGAGGGCTATGACTATTGATGTCCCACAGGGATCGGTTCTGGGACCTCTACTTTTTGTGATATTTATTAATGACTTAGATGAGGGGTGGAAGGGTGGGTTAGCAAGTTTGCAGATGACACAAAGATCAGTGGTATTGTGGATAGTGTGGAGGGCTGTCGAAGCTTACAGAGGGATATTGATAGGATGCAGAGCTGGGCTGAGAAGTGGCAGATGGAGTTCAATCCGGAGAAGTGTGAGGTCGTACACTTTGGAAAGACAAACTCCAAGGCGGAATACAAGGTAAATGGCAGGATGCTTGGCAGTGTAGAGGAGCAGAGGGATCTGGATGTTCATATCCACAGATCACTGAAAGTTGCCACACAGCTGGATAGGGTAGTTAAGAATGCTTATGGGATGTTAGCTTTCATAAATCGTGGGATAGAGTTTAAGAGCCGCGAAGTAATGATGCAGCTTTACAAAATTCTGGTTAGACCACACTTAGAGTACTGTGTCCAATTCTGGTCACCTCATTATAGGAAGGATGTGGAGGGATTAGAAAGGGTGCAGAGGAATTTTACCAGGATGCTGCCTGGATTAGGGAGTATGGATTATGAGGAGAGACTAAAGGAGCTAGGGCTTTACTCATTGGAGAGAAGGAGGATGAGGGGAGACATGATAGAGGTATACAAAATATTGAGAGGAATAGATAGAGTGGACAGCCAGCGCCTCTTTCCCAGGGCACCAATGCTCATTACAAGAGGGCATGGTTTTAAGGTAATGGGTGGGATGTTCAAGGGAGACGTCAGAGGGAGATTTTTCACCCAGAGAGTGGTTGGTGCATGGAATGCGCTGCCTGGGGTGGTGGTGGAGGCTGATACGTTGGTCAAATTCAAGAGGTTGTTAGGTAAGCATATGGAGGAACTTAAGATAGAGGGATATGTGGGAGGAAGGGGTTAGATAGTCTTAGGAGTGGTTTGAAGGTCAGCACAACATGGTGGGCCGAAGGGCGTGTATTGTGCTGTATTGTTCTATGGTTCTGTGGTTCCAGTTAAAGACAGGAGGTTTAAATGGCAGTCAAAACAAAAATGTGCACCTTTAAAGCAGGCATCAATACTGAAGAAAGGGATTCGACTGGGACTAGTGACCTAGACCGAGAGATTCTAAGCCTGTTTCTTCACAGACAAGGATACAATTATATTTAAAAGTAAAATTGATTAATATTTGCACAGACATGTCTAATAATTTGTAACGAAGAGGTTTAATTCAATATGCATCAAGAGCTCAAGCACTACCTGACAGAGCATAACCTGCAGTTTAGTGATAAATAGAAAGGAAAGTTCCAGTGCAGTTATAATTAAAATTCAGCAACAAGTTTGGTACATCCTAATGAAATAACAAATCCTACCTTGGCAATGACAAGTTCGATCGGGGTTTCAGTTTTAATTTTGAATGGATTTTTTTTAAAGCTTTTGCTTCTTTACTACCATGAACTTTCATGAGGGATGGAGACAATGTTGATTTAGGATGTTCAGTGCTTCTTATTTAGGAGGTTACTCACACTATTACATCTGAACTGCACTGACACACTATTACAAGCACAACATGATGTACTGCTATTATTAAAACCAGTTAAGTAGTAACCCAATAGAGATTATTCACAGTCACTCATGAGTGACAGTATTAGATTAAATCTGCTTGCCAACAACTGTAAATCAAGTCATCAGATGAAAATATGTTCAGCTTCACCAATATGAGGTAATGTTACTTTACTAAAGCTTCCTGTTTATCTCCATGTTTTCCCATTTTCTACTGTTGTAGGCAGCTTGCCAACACATTCCCTGCCTGTCAGTATCCAGCATTATTCCATGATCATCTGGCAGGAGACTATTAAAACAAAGCTTTGTCTTAAACGTCAGACTCTCTTATCCACCACAGGACAAAAGGCTTCCTCTGTGACACTCAACCACTGAGGACCACAAAGTAATGAAACCAGTTTGAGAGAGATTGATTTATGTGATAGATAGTCCTGGGTTTCAAGCTCATAACCTTCAGTTAGTTGGCAAAGTAACAAAAGTAAAATCATTCTTCTTGCAGAGGAGGAGGAACTTCAGCAATAGTGAAATGTAGTATCCTCTCAACAGCCTGATCTCAATTCTTGGCTGATATATGGCTCAGTATCAAAAATGGTAGTTTCTCTAACACTTTGGATATTGAATATGGCCTCTAACAATCTAAACAGTGTTCAGTTTCTGAAATCTGAATAATCCAGGGTACCGAGGATTGATGATCATGTATAAAGTGTGTGTGCGTGTATATGTGTTCTGGTGGGGGTCATGGCTGGCAGAGGTGAAAAGCTAAGTAGCTTCACACGTATATTGCATAAGTGTAGGTGTTAGAAGGAATATGGAAATTCTAAATAATCACTGTACCACTGTGCCACTCATGTTAGTCATGAAGTCGTTTTGCTATCCAACATTGCTATTAGTGGTGCAAGTGTTAGATGAACCCAGTTCTCCATTGTTCATGAAAATCAACATACTGCAGGTATTGGGATTCTGAATAAAAGACAGAACATGTTGGAAACAATCAGTAAGTCAGGCAGCATCTGCGTAAAGAGAAACAGGGTTAACGTTTCAGACAAAGATCCTTCCTCAGAACTGCGAAAGTGAAAACATAAGCTAGTTTTAAGTTTCAGAAGGGTGGTGGAGGGGTGGATAGGACAAAGGGGATGCCTCTGATAGGGCGAGCCCTGGAATGCCCAGGTGATCCCAATGTTTACAGAGCTGCATATTTAATAACTTAATGAGGGAAGTTAGAGAGAGAAAAAACAAAGGGACATATTAAAGCTGTGAATTGAAAGTCACCAAAAGTACTTGCCCCAGAGTTTCTCATGACAGCCTACTTCTACTTTCCTCAAAGACCTTTGTCCAGTGTTCTTTTCCACACCCACGCTTTCCAGTTCTAACTCAGCAGCAGTACCCATGCCTCAAACTGCCACTACAGTTACCAAAATTTCGAACGCAGTGAAGTCTTATCGCTTGACATGCAGTCCATTTTTATTTTCTCCACATAAGGTCCATTCCTGACATCTTTGTCGCCAGTTTGTACTGTATGTATGGATTCTCATTCTAATGGCATGTATAGCTAGAAATAAAATGAATGACTGAGAGACAAAGAGAACTGCTGAACCACATGAATCTTGTTGATTCCATACTCTTCAACTTTGTAGTGCTCGTGAGTATTCATCGTACATACATATCGCACATTTCCATGTTTTACTGTGCGATATGGTTGAAAAGCTATAGGCAGTGCAACTCCTGCTAATTTGCCAGACCAAAAGTCTAATTTCAGATGGTTTGCATTAGGGCAAAGCTTGCAGCTGCTTGAACACTAAATGTTGCCGGAAACAGGACATCCAGTTAAAAGTGACTTGTGCAGCTGGGTCAAGAACTCAAAGATGGGAAAAAATCTATTAAGCACATCCAGTTTAACTTAACAGATCTATACAAAACTATGTTCTCATCCCCCTGGTCTCTAGACTCCCTTGAAAATTGATCTTCAGTCCTAATTCAAGGTCAACATTCAGAAAGGAGAGAGAGATAACATGCAAGTCAATCATTCACAATTGAGAACATGTTAAACATGAGAGAATACAATTTACTTTGGTAATATTATTATTATTATTATGCAAATGTATTATGCTCCTCTTATGAAATTCTCTCATTAATTCAATTGGGCTGATAAATGGCCTGAAAATGAATCATTCTGTTTAACTGAATAGGATGATAAGAACAATCTCATTCATTAATATGGTATGATCACCAAGAGGACTATGTGTTCTTATGTAGCTTAGTGCAAAGGCTAAATAATATTTCTGGAAGACAGTTTTGTGAATCATTTTCAGAAGTAAAGCAAAATAAAAAATATTTGATCTTGTTATAGAATAGACAGTACAGGCATCGCCATGTGAAGAAAAAGGGAGAATAAATATTATTTACTTAAGTATGATTAAATTGGTGTGTCTGAAAAAATATAACTTCTCAACATTTGTGTTATAAATATTTCATCCCCCCCCCCCCCCCCCGGGAAAACCAGTGTTATACTTTGTTTAATTAGCTCCAATTTAGTTTCTCACAGAGCAAGAGATAAATTCTCACGGAAAGGGCTATTGCATGATGCTTGATGATAAGAAAACTGGAAAGCAAATGTGAAGGAAAATCAGTTTATAACAAAGAGCTATCACTACACTAGGGATAACACCGAGTTTCAAAAATTTTGCTGATGTTTGTAAATTGCCTAATCGTTGCTCTGAAGGTTTATGATATCATGCGAACTGAATTATAATCTTGCAACTCATTTCAGCCATCTGCTTGCCTGTATATATTACATTGTATTCTTGCAGCTGTAGATCATTGAAGCAGTAATTGTGATATCTCTGGAGACAATAGTCATCCAGCTGTCCTGGCAAGAGTAACCACTAAACCTTGCAGGAATGTTAGCATTGTACTCTAAAGGTCAATAACAAAAAATAATTTTACCTTCACACATAAGCCAAGGAAGAAAGATGAAGGGCAACTAAGATGTTTATTTCAAAAGGGACTTTCAAACATGTGGCTAAAACTACCACAAAACCCAGTGTACTATCATATTTCTCCTGCTATAAATGATGTCATATCCAGTCTGGAGTTTATTTTTTGTTCCCAAGCAGTCCCCAATCAATTATTTGCATCCAGATTCTCATGAGGATATTTTGTATGCTTCAAATGTTACTGTTTATATTATCCACAATCTGGCCTCCAAAACGATGTGAAATTAAATCTGTGAATACCAAATACACATCTGGATTCTGCAATATTGATCACATTAAAATGTCCTTTCCATATACAAAAATAGATTAAGTAATAGGATGCCCTCCGTGGTGTATTAATGCACTGTTTCAGACTCTGCTTGGAGGAGCATTTGACCTTACACAGATCTCACAGAACAGCAACATTCCAAATTCATTCAGATCATCAGGTGACACATTAAAGAGAAAAGGTACTTCTGGACACAAGGAGGAGATGGGGGACAAGTCAACCTGGATCGCAAAAGGCAACGATGACCTGCTCATTCTCATCAAGAGGAATTGGGATGAGGGAGAAACTATGAAGAGAATGTCTAAACTGATACAGCCTCCAACAAATTCACCAGCTTTGTATTACCCACCATAGAAAATACTGAATTAATTTACTCCAGATTTCTAACCTCGCTAGAAATATAGGTTGATAATCTAGCTGATTAACCCAAAATAAAACTATCTGCTTTAAGTGGTCTGTGCTTTCATGTTTGCTGGGGAATAAAAGAAATCTGAGCCTCTTGCAATCAAGCAATGAAAACAAATGAACTGTCCAACTGAAGTAATATGCAAGCCATAGTTTTTATGCTGAACTCCATAAAGAATATTATCTACTGACCTCCAGTGAACCATACCCTGGAAATGATTATTGCTGCTATTGATGTATGAGAGAGCAAAATACCAGGAGAGCAGCATGTCACCATTTGGACTTCACCAGATGCTTCCCTCTGTATTCAACCAAAGAAATTGTTCTCATCAGGAAATTATAATTCCTATAGGACCGAAGCTTGCCTTTAAGTGCAAAACTTCCAATAATATAGCATGTATTAAACAGTGCTGATAATCTTACTGAAAAAATATGATTTACAATCTATTCTCTTCTGCACGCCAAATGAGGACAAGGCTTGAAATTTCCTTCAGAAAGTACACCTATATTAGAAGGAGTAAACAGAACATAATCTGCCCCAAGAAATTGCAAATGAAACTTTCCTCTAATATTCACCAATAACATTACTGATCATCCCTGAATCTGGTTTACTGAATGTTGCTTGGTAGCTGAATATACCATTTGAAAAAGTAGCCTTCAATCATCACTCCCAATCCAATTATGGCAAACACCCTACAATCTAATGTGATGGTAGAAGAGGCACAGCAACATTCCTGAGGTAGATGGTGTACTCTAAAGGACAACTTTGTCAAAACTATGCCAGCTTCTTAAAAAATGTCCCAGAACAATGGTGTAATTTTTATTGCCCCTATTTATGAATCCCAGGATCCAATACTCTTTACCAACTCTTCCCTCAACGCGTTCTGTGATCTTCAAAGCTCTATGTACATGTACACCCAGGTTCTACTGTCCCTGCACATCTTTTCAAACTGTGCCAGTCAACCTGCATGGTCTCCTCATTCTTTCTGTCAAATTACATTTCATCACACTTCTCCATCCTTTGCAGTTCTGCACGCCTATCTATAGCTTCTTGAAGTCATCAACTTTCTTCTGTACATCCACTGAGCCTCCAAATTTAGTGTACTCTGCACACGTGGAAATTTTAACCAGAACACCCATACCCAAGGTGTCAATACACATCAAAGAGAACAGTGGTTTGAGTGCTGAGCCCTAAGGAACACCAGTATCTCCTAAACTCCCTTCTGAAATTCTATATTGACATTTACTGCATTCCATTCTTCATCCTTTTAAAAAATACAGTCGACACAATTTGCCTCAAACAAACTAGCATCACATTTCTTAAATTATGCATTTTAAAAGAATCTGATATCTTTGCATGTTAATCAATTTCAAAGAAGTAATATGAATAATACAGTACTTCTCATAATTTGGGAGGCATATCAGTCAAGTAAAGTTTGTACACAAGCTAATATATCCACCAAGTGCTTTAGTGTGTCCGCAGAAGCAGAAATTCACTGAAGAAACCTTGATATGAAACTTAATTAAAGTCTCCTATTTTACTTCCAAGACTGAACAGGAACCACAAAAGATCAAAAAGGATGCCTTTCATGATCAAATACAGCTATCATTCCTGGGAGTTCAAAGGCACAGAAATTGCCTGATGGATTTACCTGATGTCATGTTTATATCTACAGAGCAGCATTTTCAACAGTCCTTCTGCTTTGGCAGGCTGTCAGGGTCGAGGATGACTTGCTTCCACTCCAGTTTGGTAAGTTCTGACATAGTTGATGAAGTCAATATGGAGCTTGCAGAGTCTGCCACAGGAGATGCTTGAAAGGGCAGGCAGTGTGTTGCTTTTGAGCTGGTACACTCCTTCTTCTGTTTACACTGGACTTCTGTGTGCTCTTGGCTCATAGACTCAAGACTCTCCATGGCATCCCAAATGCTCCTTCTCCACTTTGAATGGTCATGAACCAGGGATGCTACTCCTTTTCCAAAAGGCTTCAAGATCTTCCTTGCATGTGTTCCTCTGTTCACTGACTAATCTATTCCAAGTTCCGTCAGAGTAAATGAATGCTTGTTTTTGGTGTCTGGTGCTGGGCATGCAGGAAAAGTGGTCTTACCTACAGAGCAGATTGAATTTAACTAGAGATTCAATGGTGGGGATGCTAATGCTTATCCTTCCAGTGGCTTTGAAGGATTTTGTGAAAACAGTGCTCGTGGTGATTTCTCCAGTGCTTTGAGATGCCTGCTGTACTAGTCCAGGCCTCAGAAACTTATAGGAGAGAGGGGGTCATGCTGTCTGTTATACAGTGAGTTTTGTGCTATGTTTGAGCTCTTGATGTTCACTCTTTTCCTGCGAAAGTCAAAGGCTGTACAGTCACGTTGAAGGCAATGGTGAATTTCCTCATCAACATCTGCTTTTATTGATAGGTGTCTCCCAAGATATGAGAGGTGGTCTGCATTTCTGTTAGGGATTATTCTGGATTTATGAAATTATGGATTAATTAAAATGAGAAACAGTCTTCAGGAAATAAAAAAATGTTCACAATTTAACTTCAACTGATACTTTAAGACTATTGAAACCAATCATTGAGTGTGGGACATTCTCTGATTCTGTACCATTGAAACTACACAGGGGAAAACAATAGATGAATGGTCATGTTAATTGGTGCTCATTGAAAACTTCAGGACAAGATCAGGGAAGGCATTAAGTGGCCATCTCCAGTATTAGCACTTGGTTAAAGGCATATCCCTGCCTCTTAATGCACAGTTCAGGACAGGACTGTTTTGTCACTTAATTTTCTGGCTAGTTATATATTCAGGGAGCCATCCCTCAACACTGTAACAAAAGAGGGATAAGATAAGATACGATATCATAGAACCATAGAACAGTACAGCACAATACAGGCCCTTTGGCCCACAACGTTGTGCCGACCTTTAAACTTCACCTAAGACTATCTAACCCCTTCGTCCCACATATCCCTCTATTTTAAATTCCTCCATATGCTTATCTAGCAATCTCCTGAATTTGACCAATGTACTTGCTTCCAGTATCTCCCTTGAACTTCCCACCCATTACTTTAAAGCCATGCCCTTTTGTATTGAGCATTGGTGCCCTGGGACAGAGATGCTGGCTGTCAGAGTATTCCTCTTAATATTTTGTATACCTCTATCATGTCTCCTCTCATCCTCCTTCTCTCCAAAGAGTAAAGCCCTAGCTCCCTTAGTCTCTCCTCATAATAAGATATGTTAGATAAGATATCTTTATTAGTCACCTGTACATCAAAACACACAGTGAAATGCATCTTTTGCATAGAGTGTTCTGGGGGCAGCCCACAAGTGTCGCCATCCTTCCGGTGCCAACATAGCATGCCCACAACTTCCTAACCTGTGCGTCTTTAGAATGTGGGAGGAAACCAAAGCACCCGGAGGAAACCCATGCAGACACGGGGAGAACGTACAAACTCCTTACAGACAGTGGCCAGAATTGAACCCGGGTCGCTGGCGCTGTAATAGTATTATGCTAGCCACTACACTACCATGCCTGCCCTCTACACTACCGTGCCTGCCTTGAGTGAACAAACATGTGCATGCACAAGCATTGTCTGCATACTGCAGCTCAATGACTGAGGCTGGGGTGTCTTTGGGTCCAGAGTTGATGTAATTGTCTTGTAGATTAGGTCAGCTCCAGTGGGAAGCTTGTTGCATTAAGGTGCAACATTGCAGCAAGAAAGATTGTAAGAAGTGTTGGGGCAATATCGCGTTGGGACAATATCAGTGTTGGTACACCCATTTTCACTGAGATGAGGTTGTCGATTTGTGACTGATGTTCCTTTCCATCAAATGTTAAATCTTCAGCAGGGATACTGTCAAATCTTGAGGCCTTGTTGTCTTTCAACTAACACAGGGCTTTCCTATTTCTTGTCCATTCGGAGTATAGGACCAGATAGTTTGCTGTGGAATGAAGTCAAGGGTGCTCACAGCAAGGACAGTCAGGGATGAGGAGTTCTCCAAATTATTCCTCCTCATGGCTACTGACTGTCTCTCTGTCTTTGACAGTGGTGGAGAATCTGCAGACTGCAGATACTGGAACCTGGAGCAAAAAACAAACTGCTGGAGGAACTCAGCGGCACAGGTAGCATCTGTGGTGGGAAATGGACAGTCAATGTTTTGGATCGAGACCCTTCATCTGGAGTCTGCACCTGTCATGGCCATCAGTGAATTGCTGGACCTCTTGCACTCATTCCACACACAATCTGTTCTTTAGATTACAGGCTTTATGTTGGATCTCACTCTTTTAGTGCCTAGAAGGTTGTATCTTTTCCCTTGATGGATTTTCCAATCCAAGAAAGCCTTGTGTTTAACTAGCTTCAGGATTTTCTGGTCATTCACTTCAAACCAGTTCTGGTGACTTCTGGTAAGTAGGCTGCTTTTCTAGTACGTCTGCAATAACTCCTGTCAGCTCACAATGTAGTATTGAAGCTGGTTATCCACACAATTATATTACAATTTGGAGGTTGTAACTTGTTGACACCATTGTGGGAAAAACTCGTTGAGATAATAATTGCAGGGAAGTAAGTATTCCAAACCAAAGTGCGGTATATACCTCGGTCTCAGGGAAAGAACACATTCTAAGGCTCACATGTAGTTAGCTGAAGTCAATGTTGCAGCAATGTCTTGACTCTGCTCACCTGTAGTGACAGGTTATTTGGACTGTTTATTTTTAATACTGAATGGATTTGGTGGCTACGTTTCATGTATCACAAATGTTATGCCTCTCCCCAACTCCAAGCCACAATTTTTAAAATGAAAACTCAACTGTTCAGTGACATAGGAGAGTGTCTGTTTCCCATGACCTTCCCTGCTCTGCCTCCATTTTAAGTAAATTCTAGTGGACCAAAGTCATTTTATCCTTCTGACTCAGATCAAAAGCTGTCAATACCTCAAGAAACACCCAGAGCCATTGCCAAGCATATCACTGGAGTACTGAAGCCATTCTGCTGATGTATCAAACCAATGGTGGGGAAATCCTGAAGTACCTCTCTCCAAGTTCTCAAAGATAAAGATACTAACAGAGAAAGCTTGAAAAAAAACTCAGCAGATTCAGCACCATCTGAGAGGAGGGAATCGGATACTGTTTCTCTACCTGAAGACCTACTGAGCAGTAAGAGAACAAAAATGACTCCCAAGATTTAGCAAGGAAATATCCTTTTGGAATTAAATTTGTTTCCAGTATGCATCACAGTTGCTCCATTTTCCATAACGAACAAGTCCAAGCAAAGTACAAAGCCTAATGTGAAAGAAAAATATTTATATTAATTAACAGATTCCCATTTTGTAGATCATGTTTAAGTTAACTTCCTCCATCATCCATTTTCCTGTCTGTGAATCCACGCTGGAATGAGCCTGCTGGTATTACAGTCAGGTGAGAGAGCAGTTGCTACTCTGCCTTGAATTATAATGCTTGCCATTAGCTCCTATTAAGGATTGCTGCAGAGGTAATAATTCACGTCTGAATTAATAGGAAGTAAGAGGTGACCTTCAAACTAGAGTTCTCTACGCAGTAAATTTTCATGACATGGGTAATTGAAAAGGCGGCATTGTGCTTCAGACTCCAAGCACACAGAAGTTCATTAATCCTGTGGTTCTGGAGCACAGGGATTTCCCTATCGCCAGTTGTGAAACTATTAGCTCTTGAATTCATTTTTTGTGAGTTCAGATACATCATACAGAAGATATCTTTATTAGTCACATGCAGAAGATAGAAGTTTACAAGCATACATTACACAAGCAAAACCATTAATCTGTTTATTTCATTGATGCCAGTTGTGAAACTATTAGCTCTTGAATTCATTTTTTGTGAGTTCAGATACATCATACAGAAGATATCTTTATTAGTCACATGCAGAAGATAGAAGTTTACAAGCATACATTACACAAGCAAAACCATTAATCTGTTTATTTCATTGATGCCATTTTTGGATACTTTTTTAAAAACTATGGTAGTGTAGCAGTTAGCATAACGCTGTTACAGTGCCAGCAACCCAGGTTCAATTCCGGCCACTGTCTGTAAGGAGTTTGTATGTTCTCCCCGTGTCTGCGTGGGTTTCCTCAGGGTGCTCCGGCTTCCTCCCACATTCCAAAACATGCTATGTTGACGTCGGAAGCGTGGTGACATTTGCGGGCTGCCCCTAGAACACTCTTCGCAAAAAGATACATTTCACTGTGTGTTTCGATGTACATGTGACTAATAAAGATATCTCATCTAATCTTAAAAAGAACAGGTGAAAGTTTACAGTTTAACATGGAAGTTTAATAATGATGAAAATTGGTTGTTGAGGGGTCGTATTCTGAGTGGAGGTCGGTGACCAGTGGTGTACCTCAGGGATCTGTACTAGGACCCTTACTATTTGTGATTTTTATAAATGACCTGGATGAGGAAGTTTGTGGATGACACAAAGGTTGGGGGTGTTGTGGATAGTATGGAGGGCTGTCAGAGGTTACAGAGGGATATAGATAGGATGCAGATTTGGGCTGAGAAATGGCAGATGCAGTTCAACCCAGATAAGTGTGAAGTGGTTCATTTTGGTAGGTCAAATATGTTGGCGGAATATAGTTTTAATGGTAGGACTCTTGGCAGTGTGGAGGATCAGAGGGATCTTGGGGTCCGAGTCCATAGGACGCTCAAAGTGGCGGAGCAGGTTGACTCTGTGGTTAAGAAAGCATATGATGTATCAATCGGGGAATTGAATTTAGGAGCCGAGAGGTATTGTTGCAGCTATATAGGTCCCTGGTCAGACCCCACTTGGAGTATTGTGCTCAGTTCTGGTCGCCTCACTACAGGAAAGATGTGGAAGCCATAGAGAGGGTGCAGAGGAGATCTACAGGGATGCTGCCTGGAATGCGGAGCATGCCTTATGAAAGCAGGTTGAGGGAACTCGGCCTTTTCTCCTTGGAGAGACGGAGGATGAGGGGGGACCTGATAGAGGTGTATAAGATGATGAGAGGTATTGATAGGGTAGATAGTCAGAGGCTTTTCCCCAGAGCTGAATTGGTACCCACAAGAGGACACAGGTTTAAGGTGCTGGGGAGTAGATATAGAAGAGATGTCAGGGGTAAGTTTTTTACTCAGAGAGTGGTGAGTGCGTGGAATGGGCTGCCGGAAACAGTGGTGGAGGCGGATACGATAAGGTCTTTCAAGAGACTGTTAGATAGGTATATGGAGCTGAGTAAAATAGAGGGCTATGGGTAAGCCTAGTAATTTCTAGGGTAGGGACATGGTCGGCACAGCTTTGTGGGCCGAAGGGCCTGAATTGTGCTGTAGTTGTTCTATGTTCCATGTTCTATGAAAATGGAGTAGGGAAGATTCAATGTTTCCCAAAACAGCTGCTTTTATTTGCAATCATCTTGCCTTCTAGGATTACTGAGGCTTTTGTAACTGTCTCCACAATTAGGCATAATTGCTATAGTTACAAAGTAACAGCTATTGGAAATGCAGGCTGAGTTGATGCTGTTACTTCAGAATCAGAATTAGAATCAGGTTTATTATCACCAAATTATATGTCGTGAAATTTGTTGTTTTGCGGCAGCAGTACAGTGCAAACACATAAATAAATAGTGCAAAAAAAAATGAATGACAAAGTAGTGTTCACAGGTTCATGGACCATTCGGAAATCTGATGGCGGAGGGGAAGAAGCTGTTCCTAAATCATTGAGCGTGGGTCTTTGGGTTCCTGTACCTCCTCCCTGATGGTAGTAACAAGAAGAGGGCACTTCCAGGATGCTGTGGGTCCTTAGTGATGGATGCTGCCTTCTTGAGGCACTGCCTCTAGAAAACATTCTTGATGGCAGGCAGGGTTGTGCCCTTGATGGAGCTAGCTGAGTCTACAACCCTCTTCAGCCTCTTGCAATCCTGCACATTGGAGCCTCCATACCAGGCTGTGATGCAACCAGTCAGGATGGTCTCCACTGTACATCTATAGAAATTTGTCAGAGTCTTTGGTGACATGCCAAATCTCCTCAAACTCCTAATGAAGCAGAGCCATTGGCGTGCCTTCTTCGTGAGGAAAAGGGTGTCCAAAGATTAGGACTTCAGACCTAAGACAAAATTCATGATCTACTGGTCTGCAATGATCCCTGGCCTGTCTACAACAATAGCTCGAGCCACTGGAAAGATGCAGCAAATGCTTTCTCTGCAAAAACCTCCAAATTTACTGGAGGAATAAGTGAACCAACTTCAGTGTCTTGTCTCCTCAAACTCCAAACTACTTACCAATGACAACTTAATCAGGACAGACACACTGTGATACTGAGGGAGTGTCATACTGTCAGCTTTTAAACCTGTCACTTGACTTCTAAATCATGGCCCCATCTACCATCTTAGGTAAACACACAATATCCCCAGCCATTAGTCAAGCTCTTCCTTGCTCCTGAACTCCTTCACCTCTGAAGCATAGTCAGTTTATGTGATTAATTATTTCATTGCTGTTTACTGGACCTAATTCTGTGCAGACTGCCTGCTGTATTTTCCTACATTATAACAATGACTGCAGTTCATATCCAGTTGGGGTATCCTGAAGTTGGAAAAGTCACTGTAAGATTAAAATACCTTTATGCAGCTATAGAAGAGGGTACAAAGAGATGTCCTCATGTGCAAGAGAAAAGCTGCAGTTTACGGCATACATTGTGCCTGAACACATTTATTTTGAATACAAGGGTTGAATTATTTTTGGTCTTATTTGAATCAAGTCTTACAGAAAAATAAACTCTATCCTATTTCATTCCAGCTATCAAAAGGAGCAGCATCATTAAGTTGTGACAACACAGCCATCAAGCTGAATCGTATCCCCAGAAATGGTTGGATTGGAGTCAAGCCTGAGTGTAAAATCCAAAACAAAAGATCTGTTGCAGGAATCAAACCATTTCCAGGTTTAATGGAGGTATGAAATGATGTGGCCAACTAATCTTCTCATGGCAGCTGACTTGATCATTGAAATCTTATCAGAAGAATGCTTGCCATCACCTTAATGGTTATTTTGTTCTTAACTAATGCAGGTGGGGGTCTTAAGTAACCCAGACACTGAAAGGAGGTGCAAAGGGCTGAACCTCAACACTATTGTAGACGAGGAGGAGCTAAAATGTTTCCTTCAGGCCCAATCAGCTTGATGAAATTTCACAGGTATCCCGTGGGGCTTCCTGTAGCCACTGTCCACAACTGAAGGCCCACTAAGCTACCCCCAGCCCCCTGACCAATTGCTCCTTATCCCGATCACAATCAGACTCTCCCTCCCCGATCACCGTTGGATCCCCAACCCAACCATTTGCATCTGGGATCAACTCTCCCTCACCCACCCACCGCCTCCCCAACTTCCCACATACTCTCCCTCACCACATGTACACAGGCATTCTGATTAGAGCACCCACCCGCCCTTGACAAATTGGAACCTTAATCAACCCCCAGGTCACACCCACGTCGACTATAGTTTGACTCCACTTTCACTATTCTCCTTAGCTATGTCCTTGCGCTGAAAGCTTAATCACCAATGGGTGTCCATTCCATGGTAGGCAAGAACCTAGCTGCTCTTGGTGTTGCTGCACGGGATGCAGATGTGGCCCACACTTATGCACCGCAGCACTCAACCGAGCCATCTTCCATTTCATCTGGAGACCTCAAATGGATTGCATCCATTGGGTTGTGATGTAAAAGTTTTCAAAGAAAGTGGGTGGGGTGGGGTGGGATGGGGGGGAAGTATACTCAACACAGCCCTCATGGTGACGGCCACCTTTGTGTGTGGCTGCATCTAGCTGTGTGTAGAAATTAAGTACATAAATGCCAAGTGTCACTAAGGTTCGACCTGTTCCTGGTGTTGTGAAGGATGGGCCTGGCCTCATTGCTGCATAATGTTCCATTCAGTTGGATCTTGTCACACCGCATATTCTTTCAAGAAAAGTTTCTGCAGAAAGACATCTTTGACTGCAAATCCATCAGGCAGTGGTCATCACGTAACATCCTGCAGGCCCATTGGGAGAAGGAGATGTTGGATCCTATGGGATGATTTCCCAAGCAGACGCTCAAAGACACTTGGCAGAATGCCTTGTCACTAGAACTCACCAACAAGCACCAAGACCTCACTCGGTTGGCAGTGAGAAGGGCCTTCTCTGTCAGATCCTCTTGCACAGGTGGAGTCTCACTCCCAACGCATGCTGTCCTCCTGGTGGGCTGTGTGCTAACCAAAGTCAGATAGGGATGCAATCGTCTTTGTGGAGTTCCAACCCAAGTGGCTGCAAAACAGTGGACTCTCTGATCTGCTGGCCGTTCCCAGGAATGCATACCAAGTCAAACATCAAGTGCTTTTTGAAGATCATCAACTTGGGAAAAGATGCTCCTTGGTCTGCTCGAAACTTGTTGGTCTTCCAATGTAGGGAGATGTCCGTGAACTTCCAGGGTGCAGGAGTATGTGCTGGGCGATGCAGAGATGCTCCATGCAGCCAATGCAAAAGCTTTGTGGGGCCAGTCCATGGCCCTATAACCACTGGACGCTGAAGGGCTAGACCCTGTGGAACAACCCCTCAACTGCTTCACAGGCATATTGTTTAATGAGGACACATGAGTGGCATTGATGCATTGTAAGAAAAGGTATTGAACTCATGGTACAACAAATGTGGAGAAAGATGTGCATCGATTGTATTTACTCTATATATTATGAATAAAGTCTACTTCTGAAAAAACAATCTGTTGCTGTGGGCTGTAATAAGATAGTGAATGGAATCTTGCTGTTGATGATGTCTGGAAAACCATGCCCTTTGTGTTCTGCATATTTAAATCACCTTACCACTCCCCACCTTACCCCTCCCCACAGAACACTATCTCCAGTCTAAAATCCAGACCTCAACTGCAGCTTGTTGATTTCTGGGTGTTGACCTTTATTAGGCAGGTAAAATGACTAATGGCTTTGCCCTCCACTGTCAGTCAGATATGTGCATGGTATAGGTTTTTTATACCTTTATTAGCTGCTCTCATGTGAAAGCTCCATCTGCAGGCATTAGAACCCTGTTCTAATAGTTAGCTTGTCTTTAGAACAGCTTCAGCTGCTCTGCAAATTTTCATATTTTCACAAAAATAGGATCATGTCAAAAAACAAAGACAAGCAAAATTTAGAAGAAAGCGTCATTGGAGCAAACTGCTACTGATTCACACCGAATGCTAGTGATTCACGCCGAATGATTCACATCGAATGCTACTGATTCACGCTGAATGCTACTGATTCACACTGAACTTTAAACAAATTCTAATGAATTTTTCATTGTTTAATGTTTGTGTGCATTACTTTTAATTTTGAGAGGACTTGTATTGAAACAAAAACACTTTACCATACCCATAAGTGTGGCCAATTTAGGCAAGGTACAGAAAAGAATCAGGGCAAAAAGGGTCACGTCTAGGAGTGAGGGACTACAAGGATCTCTGCTTCAGCCACAGCTTGGGAGAAGCCAATGACTGCCAGGCAAACTGCTGTCTAATCTGGTCCAGCAACAGCAATAGAAACACTGCCCCGAGAAAATTAAGAAAGCTTTTGTTGAGACAACTCAGAGACAACTTGATAAGTCCCAGGCAATGGGACAGTATCTTCAATGTCAGCTGTAGCCTGAAGTGCACCATAATTAGCATTGTGAAGTGATCTTGGTTTCTTTTCCAGATGGATTTGATGAGAATGACCAGGAGACCCAGGAACTAATAACCAATAAACCTAAGATGTTCTTGGACTTGAAATACTGTCATGATACAAGGAAGAAACAATACAGCTCTACTGGCATCTGAAGACAGAGATTCAGCATGAATCTCACACCCTAAAGCATAGATGGTGGGTGAAAGCACTGAAGAGATCCAGCAAACGTCCAGAACAGCAATGTGCACAAATTGTTCAGCTTTGTCAAGACCATCACCAGCTGAAACAACCAAGGACCCACCTTCAAAAAGCTAAGAATGGAGGAGAACTCATCAAGGCCAGAACAGCAATCAGCACCCACTGCGAAGGAGCATTTCAAAGATCTCCTCAACCAGGGCTACATCTTGGACGTGAGTCATCTTTACTCCATTCCACAGTACAATATTTGCAACAATGTTGGCACTGTCTCAATAGGTTGAAAAGGCCATCCAATAGTTGAAGAACAACAAGGATTCAGGAGCAGATAAAATCCACACTAAAATAGAAAAATATGGTGGCGTAGTACTGATTTGCAAATTAATGGACTGAGTTTCCTCATCTTGAAAGAAGAGTGTATGCCAGGTAGTGTAGCAGTTAGTGTAACGCTATTACAGCACCAGCAACCTGGGTTCAATTCCTCCGCTGTCTGTAAGGAGATTGTATGCTCTCCCCATGACTGTGTGGGTTTCCTCTGGATGCTCCAGTTTCCTCCCATGTTCCAAAAAGACGGATGGGTTAGGAAGTTGTGGCATGCTACGTTGACACCGGAAGCATGGTGACACTTGCGGGCTGCCCCAGCACGTTCTCAGACTGTGTTGGTTGTTAATGCAAAAAGGCGCATTTCACTCTGTGTTTTGATGTACATGTGACTAATAAATGAATATTATTATTATTATCTTCTTCACTAGGCACCAAATGATAACGGTCTTACACCAACCTGCCCCACTGCACTCAACAACATGGCCCTTGACAATTCTGTCATCAAAGCGGATCACTTTCCACATCTCAGGAACTGCCTCTCAGATATAAATGACAGAATGCACCCGTGCTTCCGTGCAGCAGCACAGCCTTTGCCCACCTGAGGAAAAGACTGCTTGAAGATCAAAGCCTCAAATTCTGCACCAAGCTTGTAGTCGATGAATAACAATGATCCCTGCTTTTGTATTTGCCTTGGGGACATGGGCAACATACAACAGGCACCTCAAAGCTCTGCAAAGGTATCCCCAACATTATCTTCTAATAGTGTTGAAATCCATTGGCAGGATAAGCAAGCCAACATGAGAGTCCTCTCCTAAGCCAACATCCTCAGCATTGAGGCACTGATCTCATGCCACCAACTCTGGTGGGTGGGCTGTACTGTCTGCAGGCCTAATAACAAACCCCTGAAATAAAATTTTACTCTGAGATCAGTCATGGTAAGAAATTTACAGGGTCCAGAGAAAATGCACCAACACTGTCCTTAAAACCTCTGAAACAGGTTGCAGAGAGGAGCCCAGGAGGGCACCAGTCATTTTTAGGACCTCTGGCAGGTGCACCTGGAGGCCAACCACAAACAGTAAAACAACCCAGACAACTCACCCACTGCATCAAGCTCCACCTGCCCCACTCTTGACAAAATCCGAGGATCTCACAAAGGCTCTTCTGCTACCTCAGAATTCACAGACCTGTAGTGGAAGCAAGACATCCTTGATCATGCGGGACTACTTCAAAAGAAGATGGTAGAGAATGGGGGTGGCGCTCCCAGAAAAATCGAGTGAGAAATGGTCCAAAATATTTGGGAACATCTGCTCTAGGCCGTAAAAAATGGAATTCTTTTTATATTTTGCATCTGTGAGTTATTAAATTTGAAGACAAGTGGGATTAATTAGACAACTCTTTCAAGAGAGCTGCCAAAGACGCTATGAACTGAATAAGCTATAAGCTTCCGTGATCCATAGTCATTAAGCAAGCTTTCTGAGCAATCCTTTCGAGACAAGGCAATGTGTAAAAAAAAGTAATGTTAATTATTTCTAAAATTTTTACTGAGTAACAAATAACTACATCATGGAGCAAAAAAACAAACGGTTGGAGGACCTCAGCGGGTCAAGCAGCATCTGTGGAGGTAAAGGGATGGTCGACGTTTTGGGTCAAGACTCTGCATCAGGACTGAGTGTAAGGGGAGATAGTCAGTATAAAGCGGTGATGGGGAGGGGTGAGGCTAAATCATTCATTGCTGAGGCAGGGAAATGGTTGGATCTAAAGCCAATGTTACTGCGTAACCAGATACTGGAAAGACCATTGAAACACCCTAGTTTGACCTTGCCTTCCAATTTTCTCTTCCTATGAGAAAGCCTGGCCAAGTCTGCAACTCGTTTTGTGGGGAATGTTTCCTCCCATCAATGTGGAAATCTGCTGGCCTGTTTTAACATTTTATTTTTGCAGTCTTTTCTAGTTCCCAATTCACATACTTGTTTTGTTCATTTTTGTGCTGTTGGATACAAGCTCTCAGCTGCAATGTGTCCCACTGAAGACTGTGAAAGGTGGATTGAGCAGAATTCCTGAGGGGTGATCTTGAGAACTCTTCTAGGGAATGACTTCCCCCTCCTCCCACCACCTTGGCAGAAGCACTACTTCCATTCTTCCACCAGAATTTAAAGGGCCAGAGAAAATAAAGATGAAATTCTTGCATCACTAGGTTCCATCCAGCTCTTTTAGCCTTTGACAAAATGTTTGCAGGGATTTCAGGGTGCAGGCTGTGGGGTAGCAGTCTTAGCTGTTCATGCACAGGAAATGACAAGGAGCACAGATCCATCTCCCAGCTCTTGCAAGAGTTTGTGTAGAGCTAAGAAAGCAACAGCTGTGCTCTGGTGAAACACACTTCTTTGCAAGGGTTCAGCAACAGTCCCATCAGATGCCTACTGGCTTAGGTGACACCAAAACAGAGGCCACCCAAAGTCTTGCTGCTTCTGTTCAGTCTCACACTGATCCAGTAGGAAGTGTGTTCTCTGCCATACAAGAACAGCTTGGAGCAATGCACAAATGCTGGAGGAACACAGCAGGTCAGGCAGCATCTACAGAGAGAAATGGACTGTCGACCTTTTGGGTCAAGACCCTTCATCTGGACTGGAAGATAGAGGGGAGGTAGCCAGTATAAAAAGATGGAGAGAAGAGGTAGAACAGAGGGGGGTGCAGCTTGGAACTCTGTAGGAACCACAAAACACCAAGGACAGCTTGACATCCTCATTGAACAGTGCAATGCCATTTGTGAGCTGATTGATGCAGGAATGCACCCATGAGCAGCTCATCATTCTACAAGACGCACGTGAGAAGCTCACTGTTCTTCATGAACTAGAGAAATAATGCATGTGAGCAGATTGCTCTTCAGTATGAGCAGAGATATCTCACATCTAAGCAGAATGCTCTCTTACAGGAGCAGGGATATAACGTGCAGGGGCAGCAACCTGCACATAAGCCTATTCAGATCCATCTTCGTCGTGAAGTTCAGTTCAGGTCACATAGAGGGCTAACTCTGAGAGGCATGAAGACAGATACCAGTGACTCAGGGTCTGTCAGTCTCTAAGCAATGAACTCCTATGTGATGCAGTGAAATATGAGGGCTACCACATGGTGAGATGTGATCTGTTCTACTTTGCTCCTTTTCTAGAAGTCCCTTTTATGTGGCAACTTGAAAGCAACAGGAGGATATGGGAGGGTATTAATGAAATATGATTAGGCAGAAAAACGTGATACTGCAACGATCAGATCCAGTGATTGTAAACTGAGTGCAACAACGTCCTTCTACTTCTGATAGTTTATCAGTTGTACTGCAACGACTTAAATGAACTTTAATGACTTCAAAAGAACATCATTTGGAATCTCATGAAGATTTTCTTATTGCTGACAGATTATAGACTTCATTGGCCTGAAATATTAGCCCTTCAACGCCCCTCCCTACACACTGATCGGCAATCTGATCAATATGTTGTTATGTGCATCACCCTTGGCTGTTGTGCCACAAATGATATTGAGAAGCACTCCAAATGGTTAAGGATTTTGAACGAGGATTAGACCTACAGAATAAAACCGAACTGCAGGAAGCATATTTTGAGCAGAGGCTAGAAGTCTTTTAGGTAAGTGCCACTCACCAGAAAACAGATTTTTAGTAAGCCATGTAAGTAATCAGACCAGGAAATCATTTATTGATGTATATTATTCAGCTCAGCTGGACCTTCACGAGGGGTTATGAGGGAATTTAATGCATCTGGGTTCTACTGACAGGTTATTGGTGTTCTCTGTTGGTGTTGAATGTTACAGCATGGGGAGGGTCACTTGGGTTTGCCTAGGGACCTATGATTTAGCAAGTGCCTTATGAAAATCGTCGATTGTTGGGGAAGCTCCTTATGGCCTGTGCAGACAAAACTTCCCTCCTCCACTCTTCTGGTTGCTGAGGCTAATGCTTTACAGCTGGGACTTTTCCCTGGTAGCTTTCCTCACTCTCCTGCTGACATTGCTCTGCCTCATTCCTGCACCCGTGGAAAGGCAAGAATGTTTTGTGAGGGTGGGTTCTGCTGATATTGGTATTAATATTGGTTTATTATTGTCACTTGTACCAAAGAACAGTGAAAAACTTGTCTTGCATACCATTCGTACAGATCAGTTCATTACACAGTGCATTGGGGTAGTACAGGGTAAAAACAATAGTAGGATACAGAGTAAAGTGTCACAGCTACAGGGAAGTGCATTGCAGGTAGACAATAAGGTGCAAAGTCAAACAATGTAGATTATGAGGTCTAGAGTC
Source organism: Pristis pectinata (assembly GCF_009764475.1). Lineage (NCBI taxonomy): Eukaryota > Metazoa > Chordata > Chondrichthyes > Rhinopristiformes > Pristidae > Pristis > Pristis pectinata. The sequence goes on along the minus strand of NC_067414.1, from coordinate 76,640,580 downwards.
CATCTCATCGTATAAGGGAACCATTCAATAGTCTTATCACCGTGGCATAGAAGCTGTCCTTGAGCCTGGTGGTATGTGCCCTCAGGTTCCTGTATCTTCTGCCTGATGGGAGAGGGGAGAAGAGAGGATGACTCGGGTGGGTGGGATAGGCATGTCTTCATCTCTTGCTCAATACCCCCAACGCACCCTGAATGACCAGCCATGGCCATAGCGACACTTCCAGTAACAGAGTCACTGCCATGGCACCCATAGAACAAGCATCTAAGAGGCTAAATGCTGAAGAAAGAACTTTTTGCTAATTGTAGTGCAATCAGTGCAGGGGTTTGAGCAACCTGCAGGAAATTCCAAAACCAACGTCAGCAGAGTGTATCTACAAACTGAAATAGTGGCAACAAACCAGTACATTGCTCTTCCAGTTCTACCAAGACTGTTCCACAACAGGCTGTTGTTTTGAAGATTGATATACGAAGACTGTATAATTTATATATGAATTATGTTCTGTGTGTTGTCTAAACCTACAAGCCTGTGATGTTGCTGCAAGCAAGTTTTCACTGAACCTGTACCTCACCGTACTTGTGCATATGACTATCGACTTAACTTGACATGACTCCACTCCATGTACAAATTTGAAACAGGAGAGGCCACTCTCAAACCTGATCCACGATTGTTGATCTGATTGTTACCTCAATCCCCTAATCCCATCAGTCCCCAGTAACCTTTCACTCTCTTGCTTATCGGCTTTAAAAATTTACAAATGTTCTGCTTCCCAGTGCCTTTTGAGAAGGAGTTCCAAAGACTCATGACCCTCTGAGAGAAAACATTGCACTTCATTCTATCTTAAGTGGTAATCCTTTATTTCTAAACCGTGACCCTTCCTCTCCACGATGAGAGCACTTCCTCTCCACATCCACTCTGTCAAGACCCCTCGTCCACTCGATTTCATCCCCCTCTGGTTCACCTCTTCCCCAGCCCAAATCTCTGTGCTTCAGAAGTCGCAGAGGCATCAATTAGAGGGCACCCTTTCACGGACAATATTGAGTGAAGTCTGTGGATGAGTGTTCAGTTATTTTAAACTGGGGAGATTTTGTTTTGAATAGTGACCGTGTCCAAAGTGAAGAACTTGTGATTCCTGGACCTGAGCATCATCTGAGTGAGCAAGAGAGGAATTTGGAGCAGTCACGGTCATACCTGATCCCAATCCTTTTTCCAAAAATCATCATAAGTTTCAGTTTAAGTCAGAGAGGGCATGCTATGATGTCTTGCAGGAGGCAGCAACTTGTCAGTTGCCATGTTACCAGTATCTGTGCCTAGCAATAATCGCCACAAGAGAAGAGACTGAAAATTTAAAAAGCTCCTTTGTTCAAAAAGACAGTAAATTGGTAATGCTGAAAAGAAGTGAAAAAAAGACACATGAATGATAGAGAAATGGAGGGCTATGTGGGAGGGAAGGCTTAGGTAGATCTTAGAGCAGGATAAAATGTCGGCACAACATTGTGGGTCAAAAGGCCTGTAACTGTGTTGTAATGTTCTATGTTCTAATCCTTTTGGCCTGGGACTGTGGATCCACTCTGTAGCAATCTGTAACCACATGGCTCACTCTCTCTCAATTCACCAGCATTGGCACCTGCCAGCAAACACGTTAAACCCCCAACTCCAGAATCTGGGAAGTCAAGGGAACAGATGGAAATTGTGCCCCATCCTAGATCCACATCAAATGTATTCCTTGGCAGATTAGTGCAAAATAATTTGATATTGGTATTGGTATATTGCTATACTGAGGTACAGTGAAAAACTTGACTTGCATACCATTCGTACAGATCAATTCATTACACAGTGCATTGAGGTAGTACAGCATAAAAACAATAAAGTGTCACAGAGGAAGTGCAGGTAGACAATAAGGTGCAAGGTCATAACAAGGTAGATTGTGAGGTCAAGAGTCCATCTCACTGGAAAAGGGAATCGTTCAATAGTCTTATCACAGTGGGATAGAAGCTGTCCTTGAGCCTGGTGGTACGTGCCCTCAGGCTTCTGTATCTTCTTTCTGATGAGAGGGGAGAAGAGAGAATGACCTGGGTGGGTGGGGTCTTTGATTATGTTGGCTGCTTCACCAAGGCAGCGAGAGGTATAAACAGAGTCCATAGTGGGGAGGCTGGTTTCGTGATGCGCTGGGCTGTGTCCATAACTCTCTGCAGTTTCTTGCATTCCTGGGCAGAGAAGTTGCCGTACCAAGCCGTGATGCATCCAGATAGGATGCTTTCTATGGTGTATTGATAAAAGTTGGTGAGTGTCAAAGGGGCCATGCCAAATTTCTTTAGCCTCCTGAGGAAGTAGAGGCACTGGTGAGCTTTCTTGGCTGTGGCATTTACGTGGTTGGACCAGGACAGGCTATTGGTGATGTTCACTCTTAGGAACTTGAAGCTCCCAACTCTCTCGACCTCAACACCATTGATGTAGACAGGTGCATGTACACCACTCCCTTTCCTGAAATCAATGACCAGCTCTTTTGTTTTGCTGACATTGAGGATCTAAGGAATTTATGAAAAGTACAAGCATAACAAAAGTACAAAGGTGGCACAAGAGACGGCAGATGCTGGAAAATGGAGCAACACACAATCTGCTGGAGGAACTCAGTGGGTTGAGCAACATCTAGGGGGAAAGGAATTGTCGATGTTTTGGGTCAAAACTCTGCATCAGGACTGAGAGATGAGATACTTGTATAAAGAGGAGAGGGGGAGGTGTCTGATGCAAGGTGTCAACCCAAAATGTTGACAATTCCTTTGCTCCCACAGATGCTGCTCGACCCACTGAGTTTCTCCAGCAGTTGTTAGTTGAAAAGTACAAAGACGATCTTGGAACTCAGCTGCCAGCGTTTACATCTCAAGGGTTGCACCATGACTTTGCTACAAGTTTATGTAAAAAATACAAGTTAGAAACTCTGACCACTAGAAAATATTGTTTAGAATGAACACCACCCAATCAATTCTCTGAACAATTTGTTGCATTTGTGTTTTATACACTACATATTATTGAATTTACCAATCTATTGTTTCCAGTGCAATACAACTTGCAAATTGTTGGGAATAAGTCAAAGTTGTGGGCTGTAAGCAATTCCTGAATCTTCAGCAAATTCAGTTTTGTCTTCTGCATTCAAGACATGGCTGAAATTTTCAGCAGGTTGGCAGTTGTGCTGGCTTCATGGTGGTCAGGATGCCAAGGAAGTTTCCCATTATCCAGATTTTTTTCTTTCCCAGGACATTTTAAGACTGATAATTTCCCTTGGAAAAATTGGTTGTGGGGAAAGACACAGCTGTGGAGCAGCTGCGGAGACAGAACTTCTTTCTAAATTATGAAATATCTTTCAGTGTATGACATTTGGTTCATTGCTGCAAAAGAACTAGATACTGGATGTATAATCCACAACTTGGCTTCAGTAAGATCACCCAGGGCTGCTTGTCTTACATGGTGTAAAGTGAAAGTTGGTAAGAGTCAACCAGACAAGTCGATTGCACTGGACTTAAATTGTAAATAATATAAAACACTAGTCATGTAACTGCATGATTTGGTAATCTCCCCTTCTTTACTTTTCCCTCAAGGCACTTGGTTATGATTCAGCTTTAATCGTTCTGCTGTGTACCTCTCTAGCCTGAACTTAAATTGGCTATTTGAAGTCCTGTTTCTGACCCACACTCCCCTGAAGGGTCATTTTATTTCTCTTCCTACTTTTTATCTCCTTACAATTTTAATAGCTGGCCTATCGGTGACCACTTTAAGCAAAATAACTCTGAGCACACTGTTCATGACTCAGGAATGTACAAAGCTTATAGAGGTGATTCCCTTGCCCAGGATATGAAAAATAGGATCTGAGATCACCTGCTTTTACTACATTCCCCTCGAGGCTGTGTGGGTCGTTCCAGTGGACTAAACATTTATCTAATTGCTTACATGAAGGATGATTTCTTTCATGTCTGGAAACAGATAGGAATAGAACTAGCAAGACAAGGGGATTTATGATCCAATTATGAGAAACAATTGTATGCTGAGGAGAGGGTTCTGAACCAGATGTGACATTTTAAGATCATTCACAGAGTGTACATGACCCCAATACTAGTAAGGCTGTTGGCAATGAAGAGGTGCCAAACAAACAATACTAAAACAATGTGAAAAATTACAAGAACTTGTATATTAGGCAAGTTCTCCCCCCTGCTTTTAACTTCCTCCTGTTTAGTGAAAGCATATTTTTTATCTATGCAATTGGTATGTATTTCCACACTGACACAGGACTAGATTGTATTCACCTTTGACTGTAGTTCAAAGAACAGTCAGCCATGCCCATCCCAGTCAGTGCATTCATAACCTTTGCTGCTGGACTTGCTGCTGAGTATGGGACGATTCTGGACTTCCTTCACATTTGTCCCCTCAACCATGGACTGCATATCTAATGGGTCCTATTCATTTCAATGGGGTTACCAATCTTCATTGAAAACGTATGTGAAGGCTAAGGTTTTTGTTTCTTTTCTCAGTATTGTAATTCATCTTTAATTATTCTGTGAATTTTAAATTTTTTTTATTAATTAAACATGATTCAACTAAAGTCTCTGATCATCAGAGACATTTGGAGACAATTAAAAAGGCCTTTGGCAGCCCAAGCTGCTTCAAGGACATGAGGGTGTTTTGATGGCAGAGTCAGGATGAGCCATTGGATAGCTGTAGTAATGAGGCTTTAAGGACGTTGGTGGCTGGGGTGTGTGGGGGAACACAAACTGGTGTTGGGTCCATACCCAAGGCATGGTGGTCTTGAGTTTGATTTGGGCCATTATGAGCAGTACCCTTTAGAACTACAGACATGATGACCTCTTACAGACTCTTCATGTCACAAAGCAACTTAGTCATTTCACAGTAATCATTTTGTGGGATCTTGCTGTGCACAAATTGGCTGCAAAAGTCATGAACATACTGACCCACAGGATGGGCAAAGCCTGAAGTTATTTTGGAAGATAAATGTTAGCCAAGGCACCCCGAAGAACTGTCCTCTTTTCAAAATAGTTTCGTGGAATCATTTACAGCAACATAAGGGTGTTTAACAGCAGTTTGGCTGAGAATGGTGGCACTATCCTTGAATGTGGGATGGGTCTCGCTCAACTATTTCAGTTCAAGATTAAATGGCTGTGAAAGTTTGGATCTGTCTCCTTTGGAACCTCACAGGAAAGTCATCTAAAGCTACATTCACAAACTCTCTGTATGGGCTGAAACTGGCTACTTAAAACATTGTGTATCCACATTGGGCGAGCATTCTGGTTTGGCCAGACATCTGTTCTATCAGCTCACATTTGGAAGTGGCCCATCCACCCTCAGAAATGCACCAGCAAGAAATAAAGCTCCAATTAGAAAATCAGCTGAATGTTTTATTAAAGTCTTGTCACTGAGATTTGTGGTTAAAATGTTGCAAAAAACATATAAATAAGTTCATGGTCATATCATGGATCATTGTTCCCAACAATTTTTCTGAGAGTATGAGTTTCTTTCAAAATATGTGGATGAAATATGGATATCTTCTACAGGAAATTAAGTAAAATAACCCATTTCTTCAATCAAACTTTGACAGTACAGTGCTATTTACCTAGCAATTACCTAACCAATGGCGATTAGTGAATCAGGAAAGGTTCAGTAAATTGGTCCTAAACTGTTCCATCAGATGTGTCCAACCCACGTTCCAGGCTTTCTCCAGAGACATATTAACCATCCAGCCAATTTTCTAGACTTGATAGATCCAACAGGTTTGGCTAACTGAATTTCCAGCCCTACAATGAAATGTTTAAGACTTTTTACATCCATGTGTCCAGGCCTGTCTGACTAATACATCAAGGAGAAACAAATACATTTAAATCCTGCATTATAAAATATATTGCCTTTCCTTCACGGTCACTGGATCCAAATCCTGGAACACCCCACCCAGCATCCTCAGCCTTCATGGGAAGGACCGTTATGGTTCAACAAGGTAGTTCAGGGAAGGGCAATAAAAGTTGGCCTTGCTGGTGACCCCCAAATCCCAGAGAATGAATAAATAACAAATTGCTTTCTCAGACTGACTTCATTAATATTGTTAAGGAAGTTTGAGAACTTCAGCTCTTTGCATCCAACTACTGTTCCTGCAGATTTGGTGAACTGTTTGTGGGAGGTTGCCATGTCCTTTTTCCCCCCATACTACGTCCAAGACAAGGTGATAGATTGACACAGATAGAAGAGTGGCTGCCTCACAGCTCCAGCAACCTGGGTTCAAACCTGACCTCTAGTGTTGTCTGTGTAGAGTTGGGCACGTGGCCAAGTGGGTTTCCTCTGGATGTTCCATTTCTGAAGACATGCAGGTTTGTAAGTTGCCCCTAGTGTGTGTAGGTGAATGGTAGAATCTGAGGGGGGGGGGTGGTTGGAGGGGAATTAAATTGGAATGAGGGGAGAATGAAATGGGATTAGCCGAGGGTCAATGGGGGCGGGAGCTCACTGGTCAGTGTTCACTTGGTGGGCCGAAGGGCCTGTTTCTGTTCTGTATGACTCCATGGCTAAACACACCCCAAACAGACATCATCAACTCTAAAAATGCTTTAGAACATCCCAAATTTGAGAAAGGTGTGATTTCTATGTAGGCTGCCAGCTCTGCACTGCACTTTCTCTGTAACTGTAACACTATATTCTGCATTCTGTTTTGCTTTATAGTACCTCAATGTACTTATGTACAGAATGATCTATCTGGATGGCATGCAAACAAAAGCTTTTCACTGTGTCTCAGTATATAAGATAATATAAGACAAGATTAGATATCTCTATTAGTCACATGTACAACACACAGTGAAATACATCTTTTTGCGTAGAATGTTCTGGGGGCAGCCTGCAAGTGTTGCCACACCTCCGGTGCCAACATAACATGCCCACAACTTCCTAACCCATATGTCTTTGGAATGTGGGAGGAAACTGGAGCACCTGGAGGAAACCCACACAGACACGAGAACGTACAAACACCTGGGTCACTGGCGCTGTAATAGTGTTATGCTAACCACTACACTACCGTGCCTGCAGTGACAATACTGTGCTGTACATGTGACAATGATAAACGAATTCCAATTCATTCTTGTTTCTTACTCCTTCCTCACCCCAGTGGCAATATACTCACAAATCTTGAAATGTGGTCAGATTAACACGTTGTATGATCACAGGTAATTCCTGCCACGAGTAGAATCAGTTACTTTGGAGCAAAGTATGGCATTTGTGTTGGGACAAACAATCTCAGTGAACGGTCTTCAGGTACCAACAGGAAGAAAGATAGCCCTTAACTGTGATAAAAGGGCACTGTGTTAAATCTACCCCACTGAGTGTTCCCAGACTTTATCAGCAAGCGTGTTGAGGAGTGTGTACCAAAGAAGACAATACAGGTGTTCCCAAACAGGAAACCATGGATGAACCGGGAGATCCACTCCCTACTGAAGGAGAGGACTGCTGCACACAAATCTGGTGATCCTGATCTGTATAAGAAATCGAGGTACACCCTTCAGAAAGCTATCAGGGATGCCAAGAGGCAATACCAACTCTATTTTGATGTTGGTGATGTTCACTCCCAGGAACTTGAAGCTGTCAACCCTCTCGACCTCAGCACCATTGATGTGGACAGGTGCATGTACACCGCTCCCTTTCCTGAAGTCAATGACCAGCTCTTTTGTTTTGTTGACATTGAGGGAAAGGTTGTTGTCATGACACCATTCCACTAAGCTCTCTATCTCCCTCCTGTACTCCGACTCATCGCTGTTTGAGATACAGCCTACAACGGTGGTATCATCTGCAAACTTGCGGATGGAGTTAGAGCAGAATCTGGCCACACAGTCATGAGTGTATAGGGAGTAGAGTAGAGGGCTGAGGACGCAGCCTTGTGGGGTACCAGTGTTGAGAATAATCGTGCCGGAGGTATTGCTGCCTATCCTAACTGATTGCGGTCTGTTTGTTAGAAAGTCAAGGATCCAGTTACAGAGGGAGGTGTTGAGTTCTATGTCTCAGAGTTTGGTGACAAGCTTGCTTGGAATTATTGTATTGAAGGCAGAGCTGTAGTCAATAAACAATAGTCTAACGTATGTGTCTTTACTGTCCAGATACTCCAGAGAGGAGTGTAGGGCCAGGGAGATGGCATCCGCTGTAGACCTTTTTCGCCGATAGGCAAATTGTAATGGGTCCAGGTTGTCTGGGAGGCTGGAGCTGATGTGTGCCATGACCAACCTCTCAAAGCACTTCATGATCATGGATGTCAGAGCCACTGGTCGGTAGTCATTGAGGCATGTCACCTTGTTTTTCTTTGGTACCGGGATGATAGTGGTCTTCCTAAAACAGGAGGGAACCTGAGATTGAAGCAGGGAGAGATTGAATATGTCCGCAAATACTTCTGCCAGCTGATCAGCACAAGATCTGAGCACACGGCCTGGGACACCATCTGGGCCAGATTTGTGTGCAGCAGTCCTCTCCTTCAGTAGGGAGTGGATCTCCCGGTTCATCCATGGTTTCCTGTTTGGGAACACCTGTATTGTCTTCTTTGGTACACAGTCCTCCACACACAACAGTCCCTGACCAGCCGCCAGTTATGGCAGGGCTTACATGCCATAACAGGCTACAAAGACGAAGTCGGGCTACATAGCTAACAACAGCGCATCCCTTCCTGATGAACTTAATGTATTCTATGCGCGTTTTGAACAAAAGGGAAGTGGATTGTCACCATCCACCCTGGCAGCCACCAACGCAGCTGAACCTGTGATCACAGTGGAGGACGTAAGATCAGTCTTCCGGAGAGTGAACACAAGGAAAGCATCTGGCCCAGATGGTGTCCCAGGCCGTGTGCTCAGATCTTGTGCTGATCAGCTGGCAGAAGTATTTGCGGACATATTCAATCTCTCCCTGCTTCAATCTCAGGTTCCCTCCTGTTTTAGGAAGACCACTATCATCCCGGTACCAAAGAAAAACAAGGTAACATGCCTCAATGACTACCGACCAGTGGCTCTGACATCCATGATCATGAAGTGCTTTGAGAGGTTGGTCATGGCACACATCAGCTCCAGCCTCCCAGACAACCTGGACCCATTACAATTTGCCTATCGGCGAAAAAGGTCTACAGCGGATGCCATCTCCCTGGCCCTACACTCCTCTCTGGAGTATCTGGACAGGAAAGACACATACGTTAGACTATTGTTTATTGACTACAGCTCTGCCTTCAATACAATAATTCCAAGCAAGCTTGTCACCAAACTCTGAGACATAGAACTCAACACCTCCCTCTGTAACTGGATCCTTGACTTTCTAACAAACAGACCGCAATCAGTGAGGATAGGCAGCAATACCTCTGGCACGATTATTCTCAACACGGGTACCCCACAAGGCTGCGTCCTCAGCCCTCTACTCTACTCCCTATACACTCATGACTGTGTGGCCAGATTCTGCTCTAACTCCATCCGCAAGTTTGCAGATGATACCACTGTTGTAGGCTGTATCTCAAACAGCGATGAGTCGGAGTACAGGAGGGAGATAGAGAGCTTAGTGGAATGGTGTCATGACAACAACCTTTCCCTCAATGTCAACAAAACAAAAGAGCTGGTCATTGACTTCAGGAAAGGGAGCGGTGTACATACACCTGTCCACATCAATGGTGCTGAGGTCGAGAGGGTTGACAGCTTCAAGTTCCTGGGAGTGAACATCACCAACAGCCTGTCCTGGTCAAATCATGTAGATGCCATGGCCAAGAAAGCTCACTAGTGCTTCTACTTCCTCAGGAGGCTAAAGAAATTTGGTTTGTCCCCTTTGACTCTCACCAACTTTTACCGATGCACCATAGAAAACATCCTATCTGGATGTATCACGACTTGGTACGACAACTGCTCTGCCCAGGACCGCAAGAAACTGCAGAGAGCTGTGGACACAGCCCAGCGCGTCACGGACACCAGCCTCCCCTCCTTGGACTCTGTCTATACCTCTCATTGTCTTGGTGAAGCAGCCAGCATAAACAAAAACCCCTCCCACCCGGGACATTCTCTCTTCTCTCCTCTTCCATTGGGTAGAAGATACAGGAGTCTGAGGGCACGTACCACCAGACTTAAGGACAGCTTCTACCCCACTGTGATAAGACTATTGAATGGCTCCCTTATACGATGAGATGGACTATGACCTCACGATCTATCTTGTTGTGACCTTGCACCTTATTGCACTGCACTTCCTCTGTAGCTGTGACACCTTACTCTGTCCTGTTATTGTTTTTACCTGTACTACATCAATGCACTCTGTACTAACTCAATGTAACTGCACTGTGTAATGAATTGACCTGTACGATCGATTTGTAAGACAAGCTTTTCACTGTACCTCGGTACAAGTGACAATAATAAACCAATACCGATACCAGTATTATTTCCGATTTCCATCATCTGCAGATCTTGCACTGGGGCTGACCTTCCACTCCAGTGCCGGCACTGATGCCAGAACTTACATGGGTCTCTCAGCAGAAGCCACAAAGCACATTACTGCCTAGGGCCTAAGCTGGCAGCAGCATCCCTTGGCTGCTGACTGGCTCGATGCCAGTAAATCTGCCCTGAGTCTGCATCTGATGCAAGTACCATGGCCCTATTCTAAAAAAATGGGAACCAGGGCTGCAGGAGAAATGTGAGCAGAGCTTTATTTTAATTTATTTAAGCTGCTTCAAATGTTTTAAGTCTCTTTAAGTGTGTGCGTTGTTTTCTCAGTCCTCTGCCATTAATTTTTATCCACTTTCCAGAACGATTATTTTTAAGCAGTGGCTGAGTGACTTTGATTATCTATCAATGCCGGAGGCATTTAACAACAGTGGCAGCTTTGACAGCCTGTTAGCCTGAGGGCAGGGCCTCACCAGCTGCTTGAGCCTTTCCAGGACTGCAACTGAAATTGTCTGCACTGATAAAGCCATTCACATCTCCGACTGAAAAATCTGAGCTAGGAAGGAAGGCTCTTGCAGTTTGATGATTACCTGCTCAGAATTGTGAAAGTCAATATATGCTGACCAGGAAATAAGAGGATTCACGGCCATGGATATTAATGCTTCTGGTCAATTCCTGTACGAAACGTCAGCACATCTAAGTAGCTCACAGTGGCACAGTTAGTAGAGGTAATGGACTCGGATTTATTCCTGATCTCTGGTGCACGTCCTCTCTGTGAATGTTTGGGTTTCCTCTCGGGTGTTTCAGTTTCCTCCCACATCCCAGAGATGTGTGGGTTAGTAGGTTAATTGGCCATTGTAAATTCCCCCTAGTGTGTAGGTGAGCAGTAGAATCTGAGGGGAGTTGATGGGAACGTGGGGAGAATAAAGTGGGATTAGTGTAGAAATAGTGTAAATGTATGCTTGATGGTCAACACAGACTTGATGGGCCAAAGGGCCTGTTTCTCTGCTGTTTGCTTCTATGCCTCTAACGCCACAGAATAACAAAAAGAGAGTTAAAGTAAAAGCTGTTTGTTCTTCATTAATATTCCCCACTCTTGCACTAATGAATGAACAAAAAAATGATGGTAGTACAAGGCAAAAGGAAGTGATAGGGAGACAAGGAAACACAAAAAAAAGATCTAGAGGTGGCGCAAATGGGAATAACAGAATCTCTAATGAAGTCATTGAACACGTTGGAAACAGAAGAGATGTCAGATGCTGGAATCTTGAACAACAAGCAAAATGCTGGAAGAACTCAGTGGGTCAGGCAGCATCTGTGGAGCGAAGTGGACAGCTGAGGTTTCGGGTCGACTGAACTGAAAGACAGAGGGGGATATAGCCAGTATAAAATGGTGGAGTGAAGGGGTGGAGCAAGAGCTGTCTAGCGATAGATGAATCCAGTTGAGGGGGTTTGGTGGGGGGGGGGGGGGGGGGGGGGCGCGGGGTGCGGTTGGTGACACCAGGTGCAGAAACGGGCGACCACTTTGCCGAGCACCTGCGCTCCATCCGCCATGGCTTTCTGGAGCTCCTGGTCGCCAGCCATTTTAATTTCCCTCCCCGTTTCCACACTGACCTGTCTGTCCTCGGCCTCCTCCACTGCCATGGTGAGGCTAAACACAAACTAGAGGAACAGCACCTCATATTCCCCCTGGGCAATCTACAACCCGATGGCATGAACATTGAAATCTCCAATTTCTGGTAACTGCTCCCCCTCTGTCCCTTTTCTCCCTCCTCCTGATCTACCCAGTTTCACCCACCCCAGCCCCCATCACCCTGTTTCTTTCCCCAGCTCCACCTGCCCATCACCCACACACTCCTCCCACTGGGTCCCCTCCCCCCACTGTTCCTACCTGCCCACCCCACCTCCCTTATTTGGTTCCGTGTTCCACCTTCCTCTCCTATCAGATTCCATCACCTGCAGCCCTTTGTTACCTCCACCTATCACCTCCCAGCCTCTATCGTTATTCCCACTCTTCCCTCCTCCATCTGCCTCTCACCCCTCCTCACCTGGATCCACCTATTGCTTGCCAGCTCTTGCTCCATCCCCTCCCCTCACCTCTTTATATTGGCCATCTCCTCTCTATCTCTCAGTCCAGCTGAAGAGTCTCTACCTGAAACATCAACTGTTCATTTCCCTCCACAAAATGCTGCTTGACCCACTGAGTTCCGCCAGCACCTTGTTTGCGTTTGAACACATCATTGAAGCTGCTAGGTTGAAATGTGTCCAATCAAAAGATGAGGCACTGTTCCTCTAAACTTACACTGAACATCATTGGAACAGTATGAAGCAGGGATTCCTGTTTTTTTTTGCTATGTCCCTTCAGTAGTTTCTTTTTCACACATCCCTTCATTTTCCACATTAATGACAAATCATGAATATCATATATTTTAATAATCAGCCCTCCCATGGATTAAATTTACTCTCCCTCCCCATCCTTGGTGACATTCACTCTCCTAGTTTGAAAACTTACAGTGTAGAGGGCCAAGGACAAGGAAGTCAAAGTGGGAATAGGATGGAGAATTGAAATGAAAAACAATTGGAAGTTTGGAGACACTTTTCACACTAAATGGATATGTTCCACAAAGTGGTAAACTAGTCTACATGTGGGCTCCATGAAGTAGGGAAGACTGCATTCTGAGGAGTGAATGTATTTATTCTAATCTTATATTGGACAACTGATGAGTTGGTAAAACCAAAGGCTTCTTGCTACTCTCTTTATGACACTGTTTTCTCAGGTACAATTACAGGGGTGGCATCACCCAGCAAGGCTTAATTCATCTTTGAGATTTAACAGCAGGTGTCAGCGAACTGGTTGACTGTGGGAACCATGCCACTTTATTTGCAATCAGGGTCATTTGGTATCGAGCAACACTTAAAGCCCTTAATGATTTTCCCCCTACTGTAATCAGACTCCTGATGGAAAATGCGGATGCTTCTTCCAAGCCTGGCTGAGCTTAGCACTGATCACACGTGGGGGACACCAAGATTAAAGAAGTTGCTCTATGATTTATTACACCAGTTGAAATAAGAAAGTGCTCCCAGTGCATACTGAAAATTTTAATTTCTTCCAACAGCTCTCTCACCATAATACTGTCCACCTATTAATGTGTTATCTGATAGAACTTCTGTGTTCTTTTTTATTGCCACACAGCATCCTTCACTACCACACCCTTAAGTATAATATATTTCTCTTATTAAGCTCCAAAAGTGCCACTTTTGAGGATCTACAGCATTTCATTAAACACTCGGGAACATTTAACAACTTGTGGAAGTTTTCTCCATAATTGAAGTATACAGTTCAAACCAGTTCAAACCAATTACTTGACAGGATTGCCTATCCCGACTCAGGCCCTGTCTATCCAAATGCTGATGTATCCTGTCATTTGGAATGCATTCCAATAACGTACCCTCCAATAATCCAATAATTTACCATGTTCGGATGCAGTCCATGACCTCACTGCTCTTGAGAGAGGAGCAAGGTCAGGGACCGCATCCAGATTACGGAAAAGAAGGTGCTGGCTGTCTTGAGGTGAATGAAGATGGATAAATCCCCAGGGCCAGACAAGGTGTCTCCTCGGACCTTGTGGGAGGCTCGTGCAGAAATTACAGGAGCCCTGGGAGAGATACTCAAAATGTCCTTAGCCACGGGTGAGGTGCTGGAGGATAGCCAATGTCGTTTCATTGTTCAAGAAAGGCTCTAAGAATAAGCCAGGAAATTATCAGCTGGTGAGCCTGAGGTCAGTCAAATTATTAGAAGGCATTCTAGACACAGGGTATATAAGCATTTGGATAGACAGGGCTTGATTAGGGATAGTCAACATGGCTTTGTGCGCGGTAGGTCATATCTAACTAATCTTGTAGAGTTCTTCGAGGGAGGTTACCAAGAAGGTTGATGAAAGGCAGTGGATGTTGTCTACATGGACTTTAGCAAGACTTTGGACAGAGTCCTGAACAGGAGGCTGGTCCAGAAGGTTAAGTTGCTTGGCATTCAGGATGAAGTAGCCAATTGAATTCAACATTGGCTTAGCAGGCGAAGCCAGAGAGTGGTAGTAGATGGTTGTCTCCCTGACTGGAGGCCTGTGACTAGTGGTGTGTCGCAGGGATGGGTGCTGGGTCCGTTGTTGTTTATCATCTATATTAATGATTTAGATGATAACATGGTAAACTGGATCAGCAAATTTGCAGATGACACCAGGATTAGGGTCATAGTGGACAGTGAGGAAGGCACCAAAGCTTGCAGCGTGATCTGGACCAGGTGGGAAAATGGGCTGAAAAATGGCAGATGGAATTTAATGCAGACAAGTGTGAGGTGATGCACTTTGGGAGGACAAACAAGGGTAAGACTAACACAGTGAATGGTAGGGCACTGAGGTGTGCAGTAGAACAAAGGGACCTGAGAATACAGATCCATAATTCTTTGAAAGTGACATCACAGGTAGATACGGTCGTAAACAGAGCTTTTGGCACTTTGACCTTCATAAATAGAGCACTGAGTACAGCAGTTGGGATGTTATTTTGAGATTGTACAAGATGTTGTTGAGGCTGAATTTACAGTATTGTGTACAGTTCTGGTCACCAATCTCCAGGAAAGATATCAATAAGTATGAAAGGGTACAGAGAAAATTTACAAGGATATTGCCAGAACTTGAGGATCTGAATATAGGGAAAGGTTGAATAGGTTCGGACTTTATTCCCTGCAGTACAGGAGAATGAGGGGAGATCTTGTAGAGGTACACAAAATTATGAGGGGTATAGATAGGGTGAATGCATGCAGGCCTTTTCCCCTAAAGTTGGGTGAGACTTGAACTGGAGGGCATAGGTTTAGGGTGAAAGGTGAAATATACAAGGGAAATCTGGGGGCAAACTTCTTCACTCAGGGTGGCGTGAGTGTGGAACGAGCTGCCAACGGAAGTGGTGGATGCAGCTCCAATTGTAACATTTGAGAGAGGTTTAGGCAGGTACATGCATGGGAGGGATTTGGAGGGATTTGGTCCGGGTGCAAGTAGATGGGACAAGGCATGGACTAGATGTGCTGAAGGGCCTGTTTCTTTGCACTATGATTCTATGACACTATTATTGCTCTTTTGTCCATTTAGAACCACTTTACAAATCCCTAGAGTATGCCAATTGAAGCATACGATCATCCAGGTAATTATGTGCAAACAGATAAATCATTGTCCTGAAATCCCAGTTCATTAACATGAGCACTCCTGCTGTGCTGCTTAGAATACTTGAACAGCTTTAATAAATTGCCTCACACCTCCTTACCCACCCCCCCCCCCCCCCCCCCCCCCCCCCCCCCGGCTCCCTTCACATTCTAATGTTCAGTAGAATACTCATGGCATTTTACAGGTAAAAGCCTTGGGTTATCTAAGACAATTCTAAATATTAGACAGAAAACTGTGTGAACATATGTTGGGTTTTGGTCAAAACGTGGTGCATATTGGAGATGGACTCTATGTAGGCCTGCACACAGACCTGCCTCTGATATGGTGGTGCCGGGTTCTACACTAGTGATCTCATGGAGAGGGAGTGCTGAGCTGGAGGAAATCGTTTTCATTCACTGGAACAGAATTTCATGATAACATACCATCATCATAGAGATCTTTTCATGGGAGGGAGGAGTGGGGGATGTCCCTAACCAGTAGCTTTTATTATGGTAATAAGATATGCCAGTTTATGATTATTAAGAGATACTGATGAGTAAACAGGAATTGTTAGGTAAAATTCTGAAATTGTTAAGTTTTGCCAGCAACTCAGTAGGAATCCAAATCATGAAGGAACTACTGAATTATGAATAGTCAAGTATTTCTGTCCCTACAGTTCAATAGTAATTGCTTTGTAGCCCCTTCATTCACTAATATCTTTGATTTGGAAGTTTTTAGATGTATATTTACAAAGATTTTGAACTGCTCCTGCACATTTTTGTCTGTTTCTCACCATTATGGTTTAATCATAAACTATAATGATAAAAAAAGAATACCCTGGAGATGCTGATAAATATGAATGTTAAGCTTTTACATGGGGAGATGTGGATCAACAGGTTAAAATTGGTATTGGTATTGGTTTATTATTGTCACTTGTACCGAGGTACAGTGAAAAGCTTGTCTTACAAATCGATCGTACAGGTCAATTCATTACACAGTGCAGTTACATTGAGTTAGTACAGAGTGCATTGATGTAGTACAGGTATAAACAATAACAGTACAGAGTAAAGTGTCACAGCTACAGAGGAAGTGCAGTACAATAAGGTGCAAGGTCACAACAAGATAGATCGTGAGGTCATAGTCCATCTCATTGTATAAGGGAACCGTTCAATAGTCTTATCACAGTGGGGTAGAAGCTGTCCTTAAGTCTGGTGGTATGTGCCCTCAAGCTCCTGTATCTTCTACCCAATGGAAGAGGAGAGAAGAGAGAATGTCCCGGGTGGAAGGGGTCTTTGGTTATGCTGGCTGCTACACTAAGACAATGAGAGGTAAAGACAGAGTCCAAGGAGGGGAGGCTGGTGTCCATGATGCACTGGACTGTGTCCACAACTCTCCGCAGCTTCTTGCAGTCTTGGGCAGAGCAGTTGTTGCTTTCTATGGTGTATCGGTAAAAGTTGGTGAGAGTCAAAGGGGACAAACCAAATTTCTTTAGCCTCCTGAGGAAGTAGAGGCACTGGTGAGCTTTCTTGGCCGTGGCATCTACGTGATTTGACCAGGACAGGCTGTTGGTGATGTTCACTCCCAGGAACTTGAAGCTCTCAACCCTCTCGACTTCAGCACCATTGATGTAGACAGGTGCATGTACACAGCCCCCTTTCCTGAAGTCAATGACCAGCTCTTTAGTTTTGTTGACATTGAGGGAAAGGTTGTTGTCATGACAACATTCCACTAAGCTCTCTATCTCTTTCCTGTACTCCGACTCATCACTGTTTGAGATACGGACTACAACGGTGGTATCATCTGCAAACTTGTAGATGGAGTTAGAGCAGAATCCGGCCACACAGTCATGAGTGTATAGGGAGTAGAGTAGAGGGCTGAGGACGCAGCCTTGTGGGGCACCAGTGTTGAGAATAATCGTGCCGGAGGTATTGCTGCCTATCCTCACTGATTGCGGTCTGTTTGTTAGAAAGTCAAGGATCCAGTTACAGAGGGAGGTGTTGAGTCCTAGGTCTCAGAGTATTCATTAAAGTATCATAATGATTGTTCTGACAAAGTTTGCATTGCATTTCAGAATGATCCTTGGTTGTTGTTTTTCTAAGCTCAGTGGGACCTCATTGGACCAACTCAGAGGGACAGAAGAGTTTCTGCATAGAAGTGGACCACTGATAGATCATCAGGCTCTTTTGCTGTTGTGCACCTCTGTTACCTTATGATTTGAGAGTAAAATCTCCCTTACAAAAGGGGTTCTCTTTTATGGTGAATTACCATTTTACAATCTGTTGAGCAGAGTACATCCTACTATCATGGAGAAATAAAATTTACATGTAATTTCTTTTCTTGACCATCTGATTATGTTGCCCTTGCTGTGGTGTACATTCCAAGGTAAAAATGGAGCTTGCAGACTTCAGGACTTTACATGTAGCCACTTCTTCAGTCAGCATTGTAATTTTTAAAGAGGGCCCCTCAGTTCACTCAAGTTGTCTCACTCGCAACTTAATTAACCGTCGAGTGTCACAGGTATTTCCAATTTTTAAGAAATGCAGAGATTTATGTCATGCTTGTTCAACCTCAAACTGCAGACCACACAGAATTCCAATTCTAATCATTACCATATCCAATGATATGTAGTGTGATTAACTGTAATGGAATGTCTGTAACTCCTGGTCTGCCTCAGTAAATGCCCTTTGACCCATTCCGTGATCGTTGAGCAACTAACATTAGTCTCCCGCACTGCAACAGCTCTGCCTAACGTACATAAGGATAGAATTAGTCCTTCACTTACAATGCCATCTATGATCAGCTGCTAGCATGTCCCATCAATCAAAGCACTTAATTTGCTTGTGAGACATTCTGTTCTTGATGGTGTGCTGCTTATGTGACAAAGCAAATGCCACTCCACAGCCATCCATTTCATCCCACTAAGATTTAACCAGCTGCAAGTTGTTTTGCAGGGAAAAACAAATCAAATTTTAAAAATATATTCATTGCTGCTGATTAACATTCATATTTGTAGAAATGCAATGTGCAGAGGGCACCACACAGGATTTTTTTAAAACAGTTTGGATTAAGGGCAGATTTGATCTCTCATAGTTAGAGATGTTTCCTGTTGTACCAGGAGAGCATATTTTGAGATAAATCATCATGAAATCTACAATATATCTCTAGAATCTGCCCGAGGCCATAATAGTCTGGTAAGGAATGCCTCTCTTTGTCACAGTTCCTGCAGCATTAAAGTGATTTAGTTTAAGACTCAACAAAAGTCCTAGGTGAAATCATCCAGCCATTCATACCTTCCCTGCAGCCCAGATGACAGATCCTTTTGTCAGGTAAGCGTATCCAAATATCTAATTTCCTGAGTCAGAACAGCACAACAGGTCACATTTGACTTCGTTAAGTAACAAGAATCTAACCCAATGCACATACAGTTCTCAGATTACCTTCACACAATGAGAGCATCCCACAGTTAACTATTTTAAACATGCGTGAGTGTTCAATGACAGCATGCATACCCCACACTCATGCGTGAAAATACAGTGTCCCGATCATGTTTGTTCCAATGGAGAACGTCCTTTTATTTCTCCTTATGAAGCAGGCTAATCTGGCGCACCATAATACTTCATGGGAAAAAAAAATTCTATGGTGTCTTTTATTGCTTAAGATAACGACAAGACAATCTGCTTTTTCCAGTGACTTTGCTTATGGTACACATATTGTCCAGGCCTCTGCAGAAAACCTTCCTGATTTGTTTCACAACAGAGCCTTGTGTTCTTTAAACATACAGCACAAAGGATATCTCAGTTTAACGCCTAATCCAAAAGACAGTAACTCAGTCACAGTGGTGCTTGCTCAGTACTACACAAGTGTCACTCGAGATTTTGTGTACAAACCTCTGACTCAGATCCAACACTGAGCTACAACTTTCAGTGCACTACAGTAACACTTTTATAATGGGGACTCTGTTTAGAATATGGCACTAACCAGTCAGCAAGTTCCTCTGTCAAATTTTATTGCAGTCGTTCCAAGGAGCACGTGAACAGGCATGGAACAGTTGTGAGGATTGATAACCACCAACCCTTTAACAAATAATGATTCTGTATAATTCAGCAATCTGCATGCATATCATGGGAACTAGCAATTCTAGACTTGTCGGAAGTCCTGTCTCCAAAACTCACCCACTAAATGTCAAATACCAAACAGCAGTGTAGCGGTTAGCATAACGCTATTACAGCGCCAGCGACCTGGGTTCAATTCTGGCCGCTGTCTGTAAGGAGTTTGTATGTTCCCCCAGTGTCTGCATGGGTTTCCTCTGGGCGCTCCAGTTTCCTCCCATGTTCCAAAAGACATACGGGTTAGGAAGTTGTTGGCATGCCAAGATGCATTTCACTGTGTGTTTCGATGTACATGTGACAAATAAAGATATCTTATCTTATTTTGACCAATAATCTGAGGATAGGTCAGAAAGGAAGACACACAACATCAGGTCACATTATGAAAGAAATAATCATTGTTTTCTTTGAATGCCAAATTTAAGTACTATTACCAGGACATAGAATACTGTATTTTGACAATCTTTGATCGTTTGATTTTACCCACAAATACTTTGCCTCTGAACAAATAGTCTCATCAGGAAAGCTACATCTTTCACAGAAGATCTGCTGAGTGCGAATGAAACAACAGGTGGCTTGAATTCTTTATAGTTTCACAGGATTCGATACATTCACAAACCAT
The DNA here is from genome assembly GCF_009764475.1 of Pristis pectinata. Taxonomy (NCBI): domain Eukaryota; kingdom Metazoa; phylum Chordata; class Chondrichthyes; order Rhinopristiformes; family Pristidae; genus Pristis; species Pristis pectinata. The sequence continues at coordinate 76,620,242 of NC_067414.1, read as the reverse complement.
CTAACTTGCCTCGTATCCTTCTTACATCAATCACTATTTAGAATCCACAGTGAATATACCTAAATGTGCAATGCATTCTTTGGTAGGATAAATGGTCACAGTGTTTAATATAATGATAATAATTTTGAAGTTCAAAGAAATGATTTATAGAATCTTTGCCTTTGTTGAGAAGGTGATTTTTTTCTGGTGCATCCAAACAAACTAACAATGATGCATTTACCATTGAAATTGTCAGTGAAATCCAATTTACAAAGGCAATGGTAAACAGACAAAATACTTAACCAATATCTCATAAGCTTTCCTTTAAACACTAACAATGCCAAAAGCTATGAGCTGCCATTTTTCACACTGGGGATAATTTCACCTTTACGTTCATTATTGTACGCAATTCTGGTTGTCCCATTACAGGAATGATGTGGCGGCTTTGGAAAGGGTACGGAAGAGGTTTACCAAGATGTTGCATGGATTAGAGGGTATGAGTAATAAGGAGAGGTTGGACAAACTTGGGTTGTTTTCTCTGGAGCATCGGAGGCTGAAGGGCAACCTGATAAAAGTTTATAAAATTTTGAGAGGCATAGATAGGGTAGACAGTCAAAATCTTTTTCCTGGGGTAGAAATGTCAAATACTAGAGGATACGCCTTTAAGGTGAGAGGGGGAAAGTTTAAAGGGGATGTGCATGGCAAGTTTTTTTGATTTATACAGAGTGGTAGGTGCCTAGAACACGCTGTCAGGAGTGGTGATGGAGGCAGGTACGATAGTGGCATTTAAGAGGATTTTAGATAGACAAGTGAATATGCAGCAATGGAGGGATATGGATCATGTGCAAGCAGAAGAGATTTAGATTAATTTGGCATCATGTTCAGTGCAGACATTGTGAGCTGAAGGGCCTGTTCCTGTGCTGCATTGTTCTATGTTCTGTGTACATTTGGGCAGCCAGTTACCAGGATCGACTAGAGAAACAAAGGACTGCAGATGCTGGAATCTAGATGAAAAACATGATGATGCTGGAGGAACTCAGCAGGCCAGGCAGCATCTGTGGAGAAAAGCAGGCAGTCAACGTTTCGGGTCAGGACCCTTCTTCAGGATTGAAGATAGGAAAAGGGGAAGCCCGATATATAGGAGGAAAAAGCAGAGCAGTGATAGGTGGACAAAAGAGGGGAGGTGGGGTGGCCGCAAGGTGGTGGTAGGTGGATGCAGGTAAGAGATAGTGATAGGCAGGTGCGGGGGAGGAGGGGAGAGCAGATCCACCGAGGGATGGGTCAAAGGTAAGGAGGGAGGAAAAAGGGGGTAGAAAGAAGAGAGAGATGCTAGGAGAGGGAAGAAAAGAAGGGGCATGGTTGGGGGTGAGAGGGGTGTGTATGGGGATTACTTAAAGTATCTTATTTAATTCAATGTTCATGTCATCAGGCTGCAAGGTTCCAAGATGGAAAGTGAGGTGCTGTTCCTCCAGTTTACACTTGGAATTCTCCTGGCAGTGGAAGAGGCTGAGGACTGTCATATCTGTGATAGTGTGGGACGGGGAGTTGAAGTGACTGGCAATGGGGAAATGCAGATCGTGGTTACGAACGGAGCACAGGTGTTCTGTGAAACGGTCATCTAGTCTGCATTTGATCTCGCCAATGTAGAGGAGGCCACGCTTGGAGCACCGAATGCAGTAGATGATATTAAGGGAAGTGCAGGTGAATCTCTGTCTCACCTGAAAGGACTGTTTGGGTCCCTGGATGGAGGTGATGGAGGTGGTGTAGGGGCAGGTGTCACACCTATGGCGGGGGCAGTGGAAAGTTCCTGGGATGGGAGCGGGATGGGTGGGGGGGGAGAAGGAGTGAACTAGGGAATCACTGAGAGAGCGGTCCCTGCGAAAGGCAGAAAGGGGTGGGGAGGGGAAGATATGCTTGGTGGTGGGGTCCCGTTGAAGATGGCAGAATTGACGGAGAATGACATGTTGGATACGTAGGCTGGTGGGATGAAATGTGAGGACAAAGGGAACAGTATCCCTGTTGGGTCTGGGAGGGGTGGGGGTGAGAGCAGAGGTGCAGGAAATGGCAGAGATGCGGGTGCGAGCTCTCTCGACCACAGTAAGGGGGAAAACCACGGTTAGTAAAGAAGTTGGACATCTCGGATGTCCTGGAGTGGAAAACCTCATCATGGGAGCAGATGCGGCAGAGGTGGAGAAATTGAGAAAAAGGGATAGTGTCCTTGCAAGAGACAGGGTGGGAGGAACTATAATCAAGGTAACTGTGGGCGGGCGTCAGTGGATAAGGAATCTCCTGAGATGGAATATCCAGCATCATAGTGATTTTACCAGGATCAACTACTCAAACCATCCTGTTTCTATTTCTACTAACTTGAGACAGTATTGCTGAAAATTACTCCCATACAACTATTGGGATCAATAATTCTCAATGCAACGTCAACAGAGAGCAATGCTAGCATTGCTTTTGTTTCAAGCTCCATTAGATTAAAATTGCCCCCATGGGTACTGCATATTAGAAAGGAAAGAGGTTAAATTTAAAGAAAACCAACTCATCTCTCTGCAAGAACCCTTAAGGTAAAGTCATCTGCTTCATTGCACTAATTCCTACCAACCTTCTGACCCACTCAGAAAGGACAAGAATGTCACACTAAGTGCAGAAAGAAATATTATACTTAAGTTGTGAATCCAGAACTATCTCAAGTAAACTAAGCAGGATCTGCTTAGATTTTGAGGCAACTGAAGCTGTGCTGAGCTTGCTGTGTTGGAAGAGGTGACGGCTGCAACGAACAGCAGCAGGTCTAAGTAAAATTCCATAGGGCAAAAAAAAATGCACAGATGGTTTCAGCAACCATTATCACATATCAAATCACCGAATTGAGGACCCAGCTGAAAAGGAATTTGGACTCCAACAATAAGAACAAAATTACAGGAAGAGAAAAACAAGATTAAATAGAAAAATAAGAAAATACGTTAAAAGATAAAAAGCAGAAAACATGTGCCTTACAGCTTCACTGCAGCTCAAAATATGAGGTACTGGTAAGTATCATATCCTTCTCCCTCAGTCACCTCTGCCCAAACTCTCTCACCTACTTTTCCTTCCAGTGATTCCCTCGTAGCCACCCCTTCCCTTTCCTGAATATCTTCTTACCATTCCTTCTCTCCTGGGCATCCTTCCCATTCCTGATTGCCTCCCTCTCTCTCTTTTGCTTCTTCAGTTGCAACCTCCTTTACTCTGGTCCCCCAGTCAATTCCTCTCATTTCTAATTGCCCACTTCCTATACCAAAAGTACCAGTGCTTGCAGTCATCCTTTACGCACCTCGATTGCCCCTCTCTCTCTCTGTGACCCCTCCCCCTCCCAAACACTTCAACCTTTCCGAGTCATCCTATCCCTCCTGTGATCACACCCACTGCCTGTTTCAACATTTGTGTGTATTCCCCCATGCATACAAATTCTCTGCCTCAGCTTCACCTCCAATGTGTTATTCCCCAATTGACTTACCACAAGTTCCTCGTCATCATTCTCCAGCATGGCTTATTTTTCCCTCTTGAGACACAAGAAAGATAAAATTTAATGGAGATGGTACACAACTGCTTCAGCCATTCAATCACTTCAGATGTCACTGGATCTATTGTATCTTGCCATAATTACATGTTATCAACAGCACCCTGGCTATTAATTATCCCTCACTCTGCAAGACTAAGAGAAAAATTATTTGGTCAGTTATCACATTTCTGTCTTGGGAGCTTGCTGTGCGTAAATTGACTGCTACTTTTCTTTCATTCCAATAGCAACCACAGTTCACCGCAGAGCAACATAAAGGCACAGCAGAGCAACATGAATGCACTGTATAAACAAATATCTTTCCATTTCCTTCCTGTTTTCCCAATGCTCTCTCCTATTCATGACATATCTGCTGCTTCCTTGAGCCAAATCTATCACAATGGCGTCAATGTGTACACACAGAGAAAACAAAACTCACAGTTCAGCAGTATTTCATCATGTGCCCTCTCCAGGAAAAGCCATTTTCTATCATTATCCAACCACTAGAGGGAGTTGAACAATAACATTACCACAACTCAAAGTGATGAAATGTCTTTTAAGTCCACTGAACTCCCACAGCCTCCTCCTTGATGACAGAGTTCTCCAATCAGACACTGTTCCTCACCTCATTTTTCTTCTTAAAAAGAACACCTCACCGTCAGCACTTCTCGGGTCAGATTCCACATCTGCATAATGACACTGATGGAAAGCAGATAGAGGCGACCCCCGTGTTATGCAGTTCAGGTAATGGAAATTCACCCTTACAGAATTCATAACCAAAAATCACTAACCAAAAATTTGAGATTCAGAATAAAATTCTCTCTCACAGAATTTATGTGGGGGAAAAGAATAAATAAGCACAAAATTTATTTTTTCAACTCATGTTTCTTGACACATGCATAGTTGATGCGGCTTTGTGTTATGGAATATCACGACACAGGCCACTTTCTAGGAATGCAACACCCCCTTAACACGGGGTTCGCCTGTAACACCTCCTCTTCCAAAGGGATTTCTATCAGTCTCTTTCATAATGATAGCTCTCGGTGCTTTCTGCTCCCCTTCTTGTCTTTGATGAAGTTCTCACCCTCTTTCTTTACCTTGTTAACGGCCAGCACACATGCTCCTCATAACCTGACCTGTCTTTACCAATCTTCCTGCTCTGCTATGAAAGCTGACACCGTTCCATTCATCACCCCCCGCCCCCCGCCAGTTCTGAGGAAGGGTCACTATAACGTTAACTGGTTTCTGTTTCCACAGATGCTGCTTGACCAGGTGCTGCTGCTCTTCCAGCATTTTTGTTCTTGTTGTATAATCACAGTAGCTTCTTCATCATGTTATTCATCACATCGAAAACTTTGCTGCCTACCCTAGATCCCAGCAGATTCCACTCCCTTATCACCAGTTGTCTTACTTTGGCTTTTGCTTTCCCCGAAGTATCAAAGTTGAAGATTTCATCCTTTATATAAATATCTCCATAGCTGTGCCCCCACCACATCCTCCATTCTGCTCAGTCCAAACTCCCCCATGAACCACTGTTCCCACTCCACTGACGCTGATCTCGTTTGCCTTTTCACACTCTTCCCCCTCCCCCATCCTGACATTGTCAGCCGTACCTTCACCTACCTAAGCATAGTGTTTTGGAATTCCTCATCCCCAGCTACTCAGGATGGATTGTTTATTTTTATATTGACGGTACCTAAGTACAAATTATCTGTTCTTGACGACAGATCAGTTATAATGTTGATCTATAGCATGGTGCTTCAACTGATTTAGATTAGATGCTATGTATAAATAATGTACATGTTTTTGGTAGCTGAGCTGGCAGAAAAGCATTAAATGTCAAACTGATGAATAGGCCTTCTTTTCATTTTTTTTCCAAATCTCAGCCAACCAGAAATCATTAAGTGTCATTGGAATTTAACTTTCAAAGTGAACACAAGGTCACAGTACAGTGTGGGTGTCACTCTTCTAATTATAGAGTCATAGAGCAATACAGCACGGATACAGGCTCTTCAGCCCAACAAGTCCATGCCGACCACGGCGCCCACCCAACTGGTCTCAATTTTCTGCATTCGACCCATATCCCTCCAAGCCACGCCCCCCCCATGTACTTATCCAAGTGCTTCTTAAATGATGCTATTGTGCCTGCCTCAACCACTTCCTCTGGCAGTTCGTTCCAAATACTCACTACCCTCTGTGTGAAAAAGTTGCTGCCTTCTACATGCCAGAATCAGATTTATTATCACTGCTGTATGTCGTGAAATTTGTTGCTTTGCGGCAGCAGTACAGTGCAAGGCGTAAAAATTACTGTAAATTACCAAGAAATAAGCAAATAAAATAATGCAAAAGACGAATAACAAGGTAGAGTTCATGGGCCATTCAGAAATCTGATGGCAGAGGGGAAGAAACCGTTCCTGAAACATTGAGTGTAGATCTTCAGGCTGCTGTACCTCCTCCCTGATGCTAGTAATGAGAAGAGGGCATGTCCTGGATGGTGAGGGTCATTAATGATGGTTGCCACCTTCTTGAGGCACCACCTCTTGAAGATGTCCTCGATGGTGGGGAGGGTTGGGCCCGTAATGGAGCCGGCCGAATCCACAACCCTTTGCAGCCTCCTTTGATCCTGCGTATTGGAGCCTCCATACCAGACGGTGATGCAACCAATCAGAATGCTCTCCATCGTACATCTATAAAAATTTGCAAGGGTCTTTGCTGACATACCAAATCTCCTTAAATTCCTAATGAAGTAGAGCCGCTGGCGTGCCTTCTTCGTGATTGCATCAATCTGTTACCAGGAGTCTTTGTTTGATTGACGAAAAGGGTGTCCGAAGACTAAGACTTCAGACCTAACACAAAATTCATGGTCTACTGGTCTGCAATGATCCCTGGCCTGTCTACAACAATAGCTCGAGCCACTGGAAAGATGTAGCAAATGCTATCTCCGCAAAAACCTCCAAATTCATTGGAGGAATAAGTGAACCAACTTCAATGTCCCGTCCCACACCAACATCCCCAATATCAAAGCCCTAATTACATTCAAGTGAGCTCCGTAGGGCAGGCCACAAAGTTCACGTGTAACACTAGACTCCAGAAACAGAACCTCTATTCTGAACCCTGTCAAAGGAAGAGATTGCTAAGTGGACAGAAGAAAGGATTCAATGATGGGTCCAATTGGAAAAAATGCAACATCCCCACCAATCCTTGGGAATCCCCAGTACATGACTGGTTGAAGTGGAGAAGGTGCATTTGAGAATGTTGAATCCATGTGTCACGAGCACATAGAAGCCCTGCATAAACAGTATACCATCTCACAAACTACCCACTCACCTGTCCCATCGACAACTCATACCCCATCTGCGGTGAGTTGCTGCTTCCAGCTTTGGTTTTGAGAGTTTGAGGTGACTGATTAAGCCAAGGTGGAAGCAAGTAATCCTCAATCCTCAGGGATTGCCCAAGTCAAATCAGCACAAGCAGAGGCATATGGCATTTAAGGGACAGGACGAGCCACATGGTAAGGAATTCAGCAGCTTAGTGGCCATTAGCTAAGGCCTACAAAGAAAGATAAATGGAAGTCAAATTGATGCTGTATTCTGCATTCTGTTATTGTTTTTCCCTTTTGCATTACCTTGGTGTACTTATGTATGGAATGGTCTGTTTGGATTGCACGCAAACGAAGCTTTTCATTGTATCTCGATACTTATTAACTTTAAAGAGAAAAAAACAACAAACAAACATACCACCATTGCCACTTATGTGGCTCCCTGACGTGATAGACCCTTTCATTGTTCGAGGGGCTTCCCCACCCAACTCTGCCCCTCCATGTGTGGTAGAGGAAGGAGCCTAGACTGTGGTCCTTCCCCACAGAGCCTTAGCCTTGGCTGCACCGAGTTTAAGCGCGCCCCTCAGCACGTACTCCTGCAGCCTGGAATGTGCCAGTCGGCAGCATTCCCCTACGGACATCTCACTCTGCTGGGAGACCAACAAGTTTCGGGCAGACTATAGGGCGTCCTTCACAGAGTGGATAACCTTACAGCAGCACTTGATGTCTGTCTCGGTGTGTGTCCCTGGGAATACCCCATAGATCAGAGAGTCCTCTGTTACACAGCTGCTGGGGATGAACTGGGACATGGATCCTTGCATCCATCTCCACACCCTCTCAGCAAATCTGCAAAGAGGTGGGTGACCATTTCTTCCCCACTGCAGCCATCCCGAGGACAGCGTAAATTGGGGGTGATGTGTGGTCTGTAGAGGAAGGCTCTGACTGGGAGGGCACCTCTCACCACCAGCCAAGCGAGGCCTTGGTGCTTGTTGGTCAGATCTAGCGATGAGGCATTCTGCCATATAGTTTGGACTGTTTGCTCCGGGAATAGACCCACAGAATCCATAGTGTCCCTGTCCCGCAGTGTCTGAAGTATATTCCACGCCGACCACTGTCTGATGGACTTGTGGTCAAAGGTGTTTACTTGGAAGAACTCTTCCAGAAAGGACAGGTAGTGCAGCAATGTTCAGCTGACTGGGGCGATGCACAGTAGAGGGGCCGGGCCTATCTTCTGCAACACCAGGGAGAAGTAGAACCTCAGCACGTAGTGACACTTGGTGCCCACGTACTTTGGGCCCACACTCCGACTGATACAGCCACGCACAAAGGTGGTCATCAGGATGAGGGCAATGTTGGATACACTTTTGCCCCCATTCTCAGGGGACTTGTGCAGAGAGTCCTCTGTTACGTAGCTGCTGGGGATGAACCAGACCCCAAACCCTCGTTTCCACACCCTCTTAGCAAATTCACAATCTGCAAAGAGGTGGGTGACCATTTCTTCCCCACCGCAGCCATCATGAGGGCAGTGTACATGGTGGGTGATGTGTGGTCTGTAGAGGAAAGCTCTGACTGGTAGGGCATCTCTCACCACCAGCCAAGTGAGGTCTTGGTGCTTGTTAGTCAGATCTGGCATACATTTTTTTAATTCCAAAATAAACTTTATTCATCATAAAAAAAAGCACTCTATATACAACAATAAAACAGTGCAAACCTTTACATTCGTGTACAGATCAATCATTAGTGTTACCTTTTTATATAAAAAAACAGCACCGATGCTACTCATGTGGCTCCCTGGGGTGATACCCCAATCCCGTATTTACATTATTTAAGGGGCTTTCTCGCCTGACCCCGCCCCTCTCTCTCCAGTGGCAGAAGAACCCTAAACTGTAGCCCTTCCCCACCGAGCCCTCGCGCTGGCTGCACCCAGCTTCAGTGCGTCCCTCAGCACGTACTCCTGCAGCCTGGAATGTGCCAGTCGGCAGCATTCCCCTCCGGACATCTCGCAGTGCTGGAAGACCAACAAGCTTAGGGCAGACCAAAGGGCGTCTTTCACCGAGTTGATGACCTTCCAGCAGCAGTTGATGTCCATCTCTGTGTGTGTCCCCGGGAACAGCCCGTAGATCAGAGAATCTTCTGTTACACAGCTGCTGGTGATGTACCATGACAAGGACCCTTGCATCTTTTGCCACACCCTTCTCACAAACCCACAGCCCGCAAAGAGGTGGGCAAATGTCCCGTCCCCGGCGCTGTCCTCCCGGGGGCAGCGCATGCTGGGACTGATGTTTTGACCATGCAGGATGGATCTGACTGGGAGGGCCCTTCTCACCGCCAGCCAAGCGAGGTCTTGGTGCTTGTTGGTGAGTTCTGGCGATCGGGCATTCTGCCAGATGGTCTGGACAGTCTGCTCAGGGAACCACCCCACAGTATCCATCGAGTCTTTCTCCTGCAGTGTCTGCAAGCTGTTCCATGCTGACCACTGCCTGATGGACTTGTGGTCAAAGGTGTTGGTTTGGAAGAACTTTTCCACGAAGGACAGGTAATGCGGCAACGTCCAGCTGACTGGGGCGTTGCACGGCAACGGGGCCAGGCCCATCCTTTGCAACACTGGGGACAGGTAGAACCTCAGCATGTAGTGACACTTGGTGCCCACGTACTTTGGTTCCACACACAGCCTGATGCAGCCACAGATGAAGGTGGTCATCAGGATGAGGGCAACATTGGGGACACTTTTGCCCCAATTGTCCAGGGACTTGTGCATGGCAACCCGTTGGACATGTGACAACAATAAACCAATTACCAATTGATCCCACAAGCTGCCGGCATCTGGGCATGTGGTAGGCAAATTCTCCTTGAAAACTTTTTAATGAGGCTGGCAGGAAAGATACAGCCAGTGGGAAATCTACCAGTGATGAAGGACCTGGGTCAGTGATTTGCCTCCCTACCAAACCTGGTCTCTTGTTTATACCGGTAACCTATTCTGTTTGAGGTTGAAACATGGAGAGGAATGAGGCCCCAAGTAACATCTAGCTCTAACAGTGAAAAGGAATCAAATACAAAGATGAAATGAACAAGCTTCAATCAATCCTTTACCACGTGGCTTTTTCTGTCACTTAAGTGCCATAGTGTCATAGAGTCACACAGCATGGAAACAGGCCCTTCAGCCCCACTTGTCCATGCCAACTGTGTTGCCCAGCGAGCTAGTCCCATCTGCCCGCATTTGGCCTATAGCCCTCTAAACCTCTCCCATCCACGTACTTATCTAGATGACTTTTAAATGTTGCTAATGTGCCCGCTTCAACCACTAGTTCTGGCAGCTCATTCCAAATACACACCACCCTTTGCGTGAAGATGCCCTGATGCTCCTTCTAAATCTCCCACCTCTGATCTTAAACCTATGCCCTCTTGTTTTTAGCACCCCCTCCCTGGGAAGAAGACTATGTGCTTTCACTATGTCTATGCCCTTCATGATCTTATATAGCTCTATCAAGTCACCCCTCAATCTCCTACGTTCCAGGGAATGAAGTCCTAGTCTATATAGCCGCTCCTTGTTACTAAGGCCCCCAAATCCAAGCAATATCCTGGTAAATCTTTTCTGCACTTTTTCTAATTTAATAACATCTTTCCTATAACAGGGTGACCAAAACTGTACACAATACTCCAGCGTCTTATATAACTGCATCATAACTTCCCAACTCTGATAATCAAAGCCCTGATTGATGAAGGCCAGCATGCCAAATGCCTTTTTCACCAACCTACCTACCTGTGATGTTGCTTTCAGTGAATTATGCACTTGCATTCCTAGGCCCATCTGTTCCATAAAACTCCCCAGAGCCCTACCATCACTGGACAAGCCCTACCCTGGTTTGATCTCCCAAAATGCAATACCTCACATTTATCTGGTAGCACTGCTTCAACTTGGGCAATCCCATAGTATTGAGGATGACTTGCTTCCACTTTGGCCTCATCAGTCACCTCGCACCCACAAAACAAATGCGGGAAGCAGAGTCTCTTCCACAGAAGTGAGAAGAGCTGTTGGGGTAGGTGGGTTAAAAGATTATTTCGTGAGTGCAACTAGTGCTCTGCGTTGATCTCTTACAAAGAAGCTAGTTAGTACAAGTTAGGTTAAGAATGGAAGGTGCAAAAGCAGATGATAAAATAGCTATGTGATAGAATTATAACGTTTGCTCTGCCTGTCTGGAATGGTTTCAAATTCAGATCCCTAAAGAATCCCCTCTTTAGGAATGGAATTTCTTTACAAAACTCAACCAAGTTTCCAGTTGGCCTGAATCTGTAACATAAATGCAGCAACATTTGGTTAAAAAATTGGAATTTCTCTCAGAATCCACAAACACTTCTTGTGCACAAAATTAAAGCCTCACTTGTTTGGCTAATCAGATTAAGCTCATGAACTACCCCTGATTAAAAACCCATTCTGAATGCTTGAAGCAGGGAGGTTACTAGACTGCTGTCCAGTTTGTATGTTAGAATGAAAACTGATTCAGGTCCCTCCAGCTTATAAACATCCAACTTGTGTATAGCCTGTATATACAGTGGCATGCAAAAGTTTGGGCACCCCGGTCAAAATTTCTGTTACTGTGAATAGCTAAGCGAGTAAAAGATGACCTGATTTCCAAAAGGCATAAAGTTAAAGATGACACATTTCTTTAATATTTTAAGCAAGATTACTTTTTTATTTCCATCTTTTACAGTTTCAAAATAACAAAAGAGGAAAAGGGCCTGAAGCAAAAGTTTGGGCACCCTGCATGGTCAGTACTTAGTAACACCCCCTTTGGCAAATATCACAGCTTGTAAACACTTTCTGTGGCCAGCTAAGAGACTTTCAATTCTTGTTTGGGGGATTTTCGCCCATTCTTCCTTGCAAAAGGCTTCTAGTTCTGTAAGATTCTTGGGCTGTCTTGCATGCAATGCTCTTTTGAGGACTATCCACAGATTTTCAATGATGTTTAGGTCGGGGGACTGTGAGGGCCATGACAAAACCTTCAGATTGTGCCTCTTGAGGTAGTCCACTGTGGATTTTGAGGTGAGTTTAGGATCGTTATCCTGTTGTAGAAGCCATCCTCCTTTTATCTTCGGCTCTTTTTTTTTACAGTCGGTGTGATGTTTGCTTCCAGAATTTGCTGGTATTTAATTTGATTTCATTCTTCCCTCTATCAGTGAAATGTTCCCTGTGCCACTGGCTGCAACACAAGCCCAAAGCATGATCGATCCACCCCCGTGCTTAACGGTTGGAGAGGTGTTCTTTTCATGAAATTCTGCACCCTTTTTTCTCCAAATATACCTTTGCTCATTGTGGCCAAAAAGTTCTACTTTAACTTCATCAGTCCACAGGACTTGTTTCCAAAATGCATCAGGCTTGTTTAGATGTTCCTTTGCAAATTTCTGACACTGAATTTTGTGGTGAGGATGCAGGAAAGGTTTTCTTCTGATGACTCTTCCATGAAGGTCATATTTGTGCAGGTGCTGCTGCACAGTAGAACAGTGCACCACCACTCCAGAGTCTGCTAAATCTTCCTGAAGGTCTTTTGCAGTCAAACGGGGGTTTTGATTTGCCTTTCTAGCAATCCTACGAGCAGTTCTCTTGGAAAGTTTTCTTGGTCTTCCAGACCTCAACTTGACCTCCACTGTTCCTGTTAACTGCCATTTCTTAATCACATTATGAACTGAGGAAACGGCTACCTGAAAACGCTTTGCTATCTTCTTATAGAGCCCATGGCTGCTGATTTTTGGGACGAGGTTTGAGGAGTCAGGGTATTTATAAAGCTTTGAAATTTGCATCACCTGGCCTTTCCTAACGATGACTGTGAACAAGCCATAGCCCTAACAAGCTAATGAAGGTCTGAGACCTTGGTAAAAGTTATCTGAGAGCTCAAATCTCTTGGGGTGCCCAAACTTTTGCATGGTGCTCCTTTCCTCTTTTCACTCTAAAATTGTACAAAACAAAAATACACTAATCTTGCTTAAAATGTTGAAAAGAATGTTTCATCTTTAACTTTATGACTTTTGGAGATCAGTTCATCTTCTACTCACTTAACTATTCACAGTAACAGAAATTTTGACCAGAGGTGCCCAAATTTTTGCATGCCACTGTACAAGTGAGCATTTGGGAGACCAGTGGGATAGATTTGCTGGCTGTTGTAGAGCTGCAGGCATCTTTTGCCCACGGGAACTTGGTTTGCAGGCTGCATTTCTGACTTGTGAACCATTTGGCTTATGAACAGTTCACAGCAACAGAACCCTGCCGTAACCTGGCGGTGACATGTATTGGAGGTAAAAGCTTCATTTGGCCTAGCAATTACTTGGACATAAAATTGAATGGCAATGTGGAGAAGTTTTCTGATCTTTGGTTGCCATTCTTCATATATATCAGCAAAATAATAACTTCCCAGAATCTGTAAAAAAAAACATCCTAGGAAGAAAACCCACTTTTCTGGTTAGAAGTGTACCAACAGCCACCTGGGGAAAGGACAAAGAAGCAAACAATGCCCTTTACTGGTAATCACAAAGTAAAACAAAAACTGCAGATCCTTGAAATCTGACATGAAAAAAAACCCTGAATGCTGGAAAATCTCAAGTGATCAGGTAGCCTCCATGGAGGGAGAAAACAGAGTTAATGCTTTTGGTTGATGACATTCCATCAGAACTTGGAATAGCTTCAAAACAGAAATGTCTTAAGTTGCACAGAATGGGGAGAGGTGCAGAGAACAAAAGGTAATGTCTATCATAGGGTGGAGCCCAAGAGAAAAAGGATGATATGGATTTGTGTCATCTAACAAAGGGTGGTGAAGGACTTGCTAACAGCAGCTAATCTGTCGGGAGGAGAGGTAAATAGAGGGAGACGACAGGGAGTAGAGAAGAGAGTAAAGTTGCTGCAACTGTGAGATACAGAACACAGAAAATGTTGGAAAAATGAACTATGAGAAATGCTAGAAAACAAAATCAGCAGGTCAGGCAACATCTTTGGAGGAAGGGAAAACTGAGTCAACTTCATCAAGTTCTGATACAAACCAGAAAGTTGGGCCCCAATAGCGGTAGAGCGCACAGAAGCTGAAATACTGTATCTTGAGCTTAGGCTGAGTTTCATTAGAACAGCGCAAAAAAAAACCCAGAACTGAAAGTCAAAGTGGAAGTGGGATGGAGATCAATATGACAGGCAACTGGAAGCTCAGGACTAAATGGGGGTGATCTGCAAAGTGATCATCCAATTAAAATCTGGTTTCTCCAAAGCAGAAGAGACTAGTGCATTAAACTCAACTGGAATAAATGCAAGTGAATTGTTGCTTCAACTGAAAGGAGTGTTTGTATGCCTGGATGGTTGGAAGGTGTAAAGGGGCAGGTATTGAATGTCTTTAGTTGCATGGGATTGTGCTGTAAGGAGATTGAGTGTTAGTGGAAATGGAAGACTGACCCAGGGACTTACAAAAGGAACAGTTCCTTTGGAATGTTGAAAAAGGGAATGGGGAGCCAGACTGATGTTATCGCATTGAAGGTGGTGGGTATTACGAAGGATAATCTATTGAATATGGAGGCTGATAGGTGAAGGGCAAGAACAAGGGAAAATCCTATCCTTCCTCTGAGTGGCAGGACAGGGGGAAAGAGATGGAGCGTAGAAAGTGGAATAGACACAGTTGAGAATCCTGTCAGCAATAATAGACGGAAAACTACAGTCAAGGAAAAATGAGGATGAGGATAATCACAGAAGCACTGGTGCAGAAAGTGTCAGCTTCAAAACAGATGCAACAGTGCCAAAGATACTAGGGGAAAGGAATGGTGTCCCAGCAGGATGCAAGGTGGGAAGAGATATGTTCAAGGTATCTGTGGGATACTGGTCATTAACCTATCACTTGAGATGAAGATAGAGAATTCAAGAATGGGAAGAGTCAAAAGTGAATCAGGTGAAGTGAGAGTAGTGTGGAAATTGCAGCTACTTTTGAGTTTTGTACAAGTACTGGAAGTGGCACCAATATAGTCAACGGATGTGAAATAGGTGAGGAGTGTGACCAGAATAGGACTGAAACAAAGACCAAATTAAAATTGTTTACCCAAGCCTGAGTGCCTTGTCATTTAAGTCTTCCTTCCATGCAAGTAAATTGGATTGAGACAACCTAGAACAGAACCAGGAGACTCAAGAGATTGTAGATGCTGGAATCTGGAGCACCAGTCTGCTGGAGGAACTCAGTGGGTCAGGCAACATCTGGGGGGGGGGGGGGGGGGGGGGGGGGGAAGGGGAAGGAATTTGGAATTTGACATTTTGGGTCAAAACCCTACACTAAATTAGCTCTACATAGAACCTCCATAGTTCATCTTTGAATCCTATCCAAAGCACTGATCCTCAATAACACTTATCCAAGGGCAGCTGAAACTTTTAAATGAGATCTGCAGTCCAAATATCTGATAACCATCAGGTGTCATCATTCAGGGAAGACATGGTTGTGGCTCAATTTCCAATCTTGTAACTTGGAGAATATGCTTATTAATATCATAGTGGAGGACGAATGGAATAATTATTTGTTAAAGGTACTGGTAAGCTCCCAGTTTTTGAGGTTCTGAATTGGAAGAGATGAATAGTTTGAAAAGCAAGTGCAGAAATAAATTAGATATTTTCACATCTTCCCTTCCCACCATTCAGGCACACAAACACTCCTTCCAATTGAAGCAGCAATTTTGGAAAAACGATAAGGATGGGGTATTAGTCCAAAAACCTCAAAACATCAGAGACTTATTTGGGCAACATGGGTGGGATGGAAATTGAAGTTTTCTCTCCTTTATTCACGAAGAACATTGCTCATAATGCTTCCCTTATTCATATGTCATCTGCAATCATAATGTAGAGCAATTTTGTTTTAATAAGTTGATCTTCATTGCCTAATGTATGTGACAGAAACAATAAGCATTGCTGGTTCTGATGAAAGGTCACCAGCCTGTTTCTCTCCTCACAGATGCTGTCTGATTCACAGCATTTTCCGTTTTTCTATATAAGCAATAATAGTTGCATGCCACAATGTATTAGCTTTGTTTTATGGAGAAAAAATGTGCTCTTTGATGAATTCTAAGATATAATAGTTCTCATTGTATGGGGACACAAATAAAAATCTGATGATCTGGCCACACATTGGCATTCAATTTAATTCCTCTCATGAAGGCAGTGTAGCCCTGGTCAACCACAAAGATGTGGAAGGCCGCCACTCTTAAAATACAGAACTTACTTCTTGTGATCATCTAGAATAGATTTTGTTGAATCAGAATTAAACATTTATCAGATTCTGGCATCTTAAAAATCTTGAATGAAATATTCTCACTGTATTGGAAACTCAAAGATGGTCATGATTTTAATGTTTGTGGGTTGCATATGAATTAATCTTTTCATGTTTATGCTCTGAATAATCAAAGCAGACATACAATGTAACCAGATATTGCAGCTAAAGGGAAAGTCAATGGGAGTTGCTTCTTCATTCATGAGATGCAAATGACACTGGCATTTGTTGTTCAAACCCAAATTACTCCTGAACTGAAGAGGTAGTTCAGAGTCAATTGACCACAGTGGTGGGTCAGGAGTCACATTTGGGTCAGACTGGGTAAAGGCCAGGCAGAAAACATAAAAGCAGCGAGGTTATGTTACAGTCAGATAAAACACTGGTTCAGCCACAGCTGGAGTGCCATGTTAGTTCTGGTTACCAGAGAGGAGATTCACCAGGATGTTGCCTGGGATGGAATGTTTCAATTATGGGAAAACGCTGGATGGGCTGGGTTAGTTTCCCTTCGAGCAGACAAGGCTGAGGGGGACCTGATCCAATTCACTCAATTGCTATTTACAGGAGATGATATTGGGTTGGATTCAGATTAAACGTGACTGGTAATCCCACAGAGCATCGTGGCTCTTGTTGCACATCCGCATCGGAACACTGCTATGTGAAAGTCTAGAGGTGAGATGCTGATGCCGCTGATCTCTCACTGTGCTCTGGACTCGGCCCTGAGTGCAGGTATAGAGCACAAAAGTACTAACCCGAGGGCAGAATGCCTACGCACAACTCCAGACTCACCAATGTGGTTGACTTTTAATGGTGTCCTCAATTCAAAGGCAATTAGGGATCAGCAATAAACAATGTCCACATCCCATAAATGAATAAATAACAGCAGTGCTCTTCAGGATTTAGTCCTGGGAATTAGCAAAGGGCAGAAAATTTGGAAGTGTTTGAGCTGTAAAGATGTAGGAAGGCATAGGTAGACTGGTGGAATGGGAGTACACCTAGTGAACAAGACTCAGTGCAGAAAAGCAGTGGAAGGAAGTGGGAAGTGACAATATAAGCTAAATGTCACAACTTTTAAGCTGGCACAAGAGAGCCGGAGAAAACTCCGCACCAATTTTGGTAGGTGACAGGACAGACTATCAAATTCAAAGTTCAATGCAAGCTTGAATTTTATAAAAATCCAGGAAGATACGCTACACCCATTTAGAAAACATGTCTAATGCTCCTCTTCCAGAAGCATCATGTCCAGTTTTCAGCATCACACTTTTAGAAAGTACATGAAGGCTCCAAGAAGTGTACAGAATTGTAGAATGGTTCCAGAAGTGACGGATTACGTGGTAGACTGGAGAAGGTGGCATTGCTGTCCTTTGTTTAAATCTCCTTTTTGCTGTCTTTACTCAAAGTGTTTAAAATTATGAGTTTGAACAGATTATTAAAGAGAATTTCCAATGTTTGTAGGCTTTATAACAGGAGGGTAAATATTTAAGTTGATCCTCCTTTTCATTTCCCATAGAAACCCCTTTCTATTCTCTGTTTTCCTGTTATATCTGTTCTGATCATTAGACCTTCTGTAGGATACATGGAACTGTGGGGCAACTGCCTTTGCAACATCTTCCTTTTTCCTTAGCCGTAACTTCCCACCTACCATATATAATAAGAGGGCAACAGGGTTCTTGACTCCATCTCTTCCATTTCCTGTATTTCTACTCTCATCCCATCCTGGATGGAAGAAGAAGCGAGTTCCTTGTGCTCACCTTCAACCTCACCAGCCCCACCAATCAATGGATCATCCTCCATAATGCTCACTACCAGTCACATCGTCCCCTCCACTCTCTTCCCTTCCCAGCATTCCGGCAGGACTCATTGCACTTCCCTCTCCACCTACCATTTTCCTTCTTGCAGCACTTCCCTATACAACACTCGCTCTTTCACCATTCCCTTTTCACCATTCAGGGACCCGAACAGTCCTTTTAAGCGAAGTCTCAAAGGCTGCAATGTGATAGGACTTGCACTTCTTCCCAGCTAGTGTAGTGCATTCAGTGCCAACATTATGGTCTCCTCTACATCAGAGGAACCAAATTGAGATGAGTGACCACTTTACAGAACCCCTTCAGTCAGTTCACAAAGGTGACCACGAGATTCCATCACCTTTAATTTTCCATCCCCATGGTGAGCTATCTTTGGCCTCTCAACCGTGTCAACAATCCTCAATGTAAGCTCAAGGAACAATGTCCCATCTCCTGTCTCGTCACATTACAGCCTTTGATACCCAAGGTGGAATTCATCAATTTTGGTTATCTAGGCTTTTCCACTTTGTATCAGAACTGGCCAGTCTTTACCATAACATTTACCTGTAGCACAAACTCAGTTACTTTCTCTCTCACCACGGATGCTGCCTGAACTGCTTGGCATTTCTAGTGTTCTTTTATTTCAGATTTCCAGCAATTGTTGTGCTCTACATTTCTCAGTTCCAACATGTTCCTTTGGTCCTTCTCTTTGACTGCTGGTGAAAGACATGTCACCTTAAGAACCTTGGACTCCTGATGTTCCCTTTCTTCTCTCCGGTCTTTGCCACTCTGCAACTTAAAGCACGTTTATTTTCCACACATTTTCAGTTCCGATGAAGGGTCATTAATTCAGTTTTTCCGCTCTCCACATGTACTGCTGACCTGTTATTTCCACCACTTTCAGATTTTGACTTAATCTCCCCATCATTCACAATTATGACCTCAGCTGCAAAGTCTTAAGCTCTGGAATTTTCAGTGTAAAACTTGTATCCTTCCATTTTTCTCTCTCCTCTTCCTCCAAGAGGTCTTTCTTCAAGTTATGATGACGCTGTGTCAACATTCTTGATTCTGTTTTAGTTAACGGCTTTGGAATATTTCATACAGCTCTTAAAAAAGCTGCACTCGCCCATTGGCATTACAATCTGGCTTTCAATCGAAGTGTTCCCATCTCCATTTTTCATCCCAACACTTTTCTTGCTCCCGTTCTTTCCTCCCACCTGCCTACAAACTACCTCCCCCACCCCACTGTCCCAAGCATATTCAACGATTAGCTCAATTTATACATTTCAATTCTCCTTTTCACCATTTAAAGTTTGCATAATTGTTGGACCTCTCTGGCAACATACGACTTTTAACATGCTAGTTGGCCTCACTCACCATTGCATCATTGGTGGATTTTATCCACCTTGTTGTCTCAATGAAAAATTGACACTGGTATCTTGCTTAATGCCCAGGAATGAGAACACTGGTGGAATCAGCACTAAATGGGGCGATGAGAGCTTTACAAATCTAGAGGTGCATTGGTGACAGGAACTCAGCCCTTCCCGCTGCTGTGCTGGGAACCTGTGCGTCTCCTCTCTTCCTCCTGTAGTGACCCACAGCTTATTGGCCCACAGCTCAGTCGGGCCTGAACTTCAAGACAATGTAGAGGGGCTGCCTGTGAGGGCTGAGATGTGGGCTCAGGCTGCTCGTTGCATGGGGGCATTGCCAGGGATTGGCACAGCTGCCCCACCTGTGGACAGAATGCTCTGAATCTACAAGTCCCCCTCATCACCTCCTGCTGAATGTGATGGAAGCCACCTTTCCCACCAGACACCCTTCCCCTGCCATCTGGAGATATGGCATTAAGCTCAGTGGGCAGCAGAAGAGGCAGAAGTTTGCACCAGGCTTCCCAGCACAGCAATGCACAACCCAAGTGGATGTCTGAGTGTCTGAACTGCAGGAACAAGTATGTTATATTGAATCAGTGCTCTGTGGGGAAGCATCAAGGGGGTACCAGTGAACCCCAGGGAGACCTGGTGCAAACTTAAAATTAGCAGGAACTAGAGTCAGAATCATCCAGCATGGAAACAGGCCCTTGGGCCCAACTCATTCATGTTGACTGTGTTGCCCAGCGAGCTAGTCCCACCTGCCGGCGTTTGGCCCATAGCCCTCTAAACCTTTCCTATCCATGTACTTATTTATCTGGATGGCTTTTAAATGTTGCTAATGTGCCCACCTCAACCACAATTTCTGGCAGCTCATTCTAAATACACACCACCCTTTGTGTGAAGAAGCTGCACCTGATGTCTCTCACCTCTGACCTTAAACCTATGCCCTCTTGTTTTTTTGCACCCCTTCTCTAGGAAAAAAGACTATGTGCTTTCACTCTGTCTATTCCCCTCATTATCTTATATACCTCTATCAAGTCACCCGCAATCTCCTATGTTCCAGGGAATAAAGGCCTAGTCAATGCAAATTCTCCTTGTAACTCAGGCCCCCACGTCCAGGCAACATGTTGGTAAATCTTTTCTGCACTCTTTCGAGTTTACTAACGTCTTTCCTATAACAGAGTGACCAAAACTGTACACAATACTCCAAGTGCAGCTTCACCAACGTCGTATATTTCTGCATCATAACTTTCCAACTCCTATACTTAATGCCCTGACTGATGAAGGCCAGCGTGCCAAACGCCTTCTTCACCATCCTATTTATCTAGTACGCTGCTTTCAGTGAACTATGCACTTACGCTCCCAGGTCCCTCTGTTCCATAACACTCCCCAGGACCCTACCATTCACTATATTTGTTCTACCCTGGTTTCATCTCCCAAAATGCAATATCTCACATTTATCTGGATTGAAAGCCATTTGCCAATCCTCAGCCCACATACCTACTTATGTTTAACATAAGTGGGAAATCAGTCGTATTGTGTTGGACCAGGCCCATTCCTTGCATTTGTCACTGTACTAGCCCTGCAGTTCCTAACATCTTCTTGGTACCACAAAGCAGAGCAGAAACTAAGGCCCTACCCATGGACCATCTTGATGGTCTTCCAACAGCTCGTTCTGCCAAAGGTCTTTTCTACCCTGAACAAATGTCTCTCAAGATCAGAGACATTCAAAAACAGTTGAAAAGCAATTAAATCATTAAACAATATTTAGTGATTTATGTAAATTAGGAATGTTAATATTAAGGAACAAATCACTTACCTTTCTTGTATAGGTCAGCAATCCGATTCAATGAGTGGGATTGCTTTAGAAGCACCAGCTTTGGCCGGAGCAAAACTGTGGGGCCAGATATGAAGTGGCTCCGGTCCCAACTCAGGACATCATGGAACATTCCCAGGTTCAATCAGAAATGCAGGGACAGACTAGACTCCAGCATCCTTCTTGCCTCTGCACTGCAGTGTGCAGGCACAGATGTCTGGCACCAGCAATTCCCTTTAGTGCAATCTGACCCAACGACTTGCACTTTTGGTATGATCTTTCAGATTTCCTTGAAAGACTGATAAATATTGCACCTGCAAATTATGTTATTGCAAACAATCTTGAATGGAAAAAAAAACAGCCTGCTAATACGGATTATTCCACCGACACCTTTAAATGAACTATTACATGTTTGGCGTAACTGAATGGCACTATGAAAATGACACTGCATATTTCAGATATTGTGGTCTGTTTAATTTGGTTCGTACAAAAGTATTACACAGTGCAAACATCTCTTTGGTAAATTTATTATTTTATGCTATGTAAAGAGCATAGGCTGTTCTCCTGTTCTGTCTCATTAAACTAATATGGCTATTAAGACTTTCAGCATAAGGACAGTGTGAACAAATTCAACACGGACAATGTTCAGTATAAAAACTAATCAGCACTGCTGTTAGGAGAAATGGAAAATAATACCAAAGCAGCAGAAATGCCTTGCATTGTTCGAACAGAACAATTAATTAATCAGTATCATAGCCTGCAAAGAATCATACAGCACTGGAGATGCCACTTGGCCTGTGAAGCTTTCACCAGCTCTTTGCATTTTCCCAAAACAAAAATACAACAGATTTCCAAACATAAATGAAACCCAGGCACATTTTCTTTGAGCAGAAATGACAGCTAATATTTTCCATAATACTACATTGTTCCTTTATACCCGAGAAGCTCTGGAAAAGACTACCTTAACATTGAAAGTCATGAAAATTAACTTTTCCTGTAAATAGCTGGTATGTTTTTACCAAGAGATCCTACAAAAAAACATTAAATCACATGAGATTTTGTTGCTGCTGTGAAGCACTGATTTTTTTCTACCCCAAATCTTTTCAGTATTACAATAACTTAAAAAGGGGGTCCATGTTAATAAATTTATGACACGTTTTGGCATATTGCAAATATGGCTACTTTTTCTTTTAAAGTAACTTTATAATGTTGCTTTTAAATCAATTAGCACCTTGAGTGAAAAGGTTGAGGTATGACTACTTTTACTTTAAAAACTATTACATATCCTTCATTGATGAATAAAAGTGACCAATTCAC
Source organism: Pristis pectinata (assembly GCF_009764475.1). NCBI lineage: Eukaryota > Metazoa > Chordata > Chondrichthyes > Rhinopristiformes > Pristidae > Pristis > Pristis pectinata. Next base: position 76,597,850 of record NC_067414.1, on the reverse strand, counting down.
ATCCGACTGAGTAAATAAATAAAATTTCTTCCCAACAATAAAGAAACAATGATTAGAAATATTAGATGGTATTTAATACTGTTTCATTGGTTAGCACAGCTTTTCAGTAAATAATCAGGGAGTAAGAAGCCCCTTTTATACCCTGCCCTCCCATCCCCCTCCCCATTTCTTATGCCTGTATACAGTAACAAATTCCAACAATGTAAAAAAAACTACCAGTACATAAAACGTTATCCAAAAAAAATTCAGGAAGTGCAAAATGCCATAAATCCAAGGTGTAATGGTTAGAGCTGAAAATTCAGTAGCCAGGCCACAAAAACTTAAAAAAAACCTCTTTAAATGTTCTAATCTAGATTGATTTAAAAAAATCTTACCCATTGTGTGAGAACGCTGACATACAGTGCCAATTAGTGAAAAACCACAAGCACTTTTTCAATGTAGTATGTACACCAACCTGCAAATTAGTAGGCATCTATGTACCAAATGTCCGATAAGTACAAATACATCTTCACATTATTTCCGAGCAGAGCCACAGTAACTAAAAGAACAGCCTACAAGTCTCAACACCTTGGAAGGGTGAAAGACTTTAGGATTTCTAGCACACAAAACACCTGGGACTCTATAACAGAGTAAAAAATAATATATATATTTATAAAAAAAACACTGCTTTAGTGTTTTTATTCCTCCTCAAACTATTTTTCACACTCATTCAAAAAGCAAAGACATATGAACATATGTATGCTGAACTAGAGGAGTTCTTGAGATAGATTTTGCTTTGAAGCAAATAAAGGAGTCTGGAAATGTTATGGTATGTTAGCTCCTGCTATTCACTATAATATCATATACAAGATGATACATGTAGCACCACTTTCATTTTGGCATTTTGAACCTGAGAAGCTTCTTACTAAGAAAACATGGCAGACAAATTGAAATCACCCTGTCATAGATAACATACTACTTCCCTTTCAATACTTTTGCATTGTGGTTCTCTTTGACAGTACATACACGGTACATGCACATATAATGTTTAACTACGTTACTGATTTATAACCAGTTAACATGAAGCATGCATTCGAGCACTTTTGTTTAATATTTCTCAGGATTTCTTCAAATTGATGTTTTCTTTCCATTTTTGACTGAATACTCATGGGTAGTTTTGAAAGCACACAGTATTCACACTGACATCCAGACGTCACAACTCATTGGAGAATATAAAGGACCGTATATCCCCTTCAGTTCTGCAGTGAGAGTTTAGGACTTCTCATCTTGTCTCAAGGCTTGTTTTGCGCAGACCGGACAGCAAACTCCCTCCATCTGTACAGGATTAACACAACTGGCTGGTGGACATGTTTCAACAAAGCAGGTAAGCTGTCCTTCCTGAAAAACACAACAGAAAACTGGTTTGATTCAAGTATGAATTAAATTAAATCAAGCACTGTATCCTAACCTAGACTGTTAGAGTGCAATTAGTCTCTTACTGCTTTCAATTATCTGTTTTCTCCCCAGAATTCAATATCAATCAGACCATAATCCCTGGCTGATGACAAGCAAGTACTTCTGAACAACTTTACACTTCATCATGTTAATGCTCAACTGCAATGAAGACCTTATAAAGACTGGAAAAAACGTGGAAATCATTCCTTTCTTGAAGAAAAATAAAGTCAGTCCAATATTGGCAAACAAAAGACAAAAGGAGGACAAAAATGTGGTTGGTCATGTTGGAAGCTAAGGAGGGGATTAAACTGAAAAAGAAAACATGGGAGGTGGAAAAAGTCAGTGGTAGGCCCAAAGACTGGGATAAATTTTGAATCCTGCAAAGGAGTACAAAATAAGAAACCAAGAAGGAGAAAACAAGCTGCTTGGGCAAACTAGAAGTATAAAGGAGCTCTTATTTTCAGTTTTCCAGTACATAAGGAGGAAGAGAGAGATCAAAGAGAACAGAAATCCCTTAGTCATAGAGTACTACAGCACAGAAACAGACCCTTCAACCCACCATGTCTATGCTGACTTTGTTTTGCCTATCTACACTAATCCCATTTGCCCACATTAGGAACCTATTCTTCTGTGCCTTGCCTATATACGTGTCTGTCTAAATGCTTCTTAAACAGAGTAATTGTTTCTGATTCCACCACCTCCTCTGGCAGCGTGTTCCGGATATCAATCACTGTCAAAAAAAATACTTATCCCTCACATTTCTGATAAATCTCCTCCTATTACTGATTTAGAGGAAGAAAGCTAATGTACTGTGGATGATACAACATTAGGTGACAAGGCAAGCTGCCAGGACAAGGAATTTACAGAGATACTGAAAGGTTAAGAGAGTGGACAAAAAGTTGGCAAATGGAGTACAATGTGGGAACATGTGAACTTTGGAAGGAAGAATGAATAATGGAGATTATTATTTAAATGGATAAAAACAACACAGATGAACCAGAGAGACTAGCATACAGGTTCAACAGGTAATCAGGAAGGCTAAAGGAATCCTGCCTTCTGAACCAAATTTGCAGATAATACCAGATAATTTTGTTTATTTTTCCAGTATGGATACATCCACAATGCTGTTAAGGAGGGAGGTGCAGGATTGTCTGGCATCAACAATCTTTGCCACCTATCAGCCCAGGCCTGGATATTGTCCAGGTTTTTCTGCAGTTGAATATGGACTGCTTCATTATCTGAGGAGTCGCAAATGGTGCTGAACATTGCACAATCTGTGTGAGTTATTCTCACTTCACCTCTGGAGTTTAGATCTTTTGTCCATGTTTGGACTAAGGCTGTAATGAGGTTAGGACCTGTGAGACTTTGGCAGAACCCAAACTGAGCTTCCGTGAGTAGGTTGTCGCTAAGCGCTGTCACACAGTCAGCATGTCGATTGTCCCTTCCTTCACTTTACTGATGATTGAGAGTTGACTAATGGGGCGATATCTGGTGGGTTGGATCTGTCCTGCTTCTTGTGGACAGGACATATCTGGGTAATTTTTCCCCACACAGTCAGGTAGATGCCAGCATTGTAGTTGCACTGAAACAACTTGACCAAGGGTGCAGCAAGTTCTGAAGAACAAGTCTTCAGTTCTATTGCAGGAATATTGTCAGGGCCCAGAGCCTTTGCCTTCAGCCGTGATTGATAGAAGGGAAGAAAGACGTGGACTGCAAGAAGATTTCAACAGACTGGTTGGGTGGAGAAAATTGGAATTCATTTGAGAGAAGTGCAAGTTAATGAACCAAGAGAGGGCAAACTGGACAACAGAATGCACAGGAAATGCTGGAATGCAGAATAGTTTAGAGGAAGAGGGAGATCGGAATTTAAGCCCATAGTAGCAGACCAGGTAGATAAGGTGGCCAAGGCAAGGCATACAATAACAAGGTGTCATGCTATTGGAAGTCTAAAAAGCACAAGTCAGGCCACAGCGACAGCACTGGTACGGGTGAAGTCACCACAGAAAGGACAGTATAGCACTAAAGTAGGGAGAGTGGAAACTTATGGGGATGTTGCCAGGGTTAGAGAAGTTCAGTTGTAAAAGAAAGATTGGGTGCTTTCTGAAGAACAGAAGGTAGCTGAAGGCAGATTTAACATAGTTAGAAGTCCAGGCAGGGCAATTAGAAGGACTTCTTTTAAGAGCAAAGATCCATAAATTAGGCAACACAGGTTTGAGATAATGTGTAACAGGTATGTTAAATAAACAGGTTTTCACCAGAGTAAATGAAACAGAAACCTTTCCAGTTCAAAAGTACATGGAGAGATAAATGATATACCCTAATTGACAATGTTAGTTTGTCCATAGTTCACTGAAAGTGGCTATACAAGTGGATAAGGTGGTAAAGAAAGCATATGAAATGCTTGCCTTCATTGGTAGGGGTGTTGAGTATAAGAGTAAGGAAGTCACGCTACAGCTGTATAAAACTTCAGTCAGACTGCACTTGGAGTATTGCGTGCAGTTCTGGTCACCCCATTACAGGAATGATGTGGAGACTGTGGAAAGGGTGCAGAAAAGGTTTACCAGGACGCTGCCTGGATTAGAGGGTATGAGCTATAAGGAAAGGTTGGACAAACTTGGGTTGTTCTCCTTAGAACCATAGGACACTACAGCACAGAAAACAGGCCACTTGACCCTTCCAGTCTGTGCCGGAACTTTATTCTGCTAGTTCCATTGACCTGCACCCAGTCCATAACCCTCCAGACCTCTCCCATCCATGTATCTACCCAATTTATTCTTAAAACTTAAGAGTGAGCCCACATTTACCACGTCAGATGGCAGCTCATTTCACACTCCCACCACTCTCTGAGTGAAGAAGTTCCCCCTAATGTTCCCCCTAAATCTTTCCTCTTTCACCCTAAAGCCATGTCCTCTCGTACTTATCTCTCCTAATCTAGGTGGAAAGAGCTTACTTGCATTTACTCTGTCTATACCCCTCATAATTTTGTAAACCTCTATCAAATCTCCCCTCATTCTTCTGTGCTCTAAGGAATAAAGTCCTACCTGTTCAGTCTTTCCCTGTAACTCAACTCTTGAAGACCCAGCAACATTCTAGTAAATCTCCTCTGTACTCTTTCAATCTTACAAATATCCTTCCTATAGTTAGGTGACCAGAACTGCACACAATACTCCAAATTTAGCCTCACCAATGTCTTATACAACCTCACCATAACATCCCAACTCCTATACTCAATACTTTGATTTATGAATGCCAGGATGCCAAAGCCTTCTTTACAACTCTGTCTACCTGCAACACCACTTTCATGGAATTATGTATCTGAACTCCCAGATCCCTTTGTTCCTCTGCACTCCTCAGTGCCCTACCATTTACTGTGTATGTCCTACCTTGATTTGTCCTTCCAAAATGCAACACTTCACACTTGTCTGCATTAAATTCCATCTGCCATTTTCTGGCCCATTTTTCCAGTTGGTCCAGATCCCTCTGCAAGCTTTGAAAGTCTTCATCGCTGTCCACAATGCTTCCAATCTCAGTGTCATCAGCAAACTTACTGATCCAATTTACCACATTATCATCTAGATCATTGATATAGACAACAAACAACAATGGATCCAGCACAGATCCCTAAGGCACACCACTAGTCACAGGCCTCCAGTTTGAGAAACAACCATCCACTACCACTCTGTCTTCTCCCACACAGCTAATTTCGAATCCAATAATAAACCAATACCAATACCAGTTTACAACCTCTCCAATGGATACCTAGTGTCTGAACCTTCTGAACTAACCTCCCAAAGGCCTTACTAAAGTCCATGTAGACAACATCCACAGCCTTTCCTTCATCTACTTTCTTGGTAACCTCCTTGAAAAACTCTACAAAATTCATTAAACATGATCTACCACACACAAAGCCTTGCTGACTATCCTTAATCAGCCCTTGGCTGTCCAAATACTTGTAAACCTGATCTCTCAGAACACCTTTCAATAATTTACCTACTACTGATGTCAGGCTCACCGGCCTGTGACTACCTCATTTACTTTTAGAGCCTTTTTTAAACAATGGAACAACATGAGCTACCCTCTAGTCCTCCGGCACCACACCCGTGGCTAAGGACATTTTAAATATATCTGCCAGGGCCCCTGCAATTTCTACACTAGTTTCTCTCAAGGTCCAAGGAAATATCATGTCAAACCCAGGGGATTTATCTACCTTTATTCACTGTAAGGCAGCAAGCACCTCCTCCTCTTTAATCTCTATATGTTCCATGACACTATTGCTTGTTTCCCTTCCTTCCATAACCACTGTGCCAGTTTCCTGAGTAAATACTGATGCAAAAAAACTGTTTAAGATCTCCCCCATCTCCTGAGGCTCCACACATAGAAGACCACTCTGATCTTCTAGGGGACAAATTTTGTCCCTTACTATCCTTTTACAGAGCATCAGAGGCTGAGGGGAGACCTGATAGAAGTTTTTAAAATTATGAGAGGCATACATAGGGTAGACAGTCAGAATCTGTTCCCCAGGATAGAAATGTCAAACACCAGAGGACATGCTTTTAAGGTTAAGGGGTGGGGTGGGCAGGGGGGAGAGGGGAGAGTGGGGGGAGTTTAAAGGTGACGTGAGAGGCTTTTAGGTAGACACATGAACATGAAAGGGATAGAGGAATATGGATGACATTCAAAGTGACAGCAACTGAACCTGCAGCTTGTTCATCTTCATCACCAACGTAAACAATGAGGGAAAAAACTCCCTATGTCTGCGTGGGTTTTCTCCAGGTGCTCCAGTTTCCTCCCACATTCCAAAGGCGTACAGGTTAGGAAGTTGTGGGCATGCTATGTTGGCGCCGGAAGTGTGGTGACACTTGCGGGCTGCCCCCAGAACATTCTACGCAAAAGATGCATTTCACTGTGTGTGGTACATGTGACTAATAAGGATATCTTACCTTAAACAGGAGGACATTTACTATGAATTGGCATGAAGATCGGCATAACATTGTGGGCCAAATGGCCTGTCCAGTGCTGCACTGTTCTATGTTATAGACCAAGAGCCAGAAAGTGGAATTATTCTCTTTAGGTTTTTTTAGTGACCAACAACGATATAGTAGCTTCAAATGGTCTCCTCCTATGCCACGTAATTTTATGGAGAGCCTGAATGCAGTCTCTTCATAGCTTCACTAAGTAGAATTAAAATACTTAGAGTTTGTGTATGGTGCTGTCACAATCAGCACTACAAATTCCACTGGTTTAAAAGATACTGCTGCTGCCTCAAACCTCTGCAATCTTACCTTGCATTTGCAGGTGGTGCAGGAGTCTTCCTTCCACTCCTCATCACTGGATCGCTCTCTTGCTTTTGCATCAGTGCAACTAGATTTACTGAGACGTGCTTCAAGTTTTTTAATCTGCGCAAGTACACAAAACAAGTCATTGATCAGCACAATTAGAGGCAAGGAGATCTCCATCCACCACCGATCGACCTAGGCAGCCAGAGTGGCATCTTGTTCAAGTGGCACAGTGCACAGAACTGTAATACAGGATCAGGTTCACAAAAATATTGATTTAATTTCTTTGCTATTCACCAGATGTCCCATGCAACTGGTCGGGTATTGCAGGGATGAGCCTGGATGAGTCCAGCGTCAGCCCTGACTTAAGTTGTCTACTCAACTACCAACCTCCTTAGCCTACACTTCAACATCTTTCTCTCGGGCACTCAACATCTACTCCAATCCCCAGGAGCAATCAACTGTCCTCCAACTCCCTCGCCTTAACCCTAACCCCCACCCCCAAAAAAAAGAACTCAAACCCCCACGCACCAATTTGCCAACCAATGCCCCAAACTACAACTCCATATTCCAATAACTGATCGACTCACAACTTCAACCCACACCCCCTCCTGACTACCAATGATCCCTTCCCGAGTATTAGTTGCCCAACTTGAACAATGCCCTCCATCCTTCTACCAATTTCAATCTCCATCTTCACACTTAATCCTTGTCCCTTCCTCTTTCCAATCTGCCACCCCCCACATGGCTGTCCCACCAACCCCTCCACCCCCCACCCCCGTTAAATTCACACAGCATTCCAGGGCTTGTGTGCTTCTGTATTTCCCAGCAGTGGACTGGATCCACAAACAAACCACACACCACAACCCGACTCATCAATGCACAGGTCCTAACTAATTTCTTTTACCTATAAATGTCTCTTCACCTGATTTTGAAGACCCGTGATGGTCTTCTGTATGTCAGTCACAAAACTCTGGAAATCATTTGTGCTGTCATCAGCTTTTACAGAAGCGGCTTTCAATGTCAAAGTTAGATTGTCAGCATGAAATGCATTCGACAGAGAACTGCAAGGATATTTTTAAAAGGAAAATGACATTAGCAACAATCAGATATAAACAGAAGCCTATTGTGCCAGTTTTCAAATACTTAAATGATAAGTTATTATCAATTTGATTTCTACAGCTGAGAGAGTAAGGTTCAAAAGATAATCAGGGGTGAGGGAAGCCATTTTGGCAACCTTAGTCTATCTTTTGCGAAAGATCCCAAGCTCCCCATTGCTGCAACTAATAGCTGGGTGGCAGTGACTCAGCTGGTAGAGTTGCCATCTCACACATCCAGTGATCCAGGTTCGATCCTGACCTCCTGCTCCGTGTGGAGTCTGCATATTTTCTCTGTGACCGCATCAGTTTCCCCTAGTGCTCTGGTTTTCTCCCACATCCTGAAGACGTGCAGGTGGGTAAGTTAGTTGGCTACTGTAAATTGCCCTGAAGTGTAAGTGGGTGCAGAATCTGGATGGAGTTGAGGGGAGTGCGCAGAGAGTAAAATGGGATAAATGTAAATGGGTGGTTGCTGTTTGGCGTGGACTCAGAGGATTGAAGGCCTATTTCTGTGCTGTATGACTATGAATAATTAAACAAAGATTAAAAATTTGCTGCATGTAACAGTGAACAGATTATTTTCAAGGCACATTGTGGAAGGTGGAAGTTATTGTTAACTGTCCCTATATACAAATAGAAAGAAATAATTCACATTATTGTCGGGTTCATAAGGATATGGAGACACCACCAATCCACAATCCAGGATCATGCCGTTTACTGATGGGGGATTCTGGGTTGGATTCTGGTGGGAAAGATTCCTTTAAAAGGGACAAGGATTGAAGAACAGGAGGAGGCTATTCAACCCATCGTGCTGTGCCAGTTCTTTGAAATAGCACCTTCTCCCGATCCTCCTCAACACCCTTGCAATACTTTTTCCTTTCCACGTGTATAGCAGCAATGAAACCTCCAACCTCCCTCAGCTGATGAACCTGTACTCTTCCACACTGATCACTGAAGGCAGCATTGACACTGATTTACTTTGGGTGGGAGAATTCAATGACTATTATCAAGTTCTGCTCCTATCCAAGCCCTGAAGAATAAGACTCCCATACTGAGTCAATAGCAGGTGATGAGAGAACACAAGAGATAAACCCATTCGACCTCATGACCACAAGATGGGTTAGTGTAGGATTAGTGTAAATGGGTGCTTGATGGCTGGTGCAGACTTGGTGGGCTGTAGGGCCTGTTTACATGCTGCACCTCTGTGACTCTGTAACACAAAGCACCAGCTCATGAGAAAGTTATGCCACCACATTTCTAAGGGGAGTGAGTATGGGCAATTGATGGTGCATTGCTGGTGGGCTAACAATTATCTGCCCATAAAAATACCAATCAAAAACTATTTTGTAAGTTTACTACTAGAATCCTCAAAATACTAGCATGTTGACAGTTTTAAATCTTGGTTCTATAGGGAGTGAAGGGAAAATACTTTTAATTCAAAACTTGGGTCCTCAGATAACTTATTAATCCTAGCTTTGTGCCAAAACTTTTGAAATGTTTTACAAGTTATCTTCAGTTTCCCACAATATCCACATATGCAAACTATTAGGTTATATATCACAACCCGGTTTTAAGTGAAAGCAACCTGGAACGTGTTGGGATTCTCATTTTCCTTAATGGTGATTCATCATGGAAGCTGTATTTAGGTGAACGTTTGCCACGGAAATGGTGTGACAGTGCATTGAATTGTCCTCTGGTTCTGCAATCTGGAGAGGAATACAAGAGATTCTGTGTAAACAAACTGGGGAGAAAGAAATTGAAGCACTTTTTTTTAATATACCCTTCTCACATCAACTAACTTTTGAATACTGTTGATTGTTTTTGGTCCCTGAAAATAATCTAGCACTGAAAATTGCCAGTCTCATGAAGTAATAAACATGCATGGTCATAATATGTGAAGCCACTTCATTGTTCATTTCAGAATCAGATTTATCATCACTGATTTAAAGGTCGCAAAATTTGTTGTTCTGAGGTAGCAGTACAATGTAAAGACATAAAATTACTATAAATTACAAAATAAATAAATAGTGCAAAAAAAAAGGAATAATGAGATAGTGTTCATGGACCATTCAGAAATCTGATGGCAGAGGGGAAGATGCTGTTCCTAAATTGTTGTCACATACCAGAAAGCACCCCAGTACAATTTTCATTTTATAAAGATCCCAGTTCATTTCCTCAAGTATTTTGAATTAAAGAAACCAATTTAAAATTAATCAGTTTAACAGCAATCTTTTTCTTGAATTGAAATGCATGTGTCCATTGGACCATGGATTAAAATGAAATAACTTTAGAGATAATAGAAACTAAACTCAAGACCAGGTCTAGCAATCCCAATGCACTGCCAATTGCAGTGACGTGACCCAGTGCAACATGCACATAAAGTTGAGGCTCAACATTTTTCACATGACTACAGTCACCAGCCAGTGCTAAGCATGAGGGCAGTACAGTGATGTAGCAGTTAGTGCTTCAAAAATGTAACGTGGAAGGAAACCTGTGGACTCACTCATGAGTCTCCATTATGATTAATGCAAAACAAAGCACAAATATAATGAATTTCTCAGGTTCATAGCAGCTGAAGGTTTGATAAATATGGGGCAGATATATAGACAAATCACAGAGGGATTTGTAATAGTAATAGTAAAAGTAATAGGGCCATAGTTGTGGGGGATTTTAACTTTCACAATATTGACTGGGATTGCTTTAAGTGTGAGGAGCTTAGATAGGGTAAAGTTTGTAAAGTACATCCAGGAAAGGTTTTGAGCCCATACATAGATAGTCCTACGAAAGACAGGGGTGTACTGGACCTAATCTTGGGAAATGAGACGAGGCAAGTGGTGGAAATTCAGTGAAGGAGCATTTTGGAGATAATCATTATAATTCTGCAATTTTCAAGGTAGCTATGGAAAGAGAGAAGGATGGTCTGGAAGTTAGGGTTCTAAATTGGGGGAAGGCGGATTTCAATAATAAGGCAGAACTTGGTGAAAATAGATAGGCAACAGCTACTTGAGGGTAGAACAGCATACATGTGCGAGTCTTCTGAAAGTGAGAATACCACTGGCAGATAATAAGCATCTTTTCCCCATGGCATAATGTAGGAGATTTAGAGGGGATCTGAGGGGGAAGTTTTCCACACAGAGAGTGATTGGAATCTGGAAAGTTGCCTGTGGTGGTGAAGGCAGATACTCTCACAACATTTAAGCACCTGGACAAAGAACTTCAATTGCCAAGGCATAGAAAGTACGATGGCTGGCATGGACATAGCGCAATGCAGGGTTGTTTCTGTGCTAAATGACTCTAAAATAGTTTATCTGCTCGTGGTTATAATACATCAACATACATTGTCTCTCTATTTCCCTTCTTGAAGAATCCACTTATCTATTTTACCATTTCCTTTTAATATGAATTTCTGCCTTTACACATACAAGTGCTTCACTAAAACTTTGCTGTTTTTAAAAACAAATGCTGCCAACAATGACTTTGTGTGGTTCAATGACGATAGCCCAATTTTCACCTTGTTTCTTGCTGACAAATTCCTCTGGATCCAAGTTAAACCTGATTCAGCCTTCAAAGACAACAGATGATTATGGGTTTGATAGAACTGCTGGACAAAGAGGATAGGGCACTTGTGCAGTCACTCACAAGCTGGACTCAGCCGGAAACAGGAGCTGGCCTGGTTTTCACATGATTTTATAAATTGAGCACCAGGGAATGCGCAAGTCTGAACATGTGGGTGTGGTAAAATGCTTTTGGCAATGTGCAACTTCCTTGCACTGGGGACAGCTTAAAAATGATGGCCAATGTTTTCTGGCATGTGTGACTTTTTGGGCTCTAACAGAAGCAGCGTTCTGAAACATTTTAAAATTATTAGAAACTGAATGGAAAATAAGTCAATGTTTTAGGTGAATCAGCGGCTCTCCAGGGACTCCTTGATGGATATGCTGGGGTCTGTCTCTGCTTAATCCTCATGAGGAGGTAAAACACAGAGGGGCTGGAAGAGATGCTGCTACATATTTATTAGGCTCTGAAAAAACATGTTTAAATGTTTCTGTTTAATAGTAAATGCATTTTCCTTTTAAGTCACAGGTGCATTTAAATAATTAGACAAGACTAGAAATAAAATCTTAATATAGGTAAGCCTCAAGGTTAATTTATGACTTAAAATGGCAATTGTTGGGTTTTCAACAGAACCAAGCATGGAGAGAGGAGTGCAACCAGCCACTGATATTCTTACGTGTTTAGGCCTCAATGACATCTACCTTCCCCATTTCCCCATTGTTCCTCGGCTATAAAGTTCCCATAATGGAGCAGGATTTATGAGGAGAAGTGGGAAGTGAGAAGTGGTGAAATCACAGCACTAGGTATTAATAAACAATATTTTCAGTGTTTGTGAACTCCATTGGGTCCTGCTTGCTCACTACAAGCATATCTGTTAATATAAGCAAATCTTGGATTTGTGCTATTGAAATGGCTGCAGTAATAGTTGCTGGAGAGCCCTGGTGTTAACCAAATTCAAAAGTTCCCATGAGGTACTGAGAACTTTGAACTATTTTTTGGAAACAGTCAGAGAATAGTTTTTTTTTGCCAAGTATAACAGCTCATCTTGTCAATTTCATTTGCAACTTCTCAACAAATGCAGCAAGATCTAAACACTGAGGCATAGGCTGATAAATGGCAAGTAAGATTTGCTCCACAAAATTACCAGGTAATAGGCATCTCCAAAAGAATCTAATCACCTTTCCCCTTCCCACCATCCAGTGACCAAAACAATGTAGTGCTCCCAATCTAGTGTACTGCACCAGTATTCACAACATGGTCTCCTTTACAGTGGAGAAACCAAACACAGATTAGGTGACCACTTTGTGAACCATCTGCATTCAGTCCACGGGGGTGAACCTGGGCTTCCGTTTCCACCTTCCCACTCCCTCTCTGTCTGTGGCTTCCTGCACTGTAACAACAAAGCTCGAGACAAACTTGAGGAACAACACCTGGGCACATTGTGGTATTTTAGGGCTTGAAACTGAATTATCGAACTTCAGATTACTCGCTCTTTCTTTCTGTTTGGAATGAGAACTGGCCATTTGTGCTTGCCACCCTTAAGCTTTTTGTGTATAGTCAGACGGTACAAGATTACAGACTATATAACATTAGCCACACATCACACAGATAAAGGAGCTTAGTCTTATTTTGACTGCACCATTATTCACCCATCACCCCCCTCTACCAGACTAACTTGTTTCTCTTTCTCAGTTCTGCTGAGTGTTCCAGACCTAAAACATTAACTGTTTTGTTTCTACAGTTGCTCTCTGATATGCTGAAGTTTTCCTACATGTTCTGGGTTTGTTTCAGATTTCCCCTACCTGCAGTTTTTTTTAACTAACCACCTACCCTTGATATTCAATTGCATTTCCATCGCCGAGTCCCCCACTATCAATATCCTGAGGGTCCCGACTGACCTAAAAACTGAATGGAGGAATGCTTATTATGTCTGGTCTTCAAATCTAAGCATATCCTTCATGTCCAAATGCCCAGATTCATATAATATTGCCATTAAACACCACCATTCAGTAAAAGGTATGCATTCACACAGTTGTGTCCTAGGACTGTTCTTTGTTCAAGCTGAGGGAATAGAAGATATTTTATCCCCCTTTCAGAGAACACTAACATGGAATGTCAGTCATGAGAAGTATGTGTTTGCATCACGAATGAATTGGAAGCAGTACCTCCAGCATCATGAAGCAACAAAGAACGCACATGCAAATACTAGGAAACTGACCATAAGAATGGTAAATGAAATTTATTCCAGAGAAGTGTAAAGTTTTTTTTATTATTAAGTATTTACTTTGGGATTTAGGCATTACTGGCAAGGCCAGATTTATTATGCATCCCTAATTGTGCTCGAGAAGGTGATGATAAACTGCCTTCTTGAACCATTGCAGTTCTGGTGAATGCATCCCAGAGTGCGCCTGGGGTAGGGAGTTCCAGGATTTCGACTCAGCTATGAAGAAGGACCAGCGATACACTTCCAGGTCAAGATAGTGGTGACTTGGAGGGGAACCTGCTGTCTTTGTCTGTCTTGTTGGCAGAGGACACGGTTTGGGAGATTCTGAATGGAATTAGGAAACTTGGCAGATATCCAGGACACTGGTATTACTTGTAGAACCCCATGTTGCTTTGGCTGGGACCAACGACTTCTCATCTCGTATCTAGGATTAGGCTGGGTAGCTCTTTTCCCACCACAATGGGCCAAGTGGCTTCCTTCTATGTCATAAATTTTCTATGATTCAATGTTTCTACTTTAAATACTAATCACACTGCATAATTCTAGTGTTTATAGTGTGCTTGGGTAAAGGTTTTCTAATAAACAATGAGTAATTTATCTCTTTCACTCCTGTCAGAAATTAGTGTAGTCTCAAGATGCTTTTCATTTAAAATTGAGAAAATCAGATTGATATTAACTGCCCCGACTCCCACACTCCAACTGGTGGGAGCTTGGGGCAGGCACGATAGTGTAGAGGTTAGTGTAATGCTTTACAGCGCCAGCGACCCAGATTCAATTCCCACCGCTGTCTGTGAGGAGTTTGTACGTTCTCCCTGTGTCTGCATGGGTTTCCTCCGGGTGCTCTGGTTTCCTCCCACATTCCAAAGACGTTCAGGTTAGGAAGTTGTGGGCATGGTATGTTGGCGCCGGAAGCGTGGCGACACTTACGGGCTGCCCCCCAGATCACTAAGCAAAAAATGCATTTCACTGTGTGTTTCGATGTACATGTGACTAATAAAGATCTTATCTTGATGGGCTCAGTAGGCTGAAGAACCTGCTTCCATGCTGTATGACTCCATTTACGCGGGGGGGGGGGTGGCAGGGGGACGAGGGGTAAAATTAACACCTGAAAAACAGAAAACTGTTGCCGTTCACGCAATGGCAAATGATGTCTCCTACAACAGACCCCAACTTGAAGAGGTCAGAAACTTAATAATTAAAGCAAGCTCCAATCGTGTAACTGGGACTTACTTTAAATTAAACAGCTGGTGGGAAGGTTTTCCAAAGTTCAGGAAATCTGCTACTGAAAGGAAGGCCGGAGCCGCTGGCTCCAGAGAGCAAGTGATTTTTATAGTATACTTTGTTGGCTGGGAGCAGAATTGCTCCCTTTCACCTCTCATGGAAACCTCTGGCCTCTCACCTGCTAGAAATACTATCTGTGTCTCTCTCTCTCTCATTCTGCAATGCCCCTTCCCCAGTCTTAATTTGTATGCAACACCACAATCAGCAAATAACCACTTCTTGTCCTCTCGACCCATTTCCCAACACCACCTGACGCCCCAACCCATGTTGCATTCGGTCTCCAATTCAAATCCTCAGCCTCTATTCTCCAGGAACAATTATCAACGTCTCCCAACACCCAAAACCCCAATCATTTCACCCATTGCCACCAGCCTCGTATTCCACCATCAATACCTCCTCCCTAACTTCTGACTTTCAGCATATTCCTTATCTCAATTGTCAGGGGTAGTCTCCAACATCGGCAATTGACCAGCAGAGTGCCAGGTAGGAAATCACAGACAAATTATAACAAGGTTCTAGTTTCAAATTTGCAAGAATCTAAAAACTGGATTTGTTCCATCCCCCAACCCTTGAACTCCTGCTTTGTGCTCCCTGTAAGCATTCAAGGCCAGCACTCCAATTTACAAATAACTACTGTTTGCAGTATTCCAAAACTTTTATTTCAAGTAAGGCAAATGAACAGTTTGAGGATTCATATAAAGTTTTAATTCACACATAACACTGCAAAGCCTTGTCTACAACACTGCCAATGTCAGTCAGTGCAATGAATATATTGAAGCAGTTCATACATATTTCCCTTTCAGCACTCACACAGATATACACTGTATTGCTGCTTTCAGCAACCAGAATAAAGATGACAAATCTGAAAACCCAGTCTCAATAAACAACCCTATTCTAAAGAACCATTTTGAGAAAAAGAATGAAGTCTCCGCAGCAACCATGGGAAACCCAGACAAATTCCTTTTTATCTTTTGTCAGCCTTACCCCAGAGGTGCCAGATTATGACTAGACAACAGAATAAACAAACTTCAAGTACATGTCACAGAATAACTCAAAGAGAAAATAATAAACGCTCCGTGTAAAATCAATGCACAGCTTATAGGAAACAAACCCCCAAAAGCTGTCTTTTTAAGTAAAAAGTGAATATAGGTTTGAGATTGCTCCAATTGGAAAATAGACCAGTTGTTTATCAAGGCCATTTTGAAAAGGAACAATTATATCCTTCAGTATTTGACCCATTACCCATCCAAGCGTGGTAGACCTCTATATAAATCATAAGTGGGTACTCTGGCAGTTTGACTGCATGGTTGCAGATATTTTCTCAAGCATAGTGTCTCCTGGGTTACGACTCTGGTTCAATGTATTGTACACTAAGAAATCTCATCATGACTTCTCCCCTCCAGTCAATGAACCGCATCACTCCTCCCACTGGGGACACACTCATTTCCCCAAAATTCCAAGAGCGTCAGTTCTGAGCAACACTGAAAAGCTTTTGGACTTACAGGGATTTGTGCAAGAGCATCCTATTTACCTGGAGTTGTCCAGTGAAGGAATTATTTGGCATGCTTTTTACTAACAGCAGGTGCAGTTTTGGGTGGATGGGGTGAGGGATGGCAAAAAGAAACGTTGAGGAGCAGACAATTGTCGCTGAATGCTTCAACTCCCTGGGTCCCCAGTGAGCTTAAAAAACAAGAACTTTGGCTTGGAGTTTCACTGTCCAGGCCTAATCCTCAGCTGGCCATTTGCCTTGTATGGAGTGGGAGGAAGTTCCAACTCTGACCAGGCAACCAGCAAACCTCCAGTAAACAACATATTTCCAGTATGACTAGACTCTTATTTCTTGGGGTTTCCACATTTTTTGTTGGGCTTGGCACTTAGGATACTTTCTTCAATTCCCTATTGTAGAGCTGGTCAGTGGGGCTGCCAATTAAATGCCAATACCTTCTTTGGTGACAGGGCATTTGGAACTCAAGAATTAAAAATGACAACCAAAAACAGGCAAGGATCTTAACTGCAATGATAAACAATGTCTGATGCCTCAAATAAGGACAAGTTCTCAATCTGTATTCTAATTCATATGGAATGCAAATCTCATTCCTTATGTATCAGTCACACCCTGATCATCCAATGGCAAAAGCACCAGCACAATTAAAGCATTTCTAGAGATCTCCAACAACACTAAGTCAATCTGTTATTGACCTTCACGAGCAGGAGAAATAACTGGCATCTCACCTGCCACCTTTCCACAATGGAGTGATAGAACAAGCAAAGTGAAGCATTAACATTCAAAAAAGTGTGTTTTAGTTCTACAGGCTTAACATCACAAACATAAAATTTCAGCCTTGGCTCAGTGGCAGTGGTCTTGCTTCATGTTGGGAGATTGTGGGTTTAAGTCCTGTTATACACAGAAGTGTTCACATCAACTCGGCTAACACTTGAGCACACTGAGGCAAGGAGTCAAACTAGTTCAAGAAAGGCCTTGATCTTATTTGATTGTAAATGAATTTAAATGCTATTCACAAAGCAGGGGAGATCTCCTGGCTTCTTGGACCAAAATTTTCCCCTTAACTGGCACAACTTCACTGTACACAAATTAGCTGCCAGTATGTCCTAGCTTTCAAAAGCTACTGCACTTCCAAAAGGTATTTTGGCTGCACCTTAGAACAAAGGATGTAATAAGTAGGTGGTGGCCATTCGGCCCCTCTATGAATGGCTGATCTTTTACCCTAGGCCCATTAAGGGCATTTTAAGTTCCTCAAGAGTCTTTTATAATGGACAAGCATAATTGTTTTGTTTTAGTTACGAGGTAACAACTTCATTTTATGGTGAAAGATTGCAAGCAGTAGTACAAAGCTCCCAGTTTAATACACTAAAATTTGAGCAACTGAAGGACTTTAAACCATAGCTATTAACAAATTCACATATTTACAACCATGTACCTTTTTTTAAAAGCAGCAATACTGCTCAAATCCTTTTACTTAAACTGCCAAAAACAGCTCAGGTCACATTGGGATCCATCCAAAGTGGTAGCCTGGTTGGGTGTTAACATTATATTTGTTTTGTTGAACATCTATAATTAAAACTGTACTCAGGCATTCAAACTGCACTCTGAAAAGCAAATTTACAGCCTATGCAAATATCTAACACAAAGTCTTCAAATTTACTGTGTATAGATTAGTTGGCAAAGACACCACCAAGAATTCAAAACACCTGTGTAGATGTAAACGCCCCAGGTTTCACCAGTAATCCATTCTCAGTTCGATGATCTTACTCCTCATTTCATTCAGACGCATGATCTTCCATGAAATCAGGCATGCCACTGAACATTATTAATTTATTTTTGTTCATAGTAATTCCAGGTTTTGATTTTTAATCATTAACAGCTGTCTTTCCATTGCAATACCATTGTTGGCCATACTTTCAGTTACCTTGGACCCTAACCTCTGCCATTCACTTCCTGAATTTCCTCTTACCCTTTAAATTGCCCTTAACAAAGCTTTTGATCACCTGTGATATGATTACTTTGTAGCCTGACCTCAAGATTTAGTCCAATAATGAAGCACCTTGGGACATTTTGCTGAGTTAAAGTGTGATACACAAGCGTGGGTTTTTAAGTACCAATAGTTTCTGGGAATTGGTGCTGAATGTGATGATCATGCCATGTTATTTTACAACTCTTTGCAGAAGACAAACATAGGAAGCTGTAGCAGGGGGTACAATTACAATGTTTAAAAGACATTTAGACAGGTACATGGACGGGAAAGGTTTAGAGGGTTATGGGCCAAACACATGCAAATAGAACTAGTTCAGGTAGACAATTTGGTTGGCATGGACCAGTTAGGCTGAAGGGCCTGTTTCTGTGCTGT
Organism: Pristis pectinata; assembly: GCF_009764475.1. Classification (NCBI taxonomy): domain Eukaryota; kingdom Metazoa; phylum Chordata; class Chondrichthyes; order Rhinopristiformes; family Pristidae; genus Pristis; species Pristis pectinata. Next base: position 76,579,117 of record NC_067414.1, on the reverse strand, counting down.
ATAGCTCTATGACAAATATTACTAAACATACTGCTGCCCCTTTGACTATCAGTTCTACCAATGACAACCGTTTCCTCAAAATATAACTATCCCCCATCTACCTAACATCACTCCCCTTTACAACCTTTGGCTCAGACTCCCATTGCACTCTTAGAGGGGCAATGGATCTCAATTCATAGGCAGATACACTGAAAACAAAAACCCAAGGACCTCAAGAAATTCTTTAATATGAAGATCTGACCATTTTGTGCCAAATTGAATTGAATTTAGCATAGATTTTAAAAAAAACATCACTTTTGGCTGTACCTTTAATATAACACAGCTGCGATTTCAGACAAGAATATTGGCTCCTTCTGATCCAGTGAATACAAACAGAAGTAACAGCTACAGTCTCTTAGTACATAAGTCTAGACAATGTCCAACCTAGGCAGTCTGAATGGAAATCATTCCATTATGCCAGCAACTTCACATGAAAGAATGCAACATTATCTTGCCTTCATTTTACTGTCAGAAACTGACTAGATTATGAAAGGATGACAAAGCATGAACACTGACACAGCTACACTACTGGAAAATGTCATCTAAGAGTTCATGTGCAGAAAATCTTCAATCAAATGAATGACTGAAGTGATGATTACTATTTTAACTGAAAAAGATTTTAAAAACTTGATTCCCGGGGAAAAATAGGACCATTTTGAAAATGTTTGAAATAAGAATTTCAAAGTACCTATCTTCCAGCTATTTCTATAAATGGGAAACTACAATATTTAACTCTGAGACATGAAAAAGCAAGCAAGAGAAAGGGTGAAACCCTGAGCATTAACCTGTCAGTCATCTTTTTTTAAGATGTTGATTGGCTTGGAAGATGCCACAGTTTTGATAGAAACTCACCAAGTTACTTAATGTAATACTTGATGTCTCCTGAATACTGCATTTAAAAAAAACATAGCTGCAGTCACAGTCCACTAGCTTTGACTAAACCAAGTCCAAAAAACTGTTTGTATTTGATAAATGACAAAACCAGTTTTAAGTTGGAAAATGTTCCACTTGGCCGGAAATGGAAAGGATGTATATACAATAATGTTGAACGCAGATGTACCACACTAGGCAGGATTTTCTGTACTTAGAACATGAATTGGAAAAGGAAAGGCAAAGCAGAAAATGAAAAGCCAAAAGATTTGTATCCTTTCATTCTGATAGCAAATAGCGAAAACAAAAACGTATGACAACTGATAAAAAGGCATCGACCTGAAATATTAACTCTGCTGACTGACCCAGTGAGTGGCTCCAGAATTTTTGCAGATGAATTTCCAGAATCTGCTGCACTTCACTTTTATGTATCACAATTTTTGTTTGCTTAAATTATCTTCCTACAATCTTAAATGACTCCCGCCAGCCCTCAAATAGCAGTTATACCTTCAGCTGTCTTGCTTCACGCTCTGGATTTTCAGCTCCAATTTTGTCTGTATCTCCACTTCCTCCTCCATGACCCACCTTAAAACTCACCTCTGACAAAACTCAAAAATTAATCAGTACCTGAACTCACACCAAGCCTCTTCCTCTCACCACTGTTAATCAATAGTAGCCTCCAGCTCCAGATCCAGCAATTCATCCATTTTCAAATCCTCATCCTTGCTTTCAACTCCTTCTATTGCCTTCTCGTTTGTTTTGCTGTAACTTCTTTCAGCTCTATATTCCTCTAAGATCTGTGCCAATTCTGGCCTCTTGCATATCTCCACTTCTAACTCCCTCACCATTAGCAGACATGCCTTTGATTAGCAAGGCTCTAAGCTCAGAAACTTTCTCCCCCACTCACTTTTAAGACTTAGACCTCCACTTTCTTCTGACATCACTCTGGATGGCTTGGTGTCAAATTTTGTCTGATAATATGAAGCACTTTGGGAGATTTTATTACATTAACATTATTGCTGCTTCTTTAGTTCATTGGTTATTTATTTTTCTGATTGCCCTTCCAAAGTGCTTCAGAATAATTTTTTGCCTTAAAAATATTATTTAAATGCAAATTGCTGATGATGAATAGCAAGTTTCGTCATTTGGAATGGTAATTGAAAACCAGATTAAACTGAAAATCTATATCAGCTTCAATCACTACCCTGGACTATTAGAAATACCACAGATACCCAGGTCTCACCTTCGGTTCAACACCAGCTACCCTCCTGCCACCTCCACCACCCAACCATTTCCTCAACATGACTTTGACATCATGAACCGACACCTTCCCCTCCCAACCAGATTCACCTTCTCATCTAGACCAGTGTTTTGTTTTCTCCCCCTCAATGCTCCCAACTGCCCAGTCCCAATCTCCACTTGCCTGGCACTTCTTGTGTAAACTTTCAGTGCATACCCAAGTGCTTTTAGCTCCTGCAACCAACAACATCTTTCTCTGTATTTAAACCATGCTTTAAACCATTGCAAAGAACACAGAATATTCACAGTAGTGCTTTAAGTCCACATCATTATCCCCAATAGCTAAACAGCTACATCTTTTACAACAGATGCTAACACTTGTTTCATATTTGGCTGAAGAACAGTCTTGGTATCCAGGAATTATGTTATATTCCTTAGAAACTAATAATACCAAACAAAATTGCTTTAAAATATTCAAGAGTTCACTCATAATTCAAACCATGCCCATTATCTAATTACAAACCTTCACAGCAGTCTTGCCACATCCTCAAGTCCATTTTTGGTATGTCCGCACAACTCTGATAACCATGAGGATATTCTGCCACCCTGAACACATCAGTCTGGATCCTAGTGATGTTGTCTCCATTGTCACACAGCACTCGGCCAAGGGAAGTCTGCTTGATCTGAGTCAGCTGGGCTGGAGTGAACACCCCAGGATTTGCATACCAAAACCTGTTTGCGCAGTACAAATAATAATATTAAACTCTTTCAAAGTCCTTTGAAGCCACTTCAGTCTATTATTTCATTACACTTGCCTTTGGGCTGCACATCTTATTTTTGTTCACTGTAACAGAAGCATATTTATTTCATTTGATTTGTCAGCAACTAGATTACTAGAATTTCAAATTGAATAGGGCTGTAATTCACTGCAGTTTACATTTAATAAAAGGTTCTTCTTTTGACAAACTGCCCTTCAAAAATGCAGTGAATCTGAACCACTCATAAAATGTTACTTTCATTCTTTTAATGAACTAATTTCTCATGGTCTGATTCACTGAATTATTGCACAATACTATTCATGCACATGTATGGTCAAGCACAACTTTCATTTCTGCATAGTTCCTTGTGCACAGAATACATCTCTGTGCATTTTCAAGGGGTGGAAGGAAGTAAAGTGACCATCAAGTAGACAGAAACAGGAAACATTTTGGGGGGGGGGGGGGAGAGGGGGCAAAAACTTGATTTGAGGAGTTTGTTTAAGGCAATCAAAGATAATAAGGAGAAAGGATCAATACATGATAACTTGGATTAAAAAAACACCAAAAGGTGAAGGGGAAATTGCATAAAGCACAAAGGATATACTATTTGAATAATGAAGCATAAAAGGAAGCTTCAGGATGTCACATTAGTAGGAAGAGTGATTTCACAGAAGGAATGGAAAGAAAATACAGGGATCTTCAAGATCAATTTACAGGAGACTCCACCTCCAGGATGTTGGAAAAATAAGATCTCTTTATTTGTCACATGTACATCAAAACACACAGTGAAATGCATCTTTTGCGTAGAGTGTTCTGGGGGCAGCCCACAAGTGTCGCTACTCTTCTGGCGCCAACATAGCATGCCCACAACTTCCTAATTTGTACGTCTTTAGAATGTGGGAGGAAACCGGAGCACCCGGAGAAAACCCATGCAGACAGGGGGAGAACGTACAAACTCCTTTCTGGTGAAGTAAGTTTTGGGCTTTAAGCAGGTGAAGATAAACACCATGACATTCTGAATAAGTTGCAGTTTAAATGAGATGAAGGCAGGGAGGTATGACAAGGAAAAATTGTGGAAGTTAAATTTCAACCCAATAAAATGCTAGATTTAAAATTTGGCAGAAGGGAGTTCCACCGACAGTGACTGTGGGACCAAATGGAAGTATTCAAGTTTATCTCTATTAAATTTGGATAAGGTAAATTACATCACATACAAAGGGGTGCTGCATGTCATTTCAGAACACAGTTGCAAAGAAGGTGCACTAGATTGATTCCAGGCACTGGAAGTTGTCTTTGGAAGAAAGAGACTCTCTCAATATCAGGGCAATGTATTAGTTTCTCAGGGAACTTGGCAAAGTAGATGCTGAGAGGGTGCTTCCCCTCCAGAACAAGGAGGGAAGCTTAGGATAAGGGGTTAATCACTTATTTCTGAAATGAGAAAGAATTTCTTCTCTCAGAGTACTGGAAGTCTTTGGAATTCTCTATCCCAGATAGAATATACAAGGTTGATAGACATGGATTTTTGAACTGTGTGGAAATATTATGGAGATCAGCCAGAGAAGCAATGAGCTAATGATCAGATGCCACAATCTTAATCAATAGGAGAGCAGACCAACTCCTGCTCCTGTTTCTTATGAGGAAGAGTTTTCATCACAGCAGTCAGCTCATGGTACAGCCACATCTGTAATCATATTTGTTTCTCCCCCCAAGTGAACAGACAGCATGTGCCGAATTAAAGTAACAGTTTCTTGAAGAATAAGGATTAGATGAACAGGGAAATGGCAATTATATGAAACATGGCATAAAATATTCAGTTTCTCATTTCCCTATTTTTCTCATGATATTTTCTTCTGGAAGTGTTGTTTCTTGCTGGGGTCCTATAGCATGTATGCTGGCATCTCTCAAGTATCTCATCTGGATGAGCTCAAGCAGTGTGCAGTGGGAAACTAGGTGATCAACAGATTACAGCTAAAAACAATCCTGTTCTCCAAGTATCAGCTTAGCTTTTCACTTTGGGCGAGAAGGTCATAGGTTCATGGTTCATTCAAGGACTGGAGCCCTGAACTAACACAACAGTGCAGTATGTATTTCAGTGAAATGCAATAAGATTTTAATCAAGTAGAAAATAATTTTGTTCCCCACATGTACTCAAATCAAACATATGACTCTAGAAAGGTGATAAAGACTAACAATCTTAGCTAATCTTCAACTCATCCTACATTAAGCCATTGAGACCACTTATAGTAACACAACTGCTGTCCCAGTACAGACAAGCTCTCAAAGTTGGGATCTTCTTGTTTGTAAAGTGTAGCACCGCATGACATTACTTTTACTCACAGCCCCATTATAGCTGGAATTGTACACCAGCGAGTTAGAGTTTGTAATGTTGGAGCAGTTTCTCAAATGAAATAAATAAAGATCACAGTTCAGGCTGGTGTTTACCTGTCACCATCTCGGAGGCGTTTAAATTGAGTGGACAATAAGCACAGAAGAGTTGGTCCCAATCTGGTTCCTGGTGTCAGGTCTTCCACCATTAATGCGGGGAATAAGTCTATGTTCAACGGGGTACCGTATAAACTACAGAATTCAAAGGAAGGAAGAGAAAGATTTCACACAGCATTAACAATAGTTCTGCACTGGAAATATAATCATTTCCTCCACAGATGCTGCTTCCTTACACGTTAAGTGTTTCCAGCATATTCTACTTTTGTTTAGGGCTTTGAACATCTGAAGTTGTCAGATTGCCATATAAACATACAAATTAGGAACAGTAGGTCACTTGACTAATTAGCCTACTCCACCATTTAACAAGATCACGTCAGCTCAACTTCACATTCTTGTCTAGCTGTGGTAACCTTTCACCTCCTTGCTCAAGTACTTCTGCCTTAAAAATATTCAAATTCTCGGCTTCCAGCCTCCACTGAGGAAGAGATATCCAAAGATTCAAACCTCAGAAAAAAAAAAATCCTGTCGCTTGCAAGGACACATCTCTCCCCCTTTTTTTGATCTCTGTCTGCATGTCGGGAGTCAGATTATCCACCAACATCTTCTACAAACCCACTGACTCCCACAGTTACTTCAACTACACCTCTTCCCACCCCGTCGCTTGCAAGGACACAAGTCCCTCTTCTCAGTTTCTGTCTCTGCTGCGCCTGCTCTCGTGATGAGGCTTTCCACTTCAGGACATCCAAGATGGCCTCCTTTTTCAGAAAAAAGGGCTACCCCCCACCCGACTGCTATTGATGGTGTGCTCACCTGCATCTCTTCTAGTTCTAGCCCTCGCCTACCACCCCCTGAGCCTATGCATCCAATATTTCTCCCCCACTTCCACTATCTCCAACGGGATCCCACCACCAGACACATCTTCCCCTTTTCCGCTGGGATTGCTCTATCCACTACTCCCTTGTCCGCTTGTCTCTCCCCACCAATCCCTTTCCAGGTAGTGTTACACTTGCTCCTACACCTCCTCCCTCACCAATTCAGGGCCCTAAACAGTCCTTCCAGGGGAAGCATCCTTCACATGTGAATCCATCGATTTATTGAATCTGGTGCTCCCGTTGCAGACTCCTCTACATCAGTGAGACCTGACGCAGATTGGGGGAAATCGCTTCGTCGACCACCTTCGCTCCATCCACCATATCAGCCAATATCTCCTGGTGGCCAGCCATTTTAATTCCACTTCCCATTCCCACATCGATATGTCTGTCCAGGACCTCCTCTACTGCCAAGTTGAGGCTAGATGCAGATTAGAGGAACAGCACTTCATATTCCACCTTGGTGGTTTCTAGCCTGACAGCATCAATATCGATTTCTCTAACTTCTGGTAACCACTCTCCTGTCTCTTCTGCCCCCTCCCCCAACCCCCCATCACTCCGTCTCTTTCCTCTCACTCACCCATCACTTGAATATTCCTCCCACCAGTTCCACTCCTTCCCTTTGTTCCATGGTCCACTGTCCTGTCCCATCAGATACCATCTTCTTCATCCCCTTGTCACCTCCACCTGTCACCTCCCAGCTCCCATTCCCACTCTCTCCCTCCCTCACCTGCCCATCACCTCCCTTACCTGGATCCACTGATCACTTGCCAGTTCTTGCTCCACCCCCCCACCCCCCGACCCCCACACATTTTTATACTGCTTATGTCCCCTCTTTCTTTCAGTCCGGATGAAGGGTCTCAACCCAAAACATCGACTGTCCATTTCTTTCCATAGATGCTGCCTGACGCGCTGAATTCCTCCAGCTTTTTGTGTGTTGAAGAATTCACTTCATTTGTTTTAAATGGGCAAGTCTATTTTTATTAATACAACGATCTCTAGTGCTATATTCATCCACAAGAGGAAACATTTTCTGCATATCCACGCCACCAATGATTTGTCAGAATGTAATATTTCAGTCGTCCCTCTCACTCACCTAACCTCCAGCAGTACAAGCCTAGCCTGTCCAACCTTTCCTCACAAGGCAACCTGCCTATTTCTGTTATTGGTCTAGTAAACCTTCCCAAACTGCTTCTAATGCATGAATATTCTTCTTTATGCCAGGAGACCAATATTATACACAGTACTCCTGATGTGCATCACCAATGCCCTTTATAACTGAAGTATAACCTCCCTACTTTTGTATTCACTTCCTTGAACAATAAACAAAAGCATTTCCTAATTACTTGCGGTATTTGCATACTATTCTGCCAAAAGTTGGACAATAAAAACCCAACTGGTTCACAAAGCTCTTACAAGGAAGGAAACTTGCTGCCTTCATCCTGCTTGGCCTTATGTAATCCAGACACACATGGAATTTTGCTCTCCAGACTCTCCTCTGAGACCTGTAAGCCACTTAGTGAGGGGCAACTCGGGTCAGGTAGCAAACGCCTACCTTTACAATGACACTTGGATCTCAGGTGGTGTCTTGGGGAAATCAGCACTGATATGAAGGCTAGATTTTCTCACTGAGGATCCTCCAGAAAGCTTCTGACCCTCTCATTCCCAACCTCGACATCCTCAGGCCAAAACAATCAGCAGGCAGCCTTCCTCTTGCCTTCTTGATTGTGGGCTTGCTTCTCCACTGCCACCCTCGTTAGTGTCCCCCACTTACATAATGCAAATAAGGCTCTATATTAAGATCAGCAGCAACCCCCATTTGCATTGATTCCTTTATCAGAATCGGAGTCATACAGCATGGAAACAGGCAAGTCTGCACTGGCCACCAAACATATATCTATTCACCCTAAACAATTTATTCTTCTCACATTCCCAGCAACTCCCTCTGGATTCTGCCACCTGCCTACACTAGGAACAATTTACAGTGATCAAATAACCTATCAACCTGCACATCTTTGAGATCTGGGAGAAAACCAGAACAACTGGAGGAAACCCACATAGTCACAAGGAGGACATGCAAACTCCACACAGACAGCACCGGAGATTGAGAATTGAACCTGGTCTGATGAAGCTGTGAGGCAGCAGCCCTACTAGCTGCACCACTGTGCTGGTCCACCTCTTCATTTTCACCCAATGTATTTACACGTCAGAAATTTCAGTACCATTTTAAACCAACATAATACACAAGATTTTAAGCCAACATAATAACCTCACTTACTTCCTGAGCTTTTCTCTAATTCGTGGATTCTTAATTTCATTTTTTAGGTCTTCAAATTCCTGAGCCGAGGTTAGATTGCAGTAGACTCTGTAATCATTGTAAGGAGGTATTCCATGGTCTCTACCTCTCTGAATGTTCATAGCAGCTAAATCCAGTGCCACTGCATGTGCCATGGAGAAAAGGCGCTCTGTTAGTTCTGTATTGACCAGCTCCGTGGGGACCCGCATCTTTCCTGGAACAGCAAACAACCCTCGCAGCAATGGGTCAATGCCACCCTCATTCACTATACGGAATGGAGAGAAAAACGCTTTGTGAAGAGGAAGGTGGCCCTGAGGAATGGGCTGAAATGTATCATCCAGTCGGTAGAGAATAGGGTTAATAAGTGTGTGCCCAAATCTAAAGGCTGCAGTAGCAAACACATTCACTATTCCTGCATTAACATTAGGATCGTACCCTTTGTAGTCCCCAAGCATTCTCATTCCAACGTCACCAAGAATCTTGGGTAGCCAATGACTATAGGTTATGTGCTGCATCTGGGCACCAACTATTTTACGAGCTTCATGGTAAATAGTTTCACCGTCCCAATGAGGATTCAATTTTAGGAGCTCAGTGGCAATTCGGTTGTGTTCTCTAAACCAGACTGTGTGCATGCTGGTTAAACCCATGTGTTCATTGGAACGATGATCTCCAGCCAGGAAGCAAGGAATGGGACTTTCATTTTCATCTCTCATACATTCAGTAGGTGGACCAGTAGCAAATGGTAAAAGTGGTTTCCCTAATCGATGTGCGATCCCTTGCTTCAATAGGCCTCGTTGGCTGGCCAAGTCCCGGATTTCTTCAGCTTCCTGATCTGAGCTCCCATATACATTGGATGCATCAATAAAAGAAGTCAACTGATTGATCTGTTCCCGTGGATACACAGACTCCATTAACAAAGATGTCATCCCACTTCCACAGACAGGGCTAGACCTCACAAAAAACATGCATCGAGCTCCATTACGCACTCTGGGGTCATTTTGAGGAATCAAGATGGGAAAGCACGGTGGATCATTTGTGCAGACAGAACTACAGTGCTGACCATCTGAAAACCTGGAAAGACTTAGTGCTGCAACAGTCAAATCAATATCATGATCAAGGAACTGACCCCACTGCATCAACATGTGTGTGTATTGGTCATCAGGTGTAATGGTCTCAGTGCCTACCAGAGAGGTTGAAATGAGGCGAGGTAGAGGGAGAGGAAACCCATTGTAAAAGCGGTCTCGATTAATTCCTCTTGGCAAATTAAACCCGTTTTCATAGACTGGCTTCAGAAGGCGCTCAAAAGCTGTAAGGGAAGCCCCCCACATGGGATGCTGGAGATTGTTGCACGTTCCATCGTGAGATCGGTACTTCTGATGAAAACAAATATCGGAACAGTTATTGATTCGACGGTGGGCTGTGCAGCCAGACAGATTCGCAATTAGGCTCAGGAACCTTGGAGACAAAAGGTCATTATAGCGAAAACCTACAAAAGAAAAAGTAAATCAAAATCACAATTTGTTTCCTCATTCATGTATACTGTATATCCCAATTTAAGTGAAAGGGAAATTGAATTTTTAGTGATTACCAAATTTAAAAAATCACATCAAGTTGCCCAAGTTGCAAGTACACTAGAATGCATCAAATTCAGTGTCCCCATCACTGCGTTCTTCAATGCCTCACATTTAAAGCCCTTCTTTTGACATTTGAACACTTCCCCACAGCTCTCATTTCTATCACTGATTTGATGAACACTTCACCATCCAAAGCAATCTTGATTCCTCTCTGACACCAGATTCTGTCACCTCCCCCATCATTTGCAGCCATGTTGTAAGCTACCTACATGAACACTCCCCAAAACCTCCACTTTTGGCTTGACATAACCTTTTAAATCTGTATCCCTGTTTAGAACTTGAATCTCTTAAAAATGACAAACTCTGTCATGGTTAAAATTTTAACTGAAGAAAAGTAGCTTTTTATTTTCTATACAAAACAACCCAAAATCTGTTCAGTACTTAAAAGATAACTTGACATTGGCACTTCTCTTCAAATGTGCTTAATAAGTTTAAGTGAAAGTGTTTGCATTTTAAGTGTAGCTCTATTTAATATTTTCTGCATCAATAATATGTTGTGTACTGTTGAAATAATTATTAGTTATTCATAAGCAATGAGATAGCCATTAACTTCTCATTTTAATATTTTGGTAGCCAACCAAATGGGAAGCTAAGAAAAATGGACCCATGTCATGCATTGTGCTAATTTCAGCAGCTTTTAGTGGCTCATTTTATTCAGCTTTGCATTTCTGGCTGCAATACCAAATTTCCCTCATTAACCCTAGCTTTCCAAATGCTTTCATTTTGAGTCTGCACAAGAATACTGTTCTAAGTAACTGAAAGAACTAGACAGCAAAGCATTCACTGGAGCTGAATCTATGGAACACAATGACCAACTCCGATCTATGCATTAAATCAATTAAGTGAACAGAACTCTGCATATTAAGTGAACAACCAGAAATATTCACTGTGCACAAAGGGCATGCATTATTCAAGCAACACAAAAATGCTTAATTGATGTACGTGTTAGTACCATTTTCAACCAAAGAGCAAAAACATTAAATAAATATTTGCAGGAAGGTTTATTTTAGAATCTGGCTGATGAACAATGGAGAGTGGGGAACAAAAACATACATAATCTAACAGAGCCAGGAGATGATGTGAAGACAGCACTCTGATACAGAGAAGTTCATGCCAAAGACAGCAAATGTATCCACACGTTGTGAGACTAAAAAGAATGAAGTGGGAAAAAAAATCTTACTATCAATAAAAGAAGGGAAATTGGAGGCGACTGGGAAATCATCTCATTGTAATACATTAGTACCATGTCTGGTTACATTACTCAATATTAAAATCTTTTGCTGTGCTTGTTGAGGCACAGATAGACTTGGAGAAAGAGGGATGGAGTGTATGCCCAAATAGGAAAGAAAACACACTAAAAGAGAGGGTGAACAAATAAATGTAGCTTGTGTCTTCTATTTAAAACCATATAATGTTTCAGAAATATTCCAAATCCTGTATCTAGAGGTCACAGGCAGAAAATATTTAAATTGTGTTTTGTTTTTGTGTGGTACACCTCAAAATCAGGTAAAGATTTGGTTAAAATGAACCATAAACCTCAACAGCACCCAGGGATTGTAATCAAACCCCACATCCTTGTGGGCAATTATGTCTAAATTTAAACTTAATATAACAAAGCAATTCCATCTTATTAAATTTATTTAGAATTCCTATCTAACTGCAAAATATGCTTTCTCTTAACGTCTTGCTCCTGCAGATTCTAGACCTTGCAGTATTCAAATAAAATCCCATTGCTGATCTCCCACGGTTTTTGAGCAACATTTGCCGATTGGCATTTTCTTATATGCTACCCTACAGTACTTTTGTTTTGCATCATATGATGATATTATCATTTGATATCCACTACCAAGGGGGGAAAAATGTGAATGGAGCTTGAGCTATGCCAGATTACCATGAAATTTCCAAATGAATACCAAGTAAAAAAATTTTACTCCGAAATTAACAGAGACATTGTAAGCGTTAGCACTGCAATGGAAAAGTGATCTAGGGAATGCGAGATGTACAAACACCAACAATGCAATTTTCATATCAATTTTGACACAAAACATGGTAGAATAAAAAACGTGGCGCTACTTGAAGTACATTAGTGAAAGTATCCCTTGAACAAACCACTGTTGTGGATGTTGGCCCTGTATCAAAGGTTACCCACTGAGTATTTTGATTTTACATCCTGCAGAAGAACAAAGATGACAATTCTCATTTATGTCACATGGCACGAATAGTGCATTGCTGGAAAAATACTGGCACCTCAGTGAACACTGATCCTAAGAGCAATCTTTGGATAATTACCTCTTTCAGCGTAGCTCCTTTACATGAAGTTTAGTGTGCATCTTTGATTCCAGAGTATATGATTTTCCCTTAAATATTCTCCAACCCTTCTCCTCACTTGTGTACTTGAGCCAAGATCATCAGACCATTCACTGACTCGACATTTTCAACCAAATCTGCCACAGCCCTTGGCAACAGAGGATGTCAGGTGATCAATGGGAAACAAGTTTTTCCTCAACTCACCCAAGGCATTAAGCCCTAACTAAGAATGCTCAAACTCATTGGTGACCAAGGATCTAATGCCATTTATCTAAATCTGAGGTTCATCTCTGGACAACGCAGTGCAGTTACCCACATTTATCGCTTACGTGCAATAGTAAACCCATTTTTATATCCATTGCTCCTGCTTATTTTACACCACTGATAATTTATTTGTGGTGACTGTCTAATTTAGACATTCTACGGTGCACAAAGTGCTGCCTCGGATTTGGTACTTCTGTCAATCTACATTTCCTCCATCTGTTCAGCAGCTCTAATTTTAAAAATAATTGCAAGATGTGTTGTCCCTGGCATGATTCTCTTTATATCTGCTATTTGCAACCTGTCAAAAAGACCATGTTGACAATCTTCTGTAATAAACATATGAAAAAGTTAATTACATTGGCCATGTTCAAAAGTACCAAAGAGGCACTAAACCAAATCTATTTCTTTTTAAAACCTCAAGGGAATGTTAGCAATAGCGCAAGTATAAAATTACATAACTTACAAAACTAAACACGTGTACTGACTGACAATTTACTTAAAAATGACACTTTTTAAAATCAAACTACATAAACTATGAATTTCCCCTATCAAAATGCCCCAAATCAAAGCCTAGAAGGCATTATTCAAATGATCCAATACAATTTTTACGAAGAACTACAACACTATGCACAAGCTTAAAAATGCAGCATTAAGTAAATCTTTCCACCCAGAGCTCCTGAAAACTAATGCATTCAAATTTCAAAAATCTCAAGACTGAATATATTGTGTTTCTACTTTTTGCAGTTGTGAAATATCATTAAACACTGAAAACCTCTTACACCAAAGATAGCAATAATACTTTGTGAATGGAGGGAAACAAAAAACAATGAAGGGAGAATATGAGAAAGGAGAAAGCAAGAGTAAATGGTTGGGGAGGGGCGAGGGGGAGGGGGGAGGGACGAGGGGGCTAGCTAGCTGGGGGGGGGGGGAGGGGGAGAGGGAGTGGGAGAGAATCCCATTTCCACAAATGGGGACAAAGTTGACTTTATAGAAGATTGCTGAATAATATAAATTTGTACAGGGAACAGAAACATTCCATGGTGAAACAGGAGTGTAATTAGTAAAAGAAAACGGCACCTTGTCAAAAGGAGGAGATATTACCACACATGTCCAAGAGCTTGGCCAAAGAGACAGGTTTGAAAGAATGCCTATAGGAGGAGAGAATTGAAAAGGCAGAAACACTAAAGATTAGAGGTTGTGTCAACTGAAGGCAGCTACTTGTGCCAATGTGATAAAACAAGAACAACTGTGATTCTAGAATATGGGAAATACAAAGTTGCCAACAAGATGCAGAATGGTTGGACTTTATATTATCTTTACACTGAAATGGGAACATTCACATTGCACACAAAGGTGAAAACTTAACTTTCTCATCCTTGGTACAATTTGAAATGTAGGAAATGAGACAACCACATAGTAATGTTCAACAAACAATGAATGAGTTAAACCATCAGTCTTATCTCAGAATCAGAATTCAACTTTTACTAACCTGTTCCGTTCAGATCAACCATCAGCCCGCGATTTACATGTTCCTGAATGAGCTGCAGTGTCCGTTCAAAAATTTCCCCCGCTCGTGCAAGATCAAAAACAATTGGCAGTCGTGGGTAGCGGAACAAGGCAAGCAGTTCGTTTGGAGTTTGAGGTCGGCTGTTAGGACAATGATTAGATTTTTAAAAATTGCATTAGTGCTCTCTTACAAAACAGTTAATTTTACATGATAATAAAACTGGGTAAAGAAAAATGTAATCCAGTTTACTATAGTAACTATAGTACTATATACTTAAAACAAAGAAGTCTTGAATATATCCTTGTTTACTCACACAACTGGCTCTAATACATTATAACTATTCTCACTCATCTGCTCTAGTTGTACTGCTAAGTGAACTTTAAAAGATGGATACATGTTAAAGAGGAAAACCTTTACGTTGTGTGTAACATAGCCTACATACACATACAATAGAGCAAAGTGCCAACCAAAGTGCACTTCATGAAACAGTGTCAAATTATAAGTCATGGCAGCATATTATATGACACTTTCCGGATATCAGAAGATGTAACTAACGTTAAAGAAGATTAATAGATGTTTCGCATCCACACATGCCTGAGCAAAGTATTTGATACAAGGGAAGCTCACATAACAAAATGTTAATACCACTGATACTATACCTGAACTATATCGTCCAACATGGTTAGAAAGATAAGAAAATAAAGGAGACACTGTTAAATAAGAAAACAAGATAAGTGTAAACACAGAAAATGACAAGTTTTTAAAAATTTCTGATGCACTTGCTAATCTATATATTTTACTCAATCCAGCAAAATATTGCAGTAATTGATATTTTTGAGAATTAAAACTGCCTCTGCAATCACATAACCCTAATCTCAATTTTAAAAAAATGTATGATGCTTTCAGTGGAATAATAAAAAGGAATAGGGCACACAGTACAGAAGAATAACACATGGAAAATTCTAACATACATTTCATCATGACTATTCTTTATTCTGTTCTTTGCCTTGCTCCCATCTGGTTCTCACAAAGTCATTTTTCCTTATGTTCTCCATTACTCTGGGCTTCCGCAGTGGAAGGAATGGACTAACTGAACAAGATGCAGAAGTCCCTGACTGACTGCATCATCTCATGCAAACCAAAGTTCCAGCTGTCTCATCTCAATACTGAACAGGCTTCTCTGACCCACAACCTTTGATGAGAAAGAAGTGTCACCCTTTTTACTTTAATATGAAAGTCTTGTATGAAAAGATGACAAGCAGTGGGACAGAGTGGAAACTGTAAATAAAACAAGACCACACGTTGATCCACAACACAGTCCTAATGCTCCTCAGCTGATCCAGAACAATTGTTACAATTCATTAGCAATGCAGACTTCAACCAGATTACCAATTCAACCACATTTTTTTTCCCAGAACACCATTAGTCTATTTATGCTACTCCAGGCCCTCAATCCCTTACCCATAAACAAGCTCCATTTAAAAAAAAAGTCAATTCCAAAAAAATTGCTTGACCCCTGCACTTGGAACACTCTTAATATCTTTCTCCTTTGCAATTCCAACACATTAAGTGCTTCTTTCAAAGGAAGTCTGTTAGCCAATAACTCTTTAGCACCACACAATCTCTAACTTCTATTCCAGGCATTTCTGCAAATAGTCTAGGAATTTGCTAATGTGCTTTTGGAATAAATAATAACTGCTGTGAATTTTTGGCATGATTTCCAATAACTTTTAGTTTGAGAACCAGTTGGGGGAGGGAGTGGTGGGAGAAAGAAAGGAAGTTGGTTCTGAAAATGCTGATGACTTGAAATATTGTTTTAATATTTTCTCCATACCAGTCAAAATGCATTATCCAAAATCTACAGGAAAAATGCATCATTCCAGACGTACACTCTACAAAACCGAAGAATATTTTCTGTAATATTTGAGAGAGTAAAATTTTATTTTACCTTCCAAATAAATTATTGCGGGTGGAGTTGATGGCACTGTCAACACTCTGAATAGCTTCCTTGATTGAGGACTCCACAAAAGTGTCGCCACTTCTAACAATGTCAGGGACTAGTGAGATAATAAGGTAGTTAATGGTGACTATAGCAGAGATTGCTTCAATGTTAATGGAAGTTTTCATACATTCACTGTAAAAACACCAGTGATCACTTCTTTTCCTTTCAACATACACAGTCTGTGTTCCTTATACTCAAGATGACAGTTTTTACAACTGAAAGTAACTTTTAACAATGGAGTAAAAATACTGCTTATATTTCATAATTTGTGGTGAATAATACAATTGAACATGAGCTAAATTCCGAGTAAGAATTCATAGCACTGATCTGCCACACTATTGTTGTGTGTGTGGGGGGGGGAGCGGGGTTGGTTGGTAAGTTTTAAGAGTTTAACGGAGCAGTTAAGTGAGGTGCTCAGCTGGGATCTTACCTCTACTGACAGAAAGAGGAAGCACTGAAAGTGAGTCAATTTGGAATACTCTACAAAGCTCCTTGCAAAAGGTGTTTAAGGAGCTTTATTGGTAGACTGGGAAAGGCCTTCAATCAATCCCTTCACATTTAGATAGGTGTTGTGGAAAAGTACAGAAAGAACAACCCAGCCCTTTGAATGCACTCCAGATTTTCTGAGTAACAATTCAGTTATTCCTATCCACCATTTTTATCCCTTATTCCTACATTTACTTTCTCATTCAAGTATTTATCCAATTCCTCTTTGAAGGTTAAATTAGTACCTACCAGCCTAGCAGTCAGAGCCTTCCAAATCCTTATCAGTGGTTGCAATGAAAATAAATTCCTTGTATTTCCTTTAATTGTTCTGGTCACTTTGCATCTATTAACTCAAGTTATTGATCATCCATCCATTCAGGGAGGTTGAATAACATTTATCAATGATGAATAAAATCTTTCCTGAACATTTGTTGTTAAACAACAGTGAAGAGTTCAAGGGTTTGTGGATGTTGGCTTAAATCTAATAAGAAAACATGTTGGAGCCTTCAGCTTCAACAGATGTGTAAAATGGATGACATCAGAAAAGAAATTATTCAATGGAAAGAAGTAGTAGTTTAATAGGAGACTGTTAGCTTCCAACTCATGAACACAATTTACTCCCTCTCAGTTATGGAGACAATGTCATATAATTTTTAGAATTATAGTAAAATAAGTTGGTAACTTATGATCAAAATTCAGGTTTTTGAAGTGAGGTGTTTATTCATTTAATACTAAGAAATACATAGCCAAATTGTAGCTGTTCTACTCAAAAAGTCTGCTTATTTCAAGGGAGTGATTGTAAACTCTAAGCATTACATGGTAAATGATTCCATTCAAGAGACAGGATGCATAAAATTAATTTAATGGCTTATTCTAAGCAAGGAAGGGATTCAAGTAATCATGTCCACATTCAGACCATTGTACTATTAAATTCCAAGCTTCAAAGGTAGAGTCTGGGAATCAACATTTTAGCTGATTTTTGGTCTGACTTTAGGGGTGACATGTCACCATTCTTGATTTCAGAAAATATGCACAGAACTCATTAACTGGTTTTCTGCAGTCCTTTCTTATAATTCTAGAACATTCATGATTGTGTAATACCTAGGACTTTCAGATTTTCTTTGTAGCTATAATTAACAATCCAATGTTAATGAATTCATATGTACATGTGCTCTTTCAATATATCCTTCAGAATCATTCAGGGCATTTTTAGTTCTTATTCATGCAGGAAATGGTAAAAGCTAATAAAGCCAAAAAGAGACCACACAATCACAGGAATGACATGTTATTTAGTGACCAGTGCCTTTAAAACCTAAAATACCACGACACAACAGATGGAGTACCCACCATGGGAATATTCCGCAATTCAGCCACAAAACACATTCAAAACAGTGCTCATTTCTTAAATTGACATTATAGTTCAAATTTATGCCCAGCAACTACAATAACCACAATCTAAAAATACTCCATAACCAATACATTACTCCAAATTTTTTCTTCCATCAAATAACAATCCTCAATATATCCATGTTGAATTTAAAAGTGTGACGCAAGAATATTTTGTCAAATCAATGGTGTACAAATCTTTTTTTTAAGTAAATTAGAAAGAAATTCAAAGTTTTATAAATACATCCATTCATTTTCTTGTGCCTAAAGAAAAGCTTAGAAATTAAGAGCCATCTTAAAAATTGACTAAGGCAATGAATTGAGTCAGTTTTGTGGGCAGGGTCAATTTCCAGCACAAACCAGTGCAAACCATCATGGAAGCTTGCCCAGCATGGGGCACAATTTTTTCTTCAAACTTCTCCATGTTTGTGCTGATTTGGCCATTTCTGAGTAAATTACAGTAGGAAAATCAGCATTGCAAAGCAGAAACTCTAACTCACTGAATTTTGCAACATTGTGCGTACAGTCAATTTGAATTAAAATGGAAATTACTGATAAAGTTAAAGCCGTAAGATAAAGAGGGCCTTAATAATATATATTAGTGATTAAAGATTAAAACAAGTCTGGTTTTATAGACTTACCAACCACAGTCAGCACCATGCTAGCGACAGAGTGATCAATGCTGTTCCTGGCAATACATTCATACTGCCCTCCGTCCGCTGATCCAACATCACGAATTGAAAGAAATCCCTCAGAGCCAATATGAAATTTTCCACTCTCTGTTATCTGAATTCCATCCTATATCGAGAATATTGTGTCACTAATGCAGAGTTACGTATCCTTTACAGGACCTGCAGTCTTTCAGGAGACATTCTGATATCCTTTGAAACTCCTCCTCAACCTATCTTTCAAAAGTATATTTCAGCTGCAACTTAAAGCAATTATAGACTTCCATTATGTACAAGCCATATCTTGCTAAATATATGCAATTATACTAATACCAATTTCAGTTTTATGGTTATAAAAGCAGACAAATGCAATAATTCCCAAGAACACTTTAGCTCACAATTTATACAAAACAAAACGAATTCACCTATTCCATCTCATTTTTAATTGCAAAATATGTCACATCTCTTACAACATTGAAGTTTAGACTGCCAACACATTTTGCAATTCTCTAAATTTAATTAGCTACATTAAACAAACCAATGGTTCCAGAACTCTCACATCCATACGTTAAAATTCATAAATTTGTTGCCCAAATTGAAAAGTATTCTCCCGATTTAGGGGCCAAATAAGGAAACACTAATCCCAAAAGCAAGCAGACATCAAGCACGGTGCTCAAATATTTTTCTGCAGCTTGTATTTGTGAGAAGGTACT
This sequence comes from Pristis pectinata, assembly GCF_009764475.1. Lineage (NCBI taxonomy): Eukaryota > Metazoa > Chordata > Chondrichthyes > Rhinopristiformes > Pristidae > Pristis > Pristis pectinata. The sequence goes on along the minus strand of NC_067414.1, from coordinate 76,559,634 downwards.
CTAGATCTGAGGAAGGTATTCAAAATGATTACTTGAAATAAAAACCAAAAATGCTGAAAATAGGTCAGGCAGAAGGGAAACAGAGTGGATGTTTCAGGTCTGAGACTCTGAATTCTGATTCTACTTCCACAGATGCTGCCTGACTTGCTATATGTTTCTAGCATTTCCTGTTTTTGTTTTGGTTTACCAGCATCTGCAAGTTATTTTTTTGATTGTTTGAAATGTTTTTGATGTATACCATCCTTCAACCTTCGCTGCTGATAAAAAGATGTGCTGATGCATTCCTGCAAGGACAGCAAAGGCAGTCCATTGTCCTGGAACAAATGTGAACTTGCAATGCTCTTGAAATCTAGCTGTGTTACTGTCACAGTTAATGCTTGTGTGAGTGCACAGTTGACCAGACCAGAGAGAGCAAAAGAAGAGGTGTAAAAATCCAATTATCTGGTAAGCTTGGGACTTTGGTGGCACCAGTCAAGTAACCTGCTAGTTCTTCAGGACTACTGGATGTTATTCCTATTAATAATTACTCCAACAAAATTTTAGTGAATTTTTTTTTAAGACATCATTATACCCAGCAAGTTTAAAGGGACCATGGAACCAGGGCCATGGTGAGTTGAAAGACAGTCTGTACTACATCAATGCACTCTGTACTAACTCAACATGACTGCACTGTGTAATGAATTGACCTGTACAATCAGTATGCAAGACAAGTTTTTCACTGTACCTCGGTACAAGTGACAATAATAAACCAATACCAAAACATCACTGAGCCAGATGCTGAACCATCAGCATTTTGAAATAGTCAGATAGCAGATTATTGGAGTTTTACTCTATTATAGTATTAAACTTGCCATGGAACAATACTGATGAGTACACCTTAATAAGTTATCCTAATTAACTCCTCATGGTGCTCGGATGTGATGGCCCTGATGAACTCCTGCTCACCAGACTTGCACTCATACTACCTGCTGTGGGAATTCACTTCAGCTATCCTAGCAGCAGTCTACATCCCACTCCAGGCAGATGTGAAGCTTGCATTCAATGAACTATACACCGCAATCAATAGCCTTGAAACGGTGTACCTTGAGGCTTTGTTCATCAAAGCCGAGGACTTCAACCAGACCAACTTCAAGAATGTGCTACCAAAATACTACCAGCCCATCTCCTTTCCCAACAGGGGCCCAAACACCCTCAACCACTGTGACTCAACCAAAGACACCTACCAATCCATCCCCTGCCCACACTTTGGAAAATCAGACCATCAGGCCATGATCCTTCTCCTTGCTTACAAACAGAAATGCGAGGATCTGGTACAGAAAGTCATACAGTGCTGGTCTGAAAATTTACATGAGCTTCTACGCAACTGCTTCGTGTCAGTGGACTGGTCCATATTGAAGGACTCAGTGGCCAATCTAAATGAGTATGTCACTGCCGTCATATACTTCATCAGCAAGTGTGCAGAGGACTGTGTACCAGAGAAGTCAATCTGAGTGTTCCCAACCAGAAATCATGGATCAACAGAGAGATCCACTGTCCAGGTCTGAGGCATTCAAATTGCACAACCCTGAGCTATACAGAAAATCTAGGTACGACCTTTGTAAAGGTATCAGGGAAGCCAATAGACCAAACTAGAGTCCCAGACCAGCCGTCAGTTGTGGCAAGGCTTGCATGCCATAAGGGACTACAAAAGAAAAATTGGAATGTATCACTGGCAACAACACAACCCTTCCTGATGAGCTCAATGCACTCTATGCACATTTCAAACAGAAGGTCAATGAAATGACACTACCCACCCTGAGAGCCTCCAAAACACCTGTACCACGGTCACCGTCATAGACATCAGGCCAGCCTTCCCGAGAGTGAACCCGCAGAAAGCATCTGGCCTGGATGGAGTCCCCGGCCATGTCCTCAGATCCTATGTGGATCAGAATGTGGGAGTACTTGCAGACCTCTTTAACCTCTCCCTATTCCAATCTGTGGTTCCCAACTGTTTTAAGACCACTATCATCCCAGGACCAAAGAAAAACACGGTAATGTGCCTTCATGACTATCACCCAGTGGCTCTGGCATCCATCATCATGAAGTGTTTCAAGAGGCTGGTCATGGCACGCATCAGCTCCAGTCTCCCAGACAACCTTGACCCACTGCAATTTGCCTACTGTTGAAACAGGTCCACAATGTATGCCATCTCCCTGGCCCTACACTCATCTCTGGAACATCTGGGTAACAAAGACACCTACATTAGACTCCTATTTATTAACTACAGCTCTGCTTTCAATTCCATAATTCTAAAGAAACTCATCTCCAAACTCCTAGACCTAGGACTCAGTGTCACCCCCACCACTCGCAACTGGAGCATTGACTTACTGACCAACAGACCACAATCAGTAAGGATAGGCAGCAACACCTCCGACACGATTAACCTCAACAAGGCTGTGTCCTCAGCCACTTGCTTTACTCCCTATGTGGCCAGATTCTACTCTCATTCCATTTACAAATTTGCAGAGGGCCAGATCTTAAACAACAATGAGACAGAGTACATTGGTATTAGTATTAGTTTATTATTGTCACTTGGACCGAGGTACTGTGAAAAGCTTGTCTTACAAATCGATCGTACAGATCAATTCATTACACAGTGCAGTTACATTGAGTTAGTACAGAGTGCATTGATGTAGTACAGGTAAAAAACAATAACAGTATAGAGTAAAGTGTCACAGCTACAGAGAAAGTGCAGTGCAATAAGGTGCAAGGTCACAACAAGGTATATCGTGAGGTCATAGTCCATCTCATTGTATAAGGGAACCATTCAATAGTCTTATCACAGTGGGGCAGAAGCTGTCCTTAAGTCTGGTGGTACATGCCCTCAGGCTCCTATATCTTCTACCTGATGGAAGAGGAGAGAAGAGAGAATGTCCCGGGTGGGTGGGGTCTTTGATTATGCTGGCTGCTACACCAAGACAACGAGAGGTAAAGACAGAGTTCAAGGAGGGGAGGCTGGTGTCTGTGATGCACTGGGCTGTGTCCACAACTCTCTGCAGCTTCTTGCGGTCTTGGGCAGAGCAGTTGCCATACCAAGCCATGATACATCCAGACAGGATGCTTTCTATGGTGTATCGGTAAAAGTTGGTGAGAGTCAAAGGGGACAAACCAAATTTCTTTAGCCTCCTGAGGAAGTAGACGCGCTGGCGAGCTTTCTTGGCCGTGGTATCTACGTGATTTGACTAGGGCAGGTTGTTGGTGATATTCACTCCCAGGAACTTGAAGCTCTCAACCCTCTCGACTTCAGCACCATTGATGTAGACAGGTGCATGTACACCGCCCCCTTTCCTGAAGTCAATGACCAGCTCTTTTGTTTTGTTAACATTGAGGGAAAGGTTGTTGTCATGACACCATTCCACTAAGCTCTCTATCTCCTTCCTGTACTCCGACTCATCGCTGTTTGAGATACAGTCTACAACAGTGGTATCATCTGCAAACTTGTAGATGGAGTTAGAGCAGAATCTGGCCACACAGTCGTGAGTGTATAGAGAGTATAGTAGAGGGCTGAAGACACAGCCTTGTGGGGCACCAGTGTTGAGAATAATCATGTCGGAGGTATTGCTGCCTATCCTCACTGATTGCGGTCTGTTTGTTAGAAAGTCAAGGATCCAGTTACAGAGCGAGGTGTTGAGTCCTAGGTCTTGGAGCTTGGTGACAAGCTTGTTTGGAATTATTGTATTGAAGGCAGAGTTGTAGTCAATAAACAATAGTCTAATGTATGTGTCTTTACTGTCCAGATGCTCCAGAGATGAGTGTAAGGCCAGGGAGATGGCATCCACTGTAGATCTGTTTCGCCGATAGGTGAATTGTAATGGGTCCAGGTTGTCTGGGAGGCTGGAGTTGATGCGTGCCATGACCAACCTCTCAAAGCACTTCATAATCATGGATGTCAGAGCCACTGGTCGGTAGTCATTGAGGCATGTTACCTTGCTTTTCTTTGGTACCGGGATGATAGTGGTCTTCTTAAAACAGGAGGGAACCTGAGATTGAAGCAGGGAGAGGTTGAATATGTCCCCAAATACTTCTGCCAGCTGATCAACACACGCAGCCTGGGACACCATCTGGGCCAGGTGCTTTCCTCGTGTTCACTCTCCAGAAGACCGATCTTACATCCTCCACTGTGATCATAGGCTCAGCTGCATTGGTGGCTGTCAGGGTGGATGGTGACAATCCACTTCCCTTTTGTTCAAAACGCAGAGAATGCGTTATGTTCATCAGGAAGGGATGTACTGCTGTTAGCTATGCAGCCCAACTTCGTCTTGTAGCCCGTTATGGCATGTAAGCCCTAATGAAGAAGATAGAGAGCCTAGTGATATGGTGCAAGACAACAACCTCTTCCTCAATGTCAGTGAAACAAAAGAGCTGGTCATTCACTTCAGGAAGCATGTTGGAGTACACACCCTTGACTGTATCAGTGGTGCCGAGCTGGAGACGCTTGAGAGCTTCAAGTTCTGAGGTGTAAATATCACCAACAATTTGTCCTGGTCCAGCCACTGACACATTGCCAAGAAAGCACACCACACCTCTGCTTCCTCAGAAGGCTAAGGAAATGTGGTGTGTCCCCAGTGATGCTCACCAATTTTTATAGATGCACAAGAGAAAACATCCTATCTGGATGTATCACAGCTCAGCATGGCAGCTGCTCTGCCCAAGACCTCAAGAAATTGCAGAGTTGTGAACACAACCTAGTCTATTACGAAAACCAGCCTCCCCTCATCGACTCTGTCTGCACTTCCCACTGCCTCGGGAAAGCTGCCAACCTAACCAAAGACTCGCCCCACTCCGGTCATTCTTTCTTCTCCCATCGGGCAGAAGACACAAAAGCTTGAGAACACACACCAGCAGGCTCAAGGACAGCTTCTACCCTGCTGTTAAAGACTCTTGAACACACGTCTTACATTATATGAGAGAGATGAAGACTTGATCTCTCAATCTACCTCATCACTGCACTTTATTTGTCTACCTGCACTGCACTTTGTCTGTAACTGTAACACTATATTCTGCATTCTGTATTTTTCCCCCATTTTGTACTACCTAGATGTACTTATGTATGGAATGATCAGTCTGGATGGTTCTTCCATGCAAACAAAAAGCTTTTTGCTCAGTACATGTGACAATAGTAAATCAACTAGCAATACCAGATAGCAACCAGAAGCAAAGAACTGAAGCTTGCTTCATTGAAATCACAATACTTAGATTGCATAGTGAGGTATGACGGAGAGAACTCTGAGATTACAGTAATGGAAAAACCATCAAAAAGTACAGTTAAAACCAATGACTAAAACTTTTTACACCAGTGCTGCTTTGGGGATAAGTATTGTCTTGTGTTGCTCAAAGCCAGATGCTTGCACTGGAAGGATGTTTATGAATGGATTTGATATTGACCTCTGCCACTGCCACCAGTGAGAGTCAATCAACCAGTCAATGATTTGAGCAGGCGCCGATTGCTGGAGGCCTGGAATGGGAAAACTTATTCCTCGGTAATGTATTACCATAATAGAAAGACCCCACCCACCCAGGTCATTCTCCCTTCTCTCCTCTTCCATCAGGTAGAAGATACCAGAGCCTGAGAGCACGTACCACCAGACTTAAGGACAGCTTCTACCCCACTGTGATAGGACTATTGAACGGTTCCCTTATACAATAAGATGGACTCTGACCTCACGATCTACCTTGTTATGACCTTGCACCTTATTGTACTGCACCTTCTCTGTAGCTGTGATATTTTACTCTGTACTGTTACTGTTTTTACCTGTACTACATCAATGCAGTCTTTACTAACTCAATGTAACTGCACTGTGTAATGAATTGACCTGTACGATCAGTATACAAGACAAGTTTTTCACTGTACCTCAGTACAAGTGGCAATAATAAACCAATATCAATAGATGCAGCAAGAACCAGAAGTCCACTAAGTGAGCACCAAGTAGTGGAAGTAAGAGGTTTTGAATAGGAGGAATGAAAAACACATTTAAACTTTCAGTAAGAATTTCATGTCACCAAAGGAGAGAAGAAAGAAAATAACTAAGGTTAAAAAATGTTATGGAAGAGGAAAACTTCCGTCTTATGCATACTGGTAAAATAAACCAAAGAGCACAAAACATTAAAAAAAATTGGTGATTTATTAAACTTTCAAACTGGCTAGGTGGATTGCAATGACCTGTACATTCTTCTGCAGGAACCAGAGTAGCCCATTCAATCACTCAGTTAATGTGGGAATCAAATAAAAACTGCAGATCCTGGAAATCTAAAATTAAAACTCAGAAAATATTGGAAATACTGAATAGGTTAGGCTGCATCTGTGGGAAGAGAAACATAGTTGGTGTTCCAGGTTGAAGTCCCTTTATCAGAATGATCTTCAGAATGACCCTGAAGTGAAATTTGTATTATTACTCCATTTACCTGCCATTTCCTCACACCTTTTAATACCTTCCTGAACAAAAATAATCAAGTTTTAATTTTTCTCCATTTGATTTAAATACTGAGTCACCCTGAAACATAAACCCCATTTCTTTCTCCACAAATACTGCCTGATATGCTGTGTAATTACAACATTTTTTGTTTTATTTCATCTTTTGAAGCAATCTTCTCCTCCCATAAACTGTGCTGATCAACCTGGTGTCATCAGCAAACTTATCATAGAATCACAGAACATACAAAACAGAAGTGGGTCCTTTTGGCCCACCGTCCATGCCGACTGTATTGCCCATCTACGCTAATCCCATTTGCCTGCTTCCCTCTATACCTTTCCTATCCAAGTAGCTGTCCAAATACCCATGAAACATTGCCACAGTTTCTGCCTCCATTACCTCCTCTGGCAGTTTATTCAGATATTCACCACCCTGTGTGTGTGGAAAAACTTACCCCTCAGATCTCCTTTAAATTTCTTCCTTCTCACCTTAAACCTGAGTTCTCTAGTTCTAGACTCCCCTGCCATGGTATGAAGGCTTCAATGTGCGGGACTGAAAAAGGCCACAGAGGGTTGTAGACTCAGATGGCTGCATCATGGGCACAGCCCTCCCCGCCATCGAGGACATCTTCAAGAGGCGGTGCCTCAAGAAGGCAGCATCCATCATTAAGGACCCACACCAACCGGGACATGACCTCTTTGCGTTATTTCCATCAGGGAGGAGGTATAGGAGCCTGAAGACCCACACTCAACATTTTAGGAACAGCTTCTTCTCCTCCACCATCAGATTTCTGAACAGTCCATGAACACTACCTCGTTACTCCTCTTTTGCACTATTTATTTTTGTAACCTATAGTAATTTTTATGTCTTGCACTGTACTGCTGTTGTGAAACAACAAATTTCATAACATATGTCAGTGATAATAAACCTGATTCTGATTCTTATATAAAAAGAAAACTCTTATTTGAGTCATTGATAAATATAGCAAGCAGCTGAAATCCCAGTATAGATTTGTAGGGGACAAACTAACCCATGTGCTGCCAATTAGTGCTGTGCAGGAAAGCCTCAGCACTTCCAGGGACGTAGGCGGGTGTTTTCATCGAGTGCATAATGTGCAATGAGTTGTGCAGATTCAGAAGCCTAGTCCACAACTTTCTGCACAGTTATGTCCATGGGGTACAAAGTTCTGAATGGAAACACGAATGTTGCAGATAGGTCTCCAATCACTGATGGAAATCATAGAGCACAAAATTGTTGAGGCAGATTTATCTTTGACCAGTGGTTAATGGAACAGATAATACACCAGTTATCTGTGGGTATCTGTGATAGTGCAGAGAAAAGCACGACTTATCTTTGAGATGGAAGACATCAGGGGCATCCGGATGACTCCAAACCTTGTTACTTCACCAGGCTACCTGACAGTAACTCAGGCAGGGAATTGGCCCTTTAGCATATCTTAAAGCATGCACTAGGTTGTTTGTATATTCATGACCCATGCCACTTTCAATATACCCATTTGTCCCAAAATATCATGTCAGCAACATGATTGATGTCACTACTACATGCCCAGCTGTTTCTATGCTCAGTGCATCAACAAAAGGATAAGATGATAGCTTTTCAAAGCTGCTAAACACACTTTTGGCAATTAATTTTCTGATTACGGTGAGATGGCAATGCAACAGAATTTCTAGCCCAACATCTCCGATCCTGCACGCTTTCATTTTTTTCTGACAATCATTAGCATGGAAACGTTTCAATTGTCTTCTGGAATCCTAAAAATATCTACAGACCTTTTGTTTTATTTACTACATTACTCTTTCAAAAAATTCAACGAGTTGGTTAGATGTGACCTACTCATTATGCTCTCAAAAGATTCAATCATTTTAGACATGTTGAACTGAACCCATCACTGTTCAGCTCATTTGTCTAAGTGTTCAGTCATTCTTGTCCTTCATGTAACATACATTACTACTTAATTAATCTTTCTATAATTTCCCATTGTATCCATCTGAGAGTTTGGAGATTGACAGATTGCTAATGCAAGGTGACAATTCCTCAACTGAGGCAGTTTGGAAGATGATTGAAGTGCCTACAACCCACTTATCTCCTTTTAAAGCTTGGGGTGGAAATCATCACGACATTGGAAGTCTGACGGTCTGGACTCTCAATTTCTCCTTTCGCATTTGGCAAAGGACTCATCAGGTCCCCTGCCTGATTTAATCTCGATTTTCATCTGACACCTGGCACATCACCTTTCCCTTCTCCTGAGAAGACTAGCATACAGTAATAACTTACTGTGGCTGCCGTTTGCTTATTTTCAACCACAGGTGCACCTGTATCTGGTAAGAGACTAAATTGCCCAAACCATCCTTCTCCTAAACTGGCAAAAACATCACCATTTTAGCCTTGATAAACCTTGGATGTTATTTGTTTTTTATTTTGGAATTACTGTAGCGGTCTGTACTCATGGGACTCAAACCGCCATTGGCGGACACGCAGGAGCACGTCGTAGACTAACTGTGGGTCGGGCCTTCCGGCAGGAATCTTATGTCACGTCCGCCGGAGGAGCTCTCGGGTACTTCTGCGCACGCGCGCGTTTTGCTTGTTGCAGTAAAGGGTGCTCTGGTTCAGCCTCCACGTCTCTGAGTTTTCCTTTCAGCAATGTGTCGCGTTTGGCTACATTTGGTGACCCCGACGCTTCCAGATGGCATCTGGAACCCTCGACATGAATTCCAACAACTCGCACAATGCAGTCTCGCTCAAGCTCCCGACTTTCTGAGCCGCTTAGCCCCATGTTTGGTTCGAGCAGGCTGAGGCCCAGTTCAGTATCAGAGGCATTACAGCCGATGCCACGCTGTACTACTACATGGTCAGCGTGCTCGACCAGGACACGATGGGCTGGATCATCGACTTCCTGCACCAGCCACCAACGGACGACAGGTACGCTAAGATCAAGGTGCTCCTCATCCGCACTTTCGGACTCTCCCGCCGCGAATGAGCCTCGCGGCTTCTGCACATGGATGGCCTGGGCGACCGCAAGCCATCCGAGTTGATGGACGACAAGCTGGCACTCATGGATGGCCGTAAGCCCTGCCTTTTATTCGAGCAGTTGTTCCTTGAGCAAATGCCGGAGGACATTCGTCTCCTCCTCGCGGGTGAAGATTTCAGCGACCTGCGCAGCCTCGGGGCCAGGGTGGACATTTTGTGGCAGAGTAAGCAGTGCGGAGCGGCTTCCATCTGCCTAACCACGACCACGCAGCCTAAGGCCAAGACCCCACAACCGAAGCCACTGAGACCCACGGGGGACAAGGATGAGGGTTCGGATCAATGGTGTTTTTACCATCAGAGATGGGGGTCAAACGCGTGCCGCTGCTGTCCACCGTGAGCCTTTCTGGGAAATGCTGGGGCCAGCCGTTGCTAGTGGCTTCGACGGCTGGCCATCGCGACAGCCTCCTGTTCCTTTGGGACCAACACTCTGGGCGACATTTCCTGGTGGACACCGGGGCCAAAATCAGAGTCCTTCCCCCTTCGAACATGGACACCCGTAACGTGGCCCCAGGCCCTGACCTCACAGCTGCGAACGGCACCACCATCTGGACGTATGGCTCGTGTACCATCCCGCTGCGTTTTGGCCCCAGCTGTTTCACCTGGACCTTCACGGTAGCAGCAGTGTCACGGCTTTTACTAGGGGTGGATTTCCTACGGGCCAACCGTCTTCTGGTCGACCTGAAGGGCCGGCGTTTGGTCCATGCCGAGACGTTCCAAACCTTCCAGCTCGGAGAAGCCCAGTTCCCGGCCCTCCACCTAGACTCCATCATACCCTCGGGTGACGAGTTCGCCAGGGTGCTGGCGGATTTCCCCTCCATCATCACCTCACAGTTCTCCACTACCGGTCCCAAGCACGGCGTGCAGCACCACATCCCCACACAAGGACCACCACTGCACGCCCGAGCCCGTAGGCTCCCACCCGACAAGCTCCACCTCGCCAAGGAGGAGTTCCGGAAGATGGAGGAGATGGGGATCATCCGCCACTCGGCCAGTCCTTGGGCATCTCCGCTGCACATGGTGCCCAAGTCCGCAGGAGGTTGGAGGCCCTGCAGGGACTACAGGAGACTCGACGTCACAACCGCCGACCGATACCTGGTGCCCCACATCCAGGATTTCACGGCGAACCTCCACGGGGCAACCATCTTTTCTAAAATCGATCTGGTCCGGGGTTACCATCAGATCCCCTTGCACCCCGACAATGTGCCCAAGACAGGCTTCATCACCCCCTTCAGGTTGCTCGAATTCCTAAGGATGCCTTTCGGCCTCAAGAACGCCGCCCAGACTTTCCAGAGGCTTATGGACTCGGTGGGGCGAGGCTTGGATTTCGTCCTCATCTACCTGGACCATATCCTGGTGGCCAGCAAGTCACGCAAAGACCACGTGGCACATTTGCGCCAACTCTGTCAGCACTTGAGTGACCATGGACTGGCAATCAACCTGGCAAAGTGCCAGTTCGGGCTGATGGAGGTCGACTTCTTGGGCCACAGGGTCAACCAGCACGGACCCGCCCCTCTACCGGACAAGGTCCACGCCCTCTGCCAGTTTCCCAAACCCAGCACAGTCAAGGGCCTGCAAGTGTTTGTGGGGATGGTAAATTTCTACCATCGTTTCGTGCCAGTGGTGGCGCGTATCATGATACCCTTGTTCGGTCTGATGGCTGGCAAGGCCAAAGAGGTGGCATGGGATGCAGAGTCAATGGAGGCTTTCGAGCGGGCCAAAGAGGCGTTGGCGAAGGCAGCCCTCCTAGTACACCCGAGAGTCGATGTACCCACGGTGCTCACAGTCCATGCTTCCGACACGGCAGTCGGCGGAGTCCTGGAGCAGCTCGTCGAGGGCAAGTGGCGACCGCTCGCCTTTTTCAGCCGACACCTGCGACCACTGGAGGCTAAGTACAGCGCTTTCGACAGGGAGTTGCTAGCGCTCTACCTGGCTATCCGGCACTTCTGGTATTTCCTCGAAGGAAGGGATTTCACCATATACAGACCACAAGCCCCTCACCTTCGCCCTTGCAAAGGTATCGGACCCATGGTCAGCTCGGCAGCACAGGCACATCTCCTTTATTTCGGAGTTCACCACAGATGTCTGCCACATCGCAGGGAAGAACAACGTGGTCGCCGACATGCTGTCCTGCCCCCACATCCACTCAGTGACCACCTCAGCCCCAGGGATCGACTACATGGTGCTGGCGCAGGCAGACACCGAGATCCCGGCCTACCGCACCGCTGTTTCAGGACTCCAGTTGGAGGACGTCCCCGTCGGCCTGACAGTGGTTCGGCTCCTGTGTGACACGTCTACTGGCAGACCTTGGCAGACCAGCAGCATGGAGGCGACGAGTGCTCGACACGCTACACGGCCTGGCCCACCCATCCATCTGGGCGTCTATCAAACTGGTAGCGGACAAATTTGTTTGGCATGGTTTGCACAAGCAGGTCGGACACTGGGCCAGGACCTGTGTACACTGCCAGACCGCCAAAGTCCAGTGGCATGTGAAAGCCCCCCTCCAGCAGTTCCAGCTGACGCTCGGGAGGTTTCGGCACATCCACGTGGACATCGTCGGTCCCCTGCCTGTCTCCCGGGGCGCCAGGTATATCTTTACCATGGTTTACAGGTTCACCAGATGGCCAGAGGCCGTGCCGCTAGCAGACACGTCCACCGAATCCTGCGCCAGGATGCTCATCGCAAACTGGATCGCCAGGTTCAGACTCCCAGTGGACATCACCTCCAACAGAGGGGCACAGTTCACGTTGGGTTTGTGGACAGCACTGGCGCAGCTCCTGGGCACCCGGTTACATCACGCCACGGCGTACCACCCACAGTCCAACGGTTTGGTCGAGCAGTTCCACAGGTACCTCAAGTCAGCCCTGATGGCGCGCCTCAGAGGGCCCAACTGGATAGATGAGCTCCCCTGGGTTTTACTGGGCATCCGCACGGTCCCCAAGGAGGACCTGGGCACCTCCTTGGCGGAGTTGGTCTACGGCACTCCCCTGATGGTTCCGGGCGAGTTCGTGCCAGAGGCCCAAGGTCCAGCAGGGACACCGGCAGAAGTGCTGACGAGGCTGTGGGACAAGGTAGGGACCCTGGCACCGGTTCCGACCTCCAGACGTGGCACTAAACCGTCCTTTATCCGTAAGGACCTCCCGGACTGTGAGTACGTTTTCATTTGCAGGGGCATGCACAAGTCACCTCTACAGAGGCTGTATGAAGGACCCTTCGAGGTGATCTGGCACAACGGATCTACGTGTGTCGTGGAGGTGGGTGGCTGCGAGGAGACTTTCACAGTGGACCGCCTCAAACCGGCGCATTTGGACATTGAGCAGCCGGTGAAGGTACCCTCACCGCGCCAGCGGAGCAGGCCACCCAAGAGGGACACACAGACTGGGGGTCCCACGACCCCAATGGACGTTTCTGTGGGGAGTGGTATAACGGCCCGTACTCACGGGACTCGAACCGCCATCGGCGGCGGCGGGTGGACGCACAGGAGTGCATCGTAGACTAACTGCGGGGGCGGGCCTTCCGGCAGGAATCTTAAATCACATCCGCCGGAGAGGCTCTCGGGTACTTTTGCGCGCGCGTTTTGCTTGTTACAGTAAACTGTGCTCCGGTTCAGCCTCCACGTCTCTGAGTCTTCCTTTCAGCAACGTGTTGCGTTCGGCTACATTACTATCATTTTCTTCACATTTCTTAGCTGCATCTTTATACCTACTAATTGGACTTAATTGAGCTGCTTTAGTTTTAACATTTCCCTCACTTTTTGTGATGACCTGTCACAGATAAAATATGATGCAAGATTTCTTTTAACTACACAAATTTGAATGCCAAAAAACTAAATCTACAGTAATTGACCCCATCTATTGGTACATTATCAAAGTTCCTGTGAACCAAAGTAATCCACTGCAGTTGTGTATCTTCGAATGCACTGGGATAATTACAAGATGACCTAATAATTAACATTGTGCCTCTCCTATTCCCTATATTATAAGCAGATGCACTGGGCTTCAAAGGGTAATGCAAAGGGAAGGGCAGAATCTAATTGCTGTAATCTACGTTGGGACCAACAACATTAAAATGAGAAGGTAGGAGGTCCTGAAGATTACTTGGAACCAGGAGCTAAAATAAAAACTCAAGGGTGATGCTGGTCCACTGACTCAGATTCTAAAAACTGTTCTGTACATAAAAGCAGGGAAAGTTGTCCAGAGGAGTTAAAGATAATATTATGTCAAAGACTTTCACATTGTCAAAAGGAATCTAAAGCCCAGGATTATGAAAATTTTACATTTCATCAAAAGGCCAAGAAATTGATAAGGGAGAGTATAATTTAAAAGTAACCTCAAAAAAACACAAAAGCAGATTGCTAAAGCTTCTATAAATATTCAAAAAGGAGCTTTGTGTGGGTCACCTACAGGCCGAGGTAGGAGAAATTACATTGGGGAATAAAGAAATGGGAGAGAAATTAAGCAAATTTGTGTGATCTTAACAGAAGATGATGCAGAAAATCTCTTGGGAAGTGGAGAACAACAAGTTTAGAGTGAATAAGGAAAGACATTAGAATTAAAAAGAAAAAAAAGAAAATGGGACTGAAAGCTAATGAATTCACAAAAGTAATCCTTTATTCAAAAAGAGAGGAAACAGATAGCAGGAAATTACATACAGTACCAATTAACTTAATATCTATCATCTTAAAAATGTTAGAAGCTAATCAAGACACGATATTAGGACACCCAGAAAACTTCAAGGAACAAGCAAACTCAACGTGAGTTTTGTGATAGGGAAATCAAGTTTGTCCAACTTATTAGAGTTAAGAAGTAAAATATGCTGAGCATAAAGGGGAAATCAGGGAATGTACTAAGATTTACAAAAGGCATTTGATAAGGTGCTGCATCAAAGTTTATCATGGAAAATACGATGTAACACATTGACATGGATAGAAGATTGGCTGGCCTACAATAGAATAAATGGGTCTTTTTCTGGTTGGCAAAATACAACAGGTGATGTACCACAGGGATCAATTATTTTTTTACAATTTGTATAAATGATTTGGATGAAGACACAGAAGCTACATGATAAGTTTGCCAATGAGAAAGACAGGTTGGAAAGTAAGTTATGAAGAGGGTTCACAGGAGCTAAAAAAGGTAAAATAGGTTAAGTTAGAGGGCAAAGATTTAGCAAATAAATTATAGTTGTGAAATTGTCCATTTTGCCACAAAAAGGCACGTTAATTAAATGGTGAGAGACTGGAAAGCTCTCAGATGCAGAGGGATCTGGTGTGCTCATACACAATTCAGATGAGGCTAGTAAACAGCCAGTAATTAGGAAAGCTAACAATGTTTACCTTGCTAAAGAGAGCTGAATAAACAAGTAGAGAGGTTTTGCTCAAATTGTATAAACCATGGACAAGACAACTTCTGTGTACACAAGAAAGATGTTAATGTGTTGGAAGCAGTTCAGTGAAGGTTTGCTGAACTAATGCTGGAATAGGCAGGGTTAGATTAGACAGGCTAGGCTTGTTTCTGCTGTAGTTTAGAAAAATGAGTGGGCAGTTGATTGAAGTATACAAGATCCTGAGGGGACTTGAGAAAGTGGATGTGGAGGAGACACTTCCTCTTGTGGGAGAATCTAGAACTAATACGCACTTAAAACAAAGATGAAGTGAGATTTTCCCAGATGGCAGCAAGTCTTTGGAACTCTCTTCCTTGAAAGCTAATAGAATTAGAATCTTTGAACACTTTTAAGGCAAGTGTTGATGGATTCTTGCTGGGGGAGGAGGGCAGTTGGAGTTTACTGTGGGTAGACAGAATGTGGTGTTGAGCTATGATCTTATTAGTCAACTTGATCAGCCAATGATGTGAACATAGGTGGAGGGGCGTGTTGCGATGAGGACATTGCGATTCTGCAAAAGCACATAGATAGACTGAGCGAATGGGCGAAAACCTGGCAAATGGAGTTTAATGTGGAGAAGCGTGGGGTCATGCACTTTACTAAGAGGAATCAGAAGGCAGATTATCTAAATGGAGAGAGACTGCAAATGAGTGAACTTCAGAGGAATCTAGGTGATCTAACACATGAATCACACGAAGATAGCAGGCAGGTCCAACTAGGAATTAAGAAAGCAATGGCATGTTGACTTCTATTGCAAAGAGGTTGGAGTTTAAGAAAAGAGAGGCTTTGTTATGGTTGTACAGGCTGTCAGTGAAACCACAACTAGAATACTGTACACCGTTCTGGTTCTATTACATGAAAAAGGATATAACAGCATTGGAAGCATTCCATGGGACATCTACTAGACTAATTCCTGGGATGAGAGGGTTGTCCTATCAGGAGAGGCGAGACGGTTTTGGTCTGTGTTCCTTGGAGTTTAGAAGAATGAGGGATGACATTATTCAAAGATACAAGATCCTAAAGGGGGCTTGACAGGGTAGATGTTCTCACTTGTGGGAAAGTCACAAACAAGGAGACATAGCCACAAATAAAGGGCCAGTCATTTAAAACAGATGTGTAGAAACTTCTCCTCTCGGACGGTAGTGAATCTCTGGAATTCTCTACCCCGGAGGGCAGTGGAGGCCATTTGAGGTGGAGGTGGATCGATCAAGAAGTTGAGGGTTTATGGGGAAGTGACACAGAAGAGGAGTTGAGGCCAGCAGAGATCAGCCATGATCATATTGAATGGCAGGGCAGGCTCAAGGGGCCAAGTGACCTACTGCTACTCCTAATTTGTATGTTTACATGACCTAATGGCATGAATCCTAAGGTTTTGAAAGAGTTGGCTATGGAGACAGTGAATTCACAATTGTCTACTTCCAAAATTCTTTCATTTGCAGAATGGCTGCCACAAATTGTAAGGTAGTGAATGTAACCCCACTACTCCAGGAGGGAAGAGAAAATAAAACACTACAGACAGTTAGCCTGACATGAGAGTAGGGCAAGTCCTAGAATCTATTATTATGGAATTGGCAGCAGGACATTTAGAAAATAATCGGTTTGGACAGAGTCAATATGAATTGATGAAAGGGAAATCAGGTTTGTTAAATATGTTAAATTCTGTCTCAAGAATTAAACAAAGTTAGACCAATATGCTGGCATAGATTGAGGATGATTGTAGGTTAGAAAACAGTAGGAATAAACAGGCCATTTTTGGACTGGGAGGCCGTGCACAGTCTGGTACTGCAGGGATTGTCTGAGGCCCCACTGATCACAATCACTATCAAAGATTTGGACAAGAGGATCAAAGGTGTTGTAACCACATTTTCTGATGATACTAAACTGATTGACAGTGTAGATTTTAAGGAAGATGTGGAGAGGCTTCAGGGAGATAAAGAGTCATATTTAATGGACAAAGGCATGGCAAATGGAATATTACGTGAAAAAACATGAGGTCATTCATTATGGTAGAAAATAGAAAGACAGAGCATTTTCTTGAAAGGTGCAAAAAGGTCCAAAATGACCATTTGCTTCTTTGCTCATCCCTTCATCAACTTTTTTCATTTTATATCATCCCTTTCATCATTTAATCTCTATCTTCTGCCCTATCAGAAACCATAGCTTTCACCCCTACACCCACCCCCCCACAAATCCTCACTCTGTGCATTGCAGCTTAAAGCACACTTTTCTCTCATTTTTTTCCCCCCAAATTTGGTCAACATATTGAAATGCCAACTCTGTTTTTCCCTTGATATCTGGTGCTTGATTTGACTTTTATGTCAAGTTTTCAGCTTCTTCAGTATCTTGCTGTTGTGTATTCAGCTAATGCTGACTATACAACAGAGGACATGATGAGAAAAAGATCAAACATATTCCTGGATATAATAAAAATCCATCCAGGGTGGAGTCCTGGAGGGGGCTTGTTCTTGCTCCTATGCCTGCCCTAATACTGTTCATTCCCAACTGATCCAGATATCAGTACCTCAGTAACCTTGGAATTTACAAATATGGATCTTGTGAAGATATCTGAAATAAAGTGACTATTTGGTTTACATTTAGGTTAAATACTTCTAAAGTAATAAAAGATAAATGAGTCATTGCATATGCAAAATGAGCAATGCACCTCAGATTACAACCAGATTTTTAGTCAGATGAGTCTTGCAATAAATTCAATAACCCACATTAATACAATCTTAGCATCTTTTTGTGTTTTCAGTTTTCTAGAAAGCAATCTGAAAATGAAAAGAGTAGTTTATCCAAGTTAGAGTGGTCTACAGTTATTTGCATATCAATATTTTCTTCCTTTTATCACTCTCCCCAATAGTAGCTCAATGCTACAATTTTTTTCTCCACTTGGCAACAGTTGTAAAAATGTTTCCTTTTACTTGTTGCAGATATATTTAATCTATACTTCAGTGATAATCACAACCTCATTTCTGATGCTTCCGAACTGTTCACTAATACTTGCTGGAGTAATACAACTTTATCCTATTATCCTGTTTAGTGCAGAATCTACAACTGCATATCAGTGGAACAAACATTCCGAAAACAGTACAAGCAAAACCTGAATTTGTATAACTCCCTTCAGGACAAGAGGTCTTTATCTGTGCTTCTCTCTCAACAGAATGCTGTCTGACCTGTGGAGTACTTACAGGTCATTCTGTTTTTACTTCTAACTCCCTTAATGTTCTTCATCCTAATGCCATGGAACCTCTCATGTCTGTTTATTAACGAGTCAACACCGAGCACCTCATCAGAAAGATGGCACCAATGCCAATGCAGCATCCCCCTGCATTGTATTAGAGTGTAGGCCCACAACCCGCTGACTCAGGAGCACTGTTCAGTACTTTCTCCCCACAATTATGCTTTTATTTCTATGAGAAAAGTACCTCTGAATGCCAAGATTTTTTTTGTGCAGTTCTTATTTTGGCGTGTTCCTGGCCTAGCAACAAATTTAGTTCCATAAAGATTGCCACCCACCTTACTCCAAGTTACAGTAGGTTCAGGGTCCCCTCGAGCGCTGCAGGGAATCCGCACATCTGTTCCAGCTGCAACCGTCAGGTCAGCTGGTGTGTTTGTAAAGACCAGCGATACTAGAAGCAATTAAGGAGAGAGAAAAGTAGTTAAATGCTTGATTCAAATATGGGACTGGTAACCTTAATTTCCTTCCCAAATCATCAATCACCTCTTCCCAGCAAGACTTATTCCTCGTTAATTGATTTGTGCCCAACGTTTCTTCAGCCTCTGAGGCAAGGCAGGGCATGCACATGTAATAACCACACAGAGTTGTCTACAATAGACTGAGTGGATTATTTACATTTTAGCTAATTATGCAGAGAACTAGAGTTTCTGATTTCATTCATTTGTTAATACTGCTTCCTCTGATTTGCTAATGTAATATCAAATGTAGGAACTGCCATGGTGGGTGACACAGTAAGTCAATTAACAACTTTCCTCACTAAGATTCTATTAAATCTTTCAAAAACATCTGCTCTGACAACAGGCTTCTTTACACTTACGGCAGATATTTTACTTGTACAGTAGCACTAGGTCAGTAGAGTACCTCGGCGCTGTACAGTGAGCTGGACAGCAACTCGACGGGCACCAACAATATTATCAGCCTGGCATTCATACTGGCCCTGATCGTGAAGGGCTACTCTGGAAATCCTCAGTGATCCTGTAGATAGGATAACAAGCCGCCGGTCTCCAGGAAGTGGACTGCCTATAAACAAAAGCAGATTTCCATTAACCTCAATATCAGATCAGATTAGAAAAATAGTGCACAAATTAGTGCATTAGATTTAAGAAAAATACTTTAATGCAAGCTTACATTGTTCTGTGAAATACTGCTTCCACAGTTCATGTTCCAAGATATATACCTTAATGATTTTCTTTTACTGGGAAATCTGAAGCAATTATATCCAAGACCAATCAGCCCCCTCACCATAAAGTACGAAAGACAGAGGCACGGAGAGTGAAAGAGGATAAATTTGTGCTTTCTTTTGGGTCACTTTTCATGTCTGGACAATAGGCACACAGCAAAATTATTTTTAACTCAACCCTACCTACTGGATGAAGTGAAATTGACAAAACAAAAAGCAAATAACTTTTAATGTATGGACTTGGAAAATAACAATGAAAAATGGCTAAACATAAAAACATAGCAAAAGGCTACAGTCACTTAAAACTCTGCCAAATTATTGCCCATTATGCACGTTAGAATAATAAATCCCAAAGATGGAAAAACAAAATTTCCAGTTTTACAGTTAATGAAGCTAAACACATCTTAGAGGTTTTGGGTGCAAGTTTTATTCCATAGAGCAAATAACAGCAAGGGAGAAAAACAAGTACAGTCAGGCACCAAGCAACTAACATTGGTTACAATGATGAATTTGTTTTCTTTTTATTTGGGCACCGAGTTGTTTAGCCTGGAATTGAATAATATTACAAGTAACCATACCTCCTTTAGTCCATGCTATGGTTGGTGGAGGATTGCCCTCTGCCTCACAGTGGAACTCTACACCTTGTCCCTCCACAACTGCTCGATCTTCAGGCAAGACTATAAACTGAGGTGGCGCTACAGGCAAAAGGGTGAGGGGATAATGGGGGTTGGGGGGGGGGGGGGGGGGGGGGAAGAAGAAGAAAAAGAATAATGTCCTAAGTTTGTGAATTGTGAGCTATGTTGAAGCAGAGTAAAGTTACAATTTAAATGTGGGTAAAGCAAACAAACATCTTAATGTCATTTTTGCAATGATAGAATTGGAAAACATAGATGTTATCAAAAAAGTTGGTTAGCCCACACTTGAAGTATTGTGAATGGTTATACCATCATTGGGGTGGCAGTGTCGCAGCTGGCAGAGTCTCAATCTAACCTTGGTACTTTCTGTATGGAAAGTACATGTTCTGCCTGTGATCATGTTGGTTTCTTCTGGATGCTTCAGTGTCCTCCCACATCCCAAATATGTGTAGATTGGTAGAATAACTGGGCACAAAAAACTCTCCCTTGGTTGTAGATGAATGGCAGAATCTTGGGGGGGTTGGGGAGAATAAAATGGGTGAGGGTAGGATTAGCCCTTGATGGTCAGCATGGGCTTGGCGAGCCAAACAGCATGTTTCCATGCAAAAAGCGGAAAGAGGTACCGGTGAAGAGGGCAAGGAACAATGCGTCAGAGCTGACAGTTTAAATTCGGCAAGGAAGGTTCATTTCCACAGAAAAGGGAAGAGTGAGGACTGACCTGATAAAAAGGTCTGAAGGATAATGAAAGGGTTTGACAGATGTAGACAACATGCTTCCACTTGTGACCAAGTCCAGAATAATGGGCCGTCATGGTCAAAAAGTCATTATTAAAGCCACAGGATGCGTTAGAGTGTGGACCTACAAGCAGTAATTCGGACAAAGAGCATGCATGCATATATGGGAAAGCAAGATGAACAGATGAGGGAGGTGGAAAGATGGTTAACCCTTTAGGCATGGACCTTTAAGCTTCATGATCAGTTTTAAAGTTGTAAATAATTTGCTAAGTAATTATGCAAAACTAAATGTAAAGCAAATCTAAATTTTTATAATGAACTAGGAATCAAGTGGATTTTGCCACAAATGCTGCTCGACCTGCTGAGCTCCTCCAGCAGATTGTTTGTTAACTCCAGGTCCCAGCATCTGCTGTCTCTTGTGTCTCCATCAAGTGGATTTCATTATGTTCTATACCCCATAAGCACACTCTGCATAAATGGTTGTATGGTGATTGCATCAAGTACCTTTAATAATTATGAATGCATTTGCTTGAATGGAGTCTTGATTATTATTTGCAAGACAGGTATACTGGCCACCATCTGTTTGCGCTACATTCTGTATATAGAGTCCTCCTGAGGAAGTTATAGTATATCGAGGGTCATTGGGCAAAGGAGACCCATCACTTCTCATCCAGGTGATCCGTGGCTGAGGGTTTCCAGTTGCACTGCACTCCAACGTGACACTCTCACCGACCAAGACCTCGGTGTTTTGTGGCTGAATTACAAAAGCAGGCCGAGCTATTTAAGAAACAGAAGTCAAATTCATGCAGAACTGACATCAAACAAAATTAATATTAATTCACTTTATAAACCATATAACACATTCAGAGCTTAACTTCCACTCCACTGCTCCTCCATAGCAGTGGAGAAAGGAAAAATCATTTTTAAAGTAGCAAAGGCGCAAGATTTGCATTGCAGAACATGAAAAGTTGATAAATACTGGTGTAGCTCGGGAATCTTAAGTCCATCGGACTGCTAGCTGTCAACAGTAATCAAATGCACGCTGCACAACTGTGCTTATATCCAATTGCAATTTTAAATTTATAATTTTGCAAATCTAAGTATGAAACTGTATTGGCATCGCTACCACTTACACCTGGCCCCTAATCTATCACACATCTTTTCTGTGCACCAATATCTCCAATCCCCCACACTCGACCACAATTTGCGCTGCAACATATATTTTTGTCAACCTCTACTGATGAAAGGTCATCAACACGAAACCTTAAATCTATTTCTCTCTCTATGAATGTTGTACGTCACTTACAACGTTTTCTGCTATTTCTTTATTTCTGATTTTCAGCATCTGCTGTGTTTCAATAATATTATGCAAGCAAAATAATCTAATATGCAGTGGTATTAAACACCATTTAATGCAGTGGTGAAATCATTTTCAAGTGCAGATCATCTTATTCTTTGATTATTAAGGGTGCTGTAATGCTGCAGGTAGTGCAGCTACCTCACAGGTCCAGTGAACGAGGTTTGATGATGACCTCTGGTGCTGTTTGTTGGGAGTTTGCAGATCTTTCCAATGACTGCATAGGGTTCCTTCCATATCTCAAAGACTTGCTGTTTGTTAGGTTAATTGTCCAGTGTAGGTGGCTGATGGGAAAAGCAGGGGAGGGGGTTGGCTTTGTGTTAATGGGCATGTCTGACAATGGGCTACAGGGAAATAAGTGGGGGAACGAGACTGATAGGAATGTATTTTATTTCTTCTCATCCTCTCCCAGTCCTTCCCCATCAAAAAGATCTGATGTTGACAAGGATGTTTACCTGGTATCTCAAAGTACCGAAGAATGACTTCAGGGGTCTTCACTTCCCCTGCTATGTTTTTGGCCATGCACTGGTAAACACCTTGGTCATCTTCTTGAGTATTCTGAATCATTAAAGTGCCATCATCCAATAGATTTAAGCGTGGGTTATACTTCATATCTAATGCATTACTGTAAAGGAACAAAAGCACCCATAATGTAGCGCTTGCAAACTTAGGTACTTAAATAATGGGAATTTAAAGAATTCCAATGATTATAGAAAAGTCAAGTCCAAATATTGATTTCAAATCTTATTTGTAATTATATTTGTACCAGGCATATTGGCCAATGTAAATGCTATAAGTTATCTGCAATAGGCAAGCTTATGAATGCTGAACAATAATGATTCGTTAATTATCAATGAGAGATACTGATACATTTATTTTTTTCATTTGACACCTCTCTGGTTGGAATTTAAGTGGTTACAGAAACAGATGGGCATTTTGAACCATACTGTCAACACCAAGATCATATCAGCATGCTGATAACATTTCAAGAATGCAATGGTAGATTTTGTGGATCAAAACAGAGAAGCTGGATTAAAATACTTGTGACATATGTAACTAAACAAATGTTGATGTAGATCTGAATATCAACATCCAGACAAAAAAAATCCACTTTTCATCTGTTTGTAAATTTCTGCCATGCCAGGAAGTATTAGATACAAAGCGATTAACATCTGCTGGGTT
This sequence comes from Pristis pectinata, assembly GCF_009764475.1. NCBI lineage: Eukaryota > Metazoa > Chordata > Chondrichthyes > Rhinopristiformes > Pristidae > Pristis > Pristis pectinata. The sequence continues at coordinate 76,536,432 of NC_067414.1, read as the reverse complement.
TGTCTTTGCCACAAGAATGCGTACAAGACAGCCTAAGGTGACCACTAGCCCGATACAAAAGTGGTCGTAAGTCAACTAGCGCTAAAATTATGCATTTCTGATATTTTAGAATATTCTAACGATGCCCCAAAGTACCAAATCAATTATTTTTAAACTACAGTTACTGTTGAACAGATAAAGGTAGAAGTAAATTTGTACATAAATACATGGAATTTCCTGTGTTACACTGAGCTATTGGTTTAGGTTACGTGCCTTTGTCTGCAATGGAGCAAGAAGCTAATCTGCTGCCTCAGAGGGTAGAGTGCCACCAAATGAATAAATCTATTACTACTGATACAAGTGTTCAGATTAATTCCTATCCTTAAGATTAGCATGACACATTAGTAGTAACATTAATAACTGCAGCAAGTACAGCTTCCCTGGAAAGTGCCACATCTTATTTGGCATGGGAAAATGATAGCGCTCCAAAACTCTTGTCAAGGTCAAAGGATTTCATCTGAACCAGTAAATTCCGATGTCCTTGTTTAATCCTATACACCAATACTGAATCAAAGTAAAGACTCCATTTCCTGCACATGAACAGGATCTCAAACCACTATTCCAATTAAACAAAAAGGACAATATTAAGACTGATCAACTACCTCCACATCTCCATGGGAAGAAATTAATTTTTCTTATCACTTACCACATAAGAAGTAATGATTACTTAGTTATAATGCCATAGGCAAAAATATCTTATAAGATTGCAATGAATACTTTTCCCTTTTGCTAGTGGCAGCTGCTCCCATTCATGTCTTAACAATGGTCACATAAAGTAGGTTAACTAATAGTGGCCTGCTAGACTCAAACAGGGACCAAAATGTTTGGACAGCTCGAGTGCAGGTGAACTTCTGGGACTTCCATTAAAATGTGTATGTACAAGTGAAGTGCTTCCAAGATGTTACTTTAGATTTTAACTTTTGCAATAACCATTTAAACAAAAAAATAAGCTGTATAAGCAGGCAGTAGACATCTACTTACTTGTTACGAAGCCAAATTATTTCAGGCTTCGGATTTCCCTCAGCTCGGCAGGTAAAGTACACAGTGTTCCCAGATGTTACATCTGCATCCTGTGGCTGTGTTGTTATTCGTGGTTTCTCTATGTAGATTGAGAAATAATTTTAAAATAGTTTCCAACTTCACCAGGGAAGAAAGTATCAAGACATGTGCAAACATATCCAAATGTGGCTTGCTGTCTGATGTACCAGAATATTGGCTACTGACACGGCTCAACGCAACACAAGCCAATAACAAAAACAATGTTTAAAGAGTGCACTTGCACACCTGGTAGAATTAGAAGAATAACTATTTTATATTTAAAACACATCAGGCACTAAAATCAAAGCAATTTAAAGGTTCCAGCGCTGTGCAATGAAAATCTGATTAAGGTGACCACATCAAAAACTCAACTAATTTCTGTGCAGTTAGGAGATATACCAACAAGACTTAGGCAGATGGTGCAGCTTCAGCCAAGAACGGCTCAGATCCCGTCAGGTTATGCAGTGATATGCCAACCTTGCTCAGTATGGGTCAGGATGCTTTGTTAGTAACACTGCATGTGCCTTCTGCACTTGATCAATCTTTGGTGCTTCAAACGCATTAATTACATATTTGTATGTGATTTATGCACGACAATGGTCAAGTCACATTTTATCGTGCAATTGTTAGATGGGAAAAATTTAAGGACTCAGGTTAGGTTGGGTTCAGATTGGGCTTTAATTTTGTACTCGAGCAGACTTCTAATCAGAAGTTGATACTTCACCAGGGACCCAAATTCATAAGAAATCCACAACAGCTTGCATTTATATTACATCTCATATGAAAAGTCATCATGTGGCCCTTCAGAGAACTTTGGCACCCTTTCAGTGGTAAAGGCAAGCAGCTGAAAAGATCAGCAACTCACATGCAACAAGTTCACAAACACCTGACACTTCTGAAGCATACTACACTGATACTTTACTTAGTATTCAGGATGGCAATGCTCATTGAATAAAAGGGGTCATTACATACTGCACTCTCACTGGCTGAGCAAGCATGTTACATTTTTGTTTTCTACATTTTCTTAGAAAAGTAAAGGTTTTTTTTCTCTGGGCTAACAGTGTTATAATTGATATACATCTACAGGGAAACACTAAGTCACCACGTATTCACAACCTTGTCTGACCTCAAGATGAATTTTAGTCATGGTCTATTTAACTTGCATGCATCACGTTTGCCTCTATACTCCTCTTGCATCCCCATTACTTTCCAATAAATCCAACAAATCTGGATTCTGGTGCACAATTCCTAACCTTATTCAGCCCGCCCTCGACTATCATCCACACCTTCATTAACCAATGCTGGGTCACATCAAATGTTAAATCATCATCATCTTGCATGCCTCACCTCAGCTCAGCAATCTCCAGAGCCCACTATCAGCCTCAACTGTCACCATCACGCCCAACAACTAAACACAGATGCTCCTTTGTCCTTAAGTCCATTGATTCCCACATCCTGCTTGTTAGAGCTTTTCCTCTAAATTGCCTGTTTCAAAGTATCACAAACCCATCCTCTGACACCTTTCCAACCCCTACAGACACAAGCCAAATGACCGTCATCTAGGTTGTAAATTTTGCATGATTCTAACCTTTCACTTCCTGACACAGCATCCATTCACTTAAACCTATCTGAATAATATCTTAGAATGTTCTTGCATTAAAGATAGTATAGAAAAGGAGTTGAGGAAGAGTCCATATAATTGTTTCCACCATTACAAAATAGTAGAAAGTTATAACCATATATAATTATGACCTTTCATCAGATTAGCAGGGCCTCTCTGCAACAACATTGCAAGATATGTACACAAATAAAATAAACATTAAAAGTGATAAATTGATCTGGTGGCCGGTAATTTAATACCTTGACAGCAATGTGATCTATCTTGGCTTGACCAAACTGAAACTCACCACAGTTAAATTCCTCTGGTGTAACTGTGGCAACGGATCTTCCCTGCAGCCTTTTGGGATACTCGCAGGTAGCTGCTGCTTGTGTGTTACCTGATTCTGCATACTCCTGTAGCATCTCAGCCAACCACATTAGGTCACAGTTACAATTCAGGCTATTTGAGTCCAATCTCCTATTAAAAAGAAATACCTTCAAGTGAAGATAAACTGCTCTTTTAATATGTGTTTCTTTGTGTCAGATTATTTAAAAAGTCCGGTTTAAAAAACAGAAAAGAAAAATCCCCGTTTTAAGGCAGCACTCAAGCAAAACTAAAGCATGAACATTTCACTTCATTAAGAGACTTGTGTGATATCTTCAATCTGAAGACAACACATTCAGTTTTTTTAAAGTTTTAATTCATTTTGCTCTTTTGAAGTAAAGGCTAACTGCATCAAAAATATTTGACAAGGACCCCACTTTTCAATTCCAATTCTACTTCACCTGAAAGCCAGTGGCATTTCTTGACAGCTGCCATGGCATGGTTTTCCTGTTCCCAAATGCATTGAATCACCTGGATGCAAAAAAATATTGGACTAGGGAAGGTTGCATGCCGGTAAGAAGAACTTACCCATTCTTCTTTTCATTTAATATTTAATAGCGATGCCACTTTCATGGAATTACAATATTCACCATTAGATTTTCCTCTCTGTACACCCAACGCAATTCTAAGCACCTGGCATCAGTTTAGTCAAAAGCAAATCTGTCCCAGGTTCTTTTCATTTTTGTAATATGCCTTTTATTAGATTAATACTTCAATGTTCAAGTCCCCTGTTCCCCTTTCAGCAACAAAAAAAATTGGTATTTCACTTTTTTTTGTTATTACATCGATTAAGTGCTCAAAATGGAATCATTATTCCTCCTTTTCCTATCTCCCTATAAAGGAAGCTTCCTACTTACAGTCTTTTCATGGACTCCAACTGACTGAATGTTCCTGGCAATATCTGCGACAATCTATTGTTGTGCAAAAAACTGTAAAAGAAAAAAATCCCAATGTAACTTTTGAGGAATTATCAAAAATAATTACTTAAAGAAGATTTACTAGAATGTTGCAAAGACTCGAGGGCCTGAGTTATAGGGAGAGGTTGGGCAGGCTAGGACTTCATTCCTTGGAACGTATGAAACTGAGGAGTGAGCTTATAGAGGTGTATAAAATCATGAAGGACATAGATAAGGTGAATGCACAGGTCTTTTTCCCTAGGGAAAGGGAACCAAAAACTAGAGGGCACAGGTTTAAGTCGAGAGGGGAAAGATTTATAAGGGACCCAAGGGGCAACTTCTTCATGCAGAGGGTGGTGCATATATGGAATGAGCTGCAGAGAAATTAGTTGAGGCAGGTAAAATAACAACATTTGAAAGACATTTTGACAGGTATATGGATAGGAAAGATTTAGAAGGATATGGGCCAAATGTGAGCAAATGGGACTAGCTCAGATGGGCACCTTGGTTGGCACAGACAAGTTGGGCCAAAGGGCCTGTTTCTGTGCTGTATTACGCATGGAGTCCTTGACTCTATAAATCAGATTATGGTTTCACACCCATCAGACTTATGGTTGCTAATGACAAAAATTAAGACTTATTGAAAAAAAAATCAAAGTAAATAAAAAGCGAATAAAATTAGCTGCTGGTCAATACCAATTTTCCTGGCTAAAACAAATAATATTTTGGCATCAAAAAAAATTCTTCATGGGCACAAATAAATTCCCCACAATAATCACCTTTGTCAGAAGTCTTCACAAGCAGTCAATGCTTATCACTGGCTGCATCCTCAGCATTATCCACTGTGAAGGTTTGTTCATTGTACAGATGAACTGAAAATTACTATGTGCATTGCTTGTCAAAGGTCACCTTTCTTAGGTGGTCCCTTGGGATTAAGGAAGACTTGATTCCCTTCTGGTTGTTTGGTGACTGGTAAGACCACCACAGGATCAGCAAACACTGTCACAGATGTGGCTGGTGGTGCTTGACATGATTGGCAGATGGGTAGTTTGGAAGGTGGTGCCCTCCTCTACTGTTTATGCTGGAGCTCTGTGTACTCCCAGCACTTGAGGCTCTTAGTGTCATGCCAAATGTTCCATGTCCTGTTGGGCTACAGCAGGCAGTGAATTTTTTCCAAACTTTGACAACATCCTTGAATTTTTTTCCTACATTGACCAAGCAATTTCTTCCCCTGACAGAAATTGTGCATCTGTTTTGGGAGGTTGGTGCCAAGCATGCAACCAACGTAACCTGCCCTATGGTGTCAACTGAATTAGGCTGTTAACCTGGGAGAGGACACCGATGTCTGTTTGCTCCTATCCTTAGTAGATCTGGAGCATTTTGTGGAGACCTCTCCAGTGCCTTGAGGTGCCTGTTGTAGGCAGTCCAAATCTTAGGAATGGAAGAGGGCAGGGATGACTGCTGCCCCACAGAACTCGAATTTTGTGCCAGGTTTAAGGTCTTGATCTTCAAACACCCTTTCCCTCAGTTGACCAAAAACTGTGCTGGTGCATTGAAGGTGGAGGCAAATTTCATCGCTGGTGTTTGCCTTCACTTGTCAAACCTGACTTTGTCAAAAATTACATACTGGTATTAACAAACCTATCTTTTTTAAAAGAAAAAGCAAATTTAATTTGAATATTAGAGTTCACATTAATGGGCTAACATCTGAAAACCAGCTGAATGTTACACTCTTGCCCAAAAATTTATTGCCAGGAAATTACTTGAACAACTGATGAATCTTCAATAGGAACAGAATAGTACCATGAACTCCTTCCAAAACAATGCTGGAAAATGCACGTGTTGTCACAATCCATTTGATAGCATAATCTGACACTGCAACACACTAAATATTGGTTCAATCAATTAGTGAATGCAGTGCAAATTTTAGCAAGCCTGAACCCTGGGCACATAGGTCCTCAGTACCAGCAACCATTTTTCTTTCTTGGATGGTAATGAAAAGGCAAAAACAGTCTGCAACAAGAACTCTGCAACAGTCTGTCTCAGAAGGCAAGAAACATTAAAGCAACTTCCCACTCACCACCATAGAGTTTCAAAGAACAGTTGTCCCTGCCACTGGTACAATGAGAAAAAAGGTTCACATCTATCTAACTTTTGCATAACCCAGTTTGCACTGCAGATTTTTGGTAGCATGACAGAATCATCAGTCGATCATCATCATCATAGGTGTGGTTGAAGTAACATTGTTTATTCCCCAATCTCTCAGATTAATCTCCAATACCATAACATTGATGCATTTGATGAATATCATAACAAGGAAGTGCACGTGAAAGTCAAATGGAAACATGTTAAATTATTGAATTGCCTGGAGGCAAACTGAACTTTCAGTACTTCAGTTTGATAGTAAAATACAGTGACTTAGCAGCTTAATGCTTCAGGGTTAGTTGTTAAAAAAGATGCAATAAAGGTTTTATTCTACGTTGAGGTTGAAATGCATTTTGGTTCAATGGTATTAGCAGCAGTTTTTGCATCTTCTCATTTTTATAAGTGTCCTTCTTTGGCATTATATGGCTGTGACTCACACATCAAGAATTAAAACACTTCACTGAGACTCAACAGTCTGTGACTGATGCAGTTAAAAGAAGGGGATGAGAGAGAGCAGTGTCAAGTTGGAAGTGAACAAGAGTTAATTGGAGGCAATACTAGTGTTGCAACTACTGTAGCTGCTCTGTAACTTCCAGTATACGTGCATCAGCTTCATTTATAAAGCAAAGATTTCTGGCTCCCCTACCAAAGCTTTTCAAAAGTTTACCTACTAAACACAATAGGAAATTGTAGCACTCACAGCCTTTCAAGCTTTGGAAGGTCACTGAAGGATTCTGGTTCTAAAGATTCTATTTGATTGAAGTGGAGATACCTGTCAAAAGATGAACAGAAATTTTAATTTACATTTGTGACTTTCAACTGACCAAAATACTTTAGCATTCTTTACTTGCTACTTATGATTGTAAGTATTGAAACTTGGGATTGTTGTCCACAACCCATACAACAAAAAGGAGAGACAACAAATTGCTAAACCAGTTCTTTTCTCAGCCCTGTACCATAAAATTGAATAGGGTAAGATGGTCACAGTTTCAAATGAAATAATGAACATGAACTTAACTTTCTTCCAAGCTGCATATTACAGATGCAGCACTTATACACTGCCTTCAATTCCGAAGCACAAAACATTTCAACAAGAAACTAAACATTTCCATATATATATTTGGGTGATATGGGGCAGTCACTCCATCTAAAGCAAATTGGTACAAGACTGAATGATCAGAAGCTGCTGCCCATGAGCACACAATGGATTTGCTGGGAGCACATATCGTGGAATTCTGAATACATTGCATGTATCTGTACACTAAAAGCAAGTACTGTATGCCCAGTTCTCCAGAGACGTGCTCTGCAGTGCTGCCTGGATCACAAAAATACCCTTGCCTCTTAATTACTGACCATCAATCTCAAATAAAGAGCACTACTTCCTGGTAAACTACCCAAATCCAGTGATGCAAATAGGTAATTAATGTTCTGCTCTTCAAAGTATCAATGTACCCAAGGAACCTTGGATTGCCGTTTGGTAACAGAATTCAGTAGTGAAGTGTAGTGGGTAATGAACCAGTTAGGTATGTTAGGGTGGGGCTTTGAAGACACACCAAAACAATGAGACGAAAGGATTCTTTCACTCATCCAATGGCTGGCTCAGTTAAGACCGAGTCGCTCAATGTGCGAGGGCAGGATTCCAGCTTTGATCCTGTGTCTGTAGTGAATTAGGTCTGCAGTAGAGGGCAGTGCAATTACTTTCAAGGTCACTGACAAAGAAAGAAAAGTTCTTGCTCTAAGTTATGCTCAGTGCACTGCTGTTGGAATCATGCGGTGTTGATGTCTAATGGGAGCAGGAAAGGGGGAAAGGGTTGATGGTTATAGGGCAGTATAATGGAGCAGGCAGTAGAGCACCACCTCGCAGCACCAAAGACCTGGTTTCAAACCGGAGCTTGGGTGCTGTCTGTGGAGTTTGCATGTCCTCCCCGTGACACCGTGGGTTTCCTCCAGGTAACCTGGTTTCCTCCCGCATCTCTAAGACGTGTGGGTGGGTAGGTTAATGGCCACTGTAAATTGCCCCTAGTGTGCAGGTGAGTGGTAGAATCTGGGGTGGGGGGGGGGGGGGGGCTAGTGGAAGAGTTAATGAGAACGCGGGACTTGACAATGTTGATGTAGGGATGTTGTTTCTCCTGAAGGGGGTATCTATAACCTGCGGTCATAATCTCAACAGAAGGCTTTGGCCATTTAAGACTGAAACAAGTAGACATTTCTTCACCCAGAGAGTGGAGATGCTTTGGAATTCTCAACCAGAGAGGGCTGTGGCCAAAGAGCTCTACCAAAGAACTCAGTTGTTGAGTATATTTGACAGAGATTGACAGATTTTTGGATATTAAGTGAAACATGGGATGTTAGGTCAGTGAAGGAAAGTGGTGAAAGATTAACCATGATCTTACTACAGCAGAGCAGACACAAGGGGCGTAGAGCTCAATGAGATTACAGAGAAAACAAGACTTGAGACCATGAAGCAATTTGAGAACAAGAATGAGAATTATAAAGTAGTAGCATTACTTAACTGGAAGCAAACACAAGCGAGGATGCATGGTAATGATGGTACTTGGTGCCAGTTAGGCCATGGGCAGCAGAGCTTGTAAGACTTCAAGTTTATGGAAGGTAGAGTGCAGAATGTTAATTAGGACTCTGTTAGAATAGCCAAATCTAGACAAATATAGGTATGGAAGAGCTTTCCAGCAGATGAACCAAGGGAGGAACTGAGTTAGATAATGGCAGAGGTGTCAAAATAGGCGATCTTAATGATAGTTTGGATACATGGCATCCTGAGGTTAAATATGACACCAGGAGACACTAGGAACTGAAGATGCTGGAATCAGGAGCAACACACAAAGCACTGGAGGAACTCAGCTGAGTTCCTCCTGTGCTTTAAGTATGACAATGTTGTCAATAATCAGAGTGATTTAACCCAGAAATAGACCCTTTGGTCCATCATGTCCAGGTCAACCATCAAGCATTCTTCTGCATCATTTCCATTTTACTTCTTGCAGTCCATCAACTCCCCCACCCCCAATTTCCTGCCACCCACTTATCCTAAGAGTGACTTACAGTGGTCATTGACCAATTAGCACTTCTTTGGCATATGTGAGGAAAGTAAAGGAGGCCTCAGTGGTAAACACATGGTCACAGAGGGAGAACATGTAGGAACAAACCAAGCTTTCTGGAGCTGTGAGACAGCAGTTTTAACTGCCCTGCCACCCCAGCAGACTTGCCCTGGAGACCAAAACCTGCCAGCATTCACAAGGTAGGTGAACACAATAAGAAAAGCTTTCTTCCAGTGGGAGAATCTAGAACTAGGGATTCCCGTTTAACAATAAGTGGTCACCCATTTAAGACAGAACAGTGATGAGTGTTCCCCTCTCACCTTAAACCTATGCCCTCTAGTTCTTGACTCCCCAACCCTGGGGAAAAAGACTGTGCATTCATGCCATCTTAGCCTCTCATGACTTTATACACCTTTAAGATCACCTCTCATTCTCCTATGCTCCAATGAATAAAGTTCTAGTCCACTCAACCTCTCCCTACAACTCAGTCCCTTGAGAACTGGCAACATGCTCAAATCTTTTCTGCACGCTTTCCAGCTGTTGGATCACAACTGATCTGCATCTTAATTCCATCTACTTTTCTTAGTTCTTTAACTTTTAAGATCCTTCCTTAACAATGATTTAGAGTTTATCAGCCAGATTCAGGCACTTATTCAGTCTAGATGCCATGACAGTTTCTAGTTCCCATTTGTACTGCTTATTCTGCTAACAATGTGTCATCTATAGAACTGGATAAACAATCCATTATTCTTACATCCATTCCAAATATGGAAACAAGTGGAGGCCTCATTATAGATTTCACATCTTTCACATTTCATAGTACCTGTCCCCTTTGTATTTCCTACCACTTGGAGCTATTTTGCTGTGTTACTTCTGCAGTTTACTTCAAAGTACTGAATTTAGATTGTTCTGAACACAACAAAGGTTGTCACTAGACTAATCATGTTCAAGTTGTGTTTTCATAGCATTGTGTCTGAAAACAGTAGGTGCCAAAAGGCAAATGCAAGTGCCACTAATTTCAACAGTGCACTTTGAAAATCAAAACTCGCAAAACTTCCAGTTTACCCAAACTCTAATTAGCACAATAACCACAGACACAATTACATAGAGGAATATGACAGTTCACTTTAAATAAATAATACATTACTATTCAATGGAAACACAGTAATGTTGCTTTGCCATTCTCTAGCCTAGATACTGAATTTACATTCCAGACTTCTAGCCTGTTCCAAAGAGACAGATTTTTTATTTTATATTAGATGCTGTCAAAAAGAAATGAAAGTCAAGGCACAATCCATGGATCCCAACTTAACACATTAGAAAAGCTGCAGTAAAGATAAATTGTAAACCGTGTCCATTAGTGTGCGCACTTTTATCAGCTCTTCAAATAACAAAGGAAGTGACACAATCACAAGTGATCTGCACATATTAAGCAAAAGCAGTTCAGGCTTTGACTGCTGTGATAAATTGTGATACGTATTGGCCTAAAGTTTGCAATAGTGCTAGTGGCGAAACCAGTGTACATCATCATCAGATTTCAGCAAAATTAACCACTTCAGGGACTTCCATGCTTGCGTCATTGAACACAGAAATCTTTAAGCAGCTCTCAATCACTTTAACTTCCTCCAATGTTCTTCAATGTTAAAGTAGATGAATTAACAACACAAATAGATGCAAATGGATATGACTTAATTGCCATTATAAGGTCCCTCACCATCCAGGACATGCCTTCTTCTCATTACTACCATCGGGGAGGATGTAAGGAGCCTGAAGACTCAACAATTTAGGAACAATTTCTTCCCCTTTGCCTTCAGATTTCTGAATGGTCCATGAACACTACTTCATTATTCCTTTTTTTGTACTATTTATTTACTTTGTAATTTAATGTAATTTTATGTCTTTGCAAGGCACTTCTGCCGCAAAACAACACATTTCACATTATACAAGTCAGTGATAATAAATCTGATTCTGATTATGAAGGCATGACTGCAGGGTGACCAAGGCTGAGCACTGAATATTAAAAGATATTCAATATTGCAGGCACGGTAGTGTATCGGTTAGTGTAACGCTTTTACAGCAGCAGGGACCTGGGTTCAATTCCCGCCACTGTCTGTAAGGAGTTTGTACGTTCTCCCCATGTTTGTGTGGGTTTCCTCCGGGTGCTCTGGCTCTCTTAGTTAAACTCTTGATCCTTAATTTGCTGAATTTTACTTATCTACCAGGCCAGATCTGCTACTTTTTCTGGCAAACTCTTGTCCCCTCTTCAGATCTGATTCTTCGCTTAAATCCTTTATAAGCCATGATTGGGTTGCTTTTCCTTTGGTGTTTTTTCTCCAGAAATGAATGTACGACAGTTGCAGTTCCTGTACTTATTTCTTAAATATTAGCCATTTGCCTATTCTTCACCATGCCTTTGAATAAAGCCCCCCAGTTTATAAAATTTTCTCCACAATTTTATAAATTGAAGAACTCCCCAGTCCTGAAGAAGGGTCCTGACCCAAAACGTCGATCATCTGCTTTTCTCCACGGATGCTACCTGGCCTGCTGAGTTCCTTCAGCATCTTCTTGTTTTTTCATCTAGATTCCAGCATCTGCAGTCCTTTATTTCTCTTTCTTCAATTTATTTTGGCCATCTCACTCCTCGTACCTTCATAGTTTCCTCTGTTTAACTTCAGACCTGCCGATTCGGATTGAATTACTGCACTTTCCATCTTTGTGAAGAATTCGATCACATTATGGTCACTTTTCCCTGAAGCATCTGGCACAAGTTTATTAATTAATAAATAATCATGCAGGGTTTCTGCCCGAAATGTTGACAATTCCTTTCCTCCCACAAATGCTGCTTGACCCGCTGAGTTCTTCTAGCAGATTGTTTGTTGCTATTAATTATCTTCATTGTGCAAAACCCAATCTAGGATTATCTGTTCCTTAACTGACTCCTCAAGGTACTAGTCTAGAAAACCATCTAGTAAAATCTTCAGGAATTCATCTTGCACAGTGTTATTGCTAATTTGGTTTGGCAGTTCTACATGTAGATTAAAGTCATTTTGTAGCGGCTGCTACCGTGATGCAAAAGTAAGGCACTAGTCGATGAGTTGCAGAACAAAACTGATTTATTTTTCCGCCTTGCGCGGGCCTTTTAAGAGGAATGGTTCCCACCCACTGAAAACGGAAATGATGTATGCGTTATGTCGTCAAACTTTTCCCTCGCGCGGGTTCTCCCTGTCGCTCGGGGAAGACAAAGGCCCAGCGCCATCTTGGGCCACACTGCTCCGACGACGTGTGACCCGACTGCCAAGCCGGTTCGCTTGCTTGGACGGTGAGTCGCTACACAATCCCCCCACCCAGAACCGGCGATACGGTCCCCAAGGTTCGTGGGTTGTGCTAGCCATTGCTTAGGAGGTCGGCCTCTGCGTCGCGGTGTTGGGACCTCGACCGGTTGTTGTAGACCTAAATGGGCCGGTTTGAGGCGGTCTGTCGTGAAAACCTCTTCCTTGCCCCCAATGTCCAAAATAAAGGTGGACCCATTATTCCTGATGACCCGGAATGGCCCCTCATATGGTTGTTGCAATGGTTCCCAGGTTGTGCCCCTGTGAACGAAAACGAACTTAGTCTCGTAGTTCCTTGGGCTCACAGGATGGGGCTTGACCATGCCGTGAAGAGGGAATCAGTGCCAAGCTGCCGAACCTCTCGCGCAGTCTTTCCGGGACTGCCGCAGGTTGTTCCTCTTGCACCTGAAGGGCGGGTATGAAATCCCCTAGGATGACCAGAGGCGCACCGTACACGAGTTCAGCTGATGAAGCGTGGAGATCTTCCTTGGGGGCAGTGCGTATGCCAAGCAGGACCCAAGGCAGATCGTCGACCCAGTTAGGGACCTTTCAGGCGGGCCATCAGGGCTGATTTCAGATTGCGGTGGAAACGTTCTACCAACTCGTTTGATTGAGGGTGGTAGGCTGTGGTGGTGTGCAGCTGTGTCCCTAGCAGACCTAATGCAGACCATAGGCTGGAGGTAACTGGGTGCCCGTCTGAAGTGATGTGGGCCGGAACACCAAAACGTGAGATCCAAGTTGTGAGCAGCGCCCGGGCGCAGGAATCAGTCGTGATGTCAGGTTGCCTCTGGCCACCTCGTGAACCGGTCCACGATGGTAAGGAGGTACCGGGCTCCTCTTGAAACTGGCAGGGGACCAACGAGGTCGACGTGGATGTGGTCGAACCTTCTATGGGTAGGCTCGTACTGCTGTGGTGGGATCTTGGTGTGTTGTTGGATTTTTGATGTCTGGCAGTGTGGGCAAGTCCTGGCCCACTCACTGACCTGTTTGCGCAGGCCGAGTCAGGCGAACGTGCTGGCGACCAGTCGGACAGTTGATCTGATGGACAGGTGCGCCAACCTGTGTACCGAGTCGAAAACACGCTTCCGCCAGGCTGCAGGAACTACAGGGCGGGGCTGACCTGTTGCGACGTCGCAAAGGAGGGTCTGCTGACCTGGACTGACTAAGAGATCTTGGAGCTGCAGGCCCGGGACTGCGGTTCTGTAGCTAGGCAGCTCGTCATCGGCTTGCTGTGCATCAGCCAGGGCTGCGTAGTCTACACCCAGGGACAGGCTGTGGATGGTCGGTCTGGAAAGTGCGTCAGCAACGACATTGTCCTTTCTGGAGACATGTTGGATATCCGTTGTGAATTCAGAAATGTAGGACAAATGTCGTTGCTGACGAGCTGACCAGAGATCGGAGACCTTGGAGAAGGCGAAAGGCAAAGGCTTATGGTCAGTGAAAGCAGTGAAAGGCCTGCTAGACCGCTAGGTATAGCGCTAGAAGTTCCCGATCAAAAGTGCTGTATTTCAGTTCAGGTAGTCTCAAGGTGCCTGCTGAAAAACGCCAAGTGTTGCCAATGGCCTTTGATTAGTTGTTCCAGTACCCCACTGACTGCGGTGTTGGATGCATCCACCGTGAGGGCGGTTGGGACGTCTGTCCTAGGGTGTACCAGCATTGCGGCATCGGCCAGGGCGTTCTTGGCCTTAACGAAGGCAGCCGCGGCCTCGTCGTTCCAGGTGATGTCCTTGCCTTTGCCAGACATCAGCGAGAACAAAGGGCGCATGATACGGGCTGCTGTAGGGATGAACCGATGGTAAAAGTTGACCATCCCCAGGAATTCCTGCAGGCCTTTGACCGTGTTGGGACAGGCAAAATGGCGAATAGCGTCTACCTTGGCGGGTAGGGGTGTTGCTCCCTCGCTGGTGATTCTGTGGCCGAGGAAATCGATAGAGTTGAGTCCGAATTGGCACTTGGCTGGGTTGATAATGAAGCCAAAATCATGAGACGGGAGTACAGTTGGCGGAGGTGGGAAAGGTGTTCTTGGCGGTCAAGGCTGGCAATTAGTATGTCATCTAAATAAATGAACACGAAGTCCAGGTCGCAGCCTACCGCGTCCTGGAAGGTCTGCACGGCTTTCTTAAGGCCGAACAGCATTCGAAGGAATTTGAAGAGGCCGAATGGAGTGATGAGCGCAGTTTTGGGGACGTCGTCAGGGTGGACTGGGATTTGGTGGCATCCCCGGACGAGGTCCACCTTGGAGAATACGTGGGCCCCGTATAGATTTTGTGAGGGACAGGGTAGCAGTCTGGGGTGGTGGCATCATTCAGCCTGCAGTAGTCGCCACAGGGCCTCCATCTGCCGGTGGCTTTGGGGACCATGTGCGGGGGGAGGCCCAGGGCCGTCTGACCTGCGAGCGATCCCCAGCTCCTCCATGCGGTGGAACTCTTCCTTTGCCAGGTGGAGCTTGTCTGGAGGTAGTCGTCGTGCTCGGGCATGAAGAGGTAGCCCTGTGGTAATGATGTGATGCCGCACCCCATGTTTGGGCATCGAATTTGTAAACTGAGGTGCCAAAACCGATGGAAACTTGGGTAGGAGCTTGGTGAACTCGTTGCCAGACAGGGAAATGGAGTCCAGGCGCGGGGCTGATAGGCTGGCTTCTCCCAGGGAGTAGGTTTGGAAAGTTCTGGAGTGCACTAGCCACTTCCCTCACAGGTCAACTAACAGGCTGTGGGCCCAAAGGAAATCGGCTCTCAGGAGTGGCTGGGTGACAGCGGCAAGGGTAAAGTTCCAGGTAAAATGGTTGCTGTTGAATTGTAATTGAACTGTACGGGTACTGAAAGCTCGTATCGTTGTGCCGTTTGCGGCTTTGAGTGCGGGACCCTGTTGCCTGCTACGAGTGTCGCGGCCAGTCAGGGGCAAAACACTGACCTCTGCTCCAGTATCGACGAGGAAACGACGCCCAGACTGCTTGTTCCAAATGAATAGGAGGCTGTGTTGGTGGCTAGCCGCCGTAGCCATCAGCGGCGGCTGGCCCTGGCGTTTCCCTGAAACTTGCAGGGTGGGCGGCATCGACAGGCCTCCACGCCCCACCTCTGATGGTAGAAACACAGCTTGTCACCAGTGTCATTGTCTGTGTTTCTGGGGTGTGGTCACTCGGCTGCTGGGACTGGTTTAGGCAGGAATTGGGCCCGTGGTCCGGTGATTTGGCTGACGGATGACCCGCTCTCGCATTTGGCCTTCCACAGGACATCTGCCTGGGCAGCTACCTCACGTGGGTTGCTGAAATCGGCGTTGGCCAACAGCAGGTGAATGTCGTCAGGTAGTTGTTCAAGGAAGGCCTGTTCGAACATCAGGCAGGGCTTGTGTCCCTCAGCCAAGGCCAGCATCTCGTTCATCAGGGCTGATGGGGATCTGTCCCCCAGGCCGTCGAGATGAAGCAGGCGGGCGGCGTGCTCGCGATGGGAGAGGCTGAAGGTCTGAATAAGGTGGTCTTTGAAAGCCGGGTACTTGCCTTCCTCCAGAGGAGACTTGATGAAGTCTCCGACCTGGGTGACTGTCTCCTGGTCCAGGGAGCTGACCATGTGGTAGTACAGTGTGGAGTCAGAGGTGATCTGCTGAAGTTGGAATTGTGCTTCGGCCTGGTTGAACCAGACACGGAGCCGAAGCATCCAAAAGGTGGGCAGCTTGAGTGCCACCGTGTTGGCTGCTGCGTTGTGGTCCATTGTGTGGGTCCAAAATCCGTTTGGACCGTCGGGGTCACCAATGTAGCAACTGCTACCGCAATGCGAAAGTGAGACACTAGTCGATGAGTTGCAGAACAAAACTGATTTATTTTCCCTCCTTGCGTGGGCCTTTTAAGAGGAATGGTTCCCACCCACAGAAAACGGAAATGACGTATGCGCTACGTCATCAAACTTTTCCGGCACACAGGTTCTCCCCGTCGCTCGGGAAAGACGAAGGCCCAGCGCCATCTTGGGCCTCACCGCTCTGACAGGTTTGCTTGCTCGGACAGTGAGTCGCTACAATTTATTATTATTGCAGCATCCAGCATCACGAATTTCCTGTTTGTTGCCATTCTTTATATTACTGCCATCTGCTTGGGGGCTCATTGATGTTCTGTGCCCTTTGGTTGTGCTTGTCTCCACCCAAAATGATCCTACATTTTGGTTTTCTGAGCCAGTTTCCTTTTCTCACAATTGCTCAGATTTTCTCCTTTGCTATTAACACCACCCCACCTCCTTTTCCTTTTTGCTGTTCTGCACAAATAAGATAAGATATCTTTATTAGTCACATATACATCGAAACACACAGTGAAATGCATCTTTTGCGCAGAGTGTTCTGGGGGCAGCCCGCAAGTGTCGCCACACTTCCGGCATCAGCAAAGGGCAGGGAACATCAATGAGCCCCCAACCAGGTGGCAGTAATATAAAGAATGGCAACAAACAGGAAATTAGTGATGCTGGATGCTGCAGTAATAATAAATGACTTTAATCTACATGTAGAACTGCCAAACCAAATTAGCAATAACACTGTGCAAGACGAATTCCTGAAGATTTTACTAGATGGTTTTCTAGACTAGTACCTTGAGGAGCCAATTAAGGAACAGATAATCCTAGATTGGGTTTTGCACAATGAAGATAATTAATAGCAACAAACAATCTGCTAGAAGAACTCAGCGGGTCAAGCAGCATTTGTGGGAGGAAAGGAATTGTCAACATTTCGGGCAGAAACCCTGCATGATTATTTATTAATTAATAAACTTGTGCCAGATGCTTCAGGGAAAAGTGACCATAATGTGATCGAATTCTTCACAAAGATGGAAAGTGCAGTAATTCAATCCGAATCGGCAGGTCTGAAGTTAAACAGAGGAAACTATGAAGGTACGAGGAGTGAGATGGCCAAAATAAATTGAAGAAAGAGAAATAAAGGACTGCAGATGCTGGAATCTAGATGAAAAAACAAGAAGATGCTGAAGGAACTCAGCAGGCCAGGTAGCATCCGTGGAGAAAAGCAGATGATCGACGTTTTGGGTCAGGACCCTTCTTCAGGACTGGGGAGTTCTTCAATTTATAAAATTGTGGAGAAAATTTTATAAACTGGGGGGCTTTATTCAAAGGCATGGTGAAGAATAGGCAAATGGCTAATATTTAAGAAATAAGTACAGGAACTGCAACTGTCGTACATTCATTTCTGGAGAAAAAACACCAAAGGAAAAGCAACCTAATCATGGTTTATAAAAGATTTAAGCGAAGAATCAGATCTGAAGAGGGAATGTAGAGTTGCCAGAAAAAGTAGCAGATCTGGCCTGGTAGATAAGTAAAATTCAGCAAATTAAGGATCAAAAGTTTAACTAAGAGAAAAAAAAACAGGAGGGTAAACATGCAAGGAACATAACCGTGTATTGTAAAAGATTCTATGTTAAAAAGAAAAACATGAATGACAACTAATGCAGTCCCTCACAGTTAGAAGTGGGAGAATTTATAATGGGGAACAAAATAACGAGCAACAAAATAAAGACTTTGGTTTTGTCTTCACAGAAGAGGACATGAATAACTTCCCAGAAATGCCAGGGAAGCAAGAGGCCAATGAAAGAGAGTAATTAAAGGAAATAGATATCAATAATAAAAACAAAAATGCTGTAGAAATTAAAGGTACTCAAAGCTTTTAATTCCCCTTGGACCAGATAATTTGTATCCCAGAGTACCAAAAGAAGTAGCCGGTGAAAGTCTATTGAAACAGTTCTGCAGATTGGAGATTGGCAAATGCAATTCCACTTTTCAAAGTAAAAGGGGGAAGCAAGAAAACAAAGAATTATATATTACGCAGTCTAACATGAGCAGTAAAGAACACACTGGAGTCTATGATAAAGAATAATGATTATAGTACACCTAGAAAATATCAATGGCATTGGACAAAATCTACATGGATTTGTGAAAGGGGGCACTGTGTGGGTGGGGTTCCAGAATGAAGGTTCACAGTATCAGGATAAGAATACGGAATACAGCTGAAGAGAAATTTCCTCACATGTAATCAGGTTTATCATCACTGACTTGTATAGAACATAGAACAATTACAGCACAATTCAGGCCCCTTTGGTCCACAAAGCTGTGCCGAACATGTCCCTACCCTAGAAATTACTTGGCTTACACATAGCCCTCTATTTTACTCAGCTCCATGTACCTAACAGTCTCTTGAAAGACCCTATCGTATCAGCCTCCACCACCGTTTCTGGCAGCCCATTCCACGCACTCACCACTCTTTGAGTAAAAAAAAACGTACCCCTGACATATCCTCTATATCTACTCCCCAGCACCTTAAACCTGTGTCCTCTTGTGGCCACCACTTCAGCTCTGGGGAAAAGCCTCTGACTATCTGCCCTATCAATACCTCTCATCATCTTATACACCTCAATCAGGTCCCCCCTCATCCTCCGTCGCTCCAAGGAGAAAAGGCCAAGTTCCCTCAACCTGCTTTCATAAGGCATGTTCCGCATTTCAGGCAGCATCCTTGTAAATCTCCTCTGCACCCTCTCTATGGCTTCCACATCCTTCCTGCAGTGAGGCGACCAGAACTGAGCACAATACTCCAAGTGGGGTCTGACCAAGGACCTATATAGCTGCAACAATACCTCTCGGCTCCTAAATTCAATTCCCTGATTGATGAAGGACAATACACCATATGCCTTCTTAATCACAGAGTCAACCTGCGCAGCTGCTTTGAGCATCCTATGGACTCGGACCCCAAGATCCCTCTGATCCTCCACACTGCCAAGAGTCCTACCATCAATACTATATTCCATCAACATATTTGACCTACCAAAATGAACCACTTCACACTTATCTGTATTGAACTGCATCTGCCACTTCTCAGCCCAGTTTTGCATCCTATCTATGTCCCTCTGTAACCTCTGACAGCCCTCCAAACTATCCACAACACCCCCAACCTTTGTGTCATCCACAAACTTACTAACCCACCCCGCCACTTCCTCATCCGGGTTGTTTATAAAAACCACAAATATTAAGGGTCCCAGTACAGATCCGAGGTACACCACTGGTCACCGACCTCCACTCAGAACATGACCCTTCAACAACCAATATGACCCTTCAACAACCAGTTGAACAATATGTTCAACAACAGTTCAATAATATGTTGTGAAATTTTTGTTTAGCAGCAGTATGGTGCAAAGACACAAAAATTACTATAAATTACAAAATAAATAAATAGTGCAAAAAAAAGGAATAATTAAGTCGTGTTCATGGACCATTCAGAAATCTGATGGTGGAGGGGAAAAAGCTGTTCCTGAATCGTTGAGTGTGGTTCTTCAGGCTCCTGTATCTTCTCCCTGATAGTAGTAATGAGAAGAGGGCATGTCCAGATGGGGGTGTTCCTTAGTGATGGATGCCACCTTCTTGAGGCACCGCCTCTTGTCCCCGATGGTGCAGAGGGTTGTGCCCGTGATGGAGCTGGTTGAGTCTACAATCCTCTGCAGCTTCTTGTGATCCTGTGCATTGAAGCCTCCATACCAGGCTGTGATGCAACCAGTCAGAATGTACTCCACTGTACATCTAAAGAAATTTGCAAGAGTCTTTGGAGAAATACCAAATCTCCTCAAACACCCAAGGAAGTAAAGCTGCTGGCATGCCTGCTTCACAATTATACCAATGTGTTCGGCCCAGTTTAGATCCTCCGAGATGTTGACATCCAGGAACTTGAAGCTGCTCACCCTTTCCACTGCTGACCCCTCAATGGAGTCTGGTGTGTTCTCTCAACTTAACCTTCCGAAAGTCCACAATCAAATCCTTGGTCTTGCTGATGTTGAGTGCGAGGTTGTTGTTGTGATACCACTCAACCAGCTGAACTATCTCACTCCTGCACACCTCCTTGTCAGCATTTGTGATTTTACCAACAGCAGTGGTGTCATCTGCAAACTTATAGATGTGTTTGAGCTGTGCTTAGCCACACAGTCATATGTAGTAGACAGAGTAGAGCAGTGGGCTAAGCACACATCCCTGAGGTGCAACCGTGTTGATCATTAGTGAGGAGGAGATATTATTACAAATCTGCACTAACTGTAGCCTCCTGATAAGGATCTTGAGGATCCAGTTGCAGAGGGAGGTACAGAAACTCAAGTTTTGAAGCTTGTTAATTAATACTGAGGGGATGATGGTGTTGAATCCCACGCCGTAATCGACCAACAGCAGCCTGATGTATTTTTTGCTGTTATCCAGGTGCTCCAAAACAGAGTGGAGAACCAGTGAGATTGCATCCACTGTAGACCTGTTGTGGCAGTAGGCCAATTGCAGTAGGTCCAGGTCCTTGCTTGGGCAGGAGTTAATTCAAGCCATAAGCAATCTCACAAAGCACTTCACAGTGGATGTGAGTGCCACTGGGCAATAGACATTGAGGCAGCTCACCCTGCTCTTCTTGGGCACCGGTATGATTGCTTTTTTTTTGATTTTTTTTTATTTACAGCGTGGTAACAGGCCCTTCCGGCCCAACGACTCCACACCGCCCATTTTTTTAAAACCCAAATTAACCTACTCATACGTCTTTGGAATGTGGGAGGCATCCGGAGCACCCGGAGGAAACCCACGCAGACATGGGAGAACGTACAAACTCCTTACAGACAGCGACTGGAATTGAACCCTGATCGCTGGCGCTGTAATAGTGTTACGCTAGCCGCTACGCTACCGTGCTGCCCTTTTGAAGCAGATGGGAACCGCAGACCACAGCAGTGAGAGGTTAAAGATGTCTTTGAAAAGCTCCAACCACTTGGTCGGCACAGGCTTTCAGTATCCAGCCAGATACACCACTGGGGCCTGATGCCTTGTGAGCGTTCAGACTCTTGAAGGATGTTCTGATATTGGCCTCTGAGACAGAGATCACAGGGTCGCCAAATGCTATGGGGATTTGCACAGGTTTAGTGTTATTCTCCCTTTCAAAGAATGCATAAAAGGCACTGAACTCATCAGGGAGTGACGCATCACTGCAATTTATGCTGTTAGGTTTTGCCTTATAGGAAGTAATGGCATGCAAGCCCTGCCACAGCTGTCATGCATCCAATTGTGTCTCTAACCACACATGGAATTGCCTTTTCCTCTCATGATGGCCTTCCATAGGTTGTACCTGGACTTCTTGTAGGGTTCTGCATTGCCAGTCCTGAACGCCACAAATCAAGCCCACAGCAGACTGTGGATCTCTGGGTTCATTCAGGGCTTCTGGTTTGGGAAAACTCAGTATATTCTCAAAGGCACAGACTCATCCACGGAAGTCTTAATGAAGTAGAACATAGAAAAACTACAGCACAATTCATGCCCTTCAGCCCTCAAAGCTGTGCCGAACATGTCCCTACCCTGGTAATTACTAGGCTTACCCATAGCCCTCTATTTTTCTCAGCTCCATGTACCTATCCAACAGTCTCTAAAAAGACCCTATCGTATCCGCCTCCACCACCGCTGCCGGCAGCCCATTCCACGCACTCACCACTCTCTGAGTAAAAAACTTACCCCTGACATCTCCTCTATACCTACTCCCCAGCACCTTAAACTTATGTCCTCTTGTGGCCACCACTTCAGCCCTGGGGAAAAGCCTCTGACTATCTACCCTATCCATACCTCTCATCGTCTTATATACCTCTATCAGGTCCCCCGTCATTCTCCGTCGCTCCAAGGAGAAAAGGCCAAGTTCCCTCAACCTGCTTTCATAAGGCACGTTCCGCATTCCAGGCAGCATCCTTGTAAATCTCCTCTGCACCCTTTCTATGGCTTCCACATCCTTCCTGTAATGAGGCGACCAGAAATGAGCACAGTACTCCAAGTGGGGTCTGACCAGGGTCCTATATAGCTGCAACAATACCTCTCGGCTCCTAAATTCAATTCCCTGATTGATGAAGGACAATACACCATATGCCTTCTTAACTGCAGAGTCAACCTGCGCAGCCGCTTTGAGCGTCCTATGGACTCGGACCCCAAGATCCCTCTGATCCTCTACGCTGCCAGGAGTCCTACCATTAAGACTATATTCTGCCATCATATTTGACCTACCAAAATGAACCACTTCACACTTATCTGGGTTGAACTGCATCTGCCACTTCTCAGCCCAACTTTGCATCCTATGTCCCTCCGTAACCTCTGACAGCCCTCCAAACTATCCACAACACCCCCAACTTTCGTGTCATCCGTAAACTTAGTAACCCACCTCTCCACTTTCTCATCCAGGTCGTTTATAAAAATCACAAAGAGCAAGGGTCCCAGTACAGATCCCTGAGGTACACCACTGGTCACCGACCTCCATGCAGAATACGACCCTTCAACAACCACTCTTTGCCTTCCGTGGGCCAGCCAGTTCTGGATCCACACTGCAATGTCCCCTTGGATCCCATGCCTCCTTACTTTCTCAATAAGCCTTGCATGGGGTACCTTATCAAACGCCTTGCTGAAATCCATATACACTACATCTACCGCTCTCCCTTCATCGATGTGCTTAGTCACATCCTCAAAAAATTCAATCAGGCTCGTAAGGCAGGACCTGCCCTTGACAAAGCCATGCTGACTATTCCTAATCATATTATACCTCTCCAAATGTTCATAAATCCTGCCTCTCAGGATCTTCTCCATTAGCTTACCAACCACTGAGGTAAGACTCACCGGTCTATAATTCCCTGGACTATCCCTACTCCCTTTCTTGAATGAAGGAACAACATCCGCAACCCTCCAATCTTCCAGAACCTCTCCCGTCTCCATCGATGATGCAAAGATCATCGTCAGAGGCTCCGCAATCTCTTCCCTCGCTTCCCACAGCATCCTGGGATACATCTCATCCGGTCCCGGCGACTTATCCAACTTGATGCTTTCCAAAAGTTCCAGCACCTCCTCTTTCCTAAATCTACATGCTCAAGCTTTTCAGCTCGCTGCAAGTCCCCACTACAATCCCCCAGATCCTTTTCCGTAGTGAATACTGACGTAAAGTATAAGTACCTCCGCTATTTCTTCTGGATCCATACACACTTTCCCACTGCTGCACTTGATAGGACCTATTCTTTCGCATCTTATCTTCTTGCTCTTCACAAACTTGTAGAATGCCTTGGGGTTTTCCTTAATCCTGCCCGCCAAGGCCTTCTCATGCCCCCTTCTGGCTCTCCTAATCTCCTTCTTAAGCTCCTTCCTATTAGCCTTATACTCTTCCAGATCTCTAACATTACCTAGCTCTCTGTACCTTTTGTAAGCTTTCCTTTTCCTTTTGACTAGATTTATTATAGCCTTTGTACACCATGGTTCCTGTATCCCCTCGTGACTCCCCTGTCTCATTGGAACATGCCTATGCAGAACTCCACACAAATATCCCCTGAATATTTGCCACATTTCTTCCATACTTTACCCTGAGAACATCTGTTCCCAATTTAATCTTCCAATTTCCTGCCTGAGAGCCTTTACTCCAAGTAAACGCCTTTCTAGTCTGTCTGTTCCTATCTCTCTCCAGTGCTAACGTAAAGGAGATAGAATTATGATCACTATCACCAAAATGTTCACCCACTGAGAGATCTGACAGCTGACCAGGTTCATTTCCCAATACCAAATCAAGCACAGCTTTTCCTCTGTTAGGCCTATCTCCATATTGTGTCAAGAATCCTTCCTGAACACACTTAACAAACTCCACTTCATCTAAACTCCTCACTGTCTGGAGATGCCAATCGATGTTTGGGAAATTAAAATCCCCCATCATAACAACTCTGTTATTCTCACACCTTTCTAGGATCTGCTTCCCTATCTGCTCCTCAATATCCCTGTTACTATTGGGCAGTATATAAAAAACTGCCCAGTAAAGTTATTGACTCCTTCCTGTTCCTAACCTCCACCCACAGAGACTCCGTAGACAGTCCCTCCACGACGTCCACCTTTTCCGCAGCCATGACACTATCTCTGATCAACAGTGCCACTCTCCCACCTCTTTTGCCTCCCTCCCTGTCCTTTCTGAAACATCTAAAACCCGGCACTTGAAGCAACCATTCCAGTCCCTGAGCCATCCAAGTCTCCGTAATGGCCACCACATCATAGCTCCAAATATTGATCCAAGCTCTAACCTTATCCGCCTTGTTCACAATACTCCTTGCGTTAAAATAGACACATCTCAAACCTGTCTCAAAGTAGGTGATGACTGTGGCATATTCATTCAGATCCAAAGATATGAATCCCTGAACATGGTCCAGTCCAGTGATTTAAAGTAGTCATGTGATTTCTCCTCCACCTCCCTTGACCATACCTTCGTGGTCCTCACCACTGGTGCTGCAGTCCTCAGTCTTTGCCTATATGCTGGGAGTAGAAGTACAGTCAGGTGATCAGTAAACTTGTAGAGTGAAGGCGGTAAACTTGTGGATTCTGCTTTAAAAGCCAAAGAAAACTGTGGAAACCAAGTTGCCGAATATATTTCAGGAGGTAGATCAATTTTTAGGCATCAGGGATTATGGGGAGAGAGTGTAAATATGATGTTGAGGTAGGGGATCAGCTATGATTGTAGTGAATAGTAGAGCAGCCTTGAAGGGCTTAATGATTTGCTCCTCCCATTTTCTATGTTTATGTAGCCTTCTGGCAGCCCCTCAAGGCTGAGGATGACTTGCTTCCACAGTACTCTGAGCTGGCTGTTGAGGCCAATGTGGGGCCCACAGGTCGGGTGGATGCTCCTTCTGCCATTCACGCTGCGCTTATGCACAATCGATTCTGGGACTGCCTACACTACTTGTAAACTCTCTGGAAACTGTGGCGAAGTTACCCCAATTGACAAACTTATTAACAAATTAGACCTGCTGCAAAATACCCAATGCTTTATTGTACAACATCCATGTATTTAAATGTCAGACCAAGCCACTGTTATTGCCAAGTAGAATACTTGGCACTAAAGAAAAATTTTATCTATTCAAATTGTGCTTTCTTCACAAATATTTGAAGTCAAAGGATTTAAGTGCTTCCATATTTTAAAGTTCATTTACATTTCAGCTGCTTCTCCTTAACTACGCTCCAAATGTGTATAATGTTTATAAAATTAATTAAAAATTGTGCTTCTTGCTCCCCAGTTACTTGAAAGTAATTGCTAGATCGGCCAGCTTGATGACATCACCAGGGTCATCACTTTTGAACTCTCAGTAGCAGCTGCTGAAAAAACAAATTTGAATTAAAGCACATAAGTAATACAGCTCCACACTAAACTAAGGCATCTTTGAGTTCAACAAACCCATTGCTTTGCTATTGCCCATGAATTTGGATCACTGATACCGTGCATTAGATTTGAAGATACATATACGATTTCACTCTTCCAGTACTATTGTGTATCGTTGATGTGAAATACCAAAGTTCATCACACTGCCCAGTCGTGAAAAACCCACATATTTATTCTTATTCACCAATTGTAACTTATTGCTTTCACGTTACAAATTTACAACAAATTCTCACCCACAATCCAGAAACAGCAAATTTCCCTCTTCAGGTCAGTAGAATATCAGGTCTGCGCTGAAAGGCACAGTTCTGAAAGACTGGAACTATACTGTGCTTTAGCTTTTACACAATTCAGTAGATACAATAATGTATCAGAATTTGGAGAAAATAATATTGAAAGAGACAAGTGTACGTAAGCAATCAATATTTTTAATTTCAACCAACTGCTTTGTTAAAAGATTTCCTTGAACAAAAGTGCAAAGGAAGCCTTGTTACGCTCCAACTCACTTCAAGGATAAACAAACTCCAACCCCATCTTGAAACCTGATTTTTCTTTTGTAGTTAGCAACATTGTTTTCACAGTGGAAAATAAATTACCAATGCTAATGTTTATCAATATGCAAGTCACATTATATGAATGCAGATTTCAATAGGGAAGAAAAGGACATTAGTATATTCTGCGCCATGTTAGATTTCAGACAAAGCAAATGTTGGTCTCTTCACAATCTGCCACTGAACACCTCCTGGAAAAATAGCTTGCCAAAAATAACTATTTAAAAAATAATCAAACTTATGACAAACGGTTTGCTCTTCAGCAAAGGTACCGTGTAGGATCTCTAGAAAATGTTCCTTTTTCCAAAAAGCAGGCATCCAATGTCAGCATCAAGTATCCTATGTCAGGTACGATCTTTTTCGATGAGGAATTCACAACCTCAAACAAACCAACATTAAATAACATATTTAGCTTTAATATGGGGCAAATTACGGCTATAAAACCAGAAAATGTGTTTTCTGCTTTTATCTCTGATTTCCAGCATCTGCAGTTTTTTATTTTTTCTTAAATTCTGCAATCATGAGAATTTCTACTGTTTGTACTTTCCACATCTCTCTTTGGAGAAGACTGAAATGATGAAAATGGGGAATACAAGATTAACTGGAATACAATGTAGGTAATTCTTGTATAGAACTCCCCTCTTTCTATAGTTGTAAAAATGTATTTTCATTGTGGTTTTTATTGTCATTCTGATTTGCCATAGTGCTGATCCCTGGGCCTTGCAGGAAGCAACAAGACACAGAAACTCTTGACTGAAAGTTTTTTGCTACTGAATCTGGCAGCTCTGCAGATAGAAATAAATTCCTGCATGACTGAGGGAATTAGAGACAAGGAACCACACATCAGGCAGGAATGAAGGCCGGAGATTGGCAAGGCACTATTTCAACTTCCTAAAGGTTGCCATCCAGTCAGAAGGAACACACAGAATACTGTCAGTCTTTGAATTCAGAAACTAGCTGGCTCTAACACATTACATTTGGTAAATACCAACAGTCCATTTTCTTTTTGGTGAATAAACAAGCATTAAACCACCCCCCCCCCCCCCCCCACGCCATCTGAACAATACTCTCCATGTATGCTATTCTTAGGTCTTTATTTTAAAATATCTTCCCACGTTTTCCAAATTATCTCTTCAGCACAAGCGTGTAATATTTTCCACATGCAGAAGCCTGGTTACGATGCAGTCCAGGGCAAATCCGTCACTCCCAAACAGAATTGCTTTGGCTCCTTTCACTGAAAGTACTGGTAGATGAGGTGCCTGCCCTAATCTCGTGCTACGTCCTGAATAAACAATGGCAACAATTACTTGGACAGATTAGCTTTTGGGGTTTGTGTTTACTTTCTCACCAAGTGCTAAAATAGTGCGATGGAAGAATTGCTGGAAACCTATGAGAAGCAGCTTAAAATGCTGTTGTTCTGCTGATGATCTGCCAAGCCACCACTGAAAATCCAGGCTCTGAACTTCTCCACTTCTTAATTTGTTGATTTTGTCATAAATCCCCTTCAAATTTGTTTTAGATTCCTGCCATTCAGACACTTTTAATCATTTTACTCCAGGGTTGACAGCCAAACATATTTTGTTTCTAAAGGACCATACATTCACACACAATTTAGAGGAAATGGCTGATTAAAACAAATTGTTAGCCCCAATGAGTACAAGTATCTCACAACTATTGTTCTCCCTTCTTTGAGTACTGAAGAATTAAAGAGGCAAACATGAAGTTTGACTCCATTTGACTAAAGAGATGGAAGATACTGAACTCAACAAGTCGAGCAGCATCTGTGGGAGGAAAGGAATTGTCAGTGTTTCAGGTTGAAACTCTGTATCAGGACTGAGAGTGGACGGGGAAGATAGCTGGTATAAAGGGAAGAAAGCAAGAGGTGGACAGGGGCTGGTACGTGATGGGTGGACCAATGAAGGGTGAAGAATGATGGTCAGAAGAAGCATGATGGGGTAGGAGGAAGGATGGAATTGGGAGAGAGAGGTAAGTAGGTATTAGGTGGAGGCAGACATGGAAAAAGAGGCAGATGGAGCCAGGTGGGGGAGGGAACGGTGAAGGTGGAGAAGAGGCTGGAAGGTGATAAGCGGGGACACACAGGCTACAGGTGCTGGAATTTGACAAGGAAGCTGACAATGGGAACTATTCAGGGACAGATGAAGGGCAGATGGAACCAAATATGGTGGGTGAAGTGCCTTAGCCTTCTCCACTGCTAGGCCCAATGCAAACTAGAAAAACAACACCTCATTCTATCTGGGTAGTCCAGAACCCAATGGTATGAACACTGAATTTTCCAGTTTCAGGTAACCCTTACTGCCTCTCTCTTGCCCTGTCCAATCTTCCTCCAGTCCTCCCATTTTGTTCCTTTTTGCATACCCCCACTATCCATTTTCCTCCCCCTCCTAGTTCCATCCACCTACTACCCACACAGTTCACCCACTGTATCCTCACTGATGCAAGGTCTTGACCCAAAACGCCAAAAATTCTCCCCCCACCCACTCCCCAACAGGTCATATGTGACCCGAGTTCCTTCAGCAGTTTGTCAAGTTTTGAAAGCAAAGGTGGAAGCACAAACTTTGGCCACACTCAAAAGAATATAGTTAGGAATGACTTAAACTAAAAGCCATTAATTTTTGATGCTTAGTATGGTCTATTTTCAATCATGGCAAATGGCACAATGTACTGATTAAATTTAGATTGCTGCTGTGTTCATTTGTCCTGAAATAAAGCTGCTTAACAATTGACAACTGCACCATATTGAGGACATTTTTCAGTCCATCAGTTAAAAGATAAATTGGACCACACTAGGAAATAATGCAAGTACAGCAGTCACATTACAAGGTGATACTATTGCTATGCTGCTATATTCTGTTATTATATGGTCAGATAGAGTAGTACCAGAAATACCAGAGGCAAGACGTACAGAATGCTTAAGAAAAATAGTCGTCACTATCCACAAACTACTTCATTTTCAGGATTAGGTGCCACATCATAAACTGTCGACTTTCAAGATTAGATGAAGGAAAAGATTAAAAAAATACAGGGTGAATGTATAGAATTAGATTGATTTTCAAATTCATATTAATAAGTGGGAGCTAAAACAAGACTTTATACAACTGTTTCAGTGTTAGCACAACACTTATTTTAGTGCCTGCTTAGACTTTTCACCATAATAACCATACTAATGCCAAAGAGCTGTAAGTGGTCAGAAAAATAACCAGGAGATGAACTTAACCAACCCTTGGATTCTCCATCAATTGTAATACAACAACTTTCTCAGATTCAGTTATAAAATCCAAAATCTGGTATTCACTTATCACTCCTGGACAGTACCAGTAATGACAAGAAACATTAGAGAAATAAAGGACTGCAGATGCTGGAATCTAGATGAAAAAACACGATGATGTTGGAAACATTTTTTAAAGTAGAAATTCATTTGCTTTTGGTTTACATAGAAGATGTTATTCTTAATCTTCAAAGGCTATATTACCGTATACTAATACGTCACCATTTTATGGAGGTATCATACAGGTTGGAAATAAAATCCAAGGCTGTTGCATACTGAGATAACAATTTCTTGAAAGGAAGCCAGCCCTGGCCACACCTGCAGAACAACATCATCAGATGCCTGACAGAATAACATTTCCTTTACGCCATTATGACAGTGGCAAAAGGCAAATAACTCAGCAGGACAACTGATCCAAGTGAGCATCACTGCTTATTCCACCACTGGCAGAAAACAACAAAAGAACAGATAAAGCTGACAACTTATTGCCTACTTCAAAGAGCTCAAAAATGTACAGAACTAATCACAAGCTTTTCCCGAGTTGGTGAAGGGTATAGTGTGGGTGTCAGTGTGAAGATTAATTCCCTTTAAAAAGGATGAGACTGTGTGCTCAAAAGCAATCCAATCACCTTAAAATAGCAGACTTAACTATAGGACTTTTTTCAGAGTGGTTTTTGAGTTATGCATTATTTTTGACTTGTCATTTTTCTTCAAGAATCACTATAGCTTTTCCAGGTTTGCAGAGCCTATTATCACAGATGTTGCAAACCCAGCCTTCAATCTGGAAATTCTCTTGCTTGGCCACGTGCACTTATAAATTATGATTCAAGTCTTCAACTGAAGTTAGCTGCCACCATTCACCTCCACAATCAAAGTCCCAAACCTACACATGGCAGACAGCCAGGAATTTCTTAACAGTGCTCCAGGATTGGACTCCTCAAAGACGCCAATGGCAGAGCCCAACTTCACACAGTTTCCCAACACTTAATGCAGGGAATTCCGCCTGCTGAGCTTGAGCCAAGTTGCACCTGGCAATGAAAAAGGTGGGCCATTCATTTGAATGGAGAACAACTGCTGAGGGAAAAGGGCATGAATGTGATTTACATTAAGATAATCAAGTGAGATGCACTGAATTGTTTTTCTGGTGCTTTAATCTTTAAAAACATTTTTTAATAATGTAAAAAGATAATAGTATGTTTAACTTTTAATAGATCTCAAAGGCTTTTGAATATTTGTGAATGACAGAGGCTTCCACAAACACAATAGCTCTTTACTGGTTGTTCATTGTGGGGGTTCAGTTTAACTAGCTTTCAAAGTAAATCTGTGGAAATTTATAACGTGGACGATCAAACAGCTGATTGCCAGCTTCTTGGAGGAAGTTTATGCCTGGGGTCCCATTCAAAAACACAATGAGATAGCTTCTCTTGAAAGCTCACTGTTCTGAAATGTTGTGTTTTTCTCTCTCCACACTTGCTGCCCAGCCTGCAGAGTATTTCATCTGGGGTCCTGTTCACAATACTGGCCTCCTTACTTAAGGAAGGGTGTAAATAAGCAGACTGGTACCTGGAATGAATGGGTTGTCTTTTGAGCCAAGGTTGGACAAACTTGGCTTTAGTTTAAAAGGGTGAGTGGGGATGATTGGAACAAACAAGATCATGATTGACCTTGACAGGGAGGATGTGGAGAGAATATTTCCTCTTCTGAGGTCACTGTTCATAAATAAGGGATTGCCCATCAATGACAGAGATGAAGCAAAATGTTTTCTCTCAGGATGCTGAGAGTCTTTGGAATTCTGTTTCTCACAGGCAGTGAAAGCAGAGGCTTTGAATAATTTTATGAAGGAGGTAGATTGACTTTTGATGACAGGGTGAAAGGTCACAGTGGAAATGTGGAATTGAGGTCACGATGAGATCAGCCATGATGTTATTTAAATGGTGGAGCAGGCTCAAGGGCTGAATGGCCAACTCTTGCTCATAATTCATATGTATATTCATATATAAAAAGGGGAAATACTTATGCCTTTTTATAACCTGAAGGACTGGATTCAACATCAAAGAAACAGTAAGTCACTGGAAAGTTTAAATGACAAGAACAGCAAAGGTAGAACTGGGAAGTCCAGCCAGGAAAATTTGACATGCGGCAGTCGGAGGAAGGAAGCAGGCTTTTGCAGTTAACGTGAGGGAATGGATAGAGGGGAAGAGATAGCTGGGAAGTCAGGGTGTGGAGCTGCCATCAATCTGGAGAGAGGTGAGGCAGGGGAAGGGTAACTCCGGAGATCCCAGGTACAGGTTGAGCTCTGAGCTGCCAGGACCAGAACAGGAAAAGGCACATCAGCCAGAAACATGACTTGGGACTGGCCAGGCACAGCTATTGAGTAAATCTTGCTCATTTTTTCCCTTCATCTATTTTTCAAACAGTAGTAAAAATCAGATTTTTTCCCTCCCAAAAGTTTGATTGGTCAGAAATCCCACTCAAATGACCTGCTATCAAAATGAGAAAGGTTAGTATTTTGCTCATTATTGTAGCAAACTCTTAACTGTGTGTTTTGCTCACACCGTCAAAGGGGATGGAGAAATTTCCTGCAGCAGTCCAAAGTGGCTTTAGCTGTAACACTGATAGAAGGAAGTATTGTTTAGTGAGAATACCAGCAGAGTGCCTTGCAATCAAAAGCACTCACTTCGAGAACCTCTCTACCGGCTCCAATACACAAAGTCTGCAGAATGGTCTTATGATAACATTAGGTATGAGTGAGAGAAAATGTATGCACATCATCACCAAGTAAACATACTATATATAATAGATGTTTAATCAGAGACCTCCAGAAAATACAACTTTTGCAGCTGAAAATATAATACAAGCAAAATTGATCACTAGTTTGTTGTTGTTCAATGGTGATCAGCATTTCACTGCCAACCCCTGGTGTCAGCCCTGACAGAAATGTCCTGCACAGGTGGTGGAAAAGGTCACAGAATGATCATAGCAATGAACACAAATAATTTGTCAACCTTCAGAGATTTCCAAACGTTTGTGAGGAATGATCGAACAAAGTTCCATCTTCAGTGAGAAGTGGCTTCAGAAGGAGTGTGGTAAAAATGAGCAGAACTCTGGAATACACAAGGGCCAAGAAGCTCATTCCCTCTGATAGCAGTAAGGACAGTAACATTGCAGTCAATGGAATGAACTTTGAGAACCCACTGTTGCAAAAATGTGGTATGGTTAACACCACTAACTGAACATATATTCCCAGATGAAAGAGGAATTCAAAATTGTGATTCTGGTGAACATGTACTAGCTGTGAAGCTGGAAGATACCTTTTTGAGAATCATTACTCTGCACCAATAGATGATACTGAAACAGAAAGCATCATTTGAAACCTGCATCAAGCGACAGTCGATGCTTGGATAAGTATCTACCAACTGTTGCTCAAACTGAAGAACTCAAGAGACTTCAATTACCCAGATGGCATTTTGACTTGAGCACTACATCGCCAAATCAAAATTATGGATATTCCCCAGGCCACGACAGAAAGAGACAAGCAATTAATAACAATATTTGCAAAAAAAATGCATGTAAAGCATCAGGCAGCTGAGAGAACTTCTAGACTTTAACTTATTAAATAAGATTTTGTATCCTCTTTAGCACAGGTGAGGTCCTGGAGGACTAGAAAATATTGATATTGGTTTATTATTGTCACTTGTACCGAGGTACAGTGAAAAACTTGTCTTACAAACCGATCTTACAGGTCAATTCATTACACAGTGCAGTTACATCAAGTTAGTCCAGAGCACATTGATGTAGTGCAGGTAAAAAAAACAATAACAGTAAAGTGTCACAGCTACAGAGAAAGTGCAGTGCAATAAGGTGCAAGGTCACAACAAGGTAGATCGTGAGGTCATGAGGTCATAGGTCATAGTCCATCTCATTGTATAAGGGAACTGTTCAATAGTCTTATCACTGTGGGGTAGAAGCTGTCCTTAAGTCTGGTGGTACGTGCCCTCAGGCTCCTGTATCTTCTACCCGATGGAAGAGTAGAGAAGAGAGAATGTCCCGGGTGGGTGGGGTCTTTGATTATGCTGGCTGCTACAC
The DNA here is from genome assembly GCF_009764475.1 of Pristis pectinata. Lineage (NCBI taxonomy): Eukaryota > Metazoa > Chordata > Chondrichthyes > Rhinopristiformes > Pristidae > Pristis > Pristis pectinata. The sequence goes on along the minus strand of NC_067414.1, from coordinate 76,502,837 downwards.
CAAGACAACGAGAGGTAAAGAGTCCAAGGAGGGGAGACTGCTGTCCCTGATGTGCTGGGCTGTGTCCACAACTCTCTGCAGCTTCTTGCGATCTTGGGCAGAGCAGTTGCCATACCAAGCCGTGATACATCCTGATAGGATGCTTTCTATGGTTCATCGGTAAAAGTTGGTGAGAGTCAAAGGGGACAAACCAACTTTCTTTAGCCTCCTGAGGAAGTAGAGGCGCTGGTGAGCTTTCTTGGCCATGGCTGTTCCTTTGTTGAAGAAGGGCAACTGTGATAATCCAGCAAATTATAGGTTGGTGAGCCTTGCATCAGTGTTTTGTTTTAAAAACAAAGAACAGCCACCCAATGAAAAAGTGAAACCCAGAAATTCTCATGTCAACATACTACAGCTTTATTTTCATCCTCCTGTACTAAGAGAGCATCGTCTGCATCACGTCACCGATGTTCTCCGGGAAGGTGACTATTCTGGCAATGCAACAAATGAAGCAGGTCAAGCATTTTTAGTACTACAATTTAAGCAAGTTGTAGACTCTTTAAAGGTTTGCGCACACAAGGCCCTTTCGAAGTTGTTTCACTGATGAGCTTTATTTATTATCCAAAGCAACACAGATTTGGTTGCAACCTTTCTGACCTAAAATCAGGTTTTCAATTTAGAAAAAAGCATCTAAAATCTGAATATCTGTCAGTAGAATAATTGGTCCGCTTCTTGAAATGACCTGGCAAAACAACCCTCCTCGCAATAGTTAAACAGAGAATTAGTTGCCATCTTCACAGTAATATTAAGTTCACAACTGTCCTTACTCAAAATTGATTCTGCTTCTGTAACCTGTAAAAAATAGGAACAAAACCAACTAAACAAAACACATTAAAATAGTTTTACTGGCAATTTCACTTTCGAGAGCAAGATAATACTGCAACCAATGTGATCTCTCTTTTTACTTGCATTGTGTTACATTAATACTCACATTCTAAAAGACAAAATAAAATCCACAGCATCAGGGCAGCTCCTTTAATTCATTTGATCTCCTGTTTTCTAAATTTTAATCTTAGTCTTTATCTCTTCTCTGCATAAAAAAATTGTCAAGCAAAAGAATCTGAAATTTTGCCCACTATTGTATGTTATTTCACATACTGTTTTAGACTTAACTACTTATTGACGTTAAAGGAACTGAACCAGTTGTATTAGAAGTGTGATAATTGGGTAATAATGTTAAAAACTGAGAATGAGATAAGTAATTAAAAGTTGAAGATAACTGCACATTCAGTGCTGCCAAATTTGAAGATTCTATCTACATCTGTACTTCCTATCTTTGCTTGAAGTTCAATGGAATATTTTGCAAATTATGCAGCTGCCTGACACAAAGCATGAAAAATCAGCACTGCAGTAGATTTGCTATCAATTTGGAACTCCCTGCTACAAAATTGCTCAGGAAGGCAAACACAGCAGTTATGCTAGGAATGCAAGTGTCCTGAGGCATTTGTCTCACCAGATGGTCAGGGCTCAGCCCACCCATCTAATGCAAATCTGGCAAGCCCAGCTCAGGAATCGACCAATTCCCAGACGTTGGAAACTCCAGTAATCCAAAACCAAAAAAATACAGATGTGGGAAGTCTGAAATTAGAAAATGCTGGAAATACACAGCAAGTCAGGCAGCATCTGTGGAGAGAGTAGCGTGTCAATGAAGTTTTGTTAATTGCAGTTGATGGATCTGGAGACTATCCTGCTCAAAGAGCTATCTAACCCTTCCCTCCCACATAGCCCTCCATTGCTCTATTATTCATGTGGCTATCTAAGAGTCTCTTAAATGTCCCCAGTGTATCTGCCCCCACCACCTCTACCGGCAGAGCCCTCTGTTGCTTTCTAATGTTTCCTAATTTTGCTGAAAGGTCATCAACCTGAAACATTAACTTTGTTTCTCTCTCCAAATATTTCTAGCATTCTTAGTTCCAACTGTGGAAACTTCAGTGCATTGTTACAATTTTGCAAGTGTGAGGGAGAATTCCACGCCCCCCCCCCCACCCCCCACGATCATTTGTTCAGAGATCCTTTCCCTCAATTAATACGCGTTCAGTGGTTTGGACATTCCCCTTCAGAAGTCTAGCATGCCTCATCTCTCTGGGCATACACTATCTTTCCACCTCATCTCATTGAGGATAGAGAAGCATGAGCTCCCACCAGAGAGCCTGCCACCTCCATTATTGTGGAAAGGCATCAGATTCAGGGTGTCAGGGGCTCCAGCACAGACTCAGGCCCTGAAAGCTAACACTAAAGGCCTGAATACCATTTATTTAGATGACACACTACTTCTCAGGGCTTTTGTTACACTCTAAGCAAAGTTACAACTGGAGCACGCTGGAAGGCCCACAGTTTTACGTGGCATTCAGTCTGACATTATGTTTATCTTTAGTGTTTTGTAAAGACTTAGGCATTCTGTTTAAGTTTCTGGAAGCTTTCACAGTGCCAATAACAACATTGACAGCAATTACACAAGCTCAAGATCATGCATTCTCAGCTACTTCCAAGTTAGGCCACATCTCAGGCTCTTGGTTGCAGAACTTTCCCTGCTAACAGAGAATACCTGCAGTGAGTAGCCATCTGCATAAACACACACACACACACACACACACACACACACACACACACACACACAAACAAGGCCTGTTTGAAACTCATCTTGTTCTGGCCAAAACATGCTAACAACCAGCAGTGGTGATTAACCGTGAATGGAAAATGGAGGCCACTTTGAGATGGGTCTGCATGTCATGACAGGAATGGGATTATGCTCCAGTGTCATCACCCAAGTGTAGTTGTACGAAGCAGCACCATGGTTGTGTGTACGTAGCACAAATTACAGTCTGTAATAACTGTGTTATTACAGCAGCCAGTATCTTGGATTCATTCAACTGAGATATGGTGAAATTTTGCAATAACGAACACTAAAAATGTGTCCTGTTCAGACTGAAGTTGCAGTTGACTCAAGGCCAAAGGCCACTTTCACTGTCACTAAATTTTCTTTCAACTACAACTAATGAAACCATTTTATTAATAGTAGGTAGTTTAGTTAAATAAATGCATCAATTGTGGAGCAGGAAATAATGCTGCAGTCCTCTACATTTATACATTATACTGTCACAAAATTAGCAGTTTTCTGTTTCTTCCCATTGTTCATGTGATAATTGGTGGTATCAATTTAGACAGAAAAGTCTTGAAACTTTCAACAACCATTCCTGATAACTTTCAGCATCCAACTCAACTAGAAGATTTACCACATAAATTCAGTAAAAGTATATTGAAACTCACCTGACAAAAATGTAGTGTTCTTGCTGCATGTCAAATTATTAACTGTTTGAATCTATTCACTTTTAGTCAGTGATTCTAAACTGCTGACCTAGTTTAGATGAGGTATGGCACCAGCAATTAGACCAGATGTGTGTAGGTGTAACTCAAACTAAGTAGCTTAATAATAATAATAATATGATTTTTTTTGAAACCTATGATAAGAGTTTCAGGTTAAATTTTGTACATAAATGGAGCATTTTAAACAAAGATACAAACAGAAGAAACAAAATTAATTTAGATGTAAAATCTTACTTAATTGTTATAAAGCAGCATGGATTAAGCAACATTAACTCGTTTAAAATAGACCTGTGTATTAATAGCAAGCTTTTGTTTCAGTTTTTCAAGTTACTGGGGGGGGGGGGGGGGGGGGGGGCGGGGAGAAAAGCAGATCAACTGTACAATGTGCTAGTTATTTGATAAATTCAATTCCTTGTTAGTAATGTTTTTTTTGCTTATGTAGATAAAATACCATAAACTAGTTAAATAATGAATGATTGCATGACCATCCAGTAAAAATTGCATGGTTTAGTGTGTATGCAAAAATCTAAAGTTTTTGGTTGAAACTATCAAAATTTTGCATGCTTGCTAGAAAGATATACAGTTGGTTTCTTCATGAACAGCAATAATTAATGCAAAATATATTCCAATCTATGGAATCAACTGAACATCTCATTCTTGACATGTTAGGCATCTAAACAATGCATGATAATATTTTCTCATCAGCAAGTATATCAAAATGAAGCAAACAATGCATTGGGCAGTACTGCTGAACATACTCAACAGAAAAGTACTGGTTGTCTAAACCTGTCTTCAGCTACATTCCCGTTTTCCTTTAGTTCTGAATTGTGCATTTATGACATGCAAAGCATGCAAGCATTGTCCAGACAACTAGCCAAAGAAACTTTACTGGTAAACTGAGAAAAAGCCAAGCATCAGACACTAGAAATACAATAAAACAGCAATGGAACACGAATAGCAAAGGCACTTACAGTTGTTCTAGAGAGACAAGTCCCTTAAATGCTTGCCTGTCAAGTGATTGGATTTCATTCTTGTACAAATAGCTGAAACAAGAAATAATCAGTAGTATTAGTGACTAGCCACCTAAAGCACTGAACAGGCATTTTGGCCATCTAAGCAGATGTTGTCTGTTGTTGGGTATGCCAAAGATTATATTTTAATAGCCATTTAAACAGGTGTTGAAATTTATACAAAAACAGCAAGTTTCAAAAGGAATCAAAATCAAAACTTAAGACAGTGGCCTCCAATCTGATTATGGTAATCGACCAAATGGACAAAAAGGCAAGACTTTAAATGATGAAATTCTTTAAAAAGCTACATAAAATGCAGGAAATATGCAAGTCAGTCTGAAACTGATGAAAAATGTAAAAAAAGACATTTGGGGTGGAAATAAGCAACATGGCTCCCAGTCTCCACCCTCATTCAAAAAGATCAAGGAAGATCTTTTATATCAACTCAAGTTCCCCTCTCTATTTTCATATCCTTTGATTCAACAAGTGCCAAAACATTGTTGACTATATTGAAGATGAAATTAAGGTTCCATGAAGAGAATTCTAAAGATTCACAATACATTTCGCCTTTTCTCATTTCCTTTATTAAATGATTATGACCCTTTGTTCTAGAAGCTGCAGGAAAAATACCAAGTAATTGGATTGCACCTATTTTTAAGAGCACAAAAACAAGGCTGGGTTGAGTACCAACAACCAATCTAGTTCCCTGATTCGTTCCCCCCACCAGCTCAAAATAAGTGTAAAGTTGGCTCAAATCCAGTTTGAAACAGCGTTAGGGTGGTTTACACCCAGAAACAAGTGTTAAAACAGGAACTGTGTGTTTGTGCATAAGGATTCACCCCAGTTTTGTTACCTTCCAACAGTTTGCTGTGCTACAATCAAGTAATGGTGGCTTAAAGATGCTTGTCATGATAGCAATGCACATTTTGATTGCCATGGAGGAGATTAAGGCAGTAGGAGAGAGGAGGACGACTTCAAGGAGCCTGAAAGACCTGGTCAATGAGACACATGCCAGGAAGATGCACCAGGACACCCAACAAATCCATCATAAGGAGTTTGGTAGGAGGTGAAGACTCTCTGCACAATGGAGCAATGCTGATTGAAATTTCACGATAAAGCAGGATATGTCAATATGATCTGCATGCCACTTAAAACTGCTGAGTTAAGATCCTCATAATCAAAGCGTTTTATGCATAGGTTCAAGATCCAAATGAGAGATGTCACTCATAGGGAAATAAAGTGAAACAAGCCATTAAGGTAACTGGAGTAGGCAATCATTCCATATGTTATATTCAGCGCTGTTGGACTACAAAGCTGCATGCAAGGGCAATTCATGCGTCATTTGCGCTCTGCCAACTCATTATAGGTATACTATGTTGGTTTAAGGATTGTAATGTGCAAAGGGTCGCTTGGTTTGCAACAGGGAATTTTATTTTGAAAGCATCTTATGAAACTTGCCTCTTGATGAAAGATGGCCTTATATCTCATGTTACCAACACCTGTCCCTTCCTGGTAGCTTGTTCCGCCAGGTGGCACTCAGGCTCCGGAACTCCTTGCTGCTCTCGTGATATAGATTGTGCAGCAAGCATGAAGAAGTCTACTCCAGGATGGCCCCATACTGATATAGTCAACAGTATCTCAGCATTAGGAGACTAAAGGCATTTTCCATAAAATCCTGGTTCTTGCAAGGTTTTAGTCACATCTGTGCTCAGCTGCTGTGATTGGAGAATGCCCTGGTGTGAAGAGCCAGGGAAGTGCAGGGTAGTCCTTGGACCCTCAGAAACCATCAGTTTGGGCAGTGCCAGAAGTTGAAAATATCCAGCACTGTGGACTCCCTCTGGATGATGGAATAATGCAAACTCTCCGGAAACACGACATTCACCAGGGTTGAAATACCTCTTGTGATACATAACAACCTGCGTTTCCCCCATTCATAAAAAAGTCTGGGTTAAGTGAATGCAGAGAGTGGCTCCCTGCACTCATTGGAAGCCAGTAATGCTGGAAAATCTCAGTGCCCAAGATGATATCTGTTCCTCACTAAGAACAAAGCAAATAAAATTCTTTTTCTGTGAAGTTAGTACCTGGGCGAGCTCCCTGATACAGTAGCAAGCAGCAAACTTGGAGACAAGATGGCGACCCGAATAGATCCTGTAGTGAGGCAGTTGAGAGTCAACTTGACATTGAGCTCCAGGCAGAAGAGGACATTCAAAGGCCTTTCTATAGCATGTCACGCCTCTACTATGGCAGTCTTGGAAAGCGCCAGCTTTCAATGTTCAGCAGAAGGATCCAGAAAGGATACGAGTCTCTGAAATCTCTGTGGGAGTAGGCTTTTAGCTGATAAGTCACCCCTTTGAAGAAATAAACTTTGGGATCTGTGTATGAACATCCAAAACTTTTTCAATGACATTTACTAGCCTTTCACCTATTAAAAGGCAAGCTAACTATTTTACACATACTCCAGTCAACATCTATTTCCAGCATTTTATGTTTTATGAGCAGGTCAATCTACTATGTATTCTTTTGGAAAATAAAACACTTTTTTCAGTCCAATCTGATGGTATAATTATCTAAATCTTTGATGGATGGTGGGCTATCTGCATGTGCCAGATTTATAACATAAATAAAATCCCACACTGGACCAATAGAACTTATTTGCAGTTATTTACACCACATCAGACAACTGATATAATAGTTAAAATGCGTAAGTCATATTAGCAGAAATGGAAAATTGTTAAGATAAGTAGTTAAAAATTTCAAACAGAAAGGAACAAAGATGAACAATGCCTGTAGACTCGTCCAGCACCTTTGTAATCTATTTACAAGGATGAAAGAGTCTAAAGTTCATGTGTTAGGACTGGTCGTTCTACAGCTACTTTAAAATATTGTGATTTTGAGAGCGAATGTTTAGGGTTACTAAACACCTTTAACACACCTGAGATTAAAATAAGTCAGATATACAAGAACTAATGCAATATCTTCTTTTCTCTAAGTTGCCTGCCCTCGCTTCTCTCATACCCTCAACTTCCATTGGCTTCATCCTCTCCCCTCAACAGTAATTTTCCAAAATCCCTCCCTCCTCTTCTCCTGTCTATTCTTCCTCTCAGTCATTTCACTCTCTCTTTTCTCTGTAATGTCTCCTCCTCCAGTTCCTCTTATTTGACTTCCTGCTCTTTTAAGTCTTTGCTTATTTTTAAATGAAACATCAAATTCAGTCAGGGTGATGCATTAGAGATCTGGGACTTGAACAGAAGATTTAGAATTTTAATGTTAGTGGCCACTGCATCTGGGAATGGGTGGTAAAGGTGGAGGCAGTGTGGTACATCACACAGCAGATTCTTTACTTTCAGCTGTGGAGAGAACCCTGTAGTTTGCTGGGCTATTTCCCGAAGCAGCAAAGTAAATAGCTTCCCAAAGTTCACCAGCCCTTTGACCTTTTCTTTCAAAGAGAGCTTTTTTTTAGAGATTCCATTGTTCTTTGGTTGGCTGCACAAGTCATCAACACTACCATCAACCCTGCTCATAGCACAGGGTCATGGATGGGTGAGATAGGCTTTATCCATCAAATGTGTTCAACTCAAAGAAAAACAACAAAAAACAATAGTCTGCTGGCAAAAGTACAAACAACATTGCTTGCTCTCACTGAGTGAACACCACACCCACAGCACTTTTCTTCTCCCCCAAGTTGGCAAATGCCTCCAAATTCATTTTACAGGTGTCATGTATAAACAAGAGCACAAAGTAGTTTGTGGTTGCTTGTGCTAAATGTGGAAACTTGCTCTTCAGTTCTATTGAAAACTACATGTCGAGGTCAAGTTACGTGGATGAACTACTATGTTGTATGCTTAATGCAGGTGGCCAGGGATGATTTTAAATGCCTTTCATTCACTTGCTACACTCCCAGGGACAGCGACCAACACCAGCTATTGTTTCAGTTCCCCACTTTCAGGTAATTTCTTCTATGAAATTATATTGGTGGACATTTTACTATTAACTTTCAATGTACTCAGTTGTGCGTCAATGATGGGACAGGGAGGAAATTCATTTGGGGTAGGGCAATCCTTTTTTCCCCTAAATAAGCTGCTGAGCTGGATGATATTTGCAAGAGGTGTCATATGGTGACAGATATTCCTTACGTGAGAGGAGCTATGACAGCATCAACAGGAAAATGTCGGGGTCAAAAACAAGATAAAAAAATGTGGCCACCTGCTTAAATAAGAAAATGAATGTAGCCACGAACAGGATAGGAATGTATTGATTCACAAAACTCTTGAAGGAGACAGGATTGACAAAGAATCAGTAACAGAAAAAAAGTGACTAGTAAAGATGAAAATAAGGCTTAGACAGGGCATTCAGAATACTGACTGGGAACTTACTCATCCATCGCCCTGCTTGGGAAAGACTGAAATATTAACTTGATTGGAAGAGTGTGAATCTACTGGGCAAGAGAAATTGGCCAGTAAGTTAGGGGGAAACTGATCATATTGGGGAGTGAAAAATACATTGACTCATGGTGCAAGGAAGTCATTTTAAGATCAATGTGAATGAATGGACAGAATTACAGCACTACAGTGCTTCTATACCAACACACAAAATGCTGGAGGAACTCAGTGGGTCAGGCAGCATCTGTGGAGGGAAATGGACAGTCAACAATTCGGGTCGAGACCCTTCATCCAGACTGAAAGAGGGGAGATAGCCAGTATAAAAAGGTGGGGGGGGCGGGGGTTGGGTGGGGTGGGGTGGGGGGAGGGAAGGAGGGCTGGAGCAAGAGCTGGCGGGTGATCAGTGGATTCAGGTGAGGGGGATGATGGGCAGATGAGGCAATGGGAGAGTGGGAAAGATGTAAGAAGCTAGGATGTGATAGGAGGAAGTGATAAAGGGCTAAAGAAGATGGAATCTGATAGGAGAGGACAATGGACCATGGAATAAAAGGAAGGAGGCGAGGAGGGGAACCAGTGGGAGGAATGTGTGGCTGATGGGCAGATCGAGAGGGCGGGTGAGGGAAAAGAGATGGGATGATGGGGCTGGTGGGATAAGGGAAAAAAGGGGACAGACGGGAGTGGTTACTGGAAGTTAGAGAAATCAATGTTCATGCTGTCAGGTTGGTCAGGTCAGGTTCATGCTGTCTATACCAGTATCTATATAATGGTTGAGAATGGGAAATGTCTAGATTCCAAAATTGATCAACCTCACTGCTCCATGATTGTGAGCTATGGAATAGTTGCAAAGTACCAATAAGATCAAGTTATTTACTTCCAATGATTGAAGTTCATTGAAATCAATATCAAGTGCACAAAAACTCATGTCCAGAATGTTATCCCCGGTTGCCACCACCAAATGTGCTATGTTGTGTACAATTCCCTGACATGACAACCTCCTGAATTTATTCCAGTACCTTCAATGGATCAGAATTTTGGCAGCAGATTATAATGGGTATCCCCACTATAAAACACATTAGTCCTACAGTCCAGAGATGAACTTCTAAGCACTACTGTTCCAATCCCAAATGGCGTCAGGAAACGTCTACACATCTCCAGTGAATGCTGTTTATTACCCCAATCTACATTGACTATTGATTATTAATTTTAATCTACTTTACTTGTAGATTTTACTTGCATTTCACACGAGGAATGCAATGAACAAAATGCACAATAACCTGATAGCACTAATCGCCTTAGTTGGGTAGAACTGTAGACAAGTGCTCTGTATTTAACAACTTAGAAATAGCACCATCGATTATAGAATATCCTAATTTGTTTAACATGTCAGTGAGACATATGGATTCCATAGAACATTACAACTGCTGTTTATGTATATGCTGTAAGGCACTGGGTTCATTACATTTACAAGGCCAAACTTGAAATGAGAAAACAATTTGCTGGAGGAACTCAGCGGTTCAAGATTCCAGCATCTGCAGTCTCTTGTGTCTCCTTTTGAAATGAGAAAACACAGCATTAGAAAGATACTTCTACTCATTGACCTGAAAATCAGTACGAAAAATAGTTAATTTTGTTATATTTATTTGACTTTTTAAAAAAAATTGCTTCTTTAGCATTCTAATTATTGTAATTACTTACAACTAAAGTGACAATAAAAATCTATTTGAAAACCTCTTAGATTTGAAAATACACAAACCCTTTCACCCCAGTTTTGTCAGTCTAGACTTTCAGAGTATTCCCGGAGCACCCTAGCTGTTGCCGAGGTTCCAGAGGTTGGAAGCCAGCTCATCAGCCCTCTGCAGCCAATCCTCTTAATGCAGGTAGGAAGGGGCTGAGGACATCAGGCAGAATCCAGCTCAGTCTGGTCCATATCATGCTTTTTGTTGTGGCCTTATCTCTGGGAGAAAAGTGTTTCATCAGGCAGGGGGAACAGAAGCCTTAAGTCCCACAACAGCAGGTTCAAGAACAGCTACTTCCCTTCAACCATTCTGTTCTTGAACCAACCTGCACAACCCTAATCACCACCTCAGTATAGCAACACCATAGCCACTTTGAACTACAATGCACTTTGGGTTTCTTGTTCTAATTGTGTTCTTTCTTGTATAATTTATTTTTAATTTATGTTTTTCTTGTGAATGTTGTCTCTCTGATGCTATGTGCCCGTGATGCTGCTGTAAGTAAGATTTTCATTGCACCTGGTCAGACAAGTGACAATAAACTCCACTTTGACTTTATTTCTCTACTTGCTTTATAGATTTGGTTTATCGATTCATAAACTTGATTAGATCAGTCTTCATAACATAATTCAGCCCCAGTGTCAATATGCCTTGCAACCTGACAAATAATCATGCTAATGACCTCCTCAAATGAGATTAATCAAACATGCTCCAACCCTTCAAAAATCCAGCTGATACTGTAGAAGTGCTCAGCAAATAAGGAAAGATTCCAATAACATCACCACATTTACTTTCTTCTGGCCTCTCCTCTTTAATAATGACTTCGACCATTTTCAATTTGAGAGCATTAGTCTGAAATCTGCAAACCTCAACTAAAGTTATGACCAGGACACCTACAATTTCCTCAACCACTTCACAACACCTGGGAATGAAAACCATCAAATTTTAATCACATAATTATTTATTCCAAACCTCATTAATTTTCCCATTATCAGATATAAATTCTAACCAGAACCTGTCATTTTGTTTGTACAAGGTATGGTTTAGCACACAGGTGGACTGTTAGCCTCAAATAATATTTATCACTGTAGAATGTATATGACAGACAACTCATGTTTGTGTTCCATCCAAAAAACGCTGCAGCAAGAAGGCCAGTAGGTAGAGACTGAAAATAGTTCAGCAGAAGACTAAATAGAAGAGATACAGTAGGAAAACCAAGACAGAGTACAATGTTGTCTGTACCTATTGGTTCAAAATGACAATGTCATTAATACTTTGTTAAATACAAAAGTTACTACTTTTTATTGATTAATTCAAATTGTTGAATACAGGAAGTCCCCGGGTTACGAACGGGTTCCGTTTTTGAGACTGTTCGCAACCTGATTTTGTGTGTAACTCGGAGCAGTGTCCACGCATGCGCACTTGGCCCGGGGATCGTGGCCCCGGCCGCACCTGCGCACTTGACCCGGGGACCACGAAGGTTGGTTCGTAAGTACGGACGTTCGTAAGTTGGGGACTTCCTGTAATTCAAATTTTAAGCCAAAAAATGGAGTTAACAGGAAAAAACAGATTAACTTCCCAGTTGTTTCTGAATTACATTTTATCAACAAACAGAGTTAACTCTTGGAAACTTCCTCATTCTTCTATTGTATGGGGGCAACAGGAACGAGAGGAGCAAGAAACTGTGGCTGGAGATCAGCTGTTTGTGAATAATGAAGGCCCTTCCATGAATTAAAAAGCATTACACAGGAATAATTGGGGAGTGGGGAGAAAACAGGGGAGCACGAGAGAAGGAATGTACAAAAGAATATTTGTTCACTAACTCAGAGACAAAGAAATAACTGTATGGAAATTTAAGAACAATTCCTGTGGCCTCAGTGGAAAGTTGTGACCCATGTCCAGCTGGTGTTTCCTTCAAGTGCTGCTTCACAACTGAGTGCACTAAATCCTGGAACTTTGCCCTAAATATCTGAAACATAAGTAATGTCTATTTCTCATTGAGCCACAAAATACAATTTTTGTATTCTTCCACTGAAAATGAAGACATGGTGCTCTGAATAATGACCAAGAATATAACTGGAATTGAAGACACCAGCTATTAACCGTTTGTTACCATTGCCATAACTTCACCTCATCAATTCTTCAACACAGGGAAATAATCAAAATCACAGTCATTAGATATGAGGCTTGTGGGCAAAATCTAAAGGAAAAGCAGCAACAGTGATAACTTTTAACTGATTTTTATTATGTAGAGGGAAACTTAGTTACATCATAGTTTTAATAAGCTGACATTACATAATCATCTCAGCTCGAATCCCTGTATCATGCATGCATGCATATACAGTATACTAAAATTGTCATTATGCAATCACTATGTAGAATGATTTCAGTTACCACATCAGCCATGACCTGCTAACTCTGTGCTGTCTGGGTAATCAACTCCAGAGCCATTTGGTCTAATGGTTCATATATCTGCTGTTGGGTTAGGTTGAAAAAGAGGGCATAGAGAATTCCTTCTTTAATACATCAAGTAGGGATGGGCTGACCATCTTACCCTTTTCACTGAAAATGGAACCATACTCATGGAAATGACACTGGGAGCATATATAACCTTGCTGCGTGGAATGATTTCTAATAACCCTATATTACTCTCACCAAGTACAACACAACACTGGAAGTTATTTGGTCAATTGTGCTTAGTTTGACTACCAAATTACATCAGCCCTTTCCCCTCAACCCTATGAATATTCTTCCTTCAAGTACTCATCCAACACTGTTTTTACAACTACTACTACTGTCTTACGCATTGCATTTCAGATCTCAATGCACTGTGTTAAAAGATGTTTCCTCAAGTCACTGCCAGCTCTTTTGACAATCAAAGTCGAGCTTATTGTCATATGCACAAGTACATGCAGCAGCATCACAAGCAATTCACTGAATTCTGATTACCAGCCCTGCTGTCATTAGTTAATTTGTTTACTTACTCTATCAAAATCATTCATGATTTTCAATACCAAATCTCCCCTTAATTTCCTTTACTTGAGCCGGAATAAACCAGCTTCTCTACTTTTCCCCTAGTATATTGTAATGTCTGTAGATTCATCTAGGTCATGGCAAAGTATCTAGAGTGAACAGCAGTATCAACTGACAACTGTGACTTGTCATCAAAGTGGCAATTAAGGAATTGAGGGCGAGTAAGTGGAAGAGACTACACAAATCTGGCTCATGAAAGATTTGTAGTGCATCTCTTATGGATGAGTAAACATCAAGTTTGTCATTTCTCAGCTCCACCTCATGCTTTGAACATAGAAATGGGATAAACTGATATCTTAACTCAAGCTACTGAAACTGCAACTATTTAACTGGAGTTTTCTTCAAGGATAACTTAGTCTTCTTGGATTTCTGAAAGTATTCAGACCAGCCAAACAGTGGGCTTCAGGGACAAGCTACACCAGTTCAAGACAAGTATGGATGGTGTTAAAAGTGCAATGGAGTCTGACAAAATTGCCTGGAAATGTAAGATTGATGTCACCAAAATGCATGGCTGAAGCACGTTATGGAAGGAGGAATAGCTGTGAAACAAAAAATATGTTGTGGAAAATAATGCCATCAAATGCCAGGTGATAAATTGCTTCTTAAGAATTGATATGAAAAACATTCACCAAAAATTGTGTTGCATAGTTTTTCATATCTGTTCTTCAAAAGCAAGATTTGGATCATTAATTATAAACATGCTGTACGGGGAGCATAAACCCAAAAGTGCTTGGAGCCATTATATGGAACGACTACTAAATCACTTACTCTCAAAGCTCTCATTTCAAACTAAGCCTATAAAGCTGCTCTATGTGCCAAGTACACTTACATGTCAAAAACATGTACCAGGTTAGAGATGCGTTTGCCAGGAAGTTTTATATTTTCTAACCGATTTGTAACAGCTCCACCTGGTTTAAAATCTTTGCAGCACATCCCATTTTAATCATTCAGCAACCTGATCCAATCCAAACGAGTAGAAAAGCACTTTGGCCTCTCATATAGCCATTTATCTGCAAAAATAATTTGGTAGCAAATTAATGCATTTACCATGTTAATAATCAGATAAGCAGAATAAACATGTTGTTACACTTCATTCAGATCTTGAATTAAACAGGAATGAAGAGAAATTTAATACTATGAAACCAGAAAATCAAATATTGACCAAAATGAAGCAGGGATTAAATGTAGTTAATAGTGCGTTGATCTATAGTAATAATGTATCTTGCTGCTGCTAATACATAATAACAAAATTTCCATCCATTCATGCACCAAAGAAAAGTCTGTTTCTTCTCAATGATGCCCCTTTTTGACACTTCACTGCCTTTGAATTGGCTCACATAATATGCATTCCCCTACCAAGTTCAGACCAACTTTACTCTCAAAATAAAATAAAAACAGGAAATGCTGGAGATTCTCAATAGGTCAATTACCTTTCACTGGAACATTTCATTTTTATTTCATGTCTCCAGCATGAGCAATTTTTGTTTTCACATTGAACATGTTTATATTATGCTTTCAGGTTACTGAACCTTAACTCCTGTCTGCAGGTAGCAATAGTAATTCAACATGAAACGATAAGTTGGCTTATTTTTTAAAAACCTGATCAAAATATTCACCATGTGATAAGTAACATTAGGAACTCCATAATGTAACACAGTCAATAGATGAAATCACATCACACTTTACCCACTGAAATGTTACTATGCAGTAGAAGTATAATTTCCCATGTGCAAGTAATCTGAAAACATGTCACAAGTTAATACAACACTAATGGTGCTAATCTCTATTTTCCTTCAAGTTCAACAGCTTAAGTAGTAAATTAGGATGTAGCTCACATAGGTAAAATTATGTACAACACACAATTAACTGCATGATGGAACCAGAGGAACTCTGCAATCCCACTGCTAAAACCAAATTAGTACACTTCTTCTGAAGAAAATAAAAAGTTTGAAAGCATTCGGGTTCATGCAAGCCAAAGAGACTGGTTAGAACCTTGAGTTTAAGTAAGCTGACTATAGCTGTTGCAGCAGTGAGAAGTCCCAAGGTGAAGAAGATGGGAGGATGTAGTGGGTGATGAATGCAGAGAAAGGATAAGAGAAAATGAAATGCATAAGCCAGAAATCTTGGTTTTACATCGACTCCTACGGGAAAACATTCAGTTAGATATTTTACTGGCTTAAATTATAATGTTCTGCATCCACTGCCTAAGTTAAAAAAAAGCTTTTGTTTTTACACAGTGCAGAGAAGTGTTGCCTGTTCCTTGATTCTACATATCATCACCAGTTACAACCTTCAATACAGGCAGGAAGTTGATAAAGAGTTGCAGACTTTGTCATACCAACTCTGTGTTATTTATGTACTTGACACAGTTTGCACAGCACAAGCAGTGGAACAATAAAAAATTATACTTTGTTCTTCAGATTAATAATGGCATACTCTCTGCACAACAGTGACAGATTTTAAAAGTTTTATGGTGGCAGACAAAAATGGCTGCATTACTAAACTTTTCCTATAACAAGAAACCTATTGATAGAAATATCATGTTAGATTATACAGCAAAGAGACAAAAAAATGAAAACTGCAAATTTCATGTTCAACTTATGATTTTATTTTACTCCATTTTTATTGTACATTCTTTGTAACTGTTCCTTTAATTCTTTTCTGCTTTATTGGCTCTAACCTATTTAAATTGAAAATCTTTCAGACTTCATTTTTTTTCTTCAGCCTTCTCCTTTCTACCTTTTTTAGTATAGTGGAAAAAGAATCACCATGATTACAAAACCCTAGTGCTAGGCAAGCAAAACATTTATCTTTTTGCTCATTTAAAAGCACAGAACTGAATATCAATAATGATGTAACATAATGCATTCATATTTTCAATATTTTTCCTGCATCCAAATAATAAATGTCTTCCTAAACAGACTGCACCTTCAATTAGCAATCCCCAGAATGGCGTGCGTACGAATAAACTAATCTACACTAAATTGTGGAGGATTACACAGGAAGCAGTCATGAACTGCACTTCAGCAATATAAATAGCTATGTATGTGCTGATTCTTTATTTACAACGATGAAGGATGTTGGGCAGATTTGATTCTCACACTTGAAATTTGTATAAACAAATAGTCTTAAAAACGGACAATGGTTAAGACAGTCCTCACAGAAGAGCAGAATGGAATGTGCAAGAAATCAATTCATTCCAGCTTGGCCTCTCCAACAATAATAGCTGCAAGCCAAACTCTGAAGGTGCCTGTCATGTCTCCCAGTGATAAAACTCATCAGCAATCCAAGCGGCATACATTAAATACACATTTGCCCTCTGCTAGGAGAAAACCTGCCAATATATCTTCATAATGGCCACACAGGTTCTGATTTCCAACTGGACTGCAAACTTCTCTGAGCAAGCATCTGTAATCATGTTTTCATTTGTTTTATCTTCAGGCATAAATTGGCATTTGACAGAAGTGGTACAAAACTAGAACTGACCACAATCTTGCCCAAAAGTGCACAGCAGCTCATCTGACCATTTCAACACTTAAATACTAAAGTGGTTTACTCACAGATATTTTAAATTCTCCAAGTCTTCAAATGCACCCCTGGGAATTCTCCTTATTTGGTTGTTATTTAACAGTCTAGAAAAAAATACAAACAAGTATTACAAACTAAAAATTGCAACTTCATTCTTTTATATTGTGGATTCATTCATCTTTTGCATCATAACTGGTATAAATGGCAAGCAATTTTGTCAAACTTCTTATCTGATCCACACACAGGATGCTGACAGCAGAAATCAATTCAAAATACCAGAAAATTCAACATACTAAAAAAACCTTGAATTGTTGCTTTAAAAAGACATGATTATGTTTAGCTTGGAACCATACTAACAGACAGTAAACACTTAGAAAACAACCAAAGCGCACGATAACCAGCTATTTTGGTTCATGCAAGACTCAACAATTTTTCCTTTTAAAGAAAACAACCCAAAAGTTCAATTGTATGGCACAGTGACTGCATTGCATGATTGCATTTATCAGGACAAGGTCACATTTTATCAGGTAATTTGCAATCATGTCGATATTATTATCTAACTTCTTGCCTGACCCATTGGATCACTCCCAAGACATCACCCCAGTAGATACATTGAAGAACTCCCCACCATGCCCAGCCCTGCAAGCTGCCCTCCACCACCCCTATTTGCTCTCTCTGTATCACCTCCACTCACACTGTCACTTGCTCCATACCAGTCATTTCCCCTGCAATCGGCTCCACACCACCCTTGCTGTGATATCCTCCCTCTGCAAGTGGGAAATCATGGAGGGAAATGCTTGTGAGTGTGACTGCACATGCAGGGCACATGAATCTCACGGAGTCAGTACAACTTTGGTTAATAGATCACTTCAGTAATAGTGAGCAAAATCAAAAGTTTATGAAGCAATTCAGAACGAACTACTCTTGCCAATGGAGTGTCGGGCAAAATTATCAAATCCCTTATTGAACGTTGCACCTCACTGAACTGAGCACGAATCTTAGTCTGGAGAACAATTCCACACAGATAGTGGAATGCGTGTGCATGCAGATGTGCTTTGCACAGTTGTGGCGAGGAGAAAAGGTGGGGCAGTCTTCTGAGGTCAGAAACTTTGGAGGAAGAGGTTTTCAAAAAAAATCCCAAAAGAATTCAAAAAGGGCTCCTTTAAGAAAGGCTTTGGCCCACAGCCAGGGCAAGTAGGTACATCAGCAATGATGGAGAAGGGGTTCCAATTACAAACTGGGGGAAGCAGATTGTCACGTGGGTGGGAATGGTGCGGAAAATACCTCTGCAATCCGCTCTCTGCCAATCGGCATCCACACACGGTAGTGTAACGGTTAGAGCAACGTTATTACAGCGCCAGCGACCTGGGTTCAATTCCGGCTGCTGTCTGTAAGGAGTTTGTACGTTCTCCCCATGTCTGCGTGGGTTTCCTCTGGGTGCTCCGGTTTCCTCCCACATTCCAAAGACATACGGGTTAGGAAGTTGTGGGCGTGTTATGTTGGCGCCGGAAGCGTGGCGACACTTGCAGGCTGCCCCCAAGAGCACCCTATGCAAAAGGTGCATTTCACTGTGTGTTTCGATGTACATGTGACTAATAAAGACATCTTATCTTATCCGCCCACCTAATATGCTCTTCATCAACCAACCACTCTTCTGTAGAAAGCAGGCAGATCAAGCAAGGAGTGATTTACTGGGCAACTTCTTTAACCAGAAGGAAATGCACTGGTTCCTCCTGAGCCACAATGTCAGGAAAGCATTCACCTTAAAGATCCAACCTTTCTTGCCTGCTTTCACCTGCCAGGGTTTAACAAGGCCAGGGAGTTCAGCCCACCTGGTTAAAAGTAGAAACACTTAAAGTGATCTACACGTTTTTGAGAGTTAATACTTAGCTTGTTTTTGAGATTTAATATTTAACTGATGTAGCCACACTGCTACAAGGTAGCTCTGAATGTAAATAACTTTATCGCAGCAATTAAGCAGCCATTCGTTTGAGGCTAAGATTGATTTTAGGAAGTATAAACTGTGGGTGTGCCGCTTTAAACATGTTGAAGGGTATATTCCTGCTGCATAAATCACAATACACCTGATGCTAGAAATTCAAGAAATTAACACAAGTCAGTTATTCCTCAACAATTTCAATATTAACATCAGTGAGAATGTAGGTACACTTGGAATTAAGGAGTGAAGCCTCCTTTCACTTTAATATCTCATACTCAAAATTTGCTAATGTAGCTCAAGAGGGGAAAAAAAAAATCAAACGAAGCCTACATACTCCTTCCAATTACTTTCAATAAGCATTAGTTACAATACAAGCCCATCTTAGTCATGTAGAGAATCAAACTAAGCTGGGCAAATCTACTTTTAACAACACTATAAGAAAGCATTTTCAGAACAAAATATTTCCTTCTGTCAAGAAAGTGGAGCAAACAAAAAAGCAGACAATTCTAATTATTGTAGAAGTTTCTGCTGTAGTGAGAAACAACTTAATTGAAAGAATTATCAGGTTTTCCAAATTTTGAAACTTTCATACAAGGCCTGGTTATTAGAATTATTGCATTCTGTCCTTTGGAAGTTTTTAAAATTACGAAGACTCCTTCCTTGACCAAACATAAAAAGAAGCTAATAGCAGTTATAGTTGCCCCGGCATTATTTTTCCTGCACTTCTGTTAACTATTTAAGCAGCAAAGCCAACAAGTAGAAATGTGACCAAATGTAGAGCAAGGTGATTGGAGAAAAGGAAGGGAAGAGTTAAAAGGAAGTTCCTCCAACTGAAGAGATTCGGTAAATGGTTTTATAGAACACAGAACACAACGCCACAAGACAGAACACAATGGCATCCACAATATCTGTGCTGAACATGATGCCAAACTAAATTAAACCTCTTCTGCCTGCACATGATCCATAACCCTTCATTCTCTGCATATTCACATGTCTATCAAAAGTAGTCTTATACACCACTAAAGTATCTGCTTCCACCACTACCCCTGGCAGCCTGTTCCAGGCACCTATCGTTCTGTGTGGAAAAAAACTTTCCCCACACATCTCCCTTAAACTTTTCCCCCCTCACATTAAATTCTGCTCCTCTAGTATTTGAAACTTCTACCCCAAGAAAAAGATTCTAGCTATCTATCTATGCCTCTTAAAATTTTATAAATAAACTTCTCTCGGGTCTCCCCTCAGTCCCCAAAGCTCCAGAGACAACAGTCCTCTCCTTATAGCTCATACGCTCTATTTCCAGGCAACATCCTGGTAAACCTCTTCTGTACCCTCTCCAAAGCCTCCACATCCTTTCTGTTATGGGGTGACCAGACGGAACTGCACACAATACCCCAAGTGTGGCCCAACCAAAGTCTTATATAGCTGCAACATGACTTCTTTACTCCTATACTCAATGCTCCGACCAACGAAGTCAAGTATGGCATTTGTCTTCTTTACTGTCCTATCTACTTGAGTGACCACTTTCAGGGAGCTCTGGACTAGGATCCCAAGATCCCTCTGCACAACAATGCTTTTAAGGGTCCTGCCATTAATTGTATACTTACCCCTTACATTTGACCCCCCAAAGTGCAACACCTCACACTTGCCCAGATTAAACTTCATCTGCCATTTCTCTTCCCATATCTGTAATTAATCTATGTCCTGCTGTATCCTTTGACAAATTCTTCACTGTCCTCAACTCAATCACCAAGCTGTGTGTCATCTGCAAACTTACTAACCCACCCAACTACATTTTCATCCAACTCATTCCTATATATCACGAACAACAGGGATCCCAGCACAGATCCCTGTGGAACATTACTGATCACAGGCCCCCAGCCAGAATAACACCCTTCCACCACTATCCTCTGCCTTCTATGGGCAAGCCAACTCTGAATCCAAACTACCAAGTCAATGTGGATCCCACGCATCTTAATCTTCTGGATCAGCCTACCATGAGGGACTTTATCAAATGCCTTACTCAACTCCATGTAGACAACATCCAATGCTCCACCTTCATCAATCCGTCAAAAAAACTCAATCAAGATAGTAAGACATGACCTGTCTTGCACAAAGCCATGCTGACTGTCCCTAATCAGGCCATGCTTTTCCAAATGTGCACAAATCCTATCCCTAAGAATCCTCTCCAATAGTTTCCCTACTACTGATGTTAGGCTCACCTGCCTATCATTTCCTGGATTATCTGTATTTCCCTTTCTGAACAAAGGAATTATATTGGCTACTCTCCAGTCCTCCAGGACCTTGCCCATTGCTAGTGAGGACACAAAGGTCTTGTCAAGGCGCCAACAATCTCCTCTTTTACCTCTTTTAATAACTTGGGATATATCCCATCAGGCCCTGGGGACTTATTTACCTTGATGTTCTTCCAAAGACCCAACACTGCTTCCTCCTTGATCTCAAAATGCCCGTGCACATCAGCATGCCCAACACTGCTCTCACTTTCCTCCAGGTCCTTCTCATTGGTGAATACCGACGCAAAGTACTTATTTATTACCTTGCTCACATCCTCTGGCTTCAAGCCTACGTTCACTTCTTTATCCCCTCCTCGGTTATCCTCTTGTTTTTAATACAAGTGGTCTTACCCCCTTCCCTGGTTATCCTCTTGTTTTTAATACAAGCATAAAATGCCTTGGGATTCTCTTTAATCCTACTTTCCAAGTTCATTCCATGGCCCTTCCTGGCTCTCCTAATCCCCTGCTTGAGTTCTTTCCTGCTTTATTTTCCTCAAGGGCTCTGTCTGATTTTACCTTGCTAAACCTTACATATGCTTCCTTTTTCTTTTTGACTAAATTCACAACCTCTCTCATCCAAGGTTCCCTTACCTTACCATCCCTGTCTTACAGGAAGATGCCAGTCCTGAACTCTGCTCAGCTGGTCTTTAAACAAGTCACACATGTCAGATGTAGACTTGCCCGATAACAACTGCTCCCAACTAACACCACCTCGCTCCTGCCTAATAACGTCATAATTTGCCTTCCCCCAAATTAGTATTTACCTGCAAAGTCCAGACTTATCCATACTTAAAACCATCTTAAAATTTAAGGAGCTGTGGTCATTGTTCCCAAAATGCTCTCCCACTGAAAGGTCAGTCACTTAGCCAGGCTCATTCCCCAAAACAAGGTCCAGTATGGTCCCTCCTCTAGTTGTCCTATCCATGAACTCTTTCAAGAAACACTTTTGGATGCACCTATGAAATTCTGCCTCATCCATGCCTCTTGAACTAAGGAAGTCCCAACCAATATTGGGGAAGTTGAAGTCACTCATAATGACAACCCTATTCCTTTTAAATCTTTCCATAATTTGTCTACAAATCTGTTCTTCTATCTCCCAGTGGCTATTGAAGACCTATAATATGATCCCATCAACGTTACTGCAATCTTCTTATTTTTGAGTTTTATCAGGCTTTCTTTTGGGGGGGTCTTTCTTATGTAAATTGCCTGCATTTAGAAATTGAAAGGGTAGTTTTGAAATTTGATAAACCATGATAAGGATCATGTAAGTGTACAAAGTGGACAAAACAGGATAAATGGGTAGACACACAGATGATACAGTGAGAATTGTAACATTTTGAATTGATGTTGGGAGAATAGGACAAGGAAATTATAACATAGTATAACATTAGGCCTTAAAATTACCATGCTGGGAAGAGATTTGAAGTTATAGCTTTTGTTTTCACTAGAGTAAAGATTGTTATTGAGAAGTCTGATAAATGCTTGCACGGTACTTGAAGATAGAGACAAGGTGATGATGATAGTGAGAGCCTGCTTGGTGATTGTCTCGGATCACAGCAGAGGTAAGATGACAGAAAAACATTCTACGAATTCTCTGCCATAGAATAGTCAGAATTCAGCTTCTGATCACATTAAAAAATATTTACTACAAGATTTTCACCCATGACATAGGATGAAAGCTTGGCTTTCATCATTGCCTGTTTCACTAGAGTCAGCTTCACTGAATTAAAATGGATTTCCATAAGCAGCAACTGGTTACAACCATCAAACAGATCTTCCAACCCCTAAGGAAGTCGTCCATTCTGAGCACACAGGTATAGTGATAAGGCAGGTCACCAACTGGGGCTATAGTACTCAATTGCAGTTATGCAACAAAAAACAGAAAATGCTACAAACACAACAAATTAGATAGCATCTGTGGAAAGAGAAACAGTTAACATTTCAAGTTTGGGACCATTAAAGAGGAAAATAGGCACACAGCTGGCCAGGTTTAGAAGACAGGTGAAGGCACAGCCTCAAGTTCACAGAGAGTCAAATTAGGGAAATAAGCCAAATGAAAGAATCAAATATTGAAGCAACAGAGACAGGCAGGAGTATTCTAGTGGTTGATGAGACACGGCAATAGCTAAGTTAACCAATATTAGAGGTGCAAAGAGGCCATGGATATTTGGTCTGAAGTTTATCTTGGAGTTAAACATACGAAGGCTGCAATACTGATTTGAAAACAACATTTGTTGCCCTTCATTGCTGGGTCTAACCCCTGGAAATACATGCTCAATATCATGGGGAGCACTTTAGCTAAAAGGATTGCAACAGATCAAGGCAGTGTGTCATTGCCACCTTCTTGAGGGCAATTAGCGATGGATAACAAATGATGGCTTTATTTGTTGCTGATGCTGATGAAGTGAGTAACTAAAAATAAAGTAACACTGATTCATGAGTTAAAGGCTATGGACAAATTTGGAGTTAGTAACTGGGGAACGGAGCTTGTAATGGGTTCAAACAGGCAGTTCTTAGAAAGATGGGCAGACACCCAGGAAGCATCACTATATTCAGGAGCTCAGCAGGACCTGCTGTTATGATCTTCATGAGAAAGATTTTTTTTCTGCATAGCTTATAACACAAGATAATGATCCAATCATACCCATGCAGATATGTAGCATAACAGCACTGTTGCAGTTTCACTGCCAGGAGGAACAGATAACGGCATGCTTTCCTTCTGTTGTATGTTCATCTGGAAAATCAAAACCGTAGGTTCTTGAAATTCAAGATATTAATTGCTTGCATAACTGTAAATGTGCTCTTGTACCATTAGACCATGGTTCTCTGAATAAACTACTTATCCTTACTACAATTTTTCTTAAAACAGGAAGATTTCCAGCAAAATTGCACAACGGCAAGGAAATTTGAGATTGAGCCACAAAGTGCCAAATCAAAATAAGAATTTCTGAAAACTAGTAAAACAGTAAGTTTTGCAAATAAAACCATCCCAAATTTAGCTCTTTGATGCAAGTTAGGAACTAAAACAAATTACAATCCCTGCAGTTTAACTACAGAGCCGACGCTGAAATAGTCCCATTTCCATGGCATCTAATGCTGTCTTTCAAAACAGCAGCAGGAAGAAAACATAGCATTGTACTTTACTGGAACAAAGACAACCAACATTCCAATCCACAGGCAGCAGGGCATGAGGTTATTGTCCCCAAGGCAAGAGACTAACTAAATACAGGAGACCAACTAATCAGACCATACGTCTGTCTTTGATAGGAGAACCTGATCAGCCGGTGGATTAAAGAACATTCTAGTGCTTCTTAAGATTTTATTGCCAAATGAAGCTGCTTTGATTTCAAACATTTTTTAATTAATATGAAAGTAAACTACTGCAGGAGCTGGAAATTTGAAATAAAGGAGAAAATGCTGGAAATGCTCAGCAGGTCAGGTGGCATCTGTGGAATGAGAAATTGTTAAAATCTCAGGGCAATAACCATTCACCAGATTTAATCTTCTTGATTTATTTAAGTTTGTAGCAGGATCTGTGCATCAGTGCCTTGCATTATTGCACCCAGTTCTGATCAACATACTTTAGGAAGGATGTCAAGATCCAAGAGAGGGTGCAAAGATTAGACAGCAAAAGCTGGGCTCTCCTTGGAGGAAAGATCATTGTTATAAAGAAAATAATCTGCTGTCAAAGAAGTGCACAAGATGACGATTGCTTCAGAGTAAACTGGGATAAGTTCCCAATAGCACATGGTTCAAGTACCACAAACACATGATTCAAAACTGCATGCAAAAGGTAGAAAGATAAAAGTGATGCAAGGAAAAACAATTCTATGCAGTGAGCACTTGCGATCAGGAACTAGCTGCCCTTTTGGGGAGGGGGGGATGGTCTTGGGCTGCTGGAACAGATACAACGAGCAAAAAAAGCCTCTTCCTTTCCCATAACAATTCTATGATTCTAAACCAAGGAAAAGGCCATATTAAGTTTTGTAATAAGATATGAGACAATTTTGTTAACAATCTAACAGTACGTCAACACATTTCAAATAACAATTATAATGATTCAGTTTAAAGCAACAAAGAAAAAGGGAGAAGTGCGAAAGAGCCAAGATTCTAGATTTTCAGTACGATGGACTTCAATGCTACAAGACGAAAAGGGTCTTTGGTGAACTGCAAAGATCTGCTAATGAGCAAAACAAATCTAAATAAATGGTTTGGGCTCAATAAAGAATTTACTACACATAGAACCAGTTTACTCCCTTAAGGGCCGAGGATTCTACCTACCAAGATATAACCATGTGTGACTAATTAAGGGACAACATAAAACCCAAAAAGGTTATTCATAACAGTAAAGAGCAAGGCAAATCCTGCAACCTGGAGAAATACAGAGAGTCACAAAGCTACAAAAGGAGGAGGAGGACACTGATACCTCACTCAGCAGGCAGAATGCATTCCCAGGAAGGAGAATGCTAATAGTATCAGCACTAATAGACTTTATAGCATTATGTATAAACAGAACTGCTGTGCTGAGAAGTGGTGTGATCCTGCTGCTATAGTAGGAAGCTGGGTGCTGGTTAACCTTACACAACCCCCAGCCTACCCCCTTACTGTGTGATGCTGTGCCAGGAATCTGATGGTCTGTCAACACACAGGGCAGCCACTGCCAGTGCCCTGCAACAGCCCGCAGTGAGTGTGCCAGTCAGGGTGCAGCCCTGAGACCCCCTCATCTCAGCGAGAAGCATTGGCACAACTCGCCTGGCCCACCTTTTTTTCCAAAAAAAAGTAATAGCGGTTAAGTAACTGTTAGTGTTTTGACAGGAAGATCAAAAGCACTATAACACAGTACCTGGGGTACCTATGTATGAAAAGAAACCTGCCAAGGAAATCGACAACAACAAAACATTTTTTTACATATTAGGAAAAAGGTGATCAGAAGTGACCTATGCCCATCAGAATATAGATATTGTAGCGGCTAGCTACACACTACAAAATGAAGACACAGAGTCACTGGTTCGAAATCAGAAGTAAAATGAACGACAGGGGCACGGTGCACCTTTAATATCCGAAAACTTCCTGCGCTACAGTTCCCGCGTTGACATCACGCACGGGTCACCTGACCTTCCCGCACGTGGGCTTTCCTAGCCCGACAACGGGGAAGGAGGAGGGCCCCGCGCCATCTTGGATCGGGGCCTCTGATGACGTCGCGACGTTGGGAACTGGTTCGATGCCGGTGCGGTGAGTCGCTACATAACCCCCTCCAGAACCGGCAATACCGTCATGAAAACCAGAATTAAATAAACTATGACTTGGGTGGCCTGCCCCTGCGCCGCACTCGCTGGACCACCACGGGTTGGTCCAAGTCTAAATGAGCCAGCTTCAGCCAGTCAATCGTAAACACCTCCTCGCGCACCCCAATTTCCAGCACATAGACCCATTGTTCTTGACGACCCAGAATGTCCCTTCGTACAGCCGTTGAAGTGGTGATCGGTGCGCGCCCCTCCTGACGAAGACAAACTTACAGTCTTGGAGCGAAGTCGGCATATGGGTCAGGGCCTGTCCCTGTCTCGAGGTGGGAATCGGGGCCAGTTTTCCAAGCCGCTCGCGCAGTCAGTCAAGCGCCACGGCAGGTTCTTCGTCTGGCCCCCGCGGGGCTGGTAGGAACTCGCCCAGGACAACTAAGGACGTTCTGTAGACCATCTCTGCGGACGAGGCATGCAGGTCCTCTTTTGGCATGGTGCGTATCCCCAGCAGGACCCAGGGGAGTTCGTTACCCAGTTGGGCTCCTTAAGGCGGGACCTGAGTGCCGACTTTAGGTGGCAATGGAACCTCTCCAGCAGCCCATTAGATTGCGGGTGATAGGTGGTGGTGAGGTGGATCTGTGAACGCCACAAGTTGGTGATGGCAGACCACAGGCTGGAGATGAATTGAGCTCCCGTCTGAGGTGATATGTGCCAGGACACCGAAACGGGCCACCCAAGTTGACAAAAGGGCCTGTGCGCAGGACTGGGTGAAGGTGTCTGCGAGGGGAATAGCTTCAGGCCAGCGGGCAAAACGGTTGACAATCGTGAGGAGGTACCACCCTCCTCGGGAGACTGAGAGGGGGCTGACCAGGTCGACATGGATATGGTCGAACCTCCGGCGGGTAGGTTGAAAATCCTGCAGGTGGGCTTTGATGTGCTGCTGTACTTTTGAGTTCGGGCAGTGAGTGCAGGACCGGGCCCATTCGGAAACCTGTTTACGCAGGCCATGCCAGACGAACTTGTCTGACACCATCCGGACAGTCGTCCGGATGGATGGGTGTGCAAGGCTGTGAATGGCATCAAACACCTGTCGGCGCCAGGCAGCTGGGACGATGGGGCAGGGTCTACCTGTGGAGATATCGCAGAGCAGAGTGCGCTCACTGGAGCCTACCAAAAGGTCTTGCAGTTGCAGGCCCGAGACTGTGGTGCGATAGCTGGACATCTCCGTGTCCGTTCACTGTGCCTCTGCCAAGGCGCCGAAATCCACCCCCGGGACAAAACTTGGATGGTGGGCCGTGACAGTGCATCCGCAACCACATTCTCTTTCCCAGGCAGATGGCAGACGTCAGTGGTGAACTCTGAGATGTACGACAAGTGCTGCTGCTGCCGTGCTGACCAAGGATCTGAGACCTTGTTGAAGGCGAAGGTCAATGGCTTGTGATCGGTGAAAGCTGTAAACGGCCTGCCCTCCAAGAAGTAACGGAAGTGTCTGATGGCCAGGTACAACGCCAACAGCTCGCGGTCAAAGGCGCTATATTTGAGCTCTGGTGGTCGAAGGTGCCTGCTGAAGAACGTCAGAAGTTGCCAATGCCCTTCGATAAGCTGTTCTAGAATGCCTCCGACCGCTGTGCTGGAGGCATCAACTGTGAGGGCAGTCGGGACATCCGCGTGAGGATGCACCAACATGACCGCGTCTGCCAAGGCCTGCTTGGTTTGGACGAACGCGGTGTGAGCCTCATCCGACCAAACAATGTCCTTGCTTCCGCCTGACAGGAGAGCAAACACCGGGCGCATGATGTGGGCAGCAGATGGCATGAACCGGTGATAAAAGTTTACCAAACCGAGAAATTCCTGCAGGCCCTTGGTGGAGGTGGGTCTGGTGAAATGGCAGATGGCGTCGACCTTCGCAGGCAGGGGCGTGGCCCCGTGTTTGTCGATCCGATGGCCCAGGAAATCAATTGTCTCCAGCCCGAATTGGCATTTGGCTGGGTTGATGGTCAGGCCGAAATCCCTCAGGTGAGAAAAGAGTTGGCGGAGGTGCATGAGATGTTCCTGGTGGCTGTTGCTGGCAATCAAGATGTCGTCGAGGTATATGAAGGCGAAGTCAAGGTTGCGCCCAACCGCGTCCATCAGTCGTTGGAAGGACTGAGCAGTGTTCTTGAGACCAAAGGGCATCAGGACAAATTCAAAGAGGCCGAAAAGTGTGATCAGCGCCGTCTTCGGAATGCCGTCCGGATGCACCGGGATCTGGTGATACCCACGGACGAGGTCAACCTTGGAAAAAATGGACCACCCGTGCAGGTTGGCAGTAAGGTCCTGAATGTGCAGCACAGGGTACCGGTCTGGGGTAGTAATGTCATTGAGGCGTCGGTAATCGCCATAGGGTCGCCAGCCTCCGGCTGCCTTGGGGACCATGTGTAGCAGAGAGGCCCATGGGCTCTCCGACCTGCGGATGATCCCCAGCTCCTCCATTTTTTTTTTGAATTCCTCTTTCGCAAGGCAGAGCTTGTCTGGGGGTAGCCACTGGGCACGGGCATGGGAGGGGAGGGCCCTGGGTGGGGATGTGATGCTGGACGCTGTGCTTGGGCAAGGTGGTGGAGAACTGGGGTGTTAGTACGGATGGGAACTCTGCCAGGACCCTGGCAAACTCGTTGGTCGACGTGGTGACGGAGTCAAGGTATGGGGCCGGTAGCTTGGCCTCACCCAACGAGAACGTTTGGAAGGTCTTGGCATGTACCAAACACTTACCCCGCAGGTCCACTAGCAGACTGTTGGCACGAAGGAAGTCTGCCCCAAGGAGTGGTTGTGCGACGGCGGCCAGGACAAACCTCCAAGTAAAGTTGCAGGTGCCGAACTGGAGGTGTACCAAACGGGTGCCAAAAGTCCGAATAGCGCTGCCGTTGGCGGCTCTGAGGGTGGGTCCTGGCGTGCAGTTGCGAGTCTCACAGCTGTTGGGAGGCATGGCACTGACTTCGGCTCCGGTGTCCTCTAGGAACTGACATCCGGAACACCTGTCCCACACATGCAAGAGGCCATCAGCAGCGGCTGGCTCTGGTGTTTCCCGGACCTGCATGGTGGCCGGCATCTGCGGGCGTCAGCGCCCCACTGCTGGTGATAGAAACACCATTGGTCGGTCAGTGTCTCAGACCTGATGGCGGGTGGGGTGTGTTCAATTGCTGGGTCCAGTCTGCTGGGCCGCTGGGTACGTGGCGTGGCAACGCGCTCGACGGACGCCCTGCTCTCCTTTTTCGCCCGGGTGGCCACCTTCCTGGGGTCGCTGAAATCGGCATCCGCCAGGAGCAGGTGGATGTCGTCAGGTAACTGCTCCAGGAAGATCTGCTCAAACAGCAGGCAGGGTTTATGCCCGTCTGCCAGGGCCAACATCCCGTTCATGAGCGTGGAGGGGGGTCTGTCGCCCAACCCATCGGGTTGGAGGAGGCGGGAGACCTGTTCGCATTGGAAAAGGCCAGAAGTCTCGAGAAGGAGGGTCTTGAACTTATCGTACTCCTCCTCCTCTGGGGGTGCCTGGATGAAGTCCTTGACCTGGGCTGCGGTGTCTTGGTCAAGAGCGCTCAGCACGTAGTAGTACTTGGTGTCATCCCTGGTGATCTGGCGAACCTGGAACTGGGCCTCGGCCTGGTCGAACCAGACACGGGGCCGGAGGGTCCAGAAGGTGGGCAGTTTAAGGGCTACTGCCTGTACCTCTTACTGTGCAGACATCGTGGGTCCAAAAATGTTTGGGCCTGTTGGGGTCACCAATGTAGCGGCTAGCTACACACTACAAAATGAAGACACAGAGTCGCTGGTTCGAAATCAGAAGTTGAATGAAGGACAGGGGCGCGGTGCGCCTTTAATATCCCAAAACTTCCCGCGCTACAGTTCCCACACTGACATCACGTGCGGGTCACCTGATCTTCCCGCGCGCGGGCTTTCTTAGCCCGACGATGGGGAAGAAGGATGGCCCTGCGCCATCTTGGATTGGGGCCTCCGATGACATTTGCAATGTTGGGAGCCAGTTCGATGTCAGTGCGGTAAGTCGCTATAATATAAACCATTTTGTAAATGAAAATACGAAAAATATAAATATGCTGAACAAATGCCTTGGCAACATTTAGAATAAAAGAAAGGTGACAGCATTCCCAAATCTTGACCAGATTGTTGATAATTCAGGGACTGGATCCCACCAAACTAAAAATAATGGCACCGGGAGCACCGGATCTCTAGTTCAGATAGCTTCCATCCCAGGCTTTCGGAGGAAGTAGATGAAAATGCTGCAGATATTCCAACTATTGTTGTCTAGCAGTCTCTTTATTTGGGAGCTGTTATATTACATTGGGAAATTCTACATATTACTTCACTATTTAAGAAATGCAAGAGAGAAGCAATGGAATTGAGAATGAGTTATCCTAATATCTGATGATTTTATAAAATTACTTGAGTCTATAATTAAGGATAGAATGGCTATTAAAATATTTCTATTGATTAGAGGGAAACAATATGGATTCATAAAAATTCGTGAAACAAAATCTGATTTTTTTGTACAGGCAGGTAAAGTAGTGGACAGAGGAGTTCTTATGAGCCTTATCTTGTGGATTTAAGGCATTTGATCAAACCCTTTATAAAAGACACCTTAACCTGCTTAGGAAAAACAGCCTGAAAAGTCAAGAGTTGAAATAATGGGCATGTATCAAACTGCTGAATGGAGATCAAACAGTTTCCCACAAAGATTCATGCTAGGCTTATATTTATAAATTATTTACACATTGGGATAGAAAGCCATATATTCATGTTTGCCTTACCACAAAGACTGGCTTTACTGTGGGCAGTGTGGAAAGAAACAATAAACTACAAAGAGTTGTTAAACAAATAAACAAACAGTGATTCATTCAATCATGGATTTTAATATAAGGAAATAACAAAGTTTTCCATTTTGAACCAAAAACAGATTGAACAAAGTACTTTCTAAGTGATGTAAAGTTAGGGCCACTAAGTGTGAAGAGACATGGAAATCGATGTCCCCAGATCTGCATGGACAGAAACTAAGTAAAAAGTCGAATGGAATGCTACCGTTTTCAACCAGCACTTAACAGAGTAAAAATCATGCCACAGTTACAAAGTCCTGACTAGACCAGACCATGAATACTGCGTTACATTTTTGGAACCACATCTCATGAAGCAGATATTGGTTTTGGGAGGGACTGCAGCACAGGTTTACCAAAATGACTGCTGGACCTTAAGAGTTAAATTAGGAGGGATCAGACAAGCAAGGAATGATTCCATGAAATTTAGAAATTGATTTCATAGATACATACATGATATTAAAGGAGTTGATTGGACAAACATGACAAATGGTTTCTGTTTTCAGGTTGAAGCCATATTCTAATATGATAATGGGATGAGGCCATTCAGGCTATCAAATCTATGTTGGTTCTCAGAGCAATCTCATTAATCCCATTCCTGTAATTATTTCCCTGTAACCTATTCTCACTCACATACCAATCATCTCTTCCACCAAACCCTCTACTCAATTCTCCAACCGCCCATCTAACACTAGGGGGAATTTACAATAATTATTCACCAACCAGCA
This sequence comes from Pristis pectinata, assembly GCF_009764475.1. Classification (NCBI taxonomy): domain Eukaryota; kingdom Metazoa; phylum Chordata; class Chondrichthyes; order Rhinopristiformes; family Pristidae; genus Pristis; species Pristis pectinata. The sequence goes on along the minus strand of NC_067414.1, from coordinate 76,470,737 downwards.
CATCTTTGAGATGAGAGGTTGGGGGGGGGGGGGGGTGGATAATGAAGCACCTGGAGGAAACCCATGCAAACTACCTGCTTTGCCTCTGTGCTGCATTGAGACATAGTCTTAAAATCAAAGCTAGGTAGTTCAGTACTGAGATATAGAACTATCTCAGAGAGTGACAAAAACTTGGAACTCCCTTTTCTAAGTTGCAATTAGTGGCAGCTCCATCTTAATTTCAAATCTGAATTAATACATTTCTGTCAATGTTCTTAAAGGACACAAGGAAATTGCAGGTTTCTAGCATTAGATCACAGATTCACCATAATCTTGGTAATCAAAAGAACAAGCTTGAGTGGTATACAGTGAACTCCTGTTCCTATGTTCCAAAAAATTAAATACATGACATGCATCTACAGAAAAGGACTGTTGGGTGAAAGCCAAAATCTCTACAGAAGCAGGTTGAGACCGGTACAAATTATGCTCCAAATTCTTGAGATGAACCAAAGATAAATGATATTCAGACAAAATATTCCACACAACCAGTTATGTAACTCTAAACACAAGAAACTGCAGATACTGAAATCTAGAGCAAAAAAACGAGTTGCTGGAGGAACTCAGCAGATCAGGCAGCATCTGTAGAGGGAAATGAACAGTCAATGTTTCAGGTCGAGACCCTTCATCTGGACTAAAGAGTAAAGAGGAGAAAGCCAGTATTAAGAGGTCAGGGGAGGGCTGAAGCAAGAGCTGGCAAATGATAGGTGGATCCAAGTGCTGATTGGCAGATGGAGGTAGGTGGGTGAGGGTGGAAATAGTGACAGAGGCTGGGAGGTGCTCAGTGGAGACTACAAAGGACTGCAGATTATGCAATTCTGATGAGAAAGAGTGGCCCCAAATAAGGAATTAATGGTGGGGAGAAGATAGGGGACATGACAGGATGGGTGTGTGGATGAAGGGCAGATAGAGTAGGTGGAGGAAGGGGAAGAATCTGGGTGATAGGGAGCTAGGGAGTGGGGTGCTTTTTGGGAAGAAGGAGGTGTGTGAGAGAACCTGGGTAGATCAGAAGGAGAAAGGGACAGAGGGAGAGCAGGTTACCTGGAAATGGAGAACTCAAATGTTCATGCCATTGGGTTGTAGACTACCCAGGCAGAACACGAGGTGCTGTTCTTCTAGTTTATGTTAGCCTCACCCTGGCAGTGGAGGCAGCAGAGGACAAAAAGGTTGGTATGGGAATGGGAAGGGGAGCCCCACTGAACTTACCTCCTAATGCCTCAACTCTATTTTGTCGTCCCTTGTCCAGTCCCTTCCCACCAGTATCAGGGACACCTCACATGCTCTCCACCACTTTAACAACTTCCAATTCCCTGATACCCACTGTTGCATCTTTACCATGAACGTCTGGTCCCTATTCCCCATCAGTAAGGCTCTCCGCTTCTTTCTGGAACATATACCCAACCAATTCCCCTCTACTAATGCTCTCCTCTGCCTGACAGAACTAGTTCTTACCCTCAACAACTTCTCTTTTAATTCCTCTCACTCTCTACAAATCAAAGGTGTAGCCATGGGCACTTGCACAGGCCCCAGCTCTGCCTGCCTTTTCATTAGCTACATGGAGCAGTCTGTGTTCTGAAAGTACTCTGGCACTACTCCCCGACGACATCAACACTTATACTGGTGCTGCCTCCTGCACCTGTGCGCAATCCGTCAATTTCATCAATTTCGCGATCAACTTCCACCTTGCCCTCAAAATCACTTGGACTATTTCTGACGCCTCTCTCCCCCTTCTTGGTCTCTCTGTCTTTATCTCAGGAGACAAACTATCCACTGATATTTACTACAAACCCACCGATTCTCACAGCTACCTAGACAGTCTTTGATAAGGAATCTTATTAATTTCTCTCAGTTTCTCTGTCTCTACCACATCTGTTCTACTCCACTCCAGGACATCTGAAATGCCCTCCTATTTCAGGAAATGTGTCTGCCCCTAGCCCCCCTCTAACTGTGGTTGATGGAGCCTTGACCTGTATCTCCTCCATTTACCACACTTCCACTCTCACCCAGTCTCTCTCCAGACAAAACAGGGATAGAGTTCCCTTTGTCCTTGCCTTTCATTCCACCAGCCTCCACCGTCCAGCATATCATTTGACATTTCTGCCAGCTGTAACTTGATCCCACCACTGGTCACATCTTCCCCTCCCCAACCCTTTCCGTTTTACATAGACACCAGGGCTCCTTGATTCACTCATAACCTCCCCTTCCCCAGGCACTTTCCCCTGCATCATAGGAGGTGTGTAACACCTGTCTCTACACTTCCTTTCTCACCTCCATCCAGGGACCTAAATAGCCCTTCTAGGTGAGGCAGAGATTCACATGCATCTCTTCTAACCTCGTCTACTGCATTCGTTGCTCTTGATGTGGCCTCCTCTACATTGGTGAGATCAAGCAAGGACTAGGCAACTGCTTTGCAGAACACCTGCACTCTGTCTGCAATGGCCATCTTAAGCTCCCGGTTGCATGCCATTTTGATTCTTCTTCCCATTCCCATCTGTCTTCAACCTCTTCCACTGCTAGGGTGAAGCCAAACGCAAACTAGAAGCCTGTGTAGTCTACAGCCCAATGTCATGAACACTGAATTCTTCAATTTCAGATAACCCACTCCCCCCCATCCTTTTTCTCTCTCCTGGCCTACTCAGGCACTCTCATACATCCTCTTTTTTACAAACCCCATCACCCCCACCCCAATCCCCTTATCACCCACTTTCTTTCCCCTCCCCATCTACTTCATCTGCCGATCCATCTACGCACTCTTCCCACTGGGTCCTCTATCCCCCTCCACCCACTGTTCCCATCTGCCCACCACATCTCCCTGATTTGGTTCCACTCTTCACCCTCGTTTCTAATCAAATTCCATCATCTGCAGCTCTTTGTTGTCTCCACTCATCACCTCCCGGCCTCTGTCACTGTCTCCACTCTTACCGCACCTGACTCCATCCACCACTCAGCCCCTCTTCACCTGGATCCATTTGCCAGCCCTTGCCTGACCCATTCATCTAACCTCTTTATACTGGCCATCTCCTCTTTATTCTCGGTCCAGATGGAAGCGTCCTGAGCTGAAACGTCAACAGTCCATTTCCCTCCACAGATGCTACCTGACCTACTAAGTTCCTCCAGCAGCTTGTTTTTTTTTGCTCCAGTAATGCAATCCCCTGACCACACAAAGCAAATATTGAACTAAATGACATCTAACCTTCCACTGTCATTCTAAAGATATGCTGTCATATTAAAAGCTCTGCTTTTAAATGAGACACTAAATGGATGCTCACATGGTTCCACTTCAACAGAAGAACTCTCTCAATCTTTGACCAGAACCCCTTCTGCGACTATGAGCTCAAAACCTACATAATTGATCAATGCAGTTTTGGGGTATTTGCCCTCTGCAAAATAGAGCATAGAAAAACTACAGCACAATTCAGGCCCTTCGGCCCACAAAGCTGTGCCGAACATGTCCCTACCTTAGAAATTACTAGGTTTACCCGTAGCCCTCTATTGACATCTGGTTGACATTTTCTTACACATTAGTGTATTTCGAAGTAATTTACCACAGATGAAACAGTATGCACTATTTTGTAGACTAATAAAGGCCTTGTGACCTTTTTATAGGTTTTCATTTCATATCTTGCCATGAATGACTGTTGGCACACGAAGTGCAAAATCTCCTGTTTCAAACAAACGAAATTGCCCGCAGAATCAATAGCTGAATTTTCAAGAAAAAAATAAAATTCTAGTAAATATAGCAATGATTTACACTTACACATCATTAAGCAGTTTGTTTTGTGAAATAGTTATGTATCACGCTGACTGGAAGGGATTGGTTTATAAAATATGTTGAATTACATTGATAGTCAAGCATCAAAAATTTAATGAAGATCAAAAAAAATGTAGGAAATCTGTGATGCTGCCTGACCTTTTGAATAATTTCCAGAATTTTCTGTCTTTGTCAAAAACTAAATGTTGCTTTTCATAAATTTATGTCAATTCACAACAATGGAAAAGACATTTTGCACCAACATTTTTGAATTATATTGAGCAAGGTATTGCTCCATAATAGCTACGTCAACAATACTACTTACATTTCATTCAAGGTTACAATGGAGAAGCATCCCAGTTCACTTAAATGCTAAGAAATCTACTCAGTGGCTGCTAGCCAGCAACCTGAAGTAACTCTTAAGTTGTGGATCGCTGCCACCTCTCTCAACTTGCTGGTATGGGTGAGGGAAAGAAAAACTGCTGAGAAAATGAGAGAAAAAGGCACTCACAGTGTGTTGAGGTGCTTCAAACGCCTGAAGGCTCCGAATGGAATATCTTTGATTTTATTGAATCGCAAATCCCTGATTAGAAACACAAAAACAGAAAAAGGGGATCAATCATAATTAGTGGATTGTCATTAGGAAATTATACAACTTTATGAAACAATGTATTTCATGTAATTTCCAAAAAAATAGGAATTATAAAAACTTGCTGCCTATTCCTTACTGCTCCCTTATCTATTCATAATCCAGTTTTGAAGAGCTGCAAATATGCATTTGTACCTCAGCATGAATGCAAGTGCAACAATGTAAAGGAAACTGCACGAATTTAATTCAAAACCAAATCTCAATGAAGTAATTCTCAATATTTCGTAGTAATTTTGCCTATATTGTACACCTAGACTATTTCTAACAGAAGACATTTGAGCAATGAGACTTAATCTTAATTCACATAGTTCAAATCTTTTAGAATCGTGGCCAAAAAATGTAATCATGGTTCAGCATTGTGTTAACGTAAATTCAAAGGAAAGTGAGCACTGTCACCATGCTCTCCATGGCAAAACAAACCAAACCAATCAAAGGACAACTTCAGCACGTAACAGCATCCAGCTGTGAGGTGACATTAACCCCAAATTATTTTAGTCAGTGGAATTTATTGGTCACGTCAGTTTCAAATGTGTCTAGGCAATCCCAAAATAAGACTCCAGACTTCCGATTAACTGATGCAATGCATGATTAATGAAGGGAAATGCAATCCATCAGTAACTGAGGTTGTGGGAAAATGGTGAAATTGGCCAGGAAGCAAGACATGTTGCATGATAAGCATTTAGATGGTTGAATGATTCACAGGACACCACACACGAATGCCAAAAGCCAGAGAGACTTGTGTTCTTCATAAAGGACAAAGTGCATCATACGAATTAAACAAATATTTGCTGATCACGATACCTTTTTGACCAGTATTGGCTGAAAATGGTTTGTCAGAAAAGAGATTTTCTGTCCTGAGGGCAACAAGTCACTTTTAACTACTTAAATACCACTTGACTAATGGTTGGTAAACAGGAGAACAACCAAAGTATTTTTACAGAGTTCCATTTGTAAACAGAACATGTGGGAAGCAATGGTATTTTAACAAAACATTAAGACTGCTGGATTTGCCTCAGAACCCAAGCACACGCCGGTGAAGCTCTCCCGCTCACAGCGATTCCCTTTGATGATCTCCAAATGAACTGCTTACACAGACTTTTTGCACCTGTTGGGTTCGGTCTATCGGTTTGCGGGGGGCCCCGATGGTAGCCCCCACCACTCCCCTCACCATTACAGAATATTTCTTCCAGTGATTCCCGACGGGGTGGGTGCTTCAGGAGCTGGCACTTCCCTTCTTACAACTTGACCTCACCCCGCAGCCATCCAGTCGGCCGAAAGAATGTTGGTGCAGACTTCAAAACGACCACACTCCCACCTTTCCAGTCAGCTACAGTGACTGCGGGAGCAACTGGTACCCAGGGGTCACAGTGACCACCATCAGCGGCACTGCTAAGCTGGGAGCTCCCTGGACCCACTGGGTCTGCGGGCACCGTGCCTACCTGTGGCTCCCTACGAGCTGGTACGGTTGCTGCTTCCCAGCATTTGTGGTGCCCTACATCCATGCACTTGATGACCTCGGGGAGCACCCAGCATACAGCGGCTACCGGCACAAAAGAGTCATCACGGAAGCCGAAAGGTTCCGGATGATTGCCTTTCCCATGTACGGCACAGCTCGACTGTCCCGAGAAATCACAAGGATGACCAGCATGCTCGAGACAGTGGCTGACGAAACCAAAATGTCACTGCAACGTACCAGGTATGCCCTGACACAGACAACAGCAGAGCTGGCTACCATCAGGCTGATGGCCCAGGACTACCTACTCGCTGTAGAAGGCGGAACCTGTGCAGTGGTCAGGAAGGAGTGCTGTACCTTTATCCCAAATGCGTCCAGCAACATCATGGACCTGGCTACTCACATTGGGGACTCAGTAACTAAAATTCAAAAGGCAAGGGACCAGCTCCTCCAGCAAGACACCTCATGGGGAAACTGGTGGCCATTTGGGTCTCAGGGGGGATGGTGGGCAACTATTGTCCACTGGGCCACCACCCTCGTTTTAGTTGTAATAGCAGTCTGCATTTTGTGCTGTGCATGCCAACTTATTAGAACCATTTCTGCCTTCCATTAGGTACCGCACACTGACGCATATTTATGTTAGCTTAGTTGTAGCTATCCCCATGATTGACAAGTGGTATAACTTCCAAGGGGTGGAATGTAGTATGAAAGGCCAGGGGTCAGATGGCAGTGACAACACTACTGACCCCCATGGTCGGATGATAGCATTGCCTATCGAGTCGGAAGCTACACTACTGTCAATCAAGGGTCCAGCTCTGCCCCACCCTTCAAGAGCACACCTAAGGATTGGCTTGTAACTCACCTTTGTTCTTGACTCAGAATCATTGGCTTGTTTGAATTACCTGAACGGGCTCCACCCAGCTACAGACCCAAAAAAGATGGTACATGTGGGCAGTTCTCTCTCTTTCCGATTGCTGGCGGGGTCGAGATCACAGGTGAGAGGCTGCACTTCCACAGGGGTCTAGGAGCATCCTAAGTAGATTCCCAGTAGCGTAGAGCCATTGTTTGTCCAGATTCAGGGGGTTCAGACAACGTATTTGTTCATTCCCTGATCATTTGTACTAGCGTGTGTGTGTGTGTGTGTGTGTGTGTGTGTGTGTGTGTGTGTGTGTGTGTGTGTGTGTGTGGGGGCATGTGCACTTCACCCTTGTTGTGACTCCCCCCACGATTCACGATCACCCGAGTGCGAGTGTGCATTTGTTCCTTCTCATTCTGTTCCCGCGTCTGTCTTTGTAAATAAAATTCTCCTTTTGAAGTACAAAGACTGTGTGTCCAGATATCTCTATCTTTAAGATCCAAAAGGACCTTTCTCATAACAATTTAAGTGAAACGTTTTCATTGCATACAATGGAATTAAGATGATTCAGTTACTGAAATACACCATTAGCCTTCTGTCTCAAGGTCAAAACACATTTGCCAGTTTGTGAAGAGCTGAACTGATGTCCCAAACCAAAGTTCTTTACCCCCACAGATTAGAGGCTCAGTCTCTGCAAAGTACACCAGCATTCAACCTCTAAATACTAGTATGTGGGATATGCTAGCGAGCAAACTCCATGTACTTAACAGGCACTTTCTATCTATTATTTTAGCAAACATTTATCCATTTAAAATAAGCTGATTGTTTACTTTTTCTTTTTATTCCAGGCATCAGAGGAGTGGCAGATTAAATTAATATTACTTTGATAGGAGAATGGATAGTACTTCAGGATTTAACATAACCAAAGCCATGAACCGAAACAGTGCAGCTACCTTAAGCTCAAAGGACAACTTGGTTAGCTTGATCTCTCGCTTTATCTGTCCTCTCCCCCCACAACCCAAGTGGAGGAAACACTGTATATTGGATTGATTGCTTCTGTAAAAGCACTTTCATATGAGAAGACATTTCCACCTATGAAGGCCATGCTGACATTTTCTAAGAGTAATCTAATTAAGCTCATTTCTGAGCTGTTTTCTCACAGCCATTTCTGAAAGGCGAGATTAAATCCATTTCCACCACTCTTTGAGGCAGCCATTAAAAACATAGCTCAATGCTTTATAGTTGTTCTCAAATCTCATATATTCCTCATGGCATAGAAAGAAGCCATTGAGCTTACAAGTCTATACTGGCTCTCAGAGCAACCCCATTCGGTTCTCTGTAACCTGTTGTCTCTCACATGCCCATTAACTCTATCCCCCACCCCAGCCAATGCTCTTGCCACCTGCCTGGACTTGAATTTACACAGGCAGTTAACATACTAATCAACACATAATTGGGAAAGCAGACCACATGTCAGATATCCATGTGGTCATAAGAACATGCTAACTCCACACAGACAGCTGACAAGGTCAGGATTCAGCAGGTCTGTTGGAGCTTTGAAGACAGCAACATTACCAGTCATCAGTGAGTGTGGAAACTGCTGGTCGAAGAGGTTACCGAGAACAAGTAGATGTACCTCCCTATTTACCACATTTTCTAGCAATGCGCCATCCAGAGGTTTTGAAATTGTGCCCTGTACAGCAAAGTCCAAGTCATTCACATGTACTGATGATACCAGCACTAGTTTCTGGGGTACCTTCCTCCAACCCGGAAAAACAGCTGCTTGTTACTACTCTGCATTTTGCCCTCGAGCTAGTGCTATATGTTTCTTATCTTTTATGAAACTCAACTAAAGTCAAACTCGACTTTATTGTCATATACACAAGTACATGTGTGCACAAGTGCAATGAAAAACTTACTTGCAGCAGCATCACAGGCACACAGGCATATAAGCAGCATTCACAGGAAAAATACAAATTAAACTCTAAGGGGATCTAAGAGGAGGTGCTGGAACTTTTGGAAAGCATCAAGTTGGATAAGTTGCCGGGACTGGAGGAGATGTACCCCAGGCTGCTGTGGGAGGCGAGGGAGGAGATTGCGGAGCCTCTGACGATGATTTTTGTATCATCAATGGAGACGGGAGAGGTTACGGAGGATTGGAGGGTTGCGGATGTTGTTCCCTTATTCAAGGAAGGGAGTAGAGATAGCCCAGGAAATTATAGACCAGTGAGTCTTACTTCAGTGGTTGGTAAGTTGATGGAGAAGATCCTGAGAGGCAGGATTTATGAACATTTGGAGAGGTATAATATGATTAGAAATAGTCAGCATGGCTTTGTCAAGGGCAGGTCCTGCCTTACGAGCCTGATTGAATTTTTTGAGGATGTGACTAAACACATCGATGAAGGGACGTAGTGTATATGGATTTCAGCAAGGCATTTGATAAGGTACCACATGCAAGGCTTATTGAGAAAGTAAGGAAGCATGGGATCCAACGGGACATTGCAGTGTGGATCCAGAACCGGCTGGCCTGCAGAAGACAAAGAGTGGTTGTTGACAGGTCATATTCTGCATGGAGGTCGGTGACCAGTGGTGTACCTCAGGGATCTGTTCTGGGACCCCTACTCTTTGTGATTTTTATAAACGACCTGGATGAGGAAGTGGAGGGATGGGTTAGTAAGTTTGCGGATGACACCAAGGTTGGAGGTATTGTGGATTGTATGGAGGGCTGTCAGAGGTTACAGTGGGACATAGATAGGATGCAAAACTGGGCTGAGAAGTGGCAGATGCAGTTCAACACAGATAAGTGTGAAGTGGTTCATTTTGGTAGGTCAAATATGACGGCATAGTATTAATGGTAGGACTCTTGGCAGTGTGGAGGATCAGAGGGATCTTGGGGTCCGAGTCCATAGGACGCTCAAAGCAGCTGCACAGCTTGACTCTGTAGTTAAGAAGGCATATGGTGTATTGTCCTTCATCAATCGGGGAATTGAATTTAGGAGCCAAGAGGTATTGTTGCAGCTATACAGGACCCTGGTCAGACCCCAGTCAGACCACACTTGGAATACTCAGTTCTGGTCGCCTCACTACAGGAAGGATGTGGAAGCCATAGAAAGGGTGCAGAGGAGATTTACAAGGATGCTGCCTGGATTGGGGAGCATGCCTTATGAAAACAGGTTGAGAGAACTCGGCCTTTTCTCCTTGGAGCGACGAAGGATGAGGGGGGACCTGACAGAGGTTTATAAGATGATGAGAGGCATTAATCGTGTGGCGAGTCAGAGGCTTTTTCCCAGGGCTGAAATGGTTGCCACAAGAGGATATAGGCTAAAGGTGCTGGGGAGTAGGTACAGAGGAGATGTCAGGGGTGAGTTTTTTACTTAGAGGGTGGTGCGTGCATGGAATGGGCTGCTGGCAACAGTGGTGGAGGCGGATACGATAGGGTCTTTTAAGAGACTTTTGGATAGGTACATGGAGCTGAGAAAAATAGAGGGCTATGGGTAAGCCTAGTAATTTCTAAGGTAGGGACATGTTCAGCACAGCTTTGTGGGCCGAAGGGCCTGAATTGTGCTGTAAGTTTTCTATGTTTCTAAACATACATTACATACAATTTTTATGAGAAAGAACACAATTAGAACAAAAAAGTCAATTTTAATGCAAAGTGATCATAATGTAAAGCAAACTGCACCTAAACAACTTTTCATAAGGTAGATCCTGGAAGTTTCAGGCATTCACCAAAATTCATCTTGTGGCTCCACCAAAGAAATAAAAATTGGCATCCTTGAGCTATTTTCAGTCCAGACAATTTAAACCATTACTAGAATTCTCCTTTCTGTACAGTTGTTTAAAATTATTCAGAACTCCGGAAATTTTGCCTCCAGTTCAACAATGAGGGAAGTTCAATTTGAAAACATGTCAGTGTATTCCAAACTGTAGTGAAAGTTTCTAACTAAAGTTTGAAAGGACAACAAACCTCATCAACAGAACGGGTCTCAAATTAAATACTTTTTTTTAATGAAAATGAAGCAAAACTGGCAAGGAAAGAAGTGCATCTTGGGTGCTAAATGTGTGCAAGAAAATCAGCCCCTGGTTGTACTCGCCTTCACACATTGAGTTTTAATAAGTTCAATGAAATTCAGTGCAGGATGCAAATACAGCCAGTGACTGACAGTCTCACATGTATTAAGTACTGATGATCAAAGTGGTGTTTCTCCACCCATCTCTATTGTACAGAACATATTAAATGGATTATCTCCATAATAGCATGAAACCATCACAGAACTAAACAGCAACAACAGCATTCGACTCATTGCACCTGTACCATCTCTTCAACAAATCTTACAAATTAACCATCTAATTAACCATCTAATTTTCATACAAAAATGTTTTAGAATCTGTAGTCTGTTATTTCTCCCACCCCATGGAAATGAACAAGCCTACTGACTTTTGTAAATTTACTTTCCTGCAGTTTTGTCTAGTTAGTCCCCAATCAGGTTGTAATGTTCATCCAGCAATTTACATGGAGTCATCTTAATATCAAATGGAGCAAAGTAGTGCATAAGCGAGACACTGTCCAAACTTGCAATAAGTGAAACACTGTTGACAGATGTTGGAGTGAATGACAACCTTATGTCATGCTCTATATACTATCCAAGATTTCATCCTGTCTAAGGTCCACAAAAAACAGAAACATGGCATGCTATGTGTGCTCCATCAATGCTTCGTGAGTTGGTATTTTGCAGTTCTGAGCAATTGATGTCTATTATTCAAGACACAACTACTAGTAATACTGATATTCTAGTTGGCAAAAATGTGGCAAGTTATTTCTTGCAGAAAAATGCATCACCAAATCAATATACAGTATCTGATGCAAAAAAAAGGTTTAGACAGAAAGACACTTGTACCAAAGGCAAGTCTTAACACACATTTGTGCAACCTCTGTTCAAAATCCAGACATGGATAGATCAATCAACCCAAAGCTGAACTTTTCACTAACCTTAGTGACCAAAATTAGAAACACAACCTGTGGCTGGATCAGATCACCGCATTATTTGGTCATGACTTCTTCCACAGTGTATCCTACTGCCTTAACTGTAATGGCTTTCTTGACTGTTGCTCTGCATTGTTTGTGGCTGCTGAGCAACATCCACCAAGTCTGTTTCTAATGTCCTCATCTGTTTTCTTACCATTTATGGACTATTTGATTCATCTATTTTAACTTAGCATAAAGCATGTTACTTTGATATCAAAATTTATTAACAGCTGCTGTTGCTCTGCCCATCTATTGCCCACCATTTCTCACCAGCACCCATTGTCCACTGCCCCTCCTAGCTTCATAATATCTGCAGATCTGAACATGTATCTGTTGTGATGACTCAGCCTGCAATGTTCAGTTCTTGTTAGCAATGGCCTGAATTTCTGACTCCAGTAAGAATTTTATAAATACTTTCCATATACTGTGGAATATATTTACCTAGTCTCAATGAATATCTGGTTCCATTTCCTTTGAGGCAACTGATGATAGATCAGTAAAGTTTACTCAAGTCTAGATCCATCAGATTAAAAACTCTTTTGCTGAAGGCACTTCTGTATCCTGTATATCAAACATCCCACTTCCCCCCAACACTGCATCCCTGCCCCATCATTGGCTCTTCCCCCACCCCCGCCATACCCACCTCCATCTCCTTCCCAACCTCTGCACAAAGTATGGTCTAGAAGGTGTTAAAATGCTTCGCATGTGGTTAAATATCAGGCTAAAGAGTTCCTTTTCCTGCATGATTTTCACCAGCTAATTACATCGTGATATTCTGGCATTGTTGATTTTTGACTAATCTTTCACACTTCTGTGACCATGTAGTTGAGTATTAGAATTTCATCCAGTAATTTGAATCTCCAATCTGTCAGAAACTCCCTTTGAACGAAAAAAATTTGCTTCAAGTGCATTCCAGTCTTAACTATTAAATGGAAAGCCACAGAAGTCTGAGGAAAGACCAGCATCATTGTCATATTCCTGACCTTGATCTGATGGAGCAAAATTGAGAGTCTCCTTCTGACTTCTTTCTACTAAGAGAACATTTTAACTTCATTTCTCTGGTGATGACACCATGATAAAATGGCTCAAAGCTTGTGACACATGAGTAAAAGTTGGTCAAAAAGACAAGTACTAATAAGTGTCTAAGGAGAAGGGATTTGAGCAGTGGAAGAGTGTAAACAGGGAATTACAGAATGCAGGTCCTAGCCTACCCAATACTGATAAAAATTATGGTGCAAGCCATCAGAAATCACAGATGATTGAGGCAGAAGAGTTTGGAAGGCTGTATCCATAAAAGGAAGCTGCAAACAAAGAATCTGAAAATCTGGGTGCAATCAAAATAGCAAAATATAGGGCAGCAGAAATAGGGAGGGCACAGTCAGCAGCATTTAGGATGGGGGTAAAGGGTGGGAAGCTGGCTGGTTGACCACAGGAATAATTCAATCCAGGAGGAGAGCGTGTGAACTGAAGTAGGGAGCGGGAATAGGTTGAGCTAAGTCAGTGGCAATAGACCGCTCTGAAACTGAAGAGAATATGGGGTCAGCAATTCGGCCTGAGATCAAATGGGCATTGTAAATCATCTGGTTCAGTACCCAACAACAGTCAGAGATCAAGTGCAATTCCCAGCTACGGAAAAGAGTTCATCAGTGGTCTTAAGGCAACAGCTTCAGTCTTCCCACGTTTTAACTGGATTAAACTTCTACTCATCCTATATACACAAGCAGTCTTACAAATTGGAGACACTGGAAAATTGGTTGAAACAAAATCAATGGCAAGACAGACTTAGATGTCGCCAGTAGAGATTTGGATTTGAGTGGATTAGAATGTAGATGAGAAATAGGAAGAAGGCAAAGAATGGATCTTTGGGGCACGAGTGGAAATAGGAAACAATGCAGGAAAGTAAACCAGACAGTGTAAGTTTACATAGTCTTTCACAGCATACACATATTGTTAGTACTTATTGTCCATTCCAAATTCCCTTGAACTGAGGAGAGAGTTAACAGTCAACCACATTGGTGGGTTTAGAGTTTCATGTAGGCCAGACTGAATATGGATGACATAACACCTCCAGAATGCACTTGATCAAAACATCTCTCTCCAAGAGTGGGAGTTTTATTTCCAAGATAGCTCCCTTAACACTGTTCACATGCTGGATCCAACTCAGACACTACTTCATGATCGAGCGGTTCAACATCCCGACTTGCAGAGATCATTTGATTTACAAGACAACTTCACACTGAATCACCAACAACTACACATTTCTTGGTTCCACAGAAGTCCATTATGGTTGCTACCTCCCTCTTATGCAAGTTCAACTTGATGGGTTGGTAAATAACAAGAACATGCTCCTAGCGCTTGAAACAATGTTCTTTCTAACCAATGCCATGATAGGATAAATTGCCCATCATTGATAATGCTACATGAGGAATTGCTGCCAATAACACTGAAAGTTACATATGAACTGCTACTATGGTTAAGGATCTACTGACTAAAAACTGATGGAATTTCTTGAATCCAGGTGCTATTCTCAAAGCTTCTGCCTTGATTTGCAAAGTGGAAGACTACAAGGCTGAGTCTCAAGGGTACAGTTGAGACCAGTCTGATTAATTGCTCTCACTGCAATAGTCATCACATACCACTGTGCTATTGGTTTAGAAGAGTCATGAGGTTCCAGTTGGCAAAAAAAAGGTTACATTTTGATGGCCTGAAGATCCAAGGCCAGGACAAGGAACAAACGCAATTTTGCTGGCAATTCAAAATGACAACAAATGAGTATTTTGGAGCATCTGCTGATCATCTGCCAAAGACTTGGCAGACAGATGAGACAAGTCACGCATAACTGACCACCAGAAATTACTTGCAACGGCATAAAATAGCCTTCCAAACCTTCTTCCAATTTTTGCTTTAAGGCATAATTGTACTGTGAACATATGTGGATATTAAAGAAGTATTCTTCACCTGATAAAGTAGTTGCCCAAAAATACTGGCAGTTTATAATTGTAAGAATGGCTAAAAAGGGTCACATTCATTCTATTGGATGTCACCATAGAAACTATTTAGAGAATTAAAAAGATGTCATTCAAGAAACTGAGGTTTAATAAGGAACTCATGAAGTTACCCAATCCCAGAGAACAAAGCAGAAACTGAAAAGCAAGTGAAAAGGCACCTCAACATCTCATGGATCTGATCAAATCACTTGGAAGCTCTGTTACAACCTGAATATTTGGAATTCAATTTAGTTTCAGCCTCATGATGACAAGACAAATTGTAAAAATTGCACTCAAAATAGAGTACTGCCAAAAAAATCATAAGGTAGTCTGTATCTAAAACACTAGGTCAAATTAAAGCCAGCTACTTGTATAAGCAATTTCAAGGTTAATTTAAACTTCCCTTCGTAAACCAATATCTTAGCTTCGGGACAAAACTGTAGATTAACTTCACAACCTTTACACTAAGATTTCTTACAAAGGGAAAGTTAAATAACTGAAGTAATGGCTACCATAACATTTGGTAATTATATAAACAGATTATTAACAAATCTTTATTCTCATACTTCCTGTTACAATTTCTGGTCATGATTTAACAGCAGACATGAAAACTTAGAAAGAGAATCTTGTAATGTAAACAGTTGCCTCTATAATATAGTGAGGAGTTCAGATCAGTAAATGGTGCAAATGGATGAGGTTCTAAAGCTGATCTTCAAATCAGTCATCATCTTGTAGAATAAGAATAAACATGTATTCATCAACTGACACTTTGAGACATCATGGAGAAGTCACAAGCCAATTAAAACACAAAATGTGGCTGTGAAAAGCAAGATGGGAATACACAAGATCTGCTGAAAGTTCCAATTAAAAATACAGATCCAACTAGTTTCATTAAAATTAAATCACAGAGCACATTACAGTCAAGTGTTTTTAATATTCTAGAGGTCTGATAACAGAACCAAAATTTTAGGACTATTGATGATGAAGATGCTTTCCATTACTAGTCTATTAAAAACACAAAAGAAATCGTATAATCTCTGCTGAAGGTCAATAAACTACTCATGACAACTACTTTCAACAATCTTTACAACATGACCAACAAGTGCATTTCCAGTTTACTGCTCAGGGCCCAGTACAATGTTTTAGTTAAATTATTTGTCCCTTCAAGCCCAAGATAGCTCCCAGCATGCTGTTTCACAATTCTTTTTGAAGAGAATTCCTGTAACATTAAATTTTCAAATCACCTACAATAATGCACTTAAACCCAAATTCTCCAAAATAATTTCAACCTTTTCTGATGTACAGCAAATCTGCTTATGGCAAGCCAGAATTGAAGGATCATTACAAATGCTAATCTTTTTATTTGAAGCAAACGAGAGAAAGATAACTACAGGTTAGGCTCCAAATTTGCAAATTTCCATCTACAAATTTCCAGATGACACCACCGCAGCAGGCCGTATCTCAAATAACAATGAGTCAGAGTACAGGAAGGAGATAGAGAGCTTAGTGACATGGTGTCATGACAACAACCTTTCCCTCAATGTCAGCAAAACAAAAGAGCTGGTCATTGACTTCAGGAAAGGAAGCGGTGTACATGCACCTGTCAACGTCAACGGCGCTGAGGTCGAGAGGGTTGAGAGCTTCAAGTTCCTTGGAGTGAACATCACCAATAGCCTGTCCTGGTCCAACCACATAGACACCATGGCCAAAGAAGCTCACCAGCGCCTTTGCTTCCTCAGGAGGCTAAAGAAATTTGGCATGTCCCCTTTGACACTCACCAACTTCTACTGATGCACCAGAGAAAGCATCCTATCGGGATGCAGCACGGCTTGGTATGGCAACTGCTCTGCCCAGGACCGCAAGAAACTGCAGAGAGTTGTGGACACAGCCCAGCACATCACAGAAACCAGCCTCCCCTCAATGGACTCTGTCTATACCTCTCACTACCTTGGTGAAGCGGCCAGCATAATCAAAGACCCTACCCACCCAGGTCATTCTCTCTTCTCCCCGCTCCCATCAGGCAGAAGATATAGGAGCCTGAGCGCACATACCACCAGGCTTAAGGACAGCTTCTATCCCACTGTGATAAGACTATTGAATGGTTCCCTTATACGTTGAGATGGACTCTTGACCTCACAATCTACCTTATGACCTTGCACCTTATTGTCTACCTGCAATGCACTTCACTGTAGCTGTGACACTTTACTCTGTATTCTCTTATTGTTTTTACCCTGTACTACCTCAATGCACTGGGTAATGAATTGATCTGTACGAACAGTATGCAAGACAAGTTTTTCACTGTACCTCGCTACAAGTGACAATTATAAACCAATACCAAAATTTCATGAAATAGTTATAAATCTAGCAACATAAATAAATATTTAAAGCAAAAGAATAAAATAAAGGCTATTTAGGGTATCAGGTATTTTAACAGAGTGCAGCACAGGAACAGTACCTTCGGCCCACGAAGTCTGTGCCAACTATGATACCAATTTAAACTATTCCCATCTGCCTGCACAAGGGAATGGTCTATATCCTTCCATTCCCTGCTGTTCATATGCCTCTCTAAATGCCTCTTAAATTTTGCTATTGTATCTGCTTCCATCACCTCCCCTGGCGTTGTGTTCCAGATGCCTACCACACTGTAAAAAAAAATCTTGCCTTGTAAATCTCCTTTAAGCTTTCCCCCTCTCACCTTAAAGCTGGGCATTGTAGTATTTGACTTTTCCACCCTGGGAAAAAGACCATCTACCCCATCTATGCCTCTCATAATTTTATATACTTCTGTCAGGTCATTCCTGAGCCTCTGATGCTCTGTAGAAAACAATCCAAGTTGGTCCAACCTCTCCTTATAGCTAATACTCTCCAATCCAGGCAACATCCTGGTGAACCTCTTCTGCACCCTCCTCAAAGCCTCCACATTTTTCCTGTAACGTGGCGACCAGACCTGCACACGGTACTCCAAATGTGGCCTAACCATGATTCATGCACAAGATGTCCTAACTCAAATTCTTTCACTCAAGTCCTAAAAGATTTACCAAAATATTCTGAAAGGAAACCCATATAATTTGAAAAAACACAAAGCTAAACTTCAAAGTCAAAGTATGCCTTATCTGTTTAAATAAACTATATTCTTTCAGTATTTGATTACTGCTATCCTTTCTAGCTACTACTTTCACAGGTCTGGCAAGCCTTAATTTGTATGTTTTATCTTTTAATGCCCACCCGGCACCACCCTGACCCCCAGCACTTTGGGATCATTTTCTACTTTCCACAAGTTGCAATATAAAATAGAACTTGATGTTTTCTCGTAACATGGTAATCCTTAGCTGATCGTCTGTCCGGGAACATATCGGTGTTATTTATAAAAATGGTTTAAAGCAGCATTCCATTCATTGTTTTCACTCCAAGTTTGTCATGTAGAAAAATCAATTATACTTGTGTCCTCAAGATTCAGTCCAAACACCCTTCTTTCCTTATATGGCCTATTCCTTAACATGTGCGAATAAACTAAATTACAACTTTCTGAATATCTGCAATTAGAAAGTCAGTCAGCTCTGAAGTTGCTCACTATTTGAAGTCCCAAAGCCCATCTTGGGGGTCACACTTTCTAGGAATATGTCTTTTTGAAAGCAGGTCATACAAAGCAAACTCCCATCTTCAAGAGGTATCAATACCCCTCACTGCACATAGCGAATGAAAACTATAATTTTTTTTCTTGCAGAAGTGAAACTCGAAACCCAAATGCCTGTTGTTACAAGAAATTATTTTGATGATAGGATGTTATTGGATCTCCAGGGTATTACTTACTTACTGTTAATATTATTATTAATTTGCTGACAAAACTATTGCTCCACTTTAATACCTTCCAAGTATTAATGTTCTTTCATGCTTGTGGTGTTTTTTTTATAAAAAAGCTACGCACAATCAGAACATTTCGTTTAACAAAGCAAATTATCCCCCTCTTCACCCTGAGTGGTTGGACACCTTTGCTGCTATGCAGCAGTCTCCTTTAAGACTGCCTCATGCCTGCATTCACCTGTTACTGGAAAGCACGTGGGCTAACAAAGCTTTCCCCCTCCAACTCCATTTTTCAACAGGAAAATAACACAGAGTTCTTGTTGTTTCGGTACTAATGCTTGGCAAAGGGCAAGGTTCAATTGTGAATGAAGCAACCTTCCAACTCTTAACCTGTGACCTTAAATATCAATATTTTAAATTACACACCAGTATTTAATATGTGTTTAGTAATAATGCTGAGGTAACAAAGGTTTGACTTGACAAAAATGGTTTAAGTCACTTGGGATATAAACCAGGGTGAATAAGCAACCTAAACATGTAGAAAAATTAAAAACATACACTAAAATAGTTATTTGTCCACTCTTAAAAATAGAACATGATAATCCTGCAATCAGAACATGCAGATATTAGTACTTGGTTCATTGACCATCACGAAGTAGCTATCTCCAACCAAACCCCGGAATTCTTTCCCATGACTTCATAGGAATGCCATTCTGCTGCTTCATTATCACTTTGAGAAAGGGGCTTACTTTTCTGCAACTACTTTTTAAAAACCTCCTCCTGTCTTTCCTATTTCTAGTGTTACACCATAACTACTAGGTTGAAACCAAGGCCTTCTAGCAAGCTCTTCAGTGACGATGTTTTGAGCTTTTGACACTTCAACAGTAGGGAGACAATGTTGATGGCTGTTAGACCTCAAATCACTCAAACTTTTTGCGGCTGTAACACTATCTGTTCAGTATTTTCCAATTGTGTGCCAGCTCTCAGCAGTTGTTTAGATAAAGATTGATTCTGTTTTATGTCAGGTCTTCGCAAAGCACATAGTAATATGCTTCAGTAAGTTGCTGCTGTACACTAAGAGGGCCAGAGTTTCTTTGCACAAACGTGAAAGCGCATTACACCAGTTTCAGAAACAATTGAATAGAACACTGCAACGTTGTTGCAGCCAGAACCTTAGAAACTTCAGTAAATTTCCTACAAGCGGCCTAGTACAAAACTAGTCTAATGAAAGCACCATTTCTTCAAGTCACACAAAAATAATCTTTAAACTGCATTAAGCAACTAATTTAATGCAGGCTGACAGATGACCTGAGCAATTATTTGGAGGTCTAAATCTGACAAGGACATTATTTTTCAGTGGACTTACTCCAAACCGAATCTTACTCCAGTGAACTACAATGGACATGGACCAATACATACTATAAAAATACATTTCATTCCTTCACAAGTAGAACTTTAGAAAAACTAAAACCCGATCGGTATAAACTGTGCCAGAAATTCCATTGGTTCCTTTACATCCCTGACCACAACAGTAATCCAAAACAGACTCCAGCAGGTCCTCCCGTTATCCACTTCCAAACACAGCCACCTCCAGCTTCTACTTTCAGCTTGAAATTTCAATGCACTACATCTATCTTTCCTCATTTCTTTATGACATAGGAGACCACCATTCAGGCAATTGAGACTTACGGCAGCTCACAGAGCAATTATATGACCCCACTAATCTTCTCTGTAACTTTTTCCCATCAAGTCCAGTGTAATTCTACCAATCTACCATGGCCATTTAATCTTCTAACCTGTACATCTTAGGGATGTGGAAGGAAACCCACGCATTTACAGGGACAATGTGCAAGCTCCACACAGACAGCACTGGAGGTTTAGTTTCAGCTAGATTCATGAGTCAGTAGCTATGCAGTGGAATTCACAACAAGCACTAAAAATTCCATTTGGTCTTGGCAATATTTAGTTGGAAGTTTCTGCTTATCCAGTGCTGGCTATTGGGATAACCTCCAGACAACTGAGAAGCAGTAGAGGTGGTAGTGAGGCAGAGCTAGCTGTTCCCAGCATATGTGTGAAACTGTATAACAGACAAATAGAGTCATAGAGCTATGCAGCACAAAACAGGCCCTTTGGCCCAACCTGTACATGCAAACTAAGGTGCCTTCCTGAGTTAGTCCCATTTGCCTGCATTGGATCCATATCCGTCTAAACCATTCCTATCTGTGAACCTCTCTAAATGTGTTTTAAACATTGTAACTGTATCTGCCTCTACCACTTCCTCTGGCAGCTTGCTCCATGTACCCACCAACCTCATAGAAAAACTTGCCTGCTCAAGTCCCCTGTAAATCTTTCCCCTCTTACCTTAAAATCTATGTTCTCTAGCTTTAGACTCCCTTACCCTGGGGAAAAAACTGTGACTATGTACTCTATATATGCCCTTCATGATTTTATAAACAGCTAAAGGTCACCGCTCGGCCTCCTTCACTCCTGGGAAAAACAGTCTCTGCCTATTCAGTCTGTCCTTATTATAAGCTCTCTAGTCCCAGCAACTGAAAGTGAAAGCAAATAGCTTGCAATTTTATCCACAAATATTATTTAAAAGAGTATCCTTCCTCAGGAAGGCAAGAGGAGAGAAGGAAGTGAGTGAAGTAAAGAGAAGACAGACAAGATAGAGAAACAGAGAGAGAAATAGATATTTATTGATATGTACTGATCAGCAGAAGAAAATGTTATGGTCAAAATAACACTGAATGTAACTTGCAATCATTCTCGAACTGTATCCGAGGCTGTTACTTGACTTGAAAGGCTAAAACAAAGAAGAATTGGACTCATGTGGTAAGGCAATGAATTCCAGAAATGGAAAACAGCCTACAGCAGGTTAATAATTAGAGAGAATGAAAAGGTTTAAGAATTGCTTTCTTGAACAGGGAAAGATAATGCTAGTCTTAACAGAGGTGGTTGCAAGGGCAGGCAGTGTGAAAACAATGGAAGGAGTTTTGCTAAAAGTTTAGGTGACCAGTAGCTAGGATAGAGTAAGAAAGACAACTCTGACCTGAAGGGAAGACACAGCAAAGGCCAAGAAGCTCAAGTCCTTAGATGCTCTCAGAAAAAGATGGAACACAGGAGACAAAACAACAGCAGATTTATGGATGGCTTCACAAGAAATCCTCAATTCCAGTCTCAATTGATGGTGAAAATAAGTCATCTCATATATGAATCTGTCAAACTGTTTCAGAAATTTTACGTATTATTTGAAAGGTTACACAAATCTAGTGCACAAACTACTGAGAATCAATTACATTTTCAATACAATTCCAGTATATTGATGGATCTAATCTTATACTTCAAAAACAGAATTACTCCTACTTCTCATGTATAAAACTGACTAACCTTGATGGTCCTCTTCTGGACTCTACTATTTACCTTACATTTAGATGATTGCCACCTAATCTTGTAACTTATTTACCTTACATTTAGATGATTGCCACCTAATCTTGTAACTATGTCACCTTGTTGGAGATTCTCCCACTAGTGGAAACAACTCAATATCTACCCTGTCATGCCCCGTCGTTATCTGTTCAGCCAAGGCCTCACTGCTGACCCGTGCAGTTCATAACATGAACCGTGTGGCTCCTCTGTCTATTTTTTGGATAGCAGTGCAGGACACAGTAAAGGGAGAGAAGGAGAAAAAGAGACACCCCACCAACAAACTCCAGCATTTTGAATTGTAAACTGCAGGCTGGTCACAACTCCATGTTGAGGCACTGTTCTTAAGTATGCTAAAAGAAACACTTTGTAACCTAATTGTACGGAACAACGAACAAGAGGATAAAAGTGAGTTTTGGCTCATTTTCTCAAAAAAACATTGGGACCACATGCAAACCAAATCCAAATGTACTTCTTCACATAACACTAAACAAGACCAAGCTGTTCCGAAGTCAGAACAGAAATCTGCTTTAGCTCAAAATCTCACAACATTTGATTGATATCCAGCCTGCACTTATTTAACCAACATGAAGTATTCCAATAGTGCTGTCAAGGATCATAAACAGTGCTGCTCCTCACCTAACAAATTTTCAAAAATACATTTAATTTTCATGAAATTCAGTTATTTGCATGGCAAAAATTATTGCCCCCGCCCCCCAAGTATTAAAGTTGAAAAATTACACTAATGGCCAGTTCCCCCCTTTCAGACATACTTTGCATCATCTCCAACACTTATTCCTGTTCCACGAGTAGCGGCAACATGTTAAGAGGTCTGAGAAAAGAGGAAAATAAGTTGGCCCACCCTATTTGATTCTTAAACAGTTGGATGAAAGCACTTGCATCCAGCTGTGGAACAGAAATGAAATGGCTTCTATTTCTTCTCCAGGTTAAGTTTCAGATATCAACAAGAATTCACACAAAACTCAACTTGTACCGTGCATGTGCACATTCCGCTTACTGTCTTCCAGCCAAACTACATTTAAAACGTGCTCTTTGCTTTTTAAAACAAAACACTCACTGGACATGGGCCACACTGACCATTTAACACCCATCCCTAATCACCTCCTGAACTGAGCAGCTGTTTTGGAGGGTCAGTTTTGAGAGTCATACACATTGGAAGGTCTAAAAATCAAAAAGAAAACTGCAGGTGCTGGAAATATGAATTAAAAACATGAACTAAAAACTTAAAGTGCTGTAAAAACTCAGGTCAGAAGAAAGAGGCAACAGTCAACATTTTGGGTCATCAGAACTGGGAAAGAGAGAGAGGTAGAAATTAGTTTTCAGTAGGAGAGTGGGGCAAGGATGTGTAGAGCAAAGGGAATGTATTTGTTTGGGCAAGTCAAAATGGTTTAATGGGGGCAGTTACCAGCACAATAAGCTTCATAAGTCTGTGTAGTGTATTGTTAATGATAAAGGCCAGACATATTCCACATAGGATTAAAAAAAAGAGTCAACATGATTTCAAGAAAGATAAACTCAGTATTTTTCATTTTCTTGCAAGGCAGGTCCCACAGCCTTATGAAAGAAATAAATTACACAGAGCGTGCTTAATGTGCTAGTAACAGACCCCATTAAGCCATTTTGATTTGTCCTATCACAGACATCTGCTTTGTTCTACATATCCCTCCCTCACCCTTTCCTACTGAAAATTAAACCTCTCTCTCTCTTTCTTTCTGAGACCTGAAACGTTGACTGTTTTTCTTTCCACAGATGCTGCCTGACCTGCTGAATGTTTCTAGCTTTTTCTGTTTTTATACTGGAAGGTCTGGAGATAAGGTTGGCAGATTTCCTGCCTTGAAGGGCATGAATGAAGCAGATGGGTTTCTTCAACAACCTGCTAGTTTCATAATCACCATTACTGATACCAGGTTTTTATTCTGGATTTAGTAGCACAATTGAAATTCAGCAGCTGCCATAGTGCAATCTGAACACATCTCCAGATCAATGGTTCAGGTCTATGATTAGCAGTTCAATAACAGACTCAATGTCCTATTAGCATTTAAGGGGCACCACTAGCTCTCCATCATTCTTTTCAAGAGATATTGCAGCTGCTGAATCAAACTCTATAACAGCTCAAGATTAAGACATTTCAGCTCTACAATTCAATTTCAGTTTCTCTTATGATTTATTTTCTTCTTATGCAATATTGAACAACAACCTTTTCTATTTAAAAGAAATGAAACTTAATTCTATTCGCAATTGCATTCAGATCATTTGAGGGGCCTGATTCTGTGTCGCATCTCTCTATGACTCTCTGACAACCAATCATCCCAAAATCTTCAATTTTGTCATCAACTACTTCTAAGAGAAATTGACAGCACTGACCTGTAGTTCAGTGAAATATGAAAATAAAGCTTAAACAGCAAGTTGGTAGGAATTATTGAAAGACTGACATCATATTATGAACATTTCCTATCCTTTCAAAGCATCTCCCTCCACAGTTACCAACTATATCAACATCTCATGAGCAATGCAGTGCAATGAATTTAGTTCTGAAATCTAAATTCATAGTTTATGCAAACTGGAGTCACATTGGAATGGGGAAAACTTTCTTTCATCCATCAATATGATGATTGAGATGTTTCTTCAACATAAATTTCTGCTTAACAGATTTATCCACTCCTTGTGAATGGGGATGGTGAAGCGAAGGCAACTTCTGCAGAGCAGTCTATTAGGATGTGGGATACTCATTTTGTGTTTCGACTGCAAAGAATGGAAGGAGTACGGCATTTAACCTTTTATGCCTGTTTGACATAAAAACATGGCTGATGCTGTGCTGCAAGTCCACTTTTCTACCCAATCCAAATCTACTATTTAAAATTAAATTCCCTTTGTGCCCACAAAGTCTTATCCATGAAATTTTTTTGCCCAAAAGATCAGATTCAGCTGGGGTTTTCATGCACATTTTACATAACAATAAACTTTAAATGCCCTTGAAAGCTTAACACAGACATTTAGAGTTTCAAAGTCTAACATGTATTTCCTGCCAAGAGAGAAGTCTACAAGATGAAACTGTGTCATCAAAAAATTTGTAGCTGATACAACTGGCCAACATTTTCATAGGAAAGAGTAATGTGCAATAAAATGAACAGTAGTACGATGATGATGATGATCAGCCCCATGATGAATTGCCACACTTTCTCTATATATGCAGACTGGCCACTGGTAAATTTCTGGGAGTGGTTCATATCTGTGGACCCAGAGGCTAAAAAGACTGCAAGTACCATCAGGAGAAGAACACCAAAGGAGAACAGAAATTTAAACAAAATACCAGCTACAACCACCAACTCGTACAGTTACTGAGGTCCTCGCCATCTTTTTTTGGATTGTCCAGCAAGTTCAGCAAGATGTCTAAATGCATATTTCTCTCAGCCATAGCCTAATCTAGCTAGCCCCTTCTCCAAAGTAGAAGAAACAGTGCCTTGTAAATCACAGAAAACATGACTTATCACATCTTGTCTTTCAGCCTGCACCTCAGTAATACTTTTACACCAGAATGGGATTAGTTAATCAAGAACTGATGTTTTCCCCCAGTTCTGCAGGCCTGGGAACTTCAAAGAGAAATGCAAAATTATAATCAAGTTTGTGAATGAGTACAAAAGGTGGTCAAAAGATCAAAGGGTGTCACAGGCCACTGTTGGCTTGCTGAAGATCCCAAATGTTAACAGGATATAGACATCAGGCCAGATAATGTCTTGTAACAGCAACATTAGTATTTTAATCTTTATTCTTCAAGACAATTCTCCAGTGCTCCCCCAGTACCTGCCAACGAGGTGCACAAAGGCCAAAGAGAATCAGTAAAATACTGTAGCACTCTGTTAAATGCACAGTTCCTTTGATCATAGTTTTAATGCTCAAGCTGTTTAACACAGTTAAAGTTTTTAATGTTCTTAATAAAAATGAGGGAACATTGGACACAATGAATGAACTGGAAGTGATAAACAAGGTTTCCAAAAAACAATTAGAGTCCACTTTAGAGGTTGGGAAAGGAATTAAGACATGGCCATCCAAGAAATATTATGACAGCCGAAAGCACTGGCAAACTGAGTCTATTAGTCTCAGGTCTGGCAGGGTGGAAAACTCCAGGATGGAGGAATCAAACAAAATCATAGTCATGCACATTCAGCTGAACAGAGGATCAGAACTGTGATAGATAAGACAATAAACCTATCAATAAAATTGAACAAGCCTCTTCTCTCCAGCAAAACTATAAGAGATGACCTAAGTGAGGATTTGAAATCTATGAACAGATTTAATATGACAAGTGTAGAGCTTTCCATGTGGAAATCAAAATTAGTCATGAATTCAAGATGGGCACTAATAAATATGAAAAATAATTGATGAGAAATTTAATTTTTCCCAGAGTATGGTTTGAATATGGAACTTGCCAATTCATGGAGCAGTTGAAGTGAGTAAAATTTATAAATAAAAAAATGAAAGCAGGACTCACATGTGCTCTACTAATCACTAAGATTCTGGCTGATCTTTTACCTTAGCACCACTTCCCTACACTAATCCCATACTCCTCGATTCTCTCAGTACCCAAAGAAACTATCAAATCTCTGCATTGAATACACAATGAGGCTCTTGGGCAGAGAATTCCAAAATTCATTATCTTCTGGGTGAAGAAATTTCTTCTCATGTGCAACACCTTAGTTTAAGACTGTGATTCCCAATTCTAGACACTCCAGCTAGGAGTAACATCTATCCTGTCAAACCCTGTAAGAATGTTGTATGTTTCAATGAAATCATCACTTGTTCACTGTGTTGTTTTCAACTATTTCCAGCTAGTTTTCTGCATTCTGTGAAGACAGGTAAACATTTTTCCATTTCTCTGCTTTTTGCTTATTCCTCAAAGCAACTTCTCCTGTCTCAGATCTATAAGCAACCTAGATTAACTTCTATTAATCTTTTCCATTTAAAAAAAATCAACAGAAGTTTTTTATACTTCAGTTTTCAACTATTACCTTTTTCCTCCTTGATAATGTCTTGGTATGCAAGGGAAACTTAGATATATGCATGACAGAGAAAGGAACACAAGAGTATCAAACAACAACAGAAAATGCTAAAGAATCGAATTAGTCAGGCAGCATCCCACAGAGTTTATTCTCTCTGCTTTCCCCCTCTCTGCAACTTAAAACACACTTGTTTCCAGTTCTGTTCAAGGGCCCTTGGCCTGAAACTTCAACTCTTGCCGATCTCCCCACAACCACTGTTTGACCCACTGAGTACATCCAGTATTTCCTTGTCTTGTTCGGATTTCTAGCATCTGTAGTCTTTTGTTCCAAATACAGGAATAAGTTCAGTTGATTGAATAAAGTAGGGAATGAAGTAGGTTATGAAGAGGCCCGTGTGGAGCATAGCATCAATGCAGATCCATCAAATGGAATAGCCCATTCCTGAGCAGTAAATTCTGTGTATGGTTAGAGGAGTGCTCCTATATTCCAGGTGACATTGCACCCCTCTCCCTCCCCCAAAATCAGCCATGGCTCATTGAACTGAATGGGTCCAGAGCTTTCAGCTCTAACACCCTAACGTGGCATTTGGGGAGCAGTGGGAGGAAGCAGCAGAGGCATGAAACCTCCAACAATCACTGGCATGCATGTGAAAGTACTTAATCTGCTCTCCATAAACAGTCAAGTTTAAGTTCCTGTTCATGCCCTTGCCTTCAGGTAGAACACAATTCCAACTATTAATGACTCTTTGTATGAAGGAATTTTTTTTCCACAAGCTCAAATTTCACAAACTTAGATTTGTATCAGCCTGTCCTGCTTTTAAGGCTTAATTTCGAATACTGCTCCTTCTTTAACTAACTCAATGCACCTTCAGACCTCTCCAACGATCTTGCATTCCGCTTTCTTGCAAAACTACCTGTATTTAAATAGTAACTTTAAAAGTTAGTCCCAATACATTTTACTGAAGTGTTAGCAAAGGCATAAGAGCTGAGTAGATAACTAAGGAGAATTTTACAGGAGGAAATTGCAGCATTTACAGCAGGGCTGCCAAAGGTGGAGCAATTAATTTCAAGGAAGCTCAAGAGGCCACAATTGAAGGTTGCAACTAACTTAGAGTGTTGCAGGGCTGAGGTGATTTCAGAGACAGTGAGGTGGGGAAGATCATGAAATGATACTGATGTCAAAATGGCAACATAAAGAAAGATTAACATTCACAAAAAAAAATTGGAGGAATTAATGGTTCTGAATGTTAGTGAGTTGCTTAGGAAGTGATGATCTGCATTCCAAGGTCTTGAAAGAACTGTGAAGATAGTGGATGCACTGGTTATCATCCAAGGTTCCAGATTCTAGACTTATTCCCACAGATTGGAAAGGAACAAATGTAATCCCACTATTTAAATAAAGAGAGGGAGATGGAAATCAGGGAAATACAGGCCAGTTAGCCTGACATCAGCAGTTAGGAAAATACTAGAGCTACTATTAAGAAAATAAGGCACTTAAAAAACACAGTAATACCATTAGAGAAAGTAAGCATTGTCTTATGAAAGGAAAATTATGTTTGACAACTCTGAATATTTTAAAAATTGTAACTAACAGAACGGATTAGTGGATGTGCATGTTTGAAGTAGCAGATCGCTTTTGATAAGAAGCCATACAAGATTTCATTTTACAAAATTAGAGCACACAAGATTGGAGGCTACATACTGGCATCAACTGATGACTGATTGACAAACAAAAAACAGTAAGAATAAACGAGTCAGTTTCAAGGTCAAGGGGGATGTGACTAGCAGGGTGCTCCATAGATCTGTGCTGGGGTCCCAAGAGTTCACAGATGACATCTACAATTTATCTCCATGATAATCCTGGCATCACCCTATCAGAGGTAACTCAATCTACTTTGCAATTTAAAATTAGCTTGTTTTCTCTCTTTCTGGTTGTGATGAAGGGTCTTCCACCTGAAAAAATAACTGCTTGTGTTGCCATAAATGCTGTCTGCCTTGCTAAGTGTTTCCAGCATTTCCGTTTTCACTTTATATTTCCAGTACCTGCAATTCTTTTATTTTCATTCCCTAATTTTTTATTAGCTTAATTAGATTGGCACATGATGGGACTGTTCCTGTGCTGCCCTGTTCTATATACAGATGCTTCTTGTAATACAGGCCCTCAGGCAAACAGCCTGATTATTTGGAGTCAATGGAAGGAGTTACAAAAGGCACTAAGGAGGTAAAGCCAGATATCAGCACCAAAGATCTGGAAACTGACATCACAACTTAGATTAAAATTGTCAAGGGGAAAACAAAGATGAAAAATAGGTTGGAGTCCAAGATAGGTTCTTGCGGGACACTGGAGAGAACGGTGTAGGCATCCGTAGGAAAGCCAGTGTAGGTACGTCAATGGCATTAACAGATAGTTAAGGAGGAAAATAGGTGAAAGTTTTTACACCCAACTGGATAACAAGGGGAGAGAGCCATGTTACAAATTTTTGAAAGGTAGTACAGTGTTGCAGCTTGATTGAGAAGCTTACAAATCACATAGGAAATCTACAAATGATAGGTGGGAATACGATTAGTTTTATGCCTAAAACATCATCATATTTCAGTGCCATTTAATAAATCCCATGCTGTCAGCACCTTCATTTCCCTTGTACCTGAGGTAATCAAAACTGAATGCTGTGTTAAAACTGGAGATCTTCATTTTTCACACACAAGACTTGCAATCACTGATTTGGCAATATAGTTCATTTCATAAAGCTAAAAAATTGTATTCTTTTGACAGTAGTTGAATGGCCCTGGTCTTACAATCAACAACACAGCAGCTGTACTTGCCTGACCTCAAAGAAAGCTGCCTGCAGTTATAACCACTTCTCATCTCTGTCATTGATTGATGATAGCCAACAGCTCATGGGAATCTCTGGGATCCAAAAACAGTGCTGGTCAGCAAGCTCCTTGAGCAGCCAATCACAATAAAGAATTTTCACAGTCAACAAATAAGAAAAAGAAAACTCACAATGTTTAACTAATACTTTTAAACAGTTTAAAATGAAGATCAGAACACAAACGTATCATTAGAAGCTGAAATATCCTGAACTGAACTTTTAAAGTGATTTTTATTCTGTGGGAATTACTATAACACAAACACGACTAGATATTTTTATGCCAGCAAGTTCGCAAATCAATAATTAAATCTTAGCATTCGTCTAAAATCTTAATAGGACTGCAATCATTAAGGCATTTTTCCAGGGTATTTTACAGCAAAAAAAGTTCACCAAAGCAGCAATATTTCAATAGGAATAACTGCACAATTAAGGATGGCAGCAAACTCACTGGCAACACATTCAGGATACTTCCTTAAGCCATAGTTATTTGGAAATCCCAAATTTGCCAAGAGTGAAACACCATATTTAAATAGTTTTGTTTTCACAATATCCAGGGCAATATTTGCATTTATGAAAACATCCCAAAATAATACAAAAGGGTCATTTACTGGAGTACAGTAATTGTGTTTGCAAATAGGCACACGGATACATAGCATAGCCCAAGGTCTGTAATCTCCTTCTCAAAGAGAATGCCAAAACAGTGATAATTCACAAACAGATGTCAAATGAAACACAGCATTTTTGTTTACACGCACTTAAGGCCTGTCAATATTCTTCTTCAAAGGGAATGCATGGCTGGGTTATTCAACAATTAATATAGTTATGAAGTATTATTTTGAAGCTTGTAAGATAACTCAGATTTTTATAGTGTCTAATGGGATGAGACAATGTATAAAAGTTAATTTCTCTTAACTAACTAGCTCCTTTAGCCCAGTAAAACATTCGTGCTTCACAAGGCATAGGTGACAAGGAAACACACTATATTTAACACATTCATCAATTCAGTAATGCCACAGCACCTATCAGCTTTTGCTCACTCAGGGGAGGGAAGCCCCCACAGCTACAAGAGTTCTCTTTTTCTTCATTTTTGCTGTATATTTGAACATCTAAAGTTTGCTTTGGAAAATATCAAATCCCAGAACAAATTACATTTTTATAAACACTGGATATTCACAAATAGCTTACAAATTATTACAAGCCAAAAGTAAAATCAAAATTTACCACCAAGCATCAAGAGTCATCACTTCATTTCACATTACTTCAACATAGTCAAAACACCGTATGTTAAGTTTAACAAGGTTATCCTCTCAGAGCTTCAGATATTAAGATAATTACTGCTCCTTTTATTATAATCACCAGCATCTGAGGCTGTAACTCTTTTCTTCAGTCCCATTTATTCTTGCTACATTCCCATCAACTTTCTCCCCCCGCTCCCCCAATGGTGTTTTTCTTGCATGTCTGCTGAGTCTTCAACTATTCATTGTATGTATTAACTAGTTAGATGCAAGGCTCTTTATTGCTATATCTATGTTCACTGATGTCTCAGGGCTTGGTGGTTTGTCAAGTTGAGAATGAGGAGTAAACTGCAGCAGATGGATTTCAACACCAATCAGCAATCTATTTTGGAACATTAGCAGTTGTGAATTATAGAGCTTGAATGTAAAAAGGGAAGTTCTGCAACACCCATTCAGAATCCTAGTTATAACACATCTGTGGTAGAGTATATGGTTTTGGCCATCTGTAAGAATATCCAGTCATGCATAAACTGTTAGGCTTTGGCTTAATCTCATTAGTTATTTTAATTTCTTTTCACTTATAATTGACCTGTAGATTTGTACTGTGGTTAAAGTAATGGTTAATGTGATCCAGACCCAGAACTCTTTTGGCTTTCATAACAGAATACGATATAGCTGTCTCTGCTTTTTAATCTTCTATTCAAGGGGGAAAATGATTCACTTAGCCTTGTTGATTTTTTTTTTGTTGCTACATGGTGAAATTAGATGGTCAAAGCAGTCTTAGGATAATAGCCAATTATCCAAAATGATTAGGTAAACAATTGATGATGAACAGATTGATCATCTCAAAGTTTGAATAACCCTAGTCATTCCTGGAAGTCAGGACATAATGACTCAGCAATGATTGACTGTGAGTAGAGGCCAAAGAATTTTTGGCCAATTTTGTACCTGGACAGTAAATGTGTTCGTTGCTCTTCACTTCCAAAGGCATTGCTAAACAGTGCATTTAGCACAATCGACCAATCAACTGTGGGATTTCCAGGCACAAGCTTTTCTCCAAACTTTGTAGTTGGATCAAAAGCTTAAGTCTCTACCAAGAGATAGAGCAAAGCTAGCATTTATTTTTCTGCATATCTGTTGCTTTGATATATTGCACATGTCAAATGATTGATCATATGTCAAAAGGACTAAGTTGCAAACCATAAAATTGGTTGTCATTTAAATCTTATGTATGGCAAATTAGATAAGATCTGACTGGACACCGATTAGAGACCACACTGATATGTCTGCCCATGGCCTCCTCTACTGCCAATTAAGGTTAGATGCAGATTAGAGGAACAGCACCTCGTATTCTGCCTCAGTAGTCTCCAATCTGACAGTATGAACATTGATTTCTCTAACTTCCAGTAACCACTCCCCTCTGTCCCTTATCCCACCGGCCCCGATCACACCAATCTCTTTCCCCTCCCCCGCCCTCTCAATCTGCCCATCTCCCACACATCCCTCCCACCAGTTCCCCGCCTCAACTTCTTCCCTTCATTCCATGGTCCACTGTCCTCTTCTATCAGATTCTATCTTCTTCAGCCCTTTGTCACTTCCATCTATCACTTCCCAGCTCCTTACATCATTGCCACTCTCCCCCTCCCTCATCTGCCTATCATCCCCCCTCACCCCCAACCTGGATCTACTGATCACCCACCAGCTCTTACTCCACCCCTTCCCCCCACCTTTTAATACTGGTTATCTCCCCTCTTTCTTTCCAGTCCTGATGAAGGGTCTCAATCCAAAACGTCGACTGTCCATTTCCCTCCATAGATGCTACCCGACCTCCTGAGTTCCTCCAGCTTTTCGTGTTTCTTAAGATTTTGTATCACTCCTAGTGCAATATTAAGTGCTTAACATGAACAACATCAACTTTAATTTTGGATAGGATATTGTTTGGACAGGTGTCTGGGCTTATCCCTCTAGAACATCCAGGAACTATGATGAATATTAAAGAAGTGCTTCAAAAAGAATTAGCAGATGCAGGTCGTGAGGTTTTGGTCACTAACAACCAAAACAGACAAGCCACATGTGATGTGGCATGCTAGTGAATGAGAAAAATAACTAAGCAGTAAACTGTTTGATAGGACAATGCAAGACTGCTATTGATGGATGGATGGTTGTCTAAGGTGGTTCACTGGCAACTATCATTTGCACTGCTAGAGTCCAAGGGTTAACAAGCCTACAAGTAATGCAGCAATAGCATACCTTGCCAAAAGACTGAAACAGCAGTTCAAAAATGCTAAAGAAGAGCCTTGTCTCCATTTACGAGATAGTCAACTTAAATGATGTGCAATACAAAAGACATTTTTTTTACCCACATAAAAGTTTTCACCACATCACTGCAGTTTTTGGTACTTTCCATGGCCTTTTATTTGCAACCTTACTTTTCTATGAAAAGCCCATTTATTCCTTTTCATGCTCAATTCTAAGACGATCTCTTTATAAAAAAACATTTGTTGGTCAACAACCAAATCTTAAAAACTTCCAAGTTTTCTTCTGCTACGTTTCTATACTATAGAACTATAGAACAGTAAAGCACAATACAGGCCCTTCGGCCCACAATGTTGTGCCAACCTTTAAACCTCGCTTAAGACTATCTAAGCCCTTCCTCCCACATATCCCTGTGGACAGTTACTGCAAAAGGATACCTATTTAAATTATCAAGATCCTTGTGCCTCTGACTGAAGAAAAGTACTGAATTTTGTGTGATATTACATCCATAAGCAGGAACTAAACTTTTAGGTTGGCTGATGGGGTCCAATTGATTCGCTGTGATTCAACCCAATATTATGAGAGTGTCTAAAATAAAGTATTTAAACTCTTCTGCTTTATATTGTTGAAAGTACTCCTTTTTTTTAGGATAACTGTTAACAGAGTAATAGTAGCAAGTTCAGTATAGCATAAAAACTTATGTAAAAAAAACATGCTTTTTCAAGATGGAGAGATGGAAGTGTTTGTAAGCAATACAGCATGATTTTCCAAAGCAGAAAGTGCTTCAACAGTTTTTTATTCTTAAAACTATATCAAGCAATTGGTGAGGTTAAGGTGAACTGAGATAATAAACTCTCTTCCATTTTGATAGTAATTAGAGGAACTAACTTCTTTTGAATTTTGTATAAAAGAGTATTTCTAAAAAAGTCTCCATGCTTCATCAGTGGTTGATGTTAAAATATACACAAGTAAGTTCAGCAACAACTGTTTAACAGTTTAAACAACTTTTCAGGTTCTTTTAAATTGACCTGGTAGCACGTCTGAAACTGTTGTTTCGTTAGTTTTTTTTAAAATTACGAAATAAACTTTATTCATCATAAGAAAATGAAAATATATACAAGAATAAAAAGTGCAAAACCTTTATACTTGTTTGCAATTCATTCAGTAGAGTTAACTTATTTTGTTTAAAACCCACAGCACCGTTGCCACTCACGTGGCTCCCTGGGGCGATACTCCAATCCAATATTTACAATATTTAAGGGGCTTTGCCACCCGATTCAGCTCCTCCATGTCTGGTAGCAGAAGAACACTAGACTGTGGTCCTTCCCCATCAAGCCCTTAACTTTGGCTGCACCGAGCTTCAGTGCATCCCTTAGCACGTACTCCTGCGGCCTGGACTGCGCCAGTCAGCAGCATTCCCCTATGGGAGACCAACAAATTTCGGGCAGACCAAAAGGGTGTCTTTCACTGAGTTGATGATCTTCCAGTAGCAGTTGATGTCCGACTCTGTGCGCACGCCTGAGAACAGCCCGTAGATCAGAGTCCTCTGTTAATGCAGCTGCTTGGGATGAACGGTGACAAAGACCCTTGCATCTTTCTCCACTCTCTTCGCAAACCCACAGCCCACAAAGAGGTGTGTGACCATCTCGTCCCCAGCGCAGTCCACCTGGGGGCAGCGCGCATTGGAAGTGATGTTCTGATCAGCAGGAAGGATCTGACTGGGAGGGCCCCTCTCACCACCAGCCAAGCGAGGTCTTGGTGCTTGTCGGTGAGTTCTGGTGATGAGGCATTCTACCAGATGGTCTGGACAGTCTGCTCAGGAACTACGCCACAGTATCCATCAAACTCCTTGTCCTACAGTATCTGTAGGACGTTCTGTGCTGACCACTGCCTGATGGACTTGTGGTCCAAGGTGTAGGTCACAAAGAACTTTTCCACGAAGGACAAGTAGTGCGGCAACATCCAGCTGACTGGGACATTGCATAGCAACGGGGCCAAGCCCATCCTTCGCAACACCAGGGACAGGTAGAACCTCGGCACAGGGTGACACTTGGTGCCCACGTACTTTGGTTCCAAACACAGCCTGATGCAGCCATGAAGGTGGTCATCAGGAAGAGGGCGACATTGGGTACACTTTTGCCCATTGTCCAGGGACTTGCACATTGCAGTCAATTGGACTTGCTCCATCTTGGATCCCCAGATGAACCAGAAGACAGCACAGGTGATTTTCAGGCTGGAGGAGTGGGGGACAAGCCACACCTGTGCTAAGCACAGCAGCCCTGAGAGCCCCTCGCACTTGATGACCAGGTTCTCCCCAGTTATTGAGAGGGAGTGCCGTTCCCACAGTCCCAATTTCTGTTTGGCCTTCCTAATTTGCTCCAGTCAATTCTTGTTACACAGCTCGGCCCCTCTGAACCAGACCCCAGCACCTTCAGGTAGTCAGCCCCGATGGTGAAGGGGACATTGGATCGGTCAGGCCAGTTACTGAAGAGCATGTCCTCACTCTTCCTGCGGTTGACTCTGGCCCCCGATGCCAACTCAAACTGGTCAGAGACGCTGATCAATCTGCAAAATGACCTTGGATCCAAACAGAAGACAGTGACGTCATCCATGTACAAGGAGAATTAAACCTGGGTGCCCCCACTGCCTGGCGACACCACCCCTCTTGTGCTCTCATCCTTCCTGACTGGTTCTGCAGAGCATTCTATATAGCACACAAACAAGACAGGGGAGAATGGACAACCCCTGTCTGACTCCAGACTTAATGGGGAAGCTGTCTGCTTCCCACCCATTGATTTGGACTACACTACAGATATCTGTGTAGACCAGTTGGATCCAATTCCTGATTGCCTCCCCAAAGCCCATTTTGGAGAGCATGTCCAACATGTACATGTGATATCCTGTCAAAGGCCTTCTCCTAGTCCAAGCTGACCAGTCAAATGTCCACCCCTCTGTCCTGCACGTAGGCAATGGTGTCCCTGAGCAGTACAAGGCTGTCAAAGATCTTCCTGCCAGGTACAGCACAGGTGGATCACCTGTCCCAGAGCAGACTTGACCCTGTTGGTGATGGTCTTGGGACAGGATCTTATAATCCACATTCAACGGTGAGATGGGTTTCCAATTTCTGATGTCATCCCTCTCCCTCTTCTGCTTGAAGATGAAGGTGATGATGCCCTTCCTCATGGATTCTGACATGCTGCCAGCCAGAAGCATAGTGCTGTACATTTCTAGCAGGTCCAGGCCCATCCAGTCCCACAGAGCCGAGTACAACTCAGCCGATAAGCCATCACTTCCGGAAGTTTTATTCCGATCAAAGGAATGAATGGAGCCAGTCAGCTCCTCCAGGGTCAGTGGTTGGTCTAGACTCTCCCACTTGCTGTCATCTAAGACCTCTGTGATAGAGGACAGGAAGTTCGAGGAGACTGTGCTGCCTGTGGCCTTTTTGTCGTACAGACCAGCAGAGAAGGATCTGCAGATGTTTGATATGTCCGTCTGTGAGGATGTTACTGAGCCGTCCTCTTCCTTAAGGCTGTAGATCACAGAGCTCCCCCGTGAACCTTTTGGAAGAAGAAGCGTGAGCACATCTCATCCTGTTCCATGGAGCGGACCCTGGATTGGATGATGACCTTGGAGGATTCAGAGGCATAGAGCTGGGCTTTCCGGCTCTTCACCTCTCAGTTCCTCCCTCACGTCCATCCCCTCGACTGCAGAAGTTGCTGCATTTGTCTGGAGTTGGCGCAATCCTCTGACTCTGTCTTGCTTTCTGAACACCTTTGCGGATGAAGAACCTCATTATGTTCTCCTTTGTCACTTCCCACCAGTGCACAGGGGAGTCAAAGAGGGTTTTCACGGTTCTCCAGCCTGTGTAATCCCTCTTTAGTTCCTCAATGTTCTCTGGGGTCAGCAGTTTGATGTTCAACTTCCACATCCCCCTGCCTGCCTTCAAGTCCTCCTGGCTTGAAGGAAATGGTGGTCAGAGAAGAACACCGTGATGTCAGTGGATCTGACCGTGACAGGCTCCAACACGAAGAGGAAGTCGATCTGACACCGGGCTGAGCCGTCCGATCTCGACTAGGTGGGTTGCAGCTGTGCTCTGCCTGTAGGGGTGCTGAAGGCGTTGCACAACTTGGCATCTTTAACAGTTTCCATCAGGAGCCTGGAGGTGCCGTCCAGTCTGCTGTCAGCACTGCCGGATCATCTGGCTGCACTGATGATGCAGTTGAAGTCACCGGCCAGAACGACCGGCCAGTATGTCGCCAGCAGTGGTGGGAGCTGCTGGAGGACAGCCAGCCACTCGCTCCACATGAGCGAGGTGTACACATTAATTAGCTGGAGCATAGTGGAGACACCCACCAACCACCTCCTTGACATCGGTGATTGATAAGTTGCCTCACCGCAGCAGAATCCCCAGGCCGGAAGTGTGACAATGGTTGGCCCGCGGCCCCCCCCCACCCCCCGACCACACAGACAACCTGTGGGACCACCATTGTGACCACCTCTGACAGTTGCGGAGGTGCAGCTGCCCCCACTCTTGTAGGAAAGTCACATCTGCCTTGACCTTGGAAAGGAACTGCAAGGTGTTAACACATTGCGTGGTGCACATCACACTGTGCATGTTCAGTGATGCCAATTTAATCTCCATGGCTATTTTGGACTTCAGTAGCGATCACACAATCCATTATCAGTCACCCAGGGCCCTCATACCGACAGCTTTGGTGAACTGCATCACCGATTCTGGGCTCTGATATTGGGAGTGGTCTCCCCCGGGTGTGGGGTCCCTTGTGGCAAGGCTGGTGATGTTGCTGGGGGGTGATCAGTCTGTGCTTCTGTTCTTTTCTCTGGCAATCCCGTTCCCTTCATCTCCTGGTGCTAATGTGTCGGATGTGATGCTGCTTCCGCTCTCCTAGAAGTGGGGGATGACGGGCAGGATTCTTCCCTTGCTTGTTCCTGTCGGTTGGCTCTCCTCCTCAGTTTTGTCCCCTCCATTTTGACATTTCTTTTGCTTCCGTCATCGGCTTCTGGTGTTGCCTTCGTCCTCTGACGAGGAGAGGTTGCTGGCGTCCATCTACTGCATAAACCTTTTCGTCCCAGTACCCTCGTTTTCTGTGGCCCATTCTCTCTTGGCTGGTGTCTTCTGTGCCTTCTTCCTCTTCACCACTTGCCATTCCCCTTCTTGTCCCTCCCCCACTCCCATTGACTTTACCTGTTGGGGAGGAGCGCCAGGAGTTTGTGGCTGGGGTTTGGGAGCTCGAAGTGATCAGGCTGTCCTCACCCCTCCGGGTCTTGGATTCTGCTGGGGCTGCTGTGCTGGTGGGGATTGTGTTGGTGTCCCTCGGGGTGTTGTTGGTACCAGCTTCCCCTCTTATTGCCTATGCGTAGGTGCAGGCATGTTTCAGGCAGGCCTTGTGGAGATGGCCTGCTTCTCCGCACAGGTTGCAGCATTTGCTTTCCCTACAGTCCTTGGTCTGGTGACCTTCCTGCTTACAGTTCTTGCAGATCACTGCACTGCAGTAATAAACCAATACCAAATCACAGGCACGTAGCATCAGATAAGCAGTATTCATAAGAAAAACATAAGATAAACAGAAATTATACACAATTTTCACAAGAAAGAATACAATTGGAACAAAAAAAAGCCTATTGTCGTGCAAAGTGGTCATAGTGTTGTTAAACTGTAGTGATTAGTGTCCTGTTGGTTGGTTCAAGAACCAAATGGTTGAAGGGAAGTAGTTGTTCTTGAACCTGGTGCTGTGGGACTTCAGACTTCTGTACCTCCTGCCCAA
Source organism: Pristis pectinata (assembly GCF_009764475.1). Lineage (NCBI taxonomy): Eukaryota > Metazoa > Chordata > Chondrichthyes > Rhinopristiformes > Pristidae > Pristis > Pristis pectinata. The sequence goes on along the minus strand of NC_067414.1, from coordinate 76,431,588 downwards.
ATGGTAGCTGCGAAAAGATGGCATGGCCTGGATGGTGTGAATCTTTGATGATAGACGTCACCTTCTTGAGGCAGAGCCTCCTGTAGATACTACCAATGATGGGGAGGGACGTGCCCATGATGTATTGGGCAGAGTCCACTACTCTCTGCAGCTTCTTACATTCTCACACATTTGAATTGCTGTACCAGACCATGATGCAGCCAGACAGGATACTTTCAATGGTACATCTGTAGAAGTTTGTTAGAGTGTTCGGTGACAAGCCGAACCTCCTTAACCTCTGAAGAAAGTAAAGGTGCTGGTGAATTTTCATCCACTGTTTCATAAAGACCTAACAAACTGGTGCAAGTATCGGCCAATTGACCCATCGAGCTTGATCTGCCACTGAAGTCCTGCTGGGAATTTATTCCTTGCAGCATAGGAGACTGAGGGGTGACCTTACAGATGTGTATAAAATCATGAGGGGCATAGACAGGGTATCTTTTTCCCAGGGTTGGGGAATCAAGAACTAGGGGGCATAAGTTTAAGGTGAGAGGGGAGAGATTTAATAGGAACCTGAGGGGCAACTTTTTCATGCAGAGGATGATGGGTATGGTAATTGGTTTATTACTGTCATGTGTACCGAGGTAGAGTGAAAAACTTGTTTTGCATGTCATCCATACAGATCATTTCATCACATCAGTACATTGAGGTAGTACAAGGGAAAACAACAATGGGATGCAGAATGCAGACATATGTGGAACAAGCTGCCAGAGGAAGAGGTTGAGGCAGGCACAATAACAGCATTTAAAGGACAGTTGGACAGGTACATGGATTGGAAAGGTTTAGGTTATGGGTCAAACACTGGCAAATGGGACTCGTCTGGATAGGGCATCTTGGTTGGCATGGTCTAGTTGGGCCGAAGGGCCCGCTTCCATGCTTTATAAGTCTATGAATGCACTGGGCCGCCACGTGTCCGGGTTCGTTAGATTAGATGAGGTATGAGATGAGATCTCTTTATTAGTCACATGTACATCAAAACACACAGTGAAATGCATCTTTTGCGTAGGGTGTTCTGGGGGCAGCCCACAAGTGTCGCCACGCTTCCTGCGCCAACATAGCATGCCCACAACTTCCTAACATGTACGTCTTTGGAAAGTGGGAGGAAACCGGAGCACCCAGAGGAACCCCACGCAGACACAGGGAGAACGTACAAACTCCTTACAGACAACAGCCGGAATTGAACCCAGGTCACTGGCACTGTAGTGTTCTGCTAACCGCTACACTACTGTGCCTGCCTACACACCCCGTTAACAGTTGCCACACACCTTGGGTTGTCCTGCGTATATCATATATCCACAGTTCCCTCGGATGGCAAACACTGAGGGAGGGTGGATGATGGATCCACTTGCATCGACCCTCAGCCCATGCAGCTTCCTGCTCCCTTGACGTAACGAGCCAGGAAGGTGAGGACATCCACCATGTGCACATGTGGGTTAAACATGTGCACCGTCATCACACGTTCCTTCTGGGTGGGGGTGAAGAGTGACTGTGCCTCCTGCAGCAAGAGCGAACCTTAATTCCCCTTCTCCCGAAAGTCCTGCAGCAGCTTCTGCCATCCTGCTGGGGACATGAAGGTAACGAAGTACCCGTTACCTGTGAAGTCCTGGAGGCAGTAGATGCCCTTGGCCTCAACAAATTTGCAGGTTTCCATCAAGACCTTTCTGATGAAGAGGTCCTGTGTGAAAGAGTTCCCCTCACTCAGATCTTTCACTGTCACTCTGACAGTATTGCGAACCCCTTCTCCCAAGGTGCTCATCACTACCGCCATCCTGATAGAGCTTGATATAGCAAGTTGTGTGCTGGAAAGAGGTATCAGACAGGTTTCCCAATCAGCATTGGGACCCACCTCTGTGTCAGCAGGTTAAGCACTCATCAGGCAGCCACTTGATCGCGATGAGTCCTCGATGTCTTTCTTCAATGGCAGATGTCCGCAGAGATCCACCATGAATCGGTTCCCCAGATACCACACTTGATCTTAGTCAAAGGGCTGAGAAGCGATCAGTAGCAAGTCTGAAAGTGTTTTTCTGCTAATTAAACACCTCCTCTAGCCTTACAACATATTCCCTCTCCTCCTCCCCATAACTACCCACCCACAGGTGAAGTGGTAATTAACCCCTTTGACTTAGGAAGGACAAACAAAGAATTGGAATTGTGATATATATTCAATGGAAAGAAAGTAAAAGAGAATTTACAGAGTGATCAAGGTATTCCAGAACATAAATTTCCTGAAAACGTCAAAGAGATAGTCATTGTTTGTATCAATGACGACCAGTGCATGTGTCTATAAACCTGTGCAAACCATTGCTTTGGCTAAGTTTAGAATGCAAAATATATTTTGTATACACTATCACAAAATATAATGCTTAGGCTGTATATAAGGCTGTATAATGCTTACATTTATATAGTACCCTTACCTATGGAAAGGCAAGGTAATTTATAAAGATGTTGAAAAATCAAGCAGCACGATAACAGAAGGTAAAAGGTGATCAAATGTTTTTGCCATATAGTTGTGCTTTAAATGGGACTTCAAGAGGAAGAGAAAAGTAGATTGCAAGGAAAATCACAACTAGATATGCTATAATCAGATAGGACACTGGAGAACTCCCTGATCCTTAACAAACATTTACCAAGGCCTTGGTAAGCTTGCATGCAGAAGCCTTCTATTAGTCCGTCCAAACATCAGCCAAGTGTACATATTAGAATTTACATAAGATCAAGTGACTCAGAGCAAAAAATCCTATCAATTTGACCAAGCTGACAAGAAGTGGGTAATGTATGCTGTTAAAACACTTAAAACAAACTCATGACTAACTTGTAAGAATGAGTAAAGCACCAAGCAACAGTGATATTTGCAAACACAACCTCAATGTATTCGGTTTCCTGATGCTGTATCTTGCCAGAATTGTACACGCCTTTGATTGGAACCCCGGGCAAGAAGAAATAAAAATATCTGCCAAGAAGTTACTTGGAAATCCAGAAAGCATTTGAAAGGATACAGTATTTACATTTAACAGTCTCCGCATTCCCTCTCCCTAGCCTTTTCCCATACTGTCAATAATAACTTTCACAAATAAACCTGAATCTCTTCACCATTTCAGACAATGCAATCCAGATAATAACGTCCTCCACACAAAAAATTATTCTTTCTGTACAGGGGCCACCATAAAATCACCATGGTTAAAAAATGTTTGTACTGTTGTAAATTATAATATGAAATTACTGGAAACCAGTGGATTATGTGTCACAGAGGCAAATACTTTACTGATAATTCAGTGGTTAAGTACTGTCATTGCTAAAAGTGCCACAAAAAAAAGGGAAGACTTGTATTAAAACAGCCCCTTTCACAACTAATAGGATAACCCAAATTGCCACTTAAATATTTTTGAAGCATATTCAGTTATATGTAGCAAACAGAGCAGCCAACATTCACACTGCAAGCTCCCACCAACACCAATGTGATTACTACCAGATTAACTGTTCCTACATTGCTCGAGGGATAACTAAGCCAGAAAACATGGGATAATTCTCTTGACATCTTTTCTGTCCCAGATATTTGTGCTCAAATTAAATATTTCAAACTGAAGATTGAAATCCATATTCAAGTGCTACTAGTTTCAAGAGTTAAGACAGACTGCCTACATAATGGTTATTGTGTTTAGCAAGTAATTGCTGCTGCAAGATGGCGCTGGAGCATGGCGACTCATTGCAAACTGCTCTCTGCTGATCTACTTATTACCAATTGTACAGTTATGAGTATTTATTATTGCTCATCACCTTCAGAGTTTAGATTTGAAAGTAAAATAGTTCTGTGACTTATTACATGTTAATCAAAATAATTGGTCTGCATACAAAATTGTGTGCATGCATGACCATTGCTAAGAATTTGCAATTTTCCAAAATCACAGGGAATACCTGTGAATCCTACAAAAATGGAATTCAAAGAAAACATTTTCCAAAGAATGCATTATTTAATATTTAGTGATTTACATAAGCAATTTCAGAATACTGTGGGAAATCAAGTTGCTTGAGTAAACACAAATATGAAAAAACTTGCAAGTTATTAAAATCCCCAGTGAATAATGAATTTCACGGCCAATTGATTTACTGAAGAGGAGTCAATCACACTAGCCTACTTATACACTGCAAGGTCCCAAAAAGTAGTTTTACTCATTTGTTTTTCCAACACTATCAGCTGAGCAATGAATGCTCAAGGGAAGGCGAGTTCTATGTGTTCCTCCGAATTATGGCATCAATTTTCCCAAAAAATAATGGCAGTTCTTTCAGCAAGTTTGGAAATCTCAAGCAAGTACGAATAAACATGGAAGTCCCAAACTTTGAGGAGGTTCTTGCTGATGGCTTTCCAACTGTGCTAAAATATTGGATTCCTCCTGGAGTCAACTGGCCATGTGCCCATCTATAGCAGTTTGATAATAGCTTTGCTGGGAGACCAACTGTTTAGACCTGGTGTGGGTTCAGTGACCTTCCATTTCAACAAAAGAGCATTGAGGGTGAAAGCCAGAGAAATTAACTTAAATTAATAAACTTAGAACAAACTTAAATTATAAGCATGTCCTCTATTGATTGAGGAACTATTTTTAAGCATTCAAAATTTTGTTTTACAAGTAATTTTAATAGTTTTGAATGTTTTCAAATGACTGACACTTTCATAAACATCCAAAATCTTTGACGGCCAGCTCAGACTGATGGGGTTGGGGACACTTAACTGGTAGTTAAAGCAATTGTGGGCAGGGATCGTCTTTTATAGGCAAAGATCCTGTGCTGCCTTACCAATCAGGACCAAGTAGGCTTTATTGGCCATGTCCAGGCGAGCAGGTCCTAGCAGAGGGCTTGATGCTCCCAGGAAATTCCAGGCCAAATGCCTTGCAATCTTTTGCACTTCTCTTTGCCCAAAGGTTATCAACCAAGTCAAACTATTAATTCAAATGCTAAAATGGACCTTAATGTCACCTTCTGCTAATCTCGGGAAAGGTTAGAGCAGAATTTCAGATTTATTTATTCTGTAATGAAGGCTGTAGTCACATTCCAGAAAGAATTGTACAGATTTCAATTGGTATAAAAAATTAAGAATTTCATAATGAGGATCCAAAGATCAGGACACACTGTAGGGCTTTTTTTGATTCATTTGAAATGCATCCTGGAGTAAACTTTCACACTGCTCAACCACCACTAGGCAACAGATATTGCATATGAACAAAGCTTTGAGCAATTTCTCTTTGTACAAGATGCTTTATTTTGAGACCTTGGGGGCAAAGCCAAAACAGCTGATGAAACAGCAGCACAATACTTAACTAACATGTTCACTTCCATTAATAAAAATGAATCTATCCAGCTAACTTGCAACAAGAGTCAGCACCCATTCAGCTTCAGCCAGGCACCGCACCATTTCATTTCAAAATGGAATATCAGAAAAGTGATGGAGAACAGAAGTTATGAATTCCATTTTAACTGACCCAATCCCACAATGCAGTAGTTGTGAAAGGCTATTCACTTTTTTACAAAATGCTTTGTTTGTCAATCATCATCTTCCTTAAAACTTCTCATGCAGTTCCCACACAAATTACTTTACCACCCTGGAGTCCATTCCCGATCGGAGCATGCCTCCACAAAGGAGAACTACCATCTGCCTAAAGATTCTCTCTTCCATCACCCATTGACCCAAGCCATACTCAGATCTCTACAGTGGGCAATATAGTCATCAGACTAGGAGTCGCATCCGTACCAGAGCAGTAAGATAGATGTCTGATCCACTTCCCACCCAGGAACCAACAGACGGCAAATCAGTAAGGATAAGTAGCAACACCTCCGCCAAGATTATTCTCAATGCTGGTGCCCCACAAGGCTGCATCCTCAGCCCCCTACTCTACTCCCTATACATAGGACTGCATGGCCAGATTCTGCTCTGACTTCATCTACAAGTTTGCAGATGATACGGCCGTAGTGGGTCATATAATGATGAGTCGGAGTACAGGAAGGAGATAGAAAGCTTAGTAACATGGTGTCGACGACAACAACCTTTCTCTCAATGTCAGAAAAACAAAAGAGCTGGCCATTGACTTCAGAAAGGGGGGCTGTGCACATCCTCCTGTCTACATCAACAGTGCTGAGATCAAGAGGGTTGAGAGCTTCAAGTTCTTAGGAGTGAACATCACCAATAGCCTGTCCTGGTCCAATTATGTAGATGTCATGGCCAAGACAGCATATTAGCACCTCTACTTCCTCAGGTGGCGAAAGAAATTTGACATGTCACTGTCAACCTTTACCAATTTTTATAGCTGCACCACAGAAAGCATCCTATCTGGATGCATCACAGATTAGTATGGGAACTGCTTTGCCCATGACAAGAAGAAACTGCAGAGTTGAGGACACAGCTCAGCACGTCACAGAATCCAGCCTCCCCTCCATGGACTCTGTGTATACCTCTCATTGCCTCCCACAGACCTGGACATTCTCTCTTCTCTCCTCTCCCACAGGACAGAAGCATGTACCACCAAGCTCAAGGACAGCTTCTATCCTACTGTTATAAGACTATTGTATGGTTCCCTAGTATGATAAGATGGACACTTGACCTCACAACCCACATTGTTATGGCCTTGCACTTTATTGTCTACCTGCACTGCACTCTCTCGCGCTGTTACACAGTGCATTCTGTTATTGTTTTACTTTGTTATTGCTTTACTTCAATGCACTGTGTAATGAATTGATCTGGATGAACAGTATGCAAGACAAGTTTTTCCACTGTACCTCAATACATGACACTAATAAACCAATTCCAAGGATAAGAAAGTGCCTTAAAAGCTCTCTTATAAACAATGAGGCCTTTCTACAAAAAAGTTTGCAAGATCATCAAGTATTTTCCTCAAACAACCTCTTTAGAAACACATCTTTAGACAGTGGGGCCCAACAGATGACCCACAAATGATTGCAAATGGTGGAAAATATAGCTGAGACCATGTTTCCATCATGTTTTATATTGACATGTGCCAATGGATGAACAGGTTCCCCACAACCTCCCTGAAGTGCTCTCCACCCTCCCAACTGACTTCAGGTCTCCCATGACACACATCAGAAAATTCCCAAGGGAGAAAAAGAGGTCCACTGGAAAGTCTACATTAAGATGTACAAAAGCAGTTTATTCTCCGTGTACACACTGGACTCTCCACTTCCTCAACACTAAACATGCAACAACTGCAACAGTGAAAAGCAGGCAATGGGATTTACATTAAACCATCCCATCTTTTTCAAGCACATGGCAGGGTTCGATTCCCGCTGTCTGTAAGGAGTTTGTGCGTTCTCCCATGTCTGCGTGGGTTTCCTCTGGGTGCTCCGGTTTCCTCCCACATTCCAAAGACGTACAGGTAGGTTAATTTGGGGGTCTAAAAATAGGCGGCGTGGACTCGTTGGGCCGGAAGGGCCTGTTACCACGTTGTAAAATAAAATTTAAAAATTTAAATTTAGATGCCACTGCATGAATCCAAAACCCAGATAAATCTACAAGCTGCTGTCACTACAACATGCTAAGATGAATGGCAGAGTACATACCTCCATTTACATTGATGTTAAATTTTAAAGAGAATATTACAATTTATGATTGTGTGCAGCAAGCAAAGCAAGAACAAGGCATGATACTTAATATGTATCGCTGGTTCTAGGCCAAGCAGAAATAAAATGGACTTGGATGGATCGTCTTTTAAATATTATAACCTCCAGTGTCTAGATATATCAAGTCTGAAGTTTATTGATTTAAAATATGGAAGTTTTACTTTAAGTAGACTAAGATTTTTGTACCTCACCAATTTCAAATAAGATTCAATGTTTGCTAAACTTCCCTAAATCCCCATATTATGACCATCTAAAGACAACGAAACAAAACTGAACATCTGTCACAAACTGATAGTCACAAACCTGTTCTTGTTGCATGTTCAAGTTCTCATAATAACATTTTATCCTTTTTCCTCAAATGACCTTTAATAGAAGCACCATCAGCAGTTGATGCTCTATTGATGGTGACATTCTTCCTACCATCTTGTATCAATATTCATAGCTTTTAAACCTCAAAGTTACATCTTTATTCAGCTTCCAACTTATTTCTTTTTCTCTAGAACATTCACCAACTTGGAATGCGTTTTGCAAAATATTCCACATTAAATTTGAAGGCATCACTTACCAACAAAAGGCAATTTCACAGCAAAACACCTTTTACATCATTTAAAACAAGGTATATCCTTTTGGGATCATATTTTGATCAAGAATACAGCTCAAACGTCTGAAATTATATGTCAACAGAAATGGGCAAAGCAATGGCTAACCATTCGAGAGATTACAGAATGAAATACAGAGAAGGAAATCCCTTTATTCACATTTGGTCAGAATCAGAATATCACAGCTTAAAGACGCTGCATTGCATGGGATGTTCAAGCGAGCAAGGAAATAGAACACAGATTGAGGGGAAGTCAGAGGTTTGGCGAAAGTGCAGGCAGCTGAATACAGGCAACCGCCGAACTACAAGGGGTGTGTTCCTAGAAAATGCTCCGCATCATGATTTTTCCATAACGCAAAGCCTTGTCATCGGGTGCATGCAGCAAGAAAATAAAACTTGAAAAAAGAGTTTTGTTTGTTTTTTTTTTAAACACGTAAATTCTGTAAGAGCTAAATTTTATTCCGTACCTCAAATTTTTGGGTGGTAATTTGTGAATTCTGTAAGGGTGAATTTTCATTACCTGAATGGATGTAACATGGGGGTCACAAGCTTTTGGTCATCACTGAGAGGCTGGTGTGTGGGAACTGTTGCCAGGGATACAAGCAGAAGAAAGAACACAAGTATACAAGAAAATAAGAGCAGGAGTAGGCCATCAGGCCCTTCAAGCCTGTCCCACCATTTAATATGATCATGGCTGATCTAGGCTGTCCTCAACTCCTCAAAGACACGAGGAATTCCAATGGCGAGAGGAGACGGTGGCAGGCAGAGGGCTTTGCAACATGGAAGAGTTAAGGGCAGCAACTTCAAGTGATCTGAAAGTGGGAGGGGCCTCTGATCCTTGTCAGTCAGTGGTGACAGCAAGGCTGGCCCAAATTGGCTGTCGGAGGATGGAATCAAGGGTGCTCACATCAAGGACAGAGTCATGGTTGAGGTGGTCTTTGTCATGTTCCTTCCAATGGGTGTTTACTGCACCTCTGTGACTGATGACTTCACCCTTGTTCTTGGCTCTCAGTGAGGTGCAGCTTTGGGTATTTGGAGCACAGATGGGTTTTACAGCATTGAAGTTTTACAACACGCACGTCATGGCTGTCAGAGAGCTGCTGAACCTCTTACGTGCTTCCCTTCCACTATCTGTTTGTCCTGGGTTTTCTGCTTGATCTCAACCTTCAAATGCTTTCGAGTCATTCATTTTTCCTCGAATAAAGGTGTAGCTTCTAAAATAGGAATGCCTTTTGTTTTATGAGCTCCTTGATCTCCCTGTCATTCTCATCAAACCAGTCCCAGTTCTTCTTGGTAGAAAAGCCAAGAGTCTCTTCACAGGTACCCATTTTGGGTGACAATGGGGCAGCCCACAAGCTGTGGATGCTCTGCAATCTGGGATTTGCCACAGTGTCTGTGAGCTGCCTGGCAAGAGCTCATTTGAAGAGTTTGAATCTTCTTGGAGCAACATTTCTGTTGATTCTGATGTTTTGGAGCCAGGTTGTTGGAGATAATAGATTGGATTAGGCAGAAGTCAGTCTAAGCTTTGTCTGTGCTTGTTACAACATGGGTGATATGAACATGTTTGCGGTCTGTCACTGGACCAGAGGTACCATGATATCCTTTACTTGTCCCTCTGACGGACTAGGCTGTCTGTTATGATGAGGTCATGCTCCAAGCATCATGTCAAGAGGAGGATCCCACTGGAATTAGTCTTCCCCACTCCAATGCTTGCTGATCATGCCTTGGCAGAGGATTGTATTCCTTCCCATCGTGGTGTTTCAATCACTCAGGAGGATCAGGTCATCTCCCATTGGGGTGAGAATTATTTGCAAGATTGGAGTTGAAGTCTTCCTTGGCTTCATACAAGGCTTCCAGAATTGGTGTGTTTGCACTGATGATCATAAGTTGTTAATTCCATGTGAGCCAAGGGATCATAAGGCTTTCGGAAATTCTGCAAGGGATGTGACTGAAACAAGCTCGTGCCTGATGGCAAAGCTCACTCCGTTAGGTCTGCATTCCTCTTTCAGTTGACCCCTCCACAAGGAAATGCACTCATCACATTGCTCTTTAAACAGGCCATCTCTTGGTCAAGGTCCCTCACTCAGAGCAGTGATGTTGCTATCCAAACATCCAAGTTCCCAATGGTTTGTTGCTGTTGGAATCATTCACGAAGACGCTGACATGATGGATTCCAAATATCATGTTGTGGAATGGAAGTTGCCAGTGTATGGTGGCTTTCAACATGCGGTAAGCTTTTGCACACCAGATACCACATGGGCTTCACAGAGCAGGGTCTTGATTCAGTGACAAGAGTGGACCAAGACAGCTGGAGACTAGACTCTGCTGCAATACTCCAACACCTTCTTTAAATTATTGACAAGCAACCTCACCAGTATGAACCTGGTCTTTTTAATGGAAGAACATGAAAGAGGAAACAATGGAGATTTTAATCCTCTACTCCAAAATGAATAGGTTATAAAATTGTTCAGTTTCAACAAATTGCCTCCCTTTGCCATAAATCCATGCTAACTGATGCAATGAACGGCAATCACACCACACATACACACAAGTTGGTCACTGAAACCTTCTAAACAAGATGCATGCTTCCATTAGCAAGACTACCATATCTAATGGCCAGGGTTCCTGGCTTCAAGAAGCTGGCAATTGAACAGAGACAAGCCAGCTGGATTTATAGAAAAATTCCTTTCAAAGTACCATTTGTGGGACAGAGGCAGCAGCATCAACACATCCTGTAAACACTGCCCTTTATCCAATCATCTCCCCATCACCCACCCCCACCATTCTCAACCAACAGGTCTACCTACAAGCCCCACCACACCAAAACCATTTTATCCAATGCTATGAGATTTTGCAGATGCCAGAATCTAGAGCACCATACACAAAATGCTGGAGGAACTCAGCAGATCAAGCAACATCTATGGAGGGAAATAAACAGGCGATATTTTGGTTCTGATGAAGGGTCTTGACCCAAAACATCAACTGTTTATTACGCCTCCATAGATTCTGCCTACCTGCTGAGTTCCTCCAGCACTTTGTGTGTGTTCATTCAATGCTAGCCTATCTCACAGGCAACCTAGAGTAGCTTAGAGAAGGAATGTGGGGAAGAAATTGGGGAAAGCCACAATTGCTCGTTTCCTGCCTAGAACATTGCTTGCTCACCCTGTTAATTAAGAGGAAGAATGAAATTAGCTGCAGAAGGTGACAGGAACAGAAAGCAGAGTAAAGAATTAGACATTCAGTTAAGAGTTTTCTCAGTTCAAGCTGTGTCCTACCAGCAGCTGAATCTTGTTTTATATTAAACAGGCAAAAAATAATGTACATTTCCTCATCAGAGGACCATATTAGGTGCATTGTTCTGAAGTGCAAACTCTGACATGGCTTCTGGATAATTCCCCGTATCTGTCACAATTCTTGGCCCTTGGAACAGCTCATTTCTTAATTATTCAACCATAATGCAAGATGCATAGAAAACTGGAGCCCATTTTTTTCTTGTATTTCAGCCAATTTATTATTAGATTGACTATTTTTCTCTGTCCTGTTTTAAGAGTGCCCTTTGAATTTTGATAGCTTCAAATGCACTAGATACATAGAAAATTTGCAATTTATTTCTTTTGAGGCCATCCATGCTTTTAGTTCATGACAAATGATACAGCTGAATTATACAAGAGAGCTTTACTTTAAAACCAAATGTTAGTCTGCAATTCCCTCCTATTTTTTCCCCCACAAACAGCAAAAGTTAGCATCTTACTTAATTGTACAGCTTAATTTTCCCAGACAGCTTCCCAGAAAATCAATAAATTTGTTTGACGAACCCTTCCCTTCTGAAACCACATCAGCTTGAATTTATTACTTGTTAAGTGCTCGTCAACTACTTCCTTTATAAGAGACACAAATATTCATTTCTCAATGCAGATGTCAAGTTAATAGGCCTATAAATTTCAATAATCATATGTCTGACCACTTTGTAAAGGTTACAACACCAGTTATTTCCGAGAAAGGATAACATAGGAAAATTAAGGTAACAAATGAGTCTTGCTTGAGCTCTACCATTCTTGTTCATTTAAAAGGAAAAAGGTTAAATGTTTTCTTAACAATATAGTCCACATACTTCTCACTAGGAAGGTAAATTTGTAAAACTACATTTAACCAATCAGGGAAAATGGCTGCTTTAGAGCTGAGGTATTCAAACCATGGGTCACACCCCCATTGGAGGGAGGGAGTTGGGGAGGGAAGAGGGAGAGAACACTAGGGGCACCAAAAAAAAAAACACATTATTGCTGGAACTTGATTTCCTCGATGCATGGGTACACAGTTGCCTGGCAACTGCCAGTACAGAACAAGCAGAACCTACTGCTGCACAGCTCTTCCCATAAGGTCAGATGTCTCAAACCGACAGCCACGCTCAATAAAAGTGGGAACATTTCCCCACTACAGCTCAAGTCCATCACCAGGTTCAAAGGCTAGAGGCAGAGTCCCTGTGATCAGCATCAGCCCTGTGCCAGCCAAGGGACTCTCTGGTCCTTGTAGTTACAAGCAGGCCCAAGCCTGAACTATGCCGACAATAGCCAGTGACTGGGATCTGAGAAAGACTTCCCAGCAAAACCATGGCATGTCACCCAGGCCAGGTGAGTGCACAGAGTGCAGGTGCCCACCAAAGCATTGTGCCCACTGCAAAACTTCAACAGGGGTGTGCTTTTTTGGATAGTGTATTACTGCCAAAATTACTTTCAATACAGCACAAGACTTTTTTCCAAATCTACTGCAAATAAGTTTCTGAAGGAGGAGCAGCAGATGGCACCTCAGGCTTGAATCCAACTCCATTGTGGATGGTTATTAACTGTTTGGGTCTTAATTAGTTGGAATTAGTTTTTATATGCATCTCCAAGCAATCTTTTTGGGGTATGGGCAGGTTGGGGAAACCTACAATTATAAAGTGGAGTCTTGATTTAAAGAAAGTAAGGAAACAAACTGCTCCAGGGAGCACTTTGTGTTCCCTGAAAGTGAACAGTCTAAAGAGCTCAAGTCAGCAATTCACACTGATATGGAAGCTAATCCAGAGACCACAGCCTCTTGCAACCAAATTTACACATGACCTTGATGAAAATTTATCTCACAAAATCCCTTGAGTAGAAGGACATCCCAAATAACTCCAAAGGAGTGTGTGAGAGTGTGAGTGGCAGAGAGGAGGGCAGAGTGAAGAATTGAAAGAGGAGGAGACCAGGAGTTCCTCCAGCAGACATTCTTTGTTGCTCCACATTCAACATCTGTAGTCTCATGTCTCCAGAGAGATCAGTGACCATTCAGAACTCTTCTTCCACCTGTTTGTTAACCTATAATCAATATGCAGGATATAATATCTTCATAAAAAAAATAGAAAATCTGTTCAAAGCAATGGGGGGGGGGGGGGGGGGGAGGAAAGAGAGAGGGAAAAGGCAAACTATTAACCAATGATGGAATGAAGATGGAGTGTAGAATCTCTAGCTCTGCTTGGAGAAATATTATTAGTTGCTGTCATTTCGTTTTGTATATTGTTCTGTAATAAAGCAGTTCATCGTCCAACTGCAACAAGACCATTGGTGTCAATGAATTTAAACAAAATCCAAATGGTTATATGCAATTATGTTGATTGCAATTACAAAGGACATCTGATTAAACAAATAAATAAGCCAGGCAGATGTTAAATGGTGTACACTGCCTCACAGACCATAAAAAATGTGTATTCAGGGAAAAAAAATCATATGTACACATTGTGCAATCACAGATCCTCTCAGGGGTCCAATGACAATACCAGTTTCAAAAGACACACATTCACACAAACCTTCATAAATTTCCAATATCTTTTATTCAGATACATGGTTATCAATATATCACAAAAATACTACACAGAAAGTTAACTGATTCTCCAGTTGAGCAGCATCTCACAGCACATGCCAAAAGCTTTCCTTCAAATGGAGTTACAGATTCATTCCAGACCTGTGACATAATAGAAGTGGCAGCATCTGGAACTCAGGCAGCCTCTAACTTTGCCTGGAGGATTTCTGAGATTATAGTCAGTCACTATGTGAAGGCAATTGAAATAATACAAGAGAAAAACAGGAACATATTTTCTGTATTTGTGTGGAAAGTAAACATTGTATTGTTTTTCAATAGCAAGAATACAATTCATCAGGAAAATAAATGAGAACTTAGATTGATCTAAAAATGAGTGAGAATTGTGAACCAATTAAGCTGATATGGATTTGCTTAGGGAAGCAAAATAGGGATAATCCTGGGAGCTATAGACCAGTGAGTCTCACGTCAGTGGTAGGGACGTTACTGGAGAGGATTCTTAGCAATCGGATTGATGAGCAATTAGAAAACCAGTGTCTAATTAGGGATAGTCAGCATGGCTCTGTGCAGGGCAAGTTGTGTCTTACTGACTTGATTGTGTTTTTCAAGGAGGTGGTGAAGGTGATTGACAAAAGTAGAGCTGTGGATGTTGTCTACATGGATTTTAGTAAGGTATTTGACGAAGTCCCTCATGGGAGGCTCATCCAGAAGATTAAGATGCATGGGATCCATGGTGAATTGGCTGTTTGGATTCAGAATTGCCTTGGCCACAGAAGACAGAGGGTAGTGGGACTTATTCTGGCTGGAGGTCTATGACTAGTGGTGTTCTACAGGGATCAGTACTGTGACCTCTGCTGTTTGTGATATATATAAATGACCAGGATGAAAACAGAGGGGTGGATTAGTAAGTTTGCAGATGATACAAAGACTGTTGGTGTTGTGAATGGTGTAGAAGACTGGCAAAGCATGGTTAATCCTCAGTGTTGATGAGCAGAGGGATCTTGGCATGCAAGTCCATAGCTCTCTGGTTGATAGGGTGGTAAAGGCGGCATATGACAGGCTTGTCTTTTAGTCGAGGAATTGAGTTTGAGAGTCTGGAGGTTATGTTGCAGCACAAACTCTAGTTAGGCTGCAACTGCAGTATTGCATTCAATTCTGGTCACCCCATTACAGGAAGGACATGGAGGCTTTGGAGTGTAGAAGAGGTTTACCAGGATGCTGCCTGGATTAGAGGGCATGTGCTAGGAAAGATTGGACAAACTAGGGTTGTTTTCTCTGGAACAGCAGAAGCTGAGAGGAGATCTGATAGAGGTTTATAAGATTATGGGGGCATAGATAGAGTGGACAGCTGGTATATTCTCCCCAGGGTTGAAATGTCTTATACCAGAGGGCATGCATTTATGGTGAGAGGGGGTAAGGTAAGTTCAATGGTGTGGGGCAAGATTTTTGTTTTGAAAACAGAGTAGTGGGTGCCTGGAATGCACTGCCTGGGGTGATGGTGGAGGCAAAACCAATGTAGATGTTCAAGAAGCTCTCAGATAGACACATGAATGTGCAGGAAATGGAAGGATATGGACATTGTGTAGGCAGAAAGGATTAGTTTAGTTAGGCACTTAATTACTAATTTAATTAGTTCGGCACAACATTGTGGGCCAAAGAGCCTGTTCCTGTGCTGAACTCTTCTATGCTTATCCTGTCAGTGGATTTGTAGGAGTTTGTGGAGACAGATCTGCAGGGAGTTGGGGAGAATAAAAAAGTGGAATTAATGTAGGATTAGTGTACAATGAGTGGTTGATGCAGATGGTGCATCGAAAGGCCAATTTCCATGTTGCATTGCTCTATAACTCCATGACAGCACTGGTGGTATTACTCTGGTGCTTTGAGATGCCCAACACTTCTGAACAGCCCACAAGAGGGAAGGGATCACTGCTACCCAGTAGTCCATGGGCTTTGAGCCAGGTTTGAAGCTTTGATCTTCAAATACAGTTGATGGCCAGATGGTCAAAGGATGTCCTAGAAGACAGAGGGCAGTGAATTTCATTATGATGTCTGCTTTTAATGAGTGTTTGCTCCTGTGAAATGGAAACATTTTCTAGGGTCTCATTATGGACCTTTATTATCAGGGACAGTGTTATGCAAAAGCAGCAGATTGGTAGAGGAACTTTGTTTCGTGGATGCTGAGTGTATTCAAAGACTTGGAACTCAGTTCCCAAAAGCATTTATATGCAAATGTCATCTGCATATTTCAGCTCATTGATGGAGGTTAGAGTGACCTTGGCTCCAGTGAAGATGACCAAGAGTGAGCACTTTCTTATTTGTCCTGACAATTAATCCCACTCCAGCAGAAACCTTGTTGGAGACTAGGTACAGCATCACATTGAGAAAAACTGATAAACGTTGGGGTGATGGTACAGCCTTGTTTGACACCAGTCCGCATTGATGTTGTTTTTGTTGTGGACCCACTGATTAAGATTGCAGCTTGCACTCCATCACATATCCTGGAAGCTGTGGAAGTGGGTGAGGTCCTCAATGAATACTTCTCTTCAGTATTCACCAAGGAGAGGGGGCTTGATGATGCTGAGGACAGTGGTGGTAAGGGTAATGTTCTAGAGTGTGTAGATATCAAGAGAGAGGATGTGTTGGAGTTGTTAGAAAATATTAGGACAGATAAGTCCCCAGGGCCTGACGGAACATTCCCCAGGCTGCTTCGTGAGGCGAGGGAGAAGATTGCTGAACCATTGGTTAGGATCTTTAAGTCCTCGTTGTCCACGGGGGTGGTACCGGAGGATTGGAGGGTGGCGAATGTTGTCCCCTTATTCAAGAAAGGCAGCAGGGATAGTCCAGGGAATTACAGACCAGTGAGCCTTACGTCTGTGGTGGGTAAGCTGTTAGAAAGGATTCTAAGAGATAGGATCTATGAGCATTTAGAGAATCATGGACTGATTAGGGACAGCCAGCATGGCTTTGTGAAGGGAAGATCTTGCCTCACAAGCCTGATAGGGTTCTTTGAGGAGGTGACCAGGAAGATTGATGAGGGTAGTGCAGTGGATGTGGTCTACATGGATTTTAGTAAGGCAAGGTTCCGCATGGTAGGCTTCTTCAGAAGGTCAGAGGCCAAGAGATCCAGGGAGGCTTGGCGGTGTGGATTCAGAATTGGCTTGCCTGTAGAAAGCAGAGGGTTGTGGTGGAGGGAGTGCATTCGGATTGGAGGGCTGTGACTAGTGGTGTCCCACAGGGATCGGTTCTGGGACCTCTACTTTTTGTGATATTTATTAAAGACTTAGATGAGGGGCTGGAAGGCTGGGTCAGCAAGTCTGCAGATGACACAAAGATCAGTGGTGTTGTGGATAGTGTGGAGGGCTGTCGAAGCTTACAGAGGGATATTGATAGGATGCAGAGCTGGGCTGACAAGTGGCAGATGGAGTTCAATCCAGAGAAGTGTGAGGTAGTACACTTTGGAAGGACAAACTCCAAGGCAGAATACAAGGTAAATTGCAGGATTCTGGGCAGTGTGGAGGAGCAGAGGGATCTGGAGGTTCATATCCACAAATCACTAAAAGTTGCCTCACAGGTGGATAGGGTAGTTAAGAAAGCTTATGGGATGTTAGCATTCATAAGTCGTGGGATCGAGTTTAAGAGCCGCGAAGTAATGATGCAGCTTTACAAAACTCTGGTTAGGCCACACTTAGAGTACTGTGTCCAGTTCTGGTCACCTCATTATAGGAAGGATGTGGAAGCGTTAGAAAGGGTGCAGAGGAGATTTACCAGGATGCTGCCTGAATTAGAGAGTATGGATTATGAGGAGAGACTAAAGGAGAGAAGGACTCATTGGAGAGAAGGAGGATGAGAGGAGACATGATAGAGGTATACAAGATATTAAGAGGAATGGATAGAGTGGACAGCCAGCACCTCTTTCTCAGGGCACCAATGCTCAAAACAAGAGGGCATGGCTTTAAAGTAATGGGTGGGAAGTTCAAGGGAGACATCAGTGGGAGGTTTTTCACCCAGAGAGTGGTTGGTGCATGGAATGCACTGCCTGGGGTAGTGGTGGAGGCTGATACATTGGACAAGTTCAAGAGGTTGTTAGATAAGCATATGGAGGAATTTAAGATAGAGGGATATGTGGGAGGAAGGGGTTAGATAGTCTTAGGTGTGGTTTGAAGGGTAGCACAACATGGTGGGCTGAAGGGCCTGTATTGTTCTATGGTATCAGACTTGAAATGAAGACAAATTTCCGCAAGCAGTCAAATTTGAGAAGGTTGCTCCACAGACCTGCTCAGATATTGGAATCAAGAGGTTTTGCAAGATCAAAAAAATTAATCTAAAGTGAGCAATGACTCGTGCTACATTTCTTTTTTTAGCAGTTGTGCAGCGAGGATCATCTCCATTGTACCTCTAGATGTTCAGATTCCACATCACGAGTCAGGGAGCAGCTCTTCAGTCAGAGCCCGTAGCTGAGGAGATTGTGTCCCAGACTGTAGAATCAATTGATGAACAACTTCACTATCACAAACTGGTAAAAAGCATTAATGGTTAGAATGGTTTCTCACCGGGGAAAGATCATTTGCATACAATGGATTCTTGATGGAGCTGATGTTGTGGACCAAAAGAGCCAGCTTCCATACTGCATCTCTCTACGACTCTGACAAGTTCATACTATGTGACATGAATCAACACCAGAGTGCTCTCCCAACTAGTTTTGATTGCTTCAAATTCAGAAAGGATATCTTTTCAGATTGTGTTTCCCTTAGTGGGTACATATCTTTGATTCTCATGTCATATCTCCCACAAATGATAGGACTTTTAAGTGACAAAGGGAGTATCTACATTGCCATGTCCATGACATTAGCAGTTGCATGGCACAGGCTAGCTGGGTGAGAGGTTGTTTCCAGTGTGTCAGTTCAAGTCATTTTAAATATTTTCAATTACAAAAATATAGGAAAAGTAGCACCCCATGGAACAAACAGTAAATCTTGATTGAGGAGATTGCAATACAGCTCATTCCATCATCATCCAAATGTGGTCTGACCAACACCTTATCAAGCCTCAGCATTACATCCTTACTTTTATATTCTGCTCAGACCACGCTTGGAGCATTGTGAGCAGTCTTGGACCCCATATCTAAGGAAGGATGTGCTGGCATTGGAGAGGGTCCAGGAGGTTTACAAGAATAATCCCAAGATTTAAAGAGTTAATGTACAAGGAGCATTTGATGGCTCTGGGCCTGTACTCGTTGGTGTTTAGGATGTTGGGGGGGGGGGGGGGTAATCTCATTAAAACCAGTGAATATTGAAAGGCATGGATAGAGTGGACATGAAGAGGACATTTCCAGTAGTGGGAGAATAGAATAGAAGGATGTCCCTTTAGAACAGAAATAAGGAGGAATTTCTTTAGCCAGAGGGTGGTGAATCTGTAGAAGTCATTGTCACAGACAGCTGTGGAGGCCAAGTCATTGGGTACTTTTAAAGTAGAGGTTGATAAGTTCTTGATTAGTATGGGAGTCAAAAGATTATGGGGAGAAGGCAGGAGAATGGGCTTGGTGGTTGGTGGGTTGGGGGGTGGGGGGAGAGAAATAAAATCAGCCATGATAGAATGGTGGAGCAGACTCAAAAGGGCCAAATAGCCTAATTCTGCTCCCATGTCTTATGGTCTTCTTGTGCAAACTTGAGTTTAGTTGGTGTCATTTGGATTGAGTTCCACTGGAGGGACCCATCACTTTTTAAAAAAATTAACTTTGAGATCAAATGTTCAGGCAATTAGCAATTGCCACCAATAGTTTTCAGGTAATCAGTGCAAGATCAGGAAAGTTGGAATCTGGACAGAAAGCAATATACAGTACATCAGCATGTTGTTATTGTGTAATGCCAAGATAACATCAAGGTCCCATAAGGAAAGGAATACTAAAAGAAAGGAGCTGCAGTAATTTGAATTTCATTAGAAAACAGAGCAACCAGCCTTGAGTACAATACAGGGGACACAAAAAGTGCAGAAAGTTACTATTAGCTTTACAGCTAGAGACCTGCACTTAGTACCGCTGATGAGAAAAGTATAAGCAAAGCAACAAAGGAGATAGAAGGCTTATAGCGTGAACAGGGCAGAAGCAAGCCTGATTTCTTCCAGTGTACATTTCTATTGCCAGCAACCCCAGGCACTCACTCTTCATAGTCAAGGAATTGATACTGGAACTAGTGTGCATAGCCTGAAGGGTCTTTTGGTCTCAATGGATGCATTTGTCCACAACCTGACAGCTACCTCCCAGATTCATTAAGATCACACATTTAAAAATAAAAAAAAATAATCACAAGAGACATAAAATGCATTGATAATCTGACAGCAATCACCTGCTCATGATTTCCCACTTTGAATTCTACCCAATTTCTATTTAGACCCAAAAACAAATTATTGATTGGAGAAACCTATTCTCCTGGATTGTTAATTAGGGTCTGGGGGGGCTTGAGGAGGGAGGAGGTCGTCTCAGGAAAGTGACCAACAATAAACATTAATGAAGGAAAGAGAAATGCTCTGGGGAAAACCGGAAAAGTGTAGAGTGATCTAGAAGGTAGAAGTTAAGATTAAAAAGTCAAATGAAAAACCAAGTAGGTTAGCAAAGCAAATGTACCACTTAAGAGATGCTTGAAGTCTAGGAACGGTTTATGACATAATATCAATAGGGAATGTTACAACAAAAGCACCCAAGCAAGAAACAACTCTACAACTTGCAGTTTGCCAGCTGGTCTGTGTATTTTAGGTGTTAGAGTAAGGAACAACATTCCTGGGGATTCCAATAATTGAATTTTAGGACTTTCGTCAAGGTACATCAAATTATATTGTGTATCACCAAGCAATCCTGACCAATGCAAAGGACTTAAAAGGGGCGAGACATCGAAACCAGGTTAGTCCTTATTATTTCCATTGCATCCTACTCTGATTAATCTATGGCTTCCTTCAATGTCGCAATGATGCCCAATTAAGCTCAAGGTAAAACAGCTTATTTTTGTCAAGGTGCGTAATAGCCCTCAAGACCAAATATCAAATTCAACAACTTTGGATAACTTGCTTCATCTTCCTCAAGGTTATCTGTAATATTAACTCTGTTCTCTCTCCATGGACTCTGCCGGATCTGCTGGGCATTTCCAACATTCTCCTTTTGGTTTCAATTCTCTGCAACAGCTTGGACCTGCACTTCACAGGTTTTACATGTCCCTTTGATTGATTGTGGCAGTTAGAAGACAAACAATCAGCAGGCAGCATCATAAATATTTCTTCACCACAGATACTGTGGCCTCACCCTATCAGTGTCCCTTTGTCCTAGGCATCTTTATCCCAGCCACTCTACAAATTAAAGCTACATTATTTTCTCACTTTAGGAGTTCTGATTAAGGATCTTTTGATGGTTTCTCTTTCCATGCATGCTCGACTGTTGAGCATTTCCAGTTTTTGTTTTTATTTCAGATTTCCAGCATCTGCATTCTTTGACTTTCACTGTATTTAATTTTTTTTTGAAAAGGAGGAAGATGCACTTATCAATCCTAGAGCACATGATATATCTAGAATTTAATTCACATGGGAGGAAGTAGAGAGCATAAAATTTATATTTTTAATTCCTTGAACAAATTTCATCCATTCTCTTTCAAAACTGTCTCTTTTCAGTGAGGCATCTTTGGCCTACACCAGTGCCCTCTGATTAGAATTTGATCATGAAATTGTCAGATAAACTACAGATCCAAATAAACTGGTGTACTGTTAGCAAGTTTGCTGGAAAGTACAATAAAAGTTTCTCACATCCCAAACCCAATTATACACATACATGGGGGAGTTAATTGTAGCCTACAGAATTACAAAAGGAATAAAACTCTTAATGAAAGGGTTAGAAGAGAAAAAAATAATTAAGATATATCAGCTTGCTGCTGATTTCACACCCACAACTTTGGACATCCTGCTAGCTCCACAAATATCAGGAAACCTTCATTTCCACATGTTGATCAAATAAAACTGACTAAAAAGGCTCCAAATAAAAAAAACTTTAAAACAACACATTCAGCTATAACATGGTCTACACTTGCAGATTTTAGCATTATGGCTGTACAATTTCAGTGTTGAGTCTTTAGAAGCCACGCACAGCAGTTTCCCCCAATTTCAGATGTTGTATCCTCAGCGTTAATCATTTAGTTTCAATTTAGTACCAACATAATACATGGCATATCAACCACAAAACGTGCTTCAAACAGAGTAATGGCTTATTTCTATTGTGCTCCAAAGCCTTGACTCAAAAGTGTCACAAAAGTCAAATAAAACTTGACAGACCAACACAAAAGGGCTATGAAAGTAACTTTAAAAAGACAAAAACAGACCAAAAGAAGCCATAATCTGATTCTAAAAGAATGCCCTGGCAACATCCCAAACATGACCTTCAGCCTCTAAATATACAGAATCAAGTGCTGATAATGGAAGAATGGCTTTTGATAGTATGAATTACCTTCTTAGAAACCATAAAGTATTGGATTACTAAAATAGCTTTATTGAAGGGAGCACAACATTGAACAGCAATAACTTCCTCATCTCTACATTATTAGTTAAATACAGCATGAACCACAGCAAGGCTGGCAAGTCTTAGTCTATAATAATACTTAAGTAAAGCTTGTGTCGAGATGCCAACCAAAAATCTACATCAAGGACAGTGATTAGGAGTCCTTTTAACCTTCAACATTTCAGAAGATGTTATGAAACTTGTATAGCCTTTTTTCTACTCTATTCAAAAGGTAAAGATTAAGCTTGCCCCTTTGAAAAAACATGGCATACATATGGAATAACATACTCCTCATAAGGCATGAACTGACTTCATACAAGTCACTTAACAGCTAAACGAAATGATGGAAAACAAATAGTTACGTCATATGAACAACAATAGACTGTGACAATGATGAGCAGTGCAACATTAATCTGAAGTACTTTATGAAATCTGATTAGACTAAAAGAGGCAATACAAGAATGCAAACTATAATTAGCATCTACAAAACAGTGGAAAGCAAGTTAATTTCTGGAAATAGTTTTCAGATTTTGTTCTCGTTTCTGTGGTCTGGGTGGATATAGTTTAAAAAGGACTGGAGTGTTATTCAAAGAAAAAAGGGGTGTGTTTCACTCATGTGCTATCTGTACACAAATAATATAAATCACTGACTTAACATCAGCAATTTTCTGTTTGGAATTACTCAAATGATAAATTAACCAAAGTTAAGGCTTTACAGTTCTTCCCCATAAGCGAATCTATTCTAATAAAAACAGGCAAAGCAAAAATAACAGATTACATTCAACTATTCAATTTGATTGGAAATAGAGGCCAAAGCAGCAGCACCTGAACTAGATCAGCCATTCTTCAGGAACAGGCCATTAGAGAGTGGTTCATACTTTTCCACTTCCCTCAAAGTTGAATACTTTATCTTGACCTTGTATGCATTTTCTACAATGAGTCAGGGTCAATGCACTTCAGTTAGGAGCAAGATTCCACAACCACCATCTCCCATTTTCCTAATCCAGTTTGGGACATTTGGTTACCATTACTTTAACACAATCTGTTGCAGAAATCATCTGGCTCATTACCAACCAAGAAACAAAACACTTCTGGATTTTTATAGCATTTAGCAAATGAACCAACAACAAAAAAAACAGGTAGTGCATCATGCATAAATCCACCAGTTTTAATGTTACCAGCAACGTGCTTAGAAGTGATCCAATGAGTACAAATGGTCCAACGATTGGCTGGCAAATGTAATCTAGTTAAGCAATGTTCAATCTACAACATCCACTATGATATTTAGAATGTACACCAATTGGAATATTTGAGCAATTATGACATTTCAAAAGTCAATCCAATTGTCCCAATCACCACTCAGTACAACTACTGCCAATTCAAAGTAGTGATAAAGTGTCTTGGGTCATCCACGGTTATAGACACAAGTATGAAAATAAAGGAATAAGAAAAGGAAGAAGAAATATACAAGAGGGTAGAGGAAGGAGATATAGAGTCAAATATGCAGGAAAATAAAATTAGGACAAGGCTACATAATAAAGAAAAAAATAGGGTGGGGTAATGGTGGGGATAGAGAGATAGATAATGAAAGAATAAAAGTGATTTGATCCAACAACTCCAGAAACAATATACATTTAAATTCATATTCCCAAGGTTTCTTTTGCAACCCAATAAAATACTTTGTTTTTGTTGCTTAAATAAATGCAATTCATTTTGCACTGAGTTCAATTAACAGCAATGAGACAAGATTTGTTTACACAGCTCATTTAAAACAAAAAACCTGCAAAGAAACCTGCTGTCTATTTGAGGAGGTTTAGGGAGAGGACCAAAACTTGGTCAAACTAATGGTTTTGAGGAGTGGCTAAGAGGAGGGAGGAAGAGTGATAGAGCAAAGCAGAAAATTAACAGCTCAGGGCAACAGAAGACACAGCCCACAATAGTGAAGTAATCAAATTCAAGAGGCCAGAATTAGAGGAGCTCAGAAGTCTAGTGGATTAAATAACAAAGACTGAAAGGGCTGAAACCATGGATTGAGAACTTTAAAACTGAATCATCACATCAAGAATTTAGCATAGTTCATTAAGCACAATCAAGTAACTTGGTGCAAGTTGGGACAAAGGCACCAGAGCTGGCTTCAAGTTTACCAAGTTAAATGAGTGAGAATTGCCAAAAGCAAGCTGGAATAATGAAGTAACAGAAGTGTTGGACAAGGGTGTCAGTAGCAGATGAACTGAGGCACGGAGACCATGTGATATTACAGAGATGGCTGTAGTGGGTGCCAGTAATGAGATTCAAAACACACAGGAACAATGACAGCAAGTCTTCAAGAACCATTCAAAACACAGCACTTCAAGAAAGTACTCCTGTTCAAGGGCGGGATTGCTTTGTCCCCAGCTTCCACCAGTTTATTATACTCCTTAATTTTGACCACCTTCAAGGAAATATCAGCACAAGATATCTTTCCCTCCTCTCCCAACATTCCCCAGGGAAAGTTCCCTCCCTAACTCCTTGATCCACTCTTTCATCTCCATTAGTGTTTGCCCTTCTACACAGCATCTTCCAATGCAACCACAAGAAAAGCAACACCTGGTCTTCCCATCATCCATGAACCGAAAAATTCCTTTCAGATAAAACAGCAATCTACTTGTATTTGTCCCAATTTAATGTACTGCATTTGGTGCTCACAATGTGGTCTCCTCTACTTTGGGGAAAAACAAGAACAGAATTGCTACAGCAAAGCATCTCCATCCAATCCTACAGAGTGACCATACTTCCAGTTACCCACCTCATTAACTCTCCATCAAATTCCCATTCTGCCCCACCACCTGTTCCAACAAAGTCCAATGTAAATTTGAGGAACAGACACATTCAACAAGTTCAGATAAACCAGCCTTCCCAGAATGGTAATGTTGACTCATTTTTTCCACTCTCTACAGAGGCTGCCTGACTTGCCAAGTACCTTCAACATTCTTTTTTCTTTCAGATTTCCAGCAACTGTTACGTCCTATAATGTAGTTCCAACATTTTTCTTTCACGTTCTGTCTTTGTTCATCTCCTCCAGACAGATCACTAACCTCTTTTAGGCAAATGGCTTCTATTGGCCTCCAGCCCATTGCAGACATTCCCTTTGTCTGCAACTTAAACACCTTGTTTTCTCAATATTACCAGTTCTGATGATAGGCCATTAACCTGATCAGGGTGCTGCAAAGCATTTAAAAAAAATCTTTTATCTCCCAATTTAGACCTCAATCCATTAACATAAGTCACTATCCAATGCACCTGTCAACTGGCCTTTTTGACATGCAATTCACAGTATACTGTTGGGTGGTTTTTACTACAAAGTGGTTTTACTGCAACTGACATCACAGTTGAACCCCGTTCAATCCTCAACAGATGTCCAATTGCTTTTGCGGCATGGCTTCCTGGATACTGACCAAGCCAAGTATCGATGGCTGAGTTTCCCTCTGCATAATGCAAAAGCACCAAAGACAGCAGTAGCGGCACAACTGCTGTCACTACTAGGCGATAAGCAACAAATTTAGCATAAAACTAAGACATTGAATGACATTCTACTGGTCAGTATGATTTTAAGTAGTTAAACTCTACAGGAGACCCTGTCAACCAGTGACTGATAAAAGCAGCATAAAGAATAGAAGAACACAGAATGGTTGCAATTTTCATGCATCTTTAAACTCAAGAATGCACCCCCATTTGGCAGTAGTGTTCTGTTAAACAAAGGAGCCACTCTAGAAGTATCTATTTAATTTCCTAAACAAGCTTAGGTCCCAACTTCACAGTAATGGGCAAATTAAATTTCTGGTGATCAACTATGTGTAATTACAAAAAAAAATCTCAAGTAACATTGAAGCTCCAAGATAAAAAGGTCTGTAGCTCTAGTTTAAAAAAAAGAGAAAATTAATCTACAACTCAAATTAGGAAAAATAAGAAAACTAACTCCACCCTTCTGGCACACTTGTGAAATGAAACACTTTTGCATCCACTGTCACTGAAAACCACTGCAGGCATCTGCAGGAATTTATGATGCTTTAGGGATTTTGTGCTTTGCATTCCAACAACAGAACAAAGAATGGAAAACCTAACTGTAGCAAATTCCACAGATGAGCTATTTCCTACTGTTTGCTGAGGTTGTGTCTTTCTGCTTTTGTTTGCAACCAACTCCTTAATCTATCTTTTCCAAACACTGGCCCAGGCACCAATGTTCACCTGGACATGGGTTTGGAGAGTCGATGGAAACTAAAGATTTTCTTCAGTGTTTATTATTGCAGTACAATATTGCAAATAAAAGTCAGTTTCCTCTCCCCCCCCAGAAAGCAAGTAATAGCAAAACAATAATACTTGGCAAAAAATCCACACAATTTAAAATCACTCTTCAGAAAGGAGATAAAAATGCATTACCAAACAAACTACCTAAAAAATCAATACCATGCTCAATGGTTGGACACCAACTTGTTCACAGATTTCCATCAAGTTTCTAATGTACAAATTACTCAACAGGCCCATGATTTGGAATGACCTTTTAACAAATCACAACACATTCACACCATTATTCTAAACCCAGAACCAATAAAGTTACCAGTCAACAAGCTGACAATTCAAATTGTTTCTCTGTAATGCTTCATTACAGAGAATGACATTTATTTGATGTTTTCATTCTTTATAACATAGCAACTGAAAAATTAAAATCTAATTTGAACGGAAATATCCTGAACATTATCTTATTACCTCCTGAAACAGGGACTACATTCATCCCAATACTAAAATTACCCATTAAGTTCATTCATTTATCTTTATGCATTTAATTGGGT
The DNA here is from genome assembly GCF_009764475.1 of Pristis pectinata. NCBI lineage: Eukaryota > Metazoa > Chordata > Chondrichthyes > Rhinopristiformes > Pristidae > Pristis > Pristis pectinata. The sequence goes on along the minus strand of NC_067414.1, from coordinate 76,404,146 downwards.
GTTAACCTTGCCCAGCGGCAAGAAATCCATACTAGAAGCAGAAGGTTGTCAGTTAAATCCCAATCCAGAGATTGGGTGAAATTGTGGAACTCCTTGCCACGCACAGCAGTGGAGGCCAGATCAGTGGGGGTGTTCAAGGAGGAGATAGACAGATATCTAAATAGTCAGGGTATCAAGGGATATGGGGATAAGGCTGGCAAATGGGATTAGAATAGTTTTTTTTTTCTCTCTTTTTTCCCACCCCATTTCTTTTTCCCTTTTCCTTGGAGCAGACTCGATGGGCCGAATGGCCTGCTTCTGCTCCCTTATCTTGTGATCTTGTGATCTTGTGACATGCTTAGAACTCGAGAAACAGGTGCATCTCTACAGCCCTTCAAGTCACTTTCCCTCCTGATCCCCATATCCCTTGATTTGCCTGGTGTTCTAAAATATACCGTCAGCCTTGAATACACTCACTGACCAACCATACACTGTCTTCTGGAGGTAGAGAATTTAAAGATTCACAGCACTTTTGGCAAAGATAGTTCACTATTCAAGTCTGACAACAAACCCCTGGCCAGTGACCATGATCCCTGGTTCGAGATCACCAGCTAGAGGGAGTACAGGTCTATCAGGTTCAGTCTATCCTCATACAGCCCATCATACACAGACTATCCCCTCATTCTAGTAATGAATTTAGTATAGTCAGAGTCTAACAGCATGGAAACAGGCCCTTCGGCCCAACTTGTCCATACCAACAGTGTTACCCAGAGACCTAGTCCAATCTAGAATCATTCTATGCTGCATGATCTCCAAAGCAGGCATTTCCTTTCATGGGCACAGAGACCAAAATTCCACATTATAGTCCAGGTGTGTTTTCACAAAAGTCCTGTACAATTGCCATGTGACTTTTAAGGTCCAACTTCCTTCCAATAAAGGCCAATCTTCCATATGCCATCCTAATTATTTCCTAACTGAAGCGATTAATGAAATTTCTGTGCTTAATATGTCAGCACATCTGGATCCTGTAATGCATTTTAAGCAAGATTGATCCAGAGATAATAACTGCTCCTTTAATGCTGTCCAGGGATTTTATAATGTGATGATATGCAGGCTAGCGTTGCAACAGCGCTTCAGGTCATTTGGTCCTGGAGGGGGTGTCTGGAAGAAAGCAGCTATATGCATGTCTGAAGTCTCTTTAAGCAGTTTCATGAATGCTTCATACAATGTTGAATTCATCGATATTAGATATACAGCCACACCCTTTTGTGTCAGAACTCACCAGTTTGGATGAAAGGTCATCTGCCTGTAACATCAACTCAGTCTCTGTCTCCACAGATGCTGCTTCACCTGCTGAGCATTTCCAATCTGCTCTTTCATTTCAGGTTTCCAGACTCCAGTCTTCTCCATCTCACAGCTCCAGCATTTATTTTCCTCTTCTCTGCCCTTATTTACCTTCCTTTATTTACACCTCCTCCAAACACATCATCTATGACTAACAAGCATTCACCACCCTCACTTAGAAGGCACCAACAGCACTTTTGTCACCTGGATTCTCTCGGGATTCCAACCTACCACATTCATCGCCTTTGCATTCTCCACTTCTCCCTTCTTAAAATGCACATTTTCTCATCTTTTTCCAGTTCTGATAAAGGCTCATCATTCCAAAACTTTAACTCTCTCAAAAAATGCTGCCTGACTTACTGAGTATCTCCAGCACTTTCTAATTTCATTTTAGATTTCCAGTATCTGCGGCTCTGCTTTTCAAAGGTTAACTGTGTGAAAGGAAAAGGCAATGGATGGTGGTACAGGGGAAATCAGCGACATCGCAACATGGCTCTGAACTGACATGCAATGTCCTCCTGAAGCAAGCTGTTGAGCTTGAGGCACTGCTGTTGAAACTTAAGTCCTGTGCTCTCTCTATATAAAGGTGACATTGAAACCTACTAACAGATCCTTTCAGCTGGTGATGAACCCAAAGAATCAAGGGAACTAATGTGTACATTTCAGCATATTGGACCAGCAGAATGTCACACAGCATATAGTACTATAAAAAGGTACATCATTGTAGGTAGTGGATCACACTACGAGAGGGTGATGAAGATTGCCTGAGCTGAATCAATCACTTCGCCTACAAAGATTTGGCCCGGCCAACAAACACGTCAATGTTTTCAAAGACATGAATGGTGCCGAGGATAGAGTCTGAGAGGATTAATGTGGCACGGCACAAACCAATCTCTCAGCCATTGACGCAGCAGGCCAATGACACCACTGGCCAAGATGATACAATGAGTGTGATTCAGACAGGATGAAGAAATGCAACTTGAGGGCAGATCTATTCTCTGACCACAAACAATAATTCCATGTGAGAGAAGATCTGGGTAATTATGGCAAACCGATCTTCAGAGACAAAAAGGCAATTGTGTCTAAGCTATGAAGGAATGATATAATAAAAACATGTTCACTCCTCACATCTGGGTTTGTCTCCAAAGTGAGGAAATGTACCTATTGAATAGGGATGAATGAGGTCAGGAATCATGTACCTAAGAGGCCAGAAGATTTTGAGAAAGGAATCGAAGTAAAATCTTTATTTTCATTAAGATCCAGACACCGGGCCAAAGTCAGATCTGTTTCACCCAGATGGGAAATTGTATCTATTGACAATTGATTATTTTTCAAATTTTTGAAAACAAAAATTTTGTGAAGAACATACATTCAAGGGTTATTCTCAAGGTCAAAGGGCAGTTTGGTAGTAATGGAACCTCTAAAGTGATGATCACAGATAAATGGAAACAGCTCACAGCAGACATATATGCAAGATTCTCAGAAGGACAGCTATTTTAATCACCAAGACAGAGGGGACAATCCAAAGCAGAGGAACAATATCCATCTCAGAAAACCCACCAGAGAACATGCTTGTGTAAAGCAGACATGGAGATACTCACTAACCCTGCAGTGAGAAACCCACAGCTAAACAGCAGGCCCTGGGCAAACTGCAACCTGTTAGAACCAGATCTGGAAAGACAGTCTACTGATCCAAGTTACAAGGATTTTGTGCCAAAATAAAACACATTGCACATTTTTTCTTCCTTTTGTCTTTCAATATTAAAAGGAAAGATGTGTTGTATGTATTACTGGTCCATGGGCAATAATTGTTCCTTTAAAGCTGTCGCCCTTTAAAAATTATATCATGCAACTATCTGCAGACAATTATTGCAACTGCTTGTGGATGGAAGATGCCAGATGGTTGGTCACGCAATTGCAAGCAGGTCTGCAGGTGCGCTAAACTATTTCATGAATGAAGAACATACATTTATAATTTAAACTATTCCTACTATTTTGAGTGTAAATAAAGAGAAAACCATAGCAGATCCCTCCATACACCAATGCTTAATAGTTTAATGACCATTTATCAATTTCTGATCTCTTCTAACAAATTTAGAAAAAGAGCTGTACTGTTGTTCAGAGCTGTTGTTGAGAAGAGAAATTTAGTTGAGGCCCTATGTACTTTCCGTACATATGCAACTTCCGTACATATGTACCTATGCAACAACAATATCCCATTAAGATCTCCTCCAGGACCTTGGACAATAATTAACAAAAATTTAAAGAACTACAGCTGCTGAAAATCTAAAAAAATAAAAATGCTGGAACACTCACAGATCAGATGGCTTCTGTGGAAAGAAAAACAATTAACATTTCAGAACAATAACCCGATTGAAAGGTCTTTGACCTGAAGTGTTAACTGTTTCTCTTTCCACAGATGCTATCTGATCTACCGTGTGTTTCCAGCATTTTTGTGCCTTGGACAATATTATACTCCAAATAACTTCAGTTTTTATTTTAAATCATCTTTTCTCCCTTCTGCACATGGTATCTGGTAATGTACATATTGTTTATTCAGTTTCCCTATATTACAAAATTGATGACATTTAAAATATTCAAAGTGCTTTGGAATGTTGTCATTACGAAAAGGTATTTCATAAGTAAAATTTCCTTCTTCTATCATCCTTAGAACCATTAAAAGCATTATTTACTCTTACGATGAGAAAACCACAGAGAGACAGAACAAAAATAGAAACTTCTGACAAAGCATACTTGACCTGAAACTATGCTTCTCTACCCACAGATGCAGCATGACCTGCAGAGTAGTTCCAGCATTTTGTTTTCATTTTAGGATGCCCAGCATCTGCAGTTTTGTTTTTAATTTTCAAACCATGGTGGGAACCGTGTTTCAGGGTCAAGAGTGCAAGGGGTATCAACCACCAGCTTGCTATTTCAGATAAATCCTAGCACTTTATTTCTAGTGCTACTTTGCTGATGAAGGCCTTCTACAATGATGATACTGCCCATGGGCTGCTGATGTTTTCCTTTAAGTCACTCTAGCGGAATCAACAAAAATTTGCAAAGCAGTCACTCCCAGGGAAGAAAGGTAGCCTATTTTTAATCTTGCACTGGTTGAAAATGTGCATGATGTCATCCCTATTTTAGTCACATTTTAAAAATCTAAACAATATACTAATTTACAATATGTAGACACAAAACAAATGGTTTAAACTATTCCCTTTGTAGGCCAGAAACATTGATTGTATTATACTAAAAATTATCACATTCCTGACAGGGTACTCACCTTGCCAATTACACATATTAACTTTAATAGGCAATGAATGTGCAAATCCAGTGCAAAAATCAAAAATGATGGGGAGACTGAGGACAAGATTAAAGAGCACAACAATATAAATGAACTAGTAAAGGTTCTCAACCAGAACCATCTCTCTTCTCAGCAGTTTATGAGCAATTTTGCACATTAATAATGGCATACATCACAAACTCATCATTATATTTCGGGAAGATCTGACTAACAGTCAACTTAAACTTTGTTGTCTGTAACCCACTCAGATAAATTGATAATATGCAATTTCTACACTGTGTGAAAAGAAAAATAATAAGCAGTAATATTGTTATGTATACAAGGCGTTTCATAATTGCCAGTTTTGCAGTGTACAATTACAATTGAAGCCTAATGTAACTCACTGAAAAAACAGACGATCCAATTATAATTTTGTTTTTGTCACCTTTTCTGGAAACCACATGTATAAGGATATCATGTTTCCCAGCAAAGTATGACAGTGACAATATTTTGTGTTGCAAATTAACTTATCCTTTGTACAAAAGGTCCTTTCAACATAAAGTTGGTACTTCTACTATCCTGGCAGTTACAGAAGCTCAAGAACATAAATGGTTTCATTTTCCGTGTTTGACTGTAAATTCCAATTGGATCTACCAAACCAAAAACCTACTTACATAATATGCCCTTCTATCATGACCTGTTTTCATGTCATAATATTTAACAATGCTTCATCAAGAATTCTTTTCCAGATGCAAATTTGAAATTCATATTTTCCCCCAAAATGTGCTTTGTTTGAAGAAAACTGGCCATCAAAAAAACCACTGGCTTCAAAGGGATATTCTGCAACAGAGAGCAAAGCTGGGGTTCAGTATTAAAGGAGAACAAAAAAAAATCTACAGGGATACTAGCATAACATGCCTAATCAGCAGCCCAAGTACTACTGCAGCTGAAGAAAGCAACTTGGACAGCAGTCATTACTTCTGTAGAAAACCAGGTCTATGCCAAACTTCTGAGTGGAACTGAGATATTATGAAAATGGAAAACCCTCATGACCATTCCTTTTCATCCAAGTGATCCTATCATACAAGCCCAGCACAAGATCCAACACTTGTTCGAGGTCATCAACACATTCTACTCACATATGGGAATACTAGACTTCAGCAAAACAGTAGTTTTCATTCTGCTCTTCTGTCAAAGAATAAATTTAGATAAATTAAAAATTTTCAAGAATTCCTTCAGAATTTGTGCTAAAATTTCTCAAGTTTAGTCATTGGCAGTTTCAACCCTAGTGACTTCAAAAGCTTTCACAAAACTGACCTCTGCCGTAATACTCTGAGTCACCTCTCCAATCTCCTCCCACTCACCTTGCTGCCTCCATTTCATGCCCAAACAACTGTATGCTATTTCTGCTCTCCATAAACTTTTGAAGTACACAGCTGGCTTTTTCAGGGACCCGCAGAAGTGAGCTCCAGTGGTTCTTGAGGAGGGCAGAATCAATGAGAAGAGATAAGTGATACAGTAATAAATGCCAACATAATCAACGCAGGCTACTCAACTGATTTTGATTGCCTTAAGAGGAGTGGAAGAGTATTTCAGGGATGAGGGGTGGAAGGTAGAGGACAATGGGCTAAATAGTCTGACCAGGTAGGTGCTTCACTTAGTGTGGGGAGAAGGGGGCATTTCCACAACTAGGGGTTTAGCCTCTGGATAAGTGACCCACACAATTAAGACTTGGATGAGATGGAATTTCTTCAGAGGATTTCAAATTTTTAATTCTTCATCCAAGCGAAATCTGTCATAAGAATATTCAAGGCTGAGAGAGATAAATTTATGGTTCAAGATCATCGGGATCAGGTAAAGTAAAACCCAGTGGAAGCCAAAGGTCAGATCAACCACCACCTTACTGAAGATGACAGTGTTTCCACCCTGTGTGGAAAAACTTAACGCCCAGATCTTCAATTTTTCCCCCCTCTTAACTTAAACCTATGCCCTCCCATTCTTGACTGCCCCCCCTCCATGTCCTGTGTAAAAAAAGATTCTGTCTATCCTATCTATGGCATTGGCAAGACTGTAATGGGAATACTATATTCAGGTCTGGTCCCCCCACCCAAGGGAAGATGTACTAGCAATAGAAAGAATACAACAAAAATTCACTAGATTGATTGCTGGGATGGAGGTGGATTATCCTATGAGGAGTAACCAGGCAGACTGGATCAAAATTCTCTAGAATTCAGACAAATGAAGTCATCTCATTGAAACATAAAATTCTCACAGGGCTTGACAATGTAGATGCAAAATTGATGTTTCTCCTGGCTGGAGTGAGAGAGGAGAAACTTAAAGGAAATCTGAGAGGCAATTCCCCCACCCCCCACCACAGGGTGGTGAATAGAATATCTGGAATGGACTGCCAGGGTCACCGTCTCAAAATAAGGGATTACCCATTCACAACTGAGACAAGAATAAATGACTTCACCTAGATGAAAGTGAATCTTTGGAATTCCCCACCCACAAGGGCTGTGAAGACTCAGTCATTTAGGACAGAAGTCAACTGTTTTTTTGAATAAAGACATCATGGATATGAAAAATGGCACAGATGCAAAATATCCCTGATCTTAATGAATGGCAGAGCAAGTGTGAGAGGTTATAAACTCTTATTCTACTTCCTATCCTGTCATCCCACTCTTAGTTATTTTTTTTCCCTGATTACTCCTCTATCCTGGGAAATTACTTGGCTGTTGTGGATTAGAAAAAATCTCCTCATGATTTTCTAGGAACCACATGAATGGGTGGATCAGCTGACCTCTCTTGCCTGCCGCTTCATGTTTGCTTACACTAATTATAGCTGTAGTGGTTACAGTAAAAGATGTTCTCTCTTTCAGAGAGCTCATTTCTACAAACTCCCCTAACACAATGTTGAAGTAAGCCCCATCTTTTAGAGGTAATGATACACAGAATGCTACCAGATACCTGCCCATTGAACCTGAGCCCTGCAGCATTTCACGTCAGTGGTTGAAAAACTAAAACAAAATAATTTATAATAAAAGCGCAACAAACATGATCAAGTCAGCAGATGGAAGAAACCGAATACGTGGAACAATCCTGTGCCAAGTGACGAACCCCAACAAAGAATGATTTTACTTGATGACTGGCAGATTTTTAAAACTACTCAATTTTTCTTCAAGTCTTCTACTCAGTAAAAAATTAACATGGTCCACAAACCTGTGCCGTCAAACTCAGTTACATGCACATTAACCTTTTGCCCTCACCGGAATAGGAGCATCCATTTAAGTAAATGTATATTAAGTGAAACAGATTCTAGAGGCTTCAAGAGGGCAAGGGGTTAAGAGCAAGAGAGGGATACACCATTCCCACCAAAAACAGCAACATTGAAGACATAGATTTATGATGTAGATCGTTGTTCACTCAGTTTAAACATTCGTTTTCGTACTAGACGGCTTGTTTTTTTTAAAACTGCAAGACTAATCGGTGCTCTGTAACCTCCCCCAGCAGTAGACTGCTTGTAAGCATGGTGGACTGAAGTCCAGCAACAGGAGTTCATGCAGCTGCACTTCGCTGATGTATTTCTTCCCGAATCAATAACTTTTACAGATTGTTACTGTCCCTCTAGAGGTAAGCCAGGAAGGGGTGTTCAATCGGCCAACTTCGAAGTGTTCCATTACATGTACAGTCCTTGGTTTATGATCAAAGTGCCTGCAACTGAAACTTTCTGCCATTTCAAACACCGTTATTTTAGCATTCTTGAAAAACTGCCACTTTTTTGACTGATCTCGGTCCAGTTAACGATACTTTCCAGGTCATGGACAGAACATTACATTTTACACCAAGTAGAAAGCGTGCTCAGTGGGTCAAATCGGAGTCAACAGAGATAAGTACCTAACTGCAGGGTAACTCCAGCAGGCGGCTTTTAATAAGTTTTTAGACCTTTGTCGTTTGTAGCTAAACCTAAAGAACTTCTGTGAAGTGCTTTGTTATTCGTTCTCCTCCATTTAAAATTTGATTTTTAGATTACGTGATAATACATTTAAGATCCTCACGGTCATGCAGAAAATAAGATGTGCTGCGAACGACTGTACTCCGCATCTTTCATCATTATGCTCATCGCACTTATCATTACGTGGTCAATAATCTATTTTTGCTAACTCCCTATGAGAAACTTTTTTTTAAAAAAAGTAACACCATATCCTACTCTTCCAGCAAAAACAGAATTCAAAGGCTTTAAGCAAAGTCAGTTGCCAGTTTGGCACTGGGAAAAAAAAACAGAAATGTTCCGATCTGCAGTCAATGCACAAACATCTGGAAAGAGAATTCCACAGGTGCAGAAAAAAGATTCATATGTCTACATCCGAGCAAATGCTTTTAAATTACAGAACTTCTGTAAAACTCTCCATTCCGTCTGTTCTTTATAACAAAGCTTGAACTAAGTTGCAGAAGTAAGTAACTAGCTCCGTTGCTTCCAATCCCTCCGGCAAGGCAACAAAGCGTTTGCTCTACCCTCTCCCTTAAAGCGCTGCAGCCCCGACGCTCCATACTCACAGGATGGTGGTTTGCAGGGAGACAGCAGGTATATTCTCCAGCATTAAATGCATGCACCTCACCGTGGTGCGGAAGCAAAGGCAGCGGCTCGGGCAAGCGGTAACCCGCGGCGGGAAAGCGACGAGAAAGAGCCATGCTATGGGCAGCAAAGAGCGGGTTTTCCAGGGCATCGTCGCCGCTCTCGCTCGATCGCTCTCACTGATCCCCACTGCCTTCCAGCAGCAATCGCCGCACTCGCAGGAGGCGGCGAACACTCCGCCTCGCGAAAGAACCCACCCCCTTCCCGCGGATCAACCAAGCCCGGTACCTCGGCATTGTGACGTCAGCTGATTGACAGCGGCCTAGCGCGCAGCCCGGTCAATCAGCGGGGAGAACGCCTACCCGCAAGGTTAGGTTGTCCCCCGCGGGCGCAGGGCCGATTAGCGCCGATTTGCCTTTGGCACCAATTTCAGGACGAGCGCAGGGCAGCAAGATCCAACGCAGATCCCGGCGGGAAAGGTACAGTGTGCCCTGTTCCGTCTCGGCCCAGTTGTTTCCTCCCCTGTTTTTGGATGGAGTGAGTGCCTTTTGTTTCATGCGTCTTGGTCTTTGGGCTGAAACGACAGGTACAGAGCAGTGCGTTCCTGTATCCGCCCTGGTCATTGAATCCTGGCCACGTCTGCTCTGGACCTCATGAGAGCTCCAACAATGTTCCCAAATCTCATGGAGATGGTGGCAGAAAGAAGGGGGGATAGAAATATGCTGTACATGATAGACGCGGGAAATGCAATAAAACCTCCTATAGTATCTAAAATCTCCCATAAAATCCGATAAACAATAAAATCTCTTATAATCCGCTATCCGGTTATTTGGAAACCCCGATAGTTCGGCACATGGTAAGGTTTGTGGTGCTCCCTTCTCATTCAACGGGCCTCAGGTTCTCACACTCCCTTTCCACTCAATGGGGCCTCAGATTCCATACTCCCTTTAAACTCACCAGGGCCACGTTCCTACATTCTCACTCAAGTCACCAGGAACCCAATTCCCACACTCCCAACCCGTCAGGGTCCTGTTTCCCACGTTTCCTTCCAACTCACCGGGGCCCCATTTCCCGTTCTTCCCTTCCAACTCACCAGGACCTGAGTTCCCATTTCCTGAGTTCCCATTAAACTTACAGGGACCTTGGTTCCCACACTTCAATTTAACTCACTGGGGTCTTATTAACCGTGCTGTCCTTAAACAGACCAGGACCCATTTCCTGCTTCCTTTAAGCTAACAGTGTTCACTGGAAAACTTCTTATTGTATGGAGCAGAATATTATTAAAGCATGTTCAGCTATTAATAAATACAATGGTCCTGAAATTCTGCCAGTCCCAGCACCAAGGTCCCTAGCATGCTGGATTATCAGAGTTTTACCATATCTCGTGCAACTGGACCCTTGAAAAGCCCTACTACAAGATAACACAAATACAGTAAATCTATGGGTAATATGAAGGGATGAGAAGTTGGGTGATGACTTCAAACTGAATACCAAGTGAAATACTGCAGAAGTTTGAGATCTGCAATAAAAAAGAAACATTTCAAAATACACAGCTGATCAGACAGCTTCTATGTATAGGGAGAGCAAGAGAAATAGGATTAATCTTTTGGGACATCAGAATCATAAAGGATTTTTTTTTAGAAAAAGGGCAATGTCAGACTTAAGGTGAGATTTTTAGGTGTGGGCATGCATCTCCTTATGACATTGGAAGGAAACCATTTTGATCCATTGGGTTTATGCCAGCTCACAAAGCAATCCCATTCCCCCACTCATTTTCCCTGTAACTTTTTTTTTTAAACCCACATTCCCATCAACTGCACAACCACCTCTCCCCCTCGGCTTCTAACCTGCATATCTTTGCGCTGTGGGAGGAAACTCATGAGGTCACAGGGAGAACATGCAAACTCCACACAGATTGAACATGGATCACTGGAACTGTGAGACAACAGCTCTACTAGTTGTGTAGCTGTGCAAGCGGTCGGTGTGGTCTGGCATGGCTCTGCTCTGGAATCACTTTTATTCATTGTACATCACTAATTGAAAGCAAGGCATGGGATGAGGGAATGTGCAGTTTTGTAGATGGTGCCATGCTGAGAACCACCTATTAGCTTTGAATCAAAGATAAGTGATGAGGAAGTGCAGGGAAAGGGGAATTATATAGCACAATCTTAGGAGTTTTTTTTATATAGATGGTCAACATATCACTTTTGACAAATAGTAACAATTATAATGTTAGGCAACATGACAGCCAGTTAGCTGGATATTCCCAAAGACAGCAAAGTAACAATTTGTTAGTGATGTTGATTGAGAGATGTATATATTGAGCAGAACCCAGAGATGTACTCTTAAATGAAGCCCCTACTTGTTTACTCAGATGAACATAAAAGAAGAAGCTGCATTAGCCTCGATAGTTCTGTTTAAATCCTTGGAGTAGGAATCAGAGGCGAGACAGCAAACAACTGGGCAAAACTGGCATGGCAAGCTTTATAGGTTCATTTTAAAAAGACATTAAAAGCAATTAGAAAATAGGTGATTAGAAAAGCTGAGTGGGATGTTGTATTTCAGAGCAAGCACATACGTTCTGGGATAAACAGAGAATCAAGTTAAAACCTTTGCAGATGACTGAATACTGTACAATGAGAATTGCAAAATAAACTGCATACCATTGTTTTAAACTGTTCTTTCACTTAAAAACCTTTGAATTGGCATTTCAACCAAATATCTTCCTTTGGATTATAGGCAAAGGAACATTTCTTTGAAATCAGATTTTTGAAAATGGGGATGATTATCCTAGGGAGGTAGAAATGGAATTATTCTTAAATTGATTTGACAGTAATAATTAATGGACTAATGTGGGTGGACAGTACTGAACACATCACCCTGTTCAACAGCAAATTTGGATGCTTCAGAGATGGCATTATATATCATGGCATTCACAGAAGTGAATCAGTGTCTTCCACTTGACAAAATACCAAAAGAGCTCCCCCATCACTAAACAGAAATTGAATTTCAATATAATGTAGGAAAATATGTAGCCAATAGCTTGCACGTTAGTGTCAAGCAAATAATAGAGAGACAAATGGTCATATATTATTTTTCACTATTATCGGTTGAGAGATATGTGCTGATCAGGGCACCAGCAAGGAGACTTTATGAGAGACGAGAAATAGGTATAGAGCAAACCTTCCAAGGGATGAGAAGTTATAGTAAGGTTGAACAAATTTAGATAAATTCCATTGTGTTTCAAGGTGACAATAGAAACCTATACTTTGATGATGGCTTGAAGGGGGAACTGGAAGGTGGAATAACTACATTTAGAGAGTAATCTGGAATGCAGGACAGGAAGAGGTTTCTAAGTTCAACCAAGTCACAGCGAATGTGAGAATTTCAAAATGAATGCAAACTTGATGCATTGAGGACTGGAAATCAATGTAATGTGCAATCCATTATTGTTTGTAATCGTAAAGTAATCAATCATCTCTTACTTTCCAAATTTCAATGATAGAACAGAAGCTCACTTTATCCTTTGAAATGTGCTGCACTTTCAAAATGACCAATCCTCTCCAATAAATGTTGTGACATTCAAGCACTATTTTAACATTAAACTGTACAATATCCTTTGAAGACATCTTGAACAATAGGCAAACATATCCATAATTGCATTTTTATTTTGCATATTTTATAGCCTTGATAGGGCAATAAAAAGGAACACTGCATTCGATGCATACAGAAACTAAATACAAGAAATTATTAAGCAAGCAAGTTCTTGCTTGAAAATTCTTGTGGGAACATAAAAACAGTGCAGGAAAGTGGATAACTATTTTCAGTATTTGTTAAAAGATGTTATGAAGTTAAGCAAAGAGGTTTGAAGATTAAGAAATCTTTGTCGGCTCTGGATGAAATGAGAAAAAATATCCTCAGTGTTTGCAATGTCTGAGGGATTTGTTGCAATTAAAGATAAACATAATTGAAGATTACTCCAAGAGAGTAAATGGCAATTTAAAGCATACAATTCTCTGTAAAGTTACTGGAATGTTAACAAAGCAAATATTTTATGGTGGTAGTACATAAACTGGATTCCCACCCCCCCCCCCCCCCCAGTGCTCATGAACCCTTTATCAAATAGAGTAAAAGTGGCTGTAAAGTTGTTGAAGTGTTGTAAAAATTGTAGACAATTGATTAGGAGCAAGGAGACTTGAGAGTATAGATAATGAGTATTTATTCCTTCTGGCAGGCTGTGCCTTGTAATATCTCCCAGGGATCTACACTGAGCCTTAACTCCTCACTGTGTTTCCCCACTGACTTTATAGAGTCAAAGAATTATACAGCACAGAAATAGGCCCTTCAGCCCAACTCATCCATGGCAACCAAGGGTGCCTGCCTAAGCTATTCCCATCTGCTTGTACTTGGCCCCTATCCCTCTGAACTTTTCCTATCCACGTACCTAGCCAAATGTCTTTTATAACTGCAAAATAATCATAACTGTACCCACCTCTATCACTTCCTCTGATAGCTCATTCCATATACCTGCCATCCTCTGTAAAAATCTTGCCCCTCAGGTCCCCTTTAAATCTTTGCCCAGTCACCTTAACCTATGCCCTATAGTTTTAGGCTCCTCTAATGTGAGAAAAATACTGCAACTAGCTACTCTCTCTATGCCCCTCATGATTTTATACACCTCCAGAAGGTCACCCCTCAGCCTCCTTCGCTCCAGGGAAAACAGTTCCAGCCTATCCAGTCTCTCCTTATAACTCAAGCCCTCCACTCCCAGTAACATCCTTGTGAACCTCTCTAGCTTAATCACATCCCTCCTATAACAAGGCAGCCAGAACTGCACACAGCACTCCAGATGCAGTCTCATCAATGTCTTGTACAGCTGTGACATGGTAACCCAATTCTTGTACTCAATTGCCCCTTCTGAAGAAGACAAGCATGCCATATGCCTTCTTCGCCACCCTGTCTAACTGCGTCGCCACTTTCAAGGAACTATGTACTTCTACCCCTTGGTCTCTCTGTTCAACAACACTCACCGGGGGCTCTACCATTCACTGTGTACATCCTACCCTGGTTTAACTTCCCAAAATGCATCACTTTGCATTTGTCTGTGTTAAATTCCATCTGCCATTCCCTTGACTATTTACCCAGTTGATCTAGATCCTGTTGTAATCATAGATAACCTCCTTCACTGTCTACCCCACCAGCCCCCTATTTTGGTGTCATCTGCAAACTTACTAACCATGTCACCTGCATTCTCATCCAAGTTGTTAATATGTATGACGAACAACAGGTGACCCAACGCAGATCCCTGCAGCGCACTTTGGCATGTTCCCTTTGACACTCACCAACTTTTATTGATGCACCATAGAAAGCATCCTATCTGGATGCAGCATGGCTTGGTATGACAACTGCTCTGCACAGCCCAGCACATCCCAGAAACCAGCCTCTCCTCCATGGACTCTGTCTTTACCTCTCGCTGCCTTGGTGAAGCAGCCAGCATAATCAAAGACCCCACCCAGGCCATTCTCTCTTCTCCCCTCTCCCATCAGGCAGAAGATACAGGAGCCTGAGGGCACGTACCACTAGGCTCAAGGACAGCTTCTATCCCACTGTGATAAGACTGTTGAATAGTCCCTTATACGATGAGACAGACCCTTGACCTCACAATCTACCTTGTTATGACCTTGCACTTTATTACCTGCAATGCACTTCCCTGTAGCTGTGACACTTTACTGTATTCTGCTATTGTTTTTACCCTGTACTACCTCAATGCACTGTGTAATGAATTGATCTGTATGAACAGTATGCAAGGCAAGTTTTTTCACTGTACCTTGGTACAAGTGACCATAATAAACCAATACACTGATGGTTATATGCCTCTAATCTGAAAAACACCTCGCCAATACCACCCTCTGACTTGTAGCTAATTTTGTAACCAATGGCTAGCTCACCCTGAATCCCATGTGATCTCACCTTCTGGACCAGTTTATCATGTGGTACCTTCTCAAATGTCTTGCTAAAGTCTATGTAGACAACATCTATGGCCCTGCCCTCATCAATCATCTCCATCACCTTTTCAGCCTTGAATAAAGCATAAATGCCATAATGCACCTCCACTGAACTTGTATCACTTGGACAATCTTGGTCCCCACTCTGTCACAGACATTTCCAGAATTTCCCCAGCCAATGCTAGGAAAAAAAAATTGGCAGACAGCAAATCCAAAACTGTAACAATTTTGTGAAGTTACTTCATATCCACCATTTTCAAATGCATTTTAAAATTATTAAAACTAAAATAAACAACTAATTATTGTCTTTTAAATTGAATATTGTAAAATCACCAAAAAGGCTTAAAATATCCAGCAAATACAAATAATTAAAGAATGCAACTTATGTTACTTTTACCTTTCTTAGGCAGGGCTGTAAATCTCCACAGAACTGAATGAGCTGGGAGATCTAACCAGGCACAGAATCTGTGAGCATTTTCCCTATTGTAAGTACCAGGAAGCCTTAAGAAGTTCATGTTCTGCCACTTAATCCCTGCAACCAATTAGGAAGCAACTGGGTAATATGAAAGAGAGAATAGAAGTGTTTCTTTGTTCTGATTGGTTACTATAAGATGGCTTGAATGATTCTGTGTTTTTCTGTGATTATCTACATAGTAATTTCCCATAAATAAGCTACATTTTGAGATAGTAACCCATCTGTTGGACTTGGGGCCAGATCTTGCTGCCTTGAATTGCCTCCCATCAGCCCTCTTATCCCTGCTCACCTGGTCTGAATGTGAAAGGCCTATTTCAATGGCTCAAACTTTCCCATAGTTTCGTGGCATGGTCAGGTTGGTGGCAGAGCATCTGATGACATAGTGTGGAGACCACACCCCCAAAATGCCTCTGAAAGCATTGGCAGCCAACAAAATCCTGGTCCCCAGCTTTGCTGACTCTAAAGTCTGTGAGAGATTTTTATTCATCTTTTAAATGTTTCTGCTTCTGCTGTAAAAAAGTTAAGACCATTAAATCAATTAAAAGCTCTTACAAAGGGTTAAACATCAGTTTAAAATGAATTAAAAGAGAAAATGTGCTTCCCCTTTCCCTCCAGAACCTTTGCCTTGATATTCACAGGTGTAATGCCAGTAATGTAAGGGAACAAGCCCAAATAATTCCACAAGGTTGAAGCAAAGATAAGCAGAAACATTCTTTAATTGAGAGGTTAGTTTGATGGAATATATTGAAATAGATTTAAGTTCAGTTAATAAATATGTCCAATGTACTTCAACTATCCCTAGGTTTAGAGCACTATGGTATTATAGCACCTTCATTGTCTTGATGTTAAGTGCTAAACTTTTCTGTCTGACAACTTTCAACAGCTGACAATGAACTGATAACCAAAGAGATTTGGCTTCATGCACCATTTAATACAATACTAGTCAGCACTCCAAATCTGTCAGTAAGTCCCAGTCTTCTGCATTGGATAGTGCACAATCAGAATTTCCAGACTTCCTGCTGTTTAAACAGCTAAATACTGGTGTTCTTGTTTGGGACCACCAACAAGATCTAGCCAAAGATGCTGTATTTTATCAGATGTCCAACCTACACGAAATTCCACAGAGAGTCAGTTTTGTGAATACAACCAAATTGGGGCCTTCAGAACTGCATATTAGAGACATCCAACAAGTATGGCAGAAAGAAAGTGTTATTTTTGAGATAAACTATAAATCAAAACCATCTCCTCTTCCAGAAAATTGCTAAAAATCTCCAATTATAATCATTCTTTTCCTGTGTTAACAATGAGGTCCCTGAGGTAGCTACAAAGGTTGGAAAATGCAGCAAATGGATTTTTCTGAGTTGTCTTTGGGGGGAGGGGGGGGACCATTGTTAAACACAAGACTGGCTCCATCGTACAACTGTGGGCTTCATGCATGTATGAAGCTAAATCTCCTTGTTTTTCAGTTATATGTTCAAAGTCAGCTCAGATGAATTGAAAGCAATCAGACAGAAAATATTAATATTTGAAACCAAAAAAAAGCATTGAAAGGGATGCAAAAGATAAATGAAAGTACATTGATAAATATTAAGGTATTGAACTTAAATCCGTTCCATCAATTTCCCTCTCAATTAACATATCTTCCTAGTTGTTTCTACTTCAAGCTAATGGAAATATTTAGGCTTATTTGATGTTGCCATCTAGTGCTTTATTTATGAAGGGCAGGTATATCCCAGTAAAGCATCTGTGTTGGGGCAGGGTATTTTCCTGTAATTTTTAATGTGAGATGTTGCCATCTGCTGGACATTTGGGCAATTGCTGTATTAGTACGTGTGAACTATATTGAATCAACGATGGGCAACCTGATTTCTTTTTCTTATGACACAGAAGAAAGCATTTGACCCATCAAAACCACACTGTTTCTCAGAGCAATCCCACTAATTCCATTCCCCCACTTCAAGTTCAAGTTTGAGTTTATTGTAGGCATATATACCCAGGGTATAAATCCCATGAAGATTAGCTTTTTGCAGCAGTACCACAGTACATTACAAACATAAGGTAACATAAATTATGCATAGACTTATATGACAAAATAAACTAAAATCACATAATGACACTAGTGCAAGTTGAGAGATAAAGGAAATAGGGTCTTGAGGTAGTGTTAGGGTTTTTCAGGTTGGTTCAAGAACCTGATGGCAGTGGGGAAGAAGCTGTTGTTGAACCTTGAGTGGTGGGTCTTCAGGCTCCTGTATCTCCTGCCTGACGGCAGCATCGAGAAGAGGGCATGGTTCAGATGGTGGGGATCACTTATTTCCCTATAATCTATTCTCTCTCACATGCCCACTAACTCTACCCTGATTATCCTGCCACCCACATTGTAGGTGTGCAAGGGCAATTTGGAGAAGTCAATTAACCTACTGAATTAACCAACTGACCAGCACCTTGTAGGGATGTGGGAGGATACAGGAGGAAACAAGAACAATGTGCAAACTCCATGTACTCGGCACCAGTGGTCAGGATCAAATCTGGATTGCCCGAGCTGAGAGGCAGGAGGACGACTGCTGAGCCCCTGTGCCATCCAGCAGAGGTTGATTCAAATTATTAATTCAGTAAGCAAAACTTTTTTTTAAATTTCTGAATATTTAAAAGGAAAATCAATATCTTGAATTCCTTCTTGTATTATCAACAAGCAAGGATTACTTGTTTCCACTCTAGTTATTTGGGTCCTAAGGTGGTTGAAGAGTCATTTTCCTTTTAACATGGTCCTGTTGGGATTTCCAGGCTTTGCCATAGATGAGGCAGGTGGTGCTTGTTGGGGCAGATGGTTTGGTAGTTTGGCATGCTGAGTGGTCCTGCCAATGAGCTCCGCATACTCCCGGTCTAGAGGCTTGAGGTGCAAAGTGCTTTCCCAAATGTTCCTTCTCCATTTTGATTAGTCATCAGACCAGGGATTGCCACAAGTCAGTGACAATGTTACAATTTTTCAAGGAGGCTTTTGAGATCATCCTTGAAGCATCTTCTCTGCTCTCATGTTAATCACTTGCTGCAACAGAGCTTGGATTAGAGCACCTATTTCAAGAATCTGGTATGTCATCTGCCCATCAGAGCTGGTTCAGCATGATTGAGTCTTGATCCTGGGAATGTTGGTCCAACATTGGTTTACCCACACAGCCAGTGATTATGGAGGATTTTTCAAACAGCATTCATGAATGAGGGACCTGCAGTAGGTTGTCCATGTTTCTAAAGGGCAGTATTCGCTCCTGCCCCGTAGGCAATAAACTTAGTACAGGGTTTGAAGTATTGATCCTCAAGCCCTCTTGTCCTTAATGAGACAAATGCTGTGCCAGTGCACAGAGAAATATGAATGAATTTCGTCATCAATGTCTGCCTTTGCTGAGAAGTAGCTCCTCAAGATATGGCGTGTGATGCACATTTTCCAAGGTCTCAATATGGACATTTCTTATGGAGGGCAGTATAATGCATTGAAAGCAGTTTGTTAGAAGATCTTTGTTTTACTGATGCAAATCAAATACTGTATCTCATTCTCTTGTACACTTTAATGACGAAGGCAATGGTGACTTGGAACTCAGTCTCTGCGTGTGCACATACACAGTGTCATCTGTGGACTGCAGCTCAATAACTGAGGTTGGAATAACCTTGGTTCTGGAGTAGAAACAAAGGATGTTGAACAGTTTCCCATTCGTCTTGTAGATTAGCTCCACTCCAGTGGGAAGCTTGCTGGGGGTAACATGCAATACTGTGACAAGAAAGACAGAAGAGGTTTGGAGTAATGATGCAATCTTGTTGACTCCAATCTGCACTGGGATTGGGTTTGTGGTGGACCTGATGGTTTGTATCCCAGCTTATATGCCATCAAGCTACAGGTGTATAACAGTGACCAATTTCTTATGGCAACTAAATATAATAAGGGTTCTCCACAATCACTCTCAAATGACAGTGCCGCTTGCTGTGTTTCTCTTGGAGTTGTTGGAAGGTGAAGATAATGTCCATTGTACCTTTTCTAAAGATGGCGACTGCCCCTAGGGTTTGGAGAGCAATTCTTCAGCCTCTGGGAGGAGATGGTTGTAAAGGACTCTTGTAGCAACATCCCTTGACAAACCTCAGGGAGACCCTTCTAAAGTTAGCACAGTCAAATTTGTCTCTTTTCATGAAGGTAGCCACAATTATGGTATCTCTAAAGTCCCCGGCATGTTCTATTCTTCCCAAACTTGGGAGATAAATTTGCATCAGAAGTTCCTCTCCACCAGGTTTTATAACTTCAGCAGAGATGTTATCCACTTCCAAGGGCAGGTTGTTTCTCTGTTGGTTTACAGCCTTTTCATCAAGGCCATAAACCAAAGCAAAGGCCAAAAGCAAAACTGGAGCATATTGTTTATGTGGGACGGAGTCAAGGACATACACATCAAAGACAGTTGAGGTGTTCTTCCAAGTGTTCCTTCCAGGAGATGCCGGACAAATCTATCCTTGAGAAGCTTTCCTCCATTCTTTGCTCTCATTTGGGTAGGCACTTTGGTGTTTGGCCCATGAGACATTAGCCAGCACTAATGAATCCACACATGCCATGATTATCATTAGTTCCTGGACTACCAATGCTCTTTCAACATTATATCCTTTCGATAAGTCACAAGTTTTTTTGTTAAATATCAGCTCTCAGGTAACTGTTGAGATATTTCTTTCCTCTGGCAGTACAATGGAGTTTCAGTCCAAGAATGCATTGGGTTTTCCATTAATTAGCATCTGGATTTCCTGGTCATTCATCTCAAACAAGAGCAAGTAAACATGTAGTTGATATAGGTATTGCACTGACACAAGTACTTCACTGCAGGTGGTGTTGAGAATTTCCTAGTTAGTTGGATTGTTTGTGGAGCAAGATGAAGTTTTGTTGTAGGGTTCTACTGGCAACTCAATAGCAAGGCTTTGACAAAGAGAGATTATTGGTTTAACTGCTCACCCTGTCCTCAGTGAATTTTCTTCATGCATTCTTAATTCTAACAGTGTTGTATCTATTTGCTGAGATAAGCATTCTTATGTCCTTTTGAATTTAATCGTAATTTTCTCATCCATTATCTCTCTCACTGGTTTACCATTCCATTTATTTATCATCATTTTGGTGAAAAAGTCTCAATTTTCCACTCTCAACTGTTGTCCTTTTTGCAAAGATCTATGATCTCTTCTGTATATAATGTCTTCATGGATGCATTGAGACAGTGTCTTATATCCAAAGAGGAGAAGGTTTATTGACAAGGCAGCAGAACATTCAGATGCCTAGTCTTTAAGTCTTGCTGCAGACCGGATATCTGTGAAGCAATTACATTGTTGAGAAAAAGACAAATCACATGAATCTGCTGTCCAATAGAATCAAAATATAAATACACATGACATAAAAATCCTAATTAATGTTTAAAGATAGATTAAAGGTACAATACATAAGAGCCAGTACAATACATAAGAGCATCTAGAGTCAGTTTTCCAATACTTCATAATTTTAAATCGTTTCTTCAGGCTCAGAAGAGGTGAGGAAGTGCTGGATATGAAACATGGCAGATTATTTCATTCAGACTATAAAAAAGGATGAGAAAGATGAAACAGGATGAACAACAATGAAATGTGGCTCAGGAGTGAGAGATATTTGAAAGAAATGTGGAAAGAAAATGGATGTGAGAGGTGAGATCTGAAATTACTAACGTCAATGGTATGAGCTTGCTGCATCAATATGGGAATATATTTGTGACCCCAGCCATTTCACCAGCCCTAGGGTCAGCACCACAGCTTAAAAGAAATTGCTTGGCCTTCACCGAGAAGTTACTCTACTGAACACCTAAGACAGGAGGTAAATTAGACAATGACTAGACACCCTTACATGTTAAATTTTCCTCTATATAGCAGCATGTTGCAGTACTAATGCAGGCCACTCTCACACTGCTACCCTGGTATCTCTTTCAATATTTTTCTCTGGCTCCCCTCAGAAATTTAGCTCTTTTGTCCAAGAAGGCAGAACAGGTGATTACCAGTGGTATTATTAAAAGATCTTCACTTTACCACAGCAAAGCCCATCACTTACATCATCTTTTTCTCCTCTTATCTAATGGACTAAACAGCCTAACTCTGCCATGGCTATCAGCTGTGGTTCCTGCGGAGGCTTTCTTACATTTGAGTCAGAATTCATGTCTTCATTGGTCTTGAGTGCAAGATCTAAAATCAAAGACCATGTAGGTTCTTTCAGGGATAACTTTGCAAACATTATTTATAACTTTAACTAACTGATCATCAGATTATTTGATCACAGATGACACAGATTTACATAGATAAGTTGATACGATGGGTGACCCTTGACACAAACGCTGTTATTCAACCAAGCTCACAACTCCCTCCCCTCACAAGAACACTGATGGAAACATTAACCAGGGGCAATCACTGTAGCAATAAACAAAATGCTGGTGGAACTCAGTGGGTCAGGCAGGATCTATGGAGGGAAAAGTACAGTTGACGTTTTGGGTCGGGACCCTTCATCTGGACTGAAAGCACCATGGCTGCTTTTCCCCTACCTAGTTCAGAAATGCCAATTGTAGAAATCTCTACCACTTCCCTAGCAACTCTGCAACTCAGTGGGTCAAGCTAAAAACATCCTAACTTCTTTACATCATCTATTTTTATTAACTGAAACATTTGTAGGAAGTAGATGCTGTTGTCTAGCATCCCTTCTTCCCCTTATAAAGTAGGTCTTCTTGTATTCACAATGCTGTTAGGCAAGGAATTCTAATGCATTAATCCAAAGCCTCCTTGTTACCTTTATCCCCTATGGACATTGATTGTCTTATTACCTGATCCTAGAGGTCAACATTTATGCACCAATTCAGAAGTGGAATAAGTATAAACCAAAGGGCTGATTTCAACTGCTCTGCCCAGGACCGCAAGAAACTGCAGAGAGTCGTGGACGCGGCCCAGCACGTCACGAAAACCAGCCTCTCCTCCTTGGACTCTTGTCTTTACCTCTTGCTGCCTTGGTGAAGCAGCCAGCATAATCAAAGACCCCACCCACCCGGGTCATTCTCTCTTCTCTCCTCTTCCATCAGATAGAAGATACAGGAGCTTGAGGGTACGTAACACCAGACTTAAGGACAGCTTCTACCCCACTGTGATAAGACTATTGAACGGTTCTCTTATACAATGAGATGGACTATGACCTCACGATCTACCTCGTTGTGAACTTGCACCTTATTGCACTGCACTTTCTCTGCAGCTGTGACACTTTACTCTGTACTGTTATTTTTACCTGTACTACATCAATGCACTCTGTACTAACTTGATGTAACTGCACTGTGTAATGAATTGACCTATACGATCGATATGCAAGACAAATTTTTCACTGTACCTCGGTACAAGTGACAATAATAAACCAATACCAATTCTCCAAGTGAGAGACAATCCTCATTGGAAAAACTGGTCAGAAAAGCAAGCCCTCAGACTTCAGTTTCTGTCTACTACTTTTACTAACCAGGGAATATTGGCCCATGTTTTCCCAATCTGCACTTGCTGAAGGAACTGTTATTCATGTACAACACCCATTTAGACGATTAGTTCTGAAATGTATGTAGCTATTGCCAGTATTCTGAAATCAAATTTTGAGATGGTCACAGAAATTACAGTTTAGCCCTTAAAAGTACAACCAGCAAATGCATCAGTCCTTGCAACCTCGTTAATTAAAATAATGCAACAGAGCAGTCTGATTCCTTCCTTTGCAACTCTTGCATCTCCATTATATAAATTATAAACTGAAAGTGATCAATCCATGTATAGTCCACGGAACTTCAATGCCATTTTTTTGTGTGAGAACTGGTTTTCATTTCCCATTTACACACATACTTCTCAATTTGTCTGGGCTTCACCAGCTGTGGCAAATGACAGAAGACATGTCATCAATGGAGATTCTCCCCTGATCCATTGCCTGATCACTATAAGGCACTGATGAGATTGGTGATGCAGCTGTGTGGGGGTTGTTAACTCTAGCAGCTGTATTCCCATACATTTCTTCACATACCCTCACACAATATGCCCCTATACACCCTACAACACTACATTAAGTGTGCCATTTAAATTCATATGCTTGTATTGGCCACTTCAGCCTAGAATTTTGACCACATAGTCCTGCATCCTAATGCCCCGTGTGGTGTTATTTAATTTTTTTAAAATTATATAGGAAAGTCCAGCATTTTGGATAATGCACATGTGCCATTCACAGTGCTTGTGTGGCCTGTTTCACTGTGACTTGGGGGACAAGGGGACCTGCTGAGCTGGTTCCAGCCCACAGAGTCCATTGCTTGAAACACATACAAACTGAACATGATCAATCCATGTTCAATATGGCCTTTTTTAACATGCATATTGACCCTTCATGATAGTTTTCATTGACAGTGACCCCTATCCCACTGCTGATTGTGACCACCACCTTCAGCACCATCCACAACCATGAGGCTAACTGTACCTCAATGAGAAGGCAGTCCCTCACCATTCCTCCCATTCATTAGCCTGACACTCTCCAAGCCTTGACTGTAAGGGTGATGCTCAGCGCCACCTCCACCCCTGAGCATTGAGCCACCCTCCCATCACCCATTCACTCAGCTGACCAACATCAACCGTCAGATGTCTTCATGGTTTATGAAACAATTTGGTTGCTTCCAAACAATCTTGCATTGCCACATTTGTGTCTGGACCTTTCAGAATCAAGCTGGAGAAAGATTTCTGAATGCTGCTTATTCTGGCTTTTCTCATCACAGAGCAGGTTTGCATTATTCCCAGCCCTGACAAGCATTCCTCCTGCTCCTGCCTTATCCACCAGGAGACCCTCCCGAGTAGCAGTGAGGGACTGGAGGCAAGAAAACAAATTAGGGAGAAGGTTATATGGATGATGCATACTGGCCAAGGTGTTCTTAGCTTGATCCTCTATAAGTACTGAGTTTTTAGAGAAGCAACAGAAGTTCTTTAACTGGCTAGGGGAAAAAATATCACTCTCATAGCCACTGGTTGTGCACTGTAGTTGGATCTGGCTAGTGGAACTCCTTCCCTGCTTCATATTTCTACTACCACCTGGGAGGACAGGCAGATTGAGTTACTATCTGTAAACTCTGCTCCCAGGTGTTGGTTCCTGCCCTGTTCACCTCCCATCTTCACTCCTCCTTCCCATATTCATCTCCCTCCTTGTACCCTTCTCTCCCCTATCCACCACCTACCTGAATGTACTTTTGTCTACCTCTCTTCTGTAGACCACCCCTTTGAGAATGTTGCTGACCCCATACAATGCATTTTTGGTGCCACGGTTACTGGTGGTCACCTTTTTCTGTGCTTTCAGACACATTCAACAATCCTGATCTTGTCAGTTTTTCAGGTTGTTGTATTGTGGAGGGTCGTGGCTGTCATGTGACAGCATTGCCCATTACCTGGTCGTAAGACACACCACTGCCAATCAAGGTTTGGATCCACCCCACCCATCAGTGCACACCTGACCATTGGTCCCTTCAAGCACCTTTGTACTTGGCCTCAGGCCATTGGCCTTTGTGATCGATTAGTTCTTGCTGGCACTAGGCCATTGGCCTTTCTAAATTACCTGGGCTGGACCCCCCAGCCCTCCAGCACTATAAGGAGTGCCACATGTGCTCAGCTCGCTCTCTTTTGACTACTCTGAGGGATTCATCCTGCTTCATCCCAGGCTGAGGAACCGTGGAATGGCGCTGGAGAGATCATTGGTAAGGCGTGCACTGTTAATAGGGTTGGGAGCATTCTAGTTAGTATCCCCTGTAGCATAGAGCCGTGCCTGCACTGAGTCAAGGGGTGGCAGGTATCGTATTGTTTTTCCTTGATTGCCTGTACCTAGTCCATTATGTGTGTGTACTTTACCCTTGTTGCGATTTTCCCACGCTCGCTATAAATGGTGCATGTGTGTGTGTTGTTCCCATTACCCTTTCCCTGCGTTTGTCTTTTATAAATAAATCATTTATCTCCAAAATTGTGTTCAGAGTCCTTGCCTCTGAGACCTGGAATCTATTTCACAACAGTTGTACAATTTGGAAAAGACTTCATCAGCACAAGAATTCTCTGCCAAACATTTACCAGAAGCAGAAAGTGCTGGAAACACTCAGCAGGTTAGGCAGCATCTGTGGAGAGAGAAGCAAAATTAAAGTATCACATCAATGGCCTTGCAATGGAACACAATTTACCATGCGGAATTGAGGCTCCTGTGCTAATTAGTGAGGTCTCATTCTGGTCGGTCAATCAGAATTTTGAACACCCTCCAGAAATGCAGCTCAATCTCATCTGACCATCCCAGAAATCCCATGCAGAACATAGAACACAGAACTGTACAGCACAGGAAAAGGCTCTTTAGTCCACGATATCTGTGCTGAACATTCTGCCAAATTAGATTAATCCCATCTGCCTGCATGTGGTCTGTATCTGTCAATTCCCTGCCTGTTCATGTGCCTATCTAAATGCCTCTTAAGCATAGCTATTGTATCTTCTTCCACCACCTCCCCTGGCAGCACATTCCAGACATCCACTCTCCGTGTAAAAAAAAAAGCTTGTCTCATAAATCTCCTTTAAACCTTCCCCCTCTTACCTTAAAACTATGCCCTCTAATATTTGATGTTTC
Source organism: Pristis pectinata (assembly GCF_009764475.1). Lineage (NCBI taxonomy): Eukaryota > Metazoa > Chordata > Chondrichthyes > Rhinopristiformes > Pristidae > Pristis > Pristis pectinata. The sequence continues at coordinate 76,377,821 of NC_067414.1, read as the reverse complement.
TACTCTGGAAAAACTATTTACCCTGTCTATGCTTCTCATAATTTTATAAAGTTCTATCAGGTCACCCCTCAGTCTCTGATGCTCCAGAGAAAACAATTCAAATTTGTCCAACCTCTCTATAGCCAATACTCTCTAATCCAGGCAACCACCTGGTGAAACTCTTTTGCACCCTTTCCAAAGCTTCCTTCCTGTAATGTGCTGACCAGAGCTGAACACAATACTCCAAATGTGGCCTTGCTAAAGCTTTATACAGCTGCAACATGACTTCCCAATTCTTATACTCATTTCTCTAACCAATGAAGACAAATATACCGTACACCTTCTTTACCACCCTATTTATTTGTGTTGCTACTTTCAGGGAGCTATGGACTCGCACCCCAAGATTCTTCTGTACATCAGTGTTCCTAAGGGTCCTGCCATTTACTGTATACATCCCTCTTACATTTGACCTTCCAAAGTGCATGTCACACTTGTCCAGATTAAACTCCGTCTGCCATTTACCCACCCATATTTCCAACTGATTGAAATCCTGCTGTATCCTTTGACAATTTTCCTCACCATCCATAACTCCTCCAATTTTTGTCATCTGCCAATTTACTAAACAGCCCACTGACATGTTCATCCAAATCATTTTTATACATCACAAACAACAGAGGTCTCAGCACTGATCCCTACGGAATGCCACTGGTCACGGACCTCTGGTCAGAATAACACCCTTCTACCACTGCTCCCTGTCTTCTATGGCCAAGCCAATTTTGCATCCAATCCACCAAGTCACCATGGATCCCATGTGTCTTGATATCCATGAGGGACCTTGTTGAATGCTTTCTAAGTCCATATGTACAACACCCACTGACCTACCATAATCAATCATCTTTATCACCTCCACAAAAAACTCAATCAAATTTGTAAGACATGACCTCCCCCTCACAAAGCCATGTTGACTATTCCGAGTAAATCCATTTTTTTCCAGATGTGAATAGATCCTATCCCTAAGAATCTTCTCCAATAATTTCCCTACCACTGATGAGAGGCTCACTGGCCTATAATTTGTTGGATTATCCCTATTACCCTTATATAAAAAAAAGGAACAACATTGGCTATTCTGCATTCCCCTGGGATCTCGCCTGTGGCTAAAGAAGATACGAAGATCCCAGTTAAGGCTTCAGCAATCTCCTGTCTTGCTTTTTGTTTATATATTCCAAAATAAACTTTTCATCATAAAAAGTAAACTATGTACAACAATAAAACCTCTACATTCGTATACCAATCAATCATTAGTGTTACCTTTTTATATAAAAACTACAGCACCCATGCCACTTGTGTGGCTCCCTGGGGTGCTACCCCAATCCCGTACTTACAATATTTAAGGGGCTTTCTCGCCTGACCCCGCTCCTCCCTCTCCAGTGGCAGAAGAACCCTGGGATAGATCCCGTCAGACCCTGGGGACTTATCCACCTTAATCATGAGATCCAATACCTCCTCCTTAATATCAACATGACCAAGAATATCAGTATACCCTTCCCTGACCTCACTATCTTCCATTTCCTTTCCCTTGGTGCATAAAAATGCAAAGTACTAGTGTAGTACCTCACCCATTTCCTCTGGATCCAGGCATAAATTCTCTCTCTTATCCCCAAGTGGTCCTGCCCTCTACCTTATTTACCCTCTTGTTTTCAATATATATATATATATATATATATATATATATATATATATATATAAAATGCCTTGGGATTTTCCTTAATCCTAGTCACCAGTGATATTTCATAGCACTTTTTAGCCCTGTTTAAGTTCTTTCCTGCTTCCTTTATATTCCTCAAGGGCCCTGTCCAATTTCAGCTTCCTGAACATTACATATGTTTCCTTTTCGACTAAATTTACAACACCTCTCATCATTCAAGGTTCCCGAACATTGCCATCCTTATCTTTCTTCCTCATAGGGACATGTTGGTCCTGAACCCTGATCAGCTGGTGTTTAAATGACTCCCACATGTCAAATATGGACTTGCCCAATAACAGCTGCTTCCATTCTACTCTCCCCAGCTCTTGTATAACACTGTTGTAATTAGTTTTCCCCCACTTTAGCACTTTCCCCCCAAGGTCCAGTCTTATTCATAACTACCTGAAAACTTATGGAGTTATGTTCAGTTCCCAAATGCTCTCCCACTGACACTCCAATTACCTGGCCAGGCTCAATTCTCAAAACCAGGTCTAGTATGGCCCCTTCCCTGGTTGGATTATCTATATAATGTGTCAAGAAACCCTCTTAGATGCACCTACCAAATTTTGCTCCATCTAAGTCTCTGGAGCCCCAGTCAGTATTGGAGAAATTATAGTCACCCACTACAACAACACTGTTGCTTTTACACCTTTCCACGATCTGCCTACATATCTGTTCCTCTATCTCCTGCTGGCTATTGAGAGGCTAAGTTGTAGGTTACATAAATTTTCATTGCTAAGATACCACGTAGTACCTCCCGAGATCATAGAATCATTAAAATAAATACAGCAGGGAATGAGGCCATTCGGCCCATAACATCCATGTTGACTGATAAAGAGACATCCAGTTTAATCCCACATGCTGTGCGGCTGCTTTGGTTACAACACCTCAGGTGAATGTGAGATGAAGGTTTCTGCCTCTATCATGGCTGGCTGAGGGTTCCAGACTCACACCACTCTTTGGGTAATGATATTTCTCAACTTGCCTCTAAGCTCTCTACTGTTACTTGAAATCTAAACCCCATGATTATTGCATTAAGGGAAAGTGTTCTTTCTTATCCACCCTATCTTGACATTCCCCCACCCCAATAATTTTTTACACTTCAGTCTGATTTGCCTTCAGCTTCCTCTGTTCTAAATAGAACAACCTCATCATATCCAGACTTCCAACATAAATAAAGCTCTCCAGCCTTGGCACCGTCAAAATAAATATTCTCTTCACCCTCCCCAGCATTGGCACATCCTTCCTCTTAATTGATGAAGTTAGTATCTACCTGCCTGCAGTAGATAGTATCCCAACGGCCTGGAGAAGGTTGTTTGCAAGCACTTGGATAAATTTCTATTGACTTGAGAGTTGGTGCTCTGATGCTGGGTTGCAGTCACAGCCACAATTAAGGTTTTAATTACACCCCACCAAGCTTCCAACCCCGCCCACCTTTTTGTTGGACCTTAAAGTTCCCTCCTTGTTATTCAATTAGATTGATTCTAATTGCTTGTAAAACATGATTTTTTAACTGTCTCCAATATTTTTGTAACTGGTTATGTTTAAAGAAAATGAAAACAAAACTTAATTTTGTTTCATGTCCCAATACTTTTTCTCCTAAGCTGTATAAAGCAGGGTTTTTGAGATTCATCTTCATTTCCTGGAGATTCCAGAAGGAAACTGGAGATTTTGCAATTCAGGGAATGTGGATGGAGTTTTGAATAGCCACCCCATGGTCCACATAGACTTCTGTGTGAAATTTGTTCATCTTGTTTGATTTCTTTGGGGAGTCCTGTCATGCTTGGAATACATGGTAGGACCTGGAAGGTCGAATGCCCTGCTTCTGTGCTGTAAATACTCGGTAATACTGAAAACAACGTCTCCATTCAACAAATGGTAATTATCTCTCGTGTCAGATGCAAGGACATCATTGTGTGGGATTACTTTCAGTAACTTTTTTTCCATTTTAGCTGTATGGCAAACATGGTTGATTGAGCTAATTGATGTGGAATTGCAACATATACAAAAATTCACTTGCAATCAGATTGAATATTTTAAGCATTTGTGTAAAGTTATCCTTAAAGAGGTTAAGCCTCTGTTCTGTTATTTGTTCTGTCTTCAACTTCCCTTAAAATTATTTTTCTGGGCAATCGCCAATAATGGAATCACAATAACTTCAAAATTATTTTGCAAAATGGCAACCTCCGAACAACTGCTCTCTGCAATTCAGTGTCAAGCATAATTTTCTCAGTGGCTGCACCCCCATTTCTCTTATCCAGAATGACATTAAACCCAGAAGAAATGTTCAGAGCTATATTAATGCATTGATTTAGATGTCATAATTTCTATCATGCTTTGAGATGGCTTTGAGGCAGGATGTTCCATTATTAGGCAAACATCCTTCTGGCTGTCGTAGGCTCCAGTCACACTGCAGCTGTGGATCTCTGCACCAGATGGAACTTTGAAGGCTAAAGTTCCCTGGGTTTCTTGAAATATTCAGACTCTGACTAATATCATTTTTTCTTCAGATGTCATTACTTTAGCATTTACCTTCTTTCAATCAACTTGCTGTTAAATTTATTTTTTCTCTTCAAGGCCCAGCCACTCTTTTAACCTTCTATCCTCCCTGTCAAATTTTAAATAAGATCAGGTTCTTACCTTCTCCTGTGAGATGTCCCTAATTCTTTGAGCTAGTCAGAGCACTGTGCCTAAGAAAAAAAATGCATTTTCTAATTTTTTTAACAGCTTCTCTTAATGGGAGTGTGCACCTCATCAACGCTATTTTATCTATGTGTTTCCTTTGCAGAAGCTGAGCCAGGCTCGATATTGCCTGGTTGTCAGTGCAATCAAAGCTGACGTGCTGGGTTACCCTCCACCCAAACTGCAAGCCTGTCCAGTGCAAGCATTCTCCAGCCAAGGAATCGCACTGCATTAGCAGCATTCTAAATGATGCTTGCCTTCCAAGTCTCCACAACTTGAGCTCCCCATGCAGCTGATAATGTGTCTCCAATCACTGGAATGGTGGTCACCCAGCGAGCTGCTTTAAGAAAACAATTACAGTTATCAAAAATGAAAGAAATGGTACTTAAGTGCTTTAGTTTTCCTTCAGGCATTGAAAGTGCTTAACACCTCAATCAATATTATAAACCTTTACAATCATTTCAAAGATTATTTGTCCTCGAGGTTCTTGCCAGCTGCTTATTCTTTGAATTCAGTTGTCATTCCACCCTCCTGTTCTCTCCAATGCTTTTGGTAGACATTATTATTTTGTTTTGGCTTTTGATATTGACTGGTTAAGTGGTTTGCCAATAGTGTACTATGGTTGTATCTTTGCCAGAAGACTCAATATGCTAACTGGCCTTACTCTTACCATGTCATATATCTGGAAAATCTTTCAGACAGCATCATCTGCAACTTTGTGTTGAACTAAGACTGTGTACGATTATAATGCTTTATCTTAGTGGCTAGTATACTTTGATGAACACAAATGTAAAATTAAATATATTTGACAATGAAAAACTGTAAATAAAGATGCCTCACTGTCAACAACCAGTTTGCCTATTATAGCAACAGACTTCCAACTAGTCTGGAATATAACCCTCTTTTAATTTCTTTTAAGCAGTTGATGTACAGTCCATAACTTCTTCATCTTCAATACATTATTTTATAGTATTTACTTGACATGCTGTTGCTATATTGTGTTCCTTTTTAAAAAAAATACTATTATTTACTGTGGCATTTCCCCTCTTTTAGTAAAAGGGGAGGTTCACAGAAAAGTGTGAGACCCAGTTCACTTTCCCTCTCACAGCCAGGCAATAGGAGGTATTCAGGGCATTGTAACTTCTGCTGTAACAGCAGGGCAGCAGCCTCACATTTGGAGGTTTATTTAATCTAATTTGACTTCCCACTGAGAAGGCAGCCCTTAGGTCAAACCTTTTTTTTGATTACACAGATTTCTTATAATTCGAAAAAAAAGAAACTATGGTCTCTGCCTAATATCTGTTTCCTTGTGTCTTAGTCCTGGAGGTTTTTAGGAGGTAACATCAAGGGCATAACTCCCTGGAAGGCCAGTAAGCCCCACGACTGCACAATTGCATGCATAAATGAGGTCCATGCCTGATAAGGCTTGGCATGCAAAAGTATGACAATAAGAGGGCAGAGTTCGTGAAATACTTATTATATTAGCTGAATATTTATTTGCCACAGCTGCCAGTACATACAATAAAGTTAAAATGTTAACACTGATCAGAGAACCACTGTGCTACAAATGTGGCAACACGATTTTATTTATAGTAAGATGTGTCAACATCCAGCATGACAAAATTGTACAAAGTTCACAATTTAAAAATGAATCATCACAGCAACTTGTGATTTCACACATTTATAGCAAAATTAAAATGTCAACAAATCCATGCTGTGTTGTACAAAAATAAATCAAACTTCAGTTCCACAGAGAGCACAATAAATAGTTTATACAAAATCCTGTCTTAATAAATGAATATCACTTAAATTAACTTAGAAATGAATATGAACAATAAGTTATTATAAATAAACTCTGACGAATCTGCAATAATCCTTATGAAATGTTAGCATTCTAATATGTGACACGTCTGTGTTCACTATGTCGGAGTCACAGGTACGTTTTGATTCGATATTATGTACCAACATTAGATGAGCAGCAGATTTGTGCTTAAAATCCCTTTTCCATTTACATAGGTGAGAACAGTAATAATCCAAAAGTCAAACTAGCTCTTACTCTATTAAAAGCATTACTATATTGGCATAGAAGCTGCAGACACAATGCAGTGGAAAAAAAGGCATATGCAGTCAATGAAGAACAAAGCCCTAAAAGAGGCTAGGGCAAGTATATATGTATATATATATGGCATAAGGTGAAAGACAAGCACCTTGCTTTAGCTCTCAAAAAGGCAATTCTGAACATGGCAGCTACAACTAAGCACAACAGAAAGTGGGCACCATGCAGGCTCAAAGCCGCATGGACCCAGAGTAATTACAGAATCTTTTCCCAGCTAGTTAAGAATTTGTCCATTGGGAAAACTTTGTAAGTTTTGCACAACGACTATGAATAAAGTGCTGCTGGGATTATGTTTCACATTGAATATTGTATCACATTTCCTGTCATGACCTCATTGTGCCCAATAGCTTCCATTATGGCTATTGCCACAACAGCGGCCACACGGGCTTCTGTGTTTCATTTGTTCAGACTCATGCGACTTTTGTCATATGACTGATAATATCAGCAATTGCACACCTTATTACACTGTAGATATAGGACAAGGTAAGTGCAAAGTAGAACTGGCAGGTTTCTAGGGACAGCGACCCTGTAATTTCCAGTCAGATGAAATTATTAATAAGGTATAAAACCCATACTTCCTTCTACAGAGACCCATAGTACAGATATACATGTACTGTAAACTACAAGACAAATTAACTTCACAGAAAGTGTGCTGTGGCATTCAGCGGCCATCCTATGTTCATTGAAGTGCATTGCTCTAAGCATCTTATAGCCTAGACGGCTGATGAAGTCACAACACCAATCAGTGCAGGGTGTAAGTAATCCTTCTGTCAAGATATCTTGTCTTGGAGTTTAGCCCTGGGCCCTCACTGGGCTACTTTGTTTTTACCACAAACCCCACTGCTCTTTTTTTTAAATAGAAGTAATGCAGGATAGTGAGGACATAGGGCTATTTGGCAAACCTAAACTAAAACAATCTTAAAGCTACTCATTATTTCATTCACTGTTCTAAAATCCCAAAACAATAATTTCATTTGAATGTCCCCACCTAATTGTAATCCACTTAAAACTAAAGCACATAATATTTTTAAAGCGTTGTTCAAAACTAGAGCATTTTCGCTACCAATCCTTGTCTATTAAACAATATGCACATAAATTCTTTTATTTTTAATTCTGTAAAACACAGTCTCCCATATGAGACAGAAAATCAGGGTATCCAAGTGATAGCGATACATAGATCATAGCTCACATGCTCCCAAGCTTTCTGTTATCTGTCAAATTCAATTTGTAATATTAAATTCTTCCCCTTTTGTAAAGCATTTGAAAGAATTCACATCCTATTCAATTTTTGTTCCGTCAACCATTCAAGAGTATACACTCAAAAAAAGTGCATACATTGGCAGCTATAAACATTACATGGCATATTACACTATGTCATCTCATATGAAAACGTACAAAATGTGAATGTTTTTAAAAACTATATATTAAATGCAATTACTATTTTCAAAGCAGGACATAAAATCATTATGAAGTCTCCTACGCATAACACCTTTGTAACAGAAATAAAGTTTCGTTATTCAACACTGTCTGGTAAATTAGAGCAGCAAAAACGTGAGGCATCCAAGCAAGATCTTTCTTAAAAACCAGAAAGTGGTCCTTAAACCTGTATTCCTTTCACAGCTTGCTTTATGTTTTCCAGCAGGGCCTTGTTTTCTGGGCTCTGATAACGATCTTGATTTGTATACATGTCTGTTAAAGTCGTCACGTAGGCATCAAAGTTCTGTTCATTAATTGGATCCTACAACAAGAAAAAAATGGTTATCAGGCACCTTGTGAAAACTCTTATGTAACAAATAGATGTTATAGTCCTTGGGTACTGCATGCCATCGTGTTTGCATTGCAACAGCATGCATTTATAGAACAATTTTATTCTGGTAAACGTTTGCAATATAAACTCTAACAGTGCAATACAGTCTTTTGAAGGTAAGAATTCTTTTAAGTCCTTTGTCAATTTGTTATTGTTTCAATTATTTTATTATTTCTTAACTATATAATACAAAATAATACTTTATTTCAATCTGCTCAATGTTAATCTTCCAGTAAATGAAAGGAGAAAATGTGGGAAACATTCAGCAGGTTAGGCAACATCTGTGGAAGGGGAATGAACATTTCAGGTTGAAGATCCTTTATTAAAACTAGCAGATTAGTTTTCACTCTTTGCCAGTTCTGGTGACAGTATTCAACCTGAAGCATTAACTCTATTTCTCGTTCCACAGATGCTGCATGATCTAATGAGTATTTCCATTTTTTCTGCTTTTATTTCAGATTTACAGCATTCGTAATTTTTTATGCTGTTCATTAGCCTTCCAGTACATCTGTGTGTGTACCGGAAGGCTAATGAAAAGCATAAAAAAATGCACTGGTGGATTTCTATAAGGTAAATCAAGTATCTAGAAAAACTGCAGCATAATGGTTAGAGAGACACTAAGGGAGGTTTTTATGGTAATAGATGGCAAACTCTCTAACAATCAGGAACCAATAAATATTCCTTGCACCATAACTAATTATCTGGATCAATGTTCCATTTGCTGAAGTGAGTGATAGCATTGCTAGGAAGTAATTTCAAGGAAGTAATCTCCTAGTTGTGACAAGTTAATTGTATGTCAGAATTATCTCCAATATGTCCTGCCTTACTTTGACCTCAGAGCAACACCTCATGGTACCAAAATCATATTTCAATTTTCCACAAATACAGATGGTGATTGGCTCCATGAGCACCAAATAATTGAAACAAGTGAAAAAAAACAAATTCCATTTTACTACCAAACCACCAATGAATACAAGAATCCTATCATGTTAATCTAAATTAGATTAGACCCCAGGATGCAGCAAAGCAAAAGCCGTCCATTAATCCATTGTATCCACTTCATGTCTTGTAAAATCTAACAAATGATATGGCTTTTATTGAGGATAAAAAAAGATTCCAATAATGAGTACCTCAGTAATGTAAAACAGCAAGACTGAAGCTAACATTGAGTTAACCACATTGAAGTGTTTGATAATAGGAGCATCCCAACTAACCTCAGTGAATTTAGCCCATGCAAGATTGACTTTGAGAAGATTGAATAGTGCCACTCATCAACAATGTTTGATGAATATAACTATTTCTCTTTTCATGTTAACAAAGTGAGGTCCAGCTTTTGTCAACTACTTTAACAGGTATGAGTTAGTTACTGCGAAGAGTTTGTACCAGCAAGGATTCAGACACTAGTATGGTCGAATTTACTTTTTAATATTGATGTAAAGCTAGTTTGGGTAAATTGGATTTACAATGTGCAGCATAAGTATGCCCAATTCAAGTGATAATCTGATTTTTGAAAAAGCAAAGCCAGTGCAGACAAGAAGTCATAGCTTTGAAAGGAAGAAGGCTCAACAGAGTTTTTCTTAACGATGAGAGATCATAAAGGTTAATGGCATTTTGTTATTTATGCTGAAAGTTTAAAAATATAACAGTGAGGATATTTCAGATTAACGAATATGTGATAAAAAGGTACACTGCAATTTTTCCAGAGCTTTATTGAGACCTGAACCTCAGATGTATGGAACCAGCACAAAACTGGAGAAGGTGAGAAAATGATTAACTTCAACGTGGAGCTGGTCAACCTTTATAGGTCAGGTGGTGGCTGAGATATTTCCAGAAAATATTCTATATGGGCTGGCACCTGGGCACTATTTTTCATTCAGGGTGGAGGAACACATTGTCCAAGGTGGCAGCTGCCAAAGTGCCAAAGCAAATGAGGTTGTAGTGTGTCAGCACTATTCCTAGGCTGCTATTGTCCCTGTTACTACTTGGTGATCACTGCCAGAATCAATCCCCACTTTTGGCAACGCTCATTTGAATAATCTGGTTATTTTCCCTTTAGTCTTCCATCTTGCATTGGATGGCAAAGCAACTTGGTATCGGTATTGGTTTATTACTGTCACTTGTACCAAGGTACAGTGAAAAGCTTGTCTTACAAACTGATCGCACAGGTCAATTCATTACACAGTGCAGTTACATTGAGTTAGTACAGAGTGCATTGATGTAGTACAGGTAAAAACAATAACAGTACAGAGTAAAGTGTCACAGCTACAGAGAAAGTGCAGTGCAATAAGGTGCAAGGTCACAACAAGGTAGATCATGAGGTCATAGACTATCTCATTGTATAAGGGAACCGTTCAATAGTCTTATCACAGTGGGGTAGAAGCTGTCCTTAAGTCTGGTGGTACATGCCCTCAAGCTCCTGTATCTTCTACCCAATGGAAGAGGAGAGAAGAGAGAATGTCCCAGGTGGGTGGTGTCTTTGATTATGCTGGCTGCTTCACCAAGACAACGAGAGGTAAAGACTGGTGTCCGTGATGCGCTGGGCTGTGTCCACAACTGTCTGCAGCTTCTTGTGGTCCTGGGCGGAGCAGTTGCCATACCAAGCCATGATACATCCAGATAGGATGCTTTCTACGGTGCATTGGTAAAAGTTGGTGAGAGTCAAAGGGGACAAACCAAATTTCTTTAGCCTTCTGAGGAAGTAGAGGCACTGGTGAGCTTTCCTGGCTGTGGCATCTACGTGATTTGACCAGTACAGGCTGTTAGTGACGTTCACTCCCAGGAACTTGAAGCTCTCAACCCTCTCAACGTCAGCACCATTGATGTAGACAGGTAGAACTTGTAGAACTTGTGACTTCTTGGGGAACTTGCACCCAGCGCAAGTCCATATTAACTATTCAACTGGGAAATTTTCTCTTGAATTGTTCACCAACCCAATAAATGCAAGCAGTGGAAAAGTCTCTCTGTTGAGAGCACAGATCCAGAAGATGATCATTATGATCATTATGGAATGACACATGCTATACATAACTGGTAATGCAACATCTACTGCAGGTAGAAAAGCCTCGATACTAGCACAGACTAATAACAGTATGTCTTAAGAAATTGAACGAAGCATTAAAAAAAACTCACCAGCATTATGTGATGGAAAGTAGATCCTGCACCAATTTTTTTTTATCTTTGGAAATCTAATAATTTGAATATTTGGCATTTGGTTGCATTTACAAGCAAGTTAATCCCTTACAAATAGGGAAATAAAAATGGAATTTAACTTTTAAAACATTTTAATTAGAATATGTTGTTTCTATACATTTGTGTCTTATGCAATCATCTCCCCATGCACAGAAGGGCAACACTCAAGACATGAAGTGTAGGCACCTGCACCATCAAAAGTACAGCAGTAACTGAGAAAGTCTCACTAGCCATAGAGAGAATGTATGGCTAGTGAGGCCTTAGAATTACATCCAATCAAAAAGCTGCTAACAAGGGTTGGGAAAGTTGAGAAACAGTACACTTGGGCACAGATTACCTACCTGTTTATAATTTAACCCTGTCGATTCATTTTCAATATGAACCTGCAGTGTTCAGCTGATAGGTGAGTCACTTGCCCTAAAGCAGGTGGGAATCACTTGACTTTATGCAGATCAACGAGTTAAAGTCAAATCAGTAATGAGGTAGCTAGAACCATCAAGGTGCCTTTGATGCTACAACCACCCTTCATCAGGGCTCCATAATGTCAAAATAACCCCAACTGCATTTTAACTGGAACTAAAGCAGGGAAACCTCAGGGGTTTTCCTATCAGACAAAGCTGATCTTCACACTGAGGCTTCCATTCATGGGATGGAAGAAATAGTATACTCTCTGGGCTCTGGAATAAATACCGTCATCTCCTCTGACTTGAATACACCTCTGCTTCCTGCAAAACCATCCCAAATCTCCTTCCCTGCTATGCATCTGCATGCTGGCAATGGCCCTAGATTGGCAGATCTTTCCTTGCCAGCACCTGGTCTCAACCACTTCCTGCCCAAGGGTGGACCTTTAAAGGGGTAAAAATGGATTGTACCAAATCTCAGGCAAATGATCCCATGTTTCATATTTGCTGAGCTCTAAACCTCCCTGGGAGCTAAAATTGATCACATGATCAAATCATTACAAATAAGGAATAGGGCACTGTATTAATTTGAAGGTTTCAAACAGATTGGTTTGATTAGCAACCAAAGCCAGAACACACTGGACGACAAAAGTAGCAGAGGATAAGATGGGAAAAAGGGACATAAAATAATCTGAGCGAGAACAAGGCCAAATGGTAAAATGTTCTGTGAAAAAGGAAACAGGAAGAGCAAAAAATGAGACTAGGAATAAACTGGCAAGTAACGTAACATGGAACACCCCCAAGTTTTCCATGGCTGCATAAATAGTGAACAGATAATGTGGAAATGGGGGGTGGGGGTGGGGGGGGAGCTAATTAGGCATCTAAAAGGTGAATTATGTATGGCTGGAAGTGAAGAGCAGGACAGAGATATTTAATCAGTAGTTTGCAACTGTATTTACCAAGGAAGAGGAGGCCTCCAAAATCTCAGTAAAAGAGGAGGTAGTAAAGATTATGTCTGGGACAAAACTTGAAAAGCAGATAGTTTTGGAACTATTGGCTAAACTCAAAGTGGATAAGTTACCCAGTCTGAACAGAACTTGGTTGCTGAGAGAGGTTGAGGATGTGTGTGAAAATGCAGAATGGCTGGCTGTAATCCTTTAGCCTTCCTGAGATACAAAGAGAAGGGCAGAGGACTGGAGAATACCATGTGCTGCACCTTTGTTCATATGTGATTTTATGTTCAAACCCAATAGCCTGGTCAGTTTAACCTTGGTGATAGGGAAACCTTTATGGCTGATAAAAATCAGGGGACAAAAAATAGTTACTTGCGGAAGTTTGAATTAACATAAATATGTTGAAGGCAAATTGTACTTGATGAACCAGATTTAATTTTTTTGATGGGGTAACAGAGAGGATTAATGAAGGGAGTGCATTAGATGTTGTTCACATTAATTTTCAAGAAGGTACTTGATAAAATCCCATGTAAAAGGTTGGTTCACAAAACTGAAACCCATAAAATAAAAAGGCCATGAAATTGGTTCAGGGAAAGAAAGCAAAGAGTTGTATCAATTAATTGTTTTAAAGACTGGAGGATGGCAAACAGTGCTGTTTCCTTGAGGTCAGTGTTGTCACCACACCTAATTTTGATATATATTAATAACCTTGGTATGGGTGTAGAGGTAAAATTTCTGAACTTGAGGATGGCACAAAACTTGACTGATTAAATGAACTGACGTGACAGATTAAATTCAATGCTGAGGTGTAAAATTGTATATTTTGTCATGAGGAATGCAAGGCATTTCGAATGGCTCAGCACGAGAAAACAGTTTTAGCTGGGAGTGGGAGTGGAGGGCATGGATTGTGATGCTCCAGCAGTGGTGTGTGGTGTGGAGGAGGAAGGAATTGCATTGATAATAGCACAGGACTGGAGAGAAGGGATCCCATTGGCAACATAGTTGAGGATGGGAGGAACGGTTCACACTTGCTATACTGCAGGGAGTGCTTGAGGGGCTCGGGCTGGCAGGCAGTGATCTCACTAGCAATGTCATGTGGGTGGGGGTAAAGTGAGATCTAAGGTCAGGAGAGTGGCTGGGGTTATCGTAGGGGAGGAGGAAGAGATACAGAAGATATGGGTTGTTGGCAGAGTGGTTTGATTTAATTAGTGGTGGGCTACACAAGAATTTAAGTAAGTATTTCATTCGTCTTCAGTCTGTGCAGTCTTGTTACCCTGAAAATGCCCAACAACAGGCACCAATAGGACAATGTTGTCCAGGTTGTCCTCTAATGATTCAGAAGAAGCTTTGCTGGGAATTGATGTCGTCACATGTGCCTCGGATGTGGAAATTACATTGAGGTCACTATGGTGACTCACAAGAATTGCCCAGTTGAGCTATCAGAGTTGGAAATGGCTATTGGAATCATAGAATCAAAGTTGTACAGCACAGAAATGGGCCATTCAGCCCACCATGTCCCTGCCGACCTTCTTGCCCATCAACACTAATCCAGTTTGCCTGCACTAGGTCTATAACCTTATCTGCCTAGCATGTTTAACTACCTGTCTAAATGTCTCTTAAAAGTAATGTAGTATCTGACTTCATGACCTACTCTGGCAATGAATTCCATATATCAATCACTTTCTGTGTAAAAAAAACTTTCCCCCAGATCCTTTTTAAAATTCCTTCCTCTTTGATACCCTTACTACAGGAAAAAGATTCTGACTATCTACCCTATCTAAGTCTATTATAGTTTTATATACCTCTATCAGGTCAGCCCTCAGCCTCCCTCACTTCAGGGAAAACAAACCAGCCTCTCCCCATAATTAAAACCTTCCATTCCAGACAACATCCTGGTTAATCTCCTCTGCACTCTATCCAGCATAACCATATCCTTCCTGTAGTGTGGTAACCAGAACTGCACACATTATCCCAAGTGCTATATAACCTATGAAGTCAAGCATGCCATAGCCTTCTTCACTGCTCTATCTGAATATGTTGCCTTACCATTTACTGTATATGTCCTACCCCAATCTGACTTCCCAAAATACATCACTGTATACTTATCTGGATTAAATTTCATCTGCCATTGTTCTGCTAAACTTTCCATCCTATCTGTATCCTGCTGTAACCTCAGACAACCTTCCTCGCTATCCACAGCACCACCAACTTTCGTGTCATTTGCAAACTTACTAATCATACCTCCTATCATAGAAAAAATAGCTTCTAACTCCATAACTGAAAAAAAATTAATTTCCAAGCAAATATAGACTAACTGGTACAACTGTAGGAAGAGAGAGACTTGGGAGTATATGTACATAAATCTTTGAAGGTGGCAGAAAAGGTCGAGAGAATGGTTAATAAAGCATTTGGGATCCTTAATTTGATAAATAGGAATACAGAAGACAAATCAGAGGCCACATTGAAATTTTATGAAACACCATTTAGGTCACTATCAGAGTATTGTGTTCAATTCTGGTCAAGACACTCGAGGAAAAAAATATGAAGGCCCTAGAGTGGGTGAAGAAAAGGTTCACTGGATTAGTACCAGGTATGAGGCATCTCAATTACAATTTCTGAATAAACTAAAGAATATGGGGCTATTCTCCATGGAGCAAAGAAAGTTAAAAGAATTGACAGAAGTGTCCTAAACCTTGACAAGTTTAGAAATGGTAAATAGAAAGAAGATGGTCTCATTGTAAGAGCAATCAAAGACTACTCAAGGTAGATTTCAAATGATGGGCAGAAAATCCAGGGATGAAGAGGGTAAACTTCCTTTTTACACAGTGGGTTTACAATCTGTATTGGGGTAATTGCCAGGAAAATGTGGTAGCAACAAGTTTATTTGTGGCTTTCAAAATGGAACTGGATAAATATTTGAAAGCAAACAATTTTCAATGCCATAGAAAAATAGTGGGCAAATAGGCAACAGGCACAGGTAAATGGGTTAAATAGCCTCCTTTTCTCTTTCACCAATCCTATATTCTATGTTTTGTCAAAACTGCAACCTACCAATGCCTTTACTGGATAATTCTGTAAAATGATAGCCATTGTATCAAGCCATTGATTGTTTGGGGGAATATATAATACAAATATTTTTATTTTGGACCTTACCATGTGTGGCAATTGAATGTTGGCCAAGCTGTGGATTAGGGACTGACTTAGATTGGCCAACTCATGCAGAAGAGACTCATTCTGTTGTTCAATTACTTTATTTTCTTCTTCTATCGTTTTTAGGTTGTTCTCCATTGTTGTGATCTGAAAAGCAAAGCATCCAATATCTATTAGCAACTTAAAGTCAAGCTTACATTACCAACTGATAACTTTAAAATCTACTTCACCATTCAATACACTTATAGCATACAGTATTACATTCATAACATTTATAGCAATTAGTAATTTTAAACCTAAGAGGTTCAATGCCCATTTGTGACCTTAAAAGAAGACTTACTTTACAATTCAGTACTTTAAAAGCTAAAACATAATTTACCACAATATTAGAAACCTACAATTACTAAAGCAATATCAATTACAAATTTTAAATAAAAACCATACTATACTAATTAGTAATCAAAATTATAATATACTTGGTTATTTAAAAATTAAAATATATAATAATCAGTAATCCAATAAGTAACATGTACAATATCAATTAAAACACAATTCTGAAGAATGATTTAAAAAAAGAGAAAAGTTCCAAACCAACTCCAGAAGCCAATGGCCTTGAAATTTTGCTGTGTGAAGATTAGTATTTGAGTATCTTCAAAACAATTCCTTTATTTTGAACAATTTAACACCTTTGTTAGAATTGTGAATAAAGGAATGGCATATGCAAATATATTTAATGTTAGAGTGCTAATCTTTGTACAATGTAATTTCAAGGCCAAGGTGAATTGAATTAGGTTATAGGTCATAGGTTAAATCACAAATTCTTGACTTTTGGCTAATTTTGTTTAAGTGGCCTGTCATTTAATAATCGCTCCTGCATAGCCTGGAAATGAGTGTTGGCAATATTAGGGCCAAGTATTTAACTCTTCTCTATGATATTCCTCAGTTCTCTATTTTATCAGCTGTATTAGTCCAGTTGGAATAAACAGATTAATGCCTATGTTAAAATACAGAACAAAGGAATATCATGCCTGCATTTTGAATGTTGATTGACTAATATCACCAACAGTAATTTCAAAGCTTGTGTCTATGCCAGCTTTGTGAAATCAGGCCATCAGCTCCCCACCGTACTTCAAAACAAAGTGTGTGTCTCTGGTTGGAGCCCAGTAATTGATTAGGAAGCCAATGAGAGGCATTCTGTTTCATACAATTTAGTTCTAGAATCTAATCAATGGCAATTTGGCTGTTAGAATGCCCCATTTATGGTTATCTAATCTGATGATGTATCCACTTGGTCTGGCAATGCTGATGGGCTGATAATGCTGCATCCAGTCCCAGGTTGTACAAAATGAATTATCCACATACTTTCCCAAGCGATACAGAAGGGAGAAGGGGTTGGGAAGGGGATGGTAGAATTGTAAAGGTTATTGGTTGGTGGCCAAGGAAACTTCATACCCTGGAGATTAACTCTATTATACCTTGTAAATTATAAAATAAACACCTTTCCTTCCTTTTCTTTTAGCAGATGTTCTTAATATTGTAAATAAAATGCATTTGGTACTGGTTTAATAATTCACCACACTGCTGAGTGATAGTAAGTGGGTTCACATCTGGTGACCTCAGCCAGGTAACTGTGAAAACTGCAGAGCAAAGGCTGGCAGATGCTTCCCCACCGCTCAGACCTAAAACGCCATCATGCAAGTCAACCTGGGACACTCCGGAAGAGCTCTGAGTAGCCTGTTACAAAGTGGCAAAGACAGCAGATCACCTACCCCCCTCTCAGCCAGGGATTGATGCATGGTGTGGGGGACCTAAAGGAGGGAAAATATAAATGAATAAATGCTTTCTATCATATTATAGTCAAGTCAATTATTATAGAGAATTTCAGTTGAAGAGCACTTTGAGATTGCTGATTCATTGGCTATAATGCTTCATCACACAGTATACAACATGAGCAGTACAATATGGCAGTGAAAGAGGTTTATAGTGAAACTGGGTGCCAAATATGCCTGGATAACCCTCGACAGGAGTGCAGTTATGTTCATTTGCACTAATCCATTCAACCACTGAGGGTGCATTTATATTGCCTCTTTTATGTCACTGTGAAGTAGCTTCCCCTTTACAGCAGCATTAAAATGACAGTGTTACTCTCAGGTCAGGCATAAGGCTAAACTCTCACTTCTTGGATTCGATGCCATATTGGGTCAACACAGTACATTATTGCACCAAGTACAGAAAGTGCTCTGTCTGCTCTTTTAAAATGTTTGAGCATTTTTAATAAATAGACTTAAGCAAAGTTTTAAGAAAGCTAATGCTCCCACTTACATTTCCAAAACATTGGAAGGTTTATCAAACAGGAACAGAGCTGTCCTGGTCCCCAGAAAATAGTTCATAACTTATCACATGACTCAGTGGTTACTGGTTACAAGTCACACTCTGCAGTTACTGCTTCACACCACTAGCCCCTGCATAACTGTGACATAAGTAAGAGTCTGACAGGTTGTACAACATAGTGAGTGGTTGGTGCATGTCCTACAGATGATTTTAATCTACATTTGCCAAGTGGGAAGGGACTGGTTGCCACCAGTTAGATGCTTTGATGACTTGTGTTCAGAAGGAAATTCAAGAACTTGCCCACAGTTGGTTTGTGGGGGTTGGATAGAGAGGGATAGGTTCACAATGTAGGGACCAAGCAAGCACTCTATTGGATGCCATCTGATTCCATATGAGATGACTGTTATTTATTTCTGATGTTAAACAACACCTTTTGCCAAAAGGGCAAAACTTTTTGGCATGCATTGAAAATACAAAGATTTTTTTAAGCATTTCTACCTGAGTTCTAAGCTTGATCATATCTGCTTCCACCTGGGAATTAGATTCATTTAATTCTTTAATTTCTTCATCCAGCTGTTTGATTTCTTCATCATTCTCTATCCCTAGGGAATAAGATTATGTTAAAAATTATAAATAATTGTTGAATACGATTCACGTTTAAATCTTACTCACCAAGATATTAACACTATTTTAATGTTTTCTTGATTTTTTTATAACCCAACTAAAAGTATTAACCCTTAGTTTCTCCTGCAGTCTCTTCCCAAAATTTATACTCATTTATGCTAGAGTAAGTATAAATTTAACTGAAATATTAACAGTCTTAAGTCCGCTTAATCATGTTACATGATTTGTGAGCTCATATTTAGTAGAAGTGTTAAAATGCACCAGTCTAATCCAAGTACAAACAAGGTTAAATTACAGAACAGGATATCTGAAAATTAGAACAATGCATTTTCATCACTGTTGGTTTTTCAATGTAGTTTGCACTGAGCATCAGTCACAATATATCATATGTACTTTAATCAAAATGCCCAGAATGTTCTGTAACCACCTCCCAATGTTTACTCTCATTCATCAGCAAAATGATGGAAGGTGTCATCAACAATGCTAACAAGTGCAACTTACTCATTAATAGCTTTATTTACCAATGCCCAGTTACCAAGATCACTCAGTTTCAGACTTCATCTCCCCCTCCATGCAAACATGGACCAAAAAGCTGAATTCCAGAGGCAAGATGAGAGTGACTAATCTTGACATTAAAACAACATTTGAGTGAGTTTGGCATCAAGGGATCCTGGTAAGATGGAAGTCAAAGGACTTCAGCTCCTCAGAACATTTTACAACCTATGCCTGCATGCAGCAAGACCTAGACAATATTCTGGTGTGTACTGATAAATGGTGCATAACATTCACACCATACAACGGTTAGGCAATGACATTCTCCACCAAGAGAGAGTCTAATCACCTGTGCTTGACATCCAATAGTACTACCACCACCAGGTCCCCCACCATCAACACCTCTGTGTGTACATTGGGGCAGGAGTTTGATCACCATGAATCAGAAGCTCAGTATAAATACTGTGGATACAAGCACAGGCCAGAGGCTGGGCATTCTGTTAAGAGTGACTCACATCCTGACACCCCAAAGCCTTTTCATTAGCTATAAGGAATGTGATAGAATATTCTGCACTTACCTGTATAACTACATACCCAACAGCACTCAAGAAACTTAAAACCATTCAGGATAAAGCACCCCACATGAATTGTACTATGTTCCACCACAATAAACATTCACACACCCTACCACTGGCACACTGTAGCTGCAAACTATGCTGTCTATAAAATGCACTGCTGTTACTTGCCTATGCTATTCCAGCAGTACCTCCTGGATCCAAATCTCTACCACTGGGAAAGGCAAGGGCACCAAATGCAAAGGAACACCACCACCCTTTGGTTTACCTCTGAGTCACATGCCGTCTTGGTTTGGTGATATATTGGTAGTCATTCATCATTGCTAGGGTTAAACCTGAGAAATCCCCATCCATCTGTACTGTGGGGAGTACCTTCACCAGAAGGACTGCAACAGTTCAGGATGGTATCCCAGCCCCATAGTCTCAAGGGCAATTGGTATGGTCAGTAAATCCAGGCCTTGTCAGAGATGTTCAGATCCCGAGAAATGAAGAAAGTAAAAATCAACCATGAGTTTTCTGAAGCTGCTCATTCCTACTTTGTCAACCCTTCTGCTATAAAAAATTGAAAATACTTCCTTGTTGTTTCCCTACTTCCTGTTTGTCACTATATATCTATCAGGTCACCCTTCAGTCTCCTTTCCTCCAGGGAAAACAAATCCAGCCTGTCCAATCTCTCCCAATAACTAACGCCTTTCAATCCAGGTACATCTCCTCTGCACCTCTCCAGCACAGCCACATCCTTCCTATAATATGATGGTCAGAACTGCACACAATACTTACTCCATATGCTGTCTAATGAGTGTTTCGTAAAGTTGCAACATAATATTCCAACTTTTATATTCTGTGCCTGGGCTTATGAAGGCAAGTATCTTCACTAGCCTATTGACCTCTGTCATCACTTTCAGGGAAATATGGACTTGAACTATAAAGTTCTGCCTTTTCATTAACATTCTTTAGCAATTATCTATGTCCTCCCCCTATTTGACTTTCCAAAATGTATCACCTTGCACTTACCAGGATTAAATTCCATCTGCCAACACTCTGCCCACCTTTCCATCTGCTCTATATACTGCTGTAACCCTAGACAACCTTATTCACTATTCACAACACTACTAACTTTCATGTCACCTGCAAACTTACTCACCATACCTCCTACATTCATATCCAAGTCATTAATACAGATATCACAAAAGACAAATGTCCCAGCACTGATCCCTGTAGTACACCACTGGTTATAGACCTCCAATCAGAAAAGCATCCTTCCCCCAGCACCCTCTGCCCCCTATCACCAAGCCAATTCTGGCTCGACTTGGATTGCACATGCCTTGACTTTCTGGAACTGCCTACCATGTGGGACCTTATCAAATGCCATACTAAAGACTTTATCGACAACGTCTACTGCCCTGCATTCAAAATTCTTCTTAGTTACCTCCCCAAAAAACAATCAGATTAATGAGACTGGATTTCTCCCACAAACGTAAAACCATGTCGGCTATCCTTTAGGAATTTTCCCACTAATTTCCCTACCACTGATGTATAGGTCACTGGCCTGTAGTTATCTGGCTTATCCCTGCTGCCCTTCTCCAATAAAGGAACGCTATTAGCTATCCTCCAGTCTTCTGGTACCTTGCCTGTGGGCTAACAGAGATGCAAAAATCTCTGTCAGGGCCTGAGCAATCTCTGAGAAAAATTTTCTTCTGACAACAACCTGGGAGATCCCTCATCTGGCCCCGGGGATTTATCAACTCTTATATGTTTCATTACATCTAACAGCTCCAAATTCATAATTCTGATCTGCTTTAGACTATCAATGTACTTCTCCATGAAGTCATTATCTTTCATGTCCTTCTCCTTGTTGAATACTGATGAAAAATATTCGTTTAGAACCTCACCCACATCACCTGGCTCCTCACATACGTAGATTACCCATAGGAGTGAGATAGATCAGCTGGTTGAATGGTGTAACAACAACAACCTCGCACTCAATGTCAGCAAGACTAAGTAACTGCCTGTGGACTTCAGGAAGGGGAAGTCGGGAGAAGACACTTCAGTTCTCATTGAGGGGTCAGCGGTGGAAAGGGTGAGCAGCTTCAAGTTCCTGAGTGTCAACATCTCAGAGGATCTATCCTGACCCCAACACATTGATGCAATCACGAAGAAGGCACATCAGTGCTCTACTTCGTTAGGAGTTTGAGGAGATTTGGTACGTCACCAAAGGCTCTTACACAATACTATAGATGTACAGTGGAGAGCATCCTGACTGGTTGCATCACAGTCTGGTATGGAGGCTCCAATGCACAGAATCGCAAGAGGCTGCAGAGGGTTGTGGACTCAGCCAGCTCTATCATGGACACAACCCTGCCCACCGTCAAGGACATCTTCAAGCGGCATTGCCTCAAGAAGGTAGCATTCGTCATTAAGAACCCTCACCATCCGGGACATGCCCTCTTCTTGTTACTACCATTAGGGAGGAGATACAGGAGTCTGAAGGCCCAAGCTCAATGATTCAGGAACAGCTTCTTCCCTTCCACCATCAGATTCCGGAACGATCCATGAACCAATGAATGCCACCTGATTATTCCTTTTTTTTTGTACTATTTATTCATTTTTGCAATTTATTGATTTTAAGTCTTTGCACTGTACTGCTGCCGCAAAGCAACAAAATTCACATCATATGTCAGTGATAATAAACCTGATTCTGACCCCTTTGGACCCTAAGGAAATGAACTCCTTTCCTGGCTACCGACTTTTTCTTGATATCGAACCATAGAACCATAGAACAATACAGCACAATACAGGCCCTTCGGCCCACCATGTTGTGCCGACCTTCAAACCACACCTAAGACTATCTAACCCCTTCCTCCAACATATCCCTCTATCTTAAATTCTTCCATATGCTTACCTAACAGTCTCTTGAACTTGACCAACATATCAGCCTCCACCACCACCCCAGGCAGCGCATTCCATGCACCAACCACTCTCTGGGTGAAAAACTCCCTCTGACATCTCCCTTGAACTTCCCACCCATTACCTTAAAGCCATGTCCTCTTTTTTTGAGCATTGGTGCCCTGGGAAAGAGGCGCTGGCTGTCCACTTTATCTATTCCTCTTAATATCTTGTATTACCTCTATCATGTCTCCCCTCATCCTCCTTCTCTCTAATAAGTAAAGCCCTAGCTCCTTTAGTCTCTCCTCATAATCCATACTCTCTAATCCAGGCAGCATCCTGGTAAATCTCCTCTGCACTCTTTCCAATGCCTCCACATCCTTCTTATAATGAGGCGACCAGAACTGGACACGGTACTCTAAGTGTGGCCTAACCAGAGTTTTGCAAAGCTGTATCATTACTTCGCGGCTCTTAAACTCGATCCCACCTATAAGCTTTCTTAACTACCCTATCCACCTGTGAAGCGACTTTCAGTGATCTGTGGATATGAACCCCCAGATCCCTCTGCTCTTCCACACTGCCCAGAATCCTGCCATTTACCTTGTACTCCACCTTGGAGTTTGTCCTTCCAGGTGTACTACCTCACACTTCTCTGGATTGAACTCCATCTGCCACTTGTCAGCCCAGCTCTGCATCCTATCAATATCCCTCTGTAAGCTTTGACAGCCCTCCACACTATCCACAATGCCACCGATCTTTGTGTCATCTACAAACTTGCTAACCCTCCCTTCAACCCCCTCATCTAAGTCTTTAATAAATATCACAAAAAGTAGAGGTCCCAGAACCGATCCCTGTGGGACACCAATAGTCACAGCCCTCCAATCTGAATGCACTCCCTCCACTACAACCCTCTGCTTTCTACAGGTAAGCCAATTCTGAATCCATAATGCCAAGCCTCCCTGAATCCCTTGGCCTCTGACCTTCTGAAGAAGCCTACCATGTGGAACCTTGTCAAATGCCTCACTAAAATCCGTGTAGACCACTGCACTACCCTCATCAATCTTCCTGGTCACCTCCTCAAAGAACCTTATCAGGCTTGTGAGGCAAGATCTTCCCTAATCAGTCTAAGATTCTCTGAATGCTCATAGATCCTATCTCTTAGAATCCTTTCCAACAGCTTGCCCACCACAGACGTAAGGCTCACTGGTCTGTAATTCCCTGGACTATCCCTACTACCTTTTTTGAATAAGGGGACAACATTCGCCACCCTCCAATCCTCTGGTACCATCCCCGTGGACAATGAGGACTCAAAGATCCTAACCAATGGTTCAGCAATCTCCTCCCTCGCCTCATGAAGCAGCCTGGGGAATATTCCGTCAGGCCCCGGGGACTTATCTGTCCTAATATTTTCTAACAACTCCAACACATCCTCTCTCTTGATATCTACATACTCCAGAACATTGCCCTTTCCAACACTGTCCTCAGCATCATCAAGACCCCTCTCCTTGGTGAGTACTGAAGAGAAGTATTCATTGAGAACCTCACCCACTTCCACAGCTTCCAGGCACATCTTCCCACCATTGTCTTTAATCGGACCTACCTTTACTCTAGCCATCCTTCTACTCTTCATGTACAAGAAAAAAGCCTTGGGATTCTCCTTAACCCTACTTGCCAAAGCCTTTTCACGTCCCCTTCTCGTTCTCCTCAGCCCTTTCTTAAATTCCTTCCTTGCTACTCTATATTCCTCACGAGCCCTATCTGATCCTTGCTGCTTACACCTTATGTACACTGCCTTCTTCTTCCTAACTAGTTGTTCCACCTCCCTCGTCACTCACAGTTCCTTCACCCTGCCATTCCTTCTCTGCCTCACCGGGACAAATTTATCCCTAACATCCTGCAAAAGATCCCTGAACATTGAACACATCTCCATAGCACATTTCCCTTCAAAAATGTCATCCCAATTTACACTCCCAAGTTCTCGCCTTTTTGCCTCATAATTTGCCTTTCCCCAATTAAATATCTTCCCATCCTCTTTGCTCCTATCCCTGTTCATGACAATTCTAAAGGTTATGGAGCAATGGTCACTGTCCCCCAAATACTCACCCACTGATAGATCTGTCACCTGTCCCGGTTCATTACCTAAAACTAGATCTAATATGGCATTCCCTCTAGTCGGCCTGTCAACATACTGTGTCAGGAATCCGTCCTGGACACACTTAACAAACTCCGCCCCATCCAAACCTTTGGCACTAAGTAGGTGCCAATCAATATTTGGAAAGTTGAAGTCCCATTATAATAACCCTGTTATTTTTGCATCTTTCCAAAATCTGCCTCCCAATCTGCTCCTCAGTATCCCTACTGCTACTGGGAGGCCTATAGAATACTCCCAGGAGGGTAACTGCTCCTTTCTTGTTCCTAACGTCCACCCATATTGACCCTAGAGAGGATCCTTCTACATTATCTACCCTTTCTGCAGCTGTAATAGTGTCCCTGACCAGTATCGCCACCCCTCCTCCTCTTCTCCCCCCCCCCATCCCTTTTAAAACACTGAAAGCCAGGAATATTCAATATCCATTCCTGCCCTGATGTCAGCCATGTCTCTGTAATAGCCACAATATCGTAGTCCCATGTACTTATCCAAGCTCTCAGTTCACCTCCCCTATTCCTGATGCTTCTTGCATTTAAGTAAGTGCACTTTAGCCCATCCACCTTACTACTTTTATACCCTGTACTCTGCTTCTCCTTCCTCAAAGCCTCTCTACCTGTTTGATCTGACTTTTCCCCATCCCCTTCTTCCTCTGACCTATTCCTCCGGTTCCCTTCCCCCTTGCAATCTAGTTTAAACCCTCCTGAACCACCCTAGCAAATCTGGCTGCTATACTTACAGAATGCCTTGAGATTCTCCCTAATCTTACTTGCCAGGGTTATTTCATGGCTCCTTTTTGCCCTCCTAATTTCTTTCACAGAATCATAGAAATGTACAGCACAGAAACTTGTGGCACTTTTGACCTACATTATCCGTGCTGCCTGTGATGTCTATCTATGCCAATCCCATTTGTCTGCATTAGACCCATATCTCTCTACTCCTTTCCTATCCATGTACCTGCCCAAATGCCATCTAAACTTTGTAATTGAATCTGCTTCAACCACCACCTCATATTGCTTTTAAATTTCTCCCCCCCTCACCTTAAACCTGTGCCCTCTAGTTTTGGACTCCCCTGCCCTGAGAAAAAGACCATCTATCCTATCTGTCCCTCTCATAATTCTATGAACCCCTTTTAGAGGTTTTATAAACTTCTTATTACCCTCGACCCCTGCATTCCAATGTAAATAAAACCTGCCTTTCCAATCTCTCCTAATAACTGCAGCCCTCTATTCCAGGCAACATTCTGGTGAATCTCTTCTGCACTCCCTCTATTGATACCACATCCTTCTAGTCATGTGGTGACCGGAATTGTACACAATATTCTACGTGCCATCTAACCAAAGTCCTGTACGACTGCATCATGATGTCCCAACCCCTAAAATCTTTCCTTAAGTTTGTTGGCCCTGAACTCTTACTCAATCTCTTTTAAACATCTTCCATTTGTCTGATATCATTTTACCTGCAAGCATGCATTTAAGGTGAGAGGGGGTAAGTTCAGAACAGATGTGAGGGGTACGTTTTTTACTGAGAGAGTGGTGGATGCCTGGAATGCATTGCCTGATAGGGTGGAGGAAGCAAATTCATTGGGGGCTTTTAAGAGGGGCTTGGATGGGCACATGAATGAGAAGAAAATAGAGGGATATGGGCATTCTGTAGGCAGGAGGGAATAGCTATGTCAGCACAACATTGTGGGCCGAAGGGCCTGTTCTGTACTGTACTGTTCTATGTTCTAAGCATCTGATACTAATCTACTTTTGCCAGGTCCTCTCTCATGCTATTTAAATCAGCCTTCCCCAAGTTAGGACCTTAACTTGAGGACCAACCTTATTCCTTTCTATAACCACCTTGAAACTTAAAGAATTGTGGCCACTCTTCACAAAATGTTCCCCCACCAACACTTCCACCACCTGCCCATTTCCATTTCTTAAACTAAGGTTGAGTTGTGCCTTGTCTCTAGTAGGACTAGGTATTGTCTACATATTGTCTCAAAAAACTCTCTTGAATGCACTTATATTCTACCCATATTGGATGATCCCTCCAGGATTTCCTCTCTAAGTACTGCCATAATGTTCTCTCTAATCAGTATTGTGATTCTCCCTCACCTTTTGCATCCCTCTCTGTCACATCGGAACCTTCTATACCTGTAATGTTAAGCTGCCAGTCCTTTCCTTTCCTCAACCAATATCATCATTCCAAGTGCTAATCCATGCTCTAAGTTCATCTGACTTACAGGTAAGTCAGACGAACTTAAAGTAAATGCAGATGAGCATGCCAGACCGCCCATGCTCTCTAAACTGCCCCTATCTACTCTGCCTAGTGGCCTTGCCTCATTTATCCTCTGCATTTGAGTGATTCTCTCCACCTGCTGCGCTGCTACTATGCTTCCCACTCCCCTGCCAAAGTAGCTTAAATCCTCCCAAGTAGCACTAGCAAACCTTCCTGCAAGGATATTGATCCCCTTCTAGTGTAGGCACAACCTATCATTCTTGTACAGGTCTTATCTGTCCCAGAAATGATTCCAATGATCCAATTACCTAAAACCTTCTTCCTGCACCAGCTCTTTATCCACATATTCATCTGTCCTGTCCTTCTGTTTCTACACAGGGAGTTTATGACCGGAGAGGTTCTGCTTTTTAACCTTCTGTCTAACTTCCTGAATTCACCTCATCCTTCTTTCTTTCTGTGTTTGCTAGTACCAACGTGTACTATGACATCGGGCTGTTCTGCCTCCCTCTTCAAAATGTTCTGTACCCAATCCAAGACATCCCTGACCTGGGCATTCCATCAGAAGTGTCACTCTTGGCCACAGAAGGGCCTGTCTGTTCCCCACATTAACGAATGCCCCACCACTACTGCTCGTCTATGCTACCCTTCCCCTGCTGGCATCAGTGCCAACTGTGCTGCCACAAATTTCGCTGCAGCTGCCGACGCCTTTCTCTGAGAGGCCACCCCTCCAAAAGTATCCAAAATGGTATACCTACTTAAAAATTAAGAAATTAAATGTACTGAAAAATATTTGTGACAGAATTAAAAACATTAAGATTAAGTAAAATTTAAAAAAAGCTGATTTGCATTTACCATTCCAATCAAAGATAACCCGTCCCAATCAAAGCATGGGGCCACAGTACAGATTCCAACCGCAGCTGGAATAATGCTAAAGGGTTGGATACAAAGTGCATCTGGCCCCTCATCTCACCACACCTGAGCTCCCAACCACGAGTCCAGTGGTAGAGTGGGAGATCAGCTTCACTGCCATCTGACCTCTGACACATTCTGTGTTTCAATGCACAGACACAGAAGTCAGAAATAAGCTGACCTGTGCACTGAGATTATTTGGCAGTTCTGTAAGCATTAAAACACAAGGTAAAATATGTGCTTGAAAACTGGTCTAAAGACAGAAAATGCAGGAAACAATCATCATATCAGGCAGTATCCGTGAAGAGAAAAATGGAGTTAATGTTTACAGTCAAAGCCCTTTTGCTGGAAATGGATCCTTGACCTGAAATGTTAATTCTATTTTTTTGGCACAGATGCTGCCTGACCTGCTGAGTATTTCCAGAATTTCTGTTTTTATTGTGACCCACTTTATTACCTAATTCATGTTCTGGGAGAGGCTACATCTCAAAGAATTTGTAAATATTATAAGGTAGACCGGACATTGTCAGCAATAGTGGCACTCTTCCATTAAGGAAAACATATTGCACTTAATTTAAGTGGAAAATAACAGTGAACTAATTCACGATTACAAAGATGTTAGCTGGACAGCAACTTTTGGCATGATATGGCTGCAGTTAGTTTCAGAAATCTGGAAGTTCCTATCAGAACTGCCCTGCTCCTCCACAGGGTATATTGTTGCTGTTCCTAACAATACAGTGGTCACTGAAATCAATTTAACAGCAAGAAACTCAGGTACTTGTCTGTCAATTCCCCATCATATTTGGCAGTGACTGATACTTTCAAGGATAAGTGAACTCTTAAATGTATAATGTAACAACTACTGCCAAACAACTGTCCTCATCCTGAAATTCAAATTTATAAGCATGGAGTCTCATCTCATCAGAAGTTAATCGTGTTGCAGATTTAAAAGGTACTCCACAAATTTTTACTCCTTCCGTCTCTTTTATTTTTCTTTCTTAATCCTATCTGTCTTTCCCAACTTGCCTCAGGAACATGACCTATTTGTAAACATTGTTGAATTAAAAATGACAGGCTGGAAACTGAATGGGACATGAGCTGGTGTTCAAAGTAGTGCAAAAGTGCGAGATGAGTCAGCTGGACTGCTTTGTTCACAACGGTGAGCTCTGGCTTTCAGTTGCAGCCCTAACAGCAGTATGCAGTGCAGCTACACACACAGGCTACTCTGACAACATTGTTGAACTCACCGTCTCTGCTGTAAAACAGGACAAGGGCAGTAAGTGCTTGAGAAAACACCATCCTGACTTGGAAGTATATCACTGATCCTTCATCATTGCTGGATCTAATTCCTGGAATTCCCTATCCAACTGCTTTGAAGGGGTACCATCACCTGAAGGATTGCAGTGGTTCAAGAAAGCAGCTCACCCCTACCTCCTCAATGGAAATTAGGGATGTGAAGTAAATGCTGGCCCTGCCATTGATGCTCAAATCCTGAAAATTGATTAAAATAAATGGTGCAAGAACAAAGATCAATTGAATCTGATGCTGGCTAAGCCAATATACAGAAACCAGGTGCAACAGGGGAAATGATCAGGATGGGGGGGTGTGCATTTCTGTCTTGCAAGCTTCACATTAAGTTCAGCAAAATCAATGAAAGCTTATCCTTGGGGGCCGTATCCACTGGTATCTTTAAGGAGCAATTGATTAGCTTGACTTGTGTCTGAAAATACTGCCTACATCTTGCACAGTGCACTTTGCCATAAGTCAAAATGAAAACTGAAAGGATGGGGTTTAAGTAGGCAGCAGACCCTCAAGCTAATGCACCTATACCAAGTGTAGGGTGCTGCACTACTGAAACGTTTCTCAAGCCCACTTTGTGCACGGTTCTGGTTGTAATATTATCAAATACCAAGCAGTCAGAAAGGTTATACAAAATAAAAAATTACTAGGTTGAAACCAAAACTGAGAGGTTTCAACTTTCAGGGAAAAGCAAATAGAGTGTGATATATGTCCAAGCTGGGACCCATAGATAGACAATAAAATCCAATAAATCCAGAAGCTGGTCTGCTGAGAGAATGATTAAAATGCTAATTTTAGCACCACTGGGTGTGTAACTGATTGCTAGTTGATGCTTTTAAAAGGAAACTAGACAAACAAATGAGTGAAAATGGAATAGAAGGAAATATTAATAGGGTATGATGAAGAATGGAAGGAGAAGGCTCATACAAAAGGCAACCATGATGATAGACGGATGAACTTGATTACTCTTTCCAAAAGGTTTATGCAATACATTGTAATATCATTTGTAATTTTCAATTGTGTACCCACAGGAAAAGAAAATACCTTAAAACTCTTGGCTGTGTTAACCCAAGCTGGGGGAATCACAGCCTCAGGATCAAAGCTGGGTTGTAGCTTGTAGTCACCCCAGAGCAGTGACCTTGGTTGACTTTTTTCTATGATAAGCAAGGGTGTTAAGAACAACTGAAATGTTTCTGCTGCACTGAAATCCCACTTGTTCTAATAATTTGGAAATGTTCCCTTAGCATTAATTGATGTTGCAATGAAACAGCCAGTTAAATTAAGTCTTTTTAATAAGGTTTCCTTTTATCCCATTAAATTTAATATCAAGTTTTATATGCTGTCATGTTGTGACAAGTGACATCAAATTTTAAAATAGAGAAGTTTCAGGCTATTTCATTAATTTGTATTGAATTTTTCAGAAGGTTATGGACTTACTGACTTCCTACTAACTCTGAACACAGCACAAATGTAAGAGTACAGTGAGGCAATGTGTGTTTTTTCTTCAATGTAAGGAGGGTCTGAGGTTTCCTGCATGTAGAAGCAGGCTTCTCTTGCTGCCCTAGATATAGATACTGGGCATGGAACTGTAATGACGAGCTTGGAAGCGATTCGGGCCTGAAAGATAGCTACAAAATTTAGAGGGTCCCTAGAAACTCAGAAAAATATTGATAAAGTGGATAGATTTTACTGGTGCTAGGTTCTGTTGATGTGCGGTAATTTTTTAAAAAATATACACACAC
This sequence comes from Pristis pectinata, assembly GCF_009764475.1. NCBI lineage: Eukaryota > Metazoa > Chordata > Chondrichthyes > Rhinopristiformes > Pristidae > Pristis > Pristis pectinata. The sequence continues at coordinate 76,346,570 of NC_067414.1, read as the reverse complement.
ATTTGCATGTTAATTTAAAGGGTCCATCACCAACAAGTGTGTCTGCTCTGTGTGAACTGCAAAGTCAGCAGCACTTCAAGCAGATTTGGTGCCTGTGTAGTCCTCCTTTGATTGGCTGGGATTGTTGTGCAAAGCCATGAGTTCAGGAACAGAGGCAGGTTCTCGGGGCTGGCATAAAGAATTCTTGTGTAGGAGGAGGGAGATTGTTTGCCTGTGAGATGTCTCTTTGTATTGCAGTTGGCACAGAACAGGTGTATGATCTAGGAGAGGGAGCATTCCCATCTGCACTAAAAAGCTAAAAATCAATGGCACTCTTGCCAATATGCAACTGTCTCTTGAGACAGATGGCTTCAAAGCAGATGCTCTGGAAGTAATTATGCCAGCTACTTTTGGCAAAAGTAAAACCCTGAAACAGGTTCAGCAGTCAGGAAGTAAATCTGACTGCAAAGATCTCAAACATTCACTTGCGTTAAATTTATGTTGTGGCACCTTCTTCTGCCACAGTGGGTTCAATCATCTGAAAAGCCACACAGGATATTTTACTGCTGTACTATTCAAATACAGAACAGGGGGAAAATATTAGCTCTGTGCATTCAACACCTTATTTTGCAGGTGCTACCTGGATACTTATCCCTGGATAAATTGCCTTTTCGTAGGTTTATTTTTCTTTTCCCTAAGTCCCAACTCCCTGTCCTTGAATGACATTCTCATCCACTTTTGCATTGCCCCACAACTAGCTGCCCCTCCCCAGGCACTTTTCACCGTATCTATAGAAAAAAGTAGCATTTTTGCATTTGTCCCCTCCCACACTGGGTTTGCCAACCCCTCTGATATTGTTGTGAAATCTCTAAGAATTACAGATTAATTTCCTGAACATTCTCCAGCAACTGGGGAGGAAAATCATTGGGGGATTTTTTATATATAAGATATGTTTCTATATATTTTATAATTATTTTTATTTATTAGTCCCAAAAATAATGGTGGTTAATAAAGACTGAATCAAGAATTGTCTAATCAGGTAGTGAAGCATCTGTTTTGCTAGTCAATTTTGAGAGAAGGTAATATTCTTTGGAATAACGTTTCAGGTCATCAGTGGTGGAAGTGTGAGGGCAGGCTTTTGTTTTACTTCCAAGATTCTCCAAAATGTAAATTTTCCATCATGGTCAGACTTTCTTTGGGATATTGGAGTAAGACCCAATCTCTGCACAAGCAAGACTAAAAGGTCTTGCCTTGTGTAGTGTTTGTGTATTTCCATAAGGTCAGGTTTTAAAATGGTACTGCCAGAAACCATTAACTTAGGTGCTGCAGGTGGAGAATAGAAGAAATCTGAGAAGGATGATCAATGAAAATGCTCTTTAAAACCGTCCTAGATCAGGATTAGAGCCTATTGCAGTCCAATGATAGTGTGCAAATGTGTGGATTTTAAAATAACTCCCATAAATAAAGAGCAAGCACAATTAATTTTGTTGATTAATAGAGATGTGTGAAATATGTTATGTTCCTATGAATTCCATCTTCCTCAGCTGCATCATTTATTCATTTTCATTTTTGTATACTGTTGAAGTCTCTCCATAAATTCTCTGCTCCTAAACAACTCAGTGATGAAAACTAGTTCAACATTTCGGGGAGTTTTAGAGATACTATTACCTGAAGAATAACTACAGTAGAAAGGATGATTTGCATTAGTCTATGCTATGATATAAAAATAGCAAGAAAGGCAAAATCTACAGAAGCTGCCTTACCGGAAACCTGCATTTGTGTAATAATCCATCAGGAGTCATTTTTGCAAAATTAATTGAGCTATGTTTGGCATTCCCACAATATAGGTTAACACAGAATGACAACATGGGAAGAGATGGTTCTCTCCAATGAGTCCATGTTGGTGGTTATTCCCCACATGATAATTATTACAAACCCCTTTGCCTGCTGAGTACACATATCCTCCATTCCTATTTTTCTTCAACTGTTCTACTGAGCCTATTCTTAATAGGTCACAAATCCCAAAGATCTGTCCCGACATTTTGTTTTGAAAACATTTAAAATTTGTTAGGGGATTCCATTATTTTGGGGGTGGTGGTGGGGTTGGGTAGGAAGAGGCCAGCTGCAACCCTGATTGACCACACCCAGGGATCCTTGGGATCTCCCCCTGACCCCATCATCTTCAGCTGTGTAGGATGTGCAAGATTCATCATCATTTTGGGGAACTGCACCAATTATTATAAATTGCTTCCATTAGTTAAGAGATGGCACATGTACTTTTCAGGGCAATACTCAACCAAACCCACACAATGTCATTTTCATGACCTGGAGTAAAAGCAGTCTGCATTGTGCAGGAGCGTTAGAAATAATAGTGGGTGTAGGTGCAAATTAGTTTGGAATCAGACTGAGTAATAGAGAATCTCTGCACAACACTCATGATTTTAATGTCAAGGGAAACCTTTGGATGTTTGATGTAAAAGGATACAGTTGAGCTTCAGTGGATGTGAGTGGCTATATGAGATCAGACAATGTGAGCTGACCAGCTAAATCCAGCAGACAACAGAAGGATATCAGAAGTGTCTCTCAACAAGAAACTTAAAATATTACAGCACAAAGTATTAAAAGAAGATAAAGAATATTGGCTGGAGATCTTAGAGGACATAAATGACTGTTCCAGACTGATGTTGTAATGCGATGTCTGCACCATTTTCAATTGTGGATCTAGTGGGAGATGGAACTGAGGCCAAGCTTGACTGTTTGGGTGAGTGGCAGGCGATTGTGGCTCAGGAATGGTCAGCTCTTGTTGGGGTTTGTGGTGTGGTCAGAGTATGTGGAGGGTTTAGGGAATGGAGGGATGACAGCTTGTGTCAGGGAATGGGAGGTCAGGGAAAACAAGGATCTGTGCCTTGCTTCAGGGTAGATGAGAGAAGGATTGGGGCTTTTCTTTCAACCAGAATGGCCACAATGGGCAGTACTGCCTCCTTCCATATCCATGTTTTCCCATGTTTCTGATTCTCTGATTGAAGAAGGAGCCCAAAATCTGACAGACGAACATTTGCAGTTTGGGGAGGTTGACCAGAATTGCGGGCAATGATCAGTTGAAGACTAGGGAGGGAGGCCATGATGGAAGCAGTGGAGGAATGGAAATCAACGGGCTGTGGGTGATCATGGAAGTTGGGTGATTGGAAGGATCAGATGGTCAGGCCTGAGCCTCAGTGGTTCAGGACTGAGATGAGGGAGTGATGGTGATGTTGATAGTGGAGGGTGGGGTGCTGATGGGCAGAAGGAGGCAAGGTAGGTAAGGTTCTTACCTGCATTGGATTCCAATCCAGCACTGAGTTGGGAAAACCTAGTTGTCCTTGGAGAGATCAACAGTGATCTCTCCCAGAAAACTTAGTCTAAGTTCCCCTGTACTGTGCATAGCTCCAAAGGGAGTGATGCAGGAAGAACAACGTAATCCTGTGAACCGCTGATATGGAAACTGCATTGGAGTGCAAAGGTGATTCACTCCAGAGTGACATGAAATGTCCTGGCAGACATGTCTGTTGGGACTCAGCCAGCTCGATCTGCGGTAGCGCTGCAGAACCGCTCTTGGTAATGGAAATTGAAGTTCACCACCTGGAGTGCCTTCTGTGTCCTTGCTATTTTAAGTGTTTCTTCCAAGCATTGGTCAACATGGAAGAACACTGATTCATCAACGTAGGTACATGGTAATCAGGAGGAGGTTTCCTTGCCCATGTTTGATCTGACGCCATGAGACTTCAAGGGGTCTGGAGCTGATGTTGAGGACTCCAAGGGTTACTCTCTCCCACCTGCAGACTACTGTGCTGTCAACTTTGGTTGTTGTGTCCTGCCAATGGGACAAGATACACCAAGGATTGCAGCGGAGGGGTCTGGCACATTGTCTATAAGATATGATTCTGTGTGTACGACTATATCAGGCTGGCGTTGGACTAGCCTGAGGGACAGCTGTCCCAACCTGGATAACAGTCCCCAGGTGTTTGTAAGGAGAACTTTGCAAGGTGGACGAGGCAGGGAGCATATTGGCCATGACTGATTTGGTGCCTTGTTCAATGTAGGATGGTCCATACAGTTTTATTCCTTCTCTGTTTAAACATAGTGAAACTAGTATGACTGAGTGGTTTGCTGGCCCACTACTGAGGGGAGTTAAAAGTAAATTATACGGGGTGGGTCTGGAGTCACAGGAGGGCCACACCAAGTAAGAATGCAAGATTTGCTTCTCTGAAGGATACTACTAGGCCTCTATGATTTTTATGACAATCCAGTTGTTTTCCATGGACATAATTAGTATAAAGGCTTGGTGCATTATTTTTCTCTAAGTTATAAACTGAATTTCAATTCCACAGCTGCTGTGCTGAGATATGAACTCGGTTCTCTGAATTGTTAGTCCAGGTCTCTGGATTACTAACCTGGTAATTTAGTAACTGTTAGCATCACTGCCACAGTTGTCAATGATTATGGTTACATAATTTCATTGCTGAAGCCTCCAGAGACTCTCCATTGCCTCTGGGGAGAAACTACTTGTCTGCATGTAGTAGAGAAGTGCTGCTTTGTGTAATGTAAGATCTTTCATACATAAGGTACCTTTGTCTCTGTTTAAAAAAAGCTACTCTTCAGTATCTTAGTGAGCGAATGAGAGAAAGTTATTGAGACAGATATTTCTGCACAGTTTTGGGAGGCAAACTGAAAGGATCACCCAGAACTCCTTGTCTACTTTCTGGCAGCTATCTATTGCTTAGCACCTAAATAAACTTGAGTGCAGATCTCAAGTACATTATTACTACCAGGAAGATACGCATGAAAGTTTTGAAAAAAAAATTCAACAAAATCTTAAAATTCACATTTTACAGCCAATGCCAATCATAAAAAAGTCATAATTTACATTCTCCATACAATTTACTTATATTATAATTTTCTTACTTTATGCTATGCAGGGAGGATTTTATAAAATAATTACAGTGATGATTTACTCCAAATGTGTAATAAAAGCCATTGCAATTTGCTGATTTTCTCTTTCAAAGGGAAAACATGTAGCATCAGGGTAACTTCCCCAAATCACATTTAAATATAAAATATTAACAAAATAGGAAATGATTTAAAATACCTTAGCTGACTGCAGCAGAATAAATGATTCAGGTGCTTAAACATAATATATAATTAAAAATCTTGCTTTGTGTATTTAAATATTTAATGAGGCTTAAACCATGCTGAAGACTTCCTCAGCTGCTAATATTACTAAAGTTCAATGAGACCAATTGATCATGCATGCAGAGATACAGGTTGACTCAAACCGCCTTTGTTTCCATCAGGATTGTACATTAGCTTTTTATGGGGGTTGACAACTTTTCTCTGTATTGTTAACCTGTGATTGGAAGCCTACACAGAATAGTAGCACTCCTGAGTGTTAAAGGTCAGAGAGATTTAGACTGCAAGCACCCCTAATATCAGAAGCATAAGGCACACTGGTTTAACAATACAATTGGTCTCGCCCTCCAAGAGATATTTCCCTCTGTCATACTTATCCCTATCTTTGCTAATCCTGAAAACTAACCTTTTTCTCTCTTTCCTAGTTCTGATGAAGGGTGCTGGTTGTGAAACATTGACTCTTTTCCCCTTTCCACAGATGCTCTCCATTCTCCTGACTGTTTCCAGAATTTGCTGCTTTACCTCAGATTTCCAGCATCTGCAGTTTATTTGATTTCCATTATCTATGTAATTGCTTTTGTTTCATCTGAAATGAGAGAAGCCTGCCAGACCTGAGCCAGCCTAATAATTATTACATTACACTCTCTCTTTTCCTTCCCTGTATTTGTCATTAATTTTCTCTACTATCCTTATTTGAAGTCATTGACTTCAAATGGGCCCTGATGCCCAGTGTTGGCTCAGGGGCATTTTATGCAGATGAGCAATGAACTGCTGAAAAGTGTGCTTTACTTCCCAAGGTTTAGGTACTTAATCAAATTATTACAGGTACAAAAAAAGCCAGAACTAATCAAAAAAGAAATCACTTTCAATGAAAACTACACACACTGATGATTTTAAACTCTGAATCTAGTCACACACATTAAGATCAACAACTGCAGTTCCAGTACTCAGAATCTAGGAATCTGCCTCTAAAAATCAATAAAACACAGGCTATTCAGATTTTCTGGTCTGTTTAATTTCCTGCAGTTTCTTATTCTCCACAGCTCTATCATAACCTTGACTATCACTTGGCTGGCTAAGTGTCTGTAAAGTCATGTGATGTATAGGAAATGAATGTGATTGCAGAAAAGGCTTGGTTGGCTGGGCTTCTGCCAGTAAGTCTAAAAGAAATCGACTAAACAAATTCACCCTGCAGAAAACTGAAGTGAATAGCACTTCCATTTGTTATTGTTTATATAAATAAAACATGGCAAGGGGTCAACACTGATTGTCGTTAATGTTGCAAAATTGGCTCATGGCAAATTAACGGCCACTACACTCTGCTAATTTTTCTTTCCAAAAGTCCATGTAATAGAAACTTCAAAACATATTACTATGAAACACCTTGAAATGTACAATATGATAAGGTACTACAGATTTGTTCATCTGTTCATGCAGTCTAATCTAAAGTGAGAATATAATTCAAAAACCAATGCATACACTTCCTTCTTATGACATATATGGCAATGTTCATTGGTGCCATTTTTTTAATAATTAGGATCTTTTCTGTTGACAGATTAACCTTGTGCTCTGTTTCCTGCAAACATGGTGGGATTTCAGATTTAACAATTATGGTACAGTTCCTGCAAATAATTACATTACATGGGGGTGGGGTTGGGGGGGGGAAGATTATTCAGATCATCCAGTCATCTGGGATAGGTAAGTTCTGAGGAAGGTTGATGAGGGGAGGGTAGTAGACACAGTATATATGGATTTCAGTAAGGCTTTTGATAAGGTTCCACATGGTACGCTGCTCTGGAGGGTTAGATTGCAAACTGGATACAACATTGGCTGGATGGTGGAAAACAGAGGGTGAGGTGGAAACAGAGGACTGGAGGTCTGTGACTAGTGATGTGCCCCAGGGGTCAGTCCTGGGCCTGTTGTTATTTGTCATCTATATTTACGATTTGGATGAGAACATATGAGGAATAGTTAATAAGTTTGCATATGACACTAAAATAGGTGGTTTTGTAGTCATTGAAGTGAAGTATTAAGAATTGCAGTGGGATTGTGATCAGCTGGGTAGGTGGGCTGAGGAACGGCAAACGGAATTTAATTCAGATGAGCAAAGTGTTACATTTTGGAAGGACAAATCAAAGTAGGACTTTTACATTGAATAGAAGGGCACTGGGTATTGTTGTAGAACAGAGGGACTTTGGACTACAGGTGCATATTTCCCTTAAACTGGAGTCACAGGTAGATAGGGCAGTGAAGAAGGCTTTTGGCATGCTGGCCTTCATCAGTCAGGGCATTGAATATAAAAGTTAAGAGGTTATGTTGTGATTGTACAAGAATTTGATGAGGCCACACTTGGAGTACTGAGTTCAGTTGGTCACCCTGTTAAAGGAAGGATGTGATTAAACTGGAAAGAGTGTGTAAAAAAAATTACAAGGATGTTGCCAGGACTTGAGGGACTGAGTCATAGGGAGAGATTATATAGACTGAGGGGTGATCTCATATAAAATTATGAGGGGCACAGATAGGTGAATGATCTGTTTTCCAGGGTTGGGGAATTGAAAACTAGCGGATATAGTTTTAAGGTTAGAGGTGAAAGGTTTAATAAGAACCTGAGGGGAAACTTTTTCCACAGCGGGTGGTAGATATATGCAATAAGAACCTGAGGGGAAACTCTTCTACACAGCAGGTGGTAGATATATGCAACCAGCTGTCAGAGAAAGTAGTTGAGGCGGATATATTAGATACATTTAAGAAGTATGTGGACAGGTACATGGATGACAAGAATTTAGAGGGATATGGGCCAAGTTCTGGGAAATAGGATTAGCTTAAATATACACCTTGGTCGGCATGGACCTTTTCTGTGCTGTACAACTCTGTGACTCTATGACCATTCTACTGCAACACAAGAGAAATGTCTGTTTCAACAACACATTTTTTGTAATTCTATTACAGTTATTATTAGCTTGGCATACTGTACAAGATCCAATGCCTTATAAGAATGTCAATTAATAAGAAGAGTTAACTCCAATGTTTAGATGCATCTTTCTTTTAGATGCCCTGAGCATGATTTTGAAACTATACAGGCAGGGAGATGCGCCTGTGATGAAACATTTGGACTTGTGTGAGAGTTGCCTGCGGCGAATAACTTGGTCTCTGATTCCCCTCTCCTACTGCTCCTTGCTGAGAAAAAAAAACTGCTCATCTCTGAGCTCAAAATTTATCTGAGCTCAGAACAACTCTGAGCTGAAAATTTATCAAAGTGAATTGGGGAAAATAAGGGAAAGTTTATACCTGGCTAATAAATCGCATGACATTGATATGCCAGCAGTTGTACTAATGTAGTTCTTTAATTATTTAATATATTCATTATACAGAGTTTTCAGTCCTCAAAAATGCAAGGATCAGTTCTGAGATTCATGAGAAGTGGGAAGAGTGCTTTATTCATTCTGCCAATATATAGATAACTTTCTTATGTTCTGTCGTGGTTGAATCATGCCGGCTGTGGCCAAGAGTTCTCAAAGGAACTGCTGGCACTTACTTTGAATTATTTTTCAAGGATTTTCCTTGCAAATTCTGGGTAAATGCAACAAGTTCATGATCCCCTACTGATCACTATATGTCCGACATCAGAGTGCAGTAAGGAAAATTAAGCCGAGGATGTTTAGGAATTCGATATATGTCAGGAAATCCTAAATTTGGCAGTGTATATGCAGAGAAATTCCAGCAGTCCTGCATGGGAAGCCAAAGTTGTGGCACAAAAAATCCTTTTATTTCATTAAACTTAATATCTGAAGCATGTCAATAGAAGATTATGGTCAGCAGTTTTGATTTCACTCTTTCTGAGCACCACACTATTCCTTTTTACGGTATCTATATTATCATTCTCCCAGTACACTTTCTCTTACATTGCACAATAGATCGGAGGATTTAAATTACTTTACATTTCAGGAACCCAATTTATATATAAAGACACATTTTGACCGCATCTTGTGAAGCATAAATTCATCTTTCCAATTGCTATTTTGAATGGGCTTCTGAGTTTCAAAAACCATGGTGTCTAATTCTGGAAAATCAACCTGTTGGTCTTTATTTGGATTTTTAAGTGGTCACAAACCACAGTTTTGGAGCTTAATTGAGTTATTTGGGATGAAAAACATTTTAGTGCTAAATTAGTTTATGCAGCTAACTGCCCAGGGATCACTAGCTTATATTTGCTGTCCCTGTAGGTTGCATGAGCTTTTTTGGACAAATCTTAACATGTGAGTGGCAATTTCACTTAAGAAAATCCACTTTAAATTATATTTTGGAGGTTTATGAAAAGTATGTGAAATCTGTTTACCGTTACTGGCTCGCTGCTTTATCGTCAACATTTCCTCTCCTGACAACCTTGCCTTCTTCATGGCGGAAGTAGCTCTTGGACATCCTGACAGGCTGGATACATAGAAACGGAGGAAAGTGAAACAAATTAATTGAATATGATTACAACAATGGGACAGAAATGTATACTGACGTAAACATTTTCATTCAGCTTCTACATTTAGTGGGCTGTTCATGATTTATCAAAATTGACATTTTTTATAAAAGCAGAACACTGGAAGAACACAGCAAGTTAGATGCTGCTTGACCTGCTGATATTTTTCCAGCTTTTTGTTGCAGATTCCAGCATCTGTAGTCTCTTTTGTCTTCATATAAAGTTTATAACTGCATCAAAAAATCATTACTGCATACGACATAATTAAAATAATTATGACAGAATGACATCTGAATAGTAGTTTTTGTTCCAAAAGTACTGTTAATTATTTTTGCTCACTCTTGGAGTTTTAAAAATTCATTTTCTTTAAAAACTATGAGGAAATTAATACTTCATATAATTTAGCACTCTTCGTTGTCTTCATTATTCAGATTTGTATTTAAACAACATACATTTTCAGTTATTTGAACTTTTACATACACTTATTTACTTGTTTGAATGCTGCTCCTATAACACATTAGTGCAAATGGCCTGATGTACAATGAGCACAAACACAAACTCATCAGGCTGGCAAATGATTTATGGTTACCATTATGGATAATTATTATCTTACCAATACTTAAACTGTTTTGTCATACACTAAACCATACTAAATTACCCTAATCAAAATAATACTTCAACATGCTGAAAACGCATCTTAAACTGCAGATTAGTCCAGAATTTGCATTGGTGATGTATACTGTATTAAATTGCAAATCATCCAGCAATTTATGGTGAGGAAGAGATAACATAGAGGAAAAAAATGCCTTTGCTAAATATGTGTCTGTGACTCTCAGTCAACTGTTGTTATACTCACTGGCAAAGACTGGCTTCAATATAACCAAGTTTTTGAAGGTGAGTAAAACCTTTAGCCAATACTCTTGCCCCTCTTTAGTTCTGGTGACTGAAAAGAATTTTTTTCTCCCCAACCTCTCTTGCCCACACATTGAATAAATGAAAACCTAAATTCTCATTCCTCCATGAACTTTTTTTGCAGGTTCTGAAAACATCAACTCTTAACTTTTTAATTATTTTTCTTAGATGTCCCTTTTCCTATTTCTTTATTTCACGTTCTCTCTCTTTGTTCTTTCCCTATTTGTATTTCTTATTCTGTATTTGGTTTGTTATTGAAGATACCTACTCTCATTTGCCTTCTTTGATCTTCCAAGGTTCATTTCCCAAATTTTAAACCAAATTGGTTCAGATTATATACAGTTTGTCCCACAGTTTACCAGTTCCTTGTTGCTCTTCCCATGCTGCTCTCAGCTCATAACCACAGCTGCTTTATGGGCAAAAATATTTCGAGTTTAAGAATAGAACACATGTACAGCACAGGAACAGGCCCTTTGGCCCATGATGTTATGCTGAACTAATTAAGCTAATGACACCTAATCCCTTCTGCCTGCATATGGTCCATATCCTTCCATTCTCTGCATATTCACGTGCCTTTCTAAGAGCCTCTTAAACACCTCTATTGTATCTGCCACCACCACCCCTGGCAGTGCACTCCAGGCACCCACCACTCTGTATAAAAAACTTACCCCACACATCTGCTTTGAACTTACCCCCTCTCACCTTAAGTGCGTGCCTTCTCGTATTAGACATTTTGACCCTGGGAAAAAGATATCAGCTCTCTGTCTATGCCTCTCAAAATTTTATAAATTTCTATCAGGTCTTCCCTCAGCCTCTGCCACTCTAGAGAAAATAACCCTAGTTTGTACAACCTCTCCTTATAGCACATGCCCTCTAATCCAGGCAGCATCCTGGTAAACCTCTTCTACACCCTGTCCATAGCCTCCACATCCTTCCTACAATGGGGCAACCAGAATTGAATGTAATACTCCATATGTGGCCTAACCAGAGTTTTATAAAGCTGCAACAAGGTTCTGACTCTTGAACTCAGTGCCTTGACTAATAAAGGCAAGCATGTCCCACGCCTTCTTTACCACCCTATCCACATGTGCTACCACTTTCTGGCACTTTCAGGAATGCCAGAAGAAATCTAAAAGGGCACACTAAGTTATCATGCTCCAGCAAAATAATAGCCAACATGTTTCCTATTGCATAACCTGAGGCCAATTTCTGTGGAAAACCTAAGCAATTTCTATGGTATTGTTACATTCATGCTGTGAAAGGTTTTGCATGGTTGTACACCTCAGAACTAATGAATGATTTTGAAACACCATTTTAACCATTGTCTAATATATGAAATATTTTCCATCTATGGGAATTTCAGATCTACAGAATCTATTGTCAACATTTATTCCATTAAAAGTTTCTATGTCCAAAGCTATAATGGAAACTGTCCATATGGATTCCTGGCTGTGTTAATGTTTTACCACTGTAGTCTTACACCACTATCTACATACTCTGAATTGTACAGCCAATTCTGTTTCAACCCATCCAAATACCACCAGTTTTGCTGTTTATCCAAACATTACATAAGTTTGGAAACATTTCATTAATCTGCACAACCAATTGTTGCTAACTTCTCTAGACCAACTAAGCCCACAACTTCAAACCCTGCTCTGCCTGAAGATTATATGTAGCTGTGATACCTGGTTTATTAATTGCTATAATAAGTATTTTCAAGAATATTGGACATAACAGCATTTTTTTGTTTCATGAAATAAAACATTCAAGGGCAGTTTATTGTGCTGACCACTGCCAAATTGCTTATGGTATTTGGCAGGGAAAGTATTTCACAGGGGAAGAAAAGCTCCACTGGACTCTCTCACAGTTAGGATTGCCAGTCTGGTCAAACAGATTCCTGGAAGTTTAATCACATGACATTTTGCCCTTAATAATACAATTCAGATAAACTGCCTTTTCTCCACTTAGGTAAAAAAAAACTTTGATTAAAATGAAAATCTAAAATATGTAATTTTTTCCATGTCCTTTTAATTTTCCTCCCAGCTTATGTGTGGCAATGTCAAGGACATTAACCTTTAATTGTTAAAGACTCGAGGGCAATCCTAGGAGTTGGCAGCCCTTCATTCTATGCAACATGCGTAAGGAGGGATGGCTCAAAGCAAATTTTGAAGGTGCCAAATGGTTAGTATTATATCTATTCTGGAAATGTAAAAGACATTTGCAGCATTTAGTCACAGTTTCAAGAAACTGTTACCTGATTTCTCACCTGCGATGGGTAAGGAAACTGCCGCTTACATGTCCCGAACCATCACATCCTGGAGTTGGACAGGACATGCCTTCTGTTTTCCCAGACTTCCACGAGAATTGTGAGCCATTGAGGTAACCGTCCTTTTGCCTCTTGGCGGCTAAGGGGCACCCTGATGCGCTGCGATGAGATGCATACTTCCCAGTCACATGTCCTTGGCCATCACACCCAGGAACTGGACATCTGCGGAAGCAATGCAGCAAACATCATCCTTAACTAATTATGCATAAGTAAAATCCACAGAACGAAATAATGTTTCAAAAACAATAAAATGAGTTTGTTATGTTTCTGATATAAAGGCTAATGTCCTTGAGAGTACAGGCTATAAAAGTAGTAAGGTGGATGGGCTAAAGTGCAAGAAGCATCAGGAATAAGGGAGATGAGCTGAGAGCTTGGATAAGTACATGGGACTACGATATTGTGGCTGTTACAGAGACATGGCTGACATCAGGGCAGGAATGGATATTGAATATTCCTGGTTTTCAGTGTTTTAAAAGGGATAGGGAGGAGGGGAGAAGAGGAGGAGGGGTGGCGATACTGGTCAGGGACACTCTTACAGCTGCAGGGAGGGTACATAATGTAGAAGGATCCTCTCTAGAGTCAATATGGGTGGAAGTTAGGAACAAGAAAGGAGCAGTTACCCTCCTGGGAGTATTCTATAGGCCCCCCGGTAGCAGTAGGGATACTGAGGAGCAGATTGGGAGGCAGATTTTGGAAAGATGCAAAAATAACAGTGTTATTATAATGGGAGACTTCAACTTTCCAAATATTGATTGGCATCTACTTAGTGCCAAAGGTTTAGACGGGGCGGAGTTTGTTAAGTGTATCCAGGACGGATTCCTGACACAGTATGTTGACAGGCCGACCAGAGGGAATGCCATATTAGATCTAGTTTTAGGTAATGAACTGGGACAGGTGACAGATCTATCGGTGGGTGAGCATTTGGGGGACAGTGACCATTGCTCCATAACCTTTAGAATTGTCATAAACAGGGATAGGAGCAAAGAGGATGGGAAGATATTTAATTGGGGAAAGGTGAATTATGAGGCTATAAGGCGAGAACTTGGGAGTGTAAATTGGGATGACATTTTCGAAGGGAAATGTACTATGGAGATGTGTTCGATGTTCAGGGATCTTTTGCAGGATGTTAGGGATAAATTTGTCCCGGTGAGGCAGAGAAGGAATGGCAGGGTGAAGGAACCATGAGTGACGAGAGAGGTGGAATAACTAGTTAGGAAGAAGAAGGCAGCATACATAAGGTGTAAGCAGCAAGGATCAGACAGGGCTCATGAGGAGTACGGAGTAGCAGGGAAGGAATTTAAGAAAGGGCTGAGGAGAACGAGAAGGGGACATGAAAAGGCTTTGGCGAGTAAGGTTAAGGAGAATCCCAAGGCTTTTTTCTCATACATGAAGAGCAGAAGGATGGCTAGAGTAAAGGTAGGTCCGATTAAAGACATAGGTGAGGGGATGTGCCTGGAAGCTGTGGAAGTGGGTGAGGTTCTCAATGAATACTTCTCTTCAGTATTCACCAAGGAGAGGGGTCTTGATGATGCTGAGGACAGTGTTGGTAAGGGTAATGTTCTAGAGTATGTAGATATCAAGAGAGAGCATGTGTTGGAGTTGTTAGAAAATATTAGGACAGATAAGTCCCCGGGGCCTGACGGAATATTCCCCAGGCTGCTTCGTGAGGCGAGGGAGGAGATTGCAGAACCATTGGTTAGGATCTTTGAGTCCTCGTTGTCATCGGGGATGGTACCGGAGGATTGGAGGGTGGCGAATGTTGTCCTTTTATTCAAAAAGGTAGTAGGGATAGTCCAGGGAATTACAGACTGGTGAGCCTTACGTCTGTGGTGGGTAAGCTGTTAGAAAGGATTCTAAGAGATAGGATCTATGAGCATTTAGAGAATCATTGACTGATTAGGGACAGCCAGCATGGCTTTGTGAAGGGAAGATCTTGCCTCACAAGCCTGATAGGGTTCTTTGAGGAGGTGACCAGGAAGATTGATGAGGGTTGTGCAATGGATATGGTCTACATGGATTTTAGTAAGGCGTTTGATAAGGTTCCGCATGGTAGGCTTTTTCAGAAGGTCAGAGGCCAAGGGATCCAGGGAGGCTTGGCAGTGTGGATTCAGAATTGGCTTGCCTGTAGAAAGCAGAGGGTTGTGGTGGAGGGAATGCATTCAGATTGGAGGGCTGTGACTCGTGGTGTCCCACAGGGATCGGTTCTGGGACCTCTACTTTTTGTGATATTTATTCATGACTTAGATGAGGGGGTGGAAGGGAGGGTTAGCAAGTTTTCAGATGACACAAAGATCGGTGGTGTTGTGGATAGTGTGGAGGGCTGTCGAAGCTTACAGAGGGATATTGATAGGATGCAGAGCTGGGCTGACAAGTGGCAGATGGAGTTCAATCCAGAGAAGTGTGAGGTAGTACACTTTGGAAGGACAAACTCCATGGCAGAGTACAAGATAAATGGCAGGATTTTGGGTAGTGTGGAGGAGCAGAGGGATCTGGGGTTTCATGTCTACAGATCACTGAAAGTCGCCTCGCAGGCAGATAGGGTAGTTAAGAAAGCTTATGGGATGTTAGCTTTCATAAGTCTTGGGATCGAGTTTAAGAGCCGTGAAGTAATGATGCAGCTTTACAAAACTCTGGTTAGGCCACACTTAGAATACTGTGTCCAGTTCTAGTCACCTCATAGGAAGGATGTGGAGGTGTTGGAAAGGGTGCAGAGGAGATTTACCAGGATGCTGCCTGGATTAGAGAGTATGGATTATGAGGAGAGACTAAAGGAGCTAGGGCTTTATTCATTGGAGAGTAGAAGCATGAGGGGAGACATGACAGAGGTATACAAGATATTAAGAGGAATGGATAGAGTGGACAGCCAGCGCCTCTTTCCCAGGGCACCAATGCTCAAAACAAGAGGGCATGGCTTTAAGGGAAGTTCAAGGGAGACGTCAGAGGGAGGTTTTTCACCCAGAGAGTGGTTGGTGCATAGAATGCGCTGCCTGGGGTGGTGGTGGAGGCTGATACATTGGTCAAGTTCAAGAGATTGTTAGATAAACATATGGAGGAATTTAAGATAGAGGGATATGTGGGAGGAAGGGGTTAGATAGTCTTAGGTGTGGTTTGAAGGGCGGCACAACATGGTGGGCCGAAGGGCCTATATTGTGCTGTACCGTTCTTCGGTTCTATGGTTCTATATGCCATCTTATGCATATTAACACCTTTCACCTTTATCTACTTGAAATAAACTTAGATGGTCTTAACCTAACATCTACTCCCACAGAGTCATAGAATAATATAGCACAGAACTGGGACCTTTGGTCCACCATTTTCATTCTGACCTTTTTGCTGATTTACACTAATTCCATTTGCCTACTGCATCATAGCTCCATTGCTCCTTAGCTCCATCACCCAAAATTGTCTGCAAACTGGCACAGAGTCACAATCACATCCAGCAACGCTTGATGTGAAATGAAAGAAATTGTATCAGCAAAAACAGGTGTGCGTCTCAGATGTTGATGCATATCATTGGAGAAATAATTGCCACCTTGCTTTGCTTATGGCTGGGGTATTCCTAACGTGCTTGATGTTGCCTCTGCGTGTCAGAAGCAGCAAATAAATGATCTATTTCCCACAACTTGAATCCCTTAGCTCGTTATGAACAAAATAACAGAAAAGTATTTTTCTGTAAACTAAAGGGTAAAATTGATCGACTTGCTAAAACCTTTAACATGCTCCTGCTGTGCTAAAGATGGAGCACAAGTGTGAAAGATTCCTAATGATAATTATCATTTCATTTGTAACACTGTCTTGAAGCAAAACACCAGAAAGTACATCTTACAATGTCTAGCTTATGATACTAAGCTTCACCCTCTGGGAGTGTGGTCTGGGGATATGACTGCAGAGATCAGGGAACCCAGCTGGGTTTCTTGTGGGACAATGTAAAATTATCCCTCAGGATGATGAAGCAAGTTGACAGCTGAAAGTAGTACTCACTGACATTCACAGAAGTGGAATGAATATATTTGAGGTATTTCTACTGTAAGTTAATCAAAACCCTTTTGCAGTTCAAAATAAAACATTCAAAGATAGGGTCAGTCACCTTCATATTGGTGATGATGAAAGCACCCAATGGAATAGTTAAAGAACTGACCTTTATATTACTTATAATTTATTACTGGTATTGCCTTACTTTGCTCTTATTAAACAAATGATTAAGCTTTATTATCCATTGATTAACAGAAAGTAATCGGAATTTGTGCTATCTGATCGATGTAATTTTTTTTACTTCATGTTCCCATTCTTTGGCGCATGTACTCCTTGCTTTGGAAAGGAAATCACTGCAAACAACCTTTAAAGCTTTATTAAAATAACCAGTACAGATGTCTTTACTAATTAAGACTGATCTCTACCAAATACCAGGCTAAACTTGTCCTGTAATTGCTGGAACATTTGGGCAGCAGTTTCAAGTTCATTCAATATAGTGGTGTGAAATTACCTGCTTCAGGTGGACTTATAGCCTGAGCCTGAAGTCAGTTATTGGTGCCTTTACATTCCACTTATACTATATACCTCTGTTGATGTGAATTTTCAATGGCTTTAAATTAACGTAAAGAACGCAGTTTAATTCATGAAACACAAGGAGCTGTGTGGCAAACCATTACTCTTGTGCTAAACTGGACTCACTTGATTGGCTCCTGATCCTCTTTATCATCTTTGCTCTGAGCAATTTTGATTCCACTTTTCTTTGCTCGCGGACAGCCTGAAAGACTACAAAAATATGTGCATCATAAATTACTCAATTCATATTGCAATTGCTCTTCATGACTCTCATAATATACCAGTAATAATGAATGACATGACACTGTTCAAATGTCCACTTTTCATATGTGAGTCTTAATAGTGAGTGTCAGCAGGACATCTTACTTTCAACCAGCATCCATGCATGATTCTATATCACCAGAGTGCAGTTGCAAGCTGAAGCCTCCTAACCAGCTGAGATAAGAAAACTTTATGTAAACCAAGGGACTTTGTACGTCCTGAGATTTTAAAGATTAGTGCTTTTCTTTCATTGCGTTAGTTATCACAGTTTCATGTTGTATATGACAAATGAACAAATGACTTTTGCTCTTTTGGATAATTACCCTGAAATAATAAATTACTGTGCTATCTTGCATGTAGATGCGCAGCAGTTGGAAAATGTTATTCCTATACCAGCAGGTGGTGCTCAAGTAAAGGAAATCTGGAGACTGCACCGCTGGACACAATTCCCTTGCAAGCATATCAAAACAAGCATTGTGGCAGAGATTCTGGGCATGTACAATTCACAGGAACTCCCGGTTACTTCCCTTAAGCATTCTGAGCTATTGTTATTGCCAAATTGTGCATGGATACTTTGAACAACAATATTTCATTTTTCTGTGAGACTGAAAATAAATTATTGTTCTGCATTACTGATAAATATATTTAATTGTTAAAACTCAAAGCACCAGCTTCCTGTTTTTACCATCAAATATTTATCCTCCTTCTCTCCTACAGAGAGTTTTCCAACTGAAATTGTAGGTGAACAACTAACTCCCAAACATCCGCAGTGTCAATTGTGATTTGTCTGGGAAATGATGCAGAAGAGCAGATTGGCTAATTTCACCCTCTGATCCTCTGGAGTAAATGATTAATTTTTGTGCAACACCTCCCCAGCATTGTAAATGTGTTATGAACTCAACAATAACTGCAAAGCACTTCATGAGTGTTTACAGCCGAACATTTTGCAACACCTGCCTGCTGCATTATCGTTTAGATTCATCGGTTCAGCATCAATGGACAGCAATCTCTATCAGCCCAGGACAGTGCTATCTGATGAGTATTCACAGGGCCTTGAAATTCAGTTCAGCCAGTGGTCTGTTTCCCTCCCCTGACCCCAGTCAGATAAGGGAGATCCTGCTGTTATTTCTAATACAGTAAACAAAATGCCTTTCAAGGACAGACACACAGTCCAGCAGGACCAATGTGAATGGGGGAGGTTGGAGGTGGTGGGAGGCAGGGGGATGTAACTGGAAAGCCAGAACGAGAGACTCCACAGTATAAAAAGATCCTGCTGGCAAGAGCACGCACGGAAGGATGGTAACTGGGGCCACTACACTCCTCACTTTTCCCTGTCTCCTATCCCTCATCAACCGTCACCCTTAATGACCATGAGCACATTAAGAACAAGCATGTCTGCACATGTGTATTATAGGTGTATATTTAAAATGTCCCTTCAAAACAACTCAAATGCAAATCTCTACACATAGGCCTACCTGATAGTCTAGTTCAGTGCAGACCAGATGATCTTTGAGGAGACTGGCAAATGGTAGACTCCTGAGTCCAAGGGGCCATGGTTGGTCTTGGGCCTGGGCAATTTCCCAATGCTTCCTCATAATGTGAGGAGAAAGGAACCTACCCAATGTTCCCTTGTCTGCATTTGCATCTTCCACTGCAGGGAAATGAAGTCCTTTCGTTTTAACCACAAAAACTCTCTCTGAATCAGTACCAGTGGTCACCAATTGGTGTAATAACTAGGATCATATGCCCAAGGAAAAAATGGTGCCAAGGAGCAGATCAGTTAATTTTATCCACTGATCCCCAAGGAAGATCAATGGGTGAAATTGGATACTCTGCTCTTCAGCACTAATCTCCAAGCAAATTACAATTGACACGGCGTACATCCATTTCATTTCTTTTGACAAAATCTCATCAAGAACCAATCAGTGAGTGCACTCCAGGTGATCCCACTGGCTGATGTCACCATGACAAGTCCTCATGTCCTTTCATGAGTGTGGATGATTTTTGAACTTCAGTTAGAATTTTAAAAAATACATTAGATAAATAAAACAGAACACATGAACACATTCAGAGTACTTAACATAGAACTTCAATCAATTGTAATGTTAAAGCATTCACCCTCATCTATTGAGTAATACTTAAAAGAACTTACCATGAACATGGGATTTTATTTGCCCATTTTAATTTAAAACTGGGTTAGTCCACATTTTTTTGGATTAGTTATAAGGTTAAAGTTACTGCCAGAAATCACAAAAAAAATTGTGGCAAGAAATTTCAGAACTGATTTTCGGAAAGAATGCAATGCTCCTTTGTTACAGTTTATCATGGTGTTGCTGACCCAGGATGAATACCTAAGAATTGGGTTTGTTTTGATATATGCATACTCTGTTGATGTATATTGGCAAATCTTCAAAAAACCAGGTTTTAGGAGTTCAATATTTTCATGAAATACGAAAATTGCAAGGAATGGATTACTTCAGTTTTAGCTTTCATAGAGTCATAGAGCAATACAGCACAGATACAGGCCCTTTGGTCCAACGAGTCCATGCCGATCATAGTGCCCACCCATCTAGTCCTAATTTCCTGTCGTTGATATTTCTCTTTTCCCCATCTTAAGCTGATGACATGCCATGTATCCTGTCAAGGTGAGAGTGTAGTTTGAAAGTCAATTCTCAGCATTTGCAATGTTAGCTGATAGGAGGTACACAAAACTGGGTGACTAAATGTGTCTTCTTCTTTCTCATTGACTCTCCATGTGGAGTCATGTTTTGCTTTACATGTTCTGTGATTGCTGGATTGGTATTAGGCATCACTTTTCCACGCAATGAAAGTTCAAGTGGAATCATGTGGAGAAATCATTTTTTGATCAATAAACAAATTGCTGGAGGAAGTCAGTGGGTTGAGCAATATCTGTGGAGGGAAAGGAATGGTCGACATTTCAGGTTGAGGCCCTGCATCAAGACTGAGAGAGTAAAGAGAGTACAGCCAATATTAAAGGGAGAAAGGGAAGGGGGAGGAGTGAGCCAGGCCCTGGTAGGTGATAGGTGGACCTAGGTGGAGTGAGGGATGATGGGCAGATGGAGTCACGTGGGGGAGAGGTGGGGTGGAGTTGGGAGACAGGCTGGGGGCGATAGGTGGAAAGAATCATGATGACTGGAACTTTACTATGTGCTACTGCCATACTAATCCCAGGTATTCCAACTTTCACATTTTAATTTAAACCATAAATGTACAACTTGTTTTGAACATCAGTAAAAATTCTAATTTCTTATTATATTATTGCCTAATGCAAGTACATATAGTATGATATTAGTTTATAGGTATTTGGAAACCTAAATCTGCCTGTAGAGATGATGGCGACTGGTAACATGATCCACTAATATTCCAAAGTCAGGTAAGCCATGGAAGAGGCGAGGATTTAACAGACTAGCCAATGAAAGTCAGTATAATTGAAGTTACATAATGAGAACAAAGATCAAACACTTCTCCAGCTGTTTCCCTCCAAGCAATCTCTTCAGGATCTGCAAGGGTACTCTCACACGCATCTAACTGAGTGACTTGAGACTATGATTGCTCAGATTTGCCCCAAAATGATGGAAGAGGAAACAAAAACTAAAGGAACAGTTATACCCTAATACATCAAGGGAAGCTGGCATAGTGATTAAAACAGTGATAAATATGATGTAGAATGTTTGCAGCAGAGGAGAGAAAACCATTGTTAAATGTTAAATGGTCAATGACACTGAAAGGAAACGGGGCAATATTTCTGCTCCCACACAAAGTACAAATCAGCAACTTTGCAGAGCAGAACAGTGGTGAGTGAGTTCCATTGAACAAGCAAGGAAATAGACAAACACAAATTACACTACAAAGGAGCAACTCAATGGCAGCAGCTTAAAAGTAATTAAATGAGCCATTGTAAATTTGTATATATTGGGTTTAGAATGCTTGCGAGTTCAGAAACAGATCAGGAATATTTTTCATCAAGGCTTCCAAGCTAAGAAGGGATACACAGAGAGCTAGAAGTTATTTTCGCTGAAGAAAATAAAATTAAGAGCAGACAATGCAAATCATTAAGATGCTGGCAGACATGACTAATGTAAATGTAAATAGGTTATTTAAATTGGACGGTGAATTTAAAATGAATCACCCTCAGGAGAGTCCAGGTTTGAGAAGATATTGGAGCTGAGAATTTGTAGTCATCTTATGCACTCATAATAATGCTGATAGCCTATATTGTTTAAGTTATTTATTCAGGAGACGTAGACATTTTTAAGTCCATGATTTATATCACATTGCTGATTGCCCTGGAGAGGATGGTAGAGAACTGCTTTCTGAACAGCTTCAGTTCCTCTGGTGAAGAAACTTCTGAAGTTCCAGGAGTTTGACCTAAAAACAATTGAAAACTACAGCACTTGGGCTGAAATTGGGGTTGAAGCCTCTGTCTATCATGGACATAACATTTTCCCCTTTCTGCAGTTCTCTGTGATGTTTGGCGATGGGCATCTGGTGAAAACTGGGGAACCAAGCCACTGAACAGCTGTGAGCTCCACTCGAGGGTCCACCCCACAGATTTAAGTTCTTGTGTAGTTTTTAATGGTAAAGTGGCCTCAAGACCATCACGATACAGCTTTGCACTATCCTACAGTTAAATGCACTGGCATCCTCTTTGCTTGCAGTGCAGCAGTTCACCAATGTCATGCAAAATGGAAAACGTTTCTCTGATACTGAAACATCTGGCAGCATTAATTGTGGAGGTTTCTGGTCAATAAATCCCAACACAAGGCCTGGGATGTGCTCTTTTAATAGAACAACCTTTCAGCCAGAAGAGAGAACATTGGTGGGTTAGGTGGATGCAATGACAATAATACTTGCAAGGTAACCTTAGAACAGAAATTACTCAAAAGATTTGTGAAATACTTCATGTTTCTCTATTATTGAGCTTCTCTTGGTGTTGATTTCCTCATTGCTTATTTATATGAGAATAGAAAACTGGAACATATTGCTCCATGATGCTACACATACACATATGGTTTACAAAGGCTTACATTGTATATGAAAGAATACGGTCAATTTTATCCTGCATATACTTATAGAACATACCCTAGCTGCTGCAGACCCTCAAGATATCAATGTGAAGCCTATTCTGTGCTTCTGGGCTGGAAAGCTGCACTTCATTCTCTGTTACCGGCAGAAGGGGTTATCAATCCTTGACATTTTTCAAGACAAGTTACAGGCAATGTAACATTTTGTTCTATGACTTCTGTAAACTCTTGTAAACTTAATTAGTTTTAAAGGGTTTGTCACTTTTATCTGTGCGAGATTGATGTTTAGTGGAAGCAAATAAAGTTCAATGGCAGAGATGAAGAATGACTGGTGATGCTGAAGAATCTTGATCGGCGTGTAAAACTCCTCTCAGAAAGCCTGCTGAAGTTGTTCTCTGAGATTTCTGAAATCTTTCTCAAAGATACTGCTGCAGCTCATATCAAATGAATGTGACTTTGAAGCCAGTGCACTACAGAATTTAATTGCCTACAGCCTTATTGCCCAAATCTTTTACATTTATCTTCCCAAATTAATAACAATTACTGCCTGTGTTAATGGCCAACTGATTGCATCGTGTCTTAAATCTATGAAGTTGCATTGGAAACACACTCACTTGAAGTGACTTTGAAATTGTTAGTTTGGACCTGTGAATTATTATCCACTCTTCACCTGCCTGCTCTTCTCAATCCTTGGAGGAAAGTTGAAAGGCTCTGTAACATATTAATCTTCTGTTCCAGAACCTTGTTCTTCACTGATTTCCGTTTTTGCTTTTCTGCAATTTCATCTGAGGAGGTACCACACTGTTGCCCAGACCATGGATTTTTGGGGAAAAAATAGACCCAAAGAAGGGTCATCTCCAGAACCAGGGTCATGGTACGTTACAGCGACAGGAATTACATTCATTAAGTGATCCATCAGAACTAGATGGTTGGAGTAACTGAATAACCTTAAGTTTTGGCCAACCAGCTACACATTCATATGGTTCATAATTTTGACGAAGAATTTTATTTGTCTTTGTTTAAGTTAATGTACTTTTAGTATGTGCACTCTCATGATACATGGCTGGATGTATTCCTACAACATTTGAAGTGGGCAGATTTTGAGTTCTGCATTAAGTAACATTTCCAGATAGGGGGAATAAAGTACAGGAAGAATATTTGATAATGGAGGTGATTTACTCAGTGAAAATACTAAGTTACAAGAAAGAATTGTAAACAGCAAAAAATAGATTTACCCAGTCAAAGAATGTCATCTGAACTTTTGCCTCCCAGGCCAGTTACAAGTTCTGGCAAAATGAACTGGAAGGATATCTCATGTGACAGAATCAGTTTCCCATTTTGAATCAAAGGAGGGCTAGTGGCTTTGAGAAATCGTATTTTGTCCATGTCTGGTGCACCAATTAATGTTATTCCCTCCACTTGCGATTCTTGTCTCAGTGACTTCAAGGGTCAAACTACGCTCTTACATCTCTTGACCTGTCTGTTAAGCTTCTTATGGCTTAGAACGGAGGCAGCTTCTTGTGACAATCTCATTATTATCTCCCGAAGTTATTGCCTTCATGATTATTTCAATGTGCCTGATGGAAAGCTTCTTCCTTAAGCTACTTCTTTTGAATAGGTGTCTGCACAACATTATGCACCTTTATGTCAACTGGAAGCTCATTTTCATTATGGAGTTGAGAAAACTGAACAAAATCTATTGGTAATTAGTTTATTATTGTCGCATGTACGGAGATACAGTGAAATGCTTTTGTTTGCGTGCCATCCAGACAGTTCACTCCATACATTAGTATATTGAGATGGTACAAAAAGGAAAAATAGAATGCAGAATATAGTGTTACAGAGAAAGTGCAGTGCAGTGCAGGAATACAAATAAAGTGCAAGGGTCATTATGAGGTAGATTGTGAGATCAAGAGTTCATCTTCAGTGTATAACAGGTCTGTTCAAGAGTCTGACAACAGCAGGATAGAAGCTGTCCTTGAGCCTGCTGGCACGTATTCTCAAGCTTTTGTATCTTCTGCCGATGGGAGGCAGAGGGTGGGGGGAGAAGAGAGGATGATCAAGGCGGCAGTTGTCCTTGATTATGTTGGCTGCTTTCCCAAGGCAGCAGGAAGTGTAAGCAGAGTCAATGGAGGGGAGGCTGGTTTGTGTGATGGATTGGGCTGCGTTCACAACTCTCTGCAATTTTTTGCAATCTTGGGCAGAGCAGTTGCCTTACCAAGCCGTGATGCATTCAAATAGGCTGCTTTCTATTCATATTTTCACTATTTTTCACATATGCAATTGACACACTATCACCAAGTGTGTTTGCAGCTACAGGCAAATGGCAGGCACAGTTTTTGTTATTTGGACACCAGGGGCAAAATGGAAACTACCAAGTGTTGGAACCAAGCCATATAAACTATACAGATTATCAATGGCTTGGACATTGTCTTTTTCTGCTTATTAAGTTTTGGTAGGTAACTGTCCTCACAAATATGAAGATTTTTTTACAAATGTAAATTGCTTGTGAATATTCAGAGATTCACAAACACTTACTAAGTCTGTAAAAGCTTCCAGGAGAGTTAAGTACCATTTTAAATAATGGTAGGCATAATATAACTTTTATTGTTGAACTTCAAATGGACCAGCTATGACAAACCATTTACAATTATATTAATCATTCTGCGGTCAGGGTAACCCGTGTACACAATTTCCTTTTTTAGTTGCTTTGGTAATTGATGTTCTATTCACATTTGACTTCCAGCGTGGGTGTATCACAGAACCTTCCACATCCAACCATAATGGATATGCACATTTTCAATTATTGTAGGTTGGCAGAAGCAAGGCATTCTGTGGTGTTTATATTATTAATTCCAAAACAAAGTGCTTCAGAAATTGGAAGTGGTTTAGTTTTGAAATGTCATATAAACAAGATGCATTTTTGGTGTCAGTAGTTAAGTAAAGCAATGCTGTCTAAACTGACATGGGGCAGAAAATGTGCTTGTGTTTAGATCAGACAATCAGTTACTTAGCAACAAACAGGTTTCTTTTGCAATTTGACATTCATCTTTGATAAAAAGAAATAATGGTGTAAAGTTCTGAATCTATGTTCAGCTTATAAAGAAAGTACAAAAGAAAATTCTACCTGGTAGGTCTGAATGACTATTCATGATTTCAAACCAACTCTTCTAAAGTGCAATTATGTTGCTCCTCCAGTGGTTAATCATAAAATCATATAGCACAGGAGGCGGCCATTCAGACACATTCTCTGAAACCTCTGTTTAATTCACCCAACTCCCCTGCACTTTTCCCATTGCCTTGCAATGTTTATGCTTTTAAACAGAGACTACCTTTTGCTATTATTGAATCTGTTTCCTGTATCCTTTCAGGCAACACTTTCCAGATTGTCAAATTGCTGAGTTAATACAATCATTGTCATGTGCATATGCCGAAGAATAAAACTAATAACGAAATTCAAATTGGAGCAAATAATTATTAAAAGCAGGCAATTTACAAACCTGGATTTTTTGCTGTAGAGGACATCATGAACATACTTATTAATAGCGAGTGAAAATAACCACAGCCTTGATTTTCATCTGTCCTCACCGTCTGGAGGCAGGTTAGGCAAGTATGCATCTCTTGAATAAAAAATGAATGATTGTGCAATATTTATGTAAAGCAGGTATATTTGTGGGGCTGCACTATTGGGTACAGGTACACAACACAGAAATCCATCCTTGGGATTTTACAGGAAGCAGCAACATTCAAGGGGTTGTTTTGGAGAAACTCCAGGACAATTATTAATTCTTAAAACTTATACAACAGTTTTGGAAGATAGATCAGAAAGGGTGCCAATTTTTATACTGAATGTTACTGACATATTTTGTTTTAAGTAAAACTAACTCATGGGTTGTTAA
Source organism: Pristis pectinata (assembly GCF_009764475.1). Classification (NCBI taxonomy): domain Eukaryota; kingdom Metazoa; phylum Chordata; class Chondrichthyes; order Rhinopristiformes; family Pristidae; genus Pristis; species Pristis pectinata. Next base: position 76,319,969 of record NC_067414.1, on the reverse strand, counting down.
TATTATTATTTTGCTCAGATCCTGTTGTGCATCTCGAAGGTTGGTGGCAGTCCAACTCCAAAGAAATCCATGTGACTAAAGTGCAGCTCAGAAAGTTTACTTACAATAGGAATCTGTTCTGATCCATGCTGGAAATCTGTGCCCAGAACCACGAGACATCAATTCAGATGTAACTTCCTCTTCAGGCACAATTAGTTTCCGGCATCAGGCAAATCCTGGAGGATGTTTGTCCAGAGCTCCTCAAATGCAGTAAAGGTACCGATTTTTGGGATACTATTTGGCAGTATGGAAGAGGAAACTGTCTTGTTCTAATATCTCCCAGTGGTTTATCTACTTATGCCAGAGATTAGCCACTTCATAAAGACTTTAGGCTTCAGCTAAAGCTTGAATCATTTAACTAACCACATCCAACTTCATAGTAGCTGGCCACAATCTTCATGAGTTGGTTCCTGCTTCCCATTAGCCCACCACTGTAAGTGGAAAATTGTGGATATTTTTGGGAGAACAGGAGCTGGCTTTCCCCTGATAAAGTAGCCTGCTGGCACTCACTGCCTAAGTTCACACATGCATAATGGTAATGTAGAAATGTGAATGGTATCTACAGCAATCTACCTTAGCAATAATTTGATCAAATAATAGATGGAGAAATGGAAGGTCAAGAATTCAGATAGAAAAAAAAGAGGGAAAAAAGAAGCTACTGTGCAAAATAAAAGTCTGGCTTACCTCCTGTGAGAAGCATAGTTTCCAGTTATATGCCCAGAACCATCACATCCAGGGGTTGGACATCTATCAGTGAAAATGTAAGAATTGATCAGATGCACCTAGTATCTATTATAGAATTTACAAGTGGAAAGTGCCTAAATAATATATGCAGCTTTTTAAAGTTATTTTTGAATAACTATATTCATATTGTTAATAACACTAATTTGATCACAACATACTGTGAAATGCATTGATCTCTAAGCTGTCTGATACTAAAGAGGCAGATGTGCTTAAAATACAGTTCTATAAAAGTATGAAATAACTTATGCAATGTACAATATTAAAATATCTAAATTTCAGCTAGAAAAACTCTATTGGATGCGGTGTGAATGGTAAACTGCTTTAGGTACATTTTACAGCACTTTGTAATTTTTGACTAAAATAAAACCATCATAACTGATATTTCCATTATTTATAGAGCTTCTATTCCACGTAATTTGCCCAATAATCACCAAAATGTCCATTGCTTAAATTAACTGAATGTATGGCTATAAAATTCATGTAAACAATTTTTACAGGATTCTACCAGCTACCTGCTCTAGCATTTCATTCCTTCAAACCACCCTCCCGCTATCCTTCTGTTCAAGGTTTAGTCTTTTCTCTTTGCTACTCACACTATGACAACCACATTCAAGTCAGTTGTGTGAGAAAGCCAGTTGCAAACTTATTTATAATCACCGACCTTGCAGGTGACCAAAAGAGAACCTTTATGGAACTGGTGAACGTTAAAGCCGTAACACTAAAAGAGGAAATCTCACTGGTGATTGACATTGTTGTTACATTGTGGAATTGTACATAAACCAAATTGGATGCTAACTGCAACAAATTAACAACTTGATGGTAAATCCAAGCTGAATTAAAATACTTATATAGAGACAACTAAGCTGAGTATTCGATCAGGTTGCTAAAAATCAATTTGGAAAAAGAAAGTGTTTCCCAGTTAGGGGTTATTGCCAAAAGAAGCAACTAGAAATGGATCTTAACAGAAAAGAGAAAAAAATATATCTGTCTGTGTGATTCTATCCATTCAATTCCTTTAACTGCAGGCTTCACATTAACTCTGGCAATTATTGGTTAAAAGAAATCCAACATTAACAGAGTAAGATTGCTAATGACAAAATGAAGACTCTATGCATGCACTAATGCCAATTAAGCCTTACTTTAATTCTTGGGAGCTGGTGGCCATCATACTTCGGATACTTTTGTCTGCCAAAGGACAGCCGGAGAGACTGCAAGATACACAAGGCAACAAAATCAATTCATGTCAAGTCAATCCAACCTTTCATACACACATATGACACAACTTGACAAATGCAGAGAAGCATGGTTTCACTGCTGAATTGCTGACAGATTCATGCCAATAGTTAACCCTCTGAATATTTAAGCAATCTTTTTTTTTAATCATGGCCTATATATATAATGGAATTTGATTCTTAAAGCATTGCACTTACTTCTTTAATGTGGACTCATTTTACAATAATTTACTTTTGAAAACATATTTACAACCAACATTAAATTTCAGTAATATAATAACATAATATAATTAAAGATAAACGTTATATGTAATTAATCATTTACATTTCATTTCCAGATATAAAAGAAAGGGAAAAGTTTACAATTTATTCATGAAGTATTGACAATAAAGAAAACTTATTTCTTCTTAAATAATATTCTTCATGATATTCAGCCCATAATCTTAGTGATTATTGTAAAGAATTCTGTAACAAACATGCTGCAAACTGTCAAGAAAATTCAATTGTCAAAGGGTTAACATGCAAGATTTTTTTTTCGCAATTCACTTGACAGCATTGTTCAGGTAAGCTGAAAACAATAAATTGAAAAGACAGTATCCACCATGAAAAAGGAAGTCACACCTTCTATGTGAGGCGTAATTACCCGTGACATGACCACTCCCATCACACCCTGGTGTTGGACATCTGCCACCAAACAAGAAAACAGCCAAAAATAGTAATTAAGTTTTTAGAAAACTTTTTTTTGATATTTCATTGTTTCCAGTTTAGCTTCACTGTCTGCAATGGTTTGCTAAGCATCCTAAGGAAAAACTGCAAAAATGAAGCAATTACATAAATGATGCTTTACTTAATCTTAATATAATGCAATTAAAGTAAGAAACTTTATCCGCCAAGAAAGTTTGGGAAATGAAGATTAAAAAAATACATGCTGCATATTGTGTTGCATGCTACCAAAATACAAAGAAGAGTTTATTTCAAAGGGATATTTAGCAAATAAAGTCAAAGAGAAGATGACACTATTCTGCTTGCTTACGTTATGAGATCTTTTTTGTTGATGTCCTTGCATTGTCCATATTTAGGTTTGGGACTTGGTATTGTGACCTCTCCGGGATACCTCCGTTCTTCCAGGCTTTCCTGAAATGGATCCATATCTTCTGGCTACAGAAAAATGAGTAATTGTTGTTGGTTTATGTTTGTACTGTTTATGAACATAACCATGAGCAACAACAGCTGTTGCACCACCCTGTCTCACATTCACAATGGCTAGAACATCAAAATTAAATACTTACCATCCACCACACTTCCTCTTCCCTACAATCCCTTCTCCTGTACCCTACTAAGTATCCTTTAGAAAAGTTTCAATGTAACAGACTGTATTTTGTTGGCCAATTAATAATGTATTAATCACTACTATCAATGTGCAAATCAAGCAGCTATTTCAGGGGATCAGAAATTATGTCAAGAATAGCAAATTTCTGGTGCTTACACATCAAGTTGTGCAACCTACAGCCAGCTATTTATCATAATTTAGCCAGATAAATAGCATAAAAATGTTATGTTTTTATTTACTTATTTTTGTTATTTATAGTAATTTTGTGCCATTGCCCTGTACTACTGCTGCAAAACAATAAATTTCGCGTAATCTAAATCAGTGATAATAAATCTGATTCTGATTCTGAATCCTATGGTTTATTTTGCATTAAAACTATCTCTCCCCTTGCCTATTCATATTGCTTCAGAAAGTTAAGTTTCATAATTATTAATGGAAAGCCAATCATTATCTCTGGTCTGGAAAAGGGAACAATTTAAAGTATTAAATCTTGTTTCTGGTGGTATTCAATGTTGCAGCAGCATCTTCATCTATACCAATAGGATCAACAGCAGCTAGAAAGTCCAGTGAGAGGCAGGAATTTCTCATCAGCAATCTGAAGTAATTTAGTGGGGTTAAGCTGATGAGTAGGCTGGCTGCAGGATACTCATGTTAAAGAGAAAAGTAATACAATAACAGCTCTTCTGCCCATACTGTAGGATTTACACTGATGAAGCCACTATAGAAACACAAAAGATGATTATTTCTTAGACGATTAAAAGTAAAAGGTGATGTGTTTCCTTGGATTTATTCCAGTCAATTTCAAAATAAACCATATGAATTCAATGTACACTAGCACCATATGCCTGGATAGTTTGTATTGTTACCTTCAACAAGCGGCAGTAGGTGCAAAAATAGCATTAGTGAATGTGGCATGACCAAATATAAATAACAAATGCTTGAGCGAAGCTTCAAACTGTAAACAATTTGTAATACAAAAATAAGTTCTCATAAATCATAGCCTAAATATAATCATAATTCTGACTATTTTAAGTACAATGACCACCAGTTTAGAAACCAAATGATTCGGATCTTTGGCAGAATCTTTGGCTACTGGCAGAATCTGGTAATCTTACCAAAGCTGTGCAGTGACATGTCTTTCCAGATTTCCGCTGCTGGCTGTGCCCATTTTTTTCGTCGTGGGGAGAACAGCTTACATTAAATATGACAATGGAAGACATGATGGGCTTTTTGCAATTAGCAGGGCAGGGAAGGAGTACATGATGAACTGCTCAAACTCCTTGAATCCTGCCTAAATCTCCTCCACTCCAGCCTTTGCTCCTCCTGAGCCTATGGAGAAAAGCCATGCCTATTCTTGAAATACCTTGATCATGGGAGGAATGGGCAAAGGGTGAGGGCTCTGAGAACTTTTTTTTGTACAAAACGTTTATTCGCTAAAAGCACTACAAAAAAACAACCAACATCAAATACAGTACATCTAATACAGAAGGAAACAACTAGGCAAAACTAATACCCGCGCAACACTACGCCCGCCACCGCAACACACAACACTTCATATGAAAATCGCATCGGAACCGTCCATGCCACATGCGATCCCCTGAGGGGCCCACCGAGAGTGGAACTCGGCCAGGGTGCCCGCGGAGACAGCGTGCTCCCGTTCCAAAGACACCCGCGCGTGCACGTAAGCACGGAAGATGGGCTCCGATAATTCTCCAGTGATGCTGTGAGAACCAGTCAGAATGCAGGTTTCCACAGAGAAAAATGCAAAAACTAAAAATGAGTTTGAAAAGCCATAAAATTACCCCACATTCTTCATGACTCTTCAAGCTCCTCCCTTGCACCTTGGCCAGGTGATTAGGCTGCCAGTTCCTGCACCTCATTCATCTCAGTCACTCAACGTACAACAGGATGTTGGAAACTCAGGAAACACACAGCTGCTACGACAATGACTCTCACTCTTATTGCAGGTATAGATACAGAAGGGCTCAAAAAGCATATGGAAAATTAGGAGAATCTTATCAGGGTTGTACAGACCTAGAAACAAATTCCTCCTAAGTTTCTTTGTTTAAGAACATGGTGTGAGATTTACACACTGTTTCCAATTTGAAGTGGTGAGAATATTTACCATCCTAATACTGCAGCTATGACCAGTTACCTTTTGAACGCATTTATTTTGGCAAAGCAACAAGATGTGCCTTGCATTAGCAAGTGCATCAATATTTGATCTGGTGTTATTGGAACTTCACCCCCTGCCTTCATTATGTTAAGCTTGCACTATTCCCATAGTCTCAAGATAGGTCTCCAACCTTCCAAAGTAGTCAACATAAGATCACTCAGCTGCTCACATTCGCAAGCCACTATTTGGTCAACACCCTGCTGGGATAATCCACACTGCATTTTCAACTTCACGATGCACATTGATGAATTCAATCCTCATTACTTCTGTAGTTCTTACCAGCTTCATAAGCCTTAAGATAACTGCATTCCTCCAATTCTCATCCAGTTTGTATCCCTCCACTTCATTCAGTACAACAATTGCAGATGTGCCTTCAACATGCATGGGTTCTAAGTTCTAGAATTCCCTTTCCTTCACTCCTTTGGGCAATTTTTAGCTTTCTGCCCTAATTCCATCTTTTTTTTTAACTCGATGCCATTCTTTACTTTCTAGTGCTTTACTGAATTATGTGATGAAATTTTTATTATGCTAAATGACATGAGGGAATAAAGGTTCTTATTGTTGGTTTAGGTTTTAGCTAAATAAAAATCAAAACAAATTTGGAGATGCTGGAAATCTAAAATAAAAACAGAAAATGCTGGAATTATTCAGCTGGTCAGGCAGCATCTCTGGGAAGACAAAAAGAGTTCAGCTAAGCGGTTCAGATTAATTTCTGGCACAAGGTTTAGCAACTGCTGATGCTGCGTAGGTAGCATCATCACTTAAATTAAGAATATACTTGCCCCAATTTACTAGATTTTAACTACATCAGCAGCAGCTGCCTTTTGGAATATCTATGATTTTTTAAAAATTCCTTCACTAATAGTTGCTGGTGAACCAGCTGGGTTCTTAAGGCAATCTTATAGTTACATTCTTTATTCCGATACCCTCTGAATTAGCACCTATAGGAGTGATGGTTGAATGGAACATAGTATATTTATTCCAGAATTAACTGAAATTAAATTTTCCAGCTGCCCTGATGACATCTGAACTCAGAACTTGGGGTCACGCTTCCTGGTCTCTAGATAACTAGTCTGGTAACATAAGGGCTACATTCCCGCTCCTGATGTGTATGACAATCCAAAGATAGAAGGTGATGCTGCTGTGCAGGGAGGGGAAATAGTGTTGGAGACAATTCTAAAAGGGAAGTACATTTTATATTTGGTAACTGCTCTAGAAATGGAGTTATACATTCCTCGGATCAACCTTCCTGATAAAATTAATCAACTATTGGCTGAATTCAAATAATTTTCGATATCACTAAATTATAGCTGATACTCTATATCTGAAATGGACTAATGGGCCAGTCTGTCTGGCTGGAAGTTCCAAAGGTAACCAAAGGCCAGCTACAATGTCTCCCAGTGCCTTCTGGACTTCTCCTTCAATGCAATGCAAGGAATGAACTGGAGGACTGCATGTATCTGACTTCCTACTGCACACTGGACACAGCACTGTGTGCAGGGGTGGTCCCAGCTCATACTGAGCTTTGGGACCCTTCAGCTGCACATTAGCCATGGCTGGTGTATCTACTGTGGCCCCATTTATTTGAATGGGGTTGCAGAAGGTAAGTGAAGCTAATTTTTTTTTGTAATTTTAATTAGTTTGAATTTTTAAAAATTAATTTACCTAAATATGAACACTTTTTTGGAAGAGTTTTTCACGTATTTCTACCATTAGAGGAAGCTGAAGAGGCCTTTGACAGCACAAAGAACATCAGGGTGGTCAGGGGCAGGACCTGAGTGCATGCTGTCTGGGGCCTGGCTGTCACTCATGGACTGTTTCACCCACAGCAGCATGGCTCCAGGACACAGGAAGTTGGCTGCTGCAAGAGGTTAAGTACTGGCATCACATGGGAGGTGAATGTGAGGTGTGGGGCGGGTAAAGTGTGATCCAGCCCATGTCAATTCCCTTCAGGGAAGTCACAACACTTCAGCAATTTCACAAGTATTTTCATGTGATCGCTTTACATTAAGTAAAGCACAGAAAAAGAACATTTAATCCAAATGGTCTATGCTGACGTTTAATTAAACTGATTCCCTCCTAGCTTGGCATGTATGGGAATTTAAGTGCATTTAGAGGAGCATGTTAAGCATAAACATAACATACATATGTGCCTGTGTCCTCAATTTCCTCAATGATTATTGGAAAGTGGGTCATGTACTTGCTTGTGCCCCCCGCTTATGCACCAGTAACAAATGTTCATTCCACTTCTCTTCATCTTACCCTATCAGCATATCCTTTTTTTTAACTTAAGCATTAAAATGCAATCTCTGCATCACGTAATGTGCTTGATGCACACATACAGGTGTGGAGGTGGAGGTACAAGGCAAGACATTTGTTATTCTTTTCTATGAGCATCCTTGCTTAGGATCCAACTTGTAACAATAGCTTTTCATTTGGTTGTTTTTTATATTCTGTATAGAGTATCTCATAATAGCCTTGAGTTTCAGCTGTGTTTAAGACATGGGTGTCAGATTAAAGTTGTTTCAACACTGAGCTCTACAGCATTATATCTTTCTCATAATTGTAAAGTAGCACACAACTTGACAGGACTTTGAAACTTCTCTGAGGATGGTTAGATCTTGTGCATTATAAAACACCTCAGTATATACGCCTCTTAAGTGTGCCATTGTTAGCAACTATTGAAATTAAAGTACATGCTTAAAATATAGAAATGACACAAATCATATGCTTTTCAATGCACCCGCAATTCTAATAAAATGCAATCTTGTTTTTGTTTTTGCTGGCCCTATGCAACGTGGTAGATTTTAACACATCTATTTCATAAGGCATTATATTAGGGTGACAAGGACAGAGTTTTTCTTCCAAAGAGATGTCTGATGATTTGCACTTCATTCTTGCTTTTATTTCATGCTTTCGTTGATTAAATTTTATGTGTTTTTATCATTGAGTTTAAAATACTACTTGCATTTTACAGTAATTAAGCCAACTTCTCTCTGACCTCTGAGACCTGAGTTTAAACTCAGTTGAGATTGATGGATGTAGCTAGATGTAATGGTCAAATGTGAAAGGAATTTATTCTGTTCATAGAAAGTTCGGACTCACAGAAGGAAATGTGAACACAACTGTCAATCTCACTCAAAGATACCTTCAGATTAATTTGTTGTTATGAGGCTGTTCCTATGCTGAAGATAACAGCTGTTGCAAAACTGTAACATCATCTTGTTTTCTGTGCATGTGAGAACACTTATTGGTAACCAGGTTTATGCAAATACATGGTGACTATAATTAATGCCCCTCAAACTAATTAAACTGTCCTTCAAGAACCCAACAGTACTAATGCAGAGTGCCTGTGAATAATCAAAAACTGCACCATAAGCCCACTTTTCAAAGTGCAATTATGTGTATCTATACAGACCGTCCCTGGGTAATGAACTGGTTCCATTATTATAGATGTCCTTAAGTCAATTTTGTCTATACATTGGGAAATACACAAAAATCACTCACTATTGTAACTATATCTCCACAGTATCGTAATGAATGGCATCAAAAGCACATAAGACTGAAAAGAAAGAACAATTACTAAAAGTGGAAAGAGAAAGGAAACTGGTTCATTCTGTAGTACGTTAGAATTTTGATTTTAATAAAAATCAAAAGCTTGTTTGTATGCAGGGGTGTCCATAGGTCAGGTGTTCTTAATCCAGGATGGCCTGAAAACAGTGACCATTTCCACCTATTTCTACACAGGAAGTGTAGAAACAACTTAGTGAAAAGCTGCAAAACAAAATATTACATATTCCAAATGGGGAAGACATTTTCTTTATATTAAGAACTTTCAAGATTTGTTCATTATGAGGTATTAAAAAGAGATTCTGTTAATATTCATCCCTCTGTTTAACTATTTTTCTCTCAGCTTCTCCTCCCACCAAATATAAACTATTCCAAGGTAAAAATAAATTAAATATCACAACACTGAAATGCAACCACTAAAAAAGACATTTTTTTGGGTATCTTGTAGAAACAATATCCCTTGTTGGTTCTCTTTTAAGTTATATACTTTCCTGATTTGAAAATGTATCAATGTTCTTTCATTGTCAGGCAGTCTAAATTCTGGACCTCCCTCCTGAATAGCACTTTCAGCGCAACTTCTTGAAAAGGATTGCAGGAACTCAAGAAGGTAATTCACAACCATCTTCTCAACGGCAATTAGGGACGGGTAATAAATGCTGGTGACACCCACATCCCAAAAGTTGAATAAAAACAAGGGGGACATTAGATTGATAAGTTTTAAATTTACAGTTAATCTATCACAAAAATCAACTCAATTACTTTTTCCCAAATAACTTGGCAATGTAGAATCCTATGGGCTGAGATAAATGCTGCTTTGTCCATGTCCTATCATTTCTTTGTTTGTCCAAAACCAGATTGCTCTATTCTCAGGGCACAAGGGCTCATTACCTTCCTGACAGGAGACCCACATGTCTTAGCAAACGTGGGAACTTTCTTTTGTACACAGTTGGAGATGCTGGGAATGGTTCAGGCATCAAGCATTTTGTTGCTTTTTAAAAGCAAACACGGGATAAATATTTGAAACTTAAATGATACATTGCTGCAAGGTGATTATGATGCAATGGGATTAGTTTTGAGTTGCTCAGGCAAAAATGTTGAAGTGTGTCCTCTGCTGTAAGCTTCTATGATGGATTGTGTTTACTACCTCTGGAAACGTAGAGAAACCTGACTATAAAAGATAGGGCTTACAGAGGCAAATAAGAGGAATGGAAACTATTGATTCTGGGCCTGAACAATAAAGATTTCAGACACCAAACATCAGTTGAGAAAGCCAAGAGTTGTCACACAACATACTTGCCTTTTATAATGAGTACAAGACTTGGAAGCTGTAAATTAATATTCCAGAAACAACAACCTCAATCCCAAATTATAAGAATGGAATTAAGTGAATGTCTTGATTGTTACAATACTAATGCTGAAGAATGTAATGATAGAAAGAAACAAGAATTAAATAAAACACTAGACTTACCTTGATAGAGTCTGGGTTAGTAACAAAGTAGAATTATAAAAGACACAGTGGCCAAAATTCCAACACCTACCGCAACTTTTGGTTTTGCATTGAGTGTTTTCAGATGAAATGCAATTGCTAAAAGCAAGGTTCAGCATATTGTAATACTTTTGATGTGCCTATGCATGAGTGGGCATAGTGGCCTTGATCATAGGAGCAGGCCTTTAGCACTCAATGTGGCCTCGATCATAGGAGCAGGCCTTTAGCACTCAATGTGGCCTCGATCATAGGAGCAGGCCTTTAGCAGAGGGTGGAGGTGGAAAGAGTACTCACCACCTGAACCAATGTTGGGATGTTCAGCTATGAATTGAGGAACTGGGTCATCTCAGATGGTTCGAACGACTTCTATTTCAAAGCAGAGGCCTGTTTGTGCAGAAAATTAAAACCCAATGCAAATACCACCTGACCTCGACCAATCCAAACCTAACTAGGAATTTGCAAAAAAGCAGAGTCAAAAACTTATTACGCAACATACTAGCATGCAAATTAGGACCAGGAATAGACCAATCAGCCCCTCAAGTTTTCTCTGCCTTTTAATAAGATTATGGCTCATCACATTATGGCCACAACTCTCTGTCCCTGTTTATCTGTGGTAATCTTTTGCCCACTTGCTTATCAAGTATCTATCTATGCTGCCTTAAAAATATTCAAAGACTCTCCTTCCACCACCCTTTGATTAGAAGCCTTCCAAGGCCTCACAACCAGCTGAAAGAAAAAATTCTCCTCATTTCTGTCTTAAGTGGGTGACCCCTCTATTTTTAAACAATGATCCTGTGATTGTCCCACAAGGGGAAACATCCTTTCCAAATCTATCCTCAGGATCTGATATGTTTCAATCAAGTCCCCTCTCACTCTATTAGTGTCTAACAGATACAAGCCTAGTCTACCCTAGTCACGTCTATTTAAGATCAGAGGACATGTGCAAAAATTAAATACAAAACATCCTGAGCTGGATAAAATCAGAAGCCTGGTCAGCATGGCATGGCCTGATTCCACCCCATCGGAATCTGAATGTTTTACCAGAATATCAACCTGATCTGACACAAACCCGACCAAATAATTGGCGCTTGGTGGGCTCAGGTTTGGTAGCCAGGCTCTAAGGTTGGGAGGATATGATTGGAATGACCTCTGCCCTGGGTGTCCACCATTGCCAACACAATATCCCATCATTGATCAGAGATGTGTGCAGCCCATTCTCATCACTACCACTTGAAGATGATGAATCTGCTCCCAAGCAGCACTGGTGGTGATTCACAAATCAATGCATCTCACACAACTTTGCAACCAACACATTGTTAGCTGTGACTCATAATTCTATAGCACTCAATGCACCACAACCCATCTATGTTAGAAATTACTCCCCCTCAGCTTCATTTCAAGCTAGTAATAATCCCTTGTGCCATATTATTTTCAACATGTCTTTTAAAATGTGAAAAAATTTGTAGGCCATAATAATTTCAATGGGGACAGACAGTACTTAAAACTATTCATTAACTCCATCATCCAGGGCATAAATTTCACCCTCTCCTCCTGTGTTTCAGTGTGTCTGAGTAAACTCCTGACCACTTTGGGAATTCCATCATCTCGATTTCCTGTTGGAACATTACGCTTCTCTAATAGACCCTAAAAGCAATCAAAGTAAAGGCATTCAGTAATTAATTACCTCTAAAATCATGGTCAATCAGTTGCACTTTGGATGATGAAGGAAACATATGGGCAATTTATAATGGCTCTTTCTGGGCCTCTGTTACTCCTACAACAAGGGCTAGATAACCTTCCCTTGATACATGTAGGTCACTACCCCTGATTATGTAATCAGCCTGGACCTTCTGCATGAGGGCCAGGAGTTATTACATTGTTGTTACAGGAGTGTGATCCTCATCATTTTGGCCAAGGGGATAGAAGGCTATATATCAAATGCTGGTTATGGGATTTTCATTGATGGATACTTGATGGTTGGCATAGTCATAGTGGGCCAAGGGGCCTGTTTTTGTACTGTATGAATCTATGATTCAAGTGTAATCATTTAACTATTAAGGCTGTATTAAAACAGTTTCCTTCACAAAATGTCTTGTCTAATAGCCATTTTCTGAGCACATTATTGAAGATGTAATATATAGTTCAACTGAAAGTAGATGCAGAAGATACCTCTGAATAAAAATTAGATCTTGATAGTACCCAGGTAAATGCTTAGGTCCATTGAATTTCTTGAGGTTTCATTGAACTGATTTAAATCAAAATTATCTGCGCTTTTTTCCTCAAGGCTCCAGATGAGTAGCACAAGATTCTCATTGAATCTAGGTAATCAGCATTGATATTTAGCATGCTAAGAGGATTGGAACAGAGAGCAATTCTGCAGTTGGGCCTGCAAGATTTTGCTCTGGAAGATTCCTTTAACTTGATAAGTATTCCAAGGACTTCCAGATACATAAATATCAAAGGCGGATGGCTTAATTCAAGGCTGTGGGAACATTACATTAGGAGCTATCAATGTTATAGTAAAAGTAAACCAAGAAATGGAAGAGGGTGAGAGAAGTCACAGTGAAATAGCTTCCTTTGAAAGCTACAAAGTGGCAATAGATTCAATGATGAAATGATTCAAAAAGGGCCTCAACAAATTGGATTTTCAAGGCATAGTAACTCAAAAAATATATTTCATTAGCAAGCAGCAGAGTGGGTTTATGATTTTAGAAAGCACCTATGTTTTAAAATTGCTAACAAACAGTGTCCGGCAGAGGCACATAGCTGAGTAGGTCAAGAAAACTTAGGAAGAAACAAAGTTCATTGCATGAGAGGGATCTCTAATGTAAAAAGGCCCAAGCTAATACTAGGAGTATATCAGAGATCTCCAGGACAAAACAAGAAGTGGACTTTGCTCTGGAAAGAGATACATAATGGTAATATAGAAAACATTCCAATGAGGGATTTTAGTCATTCAACATAAATTTGGTAACTCTATGCAGATTAACGTCAGAGTTTTCAAATATATTGTTCATCAGGGTGACCCACTGTGTCCATGCCCAAGAGTTATGACTACTTCATAGTTCTTGTGTATGGGCACAGTTGTTAAGCCTGATCTAGTCATTGTAAATGACCCAGAAATCCTTACAGTAATGGCGAGTAGTGGCCACAGAGTGAATAAATTCAACTGCCAAGGTGTTCTGAGATTCTGTTATACTAACAATAAATGGCTTGGAAAATGTTATTTGTCTATATTTCAGTAAATAGAACTCCTTCAATTGAAAAGTGCTGAGCATGTAGACCAAAAACTTGGTCTGAAGGTTGGCAATATCAAAGTCAACAATTATATGAAGAGTCATTAAGGCAGGGAAGGAGGCCATTTGACCTATTAAGTTCATGCTGGCTCTCTGTACAGCAATCCAGTGGGTTCCATTCCCCCACTCTATCCCCATAGCCCTGCCAGTTTATTTCCCACAAATGCCTGTACAATTTCCTTTTGAAATCATTCACTTTCTCAGCATTCACCAACACCATAGGTAACTGTTTCCAGGCCATCACCTCTTGCTGAGTAAAGAAGTTATTCACTTCACCACGTATCTCTCTCTCTCTCGAAGTTTCATTAAATCTGTGTCTATTAGCCCTTGTAACATCAGCTAATGGGGAAAAGCTTTTCTTTGCTTCCCTTATCTAAACCTGTTACAATCTTGTAAACTTCATTCAAATCTCCCCTCAAATTCTTTTGCTCCATGAAGTATGACTCCAGCTTTACCTAGGCTTTCCATCATCTTCACCTTTCCTCGGCAACGTAGGATGCAAGCAGTTTATTCACTTTAAGCATGGCCTACCTGCCTATCAATTTTCACCCCATCCATTACCACAACCATCCCCACTTCTACCATCATTTTACCAACAACTTCTTCCTTACTAAACACCATTATCATTAAGTTTTTAATCCTTGTCTGCTTCCCTAATCATGTATCACCTTCGTTATTCTTAATACATGTCAACCCCAACTCTTATTATCCTTGCCTAATGCTGGAGAAAGATTTTCAAGTTCCATTTTATGTTAACTGCCAATCTATTCTCATAATCTCTCTTTGCTGATCTTACTTGCCTCTTCACTTCCCCTCTCAACTTATTGCTATGAAGATTCACCTAAAATGTTTCAAACACTCTTCATATTCTTTAGCTCCCTTGTCAACCACAGAACGCTGGCTTTGGTTCCTTCACTTTTCCCACTTGCAAAAATGTACTTGTCCTGCACCTGAAACATACCCTGCTTAAAGGTGTTTTGTTGTTCTGTTACAATTTTACCTGTTGAATTTTAGCTATACTTTACCTTGCCTGGATTCCCTTTCATCCCATCAAAGTTGGTCCTTTTCCGTTTATAAGTTGCACTTTAGATTGTTCCTTGACTTTCTCTATTACCAGTGTAAACCTCATGATCTGATGACTCTTACCCAAGAGATGTCTCATAGACACTTGGGTCACCTCATTCTCTCGCACCAGATGTAGCCAAGAATATCCTAATTCAGAAGATTCTGTGGAACTCATTTCAGAAGTTAGCCCCCCAAGACCACAATGTCTTCCCTGTTCAGTACTGTTACCCCATGTCCCTCTGTTCCTTCCCAATCTTTTCTGAACACTTTGTATGCATGACTAATAAGTGCTCAGTTCTCACCACTTTTATGCCATGTTGCCACTCTGTCATATTCTCATGGGGCTTTTGTGTTTGTAGCTCACTGACTTTACTCACCACAGTTTGTGCACTTACATACTACACTCTAAATTTGCCTTTGTATTGCTTATAGCTCTACCTGGACTGCTCCTATCTGATATGATACTATGTCCTCCTCCAGTGCTATTCAACAATCTCACACCTTTCTGCACCACCTTCTTCTATAAACTGACACCTTTCCTCTCACCAATTAAAGAGGGTTTACCAAGAAGTGTTCTCTACACTTCTGAAGTGGTTTGGAATTTTTCTTCCACAGTAGTTTCTGCATAAATGCAAATAGTTGTAAAGGTGTAATAAACAAGGAGAAAATAATGTACTAGAAAACAAGGGAAGGCGTTTGCTAGGTTGTTACAAGAAAATGGAGAAACATGCCCAAAGGTTGCTCAGGAGGATGATGACAGACCTAGGTAAAAGGATAGTTGTAAATGTAAATTACAACAGATCAACATTTGAAAACATCGCAAAAGAAAGTTATTCATCTGAAAGGTTTACAACTGGATTAGAAGATGCTAATGAATTGACACTTAAATTCAGGATGAAATAGTAAGTATTCTGAATTATGAACAACTCTCCTTTGTAAAGCACCAGGACAGGGTTCAGGATCCTGGTATAAAAGATGCAGGAAGTCTTGAACAAACTGAAAATGGATAAGATAAACAAATGCCCCATATCAGTTGGTATCTACCCTAGATCATGGAGCAAGATAACAAAAGAAGTTGCTGGTGTGTTGACAATCATTATAAGAGAGTCACTGAAGGTCTTAGTGGGTTAGAAATTGATGCAGTGCCCATATTCCAAAAGGTGAGAAAAGGGTCAACTGTAGATACATTGGTCTTACTTATCTTCCATGTAAAGTAATCAAATTGAAACTTGAGAATCTGTATAACAATCTTCTGATCACAGCTTTACACAGGAAAGATTCTGCCTGAACAAACTCCCAGTTTTCTTGAGAACTGACAGTTTAATGTAGTTGACATTTTGGCTGTATGCTTCCTTCTGGAATGCATGTAGTGAAGTTTCATCTAAAAGACCACAATTCAAGTCAAAAGCAGAGGATATAAATTCGGAGCAAAACTTGGGAATAGATAAGAAACTGGGTGATGGATAGAAAACAAAAGATAAATAAAGGAATGATGTTGTGTTCAAGAATGATCCCAGGCCTGAACCTCAGTGCAGTTTGAAACAAATCAATAATAGAAAAAATCAAGGAACTGAGAAAGGAAACCTTTATCATGTATTGACTGCTGATAAACTATTGGAAGTCTTGCACTACTGTTTGAAAAAACTCTCCTTCATTATGCCTAACTGTAGAAGCTGTCCTGAATGTCATCCTTGAGAAAATGCAATGTCTAATATCATAATAATACCTAGATGAAGGAATTAAACTATGCCAATAGACTGAGTAAACATTTGTTAAATTGCAGGTGAATAAACCTAAGAAATAATCTGATCATATTTACCAATGAAGTAGATGACAGTGAAAGTGAACAATTTCCCTATTGCTAGAGGCATCCGGAATCAATAGATATGCTTAGAATTCAAGTTAAACTGATCAATGACTAGTCCTGGATTAGTGGATCTTGTGATGCAAAACTACTCGAGGTCTTTAAAAGGGAGATAGTTAACTGTGATGTAAGGGCATAAAGGAATATGGCAATAGATAATAGTCATTAGAAGAACATCAAACAGCTGTGGCTGAGAAAGTAGCAGGTAAGCTGAATGGACCAAATAGGCTACTTCATTCCTACGTTCCTAACAGCAGTGTTTGTCAGCAAGCTGCACAATAAACCAACTAAAATAGATGTTCTAGACAGTCCCCAGGTTACGTGAGGGTTCCATTCCTAAGAACTGCTCTTAATCTGATTTGTCCTTAAGTCAGAAACGTCCATTTTCTATAGTAACCTATATCATATTGCTCTACATACACTTGCTGTAATTCTTTCATTTTGTTGAATAATCACCCTGGCACTACCCATAATTAAAGTAATGGAATATAATTCTGTTCAAAGAGGACGGGTTGCACTTGAATATCCTGGTGGGGAGGTTTGCTAAGGCTACTGAAAAGAGTTTAAACTAGAATTGTTGGGGGGGGGGGGTGGTGTGGGATCCGAACTGGAGATACTGGGGAAGAAGTGTTTGGCTCTCAAATAGAGAAAGCTAGTAGTAGGTACGATAGGGAGGTGGTAGAGAAGGGACGTGCTCAGACAGGTTTGAGATGTGTCTATTTTAATGCAAAGAGTATTGTGAACAAGGCAGATGAGCTTAGAGCTTGGATCAATACTTGGAGCTATGATGTGGTGGTCATTACGGAGACTTGGATGGCTCAGGGACTGGAATGGTTGCTTCAAGTGCCGGGCTTTAGATGTTTCAGAAAGGACAGGGAGGGAGGTAAAGGAGGTGGGGGAGTGGCACTGTTGATCAGAGATACTGTCACGGCTGCGGAAAAGGTGGATGTCGTGGAGGGACTGTCTACGGAGTCTCTGTGGGTGGAGGTTAGGAACAGGAAGGAGTCAATAACTTTACTGGGTGTTTTTTATAGGCCACCCAATAGTAACAGGGATATTGAGGAGCAGATAGGGAAGCAGATCCTAGAAAGGTGTGAGAATAACAGAGTTGTTGTGATGGGGGATTTTAATTTCCCAAATGTCGACTGGCATCTCCAGACAGTGAGGGGTTTAGATGGGGTGGCATTTGTTAAATGTGTTCAGGAAGGATTCTTGACACAATATGTAGAAAGGCCTACAAGAGGAGAGGCTGTGCTTGATTTGGTATTGGGAAATGAACCTGGTCAGGTGTCAGATCTCTCAGTGGGTGAACATTTTGGTGATAGTGATCATAATTCTATCTCCTTTACATTAGCACTGGAGAGATATAGGAACAGACAGACTAGAAAGGCGTTTACTTGGAGTAAAGGCAATTATGAAGCTCTCAGGCAGGAAATTGGAAGATTAGATTGGGAACAAATGTTCTCAGGGAAACGTACAGAAGAAATGTGGTAAATATTCAGAGGATATTTGTGTGGAGTTCTGCATAGGCATGTTCCAATGAGACAGGGGAGTCACGAGAGGATAAAGGAACGGTGGTGTACAAAGGCTATAATAAATCTAGTCAAAAGGAAAAGAAAAGCATACAAAAGGTACAGAGAGCTAGGTAATGTTAGAGATCTGGAAGAGTATAAGGCTAATAGGAAGGAGCTTAAGAAGGAGATTAGGAGAGCCAGAAGGGGACATGACAAGGCCTTGGCGGGCAGGATTAAGGAAAACCCCAAGGCATTCTACAAGTATGTGAAGAGCAAGAGGATAAGACGCAAAAGAATAGGGCCTATCAAGTGCATCAGTGGGAAAGTGTGTATGGATCTGAAAGAAATGGTGGAGGTACTTAATGAATACTTTACGTCAGTATTCACTACGGAAAAGGATCTGGGGGATTGTAGTGAGGACTTGCAGTGGGCTGAAAAGCTTGAGCATGTAGATATTAGGAAAGATGAGGTGCTGAAACTTTCGGAAAGCATTAAGTTGGATAAGTTGCCGGGACCGGATGAGATGTACCCCAGGCTGCTGTGGGAGGCAAGGGAAGAGATTGCGGAGCCTCTGACGATGATCTTTGCATCGTTGATGGAGACAGAAGAGGTTCCGGAAGATTGGAGGGTTGTGGATGTTGTTCCCTTAAAGAAAGGGAGTAGGGATAGCCCAGGGAATTATAGACCAGTGAGTCTTACCTCAGTGGTTGGTAAGCTGATGGAGAAGATCCTGAGAAGCAGGATTTATGAACATTTGTAGAGGTATAATATGATTAGGAATAGTCAGCATGGCTTTGTCAAGGACAGGTCCTGCATTACGAGCCTGATTGAATTTTTTGAGGATGTGACTAAACACATCGATGAAGGGAGAGCAGTAGATGTAGTGTATGTGGATTTCAGCAAGGCGTTTGATAAGGTACCCCATGCAAGGCTTATTGAGAAAGTAAGGAGGCATGAGATCCAAGGGGACATTGCAGTGTGGATCCAGAACTGGCTGGCCCACAGAAGGCAAAGAGTGATTGTTGAAAGGTCATATTCTGCTTGGAGGTCGGTGACCAGTGGTGTACCTCAGGGATCTGTACTGGGACCCTTGCTCTTTGTGATTTTTATAAACGACATGGATGAGGAAGTGGAGGGGTGGGTTAGTAAGTTTGTGGATGACAAAAAGGTTGGGGGTGTTGTGGATAGCTTGGAGGGCTGTCAGAGGTTACAGAGGGACATAGATAGGATGCAAAGTTGGGCTGAGAAGTGGCAGATGCAGTTCAACCCAGATAAGTGTGAAGTGGTTCATTTTAGTAGGTCAAATATGATGGCAGAATATAGTATTAATGGTAGGACTCTTGGCAGTGTGGAGGATCAGAGGGATCTTGGGGTCCGAGTCCATAAGATACTCAAAGCGAACACGCAGGTTGACTCTGTGGTTAAGAAGGCATATGGTGTATTGTCCTTCATCAATCAGGGAATTGAATTTAGGAGCCAAGAGGTATTGTTGCAGCTACATAGGTCCCTGGTCAGACCCCACTTGGAGTATTGTGCTCAGTTCTGGTCACCTCACTACAGGAAGGATGTGGAAGTCATAGAAAGGGTGCAGAGGAGATTTACAAGGATGCTGCCTGGGATGCAAAGCATGCCTTATGAAAGGCCTTTTCTCCTTGGAGTGACGGAGGATGAGGGGGGACCTGATAGAGATATATAAGATGATGAGAAGTATTGATCGGGTAGCTGGTCAGAGGCTTTTCCCCAGGGCTGAAATGGTGGCCACAAGAGGACATAGGTTTAAGGTGCTGGGGAATAGATATAGAGGAGATGTCAGGGATAAGTTTTTTACTCAGAGAGTGGTAAGTGCGTGGAATGGGCTGCCAGAAACAGTGGTGGAGGCGGATACGATAGGGTCTTTTAAGAGACTGTTGGATAGGTACATGGAGCTGAGAAAAATAGAGGGCTATGGGTAAGCCTAGTAATTTCTAGGGTAGGGACATGTTCGGCACAGCTTTCTGGGCTGAAGGGCCTGAATTGTGCTGTAGGTTTTCTATGTTTCTATAATATATACTGTATCCAGTCAGTAATGAATACCATGAAATATTTTATTACTATTACCAGCTTGAAAAATGCTTTAAAAATATATGGGAGAATTTGTGTAAAGTCAGATTTCCATAAGTCAGGTTATTCATATGGTAGAGGAACCCTACATCACAGCAGAGAGCAAATGAGAGGTAGAAAAGAGAGGAGATGACAATTAAAGTAAGTCCAGCAAAACATAACAGGATACAGCCTGTTTTCCATTAAACCTTGAGGTCTGATTGGAGGTTTCTTTATGGAAACTAATAATTTCCTGAATAAAGAATGTCTGCAAAATTTAAGGTAATTTTTTGATTTTATGTGAAGTAATAGAACTGAACAAGTGTGAGGTCTGCCAATGCTTTGTGATTTTGTGAATTAGGGATTCTAAATCTGTTGTGCAATGTGTTATGGGGGGAATAGAAGAAAGAACTCTTGAGTTCTCTGTTCTGGATCGTCCTGTGATTTAGTTTTCTTAGTATGTTGTGACATTCCTTTGTGGAATATTGCTTCACAGTGTGAAGGCTCACTTGCTTTGAAGGGCTTTTCCTGTCTCTTGACCAGAAGTAGATGTAGCAATGAACAGTTCTGATGAAAGGTCATCAACCTGAAATGTTAACTCTGTTTCTTTCTCCACTGATGTTCCCTGACCTGTTGAATATCAACATAATTTTCTGCCTTAACTGAGGAATCAACAACACTTGACAGCAATACAACTGACCTTCTTAAGAAACCAAACCTTCACATTATCCTCTGCACCTACTGCTGGGTAATGTCTTAAAGCTCACATAAACCAGCAACTGCTTCATCAAGATCCAAAGAATTAAATGCCTGTGCATCTTCAGTATGTCCACTCTTAAGAGATGATAACAGGGTTCTTGGCCTCTGGATGGCTAAGTTCTCCTATGCGCTGGTGCTGCTAGAAGCTCAATGGCAATCTCAAGATGTATTTCATGAGAGTTCAATGGAATGAAGCAATCTTCAGTGCAAAATAATCGGTAAGGAGCCCAGTCTGTTCATGAAGAAGCCTCCATTCTGAAGAAGTCGTTGATCTGTAGCTGTACTATGCCTCTCTTCAGTAGCAACCAAGCCACCACTTCTGTCCTTTCTCCAGTCATCAGGGTCCTTTAAAGTACTCCAAAAAATATGCCCCTTTTGCTGGTGTGTTGTTGTGGTGACAATTGCAGAGTGCTACAGTGAAGTGTGCTGCTGAGAGGGCTTGACTTGCTGCACTTTGGATTGCAGTTTTTCTGCAACAAGAAGCCAGTGCAAAGGGTTGGATATAATGCTATTGCTATAGACAATTCTTTGCAAATTTCACATACACAACACAGCTTTAAAACTGTATTTGTACAGACAAAATGAGTGACTATAATTATATGCCTGAGCATAGGTTTGCATCTCAGCCATGTGGTTTATAGATTCTGAGCCAAAGAACTTCATGATAGCATCTCCAAAGGGGGCATGGTTGGATTGCTAACTTTCTTGAGCTTCCCGTGCTCTGAACTTCCTGTTTGTGAGAGATGGGAAATTTTCATTGAATCAGTGAATATCTTGCAGTGTTTTTAAGATTTCTTTATTAGTCACACGTACATTGAAACACACAGTGAAATGCATCTTTTTTTTTGCATAGAGTGTTCTGGGGGCAGCCCGCAAGTGTCACCATGCTTCTGGCACCAACATAGCATGCCCACAACTTCCTAACCCGTACGCCTTTGGAAAGTGGGAGGAAACTGGAGAACCCAGAGGAAACCCACGCAGTCATGGGGAGAATGTAGAAACTCCTTATAGACAGCGGCCGGAATTGAACCTGGGTCACTGGTGCTGTAATAGTGTTACGTTAACTGCTAAATAAGCAACAATGCTGATTTATGGCAACTTGCAAGGTTTATCTGAATATGAAGTATCTTGACTACAAACTGGATAAGAAAATGCTTGAGGGTAACTGAGTGAGCTTTTGTTGATAGCTGTTTATGTCAATAATTACAATCAATTGTCAGGATTTCTATGGTCCACTATTCCAGGTCTTAATTCTCTGAGCCCACTCTGCTGGTTCTCAAATGTTCATTTTTTTTCCTTCATGTCCTATTTTTAGCAGGCTAGTGGTTTCAATTTGTGCTAAGCTATTAAAAATATTTTATCTTGCGCAATGATATTAACATAGCTCATCTGGCACTTGTAATTTACTTTAATTGGCACCAAGCTGCCACCATAAACAGCAGGTTAGTTTATCTATACTCATTTTCTATTTTACTTGAACTCCTTTTCACGTGTGGTAACTTCTCTTCAAAGTACTTCAGGATAACTATGCTCTGGAACATTGTACTGTCCTCCCATACCCATCTCACACACTGAGCACTGGCTTCTTTCTTTATTGCACAGTTTTAGAACTTCTAGATTACTCCTTCACTTGTCATGGGCATCCTGCATTTCACTACTAGTATAGTTCTAATGTGATGTAAAAGTTATATCACATTACAATTACACTAATATCCAGTAGTTGTTTCAGCAGCAACAGTAGCACAGTTTCTGAGAGATGTTTGTACATGTCTCTGTGTGTGAATATGTATGCACTCTAAAGAGATTTACAAAGATCTTCCTGTGATAATGAAAAAATATAGAACAACCATTTAAATTCTCGTTTAAATTATTGGCTGTACACTAAGAATAATCAGACAATATTTATTAACAAGCCAACAAAGTTTTGATGTTGGCTTCGATAACCAGACCAACTAAACTGTAGAAAGCTGTACTCTTCTTTAGTTAATTATCCAGAGAAATAAACTTTACTTTCAGCCAGAAGAGCAATCAGATTGAAGAGAAACAAATAGAGGGAAAGAACTGGCAATAATATTTCACCTTTCATCACATCCCAAAGCAATTTGCAATCATTGTAAGAAACAATGTAATGACTTCACGGATAGCAAGCTTCCACAGCAGCAATGTGATAACCTGGTTGAATGATGTTGACAAAGGGACAAGTATTAGCCTGCTGAACTCACCTGCTTTCCCGTATGTCAATTTGTGTACATGAAGGTTTATCTGGCCTTTGGCTGAATGTTTCAGCCAAAAGCTTGTGCAGTGCTCCCTCAGTAATGCATTGGAATTTCAGCCTGGATAATGTGCAAGTGACATGATAGCCACCATTTCTGGACCGAATGATTCTGAGGTTTAATGACTCTGGATGGCAGAGAGAGGAGATCACCTGCTGAAGGGAAGGGGGCAGCTGCATATGCACACCAGTTTGGGGTGGTACCTAAAGCTGTGAGGTTTTTGCTCCACGCTAAAATCATGCCAGTCAGCAGAGCAGAGTCTTCATCCATCTCAATAGACATGTCTGGAAAAATTAATATGATATTCTAAGAATTCTGCCCACTATGCCTTTGTGAGATCCAGTAAAGATCTTGCCCATTAGGAGTTCCATTGAGGCCCCAGGAAAAGCACCAAAAGCTTTCAAGAGTAATGGCTTCATTAATCTGCCACACTATTGTAAATTATCTTTAGAAACATGCTGGATGCTCTGCTGACACATCATTTCAATGTATAGTTATCCCAACTAAGAGAGAGGCAAAGGAAGAAAAAAGATTAAGAGACAGAGAAGCAACGTGAAAGCAAGGAAAAGTGAGAAAAAAAAGAGAGATTTAAAAAATTTCTAACAACAATGGAGGACTGAGATTCCACATTTGCAACTGTTCATTTTCTAGCTAAGAGAGGTTGATTGGTAGTCATTAACAACCATCATATTATTAAAAGGGTACCTCTGGTGTTAATTACTAGATCTAACTTTCTGTGATTAATTTAATGGGGCATGAATGCTGAAAATTCATGAAACAGAGGGAGGTTAAGTACAAAGTGATATTTTTACGAAGTGGCAGAGTGGCCAGCAAGTTGCAGCAATTCACAATTTACAGGGTATCTTTTCTTTGCCCAAGCTGCTGATCATTTAAAATATTAACATTGGTGTGTTCAGCTTACACATCCTTCATTTTCAGAAAAATCTGGCTCCTCATTTACCACATTTCCCTAATAATTATTAATAGGTCCATAGGATAACCTGGTTATATAAGGGTCAGCTGTTAAAATTGCCTTCAAGGATATGTCTTCAGAACTTAATGGAATACAAGTTGTGGGCAAAAAGGAAAAGCACAAATATACAAAATCCAAAGTAAGAAAGAAAATCTTGAAAATGCATTGGAATTAGAGTTGGACAGTCATAGACAGACACAACAAGGAAGCAGGCCCTTCGGCCCACCAAGTCCATGCCGCCCATCCACCAACCATTTACAGTAATCTTACATTATTGTCATTTTTTATTTTCCCCATATTCCCATCAACTCTCACCGGATTCTACCACCCACCTACACCCTCAGGGCAATTTACAGTGACCAATTAACTTACCGACCTGCACGTCTTCGAAAGAAACTGGAGCATCCAGAGGAAACCCATGCAGTCTCAGGGAGAGTGTTCAAACTGCGCACAGACACACCGGAAGTCAGGATTGAACCTGGGTCTCATGCACTGTATGGCAGTAACTCTTGTTAGCTGCACCACTGTGCCATCCACAATTGTGAAATACTGGAAAGGGAGCTAAAGTGAAGCTAGAGCAACAATCAATCTGCAGGAGGAACTCAGCGGGTTGAGCAACATCTGTGGGAGGAAAAAAATTGTCGACGTTTCGGGTCGAAACCCTGCATCAGGACAAAGTGAAACTAGATCTTGGGCTTGGAGGGACTACAAGATTGGATTGGGGGACTCAATGGGGTGAGAAACCAAGGTGAGGCCCTTTGCTGTGGCTAAGGAGAGTGGGCAGAGGGGAAGCAGAAGAAATGCTGTGTGCAATTTTTACCTGGCTTAATGGAATTTCTGTCCCAGCTCTGGTAAACCTGGACCACAACCTTAACTGGGATAAACATAAGCCAGGACAAGCTGGGAATGAAGTGACCCAGCCTCTGATGGGGATTCCATGAGTTTGGAGCATGCACCTTAAGGTTTGGGAAATGCACTGCAAAGTCGGTGTGAGCTGCCACCTGGGAAAGCAGGAAAGGGAGAAGAACTTGTTCATTTGTTCTCCAAGGAGCTTATTAGTGAACATCAAACATCTGGGAAAAGCTGTAACACCATGGGAAAGCTAAGGTCGATAATGAAATGCTTAGACATTTCTGTGGAATTCTTCTCCCCTGCTGTTACTTTGACTGGTTGGCAGAATAACCCCGACAGAAATACAGGAGTAAAAATACTGTGATGTTAGAAATCTGAACAAAGGGCCATTTTTAAGTAGCTAATGCATTTACTCCAGGGCTTCCATTGATCTCAGGTGAATGTATTTACACACTGCTGGAAGCATCAGGGCTGCAGATGGAAATAGCGAGGATTAGAGAAGGCAGAAGTGGAAAAGTGAAGGATGAAAGGGAATAAATTGGCTGCAATGGGAGAAGGGTGAAGTAAGGAGCAAGGTGCTTGGTCCACCTGATTGACAGCACATTACAGGCCATCAGGTGATTACAGAACAATGAGATGTCTGATCATGGCTGACCACAAATTATTTTATGAGGTGGATAGACAGAACAGACAAAAAAAGTCCGTCCTGCATTTTTGAGGTCACGTTGTGCTTTTCATTCTGCTTTTCTATTTATGTTGTTCTGTTAGTGAAGGAACCGAGGCAATTAGTCTGATTATATATTTGTTACTAACAGCGATGTGAAGAACAAGCTACAGAGTAAAAATTGTGTACCCTATGCTTGCATAATCTATACTGAATACTTCTTATTGAAATTGTAATTCACATTTTGTATGTTCTCTTGAGATGTAGTTGGATCACAGTTTGAGTAGTGTGTACAGTTCTGATGACTGTATTTCAGGAAAGATGTGATTGCGTTGGAGAAGATGCAGGGGATGTTTGTGAGGGTGTTGCCAGGACCGGAAAATCACAACTGTGAGGAAAGATCGGATAAGCTAGGGTGTTTTCTCTGTAACAGAAGAAGCAGAGGGGAGATAATAGAGATGTATAAAATTATGAGGGGCTTAGGATCGCATGGATAGGAAGGACACACCTTCCTCAGCAGAGGAGTCAAAAATGAGGAAGCGTAGGTTTCAAGTAGTTGATTAGAGGATTAGAAGGGAGACAAAGAAAGTCTTTTTTCCACCCAGAAGGTGATCAAGGTCTTGAACTCACTGCCTGAAAGGGGTGGTAGAGGCAGTAAACTGCATCACATTTAGAACAGCCTAGTTATTTACTTGAAGAGCTGACCTGCGGATCAATGGATCTAGTACTGAAATATGGTAATCAGATTGAGTAGTTCCTCTTGACTGGCACAGATGCGATGGGATGGATGGCCTCTGTCTACGTCATAAACTTTCTATGACTCAGAGTCTTTGTTTACACTAGGATTGTTGTCTTTCCCAATGCTAAAGAAAGAGGACGTTAGAAAGCGAAGAAACAACACACATGTAGTTAGGAAACTACTTTTCCACATAACATCACAAAGTTTCATGAAGTTTCCAGACGATTAAGGTCTTTAGAATTTCCAGCCTCAGACTAACTGGCAAAGTACTCACTGGTAGCAAGGAACCTTTAATACAGCATAGCAAAAAACAACTGGGTTTACATTTTTCAGCTGAGGTATGCTGACCTTTGGAGTCTGGTGGAGACCATTAAAAGTTTTATCCAAACAGAAAGAGATCTCTGCACCTCCTGCAAGGTGATCCCTACAAGTTCTGCAAAAGACATTACAAAACACGGCTAGCAGAGTCACATATCACATCTCTGCAAAATCCTCCAAATCTACTGACAGGATCAGCAAACCAATACCAACATTCTCTCCCAGGCCAACACCTCCATTACTGAGACCCTCATCACACTGCGTCAACTCTGTTGCACAGGCCACATTGTTTGCATGCCTGACACCAGAATCCCAAAACTGGAACTCTATGCCACAGTTCATCACAGCGGGAAATTCCCAGGAAAACACAGGAAACAATTCAAAGAAATTTTCAAGGCCTCCTTGAAAAAAAATGTCACTTTGTCACGAGGGGAAGCCTTACATAGAACATAGAACAGGCCCTTCAGCCTATGATGTTGTGCTGACATTTTATCCTGCTCTGATATCTTTCTAACCCTCCCCTCCCACATAGCCCTCCATTTTTCTATTATTCATGTGCCTATCTAAGAGTCGCTTATACGTCCCTAATGTAGCTGCCTCTACCACCTCTGCTGGCAGTGCATTCCACACACCCACCACTCTCTGTGTAAAAATCTTGCCTCTGTCATCCCCCCATACCTTCCTCCAATCACCTTAAAATTATGCCACTTGTGTGAGCCATTTTCGTCCTGGGAAAAAGACTCTGTCTGTCCACTCGTAATGGGCCTTGGCCTTGGCCCATTACTGATCAAAATGGAGAAGAAACATCTGGGAGGATGCTGAGAACCTGAGTCATCTTGTCAGGAGCACACAGGGACCCAATGTAAGTGATGGAAGGTGCGTATTACTCCACACACTAACCACTCACATGCCCTGTCAAACACTTCCTGCCCCACCTGTGGCAGAGTTTGTGGGATGCACATTGGCCTCATCAGAAGCCACAGAACTTGAGTGGAGCAAGTCATCCTCAAATCCAAATGACTGCTTGAAAGGGGAAGATACATCACGTATAGTTCTAGTTATCTACTTTCCTCTGACTCATCCCAGTGACAAATTAAAATCCTATATCAGGAAAGTCCTGAGGACATAAAGGGGTGACAAACCAAATCACCAGTTTTTGTCTGAAACAAAATATTTTTAATTCTTTGCTATTCTGCTGCTTATTTCTTATTTGCATTGTTCTGGCCAACTGTGTACTTATAACAGAGAACATCACAGCAGATGAATATGGGCAGCCATTTACAGTCATTTCAAATATTGTGGCTTGCCCACTGAACATATTCCCTGCAGTAAGAGATAAAAAGATAATCTGCAAATACTGGAACCTGAAATAAGTAGAGGTCATGTTGGAAATAAACAGTAAGTCGTCAGCAGCTGATAAATAAAAAGGGAGATGACTCGAGTTTAGTTTTTTTTGACAAACTTGAAGTGTCACATCCAAAACATTGATGTTCTTTTTTCTCAAATATTTTTTGATCCTTCTCTTTTGATTTCTGGGAAATGAATTGTGTTGGTAGCTGTTGAAAATTTTTTTTTTAAATCTCTGGCCAGCAAGAAAAGCAGCTCTACCATTGAAGGAAAATACAAATATACAGGCTTAAGCACAAATGTCCATCAGTGGCCTCTCTTTCTAATAGGACATTATTATCTAGAAAAAATAATTAACGAGCAAAGACAAAATGTCATATTCAGTCAGGGATGTCAGTCAAGTGTCATGTGGGGACCCTACCATCAAGATTCTCTTAATAAAAATCAGGCTATTATAAACTCTGATGATTAATATGAACATCTGAAAGATTTCTTTCCCAATTCTCCTCCCTTCACCAACATTTTTTCTATTATCAATATTCAATAGCAGTTCCAATGATATTGTTTGGAACTGGATTGGTGAAAATACTAATTCCATGTGCAAAGGGAGTGAATTATCATCAGCAGATATCAATAACACAGGGTATTTCGTCTTCATTTATATGCACATGTTAATTTGTACACTTGGGCTCCTCTGAGCTGCTTCACCAATGGTGATCCCTGAATGACCAGTTAAAAAAAAAGTTACAGGGAAGAAAGGAAGGTCAAAATGCATCATAATTCTTTGCAAGTGATGGAAAAACACTTAATTCTATTTTTGCACAGCAGGAATATGCATAATCAGTAAACCTCAGGTGTTTTGTCTTTTGCTTGTTTTATTTTAAATTGGCCTTTCACAAGTACCTCTTTGGGGTCCTCCTCATCCATCGTCCCAGGTTTCATTTTGGTGTAGTCTACCGGGAAGTCCCAGCAATCATTCTCGTTCATTGCATAGCACTTGTTGACCATCATGTTCTGTCGCTGTGGGGACATTGGCTCTAATGGAGTCAGCAGGCCAGTGCTGCTGCTGCTGCCACAGCTGCCGTCCCTGTGTCTCTGTTTGTTCATGCTCAGATCTAGGGTTCCATTCTCATCCACCTCGATCTCAGGATTCTGTATAATAAAGATCATCCCTTTTAACTGACTTTGCACTGCATACCAGTTACGTTGTATTCTCTCTCTATTTAGTCTGATCTTAAATTAATGATAGTTTTATGCATTACATTAAACCCCTTGTCGGTCTTGGGGTGTTGTGAATAATGTCAAGTTCCCTTCAATCAAAAGGAAAACACTCTCAGGAGAATGACAGATTTGAAACCTCAAAGTGCTCTTGCACTTTGGTAAGAATCATAAAAAAGGTCAGCATTCTTTTCGATTAGCATCCAATCTTTTTCGTATTACTTCTTTATAATTTCAATATTTCTTCAGCAGGCATGAAAAAGTTTAAAAAAGAGCAATAAAAAAATCCCTTCCCAAATTTTGAACAAGAAGAAGCATACGTTCTATATTTGATTTCTAGAAAGAAAAATATGATCTTGTTGTAAATTTTGGCAGTTTTTCTCCGGGGCAAAATTCAAATATCAAAAAATTGCTGGGGAAAGAGGATGAGGAGATTAATGAAGAATGTATTATTTTTCATTTGCTTACAATATAGTCTTTGCAGGTCTACCAAAACTCATAATCTAACATTTAAAATTGTTTGTAGTTACAGTATAGACAGATATGCAGTTTTCCATGAATAATGGAGCTTTCCCACTTGTACAGTATCCACCCTCCAGTGTCCCTAAAAGATGTAATTTATTACATTATTCTTATGTGGTTTTGCAGGCAATATTACAATCAGGGATCAACAAATTGGCCAAGGCCTGCCAGCAGTTTATCTAACTTGAAGCAATTCAGACCCATCAATGTCACTCAGAACTGGATAACTCATCCTTAATTCTCTTCCCATGGCTAAACTGACTTCAGGGATAATCAAGGCCCTAGTCGATGCAGACTCCTCCCTTGACAGATGCAGTAGTATTACCCAAAGATAACTCTTTCTACATTATGTTCTACAGGACCCAGATGTCATGATAAATTCCCTGAAGACGTTGCAGTGGGCAGATGATATTGACTGCCCTCCTCCTGTACATTTTTGTTAACATTAACTGCATCTGCCAACAAAACCTGCACATTCCCAGTTCTTCATTGATGGCCTCTTTGTTCCTTAATCAGTGCTGTCTATCTTGCCTGACATTAGATTGTAGGACACCCATTAAGTACTAGTCGATGAACTCTTGGCTATTCAGATCATTTGGCAGTTTCAAGTTTATTCTTACTCCAGTGGGCTGCAAGTTGATGATTTAGGCATTGTCCTTGGATGGACAATTTGAGGTGGTCTACTTGGCATGCTACAAAGAGCTCTGACTGCTCATTAAAAGTAATTACATTTCCTAGAAAAAACTGACGCCTGGGAAACACTTCATTAGTTCTCCTAATAGGATATGAAGTGACTGCACCAGAAATAACAAAGTTCATTCACCTGACAATGAATACATCACATGCAAGAAGAGAAAAACCAGGCAAGAAACAGGGGCAAGTTAAGTAGGGGTTAAGACTGCATCTTTTAGATTGGCATTATGAATGAGTTCAGAGATAATTAGGATAAAGATGGGGATAAGGTCAAAGCCAGTAAGATGAAGTATATTACAGAAGAGAAATGAGGAGAGGAAGGTTCCTGGACTGAAAACAAGTGACAGTGTGGAGACATGCAGATAGAATGACAGAACTAAATGGGGAAACAAAATAAATTAGCCAATTTAGACAGTGCTCTGCTAGAAAGAGAAAATAGATCGGGAAGTATGTTTGATGTCAAGATTTCAGAAATTGTGCTTGGATTGCACACATTTACTTCAATCAAATTTACTAGGTTTTGCTTCTTGACGATTCTGATTGTAGAGATCATTTTAATTTCCTCCATTCTCCCTGCTGATTTTATCTCTTGATATTTGTTCCCTGAAGGTGTTAGGTCTTGCTGAGTTAGTTTCATGGGAACCAATAGCTTTGGGGCACTTTGCCTTAATTATCTTCATATATTTTGAGCATAGACAGATTGAAATACCACACTTGGTGAATCTAGCCACTGAACTTTCATAAAAATATCCACAATTATGACTTTAACTGATAATATGCTTCAAGTGTAATGAATAATACAGATCAGAACTTTGCAAAAATTTGTCTTCAGCAACCTGGTAGGTTATTCCTAACACATATGGCAATGTAAGAATTCTGCATTCCATCTCCAAAATTAAATGCCACTGAAGCCAATAGAACCAAATTTCTGAAATGGAATACAATAAGCATATTCTACCGTATCTTTTTAGCACATGCTACCAAGCCCAAATTTTAATTGTGGGAGAGAAGCAAGGTGCTGTTTGGTAGGTTCATTGCTGTTAAATCTGACAGACCATAATTAAAAGTATATGCAATTTAAGTTATTTGAAGTTCAGTTCAGGTATGGATAATCTACCAGAATGACCTGTGACCGAAGCAGTTCTTTTTAAAAGAAGGTATTTTTCTGTCAGGTTATTCCTAACATTGTTTGGAATGCTAATTTGGAATTATCTCCAAAGAGCTAGTAAAGAACACAAAACACTTGAAATACAACCCCACATGATACCTCCAAGTTTTCTGTTAGCAGTTTCTTGTTGTCTGAATTGGCTAGTTCTAAATAAAATAGAGTCCTTGTACTGGTTTTTCAAGAACAGCTGCCTGGCCTATCTAAAGTGATCTTATTTGCATAACCTCAGTAAAACACATTGGTGGCTGGGAGACTATCAATGCAGGATTTAAAACTCTGTGATAGCCTCAAATGGTAGATGGTGTTGGGGAAGAGAGGAAGAATCCATTCCGTTTGGAAAATTATGCGTTAACAATGCAACAGGCCAAAGAATGGCCCATTTCCCTGATATTATCACAGAAATTCTAACAGTAGAATGAACGAGCAGAGCCTCAAACAAGGTGCACACCAAGGACAGCAGGAGATGACAGCAGCATGATCCAGGAAGTATGAGAAATAATTCCATAATCAATTGTAACTTGACTTACTAATCTACATGCTGTGTAAGCCTGCCTCAACAGTGGGCACCATGGGATTGTGAAAGAACACCTTAAAGACTTTACAGTGTCATTTAAAATAACAGGACAGACTGCAACATCCTCTTTGCTCAATATAGTAAACACAGAGTACACTTAAAATAACCCTTCCTCAAATTGCTTGAATTACTGTCCAAGCTTGGAGTGGAAACCCAGAAAACCTCAGAACTATTACAGATCTGGTCCTATCTCCACTCCAACAGCCCTCTCTGATAGGTGCACAAGATCAGGTAACCAGAGCAGTTGTGTCTACGGTGGAGTCTGCAGCTGGCAAATGATGACTACTTCAAACCCGGGAGGTTCTCTTGCACAGATATCAGCCAGCCATAACATATACTCCTACTCCCCAGCTAGACTCGCTGTGAGAAGACATACATCACCCATTGAGGCCAACAAAACAAACAATAATGTCTCACACTCTGCAATTTTTGGCATTAGAAAATTGGTTGTGGCACAGCTGAGTGTTATGAAGGATGTTCTTGAAAGAGCTTTCATGTGTGTTCCATGAAAGATCAGGAATGATAATGGTTGTGAACTGCTCAGGATACTTACAGCATTGTTGCCAAATAATTATGGAAGTCACAGGAAAGTGTAAATAGGAGAGTTAAAGCAAAAGGTTCACTAAATT
The DNA here is from genome assembly GCF_009764475.1 of Pristis pectinata. Taxonomy (NCBI): domain Eukaryota; kingdom Metazoa; phylum Chordata; class Chondrichthyes; order Rhinopristiformes; family Pristidae; genus Pristis; species Pristis pectinata. The sequence continues at coordinate 76,286,845 of NC_067414.1, read as the reverse complement.
AAGGACATGTATGAGAGCATGCCAATGCATATTTCAATCATGCATCAGGTTACCTTTCACAAGTTTTTCAACATGCTTTAGCTCTCTTTACTGTATGTGGTCTTTTTTTCTGTTACCTCTATGATAATGTCTCTTTAGAGGGCATGATAGATACCAGGTAATAAACTATCTTAATATTTTAGCTAGGCTGTACTATAAAATAGACTGAGATATATCCAAGCTTTGTGGGTACTGGACACACTGTACTCATATTCAACTAGTTTACAGAGATATGTGGGAATCTCTCTGGCACCAGTCTTTTGCTGAGCAGCAGGTTGCTCAAGCTCACTGGTTGCGTGTCCTTGATCCTGCTCTTACGTAGCATGAGCTTCTGTGTCCAATCTTCCAGCAGGAAGCCAGGTTCTGATTGACTGATAAGGTCCAGCACAGGGCCCCCCAAACCTAGCTTACAGAGTCCATCCCTGGTAATGCTTCGAAGGGACAGTTAAATCCTACCCTCTGGCTACTGACTGCCAAAGTTACAGTATCACTGCAATTTGATATCTGTGTATGTCTGTGATGTCAACAAATATTCAAATTAACCAAACAATTTTAAACATTAAAATACCTTAAATATTTTAAAGTTATTAAAAATTAAAAAAGAAACAGTATGGAAAAATTAAAAACAATTAAATCAACTCAATGATCAAAAATCCTCTGAAAACATATGAGGTTCTGCACATTCTTCCATCACCAGCCAGTTTTCTCCAAAGAATTCAATGTGTGTGTTGATTTACATCAGTTTAATCTGATGCAGGTTCAGAGATAAGATTTCTCAACTACATTCTGGCTTTTCTTGGGTGTTCAGAATGTGTGCCCAGTTACATTGGTAAAAAGCAGCAACTCCTTGTGGAACTGTTGTTTATTAAGGGGAACATCCGGGCTATTGGTACATAGGGCAGTATGATTATTCAGCAGCCACTTTAAGGTTTAGATACTGTAGTTCAAATAGTAGTTGGAACATTGGCTACTTTACAATGAAAACATTAATATAACTGCTGGAAAGCATGCAATGATAAACTTATGATTTTAACCAAACTAAAACTTTTGATTGGAAAAAGATAAAATGGAATCCTTTCCAATTCTGAAAGTAATGGCACATAAAATGAAACATCCAAGACAATACCAGTGTGACCTTTGGGCCTTTGAGAGCTCTTTCTGGAAACTGCCGATTGTTCGTGGAAGAAGGGGATAAAATTAATAGGTAAACAAAAGTAGCTAGTCACCACTTGAATTATACATCATTTAGATAAGTATATGGATCGGAAAGGTTTAGAGGGATAAGGCTAAATGCGGGCAATGAGACTAGCTTAGGTGGGCACCTTGGTCAGCTGGATGAGTTGGATGGAAGGGCCTGCTTCTGTGCTGTATTATTCTATGACTCTATACTGTGGATTATGGACTATCCATGATGTTTCCAGTCACAGTTTACACAATTTGAAGGCATAAAAGGTTTATGGTTATCTTCACAGCTATTATAGGGCAATGTCTGTAGATGGGTTTGATTGGAGAATATAATTGCAGCTCTTGTGATCTTACCCTGACTTTCAGAGTTTAAAGGATGCTCAATTTGGGCTGTAAGTGCAGACTGAGTGGTAGAGGTTTCTTTCCATAATTATTCACAGAATTTATTGTGCATCCACAAATAGCTCCTGAATTTCATGGCGTGCATGTCAGGCAGTATATACAGACCAAATTGTATAAAAGCATATTTCTTTCTCAGAAGACTATTTGAGAATCAGCTGTATTTTTACAACATAGTGATCCTTACTGATAAACTGATTTTAATTCCAGACTTATTTTTTAATTATTGAATTTAAATTCCGTAGCTATCCACAACCCGAGGTGGATAGCCCAAGCATCTGAGGACAAGTCCACAAGTTTAGCAACCACATCATTAGACTTGTGGTTGCAGAGCATCCATACTGCAACCACACATCTCTCCATTGAATCTTATCACCCTCCTCCAAATAATATATGTGATTTTAGTTTTTTTAGTTCAAATCCACGGACCAGACACTGCAGAGATTTACCAATGGCTTTGATCATGCACTGTGAAATGTGGAAGCCTTAGATTTACTGACTATTTTGGAAGGTCAAATCTGTCATTTTGCTGAGAAACAGGGCAGGGCGCAGACTGCTCGACTTTCCCAGAATTACACTGGGGAACTGCATTCAGATGCTGCTCCAGGTCATGAGGGGCACAGATAAGGTGAACACATATAGTCTTTTTCCCCAAGGAAGGGGAATTAAAACCTAGAGGGCATAGGTTTAAGATGAGAGCTGAAATATTTAAAAGGGACCTGAGGGGCAACTTCTTTACACAGAGGGAAGTGCGTATATGGAATGAGCTGCCAGAGAAAATGGCTGAGGCAGGTACAATAACATTCAAAAGACATTTGGATAGGAGACGCTTAGAGAGATAAGGGCCAAATGCAGGCAAATAGGACAAGCTTGGTGGGCACCATAGTTGTCATGCACAAGTTGGGCCAAAGGGCCTATTTTCATGCTGTATTAATTGGTGACTCTATGCCATACACCTCAATGGCGATTGCAAGGCAAAGGTTCACTCAGTAAAGGAGAAATGTTTTTAAAAAATGATACATTGCTTTTAATATAATGTTTTTAAAAATGCATTTTAATTAAATTCATATCAAATGTTAATTCAAAAATAATTTTAATTCAAAATTGTTTTCTGCTTTATTTGTGTCACCTTTATTCTCAATTTTCTGACAGGTATAATTTGGTGTAAACCTCCTGAAAACAAGGTTAGGGAAATGTGATGTCATTTCCCTCCTCATTTAGTTTTTCCTAATGTCTGTTTAATTTAACTTAGTTTTAATCATTTTTAAATGTATCAGAACATTGGAGACATTTAAAACCCATTAAATTCAATGACAGCTTTCACAAAGTAGCCGTGGACGACGGGTTGGTTTTGGAGTTGCAGCCTCCACTCTGTCACCTGAGGCCCAGCCAAGCTCCTGACCTCACTGCTAGACTCCAGGATACTGAAGCCCAGCAAGATCAGTCCTCTGTCTCCAACCCAGATAGTGGGTGAACTACAGACAGTGACTCTGGGTAGTTCCCCCCATCCAGAACTATCCCACCCAGTGATATTTGAAAAAAAACTCTCAGCTATCCACTGACTTCTAAAAAGAAATCAGAATAAAAAGAAAAAAAAGTTACTGATGATTCACAAATCGTACACACTGTCTCCAAGAAAGGTTCTTAACCAATAGTCTTTCAATAGTCCCTAGTTATTGTGAATACTCATTTGTCACAGATGTGTTGATTAAATGTGGATCCCACTGGTAAAGCAAAGAAAATGTGTGATGGATGTGAAAAAAAAATCATTGAAGACTTACTAACATATGCAAACTCAGGGTATCATTGCACTTAATGGAAGACTAAATAGGCAGATAACTGGCAGTATGGTCTCTCACCTGATTTCCAAGTAGCTAAATTACACACAACTTTTAAGGAAGACCAATTCAGAAAGTTGAGGATAATAATGACAAAAATATGAGAGAAAACATTTTGAATTTTATTAAAATCAATGTATCTGGTATAAAAGTCACCCACCCTGTGATCTAATATTGGTCCCCCTCCTTCCTCTTGGCCACATGTTGCGCCTGAGCAACATCATCTATCAACAGGGTCCTAGTTTCCAATGCACACTGTTCACACCACCACCTCCGTTAATGCTCAATTGCTCTAACTGTTGGATTATATGATCAGCATCCAATACTGGATGAACAGAAATCACCTTCAATTAAATAATGAAGAGAGCTTTAGAGACAGGAACAGGATAGGCTATAAGGCTGCTTGAGCCTGCCCTGCTATTCAGTAAGATCATGGCTGATTTGATCATTGGTCTCAATTTCACTTACTTGGTTAGTCCTTATAACAATTGATTTCCCCTAAGTCCAACAGCATTATCTATCCCTATCTTGAAAGACGCAACCCAGGCAGTCTCTAAGGTAGAGAATACTAGAGCTTCATAACCATTTGGGAGAAGAAATTCCTCTTCAACTCTGTCTGGGCAACCTCTTGTCCTGAGACAATGCTCGCTAACTCTGCATTCCCCTATCAGAGGAAATATTCTCTCAGCTTTTACCCTGCAGGATTTTATATGTTACAGTGAAATCATATCTTGTTCTTAATTATAGTTCAGTTCTAAGCTATAGAAAACATGTCCTCTTCTTTGTAATTATAATGGCACAGAAGGCCAAGTGGCCCATTAGGTTCAATCAGTTCCAGCAGAGCAACCCTGGAAGTGCCATTTCTCTGTCCTTATTTCCCAATAGCCTGTACAACTTCCTCTATCTCTCACATGCCCATAAACTTCCTTTTGAATCTTTTGCTAAACCTTTCCTCAAAAGATGCTTCTTTATAACTGGAACAGATGTGGTGAATCTTCACTACACTGCCTCCAGGGTAAGTACATCCTTCCTTTAGATGAGGCCAAAACTGTATGGCACACAAGCTGTGGTTTCACCAAAGTCTTAAAGTTGTAGCAAGACTTTCTGACTTCTATACTCCATCCCAATTATAAAAAAGGCCAGAAAACATTTATCTTTGTTGTTACCTGAATGTTAATTTTGTCTTTCCTTTGAGAGGACACCAAGAACTCTTTGAATGACAGCATTAAATGGCCTCACATCACTTATGTAATATTCTGTTTTTCTGTTCTTCTACTTAAGTGGGTAACCTTGTGTTTCCCCACATTACACTCTCTCTGCCACAGTTTCGCCCCTCAAGTACCCTGCTTACATCACTTTTTAGATTTGCAGTGACTCCTCACAGTTTGGTATCCCACTTCTCATAATATCATCAGCAACCTTAGATATGATACACTCGGTACCATAATGTAACTTAATAATATAGATGGCAAACGGGCTGAGCTGCAGCACTGATCCCTCTGGATCCCACAAGTAACAGATTACCAACCTTTACCCCAACCTTCTGCTCTCAGTCAGTTAACCAATCCACTATCTATGCTAATATATTACCCCCACCCACATACCAAAGGTCCTTAACTGAGCAACATTCTTTGATGTGGCACCTTAATGAATATCTTTTGGAAGTTTAAATATATTATATTTGTTCTTTTTTCCTTTATCCACTCTACCTCACTACTTCCTCAAATCAATTTGTTAAACACAATTTCGCTTTCCTAGAACAACATTGATTTTGCTACATCCAAAAATAACGGAGGATTTTTTTGATGTAGCAAGTAGTTGGGATGAAGAATACAATGATAGAATTCAGGTGTAGCATTGAAAAGGCAGCTGATAAAGTATTTCAAAAGAAAGAATTAGCAGGGTGTGGGGAGTGGATTTAGGAAAGGGACTAGTTGCATAGAGTTGGTATGGATTCAAAGGTTAAATGGTCTTCTACACTGTAATCACTCTGTGATTCTGTAATCATTTAATGATTTTCTAAGTTCCCTATTAACAGTTCTTAACAATAATTTTCACCATTTTCCTGACATCATCTATTAAACTAACAATGGTTCCCTGCTTTCTCCAGTCTTTCTTTCTTAAGTGGTGATGTAACATTTGTAGCTTTGCAAACCTATGGACGTTAATCTAGGATATTGTGGAAGTTGACAACCAATGTATCCATCATCTTTGCAGACATTTCCTTCAGAACATTAAGATGCAGGTCAACCAATTCAGGGAAATTATCAGTTGTTGGTTCCTTCAGTTTGCCTAATATTTTTTCTCTTGTGATAATGATTACTCTAAGTTCCTCTCCTTTTGCCATCTAACCTCCTGTAAGTTTTGGTATATATAATTTGTACCCTCATCCTCAAGCATCACATTTTTGTTGCAACATTATCAGCCTTTACTTTCAATCTAACATCACTTCAACCTTTTTAGTCAGCCACAGATGGATCCCTCTTCAAAAAGTGCCCTTATTTTTCAATGGAATGCATCTTTCTTGAAAATTATGAGGTATTTCTTGAACTGTCTCCCAATGCTCATCTATCTTTTAATCTATATCCCCAATTCACTTTAGCTAATTCTCTCCTCACTCCAATATAATTGCCTTTATTGGGTCTTATGTTTAAGATCTTACTTTGAGGTGCAAGTTTGTTATCCTCAAAGTGAATATGAAATTTCATCACAATTACCCTTCCCCAGAGGATCCTTTACTTACAAGGAGGTGTCTTCCTTATAAAAGGAAAGCCTTGTTACATATGACTGGATCTAAAATAGTCTGTTCTCTGGTTGTATCCGCAACATATCGTTCTAAGAAACTGTTTTGAAAGGATTCCATACTCTCAATTTCAAGATTACCTTTGCTGATATGATTTGCTCAATTTATGTGAAGATTAGTCACCCATAAATACTGCATTAGTCCTTGGTCCCAGTCACAAACTCCTGTCGCCTGCTAACGACTCTATTCCTCTCTTCGGCACCTTTCAGAAACTAAGACAGACTGTTCACAGCCTCATTTTATAATTGAATCAGAGTTAAGCACTGAAACTCATCTCTATGTCATCTCCAAGATAACCTATTTTTATCTCCTTAATATCATGTGACTCCTGCCCTGACTCAGTTCATCCATTGTCGAAAGAATCATCCATGCCTTTGTTACCTCTAAACATGACTTCACCAACGCACTCCTGCCTGGCCTACCTCTTTCTGTTCCTCATTAACTTGAGATCATCCAAAGCTCAGTTAACTACGTTCTACGTTGCTCCAAGCCCCATGTCCTTATCAAATGTGCTTGCTGACCTACACAGCTCCAGGTTCAACAAACACTGATTTTAAAATTTTCATTGATATTAATAATTTTATCAATATTATTTCTAATTTACAACCCTTCACTTGCACTTCCCTTTCCTTTCTTGACTTCAGATCATAAGTTATTATTCATTGCAATCTAATTGATTTCCACTGACACCTTGATTACATTGATTACCATCCATGGTGATTAACATAGCTCTCAACCATGTCCATTCCATTTCCTGGATTTCTGCTCCTACCCTTTCTTCTCCTTACTAGAACCATAAAAGATTTCTCCTGTTTTCACCTTTCATGCTCTTATTTCAACAGATCATTCATTGCACTTAGGGAACTTTCAGCATGGACACATCTTCCCTCCTTTTCCTTTCAGTATTCCAGAGGGATAATTTCCTTCATGATACACTGGTTCACTCCTCAATCACTCGCAAAACCCAATTCCTTCCCACATCAATTTCTCATACAAGTTTTCCCGCATACCTTCACACTCTCCAGGAACCTTACATCTTTCCCCAGGTGAAACAGTGACTTATCTGTCTTTCTTTCAATGTAGTGTACTGCATTATCTGCTTAGTGTGGCCTCCTCTGCACTAGGGAAACCAAATGCAGACTGGGCGACCACTTTGCTGAACATCTCCAATTAGTTCACAAGGGTAATTCTGAGCTTACTGTCATTTCAATTCCTCACCCCTCTGTCATCTTTCAGTCTCGGTCCTTGCTCCCTAAGGTGTTTCAATCAAGTTCAACACAAACTCACGTGACAACACATCACCTTTCATTCAAACACATTGTAGCTTTTTGGGCTCAACAATGAATTCAACAATTTTAGAAAACGATGCTGCTTCTCTCATTTATATGTCATCTAGATCCAACTGTTGCTCCCTTTATTTGTTCCATTACCTCCCTTTGGCCTTAAACTATCACCCCTTTTGTCATCTTTCCTGCTTTTCACATTTTTTTTACACTCCTGCTCCAAATATCCCATCTAGACTGTTCTGCACATTAACATTTATTATATCTCTAAGCATTGACTTGAAATGTTTTTCCATCCCGACATGCTGCCTGAATCATTGAGTAATTCCAGGAAATCTTGGTTTTATTACAGCATTGTGACGTGGTGTTCTCCAATTCCGAGGTCTCAGATTTTTATTCTATTCATTAATGGCTTGAATAAAAGAACTCTGTGTCCAAGTTTGCAAATGACTCAACTGACATTAGGAGGGACAGTGAATAATGCAGCTGGAATGAGGAAGATCCAATGGGAAATAAACAATGAGTAAGCAAAACTATGGCAGTTGGAGTCTTATGTATGTAGGGATCTGTTCTGGACCTTAGGCAATAAAAACAGAGTATATCCAAATAATGAGAAACTGGGAACACAAGGGAGCAAAGAAAGGGGGGCATCCAAGTACACAAACTATTTGAAACTTAGGTACCAAAAGCCATCATGGGTGGGTTGATGTACAAAGGATAGGAAATTATGTTTTGTCGACTACAACCACCACCAGATACCTTCTTGAATTATGAAACCACTTGACAACATGAAAGGTTGGTCAGGTGTGACATGTCTACACAAAGCAGGACAAATCCAATCAGCCTCAATCATTAACCAGGTGATTGAAGAGATCATTGACATTCAATAAGCTGCCATAAAATATAAAAAGGAGCAGGACCAGACCACTTTGCTTCTTGTCTGTACTCACTCGCTAATCTCATCTGTCACTCAGTTTGGGTACTGCCAGTACTTCTTAGACCCAGACCTCAATGTAACTTTGGCCCATGCATGGGCATAAGAATCGAACCCTAGAAGAGAGTGACTGCCCTTGATATAAGAACAGAATTTGGCATAGAGTAGTCCTGATAAAATGGGTTATTAAGAAAATCAAGGGGACTGCTCTCCAGAGGCCAGAGTCAGATCTTGCATGAAGGAAATTAAATCTGGCCACTGCAGGTTAATCATCTCACCTCTGAAACACTGTTCGAGAAGGTCATCTGGACAGTCTGCTAAGACCAAACTTCAGCTGCTTCATCAATGACCTTCCATCCATCATAAACTTCACTGATGATTGCACAATGTTCAGTTCCATTCATGACTCTTCAAATAATGAAGCAATCCATGCCTCCACACAGCAAGACCTGGACAACATTCTGGTATCAACTGATAAGTGGCAAGTAACATTTATGTCACACAACTGCCAGTCAATAACCATCCCCACAAGAGAGAATCTAGCAACATTTCCTTGATATTCAACAGCATCATCATTGTTGAATTCCCTATCATCAATATCTTGGGGGTCAACACTGCCAAGAAACTTAACCAGACCTACCTATAAACTGTAGTTACAGGAACAGGTCACAGATTGGGTATCCTGTGGCAAGTGATTCACTTGCTGATACCCTAAGGCCTTTCCACTATCTCCAGCACACAAGTTAGAGTGCGATGGAATACCTTCCATCTGCCTGGATGAGTTCAGGTCCAAAAACACTCAAGAAGCTCAATACCATGCAAGATAAGACTGCTCTCTTGATTGAGCCCCACTCACCAACCTAAACATTCATCCTCTTCATTATTTTCACACCACTGACGTCGTGTGTCTCATGCATGAAATTCACTAGTTACTTATCAAGACTACTCCAGAAGTACTGCTCAAATTTGTAAGCTCTACCATGAAGAAGGACAAATTCAGCAGACTCATGAGGAACATCACCATTTACAATTTCCCATTCAAGTTGCACACCATCCTCACTTGGAAATATGTTACTGTTCCTTCATTATCACTGGGCTTAAATCCTGGAACTTTCTACCTAATAACATTATCCCTCAGACTGCAACCTTTCAAGAAGTGGCTGACTTCAGTGTTCCAAAGGACAATTTTGTGGGCAATAAATGATGACCTTGCCGATAACATCCACATACTATAAAAAAATTATTTAAAAACACTACATGTAGTTTTAAGGTACTTCAAGAAAAATATGCTTGTACTGGAGAGTCAGGATAAAGTATTTCCACTGTGAGGGGTATCAAGAATAGGAGGACATAATCCTAAAATTAAAGCTAAGCCAGTGAGGAATAAAATTGAGAAGCAAATTATTATGCTATATTAGGAATCGAGGATTCTCTGTGCCAAAAGGCAGGAGATGCGGAGAAAGTTGGCACTTTCAAGGCTGAAATTGTGAGAGTCATCTTGGATAGAGAATCAAGTAATATGATGTGCCAGTGGGTAAATGGATCAGCCATGATCTAATTAAATAGCACATTAGTCTCAAGGAGCTGAAGAGCGAGCTTTTTTTGAAATTTCAGCATTGTTATTATACTTATTATCAATGATCTCTCAATTGTTAGTTTTACACTAGCTGAAAGAGAAGCACAAAACATTTCTCAGAAAATGGGATTTTAAGAAATAATTAGACATGGAAAGGATAAAGACATTGGAGTAGAGTCATGGAGTCATAGAGTATACAGCACAGTAATAGGCCCTTCGGCCCAACTTGTCTACGCTGACCTAGGTTCCTACTTGAGCTAATCCCATTTGGCTGCATTTGGCCCATATCCCTCTCAATCTTTCTTATCCATTTACCTGTCTGAATGTATTTTAAATGTTGTAATTGTACCCGCCTCTACCACTTCCTCTGGCAACCTGTTCCATATAACCATCTGTGTGAAAAGTAAGTGCAGGATTATTAGAGTGTTTCAGGCACAAGATAATGTGGCACAGAACTTCCAGCCTCTCTAGAAGTGCAGACTAAAAATTTTGCTCAACTGCATTAATATGGACTCTGAAAATATTAGTTTCGTCTCCTCAACCAGGTATCTAATGGGTATAAACCCACTGCATAAATTAACTGCCTTAAAAATGCTTTGAGTAAGACATGGGAAAAAGAAAAATCATGCTGAGGAAATGCAAGAGGAGTGCTTCTTGAAATTGTGCACTTAAGTCATCTCATAGATTTTAAAAGGGGATTTCCAGCCAAGTGTTTTTTTAAACACAGAGTGGTGGGTGCCTGGAATGCGCTGCTAGGAGTGGTAGCGGAGGCAAATACGATAGAGGCATTTAAGGGGCTCTTAGATAGGCACATGGATGTGCAGAGAATGGAGGGATATGGACCTTGTGTAGACAGAAAGGACTAGTTTAGTTAGGCATTTAGTTACCAGTTTTAATCAGTTTGTCACAACATTGTGGGCTGTTCTTGTGCTATACTGTTTTATGTTCTATGTTTTAACACAAAAAAATGAAGTGTTAGGTTGTGATTATAGCTAAAGCTATCAATATGGGTCAGTGGCTACAACGTTGAATCTTAGTAAGCAATACGTTACTTATGCAGCTTGGCTGGAAATCCAGTCGTTGCACGAGGAGGTGAATCCCTGCTTACTGACACATTGGTCTCAAGGAATTGAAGAGCTTGTTCCAGTTCCTTGAGACCAATGTGAGATATGTTTTTTTTTAGCATTTTTGCCTTTTTAAAAAAAATTCTTATTATGAATTATTTCTCAAAGAGCTCTGCTTCCACATCCTTAAAAGGTTTTGTAAGGCCTTAAGTTTATACGGCATCTGGAATTCCCAGACGTGTTTTAAATTGAACTTGACATCACATAGTCATTACCTTCCATATTATTCTAAGCCCGTGTGGCAGGAGACGGAACGGTGGAGTCATGCCCTGCCCTTTATACTTAAAATGCAGAAGTGAGAGTACAGTTGTGACCTTACATTCCCAGCATTGCCACCCTTCACCCAAGGGGGAAAATATGTAAAAACACGTCTCAAACTGGAGTTTTCCTTTGCTCCACTACCTGAAGACAATTGTCGGAACTGAACCAGAATGAAAACTCTCCTCATTCAATAATTTCTAAATTGAAATCCTTGCTAAAAGCCCAGGTTCACAGATTAAAGGATCAATTACAATACTTCCACTAAGCCAGCCTCTTCAGTAAGGCCATAGCATTATATGTTCATCAATGTTATCTGGGTTTTCTTTGTGCTTAGGCCTGTATATGTGCACGTACATAGCCTTGTGGATGATGGAGCCATGATTGCTAATTACACTGGAGGAAACCTTTGGAAAGGACATCACTTACCCTGGCACATAGATCCTGAGGCTTGGTTGAGAGGTTCTGTGGCATCTCTCGGCACCTGGTGGACAAATTCAGAATAGCCGTGGCTGCCATATGTGCTGCCTCCATGTCATGCGTGTAGTCGAAGCTGCTCTTGCTCGAGGTGCTGCTGGCACTGCTGCCTCCGCCACAGCTGACACTGCTGCTGCTGCTGCTGGGAGCATAGCTGCTCGTCGTGCTGCTGGCTGAACTGGAGTTCTTACAAAATCGCTTTGCTGTAACAACAAGCAATAAAGGGAACACATGACCACTAATTATTCTATTAACTAAACGTCAGCAACAAGATTTTGTGTTGTTTCTTTTTAACATAAATTTGGCCCTTAAATTGCATTCTGGGATTCTGGTGTAGGAACACATTACATGTTCATCTACAAAATCCTTAGTCCAGTCTCTCACTGAGAGTTTTAAACCTTACATTTTAAACGAAGATTCCCTATCAACCTGTGGAGAGTGGAAGACATCAGATAAACCTATTAGAGGTATTCAGTATTTGTTTCCAGGCATTATATCAAGGTACAGTGAGATTAAAATATTGCAAGTTTCAGCAAATTCCCTTTCAGGTTTTATAGTTTAATATGTACATCTAATTCCAAATACTTTCCTCTGTGCAATTGTTTTAGTAATTTTATAATGTGTATATTAAATATATGCTTATGGATGAATCAAGAGGGAAATATTGAAGATCGATTGAATTGTCTTAATTTACTAATGCAACACACAACATGCTGGAGGAACGCAGTGGAATAGGCAGCATCTATGGAGAGAAATGGACCATCGCCATTTCGGGTTGAGACCCTTCATTTGGACCCTTCATCCCATTTCCCTTCATAGATGCTGCTTGACCTGCTGAGTTCCTCCAGCATTTTGTGTGTTACTCCAGATTCCAGCATCTGCAGTCTCTTGTGCCTCCTCTTGACTTACTACTGCATCGATATGAATTAGGTGAGGATTAGGGTTTAAAATCTGTAGCTGTTGTTCATTGGATGCAAAAGTGCAGGGAAAACCACAAGTTTCCCAGCACAGTCTCCCCACCTAAGGACAAATATCTGCCGCCATATTGGGATGGCTGATATCCAGGCAACCCTGGTGGTTGCTTGAACCAGGCATATGTTAATGAAAGACCTGTTTCAGAGCCTATCTTGGATTGAGGGAAGCCCAATTCGGCATGTTTTCTTCAGAAGCTATAGTTTTTCAGTGGCTGAACTCATGGCCCTTTAAAAGGAGGCCATCACCAAATCAATATTTTCCATTAACATTACCTTTGTGTGCAATAAGGAGGAATGGGAGCTCCCCCCTTGCGTCTGTAACAACATTGTTGGTCTCCCAGTCCATGCTAGCTGCAAAGCCCACTTTGGTTTCCTCGTCCCACTCCTAGCAGGTTGCAATTCAGCCTCTTCCAGTGAGGCACATAGAACAGTACAGCACTGGACAGGCCATTCAGCCCATGATGTTGTGCTGATCTTGATGCCAGTTTATACTAAATGTCCTCCTCCTGTGTATCATCCATATCCCTCCATTCCCTTCATATTCAGGTGTCTATCTAAAAGCCTATTAAGCTCTCCTACTTCCACTACTACCCTTGGTAACCCATTCTAGGCACCTACCACTCTCTGCATAAAAAGCTTGCCTCTCATGTCACCTTCATACTCCCCCCCCCCCAACCTTAAAAGCATGTGCTAAAGCAAGCACCTACACTAGATTACTCTTCTTCAAGGTGGAAAGCTGATTCTGAATGCCAGGCTGCCAGCTGCAGTCTGGAGAGAATATATGACAAGACTTGAGGCCCAATTTCCGTCAAGTCTCTAGCCTCCAGTGCACACATCTACCCAGTAACCAAAAATGGTCCCACAAAAGTAAAACAGTAAACAGCTGAGCACATGTTGTGTCTTCTTACATCTTGTTTTCTTGAAAAAAAAGATAGATCAAAGGTGGTATTTTGAAAGGCCTTAAGGAAAGAAGAAATATGAAACATGCTAACTGATAAGATTTCATTCTACAGTTTTTACCTGAGGAAATAAAATCTGTCTCCAGTTAGGTAACTAGTTCAGTCTCATAAAAATGGATGTAAGCTCATACAGAAGTTAACAACTCAAATTATAATTTTCCGTGTTGACTCCAATGAAAAATGAACCAAATTTTAACATACTTATGCAATTTTGAGGCAAGGAAGATGTACTTTTGTTATTGGAATTAGTAAATTGCAACACTGAACAGATCATGGACACTAATGGCAGGAAAAGAAGGGATGAGGCAGAAAGAGAAAGGGAACGATGAGAAGGGATGGGGCAGGAATAGCGAGAATGGGGAAGGAGCAGGAAGAAAAGGAATGGGGCAACGGGAGACAGGGCAACGGGGAAGGACGGGAAGGAGAGGAAGAGGAGGGATGGGGCAGAATGAGAGAGAATAGGGCAGGATGAGATGAGAAGGCATTGGATGAGAAGGAATAGGTCAGAAAGAGAAAGAGGAAGGAAGGTAATAATAAGGGATGGGATAGGGTGGGAAGAGAAGGGATTGGAAAGAACCAGAATAGAAGGAGGACTGCAATATATATAAGACTTTGTGTCTTTAGGAACTGAGTGTAACATATAGTACAAGATTTGGTACATTGTCATATCCGATACTGACATTAGCTGAGAGCTTACTGCCTTCAGTAAGGAATATTCTATTGATAGCTGTATTTCTACAGGCAACCATTGTGTTATGGCCATTCAGGTTATGGAAATTTGTCCTTACAGAATTCACAAATCAACACCCAAAAATTTGAGATACAGAATCAAATTCACTCCCATGGAATTTATGTGAACAAAAGGTAAATACATCAACAAAAATTTCTTTTTCAACTTGTGTTTCTTGATGCATGTGCAGATGATGTGGTTTCATGCTATGCAAAATTGTGATATAGCTCGTTTCTTTGGAATGCAACCGCACTGTAACGTATTAGAATTATAGTCATACAGCAGAGAGACAGACCCTTCAGCCCACCATGTCCACATTGACTATTGTACTTATCTGTTCTAGTCCCTTTTACCCTCAGTTGGTTCATTGCCTGCCATGCCTTGATGATTCAATTGCTTATCTAGATGCTTCTTAAATGTTGTGAGAGTATCTGTCTCCATCAACACCTCAGGCTGCACATTCCAGATTCCAACTACTCTGTCTGAAAAAAATTCCCCCTCAGATCCCCTCCAAACCCCCTACCTCTCACATTATACCACATCTATCCCCTTCATCATTTTGTATCCCTGTATCAGGTTACCCCTCAGCCTCCTTCACTCCAGGGAAACTTAACCCAGTCCACCCAATCTCTCCTTATAACTGAAAAGCTCCAAGCCAGAGAACGTCCAGGTGAATCTCCTCTGAACTCTCTCCAGTGCGATCACATCCTTTCTATAGTGTGGCAACCAGAACTGCTCACAATATTCCACGTGTGGCCTTGCCAATTTTTTTTATAAAGTTGTTACATGAAAAACTTGCTCTTATATTCTATGCCATTGCTGATGAAGACAAGCACCTCGCATGCCTTCTATTACTTCTGTTGTTGGCCTTTGTAAACAGTAACATGAAGGAACCTACAGACCACAAAAAGAAGGCTGAAAAGGAATAGGAAGAGCCATGGAGAGATATAGCACAGGAACAGGCCCTTGGGTCCACTGAGGCTGCTGTGACCATCATCCATTCATTTTTACACTAATCCTGTCCTGACCTATTTAATTCTACCCACATTCCCATCAATTCCTCTCCAGATCCCCCCTCTGACCTACACACTTGGGCAACTTACTGTGGCCGATTAACCTCCATTTTTTGGGGTGTGGGGAGAAACAGGATGATGGCATTGGTAAGTGCAGAAGTGAAGAGGAAAGAAAGAAAGGAAGAAGGGCAGGTAGAGGATGGGCTAGGAAAAGAAGGGGGTTAGAAGTGATGGGAAGGGTGGGGCAGAAAGGGATGAAAAGTGTTGAAAGGATAAGGTAGGAAGAAAAAGATAGGGGAGTATGAGAATAGAAGAGATAGGGGTAAAAGAGACTGAGCAAGAAAAGAGAAAGGGTGGGAAGAAAAGGGCAGGATGAGAAACAAAGGATCAGGAAGGAGAGACATAGAATAACGATTATGAAATGGTGACACCAGAGCACACTCACCAGGCTGATGCAGAATTAGATAGAAGTTGTCTGTTCTTAAGTTATATGAAAGCTGGACCTCTAGTCTGTCTGTAAAATGGGCTGGATCACAGAAAGCGTCTGGCATTGATGATCTGTTAAAACCTACTTATGTGATGTGGCTGATAATTTTAATATCTCTACTGTGGGGATAAAATCTAAAATCACTGTGGGTGGCAAGAAGTCAGAATTGAGGAAGATTATTCAGAGATATTGCACTCGTGGTGAGAAAGGTATTTTGATAACAAAGAAGGGAGAAGCCACTTGAAGCAAACTGTGTGCTTTTTAATGAAATTGGTCAGAATTGAGTGATTGGTGGCGTGCAGAAACAAATTTGTGTTTGGCCTCTCTTGATGGTTCAGTCCAGGCAACATTTCAGAGTGTGTACTGGCAGCAGAGATGCCTGTGAGAACTGCCAGGGAAAGAAAGAGCTTTCACAGTCGGGCACAGCCCACCCACTGTCTCTGTGGGAGCAGCTCTGGACAGTCAAAAGAAGCTTGTGACAGCTCTTTGGCACCCCAAAGCCCATGAAGGTGGAGAAATGGCGGTTCCACAGTGGTTAGACAAAACTTCACATATTCCTTTTATATTGTGGCCCTCCAGTAAATCTATTAAAACTAAGATGTTTGTGGTGTAATTATTATTTTTGCATCTACTGTTTAACTTTTGGCTACAGTTTATTCTAATACAGTAGATGTGACTTGTGGCTTGTTGCACAATTTACACAGTTTAATGGAGTGTAAATCATTGTGTTATCTGAAGAGTAAAGAAACAAAAAGGACCTGTGTCAATTTAATGAGATAATTGCAGTGACAGGGTTTCTGTTTGATTGTTGGGCAATGCTGCAATAATGGATAGTGAATATATAAAACCACGCTCTACATTGTAGCAAGTCAAAACTTGTTCAAAAGAGTGGTCTCTGATGCTGAGCACGGGTGCATCTGGTGAACCCTTAACAATGCACCAGATATTACAACTCATTTTATTGTACAGAGGCCTGATTTTTTAAAAAAAACGTCATTTTTCCTTTGTTTGCTTTTTTATTGCAAAACTACATAATGCAGCTTAAAAATTAAAAATGCATTGATATTCATCTTTGTGACTGTAGTTGTGTCCATATCCCGATTGGTTGAACTGGTTTGTTGTGTTAATCTATCTTGCTTGTATACTTACCACATCTCCAGGCTGCCTTGAGATTCCCAGTCACCTGCTCTCTGGATCACGGTATGATCCAGGGTGGAATCTTCTACAAAGAGGCCGGTTCCTAGTTCATGGGTGAGACTCAGGGCAGTACAGTGGGGCACAGAGATTCCCCAGCGCAAGTGCCTGCCTGTGTGAGCTCATAGAATGGTCTTGACGATCAATGAGGCCCTGTGCCCTGGTTCACCTGCTGACGCTACTGTTTAAAGTCGATTTTATTGTCATATGCACAAGTACATGTGTGCACAGGTGCAATGAAAAACTTACTTGCAGCAGCATCACAGGCACATAGCATCATATAAGCAGCATTCACAAGAAAAACATAAATTTAAACGTAAATTATACAAAATTTTTACAAGAGAAAAACACAATTGGAACAAAAAGAAGTCCATTTTAGTGCAAAATGATCAGAGTGGTCACAGTGTTGCTAAACTGTAGTGGTGATTAGGGTTGTGCTGGCTGGTTCAAGAACCGAATGGTTGAAGGGAAGTAACTGTTCTTGAACCTGGTGGTGTGGGACTTCAGGCTTCTGTACCTCCTGCCTGATGGTAGCTGCAAAAAGACGGCATGCCCAAATGGTGGGGATCTTAGATGATAGATGTTGCCTTCTTGAGGCAGCGTCTCCTGTAGATACTACTGATGGTGGGGAGGGATGTGCCCATGATGTATTGGGCAAAGTCCACTATATGCAGCTTCTTACCTTCCTGCACATTTGAATTGCCGTACTAGACCATGATACAACCAGTCAGGATACTTTCAACAGTACATCTGTAGAAGTTTGTTAGAGTGTTCGGTGACAAGCCGAACCTCCTTAGCCTCCTAAGAAAGTAAAGATGCTGGCGCGCTTTCCTTTTGATTGCATCTATGTGCTGGGCCCAGGACAGGTTATCTGATATGTTAACGCCCAGGTATTTGAAGCTGCTGACTCTCTCCACAATTGTAATGACTCTCTCTACCACTGTACTCACTACCAGTGTAGACTGGCTGGGAATGTATTTGAGGTCAATGACAGATACCATCACTACATTGACAGATCACAGTGATACCATTACAAACCAGACTTCATTTCACACAAGGTAACCACTAGAGTGAGCTTATGGCTGGCCGGTGACTCCCATGTAAGGACCAGGGTGCAGATTGGCAGAGAGACTGAATGTGATTGAGTTTAGACTGATGTTAACAGATTTGTCAACAACAACTTGCAGCTTGTAGCAGCTTTAACAGAGCAAAACATAACAAGGGACTCAGCAGAAACTCCTATTAAAGTAATTTGGCTCCATACTCCATAAGGATTTATCAGGGAAGGTGGGTAAAAGTCAAGGGGGACTTTTAAGAAGAGTATTGAAGGGGGAAAGTGGGCTCTAGACATTTACGAAGGTAATTCCAGAGGTTGTGTGTTTGGCAACTGAAGGCATGGCTGCCAGTGGTGGAACAGCAGACAAGTACTGGGAAGGTGGATATTGGGTGGGTTGTAAGGAAGGAGGAAGAGGTAACCAATGAAAGGACTTGAATTCCAACTTGATATCCAAGCATTGAGCAAGTGGAAGCCACGATGGGTTAGCAAACACACAGTTAGAGTGTGGGCAGCAGAGTCTTGGATGACTTCAAGTTTACAGCAGTTGGAAGGTTACTGGGTGAAGCACCAAGGTTTGGTCTATTAGAACTGTGGCAGAGAATGGATGCATTCCCAGTCTGAATCAAGGGATGCACAAGAGCCCGCAGATGCTAGAATCTCGAGCAAAAAACAAGCTGGTCAAGCAGTATCTGTAGAGGGAAATGGGCAGTCGATGTTTCAGGTTGAGACCCTTCATCTGGACTGAAAAAGGTAGAGGAGAGATAGCCAGTATAAAGAGGGGAGGGGAAGGGTGAGAGTATAGGAGCTGGGACATTATGTTGTCGTTGTATAAATCAGTGGTGAGGCCACACTTGGAGTACTGTGTACAGTTTTGGTCACCCTGTTATAGGAAAGACATGGTTAAACTGGAAAGAAGGTAGAAAAGATTTACCAGGATGTTGCCAGGACTCGAGGGCCTGGATTATAGGGAGGGGTTGGCCAGACTAGGTCTTCATTCTTTGGAATGTAGGAGAATGTAGGGCGATCTAATAGAAATGTTCGAAATGATGAGAGGCATAGATAAGGTGGATGGTAACGGTCTGTTCCCTGGGTAGGGGAATCTAGAACTAAGGGGCATAGGTTTAGGGTAAGAGGGGAAAGATTTAAAAGGAACATGACAGGCAACCTTTTCATGCAGTGGATGGTGAGTACATGGAATGAGCTGTTAGAGCAAGTGATTGAGGCAGGTACAATAGTATCATTTAAGAAGCACTTGGACAGGTACATGGAAGGGCGGGACTAAGAGGGATATGGGCCGAATGCAGGAAACTGGGACTAGCTGGGTGGGCACTGTGGTTGGCATGGACTGGTTGGGCCGAAGGGCCTGTATCTGTGCTGTATTGCTCTATGACTCCATGACATGCACAAACATTCCAAATCTCATGTAACTTGTTAGCAAATAAACATAATGTCAAAATCAGAAACATATATACACAAAAATATTTAAACTGACTTAAATCAGAGGTTCCACTTACCTTTCTTGCATGACCAATTTCTCCCATTCATTGCAATGGGCCCACGGTACTTGAGCCAGGTTCAGTGGATGGATTTTGCATCTGTGGATGTTGTTGCTGCCCCTTTGGAGGAGTCCACCATGAGGAGTCCACCAGTCAGGTGTGTATCCTGCAACTAGCTCTCTGCTGAGCAGAAAGCTGCTCTACAACTGCTGCTCAGGACTAACCCATTACAGACATATCTGCAGGTGGATCTCAGCAAAAGGTTAGTCCTGAAGAGCTGCGGCCACAAATTATAGTGAATAATGTATGGTTAGGTGGCTGCAGTGTTTGCAGTTCCCTGCATCTGCAGTACCTTGGTAACCATGTCCCAGTAGTACACTTATTCCTCATGCCCTATAATGTCTTATACGAAGATTTGAGGCAGAGTTTCAATGTTCAATAATCTAATCTACTGCCAGCAAAAGTCACCTTTTTGCTATGCAAGCCATTATGAAAAATCTCTGTCAGAAAAGCATAGTTTTCAATGTTTCAAACAGCCACATTATGGGCAATCTGATCTATTAAGCCCACAGTTCCACACACAGCCTATTCAGAGCAGAGAGATAAAAATGAGAACCAGTGAAGGTACACACTCATTGACATTCCCAACCAGGCAGGAAGATTGAATCAGTGTGTCACTGAAGGAGGCAGCTTTCTTTTTTGACGGGCACATTCTTTCAGAAAAGAATTGAGCAAACTTCATCATTTATTCCTAGAGGCGGCAATATACCCAAGTCCATTTTTATTTTTTTGCTTTCATTCCTGCTATTCTGAATTTTCATCTTTAGGATCGATTTTTGTTCCTTACGCGTATCGACTTATTCTTTTACCTTGTTTTTAATAAGTTTCAGATGAAAAGACACAACTATGTTCGTTTTGAAGAAAGAAAAGGGTGTTCCGCAATGGAACTTCCTCCAGGACTTTTTTCTCCTTTGCAAAGAAGGCAGTACTGTGTCATACAAGTTCAGAGCTTGAGGTCAACTGCTACACATCATGCAAATCAGGTGGACGGAATATTTTTGATGGTGCCTTGGCAAATTTCTCAACAGCAATCAAGTGAGGTGTCAGCCAAGTAAATGCCACCAGCCCCACTGCCAGGTTGAAATTTAACAACTATTCATATTGCTCTTGCTCTTGCTTTACCTTATTTTTCTCTCAGTAATGCTGATCCTTCCCTTCCTGGCATCCTATGCCTCTTCTGGAATGGAACAGGACATTTCCTGGATTGGAGCACTTCAGTTATCAGGAGAGAATGGATAGGTTGGGTCTGTTCTACCTGGAGTGAAGGAGGCTAAGAGGTGACATGATGGAGGCACATAAAATTGTGAGAGGCATAGACAGGGTAGGTAGCAAGTGTCTGCTTCCCATGGTAGGGGTGTCTAAAGCTAGAGAGTGTTGGTTTAAGGTGCAAGGAAGAAGGTTTAAAGGGGATCTGAGGAGTAACTTTTTCACACAAAGAGTAGTTGGTATCTGGAATGAACTACCAGATGAGATGGTGGTGGCAGGAACAGTAACAACATTTATGAAGCATCTTAACATGTACCTGAGTGAGTAATACATCGAGGAATATGGAATTAATGGAGGCAAGTAGGATTAGTATAGATAGGTGTGACGGTTGACACAGATGTGGTGAACCAAAGGGCCTGTTTCTCTGCTGTGCAATTTCAAATGCTGTGACTATTTCACTAAGCTACCTCTGCTTGAATGTGCATAATCCAAATATGCCTCACATTGAATTGCCCCTCTTGCTCCTAGGACTCATTCCCCCATCTTGCAAGAACACAGCCTCTTGGGATCTGCAAATGCTGTCTGAAAGATCAATCTTTAATTGCAACCATTCTTCCTCCTTCCTTCTTCTTGTAATAATTAACTCTTCCTCACACACGCAATAGGGCAGTCTGGTTACAGAGCTCTCAATCACCTGCCCTTGCCATTGCATGCTAACCTTTGCTGCTCTCTCCTCCTCCTGGACCTATCAGAAGCCTTACGTCACCAGGAGGAAGAGAGCCTTTCTGAAGACGCACCCTCACCCTGTCAAGTGTTGAACTTCGGACCACAAATAGAGGTTAAGGAACCTGCACTGCGTGTTTCACTGAGCACAGTTCAGCAGGACCAAGTGCAGGTAGAAATGGTGAGTCAGAGACCATCTACCTATCTAACTCCATCTACAAGTTTGCAGGTGATACTACCGTTGTAGACCGTATCTCAAACAGTGATGAATCGGAGTACAGGAAGGAGATAGAGAGCTTAGTGGAATGGTGTCATGACCACAACATTTCCCTCAATGTCAACAAAACAAAAGAGCTGGTCATTGACTTCAGGAAAGGGGATGGTGTACATACACCTGTCTACATCAATGGTGCTGAGGTCGAGAGGGTTGACAGCTTCAAGTTCCTGGGAGTGGACATCACCAACAACCTGTCCTGGACAAACCACGTGGATGCCATGGCCAAGAAAGCTCACCAGCGCCTCTACTTCCTCAGGAGGCTAAAGAAATTTGGTTTGTCCCCTTTGACTCTCACCAACTTTTACCGATGCACCATAGAAAGCATCCTATCAGGATGTATCATGGCTTGGTATGGCAACTGCTCTGCCCAAGATCGCAAGAAGCTGCAGAGGGTTGTGGACACAGCCCAGCGCATCACGGACACCAGTCTCCCCCCTTTGGAGTCTGTCTTTACCTCTCGTTGTCTTGGTGAAGCAGCCAGCATAATCAAAGACCCCACCCACCCGGGACATTCTCTCTTCTCTCCTCTTCCATCGGGTAGAAGATACAGGAGCCTGAGAGCACGTACCACCAGACTTAAGGACAGCTTCTACCCCACAGTGATAAGACTATTGAACAGTTCCCTTATACAATGAGATGGACTATGACCTATGACCTCATGACCTCACGATCTGCCTTGTTGTGACCTTGCACCTTATTGCACTGCACTTTCTCTGTAGCTGTGATACTTTACTCTGTACTGTTATTGTTTTTTTTACCTGTACTACATCAATGCACTCTGTACTAACTCGATGTAACTGCACTGTGTAATGAATTGACCTGTAAGATCGGTTTGTAAGACAAGTTTTTCACTGGACCTCGGTACAAGTGACAATAATAAACCAATATCAATACCAATCTTGTTCGAAGGGAAGCTGAGAACTGAGCTCAGAACCTCATCCTCCCCTCTGTCAGTCTTAGTGAGCTAAGGTAACGTGGGCAGCAATTCTTCCATGGGAGAACAGCAGATGATGCTTAGCATCTGAAAGCTAACTGCAAAATGAAAGTTGATTGGAGTAAGGTCATGGCCTCTTCAACCTGAAGGTAATTGGGTTTGAGCCCTGCCTGCTTCCTCTACCACACTTCCTCCTTCCTACTAGATCACTCTCCTCTTAGATATCTAAATCAGACAGAAGCATGAAAAAAACACATTTGTCAGCTGATGGAATTGTAGTAGCATTATTTTAAAAAGATACTACCGTTTGCATGACGGAAAGTGCAATCGATACCATGACATTAATTGTGCTTAGAATTGTCTTCCTCCATTTTCTACACACTGTTGTTCTTACTCCTTCTGTTGCAGCCATCATCATTAAAATGTCAAGTAAGGCAATTTGTTGCCTTGTCCTCCTCTCTTCTGTGTATCAGTAAGCAGCCAACAGTATTATCTAGAATCATTAGAGAACTGCAAACCAAAAGATGGCTAATCCTAATCGCATTTATAATTGTCAGAGAAGTTCCATGCTCTAAAGTCACAGAGAGTTCTTGTTTTTTTTTCCCAGTGTATAATGCATTCAGCAATGGTCAGCATTTAACCCACTGACTCAAGACCTGAATAAGCAGTCTACTGAAAAGAGGCAAGCTGAATTTATATTCTTTGAAGTGGTTCATTCACTGGGTATAATTTGAATAGACCAAGTAAAGCAGAAATTCGATTGACCTTAAGACTCCTGACAGCAGAAGATCAGGAGCAGACTTCATTCCTCACCAACATTTGAAAGTGGATGCACTTCCTGAATTTTAAGGTTCCTGAAGCAGAAATAATGGAGATAATATTGAGACCTATCATGCACGTAGTTTAAATGAACTAGGTGTGCGCAGTACAATCACCAGAAGCTATCACTGTCACAGTTCCTTTCTCAGTCACTGAAATTGACATTATGTCAGAAAGGTAAATCTTGAAGGATTTGAGATGATCCATGGTTGCCTCAATGGTTGACACTGTGACTAAATGACATGTCTTGGACCTCCCTCAGCTACTCAAATGTCTTTATTTGATCAAGAGGTCTTAACATTTCAAAACATTTAAAAGACCAAGTAGTTAGTCTAGATTTGTTGAACAACAATGAAGATTTTCTGATTTGTTGGAAGCAGTGGCATTACTACTTTGGATTTCTGATCAGTTCAGTCTGTGATGCTTTGTTTAGCAACAAGGATAGAGCCATTCATCTAACAGAAAATTCATTTTCTCCCTCTGCAGATGCTGTCTGATCTGCTGAGTAATTTTAGCAGTTACTGTTTATTTTTCAGTCATTAGAGTTGTTGTTGTCCATTTGGAAATATTTTAAAATTATCTGATTAAAAAAGAAAGAAAATGATTATAAAGAAAATTGGATCAAATATTTTTATTCAGTTGGGGTCTGCTATAATCAGAGAGCTAACATTACTGTACACACTGGCCATCTCCAGGAACAATAGATATGAATTCTTCACATTTAACAGTTTCAAATATAAAACTGCATGAGACTTTATTAAGAATAAATTTGCTTGTAAACCTATAGATCATCATATTTTATTTATGTTCAGTACGATAACCAGATTTACATTATATAGGTGAGACCTGGGGCAGGTCAGTTATAACTGCATTGGATAGTGGGCAAGCTTTAGGGGCTTTGTGGCCAACTCTTGCATCTATTTTCTTATGTTCTGTTGTGCTTAATATTCAGAAGGAGCAATTCACATGAATAACTTCGTCTTTCTTCCTTTTCTCTCAAAATTTACTGACATTTCAAACAAAAACTTGGTCTCACTTAATTATTATGTATCTATCTAGAGTTCCCTCCCACTCTTTCAATTCTGATAGAAAAGTAAAAAAAATTGCAGATGTTGGAAATCTGAAATAAACACAAACAATGCTGGAAACAGTCAGTCAGGCAGCATCTGTGGAAAGAGAAATAGAGTTAATAGTTCAGGTCAGAGGTTCTGTTGAAGTATCTTTGATCTGAAATGTCAGCTCTGTCTTTCTTTCTACAGATGCAGTGTGACCTTTCTTTCCTGATGCCTT
This sequence comes from Pristis pectinata, assembly GCF_009764475.1. Taxonomy (NCBI): domain Eukaryota; kingdom Metazoa; phylum Chordata; class Chondrichthyes; order Rhinopristiformes; family Pristidae; genus Pristis; species Pristis pectinata. Next base: position 76,261,710 of record NC_067414.1, on the reverse strand, counting down.
GATTTATTGAGTCTCTGCTCTTCATCTCTGCTTCTGAAAAGAAAATTATCTATTCAAGCAATTGGGAAACCTTTCAGAGATAAAATAAGTAAATATTTACTTTTTCATTGAGATCACTTATGATTCGCTTGCAAATAGTTTGAAAGATTAAACATCAAAGGCAGAAATTAGAATTAGTAACATATCTGCATTTCATATATTTGATTCACCTCTTGAATGCCATGGATTTCCAATAGACAAGCACTGGCAATGAAGGACTTGATTTATTCTACTAGAATTCAAATTTTCAGTAACAACAGGATGAATAGTGGAGACAATTCCTCTTGGCTTCGAGGGGCTGACAAATGATTAATTTTCATATCCTCTATTCTGACATTGGCTGGAAGTGAAATCCTCTGGAAACTGTCAAAATAATGTGCCCTAAGCTCAATGACCAACAATGCAGTCATCAGTTCGATTTAATTTAAGGCTCTTGTTATTATCTCAACCTATAGTACCGTCATTATAAGTATCATTTTTGACAAAGGTAATCTAGAAATGCTGTAGGTATGCTTCCGTAAATTAGCTTCCTCCCTTCCTCTTTAGTAGTATATTCAAATGTTAGCTGGTTGCTTACAGTTTATCATTATGTGGAATAGACTTTCTTTTGCTTTAGTTTTTTAATTATCTGCACAATACGTTCCTTATAAAAGGTTAACAGAATACACATACAAACTTTTCTGATGGTGATAATTGTTACACTTTTGTGGTCTTCCATACCTATTGAACATAAATCTATCCTTCCAGAGTGTATAAAGTACACGTCTCACTAAGTGGGAAATAGAGGACAAGGAAGAATCTTAGAAAAAACTCGAAGTATCTATCATTGTATACTTCCTGGTCCATGAAGAGCAGAAAGAATGTAATAAGAGGAAGTGACAACACAGGGGAGATAGCAAGAATGGAGATATTTTTTGGCTCTTGGATTTGATTATTGGTATATATGCTTGGACATGTAAGATCAGAAAATTGATGCAATTTGTTATTTCACAGTGGAAGGGGAATGGGAAGGCTAAGACCAAGAAATTCCTTTACTGACTTAAAGAACCAAGGATCTCCGATGTCTGAGGAGCAGCTGGGTCCTAGCTGTCATGAAGGATAGAGAGGACAGGAGGTTGGGGGAAGGTGGGGAGAATTAGCAGGTGAGGGGTGGTTAGGTGAGTATTGACTGGTGGGTGAGGGAAGCCTTTGATCGCTGGTTTTGTGGGGTTGGGAGATCAATGAATGCAGAGTCTGTGGGGTGGTGGGTTTCTGTTGATCCATGGATGGGAATTTGGTTGGGCAAGGGCCATAAGCTTGATTGGCAGTGGAGACAATAATGCTGGCAGGAAGTGAGCTCAAGGCTCACAGGAGCTCTGGTACGCCAGATCTTTTTCAAACTGCGTGGAAATGAGCCTCACAGGACCATTGAAAGCCTTTGGATGGTGCGCACTACTTCAACACTGGACCACTTGGGCTGAAGGGCCTGTTTCCATGCTGAATGACTGTGACTGTGAACACAATGAAAATCCCAGAAAAAGGCATGCATTGTCCATCAATGGATGAAACCAAGGAAACTGTAAGGAAAACTAAGAAGTTTGTGATCTCCATTGTAAATCCCCAGTTTTCATTCACATTTTACTTTTCACAAAAACTGGATTGATGAGAGTATAAACAATGTGCCCATACATGATTTAATATCTGAGCAGTAATAATTTAAGTGATGCAAGTTTCTTGCTTTCTGAGGAGCATCCCTCTAAAAAGTAGATAACCATTTTTGGTTTTTTTTCAGTCTCAATTACACACTTATTCATCTATTAATCCTCAAAAATCTGCTTTATAACTTATTACATATAACAGCACCTCTCCTTATATTGTTAAAGCAGCAGACCAATCAACTGAAACAGTAAATAGGCAAAACAAAATCATAAGGGCCTCTATAGATTGTGCAAACAAGCAAAGTTATGGCTTTCTGCCTGTTGAAAGCTCACGTTTATGCTTGGTTGTCCAGGCTTCAGACGATAGCACTGCAGCCTTTTCCACCAGTACATATGAAGGCAAATAAATATGATTGCTTGATTTCAGCACAGAGGAAATGGACATTTTATTTTGATTATTTTCTGTGTGTCAAGTAATTTAATAAATGTGGAATTAAACCAAAAGCTGACCTCTGTAGCGGTGACTATAAAACTACTGGATGCTGTAAAAACCCACCAAGGTTCACTAATGTCTTGCAAGGAAGAAAAAAAAAGTGTGGCCTGTATCCGACAGTAGATGCACCAATGTGGTTGACTCTTAACTTCTTTCTGGGGAAATTAGGGATGCAAAATAATTGCCAACAATGTTCACATTCTGACAATGAATAAGAAAGAAAAAGTAAAACTGTTTACACAGCCTGTTCTGCAGTACAGAGACACAGCACACTTACCTAAGAACAAATAATAGAAGTTTAAGTTATTGAGAATCAGGATTTAGGGCTCCCAAATTTAACAAAAGCAGCAGTTATAGGATTAACACTAGGCACAACATAGCAGCAATCTACTAAAGAATCTCAGCACAATTGACAGGTCGATTTGTCGTAGTCTCTTCACTTAACCATTTGTAAACAAGTGTCTTGGAATATTTTGGATCTGATGAGTTTACATGTTAATTGGACATCACTGATCACACAGCACATCTATTCCAAAGATGTTTTACTTTTCCTTAAAGAATCGAGTCCAAGGTCTACATGCCCTAGAGAGACAACAAATGCCATAAGTGCCAGCCAGTCAATATAAGCAGCACACCTGTCCATTAAATCTCCACTGACATTCCTTACACTGGACACACCACAGAAAATGCAAGATAGATTCAATGTCATATAAAACTATTTACTTTTTTTTACTAAAACATTATTTTCCTCAAATTATTCCAGGTGTCATGATAGCAGTGATATCCATCAAATGACAATATCAGTTAACCTTGACTCTCCCTACTAGGGAATGCTTTGCTGACACTGCAGGGTGATTACAGTTAGCTGAGCTAAAAAAGAAGTACCCTCTTGTTTCTTCATACTTATCTCACAGTAAAAGCTAACATTAGTTGCTGTTTGCATCGATATGAATCAAACGTACAGCACAGAAACACCCATTTGGTCCAACTATTCCAAATTTCTATTGATGCTCTTCTTGATCCATCTATTGATTTCTCTCTCATATGTTCTTTTAGCTCCCAAATTATTCATCTCAAACACATCCTGTGGTAGCAAGTTCCACATTCCCATCACTCACCAGGTAAAAGTTTTCTGAATTCTCCATTTAATTTCTTAGTAACTGTCTGATATATTTGATCACTAACTTTGTTTGACCCCAGAAATGGAAGCTCTCGTTCTATGACTAGCCCATAAACTTTTCACCATTTTAAAGTTGTCCATCAGACAAACTATGGGAAAGAATTTTGCAGAATCTTTGTTTTAAATGGGCAACCTCTTATTTTTAAACAATGATCTCTGGTTCTAGCTTCTACCATAAGGGAAAGATAGGTAGCCTAGTGGTTAGCATAACACTATTACAGAGCCAGTGACCTGATTTCAATTCCGGCCACTGTCTGTAATGAGTTTGTACGTTCTCCCCGGGTCTGTGTGAGTTTCCTCCTGGTGTTCCGCTTTCCTCTCACATTCCGAAGACGTACGGGTTATAAAGTTGTGGGCATGTTATGTTGGTGCTGGAAGTGTGGCGACACTGGTGGGCTGCCCCCAGAACACTCTACACAAAAGATGTATTTCACTATGTGTTTTGATATACAGGTAACTAATGAAGATATCTTATCTTATCCTCTCCATATTCACCCACTCTGGTCCTTATCTGCTCCAATCTAACTTGTCCGTCTAATTTGTTCATTTTTTTCTCATAAGACAAGATGCCCATTCCACATATTAGTCTAGTAAAACTTCTCTGAACTGCAACCAATGCATTAACATCTTTCCTTAGTTAAGGACATCAATACTGTGCACAGACTCCACAACTGAGGAGAAGTGCTCGGGATAGTATTAACAACTGGGGCTACACATCAGGAGCATGCAGAAGGCTTGCTTAAGCAGTGGAAAGAGTATCACCTCACAAACTACCCACCCGCCCATCCTGTCATCCACCTCCTACCCATCTGTAGAAGAGTCTGCACTTGCCACATCAGCCTCATTAGCCATCTCAGAACTAATCAAACCAGAGTGGAAGCAAGTCATCCTTGATCCCAAAGGTCCATCAAAGAAGAGTAAGATATTTCTGAAGTATGACCTCCCTGCGTTTGCATTCAATTCCCCTTGAAATAAACAATAACATTCTTGTGAGCTTTCCTAATTATTTGCTGAACCTGCAAACCAACCTCTTATGAACTGTAGACTTGGACACCCAGATCTCTCTGCCTCTCAGAGCTCTGCAATCTCTCAACATAAGGAAAATACTCTTTTTTTTCCCTGCCAAAATGGTCAATTTCACATTCTTCACATTGTACTCCATTTGCCAGATCATTGTCAATTCATTTGACCTATCTATATCACTTTTATAGCATCCTTGTGTCCTCTTCATAACTTACCTTCCTACCTAACTTTACGTTGTCAAGCAAATTTAGCAAAAATACCTTCAGTGCTTTCATCCAAGTCATTTACATAAATTGTAAAAGTTTGGGATATCGGCACCCATCACTGTGGTACACCACTCCTTACATGTTGCCTATCAGAAAAAGATCCATTTATGACAACCTTCTATCCATGCCAATGTGTTACTTCCTATTCCATCAGCTTTTATTTGCCTCAACAGTCAATGATGCAGCAACATGTCAAGGGTCTTGTAGAAAGGTCAGTACGTTCACCGGTTCCCCTCTATCCACAGCATCTTCAACAAATTGCAATAAATTGGTCAAACATGATTTCTCTTTCACAAAACCATGTCGATTTTGCCCGGTTACCTTGATTTTTTTTTCTAAATGCCCTGCTACGAAGTCTTTAATAATAGCTTCTGACATATTCCCTATGCTAGATGTCAAGCTAAGTGGCCTGCAGCATCTCATTTTCTGTTTCCCTCCTTTTTTTAAAGGAAAAAGGAGGGAAAGCATTACATTTGCTAATTCAAAAACTTAGATATTTAATTGCAATATATTGCAAAATATAAATTGTGAAGGTCTCTGCTCCCAGCACTGAATCTACTGAGACCACTCTTTCTGCTTTTATCCTCTCTTTTGACAGTTAACTATGACCACGACTTTTTGCTTTCCCTCTTGAACCTGACAAGTCATCCATTAAAATATTTAATTCCCAGGATATGCATTCTCGAACCTATTCATTAATCTATTATGAGGTAACTTTATAAAGAATTTTTTTGGAAATCTAGACATACAGTATTATATATTCTGTGTTTTCGCTTCAAAGAATGTAACAAAGTTAGTCAAGCAAGTCATTCCCTTTTGAAATCCTTCCTAAATATTCATTAACTTATTTTCATTTTCTAGAGAAAGGTATATTGCCAGATAGCTGGCACATGGCTAGCATGTTTTTTTTAAAGTGAGGTCGAACATGTACAGGGAACTTCAGATCAATTAGCTTAACAGCTGTAGCAGGGAAAAGAAGATTCCTAACAAAGGAGAAAATGGGGGAAAAAAAATTGGTAACACAGACACGAGATTCTGCAGATGCTGGAGTCTGGAGCACTACACACAAAATGCTGTAGGAACTCGGCAGGTCAGGCAGCATCTATGGAGAGAAATAAACAGTCGATGTTTTGGGTTGAGACCCTTTATCAGGACTGGAAAGGAAGAGGGCAGAAGCCAGAATAAAAAGTTAGGGGGGGGGGGGGGAGGAGCACAAGCTGGCAGGTGATAGGTGAGTCTAAGTGACAGGGGGGGTAGGTAGGTGGGTGGGGGAGGGGGGATGAAAGGAAATGATGTAAAAAGCTTGGAGGCGATAGGTGGAAGAGGCAAAGGCCAAGAAGAAGGAATCTGGTAGGCCATGGAATAAAGGAAAGTAGGTGGGGAATAGGAGGGAAACCATGAGGGTGGGGGAGGGGAAAGAGAAGGGGTGTGGGAGCAACAGGAATGAAGGAGAACAAAGGGGGGGAAGGGGAGAAAAAGAGGGGGGAAACACAGCGGGGAGGGGGTACTGGAAGTTATAGAAACCGATGTTAATGCCGTCAGGTTGGAGACTACCAAGGCGGAATATGAGGTGTTGCTCCTCCAACCTGTGTCTGGCCTCAATGTGGCAGTAGAGGAAGCGATATGTCGGTATGGGAATGGGAAGTGGAATTAAAGTGGCTGGCCACTGGGAGATCCTGGATGTTGCGGTGGACGGAGCAAAGGTGCACGGCGAAGTGGTCGCCCAATCTACGTCAGGTCTCACCGATGTAGAGGAGGCTGCACCAGGAGCACCGGATGCAATAAATGACACCCTCGGATCCACAGGTGAAGCGCTGCCTCACCTGGAAGGACTGTCTGGGCCCCTGAATGGTGGTGAGGGAGGAGGTATAGGTGTAACTCTTTGTATGGTTGCAGGGATAAGTGCTGGGAGTTATTAAGTAAATTGGAGTATTAGTAAATTGGCAAAATGGTTTATTATTGTCACATGTACCAAGGTACAGTGAAAAACTTTGTTTGGCAGCCATCCATATAGATTATTTCATCTCATCAGTACATTAAGGTAGTACAAGAGAAAAGCAATAACAGAATGCAGAATAAAGTTTTATGGTTACAGAGAAAGTGCAGTGCAGGTAGACAATAACGTGCAAGGCCATGACGAGGTAGATTGTGAGGTCAGGAGTCCATCTTATCGTACTAGGGGACCGTTCAATAGTCTTATAAAAGCAGGAGGGAAGCTGTCCTTGAGACTGGTGGTACATGCTTTCAGGTTTTTGTATCTTCTACCTGATGGGAGAGGGGAGAAGAGAGAATGTCTGGGGTGGGTGGGGTCTTTGATTACATTGGCTGCTTTCCTGAGTCAGCTCACTGGCAATACACCTCTCTCTAACAAATGATCATAAACATTATATTTGTCAAAGAGTGCCTCTGCTGTACACTTTTTAAAAATCCTACCTTAATGCAGCTACATGTACCCGACAATTTATCCTCTGAGTTTGATTAGTTTATTTAATCTAAATGCAGTTTTACCATTTCTGATTTTATCCGCTGATGTTATGACCATTTACTCTGGTTCCCTGGAAAACACTAAAGCAATGCAATTGTTTAATATTTCTATCATTTCTCTATCGCTGCAGGGATGTTATGTTGCCCATCACTCGAGGCAATCCTGCTCATTCCATATTATCTATGTGCCTGAAAAATGTTTGAAGTTTTTAGCATCATTTTCCTTGATAACTTGATAGCTTCTCTTCGCCTTCCTAACTGGCTCCCCTAATCTCATCTTCTCTGCTCCTGTCTGTCTACTTACAGTATACTGCTTACCTTGTCCTCAGTTTTCTCCTTGGGTCTTTATCCATCCATGGTATTCCACTGGTGTTTAATTTTCTCCCATTTTTCAGTAAACTGCATTCTTCCTGGACTCTTTCAAAATTAGTTTGAAATGTTTCTTATTGCTTTTCTACACCAATGTTTCACAACATTGGTATCCCTTTTATTTTCCCAGGTTCTGTTCTAAGACCTCAAAGATGATTTTTTTCCCCAGTCTTTCACCCAAGCCTTGGTCCATCCAATCAAGTTTTCTCAATTATTATCATAAACAATACAGTGTTATAAAAGCTGTTGCTTCAGTCTTCCCCTAATTTTATTCCTTGGGTTCATTCCCCACTAGCACATCTTTCTTTTTGGGCTGTTTATATATTGGGTTAGAAAGGAACCCTATACAAATTGTCAGAATCCTTTCTGAACATGGACAGGCCATTCAGTATCCTCTCCAATAGCTTCCCTACCACTGACGTGAGGCTCACTGGCCTATAATTACCTGGATTATCCCTATTTCCCTTTTTGAACAAAGGAACAACATTTGCTGCTCTTCAATCTCTTCAGTTTGCTACTCTTCGCTTGTCTTATGAGGATAGGTTGAGCGAGCTAGGGCTTTTCTCTTTGGAGCAAAGGAGGATGAGAGGTGACTTGATAGAGGTGTACAAGATGACAAGAGGCATAGATCGATTGGACAGACAGAGGCTTTTTTCCAGGATGCAAATGGTTAACATGAGGGGGCATCATTTTAAGGTGATTGGAGCAAGGTATAAGGGGGGATGTCAGAGGTAAGTTTTTACACAGAGAGTGGTGGGTGCATGGAATGCACTGCTGGCAGAGGTGATGGAGGCAGATACATTAGGGACATTTAAGAGGCTCTTAGATAGCCACATGAATGATATAAAAATGGAAGGCTATGTGGGAGGGAAGAGTTAGATATATCTTAGAGCAGGATAAAATGTTGGCACAACATTGTAGGCCGAAGGGCCTGTACTGTGCTGTAATGTTCTATTTTCTATGATTCTGTTCTCTGGGACCTCGCCTGTTGCTAGTGAGGACACTAAGGTCCTTGTCAGAACCCCAGCAATATCCTCATCTGCTTCTTTCAATATAAGATAAGATTTCTTTATTAGTCATATGTACATCAAAACACACAGTGAAATGCATCTTTGAGTAGAATGTTCTGGGGGCAGCCCACAAGCGTCACCACACTTCCAGTGCCAACATAGCATGCCCACAACTTCCTAACCCATACGTCTTTGGAATGTGGGAGGAAACCGGAGAACCTGGAGGAAACCCAAGCAGTACAAACCCACGCCCGGGAGAACGTACAAACTCCGGACAGCAGCCAGAATTGAACCAGGGTCACTGGCACTGTATAGCATTATGCTAACTGTTACACTACCATGACTGCCCCCTACACTACCGTGCCATATATTCTGGCATATATGCCATCAGGCCCTGGAGACTTATCAACCTTACTGATTTTCAGAAGACCCAACACTACCTCCTCCTTAATCTCAAAAATGTCCCAGCACATTAGCATGACCCACTCTGCTTTCACTATCCTCCAAATCCTTCTCCTCAGTAAATACTGACACAAAGTACTCATGAAGTACCCCAGCCACTTGCTCTGATTCTAAACACAAATTCCCTCCTTTATCTTTGAGTTGACCAACCGTCTCCTTAGCTCTCCTCTTTTTCTTAATAGAAGTACAATTCTGCTCATTTCTTACCCAACCTTTTCTGGCATGTTAACTTAAAGAAACTGATTTTGTTTCCTCTCAACATCTTATTGCCACCATTTCCCTACTTTATTTGAGACACTGAAGTAGAAATGCCTCTTGGTTGCATGCTCTTAATTACAATAAAGTTGCTTCTCGGCATTGTTCTCTGCTTCTGAAATTCAGTTCAATGGATTTAAAGGAAATTAATTCTGGAAGCAAAGTAGAATGGACAGCTGGCTCTGGTCTGTTTAGCATGTTACCAAGGACAAATTTCCACCCTTACAGCTTGTGCCATGTTGTATTGACAATTTAGTTTATTTCACCTTACCTTTTAACCTTTTAACTCCTGTTCAATAAGTCTCTACGCTCCTTGGCTATGTACATGTCCTCCCTTTGTTTAGATTGCCAGTGCTCTCCTTTTCTGCTTTGTTCAATTTGGGCTTTGACTCATATCTTAAAGGTCCTGTCCAGCAGTTTTTGTCCAAAAAAATTACTTCTGAACCAATTTTTAAAATTTGTCCGGCACTTCAGCCCTCCTTTTCAGAATTTACAAATTTACTTGTATTGGAGCAAAATCCAGAAGCTGTAGAGGAAAACCTGTTTCATCAACTTATTTTGTACATGATTTGCTTGGATAATAAGGCTATCCTTGGCAGTCACTGATAAAATAACTCTCAATCACTGTCCCTTCATGTCTGTGTTCACTTGCTCTGTTCTTATATATTCCCTCTTAATTTATTTTGATGTACGCCAATATTTCTTTCTTTCTTTGAGTATGCCACAAGTTTCTTGTCCTCGAAATTCAATTCCTCCTGAATGGAAGCACTAAGTCTGTGCTGGATGTTTAACCTGCACTTATTCATACTAGTATAGCTGTGATGGGATTGTGAAAATATCTATATGCTTTTTCAGCCTACAATTCCTTCTTTCCTTTGTTAATGAGCAGTTCAATGAGCGGTTCTTAATGATTTGTAGCTCATTAATGTGCTCCTGACGTGTGTTAATTGACATCAAGGCCCCAGCCCTTCAAGTCTCATCTCTGCTAATCCGGGAAACAGCTGGAAGTGGAAGTGATGCTCTAATTTAAGCTCTGATGGTTACAGGGGAGAAAACATAAGGTAAAGAGTGTGCACTCCACTTCTGAGATATGGACATTCATTCTCTTGTGGAGGAACAATGTCCTTTAAATCTGGGAAGTTAGGAGAATTCACAGATCACAGATCTACCTCTGAGGATGTCAGGATGAATTAGGTACACAACTTTCAGGAGGACAGTCTCATAATGGTGAATGTTTCACGTATTCACAATGTCTGCTGGTCACTTCTAATTGTGGCATGCATGGAATACTTACCTACAACAATACAAAGCTCTTTTTGTCTTTATCACTGCAGAATTTTCATATTTCCATGCAACATAGGAGGCCATTTGACCCATTGGTTCACAGAGCAATCTCATTCTCCCACCAATTTTCCCTGAAATCTATTCTCTCCGCATTCACATCAAATCCCGTCCTGTGCTTTGGTGAAAGCAGAAACCTGCTCCACCAGCTGCTGCTCTGTGGGACTGTCGAGGGTCCCTGGCACCGAGATGCGTGTCACTTGCAGAAAGACCCCAGAAAATTATGGAGGAGGTAAGAACTTAATATCCCCTAGCTCCATGCAATTCTACCATCTCCTTATACTAGGATGGATGGTGGAATTGAAAGGAGCCAGGGAATGAATTCCTGTCCTCCAGATGATACTTTCTATTCCAGGGCTTCTGAAATGTCCTCCTTTCCAGGAAATATGGCTTCCCCTCAGCTATAGATGATGCAGCCCTCACTCACCTTTCCTCCATTTCCTGGACGCCTTCCCTCACCACTCCCCCTTCCCACCCAGACAAAACAGAGATAGAGTTCCCTTGGTCCTCACCCTTCACCCTGCTGGCCTTCACATCCAATATATCATTCTTTGTTATTTCCACCAGCTGCAACAGGATCCCACCATCAGCCACATCTTCCCCTCCCCTCCCCACCCCTTTCTGCTTTCCACAGAAACCGACTCTCTGCATGATTCCCTGGTCCACTCATCCCTTCCCACCCACCCATCCTCAATTCACTGGCACTTTTCCCATTAACTGTAGGAGATGAAACACCCATCCTTACACCTCCAGCCTCACCACCATCCAGGGATCTAAACAGCCCTTCCAGGTGAAGGAGTGATTCATGTGCACCTCCTCCAACCTCGCCTACTGCATTTGGTGCGCTTGACGTGGTCTCCTCTACATCAGAGAGTCCAAGTGTGGACTAGGTGACCATTTTGTGGAGTACCTGTGCTTTGTCCACAACAGCCAACTTGAACTTCCGTTTTCATGTAATTTCAACTCCCCTCACCATCCCCACACCCACCCATCTGTCATCAGACTTGTCCATTGCCACAGTGAGGCCAAAAGCAAAATAGCACCTCATATTCCACTTGGTTTGCCTACAGCCCAATGGTATGAACATTGAATTTTCCAACTTCAGGTAACCCACTCCCTCTATGTTCATTTCCCCCTCCTACCGGTCCACCTGGGGTCTCTCTCCCCTTGTTCACCTTTGCCATTCCTATCTGCCCATCACCCACACAAGTACCCACTTGGGTTTCTTCTCCTCTGGCTGACCCTTCCTAACTCCTCCCCCCCCCCCCAGTTCTATCTGTCCATCATCACCCCCTCCCATCTTCTCTGGTTCCAATTATCACATTCCAGCCTTTGTCTCTACCTACCCTCCCCCCACCTGGCTCCATCTCCCTCCCTTCCCTTTTCTCCTTACCTGTTTCCACATGATCACCCACCAGCCCCTGCCTCAAACTCCACCCCTCCCCCACCTGACTCCATCTGCCCATCACCCCCTACCTCAGCTGGTTCCACCAGTCAGTCTGTCACACTTCTCCCCCTCATCCCTTTATACTGGCTACCGGCTATCTTCCCTCTACACGCTCAGTTCTACACCCAGAATGTTCACCATCCCTCTACCTCCACAGGTGCAGCTTGACCCACTGACTTCCTCCAGCAGTTTGTTTTTTGCACTCATACTGGGGACCATTTACAGTGGCCAATTAACCTATCATCCTGTGGATCTTTGGGATGTGAGAGGAAACAATTGGAGAAAACTCAAGCAATCACGGGAAGATGGGCAAACTCCACACATACGACACTGGAGGTCGGAATTGAACCAGGGGCTGGAGCTGTAAGGCAGCAGCGCCACCAACTGCACCTCTATGCCTTTCTGAATCACCAGTGCCCACTCTCTCCCTTCCTCCACAACAATACTACAGAAGAGGAAGAAGGTGTCCTATCATTGGACCTAATGTCACCAATCACCAACTCAGAAAGGAGACTATGAGGTTGCCAAGGCGAGATCAGAGGTACGTATTTCACAGGGGATTCTCCTGCCTCTAATGGCTGCTGTTATCCCAGATGGATCGGGAAGCTATCCCTTAAGGGAGGGCTTACAATGTTAAATTTCAGCCCCAGAGGAACTGGGCATTGGTGGGAATGCAGCTGTGGATGTATGTAGAACTGTATGGTGTGTTGTCTAGCAGGTGCAACAACATGCAAGGAGCCTGGGGTGTTTAGTACTTACCTACTCTTCGACTTCAGCAGAGGCAGGAGCACATCCTTTCTTGCCTGCAAGTGGCACAAACCTCAGTGGCAGCCAGCCTCGATAGCCCTGCAGAGCAGCAGCTGGTGGAGCAGGTTGCAGCTTCCACTGAAGCACGGCGAGAAGTCTTCCAAAGCCTGTGCATCAGCGGAGTCTCGGGCTACGCCAATCAAAACCCTGCTTCCTGCAATTTGGGACCAGGCTGCTGTTTTTCAGGAACAGAAGGTGCCTTTCCGGAGCAGATTGTTGCCACCCAGCAAGAGTGCTTCTGATGAGGAGAGAAATGTCAACTGGCACCACACTGAGGCCTTCAGGGAGCACAGCACTGCCTCATGGGAGCTGATTGACTGTGTTAGTGGAGGCCTGGAGGCATTTTATTATCTTTATTTATTTTTCAGACAGGGGAATTCCTGGCAAGGCTAACATGTATTGCCCACCCCTAACTGCCCTTGAGAAGGTAGTTGTGAACTGCTTCTTGAACCATTGCAGTCCTTAATGTGAAGGTGCTCCCAGAATGCTGTTGGGAAAGGAACTCCAAGATTTTGACCTCTGATGATCAACGTGAGAGAGAAAGATTTAACAGCAACTTGTGGGGCAACTTTTTTTTTACAGAGAGTGGTGGGTATATGGAATGAGCTGCCAGAGGAAGTGGTTGAGGCAGGTACAACAACAACTTTTAAAAGACTGTTGGACGAGTACATGGATAAGAAAGGTTTAGAAAGTCATGGGCCACATGCGGGCAAATGGGACTAGATTGGATGGACATCTTGGTCAGCATGGACCAGTTGGGCTGAAGGGCCTGTTTCTATGCTGTTTGACTCAATGACGCTGTGGTGCATCTGCAAGTCAGCATGATGAGTGGCTTGGAGTGGAACCTGCAGGTGGTGGTGCTATCATGCACTTGCCGCCCTTGTTCTTCTCGATAGCAGAGGTTGTAGGTTTAGGAGATGCGTTCAGAGTAGTCTCGGAAGTAACTGCGTTGCTGTTTGCAGATGGTACCCACTGCAGCCGATGGGGAGGGAAAGCACTCAAGTGGGGCATAAATGCCAGCATTGATTGACTGGGACAAATGCCCTGTTTCTTGTCGTGTTGCCGATGGAATCTTACATATTTCCAAGGTGCTTCAGAACAGGAGACTGTCGTAGAGACCTCATTTGACGAAACATCAACTCCCTGAATACTAAGTCCAGATGGTGCAGAGGCAACCTTTCATTTCACCCGTTATTAACCCAACGCCTGGGCATGAAGGTCCCAGAAAGAGTCCTCAAGAAAAAGACACATGGCAATAAGATGGAAATCCAAAAGCAGTCAGAGGCCAGGGAAAGAGAGAAACCCTTTATCCTCAATCTAGCTGGCTAGGCAGCATGGTAACTAAAATATGGCAGCTACACAGACTGCCTGAGAATAACTGGATTCGTGCAAATTCCCCAGAAGCATGGTACAGACCGTGAGAAATTTATTTCTCATTGTAACACACGAGTTATATATTCACTGAGTGATAGCTTTATGATTCATGTAGAGCTTTAGGATTTTGAAGCAGAGGCTGAAACATCACATGAGTGCACTGTATCACTGGTACCAAGTGGAGGAACAGCAGTGTACTTCACCTGAACTCACTCAGTGACCTTAATGTACCAGTCAATGACTCCAGGGAGTCGCCAAAATTCACTCCAGCAAACTGTGGAAGGGTCAAGTGTCTGAGTGGCCCTTTAAAGGGTGCAAATACAGTGAATGAAAATGCAATTCTCTGCCAGGGAGAAATGATATTTCTAAAGCAAAACAAATGTAACCTTCCTCTACAGCAAACACACCAAGTATTGCATTCTGGAATACAACACTCAGTGCAGCTCTACCGCGATACATATCTTATGTGCACTGAGGTGTACGGAACCAGGAAAACCAGGTTAGATTTGTAATCTGTGCAATTCGCACAGAATGGTTGCATTTTTGTGATTTACACCTGAACATATCAAAGCTCATTTGCATTGCACTGATAAACATGTTACAATGTCTGCATTTCTCTTGTGTTTCTGCAAAATGTTTTTGTGTAAAATGAGGCCAGAAAGGTGAAAATTGCCTATTGAATTTCAATGAATATCTTCAGGAAATAACAGACAGGATTCCAGGGAGAACTCTTCAGCTCTTATTTGAAGTAACATCAGGGGATTCTTTAAGTCTGCCCAGAGGGCAGATGAAGTTTCAGTTAAATGTCTCTCAAAGTCAGCAATATAAGCGCTTTTCAAAAGAGCCCAGGTAGCTTCATTGTGTGAGTACTCCTTCCAATGGGATTCATTTCAGCCCACGCAGAGGTTGAGAATGTGAATCACAGAAAATTTACAGGAAGCCACTAGATCTATTGTGTCTGTGCCAGTCAAAAAACAACCACCAACTTAAACCTGGAGGAGCTCAGCAGGCCAGGCAGCATCCATGGAGAAAAGTAAGCAGTCAACATTTCAGCTCAGGACCCTTCTTCAGGACTGAAGATAGGAAAAGGTGAAGCCCAATGTATAGGAGGGAAAAGCAGAGCAGTGATAGGTGGACAAAAGAGGGGAAGTGGGGTGGGCACAGGGTGGTGATAGGTAGATGGAGGTGAGAGATAGTGATGGGCAGGTGCAGGGGAGGAGGGGAGAGCAGATCCACTGGGGGATGGGTCAAAGGTAAGGAGGGAAAAAAAGGAGAAAAAAGAAGGATGGGCTAGGAAAGGGAAGAAAAGAAGGAGCATGGTGAGGGTGGGGGTGGGTGTGAGGATTACTTAAAGTGGGAGAATTCAATGTTCATGTTGTTAGGCTGCAAGGTTCCAAGATGGAAAATGAGGTGCTGTTCCTCCAGTTTGCGCTTGGAACTCTCCTGGCAGTGGAGGAAGCCGAGGACTGACATATCTGTGATAGTGTTGGAGGGGGAGTTGAAGTGACTGGCAACGGGGAGATGCAGGTCGCGGTTACAGACGGAGCGCCAGTGTTCTGCGAAACGGTCGCCTAGTCTGCGTTTGATCTCACCTATGTAGAGGAGGCCACATTTGGAGCACCGAATGCAGTAGATGATATTAAGGGAGGTGCAGGTGAATCTCTGTCTCACCTGAAAGTACTGTTTGGGTATTGGTATTGGTCTTGGTTTATTATTGTCACTTGTATCGACGTACAGTGAAAAACTTCTCTTGCCTACTGATCGTATGGGTCAATTCATTACACAGTGCAGTTACATTGAGTTAGTAGAGAGTGCATTGATGTAGTACAGGTAAAGACAATAACAGTACAGAGTAAAGTATCACAGCTACAGAGAAAGTGCAGTGCAATAAAGTGCAAGGTCACAACAAGGTAGATCGTGAAGTCAGAGTCCATCTTATTGTATAAGGGAACTGTTCAATAGTCTTATCACAGTGGGGTAGAAGCTGTCCTTAAGTCTGGTGATACTTGCCCTCAGGCTCCTATATCTTCTACCCGATGGAAATGCCCTCACATTTCATCCCACCAGCCTACGTATCTAACACATCATTCTCCGCCACTTCCGCCATCTCCAACAGGACCCCATCACCAAGCATATCTTCCCCTCCCCACCCCTTTCTGTCTTTCGCAGGGACCGTGCTCTCCATGACTCCCTAGTTCACTCCTCCCCCCTATCCCTCACCCATCCCGCTCCCACCCCAGGAACTTTCCACTGCCCCTACACCACCCCCATCACCTCCAACCAGGGACCCAAACAGTCCTTTCAGGTGAGACAGAGATCCACCTGCACCTCCCTTAATATCATCTACTGCATTCGGTGCTCCAAGTGTGGCCTCCTCTACATTGGTGAGATCAAACGCAGACTAGGTGACCATTTCCCAGAACACCTGCGCTCTGTCCATAACCGCGATCTGCATCTTCCTGTTGCCAGTCACATCATCTCCCCCTCCCACACTATCACAGATATGACAGTCCTCGGCCTCCTCCGCTGCCAGGAGAATTCCAAGCGCAAACTGGAGGAACAGCGCCTCATTTTCCATCTTGGAACCTTGCAGCCTAACAGCACGAACATTGAATTCTGCCACTTTAAGTAATCCTCACCCCCAACCCCACCCCTCCCACCCCCACCATGCTCCTTCTTTTCTTCCCTTTCCTAGCCCATCTCTCTTTTTTCTCCTTTTTTTCCCTCCTTACCTTTGACCCATCCCCAGGTGGATCTGCTCTCCCCTCCTCCCCTGCGACTGCCCATCACTATCTCTCACCTCCATCTACATATCACCACCTATTGCCCACCCCACCTCCCCTCTTTTGTCCACCTATCACTGCTCTACTTTTGCCTCCTATATATTGGGCTTTCCTCATTCCTGTCTTCAGTCCTGAAGAAGGGTCCTGACCCGAAACATTGACCATCTGCTTTTCTCCACGGATGCTGCCTGGTCTGCTGAGTTCCTCCAGCATTATCGTGTTTTTCAGCTACATTCCAGCATCTGCAGTCCTTTGTTTCTCTGCCAACCTAAATCTACCTTCTACCATTAGGTCTTTAGTCTAGCAGGCCACAGCTCTTCCAGAAAAGTATTAGTGTGATGATGGTTTTGTAAACTATGCAATTTGCAGCTCTACCACCCAGCCAGGCAGTGAGCTCCACACCCACACACTCTCTGGTGAAAAGATATTTCCTCATCTCCCCTCCAATCCTACTACCAATTTTGCCCCCTGATTTTTGACTCCTCTGCTAAAGAAAAATGGTCTTTTGTATTTACTCCAACTGGAACTCTCATGATTTTATGCACCTTAATTAAGGCTCCCCCACGTCTCTTCTGTTCTAAAGAAAACAACCCAGTTTATCCAATCTTCTTTCATGATTGTAAATTTCCAATCCTGGTAATAAACTTGTAAATCTTCTCTGTACACCGTACAGCTAATTGTTGATCTCAACATTTTTTGCATACTCACTTTATAACAGGGCAGCACAGTAGCGTAGCGGTTAGCGCGACGCTATTACAGCGCCAGCAATCGGGGTTTGATTCCCGTTGCTGTCTGTAAGGAGTTTGTACGTTCTCCCGTGTCTGCGTGGGTTTTCTCCGGGTGCTCCGGTTTCCTCCCACATTCCAAAGACGTACGGGTAGGTTAATTTGGGTTTAAAAAATGGGCGGAGTGGACTCGTTGGGCCGGAAGGGCCTGTTACCATGCTGTAAATAAAATTTTAAAAAAACACACTCGTTTTCTCATTTTTCTCAGCTCCGTTGGAAGTTCACTGATCTGAAATGTTAACTTTGTTGCTTTGTCCACAGATACTGCCTAACCTGTTGAGTGTCTAGAGAATTTTTTGTTTTTGTTTCAGGTTCCCAGCATCTATCACTTGTTGCTTTTAGATTTCCAGGCCCTCTCTCAATTTCCTTCTGTTATTCTACAATCCTATTCAACCTGTTGAGGGATTTGGGACTGCAGCTAGGGAAATTTCCTTGATCTGCCTTTCATGTATCATGACAGTGAAGCTGACCAAGCTGTCTGGGGAACATGCAATGTAGAGGAGTGTTTGATTTTCCAGCTGCTATCTGTGTGAATAGTGAATACTGGCCATCGCCGGATTACAACCGCCCAACTAATGGACACCCCTTACAAACAAACAAACTCCTATAATATTATCAAATTCAAAAGACCAATATACGTACATACATTCATTCCTACAAATGGCAGAACTAGTTTCCTCTCTCTCTCTCCACTTTTAGTGTTTGTTCTTTCTTATTAGTCTTGTGTGTTTTTGATGCCATTCATTACAGTACTGCAGAGGGATGGTTACCACGGTGGGTGACTTTATTGTATTTTCAGACTTATGGGCAGAATTGATAAAGGTGGCTGTAAAAACGGAATCCATTGGTTACCCAGTGGCCATCTGTATAATACTCTTACAATGGAATTAGCAAGGTCTTACATATTAACATTATGACAATTTTTAAAGCTAGTCTTGGCTGCCAAAATGCAAGCCAAAGTGTGAATACTCAGGACTGAAATCTCTAGCCATCAGTTGTGTTTGAGATAAATAGTGATCCCTCAGCTCCTAGTTAGGAAGAGTTCAAAGTAAAGCTATGAACCTGAAATCACATATTTATAATACCAAATGCTGCGTGATGAAATGGGTATGCTGATCTTGAGTATATCACCCTGCTCCAGATGGTAGTTTTGTCTATAGTTCAAGTTTTCAGTCATTTCTCAATGCAAAATTGAAGGCAAAGCAGAGGGCATAAAGTTAACCTGTGCCATGCTTGCACATCTCCTAGTTATTGTCACTAAGAAAGGTCAGGGAATAGGCCTCTTTTTAGCCTTGGAATGTTGCAGTTATGGAGGTACTGCAAAGGCAGACTAAAAGATCAGCTTGATGGACTGTGGAGGGGAAGTGTGGTGAGCAAGACTAACAAAAGCCATTCAATATTTTCTTCAATTAATTTAGATGGAAGAAAATTGAGAAGGTCTTTTTTAACATCTGTGATTTTTTTCATGTTCCATGTTTTACTCTGCTTACAATGCAGGCAATGTTTTTGGTCTAAGAAGTGAAAATTAAATCTACTCAATATGGCGATCTCTTCCTCTCACTGACCAACTCCCAACATTTTTCTTTATAGGGTTGCATTTTTTTCCAACTTGTTATTCACCAATTGTCTTCAGTAAGAAATCTTTTCCCTAAATAGGAGGGATGAGGGATCCAAGAACAAGATATTTAATAAATCAAGAGGAACTGGGGGAATGGTAGCACAGGAAATTGAGGAGGAAATTGACAAGTAACGTGTGACAGGCTTGGACAGGAAATGTAAACAAAGTATGCAGCACAGAGCAAATCTAAAGTTAATATAAACTGTAAAGGAATCAAAGCTTAATGGTCTTTATTGAATGTACATAGCATTTGCAATAAGATTGATGAGTTGACAGCACAGGCTGTAACATTTGAGTATGAATTATTAACTATTACAGAGACGTGACTGCAAGATGACCAGGACCAGGTGCTCAATATTCCAGGTTATACAATCTTCCAGAAGAACAGGCCAAATGGGAAAGGAGGCAGGATAGCATTGGTAATCAAGAAAGGTATCAGAGCAACATTGAGTCGTGATATAGAGGCAGTAGGTAATAATGTAGAATCAGTTTGTGTTGAAAACATGAATAGCAGAGGAAAGAAGACACAGGTGGGGTAAGTCTATAGCCCACAAAATGTGATGTTTCAATAGGACAGAGCATAAATGGGGAAATATCAAAGGCAAATTTGAAAAGAATGCCAAATTGTCACAGAAGATTTTAATCTACATGCTGATTGGATGAAGAAAACAGTCAAGGGTATTGTAGAAGAAGAATTTGTGGAGTGCATCCGGGACTGCTTCTTACATTGGTACATTATGGAACCTAACCAGGAAAAGGCTATTTTAGATTTGGTCATGAGTAATGAGATCTTGTGGTTAAAGAGCCCCAAGGAGGCAGTGACCACAATATGATAGAATTCCAGATGCAGCTTGCACACCACAATACCAAAACCACTGCTTTCAACTTAAATAAGGGCAATTATAATGGCACGAAGGTGGATTTGTCGAAGGGGGAATGGGAAAATAATGGTAAGAGACAGGTCAGTAGATGAACAGTGGCAGATATTCAAACGGCTGGTCACCTACACTGTGTAGGCACAAGAGATGCCCAATCTGCAGTTAACAGAGGAGGACAAGGACAATGTTAAATCGAAAAGCAATGCATACACAGCAGCAAGGGCTGGTGGTAGGCCAGAAGACAGGGAAGCTTTTAGGATGCAGCAACAAACGAGTAAAAAACTCATAAGATGGAAGAAAATTGATTTTGACAGAAAACTTGCATGTAATATCAAAACAAAGAGTAAGAGTCTCTATAGATATATAAATAGGATAAAGGTGGCTAAGATCAGTGTGGGACCTCTAAGGAATGAAGCTAGTGAATTCATAACAAGAAATAAAGAAAGAAATCAATTTTCTGCATCATGAAGGACACGACAAATATCCCCAAGAGAACAGATGGACTAATTTCAAACAACATGCAGGAACTTGCAAAAATCCCACTCACGAGGGATAAAGTATCAGAAAACTCCTGGGGCAAAAGGCAGACAGCTCACCGGGATCCAATGGTCTGCACCCAAAGGTTTTAAAGGGAGTGGCTGCAATGAGAGTGGACCCATTGGTTGAACTTTTTCAACCTCGCTAAATTCCAGGAGGGGACCAGAAGATTGGAAAACAGCCAATGTGACTCCAAAAAGGGAAGAAGACAGAAGGTAGGCAAGGCCAGTTAGTTTAACATCTATTGTTGGCAAGGTGCTAAAGTCAATAATCAAAGAGGAAATAAGTAATCATTTAGGAAAGCTGAACATAATTAAACCTAGAAACATGGTTTTATGAAAAGTAAATAACATTTGAAAAGTAAAGAATTCTTTGAGTATGTAAACAGGGAAAGTTGATAGAGGGGAACTTTTAGATGTAGTGTATTTAGATTTACAAAAGGCATTTGATAAGGTGCCACAGAAGACCCTGATACATAAATTAAGAGCCCAAGATTTTGGAGGAAGTGTGTTAGCATAGATTGAAGAATGGCTGTCACATAGAGAACAAACACTTGGAATAAATGGGTCCTTTTCATGCTGGAGGGATGTAACCAGTGAAGTACCCCAGGGATCATTTCTTGCCCTTCAATTGCTTGCTATTTATTTTGATGACCTGGAGGAGAGACTGAAATGTAAGGTTTCCAAGTGTGCCGATGATACAAAAATAGATGGAAGGGTATGTTGTGATGAGGACATTGTGATTCTGCAATGGGATATGGATATATATTGAGTGACTGAGTGAAAAACTGGCAAACTGAGTTTAATGTGGAGAAATGTGAGATCATGGTGGATTATTATCTAACAGGGAGGAGACTGCAAATGAATGAAGTTCAGAGGGTTTTAGGTGTTCTAGCAGGCAGGTCCAACAAGCAGTTAAGAAGGGAGGTTTTGTTACAGTTCTAGAGGGTGTTGGCGAGGCTGTATCTGGAATATTGGGCACAATTTTGGTCCCCTCATTTAAAAAAGAATACACTGGCATTGGAGGCAATCCAAAAGAGGTTCATCAGGCTAATTCTTGGGATGAGAGGGTTGTTCTATCAAGAGAGGTTAGACAGTTTGGGTCCATATTCCTTGGAGTTTAGAAGAATGAAAGTGATCTTATTCAAACATATAAGATCCTGAGGGGGCCTGACAGGGTAGATGTTAAGATGTTCCCACTAGTGGGAGAGTCATGGGTTGGGGGACATAGCTACAAAATAAGGGGCATTTAAAGCTGAAGTAAATAGAATTTTTTTTTCTCTCTCTTGGAAAAAAATGTATCTCTGGAAACTCTATCCCCAAGGGTGTGGAGGCCAAATTATTAGATATATTTGAGGTGGGTATTGAGGTGGAGATTGAGGGTTCTGTGGAACTGGGACAGAAGAAGAGTTGACGCCAGCGTAGATCAGCCATGATCATACTGAATGGCAGAGCAGGCTTGAGGGGCCTGGTGACCTACTCCTGCTCCTATTTTCTCGTGATCTTGTGTATTCATTGTCCCAACTTTATATCAAAACAATGCAACAAGATAGGGATGCTACATCATTTGATTTAAAGAATATGATGGCTAACAGATTCCCATTTCAAAGATGGAGCATGTTAAGATCATGCTGATGGAAAAACATTTCGGGCTCCAGAAGTTTCAATCTTCATTTAAGACTCCACACTTCTACTTAGCGTGCTACTGCTCCTGTGATTTTCTACCTACAAGATGACCTTTTTTAATTTGTATACAACATACTGGGAGTAATGTTTATTTTAAGCATCTGGGCCAAAAGTATGTGGGTTCTAAAGCAGGCAGGTGAATGTTACTCCCATTATCTCTTCACCCCATATCCCTCCCCCATCATAAGCTCGAATGATGACCTTTGTATCTTGGTTTCACCTCAGGCCACGAGAATCCAGCAATATTAATTTTTCCAAAACATCCTAAAGAGCAAATAAAACTGCAAGACAAACATTGCTATATCGCAGGATGAAATGAAGAGAAACTATTTCAACATGATCACAGAATCAGACAGCACAGAAACAGGCTCTTTGGCCCTCTTTGGCCCACTTTTTCCATTCCAACCATGATGCCGACCTACATTAATCCCATTTGCTTGCATCAGGCCCATACCCCTTCACACTTTTCCTGTCTAATTACCTGTCCAAATGCTTTTTAAACATTGTAATTGTATGTACCTTCACCAGCTCCTCTGGAAACTCATTCCACTTTGTATGTGAAAAACTTGCCCCTCCGATCTCCTTGAACCTGTGCCCTTCACTTTTGGACTACTTGGCCCTGCGAGAAAGATTTTGACTATCTTTCCTATCTGTGCCTCTCATAAATTTATAAACCTCTATAAGGTTACCCATCAGCCTCTGACGTTCCAGTGAGAATAACCCAGCCCACCCAACCTTTCGTTAGCCCTCCATTCCAGGCAATAGCCTGGTGAATCTCTTCTGCATTCTCTCTGTTGCTGCCACGTCACTTCCTAAAGTCATAGTGATCTTTGCTATTTTTTCTTCAGGCTGATTCTTTCTCTTCTCAACCCACATAGAAGCTTTCAATTGAAATAAACAAGTGTTGCAAT
Source organism: Pristis pectinata (assembly GCF_009764475.1). Lineage (NCBI taxonomy): Eukaryota > Metazoa > Chordata > Chondrichthyes > Rhinopristiformes > Pristidae > Pristis > Pristis pectinata. The sequence goes on along the minus strand of NC_067414.1, from coordinate 76,238,326 downwards.
GCCCAACAGGTACCTAATTATAAAGGGCCTTCTCACTGACCTAAGCCAACCAACCCTCCCAGTGTCTGCATATTCTCCTTTCCATTCCAAGCATCTGAGCTAAATAAATGGAAAGGGCTGTTGCCATAGGCATTAGAAAAAAAACACAGTTCACTATTTCAGTTTAACAAACATTAAATTCGCTTTAGTCTCATCTTCAATTCCTTCTGCTCCAGTTTTATTCTCATTAAACATGCTGATCAAATCAAACAAATTGCCTATTCCTAACTGCTGGTGAGCCAATCAGAAAGAAATTCCAATATTTCCACACACCTTTATCTACCTCACACTACTTTCCAGTTTTTTTGGGGCAGGGAGATATGTATTACATTAAGTTAGAGTTGCATACCATTTTAATCAGATTCAGCATTATAGTTCTTTGCACACAGCTGCTATTACTTAATTTCTGATTCAAACTCCCACACAAATATAGCCAGAAGACTTATTGCATTATTAATGAACAGCAGCATTCCCTATGCCATTTTTCCTCATGCACAACATTTCCCTACAGTCTTACAAAACTCCTCTTAAATTGACAGTTCTGGGTCTTGATGTTTCCCATTTTATTTTTACCAGGATCTTTCCTGCAACTGCAGATCTGATTCAACCCTCTCTCTGGATAATTTATTGCTAATCTAATGGTTGCTTTATTGTTCCTTTTTTTAAAATAATCAACATAATCTGCATAAAAAGTTTCAACTTTTTTACTAAAATAACAATTGGAGTCTATTCATAAAGCTTTAATAGATTGGGATTTTTTTTATATATACGTTTATAGAAGCCATTCTAGGAAAGGATTTAGTCATTAGTGTTGAACTGTAAAAACAATGTTCCAGAAATCTCAGTATTTATTAAGGATTAAAATAGATGCAAGCAAATTGGTTTTATCTACTGCTTATTAATTCATCTTAATCTGCAAATTGAAATCTGGAGAAATTTTTAATTTTAGAGATTTTGCTACAACAGTTTAGCAGAAATCACTCCCAAAGAATATTGATATTTACTTGCATCATCAAATAAAACATTTTCTTAATACTCACCTCGCAACGTTGAAAGACTGCAGCGAGACCCCTCTTTATAGACATGATGCTGTTTACTACAGTAATGCTTGAAGATTTGGACAGGTGCCCAAGTCATCAGGAGTTATAGGTTTAATAAGCATGTTGTGCGGGGAAATTCATTCAGTTAGCCATCCATGTCATGCTGCATGTCTTAAGTGACAGATGCTCTCAGGCGAACACATCTCAGTATTTGGATTCCTGGGTCACAGCAGGAGCAACAACAAGCCAGCTATGATTTCAATTAAACGGCAGGCTTTACAACTGTCTAGAGTGCTATTGATTGCACATTTGTGACTCTCAAACCACCATCCATTATGAGGACATGTGTCAGAAAATGGTATTAAGCCAGATATATGCAGATGCACTGTGATACCTTGTATTAAAATCATTCTTCTAGTCTCACTTGGCAACTGAGGGTCTGTGACCCTCTTGTCCCTCTGCCTCTCCTGGATAGACCTAATAAGCAGTTGATTCTTCTCCATTGGCCTTGGCATGATGCATTTTTGTGCCACTTCAGATCATTCCAACCTTGCTTGATATCTATGTTGGATCTCAAGTTCCTGGATGTCCGTAATGATTTAAGTAATCTCCTAAGGATAGCCAAAGCATTGGTCCAGAATGCTGGCAAAATCAAAAATTTACATTCATGTTTGATAATTGTATCTTTCTACTGTTATATTAGTAATCATAATAAAGATGAAATATCTGATTGGGTACCTTCCTTTAAAATTCAGAAATAGTAAAAGAATTTTAATACATGGAACAAAAATGTAAATTAACACTAGTACTTCAAATCAAATGAAAAGCAACCTATCTCCTACAGACTTGTTTTAAAAAGGGATTTCATTATTCTGTGAACAGTATCCTCCAGTAAATTTAACTAAGGCTTCTGCTTTTAGTGTTGTTCGCCTCTCTCCTCCTCCACATAATGACACATTCCAAAATTGGGATCAATGCTAAAGTGCTATAGTTCTGGTGAGATACATATGGCATCTATCTCCATTTGGCACAGTTTACGCTTTAAGTTTTTTCTGTAGCCCCAAGCAGCACCAATGCACAACATGCCTTCAGATGTCTGGATCACCCTGATAAAGTGGAATGAAAATGGATCAGGGAGGAGACACTGAGATTGGAGATGGTGACATGTCCTGGCTGCATTGTGTGGTGCTTCGTAAAAACATGTGTAAAGTTCTCATTATGTCAAGTATTATGGTATTTATAACTAATCAGGTTTCTAATTGTGGAAGTTCCTTCTTACTTTGCACTGAAGCATGCAGAGCAGATTTGCTTACACTTGACTTCACCTACTGCTTTGATCTATTTCATTTTGTTTTTATGTATTAAGATCCAATGCACTCAATATGATCATGGTCGATCTATGCTGGCCTCAACTCCTTTCTGCCAGTACCCCATAATCCTCCATTCCTTGATCTTTTAGATATTTATCCATCTCCTCCTTAAGTATATCTAATAATCTGGCCTCCACCACCCCCAGGGGCAGAGAATTCCAGAGATTCACCACACTCTGAGAAAAGAAATTTCTATGCCGTTGTGGCTATCCCTCGAGGTCGAGGATGATGGTCTTCGTTCCGTTGATCTATTTATGGGCTCTCAAGTAGCTTATGAGTCCAATCTCGGCTCTAAAAGTTCTTCCGCATTCAGGACAGGTAGTTCCAGATGGCAGATCGGGCTTTGGTTGTTGCTGCCTCTCTTTCCATTTTCTTCTCTTTTCTTCTAATTCTGCATATCTGTTGGCTTCAAAAGTTGCTGTTCCTTCTTGGATGATGGTTTGCCAGAGTTTCCTGTCCTTGACATTGGTTTCCCAATTGTTGATGTTGATGTTACATTTCTTCATGTTGGCTTTTAAGACGTCTTTGAATCTCTTCTGTTGTCCGCCTCTTTTACGTTTGCCTTACTTTAAGCTGGGAGTAGAAGATTTGTTTCGGCAGACGTTCATCTTTCATCCGAACAACATGACCGCTCCGTCTTAGTTGGTTCTTGATAACGTAGGCTTCAATTCTTGTTGTTTTTGCTTCATTTAGCACGCTGACGTTGGTTCTTCGATCTTCCTAGCTGATATTTAAGATATTTCGAAGACAGTGTTGATGGAACTTTTCAAGTGCCTTCAGATGTCGTCAGTATGTTGTCCAAGTTTCTGATGCATGCAGGAGTGTTGGGATCATCACTGCTTTGTACACTAACATTTTAGTGTCTATTCGGATGTCACGATCATGAAAGACCCTTGTTCAGAGATGTCCAAAAGCTGTTCCAGCGCATTTAAGACGATGTTGGATCTCGTCATTAAGGTCGACATTGGAGGAGAGGTAACTTCCGAGATGTAGAAAGTGGTCCACATTTTCTAGGGTTGTTTCGCCAAGTTGGATTGATGGTTCTATCTGATTTGTCTCAGTACCTCAGTTTTAAATAGCTGACCACTTACTTTGAAGTTATGTCCCCTTGTTTGTGACTCTCCCATTGGTGAAAATACCTTATCCTGTCAAGTCCTCTTAGGATCTCATATGTTTGAACAAGGTCACCCTTGTTTATTTAACCTCCAAGGATGACAGAGACAAACTGTGTAGCCTCTCTTGATAGGATAACCCTCTCATCCCAGGAATTAGCATGATGAACCTCCTTTGGACTGCAACGCTACTTTAATCTCCTTTAGACTGCTTCCAATGTTACTAACACACTGGGATCCAATCTAACAAAGCTCTGGGTTAAGCAAAGACCATAAGCAGGCAGTAGTCTTCTAAATCAATGCTATTTTTAGTTTACTGTTGTATAGGCCCTCCTCACCATCCTGTCCACCCTAGTTTAATTGCTCCTGTCCTTTGCTCTCTTCTCCAACATTTTTTGTTTCCATTACAAGAGTGAGTCATTCAAGACACAACAACTCTAATACAAATCTCTTGTCAGAATGAATCTTCCTGGATTAACACATGTAGCCAGCAGCTACAATAAGCACCAACCTGACTGCTCTGGCAATTTAATCTTCACCATATAGCAGAAAAGATTTCGCACTGTGTTTGACTCAAGTCTTGGTGATAAGAATTCCACATTGTGGCAGATTTTTTTTACTGTGAATAGGTGGTGTTCCTTCAGGGCTAAGCTAAAACTGTCAACAAATCCATTTCTCTGTTCATTTTCTTGCAATTTTTTTTCTGTCAAATTCATCAGGTGTCCCTGAGAAACTATTATCCTTGGGAAATGAAAGATATTTTCTTATCAGAAAACTAGCAACTGTCACATTTTGTTGATACTTCCCTAATTTATGTAACAATATCATATGTAATAATATAATCACACAAAAGCAGCTTTCCCCAAATATAACATATACTTAAGTATTATTTCATAATATTAATTGTTTTGATTTTTGACATGATTATTGTTTTTTCTTCAATATCCCAACTTGCAGAGGCTTATGAAGACACATCAAACTGAATTCAACGTACATTACATATGTAGTGAGTTCTGCATGAACTCAAGGAGTCCAACTGCAGGATCACAGCAAAATGGTTCCAAATCTTTCTTTGCTTACTATGGGTGAGCTGCAGGTAGTAGCAGTTGGGTCCCCAGGGGGAGATCATTGGCTTCAGGGATGAGTGCTGGAGTGGAAATGACTAATGGCTGGGAGTAGTCTGCAGTTATGATATGGAGGTCTCTTTGTGGCTCTACATTCGGTTAAATCGTTTGCTAAAATGGTAACTTTTGGTGACAGTCTCCAGAGATTCCTCAGAGAAGAGTGGTTTGAATTCATGTAACATGGTTGCTCCTGACACAGGAGAGAGACTGTACGTTCAGTACAAACTAATTTCCCTTTGGGTTCACAAACAGAGCTTAGGCTTCTTATTGGTTTTATCCAGGGCCAAAGTTTTGTTATCAGTAGATGCTAGGGAAGGGTCCAGGAGAATGACCTTCCAAATGAGACCTCTTTGCCCCTGTTTTCTGTCCAGAAAATAAGCATAGTATGGTCAGCTTCAACCCCATCATGTTTTAACAGTATCACCAATTGCCATTGATATTGTGCTTTTAAGATGTTGTTATATTCACATTTAGACTTGGTCAGATATAATGTCTGAACAAAATGTTGGAAATGCTCACAAAGCAGAATACAATATAAGCTGCAACCTCAAGCCTGTTTCATTTTGGGATCTTCTAACAAATTTTCTTTGCAAAACATTATTTATTACTGTTCTACAATATTGTAAATTACTTTTCTTACCATCATACCCTTTGGGAGATGCATCCCTGGTCTGAACTTTAGGAGCAATTGCTCGTTTTCCAAAAACTTGGTTGTCATAGTTGTTATATTCAAATGTAGTCTTAGAATATTTCTCCAGCTCTTTTGCCAGGTTAGATCGAGGTGTGGTGGTGGAAACATTGTGTCTGTAGCCATATTGTGGGATCTCGAGCTGCTTAACAAAACACATAGGCCTAAAATGAAAGAGATATGTAAATTACTAGGACCTGTGTTTCTTACATACTTGCTGAAGAATTTATACTTTTTCACAGGATAAGATATAAACAATTCAAAATATAAGGACAAATTTTCCACTTCAGTGTTCCAGTGTGGATCAGCCCCCACTGGGAGCACATATTGGGAAATTATGCATCTGTAGCCTATGATTTGCTGTCCATAATTAATGTTCCTGCCAGGCAGGCTTCTGCACTGGGGACCCTGGAGCAGAAAATTTACCCTATCATATTCACACTTCCCTAGAATATAAACTGTTTGTAATTAGTAAAAAAATTGAGCCCATAATTATGATTCTATGCACACTTTTCGAATGACAAAACATTGTTTTAACAAAAATCACTTGAATAGCGGAAAAAGGTGCAAACTTACAAGACATCTCTGAATCACAGATTATTTTTTTAACAATTAAAAATTGGCATTACAAACCATCTCTTTGATGTCTTACTTTGGAATATCACTGCTTTCAACATCAAATGTTAACCAGGCAAGAACCACCATTGAGCTAATGATCTGTCCTAAGTCAAGTCCTTCTGGGGTGATGTGGAGGCGTAAGACATAGCAGTTAGAATTAGGGAGAAGAAAATCAAATGCAGATTCGACTCCTGATCTGGATTATCACAACCCACTCCAAAAATATCTTGATGTAGATGATGGTCAAATTTAGCTGTGATGCCTCCAGCAAACACCATGCTCGCACCTGCTATAAGATATCCAAGGATCGCTAAAATTCATAGGGCCATACTCCAGCATCTTACAGTCTTTTGAAAGTTGTGGGGAAAAATGTAAGAAACAAATGGGAAAAATATTTGTTCCACAATGTTACTGCCGTAATTTGAATATTATTTTCAAAAAAAAGCAAATAAAATCAGAAACAAAAGTTTAAAGTAATATTTCATGAAAATCTGGCAGTTGTCAAACTGTAAGGTGCTATTTTTTTTACTGTAACTAGTATCAGCAATACATATAACTTGATGCTCCATTGCCTTGCAAAGTCTCAATGTCATTTTAAGAATACTACCCATATATTTCTAGTTCCCAGTTGAGACCACTAATTTAGACCAATTATTGCCATTTTCTGTGCCATTGTCACATGGGAGGAGACTTGTTTAACATTAATGGATTTCTAAACAGTGAAGATGTTCATCCTGTTGGTCGAGATAAATTTGAACAGTGATTACAAATATTCAGTCCTCTTAATTACCCAATATCCTAGAGTATTCAATTTAAACTATCATTTCATCTCACTGGAGGCATCATTTGGATAGATTTAGCTTTTGGACAGCCATTCCAGCAGCAAAAGGGTCAGGGCAGTTTTGCAACCGCTTGCTTATTTCAGCACAGAGCTACTGGCCTTCTGGTGCAGCTCACCAGACTTCAACCTTGAGAAGGTCAGCCTGCTGGGGTGTTGGCAGAGGTCTGAGCTGCTGCCTTGGGGAGGGAGAAGGAGAGAATGTTACTGCAAGGGGTCATGTTGGGATGGCAAAGGCTATCAATTTTTTTCTGTGGGGCCAGGCAGAGTCCAAGATCCTACGCTAACACACATCTTTGCATTTCATTTGGGTATTTCATGTCTCCTATTAAAACACAATTAAGGCAGTGGGAGGCTCACTTACATTGGTAAAAGACTGGTGAGCTGATTCTAACAGAAGCTTTGCCTACACAGGGAGAGGGGCGAGCAGAGAGGTGGGGAGAATGGAGGAAGGAAAGGAGAAAGAAGAGAGTGGAGGGGAAATGAAGAGACAGAAGAGTGAGGGGGAAACTGAGAGGAGATTGGTGAGGGAGTTGGAGGGGGATTGGACAGAGGAGAGTGGAGGGGAGAAAGAGGGAGAGGGGTGTGGAGGGATACAAAAGGAGGGAAGCGTTGAGAGGAGTCAGGGACAGAAGATTACAGGTGAGGAAGGGAGATGGAGGCAGAGACAGAGGGGAAACTGAGGGGAAAACAGAGGGGGAGACAGAGAGATGGGAGATGGAGGGGAGGTGGAGGAAAGATGTAGGGGAGACAGAGGAGGTGGAGACTGAGGCGTAGAACGAGAATCAGATGGAGAGGGGAGACAGAGCAGGTAAGCACACAAGGAGAGGAAGGAGGAAGGGAGCCAAACAGGGAGACAGCAAGAGGGAAGATAGAGGATAGTGGAGATCAGAAAGTTAGGAGAGATGGAGGAGGAGGAGAGTGGAGGGAAATACAGAAGCAAGAGAGTGGAAGGGGGCAGGGATGGAGAGGTAAGGCAGAGGGATGGTGGAGTGGTGTGTATAGAGGGGGAGGGGATTTGTATGGGTTGGGGAGAGAGGAATGGACAGACAGAAGGAGAGGAAAAGTGAGTCATGGGGAACAGGGAGAAGAGAGAAATGTAACATAGAAGAAAGGTGAAGTTTGGTGGGGAGTCTGGGTGAGAGGAAGGGAATGGAGGATAGAGGAAAACAGCTAATCATTTAGGAAAGCTGAGTAAAATTCATGAAAGGTTAATAATGTTTGACAAATTTGCTTGAATTTTTTGAGGATGTAACAGGGAGAGTTGATAGAGGGCAACCTGTAGATGTGGTGTATTTAGATTTCCAAAAGGCATTTGACAAGGTGTCACATAGGAGGCTGGTGCATAAATTTAAACCCCATGGCATCAGAGGAAGTGTGTTGGATTGAAAACTGCCTGTCTCATAGAAAGCAGAGAGTTGGAATAAACTAGTAATTGCTTTATTATTGTCACATGTATCATGATAAAGTGAAAAACTTTGTTTGCATGCCAGCCAGGCAGATCATTCCATACAATGAGGTAGTACAAAAGGAAGAGAAAACATAATGCAAGATGTTAGTGTTATAGTTACGGAGAAAGTGCAGTGCAGGTAGACAAATAAGATGCAAGGGCCGTGGCGAGGTAGATTGTGAGATCAAGAGTTCAACTTTATCATCTAAGAGATCTGTTCAAGAGTCTTATAACAGCAGGATGGAAGCTATCCTTGACCCTGGTGGTATTCTCAAGCTTTTGTATGTTCTACCCAATGGAAGGGGGGAGAAGAGAGAACGTCCGGGCTGGGAGCTTTTCAGACAGGAAGGAGGGAACTAATGGAGTACCACAGAGATTAGTTCTTGGCCCACAATTGTTCACTACTTGCATTAATGATCTGGAGAAAGGAACAGTATGGAAGGTTTCCGATTTGCTGATGATACAAAAACAGGTGAAAGGGCATGTTGTGATAATGAAATGGTGATACTACAAAGAGATATAGATAGATTGAGTAAGTGGGCAGAAGACTGGTAAATGGAATTTTAATGTGGGGAAGTGTGAAGTCATGCTCTTTGGTAAGGGAAATGAAAAGGCGAACTATTATCTAAATGGAGGGAGATTGCAAGTGAGTGAAGTACAGAAGGATCTAGGTGTTCTAGTGCATGAATCATAAGAAGTTAACAGGCAGATCCAACAAGTAATTAGCAACTTTTTATTTCACAAGGTAAGTTCCCCAAAATGTCTCAGATGCTCTGCAGTTTCTCACAATGAGTTCTCTGTCAAGACTAAATGGGCAGTTAAGAGGCGAGTAAGAAGAGAACTGACTTTTGCAGCTTGGAGTTTCATTATCATGTGGGATGTTGGTGCTTTGTGACAGGACCATTATTTTGCCATTGAACTTTTGAATGATAAGCTCAAATATCTTTCGAACAGATCTGAAACCCCACCATACCAGAACAAGCTGGAAGTCACTACATCGGAGAGCACCTTTTGTTTAAGTATCAATGATTCAACACGCCTGATCAAAGAATTTCTATTCCATTGAGTCTCTGAGTTTTTTTTTGAGTATGTTCAAGTCTCCATCTGATGTGAGGCCATGTGGTTCTTGCATCCACAGCCTCTTCTGTGTCTATCATACAAGCCCATGGGACTCATGCTTCACATGAGCAGGTGGCTATAGTTATTCTACTGTAAATACAATCCCTTTGATAGAAGTGTTAAGACTGTTGCTGGATCCCAATGTTAAAACTGTATCGTTTTGTAGATCTGTTCAAAATGTTTTCAAGCTTTTAGTTCAAAAGTTATGGTGAGGAATTTCTCATGGTCCACATCCACCTGGGATGCTTCATGTAAGTGTGTGGAATTTTAAGGCAAGATGCAAAGGTGGTGGAGATTCAACTGCTATGCCAATTCATCACAGACTTAACAATCATTAGTCAGCTCATGGGTTACTGTAACAATACAGAAGCTAACGATCGGAACACCAAAGCGCAGCAGGTTTAGCACTGGAATATTGCAACAGTCTGAACATTTCTGCCAAAGGGCAGAATGGGCTATAAATAACTACAGACACCTGGTCACACAAGCATCCAAAGAAAGTCTCCTACATTCAGTAAAAAGAATTTTGGCATGTCCCCTTTGACTCTCACCAATTTTTATCGATGCACCACAGAAAGCATTCTATCTGGATGCATCATGGCAACTGCTCTGCCCATGATTGCAAGAAACTGCAGAGAGTTGTGGACACAACTCAGCACATCACGGAAACCGGCCTCCCCTCCATGGACTCGGTCTACACTTCTCACTGGCTCAGTGAAGCAGCCAACATAATCAAAGAATTGGAAATGGAATCGGAATTGGAATTGTTTTAGTGAGGTATAGTGAAAAACTTGTCTTGCATACTGTTCATTCAGATCAATTTATTACACAGTGCATTGAGGTAGTACAAAGTCAAACAATATAGAAGGCAGAATAAAGTGTCACAGCTACAGAGGAAGTGCAGTGCAGGGAGACAATAAGGTGCAAGAATCCACCCACCCCAGACATTCCTTCTTCTCCCCCCTCCCATCAGGCAGAAGATATAAAAGTCTGAGAGCACATATTGCCAGATTCAAGGACAGCTTCTATCCCACTGTTATAAGACTATTGAACAGTCCCCTAGTATGAGAAGGTGGACTCTTGACCTCACAATCTTCTTCGTTATGGCCTTTCACTTTATTGTCTACCTGCGCTGCACTTTCTTTGTATCTGTTACACTTTATTCTGCATTCTGTTATTGTTTTACCTTCTGCTACTTCAATGCACTATTGTAATGAAATGATATGTATGAATGGTATGCAAGACAAACTTTTCACTCTACTTTGGTATATGTGACAATAATAAATCAATTTACCAATTTCACTTTCCAATCATCCAGGTGACATGCAATCACAGGACAAGGATTACTATTCAATGCACAGTCTCCAGGGACTGAGAGAATATTATTCCAAGGGATTTACAGACTTCCTGGCTTTTCCAAAATGAACACAGTCTAAATGGGAGTTCCAATTCTGTGTGAAATACGTCAAAGTTGAATGCAAATTATCCCAGTTTCTGCCTCAAAAAATGGGTAGAAATTCACACTGAGGACAGTAACCCAGGTCCATTAACATTCGCAGTTTTCCCAGCTATAAATGCAGGACAGAAATTAGGGTGGTATATTCACGACATGGTCATAACATCGCAGTACAGTTGCCTATATTCAATAAACGATATATGTCAAGCCAAATCCCAGGGGCAGGAGCATCATGGCCACTGAACAATGGGCTGATTATGTGCATCAGTCCAGGGGTGCCCTGCGAATACCATAGTAAGAGGCAGAAGTATAACTGCAGATGCAGAACAACAATAAGCCTGCAACAGCAGGAGCTGGATGATGATTAACTAGCAGCCAGCAGCAGCAGATTAGTCACTGCTGGAAATAGCAGATTCTGCTTGTGGAGTTCTTTCTGTGAGCCCTCTTTAGAGCCCTGCACTAAATTTCAAGCTAAATTTGAGGGTTCCAGTACATTTTAAGCTTCTATCTTTTCTGCTTGGTTAAAAACCCTTATGGCTATTGTTTCCTTTCTGAAAGAGTTCTTAAAAGATATTAACTCTAATTTGCAACTAGATAAGTCATGTTTCTGTAATATATTTCATTTGTAGGTTGTTGATTGGCCAATCATGTTTGATGATCTGCCTGAACTATATTCAGAGGTCACTAGCATGCTCGGTGAGAGGGTATCCCTGGATGTTATTTCCAGAAGGCACCTGATAAGGTTCTAGACAAGAAATTGATGTCAAAGATGACACTTTGTGAAATCAGAGGTAACATTATGACATTGGTTCAGTGAAAGGCAGGAGACAGACCCAGAAATCGAATTGCCCAGCAATGTTTTCTCTTTCACTATTACAATAGGTCAGAATTTTGTAGCAAATTAGGATTGCGCAATTGCCACACTTTTCACATAACTTGTCAAGATGAATTATGCAATGTTCATGACATAGACAACAATCAGGCATCGGCTGATAAATGTCAAGTAATTCTAGCCCCATATAAGTGCTAGGCAATGACCGTTTCCAACAAGAGAGTGCAGTCCAACTGCCCTTGATGCTTAATGGTGTTATCATAATCGAGAACCCCACCATCTATTTCCTGGAGGTCACTATTGAAACTCAACCAAGCTGGTCACAGAAATACCTTGGCAACAAGAGCAGGTCAGAGGCTCATTGCCCTGAGGGGAGTGAACCAAGCTATGACACCCCAAAGCCTTTCCACCATCTGTAATGCACAAGTCAGGAGTGTGGAGAAATACTCTCCACCTGCCTGAATGAATGCACTTCCAACAACTCTGAAGAAAGCACTCTTCCAGGACAAAGCAAGCAACTTGTTTGGCATCCCATGAACCACCTTAAATATTCATTCGCTTTAATACTGTTGCACAATGGCTGCCATGTGTGTCATTTACAAAGTGTGCTGCAGTTAATTAACCAAACCTTCTCTGATGGCACTTTCCAAACCTACAACCTTGATCACCAAGAAGGACAAGGGCAGCAGAAATTGATCCCCTCCAAGCTGCACACCATGATAACCTTTACCATCAATCGAGGAACTCCCTATCCAACAGCACTGAGAAAGTATCGTCATTTGGAGGGGCTGCATAAATTCAAGGTGGGGGCTCAACATGCCTTCTCAAGGGCAATTAGGGAGGGGCAATTAATGTTGGCCTTGCCAACAATATCCGGTTCCTGAAAAATGAATAATAAGAAGAATAAAGTGGCTCTGTGGATATTGGAGGCACACATGAGAAGGAGACAGATTAGGTGATGCCAGTCCCTTCTCAATGCTGATTTGACACTTGGGCTACAAACTGGACTGCATTAATCCACCTTCCTCTCTCTGTGCACCCACAGAAAACATGTTCTTCCCAGCAGGATGAACTCTAGCACATATGCTATTTAAGGGGATCCTCAGTTATTTGGATTTGCTTGGTGTTGGTTAGGAGGGTAGGAGGATTGTCAGAACTGTGCCCTCTATAACACTCCCATTTGTGAAGTGTGAGATGAAAGGATGACAAAATGAGGAGTTATGGTTTTCATCCTACTGGTCTACCAGCATGACCATGAATAGCAGGAGAGGATCAAAAGACAAAGCTTTTGCACCAGTGAAGCTAAAGGGTTAAAAGAGGAGAACAAGAAGGGCTTTGGCCAGGAGGCAATAAAGTCAGTTGTATGAACCAGCTTATAGACTAATAATGTGTAGAGGCCTGGATTCTCCAAGGAGGCAGTCACTATGATCTGCAACCTGCTGCTATTTTGTTCTGCGATAATGAAACTCACCAGAAGTCTCGAACTTGTTGGCCCCCAGTTCATTTCAGACTGCTGTCATAGGCATTAACTATACATCACAGTTTGAAGTGCACCAAAGCATATTCAACTTCACAAACACTCTCGATTCAAGGACTGGAAAATATTCTCCTTGTTCTTGGGTAGCGTGTAGCAAGTGACAAAGGTGTACAAATTTGCAGAGAAATTTACAGCAGGCTTTCTCAAGGTTCAGGGAATGATAAACTGCATACATGTGACATTAAAGGCTCTGCTTCCACTTCAGGAAAGCCATGCTGTGGGACAGAAGACCCAGCATAACCAGAAGTTTAGTCTAGTCTTAATATTGCTCACGCTGCCTGCAAAACCTAAGAACTGATATTGAAGTAGTTGCATTGCCAGTAATGACATTTACCAGCTGCAAGGAGCACAAATCGATGGCACCAAAAGTTGGCAGAAAATTTATTCCACATTTGACGACAAACATTGCCAAACCCACATCACCTTATAGGCCTTTCATTTATGACAATGTATGCCCAAAGTGAATTTAAGGAGTTAGATTATAGACTGAAAACCAGAGCCTCAAAAGCTGGATTGCTTCCAGTACCATATGCTACAAAGTATATCAATAAGATGATAGGTTAAATGAATGCATGGCTGAAGAGATGAAGGGCTTTAGATTTCTGGGTCACTGGTACTGTTTCTGGAAAAGGTGGGACCTGTGCAATTTAAACTACTTGCTCCTGAACTGAAATAAATCCACCATCATTGCAGGTGTGTTTGCAAGAGTTGTTGGGGAAGGCTCACACCAATTTGGTTGAGGAATTGGCATTGTGTAAGAGTACAATAGGGGGTGAGAGAAAGAGAAGAAAAGTCTCCAGGTACAGGGAGGAATGCAAGGCTGGAATGCATCCATTTTAATGCAAGGAGTCTGAAAAGGACAAAAGACTATGGGCAGTGATTAACATATGGTAAAATGATAGTATTGGTATTGGTTTATTATTGTCACTTGTACCAAGGTACAGTGAAAAGCTTGTCTTACAAACCGATCATACAGGTCAATTCATTATACAGTGCAGTTACATTGAGTTAGTACAGAATGCATTGAAGTAGTACAGGTAAAAACAATAACAGTACAGAGTAGTGTCACAGCTACAGAGAAAGTTCAATGTAATAGCGTGCAAGGTCACAACAAGATAGATCGTGAGGTCATAGTCCATCTCATTGTATAAGGGAACCAAGAAGCTGTCCTTAGGTCTGGTGGTACATGCCCTCAGGCTCCTGTATCTCCTACCCAATGGAAGAGGAGAGAAGAGAGAATGTCCTGGGTGGGTGGGGTCTTTGATTATGCTGGCTGCTACACCAAGACAACAAGAGGTAAAGACAGAGTCCAAGGAGGGGAGGCTGGTGTCCGTGATTCACTGGGCTGTGTCCACAACTCTCTGCAGCTTCTTGCGGTCCTGAGCGGAGCAGTTGCCATACCAAGCCATGATACATCCAGATAGGATGCTTTCTATGGTGCATCGGTAAAAGCTGGTGAGAGTCAAAGGGGACAAACCAAATTTCTTTAGCCTCCTGAGGAAGTAGAGGCGCTGTTGAGCTTTCTTAACCATGGCATCAATGTGACTTGACCAGGACAGGCTGTTGGTGATGTTCACTCTCAGGAACTTGAAACTGTCAACCATCTCGACCTCGGTACCATTGATGTAGACAGGTGCATGTACACCGCCCACTTTCCTGAAGTCAATGACCAGCTCTTTTGTTTTGTTGACATTGAGGGAAAGGTTGTTGTCATGACATCATTCCACTAAACTTGTAGATGATACCACAGATTCACAGAGACATTGATGTCACAGAGACATGGTTAAATGTGGGCTAGGCTGGCAACTCAGCATTCCAGGGTATAGAATCTCCAGGTGGAATGGAACGAGGAATATGAAAGGGGAGGCAGCATTGTGATGTTAATCATAAAAAGAGGAGGGAGGATATCCTGGAAATGAAGCCAAAAGGGCAGAGCATAGAAACAAAAAAGGGGTTGTCACTTGGCTGGGGGTATACTACAGGGTTCCTAATGGTCAGCAGGACACAGAGAAACAGAAATGTAGGCAAACCACAGAGTAATGCAAAAATAGGGTAATATTAGTAGGGGATTTCAACTGCTCCAATATTAACTGAGTTTGTCCATTAAACAACCTCCAGTCGATCATTGGATCAAAGTAGTTCCAATATTCAGAATCAGAATACAGCAGCATGATGTGTGATCACTTAATGGCAATCATGAAGAACTGCAGCTTCAGAATGTTTACCACTGTCCACATGGTAACTATCCACCTAAAGATCAAGACTGCCACTCTGCTATTACACCACGCCAGAACATAATGCAAGTGAACAAACCCCAACAGAACATAATCTTCAAATTTTGAGTCCTCAGTTCCCAGTTATGACACCTAAATGGGCAACTTTACCCATCAGATCAAGAGAATAAGGGATGATGAAGCCAGAGGTATTAAATAATGGTATTAAATAATATGTTAGTAAATAGTATTATCAAATTCTATTGATAAATGTCTATTAAAGACACAAAGCAATCAGCAGTCATACTGAAAGAACAACTTATCAGCAATCTCAATGAACCAGAGCAAGGCTGGATCTTCATCAATGTTTTAGCCTCCTCAAAACAAAGCCCCAGTACAAGCTGCACAGATCTGTAATCATGGGAAGGCAGTGTGCTTGAGAAGGTAAAGTCCCAGTAGCCTCCAGGGAGAGGTGAGGAGGAGCAAGTGATAGTGACAGGAAGGACAGGAATCTGTCAGAAGTACAAAACTGGATTATCTGGTCATTAGCACAATGCTATTTGTGGGAATTGGTTATGCACAAATTGGTTGCTTTTCTTCCCCAGTTCAACAATAACTACCCTTCAGAACTACTTCATTGGCTGAAAAGATGTTTTGGATAGCATGAAGGTTCTGGAAGATGCTAAACAAGTGCAAATTATTATGAAGAATAGTTCAGTGACATCCTGCAAATATGACTAGCCAAAGAGAGAGGAGATTAGATAGCTGGTTGTGCAATTGTTTCACAAGTGAGAGGGCAAAAGATTAGCCGATAGTGTGGGGATGTAAATGATTAGATTGGGAAGACAAAAAAGTAAGAGCATGGGGAACACTGCTTGCCACTGACAGTGCCAACTCTATGGTGCAGATTGGCTGCAGGTGTCCTTGCAACAGATGGCGTGGCTCACAAACTGGCTTCCTGCTGTTCTGAAACCTGTTCAGTCCATTCCTCATGGTCACTGCCACTGTAGGTGCACTGAATCCTGCTTCTATGACTGATGACATCTCGGCAGGTGCAACACATCTTGCTGATCTGCCTTCTCAGATCCTTTTTATACCTCATTTCTTTCTGCACCACTTTAAAGCATGAAATACTAAGGCTGGAATGCTTTCCAACTACCCACAACAGTAAGCTAACAGTGAATTACCAAAGGGCATTAGATTTCGTGTAGCTTGCGGTATAACATTGAACATAGTGAGAGGAACTAGCTACAGGATGTCCTTGTTCTGCAGAACTATTGGAAAGAATTTCTGCTGTGTCAAATTATCCTGTGATATTAACAATGCTGCAACATCTCTCATACAAACATTCCATTCATGCTCTGATTCAAAACTCATCAGCTGTAAAAAAGGCTATAAACATTCAATGGAAAAAAAAAGAAAAATTCAAAGAGGGCATTAAAAACATTTGCTTTCTGCTTTTTATTTGATTCTAAATGACCTTATGTTCACACATTATTACAATAATCAGAAACCCTCATTTTGTTACCTTGCTTTATGTGTATTTAATAATACTCTTGTTCAAAAGGTGTGGTAGTAATTAACACCACAGTACAGCCCCATTAGGAATGTACATGAGGTGCATTTTCTGCAGGCACTAGATTGGAGATAAAATTTCACATTCCCTATCACTTAAATCTGACCAGAAGTAGCAATGACTCCTAGTGGAAAGCACACCTATGTTCATCACCTCTGTCAATATATCCCACACCTTCAGCTCATTAGTGGATTGACCTTTCGTACTGAAGAGAATATGCCTGGAGGCCCTTGTACCATCTGCAGGACTGATCAGCTAAGCAGGCTCTGTGCCATTTGCATCCTGGCTTCATGGCCAGTCAAGGTAATAGCATTTCACAGCTGGATTGTCTTCTTTGCACCATTTAAGTTTGCTAAGTGGTTTATTTGCTAGCACCATTATTACACATGCTTTTTGAATGGCTTACTGCATTGCATATTAGCCACAAGCCATCGAAGTAAAAAAAAATGATGTTTTTAGACCACATACTGAAACTGGATGAATCTAGATATACATAAATATATAGGAGGGGCTGGTATAGGATTAACATAAAGGTGCTCAGTGGTCAGCACGGACTCAGATTGATTTCCGCGCAGAATAATTCAATGACTTCCTGACCACTGATTGAACAAGAACTTAGCTAGAACAGAACAATCAAGTTAAGTTTTATCATTTTTAATATCATGTCATCCTTATGCAGGCAATTACATTTGTCTAGAATACAACAAGGCCAAACTACAAGATAACTTGAAGGTTTTAGCTTTCCCTCTATGGTTAGAGAGATCTCATTAAATATTAGTTCTTAAAATACATCAATGCTTTATATTTTGAACAATTAAATATTAATATGTTTGAAAAATATTACTGGGATATATTATTTGTATATTATTTTGGACATTGGGATCAAAACAGCAATAATGTTCAAGACATTTTGAGCAGCGAGGCCAAATTACAAGGTACTTTCTTCATCAATATATTAGCAGAAGGATTTCTATATTAATAAGGGCCTATAAATAATCTTAAAAACTAAAAATGCTGCTCCCAGTTTGTGTCCGATTCACACATCACTTAGAGCTTTCACACACTGAAGGTGCCATGCTTAATCCTGCATCTCCTTTCCTATTCGTTTTGGTTGACTCAAGTATCCTATACATGACACACAAACTGACCAAAAAATATTTTGCTCAATAAACTGTGGAAATTCTGTAAATCAACACCAAATAACACCCATAAAACTTACCAGGCAAGTCATTCAGTTTGTATTTCATGTCCACTCACCAGACTTCAGGAAAGCAAATTCAATCAAATTACATAAAGATGTTTATTGAATCACTGATTATATCTGAAGAATCACAAAATGGGTTTAACAAGGAAGGGAGCCATTCGGCCCAACTAATGCATACTACGCCTATGTAAGAGCAATCCAGCTAGTCCTACTCACCCAGCTATTCCTACAGTCCTGCAAATTCAAGGAATTATCATAATAAGTACAAACAAATCAATTTCAGATAAATCAGTAAACAACAAATCCGTTCCATTTTGGTGATCCCTAGAACAACTTACTTTGGCAGAGGCCTACCCCTTTCTCTCGGGCCTGGTGGTAGAGTTCTATGAAGTTCCCCTGTTAAATAAGTTTTCCTGCTGATGTTTTGTAGGGCTCTGAACAAGCTCCATCTCAGTCTGCAGCTTTCCCTGGGATTATTAGGCTACGCCCTCTTCACCATGGTGCTATATCTTCAAAATAATGCCATTCCCTGGACTAAAACCAGAAAATGCTGCAGAAGGTCAGACAAATCTGTGGAGAGAAAGTTAACATTTCAGGTCGATGACTTCTGATGAAAGGTGGTTGAATTGAAATGTTAACTCTGTTTTTCTCTCCACTGATGCTGTCTGACTTGCTGAGTATCTCCAGCATTTACGGTTTTTACTTCAGATTTCCAGCATTTGCAATTCTTTGCTCTTCTACTTCCTATAGTGTAAGTTTACAGCACCCTGTAATTGAATGCTATACACCATCCTTCAGATTAGGTACGACCAAGATGTGGGTTGTCCTCTTAGGCGAACATTAATTGGAGAACAGAAAGAGATTTCTGCTCACATCCTGACCAATATTTATCCCTCAATCAATTGCACTAAAATAGAGAATCTGATTAACTATCTTACTTCCCTTTTGTGGGATCTTGCTATGAACAATTTGGCTGCTGAACACTAACTGCATTTAAAATATACTTCACTGGATTTGAAGCAGTTTGGCACATCCAGAGGTTGTAAGCAGCACCATGTTAATAAAAGAACTATAAATAAGTAATCAGGTACCTGACCTGATGACTGCAGTCATGCTGTATACAATAGGGTTTAACAAATACCACAACATTGTGCTGTCAGCAGCGTGCCCTATTGTCCCCTTCCAATCCCATTCTACTCCCTGCTCCCCCTCCCAGCTTCCCTTCCTACGCTATTAACCTTTCACCTCTTGTGCTGCCTATTCTCCTTCCAACTCTGGCATGAACATAAGGTCTAGGGTTTAGGTATATTATAGAAAACAAGTTGACATGCACACAATGCACCATGGCCCACTGAGTACAGAGAGAGAGTGCAGCTACAGCACGAGTCTGGAATACATCTTTACAGATGAGCTGTGGAAATGATTAATTGTATTCCTGTCAACAAAAGACTCATAGAATTTTAGGATGATGCAAGTTAAGCATAGAAGCAGAGCTACCATGGACTCCGAAAAATGAGAGATGCAAGACAGGTCCGACAGTCTAGACTAGCAAAGTGATAAATTGCAAGGCTTGACAAAACTGGTTTGTGCCAATTTTCAGTTGAGGAGAATAGCTTAAGATGCTGTAGTAACATCATACACTGTGTCTTCAAGAAGGAGTGTTATAGAAAATGTATGAAGCTTATTGCATATTAAGGGTGCAGAGCAACTGGTTCGGAAAACAAGCTCAAGGCACCAAGTTCTATTCCTCACATGTACAGTGGCAGTTATGAGATTACTATGATTGATGCACCAATATAAGACAAGGCAGAGCCTAAATCTTGTACTTATTTCTTCAGCAAGGTTGCTGAAACTAGACTGTTAGTACTATTAAATAGCAAGATAAGACAGAAGTTAAATTATTACACGAAACAGCCACATCTACGATCTACCACCTGACCATTAGCTCTTGATCGCAGTTCACCACTCACTCCTGGCTAAAACTGTCTTTTGCTTTCATCTGTACATGCTGCAGCAGCTACTACATAACTTGTTCTCATCCAGAGATAGAGCTCCCAACACCCAGTGGAATCCATTGCATGCTGGCTACTCTGTTTCCTTGGGCTTTGAAGTGGCGGGATGCATATATTTAGTGAAGTGACATGTGTCAGGGCCCTTTGGAGGCACTGAGAAACTGGTAAAAGAGTGATGATAGTGGTGTCAGACACTCACCATGTGAAAACTGAACAGCAGTATCCACAGTCAGAGCCCCAAATTTACACAGAAGCAGTAAGGCTCTGGGGGAGAATGAAAACCAAGAAAGACTGAGGTAGTAGCAGATCATTACCATCTGGTTGTTTATTTTTCGTCACCCCCGCAGGCAGAGAGGCTGGTGGTAGGTGGGAGGGATCATCAGCAGAAGGTTGTAGTTGGACTTCCTAGAGTGGGCCCTGGACAGGTGGTGAGGTCACAACTTAGAAGTTGGCAGTTGGTCTGGGGAAGGTAAATGTGGGTGCACATTTGCATCCTCTAGTCCACAAGGACTGCTGAAATGAACGTACGACCTGTGGAGCTAATAGTTCCATAGGTTGTGTATTCCTTCCAGACACCAGGGAACTATGTACGGTAACACTAAATTTCAAATCGGACTCCCAATTGCACTGTGCCACCTTACAAAAAACTGTGAACGTAGGTTTGGTGGTTTGGTCTTGCTTTCAGTGCATTCCATTTATTAATCCATCCCCTCACCCCAGCCCTCCACCCCTCTCCTACCCCTTGAGGGAAGTTAATATCAAGTACAGAGATGCAGAAAGAGAAATGACCAATGCCAACAGACAGAAGGCTGGACTACAAAAGGGAAGGAAAGAAAAAACAAAGACCAACTTTCATTTTTAAGTACATTATCATATTGAAATGTCTCAAAATTCTGGACAAGATAAAGTAGCTTTGAAACTGGATCACATTACACTGATCTTTAGGCTATAATAAAGCAAGATTCAATTTTACCTTTAGTTCATCGGGTTATTGAACGTTCCCAAGTGAAATCATGCCAATCACTAAATTAGACTGGGCAGCTCCATGTGGTATCCACGTTAGCACACCCATCTTTTCCCAATTTCAGTCACCAACCTATGAAGAGAGATTAAATCGCCTGGGACTATACTCGCTGGAATTCAGAAGAATGAGAGAGGATCTTATGGAAACATATAAAATTATGAAAGGGATAGACAAGATACAGGCAAGAAAGTTGTTTCCACTGGTAGGTGAGAGTAGAACAAGGGGACATAGCCTCAAGATTCAGGGGAATAAATTTGGGATGGAGATGAGGAGAAACTGCTTTTCCCAGAGATTAGTGAATCTGTGGAAATCTCTGCCCAGGGATGCAGTAGAGGCTCCCTCATTAAATATATTTAAGACATAGTTAGATAGACTTTTGTATAGTAGGGGACTTAAGGGTTATGGGGAAAAGGCAGGTAGGTGGAGCTGAGTCCACAACCAGATCAGCTATGATCTTATTAATGGTGGAGCAGGCTCGACGGGCCAGATGGCCTACTCCTGCTCCTATTTCTTACGTTCTTATGACATCACTAACCACATAATATATATTACTGCACATAAAAATATAACGTAGAGTTCAAAGCTCCAAACTAAGACTGTCCTGAAACATTCTCAGTAGAACAGGCACCACATTGGGCTGTTTGGTTGTTTTTGCTATTTAAAGGGACACCTGGGATCAAGAGATCTGACACCTTCAGAATACACTGCAGGCTTCTCAAGCACATTCCAAGGTTCACAGAGCATGTTAAACACACAAGGAGTGTTAGCTGGTGAGACACTCACTCAATTATGCCTCTGTAGTAACACTGCCAGCATCACTGCATCAGGAGAGATCCCAGTCCTTGGGTAGGATGGCAAGACATGCTCATCAACAAGGAGTCTACTCCCAGAGAGTCTTCAGAATACTGCATCCTACCAGAACTTCTCTGAGGAACAATATCTTTGCAGTCTGTCATCATTGCGACATTTTGTGGGAAGACCTTCAGTCATATTCTTGTGCCTGGACTGCTCTCTCTGAGGTCAGCCTTCCAGGACACAGGGTATTTCCAACTGATGTCAACAGATCTCTGTAGTGTCTCACAGCTTATTGCTAACCACAGCATCAGAGAGGTCATCCAAGCACAGTATTCACAGAGAAATTATATCATCTATTTTGATTTCAATGATAAACTAGTGGTATCTCAGACACTGGGACTTGCCAGTATTACTGGCTTCCCATGACTGCAGGCATCCACTGACTGTAATCATGTGTCCATGGAATACCTGGACTTTGTCATCAGCAAGAATGGTTTTCCGATCCCTCAATGTGAAGATAATGATAAAGAAAAATTTCCTCAGGCTGAGTGCCATGTTTCCAGAAAGCTCAGATGACTCCTTCATCCTGAAGGAGTCTACACCACCAGCATTTTCAGCAGCTAGCACACCCAAGATGGGTGTGCCCTGAGGTGGCAGGACAACCTCGGTTTCCCCGCCTCCTCAGAGCTGTGTACTCCCCATCTGTCGAAGCTGAAAACAGAGACAAGAACTGTGCAAGTACAAGGGAAATGCAATTGTCTTTTCAATGGTAAGGTTTTGCTGCCTGCATCAATCTGGCTACATCATGTAGCAGACACCAAAAAATTTCAAAGACCTCACCTTGGTGTACTGCATTCTGTACAATCTTGCAAAATAAATATAGCGGCTAATACTGGAGGAAGAGCAACGAGAAGCCCCATAACCTCCCATGAGAGAGAGCCTGAAGAATAGCAGGAGAATGGCAGCTGCTAGCAGGTGTAGGTCCCTACTCAGCACATACAGTCTGGGCCTTGTCATCATGGGATAGAAAGGGATCACTGCAAAACAAATCCTTCTCCATAAGAACCTGACAGATCGTAGTCTCCAATTCAAGCCCTGTGACTTTCTGTATACTCTGATCATTACCACCCAACAGAGTATGCCAAAATCAGTTGGAGAAGTCCAAATGCTGCTGTGCATGTCCACCAGCATTTGTAATAACACATAAATAAATAACTCCTTGCTGCAATTATTTAATGGCTTGCTGCAACATCTCTGTGTTTCCTCTTGTCAGCCTCTAGCTTACAGAACTCACATGTGTACATAAATTACAGATTTCTTTGAGGTTCTCCACTCTGCAGGTGTAAACCTTGTTGTGCAGATGACCTGGACATATCTTGTGAAATTATGCTTTCAGTATTGCTCCATTGTGTGGGGATTCTCACTCCAGAAGAAGACTAGACCTGCTACCTCCTGCCCAACTCCTCTTCTGGTGAGCCTGAGGAGCTCCTGGCTCACTGGCCTCCTGGATGAATCCTATTACAGTTGCAATCAGATCAGCCATCATCTTATTAGATGGCAGAACAGACTTGAGGGGCTGAGTGGCTTACTTCTGCTCCCAATTCTTACGATCGTAGATATATTTTTAATTGACCGGGACCTGTATGTTTCTTGGAGTAGAATGTGGGAGCTCTCTTTCATCTGCAACCTTTCTCTTCTCCACAGCAATCAAAGTGTGTATTGTTTGCTGCCGTCATGGGGATAATGTATTTAAGGGCTGACAACCCTCACTGGCTGTTGCTCCACAAAATATCGAAAGATATACAAAGTTGAGCAAGATCCCATTGGAGATCATGCAGATCTCATCTTATTTCTGGGCATAAAGTCTGTTTCAAATGTCTTTGTGATGAACTTAGACATTTTTTGCCGGTGTTTGATAAGGCATTGATACAAAATGTATCCATGTTTAAGCACAAAGAATAGGTATAATCCAATCGTTGTTGAACTCCAGTAGCCATCACTATGTAGGTAAAAACAACAGCACAGTTTGATCCCATAACTCATGTTGTCGGTTGAGGAAAAATTGTTTGTCAGGTAATTGAAGAACTCCAGTTCCATGGGTAATAACTACCTTTATCTGGATCTCTAAAATGAACAGATGAATCCTCTGACTAATATCTTATCCACATAACGATAGTTTTGGAACACACTGTGATGTATTATGTCATTCTCTAAAGAATCAGAGCTTCTATTTCTATTCACAAGCAGTGTTAGAACATATCAATTCACCTCTGGTCCAGAAGTTCAATAGCACCATGCCAATTTACACATACAAAATGGGTGCTCATACACCAAATATGGCAAATGGTGTGCTCAAACGTTTTCCACTTATGGCAAATGGTGTGTTCAAATATTTTCAGAAATGTGCCATCTATCCTACTGATAAAGCTTGGACCATAGACAACCAGATGTCACATCTGAAATGGGAATTAAGAGATTCTCACATGCAAATGTGGACTTTATGACTGCTCCTAAAAATATGCTGGCTCAAAAACAGCTGGGTACAGTTCAAGATAATGTGCCTGCACGGAATCTGACCAGCTATTCCTTAAGTGATCATCGAAGGGTACCACCAGAAGATTTTTTAAAGTTATTAAATATTTACTTGAATGCACAGCTTGGGGGAGCAGAAGAATCCAGTCAGAACCTATGGATCTCTCCAAAGTGCAGATGATTTGATTTGATTCCGCTTCACTGAAATTCAGTCTTTTGTGTCTGGTCTGTGACATAATTGCCAACCTTTAACTCTGTCTCACTAATGTAATCATTTAAAGTGTATTTGAACTGACCTGAAATGACTGCCTTAATCTATGGTTCATTTGTGCAGATTAAGATGACAATAGCTGATAATTTTGAAGTACCAAGAAAGAAAGTGGATCTTGATGCATTGATTTTAAATGAAAAGAGATGAATAAAAATTCTCAAAGTTGCAGTTTCCAGTGACAACCACTTCCTTTTGAAATTTTAGTCTAAAAGCTTATTCCTCAGATGAGATAAATAATGTCAAGTGATTGAAAGATAGCTAAAGTAATTCACATTTACACAAGATGGGATAGAAATTATAACCAGGACACTGTGGACCAATTAGACGAGTGTCAGCTGCTCACAAAATTTCAGAAAGCTCAACTCAAGAACAAAGTAATAAGCATGAAGAAACGTAAGATTCAATCAAGGGCAGGTAGGAAGGATCAGTTACATGCAAATTGCATTTAGCATTTTTATACTTTTTTCAAGAAATTATTAATTCAATAGATGAACAAAATATTGCTGTTTTCAGAAAGCACTTTATAAACAGTCTCATGGGAGAATTAGTTAAAAGATTTACTTAGTGTTTCTAAAAAGAGGGTAGAGTATGATAACAGGGATAAGGAACTATGGTGAAAAGAAGTGACTGGAGATTCTGGATACTGAGAAGACTAATGGAAGCTTTTAATTATGTAGCCTATTTCCTGTGGCTGGGGAATCTGTTATTAGGGGCCATCAATATAAAGCGTTTTCAAGGATAGGAAGGCAAGGGTGGCAGAGAACATTACGCCTGTTAAAGTACATATGAATAGGTATTTGAAGCAAAGAAGAAATGTAGAATTGGGGGAAGAGAACAAAGTAATGGAATTAGTTTGGGATTGGTCAAGCAAAGTGCACTTTTCACATTGCACAGACACAATAGGATGCATGACTTCTGTATTGTGAATTTTCTATGGTGCAATTGAATTCTGGGGAACAACATTACCACACTGGCCTTGATACCAAAAGGTAGCAACTAATTTGGAAGTTTCAATGCTAACAGTATTGAACATTCAACAGTAATAACAAGAGAGTACAACTGAAGGCAATTTGTACCAGGGCACATTTTTAACTGAAAATCTCAAACTCAGGATTTGCCCAGTGCCGCAGACCTGACATAACATGAAGACATTTAGATAGTTTGAAGAACTGCCTTAATATAAAAAAATGGATGTAATGCATTTTTAAAACAAAATTCTCCAAACTTGCCACCACTGTACAGCCTGACTGTGGGACCTAAATATAGGCATGTTATGATCAGATATCACTCTACTTGTTAAATTGAATTGTAGGATATTAGGAATGGAGACCTAATATTGCTAGAGATGCCAGTTTTCTGTCTGAATAAGCAGATTTGTTTAAATGTAATATAGCAATCCAGTGAGACATTTTCCAGTACAACTTTGAAGTGAGTTGTTCGTTGGCCAGGTCAATAACCCTTCAAGTGAAAGATGATAATTTCCTCGACAGTTACTGCAATAATAAATATTAACTGTGCAAGGGTCTGCATGAATCTGTTTGGGATTTGTAACAGAACAAAAAGGTTCCTAAGGTGAGGCACCATGTGGTTAGCTTTTGGATCAGTGAATAATACTTTTAAAACAGGTGAAATTCCTTCCCTTAAGAAAACACATATAGATCTGTGCATTTCACACTAAAATAATGAGGAAACTTAATTTTATGACACTGGCACATGGCACATAGGCCACATTAATTTAGACTGCATTTCCTTTAATCTCCTGCAGGTTAAGATCTCTGGACTGAAAGCAATGTACTCCCCCGAGTCCCAAGCTTCATTTTTACAAAGTCAAGCATTAACCCTCTCAATGAATAGTGTCTGACTTGCTTTGTGTTCCAGCATTTTGCACTTTATTTCCAATTAGTGCTGCTGTGTTGGTGGCATTTGAGGCTTGGTTCTTAACTCATTGTACACTGCTGGCCAGAACCTTAAGAGTTCTCTAATACTGCTGTAATATTGGTGTCTTGAACCAGCTTAAATTTCATCACTCCTTCTTTAGTTGTTGCAGCGTCAGCTGCCATGGTAACACACTTTGGAATTTCCTTCCTAAACCACCTACTTCCCTTAAGATGCTCCTTAAAATCTAACCCTTGACAAAGCTATTAGTCATCTGTTCTATTCTCTCCATATGTAGCTTGATGTTGATTTCTATTCAATTGTATTTTTAGACGTATTTTACTGCTTTAAATGTATTATATCAATGGAAGTTGTTCAGGGCAGCTGACAGCATTGGGGCAGGAATTCCTACTGCAATTGCTTGATGAGAGTCGCTGGCTACTTCTCTTCACAGACCTCATTAAAACAACTCCGATTTACCTCTCACCCATCGTGGAAGAAATGACAATGCAACTGACAAGCGGATGCAGGAAATTAGGAATGAGGCTGATGCAACTGAAGAGCCATGGGAACAGTTCCTGCAAAGAAGTTAGGAGATGTTGGTGATATGAGAGTGTGGCTGCAGGCCGAGGATTCCTTGCAAAGTCTGCAAGAACACCCATGCTCCTTCTTGCTGTGAATAAGCCTCACAACAAATTTCTCTTACTTTCATATCTCCTTATATAGAAGAAGGGCATTCAGCCCATTGCATCTATTGGGAGGTCTCAGATGAATCTATTAATCCCAGTCCTTCTCTTATTTCCCTGTATTCTGTTCTCTCACACATGTCAAATAACACTCCTCTGGTTATCCCACCAGCCATCTACATGCGAGGGCCACTTTACATTAGCCAATTAACCTAACAACTAGCATGCCTTGGGAAGTGGAAGGAAACCAGAGTACCCAAGAGAAACTCATGCAGTCACAGGGAGAATATGCAAACTCTGCACGGACAGCACCAGAGGCCAGAATCAAATCTGGTCCCAGAATACTTTCCTGAGGAACTCCTGCAGCAATGTCCAGGGGCATTGAAAAGGGATTGGTAAATGTATTTTTTTCTATTAATATTGAATAGTGAAAGTAATCAAGGTCTGGAGAAACTTTGTTGTAGTCTTGATCCAAAGAAGGAAAAAGAGCTGAATTCCAGCAATGAGATGAGAGTCACTGACCTTGACATCAAGGTAGCATTTGATAGAATGTGAAATTAAGGTGCCCTGGTGAAACTGAAGTCAATGTACTTCAAGGAGAAAACTCTCCAGTGTCTGGAGTCATTATCACACAAAGGAAGATGGTTGTGCTTGTCAGAGGTTAGTCATTTCATCCCTAGACACTGCTACCGGAGTTCCTCTGGGAAGTGTCCTCGGCCCAACCATCTTCAGCTACATCATCAATGAATTTACTCCCATTATAAAGTCAGAAGCTGGAATGTTCTTCAATGACTGCATAATGTTCAATGCCATTTGCAATTCAGCAAATGAAGCAGTCCACAAGTGTATGCTGTAGGTCCTGGATAACAGTCTGACATGGTCAAATAATACTTGTGCCACACAAGTGCCAGAAAATGATCATGTCCAACAAGAAAGAGTCTATCAATATTTAATGGCACTACCATCATATAGACGCTAGTAATTATCCTGGGGTCATCCCTGGCCAGAAATAGTGCAGTGACTTGCCGTAAGTGCAAGTCAGAGGTTGTGTATCCCATGGCAAATGACTCACCTCCTGACATCTCAAGGCCTTTCCAACACCTACAAGGTACAAGTCAGGTATCTGATTAAACAAGACTCAAGAAACTCAACAGCAACAGGACAAAAGTAGCCCACTTGAATGGTCCTCTGTCCATCACCCTAAATATTAATTCCCTCCACCACCAGTACCCAATGCCTGCAGTGTACCATTTACAAAAAACACTCAGATGCTATTCGAGTAGTGCCTTGATATGACTTCTCATACCAAGAACCAGAAGGTTAGAAAGTACATTGTAACACCATCACTTGCAAGTTCACCCAAGACTTACATATCATCCCGACTCCAAAGTATGTAGTGTTTCTCCATAGTTATTGCTGCTAGGTCTAAATACTGGAATTCCCACATTGTAAGTACATTTACCAGAAGAACTACAGCAGTTCAGGAAAGCAAATCACCACCACATCTCTCAAATGATTAGGGATGGGGTATAAATGCTGGTCTTGTCAACAATGTCTAGATCCCACAAAGGAATAAAGAAAAATGTTGCCCACATCTCCATCCTCTACATGTAGCAATTTTTTGCTCCATTACCAAAGATCCAGCTCCAAGCCACATTATTTATATCTGATCTACACACTGAGGATGGAAATGGTATGCAGTAGGAATGGTTGAGCTGCAAGATAATAAGAAAACTCTTCCTATTCCAAGAAAAAATGCAAAAATGGTAAACATTGAATAGTTGCTTCATACTTGTACAGTCAGTATTTATGAACCATTCCAATCGGGTCAGTTTCAACACATTCTCTGAGTGGGAATGAGGCTCTAACATTACATTGCTCATAATTTGATACTAATTGTCAGTTTCATCAAAACCACAAGGTATGGCAAATGCAAATATCATACTTGAGCAGCAATTTAATTCTTTCCCTACTTAAGCTAACACTTCTTGACATTGGCACGGTTCATACAGTGAGAAGTGTCGAATTTCCTAACAGTGATATCCCTCACCTTGATGTGAGCAAAAGAAAATCCATGAAACTGTTGTACTTGAAGGCTGGTGATTGATCAAGGTCAGACCCAAGGGCATGAAACAGAAGACTCAGTAGAGGGTACTGCGATAATGCCAGTGGATTCTAAGATGTTGAATATGCTTTTGGTCTTTAAATGGGTTCAGAAGCATAGTACTGTAGGGGATAGTTCTTGATAACTCTAGTGCAAAAGAATGCAACTGTATTATTTAAAGGATGCATGTTAACAACTGCAGGTCCTGCAAAATATTTGTGTAAATGACACCACATTGGTAACTCATAAATACAGTTCCACTGATCATTTCTTATCAGTGATAAAACAGTTTTTGACTTACGTATTAAACTAGGTATTAGATTATTGTACAAGTTTCGCTGATTCTTACTTAACCTTTCCATCGATTTTAGATGCATAGTGCAGATTTAATGAAAGATGTCACATACTGGAAGTATGCATGAAACATTCCAAAAAAAGATACACAGTAGCTTCAATACAAGCATATTAAAATGAACAGAATACATACAAGGAGCTGAATGTTAACTTAAAACTAGGGCTCTCAGGGGAATTTTAATTTTCATCATCAGTCAAATGTTAATTGCTAGTTTTTCCTTTAATCTATTTTAAACTCAGGCCTATGGAACAAGGTTAGAACCCATAGATGTGACTAGCGGTGTCCCACAAGGATCAGTTCTGGGACGTCTGCTTTTTGTGATTTTTATTAATGACTTGGATGAGGGGGTAGAAGGGTGGGTTGGCAAGTTTGCAGATGACACAAAGGTTGGTGGTGTTGTGGATAGTGTAGAGGATTGACGAAGATTGCAGAGGGACATTGATAAGATGCAGAGCTGGGCTGAGAAGTGGCAGATGGAGTTCAATCCGGAGAAGTGTGAGGTAGAACACTTTGGAAGGACAAACTCCAAGGCAGAGTACAAAGTAAATGGCAGAATTCTTGGTAGTGTGGAGGAGCAGAGGGATCTGGGGGTTCATATCCACAGATCCCTGAAAGTTGCCTCACAGGTGGATAGGGTAGTTAAGAAAGCTTATGGGATGTTAGCTTTCATAAGTCGAGGGATCGAGTTTAAGAGCCGCAAGGTAATGATGCAGCTCTATAAAACTCTGATTAGACCACACTTATAGTACTATGTCCAGTTCTGGTCGTCTCATTATAGGAAGGATGTGGAAGCATTGGAAAGGGTGCAGAGGAGATTTACCAGGATGCTGCCTGGTTTAGAGTGTATGCATTATGAGGAGAGACTAAGGGAGTTAGGGCTTTACTCTTTGGAGAGGAGGAGGATGAGAGGAGACATGATAGAGGTGTACAAAATATTAAGAGGAATAGATAGAGTGGACAGGCAGTGTCTCTTTCCCAGGGCACCAATGTTCAATACAAGAGGGCATGGCTTTAAAGCAATGGGTGGGAAGTTCAAGGCAGATATCAGAGGAAGGTTTTTTACCCAGAGGGTGGTTGGGGCATGGAATGTGCTGCCTGGGGTGGTGGTGGAGGCAGGTACATTGGTCAAATGCAAGAGATTACTAGATAAGCATATGGAGGAGTTTAAATAGAGGGATATGTGGGAGGAAGGGGTTAGATAGTCTTAAGTGAGGTTTAAAGGTTGGCACAACATTGTGGGCTGAAGGCCCTGTACTGTGCTTTACTGTCCTATGTTCATAACTCATGACTTGCATAGAAATTGCTTCGTCATTAATATCTGTGTTTGCAGGGCTCATTGAGAAAGTATACAAAGAGGTATCAGATCTGAAGCACACATGACACGTGAAAATATCTAGACAAGGGGCATCACAATACTGACTGCTCCAACATCAAATGAACTATGAGGAGAAACAACAATAGTAAAAACCTTTCATTAGAAAGGAAGTGGCTGTTAGTTTTCAAGATAGTCCTGTAAATGTAAATTCAGTCATTTCTCAACAGTTCTACAGAAAATCAGTTTAAATATCAAAGCAGCAGACAAATGAAATCAGATTATAAATTTCATGGGATTATAAAGGTATGTGGCACAGTTAGAAGTCATACTGGAGAAAAATGGAGAAAATTCAAATGCAATCCTCAAGAAAGTGATTCATAAAACATAGCAGCTTCCTCAAAAACTAAGTGAGCTTCATCTACAGTTGTTTAGCTCCCACAAAACAATCACTTACAAATGCAGCCTCTATGAAACATCACCTCTGTAGCAAATGGAAAAGGGTCAAGCTGTAAGCACATCCCTAGCTCTTGTGTAGGTGGATGGCCTACTGAAAAGTCTTCAAAATCCCACACACATTTTCTGACACTTCCTTTCTACCTCGGTCATTCAGTTAATTTCAGAAGCTATCTTATTCCTTCCCAGAACAATGTGCTTCAGTGTCCCCCACCTGCCACAGTAATACATCTCCTTCATCTGGAACTATTAAAGCACTGCACACAATCTAATGCCAGTGATAATTTGAGTGGAACCTAAACAAGATTACATGCAGTGTTATTTTCTTCACTAATTGTATTGACAAGGAGCAGGGAAGATAGTAAAATTTGATCGCATCCTCGTGATAATAAGCTGATTTTCTCAATAAGCCTGACATACACAGACATTAATGTCAAAACAATTTCTATCAATGTTAAAAATTAAATCCTTATATCTGTGAGGGAGAGAGTGAAAATGAGAAAGTGGCAGGGTGAAACAGTGACAGCAGGGCAGTACGAGGGGTGAGCGGCTGCCTTTGTTCGTGTTAATGAGGGGGTTTGAAAGGTGGCTAATTATCTCCACCTGTTTCTGTGGTCAGTGCTTAATGAGTTACACCTGCGAGAGAGAATCCCGTCCTCACACATTTAAATCAGATAATGAGCACGTGTGTGCGTGTGCGTGTGTGAGAGAGTGTGTGTGTGTGTGTGTGCATGTGAGTGTGTGTGTGCGTGTGAATGTGCATGTATACGTGCATGTGAGTGTGTGTGTGTGCACGAGTGTGTGTGCGTGTGAGTGTGAGTGTGCATGTCAGTGTGTGTGTGCGTGTGAGTGTGAGTGTGCATGTCAGTGTGTGTGTGCGTGTGAGTGTGCATGTGAATGTGAGTGTGTGAGTGTGTGTGAGTGTGTGTGCGTGTGTGTGTGCATGCGAGTGTGAATGTATGTGTGTGTGTGTGTGTGTGTGTGAGAGAGTGAGGCAGAGAGTGTGTGAGAGAAACAGAGAGAGAGAAGCAGAGAGAGAGAAAGCAGAGAACGAGAAGCAGAAAGAGAGAGAGTGAAGCAGAGAGTGTGTGAGAGAGAAACAGAGGGAATCAGAGAATGAGAGAAAGCAGAGATAGAGAGAAGCAGAGAGAGACAGTGAAGCAGAGTATGTGAGAGAGAAACAGAGAGAGAAGCAGAGAGAGAGAGAAAGCAGAAAGAGAGAGAAGCAGAGAGTGTGTGAGAGAGAAACAGAGAAGTGTAATACCAGAGAAATAAAGGACTGCAGATGCTGGAATCTAGATGAAAAACACGATGATGCTGGAGGAACTCAGCAGGCCAGGCAGCATCCATGGAGAAAAGCAGGCGGTCAACGTTTCGGGTCAGAATCCTTCTTCAGGACTGAAGGTAGGAAAAGGGGAAGCCCAATATATAGGAGGGAAAAGCAGAGCAGTGATAGGTGGGCAAAAGAGGGGAGGCTGGGTAGGCACAAGGTGGTGATAGGTAGATTGAGGTGAGAGATAGTGATAGGCAGGTGTGGGGTAGGAGGGGAGAGCAGATCCACTGGAGGATGGGTCAAAGGTAAGGAGAGAAAAAAAGGGGCTAAAAGAGAGATGGGCTAGGAAAGGGAAGAAAAGGCTTGGTTGGGGGGTGGTGGGGAAGGGGTGTGGGGATTACTAAAAGTGGGAGAATTCAGTGTTGATGCTGTTAGGCTGCAAGGTTCCAAGAAGGAAAATGAGATGCTGTTCCTTCAGTTTACATTTGGAACTCTCCTGGCAGTGGAGGAGGCCGAGGACTGACATATCAGTGATAATGTGGGAGGGGGAGTTGAAGTGACTGGCAATAGGGAGATGCAGATCGTGGTTACAGACAGAACATGGGTGTTCTGTGAAAAGGTCATCTAGTCTGCGTTTGGTCTCACTAATGTGGAGGAGGCCACACTTGGAGCACTGAATGCAGTAGGTGATATTAAGGGAGGTGCAGGTGAATCTCTGTCTCACCTGAAAGGACTGTTTGGGTCCCACGATGGAGGCGATGGAGGGTGTAGGGGCAGGTGTTGCACCTATGGCAGGCGCAGTAGAGAGAGAAGCAGAGAGAGAGAGAGAGAGAGAGAGAGAGAGAGAGAGAGAGAGAGAGAGAGAGAGAGAAAGCAGAGAGAGAGAAGCAAAGAGAGAGAGAGTGAAGCAGAGAGTGTGTAAGAGAGAAACAGAGAGAGAAGCAAAGAGAAAGAGAAGGTAGCTGAAAAAGACAAAGGAAGAGAAATGGGGGGAGAGAGAGATGAGAGAGGGAGAGGTCAAAAGAGATGAAACAATGGAGAAAGAGAGAGACAATAGAGATGAAAGAGACAACAGAAATGAGACAAGGGTAAATGAAAGAGGCAAGAGATGACAGAGAAGTAAGAGAGATGAAAGAGAAATAGACAGGGGGGGGGGGGGAGCGGGAAGACAATGAGAGAAAGGGAAATGAAAGACCAAGATGAGACAGAGAAAAATGAGAGGCAGCTGAGAGAGAGAAGAGAGAGACAGAGGGAGGTGAGAGACAAGAAAGTGAGATTAAAGGGAGGTGTGGGACAAGGGATGGAAAGTTCAAAAGAAAAACAGATGAGAGAATGAATAAAACAAAGTGAGAGTGAGAGAGAAAGGGACAATGAGAGAGAGAAAGGGAATATTTGACAAACTGACACACACATCTACCCCCCCCCCCCCCACATGCACACACATACCTCACAGGCATATACACATATTAAGAAAAGCAAAAAGTTTTTCACTTAAATTGAACATATTGAACATTGCCAGACTGGCCAAAAAATAGACATTAAATTTAAATTAGTCTGCAAAGCAGATTTAGGATTCTAGCTATTGGCATTGGTACTAATTTAGGTCCTCTCAGGTGTGGCGTGTGGATAGAGCAATTTCCCCTCCTGTGAGTTATGTCATGTTTTTAACATTTTTCTTTCATTCTTTTGATGACATTTTCCAAGGGTCTCATTTTGACCACATCCAATGCTTTGTTCTGCATTGCACTGGCACTGCAATGGACCTTTTTTTTGGTCTAATTGTGCTCTTTCTTGTATAATGTTGTATATTTTATGTCTAATTTATGTTTCTCGTGTGAATGTTGTGTCTGTTACTATGTTCCTGTGATGCTGCTGCAAATAAGTCTTTCATTGCACCTGTGCATAGATGTACTTGAGCATATGACAATAAAGATATGGTCTTTTTTGCCTTATATGTGTTTCAGGCAGAGATTATTTACAGCCTTTAATAATTTAACATATGGTACACTACCAGCATCAAATATTGGCTCATGCAACCATTTATTTCAGATGGTGTGGTACCCATTTAACAACAGTAAAACATGCAGCATCAATTCATAATACAAATCTGATTGGTTTAAGGAGAATAAGTATGCAAAATAAAAGGAATGAGGACAAAGAGATAGAGTGGGATGGACAAAGAGAAAGACAGTATTGTGAGCCAGGTTTGAAAGTTGGAGTGATTTGAGAGAATAAAGGGATGGGTGTTGATTGAGAAGTACGGTGTCTTCTATCATTCCAGTTTCTTTTTTAATAAACATCAGCTTTGACAGTAGCCAAAAGTTTCATAAAGATGAGAGGGACAATGAGAAATTTGGAGCTCCTGCCTTCTCATCATCAGTCCCTGGGCAGAGATGAGGGGGTTTACCTATGAGGAGAGATTGAGTCGCCCTGAGACTATACTTGCTGGCATTCAGAAGAATGAGAGGGGATCTAATAGAAACGTATAACATTATGAAAGGGGTAAATAAGATAGAGGCAGAAAAGTTGTTTCCACTGGTAGGTGAGACTAGAACTAGGGTACATAGCCTTAAGATTCAGGGGAGTAGAATTAGGACGGAGATGTGGAGAAACTGCTTTTCCCAGAGAGTAGTGTATCTGCGGAATTCTCTGCCCATGGAAGCAGTAGAGGCTACCTCATTAAATATAGTTAAGACACAGTTAGATATATTTTTGCATAGTAGGGGAATTAAAGGTTATGAGGAAAAGGCAGGTAGGTGGAGTTGTGTCCATGCCAGGTCAGCCATGATCTTATTGAATGACAGAGCAGGCTTGATGGGCCAGATGGCCTACTCCTGCTCCAAGTTCTTATGTTCTTGTGTTCAGAGCAAGAGTAGGTGCAGGGTCAATGGTGAACGAGATGACAACAGAGGAAAAGATCAGGGTAGTGATCCAAAGCAAGACAAGTGAGAGACTGCGGCAGTACAAAGATTAAGAGAGGGGATGAGAATGGATTGATTGAAAACCACCTTTACCCCACAACTCACATTCAAATGTAGCCTGGGTTTATTTAGTCATTGCAGCCAATGTTCCACCCATCCCTCCCAATCTAAAGAAACAGGACATCAAAATAGAATGTGGTGCAAACATTGTATAACAAAAAGCGTTATGACAGAGAAGCCAAAGCAAAGAGCGAAAGTGTGAGAAAAATATATTGAACTGAAAGAGAACAAAAACAAAAAGACCAGCATGATGACAGCTGAGAAATCTAAAAGATTGTTTGCATTCTTTCTTTCTTTCTGCACAGTCTCATTGGAGACCATCAGGTATTTTGATGTGAAGACCTAACTAGGAATGTTTGTTCTTGTTTGTTTCAAGGCATGCTTTGAGGTTAGTTTGATTTAGGATATAGAATTCCTTCTCTATCTTTTTCTTCGCAAAACCAGTGCCTTCTTAAGTAGACGTCTTCTGAAACATAATTGCAGGAATGACACAGGTGAAAAGTTTGGTGAAAGCACATTTGCTGTGGTTTGTCCTTTTCTTTGGTGTCTTATCCAATGTGTTTCTTTTTTCACCTGCCTT
Source organism: Pristis pectinata (assembly GCF_009764475.1). Lineage (NCBI taxonomy): Eukaryota > Metazoa > Chordata > Chondrichthyes > Rhinopristiformes > Pristidae > Pristis > Pristis pectinata. The sequence continues at coordinate 76,201,854 of NC_067414.1, read as the reverse complement.
GCTTCTATATCCAATACAAAGAGCTGCATGGCAATGTCTAAAATAGCTCTATGACCAAAAGGAGTGGGAAGCAATTGATTTTCCTGCCTCAAAATGCAAAATAGGTAGCCTGTAGTATTTTTTCCATGCACCACAGCTGAGGAAAGTTTTACTGAGCACTTTGATCAAAGCTAAAGCTTGAGGCAACATGTGGAATTTCAGGTCTTTTTGTGTTTTCTACCCCAAGAGCATTGGAGTGGAGCATCAGCCTTCCCTAATCCTAACTTATGACTTCAGTTCAAAATCCTGGGTCACGGGTTATTAAATATATATAGAGTAAACTCCTGGCAAGATCAACAAATACAGACATGGGCCTGTCTTCAAAGAACAGTCTAGCAGTCCTGGAAGGAAGTGCTGCTACTGTGCTAAGAGAGGTCGGACAAGTTTAAGTGAGACAGAAGAGCCTTGAAGATCAAAAAGGAACCTACAGTTTTGTCTGAGGCTGAAAGCAGTTACGGGTTATTTGGAGAGAGGTGTTTGGCATTAGGGCTACTCCCTCTCTGAAACAAACATCAGGGTGCCTTCCAGTGCTGTCTCAGAATTTACCAATATGTCCATGCTTGGATTTCTGGGTGGAGAAAGCCAGCTCTCAGAACCTATGAACTCAGCAATTTCCTGTTTTGCCCAGTCATCACAGGTACCTCTTTATTCTACAGTCTGAGCCAGGTGTAATTCTGGTGCAAATGATCACATTTCTGGGAGCAGTTTGGTCCTTGTCATCCTTTTAGCTGCTTAATGATTTAATTACTTTCTCTCCTTTGACTGTGACTTGTGCATATTTTTGAATGGATGAAACCCTGACATTCGCCCCAATTTTATTTTTAGGAATTTTTCTCAAGACCAAACAAGAGCAAATTAAATCTGAATTTTAATTGTCCTAATTTCCTTTTATACAGACTGCCTTCTTTATAAATAACATTGCTGAGAATTATGAACAAATAAATGTTTTGGTATGTTTTTAGGCTCTGCTTACAGCTAGCAAATTAATAACAAAGGTATTCAAACTTAATCTGCTGATGTTTTTGTCTCTCATTCCTGTCATCATTAATCTGAAATGTTTCCCTTTCTTCTTCTTAAAGCCTTACCTGTGAGAATAACAATTTATAGAATAAAATCAATGATCGCTTGATAGAGTTCTTCAGATCAGGGAAACATTGAGAGCCACTTGAGACTTCGACCTCCTCTACAGAAATATCCCCAGTGTTGCAATTCTTCAACCAAGAATGAGCTTGAGTGCACTTTCCACCAAACTATGTTTCCAAAATACACTCCAGTTTTCAAGAAGTTATTTTCAAGCAGATTTTCCAATTGAAGGGCTGAGTTCAATCAGTTGCAACAGCAGTTAGGAGAATAATACAGGAATCCCTTTTGTCCTGAGCCCATCTAAATATAATGAGTGCTGCTTCTACTGAAACTAGTGTATTGTCACACGAGATGTATTCAAGTTACTTTTAAGTGAAATGTACGATTTTCTTGCCAGCAATATACTGAGTGGTGATCAAGCCATTATAAAATGCTCAATGCTTGGAATCCATATTTTGACCTTTGACAGATTGTGATCTCAAAAGCATGCTCGAATTTTTGCTTTTGTAATTTTTTTTTCTTTTCAGGCTATTTGGGAGATGAACCTTTAGTTTGTGCCACCAAGGTTTTAAACTTGAGAATTCCTCTGAGTGCTTTCCTCTTTCTCTAACTAGTGGGAGGAGGAGCAGGGGCATGTGAGCATGGGTGACTGAAAGGTATGTCAATGGTGCAAGTGGTTGGTCTCTCCCACCTTGAAATAGTCATGTCTACACATCCAGGCATACCCGATTGCTAGCTGCTATTCATCAGGGAAGTCATGATGTGTTCTCAGGTTCAAACCTTATATATAAACAGGTACAAGGATGATTCTGTCTGTGCATTAAAAAATACCCAAAGCCCTCCAAGCCAGCCTGAGAATATAGTGTAGAATATAGGACCAGGTAGCTGATCATCAGCACAAGTGACTGGTGTGATGGTGATTGATAATTTATTTCTGACCAACAGCTCAATGGAATGATCATCTTTTTGTCCAAATTTCTCACAAATCAAATGGTAGGTTGGTTCCCTGCTACAAAGTCCATAACCCTCACTATCTTATGCACAGGATGATGGAGGTGAAATCTCTCCTTTCTGCTGATAGAGAATAGCACTTAAATGCAACAGGCAAAGATGGAGAGTTTGAGGCACCAACAGCAGAAGTAATTTCCTAAGACCAGCACCAACTCTTGCCCTATTATATTTTCCTCTTCCCTAAATAATCCACTGGCTGAAGCAGAATTTGCGCTCAGAAGACTATTGTGGGACGTTTTTTGAAGTGGTGGCATGTAGCCAGCTTTCTAACAGTGGACAATAAAACAGAAAATGCTGGAAACAGAACATGACCTGGAAACAGGTCAGGCAGCATCTGTGGAATGAAGAATGAGTTAATGTTTCAAATTGTGACCTTTGATCAGAACTGGGAGAGAGTGAGAACAAATTAGTTTTTAGTAGCAGAGAAGGTATGAGTGGGTTCAGTAGCACAAAGGGAATATTTCTGACAGGGTGAGGCCAAGTGAGTAAATGCACTTGTTAGAGCAGCAGTTAGAAGCACATTATGGTTCTTTGTCTGTGTAATGTACTGTTAATAGCAATGCTGTGGGACGTGCCAGCATGCAAAACTATACGATGAGAGAAAGAAAAACTGAGCCAAAGTGATGACAGGCAGAACCAACCAGTTCTGTAATAGACAGAAAGGAAGTGAGTTCCCTGAAGTTGGAGAATTCGATATAGAGTCTGGAAGGCTGCAACGTGCCTCGCAGGAAAATGAGGTATTGTTCCTCAAGCTTGTATTGGGCATCATTGTAACTGTGTGGGAGACTACTAACAGCTAGGTCATGAGAGTGAAATGGTGAATTAAAGTGGCAGGTAACTGGAAGCTCAGGGTCAGTCCTGTGGACTGAACTCAAATGCCCAGTAAAGTGATCATCCAATCTCTGTTTGGTTTCTCCAAAGTAGAGGAGACCACATTGTAAGACCTGGTTCTGACAAAGGGACTCAGAGTGAAATGTTAACTGGTTCTCTTTCCCTGATGTTACCTGACCTGATAAGTGTTTCCAGCATTTTCTGTTCGTATTTCACATTTCAGCATCTGAAGTTTTTTTTTCAATCTTCATCTTCTAATCATTGGTAGACTTGTTGTAGTAACTTTCCTTAGGCTGTCTAATTTCTCCCTCATTTGTGTGCAGCCTTCTTTAGAGATTAGGTGGCGCTTTTATGGTGCACAGGTGGCTTACTCTCCTTGCTCAGAAAAGGGCAATCCTCCTCTCTTCTACTTGATGTATAAATGGCATTTTTTTTCAGCAACCTCCTTCACCAATTAGCCAACTCTACAATTTTTCTGCTTGCCCAATAATAAAAGAAAGTAGTTAATGAAAGAGCAGCTGAATTCCTTCTAACAGCTGCAGGTAGACAGGAAATATCACATTAAGCAAGCTCCCTCTAGCAGCTAGAGTCCAGAATAGTAGTTTGCCAATGAATAAATAATGAGTTTCAACAGTCATAAAAGATTAGCCTTTTCCAGAATGTGCTTATTGCAGAGATCTGGTGTTAGATTGGTAAATAAAGATGAAAAAAATAAATCAAGAGCCGCCAATTATGCTGGTACAGCAAGTGAAACAAAGCAGCATTTCCTCATATTTGTCTGTTCCTGCCCATTGATCTGAGCTGCTAAAACCAGGGCCATTATTGCTTGCAGGTAGCAACAATCCTAAAAGGACATGTTTTAGAAACACTGTTTTAAACGGATATGAAATTTGATTTCCAAACCGCCAAAGCACATGTGTTTATGACTGAAGACAAAGGTTGAAGAAGGGATACTGAAAATGTTGGAAACGTCCTGCACGTCGGACAGCATCTGTGGGAAGAGAAACAAGGTTAAGGCTTCAGGCCGAATGAGTTCTGATGAAGGATCTTCAACCTCAAATATTAATTGTATTTATTTTTTCGAAGATGCTGCCTGACCTGGTGATTGTTTCTAGCATTTTCAGTTTTGTTTCATGTTTCCAGCATCCGCAGGTTTTTGAGTTTTGTTAAAGAAGAATGTTAGGTAGAGCAGCAGCCACCAGAGTTAGAATGATCGCACACTGCTTTGCAACCTAGGAACTCTATTATGGGGATGAGAAGTTTGCTCTGCTGAAGCCCATCACCCAGCTGTGCTGAGTGCCTTCTTTTGTATGCTGCCGTCTCTGTAAGAAGGAAGATGCATGGAAACATTCTTCTTTACCATTACTTTCCTTTGTTTGAAACTCTAACAAGCTACTTGATCAAATGGCCTTAAGCACAATACAATACTCAAGTAAATCTACCTGACACTTGCAACTTTGACTCTTAGAAAATGATTTCCTACAGATATGTTATTTCATTTGGTTAGTCATGGTTATCCTGATTCTCACCTTGGAACTTTTCTTGTGTTCTTGTAGTTATTCTCTGACTTTTACTAAATACAGAATCCTCAATGACATCCAGATTGATGGCTTCCCATCTTTCTTTAAAATTTTTTTTAAAATTTTATTTACAGCGTGGTAACAGGCCCTTCCGGCCCAACGAGTCCATGCTGCCCATTTTAAACCCAATTAACCTACCCGTCCGACTTTGCAATGTGGAAGGAAACTGAAGCACCTGGAGGAAACCCACGCAGACACGGGAGAACGTACAAACTCCTTACAGACGGCGACGGGAATCGAACCCCGATTGCTGGCGCTGTAATAGCGTCGCGCTAACTGCTATCTTGTGCTTCATACATCATAAAGAGAACTGCTCTATATCCACAAGCTATCCATTATTATTCCAGAGGTTGCTCTTCCTGAGTATGGTTTTCAGATGCAGCATTCTCCTCTGTTGATCATAAACTGTGTCCTCACAGCTGGATGCTCCATTGTGTACTACTTTTGTAGTTAGTGCCTGGTTAGTTAGCAGAGCAGTATTACTGCAGGCTTGTTTACATTCACCACTCAGTTGTGCATAGTTTTAACATGTTCAAGATTTAAACGTGAACAAAGTTAAAATTGCATGTTCCTATGACGGAATTAAGAAGGCCAAATTTTAACTCATTCTACTCTTAGTTTGGCAGTACGAGGATTTTAAATTCTTCCATATTTAACATTGAATAAAGATTATTTAACTTTATAAGCAACTACTATGTGTAACACTTTACAGAGACGTCATACCTCAAGGCATTACATATCCTTCAATCACACATCCAAGTGTCACATTTTGGACATCACATCTCAAAGCACTATGCATACATAACCAATAATTAATGAAACAAGGATGTGTGTTAACAACCAAATTTTCAACTGAATATATACATCACTTCATTAAAAGTTAATATTCATTCCTCAAATGAATTGAAATGAACTTCATCTCATTCAGAGCATACATCAGCATGATGGAATATTTTCTTGTTTTTCTGAATATATTAATGCATGCACTATTAGCAGAAATGTTCACCTGCCAGACATAAGTATCAGGAAATTTCATACAAGTGCCCCACAACGAGAAACTAAACGTCAACAATTTCACTCCGTGCACAGACAGTGGAAGAAGCCCTTTCCTGGGTTTGCATAAGATCAGCTCTATTGCACTGGTCAATAAAGGGAACGTGTGAGAGATGTGTGGAAGGGAGAAGACACCGAGGAGTAAACGTATCACAAAATGAGTGAGACCAGAAAGGGAAAAATGTTAACATAGTGGTGAAGACTGTGCATGGAAGCCAAGGCAGTTGTTGGGTGGTGGTGGGGTGGGTGGATGTAGAGGGGAGATTGAAAAAGCACATTTTACAAAGTTCTACAACAAATATTACCACAAAGATTAAAGAATAATGTAAGGAGAATGTGGTACAAGGCAAATGTCTGGATCATACCAGAAAGCTGTAACAGAAGACCATTCAAGCTGAGAAGGTTTCATGTAGGGTACCACAGGAATCCTTCTTAGAAATCTGCATTATCAGAAAGACCCCCACAGATAGCCAGAAATAAAGCAGTGACACAGTAACTGAAAGGTTGACCATTATCAGTGATGAGTTTTATATATTGGACCCAAAACTTCTTGGTGCTACTCCATCAAAAGAACAGCTGAGAGAAAACGCTTGTGACCTCCACTTCTGACCCTATCAGGAGTATCTGTGGTCATGATGGAATCAGCACTGAAATGATGGGTACCCATGCTACTTATGGGTGTATCTTGGCAATGTATCAGGTGAGGAAATGAAAGAAATTGATCAGGTAAGACACTTATGGATCACTTATGCAAATACCAACTGCACTCTTATATGAGAGGATCAATAACATTCAAGCAACTATGTTCAGGTTCCCAGTCCACCCATGGGGCCCTCCGGCAGCTCTCAAACAACTTAAAAGCTGGATTCATAACAATAACCAAAAAAGTGAATGTGGCTGAGAAAATCTCATTCCCCAGACCCATCCCTTAAGACACAAATTGGCTCGGCCCAGACCAGCCCATTGTTCTGCTCTAATTGTGTCCAGCTGGAAATCAACAAACTGGACCTAGTGCCAGCACAGCTACATATATCCCTGAGTCCATACTGTACTCCAAACTGCCATACACCTTGACTATGCTCTTGCAGATGTTCAGAGCCATCCAGTTTTTGTGATGTAAAAAGTTTTAACGTAACCTGGTAAAACCTGATCAAACATGTGCAAACTACATAGTGTTGTCATGTAGAATTAAAAGGCTTACGTTTGGCACACTTCCCTGACAGTAAAAGTAACAATGCATTTTGTCTAAAAAGTACTCGTTATAAGAGCAAGAATTACATACGGAACATTTCTCCAGGCCAAAATTCCTGATTGGCTACAAAACAATAAAGGTTAACAATTCAGAGGTAACATTAATGGTTACAGCAGAAAGTAGACCACACAGTGTTACAGGTGGACAAAACAGTTTCTAATTGCAAACAGAGATTTGGGAAAAATGGGTCACTTTTGGGTTGGCAGAGGAGGCTACAGGGATCAGTTCTGGAGTCTCAACTAGTTACTGTATAATCTATGCTGATGATGTGGATGAAGAGATGAGATGTAGTGTGGCTAGATTTGCTGATGATACAAAAATAGGTGGATTAACAAGTTTTGAGGAGGACACAAAGAGCCTGAGAAAAATATAAATGAGTTAAGCGAGTAGATAAGAAGTTGGCAAATGGAGTATAAAGTAGGAAAATGTCAGCTTTTTCAGTTAGGAGTGTGTAATAAATGCTGGCCTTGCTTGTGACACGCAGATCCTGAAAATGAATATTAAAAAAAGCTGAAGAGGCAGTTAAGAGTCAACCTATTAGTTGGTGTGGAATCCAATAACTGCCAGGCTGGGCAAGGATGGTAGATTTCCTTTCCTGAAGTTATTAATGAACCAGAACAACAACCTGGTAGTTTCATGGCTGCCATTACTGAACCAGCTTCCTTAAAAAATTCCAGATCGACATAAATTCCTGAATTTAAAGTTCCCACCTCTCATGGTGGGTTTCAAATACATCTCTGGATTAATAGTTGTCTGTTTTGTCACTAAACTATCATACCCTGGTTTACATATTTTCCATTGCCAGATCTTTCACCATATTCTTAATGTTCACTTACTCCTCAAATGTGGCAACCCCTTAAAAAGTGCTGATAGAAAATTACAAGCTGTGATATATGTGATCCCTTCCATATATTAGACTAAAACTACCAGAAGCTATTTCATGGCCAGAATTTCTTCACAAGTTAACATAAACACATTTTGTTCCTGCTCACTGGAAAGTTACTGTCCTCAGATTCAATCATTTAACTGAGCTTAGAAACAATCAAGTGACTGGTTGTCTTTCCATATGACTTTTTATACTGTTTTCCAGTTACTCAACCGTCTTGGTATACATCTATTTCTCAGCCAGCATCACTAAATATAACAGATTAACTGGTTCATTATCACGTTGTTCCTTTTGGGAGTTTGTTGTGTGTAAAGTGGCTGCCATGTTTTTTTTACAGTTTAACAGTGACTAATGTTCACTGTTTTAAAGATGCTTTGGGATGTCCTGAAAGGTGGTACGTATATGCATGTCTTTCTTTACCTTTAGAGTTCACCGTTCTGACATTGCATTTGCTCAGTTACCTTGACCATCTAGAAAGGTGACAGAGGCCTCCAATTAAGCTCCTTTCTGGACCTCCACTGCCCTTCATTTATCAATGGTACTTTAGGTTGACTGGACTCGCACTGCTTTTGATGAAATCAGGAGTACTTCCTGACTGCTGACAATCAATGGTCAATATTACAAGCCCAGATACGTATTTCCACACTCCTCTCAATTACTTCAGACTTTCATTCCAGCAAGAACCACTTCAGTTACCGAGCCCCATTTATTATCCCCGTTTCAGTTAGTTGTTTCACCTGTAAAATGCTACCATACTCCTGATTCCCTCACCAGTGCCCTCACACCCCATTGTTCTGAGCTCCACGCAGGTTCCACTGCCACAAATCTTGCCTGTGAGTGCTCACAGTATTCAAATTACCCTGATCTCATTGCCCACATTTTTCAAAACATTCAACATCCTGAATGCTCCCTGACCCCGCATCCATAAGAGCATCTGATTTTCAAGCACCAGTTCTAATCTGACATTCCAAGGACTCTAAGGGGAGCTCCAACTATGTCATAAATACTCACATGCTCTGGCACGCTCTACTCAAACATATTCGCAATCTTAGAAATCTCAGAACCCCGATAACTTTCAGGCCTGGTCTCCAATACTGTATCCCACACTTTCAGTTGTAAGCTAGCCACAATCCTTTATCTCCAACTCCCCTCCTCAACTCTTACTCTGCAGCATAGATGACTGCATTGGCACTGCTTCCTGCATTCATACAGAAATCATCACTTTAGTACCTGGTGCTACTAAATTCCACTCTGGCCTCAAGTTCAATTGGACCATCTCTTCCTTCCTCTCCATTCCTCTCTCAGTTGCTCTGCCTCCGCCACACATTTCTCAAGATTTGGCTTTCTGGTTCAGGACATCTGAAATGTTCTCCTTTTTCAGGAGACATGGCTTCCTCTCTACCGCAGTTGATGGAGCCCTCACTCGCATTTCCTCAATTTCCTGGCTGTCTGCTCTCAACCCCTCCCCCCCCCCCCCGCTCATTACAGAGATAGATTTCCTTTGGTCTTCCCCTTGCTGCCCACTACTCTCCGCATCCAGCACATCATCCTTCGCCATTTCTGCCAGCTGCAATGGGATACCACCAGCACTTCCCCTCTCATCCCCTTCTGCTTTCTGCAGGGATCACTCACTCCATGGCTCCCTGGTCCACTCATCCTCATCCACCCACCTCTCTCCGTAGCCTGGCACACTCCACTGCAACCGTAGGAAGCGCAACATCTCCCTCACCATCATTCAAGGACCTTCTAATGAGGCAGAGATTCATGTGCACTTCCTCCAAACAGGTCTATTTCATTCAGTGCTCGTGACTGTGGCCTGCTCTACATCAGCGAGACCCCAAGTATAGACCAGGCAACCGCTTTGCAGAGCACCTGCGCTCTATTCGCAATGTCCATCTTGAGGTTTCAGATGCATGTCATTTCAACTACCCTCCCCATTCCCACATCAACCCGTTGTCCTTGGTCTTCTCAACTGTCAGGGCTCTATGTTCTATTAACCAAGTAAAGGAGGGATGATGGACAGATGGAACAAGTTTGGGCAGATGGGGATAGGAGACTCAGTAGGAGTAGTGTGTGGACGATAGGTAGATGGAATGAGGTGGGACAGGGGAACGAAACTGAGTGGTGAAGTGATGAGGGGGTGGTTGCTAGGGGTAAATGAGGCTCAGCTAAAAATAAAGCTGCAGTTGCTGGAAGTCTGAAATATAAGCAGGGAATGGTGTAACTAGTCAGCAAGTTGGGCAGTGACTCTGGAGAGACAAACAGTGCTAATGTTTCAAGCTGCTGAGTTTTGATGAAAGGTCTTTGATCTGAAATGTTATTTTTTTTTCTCTCACCACAGATGCTGCCTATCCCATTGAAGTTTTCCAGCATTCTCTATTTCTTTGCAGCACAAAATAATTTGGCTTCACTACATTGGAAAAAGTCTTTGAGATTTCAGATGGAAGGTTAGTGTCATTGTTATGTTAAGATGCCAATTAAGAAGATGTCCTTCCTCTTGTTATAACTTCCTGTAATACTGTCTGAACATGACAGGTGTACAAAAGTTCTATTCTCTGGAGTGTGCCAATCCATCCAGTAATAATTGAGATAATTGCGATAAAAATATGTTTTTAAAAACTGCTCAAAACTCAGTCGGTCTTTAAAACCCTCTCTTTATATATCCGTTATGGATTCTGTAATCCTTCAGTTAAAGTCATGTAGCCACTCAAAAGCAGTATGCAAGGTTATAAGCAACATAACACATTAGAGAAGCAACTGTACCAATACAGACAGGGTCTGATAGATGCAATTTTTCATAATTTTTACAGCAAGGCAAATTGGATAGGCTGTGGTAGTTTCCACCTTTGCCCCCCCCCCCCCCCCCGAGAGGGGGCATGGTATCATGGGTGTAGTAATCTGGTATTGCAGGCCTCTTGCGTATTGTGGAAGGTTCCTGGGCTTCTTCACATTGATTTAAATAGGATAAATACTTAGCAGATTCCCTAATGGATTATTGATCTGTTCCATCAGAATACTGTGCAGGTGGTGTAGGTGCAAACTCAACCTGCGATATTTCCATTGTCATCCTCATCTGCTATTGCTTTGATTGAAAACCAAGAATGCTACTGCCATGGTCAAACCATTTCTCTGTGGAATAAGTCAAATATAGTTCTGTAAATTTGGTCTTTCTACCTTATATTTTCTAGTTTTTTCTCCCCATCCCCATCCCCCAGAAGCCTTATCTCTATAATGTCTCTGTAATTATAACCTGTTATTTTTATTTTCTCTTTTCTGATGCAAGATGCTGAAAAAATCCCTGAGCCATGTCTTACAACTTTGACCTGAATGAGAAGGAAGCATGGATGATTCCATTTACTGAGCTACTGGGCTTTATATAATATTAATTACATATCCATTATAGACTGAAAACTGGAGTTTCATTATCAGGCAGCAGTGGGAGACATTTCCTATTCTTTATTTGCAATAGAGATGGAAAGGGACATTGAGATGATGACATAAACCAAGAGTGTCAGTTTTCCCCCTATTTTGATCCATTCTATCGACAGAGGGCAGGGGAAAGAGTAGCTTAACATTCAGCAGCAACATAAGATCAGATTGACCATCCATTACACTCCATTTTCCAGTCTTTTAATAGAAGGGGCAATCTGGTGAAGTGTATAAATGAGAGTTGATAATTATCACCTCCATCATCAAAAGTTAAAATTACCCCCAGAAATGAATCTATATAATTTGCTGAAAGGTCTGGAGTCACTTTCCTCAACTCCTCTTAAAGACAGATGCAGCAATTTTCTCTGGGGAACGCAAATAAGGAATAGCTCAATCATTGATCTGGAGTTAGTGCTACAGTTGGACAACAACACCAATGATGTGATTTATGTTAAACATGGAGAATGCTGTAATTGGTAAAATAACAGATTCAGTATTCTGACTGGAACAGGCAAACAGTCAGGGAGTAAAGGTCCCACCCACCTCACCAACTGTTATCAAGGTTTTACATGTTTTTGTGCTGTGATCATCTTTAACACAGCACCTGGTTTAAGGACACTTCAAACAGACAAGCTCTAAATTGTTGATAAATTATGAAATTCCATAGTCGTGGGAAGTCAATGAATTCAAAATTTGGATTATTAAGCAAATCACTGCAGCTTTGCAGAAAGCAGTGACTAATTAAGAAATGAATTTAAATACAATTTATAATGGAAATCATATAACAATTTTATTTATAAAATTTGTAGCTCATATATTTCTGGTTTCCAAACTTAGAATTTAATTACAGGCAGAACAGCAAAAATGTTCAAATTTTGGTAAATGTTCTGTTAATGAATCAGGCAGAACAAAGTCAATGGTTTGGTTATTTCCTCCAGTGTTTCACTTTCCACTGGTTGATCAATGTACTTTTCCATGAAATGACTAGTTGAGTGCCTGTCAAGCTATGAAGCATAAAATTCACACAATTGCAAGTAAATCCTAACTGACATAAGGTTTCTGTCAGAAACACAAAAAACTTATTGAAATATAAAACATACAAAATTGAAATCCAAAATTGTTGTATTCCTTAAAAGGTGCAATTATGGCTCTTCATACAGCACACCAATGGCTGTTTCAGTCACAGATTGCTGCTGCAAACTCCAACAGCAGCCAAGAGAGGACTGGACCTGCAATGCGCCAGTGTTGGGGTAAGTGGATTTGAGGTGATAGAAATCAGGCTGTTATGTGTGAGAGGATCACTGGATCAAGCTGAATGAGAGATTCAGGCATTCAGGATATCAGGCCTTCAGCTGTTTGAGGAGTCAAAGAGTGGGTGAGAAGAGTCTTAGGAATTACCTGAGTAGGGTCCCAACCTGGAATAATTATGAAACTATGGTTGTCCTGAGAGTACCCAAAAATGGAAGACTGGAGATAAATTTATCCTGCAAAAGGAGTGTTACAATGGGAATTATGCTATTTGACCTTTAACCAGAAATACCCAGTCAAATTTCTGAATTGACACAATTTGACCCACAACCACTCTATAGAAACAGAAATCACTTTTCACACTCATGGCACTGAAAGAAACAGGGCTAAGTTGTCCATACTTCTATGCCTTTGTAACTACCATCTTTATTTGTTGAGAGTAATCAAGGCATGCTAAGATTAACACCCTATTTTTTTAAAATGGAAAACATCCCCCAGTTCTAAAGTTCTACTTTTAGCAATGTTACCATGGGAAATGAGAAGCAAAACCTGTCAACGCTGCATTGATTAATTTCTTTCATAAAGTAATTTGATAAATATCTGACTGGCAATGGGATTAGTGGTTTTAGAGATAGGAATAGATTGAAAGGTCTATTACATCACAAAATATACCAACACTTTTCATTGCTTCCCCTACCTGCTTTTATTTTTGGAAGAGTTTTAAGAAAAAAATCTTATCAATATTTTAAAAAAGTTTTTCAATCTGTTAAATTTATGCTCTTCTTCGTGGACTGAGTGACCCACATTTTTGCCAAATGTGAATCAAAGTGAAATAGTTTATAGAGTGACCTTGATATTCCCCACGAGTCTGAATTTCTGACCTTCTGTTAAATTGCCACTAAGTTACTGCAGTTCTAAACATCATCCTTACACATTGTATTACACAAAAATGCGAATGAACTATACTGTCTTCGAAAACACTGACATGATCTGCAGTCGGTAGTGTGAAATAATCATGGACCATTGGTGCACAAAATATAACCCATAGACCACATGCAGCTCAGAGAATGGGTTTATACAGCACTTTATTATTCACTCCCCTCACTGCATTCACTGCCCCACAACCCCATGAGATCTGCTTCTTTATTAGCTTGCTGTCTGCCTAAGCTGACCACACTGCTACCCTGGCCAACTTGCTTCTGTCCCCTGAGTTTTGTGGTTGGCCCATATTTCCCAAAGTCCTAATGGTGTTAACTCTCCAGTCTCAATTGGTTGTAGACTGAATTTTTACTTCAATGGTCCAATCAGGCAGAGGTTCCAGCAAAGGGAAAGGGTGGATCACAGCATGCAGCCTGCCTGACGAGCGCTAAAAGACCTCAGTCGTTTGGACTATTCAAGTAAAAACCCTTTCTCCTCAGAAGTCACAGTGAAACTTAAGTGAAATTTGAGATCATTGCCAAGGTGGGAAACAGCAACAGATTCATGGTGAAGGAGTAGCAAGAGAAGGTGGTGAATGGAGTAGCAAGAAATATGGAATTTGCATCTTTACACATGGCTGAGTATATCAGCGTCTGCTTATATATGAAAATAATGCATGCATAACCAGATACCAATATCTGGGTCTCTCAGAAGTGGACTGTAAATCTCATCCTCCCTGCTAAAAAAGTATTGCCCCACTGCAAAGGGGTCTCTTCGTAACTTCAATGGAAATTTAACCAAGGTAGCGAACAACTCCTACCCGATATTTATCAATTTAATAAAATAAAATGGTGTTTTAACAGAGTCCTATTCTCCTTCAACTGCACATTTGAAAACTGCTGATAGCAACTACAGTATTCTCCATTAACTTTTGGCTAGTTACATTTACCTAGTACTTCTTTAAAGTTAATACTCGCAAATATAATTATAAAGTTCAAAATTATAGGGGAAACCAAGCAAAAATCTAAAAGCAGCTTCAGATATTGATAACAGCAAGAAATGATAATACTCCAAATATATGTCAGACAGGGGGCAGAACTGCTCGAGTTGCTGGGTGCTGCAACATAATAATGTGTTTCTGAAAATTTCCTCCATTCCAATTTTAGTGAAATCAGAAACACCTTCATTTAAGCAAATCTAATTTGTCCTTAATTATGGATTAGAATAGATCTTCAAGGCCCTATTAACAATGCATCTCTGCATATTGATCAGAACAATGTACCTCTGACACAAATAATATGGAAGCTGAACGTGAATTGGCTCAGCACTGGAGAAGGGCAAAAGTGGTACAAGGCCATTTTCTGTAAAAGTTAGAGAAATCCCAAGGCAAAAGAACGAATACAAATAATTCACTTTGGAATGATGCGGGCTTTTTTACATTAACACAGCATTTTATTGCATGATGAAAAGTATAACTTTGCTGAAAGTGGTTCTCAGAAGTTAACACACATCTTCCCTACCTTAACACACGATCTGAACCCTGGTTAGATTTTGTTGCCTCACTGTTATGGTGCTTTTCTTGAGCTTTAGCCAGCTTCTCTGCAGCAGCAATGGGACATCCGGAGAGACTGTGGGAACAGAGAAGTAATTAAACACTCATGCAGCAGTAGAAATGGCAACACAAAGCCAAGCATTAGGAAATTAAAACATATGGCTGATTGCATCTGAGCTGTTGCAAATTTCAGGGAAGAAGTAATTAAATAGTCTAGCTTTTGTCAACATATCAAAATCTTAGAGTATAAATAAAAGTACATTTAAAAAAAATCAAATAGGCTTGCTTCTGATCCCTGTGTATTTACATAACCATACAATTTTTGGCTGAGTTATTATAACTCCTAGGTTTTTCCAATGTACCAGAAAGATTTTTTCACAACAATTCATGATGTATTTGGGGGTTTTGTGAAAAATCAGCCTGATAGCAATATTTTAAATAACATTCATTACCTGAAGGAAAGGTTTTAGAAAATTGCTGGCCATGTTAGGAACTGATTGAGTTAGAAAGAAAGTTAGGTGAAAGATAAAGTGAGTGGAAAGGATTGACAAAAGGTCCTAGCCAAGCCAGGAGAGATGCTTATTGTGCGTTAACTAAACAGATGCATGAAAAGGAAATTCTTAACAGAAAATGTGTTCCCATTATAAAGCTCAATTTCATGATTAAACATTAAATGCGTTGCAGGGTATAATGTTTCCTGCTGCATCGTTTGTGCTGAGGGGAAAGGTGGATGAAGGAGCTGGGGGAAATGGGGCAAGGTTTTGGATGTGGTTAACCAGGATTCAGTAGTGATAATCTGAGAATGGACCAGCATTCTGAAGACTTATTTGATTATTTCTGGAATCCAACCATGGCCATGCATAACTGACTAACAAGTAATTAAGTGACTGGAGTCGATTCTTCAACAGCATGTTATATATGTGACCTATGGAAGAAGTGATCTCAATAATCCTGGTGTTCTTCCCCATTCCAATCCCATGCTTTTAAAGCAGTCTAGGTGAGTGATCATCTAATTCAGCAAAAAATTATAGTTTTTTTTAAAGTGCTCCAGTAAATTACCTCTTTGGTGCATGGAATATTGCTCCAATGCTATTTCCTCCTACACAAATGCACTAACAGGGTAATTTGCCTGTACTCCAGTCTGTGAACTGTGTACTGAGCCTCCTGTACTGATTTTAAGTACTGATTTCAAGGGAGGGAAATGGCTGTGTGTTCTGCTGAACATTATTTAATTTGGCAAAATATGAATTTGGGATTCCTGTAATTTTTTTCTATTGTCTACTGCTAACAATTAAGTGTTTCTATTATTTTGTATGTTGATGACTAGCTCATGATGTTATGAGCAGGGAATGACAAATATTTGAATCTATAGAGCTAGCTCTTCTGTGCCTTTTGTTCTGCTGTTACTAAAGTAAAATAATATCCTTGCTTACCTTCTATGAGAATTCCTGTTGCTATTTACATGGCCTCGCCCAGTGCAGCCTGGTGTAGGACACTTAAGCACATTTTCATGCATGGCAAGAACTTGACAGAAAAAAGATTGGAAGCGATTAGTAAAGAATGATCATAGAAGTAAAACACAGGCAAGAGAGGGAATAAGTTCAGAACCCTAACCCAATGTGATTAAATTTGGTTTAATAGACAGAAGACCATATTTGTATTTGCAATAGATATCTTCTTTATTATAAAAGAATAGCATCAGGCTGAAACATGCTGAAAGGCAGAAGCGGTCTCATTCATTCTGAAAAATGTTATTCCTAATTAAGTTAGCTCACTACGAAATGAATTTCTGAAAGTTGCCACGATATACATACAATAAAGGAAAATGGATTATTTTAAAGCACAAATTGTTATCTGAAATTAGTTGAAATAATATAATCTATGACCACAACTGATATAATTATAAAGTGGGATCAAAAGGAAACGAATTATGATCAACATCATCCCTCAGGTGGCTACTAATGAATACCTTAAGGACATATTATGTTTAATAGCTATAGATGACAGCCTTCTTCATTCTTTGAGCATTATCATGCCACTTGGATAAGCCCAAGTGATCAACAGGGAAAATAAAAAGCAAAACCATTACAGATAATTTGAAGATTTTTAATCTCACCACTTCATGTGTGTGACTATCCTTCATTACATTCAAGATATGCCTCTATTGGGCACTTAGCTCTGTTGCAGAGGAAACAAAGCACTTCACAACTAAACAAAAGTCAATAGAGTATGAAAATTTTGAACATTGATAATCAGATAGATATAAATAGTTCATCGGGTGCACAGAGCGTGGTAGGTGCTTTAAATGATAAAAATGATCACATTTGGTAAGTAATTTCCCCATGGGCCCTCCTGACCCTTCACCCTAACTTCAACAGAAGTCCTTGAAGAAAAGGAGTATAAGGCGATTTCCCATGGCTTGCACTGATCTTACGCAAATAGAAAAGAGTAGTGGGGAATTCGTGGGAAATCCTATCCCATTGTCCTTTTTTTGCCTCAGTTTTTTCCTTTCATGAGGATTGTAACTGATACAGTTCAAAGAGCACGAGTGACTTGTGACAACTCACCTACTTTTCCATTCTTCACAAACGAGCCTTGATTATAAACATCATTACCAACTTTAGGCACACCTTTTATGCCCAACTGTGGTCAATGAATTTGGTGCACACCTGGTACATTCTTGATCTGTATGGCTCAGATACATGAATAAATGTACAGGCGACCCCCCCCCCCCCCACCCCGTGTTATGTCCGTATGGGTAATGGAAATTCATCCTGATAGAATTTAGAAATCACTACCCAGAAATATGAAATATGGAATAAAATTTGCTCTCACAGAATTTATGTAAATAAATAAATTAATTAATCAGCATGGATTTTTTTTTCAATTCGCATTTCTTGACACATGCGCATTACGGAAAATTGAGATTTGGCCCATTTTCCGGGAATGCAACACACACTTATAACACGGGGGTTGGCTGCATTACCATAAAAGCATTATGTTTTTCCACATCAGTTGTGCCTTCTGGCAAGATTTCAATGCAGTTGCTTCACCCATGAAGAAATCGGACACATCAGGTAATTCCTAACATCTTCATTAAGTATAGAATCGTTAATTAGTCACAACAGGTCTGAATCATGCGTGTCCAAACTTCTATCGGTTATCCACATGATCACACATCCATAACGTTTAAATGGTTGTTCCCAGTAAATTGAGTTATGACGAGAGCTAATACCACTGGACTTGGATGTGCTTGGAACATCCTTCCAAATCATCGAGCTCTTAAAAGTTCAAAAGTGCCAGCAAATAAATAACATGCACAAATATTACCTGGTCTTTGAATGCTGATTTTCTTGGAAAAGGGACCACATAAAGTCCCAGGATTAAAGATTGAACTCCTCAAGCTAAATATACTACTTCGGAAATATATAGTGATCACTCTATATCCAGAACCGTTTGTTACCTTGCACATTCAAAAGCCAGAACCCACTAACCTACTACCCCTGCCTAAAATTACTGCCTGCAGTCTGTCTATGTCTGTACTTTCCTAGTCCGGATGTGGAAGACCAACTTCACTGGCCCTCAGCATCCAAGACTTCAGTCGGGTGGCTTGATCAATGACAGGACCTCTGGCAGCACAGTGAGGTAGCCCCACTCCAAAATCTTTTGGCAGTTCACCAAGCCCTGCCTAAGGGCCTGGGCTATAAAAGTTGCACATGATTTTAATATTATTTGAATAGCTCTGACATCAGAGCTGTATATTCACTTAATATTGAAGTAATTTGAAAGATTATAACTTAGTACAAAAACTAATAATATGAAAATTTAACTAAAACACAAACACATAGTTAACTTGCCTTCTCCTTTGCCTCCTAATGTTAAGACATGGCACTGGATCCAAGAGATGAATCCATAGTGCAATGTTGGGGAATCTCAGCAAGACTGGGTTCCATGTGGAGTCTACTGGCAGAATAAACTGACAACTTTCGCCTTCTGAATCTGTCCACAGAAGTCTGGGACTTGCTGGCATTTACACGGCTGAAGGCTGGTGCTTCCATTCAGAACTGCGAGCAGCAGTCAGCAAGTTTCAGCCCATTATTGTGGAGATTAACCCAAGAAACACTGACAGAATGGAGAGAATGATTAATTATTCAAGAAGGCCCTTTTCCTCTGCCAATTAGTTGACCACATTGTCCTACAAGAAGTGGATCCCTGGTTTGATTTACAGGAGTTCCTGACTTTGAAACTTATAATGCCATCAATAAATGAAAATAGCACATCACTTCTGTTAACCATGTTGGAGAGATAGCAAAATAAGAAATAATTTGCCTCCAGGGATAAGAGGTACTGGAAACTATTTTGGGAGCAATTAAAGGGATAAAAATATTCCATTGGTATGTTATTCAAAGATGGGTTGATCTGCCATAAGGTGGAATTTGCAGATCCTTTCTCCTGATGCCAGTGTCTACTGTATATCTCCAAAAAATTGGGTGCTGTGAATTAAATGTTAGATGAGTTTGCTCAAAGAAATCACCAGCAATGGAAGTGAGCGATTTTGTGTGAGGCAACACCAAAGGATGATTAACTAAATGTGTACGTAGATGATGATGATTACAATCAGAGTCATTAATATCTAGCTATTATGCAAGACATTAACACTGGATAACTTTGCTCATACCATCAAAGCATTGGAATATTGATCTTTAACTATTGTCTGTGCCAACCAATTCTTGAATGGGGCTAATTACAGTGATCAACTGTTAGGGCTCAAGTATTTACTCTTGGCATCATGATATAGAATGAGCTGAATACTGGTAGTTGATGGTGATGAAGTATTAGCCAAAACAAAACAAAATTTTTGTGACTTTAGGGCAGAGGAAGCATTGTTTTTATGTAGTTGAATATTATGGACCTTAACAAAAATGAAAATTTGTTCTGATAATTTTTATGAAAATATCAAAACTGCCCAAAATAAAATTATTGCCAAAGAAATGATAAGTCTCTCATCAGTTTTGTTTTAAAGCCATAGAGGTTAGCATAACACTATTACAGCACCAGCGACCTTCAATGTGAGTAAACAAATCTAGACATAACCTCATCCATGACAACTGCAAGTACAGTAGGATACATATATATTCTTCTGTGCAAGTTACTGTGGTAAGAATTTCTCACAAATGACAATTTAAAACAAAAGCTAGCATGAATTATATTACTTGTGATATGTGGACATCAGGTTCTTTAATTGTGCAAAGCAGGAGCTGAGCACTGACAATGGGGTGGCACGGTTGTGTAGCAGTTAGCATAAAGCTATTACAGCGTCAGAGATTGGGGTTCAATTCCCGCCACTGTCTGTAAGGAGTTTGTATGTTCTCTGTGGGTTTCCTCCGGGTGCTCCGGTTTCCTCCCATGTTTCAAAGATGTACAGGTTAGGAGTTGTGGGCATACTATGTTGGAGCCGGAAATGTGGCGACACTTGTGGGCTGCCCCCAGAACACTCTACGCAAAAGATGCATTTCACTGTGTGCTTCGATGTACATGTGACTAATAAAGATGTCTTATCTTATTCCTTTTTCATCACTACATGCATCATGTCAACAAAAACAGATGACTGGTCCATTACAGTAAATAAGTTACTGGATATCTGCTCTTTACCAACTATCTTTGAGCAAGTACAAGAATATACAAGCCTGGACTTCTTACTAAAAGACTCAAAGCACCCTTGCATTGAGCTGCAAAATTTGAGAAATGACTTATTGCTGACATCACAGAACAAAGTTTCCTGTATTTATCAAAGGCATTGTTTTCAAACAACTTTCTAGATGAGGTGGCTTTTAAGACTCGTAGATACAAGAGAAATAGGAACTGGATGTAAACAATATCTAGGGGTTTCAATGGATACATATTGTAAACGGTCATTGACAGCTTATTGTGTCTTAATGCAGTGCCCAAAACTAGCAAACAGAAGATGATGAAGGTTAAAGTGGCAAAAAGGAAGATAAATAAACATGCTAAGGAGGAACAAACATATTATTAGATGCTTAGCATTAGAACACTAGCCTCCAACGCACAGGATCGCAAGAGACTGCAGAGGGTTGTAGACTCAGCTAACCCCATCACAGGGACAACCCTCCCCACCATCAAGGACATCTTCAAGAGGCGGTGCCTCAAGAAGGAGGCATCCATCATTAAGAATCCTCACCACCCAGGACATGCCCTCTTCTCATTACTACCATCAGGAAGGAGGTACAGGAGCCTGAAGACCCAAACTCAATGATTCAAGAACAGCTTCTTCCCCTCCACTATCAGATTTCTGAACAATCCATGAAACCTCATTATTCCATTTTTTTTGCACTATTTATTTACTTTTGTAATTTATAGATTTTTATGTCTTGCCCTATACTGCTGTCGCAAAACAACAAATTTCACGTCATATGTCAGTGATAATAAATCTGATTCTGATCCTGGCATTCAGACTCCCTTAATGAGGTACCACTGAGGCTCCCTCAGTGCTCCCTAATGATATCCTAGTTTGGTCTTAAAAGCTAAACTTATGAAGACAAGTGATTTAAAATAAGAAAAGAGAAATGTTATTTCAATCACTATCAGCCTAAGAGATATGTCTTTCTGCGTGCTCACACAAGGTTATAATAGCTAACAACTTCCTTTGAATCTGCAATGGTGGCACAGTGAACATATTGGTGAACTGTGTAATTAGTTTTTGAATCTACTGAATGATTGAACTTTCTCTAAGACTGAATATCATCTAATGTCAGTGAAATGTTTATTTCAGTGACTGGCCTAGGTAGCATTAATTATTGGACTGGATACTTGTATTCATGTTTAAGCCAAATCATTATTTGAACATGTAGGTGGACAACACAACTTAGCATCTTTAACTTCAGTGCAGTACCTGAGAAAAATAATTTAAAGGAAACCAGGTATAGATGCAAATTAATGTAACTTATCTGGTTAAATTGATAAGCAATAGGGTAAGATTCAATAGTTACTTGTTATAATACTTATTCAGGAATAAAGGGTAAGAGTAAAGCTCAGCACAGTCCTTCAAAATATAACTGTTCTTTCAATAATTCTATGCACTTTATAAAAGAAGAGAAGTACTCTCAGCTAAATTTTGTTTTCAAGTGCTGTGAAACATAGGTGAAGATGTCTTTTGTTCTTTATGTACAGTGAGATTAAAACTTTTAAAGAAGAGTTTTGTGATATAAATTATTTCATATGCTCAGAAAATCTTCCCCACAGAGAGGATAATTCCCTGAATTTTATTCAATGCATGCTTCTGCATAAATTATGGTACCAAAAGGATATTATTAGTTTGCATGAAACTTTTGAACAAAGAGTAAGTTAAACATGGAAAGAATACTTCTGAGTTAAAACCATTTAAAAATAAAACACTTACAAAGGTCTATAATTAACCAGATCTGATAAAAGGTCATCATCCTGAAATTTAATCTCTGTTTCTCTCTCCACAGATGTCACCTGAACTGTTGAGTATTTCCAGCATTTTCATTGGTCTCAGTATTAAGGAAATAGCTGAAGGAGAGCCAAGACAAGGGAGAGATATTTTCCCTCAGGTGCTGACAAATATAGCATGGTCGCTATTCTTGGACTCCATTTCCTAGTCACGGCCTGCCAGGTTGAATGGTCGGCTAACTGTCAAGCAGATCGACCTCTAGCCCTGTGCTACAGCTAGGTGTTGATTAGTGAAACAGGGAGGGACAGAGGTAGGAAGGGGATGGGGTGGGGCGGAGCTTTGATGTGAGGACCAGAGAGATGCAACGGGCTAGGTGTCCTGAGTCCCAAGAACCACTGTTTGTTACGATAAGTTGATAAAGAGAAACAAATCTGAGGTACACATTCATGAAAATATCAGAGGAAGGATTTGCCTCCTGAGATCAGGTCAGTCTCTGATCTAAAATTCTACTTCTGTTGAAACTGGAAGAGACTTAAGCCAATGCAGATTGAGTTTGGGTTTAAGTATTTTGAAAAATTTACTTCCCACCTGATCAACCATTCAGAGTGGATAAAATTCCTCTCATTGGGTTGCACAAATTTCAGAAGTGCACGTACAATCAGATACAATTCCTGAAAGAATTGATTTCATCTGTTGATGTACTTAACTATTGATCCAAATCTCACCAGAATGTTCACTAATAGCCACCGTCAAGAGTTAGCTATCTGTGTAACCATTAGCAGCTCTTGTGATAACTTCAACAGGTGAATATAGCACATTAATGGCAGGAGCAGAAAACTGTGTGCAGATGAAAGACTAAGAATCAAAAACTTGCAGATAACTTAAAGAGAAATTGCACATCATTTAAAAGATGCACCTTAGCCCTTTGCAAAGAACAAAGGGAAGAAATGAAGTGACTGGCTGAAAATAAGAGGTGTAGGCACAATGCAAGCTTGAGGAACAGCACCTCATCATCCGGCTGGGTACCTTGTAGTCTTCCGGACTTAATAGTGATTTCTATAAATTAACTTAATTTTTCTGTCTGTATCAGTCACCCATCTGTAATATTGCTCAGTTTGTTTGTTTTTAATCCTCTTTTTTCCTTTTTCTCCACTGGGAATGCAGGACATGCCCAGAGCAGGCTGGAGTTGCAAAATTCAGAGCAGGTCTACTGCTCTGAATTTCTCAACTCCAACATTCTTTTGGCTATGTTCTTTTGACCATGTTCTCACTCTCTGACAGCTTCCATTCACTCATTGACCAGATAACCTTGTTTACAGCTTATCTCCATGGGCACCCTAGTTTTACCCTATCAGAGACATTCCCCTCCCCCACCTTCCCTGTATCGTAACAAGCTCCTTTTGCCTCCTTCTGAGATCTGATGAAGTGTCTTCAACCTGAAATGTAACTCTGTTCCTCTTCCCACATATGGGGCCTAACCTGCTGAGTATTTCCAGAATTTTCTGTTTTATTTTAGATTTCCAGCTTCAGGATTTTTTTGATTTTCATATTCTGAATCATTCCATGGATCATTCTGCATTTTTCTTTGCTCACATCTCAGCCAATTTTACTGAGGTAGACTTGTTGGGGTTATAGACTTCATTTGTCAGCCAGAAGTCAAATGAGGTGACAAAGTTAGAGGTGAATATTTGCAATCAGTTCTATAGGGACATTAACTGTCCAATGTCCAGAATATCTTAAATTTCTATGCATGCTTATTGAAATGCAGGTGTCCAAAATGTTCTGAAGGTTGGCTTTCAGTGCACTTGACCTTCAATTCCACCAAAGAACTCACCAATGAGCCCAGTGGCACTAACATGCTGAAGAGAGGATTCATATGCATCACATCCACCCCTAAACATGAAGGATTGGTGGACAGTACCTCGGTACAAGTGACAATAATAAACCAATACCAATACCAAATGTGAGTAAAAGCTTGGGTTATTTTGTTTGACTGTCTGTAATCATTTTATTAGTGTGTTTTAATTAACGTTTTTAATCTTTATTTCTATACCTATAGTTATTAAATGTTTCTCTCAGGGACACTTAAAAAGTGTTGAAAAGCCTTTGATAATGTCTTGGAGTCTATTTCATTTTGGAGGTTTCCTCTCATCTTCGGAGGCAAAGCTTCTTTGGGTCATTGAACCCAGAAAATTAAGTCTGGGTAGGAAATGTGGATGACAAGAGTGGACATCAAGGTAGATCCAAGACCTTCTAGCCCATTGTCAGACACAATACAATGTACATTCAATCTGAAGAGATTCTCATCTTCTATGGAGATGCTTAAACAAACTGGGATAGAGTGCATGAGTTCGTACTTTGTTCACTGCGCTCAGTCTTTTAGCAAGGAAAGTCTTAGTCTCTGTAAAAGACTAAATATTGTCAAATGTTTATTGCAGGCTAACCACATTAAGCCAACACACCTGCTCTATGAGATAAGGGCTGTACAGCAAAGCAGGGTATGCTGGGTGTTAATTACCTTGACATGTCTTTTCAGTTAAGTGAGACTGAAAACATCATGATGTGGCAATAAATTCAATACCATGGATTATTTAGGCATTCACTTATCACTGAATCATTATGACTCAAAGGGAAGCCATTTGGCCTGTTGAGTCTGTGCCCTGCACTTTGACAAGCAATCCAGATGGTCTCATTCCCCACTCTTTCTCCTCAAGTGCAAATCAATTCCCTTTTGAAAGTCCTGATTGGCCCTGTTTCCTCCACTCTGACAAGCAGTGAATTCCACACCAAGATCACTCTTTGTGTTAAAAGGATTTTTCCTCACATCCTCTCATATCTTTTTCACATCACCTTAAATCTGGATCCTTTGGTTATTGAACCATCTTCTAATTGGAACAGCATCTCTTCATCTAATCCCATCATGATCTTAAACACCTCAATCAAATCTATCTCTGTCAAAATCCCTATCAACTATATTGTAGCAAATAACCTGGTGAAGTAGATTTCCTTACGTACAGTCATCTCCACAATCAATCTTCCTATAATTAGTATTAATGATCATAAAGCATCTCCAGCAGACTAATGCATGCCTAGCATGTCCCATAGGTGATTTCTTCTGCCTAAAACTGTGGATTGGTCACCATCCCCAACCACCCACCACCCCCCCACCACCGCCCCCCCCCCCCCCCACACACACACCACTATTCTCACCATTAGTAGAAGCAGTGGTGCTGCAGCAAAGCTTTTTTGAAGCCAGTAGTTACATACAGTACCAATAAGGACATACAGGATATTCAGCAGCTCTTCCACAGAACTCATCTGGGATTGGGAGGCAATTGATATGTAAGATACAGGTACAAGGAAAGCCCAGCATTACAATGTTAACATTCCCTTGACCACTCAAAAATCATGGAGCACACAAAGAGACTGACTACTTTTGAAATAATTTTCATTGGTTTAAGATTTTCTGGTAAAGTTAGTCAGTGTAGTAAATGGAGACACAAGAGATTCTGCAGATGCTGGAATCTGAAGCAATACAAAAAAAGTGTTGGAGGAACTCAGCAGGTCAGGCAGCAGCCATGGACAGAAATAAACAGTTGACATTTCGGGCCGAGTATATGCAGTATATGCCACATTGACTGCTATCTCAAATTTTGTCAATCCTACACAGATTATAAAATCTAGTTTATTATATTGAAATTAGGCTCCCAAATGGGCAGATATCAGACCACTATATGTGGAGGCACCAGGTTAGAAACAGGGCAGTACCTGTAACATTTTTGGCAGCACTCAGCCCTTCTTGCTCATGGAATGGAGTTCAAATTAATCCTTTGATGCTTAGATTTTATCCAGCAATGATGCAATACCTCTTCATACGGCCTGTCCGAAACAAGCGCCCCATTTTGTTCTTAAAAAAGATCAACTTGTACAACTAAGTGCAAACTTAGTTCAGTTGTCTGTGCTTTAAAAGCCAGTATTTGGAATTTAAGATTGATGATTAGATATTTCTTCCCTAAAAAACAGCAACATGTGACATCAGTTCAAATCTCAAATAAAAGACAACGTTGCGGGTGATGCAACACACTCACAGTACAGCAATATGTCTAGATCATGATTTCAAGCATTGAAGCAGGATGTGAATCTATATGTAACCTCCTGACTCTGAGAAGGAATTTTCTTCGTGCAGTCACTGCTAAGTAAATCATCCAAATTAATTCCTTAAATAAGATCATCATTACATTTTTTTTCTTTGAATTAAAAAATGAATAGGACTGGAACAAATGTGTTGTAATTAAACCTAAGTAGTGTCCTGAGGGCAAGCAAACATTTTCAAATAATCAGAGTTAAGTACAGAGCATCTCATGAATATCACAAACTCCCTGAAATATGAGAGTTCTGATGAAAGGTTGTCAACCGAAAGCGTTAATTCTATTTCTCTATCCAATGCTCCTTGAATTGCTGAGTATTTCCAGTAAGTTCTGTTTTTACTTCATACTTCCCTGCATTTGCAGCATTTTTCTTTCAGATCCTTGAAACAAATGTGACATTTAGGTTTACATTTATTACCCTGTTTCTGAAATTTGGTTCCATTAAATCCAACAGAACTCAATTTTGGAAGAAGTGTATAATTCAAAGCTGCTACTGAATAAAGTATTTACCACTACCTAAAGGGAATGAATTTTGAAGCAACTATATATATTTTGAAAAGTCATTTCGTTTATTAATAAAAATGACAGCGCAATTTTTTTGTCTAACATATAATTTCTCATTCTTTCCTGTCTTCTTGCACACTGAGGACTGAATTGCATAGCACTCAAAAACAAGGACACAGAATGAAAAAACACAATTAACCTATCCCAGTGATGGAACCAATGCCTATGCTTATTATGATGACTGCAACGTTTATTCAGTGGAAACTATACTAATAGATCCCAGTTCACCAGAAGCCACAGGCAAGAGCTTTGTAGGTTGCAGGATAACACTGATGAAGGTGCACAATGAAGTGTTTGATGAACCATCAGTCTTACCAGAAAGCCTACTTGCATCTTCAAGGAGCATGAAGGTAATGAGTTCTAGGATTGCACAGCACTTGGAGCCCAAACATATCACCATGGATGAGCTGGGCAATTCCATTGTGGAGTTGGCCATGGTGAAATGTCTGATGGCCAATGTCTCAACTTCCATTGGAGCACAAGCAGAACCCACTCTGTCTGGCATCCCTGATGATTTTTTGCAATTTAGCAACCAATGTTTGATTCACTTTATAATCTGTATTGCTTTTCCTTTGTTATACTTGGTTATGCATGAAAGCTTGACCATATTGGATGAATTCCTAAACCAAGATATTTTTAATGTTGCAGAGAGCTTTGATGCTTAATAGACTTGTGCATAATGAATATTCTAGCTATCACATCATAATCTCAGAGACCAGGATAACTGACTAAGCATCTGATGAAAATAGTGGTATTATTATGAATTATGAATGCTTTTATGGTAATGGAAATTTGTGGACCTTCTCAACTTAGTAGCTTATGAGACAGAAAGAGCCCATTTGGCCATCAAGGCTATGCTAGCTCTCAGAGATTTTCCATCAGTCCCATACCCCCACTTATTTCCCTATAAACTTATTCTCACATGTCCATCAACTCCCCACTATTTCTCCTGCCACTCATCTACACTAGGGACAATTACTAGCAGCCGACCTGCAGAAATGCAGAAAACCTGCAGATTCCTCTCCCATCTCTACCTTAAGGCTAGTTAATGTTTTTATCCTATCATTGCCCACACTCAGTCTGCTAATAGCTTTCCCTTTGATTTGTCTATTTTTACAATTAATTTCTTCAGCAGAAACAATATTCTTATTTTCTTCACTTTCTGAAGTTAGTTGATTTCTTACTTCTATCATCCATTTTCAGTTTAAGAAACACAAATGGGCAACTTCTTGTAATACATCTTCAGAAATGTTCTTACTATGAAACCCAAGCAGTTACTTTTATCCTTGCTAAATTTTAGTCCCTGGCTCCACTTTTAAATAACCTTCTGGTCTGGATTTTGCCAACTGCCTGCAATCACTGCTCTCTGAACCTACATAATGCAGCAATGGAAGGACTGTCTAGCTAACCAGGAGCAATGATGCCCTCAGCAGTGGCAGGGATTCATACTAAAGTAATGTGGCTGGGCCAGAAAGCCCTGGGAAGTCTTTGGCAACCAGCAAAGCTCTGTCTTTGGCTCTGCCAACTGGCAGTGTTGTTTGATTGAATCAAGGTTCCTGATAAAAGAATTTAAAAAATATTTTTTTCCCAAAAGATATAAACTCAACTAAAAGACAAGATATTTTTATGATCAGTGAACCCTGCAAATAATTTAAAAGAAACTTTCTTTCTTATCTTTCTTTCTCATGATCTTTTGATCCTCATTGCACATCCACAGCGACCTCATAAATACTGTGCCAGGTTAAACTTGGCACAGGATCTGAGAGCCGATTCTTGTGTAAATTCTGAAGAACCTCAGTAAGATCCACTTCCACCATTTGACCCCATGAGGTGCCCAGCAATGGAATGTATTAAAACATACAGTGCATGTGCTATTGGAGAGTAAAAGGCTCCAGACTTCAACATTGCATCATGCATAAGCAGAAGTTCTAGACTTGCCAGCAATTCTGGTCGAAATCATAAGCAAAATCTCAGCTTATACTTTTAACATAATTTTTTTTTGCTTTGGAAAAGGCGACTTTCCCTTTTTTCAAGGTATAATTCGACAGGTGAGAGATTGGACAACTAAGCCTCATACAGCATCTTCAGCAATTCAGCTCTTGCAATTAGTTTCTAACTGATGTGCTCATGAAGTTGATACGATTCAGTCCAATTTACTACTTTATTCAATTTAGTTCAACTCAGGGTCACAAAATGGGTGTTAATGAATTGGGATACAGATATGCACTCAATCTAATTTTCCTTTCTATTAAGTTAACCCTGAATCAAAGATGAATTTTGCCTATCTCCACAGATGAGCTAGCTATTTGAAGTTGAAACAAACATCTTTCCAGACAAAGGACTAATGCCACTTTGCAAGACCAGCACAGATATCGTGGCACCTGGTACTGACACAGGCTGATGGTTCACCACCGTATGAATCCCAATTTGGTGGCCAACGCTCCAATAGAAAAGTGGGAAATGAAGAAAACTATTTGTAGTACTGGAAGGATTGCAAATCTGAGGCACAAGGGAAAAGCAGGTAGGTACATTAAGTGAACGTCTGCATCAAGTAGCTCCAACATCCTGCAGGAATATCCCAGGCAATGTTTTGTTCCTTAGCTTTGTTATGTTGGCTAGCCCAAGCAATAAATTTGTAGAATCTAATTTGAACACTGCCCGACATCTACGAAAATTTGTTGAGGCAGTCCTTGCTCCAATCTGCAAACTTCAGATGTCTCTATCATCGCAACAATTTAAATGGATATAAATCCTTTCTCCATCAACATTAATTTCACAGGAAATGAGGAAATATCATAACCAAGGAGAAATGTACAGAAATGTCTTCAATTACCCTCTCTAAACATCAGGTAACAATGGAACAATTATATGTACATATAAATTATTTATTGTTGTTTAATAATAAATAATAATAAATAATAAATTACTTATTGAACATATATTATTCAGTTGGATTAATTCTTTGTTCCAGAGATTAATTGCAAAAAAATCCATGTTATTGTCACATAGTGGCTATGTTATTTGACTAGTCAAAGATGCATTTCACTGTGTGTTTCGATATACATGTGACTAATAAAGAAATGTTATCTTATCTTATTCCTTCAGAGCCTTGGATCAATGATCTGGAGACACAAGTTCAAATTCTATCACACGAGCTGGGGAATTTAAATATGGTTAAATAAATAAATTTGGGCTAAAATGACAATGACTATAAGATGAGTGGATTGTTTCTACATGCCCAGCTGATTCATTTATACCTTTTAGGGAAAATTCTGTTATCTTAACCAGGTCTCTGGTTTATATGTGACTTCTGACCCTAGCAATATGGTTGACACTGAACTGCCCTCTGAAATGGCTCAGCAAGCCACTCAGTTCACAGCCCATGAATAAATAAGAAAGGATGAATATGTGAATACTTATTATGTAGCTGCCATTCACTGTGAACAGCTAGAAAATAAGATGAACTGAGGTCACTAGCAGAAGAGAGAGTTTGTGAACTGAAATAACATTTAATGAAGTCATCAGCAACATCTTGTCTCTTTCCATCATACCCCAATGGACAACTACACTTCCAAGCAGATATAATTACTTAGGAGTGCGAAACCTGGCTGATTATTGCCTGTTAACACAGGTATGGGTCACCAGGTCTTACATGCTGCGGTTTTTGCCAGCATGGTAACAGTAGCTGAAGCCATTGAGGAAATCTCCAGATTGGGAGTCATATTTGATTTAACTAATGTTTCCATTTACTCTTGAGCTTTTTGCGCATTATTCCTGCAATAATGCCAAATCGCTCATTTTTGACTCTTACAACATGCCATGTGAAAATAGTTTCCCTCCTCCTCTGTTCTTAGATCTCCATTTATTTTGCTTCCTATCCCACAGATTAATGTAGACTGCTCCTTTATGATGAAATAACATTATCCAAAACGCTTCCCCCACACTGGCTATTTACTTCTTCATCAATTACTAACATGGTTCTACTTCAGACATTATAAATACTTCTGAATGTCATGAAATCACTGCCAGGCTGAAGTTGGTAGGAATCATTCCCAAGAAGTGACTGTTGCAGCGAAGTAAAGTTACTTCAGCTAAGTAAAGGAATTTTCTCACAACCCTTTCCATTCCAACAATTCTTCAGAAGCATCTCTTAATAGTTATAAGTGCTTCTGTTGTATTTATGAAAAGGGGGAACAGCAAATCAGGTGCAATCTGCAGAAAGTTAGAGCCTATGTTAAATGTAGCTCTGAATTAAATAGCAGTGTTGCACGGCTAAAATAAGTCTTAATTGTACTGCCAGTTATAGATAAAATTGACTCTCCAAATATGCTGGCCATTTATTTATTTTTTATTTTGTATTCTCTGTTCCTTTGTTTTTTTCTTCAATTATTTTGAGTTTATTTTCTTCCTTTTTGATGCTCTACTGATTTGTAATTTCATCTTTGTTATTCAGTTTGCAATTTTTCATGATGGTACGGCATCTCATTTGGTGTTTTGGTATGCCATTTCAAAGAGTAGTAGAATATTTGCTTGTGCCAATGATCAGGAAATCTTGGACAGATGTTTAAAAGCAGGATATACATACTTGCGATTTCCTTTACCAACCAACTCTCAATTCCTAACTGGCAAAGACCCCAGTCATGTCGAGTGTTGAGTTGCCCACCACAAACTGGTGCTACAATAGCTTATGAGCTCTAGTTTGGCATCACCATGGACAAAACTGGGTACCATGTCTGCTCACAGATCGGTAGGCAGTGGAAAGGGAGTGGAGAGGGAGGGGCCACAAATTGCAATGGTGAGGGTCAGCCTGGTCCAACATCACACTGTGCAAAAATTGCCAATTTTGAATGGCAAAAATGATACCCAGAAATTTTCCTGGACTCTTTTTGGATTGGCCAGCTAATCCCTCAAGCTCCTGAAAACTGCAGTTGTAATTGGAATCCAAACTTATAAATTTAAGAGGTAGCAAGCTCTCAACAGATGTGCTTTCCAAGTTGTCCAATTTTGCTTTCCACTGACTTTAGCCGAAAGTCTAGCCATTTCCTGCTTTACACTCCAAAACTGAAAGCTCCATCCCTCAAAGCAGGTTATCTATGTGTTTTGTGGCAATAGTGCAACATACATTCATTTTAAATTTACTATTTTTTCTTTCCACAAATAGATGTTTTTAAAAGGTTTTAGCACTGCAGTAAGTTTGATATTCATCTGTGCTATTTTGTCCAGTTGTTTATAAATTCATTGATTGTAAGAGAGAGATAATATAAAGGGTGAAACTGGGCTTTGTCAGTAGCACACAATTATTCAGAACAAACTGGTAGCTTGGTTGACACTATGTTGGATTTTGTTATCCACGTGAGTCAATTGGGCTGATTCACTGGTATAAACCATCATTCCCGCCCACACGTCCCCCTTCTTCCCCACTCCTAACCCCATCTACGTGCACAATTCCCTGTATTTTGTTCTGTGATTTATCAAGGAACAAAAGAAAACACATAGTTCACCTTGATGATAAATGAAGAGGTCGATATGGCATCAAAAGTGACAGGAAATGACATTCTGCAGAGAGATACGGCAAGCTACATATTTTAGGTATTTACAAATACGTTTACCTTGTAATTTGAACTTCCTTTTCACTTACTTTCTGGGGGAACCCTGTCTTTGTGTGGACAGCCTGACAAACTGCGATGATGAGGGTAAAGGCCTGTGACATGTCCAGTTCCATCACATCCTGGCGTGGGACACTTGCTTTCTTTCTTCTCAGGCCGCGATGAATCTATGAAAATGAGAGAAGTTGTTTTACAAAAAAATTACACTGTAGTTACAGAGCTTGGCACATCATACAGAAAGTAGAATCTACATTGGATTACAGTGAACAGTGTTGCCCTCATGTTGCCAACCTGATTGCTTTGAGAGGCCCAAGCTTCCAAGCAAATTTGCACTTTTGACATTTGCCAATCAGATGCCTGGAATATGCCTTGAAGTCACAATTGTAGAGGGCATATAAGAGGCCACAGTTCTATTGCTCAAAATTAAACTGGTCAGCCTTGTTACCATGCAGCCAGTGAACTGAGAACTTCCATTTGGTGCTCTAAGCAACCCCATCAGTTAGGATGGGTAAGGAACTGGGAACAGAAGGAAGTAATTCTTTGAAGCTGGGCAGACATGGATTGGCAATGCTGCTTTTTGAGCAAAAGAGTATAAGACCTACATTTCAGAAAAGCTTGTAGCAATAAACTTATTAACTGTTGTTTAAGAAACTCCATGCCAGGGAACAATAGTGCAGATTTAAAATGAACCTTGATAACTTCTGAAATCATTTTTGTTTTAGGTGTTAAAGTGGAAGAGGTTCAAACTACACATTTTTGGTAAAGAGATTAATTCCACTTAAGAATTTGGATAAAAGGCTGAATGAATAGAAAGTGGTTGTGAAAGCAGAGCTTGAATGCCTTTAATTTAGAAGGTTAGGGTGCTCTAATTGGAAATTATAATGTGATTCAACAGACAAATAAACAACTTTTACTTATATAGATCTTTAAAGAAATAAAGCACCCTGCAGTTCTTCACAAGATATTTATTAAGCAAAATTTGGCACTACGCCATATAAGAATATATAGGGTAGGTCACAAGTAAATTTTAAGGACCACCTTGTAGGGTAAAACAATACTGAGGAAGAGAATTACCTTGTCTTATTTACATCTACCTTCACGATAGATATTAAAACTGCTTTATGAATAATAGCAGGGAAGTCAGGTGCAAAGTGTAATGAACTTCATTGATGTCAATCAAGAAAAAGTTCTGGAGGAAGTAATGGATTTAAAAAAAAACATGTCCCTTAATCAAATGGCTGACATCCCAGAGATATAGAACAGT
This sequence comes from Pristis pectinata, assembly GCF_009764475.1. Classification (NCBI taxonomy): domain Eukaryota; kingdom Metazoa; phylum Chordata; class Chondrichthyes; order Rhinopristiformes; family Pristidae; genus Pristis; species Pristis pectinata. The sequence continues at coordinate 76,167,958 of NC_067414.1, read as the reverse complement.
TGGCTACAGGACTTTAGAATGGTCCCAGTGGATTAAAAAATAGCAAATGCAATATTAGTATTCAAGGAACCCAAGCACCCAAGAGAAACACATGGAATCAAAGTGGACGTGCAAACTTCAAACAGAAATCACCCAAGGTCATGACTGAACCCTGTTTACTCTCAGAGAGATTTGGGCGTGCTTATACAAAAATTACAGGAAATTAGCAAGCAATTAAGGTGAATGACCTTAACTGTAAGAAGATTAATGTAACATAAGAAAGTCTTAGTTCTGTTGTACAGGGCTGTGGTGCTGTGCAGATCGTTGGTCTCCTTATCTCAGGAAGGATAAATCTATCTTGGTGATAATATAACAATGTTCTACACCATTATTTCTTATGACAATGGGCCCATATTCTATGGAGTTCAGAAGAATGGGAGGTGATCTCATTGAACTATATAATTCCAAAGATGCCAGATAGGTGGGATGCTTAGAGGAAGATTTCTTTTGAGCTGCAGGGTCTGGAACTATGGGCATAGCTTCAAGATAAGGGACCAGATATTTAGGATTGAGATCAAGAGGAATTTCTTCACCTGAAAGATGGTGAATCTCACGAATTTTCTAAACAGAGGATAATGGATGCTTAATTGTTGCGTCTACTAAAATATCAATAGATTTTTGGATTCTATGAGAAATGAAGAAGTATGGAGAATGAAAGTTGAGGAAGATCAGTAATGACCTTGTGCAATAGCAGAGTAGTCTCAAAGGGCCATGCAGCCTTCTCCTTATTCTATTTCTTATGTTCTGATGGTGACAAGATTAAGATTGTGTTGTGCACGTGGCTAGAATTGGAGGAGTGAAGAGGATTTTAGCACTGATGGATGTAACAGAGAAAAGGGGGGCTTATATGAAAGTCAAAAACAAAATTTAAGATTGAGGCTTTGCTGGACTTGAAGCTAACGGAGTTTTGCAAGCACAGTGATCATGAATAAATGAGACTTGATAAGAATGAGTTCATGGTCAGAAGATCTTTGGATGATTTTGTTAATAGAAGACAGAAAATAGGAAGGTAGCCAGATCTTTGCAATAAAAAGCCAAAGATGGTGCATGTTGGAAATCCATAATTTAAATAGCAAATGCTGAAACTATTCAGCAGGCCAGGCAGACCCTGAAAAAAATGAAAAAGTTAATTTTTCACATCAATGACTTTTCATTGGGTTTAGTCAATACTATAGGCAACAAATAGAATCCATGGTTGGGGTGAGCTGAGTTATGGGCAGTGCTGGGTAACGTCAGAGGCGAAACTAGTTGGTCTTGGTGAGTTATTGCATCAGCAGAGGGAGTCCAGAATATAGGGACATTCCATTAAGACTCAGCCCTTAAGGAATGGAATTAGGAATCATGCTTTCATGAAAAAGATTCGTGGAAGGCTGTTTTCCAAAAGCTTTTTGCCACTGAATTAATTGGAACTATCTGGACTGAGCTCTGTACTGTTACAAGGTAAAAGATACAAAGCATATGAAATAAAACAAAAAAAATGGATTTGAGATGCCATCAGCAACACTTTAATTAAATAGTGGGAGGCTGGAGTAATGGAATGTCCAACTCTTGCTTCCACATTGCAAAGTTCCAGACATGAACAGGTCCAACCTCAATGGTGGTCTCTTCCAAATGACTTTTAAGATTTTGGTGAGACTTGAAAAAAGGGAAAACCACTGGTGGTTTGTTATTCTCTGTCAATGCCCTCAACCCTCACCCACCCACCACCTGGTCTGTTAGTGCAATCAAAAATGTTGCCAACAGAACTGGCATGGTGTCGTGGGACCCCAGCTCCCTGATAACATGTTAATAAAATATGAACCTTAAAGATGAGCAGAATTATTGTTGATGTCATCATTCCAATAGTTTCCCAGGGCATGTTGAAACCAAAAACGTATAATGTCTTATCACATTCACCAGGATATCACAAATATTTAGTTGATAATTAATCAATTCATAATTGCAGTCTTTTACATAAAACTGAGCAGCTGTGGAAGACCTGGGGTCCTCTTACAAGTTAATTAAGGAAAGAGCTGGATGAGACATTTCTTAAAAAATATAGTGCCTTTCAGGACCTCAAGACCTCTCAAAGAGCTTTGCAACCAATAGTATACTTATGATATATAATCACCACTGCAACGTAGGAAGTGCAGCAGCCAATTTGGGCACAACAGTGTGCCAATAACTGGTGATATTAGTTGATGGACTCTGGGTATAAACCCCTGCTCTTCTTCAAAGCAGTGCGAGCAGGTCTTTTACATCCACCTATCAACTAAACATTTGATATGAAAGATTCCACCTCTGATAGCATAGTACACATTCAATATTACATTGGAATACCAGTCTAATATTTATTCTCAAGTCCCAGGGGGGTGACCTTTTGAAACAGTGGCATGTCGGCTATAAATGGAACCAAACCAACTGAATATTCCTTTGTTTTCTCGAGAATAGTGGACCAGCTGGGATAGTAAGTGTTCAGTTAGAGAATACCTTCATGAGAGAGCAGAATTTGTTACTCCATGGGAATAAAATCAATTTTTCTAAGCAGTGGTTATAATGTAAAATAAATCACAGTTAATGTAATCTCCTGGACCAACTTCAGGAGAGGAATTTTCTGATATTTCTGTTAATTAGTAGTTTCTTTTTCTTTTAATCAGAGTTATGCTACTTTGAGAAGATCTTTGAGTGAGGTGGGATTATTTTATTATTCAACATATGATTTGTAGCTGGAACTTCCTTTGCACATCTCCAAAGAAAATGGTGCCGAGCAGTTGAAAATCAGTTTAGCACGGACTCCTGCAATTTTGTAAACATTTCTGGGTATCTTAGCACTCTTGAGAAATTTGATTCTGGACTTTTCAGAAGTACTTTCATTTGTGCTAGCACCTTTTTCAAAATAAAACTTTTCCAGATGATGTCAACATTTGTACAACATCCAATATTCATCTCTAATGTGATTTTCAACCTTTCTGCTCTGATAAAAGACTATTCCTATCAGCTTATCCTTCAGGACCAGGCAGAGCAGGCACACAATAAGTATACTGCAGGCTTCTCCAAAGTGCAGGCTCACATATAGTATTATTCCTTGGTGGCCTCCCTGGCAACCTCTTGCCGGGAACTCTTGGCCGTTTCTTTGGTTCTCTTGCACAAAATAAAAGTGCCTCCTGCAGGCATTGCTCTTCATCAGCCTGTCTAAGTCCCTCTGATCCCCTGGGGCACTCTCTCACTTCACCCCCAAGCCTTCCATCATTGCAGCATCACTTCTAGTATTTGTCCCAATTATATGGCGATGGGCCTCTTTGAGCCATCTGCCATGGTCATTACTGCTAGGCTAAATGCTTGCAGCTGCAAGATCTTGCAACAGACCAGCAGAGAAATAACACACTGACATTACTGCATTAGTTTTTGCATTAGACAGAGAAACCTGACAATGCTGTTCTGGCAACCCACTCTGTTAATGGGATTTCCAAAAAACAATAGTAGGATGGAACACAACACTGTTATAACACCAAGAGTATGGTAACTTTTTTTTATGTATGTCAGTAGAACAGTTGGATAAATCAGTACATCTTTTCCATATTCAGACAGTTGTGCCCGATAATTTTGTCATTACTATTGTTATCCAAGGAAATGCTTTGTATATAATATAGTTTTAGAAAAATCTGTATTATTTATATATTTACATGCTAAATTACTATATTATATATAATATGTTATTTTTATACTATATTATTTATATAATATGATAACTATATTATTTAAATACATTGGTTGGGGTAAAACATTTGTTTACAGAGTATCACCGTTGCTATAACCTGCAATACCTTTGTTGGGTGATACTGATCAAGTTTCTTTTTAAAGCCACAAATAAAATTTGAATCAATTACCAAGAGCATGGTATCTTGTCCACCAATGTGGGAACAGCAGCATAGGAGGAAGAGAACGGGTTGTCACATTTCAAGGTTTGAGAATTTTGTATGTGTCCTGTGATCCTTTGCTCACTGTCCACATTATGTAGCTTGATTACTTCTGGGTCTCTTCAGTCTCTTTTCCATGCAAAACAACTTGTAACACTACCACCCAATCCATCCAGCTGAGAGAACGGTTAAGATTGCCCCCATTACTTACCTGTCTTAATGTAACTGGGAACTGACAGTCACTAATTCTCTGACTTGTTTGGTTCCGGGCTGCAATTTTAACAGGGATACCTAAGTGTGAAACAGTCATTTGCTGTTAGGCTAACAAGGTAGAACTGTGTTGAGAAGAGAGCCAGTAGGGTAACTTTTTCTTGTTTAAAAAAGAGCATTAGTAGCTAGACTTCCCTTCTTGCTAACACCCCAATCATTAATCTCGTTTCTGGAGCAAGGGCTGTCTTCCTGACTCGCAATGCTGAGTACCTGCTGAAGACTTGGGCTGTGAGCTGGGGCTTAATTTCCTCAGGACAGTTTTGTAATTTAATGAACTGAATGCTTTTCGTTCTTCTCTGAAGTACAGAATGTAAAGTACAAATTAATGTTCTCTGGTTATGAAGAGCAGGAATGTTCCTTCAAGGTCTACAAGAATACTGCCTGTTTCGCAGCCTGTGAAGATTATCCCTCCCATCCCTCTTCTTACTAGTTTGGCAGATAGCTCAGCATCAAAGCCTCCTAATATCAGGCTAGATCAGAGGTCTGCATGTATTCATACCATGCTATTTAAAATCTATTCCCAATTCTATGGATCTGACAAATAATGTGATCAGCGAAAGGTTCTGGAGATAATCAATGGAACTTCTTCAGCAAAACCTGTTTCCTGTACCCCCTTTAATTCACCAGGGCCATGTCTCCCACACTCCATTTAAGCTCACTGGCACTCTGTTTACCATACTCCCTTTGAATTTACTGGGTTTGCTGGAAAATTTATCACTCCACTGTGTAATGTCTAAACAAAGTGAGTTAAAAGTGGTTTCACATATTAATTGCAATAATATCCAATAGTCCATAAAATCTATTAGTCTGACATACCATAGTCCCAAGAGTGCAAGATAAACAATATTTTACCATATTACTCCATTTCATAAATGCTACATTTTGTGTTTAGTGCACTCAGATAAAAACAAATTTATATCCCACTTGCAATGAAAGCAACATACAAGGGTTTTAAAAAACATGGAAGTTCTAAACTGAATTACCAGAATTATGCATTACTTTTAGCTATAATCAGGCACTATTCTAATAGTTAATAGCTGACCACCTACTCAATTTTCCAGTTTATCTGGGGCAGGCTGCAGAGGGAAATGACATACAGATCCATGATAAGGTACATTTACACAGTTTTGTACCTGACCTACTTTCTGCTGTCATTCCTGAAAATCACCTGACCATCTGCCATTTATTATCTCATACAAAGGAATCAGTGCTAAAGTGAGCGCATCATACACTCAATTTCACTTTATAATCTTCCCGGTTATATGGCGTTATCAGGTGTCACAGAAAATGTGAATGAGAATTAAGGATGTTAGATTTCTCATTGTTGTTTGTATTGCCATCAACTACTTTGCCCTCTCCTTTAATTCTGTTTTCTGAGGGGCTGTCAATTGCTCTCACTTGTACTTCATGGCAAGGAATTAAATAAGTACAAATTGAGTGGGTTCCTTAACGGAGCAGTAATCTGCTCTGCAAGATTACTTTTGATGAAAGGAAAAATATATCTTACAGTAATTTTGTGGGAGCTCCTCACCACCTTTCATTCTTGGAAGAGGATTGGAAGAATGCCAAGCTGAGCACATGCCACTGAACAGAAGCACAAGAAATTCTACCTGCCTTTGGCTGAACAATAATGAACTGGAGAGGCACGGAGTCACTCAACACAGAAACGGGTCCTTTGTTTCACTAGTCCGCGTCAACCATTATGCACCCAAATAGATTAATACTACACTAATCACATTTTGTTTTCTCCACATTTCCATCAACTCCCCACAGTTTCGCTCATCTATACACTAGGGGGGCAATTTTACAGTGGCCTACGAACCCGCATACCTTTAGGACGTGGGAGGAAACCAGAGCACCTGGAGGAAACTCATGCAGTCACAGGGAAAGCATGCAAATCATACGGCAGCGGAGGTCAGGATTGAACCTGGGTCACTGGAGCTGTGAGAGAGCAGCTCTATGAGCTGCACCACTGTACTTGTAGAGGCATATTTAATTTCAATGTGCAGGCTCAGTCCAGGCTGCAACCAGGAACATATGCGATGTTAGCCAAACAGCAATTCACGGATGTACTGAAGCAAATTACTGGTGGTTTTATTATACTAGAAATATGGCACAGAATAGACAATTTCTCATTGTCTGAGAAGTCACAGATTCGACCCACTTTCCCATACATGAAGCATTTGTGGCCAATAACAGATTGGAGGGTGAATAAATATTTGTCTCCCCGACAATTCCTTTGATTCAGACGCCGAGAAATTCATCCCCCATTCCTAACACAGATCATATTGTGTTGACTTTAGTGGAATGAATCTGGCAACAGGAATCAATGCACCTTTGCTACTACATGATGTGCTGAACACTACTGACAGAGGATGAATTTCTAGGCATTTTGTTTAATAGTGTTTGACCCATGAAGGGAGGTCCCTGGCTAGACTCTAGGAGTTTATCTGCCAGACTCATTTGCTGCCTGTGCACTCTCACAGGAATTCCACAGAGGCCAGCAGAGCCATCAGACTGATCACTGAGCACATCACTGAGATGTTGAAGGTAGAACGGATATGGAAATAGGTGACAATACAGTCAAGAAAGGATTTGTGAACATCAAAATGCAGATGCTGAAAGTCTGAAACAGAAACAGAAAATACTGGAAGCATTTAGCAAGTCAATCAGCATCTGTGGAAAGAGAAATAGTTAATGTTTCAGGCCCAGGACTGTGTCTCTTTCTACAATCGTTGTGTGACCTGCTGAGAGTTTCCAGCATTTTTTGTTTTACCCAAGGTTTGTGGGGGTGTGCCTCAGATTGCACGAGTTGGCCTTCTTAAGCCTGCAAAATTCAAAGACACCAGACTGAAGATGGCAACCCAAGGACATATTCTGCTCAGCACATCCTAACAGAACTAATGTATGCTGGCTAAGAGCAGCAAACAGCTGAGACAAAAGTTGCCACTTTTTAAACATTTAAATGGGAAGAGTTTTTCTTAAAATTCTTCATTCGTCAAGTTAGGATCTCTAATCAGGTTCCTCTAATCAGAGCCATAGGGTGAAGTTCCAATTTCTAGTTACTTCTTTGACATCAGGGCCCTTGAGGCATCTACAAAATTGCAGTGCACTTGACAATTTATATAAATCTCCAGGATTAATGCCAGGGTAATCCTTGTTTGCTGAATGGCTAAAATTTCATGCCACTGTACTTCTGGCAGTGAGCAGTATTCTAGTAATTGTGTGCAGGGGCACAATACCACCATAGTTCCCATTGGTGCCAATGCATCACCTGTGAAGTCTTAGGCCTAAGCTTGTATTCCTCCATGCTTATCAATGCATCAGCAGAATGCCTTGCTGCCACATTCCACTAAGAACCTCTAGAAACTGGGTTGTTTTCATCTGCTGGAAACTAAGTCTGCAGACTGACCTGCTATAAGTTGGGCCTCTTATGATTGTATTAGGCAGCCTATCTTAGTGTTCCTTCAGTACAAAAAGGAGCTGTCTTAGAACTCGCTTGTACTGGCTTCTAGAGTTAAGGAACAATCACATGACCATATCGGACAGCCAATGGTACTAATCGTCTTCTCCACAAGGCCATTTTACTGGCGTAAAACAGACTTAATTATATCATTCAGATGACATCAATCCATGTGATACTTGTCACCACAATTCCTTCAATGTGTCAACAGAATTCTCCCCAATCTGATGCCCAGCCCTCTTTCGGAAAGCCTTCTGAGCATCAATAGATGAAGCACAGCAACCTTCATGGCTCTTCTCTGGAAGCCTCCACTGCAGTAATCCTTGGAGTTGTCATAATCTGGAAAGGACTGGAATGCTGCAAAGTCATCCTGAATTGTACTGCATGTTTGGCTTAGAGGAACTCTCCGTGCAATCTACTTGCCCTATACTACTTGACATAACTACCAGTGCCTGCATACATCTTTGATGGTCTGCAAGTACTTAAAATTAGCACCCTAAGCTCTCCAACTATATGCAATATATCTTGAACATCCATTCATTGGCATGTTCCTCTTTATGTTCTACCACTAGCTGCTCTGTGTGTCATCCAATGCACTTCTCTCTGGATCACTATGTAATATCCCTACATGCAAGACACAGAGTGAGTGATGACGTGTTTTGCAGGACTAGAACAACAGTATCCTGCTTTTGCTTCTTCTGCACAGCTAGAGGATGAAAAGAGGAAGAAATGTTAGAATATGGAGTGAGGACCAAGGATTACATATTTTAACAGATGAGTAACACGAGTATTTTGTGATATACCTTTTTTTTAGAAAACAAATAATATAGAGAGGAGAAGGAAGAGATGCAAAATGTCATGATGAACCTTGGCACTTCCCTTTCTACTTTCTCTTCTCAGGTAACTTCTACTGTCTCACTCCCCAGGTCGTGGAGAAATATTTCATCATAAGTACTGAGAGAGAAGAGCTTTAAGGTTCATCATCTGTTGTTGCTCTCTATCTGGCATTATGACTGTATTCTACTTAAGAAAGAATGCACAAGAATTAACATGGAGTGTCATCCAAATATTAACATGCAGTCCATTGCTGTTGTAATGACAGATGCTTGCACAAAATAATTAGATGTGAAGCTTTTGGTATGGTAATTGCATGTTAGGCTGTGTATGAAAAAAACTTTCTGGAGAATGCTGGGAATATAAAAGGCTCCATGCTATTTCATGGACACAAATGGAATGCATTTCAAGCACTTGCAACACACTGTGAGGTGAGGTTATCATAAATGATTATCAGTTCAGAAGGTGTGGATTGACATTCCTACTTTGCTTCATCAGCTAAAGTTGTTAATTTTTTATGCATGTGTTGCAATGCATCAGTATTGGCATTGGTTCTCACTCTCTTCCAATTGCATCTGAACCATGCATCTATGGTGACTGCATTACTGTTCTATTGTGCTTCCTTCCTCTGCGTGACTTCATCCAGCAGCATTTCTAGATGCCTCTGTGAATCTAGAGGCCTTTTGCCTTTCTGCAGATCTGTCAGACATTACTTTTGCAGTAGCCTTGCTAATGTGTTTCCTACTTAATTATTTGAATCATTTATCACTTGAGCTGCTGCAGGCCCCAACCAAGCCAACCCTTGTGCCTGCCACTGCCCTCACCCCCCAACAAGTGGTTATACTTTCTAATTAATCTGACCCTGAAACTGTTGTGGCCTAGCTCACTTCACTTCAGTGAGTACAAATCACACAACACATAACTCCAACTTTCAATTTCATTCTTGTAGAAAATCTAACTTCAATGCCTATAAATATCTTCCTTTAATCCTTAATGGAATCCAGATAATATTCACATTTTGCCGAGGAAACTTCCAGATATTTTGCATTTACAATTCCTGCATAACACATACTTCATTAACTTTCCTATGGGCAATGTTTACCGTAGAGTACTTGTTATAGATTTTATATAATTTTTTGCTTGCTTTGCTAATATACAAATTGGACTTTTGGGGTCATTATGCTGGCTTGAGGGACCAACCACTTAAGACTGAGAAGAAGAAGATTTTTTTCTCTAAAAGCTTTGTGAATCTTGGGAATCCTCCTCTCAGACAACTGCAAATGCTGAATTATCAGTGGTTTCAAGGCTGAGATAGGATTCAGAATTACAGGGGAAGGAAGACTTTGGGAATTGGGCAGGGAAATTTAAACTGCGGCCAAAGATCTGATCAGTCATGATCTTATTGAATGGTGGAACTGACTCGAGGGCAAAAACGACCTTCACCTCCTTTGACATTCTTCCAGAAGAGATTTGAGACAAAACAAAAATACAGTTTTAGAAGTGCAAAATGCTTCATGTTTCACTCCTTTTGCCAGTATCTTAACATGTTTAACTCATTAATTTTGATTGTTTTGTTTTTAAGTACATCAGTTTTAAATTAACCCCTGCTTGACTCTAACCATGGTGTATTGTCTTGAAGCAATCCATTGGCTATGAAGTACTTCAGGACAACCTGAGGTTTTGAAAGGCACTATATCCATGCAAATTCTATTCAATACCATTCTCCCAACTCAAAAAAAGACAAATTGCACTGGCTATTTTTCATCAGCTATTTTTCATTGAAAGTTATCCTCATAGTTGACTTTTAGCCAATGAGAGGGCAATCTGTCCAAATTTATAAATATCTCCAAAGCGGAGGCAGATAAAAGAAAGCAAATTTTACAAAAACATACATCAAGAAGTTGAATGGAGTTAACAGATAATAAAAGTGGGAGAGGGGGAAAAGGCAGCAGAATGGAGGAAAAATATAACACTGGTAAGCAGAAATAATTTTAATTCTACGGTTATAATGGTCAAAATTATTCTTTACATTTGTATAAATTAAAACTGTAATATCAGACTTTCTTTAGAACCATTGTGAAGGCTGATTTGCTTTAAAAATAGACTACCATTGGTAAAATTAAAATTGCTCAAATTTGCCGACGGTCTAAGATTCAAAGCAACAAGACAATACATAAACACACAATTTCAGTTTAAATTCTATGAATTAATAAACTCACTGATCCTTCTTTTCATTGTCTCTACGCAATAAACACTCATGAAATCAAGACCAACTGACATTATACAGTTTGATGGGACATTCCATAGATGTGTACATCAAAATTATAAATTATAGTATACTTGTGGCACCTTAAGCAGGAAAATCAGGAGCCATGTTAATCGGAAAAAATATTGGAATATGAACCTTATTAAGTTCAAAAGTTATAAACCACTGTTAAGCTGAATTTATCATAAGACAAGAGCAATATAATAGCTTGAAAAGGTATTTCTGTGCATTTTTGTTAATGTTGAAACCAAAGGCTGAATTTTTGTTGAGGTCCTTCTGTTTATCTGTTCTTACTTTGGCAGAACTACCAAGGCAAAATAATACGATGCCAGTTATGTTTATTGGGGTCTCCTTCCACACTTCAGCCAACATTATGGAAGATGAACAGAGGAACCTCTATGAAAATTTATCCCCCCAAGGTGTTTTCATCTTGTTGATGTGCAATTTGCAAAAGAATGAAATCAGGTGAAGTGGGCTGTGACTTAAAAATAAATAACTACTGATCTATCCCCGACCACTTTTAGCCTTGCACAATGAATCATTTCCATTAACCTCTGTGTTAACATGATTAACATAATTAGTCTTTTGTTATTGGTCATTTTGATTCTGTTCAATTTTTTTAGGCAAACTTTGTTTTATAGACAAGACAGCTGAATTAATAGCTCTCAACAGATTCCAGAAACATACAGAAGTTGTACCTTTAGGGTAGTATGGCTTTTTAACATGACCATCAGAGGATCTAGACTTCTTGTCATCTCCAACATGATGCCTTGGAATTTGCTCTGAAGTGTCTCTCTTTGCAGCTTCCATGGCCATTTTTTCTCTCATTGCCTTAGCCCTCTCTGTTTCCAGTGCAATGGCCTTCTCTAACAGAGTCAAATTTCCCTTGGTCATATCAAACACCTCCTCGGACCTGTCAGATTTGACTGAGCCAGTGTCATCATCTCTGTCATGTGAATCTTCTTCCTTGACACCAGAAGGAAAAGCTCTGGAGCGTGGACTCAGTTGCTCTTCAAGCTTCATTAGGTTGACCATATCTGAATAGTTCCGATCTGACATCCTTCTTGTAACGTCATCATCAGGTCTGTTCTGTTGACAATCGCTAAAATGATGTTGCTGGTTTCTTTCTTCATGTTGACTCTCACTTAGCTTCCTAGCCAAGTCAAAACATTGGTTCCTTAGGCACTCAAGACTGCTCAGGCAAACAGCCTCATCACTTTCATCAACGGTCTTTTCCAAACCATCACTGGCGGACTTGCATGATCCTAAGTTCACATTTCTAATTTCATTCTGTATTAAACCATCTATACGACCCCTAACATTTGCATTGTCTGAAAGTACCACACCATGTCCTTGTGCCAGTAGTTTAAGTGAGTCCACTGTTTCCCTAACAACATCACTGTCAACATCTAAACTCAACTGGCAGGAGTCACTTTTATTTGTTTTTCTAACCCTGCTCCCGTTAGTGTCACTATCATCCTCCAGGCCACGCGCTGTGCTGTCACTCATTTCAGACTCTGTCATAGCCCTAAATGCTGCATCTTCAGCTATTTTGCCCAGGTTTAATAATGACTTTGCAACAAGCTCATCATAATTGTCATATTCATCATTGTTGTTATCATCTTTCTCATTGTCCTGGTTTCTCCTGATATTATCAGATTCTTCTTGAAGGTCTTCTAATGGAAAACAAAAAAGCAAAGCTTAATTATTGTTTTTCAATAACCTAGAGATAAAATTATTCAATGGGTATTATTACCACTAAAGCTTTCTGCCCAATTTGCCTCCTGTTCTAAAGGCAGAGACTCAAGTTCTACAGGCAGGTGTCATCTTGTATCTTATTCATCTAATCACTTTCTATGCATCAATAGCAAGATATAGGAATTCCAGTGGGTCTCTTCCAATCCCCTACCATCATTTTGCCAGGATACAGGATGAACCCCCAAGGAAACAATGTAAATGCTGGAAATGACCATTTACTTTTTTTTGTCAGTGGTTTCAGGAGGAGAACCTCCATAGAGTTTCAAAGGTTGAATGCCACCACGTTGATTTGTGATGAGAGAATATCACCCATTTATGTTTTCCTCAGCGTGCTTCCAAACTCTGCACAAGTTCCAGCAGCAGTTATCAAAAGTGGAAACACTGATTTTTATTTTTCTGGGTAATTCTTTTTCTCTTCTACAAAGTTAAGAAACATTAGGCCAATAATTATGGTCTCCTGCTGCTCTGGCTGAGATCATCAGTCTCATCAAACACCAGAGATAACACCTGGTATCTTCATGCACCACTCAATATCGCACCATATGGCGGCATTTTTCCACTGGTTTCAGGAATGTCTGTGCTTATATTCCAAATGTATGTACCACTTATCAAGCAACATTGAGCATAGTTATTAATAAATGCATGTGTATTTGAACCACTTTTTCCAATTAATGGGAAATTAATGATAGATTCATCAATAAAGAATACAATTTAGTTTCAGTCTCATAGGCCCATGATGGAACACTGATAAAAAGACATGTGCTGCAATGATTGGCTTGTAGAATCAGCTTATATCTTTATGAAGATCTATCACGAAGCCATAGAATTCACCATGCTTGTTAAAATGAACTGATAATAAAAACAAAACCTAACTCATGGATTAATATAACTTTAGTCAGGAAATTAAAATGATATACTGGTTTTACAGCAAATTATCTTTAATTAGGAATTATGTTATATTCACCTTTCTGTAAAACCAAATAATATCCTAAATAACCATCTGGGTGTAGAAAATCAAAACTAATTCAGATCCATTAGTGATGCAGTTTATAATTATTGTATAATTAAAATAAAAACCTTTGAGCTCACATACTATAATTACGGCTATTTTCAAGTGGATATTCACAGGTTTAATACAGTCCCTTGGATGACAAAGTTTTTAACTAACAGTTCACCTTGAAATTAACAAGCAAATTAAAGATATGATTGGCATGTAGGAACAAGAGTAGCTTTTACATGACCTCATGGCCAGTTAATGCAATTCTGCTCAAGTTAAAAAACAAATTTATGCTGATTCACAATATCATTTAACAATACATTTAATACTAAAAGGATTGTTTTATCAAAAAATCTGGCCTATAGTTCTGGATTTTCATTGCTGAGCCAAGCTCCTTTAGAATACCACTTATCAGAGTAAGTGTGAGATCAGGAAACTTATTTGACTTATTTTATCCCTTAATTTGTTTTAATAATGCAAACTAAAAATGAAAACAATTGAATCCAAACTGGGGAAATCTTTGCATTGACAGTTAAACATTGAGCAATGTTCAATAGATTTTAAATCTCTTGAATAGCTATATGATTCATACCTGGTTCATTACTCTGATCTTCATACTCTTCATCCTCCTCATCTTCCTCTTCCAATTCATCCTCATCTTCCTCTTCTGCTTCCACATCCTCTTCCTCCTCTTCATCTTCCTCCTGATCATCATTCTCATCAGAGTATTCCTCATCTTTTTCATCCAGCTCCTCTGTACCATCAGTCTCATAGCACTCATCAACAGAAGAGTTGTCTGTTCTCACCAGAAATGTTTTTTTCTTGGGAGTTGGTTCACTTGGTTGCTTGTCCTGTATTTTACGCTTCTTTGCCAACGGACATCCATAAACACTAGAACAAGGAAGCAGAAACATTAACACAATAGGAAGAATTTCCATCATAACTAGAATAACAACATAGGTAAAAGATACATAAGAGAATCAATACTGCTGGCTGAAGTTTTAATAAATCAGTCAGAATCTCTATTTGAGCATCCAGTATCACTACTAAGTTCCTAAAAGATCACTAGGCTCACTGAGAATATTTTAAATTTCATTTTTATCTCTGTAACAATGATAGAGAATCACCTGGTCCATTGTCTCTGATATAATTAAAGTATATACTCAGCAATGTAAACAAAATTCTGCACTGCTTGTTTGCCTCTCACTAGAGAAGTTAAATCAAGTAACAGAAGATTTAAAATCAAAACATGTTTTTATTCAGTACTCATCTTTTTCAAAAGAGTCTTCTGCCTTCTTGCAATCTAAGATATTCCTATGTTCATTTTATTTATGTTTTATTGACCCCAGTCATCAGACTATGATAATTGAAAAGCTCTAATGCCCATTGAATCCTTTTATTAAGTTTTGGAATCAGAAATTTATAGCACAAAAAGTGGAAATTTGGCTTATTGTGTCCAAGCCAACAAAAATTGGTATGGGTATTGGTGTTGGTTTATTATTGTCACTTGTACCAAGGTACAGTGAAAAACTTGTCTTGCATACCGTTCATACAGATCAATATATTACACAGTGCATTGAGGAGGTGGACTTTAAGTAGTGGACTAAAATGGACTTTAAGTCAATCCTTCAGCACTTGTTAGTATCCTACCATTTTTCATGTAATCTTTGCTATCCTCCCCCCACTTTACAGATCGCTGGACTAAATTCCATTGGCTACTTTTGTGTCCACCTAACCATCCATTAATATCTGCATCAGCAGGGACTTTCTCATTAACAATCACCCTGAAAATTTTGCTGTCAATGGCAAACTTCTCACTTTTAAGCCCAAAGTATTTATATATACCAGGAGAAGCAATAAAAGCAAGGGATCTAGTCCTAGGCCCTGTGGAGGACCATTGTGTTCAGCCCACCCGTCAATAAAGTCTTGTTAACCATTATCCTTTAGTTTATGTCAGTGAGCCAATTCTTAATCCAACTTCATAATTTCCCTTGGATTTCACAGCTTTTCCTTTTTTGACAAATCTGCCAAGTGTGATTTTGCAAACACCATGTTAAAATCAAACACTCTCCCTTCATCGAGAATCCCTGTTACCTCCTCAAAAACACAAGTCAGACTTGAATCTTGACCTCAACAAATCCTAAGCATTGACATGAAAGTTTACTACAAATAGTTTTGAAATTGCCTTTTCTTTTTACAATTTTCCTTTGAATTAGTTGCTAGAACCTTTAAAAGACACATGTAAAAATGTGGAAGAAGCTTACATTTAACTCTACTCTCATGTTAATCAGCAGCAACAACTGTTAACAGGTTTCAGGGACAACATACCAGGAGGATGGAATGAAGTGAACTTTTCACCATAATTAATAACTAATCAGAAAAGAATAAGAGAGGGAACATGGAAGGCAACCAACAAGTTAAATTGTGCTGCTAGCTAACTTCATGGAAAATTAGCAGCTTGCTGCAGTGCATGGATTGGTTAATTTTGACTTCTGGATTTGGGCATTGCAATATGGAAGTCAGGAATGAGGTGGAGATTAGCTGGTGGTGCACCTCAGGTTGACGTTCAGCACAAAGCTCAGTCATGCTGGTATGAGGAGTTGAATGGATTTCACCCATAGGCTTCAGTGTATGGGATCATCAACATTGATTGAAACAATAACTGTAGGTAAGTGGATTGTTATGTTTTCTTTATTTTATTTAATATTAATGCCTTAATTCATTTCCAGCACTTCTGATCATCAGAGATGTTACAAGGATATAAAAAGGCCTTTGACAGCACTGAACAGTCAAGTAGCCATTAGGGTGGTCTGGGAGTTTGGCCTTAAGATCCAACACGTGAGGCCTAGTTGCCACATGGCCCCTTTCTATTTTGTGTGATGATTGCAGAAACCAGGACCTGAGGATGTTTGGCCTCATGGGGCTATAACATGTAAGTGTGACCATGGGAACAGCATGAGCGCAAAGCACAATGAGTGGGCCAAATCAATCAATATTATAGGTAAAATACTACATGTGGTATGACTTAACCACTTTAGTCCCTTAAAACTATATTGAAAAGGCATTATTTTTGCAATCAAATATTCTCCTGACTGCTGAAATGTTTGATTATACCTTTACCTATATTAAACAAATGGTTATTTTGCTCATGGATGTGTCATCAAAGTGAATGACCCAGGCCTACTTTTCAAAGCACATTGTATGCCTCCCTTATGAAATACAAAGATCCAAATAGATTTGTTCTGCTATAGTCACAGTAGCAATAGTGTGCTCAAAACCATAATTCAATCAAAGGAATAAATTGCTCATTTCAGGATAATATTCATCAACCCTATCTGGTTGTTAGTTGGATGATCTGCTGATAAGTAAAACTTTGAAGTTTCTGATTTTGATTCTGTAACTTTCACTGATCTTGTACTTGCTGCTTTAAGGTTAATGTCTTCTTTCATTTATTTTCATATAATTTCGTTATCAGTTACTGGACATTTTTGTGCATGGTCCTGTCCGCAATTCTGTGGCATTAATAAAACTGTTCCACTTACAATTCAAAGTACTGGAGAATATATTTATGAAGAGAGGGAAAAGAAATTCTTGTTAAGGCTGAAATCAAATATCATTGAATTGATATTCAGGCCAATAATTCACAACTTGGGCATAATTGGTGAACAGGGTTCAACCTGCCCGAGTTTTGCAACTTTTTCCATTTGAGCAAGGTTCTGCTCAAACTTATCTACATTTGAACTGAAGTTAAAATCTTCCATGAAACAGTAGCATTGGAGAGTAGTTCTAAATGTATTTTTAAATGAAATTGTAATCAAACTATTCCTTGATATATTTAAGAGTATTTATCTGGTGCAGTTTTATAAATACTGCTGAAAATGGCATCATTGTACTAATAATAACATATTAATTAGACTGTTTAGTCCAGCCACAGTGTGTAATTTGATTTTAAATTTCAGAAAATTATATTAAAAACTGTACACAACCATTTTCTTGTCATATTAATATACTGTTGCCAGTATTTTTAGTATATATAAAAACTCGACTTCAAAGCTTTAGAAGGGTCTTTCTTTGTGTCCTTGCCACCATGAAAAATACTAAACGTTAAGGCCAACACAGAGGCGTACAAATCCACATAATTTGAGGAAACTCACTGTCGTGACTGATTTATGCAAGATGTAGAATTAATTTTATGGACTGTTTTCAGCAAAATGTTTTTAAGAATAATGTAAGAGATTATAGAAGGTCAGTTTGCACTACATGCAACATGCACTTGAAAACTCTTGAACTTTTAAGATTATAAGAAAGAGAAGTAGAAGGCCATGGGTCTGTCCATGGGTCGACTCTGGCATTCAATTGAACCATGACTGATTTTTTTCCTTCAGCACCACTTTCTTGCACTAACCCCAGTGCTGGTTTGGCTGATTTTGGATGAAATGTAATTAAAAGTCCAAGGCAGCTGAGCAGAAACTTCTGCAAAGAAAATTTCAAGTTATATTTAATGTGCCTCCCAGCAGGAATCTCTGAAAGATACTAGGAAGATTCCTTGAAGGTGAGGCCTAGCCTGCTTAAAGGGTCTTCTGAAGAGTATGGGTTTGCGTGGAGGAGGTAAAATAAACCGTTGCCACAAACAGAAGAGTGACACTTTGACAGCTGGCTACATCACGTATTATCAAAGGCTGGCAAATACTTAAAAACTAAATTATTCATAAATGCTACGTAAACATAAAACAAAAACCTCGAAGTACCTCCAATAAATTTGGAAAACTAAAATACTTTAAGAGACATGAAAACGTTTAAGTGCCTTTAAGCACATAAAAAGTTAGATGAAAGAATTAGAAAATTTATTAAGGAACAATCCAAAAGTTACATGAAAAATTATTTCTGTAAAGAATAGAAGGGATCAGAATTTGCCCTCTGTATCAAGATGCCCATGCTCACCACTGACTTCTGAGATAAATATGAACATACCTTTAGTAGTCCTCCCAAAGGGAACTTCTGGAAACTGCTGGGAGGAGTCCTTGGTGCTGAGGTCCTGCCTTCCATGCCATAATGGGATCAAAACAAGCTCTGGCCACAAATATCTTAGGAAAGAAATCATTGACAGCTCGCTAAGCCTCACTCTCTGATTTAGCTAGAACTGTCAAAGCTGTCAAATACTTAAACCGCTGAATATTACTGATATTCAGAAATATTCAAAAGTATTTAAAAACCTCACCAACAGCTCCAATTCAGTTTAAAGCTTTCAGTTCCCCTCAGCCATTACCATCCCTCTATCAATTGCCCAATTTTGCAGATGTTTTACTGATCTAAGATCATAATGCAGTTTTTGGCTTTGACTCAAATGAGTGGCACTCTTGTCACTGAGGCAGAATGTTATGGCTTCAGCCACCACTTCTGCAAATTGAATACTTGATCTGGATTAACATTTCTTAGCAGGTTTGTTGAAAAACCTGTCTTTTAGATGAGTTGCTAAACCAACTGTTTCCATTACGGTTTTAACTAAAGGATTCAAAAAAGTGCAGAGATGTTCTCTTGGTGTCCATGCCAATAATTATTCCTCAATTAAACTTCAATAAAATAGGTTATCTCATTGTTGCTAGTTGGACCTGGATGTTTGTAAATTGCTTGCCACAAGTCCCAGCAATATAGTTAGTGCTTTGCAAGATGTACTCTGTTGGCTGTAAAGTGTTCTGGACCATCTTGAGATTATGAATATTGATGTATAGTTGTAAACTCTTTCTTTCCCTTGACAGAAGTGCCTATTTCCTGATTGAAAATATCAGGAGACAGATAATGGGCAGAATCTCACTGGTATATACTGGCAGTTCTGAAACTTCTGGTTCAAATGCACGATTCCTGACTGTTCACCTGATAAACTTTTTATCTGTAACTGAGTTCACATTAGTTGGTCAACTTTTCATTGATGAATGAACTGGATAGTTTAAGTGAGAGCAAATTTGCAGCTTCCGTGCATGTGTCATCAACAGAATTCCCCAACATTTTGACAGATTTGGGATGCCAAGTATGTCAGTTCAATTCACCAGTGGACTCAGATTTCCCAGTATTTACGCTTGGTCAAATATGCTGCAGAATCTGAGGCCCCAGTGATTTAAATGGAGATTGAAGGGTTTGGATAAGAAAGGAAAAGAGAAGATAAGTTCCAGCTTCTTAATTGTTTCTAGCTCATTGTATTTTTATCACTCAAATATTGTATTAATTTTTGCAATTATTTATTTTTAATAGTTTTGAAATATTGCTAAATGTCAGAGATATTCAGTGAAATTTAAAGATGTATACAGGTGGCAAAGCTTTCAGGGCAGTTTCAGGGCCTGGGCTTCTTCTCTGGGTGACTGGAATTCCTGTCACAACTTAAACCACATTACCAGAGTCCAAGATTCCTCCAGCCTGCAAGGTGGTCCTTCCACATCTAGGAAAGGAAGCTATGAATGTGGCGACTACAAGTAGATGACCCTAGCAAGCAAGATCTGGCCCAATGAAACTAAAAGGAACAGTTATATTATCTGCGTTTTTTAAAATTGAAAGGAACTATGGATGACGGGGGAAAGTTAAATTCTTCCACTGCTTGGATTTTAGTCAATTTTAATAAACATTCTCAATGTAACTGGATTTACTTAAAAATAACGCCAGGATAAGGTTTCTTGCTTTTAATCTATTTCACTTATTCATCATCAAGAAATTGACCAAAAAATCTGAACACATGGCATCATCAATTTCAAACTAATAGTTAAAAGTGTTCTAAGAGTACTTGATCCCCTCAATGAATTGAAGGACTAAGAAACTATTGTTCTGTTTCCCATATTCTTTATTTTGATGTGAACAACATTCAGTGAAAAAATAAGGTGCATTGCACATTGGTTAAATTACTGGACTAGTAATCCGGAGGTTTGGATTATGATAGAATCCAACCATGGCAGCAAGGAAGAAAAAAACTAAGACTGGCATTTATAATGATGACCACAAAATTGTTGAATTGTTTATGAGTAATCTCTTGTTCAGTTATGTGCTTTAGGGAAAAAAATCTGTTATCAATACATCAGAACTGAATATTAGAAACTGAGTAAACACATAGTCACCACAATACTGCACATTTTGAAAAGGCAACCAAGGCTAATGTTCTACCCTTGTGACTCTTCCCCACAATAAGGTCAATTTTAAAATCCTCATCTTTGTTTGCAAACCTCTCAATGGCCTTGGCCATAACCTTGTCTGTAATGTGATCCAGCCATAAATCTCTAAGGTACTTGTGCTCCAATAATTCTGCCCTTTGATCATCCCGACTTTAAATTCTCCATTATTGGCAGCTACGCTTGAGATTCCTAGGTGCCAAACTTTCAAATTCTTTTCTAAAATCTCATCTCCAGTCCAGATGAATGGTCTCAACCCAAAATATCGACTGTCCATTTCCTTCCACAGATGCTGCCTGACCTGCTGAGTTCCTCCAGCATTTTGCTGTTGCTCCAGATTCCAACATCTGCAGCCTCTTGTGTCTCCATATCCCAACCTCTCTTCCCTCCTTTCAGATATTCCTTCAAACTTAGCACAGCTCCGAGTCAAACTTTGATTGCAAAAGATCCCATAAAGCACTTTGGGATGCTTTACTACATTTAGGATGGTATCTAAATGTCTGTTTTCTGCTATGTTGAAGTTGGGTCAACTGTCGATATCAAAACGGGGATCTAAAGGCCATTTGTTGGCAAGATTGTTATGGAATCAAAGTGATTAAATGGAGTTCAGATTCAAGTGGCCATAATCAAATTGAACAGCTATTTACATGTTCCTTCCTTCTCAAAAACCACATAATATTTCATACTGACATGATTATCTGGATTATTGACATATTTGCAATTATCATCAATGCCACTGAAATTGATTTCCACTCACTATGGAGTATGAGATAATCAAAGTGAAGACAAGATGATTCATTGCAAAATTTTCAGTACCACCCACAGCAAATATGAAATCATTTTGAGCCCTACATCTGATCTTGCTTTGAACGTACAAATAATCAAGCATTACTGTATACAACACCTGACTACTTGATAAGGAAAGCCAAAATTTACACCTGGTTCCTTTATCCCAGCATAGGTACTGAGGCAGTAAAGATCAGGAAAGTGTGCTAGAGATCAAAATATTTTGAATTTCAAAATAATTTGTCACAGCAGGCAGGAAACACGTTGCAAAAAATATTTTTATGTTGTATTATAATCGACACAGAAACTTCTTCCCCAAATAAAACAGTTCAGATTCCAGCACTATGGAAGACATAACGTCTTCCACATTATAGAAGACATAATGTGGACAAATGGGATTAGTGTAGATGGGCAAAAAGTTCGGTATGATGTGGTGGGCTGAAGGACCTGTTTCTGTGCTCTACAACTTCATGACTCTATGATAATGAAACCTGATTTGTATCATTTTAACACCAGCACCAACACGTGGCAATGACTTCCAACAATGCAAAGCTCTAAGGGACGTTGATCAACCTCAGGCCAGGAAAACCAATATCCAAAAGACTGTTAAATCTTTACACCAACAAACAGCAGATGAACAGCTAACATTAAAGCCATTGAAAATTATGTATTGAAAGTTCTGGAACTACACTGTAGCCTGTTTTGCATCAGTTTTGCATCAATTGTATTACATTGGGAGTACTAAGGGGATAACTACCTGATCTCACTTGCCAAAATTCCATCTTTTAGATAATGCGTCAATATTTCATCTTACAGTTTACAGTTATCTCATGTCAGCAGGATAACTCAGTATATAGCACACTTATCTCTGAATCAGATGTTTGTTAGTTTACATCTGGGACTCGATACCAGAATCCAGGCTGACACTCCAGTGCAGTAATGAAAAAGTTCTGCACAGCCTTTCAGCTGAGACATTAGGCTAAGGGCCCTTACTGCCCTTCCAGGTGAATAACACTACTTTGAAAAAGAACACAGGAGCACTCCCAGTGTTTTGAACAATCTAATCCCTGAACCAACATTGCTATTGTCTATCACTTTCACATTACAATTTTTAGAATCTTCTTGTTCACAAATTGGCTGTTGTTGTTTCTTGCATTACAACAGTGACTACGTTTAAAAAAAACACTTCATTGGTTGTAAAGTGCTTTGGGAAATTCTGAAGTCAGTTGTTCTTTCAAAGCTAAAATGGTCTCGTAATGAATGCCTCCAACTTATTTATTCGACAGCTACAGTGTAGTTCCAGAACTTTTAATACATAATTTTCAATGGCTTTAATGTTAGCTGTTCATCTGTTGTTTGTTGGTGTAAAGATTTAACGGTCTTTTGGATATTGGTTTTCCTATCAGCACACTGCCTCTGGACATTCTTGTTAATTTTATTTTTGATCCCTTCCAGCAGAGGTGGAATCCTATCCCTAAATTAAGCACTGCACAAAAATCAGCAAGTTGACCTTCAGATGTCCTACCTAACATAATTATTTTAGTTCTAATTAAAAATGTGCTTGGACGCATATTTGACATCTGCCTTTGAGGTTAACATAATTGGTTTTGATTGAAAATTTGTGAAGAGTTTCATGTAACATTCTCCCTCCTCTTAGAGTTTAACTTAGTTGTCTTCAGTTGAATTTCTACATACGTGTAAATGTGCTAACCTTAAAAAAATTAACAATGCGATGAATTAGTTGTCCTTCTTAACATTTTTTCTTTCTTGACTCCAAGGTATTCAAATGCATAACTTTGAACAATAAAAGTGTTATAGGGATTGGATTGGGGCCACGTGGGAGAGACAATTGAGGGAATGATATGAGGAGTGGGGCAATAGTAGTGGTAGCAAGGTGGGAGGGCATCATGGAGCAGATGGATTGAGATCAGTGAAGCTGTGGAGATGATTGGAACTGAGGAGAATGGGAGTCCAGAAGGGATGAACACAGGGAGATGATGGGGGATATTGGGCTGAGGTGATAATGAGGAGTCTGAGGAAGTAATGAGGTTGGATGTAGTGCTGAGAAGATTATGGGGATGGGGTGGTGGCCAGAGGAAATAATCAAAGGACCTAAGGATATAATCCAAGCGCTGGGGTTAGGGGACATTATGGAGATAATTGACGGTGCTGCCTATAGAAATAATCAAATAGGATGGTGCCTGAGAGTCTAGTCAATGGGAGGGTAGAGAGATGAAGGGGAGGCTGAGTAGAAGATCAAGTAGGTCTGAGGGAGATCCAGGCTGAGCAGGGCAAACATTAAGAATGAAATGTTAAAGAAGGAACCTGACTTGAAGAAAATTAAGCTTTGGCATCAGTCCAGGAATGGTCAGGCCCTTTAACTAATACCAACAAAAGGCTTAACCCCATGGTTAACACCTGGTCCACTGTTTGAGGACTGATGTCACTCAGAGTTGTACACCAATTGATATCACTGTTCTTACTGAGTGATCTCCTAGAGTTGGAACATCATATGCACAGAAAATATCTAAAAATATGCTACCAGATTTATCCCTGGGATGGGGAAAACATGGAAAGATAAAGAAGATTGGGCTAAGTTTCAAAGAATTAGAAGTGATCTCATTGAAATATATAAAACTCCTACAAGGCTTGATAGGGTAGATGCAAGGATGATGTTTCCCCAGGCTACAGGGTCTTGATCTGGGTTAACAGAATCGAAATAAGGGATTGGCTATTCAGAGCCAAGATGAGGAGAAATTTCTTCACCCAGCGTGTACTGGTGCATACACATCAACAATATTAGGAAAAGATAGAGCAGTAGTTGCAAACTCCCACCAATTACAGGATTATTTTGCACTAGTTCACCACTAGACTTGCAATAACAGATGTCACCAATGTTTTTCCTTTGAGCTTAAAGAATTGCTTGCTATATGTATCGAAAGGGGGAGTTAAACTCACCAAAGAATATTAATGATGGAGCAACCAACTTAATGATAAGATTTACCCTCCTGTGCAACTATTCAACTCAGAGGCCTAGAAGTCTCACACACAAAGATAATATATTAAAAATTATACAAGTAATATTTTAAATTTTATACTTATTTTTCCCCTATACCTTGCTCTTTTTTTCTCCTTTTCTTTTCATTTTGCCCCCTCTTTTTATGCCCTGTCTAACTTGATTCTAGTTTATTTGTCTCTCCATCATTCTTGTTTCTTGCAGTGACCTGAAATTTCAATAACTGTGGAAGTAGGCAGTTGACCCCATTTTTCACCAAGAAACATTTGTTCCATTGACTTCACTGTGTTATCATCAACTCACATATCCAGCAATATGCAGTATAAAAAAGATTTCAAGTTAAAACATGAAAAAAAAGATCAGTATAAGTGTGGCACAAGTTCGAGCAAACCCTCTGCCATTACACTAATTTTCACAACATGTAAATTAGTTTGTATACCAAGAACAGATACTTGTTTTGTATGTTAGTTAGTAGTCAGATCCATTTCCAAACTAACTGCCTTCAGTGAAGTTTTTGTTTTCATTTCAATTGTCTCTTTCCAAGAAAATAATTATGCAAACTGAATATGACAGCCATTTTCTGAATAGACCAATCCTTATTTATTCCTAAAGTATTTGCAGATTTTAAATGAAATAAATGATGTTCCTCACAGGTAAGGTTATTTCATGACAGTTCACTACAGTGAATTGTTATGTTACAGGCCAGTAAGGCCGGTACCTACAATCCTAAAGAATATTTCTATATAAAATGAACTATGCATGTTATTTTCTTCTGTTCTGCTGAACACCATTGAATGATAATGTTTTGTATGGGATATTGTTATCCTTAAAAACAATCACCCATCAACTGCTGTAAGGCCTTAACATCCAATTATCATCACAATCCTTCCATTCTTAATAGGAATTATCCCACATACCAAATTCACATGTAGCAGCCCCATTTCATCACAATAAAATAAAACATAATCACAAATAAAAATGAATAATTGCACTAAGAGGTTAAGATGATATAAAATTTTGTCACTTCAGGTAGCTTCTGAATCCCTTGTGACACCATCATCAATCTGTAATTTCATCTATTTCTATGCAATTCATGTGGGGATATAGGTCATTGAATACAATTCTGTTATTCAATGGTCTTTCATTTGCATAAGTTAACCAAGCCCTGGGACTGGGACCAATTGCTGACTACACTTAATGCTTACAATTGCCTCAGCTAATGGCCCAAAAGTAACATATTTCAATAATTTCTACGGCCTTATTGCAAATTTCTATCCATTTGTATGAATTTATTTTTAAATTGATGATTTTAGAAGAAGGAATCAAATAGGGGAGAAAACTCTGACACTGCTTATTTTTGACTTGGCCAGCTGCAGCCCCAATAATATTTATGCTCATCAGTACTCCAAATCAAAGACTAGGAACTGAAACTTAAACAAACGAGACAATAATTTGTTAGTGAGACTGTGCCTAATCATACTTTTTCTTTCACCTTTGCAATTAGATTATCATGATGGTAGGAAAAAATAAAGCTAGGTAAATAGGAGATGATATATAGAATATACAACATAGAAATGGGCCGTTCAGCCCAAATGATCTATGCTTGCTCCAGAAAAGTCTTCTCTCACTCTGTGTCATCTAATCCGATCAGAATATTCTTCTATTCCTTTCTCCCTCATGTCCTTAACCGCTTTCCTCAAATATATCAGTGGCTTTACCTTAACTACTCCTTGTGGGAGGAAGCGCCACATTCTAATCAATACTTAGGTAAAGAAGTTTGTCCTGATTTCCCTACTGGGTTTCTGTCAATGACCACCTAATATTTATGATCCATATTTGGACTCCTCACCACACATAAAGATCTTTTAAAGACCTCTATTAGCCGTCTTTTTCCTTGAGATATGTGCCTCAGCCTGTTCAGCTTCTCTGATGGTTGTACACCTTCTCTATTGTAGAGATATAGAGGAGCAGATTGGCAGGCAGTGTTTGGAGAGAAGCAGAAATAACAGGGTTGTTATAATGGGAGACTTCAACTTCCCAAATATAGACTGGAACCTGCTTAGTGCCAAAGGTTTAGATGGGACAGAATTTGTTAAGTGTGTCCAGGAGGGATTCCTGACGTAGTATGTTGACAGGCCGACTAGAGGGAATGCCATGTTAGATCTAGTTTTAGGAAATGAACCGGGACAGGTGAAGGATCTATTGGTGGGTGAGCATTTGGGGGACAGTGACCATTGCTCCATAACCTTTAAAATTGTCATGGACAGGGACAGGTGCAGAGAGGACAAGAGGTTTTTCAATTGGGGAAGGGCTAACTACGAGGCTATAAGGAGAGAACTTGGGAGTGTAAATTGGGATGTCCATTTTGAAGGAAAATGTACCATGGGGATGTGGTCGATATTCAGGGATCTTATGCAGGATGTTAGAGATAAATATGTCCCGGTGAGGCAGAGAAGGAATGGCAGGGTGAAGGAACCGTGGGTGACGAGAGAGGTGGAACGACTAGTTAGGGAGAAGAAGGTAACGTACGTGAGGTATAAGCAGCAAGGTTCAGACAGGGCCCGTGAGGAATATAGGGTAGCGAGGAAGGAACTTAAGAAAGGGCTGAGGAGAGCTAGAAGGGGACATGAAAAGGCTTTGGCTAGTAGGGTTAAGGAAAATCCCAAGGCCTTTTTCAAGTACGTGAAGGGTAGGAGGATGGCTAGGGTGAAGGTAGGTCCGATTAAGGACAAAGGTGGGAGAATTTGCCTGGAGGCGGCAGAAGTGGGAGAAGTTCTGAATGAGTACTTCTCTTTGGTATTCACCAGGGAGAGGGGTCTTGATGATGCGGAAGGGAGTGCTGGTAGGGGTAATGTTCTCGAGGTTGTTGATATCAAGAGAGAGGATGTGTTGAAGTTGTTAAATAATATTAAGACAGATAAATCTCCGGGGCCTGACGGGATTTTCCCCAGGCTGCTTCGAAAGGCTAGGGAGGAGATTGCTGAACCGCTGGTAAGGATCTTTGAGTCCTCGTTGTCTACGGGGGTGGTGCCGGAGGATTGGAGGGTTA
The DNA here is from genome assembly GCF_009764475.1 of Pristis pectinata. NCBI lineage: Eukaryota > Metazoa > Chordata > Chondrichthyes > Rhinopristiformes > Pristidae > Pristis > Pristis pectinata. The sequence goes on along the minus strand of NC_067414.1, from coordinate 76,140,436 downwards.
CGAATGTGGTCCCCTTGTTCAAAAAAGGTAATAGGGATAGGCCAGGGAATTATAGACCGGTGAGTCTCACGTCTGTGTTGGGTAAGCTGTTAGAAAGGATTCTAAGGGATAGGATTTATGAACACCTTGAGAATCATGGACTGATTAGGGACAGCCAGCATGGCTTTGTGAAGGGAAGATCTTGCCTCACAAGCCTGATAGAGTTCTTTGAGGAGGTGACCAGGAAGATTGATGAGGGCAGTGTGGTGGATGTGGTTTATATGGATTTTAGTAAGGCGTTTGATAAGGTCCCTCATGGTAGGCTTCTTCAGAAGGTCAGAGGCCGAGGGATCCAAGGAAGCTTGGCTGTGTGGATTAGGAATTGGCTTGCATGTAGAAAGCAGAGGGTTGTGGTGGAGGGAGTGCCCTCAGATTGGAAGGCAGTGACTAGTGGTGTCCCGCAGGGATCGGTTCTGGGACCTCTACTTTTTGTGATATTTATAGATGACTTAGTTGAGGGGGTGGAGGGCTGGGTTAGTAAGTTTGCGGACGACACTAAGATAGGCGGTGTTGTGGATAGTGTGGAGGGCTGTCGGAGCTTACAGAGGGATATTGATAGGATGCAGAGCTGGGCTGACAAGTGGCAGATGGAGTTCAATCCAGAGAAGTGTGAGGTGGTACACTTTGGAAGGACAAACTCCAGGGCAGAGTACAGGGTAAACGGCAAGGTACTTGGCAGTGTGGAGGAGCAGAGGGATCTGGGGGTTCATATTCACAGTTCGTTGAAAGTTGCCTCACAGGTGGAAAGAGCAGTTAAGAAGGCCAATGGGATGTTGGCTTTCATAAGTCGCGGGATTGAGTTTAAGAGCCGCGAGGTTATGATGCAGCTTTACAAAACTCTAGTTAGGCCACACTTAGAGTACTGTGTTCAGTTCTGGTTGCCTCATTATAGGAAGGATGTGGAGGCGTTGGAGAGGGTGCAGAGGAGATTTACCAAGATGCTGCCTGGATTGGAGAGTATTGAATATGAGGAGAGGCTTAAGGTGCTAGGGCTTTATTCACTGGAAAGGAGGAGGATGAGAGGAGACATGATAGAGGTATATAAAATATTGAGAGGAATAGATAGAGTAGACAGTCAGCGCCTCCTTCCCAGGGCACCAATGCTCAAGACGAGAGGTCATGGCTTTAAGGTTATGGGTGGGAGGTTCAGGGGAGATGTCAGAGGGAGGTTTTTCACCCAAAGAGTGGTTGGTGCATGGAATGCACTGCCTGGGGTGGTGGTGGAGGCAGATACATTGAACAGGTTCAAGAGCTTGTTGGATAGGCATATGGAGGAACGTGAGATAGAGGGATATGCGGGAGGAAGGGGTTAGGTAGTGTGAGGGTGGTCTGATGGACGGCACGACACGGTGGGCCGAAGGGCCTGTTTTGTGCTGTATGGTTCTATGGTTCTATGGTTCTATATTATTCTAATATGAAGCCTAACACCTAGAAATCTCTCCTCAAATCAGGTTAAAATCTCTGAAACCAAACTAAAAGATTTGGAGTGCATTTGCCCTACTATATCTCGTACAGATTTCTCCTCCCAGAATTATTAAATAGTCTCCGATGTTTAAAATTAATTTACTAAGAAAGGAAAATGTTCAAACAACAAATTTTGAACATATGATGTAAACAAGATATGCAAATCATAGAGCATAGAGCAGGATTTATTTTAACATGGCCTATCAAATTGAAAAGTCAAAAGTCACTGCCAAGGTTAGAAAGCGTAGTAAAAGCAAAGGTCATTGGTTTGAAATATTAACTCTAATTCCCTTTCCAATTATGTGTCTTGACCTGCTCAGAGCTTCAAGTATTTACTATTCTTATTTCTAATTTCCAGCATGCATATTATTTTTCTTTCATTTTAGTAAAACAATTCCAGTAATTCAGTGGTGTCAAAATTTGAAATGTGAAGAATGGGGCAAGGTGTTCTACAGCTTTGAAAGACTTTAGTTTGGAGATTCTGTGAAGGATCTTGCATATTGAAATACTGAAGATGCTGGGAGCAGGAAAGGCACAGGCGTGCTGCCTCTTAAGAGAATCTAGAGGTTAACAAACATAAAATCAAAGTGGTGTTAATAAGATAGAGAGTGGTATGCAAGAAGCCATTGGTCGGAGGTCTCAGAGTAATTGATAAATATGATTATCACCTTTTATCATAACTAATAATATAGTATAGCACTTGGACATTGGATGCAAAGCATATTTTCTGTGTATTGCCTAACCCAAAGTCAATGAAAAATCATTCCCAGTGGAGAAACTATCTCAGGTGGGTTTTCATAGAATCATAGAAACGTAAGGCACAGAAACATGCCCTCTCAGCCCACCTTGTTTTCTTCAAGTTAAATATTTAGCCTGCACAAGTTTAACCCTACCCCTTCTGGTTGCACCCCCATGCCCTTCTGTTTTATGACTCTTGTCTGATGCCCCCAAACATTGATCTGTAGCCAGCCCCCAAGTAATCAACAACTGCTACTGACCCTCCCAAGGCTCTTATAACCAGTAACCTGGCACCCAACATTCTCACCTGATCCCTTCTCAGATCGACCACATTCTGGTGCCTGACCCCCATGCCCAAGCAAATGTGTTATATAAACCACTTCATTCACCGGCACATAACATTTTTGTTTGTTTTATGGACAGCATAATTTTATTATGCCTAATAAGTGACTCTCTTTTCCAAAGATCACTCCAATTTATTCACTTTCTCACTGATATCCTCAGTCCTTCCACATGGAGAATGCCTCCAGGAACTATTTCAGCTTCAACTTCTATCATCCTCTTTGATAACTCATTTGATAATTTCACTTCATTGTTCTCATACTCCCTCAGTTGTATATTTGTGTTCCCAGTATTTGGACCCTTGCCACAGTGAATGACACAGCACAATTTTGACAAGTTAAATCAAGGTCTCTACAGTCCCAAAGGAAACAAATAGAACATCCTTCAGCCTTCCTCATGGCTTAAATATTGATACTAGGAATCAGCTTTTGCTGTTCACATGTATCTTCAACATGTAATTTTATTCTGTGTAAATTCAGAATATAATATACCAGAGACAGTCAAATAGCAGCTCTTCTGCGGTTCAGGTGGGGTTCTGAGAGATTCATGGTATATTAACTCTGTGATGCTCTGACATTGTAGCTTTGACAGAAGTACATTGGGGAGCTATAATGCCCTGCACAGGGTACCCTGAGACTTCAGCAGACATGTATCAAGAGGGCTAGACGTCCATTGCATGGTGCTCTCTCACCACAGAAGACATGTATGAAGTGGGGCTATGACATTCTTCTAACTTTGGAAGATTGCAAGACTGTATTGTGGGACTATGATGTCAGATGGCAGGAGTCAAACAGATCCTGCAGAATATTTCTGTGAAATACAGGATCTGTTTATCAGAGGTAGTGCTCACTGCTAATTAGACAGTGCTAGAAGCTTTACATTAATCTATAGATGACAAGGACATCCTTAACATGCAGGTAAGAAGAAGAAAATGTAAATTTAAGGCAGATTTTACATTCACTGGTAAAGATGGCAAACTGCTGCACCTTATCTGCAAAGCATCAGTCATTTGCTACAAACCAGAAATATCATCATAATACCATTCATGTAGGTTTTTATCTGAAAATCCTCATGGATCAGAGTTATGGATAAGCAAGGAAATCACCAAATGTATTGTAGTCAATGCTCTTCCTTTCATAAAGTGGCGTGCCAGCAAAGAAGATTCATGTATAAACATTGTGCACATCTTGCAACTACTGTTCATTGCGCTTCTGAGGCCAGTAGGTTTGGCCACCATTGTCATGTGCAATTTTTTTTATTTCTAAGCATTTTACATACACAAGTTGTACATGCTTTGAACTATTAAATTTGAGTTCCACTTTTAAAAGTAAATGTTTTTATGAATCAAAAATGTTTCTTAAACCATTAACATTTGGTTTCCTACAATTTTAAAAATACATGCCTAAACATTGGTATTATATTTAATTTCCATTTGGAACACCTGCAAAAACAAGATAGTGGGAAAATTTATTTTTAAAAAATAATAAGGGGCTTTTTTCACCCTGATTGCTATGTTGAAACATGAGTTGCACAGTTCCTGATGGCAGCTGTCAGCAAAGATTGCAGCCATTGCATCTGGGCACTGCAAATCATGGGAGGTATCATAGTCCATGGCAACATTCTGGCTGCCCTGGAGGTGAGGGAACATGCAGAGGTATGGCTCTCAGCCTTAAAGAGGCAGGGGTTCAGTACTCCACAGAGATCACAGCAGGCATCTGTGTTGTGCATAGTTGCAACAAGTACTGTGAGACCTAGGAATGAGTATGCAGAGCAATAAAAATCCAGGCAGGCAGGTGCCGACAGCTACTCGTCAATGTCTCAGCGGGACCCTGTAATTCTCATCTCCTTGCCAACTTGTTGTAGGGTTTGTTCCTTGATTTACTAAAACTGAAGGTCATGGGTTGCACATTATTTTTCCAGTTTCTGTCATTAAGGCACGTACATTGATGGGGACATTACCTGTCAGAAAGATGTTGGCAAAACTTCAGCTTAAAAGAATCAGACCTAGAAGTACCCGGTCTAAGCTTGTGATGAGCAGCATTTCAACAGGACATAGTCACCATCATATTAAAACATGCATTGTTTGACTTTATGATGATCTGTGCACTAAATAAAACAGGCAAAAATATGTCCAGTTTCTAGGCTATAATCTGCAGGGCACTTCAAAGGTTTTCAGAGATCTATTGCATTGCTGTCAATCAATCAATCAAATGTCTTTGCCAGTAAATGACTTTTAAAATTGAAATCATAATTAAAAGTATTTCATTTCTGGCACAATATGTCTCCAGAGTTAAGCCATTGTCAATGCTTTTCATGGGGATAATTTTGGTATCACTTATTGGGAACTTCTTCTGGGTTCTTTGCATCAGCTAATGTAGGTGTTAAATCATTCCCTGATCAGGCAAATGCTGAACTACTCTTCAGTGATCAGTTCCTATAAACAGACAATGGCTTTAGGTGCATTTTAATATGCAAAAGTGCATCACTGATAGGAAGCTCAATAATTGTGATGTTGAAGTTGTGTTTAGGAAATTTAATCTACTTTAGAATAAACAACAGACCTAATTATTAGATCTTTGTCGTTGAGTTTTCCCACCTCTCTGTATACCAGAAGTCCATTTATATTACTGACTCTGTGTGGGTATCTTCCAAGCACCAACTATTGACTTCCCTTATACTTGTTTAAAACAGTGCTGCATTATCTTATAGTATATGCAAATTAAATACTCTAAATGCAGCCTAATTTAGCTCATGTTATATCATTGATGTTATCACAAATGATAACTGCAGGTGCAGTAGCTTAATAAAAAAAAGAACTTGTCTTCATACAGCCCCTCCTTCAGAGTATAACTTTCCTAAACAATTTATAAATGTTTAACCAAACAAAATTTGCCTGAACAACATAACAGGTCACAAGCAGTTTGTCAAAGTGTAGGTTTCCAAAAGCATTTTAGAGGAGAGAGAAGGTAGTGACACAGAAAAATTTAGGAAGATAGTTACAGAACTTAAGGACTTGAGAATGAAAGGCGAAGCCCAAAGCTGAACTGATAAAAATTGAGAATGAGTGAGACTGCAGTGTTCTTGTAGTGTCGCAGGGCTGGAGAAGATTGTGGAATTGAATTGAATTGAATTGGTTTACTATTGTCACATGTACCAAGGTACAGTAAAAAACTTGTCTTGCATGCAGTTCACACAGATCAATTTGTTACACAGTGCACGGTAAAACAATACAGAATACAGAGTAAAGTATTACAGCTACTGAAAAAGTGCAGTGCAGGTAGACAATAAGGTGCAAGGTCATAATGAGGTAGATTGTGTGGTCAAGGGTCCATCTTATCTTACTAGGGAACCATTCATTAGTCTTATAACAGTGGGATGGAAGCTGTCCTTGAGCCTGGAGGTGCATGCTTCCAGGCTTTTGTATCTTTTGCCTGATGGGAGAGGGGAGAAGAGAGAATGTCCCACGTGGGTAGGATCTTTGATTATGCTGGCTTCTTTACCGAGGCAGCGAGAAGTATAGACAGAGTCCATGGAGGGGAGGCTGCTTTCCGTGATGTGCTGAGTTGTGTCCACAACTCTCTGCAGTTTCTTCTGGTCACTGGCAGAGCCGTTGCCATACCAAGCCGTGATGCATCCAGATAGGATGCATTCTGTGGTGCATCTATAAAAATTGGTGAGGATCAATGGGAACATGCCAAATTTCTTTAGCCTCCTGAGGAAGTAGAGGCACTGGTGAGCTTTCTTGGCCATGGCGTCTACGCGATTGGACCAGAACAGGCTATAGGTGATGTTCACTCCTAGGAACTTGAAGCTCTCAACCCTCTCAATCTCAGCACCGTTGTTGTACACAGGTGCATGTCTCCCAGAATCCCCTGGAGTATCTTACCCATCACTGATGTTAGACTCAGCAGCCTGTAGTTCCCTGGCTTGTCCTGGCAACCCTTCTTAAATAAAGGCACAACGTTAACCAGTCTTCCGGTATCTCACTTGGAGCTAAGGAAGATACAAATATCTCTGCCAGGGCCCAAGTAATTTCTTCTCTGGCTTTCTACAACTTCCGAGGATACACAATGAAGTCTGGGAGGGTGGCTAATGTTGTGCCTTTATTTAAGAAGGTCTGCAAAGAAAAACCTGGGCACTATAGACCAGTAAGCATAACATCTGTGGTAGATAAGTTACTGGAGGGGATTCTGAAGGATAAGATAAACATACCATTGGAAAAACAGGTTCATTAGGGATATTCAGCATGGCTCTGTGTGTGGGAAATCATATCCTGCGAATTTGATTTGAGTTTTTTGAAGAAGTAACCAAGAAGGTCGATGAGGGCAGGGAAGGAGATGTAGTCTTTATGGACTTCAGTAAGGCCTTTGATAAGGTTCCCCATGGTAGTTAGCTATGAAAAGTTAGATCGCATGGGATCCAGGGAGAGCTAGCTAATTGGATACGCAATTGGCTTGATGGTAGAAAGCAGAGGATGATGGTGGAAGGTTGTTTTTCATACTGGAACCCCGAGACTCGTGGTGTGCCTCAGGGGTTGGTGCTAGGCCCATTGCTATTTGTCTTCTATATCAATGATTTGGATGAGAATGTACCAGGCATGGTTAATAAGTTTGCAGATGACACTAAAATAGCTGGTGTCATAGACATGAAGATGGTTCTCAAGAATTACAGAAGGATCTTGATCATCTAGGTAAGTAGGTGAGCAGTTTAATTCCAATAAGTGTGAGGTGTTGCATTTTGGGAAGACAAAGCAGGGTAGGACTCTAAAAGTGAATGGTAGGGCCCTGGGGAGTGTTGTAGAACAGAGGGACCTAGGAGTACAGGTACATGATTCACTGAAAGCAGTGGTGAAGAAGGCTTTGGCACACTGGTTTTCTTCAGTCAGGGCATTGAGTACAGAAGTTAGAATGTTATGTTGCAGTTGTACAAGGCGTTAGTGAGGCCACATTGGGAATATTGTGTTCAGTTTTGGTCACCCTGCTATAGGAAATATGCCATTAAGCTGGAAAGAGTGCAGAAAAGGATGTTGCCAGGACTTGAAGGACTGAGTTTTAGAGAGAGGTTGAGCAGGCTAGGACTTTATTCATTGGAATATAGGAGAATGATGGGTGATCTACAGCAGTGCATAAAATCATGAGGGGCATTGATCGACTGAATACACACAGTCTTTTTCCTAGGGTTAGGAAATCAAGAACTAGAGGGCATAGGTTTAAGATGAGAGGGGAGAGATTTAATTGGAACCTGAGAGGCAACTTTTTCCACACAGTGGGTGGTCTGTATATGGAATGAGCTGCCATGGGAAGTGGTTGAGGCACGTACATTAACAACATTTAAAAGGCACTTGTACAGGTACATGGATAGGAAAGGTTTTGAGGGATATGGGTCAAACATGGACAAATGAGACTAGCTTAGATGGGAATCTTGGTCAGCACAGACCAGCTGGGCCAAAGGGCCGGTTTCCATGCTCTATATCTCTGACTTGGTTGGGACCCAGGGATTTATCCGCTTTTATGCACATCAAGACCATCAATACCTTCTATTTTGTAAATTGATTTGTTTTAGGACATCACTGCTTTCTTCCCTGAATTCCCCAGCTTCCATGAGCTTCTCCACAATAAACACAGATGAGAAACATTCATTTATGACCCAGCGTCTCTCCCTTGGCTCCACATAGACAACCACACTGATACTTAAGGGGACCTATTCTCTCCCTAGTTACCCTTTTGCTCTTAATACACAAATAGAATCTCTTAGGATTCTCCTTTACTTTATCTGCCAAGGATCTCTCATGTCCCCTTTTTTTCCTTGCAAAGGAATCAAGTAATATAGGACTGTATTGAAAATGGAGCTGAGGAAGAAATCAGTCATGATCTTGATGAATGGCAGACCGGTCTCAAAGGCCGTTTGCCCTCTCCTTGCTTCTAATTTTTTTGTTCATATGAAAATAAGAGCAAAAATTAAAAAAAACAAGGCACTGCCAAACTGGAAGTTAATGGAGATGAACAAGCAAAGGGGCATTGCTGCTTCAGATAATTCTTATAACTGCTTGCAATGTGGATAATATTAATTGTTATTTTTGTTTTCTCCTTCTATAATCCCACCAGGGTGTACTACTAGTCTATCAATAGGACAAAGTGGTGCAGTGGTCCCAACCTTTGCCAATGCTAATCTATATAGTTGGCCACGAGGTGGTGCACTGGAGTGGCACATGTTAACATAGATTCTTCTTCCTCTCTGTTTCAACACCTCAGTCAGATGACCTGGATGACATTGGGAACTATTCACTTTGTGGAAATCATGGGTTCTAACCTATATTTTACTACCTTCAGATAGTAAATGGTGACTTTGCCATCCAGGATTATTTTTAAAATATCCTTTGTGACTAAGCCTTCTGTGCATGATTTCATGACCACTATGATTTGTGTATGTGTGAGTGACTAATGTGGTGTAGCTCTCTGTCTAACCTAGAGTGACCTTATAAGGGCAGAAGATGTGGTCAGGTTCTTAATGATCTTGTGATAGTCACTCACTAATGATTTTTAGAGTTTGAAATTTGCGTTCAGATTCAGAGAGAAAAAAAATCAAATCTGTAAATGTGAAGTTAAAATTTATCTGGAGCATCATCTCCTGTTCATCTGAAGTTGCTGGTGAACTTTTTAAACATTCAAAACTGATATTCCTGTGGAACTACATTTACTTCAATGAGCTAAAATTTGTTAATTTGCTTCAGTTGAACACCTTTATGTCTGTAGGCTACAAAAGCTAAACATGTCTGCAATTTCTTTTTACTTCGATCTGATAGTAAAACTGATTTTTGTCCCCAAAATATCTGTTGATTTCATTCTCAGAAATGTTTCTAACATTCAAAGTAAATTTGATGACATATAAGCCTGGAAATTGCACTATGCAACATAGTTCTAAGAGTAGTTAGAATGTACATTTCACGATTCTCTCCATGTTTTAAGAGAGCAGGTTAAAAGTTCTGCGGAATCACAAAGAGGACAAAGGGGAATACTGCAAATGTTTGAGGAATGGTATTTCAGAGTATAATTTCCAGACTATATTTCCTTCTGGTTGTCAGTAAACTTGCAAAACCCATGTTATTAATCAGTGTTCAACAATAAGAACCATTACAGCAAATTAAAGAGGCAGAGAAAACATTTTAGTTTAATTTAAATACGTCATTTTTCATTAACGTATGCAGACCAAAACATTGATTTCTTTAAAATGAGAGCTGAGGAACTATACTGGTAACAGTATCACACAGCAAAATAATTCCTCTTCCTGTTAATTATTTTGAAATAATTCTGGATTGCAGCTTTACTTTGACAGACATTTTCTCAAACTGACATAGAGTTATAGAGTTTTACAGCACAGAAGCGTGTCCTTCAGCCCAACTCAACTATGTCGACCAACGTGCCTTCCTGAGTTCATCCTATTTGGCTGCATTTGGCTCATTTCCCTCTAAACCTTTCCTATCCATGGACCTGAAGTGATGGAATGATATGGGTTGCAGCTTTTCCAGGGGTGGCTGGTAATGCTGTTTATGGTCAGCTAACTAGAGGTATGATTTGTAAGGCAGGCCATGTTAGCTTTTGTCTCACCTTGCCTTTTGTTCACTGCGGTCGAAGGTTTTGCTTCTGTATAATACTCATCTGTTCTGCCTTCCTCCATCCACAATAACCCCAAGCAAATACCTGGCAAGGCTCAACCTACTGAGTAACAGAGGCTCTGGGACTTGAGCAGGTGACCTCCTCAGTTGAGAATCATAGCACTCAGATGACTGAGCGGGTATTTCTTGCTTCACTTTCCATAGACTGCACTGGTCAATACCAAAAATGTGTTCTCATTATTAATTAAACTGTAAAATATCTGAATGAAATATCCCATCCAAGTGTTAATTGATATTTCATCGGTCAGACTTATGTATTTCAACAATTTGACTTTTATTTCATATCTCTATTGTTCATTATTTTCTTTTTATTTGTATCTTATAGAAGACTGGTTGATAACAAGGTAAAAAATAGTATTTTAAGGAATGGATACATCCCCTTCTATTGATTGCCTTTGGGTTTGTCATTGGAGGTAGGAGATATAACCTCCTATCTCCAATAACCTCAATTCATAGGCCCACCACTGGCCTCCTGTTATTTCCCTCATGATTTCACACATTAGTTGGGAAGTGAACAACTTGTTTTATTATTTCCTTATTCACTTGTGCAACTCCGTAGAATTTCTGGGGATAGAATTTAAGCTTAGACCCTGGGTGGTAAGTTGCCGAGAGCAGATTGGTGGCCTATTGTACACCTCATCAAAATTTGCTTTCTGAAGGTATCAATAGAAAAAGAATCAGATTAGCAGGCAGCTGATCCACCACTGCAGTTCATTGTCCGGTGGTGAATGTTCAAAACTAGCCTCTGGAGTGTGACTGACATGTGCTAGAGGCAAGACTGTTTGACTCTTAGTGGCTCTTCCATGGAAATCCTCACAGTGACAATGCTGCTTTGAGGGAAAGTGGAAGGGGGTGGTAGCGAGTGGGAGATAGGAATGGGAATAGAGATTTTTGATCAGTAGAGCTAAAAACAATTGTTCAAGCACCACAAAGGTGTACAGAAAACAAAGAGAACACCTTTGCGGTGATCTTTTATCTTTAAACCTTTCACCTTAAAAACATATATTACTTAGGTGACCAGATTTATTGGGCAGTATCGTGTATTAAAACTGAATTTGTGTGTTATGTGTATTAATGAAGAAGTAAAGATAAAGGACCAAGAACGATCATGTAGCTGTCAACAAAAGTGAGAAGAATAAAGACAACTGAATACCATTTTTAGCTTGCTTAGGTTTAAAAGCCGATAAATTTCAGGAGGAAAGAAATGTAGAGAAATTCACTCTTTTTGTGACACAAAGAAGGCTTACATTTTAAAATGGATAGTGAGAAAATATACATCAATATTGCATCAGATATTAATTAATGTAGTAAACTAGAGGTAAAATGGACTGATGTGTTGACTGATCAATTACAGGAACCTCATCATCAGCACATTAACAAGATTTTGTAACCAGTCAAGTTTCAGTTTTATTTTAATGCAGGTTCACAGCCACAATCTCTAACATTGTAATTAAAAGTGTGCTTGCTTTTTTAAAAAAAAATGTACACCAAAAATTGATGTCTCCTTTTCTTGCACTTAGGAATATTACATCAAAACACTTCGGGCATCAAAATAGATAGACCCTGAAAACAGGCACAAGGATTATAACGCATGAGTAATTCACACCTGATCCTTCCAATGTAAGCAGAATGTCTACTTCATGCTGTCTGCTCACTAGCATGAAGGTTGGATGCACCCAGTACAATCCGTGCTACCGAGTAGTTGCATGGTTCAGTAGGGTCCCCAAAAATGGCAGAGGCCTGCAATGCTTCAAGTGAGCCTGGGCTAGGTTAAAGCTAACCTGTTCCTCCTAAAGCAAATGGTGGATGTTGTGTTTGGAAAATAGTGATACAGCTTTGATAACTTTCTATCACTTGTCAGCTGAGAAAGTGGAGATGTGGTGAGTAGAGAGGGTTAGGTGGATTCCAGACAAGTTCTCTGAGGGTAATGACCTCAAAAGTCAATGCAAGGAGTCAAAACTCCAAGGATCTGGAAGCAACACTGCAATAAGTACAATGACCTCCCAAGAGTGGCCAAGGTTAGTGAGAAGATCTACGTATACCACATTCCACTCACTGCACCCACAGGCCTCAGACTCTGCTCAACGGACCACTCTCATGTCACCCACTTAACTGCAATTCCTATCAATCAGGAGTCACCTCTGTTCTTCCCACCCTTATACTGCTGCCAACCATACATCCACATGCCAAGGCTTGCACAAACCGCCTCATCTTAACACACTATGTAACATTTATTGACACACTTCCCTCTCCCATGCAGAACACAGAGGGAGCAGCAGCGAGCTTGTGGTGGTGAGAAGGGGAGTTGCAGGTCAAAGTCCATTACGCTGCTGAGAACACAGAGCTCACCAGCCTTGCAGCAGCCACTGCCTGAGGCTGTTGCCCGTAGCATGTTTGCAACAACAGAAAATGTTGATACTCTGCCTAATCTTCTGTTATCACATCCCAGTTATCCCTCATCTGATTTACAAGTGGCAGATGGTGCAGGCCTTAATTCTGAGCATTCAGGTAGCCAAGAATTGCAATTTGGCCAGATGGTGGTGGACCAGGAAGAAGATTGAGAAGATCACAAAGCACCATCACTCATATTCACACTTGCTTTGCTTAGGAACTGTGCCTGAATGCCCATTGTCAGGGAGCAAGAGCAGTGGAATGTGCCACAACCCCAGGGGGCAAAGTCACACTTAACTTCTGCTGCAGAGGTTTCAGGTGAGCACTTCAATGGTACGGGCTACAGAGGAAGAGTGGTAGCCCAATGAAATGCTTAATGCACTCACAAACCTTGCATGCAACATTAAGCTGCCCAGAACATTCTACACCCACTTCTCACACAGATTTTCAGAGCTTCAATCCACCCTTTACGTCAAGGACATGGTGGGAAACCTGCATCTTCAGACCTGTGGGAATCAACTTGATGACATAGCCTCTACCGCAGCACAAATATAATCACCCATGTTTAGGTGCTGCTGCTGAAGCTCATGCAATCCATTGCAAGCTGAGTTTCCTGTCACCTTGTTTAGAAACATAGAAACATAGAAAAACTACAGCACAATTCAGGCCCTTCAGCCCACAAAGCTGTGCTGAACATGTCCCTACCCTAGAAATTACTAGGCTTACACATAGCCCTCTATTATTCTCAGCTCCATGTACCTATCCAACAGTCTCTTGAAAGACCCTATCGTATCAGCCTCCACCACCATTGCCGGCAGCCCATTCTACGCACTCACCACCCTCTGAGTAAAAAACTTACTCCTGACATTTCCTCTACATCTACTCCCCAGCACCTTAAACCTATGTCCTCTTGTGGCCACCATTTCAGCCCTGGGGAAAAGCCTCTGACTACCTACCCGATCAATACCTCTCATCATCTTATACACCTCTATCAGGTCCCCCCCTCATCCTCCGTCCCTCCAAGGAGAAAAGGCCGAGTTCCCTCAGCCTGCTTTCATAAGGCATGTTCCGCATTCCAGGCAGCATCCTTGTAAATCTCCTCTGCACCTTCTCTATGGCTTCCACATCTTTCCTGTAGTGAGGCGACCAGAACTGAGCACAATACTCCAAGTGGGGTCTGACCAGGGACCTATATAGCTGCAACAATACCTCTCGGCTCCTAAATTCAATTCCCTGATTGATGAAGGACAATACACCATATGCCTTCTTAACCACAGAGTCAACCTGTGCAGCCACTTTGAGCGTCCTATGGACTAGGACCCCAAAATCTCTCTGATCCTCCATACTGCCAAGAGTCATTAATACTATATTCCGCCAACATATTTGACCTACCAAAATGAACCACTTCACACTTATCTGGGCTGAACTGCATCTGCCACTTCTCAGCCCAACTTTGCATCCTATCTATATCCCTCTGCAACCTCTGACAGCCCTCCAAACTATCCACAACACCCCCAACCTTCGTGTCATCCACAAACTTACTAACCCACCCCTCCACTTCCTCATCCAGGTCGTTTATAAAAATCACAGAGTAAGGGTCCCAGTACAGATCCCTGAGGTACACCACTGGTCACCGACCTCCACGCAGAATATGACCCTTCAACAACCACTCTTTGTCTTCTGTGGGTCAGCCGGTGCTGGATCCACAATGCAATGTCCCCTTGGATCCCACGTCTCCTCACCTTCTCCATAAGCCTTGCATGAGGTACCTTATCAAAGGCCTTGCTGAAATCCATATACACTACATCTACTGCTCTCCCTTCATCGATGTGCTTAGTCACATCCTCAAAAAATTCAAACAGGCTCGTAAGGCAGGACCTACCCTTGACAAAACCATGCTGACTATTGCTAATCATATTATACCTCTCCAAATGTTCATAAATCCTGCCTCTCAGGATCTTCTCCATCAGCTTACCAACCACTGAGGTAAGACTCACTGGTCTATAATTCCCTGGGCTATCCCTACTCCCCTTCTTGAATAAGGGAACAACATCCGCAACCCTCCAATCTTCCCGAACCTCTCCCATCTCCATCGATGACGCAAAGATCATCGTCAGAGGCTCCGCAATCTCTTCCCTCACCTCCCACAGCAACCTGGGGTATATCTCATCCGGTCCCGGCGACTTATCTAACTTGATGCTTTCCAAAAGTTTCAGCACCACTAATATCTACATGCTCAAGCTTTTCAGGCCACTGCAAGTCCCCACTACAATTGCCCAGATCTTTTTCCGTAGTGAATACTGACGTAAAGTATTCATTAAGTACCTCCGCTATTTCTTCCAGATCCATACACACTTTCCCACTGCTGCACTTGATAGGCACTTGTTTGTGGACACCTGTATTCAATGTGACTTGAAGGTGTTGAATTGGGGTCTAAATTGCTTTTTAAATTGTTATTTTTCTTGTTACTTAACTTTTTTATGCTTACTTATATGTTTGTATAATCACCTGTTTGTCTGTAAATTTTCAGTTGATTTTGAAGTTTCTTTGTCTATAAGCCTGAGATGTCATGGCAGCATAATCAAGACTGTCTTTGTTGCTCACAGACTGTCCTTATCAGAGAAGACTCCCTTACCTAACCAGTTTAAACTAGTTTGCAGTATAAAGAGAGAGCACGAGGACAGGTCCTTTGTTACTTGCAGTTCCTTGCTACTAGTTACTGTTACTTCTTTGTTACTTGCCTTACTTGCTTTTCTTGCCTTACTTGTCTGCTTTACTTAGTGTTACTTGCTGTTTCAAGCTGACACTGCTTGACCTGTATTTTGACGAACATCTAATTAAATGGCTGTGACCATAATATTTGCGCCTCATTTTTGACTTCCGAAGAACCTTTTGGACAATATCATCTCCAGATGCAACAAAGGGCACCATAGCAGTCCAGCAATCTGTCTCCAACAGATTACATGGACTATTGATGCAGCGCCTGGGGGACTAGTAGTAGCCCAAGCCTCCTGCCCACACACACAACGTCAGCAGTTCTCCTCCAATCTATCACCATGTTAGCAGTCTTGCTGTTGCCTGCCATTCAAGCAAGACTCCTGCTACATGGACCAAGATGGTACAGCAGGAAGCCTGATCTTCCAGGCCTAGAGTGGCCATTGTTGAGGTCAAAATGCTGTGATTGAGGTGTAAGTAATGAGGCTTTGTCTCAAGAGGCTTTGATACAGAGGCTGACCAGGATCTTTCACTTTCCTCTGTAGTCTTACCAGTTTAGGGTTGGCAGTCAGGGCAGTCGTATGTTTCTCCTCTGCATGATGTGGGAGATTAGGGAAATTTCCAGCAACCATGGTGACTATACATGTGGGAGGTGTGTCCAGCTGTAGCTCCTGACTGACTACATTGAACAGTTGGAGCTGGTGTTGAACTTAGTCAGGAGCATCCATGATTCTAAGAGCATTATAGACAGGAAATTTAGTGAGGTGGTCACGCCAAAGGTACAGGCAGCAAGTAGTTGGGTGACCACCAGGAAAGGTAGAGGGGTAGACAGAGAGTGCAAGATTCCCCCGTCACCATTCCCCTTGGTCACAAGTGTATTGTTTTGGATGGTCTTTCAGAGCAGCAGCAGCAGCAGCCAGATCTGTGGTACAATGACTGACTCTGATACACGGCAGGGGACGGTGGAGTCAAAGAAAGCTTTGGTGACAGGAAGACTCATTAGTCAGGGGGACATCAGAAGAGTCTGTGGCCATAAATGAGTCTCCAGGATGGTATGTTGCCTCCTGGGTGACAGGGTCAAGGATGTCTCCAAACATTTGCAGAACATCTCAAGGGGAGAGTAAGCAGCTAGAGGTTGTTGTACACATTGGAAGCAATGACAGAGGTAGAAAAAGGGAGGAGGTTCTGCAGAATATAGGGGAGTTAGGCAGAAGGCTATAAAGTAGGATCTCAAGGTTTGTAATCTCTGGATTACTCCTGGTGCCATGCACTGGTAAGGGTAGGAATACTGGATAGGGCAGATGAATGCGTGGCTGACGAACATATGCAGGAGAGAGAGATTCAGGTTCTTGGACAATTGGGAACTCTTCTGGGGCAGAGGTGACCAGTACAAGAGGGACAGGTTGCACCTGAACTGGAGATGGATCAATATCCTGGCAGGGAAATTTGCTAGAGCTACGTGGGAGGATTTAAACTATTCTTGCAAGGGGATGGGACCCGAAATAGTAGTGCGGCAGATGAGAAAGTTGAGGCAATTATAGAAATTAAAGCGAGCAAGTTCAGTAGGCAGGAGAGGCAGGGGCAGGACAGGGAGCGAGGAAGGTCTGATAGACTAAACTGCATTTATTTTAATGCAACAAGCCTGGCAGGTAAGGTGGATGAACTCAGGGTGTGGATAAGTACATCAGACTGAGATATTATGACTATTACAGAAATATGGTTGAGGGATAGGCAGGACTGACAGCTCAATGCTTCTGGGTGCAGATACTACAGGCATGACAGACGTGAAGCAAGAGAGGAGGGAGAGTTGCGTTTTTGATAAGGGAGAACATAACGGCAGTATGTAGAGAGGATATTCCTGGGGGAATGGGGGAATGGGGGAATGGGAAAATAGCTGTAGGAATAATGGCGTTTTAATAGTAGGTGATTTTAACTTCCCTAGTAATACCTGGACAGACATAGTACTAACGATTAGATGTGGTGGAATTTGTTAAGTGTGTTCAGGAAAGTTTTCTCAAGTAATTTGTAGATGGCCCTAATAGAGAAAGTTCCACAAATTAATGACCTAAAATTGGGGCAGGGCTAATATTGATGGTATTGGAAAGGAACTTGCAAAGGTTGATTGGGAGAGGCTGTTAGCAGGTAAAATGACATCTGATAAGTGGGAGGCTTGTCAGGGTTCATCAGCCAGGGTTCCCTCATTACCCTTCACTCTAATAGGAGCCTATCCAGATGAGTCCTATGTTTTCCTATAATTATTTAAAAACTAGTAGAATTATGGTCACTGCTCCCAAAGTGCTCCCCCACTGCTATCTCAGCCACTTGCTAAACCTCATTTCCCAAAAGGAGGTTGAGTGTTGTCCCTCTCTAGTTGGGCCATCTACAAGGACAAGCCAGGGAACTACTGGTGGGCTTAACATCAGTGGCGGGTAGGTTACTGGAGGGGATACTGAGACACGGGATTTATCTGTGTTTGGAAAGGCAAGGACTGATACAGGATAGTCAGCATGGCTTTGTGCATGGGAACTCGTGTCTCACGAATTTGATCTGAGTTTTTTTGAAGAGGTGACCAAGAGGATTGATGAGAGCAATAGATGCTGTCTACATGGACTTTTGCAAGGTTTTTGACAAGGTCCTACATGATAGGTTGGTCCGGAAGGTGAGATCACATGGGATCCAGGGTGAGCTAGCCAATTGGATACAAAATTGGCTTTGTGGAAGGAGGATGGAGTGGAGAGTTGCTTTTCATGTTGGAGCTCTTTGACCTGTGGTATGCTGCAGGGATCGGTGATAGGTCCCTTGTTGTTTTTCATATATATTAATAATTTGGATGATAATGTAGGTGCATGATAAGTAAGTTAGAAATGGCACCAAAATTGGTGGTGAGGTGCACAGTGTAAAAGCTTGTCCAAAGTTACAACAGGGTGTAGATCAACTGGGGAAATTGGCAAAGGAATAGTAGACGGAATTTAACTCAGACAAGTTCAATGTAATGCATTTTGGGGAGTTAAACCAGGGCAGGATATACACAATGAATGACAGGGCCCTGGAGAGTGTTATTGAACAAAGAGACCTTGGGGTACAAGCACATTGCTCCCTGAAAGTGGCAACACAGGTAGACAAGGTGGTGAAGAAGGCATATGGGATGCTTTCCTTCATCTGATGGGGCACTGAGTACAAATGGGGCATCATGTTACAGCTGTGTAAGATGTTGATAAGACCATACCTGGAATATTGTATGCAGTTCTGGTCACCATACTATAGGAAGGATGTCATTAAGCTTGAGAGGATGCAGAGAAAATTCATAAGAATGTTGCCGAGACTGATGGGTTTGAGTGGATAGACTGGATCTGTTTTCCCTGGAGTGAAGGAGGCTGAGGATTGACCTTTTAGAGGTTTATGAAATCATGAGGGGCTTAGATAAGGTGGATGGTGACAATCTTCTTCCCAAGGTAGGGGATTCTAAAACTAAAGGGCTTAGGTTTAAGTTGAGAGGGGAAAGAATTAACGGGGACTTGAGGGGCAGGTTTTTCACACAGAGGGTGCTGGGTATATGGAACGAGCTGCCAGAGGAAGTGGCAGAGGCAGGTATAATTACAATGTTTAAATAGACAGTTTGGTGGGGTCATGGATAGTAAAGATTTAGAGGCATGTGGTGCCAATACAGGCAATAGGGACTAGCTCAGGTCGGTATCTTGGTCGGCATGGATAAGGTGGACCAGAGGACATCTGCAAATTTCTCCACCTCACAGTGGGACCATGGAGTTAGCACAGGAGAACTGGGATAGGCAAAGACAAATGGAAGACAGTCACAAAGATAATGTACAAGAAACATGCCAAATTTATAAATTTATGTTGTAATAATTGTTTTGTCTTGGCTTTTGTTTTTGCATTGTGGCCGAATGGATACTGTGATGGTCAGTGGCAGAGACCAGGTGAACACATAGGATATTCACGGATGAAGAACTGGAGCTGTGTTTGCCAATATTGCATTTGGAGGTATTGTTCTTGGTAAAAGGCTGATAAGGTTCCTTTGTCCACCTGCACACTATAGAACTGGCAGGCCCTCATGGTGGCAAGGTTGTGCAGTATATAGCACAAACACTGCAGGCTCCACTGAAGTGGTCCAAATGGTGGTTTCAACATGACAAACATCTACCTCGCGTTTTCAGTGGAAGTATGGATTTTGTTGTGCACATGATGTCCATGTGCATATGGTCTGTCTTATACAATCATGAGCTATGCTGCAAGTGCTTCATGGAGCAGCTGCTGTATCTAGAGTTAGTTCATTGTCCTTCCGCAACTGCCACAGGACTCTCTGCAGATTTTATCAACTTTAAAGATCTCTAGGTTGCACAATGCCAGTGCATGCACCGAATCAGTATTGTAGTAAAAGTCAAAGTTGAGTTTATTGTCATATGCACAAGTACATGTACAGTATGCACAGGTGCAGTGAAAGACTTACTTGCAGCAGCATCACAGGCACATAGCATCAGATACATAACATTCACAAGAAAAACATAAATTAAACATAAGTTATACAAGAAAGAACACAATTAGAACAAAAAAGATGTCCATTGTAGTGCAAAGTGGTCATCGTGTTGTTATACTGAGGTAGTGATTAGGTTTGTGCATATTAGTTCAAGAACTAAATGGTTGAATGAAGTAGCTGTTCCTGAAGTAGCTGGTAGTGTGGGACTTGCCGCTTTGCATCATGATATGCTTTTTCTGCATTACTTCAGTGGGTGTTGGATGTGCATAGAAATATCACGCTAAAAGCAAAATGACTTTAGTGTGGCAAAATGCACAAGCCGCAAAATTAAATTAAGCCACTCTCCAGTTACCACTCATCTGACCCAGGGCAGCTGCAGTTGGTCCCACTGGCACCAGGCACAGGGAAGGGAAAGAGGCGTATTCAGGGTCTCTGCTCCTCCACATTATTCCATAACTCTGACTGGGAATGTGGGTGTGTCAACTGCTGCTGAAGACTGCGATACCCTATGTTGTCTGCCTGCATTTGAAGATTGTATGTGACAAGTAGCCACTTGGGTAAGCCCTAGCAAGCTGGAGCTAGAGGAAATGTGAGCAAAGATAAATCATTGCTTCAGGAAAAAGGAGAGGAAAAGTCAGTGAGCCATGGGATAGGGTGAGACTTTAAATATCCGATTAATGAAGGCTGGAAAGAAGTAGCTACTACAGCAGCAACTGCAGGGTTAAACCAGCAAATACAAGTATTTGGTAGCAAAAACAGCATTAATGAAGTCATACATCATATAACATGCAGAACCTTAGTGGCTACCCAGTGTGTTCAGAATTCTCTTCATACCTATTTAAACTGCAAACTTCTGTCCTTCTGAAATGAGTCAAAAATGCTATTAAGCTTACAAATATTAAAAATCTCTCTGGACGAAAGATAAATCTTATACTTAATTGAGATAGTTTTTGTCCAAGATAATGATAACAGATGCAGAATTACATTAATGTGGTTCAGAAAAATCACAGGGGAGGAAAAAAAGAACTTAAAACTGGCCCTAGTATAGGCACTGCATTTCTAATAAATATCCCACAGTGCATTCTCTGTACAGCAGTCATACATTAATTAGTGAATTCAGTGTCACTGCATTGTGTTACATGCATTCATGTGAATCTTCATTTTTCACTTATGGTGACTTACTAATTAAACATAAGCCTTGCAATTAAATGGAGAAAATGTTGTTAAAAATCTTAATCCATGCATGCTGCAAAAAAAAGCCCACAGTTTTGTACTTCACTTGGTGAATGCAAATCATATTTTTATATTTTTATCGTGCTAACGTAGCTATGGAAATGAAGCAGCTTTCATTTTGTAGATGATACTCTGAGTAGTAAGGTGCAATGTTCCAGAATCTCCCTGCCAGTACCTGGCCCTAGTCCAATGCTTTTAGTGAGTGCTATCTGTCAAGGCATGAATAATACAGCCCCTAGGCTGTCGGCTGAATCCAAATGAGGCATACATCACGAAGAAAGCACTCGACTTTAGCTCCAGAACATGCTCCTGCTACGACAGGCAATTATTCACCCACTGCAGCAGCCATGGCAATCAAACTGGTGGGTGAAAAGGTACACAAAATGAAAAGAAATTTGAATAAAATACAGCAAAATAGGCCAGAGATTATTCAATAATTCTTTATCAAGAGAGAGCAATGGCCAATTTTATATACACTCTGAGTTATTCTGTTTCATGGCTTTATGAGAATCTATTCATAAAATCTGATTTTCATGGGTTGCCAAAAATACATAGTTGATGTTGAGAAGCAATAAATTATTATTGCACAGGACAGGGAACACTTTAGAAGAGCAATCAAAAAATTCAGACTGGCCATTGTTGAAAAGGTTAGCAATTATAAGATTCTGAGTATCTAAACTACATTTTTTTGAACTGCTCACTGGAAACAACATTGTGGTTTGAGCATATTAAGGAATGCCATTGCTGATACTTAGAGAAATAAGAACAAAGAACTTGATAGCCATATTTTTATTGACTCAGGCACTGAACACGAAATCACCCACAGCTGCAGTCCTCATTTAAAATGGAAGCCTCTAACAAAAACTAGAAACACATAAAAATAGTTGGCACCAGGAAAGAGAAATCCAAGTGGGAAAACTAATTACCCCAACATGTACTCCTTTTATGAAGAGCTCCTCAGTGTCATCAAAATAGAAACCACTTACAAAAAGCACAAAAGGTAAAGAAACAGAAAATGCTGAAAATGGTTTGTTAGCATCCAGAGGGGAAAGATTCATTAATGTTTTAAGCAACATCCTTCCAATGAACCCAACAAGCAGTCAAACTCAAAATGTTAATTAATGTTTATTATAATCTCTGTGTAATTCCACCACAATAACAAACTAAATAAAATTGGAAAAAGAACCTATCAATATGCTACGCAATCAATTGGACAATACAGTAGATATGTTCCAAAAAAATCCTTTCTATCTAAAAAAAGTCATGAGAAATCCATGCTTAAAAACATCTTCAAGAATACAAGTAAGCTACTTCAAGTTGAGGAATACCCACTAATTCATTTCTTTGCCTCATATGCTAAGAATGACTGATATTCCAGATTACATTTCTCTGGTGCATTCGGTAACCGAACTGCAAATAAATAGTTCAAGAATTTGATGTGTCCATCTTTTAATATTCATTCTAATTTGAACAAACTCGAAGTCTAATTGTCTAAGATTAATAATGGCGCAATAACTGTGAGGGTACAAAGATGCAGTGAGCTAAAAACACTGTCTTCTTCATTACTCTGAAACTCTAGCTTTCAGTTTAAAATAAAGCATGGAGAACAAAAATATTTTCTCTTTTACATGGCTGTTAGAGCCGTAAGAAACTAGGATTTCAAGTAAACGAATCTAGTTAGTCATGGGAGAGCACTGAGGCAATAGCAGGTGCCATGGATTTAGTCACCCTAAATTAAGAATGCTTATTACTGCCATCAGCAGCAGACATAAAACTGAAATGGTCTGCGTAAGATCCAATGTTCATATAATAAAAAGACTAAGGTAACTGGAGTTTTATCTCTTCTATTACAATTCACACCACTGTCCACCAAGCCATCAACTGCCAGAGACCATGTACACCCTATACTATTGGAATTCTACCATTAATTCTGAGAAAGTCCTGAACGAATACCTGCACATTTCTGTAGGCAATCAAACAAAATTCTAGAATATTTTTATTGTGCTCATCTCCATCACACAACCCTGTCTGACTATCCTTTGTAGACAATGACCCACATCCTGGAGCACAGGAAACACAAAGTGCCATTTAAAGTAAACAGGAAATAACCCAGTCAGAAACATACTATTGGACGAAATGGAATTTCACTTATTCAGTCACGTAAATCAATGAGTCTAATTATAAATGGGCAAGATCACAAAATGTGATCTGAAAATACTGTTAAGCATCCCAGAATCTAAAATAATAAAACTAGAGCTTGGCATTCAGTCACCATAAAATACTGTCCCTGGGGACAATTATACAATGAGAACACATGGTTGAGAAAGAGGAAAGGGGAATGACATGAACATTGGATTCTGTTATTCAAGTTATTTGATTTTCCTTGCAATTGAATTCAAGGGAGAAAAAAAGATTGGAATAATGGTATTATAGGTGGCTGATCTGCTCCCATTCTTTCTGGGCCCCTGCTGAGATTTCCATAAGTGTTAGCTGTGGCTCTGGCTGAGAAGGTATGGTTATATGACCCATCTGTGGATGATCAGGCGATGTAGCATGACACAAGGGCTGTTTTGTTAGAAAGATGCCATATTTCAGAACAAACATTAAATCTGCTCTCCTGGATGGATCTAGCCAAACCCACACCAGATTTCAAAAGAGAGCAGAGAGTCCTCTTTTGTGTCGCTCAACAAAAAATCAACTAAACAGATTATATGATTGGTTTCTCAATGCTGTTTCTCATATATTGTTAACTGACCTTGTCAATTGACTGGTGGATTTCAAAAAAAGTACTTAATTAGAGACGATATTCTTTGGTGCATGCTGAAGTCATGCTTTGCAATAGAAAGTTGTTCTTCCTGAAATGTTGCCACCAGCTCAAGTTCTCTCAGTATTTAAAGTTTATAATGTACATCTTGCTGAGGAGTTCATTCTTTGAGTGGATGATTCAGCTATTATTTTTAATGTAAGCTAGGCAGGAGTAATCAAGCTGTAAGTTTATAGGAGATTTTTTTTGTCCAGTGTAGGATTTGCAGCAGCTCAGAAAACAATAAAATCCTCGGCATGATGTTCAGTGCCAATAGTTCGAAGGGAAAATGCTGGTCCTCCTAATAACATGATAAAATACTTCCTCAGCTGAGAAAGCATGAGCACAAATAAATACACTCTGTTCAGTAAGGGAAGCATCCAAATATATAGGCATTATTAATTAAACTAGGTACAAACATTAATACAAAATAAATTTTAAAAGACCTGAACATTAATGAAAAGCCAGAGAAACTAAATCTGAACCTGCAAATTCTAAACAAAAAACTGGAAGAGAGGCATTAACTCCAGATGCAAGAGAAAGGTAATATGCATTGAAATAAATGTGCATCCTGTAACAAATGAATGCTGATGCACACAATATTTGAAGTAATCTGCCTTAAGAGAATTGAACAATAGCATTTCCACAAGCTGCACCATTGATCCTACTCACAAAGCACACCCTGTGTGGAGTTTTGTACATGGCAAAACAAGGCAATCCTTACTTAGGTTTAAAATATATTTGCTTTTACAATCCTTGTTCATAGGATGTGGATATTGTTGGCAATGGAGGCAGTTTGTGTCTTTCCCTAACAGCCCCCGAGCTAAGGCAGCAGTTAGGAAGCAACCACATTTGTGGTTCTGATGAAAGGTTATCAACTTCAACCATTAACTCTGTTTTTCTTTCTCCACAATGCTGCCCGACCTGCTGGGTATTTCCAATGTTTTCAGTTTTTATACCAGGTTTCCAATGTCTGCAATAATTTGCTTCTGAACCATGTTGGTGGATATGGAGTTACAATAGGCCAGACCAGGTAAAGAAGGCCGAGTTCCTTCACTGAAAGCCAACAGTGAGTCAGAACAATTCTTATGACAATCGGATAGTTTGATGGATCTGGCTGTGTTTTTTTTAAAATTCCAGATTTACTTAATTAATTGAATTTAAGTTCTTCAGCTGACATGGTGGGATCTGAACTCATGCCTCTGGATCAATGTCCCAGAATTCTGACTGCTGGTCTGTAATTTAACTATTAAGCTACCATACCTCAAGGGAGAGATATAACTAGGTGCTGAATTCAGGTGGGTTGTACAATTGTTGGACTTTTTTTTTGACAATCTCCTACTACCCAGCTCGATGTCATCAACTTGAGGCCAGCGTTATGTTAAATCCCTGCTGGCAGCCAAATCCCCTGTGCGCTTAGGGTAAATGCAAGGAGGAAACTGGTTGGTTGGTAGCAAGTGAAGATCAAAGTTTGTTTGCCGGCACACGGGAACGTAGTGCAGGTTATTTTTGACAGGGTTTCACAAGTGTGGGGGGGGGGGGGTAAGTGGGGCAGAGGGGTTAGCGTGATGGTTGGAAGAGGAGAAGGGAAAGGCAACAGGAGATGAGAATGGTTTACCTAGATATACTCCAATCACAAAGTCGTTAAGAGGATCTTGGTGCAATCCTAAGCATTGCATGTATTAGTGAAATGCCACTGCCTGATATGTACCTTATCCCTCTGAATACAAGGCATTGTTAAAGAGATAGTGGGCAAGAATAGTGTAAGAACAGAATGAAGAGTTTTCAGAGGTGACTTTAACTGTGCAGTCACACCCTTCCCATCAGGTTAAAATTGCCCTTTTAGCACCAGCATCAGCATTAGTTCATCAATATCACTGGAGTAACTTGGAGTGGGATTAAAGTAGGCTCTCTTGGGACAGCATGGTTCAGGAGAGGTTTACAGAATGAGATCAAACGATTCAGCCACTGTTTCAAGGACAGCTGGCATACTAACAGAAGTGCATTGAATTTTCCTTCACAAATTTTTAAAGCCTGCAGTCTTTATACAACTTCCTTCCCCCATTCGGGGCTCCCATCAGAAATGCCATCCTAACTCACGTCCATCATATTGAACTGTCTCAGTTTACTGATGTCTGCACCGTGGATTGAGATTCAGGTTCAGGCCGTCCATTTTAAGGCATCTTAATTGGGCAGCACTGGATTTTTAAGTGTTAAAGCAAGGTAAACTTCAAGATCAAGAACAAAATACAGCCAGGATTAGAAAGAGTAGAGGGATGATGAGATAAATCATGTTGCTGTGACGTCAAACTTGAGTTTGAAAAGGAATTGAGGCATGTCTTTTTCCTACAACAAAAGTGTAAGATCTGCAGGTAGTTAAGACAGCTCATTATTTGGGAAAAGGAAAAATATAAATTGCTGGCAATAAAAATAACTGCAGAAAATAGTTCTTAAAACGTGGGTTGCAGTGGGATATATTGCTCATTAGTCAACCTCATCTCCAGGTTCTAATCTAGTCTGCCACTCAGCATTTTCTTATTTAAACCAACAGCATTTATGATTCACTATTCTCATATCTCATGTCAGATTTACCCCCCGTCCTTCCTACTCATCACATTTCTTTCTTTTTTCAAAGGAGAATTGCAGAACCCAATCATCTCAGAAATGTAGTTTACTCACTGGTCTAGGAGAGATGCACAGAAGGAGAGAGAACAGGTTCAAGGGCAGCTGGCACCTCCCTAGAAGTGCATCTAAATTTCCCTTACAGATCTTTAAAGCCCACAGGCTTCATGCAACTTCCTTCTTCCATTTTGGAATGAGCAGCAACTCCCATTCAGTCGATTACCTTGACACTACTCCATCACATTTAAAACAGCTGAACCTGGACACATGACTGAGTTCAGGCGATGCCAGGTTGAATCTCTACAAAAAACATGCCACTCATTTTACAATGGTGTGGATGAAGGGGAGAAGGCATCAGTTACCAGAGCTACTGCACCAGCTTTTTCTTTCCAATATCGAGTCTTTCTTGTAACCATGAAACTTATTTTATCAAACAGTTCAGAATGTTAAACTATATCCACTTCACTTATTAATTCACTGAATTTTGAAACAGACACGAGGTTAAAATCAAAGGGAAAATTAAGTTTTTTTTGGAAAAGACTAACTTTAGTCAGTGCAAATCATATCATCGATTTATTTTTTCCCTGCTTTATTTATGAGAGAGCAGCCTCAGAATTTTCACCCTGATACTGTCTTACCAACAGTTTATACCAGAAGCAGGAATCCCAACCATTTTATATTTATGCACATTTGCTTCTTTCAATGATGTTTTCTTCATGTTAAAGGCCAGGTGCTAGGTAGACTCTTTTTTCCCTGCATAAATATATGTTGAACATTGCCTGCAACCTTTAGAGCATTGCACATGGTATAATGATTGTCTTTAATACAAAACACAAGTGGCAGTGGCACAATGTCACAGCACTTCCATGTCAGTCACATTTTCAAATACAAACATTAATTCTAGGTCTATCCATAAAGCAAGCTTGGTGAATTCGGTTGTATATTTTTGTTACAATTTTGGCTCAAACCATAGTACAATTGTTGAAATTTAGAGGGTTTAATTAAGATTATATTAACTTCTGTAATTCTGTGTGTCTGCACGATAATGCATGTTTGCTTCTTCTACTTTAGTCCTATTGCTATTTTTGTACTAAATTTGTCATACATTTCTTTGTCTCCATTACAAAATTGCCTTGAATTACAATGGACAAGTCCAATGCAGCTCCATTGTTCCTGCCAGAATTCTGTCTCAGTCTGAGGCAGGCATTCAGCTGTGTTCATTTTCCAGAATGAATGCAATTTTCAAAGTGTCAAGAGCAGGATATTCACATGTGCTTGTGGGGCTACCCATCATTAAAAAAAGTAAACTGAACCTTTACAGCATAGCTGGAATATTTGCAGCCGTGAGCTCAGACATCACACTTTGCACTTGCCTCACTCCAGCATTCAGAAAGAAAATAATTAAATTGAAGCACACAAATTACCTTCGGTGCCTTGCGTATTTTCCACTAACATGGCCTGTGCCATCACAGCCAGGAGTTGGACAACTAAAAAAAGAGAAAAGCTTGATTGTGATAATTGTCACTAACACTGATTCATGTGTGCAAATATGCGCACGTGTGCACAGCTGTGAGTGTACATGTAGGAGAAATAGAGTAAAAGAAAGAAGAAAAAAGGTTGAATACTGGATTTTCTTTATTAGCAAGTCCCAGGAGAATCAATTTCTCCAGAGCAGCCAGACATAAGCTGACCACCAATGTAAGTGACAACGTGCTTTATCCATTAAAAAGCATGAAATTTCAGAATTGCTAATGTGGTGAAATTTTTTTACGATGAGCACTCACCTGAATAGTTCTTGGATTACAGGTTCTATGGGGACTGGGGAGAAATGAAAACAACACAGGTTTATCATCTCTTATAATTACCTGGTTCTTCATATATAACAGCCAGTAAGTTGCCATGATAACTACAGTCAGGATGAGACAAGCAGAGAGGCTCTGGTGGATGAAGGTCACCCTGAGCTGGGGTTTGACTGATTTACTGAGCCAATAGCCTTACCTCGGATACCTTTAGAGCGTGTGCGGTGACGCTTCTGGTCTGCATCCGCCTCCATCTGAAAACAGATTAGTAGGCATTCAGTGTCCTTATCCAGCACACACAGACCTTCATACGCAGCATGTCAAAGTGTGTTACAGGATTTATTAACAAGCCTTTTCCTGCTTCCCTATATAAACTAAAAAACTAATAAAATTTATGACTTGAGCATCTCCTATTATTTATAATAATAAAGAAAACTTAAGTCTGCATTTAAAGAAAAATATCTGACTTTGACGTTTTTAGTGCAACACTGCAATCCAATATTTTTCAGGGTTAGTTTTTTTTTAATCAAGATAACCACAATGTTGATTGCAATAAAATTAATTAGGATAGATGTCAACAGTCTCCCATTTATGGGAGAATTATAAACTGAAACATTAAAGGGTCACTCAAGTCTATTTAAAAGATGAACTCCTTCAATTGCAGACTCAAAAATTCTGCCAAGTGTTTCAGAATCATATATTATTGCATTATCGAAGGATCCAGCAATAATATTTTACTAAGAGGAGTCCATGACATTGCCTTCACTCTGCATATTTTTAGTGATGTTGCAATTCAATATCAAGTTGGCTTTCTTTCTGTTATTTGACAATTTCTCTTAAAGCACATAATAAAATATTTTTGATACAACCAACGGCAATTTTACAAATGAACTCCAAATTTCTCCACCGGTATCACTCCTTTTGTTCAACATTACACTTGAGCCTCTGAAATTTCATCCCTTAGAAACAAAAGAACAACAACCCAATCATTGAGAAATAACCAAAATACTTATATTGCAAATACTCTTGAAGAATGGAATAACGATACAGAAATTTTTCACCAATCAGGTAACCTGGGTAATAATTTCCAATAAGAATTACATCTGCCAAGAGGACAATCTTTCCTCAAAACATTAACCATTTGATTTTTTTTAATGCAAGACCGGAGGACAGATGATCATCAGGGAGCATCTGTTTGCTCAGGCTTTGGTATGAGCCCAGGGTATGTGCAACATGTTCACCCAGATAAACTCCACTGCATTATGCACTTTGCTCTTCATTTTCACTTTTGTCCAATGTAGATGCTTCTCTTTGTGCTATTGCCTCCATAACTGCCCCACTCCTTCCCCACTTAGGAAGCACTTGAAGATAGGTTTTGCAAGATCCCTGCCAAAAAACAGCCCAGGTTTTAATACAGCTTTAGTTTATTAATAAAACAGGACACAAAGAAGGACTAGATAATCTACAATAAGAAAATATGAAACTCAGTAAAGCATGCAAATGATGCTACGGATTAGTAATTTTAAAACATGAATTCAATAACCTTATGCTCTTTTATTTTATTCAAAATTATCAATGTAAATAGTTGCAGTCCTGATAGCAATATTGCATTCTGGGATCCAGTTTGAATCCAGTTAAGACTGGATGTGATTGAAGGTTCCTCTTTCTGCTGGCTACAAGGGTTGAATTAATTTGCCCATTTTAAACGTACTTTTTGGTTGGTATCACAGCTGCACAAAACCATCCATAATTTGGCACCAATTTAGCAAAAGGTCACACCAAATACTTCAAGGATAGCTAGTGTGAAATGACATACTGTTACAGCAAAGGGGTTGCTCTAAAGTCTATTTGTTGTCCACCACTGCAGCAGAATCAGGATACTATCCACCTAAACAATGCCCGATTTCTGAACTCAACACCAACACTGGATTCAAAAAGTGACAAAGAAGCTCCTACATCCGAGGTTGAAGTCCCCCGCCTTAATCAAGGCAAGTAGAAAGTTAAACAACAGAAGGTGGGAGAGATAATGTTGCCTAGGAGTCACATAAGGACGGAGTTGCAATCATGAGAGACAGAAGAAATTTGATAGTAAATTACAATAAAATGCTTCCTTCCAGTAAAGTTAATTTCTCTGCAAAAAAAGTGCTTGGTGTTATATGCAATAAAAAGGTGGGAGAATGGCATCAAAATCATATTTAATTCTAAAGTTGAAATGTCCTTTGTGTAGCTGGATTGAAACAAACAAATTGAGTTATGTGAGATTCCAGTATCCTCACACAGGAGCTTGCTGAAATTACAGCAGGCCACCAGGGAGGAAATTCTTTCCTACCAAACTGTAAGAATAATGAGGTCATTTCCTCCCACGGTTGGAGAAGCCAGAGCAGTTTAAAAAAAAACTTGACAGGCACAATGCCTACTGAGAATGCATGACTGATGAATCAGGGATTGGCTGAAGTATGTAAGCAAATAAACCTTCGGAGCTATATGCTGTGAGCTGCTACAAAGGCTAGCGCAGAGGTAATGCTGGAATACCGCAAGTCAACAATCAGGAATTCACGTACATTTGGAGCTGCAAGAAAATCATTCTAAGCTCTTCACAGGGCTGTTAGACAATACATCCTACAATAAGAATTTGATGCCTTATTCTTATGCAACAGAGCTGTGTTTCCATCATAAAATGAGGCAAAGGTGTTACTGTGCTGCATTGCCGCTGCAGTTCAATCATATATTTGATATATGATGTATGAATAACATACAATTGAATGTGAATTAATAAAGAACTGATACAGAAATGCAAATGGTGATTAGTGTCTTATATTTTACTCTATATTCATAAATTGGATTGGCTTTAAGTTTCAGTGAGTAAATACATCATGCAGCATATCATAAAGAAATATGGGCCAGAAAATCCCAAGATTCAATGAGAACAACTTATTTGCATTGAGCTGGCCAATCTCAACCATTCTAATATGGTGAGTTGCTGTAATTGGTAAATTCGAGGAGGGATAAGGCAGCCAATCTCCCAGTATGGTGTGCATGCAGAGTTGTTGGCTAAGGCAAGCACCAGACTTGGCCTTGACGTCTGTGTGACTGGAAAGCCCAGCAACATTCACAACCTAGATTCACACAAGAAGAATGTTCATGTCTGTGAAATACTGAAAGGGTTCCTGGAACCAAATCAAACCATCAGAAAAAGCAAGGACAGGTTGAGTGAACTGATGCCAGAACATTAGTAAGCAAAGTTTCCTGATTAAGTTTCCATTATCCTTAAGGTTATACAAGCATAAAATAACAAGAAGAGCTACTCAGTCTATCTACCAGATCCATTATTCAGATCAATGTCAGATTCATTTTCACTTCTTTCCATGCAGATCATGCACCTTTACATCACAGAACAGAATAATGGAATTGTCTTGGCAGAGAAGAAGGTCTTTCAGCCCATCCCATCTATGTCAGCAGGTGCTAGAACTATCCTGTTAGCCTATTCCTGCACTCCTTCGCCTACAAATTATTCTCTCAAGTGGCTATCCAATCCCCTTCTAAAAGCCCTGAATGATTCTATTTCCATCACCCCTACAGGCAGTGAGTTCCAGATTCATAACCATTTTCTAAGTTAAAAAAAAGGTTCTTCCTCATGTGCTCCTTTATCATTTGCCCAAATTTTTAAATGCGTCCATCCTGCTCCTTGAACCATCTGGTGATAAGAACTGAATCCTTTTATTTACTGTATCCAAACTTGCATGACCTTGTACACCTCATTCAAATCTCTTCTCAACCCAATCTGCTCCAAACAAGCCTAGCTTTTACAGTCTAACCTTATGGCGAAGATCCCACATCACTGTTACCATTCTAGTCTGTGTCTTTGCACCCTCTCTAGTAACTTCACCTCCTTCCTATAGTGAGGTGGCCAGAATTGGATGCAATACTCAGATTGGTATATCTTGTAAATAAACAAGCCTAGAACATACTCAAGGTTTATTAGAATGTAAATGTAATTTACAACTTATTCTGCATAAGTCAACTGCTTTGACATTTTGTTTGATAAAAAACAATAATGAAAACGGTCAATCAAAAAATGTCATGCTCTGACAAACTAAAATGTGCATCGAACATTAACCTTAACAAAAGCTAAGGGAAATGGAGATAATATTTTTGTATTAAGTTGCCAAATACATTTGAGAATAAGTAGTAGGGGTCTACTACATTCTTAATTATTTATTCATTCACAGGATGTTGTCTTTGCTGGCAAGCCTGGTATTTATTTTCCATTCCTAATTACCTGAACTGAAGTAGCAGTCAAGAGTCAAGTCAATTGGCGTGCCTGAAATCACAGAGAGATCAGAAGAGATAAGAATGGCAGACTCCCTTGCCTGAAACTTAAGTCAGTTAGGTGAAATTTTAAGGCAACTGCCATCTCATTCAACCCATTTATCCCTTCTGCAGACTGCATTTTAATAAAAACATTGGATATGGCTCTTTTGGTCTGATAGGTAAACACAGTGGCACAGCCTTTAGAGCTGCTGCCTCACAGCTCCAGTGACCTGAGCTTAATCCCGACCTGTGCTATCTGTGTGGAAGTTTCAACTGTGTGTGTTTCCTCCTGGTGTTCTGGTTTCGTCCCACATTCCAGACTCATGTGGGTTGGTAGATTAATCAGCTACTGTAAATTGCTCAATTAATTGCAGTTTGTGGTAGATTGCAGGGGGGAGTTGATGGGAAAGGGAGGAGAATGAAATGGGATTAATGTAAGGGGGTGCTTGATGGTCAGCATGAACTTGATTGGCCAAAGGACATGTTCCCATGCTGTGTGACTCTACGACAAAATATGACTGGCTCTGAAGAGCAGTCAAAGCCGAACCTTTGTCACAAATGCCACTTTTGCACCGTCAGATAAGAAGTAGATGTTGGCATACAATAAAGTATACTGACTAGGCCTCCCTGATCAAATAAAAGATTAAGTTTGAAGAACAAACCAACCTTTTCACATCACTGATTGTATTAATAATATTGTCATGTAAGTCAATCATTCAACAGGAAAGCACCCATAAAAAAAATGCACAGAGTGAATTGATGCATGTCAAAATTTAGGGAAGTGTATTGCATACATAAACCAAAACCTGGGACACTTCCCGAAATTAAAAGCCACCTTAGGACCAGTGTCTAATTTTTATTTCTGCCTTCCTTAGAGATACACTTGTCACAATTGCCTAATTCTTTGAAACGAATGTACACAGGAGACATTGATACTTCACTCCAACAACAACCCTGCCCAAAATTGAACCAATCTCTTTTTCTTCAGATGCTGACAGACCTGCTGTGCATTTCAAGCGTGCATTTCAGATTTTTGGCCTTTGCAACTTATTTTGATTATTGCTGCTGACATTGTGAGCAATTGACACAATTAGCCAATGCATTCCTTTGTTCCTCTAAATACTTTACCGTATTAAATATCATGTTATATTTGGCAGCAAGATTACTGGGGAAAGACAGTTTCCTTCAAAAGCTCAATAACACAGTTTCTCATGTTGTTGAGCTCAGTGGAGTTCTAGAGCTATATTACCTCACATGATAATAAATAGCATTTATAACATGCCTTTAATGTAGAAAACTTCAAAGAGACATTGGAGTAAAATAAGTACGAAATCTTGGAGGGTGCTCTATCAACGTCAGGGCTTGCTGGTCTATAATTACCTATATTTTCTTTTCCTCTTTTTTAAAATAGTGTGGTTACATTTGTTATCCTCTGATCTGTAGGAACTTCTCCAAAGTCCAAA
This sequence comes from Pristis pectinata, assembly GCF_009764475.1. Lineage (NCBI taxonomy): Eukaryota > Metazoa > Chordata > Chondrichthyes > Rhinopristiformes > Pristidae > Pristis > Pristis pectinata. The sequence goes on along the minus strand of NC_067414.1, from coordinate 76,106,352 downwards.
GAATTTTGAAAGCTAAGCATCCTCAGTGCATCCACTATTTCCAGAGCCACTTCCTTTAGTCCTCTGGAATGTAGAGTATCAAGCTCCCGGCATTTGTCAGCTTTTAGCCCTATTAATTTCCCTGGCACTATTTCTTTACTAATTTTTATTTCCTTCAGATTCTCCCCTTCATTAAACTTTTGGTTCCTTAACACACCTGGGAGGTTATCTGTGCTCTCTTCTTTGAAGAAAGAACCAAAGTATGTGTTTGACTGTTTTGTCATTTCTTTGTTTCCAGTTATAATTTCTCCCATTTATGATTACATTTGTCCTCACTAACTCTCACTAACCCTTTTCTCTTCACGTATTTCTGGAATATATTTCTTCACATGTTTATTGAATCTTTATAGTCAGTATTTATGTTTCTTACATTTATTCTCATATTCCATCTTCAATCAATCTTTTCATCCTCTGCTGAATCCTCTGCTACCTTTTTAACCAAAAAGGTAGATGAGGGTAGGGCAGTGGATGTGGTCTATTTTGACTAAACAAGGCCTTCGACAAGGTCCTGCATGGTAGGCTGGTCAGGAAGGTTAGGGCCCATAGAATCCAGGGAAAGCTAATTAGGTGGATTCAAAATTGGCTTGGAGGTAGGAAGCAGAGGGTGGTGGTTGCAGGTTGCTTCCTGGAATGGAGGCCGGTGTGCCACAGGGGTCAGAGTTAAGGAGCCTTGTTATTCTTTATTTGTATAAAAGACTTGGGTGCGAATACACAAGGCTTGATCAGTAGGTTTGCAGATGACACAAAATTAGGAGGTGTTGTTGATTAGTAAAGAAGGCTATTGTAGATTATAGGGAGATCTTGATCATTGAGGGAAGTGGGCCGAGGAGTGGCAAATGGATTTCAATACGGTAGCGTAGCGGTTAGCGTGACGCTATTACAGCGCCAGCGATTGGGGTTCGATTCCCGTCGCTGTCTGTAAGGAGTTTGTACATTCTCCCGTGGCTGTGTGGGTTTCCTCCGGGTGCTCCAGTTTCCTCCCACATTGCAAAGGTGTATGGGTAGGTTAATTTGGGTTTAAAATGGGCAGCGCAGACTCGTTGGGCCGGAAGGGCCTGTTACCACGCTGTAAATAAAATTCTAAAAATAAATGTGAGCTGATACATTTTGGAAAGTCAAACCAGTGTAGGACTTATACAATGAATGATAGGGCACTAGGGAGTGTAATAGAACAGAGGGACCGAGGAGTACAAATGTGTAGTTCATTGAAAACGGCATCACAGGTAGGCAGGGTGGTGAAAAGTCATTTAGCATGCTGGCCTTCATCAGTCATGACAGTGCGTATAGGAGTTGAGACATTATGTTGCAGCTGTATAAGTCAATGGTGAGGCTGCACTTGGAGTACAGTGTGCAGTTTTGGTCACCCTGTTATAGGAAGGATGTGGTTAAACTGGAAAGAGTGCAGAAAAGATTTACGAGGATGTTGCCAGGACTAGGGGGCCTGAGTTATAGGGAGAGGTTGGCCAAGCTAGGTCTTTATTCCTTGGAGCATAGGAGAATGAGAGGTGACTTTAAAGAGGTTTATAAAATCATGAGGGGCATAGATAAGGTGGATGGTAACAGTCTTTTCCCCAGGGTAGGGGAGTCCAAAACTAGCGGGCATAGATTTAGAGTGAGAGGGGAAAGCTTTAAAAGGGACCTGAGTGACAACTTTTTCATGCAGAGGGTGGTGAGTATATGGAACGAGCTGCCAGAGGAAGTGGTTGAGGCAGATACAATAGTATCATTTAAGGAGAACTTGGATCGGTACATGGAGGGGCGGGGCTTAGAGGGATATGGGCCGAATGCAGAAAATTGGGACTAGATGGGTGGGCACCATGGTCGGCATGGACTCGTTGGGCTGAAGGACCTGTACCTGTGCTGTATTGCTCTACAGCTCTATCACTCTATGAATCCTAAACTGCTCCCAATCCTCTGACATGCTGCCTTTTTTCTGGTAATTTTATAGGTTTCCTCTAATACTGTCCTTAATTTTCACTGTAAAGCACAATTGAACTATCTTACCTAACTTATTTTGTACCTAATAGAAGTGAATAATTGTTGAAATTCATATACACATATTTTAAATGTTATCCATTGTCTATCCACCTTCAACCCTTTCAGTAAAGTTCCCTAATCTATCATAAGTACAGAATGGTCAAAAAGATAGATTTAAGAACTTAAAAGAGGAAAGAAATGCAGAAAGATTGAAGGACTTTGAGAGGAAATTTCAAAATGGAGGGCTATGGATTATCAATGCCAGGGAAATGGTAGGGGAGTAAACAAAATGCTGCGATTGGATGAATGGAGAATTGAGGAAAGGAGGTTGGGGAGTGAGTGTAATGCAATGTTGAGACTAGAACCTTTGTGCCAGGTGGAATGAGGAGAAGCAAGGACCTGGAGGGACGTAAACATATACATCTTGAATGTCAGGTTCCCTGATGCAGGTCTGGGTTAGTAATGACTTATTGCTGTTAATTCAGATGGGAGAATTTTGACATATTTTCTTTATGATGTGCCATCACTCATAGATACACAGTATCACTTTAGCCAACAGCAATACAAAGGAGGCATACATTATGCCTCGATTATACCTAGGACTCATGTTTATTGGATTGACATTGAAGATTTTATGCCTCCAATAGATCAAATAAGTCCTCACGCAAAAGAAAAAAATAAAAATATTTGTCACCTTTTATTGTCCCATAGCTCCATATAATCTACTAAGCTCATTTAGAAAGTTCAGCAACTATTGTGGTGTAGAAAATATGTCAGTCATTTTGAACATGACAAGTTTCCACAAATATAATGATAATGACCTGATGCTTAGTTTCAGTAATGTTGACTGAGGGATAAATATTTTCCTGAAATAACTACCTGCTCTGAAATAATGTTGTGGGATCTTTTATGTTTCAAGGGAGAAGAAGAAGAGGCATCTGATTTACAAAAAAGATTACAAATTGGCTTGACAGTAGGAGACAGAGGGTGCTCGTAGAGGGTTGTTCATCAGATTGGAGGCCTGTGACCAGTGGTGTGCCGGAGGGACTGGTGCTGGGTTCACTGTTTTTCATCATTTATATCAATGATTTGGATAAGAATGTACAAGGCATGATTAGTAAGTTTGCAGATGACACTAAGATTGGTGGTATAGTGGACAATGAAGAAAGTTATTTGCGATTACAACAGGATCTTGATCAACTGGGCCAGTGGGCCAAGGAATGGCAGATGGAGTTTAATTCAGATAAATGTGAGGTGCTGTATTTTGGTAAGACAAACCAGGGCAGGACTTACCAGGCCCTGGGAAGTGCTGTAGGACAGACAGACCTAGGGGTGCAGGTACACAGTTCCTTAAAACTGATGATACAAGTAGACAGGGCGATGAAGAGGGCGTTTGGCATGCTTGACTTCATTGGTCAGGATATTGAGTGGTCCATATATGGAATAAGCTGCTAGAGGAAGAGGTAGAGCCAGGTACAAATACAACATTTAAAAGGCATTTAGACAGGTACATGGATAGGAAAGATTGAGAGGGATATGGACCAAATGCAGACTTATTTCCAGGATGAAAATGGCTAACATGAGGGGGCATAATTTTAAGGTGACTGGAGGAAGGTATAAGGGGGATGTCAGAGGTAAGTTTTTTTACACAGAGAGTGGTGGGTCTGTGGAATGCACTGCCAGCAGAGATTGTAAGGGCATTTACGCTTGGGGCATTTAAGAGATTCTTAGATAGCCACATGAATGATAGAAAATGGAGGGCTATGTGGGAGGGAAGGGTTAGATACATCTTAGAGCAGGATAAGATGTCGACACAACATCATGGGCCGAAGTGCCTGTACTGTGCTGTAATGTTCTATGTTCTATGTTAAATGGAACTAGCTCAGTTAGGCAACTTGGTCAGCATGGATAAGTTGGGATGAAGGTCTTGTTTCCGTACTGTATAGCGCCATCAACCAGAACATCAACTTAAATATTTTTGCTCAAGTTCCTGGAGTGGAATTTGATCCTACGCTCTTCTGGTTGCAAAAGCGCTACTAAGACGATAGCTGATATCTAACATGCTGTAAAGTAAAACCCTTTCAATGCCCAACATCAACATAAATTGCATTTTAATAAATCTTCAGATCTGTATTTAATGGCATCATCATATAAGCAAATTAACAAAAGGATAAAAATCAGGATTGCCAATTAATCAAAATTATTCACAACTGTTTTTATATGGGATACTCCTTGCTATTATGTAATACTTTTACTCACTAAATCTCCAAGAGAGCTCTTAAAAGTGTTACATTTAAAATGAAAATCCTTTTTTGATCAATTTTAATTCAACATAATTATGTAACAAGTTGATTTCATTGATAACAAGTCTAAATTCATCTCACACATGTAAATTTTCACCACTCAAGCTTAAAGGAATTTGATTCAGTATGTACATTGCTGTGTTTAAACCACTTGAATATATTGTGTTCTGGTCTGGGATGGGAGCTCCTGTGTGGCCATGTGTGAAATGAAGTTGCATCTCGAAGGCTGGAGGGCGTGAACAAGGGCCAAGGATGGCAACTCTCTAGATTGGGAATCTCCATAAGCTCGACCTGGAAGGCAGCTACAGCATTTCTGGAGATCAATGTGCCTTAGGGAAACATCATTACAGAGGTGGCTCTAGAGCACGTCATTGGAGTCCATGACACAATCCTAGCCTATTTTCTTTGAGATTTAGGGAAAAAATCAGGTTACTGCATTTGAGGGATGCAGTAAAACTCTAGGTATTTGTGACACTCCAGCTAATGGCTGTAGCTAACATCGCAGCCAAGTATCAGCTGAAGGTATCTGACAGTAATTTCTGAGCTTGTGAGTGTTTGGTTGGATGAGGTTGGAACTAATGTTCGCCATCATACATGCACCCTCAACCACCCGCCTCCCTGTTTCAAAGAGTCCAACCGTGTTCACTGTTTAGACCAGCAAATGCAGAATAATCCCTTCAGATACCATTTCAGGGTTGGGCCAAGCGCTCTGCATCCCACACAAGTAAACGTTCTTCAAATGTAATGTTTGGCAGTGAAAATCAGGACCTGTTCAAGTACAGGACCAAAGACTAAAAATAGAGACAGCCAATGGTTGAGCTGGCTTCTCAAGCCAGGGTTCATCATGTGGGTAACAGCAAGTTTGTGGGCGCATGTGCATGTGTGTGTGTGCGCGGGAGAGCATGCATGTGTGTGCCGTGTATGTGCACATTGTGTGTAAATTTTCTTTGTGTGTATGTGTGTGTGCATGCATCTCAGCTATAAGGAAAGCAAGTCGGTTTCTTTAACTTCTCTATGTGGTTGAATTTCTCATCCCTGTTTCTCTTTCCACAAATACTGGATGACCTGTTCATTGTTTCCAGAATTTTCTCTTTTTCTTTTCATACTTGGTATCTTGTCGGAAATGTCCTTGGCTTTCTATGGTCTAGAATTGTTCATTGCTAGAGCAGTTGATGGGCTAAAAATGATCCTTGAAGGTAGGGCTTACAATACAGTGTGTTGTACTCTACCACTGAAATTCAGTTCCTTTGACTTTGGGATCTGAGAGGCAAAGAACAAGTCTGTGGCTACTAGATGATGTGCCCAGCTTAGAAGCAAGATCTAAAAAGAATGACTATAGGTGCCATAGAATTGAGCAGCAGGAATATGATTCCTCCAACCCTGGATCCAGCGCCACACACTGTTTACTGTTAGAACAGCAGCACGGTAGTGTAGTGGTTAGCGTAATGTTAATACAGCGCCAGCGACCCAGGTTCAATTCCCGCCGCTGTCTGTAAGAAGTTTGTACGTTCTCCCTGTGTCTGCGTGAGTTTCCTCCAGGTGCTCCGGTATCCTCCCACATTCCAAAGACATACAGGTTAGGAGCTGTGGGCATGCTACGTTGGCACCGGAAGAGTGGCGACACTTGCGGGCTGCTCCCCAGCACATTCTCAGTAATGCAAAAGGACGCATTTCATTGTGTGTTTTGATGTACATGTGACTAATAAATAAATATCTTATCTTATCTTAGTAAAGGTAAACACAGTCACTTACTGTATATCAATCCACCCAATCTACACATTAAACATACAAATCCAAACACTGACTTACCTTGCACAGGCATTCATATCCCTACCTGTTTTTACATCTGACCTGCCCAGCTAGTCCATTCAGCCTCAATTTTATGCAATGCCATGCCTCTCTCACATTGTCACTATTGCAGATGTTTTCCACCTATCCCTTCATCACGTTCCATTACTGTCAGTCACAGGTCTCTCCTTTCCTTGCAGGAAAGGAGATCACAGAACATCAGTGTAAAGTAAACAACAGGAGATAGCCTTCCATCCTCATTCCAAGTCAGTTCTGCACAGTAAGTGGCCCTTGAGGTAATAGCCTTGACAAGATGGCTAGCCCTTGGAGGCAAAGAGATGCGGCCTCAGATCTAGCCAGTAACAAAGTTGTAATTCATTTGCATTTAAGTCATCAGTTAACACAAATGATCATGCATGTAATGATACATTTAAAACATTTCTATCTTGACAATTCTAATTCATAATTCTCATTTGCAGCAGGTGAAGCTCCTCCCTAATCACCCACAATCTCAGAACATGATTTTTCATACACCAGCTCAGATATTTAAACTTCAGTAGGTCCAGTCAGTTGGCTCAAACCACACAGTCCTGGACAGTGTTCAGTGTGACAGCATGAACAGAACATGATCACCTGGCAGCATCTCATGTGGACTGCTGCACTTTGGCGAGAGACACGTGACTAAGAAGAATAAGGAGGGAAGCTGTAAGGTGAGAAGAGCAGGTCAGGCTTTATGTGCCAACTGGTATTTTTCTGCCAATTTATTTAGTTCAAAAGCTCTTTGTCCAGTCAAAACTCAGGATACCTTACCCATTTCTAGGAAAACCGATTCCAGAATAATTGCATCAATTTACGTAGCAAGCCTACCATCTTCTCAGAGAAACCAGTGATGGTCCATAATTATGGTTATTGTGAGCGTCATTCATGCAAAGGTCAAGCAAAAGATCCTCGCTTTCTACATTCAGACTGTTCTCTATATTTTTATTTCTCCTTCTTTCTCCACTGTTATATTTACTCAGACATAGTCTTCCTTCTTGACGATCTTTGTTTCCTAGGTGCTTGCCACACTGAATGTAGTCTCTCTGACGGTTTTCCAGCAGTTTTTTTCCCCAGCTTTCTCCCACTCCATTTTTGATTCCTCAATCACCTTCCTCTTCCTTACTTTGTTACCAGCTTACCTCCTTCCTCCTTGTGCTACAGCTTCTACAGTTCTCTTTCTTGAGGCATCTCATTCTATTTCTCTTTATGCAACTTCTGTGATATATCCTCTTCCTTTACTCCCCGTCTCTTCTTATGCTCACACTTACTTAATTCCTGCCTTTGCTCATTTTCTCCAGCCTACACCTGTCTATCTTTCTGCTGCTCCTCTCCCCGATCACAGAATTTCCTAATTAAACTAAAAACAGAACAAAAAAAATCTGTTGGGATTTCTAGCAGCCAAGCATTTCTATCACTCACCATGTTCACACCTCGATCTCATTATTTGTTTCCTGTTTTCTCTTTCTGTCCACCAGTGTATTGCTGGGCTGCAATCCCTGAGAGTTCCAACTGGCGCAACATAGGAACTCAAGTGTTATTCTTGGAGAAATGCCCTGTGTATGCACATTATGTTAGCTTACACCCATGATCTTACTCAAGCCTTGCAATGATCAGCGTTCACCTAGAACAGTCGGAGAGTGTGAACCAGACTCAGGTAACAATTCAGGGTATTCAGCCACTCAGCTGGATGAGGTGGTAGAATTGGCTATAAGCAGATGTTTTGCGAATGGTTTAGTGTCTGTGTTACATACTGAATGTGCTTTTGGTGGTATACCCCAATGTCATGACAACCACATTTCGAAGGATTGTTTTTATTAAACATTCATTGGTTTAGATTTTGGTTGGTGGAGTTTAACTGTGAGAAAACTAAAACTGGGAAGAAACCAATCTATAAAATGATTGATGTCAAGTGAAAGCAGAAACAAACTAATTATGCAAAAAGAAAATACAGTTGTAATTGCTTAACCTGTAAGATACAAATTAACAACCACAGTTAAACAATGTTGACATATACGATACACCACAATAATAAACAGGAATATGCAGATATTGCTATTGTCCAAGATAATTTACTTCTGTATACTTTTCATAAGTAGACTGAGGTAGTTTTGCACTATGATTTATTTTTACTTAATCTGAATGCAGTTTATGTGCATTGCTTTACATCATGCAGAGCACGTCTGCCAACCAAATGGGGAAAAAGCAACACATTACATGCAGCCTTACATTCTCAACATGTCAAAGGTTATCAGCTGAACTACATAACCTTATGCTGGTTGTCTGCATACCAATCACTGAAAAACATATTTTATGTAACACTGAAATGCAAAGCCATGCTTGCTCCATTTTTTTTCATTGCTAATAGTTACAATATGGAATAAAACATACCTCAATAAAATTCAGTATCAAAATTAAGCAACTTTTAATCTGAATTTGGACACTGTCAAGGTAATGTTATGCATTGTCATTTTGGCAGTCATTCTGTGTGTAAAAGAATAATTCCTTTTCTGGGATAATCCTTGTTTTTCAGATGAATGAGCCTTCACACAACAGACAAGTAATTTTAAAGTGCTAGCTAGGAGAAGCACTGTGAATGCACTCCCTGAAAGTTGTTTGTTATCCTGATGATGTTGGTAGGCACATTCCTTCCACACTACATCTAAACACTTCCTGCTTCTGATTTAAGTATGCTTCTGATTTAAGAGACAGGGTTAGATAGTAATAAAAACAGAAATGCTGGAAATACTCAGCAGGTCAGGGTGCATTGACAGGAAGGGAAACAAAGTTAACGTTTCAGGTCAAAAACCCTTCGTCAGAATTGGAAAGGGGACAAAGCTTGTTAAACTGCACAGGACAGGGGAGGGGAATGTCCTTGAAAGGGCAGAAAAGGGAATAAACTGTAAACAAGGTCATCTGGTCAATTAATGAATGCGACAGTTAGGGAGTGAGAACAGAGACAAAAGAATGTTAGAGTTGCACAATGCAGAGAGGGAAGACCTGCCTGACAGGTCAGGTTGGGCATATGCTCCATTTCCAGAGGAAAAGAAAAGGTTGAGTCAACATCACAGATGGACAACTGATAGAGACACAGAAATTAGATTACCTGAAATTGTAGAATTCAATATTGAGTCCATAAGGCCGCAACAAGCCTGGCGGAAGATGAGGTGCTCAAGCTTCTGTGAGGCCTCATTGTAACAGTGCAGAAGGCCACAGACCAATAGGTCGGAGTGGTAGTGGGATCGCCCCTACGGACTGAATGCAAGTGTTTCGCAAAGCAGTCACCCAATCTCCACTTAGTTTCTCCATTATAGAGGAGACCACAATGTGAATACCGAATGCAGTATACCAGACTGAAAGAAGTGCAAGTGAATTGCTCCTTTGGCTGGAAAAGACTCTTCAGGTCCCTGGATGGTGGGATGGTGGGATGGTGGGAAGAGACGAGGTGAAAGGACAAGTGCTGCATGACCAACAGTTGCAAGGGGAAGTACCATAAGAATAGGGGTGGTTGCTGGGAACGGATGAGTGGACCAGGGAGAGGTGAAGTCCTGTGAAATGCTGAAAGGGGAAGAGAGGGGAAGATGTGCATGGTGGTTGAATCTCTTGGAAGTGGCGGAAATTGCAGAGAACAATCTGTTGATTGTAGAGGTTGGTGGGTGGAAGCCAAGGACCAAGGGAACTCTATTCTTATTGTCGTAGAGGAGAAGGGGTGAGAACAGAAGTGCAAGAAATGGATGAGGTGCACTCAAGGGCGTTGTTAACAACAGTAGAGGGGGAGCCACGGTTCAGGAAGAAGGAAAGGAGTACAGTAATTCAGACCACAGTATTATATGTGCCTGGTACTGTTTGTTCATTCAACCTAAAAAAATTACTGATGCAAAGCCCCACTATTACATGAAAGTAAGGAGTCTTTATTCCTGTCACAGCCAGCTAACAATTTAAATTAAACAATTTAAACTTCTCTGTTCTAGGAAACTTGTTTTGGGATTAAAGCTGCAACTTCCTGGCTTATTGGTCTCTCCTGTATTGAACTTAAATGAGCTGCTGCCAAAATACCCTCCACTTTGCTTCCAGTTTTGTTTACTCTCTATCTGTGAAGATGGTAGCACAAACCGATTTAATCTTCATGTACTTTGTCCAAATCCTTTGTGTATGAGGTTAATTACTAACTTTTGGCAGGAAATCATGTCCTTAACTAATGCTCAGAAGGATTATTGGATAGTAACCAAGAGTATGACCACTAGGTGATTTTTTTTTAATCTTTTCCAGCTCAGAACAGCAACATTAATTGCTGTACCACTACCCCTGGCATAGCTGTGATCTTCATGGTCAGCACGGATCAGTGAATGAATCTATAAAAAGAGTCACAGAATTAATATTTCAGGTGTAAAGTTAACTGTGTCTCTTCCCACAGATGCTACCTGATATGTATTGACTCTGCAAAGTCTTTCCACCATCTACAAGTCCTAAATCACGAGTCTGCTCAAATACTCACGACTTGCCTGAATAAGTGGAGCTCCAAATACACAGGACATTCAATACTATCACCTCCTGCACTCATCCTTCTAGATAGTACAGATCTTGGGTTAGAGAGATGCTGTTGAAGGAGCTCTGATGAGTTGCTGCAAGGCATGTTGCAAATAGCACACACTGAGGCCATGGTGTACCAATAGTGAAGGAAATGGCTTATTTAGGTGTTGATTGGGTGGAGTACTTACAGCATTTTCTGTTTTATTTCAGATCTCCAACATCTGCAGTATTTTATGTTTGAAGGGATGAATCTAGGCCCATTGTGGCTTGGTACCATCTTATTCGATCATTTATCTACTCAGCCACAAGGAGATTAATGTTGCAATGATTTGAGATTTTACCTTACATTAAAATGATTTTTGTACTCATTCACAGGATATAAACATCATTGGAAAAGTAACATTCATTGCCCACCTCTAAATGTCCTTGAAGAAGTGTGGATGGTTCACCAGCTTCAATTCCTGCAGTTCCCACAGTCTTATTAAGTGAGAGGCTCCAGGAATTTAACTCAGCAACAATGAAGGAATAGTTATATATTTGCAAGTTAGGATGATTTTTGACTTAAAGGAACACATACAGGTGATGGTATTCACATTCATCTCCATCTAGTTATCATCATTTATGGATTTGGGCACTGCTGTTGAAGAAACCCTGGCGAGTTGCATCTTGTAAATGGGTTATAGTGTCCTAGCAGTGGAAGGAATGGATGTTTAGATGGTGGGTGAAGTACACATTGTATTGAACTTCTTAAGTGTATTTGAAGCTCCACTCACTCAGGCAAGTGGTAGGTATTTGATCACACTCATGACTTAGAACATGCCAATGGTAGGAAGACTTTGGAGAGACAAAACTGAACGACTCACTATCAAAACCAAAACTAAACACTACCAAAGACTGAACTACCAAATACCCAGCCTTGGAGCTCTTTTTGTAAACACAGTATTGATACAACTAACGCAATTCAGACTGTGCTGGTCTGAGAGATAAGATGAGCTTCTATGTGACTGCTTTGAGTCAGTGGACTGGTCCATGTTCAAAGACTGAGCTGCCAGCCCAGATGAGTATGTTACCATTGTCATGGACTTTATCAGCAAGTGTGTTGAGACTGTGTACCAAAGTGGACAATCCGGGTGTTCGCAAACCAGAAACCATAGATGAACCAGGAGATCCACTCCATACAGAAGTCCAGAACTGTGGCGTTCCGGACTGTACAAGAAATTGAGATATAACCTCCGTAAAGCTATCAGGGATGACAAGAGACAATACCAGTCCAAAATCGAGTCCCAGACCAGCTGTCAGTTGTGCCAGGGTTTACATGCTATCACGGGTTACAAAATGAAGTCGGGCAGCATTGCCGACAACAGCGCATCCCTTCCCGATGAGCTTAACACATTCTATGCATGTTTTGAACAGAAGAGGATTGGTATGTCACCACCCACCTCAACAGCCTCCAATGAACCTGAATCCACAGTCATCCCTGCGGATGCAAGATCAGTCTTCCAGAGAGTGAACCTGCGGAAAGCATCTGGCCCAGATGGTGTCCCTGGCCATGTCCTTAGATCCCGTGCAGATCAGATGGCGGGAGTATTAACCAGACATTTTTAACCTCTCCCTACTACAATCTGAGGTTCCCACCTGCTTTAAGAAGACCACTATCATCCCAGTGCTATGAAAAACAAGGTAACTTGCCTCAATGACTACCGACTGGTGACTCTGACATCTGACATCCACCATCATGAAGTGATTCGAGAGGCTGGTCATGGCATGCATTAACTCCAGCCTCCCAGACAACCTCAACTCACTGCAATTTGCCTACTGCCGAAACAGGTCTATGGCGAATGCCATCTCCCTGGCCCTGCACTCAGCTCTGAAGCATCTGGACATTAAACACACCTATGTTATACTATTGTTTATTTACTACAGCTCTGTCTTCATACTATAATTCCAAGCAATCTCACCTCTAAGCTCCTAGACCTGGGACTCAACATCACCCTTTGCAACTGGATCCTTGACTTCTTGACCAACAGACTGCAATCAGTAAGGATAGGCAGCAACACCTCCAGAAAGATTAGTCTCAACACCGCTGCCCCACAAGGCTGTATCCTCAGCCCTTTACTCTGCTCCCTTACATTCGCAACTGCGTGGCCAGATTCTGCTCTAACTCTATTAACAAGTTTGCGGATCATACCACCATAGTAGGCCATATCTCAAATAACAATGAGTTGGAGTACAGGAAGGAGATAGAGAGCTTAGTGGCATGTTGTGATGACAACAACCTTTTCCTCAATGTCAGCAAAACAAAAGAACTGGTCATTGACTTCAGGGAGGGGGGGGGGGTGTACATGCTCCTGTTAACATCAACAGTGCTGAGGTTGAGAGGGTTGAGAACTTTAAATTCTTAAGAGTGAACATCACCAATAGCCTGTCCTGATCCAACCATGTAGACGCCATGGCGAAGAAAGCTCACCAGTGCCTCTACTTCTTCAGGGAGCTAAAGAAATTTGGCATGTTCCGTTTATAAATACATCATAGAAAGCATCCTTTCTGGATGCTTCATGGTTTGGTATGGCAACTGCTCTGCCCGGGAACACAAGAAACTGCAGAGAGCTGTGGACGCAGCCCAGCACAACATGGAAACCAGCCTCTCCTCCATGGACTCTGTCTATTCCTCTCGCTGCCTCAGTAAAGCAGCCAGCATAATCAAAGACCCATCGAACCCGGACATTCCCTCTTCTCCCCCTTCCATCGAGCAAAAGATACAAAAGCCTGAAAGCACATACCACCAGGCTCAAGGACAGCTTCTATCCCATTGTTTTAAGACTATTGAACAGTTCCATAGTACGATAAGGTGGACTCACATTCTACCTAGTTATGACCTTGTACCTTATTGTCTACCTGCACTGCACTTTTTCTGTAACTGTAACACTTTATTCTGCATTCTGTTATTGTTTAACCTTGTTTAACATTCTGAATGTTTAATGTAAACATCTAAGTGACTGGCTTTCCTGACACAGTATCAACCAAATTCACAACTACTGACAACATTGGTTAAGCTGTACAGACAACTTCTTCTGCATTACTGAACAAAGATCTTGAGGAATTGGAGTGAAACTTCTGTTGTTGGAAATTATGCACCAATTTATCCAAAATCTGAGCAATAGTATTCCATCGTTACAATAAAACTGCAGCTTGAAAGTTGTACAACCATTTCTGAGGGAGACAATGGAGTATGTGTACTCACAAAGTACTTAGAAATGTAGATGGACTGCTCTTACACCTTCAAGTAACATTCATTGAAGACTTGGAAAAAGTTAGTGTTTAATGAATGCTACTTGAAGGTGTAGGAGACACCAAAGATATGAACAAGCCTTTGACAAAAACTCATGGAAACCAAATGAACTGCAGATGCAAAGACCTCCATTCAGGCATTTTGGTCATGGTTGGCTCCATCGAAGAGCACAGCTCTCCAAAATGGATAGATAGTTGCCATTAAGTCCAACTGAACACAAGCACACTTCACAACAAGAGCACTGCGATCAACAACTGACAACTGGCTCCCAACACTGTGAACATCCCTCAGGTGTTAGAAAGGAGTCCTCTGTTGCCCATTTGGTTGATCATATCCATGCAAACCCATCAAATCAGATCCACCATAGGATGGAAGACATTTCGTGAGTGCAGCTCAAATCAAAGCACCAACCATGGGAGAGACTCCAAAAATACCTGCCATTTAATGACAATGGAAGTTTCAATGGAACAACAATAATCCGAACAAAGATCAACCTTGCACAGCAGTATCCTGACTGGACTTTCCATGCAATTCTGTAGACAGCCCTGAACTAGTTATAAAACAGCCAAGATACACGTGGTCAGCTTTTACACTGGCGGGAACTTAATTCAAGTCTTAGTTGTGATTGCAACAATGAAAGTCAAATAATAGAGCTTTTGTTCAAAGACTGCCTGACTCCCCCTATGACCAACGGCCACACTCCTCCTCAGCCACCTTACCCTGATCATTTCCATGGGATATGGCCAATATTCATACACCATATCAGATGCCACGACCTGATCCCACAACCTGGGCATTAAGATATAAATTGCTACCACTGCTATATAATAATAAAAAGAAGCCCATGCCTAACATATTGGCTTGTCCCCACATGTATAGGCTTGTTGTTTAATCAGTTGACACCACATTTTAGATATGCCTGCTGCTGCTCATTCCTACTTCTGGAAATGCTGATGGCCCACTGCACTTCATGGATGTCCAGTCGTAGCCAGATCTGAGCCTATGCCACAGGGCACAGTGCTAAAGGCACACAATGTGATGCAGGAGGCCCTCAGTGTGAAGATGGAATTTAGATTACGTGATGGTCATTGCTAGTAACAGATTCATAAGGGACAAGTAAATTAAGATTAATGAAATCGGATAGATTACTCGCTCATGTTGGCTCTCTTATCATTTGGTGCAGGCCGTTCCTTGACTAGTCACCTTTGCCAATTTATGAAAAATGCCTTGTGAGTAGGATTCAAGTGTTGATTGCCCGAGCCCTGTCTTTATTGTTTCCAAATCTGGTTTCTAAGGCTTTCCAGGATAGCATGTTCCATTTGATTCTTATTTTGTTATTTCACACTGGTTTGATCGGAGACCATTAAAGAGTCATCACTTAGTTATGGCTCTGGACTCACATACAAGCTATGCAGAATAAGGACATGAGTTTCTCTTCCCTGAACTCTCTGACATGAGTGAATTAGTATTCTTTAAAGCACTTGGTAGTTTCATGATACCATTATTGATTGTTGTCTTTGATTACAGCTTATATAAGTTTCCCATCCATGTGAAAATGACAGTTCAGCTGTAGGTTCACTTCCCACTAATATGGGTCCATGAAGGAAACCTGTCATTAATTTACAATAGACCTACACTAATTCTGTATTGCCAGTGATCCAGCTTTAAGATGGACCATTAAACAAAGATCTTTTTTTTAATACAGAGGTGGTCAAATCACGTAGATGCCACGGCCAAGAAAGCTCACCAGCGCCTCTACTTCCTCAGGAGGCTAAAGAAATTTGGTTTGTCCCCTTTGACTCTCACCAGCTTTTACCGATGCACCATAGAAAGCATCCTGTCTGGATGTATCACGGCTTCGTACAGCAACTGCTCTGCCCAGGACCGCAAGAAGCTGCAGAGAGTTGTGGACACAGCCCAGCGCATCACGGACACCAGCCTCCCCTCCTTGGACTCTGTCTTTACCTCTCGTTGTCTTGGTGAAGCAGCCAGCATAGTCAAAGACCCCACCCACCCAGGACATTCTCTCTCCTCTCCTCTTCCCTCGGGTAGAAGATCCAGGAGCCTGAAGGCATGTACCATCAGACTTAAGGACAGCTTCTACCCCACTGTGATAAGACTATTGAACGGTTCCCTTGTACAATGAGATGAACTATGACCTCACGTCACTTGTTGTGACCTTGCACCTTATTGCATTGCACTTTCTCTGTAGCTGTGACACTTTACTCTGTACTGTTATTGTTTTTACCTGTACTACATCAATGCAGTCTGTACTAACTCAATGTAACTGCACTGTGTAATGAATTGACTTGTGCAATCGGTTTGTTAGAACAAGCTTTTCACTGTACCTAGGTACAAGTGACAATAATAAACCAATACCAATACCAATACATAAAAGAGACATAACTTTAAAGAAGAACAGGATTTGTTCTTTATCTGTCCTAGATAAGTTCCTGTGTCATATTATCTGGTTATGTATCACATTTGCATTTATGGAATCTTACTATGTGCAATTAGTTATACAAAATAATAATGACTTCAAAAATAATGCATTGGTTATAAAGTACATTGGAAATCTTAAATACTCAGCAAGTCAGAATGCAAACACCACATTATTCTGTTCCTCCTCCTTTAACAAGACAGATACTTTTATGCACCCTATTGGCTGTAACCAGCCCATATCTGACTAAATCCTTAGGCTGCTGCTTTGTGGACGTGAAATATGACCTGAAATAATTATAATTATGAGCATTTCAGCTCATGGAGTCAACACATGGATAACTTTGACATTTGTTGACTCATACAATTCTCTAGCAGATTATACATTTGGCTACCAAAATGACTTTCTGGAACTTTCTGTCCAGATTTAATAGGAACTTCAAAATTAAAATATAACAGCTAGCTAGAATGCCGCTGGCAGCGGTCCAGACACTCAGTGCAGCCATCAGTGCTTAGCATGATGACAAGCTATCTACCTTTGCTGTGATCCTTTGGTGAAGACCTTTTAATGCCAAGACAAAATCTTAGTCTGATGAAAGGCCATTCTGCTTTAACTAAGTGTTTTTCCATGTATTCAAATCTCCCACAACAGGATAAGAGAACTTTGAATGCTCTTTCTGTTCTATTTCCAAAGAATACCATTGTCCTTATCTTTGCCATAGCAGAGGATGACAAACCCCCAAAACCTGAAGAATCAAGACATCTCTTTACTAATCGTGTGATCAGACCTTGGGATCTCCCCCACCAAGCAACCTCTGGCCTTGTTCTTCTTCCAGGCCTCCCAGTTCTGTCCCATCCAAGATCTCAGGGATGTGCACTTGCATTTTTGCTCCAGATTCCAGCATCTGCAGTCTCTCTTGAATCTCTGACCTTCCCCATGGACCTCACCCCACACCCAATCCCAAGAGTCTCTGGCACCCCTATTCTCCATCACTCTACACTAGAGGGTGGACATTATATGGAACAAGTGCCAGGGGAAGTGGTTGAGGCATATACAATTATGGCATTTAAAAGGAATTTGTACATATACTTGGAAAGGAAAGTAGAGAGGTATGGGCCTAATGGGCGTAAAAGTGATGAGAGTGGATAGGCATCACAGTCAGCATAGATGAGTTGGGCCGAAGGGCCTGTTTCTTTGCTGTACAACTATGACTCGCTCTTCAGTTATACATAGAATAGAATCTTGCTGGGGCAAATTATTTCAAATCTAAGATACTGTTCCAGCAATTACTTAGTGTAGTGTTCTCAGTTAACATTTAAAAATCTGCCCCCCAATATTAAGTTATAAATGGGCGTCTATGTTGAGGATTGTAATGCTCATTTCCATTTTCAACTCCTCAGATCATGAAACAACCTATGTGTGTGTTCAGCAAGAGCTAGACAGCATTCACATATGGGCTAATACATGGCACAAATGTTATGTTCCAGCTAACTGCAAGGAAATGGCAAATCTCCACATGAGAGAATCTAACCTCTTCACCTGGGACATTAGTAATATTTATATATCCTACAGGTATAATATCCTTGCTAAAGTATTCTATGCATGTTTTGAACAGAAGGGGATTGGCATATCACCAACCATCCCAACAGCTTCCAGTGAACCTGAACCCATGGTCACCATTGAGAACATAAGGTCAGTCTTCCAGAGAGTGAACCCGTAGAAAGCATCCGGCCCGGATGGTGTCCCTGGCCATGTCCTCGGATCCTGTACAGATCAGCTGGCGGGGGTATTTGCAGACATTTTAAACCTCTCCCTGCTTCAATCTAAGGTTCCTATCTGCTTTGAGAAGACCACTATCATCCCGGTACCTAAGAAAAATAAGGTAACGTGCTTTAAAGACTGCCACCTGGTGGCTCTGACATCCACCATAATGAAGTGCTTTGAGAGACTGGTCATGACACGCATTAATTCCAGCCTCCCAGAAAACCTCGACCCACTGCAGTTCGCCTACCACTGAAACCGTTCTATGGCAGACGCCATTTCCCTGGCCCTACACTCAGATCTGGAGCACCTGGACAGTAAAGACACCTACATTAGACTGTCGTTTATTGACTACAGCTCTGCCTTCAATACTATAATTCCAAGCAAATTCATCACCAAACTCCGAGACCTGGGACTCAAAATCACCCTCTGCAACTGGATTCTTGACTCCCTGACCAACAGACCGCAATCAGTGAGGATAGACAGCAACACCTCCACCACGATTATTCTCAACACTGGTGCCCCACAAGGCTGTATCCTCAGCCCCCTATCCTACTCCCTATACACTCATGACTGTGTGGCCAGATTCTGCTCTAACACTATCTATAAATTTGGAGATGATACCAGCATAGTGGGCCATAACTCAAATAACAATGAGCCGGAGTACAGGAAGGAGATAGAGAGTTTAGTCACATGGTGTCATGACAACAACCTTTCCATCAATGCCAGCAAAACAAAAGAGCTGGTCATTGTCTTCAGGAAGGGGGGTAATGGACATACACCTGTCTAACATCAACGGTGCTGAGGTCAAGAGGGTTGAGAGCTTCAAGTTCCTGGGAGTGAATGGCCTGTTCTGGTCCAACCACATTAACACCATGGCCAAGAAAGCTCACCAGCGCCTTTATTTCCTCAGGAGGCTAAATAAATTTGGCATGTCCCCCTTGACACTCACCAACTTTTATCAATGCACCATAGAAAGCATCCTGTCTGGATGCACCATGGCTTGGTATGGCAACTGTTCAGCCTGCGACCGCAAGAAACTGCAGAGAGTTGTGGACACAGCCCAGCACATCATGGAAACCAGCCTCTCTTCCATGGACTTTGTCTATACCTCTCGCTGCCTTGGTGAAACAATCAGCATAATCAAAGACCCCACCCACCGGGGACATTCTCTCACCTCCCCTTTCCCATCAGGCAGAAGATACAAAAGCCTGAAAGCACATACCATCAGGTTCAATGACAGCTTCTATCCCGCTGTTATAAGACTATTGAATGGTTTACTTTATTTACTTTATTTATACAGCACGGTAACAGGCCCTTCCGGCCCAATGAGCCCGCACCACCCAATTACACCCATGTTAACCTACTAACCCGTATGTTTAATGTGGAAGAAAACCGCAGCGCCCGGAGGAAAACTACGCAGTCATGGGAGAACATACAAACTCCTTACAGACAGCAGTGGGAATTGAACCCCGATTGCTGGCGCAGTAATAGTGTTACGCTAACCGCGACGCTACTGTGCCCCAGTACAATAAAATGGACTTTTGACCTCACAGTCTACCTCGTTATGACCTTGCACCTTATTGTCTACCTGCACTGCACTTCATCTGTAGCTGTGACACTTTACTCTGTATTCTGTATTGTTTTAACCTGTACTACCTCAACGCACTGTTGTAATGAATTGATCTATATGAACGGTATGCAAGATGAGTTTTTCACTGTACCTTGGTACATGCGACAATAATAAACCAATTCCAATTTGAGTTCCAATTCCAATTTGTATCCTATGGGAGTAATTGTAACAATTTCAAAGACGAATAGATACACCTGTAATTGTACCCTTTAGTTTACATTGCCTCATCTCATTCCCATGACCAAAATAAATCATTTCACACTGTTCTGGATTAAACCTCATCTACCATGCATCAGCCTATATTGTCAGTCTGGCATTTCAGTTGGAGGTCCAATATTGTCCTCTTCATTGTTTACTGAATTATCAAGACCTGTATCATCTGCAAACTGTGGAATTATAGCCAATATACTCACACCCAGGTCACAAACATGCATCAGAAGAGCAATGGTCCCAACACTCAGATCTGAAGGGCATCAGGGCATATTTCCCCAGTTTGAAAAATAAGTAGGCTGCATTACATTCTCTTTTTTGCCCCCATGAACATTTTCACAATCATGCAAATTGTTATCCTTCTAACTCCACAGGCTGCAATTTTGTAACCAAGTATTTTTCTGATACTTTACTAAGCATCTTTTGATAGTTCACATGCACAACCAAACTGCGCTCATCAACCCTCATTGTTACTTCATCAACAAATTTGATTGAATTAGTCAATCTATGTTTTTCCAAATGCCATTTAATTTTACTCCAGATTCCTTTCTATGAAGCTCTTACCACTGCAATGAGGCTGACTGCCATGTAGTTATCAGGTTCATCTCTCTCCCCTTTTCTCAATAGGGATGTAACATTTGTAATATTCCAGTCAACTGGTGGTACTACACCAACTAAGAAGATTAAAATCTGGTAGAACTGCTACCTCACAACTCCAGCAATCCAGGTTCAATCCCAACCTCCAGTGCTATGTGCAGTTTGCAGACCAGACAGATATTTCCAAAGATGTCGAGTTGGTTGTATAATGGGTACTGGTGTGCAGGTGAGTGGTAACATTTTGGAGGCGAGGGGGGCAGCTTTTGGGAATGTTGCAGGGAAAATTAGCGGGGAATGATGTTGCTCTGGATTGCTGTGTGAGCTGTCAAGGACTTGATGGGCTGAAATGGTCTTTTTACATGTTGAAAGAAAATATAGAAACATAATGTATTGGTATTGGTATTGGTTTATTATTGTCACTTGTACCGAGGTACAGTGAAAAACTTGTCTTGCATACCGATCGTACAGGTCAATTCATTACACAGTGCATTGAGGTAGCACAGGGTAAGAACAATAACAAAATACAGAGTAAAGTGTCACAGCTACAGGTAATCACAACCAATCTATTTTTATCCCGTTTAATTTCCTCAGTACTGCTTATTTTACTGAAACATTGGCAGCATCCTTGTTTTGAGTAAATATGCTTGTTTTTAGCATCCTTTAGAGTTTCAACTACACCCATTCCCTACACAAAAAATTCGCCTCTTTGGTTTCTAACTGGCCTCATTACTTGTTTCACCAAACCTTCTTGCTATTTCTATTTTTATAAAAGACCTTTAACTTTTCTTTTATGTTGCGTGCACATCCATTCTCTTACAATTTCATATCTTGCCCTGGTTATTTCCTTTTTGAGCCTTAGTCTCCTGTCTTAACCCCTATGTTAAGGGTACCATTGTTAGAGAAAACCCAGTTTCATGTTTTAAAAGGCTCAATGGGTTATGGCCACATACGCCAAAATGGAGCTCAATCTGAAGTAGGAACTCCACTGGAAGTTGCAGAATTTATAAACTTAATACTTATCACTCCTTCCAAGAATCATTTTGGGCATCAGCTTGGCATTAATCAACAGTGAACTTCATTCTCCACTCCTGACCCCAACTTTCCAATCTACCTTTTGCCCATCAGTCTTATCGTGATAAATTACAATGCTTTCTATCTTGGAATCATTGCTGTTAGTGCACAATATGAATCCATAAAGGTCACAACTTTGATCTCTAAGGCAGTCTATTGACCAGGCTCTGTCTCCTTTTGATGCTAATCTACTTCAATAATTTGCTATCAATTCCATAAGGCTCTTTTACCTTATGGGACAATCTCTTATATGGAACTCCAGTAAAGTATGTATAAATAATATCAATTGAGTTGTAGTATCCAGAATCTCAAATAGTTCTTTGACAAGTAGAACCTTCTCTCCATAAAGCATCTTGACTCTACAAATAACTTCATAATTCATAACAACAATCCATAAGAAAGCCTCCAACATTTTATCCACAGGACTGACAATTTCACAAGCTTGTAATTTCAAAGGCAATCCATTTTTGCTTTCAAGAGATAGATGTTCACTTGTTTTGAATACTTTGACACACCCCATTGATCAAAAAAAAATTGCTACATAACACTACCAGGGATTTCAGAGGTTGTTCCCATAAATTGGTTTATTATTGTCTCATGTACCGAGAAACATTGAAAAACTTTGTTTTGCATGCCATCTATACAGATCATTTCAACACATCACTGCATTGAGGTAGTATAAGAGAAAACAATAACAGAATGCAGAATAAAGCGTTACGGTTATAGAGAAAGTGCAGTGCAGGCAGACAATAAGGTGCAAGGCCAAAACAAGGTAGATTGTGAGGTCATGAGTCCATCCTATCATACAAAGGGACTGTTCGATAGTCTTATAACAGCGGGATGGAAGCTGTCATTGAGCCTGATGGTTAGTGATTTCATTCAGGCTTTTGTATCTTCTGCCTGATGGGAGAGGGGAGAAGAGAGAATGTCAGTGATAGATGGGATCTTTGATTATGCTGGCTGGTTTACCGAGGCAACAAGAAGTGTAGATAGAGTCCGTGGAGGGAAGACTGGTTTCCGTGATGTGTTGAGCCATGTCCACAACTCTCTGCAGTTTCTTGTGGTCTCAGGCAGAGCAGTTGCCATACCAAGCTGTGATGAATCCAGATGGATGTTTTCTATGATGCATCGATAAAAATTGGTGAGGGTCAAAGGGGACATGCTAAATGTCTTTGGCCTCCTGAGGAAATGGTGGCCATCTAGTCTTTCTTCCTTTTCCTTGTTCTATCACTTCCTTGTCAATAATTATCATTGTCCTTCATATACCTACCCATTTCCCTGAACAATAAGACCTTACTTCAAAAACAAATTTAGTAACTTTTTCCACAAAACCAACAGAAGGAAATTCTGGTTAACATCTCTTTCCCAATTGCCTGAAACCACTCCGCAGTACAATCTGCCAAATGCTTTATTGGCTTTGGAGAGATTCAGCAAAGAGTAGGAATAGACATGAATGGCGTAATTTGCTAGTGGTTTCAATGGCTGTAATTCTTTAAATATCTATAATTTTACATTGATTTAATATTCCATTAAAAGTCTAATGTCATTTTTGCCTGATCAGCCACTGGGGGGAGATATCCAATTTTCCAATACAATTCTGAAGATTGGAGATTACCATCTATTCACTGGTAACAGGGACCCACCCAGATGCCAAAATCAGATTAAAACAAGGTCAGCATCCACCCTTGGGAGCCACTGTAGGAGATGTGTGTCTGATATGAGGAAATCTTGAGAGACAGATGAAAGTCTCTTGGTCCCCCTGACCTATGAGCAGCGCTGTTCAGAACATAAGAAATAGATGCAGGGGTAGACCATTCAATCTGACTCTGGTTGATCTTTTTACCTCGCCTCTGCTTTTCCACACTAACTTCAGGTACAGACCAGTAAGCCTTATGTCTGTGGCGGGCAAGCTGTTAGAAAGGATTTTAAGAGATAGGATCTATGAGCATTTAGAGAATCATGGACTAATTAGGGACAGCCAGCATGGTTTTGTGAAGGGAAGATCTTGCCTCACAAGCCTGATAGGGTTCTCTGAGGAGGTGACCAGGAAGATTGATGAGGGCAGTGCAGTATATGTGGTCTACATGGATTCTATTAAGGCGTTTGACAATG
This sequence comes from Pristis pectinata, assembly GCF_009764475.1. Taxonomy (NCBI): domain Eukaryota; kingdom Metazoa; phylum Chordata; class Chondrichthyes; order Rhinopristiformes; family Pristidae; genus Pristis; species Pristis pectinata. The sequence continues at coordinate 76,082,566 of NC_067414.1, read as the reverse complement.
TTCCACATGGTAGGCTACTTCAGAAGGTCAGAGGCCAAGGGATCCAGGGAGGCTTGGCCATGTGGATTCAGAATTGACTTGCCTGTAGAAAGCAGAGGGTTGTGGTGGAGGAAGTGCATTCAGATTGGAGGGCTGTGACAAGTGGTGTCCCACAGGGATCAGTTCTGGGAGCTCGACTTTTCGTGATATTTATTAATGACTTTGATGAGGGGGTAGAAGGGTGAGTTAGCAAGTTTGCAGATGACACAAAGGTTGGTGGTGTGGATAGTGTGGAGGACTGTCGAAGCTTACAGAGGGATATTGGTAGGATGCAGAGCTGGGCTGAGAAATGGCAGATGGAGTTCAATCCGGAGAAGTGTGAGGTGGTACACTTTGGAAGGACTAACTCCAAGGTGGAGTACAAGGTTAATGGCAGGATTCTGGGGAGTGTGGAGGAGCAGAGGGATCTGGGGGTTCATATCCACAGATCACTGAAAGTTGCCTCACAGGTGGATACAGTAGTTAAGAAAGCTTATGGGGTGTTAGCTTTCATAAGTCATGAGATCAAGTTTAAGAGCTGCGAGGTAATGATGCAGTTCTACAAAACTCTGGTTAGACCACACTTGGAGTACTGTGTCCAATTCTGTCATGTCATTATAAGAAGGATGTGGAAGCATTGGAAATGGTGCAGAGGAGATTTGCCAGGATGCTGCCTGGATTGGAGAGTATGGATTATGAGGAGAGACTAAAGGAGCTAGGCCTTTACTCATTGAAGAGCAGGAGGATGAGGGAAGACATGATAGAGGTATATAAAATATTAAGAGGAATAGATAGAGTAGACAGCCAGCGCCTCTTTCCCAGGGCACCGATGCTCATTACAAGAGGGCATGGCTTTAAGATAATGGGTGGGAAGTTCAAGGGAGCTATCAGAGAGAGGTTTATTACCCAGAGAGTGGTTGGTGCATGGAATGCGCTGCCTGGGGTGGTGGTGGAGGCTGATATGTTGGTCAAGTTCAAGAGATTGTTAGATAAGCATATGGAGGAATTTAAGATAGAGGGATATGTGGGAGGAAGGGGTTAGGTGTGGTTTAAAGGTTGGCACAACATGGTGGGCCAAAGCGCCAGTATTGTGCTGTATTGTCCTATGGTTCTATGGTTCATATCCTTAATTTCTTTAATATCTACACATTCATTGATTTCTGCATTCAATATATCGAACAATAGGGCCTCCACAACCCTCTTGGGTAGAGAATTCTGAAGATTCACTGTTTTCTGGGTGACAAAATTTCTCCTCATTTTTGTCCTAAATTGATGCCTTCTCATTATTGCCCCATTATGCCCGGGTCTTCCCACATCTGTCTGTCAAACCTAATAAGTATTTTATGTTTCAATGAGATTACCTTTCTTCCTTATAAACTCAGGACAGTATTGGTCCAGTCTATTTGATCTCCTTATCCCATCATTCCAGAAATCAATCCAGTGATCCATAGAACATAGAACATTACAGCACAGTACAGGCCCTTCGGCCCATGATGTTGTGCCGACATTTTATCCTGCTCTAATATCTATCTAACCCTTCCCTCCCACATAGCCCTCCATTTCTATATCATTCATGTGGCTATCTAAGAGTCTCTTAAATGTCCCTAATGTATCTGCCCCCACAACCTCTGCTGGCAGTGCGTTCCATGCACCCACTACTCTCTGTGTAAAAAACTTACATCTGGCATCCCCTTTATATCTTCCTCCAATCACATTATAGTCTTCTTCAGAAGGTCAGAGGTTATGGGATCCAGGGAGGCTTGGCCGTGTGGATTCAGAATTGGCTTGCCTGTAGAAAGCAGAGGGTTGTGGTGGAGGGAGTGCATTCAGATTGGAGGGCTGTGACTAGCGGCGTCCCACAAGGATCGGATCTGGGACCTCTGCTTTTTGTGATTTTTATTAATGACTTGGATGAGGGGGTAGAAGGGTGGGTTGGCAAGTTTGCAGACGACACAAAGGTTGGTGGTGTTGTGGATAGTGTGGAGGATTGTCGAAGATTGCAGAGGGTCATTGATAGGATGCAGAGCTGGGCTGAGAAGTGGCAGATGGAGTTCAATCCGGAGAAGTATGTGGTTGTATACTTTGGAAGGACAAACTCCAAGGCAGAGTACAAAGTTAATGGCAGGATTCTGGGTAGCATGGAGGAACAGAGGGATCTGGGGATTCATATCCACAGATCACTGAAAGTTGCCTCACAGGTGGATAGGGTAGTTAAGAAAGCTTATGGGATGTTAGCTTTGATAAATCGTGGGATTGAGTTTAGAGCCACAATGAAATGATGCAGTTCTACAAAACTCTGGTTAGACCACACTTAGAGTACTGTGTCCAGTTCTGGTCGCCTCATTATAGGAAGGATGTGGAAGCGTTGGAAAGGGTGCAGAGGAGATTTACCAGGATGCTGCCTGCTTTAGAGACTATGCATTATGAGGAGAGACTAAAGGAGCTAGGGCTTTACTCTTTGGAGAGGAGTAGGATGAGAGGAGACATGATAGAGGTATACAAAATATTAAGAGGAATAGATAGAGTAGACAGCCAGTGCCTTTTTCCCAGGTCACCAATGCTCAATACAAGAGGGCATGGCTTTAAAGTAATGGGTGGGAAGTTCAAGGGAGATATCAGAGGAAGGTTTATTACCCAGAGAGTGGTTGGGGCATGGAATGAGCTGCCTGGGGTGGTGGTGGAGGCAGGTACGTTGGTCACATTCAAGAAGTTGCTAGATAAGCATAGGGAGGAATTTAAAATATAGGGCTATGTGGAGTAAGGGGTTAGGTAGTCTTAGGCGAGGTTTAAAGGTGGGCAGAACATTGTGGGCCGAAGGTCCTGAACTGTTCTATGATTCTATGAATCACCTTAAAATGATGCCCCCTCGTGTTTGCCATTTTCGCCCTGGGAAAAGGTCTCTGACTGTGTACTCGATCTATGCCTCTTATCATCTTGTACACCTCTATCAAGTCACCTCTCATCCTCCTTCTCTCCAAAGAGAAAAGCCCTAGCTCACTCAACCTATCCTCATAAAACATGCTCTCCAATCCAGGCAGCGTTTTGGTAAATCTCCTGTGCACCCTCTCTAAAACTTCCACATCCTTCCTACAATGAGGTGACCAGAACTGAACACAACATTGAGGCAACCAGAACTGAACACAATATGAGGCAACCAAAACTGAACAAATCCTTCACTGCTTTCCCACTATCACAATTATATCCTTCTTTAAGTATCTCACAGCTCCAGAGACTCCTGTGCTTTTTAAGTGGAGTTTGCATGTTCTCCATGTGACTGCATGGGTTTCCCCAGGTATTTTGTTTTCCTCTCACATTCCAAACAGGTGCTGGTTGGAAGGTTAACTGGGCACTGTAAACTACCCTTAGTGTAGGTGGAATGGTGGGAACACAGAGGACATGCGAGAGAGAAATGGGTTACAGGGGAAAAAATTGGGGGAATGGAATAGATGGGACTGCTCTGAGAACCAGCATAGGCTGGAGGCTTCCTTCGAAGTCATGTGGGAAATGTAAGGTAGTAATATCAGACTTGCACACAATATCCCAAGTGCAGTGTCACCAAGGCCTTATTTAATTAGAGCAAGACATCTCTATTCCTGACTTCTGAATTGTCTTTAGTACTTGCATGTTAACTTCCAGTGATTTGTGTAAAGGAACACCTGAATCCCTTTGAACACCAACACCTTTCAACCTATCAAAACTTTAAAAAATTGTCACGTTTCCAAGGCATAGTATGCTAGAACCAAGTATAGTAAATGGGTTTAGTATAGATAGGTACTTGATGGATGGCATAGATATCATGGTCCAAAGGGTCTGCTTATATGCTGTATGACTCTCTTTCCAATTCTCTACCAAAGTGAATGATCTGACATTTTCCAACATTATATTTCATCTACCATATTCTCAGCCGTTCACTTAACCTGTTCATCATTTACTCAACCGATCCCCATGAAACTCCTTGCATCCTCCTCAAACTTACATTGCCACTAAGCTTTCTACATTTGCTCCTCTCATCGAAATCACTGACATAAATTGCGAACATCTGGGGTCCCAGAACCAATCTGTCCATCACTCCACTACTTACAGCCTCCCAGAAGGCTGTTGAGGAACTCAGTAATGAACCTGACACATTCATTCTAATTCTTTTTTTTTGCCCATTAATTAATTCTCGATCCACACCAGTAAATAACCCCAAAACCATTTACTCCAACTTTGTTTAATAATCTCTTGAGCAACACCTTATCAAACACATTTTGAAAGTCAAAACACACATTTCAACTGAGCTCCTCCTTACTTATTCAACTTCAAAAAACTCTAACCAAGACATGGTTTCCCTTTCATAATTTGGCATTGACTCAGCCCAATCTTTTCATTATTTTGAATGTACCTTGTTACCTCTTCCTCAATAGTAAATTCCAGCATTTTCCCTATCACATATGCCAGGCTATTTGTCTTCTCTTTCCCTCCTTTATTAAATAGTGGGATTAAATTTGATTCCTTCCATTTTGTCTGAACAGAGTATAAAAAAATTTCAGATTGCCATCTGCATGTCACTGACCCATTTTTGTGCATTAAAATTCCAACTGACAGACAAGCTTTGTACTATTAGGAGGCCATTTGGGCCCAGATATCAATACTATCTCAAAAGGATCTTGTAATTTATGGTTCAACATATGCTCATCCAAGTCGTGTACTGGGAATGGGAAGCTGTAAACATAAGAACATACTTGAAATGCTGTAATTAATTCCACTGACAAGGAGAAACCAAAGAATAAATTAAATGAAAGTATATAAAATTATTGTTGGTTTGACATTTTAAACTGAGAAGGGTTATTTCTTCTGTTAGGGAAGTCTGTAATGAATGGCAATCAATTTACAATTATTACCAAGAGAGAGAATAGGAGAAATTCACTAAACTGTTTGGAATGATTTCCCATAGGTGGATATATTGCAGCTGTTTGTTGAAGACTGGATAAATATCTATGGGTCAGGAAGATGCATGGTGATGTGGAAATATCAGGGAGATGTGCTTAATTTTTGGATTGCCCTTGGCTAAGAGTATGTAATGGACTAAGCTGGCTCACTCTGTGCAATAAGCATCTTGTGATTCTACGAACCTGGTACATGATACCTGTGGAATTCCCTCCATTTTGCCTTTTATTGCCAACATTTATTGCCAACATAGGGCTTCATTTAATCCTGCTGCATTTCTTACCCAACCACGTAAATTGACTTCTCCTCCAAGTTTTGCCTTCCCAAAAATACATCCCTGTCTAGCTCCATTGAATGCTTCCTCATTTCTGTTCTCTGAATAATAAGAGGTTTATTGGGTAAATTTCCTCAACATCTCTCCTGCTCCATCAACTAACCAGTGGATGCAGGCTATGTAGACAGTTTTTATGTGCAAATGCTGTTTCTACCAATGTCTGCTAAAATTACACTGGCAGAGCAAGTACTGAAGAAATCCATGTGTCAAGTTAAACAATATCAATTTAACATATCAAACTCTTAATATTTTTTAAAAATCTTTACTAAATCTCTTCTTAGGTTTCTCTGCTTCAATGGAAATAGTCCCAGTCCCTTAAGTATGCTCTTAATGACATTTTCCTAACCATTTTGAGGATTTTGTCAAGTACGATTATTGTCCCCAAGAGAAAATCATAAAAACTGCAGATGCTGGAAATTTAATATAAAAACAGAAAATGCTGAAAATACTCAGGTCAGGCTGCATCTGTGGGAAGAGAAACAGAGATAATATTACAGGTCAAAGACCCTTTGTCAGAACTGGGAAGGAGACAAAACGAGGCAAAATGTGAGGAGAGAGGACTACATTTCCCTCCCTCCACCTTGCTCCATCTGATTTTTATCCTTTTTCCTCTTTGCTCTCCCTCTTTGTCTGCCTCCATCTATCATTCACCTGCCACTGTCTCCCAACTCCACCCCTGTTCCCCTCCCCCACCTGGCACAACCTGCCTGTCATCTTATTACACCCCTTCTTACACCAGTCACCTTGAACTCCTTTCTCACCACTCCCTTTCTCCTCTGTACGCTGGCCATCTCATCTCTCCGCTCTCAGTCCTGATGCAGGGTTTCAACCCGAAACATCGACAATTCCTTTCCCCCGACAGATGCTACTCGACCTGCTGAGTTCTTCCAGCAAATTGTTTATTGCTCCAGATTCCAGCATCTGCAGTCTCTTGTGTCTCCAAGAGACAAAAGAAGCTTGCTGAGCTGTAGTAAAGGTGGGCGAAGCAGATGTCTCTGATAGGGTAAAACCAGTATGACCATGGGAATAAACTGTTAACAGGTTATCTGGTCAATTTTGGTCCAAACTATGCCTGTCTCTATGTGGGATATATAGAGCAGTCTTTAAAATCATACAGTTGTACAGCATAGAAACAGAACCTTTGGCCCACTGTGTCTACCCTGACCATCATGCTTATCTATACTAATCACAGTTGCTTGCATTAATTCCATCTCTCTTTATGCTTTGCTCATTCAAGTACATGTCAGAATGCCTCTTAAATGTTGTTACTGTTCCCTGCCTCCACTACCTCCTCTGGCAGCTCATTCCAGGTACCAACTACACTTTGTGTGAAAAACTTACCCCTCAGAACCTCCTTCCTCTCACCTTATACCAATACGCTCTAGCTTTAGACACCCCTGCAGTGGGAAACAGACATGGACTATCTACCCTATCTATGCCTCCCATAATTTTATATAACTCCATCATGTCACCTTGAAGGCAGCAAGCAGATGTTCTCAGCTTTCACCTCTCAGCCTCCCTCGCTCCAGGAAAAAGAGGCCTAGTCTATTCAACCTCTCCTGAAAACTCAAACCCTCCAGTGCAGGCAACAACCTTGTGAATCTTTTCTGCACCCTTCTCCAGCTTCATCACGTGCCTCCTGTAGCTTGCTTCAATCCTATCACCCAGTGCCGCTCACACCTACTGCGATGAACTGCTTTGAGAGGTTGGTCATCGCTAGAATTAACTCCTGCCTGAGCAAGGACCTGGACCCTCTGTAATTTGCCTACCACCGCAACAGGTCTACAGTGGACGCAATCTCACTGGTTCTCCACACGGCTCAGGAGGATCTAGACAACAGCAAGACATATGTCAGGCTGCTGTTTATTGATTGCAGCTCAGCGTTCAACGCCATCATCCCTTCAGTACTAATCAACAAACTTCAAACCGTGGGCCTCTGTACCTCCCTCTGCAACTGGATCCTTGACTTCCTCATCAGGAAACCACAGTCAGTGCAGATTGGTAGTAACATCTCCTCCTCACTAACAATCAACACAGGCACACCTCAAGAATGTGTGCTTAGCCCTCTGCTCTACTCTCTCTACACTGATGATTGTGTGGCTAGGCACAGCTCAAACGCCATCAATAAATTCACCAATGGCACCACTGTTGTTAGCAAAATCTCAGATGGCGATGAGGAGGCATACAGGAGTGAGATAGATCAGCTGGTTGAGTGGTGACACAACAACAACCTCGCACTCAACGTCAGCAAGATCAGGGAATTGGTCATGGACTTCAAGAAGGGGAAGTTGGGAGAACACACACCAGTCCTCATTGAGGGGTCAGCGGTAGAAGGGATGAGCAGCTTCAGGTTCCTGGATGTCAACATCTCTGAAGATCTATCTTGGTCCCAACACATTGATGCAGTCATAAGGAAGGCATTCCAGCAACTCTACTTCATTAGGAGTTTGAGGAGATTTGGTATGTCACCAAAGACCCTTGCAAATTTCCACATCTGTATGGTGGAGAGCATTCGGACTGGTTGCATCACCACCTGGTATGGAGGCTCCAACGGGTAGGATCGAAAGAGGCTGCAGAGGGTTGTAGACTCAGCCAGGTCCATCATGGGCACAATCCTCCCCACTATCAAGGACATCTTCAAGAGGTGGTGCCTCAAGAAGGTGGCATCCATCATTAAGGACCCTCACCATCCGGGACATGCCCTCTTCACATTACTACCATCAGGGAGGAGGTACAGGAGCCCAAAGATCCACACTCAACTTTTCTGGAACAGCTTCTTCCCCATTGCCATCAGATTTCTGAACGGTCCATGAACCCATGACACTACCTCATTCCACTTTTGAACTATTTATTTATTTTTGTAACATATAGTAATTTTTTATGTCTTGCACTGTACTGCTGCTGCAAAACAACAAATTTCACGACATATGTCAGTAATAATAAGCCTGATTCTGATTCTGATTCTGATTCCAAGTGGGCCTACTCCCTCAACTCTTTTTCCGGTACTTTGATGACTTCATTGGTGCTGCCACCTACACTCATGTGGAACTTGACAATTTCATTATTTTTGCTGCTAATTTCCACCCTGCCCTCACCTTCACATGGTCAATCTCTGACTCTTCCCTTCTTTTCTGGATCTCTCTATCTCCGCCCAAGGAGATAGGCTAGCTACTAGCATCCATTACAAGACTGCTGACTCCCACAGCGAGCTCGACTACTCTTCATCCCACCCTGCCTCTTTGTAAGGATTCTATTCCATTCTCCCAGTCCCTCCAATGATGAGACTTCCCGTACAGGTGCCTCTGAAGTGTGTTCCTTCTTCCTGAACCATGGCTTCCCCTCTACCATTGTTAACAAAGCCTTTGACCACATCTAATTCATTTTCCATGCTGCTGCCCTCACAAGCTCTCCACTGGGACAGAACAAGGACCTTATCTTCTAGCTCTCCAGCCCCGCCATTCAACAGACCATTCTCTGTGATTTCTGCCACCTTCAAATAGATTCCACCATCAGGCATATTTTCTCCTCTCCCCTTTGAGACTCCCTGTTCACTCATCCGTTCCCACCAACCACCTCACTTCTTACTCACTTTCCTTTACAAACACAGATGATGCAACACTTGTCTCTTCCCACCTCTTCCCTTCCCATCATCCAAAGAAGATTTCCAGCATTCAACATTCTACATTGCATTTCTTCCAATATAACGTACTGCATTCTGCATTCACATTGTCATCTCCTCTACATTGGGGAAAAGCAGAGTGGGTGACCACTTTGTAGAATACCTACGTTCAGTCCGAAGGGGTGTCTCTGAGCGTCCGGTTGCCTGCCACTTTATTTCTCCATCCCACTCCCATTCTGACCTGTTAGTCTGTGGCCTCCTGCACTGTTACAACAAGGCCCAATGCAAACTTGAGGAACATCACCTCATCTTCTGTCTGAGCACTTTGCAGCCTTCTGAACTCAATATTGAATTTTACAACTTTAGGTAACTTAATTTCTCAGTCTGTATCAGTAGCCCATCTGTGCTGTTGGCTCAGCTTGTTTATTTTCTTTACCTCTGGGAGTGGAGGACTTGCCCAGTCTGACCTGCCGGGCATGAATTCCTGCTCCGCATTTTGCAGTTCCTACATTCTTTTGTCTATGTTCTCATTCATTCATTGCTCCCATTCACTCATTGGCCAGATAACCTTGTTTGCATCTCATCCCCATGGTTATAGAACATAGAACAGTACAGGACAGGATACGGCCTTCGGTCCATAATATCTGCACTAACCATCATGCCAATCCAAACTTATGTCATCTATTTGCATGTGGTCTGTATCCCTCCATCCCTGCCTGCTCATGTGCCTATCTGAATGCCTCTTAAATGTTGCTATTGCTTCTGCTTCCACCATTTCCCCCGGCAGCACGTTCCAGGCACCTACCACTCTCTTACCTCTAAAATCTCCTTTAAACTTTGCCCCTCTCACCTTAAGCCTATGGCCTCTAGTATTTGTCATTTCAACCCTGGGAAAAAGGCTCTGACTATCTACCTGATCTATGCCCCTCATTGTTTTATATACTTTCATCAGGTTGCCCCCTGAGCATCTGACGCTCTAGAGAAAAAAAATCAAAGTTTGTTCAACATCTCCTGAAATCTAATACTCTCTAATGCAGGCAACATCTTGGTGAACCTCTTCTGCATCTCTCCAAAGCCTTCACATCCTTCCTGTAATGCAGCTACCAGAACTGCACACAATATGCCAAATGTGGCCTAATCAAAATTTTATACAGCTGCAACATTACTTCCCAACTTTTATGTTCAATGCCCTAACCAATGAAGGCAAGTATGTGTATGCCTCCTTTACCACCTTATCTACTTGTATTGCCACTTTCATGAAGCTATTGACTTGCACCCCAAGATCTCTCTGCACATCAATGCTCCCAAGGGTCCTGCTATTTACTGTGCACTTTTCTCTGACATTTGACCTCCCAAAGTGCAACACTTCACACTTGTCCAGATTAAACTTCACCTGACATTTCTCTGCACACATTTCCAGCTGGTCCGTATCTAGCTGAATCCTTTGACAACCTTCCTCACAATCAACCACTCCACCAATTTCGGTGTTGTCTGCAAACTTACTAATCAGACCACCTATATTTTCATCCAAATCATTTCTACATATCACAAGCAACAGAGGTCCCAGCACTGATCCTTGTGGAACCCCACTGGTCACAGACCTCCAATCAGAATAACACCCTTCCACCACTACTCTCTGTCTTCAATGGCCAAGGCAATTTTGAGCTGAATCTACCAAAGTTCCATGGATCCCATGTGTAATCTTCTCAATCAGCCTACTATGAGGGACATTGTGGAAAGCTTTACTAAAGTCCACATATACAACACCCACTGCTGTCCTGCCCTCATCAATCATCTTCGTCACCTCCTCAGAAAACTCAGTCATGTTTCTGAGACATGCCATGGGTCGCACAAAGTCATGCTAACTACCTCAAATAAGTCTATGCTTTTCCAGGTGTGAGTATCCCGGTTTTACTTTATCGGAGAAATCCCTACTTGACTCTCCCTGCAGCTTAGCAAGTTTCCTTTATCTCCTTCCCGGTTCTGAGAAAGGATCTTTGACCTGAAATGTTGGCTCTTTTTCTCTTCCTACAGATGCAGTATATCCTGATGAGTATTTCTAGCATTTTCTGTTTTTATTTATTGTCCCTAAGATGTCCTTAAACCTTGCACATCAAAAAACTGCAGATGCTGGAAATCTGAAATAAACATAATTCCTAACCCTTAATTGTTTAACTGTCCCTGAACCATTAGACAAAACAAAAGGAACCAAAGCCAGCATTTTCCTTGTACATTCTTTATTAGTTGAGTCATAAAAGCCATCCATAGTTAACTCCAAAACAAAACCTTTTTTCTTTGTTCTAGAGGACACTCATGGTGAATTCCCGACAGATATTGTAGTTTGCACACCCACCCCCGAAAGAATCATATTAGTACATGAATCATTTCTTCCTAATCCATCACTGTGATTGGGAACTCATAGCAAATCCCAAAACCCAGCTTGTTCCCATTATTATTCCTGTTTCATTCTGCAACTTAATTAACAGTATCTAATTTATCCACACAAAATCCAGATTTTTATTTATTCTTTCATATTTAAAAAAAAATTCTTGACCCACCTTCTGTTGCTGCATAGCCATTGGCAAGTTCTAATCTCTCATCCACTTCTGTATCCCTATTTAACTGGAATTGTGTTGTGCCTGTAATAATTATAGTCCACACACCTTAAAGGTCCAGATTGTGCAATGTATTCTTAATGCATTCTTTTATAGTTACGTAGAGCATTTTAAGAAATTTACCTCCATTAATTCATGCCATGTATCGCACTCCTGATCTCTCTTCTTTCCTTAGTCTATGTTGATTCATAAGCTGTTCTACATTCAAATACCTTTGGGCATGCTGTATGGTCCAATTCTATGCTGTGTGTTTGTGAATCTTTAAGTACTCTTTCTGCTGGATGATCGGCAATCCATCCTGGGTACTTATCTTCTTCTCTAATAGATTGTTGTCAGTAAAGTTTAGCACCAGTTTGTACAACTTCACCTGTTGCATACTCATCCAATATTCCAAGATCTAAATATATATCTGCATTTCAAACCATAGCTCTGGTACTATGTTCTCTTTATTATCCATCATTTGCAATTGGTTATCTAGATATTTGGTAAATTGGCAAATTGGTTTATTACTGTCACATGTACCATGGTATAGTGCAAAACTTGTCTTGCTTAACATTCATACAAATTAATTCATTACAACAGTGTATTGAGGTAAAACAACAACAGAGTGCAGAATTAAGTGTTACAATTACACAGAAAATGCAGTTCAGAGAGACAATAAGGTGTAAGGTCATAACAAGGTTGATTGTGAGGTTAAGAGTCTATCTTATCGTACTAGGGAACCATTCAATAGTCTTATATCAGCTGGATAGAAGCTGTCCTTGAGCCTTGTGGTAGGTGCTTTCAGGCTTTTGTATCTTTTGCCCAATGGGAGGGGGCAAAGAGAGAATGTCCGGGGTGGGTGAAGTCTTTGATTATGCTATCTGCTTTACTAAGGCAGCGAGAAGTGTAGAGTCCATGGAAGGGAGGCTGGTTTCCATGAAGTGTTGAGCTATGGCCACAACTCTCTGCAGTTGTGGTATCTGTTCTTCAATCCAGCAAATAACTCCTGAAAATCTGACTAAAGGATCTCCAACTCACTTTGCTATGTCATTGAATTCCAAATGGATGACAATACTAGTTACCTTCCTGCTCAGATCTTTATTGGCCTTTGTGTAATAGGCATCCTTGTCTTACATCAAGCAGGCCAAATCACTTGGAACAAAATAATAGATGAAAAGCTTGGCATTAATCCCCTACTACGTATTCCTCAATTATTCTTTGATATCTTTTCATCTAAACCTTGGATGACTGCTGCCTCTACAATAACATTGATTTGGGCTTCCCTCCACAAGGTCATTTTTGACATTTCTCTACTTTGCTATCCAAAGCCATGTGGCCAAAGCAAATGTTGGAACCCAATGAATTCATGAATCCACTGTCTCCCTGTGGATGCCCACCTACTTTGTTCTCTCCCTCAACTCTTGAGCTGAGCTATTCAATGAATGCATTGGTAGCCAGATTCTAGAAGTTGCAATCCAGCAGTTGCTTGCTTCCAGATGTAACAAATCAGTGCACACACTCACCAATTGTATACTTGAGAGATCAACTCCTCACCTAGCACTTGATACAGAAATTGGATTCCTGAAACATAACTTGCAAAGATTCATTCATAACAAAGCCAAGGGCAGCAAAGTCACATGCCAGCCTTTAAATAATGTTCTTTATCAGGGTTAAACTTAAGTCACAAACTCCTGATAACTAAAACTTGAAGGATCAGGCATAGGATTCAAACCCCCTTGCCACCATGATGTGAATACAATTCCTGACCAGAGAACAGAAGGAAGGCTTAAAACTCAAATGAGAAAATGAGAAAAGATACACAGCATTGAATTTTGGATCCACACCTCTCAGTGCCAAGCTTGATCTTTTGTGTGCAGCTGGCTGATTGCACAATGAAGCACAGTCCCTCGTACTAGAAATAAAAATACCTTATGTTGTCCAAAAGTGCTATTCCAGCAAAGGAGCAGACCACACAGGCCCCTTACTTATATGCTGTTGAACACTCCTGGTTGTGTTGCCAACTTTCCTGTTGCCTCTGGCGCACTGTTATAATGCACATATTCCTGAGTGATCATTCTGATTTCTACAGATAGCTTCAGCAGATGCAAAGTGTGAAATTCAAACAAGAATACATCAAGTTTCCAGAACAAATACCACAGATAATAATTGTGGATATCATTTCACTGCAAAACAAAATGTTTACACACTTTAAGGAGATAAGTATTTTTCTATTTTAAATAAAAACTCCAGTTACATTACTGAAATATTGGTTGGAAGTTTGATGGACCATAACCTTCCTTAATGAAGTAAAATTAGGGGAGAGCCTGACCACTGAAAAAAAAGCAAAAAAGACCTGATGCACAACACAGGAGAAGGATCTTTATACAGCACTGCAAAAGGTCAAGTGAGTATTATCCCAATGGCATAACATGACACACATCAAATACATTATGTCGAGGCTGCATTTGTGGGATTCTCCCCATTAACAGCTTGGGATAAAACAGAATTAGAAAGAAATATACACATTTCTTACTAAATGACATTATTGAACAGATTTAACTATCACCAAAGGTAAGCATGTTAATGGCTATTCATTTAAATTACAATCATTTGCAACTAATCCTTCAGACAAAATCCAAATGAGTTCACTATAAAATAAACTGTAAAAGATAACTTCTAATAAACCCTCTTGCCTTCTCTTCCAAATGGCAACACCTCCAAAAACAGATTCCTTCTGTTGTGTTCTTTCCCAGAAAGGTATTCAAGGTTTCTTCACCAATAATTAATTAGTTTCAACCAGTTCATGATTTTGATAGTTGCAAACATTACTGAAACCTGATTACCTTCATCAAAAAATGCATCATGATGTACACAGGTCAGAAGTCCCACTTCCTAGTCTACATTAAAATATATATTATTTTCAAATATTCTCAGTAGTTAAAAGCTGGAAAATAATTACTTCATCATTTTATTGATTATTGAATTATAAGTTGTAGATCCACACAAACAACAGCCCTTGTTTCCTTCTATTTGTCTAATAATAAACAATAATAATATAATGGCTTAATTACAACCAGAACTCCTTTGCAGCTCACATCTTTGAGAATGACCAAAGTAGATCAGCAAATAAGGATACAGAGACATATAAGCATAGTTTCAATAAGCTAACTAATTTCAACAAGCTTTTCATTTTAAAGATTAATCAGGAATTCACAGAGATTCAGTCACTCTCTGATTGACATGAAATGACCCATATTTGCTGATTTGAGGAGTTACTGGGGCAGAGTTTCTGCTGGATTCTCACTGTACTTCAAGGATCCCCTCTAAACTGCTGATGAAGTTAATGTTGAAGTTCAGAACTCTCACAGGAATTCTAAGCAATTGTAACTTTCATAATAGACTAGTTTTTCCTAACTGCCTTTCTGAAATCAATATAAAAATACAGGTGATTTAATTATTCCCCTTTCAAGTTGAATGTCTTTGACAATCTCTTATACTACACTTGAGTTTGAAGACATGGGGTAAATTCTGATTGCAAAAGAGCCAAATTCTCAATTTTTAATTCAATTAAAATAAAAAGAAATTAAAAACACGGGCTGCAGATCTCCTACTGTACACATTTTCTGTAATCGGTTACTGTTTCTTTTCAGACCCATTCAAAAATTGCTTAAAGAATTTAAATTGGATATTTCAAAGTTGCTCAAACTGCTACTTGAAAAAACAATGGTTAGGCTGTTCTACAAAGAGTTCCACTGCTGAGCTTGTGTAGAGTGCTTGCTGTCCAGAAACTGCAACATGTCACAAGTTATTGAGGCTCCCATTCACTTATGACAGGAGTAACGTTGAATTACTCTCTTCAAAAGTAAATTGTGCGAGACATTGACGGGAATAGGTAGGTATATTCTACCCAGGGACTGAACTTATTACCTCTCTATTCTTACCAACAAACAAGATGCAAGTGATATCAAAATTTTGTATATGAAAAACAGAGTGCAAGGCAGATATTTTAATGGAGATAAGGAGGGAATTGAAAACTGAATGATGTCTTACTCATTCTTATGCAATCAAAGGGAATACAACATTAGAAAGGCTTGAAGCAGACAGGATGACTGTTCCAATTACCATAGACAATGAGTGCCTCAAGTACCAACATGGGAAGATTAGGAACAGGAGTGGGCCATTCAGCACCTTGGTCCTGCTCCATCAGTCAATTTAAACACAGCTGATACCATAAATCTAACTCTTTCTGTCTTGAAAACCCCATTGTCTAAACAGAGAAAATGTGAATTATAATACTGTAAGCCTCAGGAAAAATAATGCATTTGCATTGCCTTTGCATTTTTAACGGTAATGATTTCATCTATAAATGCACAGAGTGACGCAGCATGTATTCAAGTGGTATAGTAGGAAAAATTTTAGTCCTATGGCCTGTGCTGAGTTACTGATCACATCAGGGCAACAGTCAAAGAATGAATGTGTGACAGAATAATAGAATCTCTGAAAGATTAAGCCAGAGCAGTACGGAAGTGCAGAGCATAAGGTGAGTGTTTCTGCACAGAGTGAGAGTAAGACTCATTAATCTAAGGCCAGTCAGGCATAGCTATTTCATTTGGATAGGCACAAGTGGAAGGAGGATAAGGCAAGGAAACTAAATGAGAGGAATAGGAAAAAATGAGGATAAATTAATCTTTAAAACAGTAAATGAAAGCAAGGCATGGTAGAATGACATTCTTCAGCAATGGATTAGCACCCAAGCTGACACATTGAGCTTTGCCTTCCCTTGGGGCATTCTATTTAGTGATGAAAAATGCAGGTGTGCTCTGCCAAATAAATATTCGTTGTCCAATTGAAATCCATTTTCACTACGTATTCATGTTACATCAGAATTTCAGTGGCATCTCTGCAAGAGATGGTGCAAATGCTATTAAGTTCTTAAAGTTGTTACCTGCCCTCACTAAGTATTAGCAAAGGGTAGTATATGGTACTAATTTAGGAGATGTGAACAGTCAGTATTGGATATTGGTTTACATTATTTATTTCAATTTAATTATTTTTCTGTTTATAATTAATGGTGAGATATAATTCCACAGGCAAATAGTGACCTGGAAAACCTCCAGAGTGTTTAGGTGAATGTTAATATGGATGGAGAGAATGAGCAATGGGTGACTATTTGATCCTAGCTGCCAATAGAGCTATACCTATATTTTTCACCAGCTGGTACCTGCATGCATTTCCAGTAGCCATGGCTGGATAGCATTCAAGAGCAGAAAGCCTGTCGAGTTCTTCTCTCCCGAATGCACAAAAGCTGGAATGCTCTCACTGCAGTTGTGAATCTTAGGCTTTTATTGACTGCACAGCCATGCATCACATCAAGACAGTGCATTTACCACATTACCATCAGAAGAATGTTGATAACAATACAAATTATAGGCACCTTGAGAGTCTGGGGCATGGTGTCTGAAAAATGAAACAATACACTGCCCTTCTGGGTATATCAGGTGCTTCAGCCTTTAATTGAACTTCTTTGCTTTTCTTTGCAGTTTAGTTCAAAAGAAGCAAACAACAGAACCAGAGAAGAGGGAAGATACCAGTGGAAAATATGCTAAATTGACAGAAAAGTAAAACATTTTTATTGCACTGCACACTAAACAATACTAAATCTAACCTGTAAGTACAATAGTATGGTGGCATCGTTGACATTCTAAGTTATAGTAGTTAATTTATTTATGGCACATGTCCATATTTTCACTACCCTCTTTTCAATGGAATTTGGTAATGTTTTAATATTACAGCCATTATTTACACCGCAAGGATGTCTGTGTACTGCCCTGCTAAGCAGCATTGCTTGGGATTTTCCTGTCTACCAACAGAAACACTACATTGCCTTTTCATGCACGAGTGTTATTTCTGTTAACTATTTAGTTGCTGATTTAATATACATACATACTTTTTCTGGAATTTATTTTGTAATTATTTTTATTTTCTCATAATTTTCAATCAATTAAATGAATCTGTTATCAGTTATTTCATTTTATTTTTCAGTTATTTCATTTTATTTTTCAAAGTGCTGTTTTCAAATTTCTATCAAATTATAGCTGAAAATAATTAAAGAACCACCAACTAAAAACCTACATCAGGAGAACAGTTCCAAAAATTAGGCAGTACTTTGAATGCCTACAGCATTTGAAAGCAGCCAGTCCATCATTGTGCAGTCGCTGTTGATTAAAAAAACAACCTAGATAGATAGGCGTATGATTTATCCCCTTCCCATCTTGTTCTGACTTTACAATTTATCTAGCCTCCTTTATTATCAAGTGCTGCATTATTCTGTAAAGGCTCATTCTACTTATGTGTGTGATTTTTTTTAGCAAGTGGAACACCACATGCATCACCTAATCGAACGGCAAAGGGGGCTTTTTACCCATGAATCATCTGGTGGCAGTGAATGCAAAAATAATACAGATCCTTTACTGCCCGTGAGGACTCAATGGAAGAGCTTGCAAATAACATCACGGTAGTAGCAATCTTTTAGAAAAAGAACAATTCTGAGGAAGATGAAGAAAACTCAGCTGTTCAAAGTCTCCAGATAAGGCTTTCATTTGATGGTTCTGTACCTGAAGTTGTTTAGTGGCGTGATTTTTCTTTGGTCCACACTTTGCCCTTCTGAACCAGTCACGGCAGCTGTGAGTCCACAAATACCGATTCACCAGTGTTCTTCTGGGTTCATTTTCTGTGAAAAATTTGAGATAACATCTAAACCAGGGAAATAATGTGTTTTAAGAAGAGAAATAAAAATATATCTATTTACTTCTTTTGTTTCCAACAAAGAGGGATGGCTGTAAGAGTAGTCACATCTTTTTTGTAACCAAAAAATATATATGGCATTATTTTCACGTCAAGCTCCAAATTCAATGATACTAATTAAAATTGGTATATTGCAATAACAGACGAAGTGTTAATGGGGCAGCAGTCAAGTGTGTCAGGAAAATGAAGGGACCCTTGGGGGCCTGGCACGATGTTTATAATCAGCTAAAATCAGCATCCACTGGAGAGCTGCTCTACCATAAATCTCCTAATAGCTCAAAAGGCACCAGAGAGAATTTAAAAGAAACACATTTGCTGTTAAACATTATTTTAACCTGACTGATGTATTGCACAGTATCTGGTACACCATAAGAGGTTTCTTTTAAAATAAAAAAGCAAAACAATAGCATCTTAGGTTCCAGAAATAAATATTTAAGTTTAGAGGGTTTACACTTCCAAGATTTCTACTTTCATCTTCACATTCAGTTACAAACCTATTTAGTCAATATTTCCCATAAAATCTCAGCATTATTCTTTCATTCAAAGTGCACATAAGACCACCCACCTGTCTACCATACAAATCGCAGAACAGGCAACTCCCAAGACTGGCTGCTAATGTCACAATATTTGCAAATTCTGGGGAGCGAATATTTCCATTCTCCATTAGAACAGAACTGGCCTCAGGTTTTCGCTCATTTATTTTTTCTGGCTGCTGCAGCTGCTGTGAACCTTCCACTGCTTCCCCGGTCTTAGCGTAAGCTTTCTTCAGCACCTAGGCCAGCAGCTGCAGCCAGGCTCTGGAACTGTATCTGTGATCTGACAGGCATTGTTTATTTTAGCACCATCTTCTTACAGTCGCGGCTTGGTGAAAGTTAGGAGAAGGCTGCTAGAATGGAAGCAGTTTGTCGTGCTCCTTCATTCAAACTTCATCACTGGCAGCTGCTTTAATAGTTCAGATTTTTTTTTACTTATCCAAAATACCAAAGGTTTTTTTAGCTATTTCCTTACTACTCAAGAGTGGTTTATAAAATATCTTAGGAAGCATGTTTGTTGATATCAATTGTAAGAATTAATACTTTTTGAGAAAATTAAAATGTCACCATTGGATTAATGTTTCTCAAGTAAAAGTTACAAAGAAAATGTTAGTATTTATCTGCAATTAAACTGGCATTTTTAAAATACACATTTGATGAGCTTCACAGAGAGATAGTCTGCGAATTCCCTTTAGAAAAGTGGGAAGTATGCTTTGTGAAAATGTCATCTGCCGGTGCTGCAATTACTTACACTTCAGCAATCATGTTCACAATGCAGAATGGGTCGAATTCAGGTGAGTACCAGAACCAGCAATCATTCTCTGGAATGAGAACAAGGCCATTTTCTTTCATTTCCCATCAACACAACTATCAAGGCCTTAATTACAAGGCAAGTGTCAGGCCTGGCTGGTGAAAGGCTTATTATTATACAGCTCAGCATCAAATCAGTTTTGTATTGATGAGAAGTAGAAATGAGAAAGCTAAACTTGGGTCCCACAAGAAAAAAACAAAAAGCTCTGGCCAGAGGAGAAGATGTGGAAAGTCTCAATCATATTAGTTCACTTTGACCTGATTTGACCAGGATACGTTTGCAACAGATACAAGAGAAGCAAGTGTAAGACGGCTCAGCTGCAAAGTCAAGTTATTTTTAATAAGTTCATTCTTTTTATGAGTTAGGTTTAAAGACACTGGCATTTTTTTAACTTGCCTAAACTACTTCAAGGAATTAAACTTTGAGCTTCATTTACCTACAGATTGTAAGAGAAAGGCTTTTGTTCTGTTTTATTTAGTACTTGGGACATTCCACACAAAAAAGATGGCCCTGCTTGATAATGGCCTTATGTTTTAAGTGGTCCCACGGCATCACAAAAGTCACTCAGGACAACTGCTGCCTAACTCAGTTTTGAAGACAGCCTACAAGCTATACCAGCTTTACCACACACAAAGAGAAAGGAGTATTTCATCAGAATGTATGTCACCTTCATATTGTTTAATACATTTTAACTATGTATTGTATTATATTAAATATTCCACCCACCAAATATATTTTCTTTTCCACATATTGCATCCATTAAAGAGATGAGTTGCACCCATCTTCTTCTGCTGCTGCTTCAATGGGGAATGAAGGAATGGCATTCAACCAATTGAGTCCACCCCTACCAAAAAACTGCATTGAACATCAACCTTTACAACAGCTATTATACCATGACAGCAACATAAGCAGTGCTGGTTAGCAATAACCAGTCATATCCCACATATAGATCTGCCAAATTGAACTGGAGCCACGTTGATTGCCACTATCTCCATTAGATATTCTATCCCATTCTTTTTCAGATATTCATCTACCTTCTTTTATGAACTTTATTCTCTTCTATTCTATTCTCTTCAGTTTCTTTGACTGGATTTTTGTTCAAATCAAATGGTGGGTGCTGCACATTTTACTCCCTTTCCAAACAGGCGATCACTATTGCACTCCATGTTAAAGGCTGCTGACCAGGGATGACTATCAAGACATCCATCATCTCAATGCATCCTCCTAAATCATAATTCATATCAGCAAAGTCTAATCCAACTACATTGCTGAGACTGAATATGTGAACTGTTTTAACTCCTTCAATCCTCACTTCCTGCTAACAACATTATCTTAAAACCAAGACCAGCATCAACCCACCAGTATTCTTGATTCAATGGATTCTCCTTCCAGTTCATTTCAACTTTAGATTTATCCTGATAAGATAGGAAGAGACTTGTATTTATATAACACACTTCACAAACTCTGGATATCCCAAAGCACTTTAAAATCAATGAAGTACTTCTGAAGTGCAGTCAGCCATACAGTGTGGGGAAAAGCAACAGGCGAAAAGCACAAAGCCAGATCCCCAAGACCGAAATGAGATACATGAACCACTAATCTGCAGTGATATTGATTACTTATAAAAATTAGCCGATATACTGGGGCAATTCTGCTCTTCCTTGACTTTTGGCAGAGTTTTTTCATGTCAGGAAGGGCAAATAACAAAGATCACAACAGAATAATTCTCCATAGTCCTATGAATAGCAAGAGAATGGACATGCAAATTGTGTGCTGGAGTAGGGATGGGAGTTGGCATAGGTATTGAACAGAGAATGGTTTTAGGCCTGCTCAGAAGAGAGATGGAGTGAAGAGGACAGGAATGGTAAAACTTCTGTTTCTTTTCCTTTGCTTTCATGGAACAGATGGATTATAGAATAACAGAAATATCCATGGACTGGCTGATAGAGGTTATTAAAAAAAACAATGATGCTACAGAAGTCAAAATGGGCATATCAGTGCATTCTGATGATAGGCATCCAAATAAGCAGAGGAAATCTTGTGAAAAATATGGGAGATGTTGATTAGTATAACGAGCATTTTGCTAATATTTCATCCTTTGATTAGTTATAACCATCAGTCCATACTTATATAGAACATAGAACAGTACAGCACAATACGGGCCCTTCGGCCCACAATGTTGTGCCGACCTTTAAACCTCACCCAAGCCTATCTAACCCCTTCCTCCCACATATCCCTCTATTTTAAATTCCTCCATATGCTTCTAGCAATCTCCTGAATTTGACCAATGTACCTGCCTCCACCACCACCCCAGGCAGCGCATCCCATGCCCCAACCACTCTCTGAGTAAAAAACCTTCCTCTGATATCTCCCTTGAACTTCCCATCCATTACTTTAAAGCCATGCCCTCCTGTATTGAGTATTGGTGTCTTGGGAAAGAGGCACTGGCTGTCCACTCTATCTATTCCTCTTAATATTTTGTACACCTCTATCATGTCTCCTCTCATCCTCCTCCTCTCCAAAGAGTAAAGCCCTAGCTCCCTTAGTCTCTCCTCATAATGCATACTCTCTAAATCAGGCAGCATCCTGGTAAATCTCCTCAGCACCCTTTCCAATGCTTCCACATCCTTCCTATAATGAGGCGACCAGAACTGGACACAATACTCTAAGTGTGGTCTAACCAGAGTTTTATAGAGCTGCATCATTACCTCGTGGCTCTTAAACTCGATCCCTTGACTTATGAAAGCTAACACCCCACAAGCTTTCTTAACTACCCTATCCATCTGTGAGTCAACTTTCAGTGATCTGTGGATATGGACCTCCAGATCCCTCTGCTCCTCCACACTACCAAGAGTCCTGCCATTAATGTGATCCCCTTAAAAAACAGAAACAAGGATAAATAGAAACGTTTTATGACCAAACACCGACTTAACTCGGTTTTCAGTATAATACAAAAGTATAGGAATATTTAAATATAAATTATTAAGCATTTGGAGGACATGAGAAACTGAGGTCCAATTAGCGTGGATTTTTAGAGAAAAATTCCTTGGCCAAAGGTGTGGGTTCTATAAATTATTATTAAGCATAATATAAGCAACCATTTAAGAAATGTGTGTTTAAGATGTCGGCATGGTAAATATATTCTGGCCAAAATTAATAATATGGATGAGAAGAGATGGTTAGACAACAGAATGCACAGGATAGAGTTAAAATGTTTCGGACTGACAAAAAGAAAGCCCCAACATTTACAGGTGTTGGGAGAAGGGCGGCGCGGTAGCGTAGCAGTTAGCACGAGGCTATTACAGCGTCAACGATCGGGGTTCGATTCCCGTCACTGTCTGTAAGGAGTTTGTACGTTCTCCCGTGTCTGCGTGGGTTTCCTCCGGGTGCTCCGGTTTCCTCCCACATTGTAAAAAAGACATACAGGTAGGTTAATTTGGGTTTAAAAAATGGGCGGCGGGGACTCATTAGGCCAGAAGGGCCTGTTACCATGCTGTAAATAAAAAAAAGAACTGCATGTTTGTGGGTAGGATTGCTGGAAGTCCTGGTAATGCAAAATCCTGCTGAATTTAAAGGCAAGACCTTAGTATCATTTTATTCTACTCCATTCCCATCCATCAACTAGTCAGATTGACAGGCCGATTAGATGTTGGACAGTAGGCCAATAGATGATAGATGCATCCAATAATTGATGGGAGCTGTCCCTGGTCGTTGGCAAAGATTGTACATTTGGCAAAAAGTATACCTGGCAGGGATATCAGACTGTCAGTTGGGAGGAAGCAGGGACAGGAAGACATAACTGTTTTGGAAGACAGAACAAGTGAAGATCTGGAGAGAGTACTGTTTTCTCTGGACTATAAAAGACAATTACCCACTAAGTCAGTTGCAGCACCCCCAAACATTACCCACCATCCATCCACTCCTTTATCTGCTGGTTTACCTGAATTATGGGAAACCTGTGCAGTAGGCATTAATTTCAAGTCAGTGCCAAGATATCAAGAACTAAGCCTTAGCTGCATATTATGCATCCCCTCCAGAATAGGTTACCTAACTACCCAAGAGCCAATGCATTTGGGGCTAGTTGGCATCAAGTTTTGTAAATAATAGGGTTCACCCCCAATTCTCCCCCAATCTTATTTGAGGTAGCAGATAGGAGGGGTGAAGGATAGGCAAAAGGAGCAGTTGAAATTTCCTCTCATATTGCTTCATAGAGGCCTGTATTGGGGCCACTCTTATTTACTAAGTGCATCAATGATCTGGACGTATGAATGAAAGATTATTATTGACATATAGTGATGACACCAAGTTGGGAGGATGATAAGTTGTTGAAGAGAGCTCTGACAGATGGAAAGAAAACAAAAATAAGTTTGTTGTAGATCAGTGATGAAAACATAAGTAATACGTTTCAAAAATGCGAAAATGAAGAGTAAAAGCAACTTAAACAGCAGGATATTTAATGAAGTAGAGGAGCCTCAGTAAACAGATACACAGTCCTTTCCAAATGACATAAAAAACAGAATCCATAGCTCTATATATACATATATGTATATACATATATATATGTGTAAGAAGGTAATATTGAACCTATAATGTTAGTTAAACAGTACTGGGTGGGGGTGGAGTGGGCTGGGGCGGGGTGGGGTGTGGTGGTGGGGGGGGGGAATGTCCACTCTTTAGGTCATCACATTTCAGGAAGGATACAAAATCACAGAACCACACAACCCAGAAAAGACCCATCATGCACGTGCCGTCTCTTTGAAAGGTCTATGAAATTAGTCCCACCTCCCTGCTCCATCCCTATAGCCATGCAAATTTTTCATATAAAAGCAGTGGAATTGTAGGTTCATTAGATGTTGCCAGGGAGTTGCACAGAGGGTGGTTAGGATGTGGACTTGTATTTCACAAATCATTGCTGAAGCAGACCACATCATTATTTTTAGGAGAATTAGATAACTGTTTTGAAAAAAGAGGTAATAAAGGTTACAGAGGTGGGAAAAATCAGGAGAGTGGGGCAGAAGTAGGTGGCACATGTAGAGAATAATCCCTGTTAAATTGTCTGTGTTATAACATTCAATGATTATGCAATTTGTTCTTTTCCCAGATTCAAAATTATTGGATGTTCTGTTTCCAAAAACCAGAGATTGATTATTAATCCCTTTTTGGAGCATGGCATTTACTGTCTCCCGAACAGTTCAGAAAGTTGTACTACAAGAAATCATATTCACCTTTTCCACAAGTCTCATTATCACCAGGGCTTCAAAGTGCACTGGCACACTTAACTCATTAATTGTCACATGCTGGCTGTGATGTGACAGGGTCTTTTTTACTGGGCAACAATGAATATCCATGCAAAAAATGGTCATAACTACACCCCCTCCTTCCTCCCGTGAAAAGAATCATCAAATTCTAACAACTATCCAAAATCTTATGTTTTGAGGTAATAACGCGCTAATCTGAACATCTGTTTGTCGAACTATCACAAAACTATTCCGTATGCATGTCTGTCAGCAAATTGAAACATAAGACTCTGACGAGAATGCAACATACAATGGCATAAAGGCACACCACTCAAAAGCATGCACAATGGTAGGTACATAGTACAGCATGTAAATGTCTCCCATATAAATACGCATACCAGCATGCACATGTGGCAGCTGGTACCTGCAAATATATCCATACTGTCACACACTAACATGCAAATAAAATAGTAACTGATTGTCTTTTGTGCTTCTTATGTATTTCTTCAATAGATTTAGCTTTTCTTTCTGTTTGAAATCTGCATTTACAATTGCTCTATTTTACTTTTATTTTTTCGTTTGCATCATGTCTAACATTCTAACTTATTTATACATTTTATCTGTTAACATTTTATTCTATTAACTTTTACGTGCAATTGTAAATTTTCATTTTTTTGTACTTTAGTGTTAACATTAAAATGAAGGACAAGAAAAAAATTATTTAATTTATTATTTCATTTAATTTCTCCCAGGTCCGTTCTAATGTTGCGCTTTTACAAGTAAAGGGCAGAGAAAGGAAAATGAGTAGGAGCTTTCAGCACAGGGGTAGAGAGCAGTATAAACTTAGTGACTGAGGACAGTGAAATACAGAGAAGAATGAAGATTGAAGAGGATACGAATAACAGTAAAGAAGGTAGATGTGAAGCAGAAAAAAAATAGGATAAGCAATCAGAAAAACTCAGAATCAAATAAAATCAGACCAGTAAAAGTGAAAGACTGAGAAAAGGAATGAAGGGAGAGAATAAGAATACAATGAATTAGGGAAAGGGCAAAATGAAAAAGTCTAACATCCTATTACATTCTGAACAGCCACATAAGATACAATGCAAACCAAATTAGCTTCAATAGTTCAAAAAATGAAAGAAAAGTGCTGGATTCATAAAATCACAACTACTAATGACTGTTCTATTCCTTTTCTTTCATCTGATAAATGAGGCCAATAAATCACAATAACTTAAGGATTTGCTGACATCTTAGGTTCGACCACCTGTAGGACCTGTCTCTAAATCAGCAGGCCCAAACTGATGCAATGAAACTCTTTCCTCCTGCAAAGATCTAATTGAAATGAGGCATCCTGTAACAAGTCTGCAGCACAAAGCTGTACATAATGCTAAAACAGCAAGTTTCATCAGTGACCTAGGTGATGATGGCTGTGGGAAAAGGAAGTGACTTGTTGAACAAGTACAGACTGCAGCTGTGATGTAGAGTACAGGAAGTTTCACTTCATGTGTCCATCTTGTGAGTCCTTTGTGTTATGTTGGCTTCGGAAAAGGAAACATTTTCTAATTTCCAGCAGGATTTCTTTCAGTTTGATGTGCACACCATTACCTTACCTCACAAGAAAAAAAAATCAGCAAACGTATCACTGAGAGAAAATAATTCACTGGACTTTCTACTAAGCCTGAATTTCTATGTTTCTGCCATCCTCATTGTGGTAATGTGCTGAGGCTACACAGAGACACGTTGAGAGGACAAATCTACATATTAGCTTTCTTTAGATGTGGAGGCTGTTTATTGGAGGTTTTATGCAAAAATTGCCATCAACTATAACACACACAAGTGGATTTTCTACTGCTAAACCAATATTAGAGATTAGGCAAGCTGGAACATGCTTTAACTTGTTATTGACGTGGTCCAAATCACTCTGCTCAACTTTCACCAAAAATGTCATTCCATAACCTTTAATTCCATTCAACTCGTTGACTGCTTGACAAGGTAAGATCTCAACATATTATTTAAATCTGAGCTGATCTTAAAACCAAAATCCACCCTCCCTTACCAAAACTGTCGCAGCAGTTTTCACCTCCAATTCATCAATTGCGACTGAAATACTTAAATGATTTCTCTAAGGGCTCCTGTATTTACACTTCCCAAGTTGCAAGTATTTCATAATTTTCTCAGTAAGTATGCATTAAATCTTCTCCACCAACACTTGCCATCCCCAAGATATCAGTTTCGCATTCTTTACCGTATGGATAACTATAATCGAAGCCTCACCACCCACTCACTCCCACTTATGAAACCCACTTCAGCCCTTAATTCAATCACAGACCCTCCACTCCTCTCATTATTGTCCACTTTGCAACCACCCTTTTCCAATTTCACCCTTAGGAAAGCAGTCTTCAGATTTTGGTTACACACCATGGATAATAGAACTAAACCTTTTTAATTTGACACCCCCATTGCTCTAATTCAATGACCTTCATAAAACCAATCACTTTGATCTTCCCTTTGTTCTCACATTGAAACCCCTTCTGCTCTGAAGCACCTGGGGATGGTTTAATACATTACAAGCATATTAATAGTGTAAGTTTTTGTTATGATGGGTCCTAGGGCAGAAATCTTGAAATGTTATTTTTTGCAGATTCATTAAAAGACATGAGATAAAAATAAATTTTACAAATAATGGAAAATTGAAATCAGAAATGGACATCAGATGATTCAGCATTTTGGGGACAATCCTTCAAACCCATCAGTATTTTTCCAATTCAAAAGATGGGTGGTACCATCCAAAATATTCTACTTCAAGCAAGACACCGTACAACCAAGAGATAGTTTATATAAAAAGTGCATTTTTAAATCTTTGTTGCATATTTTGCCTTTGACTATTTTTTTTGCTTGAACTCTTGAAATTGGTATTAATTCAAAATGTATAAAGAGGAGCTGTTGCAAAATCAGTCACAAGGACAGGAACTGTCTGGCGACAGATATGATTGTGCTGCACTCCATTATAAAGGCAAAGAGGACTGCCAGAAATACCGAGTTGAAATCCAGCTTCTCTAATCACATTTACTAATTTCAGATCTGTCACTCTAAAGACACAGTTTGATTAAACAACCAAGAACTTCTGCTTAGGCTGATTGAGGATTCTTGAAGCATGCCTTGAATCCAACGTTTACTTGAGAAACATACAGTGATGTTTTGAAAAAAAATTCAGGTAGTATTAAGGAGCTATCGTGAGACAACATAACATTGTCAGGTCACGTAAAATAAATTCCAGATTGTTGACTCAATCATTATTTTTCTCACTGTGGGTGGAATTTTATCAACATCGTAACAGTCAGTACTAGTGGGGCATTAATCTGTCTCCTGCCTCAAACACAACCAGTGATATTACACAGAATCAGGAGGGATGAAATTGGACATGGACAAGGAGGAGGAAAATGCAGTATTGCATCAATTGCCTTTTGTACACTCAGCCTGATATTCAGTTACATTGCCTTCAAAAGAACTGAACATCAGTCATGTCCTGCTAATGTAACCAAATGTAATTACAGTGCTATGCATCACTACCAATGTTAATTTCAACCCTGTGGTATCTTGTAACACAAAAGTTTTGCCTATGCTGGCTCTTTGAAAATGTCATCCAATGGTCCTATTGCCCTACTTTTTCCCTCTGGCCCTGCACATATTTCTTTATCAATAATGAATCCAATTCCCTTTTGGAAGTTGCTTCCTCCATCTTTCCAGGCAATATATTCCAGATCACAACAGCTTGCTGCTTAAAGATACTTAATTCTCACTCATTGCCCAATTGATTCATAGAGTCATCCAGCATGAAGACAGGTCATTTGGCCTATCATGTCCATGTCAGCCAGTGGAGACCCATCCGTAATTAATCCCATCTTCCAGCACTTGGCCCATAGCTTTCTATAGGTTCATAGAATTCAAGTGCTCATCTGCAGACTTCCTAAATGCATTCTGTGATTCTGGCCTCCGTCACTCTCTTAGGTAGTGTATTGCAGATACTCATCACACTCTGGGTGAAAAAAGTCACCCTCAGATCACCTCTTACTCTAAATCTAGTTTTATCTATCTCTGAAATGGCAAATAGTTTCCTGTAATCCACCCTATCTATACCTCTCATTATTTTATATACAATCATGTCCCCACTTAACTTCCCTCACTCCAGGGAAAACAGACCCAGCCTCTCCGGGCTCTCCTCATAACGGAACTGCTCCATCCCAGGCAACATCCCAGTGAATCACCTCTGCACCCTCTCCAGCACTATCACATCTTTGCAAAAGTGCAGTGACCAGAACTGCACTCAGTACTCCAGCTGAGGTCTGACCAATGTTTTAGAAAGTTGGAGCATAACCTCACTGCTCTTGTACTCGGTGCCCTGACTGATGAAGGCCAGTATCTCATATGCCTTCTTAATTACCTGCACTGCCACCTTCAAGGATCTTTGGACTTCTACGTCAAAGTCCCTCTGTTCCTCAATACTCCCTAGGACCTTAGCATTTATGTCCTCCCAAAACACATTAGTCCTCCCAGATTAGTCCTCTCTGATTAGTCCTCCCAAAATGTATTACCTCACATTTATCAGGATTGAACTCCATCTGCCATTTCTCAGCCCATTTCACCTTCAATCTATATCACCCTGTAGCCTAAGACTACGCTCCATACCATAAACAACTCCATCAATCTTCATTTGTAAACTTATTGATCATACCTCCTAAATCCACATCCAAATCATTCACGTATGTTACAAACAGCAAGAGTCCCAGCATTGATCCCCATGGAAAACTAACAGTCACAGACGTCCATTCACAAAACTCCTATTGCCAAGTCAGTTTTGGATCAAAGCTAGCACATTACCTGGGCCCTAAATGCTTGGACCAGTATCCCATGTGGTACCTTGTAAAAGGCCTTAATGAAACTTGTCCCTCAGAATGTTTTCTAATAACTTCCCTACTACTGATGTTAGGCCCACAGGTCTGTAATTACAAGGCTTTTCTCTGCTGCCGTTCTTGAACAGAGATGGACATTTTTTAGTCTTTCGGTCATCTGGTATCTCACATGGCCAGAGATGATTTAAAATTCTCAGACGGAGCACCAGTAGTCTCTTCCCTTGCCTCTCATATAGCTGCCTGAGATAAATCTCATCTGGCCCTGGATATTTATCCACCTTTAAACCCCCTAAGGCATCACATACCTCCTCCTTATTTATGAAGCCAGTGTCTCTATCAAGTCAAGGATTCAGCACATTTCTTTCGCTTCTTTATCAACTTGTTCTGCCTCCTTCAATAACTTGTATATCTGAACCTTCAGGTCTCTCAGAAACCATTTGTGTGCCTATCTTCTCTTTCAAAATGCACAATGTTACACTTTGCATTAAATTTCAACTTCAACATTTCTGCCCATTTAACCAGTCGATCTAAACTCCTCTTGAGATCTGCTGCTACCCAGATCATGGTTCTTTACATCTCTGAGTTTTGGTATCATCTGTAAACCTTAAAATTATATATACATGTTCATGTCCAGTTCATCAAAATATGGCAAAAAGAAAGGAGGCCTTCAACGTGCCATGGGACGCACCACAGGTTATTTTCATCCAGTCTAACAAGCAGCTGCTTGTCAACAACTTCTGCTTTCTCTGCTGATTTTGTATCCACTGCCCCCTTTGAACCGATTGAATTGAATTCTGCTAACATTAATATTGTATGGTACTCTATAAAATGCCCTTTGAAAGTCCATACAACAGATATCATTGTCCCTCTTTGTTTTCATTTTAAAACTTAATCAAATTTGACAGTCACAATGGCCCAGAAATTGTATGGGACATTTTTAGGCACATTAAATGGTTCAAGTACTATTGCCAGTTTTTCTTTACCAAGTCCATACCGGCAGTCATTAACCATTTATTAATCTATTTATTGTCCGAATTGCAATTAATTCAGAGTGTCTATTCTCAACAGCCAGGCAGTGTCCATCAACAATGTCTGATAATCTGATGAAAGGACATCAACCCAAAATGTCGAATATTTATATATTTACATATTGCCCTACAACATAGAGAGAGGCCATTTCAGTTCATTGGTCATTTCACAGAAGAATCCTATTCCCTCACTAATTTTTTCTGTAACCTATTCTCCCCACAATCCAACTGCCCTCAAGATTCTAACACTCAGTACACACCAGTGGCCAAATAACCAACCAACCCAGATGTTTTGGGATTCCAGAGCACCCAGAAAAAAACCCATGTGATCATAGGAAGAACATGCAAACTCCACACAGACAGCACCAGAAGTTAGGAAGGAACCTGGATCGCTAGAGCTATGAGGCAGTGGCTCTTTTTATTTCAGATTTCCAATATCTGTGTTTTTATCTGATTGTTGGTTTGGAATGAAAGCAGGCCATGGCAAACACTGTAGAGCAAAGAAAACTAAATTACTTGGAAAATAGAGTCTATTTTAAGAGCAGAGGAAACAAAACTTCTGACAGAAACTGCAACAATTTCTCCCAATATAAGGGGTGTAATTTCTCCACAAAATTGCACTGAATGGAGCATAGTTACATGCAAATTAAGTGCACAAAGACAGTCTCAGGCACTTATTGCAGTGTGGTCACTGGCCTTGGTTGATAGGGAAATTATTCAATCAGCTCCACTTAGGCTAGGAATCATACTTGCACTAAATGCAGCCCAATTAAGTTCATCCTGGACCATTGTCTCTAAAAGTTTCCCCATTACCAAATTACCGGCCTTTGGTTACCAAGTTTATTTTTCTCCCTTTAAATGAAAAGGGCCCTCCATCACTGTGGGAAAAACTGTGGCTGAAGGTTTTGTTATTTTCACCCGTTAGCATTCTATGATGCATCCCATCTGAATTTGGTGACTTTTCAAATTTGAGCACTGCTAATCTCTCATTACCTCCTCTTTTTTTGTCTAATTTCTCTACCACCTCCTCCTTTAATGTTGCATTAGCAGAATCATCTCGTGTCTGAATACAAAGTACTCATTTTATGGCTCAACCATGCTTTCAACTTCTTTACGTTTCTAACAGACGTTGTTTCCTTCTTAATTACTCATTTGTTTTATCTCATTTATGTTCTTTCTCCTTCTCATTTGTTTAGTGATTCATCTCTGTAACGTGTTTCTCTAGACATTTCTCATGTGCTTCCTTTTTTGTTTTACTCAAACTTAATGTTTTTAGTCATCTGGTGAGCTCTAATTTTCAATGTCATTTCTCTTACTACCTTTTGACACACTGTATCCAAACAACCTCCTCCATAACTTCTACCTTTGGAATTAGCTCTCCTCTGTCTGGGTAACTTTGTCATTAATTGATCTTTTCCATTACTATTTAAGCCTAATGATTTTGTGATCACTGTTTCCCAAAGGTTCTTCCATGATTCCGCTTTGTTCTGCAGAAGTAAATCCAATGTCATCCCGAATGCAACCCTAGTCTCACCCTATCAGAGATATTCCCTTTGTCCTTTTCATTGCTGGCCTACCTTTCCTGCAGCTTAAAACTAACTGGCTTTCTCCCATTCCCAGTTCTTTCAGTTTTCATGTAGGGTCTTCGACCTGAAATGTTAATTTCACTTCTCATTCCACAGATGTTGACTGATCTGCTGAGTGATTATGGCATTTTCTGTATTTATTTAGGACTTCCAGCATCTGCAGTTTTTTTTCAATATTATGATGAAAGTCTCTTGTATATATCCCATTCCTTCTGCTTGACTGTGTTTTATATCTCCAGTCTATGTTAAGATAATTAAGGTGAGAGGAAGTAGGTTCAGAACAGACATGAGGGGTATGTTTTTTACTAAGAAAGTGGTGGATATCCAGGATGTCTTGTCTGATAGGGTGGTGAAGGCAAATACATTGGGGGCTTTTAAGAAGGGCTTGGAATGGCACATAAGTGAGAGGAAAATAGAGGGATATGGGCATTCTGTAGCTAGGAGGTATTAGCTATGTCGGCACAACATTGTGGGCTGAAGGGCCTGTTTGGTGCTGTATTGTTCTATGTCTATGTTCTATAATTGATGTTCCCCCACTTTCACTGCTCTATTGCATTTAGATCATTCCGAAAGTTACTTGGAGTTTTGTCCTTCCATTTCCTTCCCTGCAAAATGGCTAAAAGAGTGTCTGCTTCTCTTACATCAAATGTCACAATTTGTGAGTGCTGATGAGATGATGAGTGCTATTGAGATACCCGTACATCCTGAAAACTGTATCGATTGTCTGAAAGACTGCTCACCTCCTTGAATACATATATACTCCAATTCAAGTGCAACCTGAGAAAATTCAACCAGCTGGCAACATGATGTCATTGTAGAGATGTTTCACTTGAAGAAGTTGACAAAATTAACCAGTTCAAAACAGGGAAGTTTAACATTGGAGGCCAAAGAATAAGGACTAAGAATTAAGATTGGAATCAATAAATAGTAACATGAAGAGGAAATATCTGGGGACCGGCAATATAGATGTTGCAAAGGAGGATTGCCATTGATATGTTACACTGGGTTCTTTGACAGATATGGAAGATGGGGATAAAGCAGCGGGAATTGAAATATTTTAGAAAGAATTTGAAAAGGTTCAGGTAGAATTTTTGAAGGTGGCTATTGAGGAGGCATGAATTCGGAAGAAGTGTTGCAAATTGGATTAATTCTGGTTAAAAGGGAAAAAAGGGAAAATATGAGATGCAGGTTGTTGCTCAGTGTAGTTGGAAGTGATTGTTAATGTCCCACAAGATCCCAGCTGGATTGGGTCTCTTCATTGTGCATATCAATAACGTGGATAAAGAATATGATGTCCAAATTACTTAAATAGCTTCAAGGTAAAAAGAAACACCAAGGGCCAACTGGTAAGAAAAAAGTAGCAGATGGAACTCAATGTTGGTGAAAGTGGGGTGGTACTTTGAATTGATAAAGCTGAGTTGCAAGGAAGAGCAGAGAGATTTGAGAATTAAAATTCATTGGCAGCTTATTCACACCAGAACAAAAACAGAAGAACTCAGCGGGTCGATCAACATCTGTGGAGGCAAGTGGTGTAATTTGACATTTTCGGTCGAGACTGAGAGAAAAGAGGAAAAATCGTCAATGTATAGCAATGCAAGGTGGTGTGGGATAGAGGCTGGTAGGTGACAGGTGGAACTAGATGTCCTCAAGATGACGCCTTCTGTTCTAGGGCTTCTAATATGTCCCCCTTTTTCTGGAAACATGGTTTCCCCTCTGCCATAGTTGACAGAACCCTCAGATGCATTTCCTCTATTTCCCACACATCTCCTCTCACCATCCATCTCCCCAGAGAGAACAGCAATAGAGTTTCCTTGGTCCTCAGCTTTCACCCCACCGGCTATTTCCACCAGCTCCAACATGATCCTAGTCACATCTTCCCCTCTTCCCCACTTTCTACTTTCTGATCTCTTTATGACTCCCTGGTCCACTTATCCTTTCAACACCCACCTCTCCCTGTCCCTAGAATTCTCCACTGCAACCATAACACCTGTCCTTTTACCTCCTCCCTCATCACCATCCAGGCACCTAAACAGCCTTTCCGAGTGAGGCAAAGGTTCACCAACACCTCTTCCAACCTGGTCTACTGCATTTGGTGCTCATGATGTAGTCTCCCTTACATTGGTGAAACCAAGTGAAGACTAGGCAACTGTTTGGTGGAGCACCTGTGCTCTTTCCACGACAACTATCTTGAGTTTTGGGTTGCATATCATTTTAACTTTCCTTCCCACTCCTAAACCAGCCTGTCTGTCCTCAGCCTCCTCCATTTCCATGAAGAGGCCAAGCACAAATTGGAAGAACAACATCTCATGATCCACTTGAGCAGCTTACAACCCAATGACATGAACACTGAATATTCCAAGTTCAGGTAACCCACACCCCTGGTGATCTCCTCCCACACTCTCACCTGTCCACCTAGTTTTTTCTTCTCCCTTTTTTTACCTCTCCCATCCTCTCCCACACTAGCTCCATCTGCCCATTATCCTCTCCATCTAGTACCACCTATCACCTACCAGCTTTTACCTGCCCGCACCCGCCCCCCCCCCCCGACTCCCCACCCACCACACTGTACTGCTAACTACTGGCAACATTTCCTTTTCCTTCTCAGTCCTGATGCAGGGTTTCAATCCGAAATGTCAACTTATGCCTCTTGCCTCCTCAGATGATGATTGACCTGCTGAGTTTTCCCAGCATTGTGTCTTTTGATGATGATTGACCTGCTGAGTTTTCCCAGCATTGTGTCTTTTGTTCCAGATTCCAGGTCTGTAGTCTCTTTTGTCTATATTCACACCAGTAGTTCAAATGAACGAGCTATTAAAAAACTATTAGAATAGGTAAGTATTTTGTTTTAGGTTTGGAATTTAAATCTGAGATGTAGGGATTAAACCATCTGAAGCACATTTGAAATACCTTGTGAGTATTGGACTCCATATCTTAAGACTGATGTTGAGGCTTCGTATAACAAAAAAAGAATATTAAGTAAAATTCAGGCTGAACTGTGAGGGTATCCTCTTTGGTAGAAAAGCAGAATATTAAATGAAGTGAATGCTGCTGGACAGAGAGATCAGTGCAAGCTGATATATGAAACACAGACAGATAGAAAATAATAAGGAAGGCAAATGGAAGGTGGCTCTTTGTGAAAAGAGAATAGGTCTAAAAGTTGAGAAGTCTTGCTGCAACTGTACAGGGCATTGATGAGACAACATCTGGAGCTCCGCATATGGCTTTGGTCTCCTTAGTTTAGGAGGGATACACCACTGGAGATAATTCAGAAAACATTCCCTACTTTGTTCCTAAGATGAAGATGTTGACTTCAGGAACTGAAGAGCAGGTTGGCACTTGGCTCACTAGAATTTAGAAGAATGGGAGATGATCTTTTTGAAATACATAACTTTCTGTTGGGACTTGACAAAGTAAATGATGAGAGGATCTTTCGCCTTCTAGGGGAATAAGAATTGGGGGCATAGTTTCAGAATAAGGAGGTCACCCGTTTAAGACAGACATGAGGAGGAATTTCTTCCCTCAGAGGAATGTGAATCTTTTGAATTTTTTAATCCAGAGAGCTGTAAAACCTAAATCACTGAATGCTTTCAAGGCCAAGACTGACGGATTTTTGTTCTAAAGGGGAATCGAGGGATATGGGAAACAGGCAGCAAAATGGAGTTCAGGTCAGGACCAGATCAGCCGGGATCTCATTGAGTTGCAGGGCAGGCTCAAGGGACCATATTGCCTGCTCTTGCTCTAATTTCTTACATTTTCATTAGAGTAAACATACGACACAGTAATTTGATAGAGGTGGTTAAAACATTGAATGGATGAAAAAGAATACAGGGACAAAAAAACTGTTTTGAATGCCTAAGTTTAGAATAAGGAGAATTAGGTGCACAATTAAATTTACTAAAGAGCACAGGAGCACAAGAGTTTGCTAGACTAGAAGAAAACTGGAGGTAAGCTGGAGAATCATGAAAATATGTACAGGGATTGCAGTGCATGATTGCTGACATTGATGTAGGCAGTTGGATTAAGTTATAATGCCTCCAACTTTAATATTTGCTGCATGCACCCAAGGCCTGTGACTTTGGTGGACCAAATGACTGAGAAGGAGATCTTATAATGAAAATGAATGCCACTATTTAAAAACAAACAACACCTCTCAAAGCAGAGGTGCATTGTGACTATAATGGTGGGATGGAGAGGGAGATGGTGATGAGGGGAGGATAGAGGTAAGAGTAGGAGATATGGAGCTGGTATCCCACATGATCAGGAGACACTGGGAAAGAATGCAGACCAGCAGAATACCAGACTTGTGGATTTACACCCCTGTATGCAATGTTGGAAAAAGTTCAATGTTCTGACCTGAGTCATCAAGATAGGATCGATTCCAAATCACTTTTCTTAACAGCCGCAACACTAGACCCATCAACTGTTGACATCACACCATCCAATCCCCTACTTGCCAACAACCTTTGTCAATCACTAAGCAACACTTTAATTCATATGCTAAACACTGCTCTCACACACATCACTAAATGTTCAATCATGACCTTATTTCCCAGTCATATCATGGGAGACTCACTAACCCCTTTACTTGCAGAAGGTTCTTGTGCATAACATGAGGCAGCATTGAAAATATCTTCCATGTAAGTAGTGTCTTCAATGCAGCAATGTACATAAACACCCATCACAAGAACATTATCAAGTAAAATTTAACAAGAAAACTATTAGGACAGCTGAACAAAGAGATCGATTTCAATGGTAAACAAATAAAACTGAAATCTGAAACAAAAACAGTAATGCTGGAACACCTCAGCTATTTAAGCAGCATCTGTGGAAAGAGAAACCAATCAATGTTTTGGGTTAGTGACCATTCCTCCATTCTATTGTTGATTTTATTGGTGTTTTGGAGGAAGGAAGGAAGGTGGAGCAGTGGCAAGGTTTAGATTGGACATTCCCGAGCATATTTAGACACCTGTAGGAACAGCTACCACTGGTAGATTGATGAAACCTGGAGTGTGCAAGGGTGTGCAGTAATTTTATAGGGTTACAGGACTGAAGAGGATCACAGAGACAAACAGCAGGCAGGTCACAAAGGATCTGGAAAAGAAGAACGATGGTTTTAAAATTGAGAAGCTTTTTGATCTGGAATTTGTGTAGGCCACAAGTGTGATAGATGTACAAGGCTATATATGACAAAGAACGGATGGCTTCAAGTTTACAGGGGGTGGACGATGGGGGACCATACAGGAGGCTTATAGAATTGTTGAATCTGAAGGGGACTAAAAGTTGAAGAGGATTGCAGCAGCAGAGAAATAATGATAGGAGTAGACAGTCTTGGCAATGGATCAGATATGGAGTTGAATGTTCTGCTCAGAATTGAATAGGATATTAAGATATATTTTAGCCTTGAATTGCCAAAATTATTCCTTTTGGCTCACTGCACCGGGGGATATATAGTTACTCAATAATTCCATGATAATAAAATGCTCAAGATTGTTTATGGTTAACTTTTTCATACTTAAAATGAGAAGAATAAGTTTTGAAAGAGCTGCAAACAAAAAAAAATTCAAAAACACAGACATATAGGTAGAATGGTGTTGGTAAATCAAGTTCAATTTTATTTAATTTAGCAACAAATATTGTTGGAACAATGTCAAAATTATTGTCTTTATTTAAAATGACAAACTAAAAACATAAATCCAGAAGACAATATTACATTTCATGATTCCAGGATCTTTAAAACTCATACAACTGCATTATACAGTTCAATTGCTCATTAAATCATACACATTGTTCTCTTTGTGCAATTCCCAGACTTTGAACTTAATTATGTTGTAATTATTACTCATAACCCCTCGATGAACTGAAAGCTATAAATTTACTGCTTCTTAAATAACAATAATATAAAATAGGTAATGTTTATTACAAGATTTTGGGGCATGAAAGCAGTACTATATTTGTCTTTGCACCCTCAAAAGCCCTAGAATCTAAGAACATGCACTTACAGATGTTTATTACCAAATTACCACGAGAAAAAGAAAAACAATTCTGCTCAAAAATGATCTGCTTTTTCCTTTAAAATTGACCTGAAAGGTGCTGAATTCAGCAAGAAATCATTCTCATTCTAACTAACCCTCAGCTATTTTATTAATGTAGTTATTCTGTATGTGTGAACTGGACAAATAGTGTTAGCAGATTTTTGCCTCTGGCCTTCATCAAAGTCAAGCCAAATATCATCTTGTTCCAATGTATACACAATGTCACTTCACAAAAAGGGATCACAAGATTGGCATCGGAAACAGAAACCCTGGAAATTACCTCTCTTTCAAAGGCACCAAGCCAATAGTCACACCAATGTCACCCAAAACATGCAGCACTTACTGATGGTTCTCACCTTGCCAATCTATGGAACTATTTAACACACAAAATGCATAATTTTAATTCTTCTCAACAAAATCAGCTTCTATTTAAATGGCACCCCTTTTAAACAAGGAAATGATCAAGGTGCCTCATAAATAAAGACAATAATTTTGATATTGTTCCAACAATATGCATTGCTAAATTAAATAAAGCTGAACTTTGTTTACAAACGCTATTCTACCTATATGGGCAGGTGAACAACAGCTTGATCAAAGAGATGGGTTTTTGGAGGAAAGAGTTCAAGAAAGTTTCTGAAATGTGTACAAACATAATCAGGAACTGATATTGCTCTTCAAGCACTAGGATGATAGATTAATGAGACTTCATGTTGAAGGGCAACACATTAATGAGAAACAGCAAGTGACCAAGGTTAGATCTATGGGGAACATCACAGGTAACTGTGCGGAAAGTGGTGGTGATGCTGGTCCTGGTGATTTTCTGGCTACAACTTAATGGGACTTGGAGAATGTGGTACCACTCAGCTGGATGATGAGGAGGTGGTACTGGAGGAAGATAGTGTGATCAAATGCGTCAAAGGTTGCATACATATTTGAAAGACCAAGGAGGGATAGGTTCCCTAATTCAGAACATAATATCTTCTATAGACACCAGGGAGGGCAATCAAACACATTATGCTTGTCAGTAATGCAAATATCTTCTTTTCTAGAATGAGTCATTTTCAACACTCTCTGCTGATGTGGAATGGGAAGCCCTATAAATCCTCCATGAGTTCTCTTCCACTGATTGAAACATAGCAAATATCAGAACATTATTGTAGCAATTTCTATTACAGTCATCTTACAACATTCTGTGGGAGGATTTTCACCATGAAGCCTAAATGATCTCAAGGAAGCCATCATCTTCTCATGAGCAATAAATGTTAGCCTGGCCAGAGAATCCTGCAACCCATGTATGAATTAAGGAATCAGAAATTGAAAACGAACCCCACCATAGAACATAGAACAATACAGCACAATAGAGGCCCTTTGTCTCACCATGTTGTGCCGACCTTTAAACCACGCCTAAGACTATCTAACCCCTTCCTCCCACATATCCTTCTATTTTAAATTCCTCCATATGCTTATCTAACAATCTCTTGAACTTGACCAACGTATCTGCCTCCACCACTACCCCAGGCAACACATTCCATGCACCAACCACTCTCTGGGTGAAAAACCTCCCTCTGATATCTCCCTTGAACTTCCCACCCATTACTTTAAAGCCATGCCCTCTTGTATTGAGCATTGGTGCACTGGGAAAAAGGCACTGGCTGTCTACTCTATCTATTCCTCTTAATATTTTGTATACCTCTATCATGTCTCCTCTCATCCTACTTCTCTCCAAAGAGTAAAGCCCCAGCTCCCTTAGTCTCTCCTCATAATCCATACTCTCCAATCCAGGCAGCATCCTGGTAAATCTCCTCTGCACCCTTTCCAATGCTTCCACATCCTTCCTATAATGAGGCAATCAGAAATGGACACAGTACTCCAAGTGTGGTCTAACCAGAGTTTTGTAGAGCTGCATCATTACCTCGCAGCTCTTAAACTCGATCCCATGACTTATGAAAGCTAATATCCCATAAGCTTTCTTAACTACCCTATCCACCTGTGAGGCAACTTTCAGTGATCTGTGGATGTGAACCTCCAGATCCCTCTGCTTCTCCACACTACCCAGAATCCTGCCATTAACCTTGTACTCCACTTTGGAGTTTGTCCTTCCAAAGTGTACCACCTCACACTTCTCTGGATTGAACTCCATCAGCCACTTCTCAGCCCAGCTCTGCATCCTATCAATATCCCTCTGCAAGCTTCAACAGTACTCCACACTATCCACAACATCACTGACCTTTGTATCGTCTGCAAACTTGCTAACCCACCCTTCTACCCCCTCATCCAAGTTATTAATAAATATCATGAAAGGTAGAGGTCCCAGAACCGATCCTTGTGGGACACCACTAGTCACAGCCCTCCAATCTGAATGCACTCCCTCCACCACACCCCTCTGCTTTCTGCAGGCAAGCCAATTCTGAATCCACACGGCCAAGCTTCCCTGGATCCCATGCCCTCTGACCTTCTGAAGAAGCTTACCATGTGGAACCTTGTCAAATACCTTACTAAAGTCCATGTAGACCACATCTGCTGCACTACCCTCATCAATCTTCCTGGTCGCCTCCTCAAAGAACCTTATCAGGCTTGTGAGGCAAGATCTTCCCTTCACAAAGCCATGCTGGCTGTCCCTAATTAGTCCATGATTCTCTAAATGTTCATAGATCCTATCTCTTAGAATCCTTTCCAACAGCTTGCCCACCACAGACATAAGGCTCACTGGTCTGTAATTCCCTGGACTATCCTTACTACCTTTTTTGAATAAGGGGACAACATTTGCCACTCTCCAATCCTCTGGTACTATTCCCGTGGACAACGAGGACTCAAAGATCCTAGCTAACAGTTCAGCAATCTCCTCCCTTGCCTTGCGGAGCAGCCTGGGGAATATTCCGTCAGGCCCCGGGGACTTATCTGTCCTAATATTTTCTCACAACTCCAACACGTCCTCTCTCTTGATATCTACATGCTCCAGAACATTAACCTTACTAACACTGTCCTCAGCCTCATCAAGGCCCCTCTCTTTGGTGAATACTGAATAGGAGTATTCATTGAGAACCTCACCCACTTCCACTGCTTCCAAGCACATCTTCCCACCTTTGTCTCTAATTGGTCCTACCTTTACTCTCGTCATCCTTCTGCTCTTCACGTATGTGAAAAAAGCCTTGGAATTCTCCTTAACCCTACTCGCCAAAGCCTTTTCATGTCCCCTTCTTGATCTCCTCAGCCCCTTCTTAATGATCATTCCATGAATGATCATTTGGTTGCATCAACTGGAAGATTTGCAAAAACATATTAAAACATGAAAAATATAAAGAATTTACGTCTTGCAAATTCTAATGACAATCATCCAGAAAGTAGAATGCTTTATTTGTCTATATTTTTTTCCACAAAAGAAATAACTGGCTAGAATCCCTGCTCAAGACTGCTATCCATACTAAGTTATTGATATCAATGTTGCCCAAGGACAAAATTAAGCTGACTGTGAATTTTCCTCCACTTCATGTTTAATTGAATGGTCAATCCTCAATGCCTAACCATGCACCCAAACAATAAGTCCTTGCAACTGGTATCACGGAATACCCATCAAGCATACATGCAAAACTCAATATTATTCAAAAGCTTTACAAAGAGGAAGCTTTACAAATGTGACAACATATCAGACAAAACAAAAATGAATGGGCTATAGTCTAAATATTCACTCTGGTTAACGTCGCTGGTTTCAGGGAATTACTCCTGTGAGTGAAGGGGCAGGCCCAATGTACATCAGTACGGGAAACCTCAGACAACCATTAAGTGAAGAGTCCTGGTGTTTTGGGTCGCTGTGTTTTGTGGCAGCCATAGGTAAAAATTTAAAGGGGGGGAGAGAAGTAAAGTCCATTTGGTGGAGAGACACAAGATGGTCAGATCCTAAAAAAGATAGTTGCAGCACATGAGCCCCAAGTTATCATTGATCCCAATTCTGAATTCTCCCTCCTTCTCGGGTTACACCCAATCAGGGTATTTATACAACCCATAATCCCACCTCTCAAAGAACTGTCTGACCCCCAGGCCTGAGTAATATCCGAGTGGGTCTGCATGACTTTCATGCTTTAATTTAATCTGTTATTTGCCCTCATATAATCATTCAATTTTCATGGGAGATATGGGTCTTGTTCTGCCTCATTTCTGGGGAATGATCCAATCTGAATTTTTGAGGAAAAGTAAAATGAACATATGTAGTTCCACTGTAAATTTATATAATTGGATCAAATTCCAAAGACTTGTTTATCTAAATTCTAATTAACAACAGGAGACTGCTGTATAAAGCTGACAATAAAATCCTCAAATGTCCTTTCACCCCAATGGACTGTCTTCTACGTTGTACTGCACATCACTGTCAATTTATCTTTCATGGTTTGTTGCTCCATTATAAAACCTGAGCTCATAGCTTTGCATGATTTATCTATATCCAGACCAACCACCACCAAATTTCTATTCAGCTGATACTATCTTTATAGTGTATGGTCACTACTGAGGTGAAGGTGTGTTGAAATGCTGTCCTCCAGGTTTGCACATCTACACATCACAAATGTACTTCTGAGCAAACAGTCATAATTCTTGATTTTCCTTCAAAGAGGATCACATTTGACTGCCTTGTGAACTCTTGAAGGCTTTTTTTAATATAGGTATTTTTTCCTGCATAATATTTATAAATTTGAAAAATAAT
This sequence comes from Pristis pectinata, assembly GCF_009764475.1. NCBI lineage: Eukaryota > Metazoa > Chordata > Chondrichthyes > Rhinopristiformes > Pristidae > Pristis > Pristis pectinata. Next base: position 76,039,432 of record NC_067414.1, on the reverse strand, counting down.
AGTCTGTTCTGTCTAGGTATGCTAAAGCGCCTTTGTTGGGCATGTAAGCAGTTGGCAATATGTCTTGGTCCAGCTAATAATTCAGAAAAACAGTTGCCTTTATTCTTTAATTGCATGCAGCAACTGCAAAGTGATAAAGAAGTTTCAATCACCTTAATTAAATGGGGTGTGGCAAAATGGCTGCCTAACCTGGTCCACTGTTCATGCCTGAATAACTCATTGCGCATAATAGTTGAGAGGTGTGGTGAACTACCCTATCACCGGTACACCTGGTATTGATGGTTGACTATTCCTGTAGGTTTAATAGGATCAGACAGTGCACTTCATTGTGGACCTGCTGCTGAGCTTTACTGTACCTCCATTATGAACAGATGGATGGCTCTTTTGCAGTGTACAAGAGTAACACGAATGGTATCCACTGTAAGTCTTTTGCCTGCTGGTCACCTCTATTACTGCTGCTGCAGTCCTTAAAATGCTCATATTTCTTAAATATGCTGATGACAGGTCTGACCTAGAGTAAATTATTTACTTTGCTGCAATGCTCCACCATTATATCATTCGAGAACAGCTTTTCATAGCTCACCGCCAATAAGACATAAATATGGCTTTTATTTTAAAATAAAGCTCTCCACTTTTTTTCAAGAAACCCATTTTTACTGGCATTCATTTTTCCACTATAAGTAACTAATATTGGTCCTGGATTCTCAACAGGTTTCTAAAAAGAAACTCAAAGGCTTAATTTTCCCAGTTTAACTAGTTTAAAATTCACTGATTTTTTAAATCAAAAACTTACAGTAACCAAACACGATTTTTTATTCGTCTAGCAATTACATAATTTACAATTCCATTGCACTTTTCTTGTCTATTTTTAATTCCTTGACTCAATTACTCAAACACAATACCCTCTCCATAAAAGACTAGGTTTGGAATTGATGGGTTTTCCCAGAACTGTGATATGTAGTTAGGACACCTGCAGTGCGCAATTTCACAGGATATATCCATACCAATCCATCTACTGTTCCCATACTTCCTCACTTTTTTCACTTACTGCTCAGAAGAAAAGCCAGGGGCTAAGTACTATTCAAAATAAGTAATATGCTTCTTTATAAAAACATTGTGGCTGCATGTGCTTTCTTCCAGATTAAATACAGTGTGTCTAACTATGGGATTGTATAAAAGACAATAACTAATTAGAAAGCATCTGTAACTTTTGGGCCATCTTTCACAAACTTCAGACATTTCTTTCATCTCAGCAACAGTGATTTAGATGTTCACACTTCCAGCACTGAATTAGGTAACTCTCTATTTGAATGGGTCAGATAACCAGTAGCTCTATTGACATTAACCACCACTGAATGCCTCTAAACGCAGAGGTATCTATCCGATGCTACTGCTAATTAAGGTGGATTTTTGCAATGCTCACTTATTACCAAGATATCCCGTTTTTGCAAAACTGAAATGCAGATCTTGGTGGAGCACGTGATGACACAAGGAACATTCAGAAAGGAGACTGAAAGCAAGATACACTAGCCAACAGGTTGAGAATGCATGAAGCATAACTTAAAGGAACTGGCTGCAGCACCAAATACCTTTCAATGATCTTATAACAAGATCTCAAGAGTGAGAAAGATATCTTCAACTTTCATGTCAAATTACATTACAATACTTTTGGCCTTCTGTCCCTTCCTGTCAATGATTCTTCCCCAACTACAACACTATACCTCTGACTTCCACTCACACACCCATTACTTGTGGCTGCCATCACAACTGGTAGTAACAGCATTCTGCTTTTACCAGTAAGCCAATAAAATGAACATCACTATTACACCAAATGATTTTAAACCACCCCTTGGATGAAATCATTTTATATCTAACCATATATTCCTGCACACTACTTGCTGTTTCTCCCCTCAGCATGCAAACAATCCAAAGCTGTGTTACAGATCTGCAAATCCTTTCAAAGTGCCACACAATAATAATTGCAGTCTTCATGTAAGAACTAGCATTCACTGATGCTGCCGGAACACCTTTAGCAACAGACAAAGGGGTATCCCTTGCCATCATATGGACAATATTGGAGGTAATGAGGAGGGTAAATTAGTTGGCTGCCAGGATAAAAGCTTGATATTAGCTGCTAGAAAGGCAATCACAAACCTGAATGAATTGTTGGCAGTGCTCATAGACTTGCACAAAACGAGGGAACAAAAACCCATATGGTACATTAAGGTTGCTGCTTCTTTGACAAGAAATCGTTTTCTGTACTTAGAGGAAGCTTGTTACCTTTTCCAAGCTCACAGTGTTTTCTTCTGTTGTCCATGGAAAATATGATCTACCAGTTGGTGCTTGTGAAGAAAGCATGAGTGACCTGGTTGAGGCAGACCAGAGGGAACAAATCTACTTGTGTCACCAGCTAAAGAAGTTGATCTGGTCTCCCACGTCTGAGAGTTTCAGCTTATGTTGTGCCAAGCTGCAGAGGTTGATAGCATCCTCCAGGAGAACCAGTCTTTCTATATTATAGCTTATTAGAGGCAAGCTGCTTTGGACATTTTGATGCTACAAACAGCAAATGGACACCATCCAAGTATCATCCTTCTTTAGATTCCCACTACAACCCCAAATACAATTACCAAAGGTTCCCCACCTTACTCTTCAATAAGAAATAACTATCCAAGCCAATTCTAATTTTTTGTTGTTACTTATACACACCTAAGCTTCCTAAGAATCCTGAAACAAATTAAAGCAAAAATTCAGTGACTTACAAGTCAAAACAATTCAGATGTCTTCCATCAGATTCTAACAATCTGAATACTTACGAGCGAGAGTCACTTTAAATTGACTCGATCCCGTCTATTTGTAAACTGTTACACTGAGGGCTATTGTGACGATGGGGCTTCAGTAGTAGTTGGGGGTTTCAACATTCAGAGCAAGTCTCGTTAATTCAGAAAATGTGGCATTATAACCCAACCAACATCACACAATCCTAATTTGTATGTGATAATAAGTCTCACAAGACCTCTGGCCAACAATCAATCCCCTCTAATTTGACAGCAAGCAGGAATAGGGTAGGAAGTTCTATTATTTCATGTTTTAAATTTTATATCATCTTCTTCTGTGGAAAAGTGGGCAGTAATGAGATGAAACTTGGAGCAACAGTCTTCTCTGTTCTAAATGGAGTTCAAACTTTTGAAAAATAGTTTAATTTTTAAACTGTATCAAATTATTTTACCTGGTTCTTGCCTGTTATGTTGAGAGATAGAAAAAGTAAACATTGCAATTGCTGACAGCTGCCAGGATGATAGATGGATGTTCACACACAAAGCTCTCAAAGGATTCTGGCAGAAACTTGCCATGACATGTGGTGGAGAATCCACCTGACAATGGTTGTGCTGTGTCTCTGTCAGATCCTTGGACTTACTACTTTCCTTATATGGGAATTGTCATCATGGGAGCCAGACATAGAGTTGGCACTCCATATTTAGGGAGTTCCTGTTAACTTAGCTTTGTCAGGGCCTGGTGCATTGAATGAGACATTCCTGGCTCCAGAAAAGCTGAAGACGAGCAGAGCCACTCAAGTTCAAACTCCTCATGACCCAGCCAAAGGTCATTTCCTTCACTGTGTTTCAACACATCCCTCTGTGTTTCTCACAAAGCTGCTTCCAGTTTCTTTCAGTGAATTTGTGGACCTTTCTCCATTCAGCATGAATGAAAGCAGAATTACAAAAGTACACAGTGAGAAAGCAGAACTAAATGTGAGGCAAGTGAGCAAGGCTTTTATCTAGAGGATTTCATTGGTTATGATATCATCTGATCATTGATTGGTAATGTTAAAAAGATACTATAAAGCAGCATGGGAAGGTAATTCAGTGTGCACTAGTTTAGTGTGCTATCCTTTCATCTCAATGGTTTTCATCTAAACTCACAAGATGAACACATACATTTTTAGCCTCTGCACAGGCCAGAAAGAAAATAAGTTTGTCTGACCAGTGTCAATGTGAATTTCCAATGAATGAAGTTACACAAAAGTACCCACAGATTTGTATTAAATTTACAATTTATGCCAGACATTCCTATGGGTAGTTGGTGTGGTTGGCTGAAACCTAAACACTTGTATTGTTGTAAAATTATTTTGTAATTGGGGTTTAGAAACTTTCACAGGTATGATTTTTGACCTGAGTATCTTTAATGCTGGCAAAAGTGGCAAGGAATTTTAGTCAAAGGCACTGACACCTTTCAGCTTAATTAGAAGTTTCACTATAGAAAATGTTTCACAACAACAACAATAAATACTCACCAACTTAAGTTTAAGTCAATGATGGTAGGTTCATTCTGTACTGCTATTTTGGCATCATCTGAAAAGTTAACATAATGGGAACTTAAATCTAATTAGAAACATACACAATGTAAAATGGCTGGTGCTCCAATAAGCTAATTTTTCTGAGTATGTTCTGTCACTTGATGACTTTCCCTGCTACCATATTATGCTCAAAAAGTTGTCATCAATGCATGCCACAATATTGCAAGTTGGAATGGTGGAACTAGGGTCCATACTCACAGAGCTGAGTTCACATATTAAGATCACAAACTGAGTCATGAGCTTTTGTGAGGCCCATCCACACTAAATGCAAGGAAGAGAAGTTTCCTTCACTAATTCTACTTTCTGGAAGTGCACCACCTTCAAATTGGAAACTGTAAGATTATAGGTCTTCAAACACTTAATTGAAAGAGGCAATAAGTTCCTGGAGAAAGCTTCTTGGGATCTCTAACACTTTAAATTACTGAAAACTTAATCCAGTTTTTCTCTAAAACAAAGCATTATGCACTCAGAATATGATCAATACCTCAATACAATACTGTGTTGTAGCTTTTTTATGGCAACATAACACCTGTTATACCAGAGAATTCATTTGAAATCAAAGGTCACTTTAAGTGCCAACAATCGTAATTAAACTATTGGATTGGAACCCACTGCCCCAGTAACCCCAATCCAAACATTCCTTCTGAACCACCCACACCCTGATCAAAATGTGAAGGATTCATCTTGTTGCCTCTTATTATCCCAGATTCCAGCAGTGTGCTCTCAGCAGTGACTGGCAGACCTTAATGCCCAGGTTTGCAGGCTGTAAGAGCTGCAAGAGGTTTCAATAGTTTTTAAATGTCTCTGATACTGAGAAATATATGAACCTGTTGAAATTGAAATAATTTTTTTAAAAAATACATTACATTTTAAAAATATAAACTTAAAAACACAAATAAATTAAAAACATTAAACTAAAAAGAAATATATTTTTTAAAGGTAATTTCCCCTCTCTCTTTGCTTCCATGTTGGACTTTAAGGGGCCAGTCATTCAAAACTGAGGTGCATAAGAATTTCCTCTCTTAGAAGGTAGTGAATTTCTGGAATTCTCTGCCCTGAAGCTGGTGGCCAGATCATTAAATACATTTATGATGGAGTTAGATAAATATTTGAAAGATAAAGGAATTCAGGTTGATGGGGAACTGGCACAGAAGAGGCCAGAATACATTAGCCAAAGTCCTACTGAAAGGTGGGACAATCTTGAGGGGCCGAGTGGCCTGCTCCTGCTCCTATTTTCTGGTGATCTTGTGTTCTTGCGATCTTGAACAAGGAACCATGTGGGATTCCCCACTGTTCTCCTGGGGTTCAGGCAGCAAGATTCTGTCTACTGCTGGAATCTACCGATGAACCAATCTGACAGATTTGCCATTCTGAATCTGTCAGTAAGTCCAGGATTTCCATATTTGACAGAACATGCACAGAGGTCTGGTGAGTCAACATTTGGAATATTGTGTTCAATTCTGGTCACCCTGCTATTGGAAAGATGTCATGAAGCTGGAAAGAGTTCAGGTGAAGTTTACAAAGATGTTGCTGGGACTCGAGGGACTGAGTTATGGAGAGAGGATGAGCAGGTTGGTAGCATTCTTCATTGGAGCATAGAAGAATCATGTATACAATTATGAGGGACATAGATAGGATCAATACACACAGTCTTTTTCCCAGGGTTGGTGAATCAAGAACTAGAAGGCTTAGGTTGAAGGTAAAGGGGGAAAATTTAATAGGATCCTTAGGGGCAACCTTTTCACCCAGAGGGTGGTCAGTATATGGAATGATCTGCGAGAGGAAGTGGTTGAGGCAGGTATATAAACAACATTTACAAGGTACTTGGACAGGTACATGGATAGGAAAGGTTTAGAGGGATATGGGCCAAATGCAGTCAAATGGGACTAGCTTAGATGGGAATTGGTTGTCATGGACCAATTGGGCCAAAGAGTCTATTTCTGGACTGTATGGCTCTATGACGCTGTCTGGACCTTAATGTCACTCAAATGGCTCAGTTTCTATGGGCTAATTGGCATTAACCAATGAGATTCAGCTCATTATCTACTGATGCTAGGCGCACATACAAATATATGCAACCAATGAAGTTCATCGACATAAAATCAGGAGAAAGAAGGGTAGGTGAACATCAAACAGCCCCATGACCCTGCTCCATCAATAGATAAAAACTGATCCTTGATTCCAGTTGGACCCTCATAACCCATAATTCCCTAAGGAAAAAAAACTATCAATATCACTGGTGAATATACTGAAAGACCGCATAAACACTGATCCCTGGGTGGAAATTTCCAAACTTTTATTGTCTGAGTAAAAAAAAATTCTCCACAACTCCATCCAAAATGAATGATCCCTTTTCCCCTTATTCTAGAGCATCTATCCAAGGGAAACACTCAACACCTCCCCAGAGAAGCTCTCTCAGAACATTAATGAAATCATCTCTGGTTCTCCCAAATTCCAGAAAATATAAGGCTATCCTATTCAGTCTGCCTTCTTAAGATGACTGCTTCATCTCAGGAATCTAGTGAACCTCAGCTGCACTTCCTTCAAGGCAAATACATCCTTCCTTATGTTCATAGACTAAAACTGCACACAGTACTCCAGCTGTCATTTCACCAAAGCCACATACAATTCCAGAAAGACTTCCTTACTCGTGTTTTCCAATACCCTTCCAAGTGAAGGCCAACATCCCATTTATCTTCCTAATTACTTGAGAGCATGTCTCCTTTGTGTTTCAAAACCAGCACACCAAGATCCTTCTGTATTCCAGCATTTACTAGTTTCTTACCATCTGAAAAATGTTCTGTTTTTCTATTCTTATTATCAGTGAATAGTCTCATACTTCACCACTTTATTCTGTCCACTAATTTTTTTCCATTTGCATATATATTTTACATCCTCCTTGCATCTTATTTTCTCAATTAGCATGGTAACTTTGGACATATCATACCCATTCCCTCTATCTCAGTCATTAAATGGCTGAAGTCCCTGCATTCACCCTTGTGATCTCCAGCTGGTGAAAGTCTGTCAACCTGAGAATGGCCCATTTATTTCTACTCTCTCTTTTTGAATCAAGGACAGCTTATATCTGCTGTTATAAGACTCTTGAATGTACCTCTTGTATGATAAAGATGAACTCTTGATCTCTCAATCTATCTCGTCATGGCCCTTGCACCTTATTTACCTACCTGCACTGCACTTTCTCTGTAACTGCAACACTATATCTTGCATTCTGTTATTGCTCTTCCCTTTGTACTACTTTGATGTATTGATGTTAGGAAAGACCTGTCTGGATGGCATGCAAAACAAAGCTTTTCACTGTATCTCGGTAAATGTGAAAACAATAAACCAATTACCAATTGTCCTTTCATCCATGTTAATATGTTATCCCCAACTACCTAAGCCCTTATTTTGTCTTTCAGCCTTCCATGTGGCACCTTATCAAAGCCTTTTGAAAATCTGGTTGTACTGCATCCACTGGCTTCCCTACAACCCTGCTAACTACATCATTAGAAAACCAGTAGATTCATCAAATGCAATTTCCCTTCCATAAAATCATCATAAAATCATGCTGACTTTAATAAAAAGGAGAAAAAAGCTAATATACTGTTATAGATTCAACAGAATGTTAAACAAGTTTGCTACTTTTAAAAATGATTATTGGATTAGTTTAACCTGCTTGCTGAAGGCAATGGTCAGTATTTTTCTTCTCCTGTGGCAGAATTTAATACCCATATTCCTAGTCAAGGGAGCAATCATATTATGAATCTGTAAATACAAAGGCATTGGTTGTGTGTCTATGCCTTTGTATCTGTGTCTGCGTGTACTGACCTTGACCCACAATATGGCAGGCACAGTAGTGTAGCGGTTAGCACAATGCTATTACAACGCCAGCGACCCGGGTTCAATTCCGACCGCTGTCTGTAAGGAGTTTGTACATTCTCCCCGTGTCTGCATGGGTTTCCTCCGGGTGCTCCGGTTTCTTCCCACATTCCAAAGACATACAGGTTAGGAGTTGTGGGCATGCTATGTTGGCACTGGAAGCATGGAGACACTTGCGGGCTGCCCCCAGAACACTCTACACAAAAGGTGCATTTCATTGTGTGTTTCAATGTACATGTGACTAATAAAGATGTCCTATCTTATCTATATTATCTTAATTGTAAATCACTCCAGAGTACAACTCATGATGTTACTTTGTAAGAGCTGCTGAGTAACAAATGTATGCCTATGATGGAACTGTTTTTTTTTGCTGGAAAAGTATTAGGGACGGGAAGTCAATGAATTAAGAGTGCATCTGGAGGTGAAGAGACTCTGCAATTAGAATTACAAGGCAATAGCATAAATGGTAGGTTAAGCACATACAGGATGAGAGGGAGAAGAGTAAGACCCTTGATTCCTTACGAGGAAAATATCATCAAGAGTATGGTCACAGAGACAATTGAGGAAGTGAGAGATGGTGAAACCGGAGCTCTCCCACCACTTAATAGAGGGACAGGGTTCAGCCTCTCTTTTATTTTATTAATTGTTTATTTTGTCAATTGACTTATAATACAGCATTTCAGTATAAGGCACAATTCAGTCTTTCACTATATTTCAGCAGAATGGGGGTGGGAATTGGTGAGGATATTGAAGTGGTGGGAGAGTCCTGATTTCATCATCCCTCATCTCCTTGATCACCTCTGTAATCTTAATGTTATTTTCCTCATTAGGGATCAAGGGTCATGGTCTTCTCCATCTCCTCCTGTCTGTGCTTCAGCTCCCATTTATGTTCTAATCCAGTAATTTGAATTCTAGTCATACAGTAAAAATTATAAGGATGTTTTATTGGTTCCTCCAGGTAAGGAATGAAATATATGAGGTCTGTCCTATAAGTGAGTTCAGACAGCATCATTGGAAAGAGAAACAGAGTCAGCATTTCAGATCCAAAAAATTTCAAAGGAAAAAGATAACAAAGTCTGCAACTTCAAAGAAGCACCAGTTTTCCTTTACAGAGCTGTAGGAGGAAGGACTTGGTAAGATATTTTGGGAGAAAAACAGAACTGCAAGAAAGACCCAGCTCAAATGCTGAGCTCATAAATCCGACTTCATTGACCTTGCCTATCAGTGCTAGAGCTTCAAGGAGACATCAGAGCGTTATCAGATTAGAGTGTGTGGAGATATCACTGGATGTGCTCACAATCTACATCTGTGCAGTGTCATATGGGAAATGGGCAACATCTGGGTGTTACCTTTCTCCTAATGAAACCTACTTTGCTAACCTTCACACATGGAACCCCAAGCCCAGGCTTTGCACCCCTCAAGAACACAATGATACAATGGTGACCATTAGCTCCAATCTACATCTTTATGTCTCTCCCAGCTTCACAGTTTTGAAGAATCACAGACACTTCCACATCTTCAACTGCCTCACAGATGTCCCAAATTTTTCTTCCACAGACCACTAAGGCTATATCCAATGGCAGCAAAATTGCAAAAGTTTGTCAGATGAATCCTCTTTCACAGATTCATGCTGTCTCATTCAAATGAGTAGAGTCATTGACAGTTCTTTGGTAACCACAGAACACTTTCATGCCAAGCATATGATCAATAAACAGAAAGGTATGGAGTCATGCTGGTTATTGTGACAGAAACTGTCACAATTTGACAGAAACATTATAACTCTGTAGCCAAAATCTACTCGGGGAGCGGCCTTAGTGGTGTGCAAGATGTAAAGTAAAAGATGCACCTCACACAATTTGACTGATGGAAATCATTGGACAAATCAGATGAGAAAATACCTGTACCATCGAGCAACAAGCAGGATGCTGGAGGAACTCAATGTGTCAGGCAGCATCTGTGGAGGAAAATGGAGAAATGACATTTCGGGTCAAAACCTTCCACAGATATTGCCTGACCCTCTAAGTTCCTCCAGCACCTTGTTTTTTGCTCCCGATTCCAGCATCTGCAGTCTCTTGAGTCTTCCCCCTGTGCTAAAGAGTTTGTATATTAACAAATATTGCATTGGTTGAAATTTGTTATAATCAATCTTGATTCTATCGTGGAAATTCATTGGTGCTGACAATGCCCAATCCCTATTAATATAAGAGGCTTGGGCCATTATTTACTTTGATTCAATGAATCTTGTTTTGCCACAGAAAAGGACCTAACAGGGGGAAGTGCAAGAATAACCAGCAAAATTTGCCATGCACAAATCAAGGGGGTTGTTGAATCAATTTCTGTATCTCAGTGTAGCTCCCACCAACTTAATGGGCATGATTAGGATTGTCAATAAAGAAAGGAAACAGAGCTGGTGTTGAAGGTGATGTTCAGATGAATAGATTCTGTGCTTAGCGTAAGATAAAAGAAGAAGTGTCACAAGAAAGCATGAATAATTAAGCTATCGTAGAAAAAATGGCACTGAAGAGGATCTCAATGGCTCAGGGAAGAGGGTATTTCCAATCATAGTCATTATCTAGTGATCCCTGTAAGCAAGTGCCTAGAGTGAGAAAAGAACAACTCAACATTTTACCCACCATGACCATCTCCGTCTGGTCTCACTAAAAGATCACCAGCTTAAAGACACTCAGTGATGATGTTATGTCAGTGAATTCAAAGGCAGAGTGGAGACGGGGAAAAGAGTAAGAAGGAAGAGATTGATTTAGGGAGAAAAGCAAGAAAAATGGATTGTGTGTTTTCAATTGCCATGTTCTCATGTCAAAGTATCATGCTGCCTTTTCATCATTAACTTTGAAATAAGGAGGCACTCCAGGATAAGAGGAAAAACAGGCTTCAATTAGATAATGATGTGGTCAAGGTAAGATACCATGATTTGTTGGGGGTGGGATCAGTTCCCTTGTGTAGTTTCCTTCTACCACCATCTATCTCCTCTGCCATACTCTTTATCATGAATGGTAAGCAAGGTATAGCTGAAAGAATTACGGTACTTAGCAAGTGTATGATTTTTAAGAGAGCAACTGTTATGCTGTGAATAATTATTCTTATTTGGGGCTCTTAGGATCAGTTTTGATATTCTCAACACTGCAGCAATAGACCCCAAAGGCCACCCCACATATGCACCACCACACCTCTTAACATACTCATCAACTCAGTCAGAAACAGAATAGAAGCTCTAGGTTTCATTTCCCTAACTCAAATATAGTTAATAGCATTAGAGAAAATACTAGCTGCTGATAAGGGAACAAAAGATTCAGTCTCAGGATCCTACTGACATTCATAAATTGCTGAAGATGAATAAACGCTTGCTCAAAAACATACATTTGAAACACCACAATAAAGGAGGAGAGTGAGGTAAAATGCTTCTAAAGTGTGCAGATGCCCCAGCGAACATTACCCTTGTTACACCGATAGAGGCATTGCATAAAAATACGAAATAACGTTGATCTCTGACTCTGCTTGTATACATTTGACAGGACTCTCATTTCTTTAACTCGAAACTATGTTTTCTAACAGTTAACAATCAGCATTAACAAAGAAATATACAAGTACAATTATACATTGGCTTTGGTGAGAAGTGATGACACAAGTATTTGTTACTGTAAGAGTGGATTTTCAGGAATCACTGGTTCAGCCCTTCACTGGTGATTTATGGTTTTACTAGAATCCCTCACTGAGTTCCAACCTCCCTCCCCAAAATGTCCTTTGCCAGGAATTGATATCTAAGAATAACACATCTAAAATGTGACAGTTGAAAATCTGGTTTGAGACGAGATTGGCAGATACCAATGACTAAAGGATGTGTGGACCATGATTGTTACTGAGCACCTGAAACAATAAAAAATTGTTCAATAAATGTACCTGGTTGAAAATTAACAATATATTTCTTTTAATTCTTAAGCCTGAGATTGAGGATGACTCCAGTTTTGTGAGGTGGCTGATGAGAATAATGTGGGAACTACAGACTCTTCTACAGATGGGACAGGTAACTGATGGATGATTGGGTGGTTAGCTTGTAGGCTGGTGCACTGGTTATTCAGGGTTTCAGTGTGCCCCACTGCTTGAACTCAATGCTCTCTGAATGCTCCTTCTCCACTTTGAGCTGTCATGGACCAGAGACACCCAGAAGTCAGTAGGGATATTGTATTTCTTCAAGGTGGCTTTGATCAGATCCTTGGCAATCTCTATTCACTTGGCAATCTCTTCCTATGATAGAGCTTGGAATGGTGTGCCCATTTTGTGAGTCTAGTGCATTGGGCATGCAAACAACAGGTCTGCCCAATGCAGCTGACTGAATGTAACTTGGGCCTCAATACTCTGGATGTTGGCCTGCGAGAGGACATGAACATTGCCTCTGTGAAATCCTCCATATTTACTGGAAGAATGAGCAAACCAAAGTTGGTTTTATTTTTCCATTTCCATGAAGTGCCTGATGTAGGTAGTCCACTCTCAGAAGCACAGGAGGGCAGGAATCGCTGCTGCCTGGCAGACCCAGGGTTTTGTGGCAGGGCTGAGTTCTTGACCTTCAAATATTCTTTTCCTCAATCCACAAAGTAAAGCCTGCTACACATTCTGGAGTTTGCTTGATTTACATTTGAAGGCAGGAGGAAGCCCTTGAAGAGCTATCCCTCAGGAAATTAAATAGCTTGGAAAGAATTCATGACAGGACAAATTGCACATGGCTGCCAAAAGAAATAGGCTTGATCATCCAAGTGCTTTATTTTCATTTCAGGTTTTGTAGTATTTGTACATTCATAAAAATATTCCAAATATATAAAACCGTCACTGCAGGGTGAACAGATAAATGCATTTTGACCAATCTAAATCACTTTTTACAAAATTGCTTCCAGCTTTAATGGTTGCATGTCCTGTGATGCACCATGCAATCAGGTATCATTCTGACTCTATCACCTTCCATGAAATTTAAGAACTACTTTTTAAAGGATAGAAGAATGATCAACTTAACTACAAGACATGACCATTCCAACAACAGCACACTTTGATCACATTAAACATGTAGAAAGTTTATGTAAAAATGCAAATTAAAACAAATCATATCTATACAATAATGCATTTAACTTGGTAAAACTTCTCACCCTGATTCACAAGGGTATCATCAAACAAAATTTGACACAGAGTTAGATAAAGATTTACTAGGGAAGCTGATCAAAAGCTTGTTCAATGGGTACATTCTAAGCGCTTCTAGAATGTGCACATAGTGCAGCAAACCAAACCACAATTTTGTTGACTGAGGCACATGCAAATACAATGCAGCTTTCTTCTCTGTCATGGCATGTAAATATTTGACAGGACTCTCATTTGGTCAATTTATAACAATGTTCTCTGACTGTTAACTGAACAATATATAATGCAACTACACATGGTCTCTGGTGACAAGTAATAACACAAGCACTTGTACTTGTTAAAATGGATTCCCAGGAATCACTGGTTCAGCCCCTCAATGGGAGAACTGTTCATCCAACATGCACATTATGACAGAATGAGGTTGGCAAAAGGAACTGAAACCACCTTATGATCATCACACCTCATGGTAATTATCTGGGAATTGTCCTTTTGATCACATTATCACATAATTTCTTAGAAATTGGTGTTAAGGTATTTTAGGTGCACTAAATGGGTTTTCCATCTGGTACTAATGTTAAATCAGAAATCACAAAAAATTGTGAAATTGGGATAGACCTGCTTTAAGAAACCATTGTCATTGTTTATTCCCCTTTAAGAACATCAAAAGTTGGCCTGCACGTTTCACAGGTACTGCTACTTCTTGGATGGTATCTTCCACAATATGGGAAATGGGCCAGCACTTCTAAGGATACCTCCCCACAGCAGCTTGCTGGGAGAAGAAGGACCATGGAAAAATAGAGGTAAAAGGAAAATAGGGATGGGTGAGAATAATGATGTATGGGTTTCCCAGGGGAAAGCTCCATCTGACTATTGAGTGAGCCAGCCCTTGCGATGAGCAGCACCCAGCAAGTCCACAGATCACAGAAGGATCAATCTTTTCAGAAGTCAACCAGGGCCAATTTTTAAAAAAAATTAAAAATACAGGAGATGCTTTTATACATATCAAATGATGTATTGGGAGTCTCTTAGATTCCTGTAGAGTTTATTGCTTTTAGCATAATGTGCCCATAGTTTATAGTGAGCTATTTACAAAGATCATAAATTACAACCTCAATCTAATTTTTGTTGTTAAGTAAGTAAAATGAATCGCTTGTGCTGATAGCATTATCATATGCCCAGACTTCTCTAGGGAAATGAAACATTTATTAGAGTGAATCGTGACAGGAAATGCCTGGTCCAACTTCCTGATGAAGTCCTGCCCATGCATTTGCTTAGGGACTTAATCAGGAAACATGGGTGCACATAGTAAAGCAGTAGTAAAATGGTTTCTAAGCAGGATTTACACACAAAAATAAGCACAAATGAGTCCAATTTCCTGGCAAATTTGTCTGATAGTCTGGGTATGTCATTCAGAAACTTTTAAAATATAATACGAAAACATAAAAAGTGTACTGTATCAAAGTATCGTCATCAGAAAGTTATGGGCAGTACACTATCCCAATCCACCCAGTACCAGCATTCCTGACAGATGGTAACAAACTGGGTACTATAATCTCTGGATAAAGCCTGAGAAATGAGGAACCAATTCCATAACCTGAATCAAGATCTTCAAAGAAATTGACACACCCAGACAATGCAACAAACATCACAAGGGAGCTAAAGGAATATAGAGCCTGAACAAACCACAGAAAACTAGAGCAATAAAACAAGTCACTGGAGAAAGTCAGTGGATTGAACAGCATCTGTGGAGGCAAAGGGATGGTCCATGTTTCCAGTGAAGACCCTGCAGCTATGACACCCCGCATGCCCTCCACCATTTTGACAGCTTCTAATTCCTTGAGCCCCACTGCCTCATCTTAGAGGCAACGCCTCTATTTTTTGAGGAAATTGAGGAGAGCCAGACTGTCTCAGAACATTCTGGTGAACTTCTACCAGTTTGCGGTGGAGAGCATCCTGACATACAGCATTACTGCTTGGTATGCCAGCTGCACTAGGAAGGAGCAGAAGGCTCTGCAGAGGGTCATCAAGACGGCCCAAAACATCATTGGGGCTCAGTTACCAGCGATGGATGACATCTATCAGGCTCGATGTCGGAGCAGGGTTTTAAACATCATTCGAGAACCAGCTCACCCTGCTCACTACCTTTTTAAACTATTCCCCTCTAGTAGGCGATACAGGACAATACATGCACACACTACAAGACTGAAACACAGCTTTTTTTTCCCAAAGCTGTTAAATTGTTGAACATGGACTGACACCTCCTATACATACATACATACACGTACTATGTCTTCCCCCCTTTACCAGCTGGACTTATCATGGTGTTATTTAATATATTGATATTGATATGCTGCTGATTATCATTATTATTATTATCATGGTTCATTTGCACACTGCCTTTTTATTTTTTTTATATTTTATATTTGTGTAAATATGTTTGTTTTATTTTATAGTTATAATTGTTCTTATCAATTTACTGTTTTGGTTTTTATTAGGCAAGAGAGTGCCATCGTAATCTCGTTGTGTTGTTGTTGCAACAGTACAATGACAAATAAAGAAATAATCAATAATCAATAATCATCTTCACCAAAAGAAAATGTCCTGATGTAAGCTCTTGACCCAAAATATCAACCATGCCTTTTCCTCCATAGATGCTGCCTGACCCATTGAACTCCTTCAGTTGTTTTTCGCTCCGTGTTCCAGCATCTGCAGTTTCTCTGTGTCTCCAGTGAAAACTCTGGTGGTTTTGAAATAAAAAGAAATAGGTGGAAATAGACAGCCACTTAGATAGCATTCTGTGGAAAGTGAAGCAGAATTAACATTTCAAGTCAATGACCTTTAATCACTATGGTAGTTTTCACCTTAAGGGTCATAAAATGTGACCTAATGAGCTTAATTGTAGGGAATCTATGCCATGCATTTAAGGACTGCACTAAAATTGATCAGAAATTTGGATAAAAATAATGGTTGAAAAACTTGCTATGAATTTCTAGTGAGAGCTTAAAATACCAAAGTGTTCCAGTATGCATGCGGTTATTGTATTTCTGAATGTCATATAAATTCTGAAGCCTCCTTATAATATCTAACTTTTCTCTCTCCCAAAGGATCCTGAAGATCCAGACGACAAACACTTATTGGATTACACAACTCATCAGAGGCCACCTTCACTGATCGGGAACGAACTGGAAAAACCAAAGAGAAGTCTCAGCCTCCCGAGAGCTGAGACTAAAGTAGAAGCACAGACGGATGTAGAAGTAAGTGGAGCTCCCTTGTAGATAAAAGCCCCCTGTATATTCTGGACACCAAGCACATTGCAATGGCATGAGGCTGGGATGGATAGAATGACCTATGTTAGTAGTGAATACCTCAATCTCTGGCATGTTTGCTGTGCTATAACAATGATTAGATCAGGTAGGAATGCCATATAAAAATGTCAATCAGCACAAATTTACACTGAGAAACTTTTCAACCACTTAGTAAGCAATTTCAAAATGCATAGATTCAAACAAGAAACTCCATCCAGTGAGAATGCATATTGTGCTTTGCAGCATATTTTGTGTGGGTATTTTTTCCTAGGTACTAGTAAGCCATCAGCAGAATTGACAATATCTACAAATACACCTGTTAAATGATGTGCATCTATTTGGGTTGAGGCAAGACAACATCAGATGGCCTTCCTGGGTTTAACTTGGACAGTGTCAAGTAGTTTTGCATCAGTACAAACCATATATGTACACATCTGTGTATTGAAAGTGGAAGATTCAAAATTCTGTGCACAATTTACTGGCAAATAAATAACAGATATTGCAGTCAAAGGTTGGCATTATGCTAGCTCAGGCACTAATTGTGCCCACTGAATTTAAATGCTGATCATTGCTTTTGGCTGTAATAACATCAGATACTTCTGCAGGTTATGTAACAGCAGTCTTGACCAGAAATCCAATAGTATAAATACTACCGGCTTGTAATTATTTAATTCCTTCTGCAGTTGTGAGAAATTCTCCTGAGTTAGGATTACATAAAGGCCTGTTTACTTAAAATGATGGGATGAGCCTAGAAAATAGACTGTGTCTGAGTTGGTGTAAGGTCCTTCTATGGCATGCACCACACAAGTTGAATGAGATTGGTAATGGTGAATTAGAATGATAGCTTCATTCACGGAGCGCAGGGGAATTTTGAGTACCAGAGTATTGTCCAGAGACAACTAGATGGCTGCAGGGTTGGACTGTGGTAGCTGGGTGGAGATTGGTGAAGTAAGATCTGGATCAGAAACTAGCTGGGGCATCATGAGGGAGCAAGAAATGGATTGTGCATTTAAGGTGGAGCAGCAGTGATGTGCTTGACACTTGGTTTTTAGGAGGCAGCATCCGGAAATTCCTTTAATCAACCCTGATATGGCAGTTGTGCGTCTGAAGGAATTTACTACAGCAGGCAGTGAGCAAAAACTAAACACTTGAAGGGATGTGGGGGGTGGGGGAGACATTGAAGCAGATGTTAGGCCCGTTATCTGCACATGCAATGAGCCTAATGGCAGTTTCAGGCATGTGTCCTGGATGCATATTGAACAGTTCAGCTAATAAGGCAGATACAGGATTTCCTGTGCAGAAGCCACACTTACTACCTCCCATTCTGGACCCTCAGGCACAGTTTTATTTGAGGTTATGGACACTTATTGCAAAATTATTCTAAATTTCATTGCAAGTGGCTATCAGGATTGAAGGTGAATGAGCTTTATTACAAATCCACGAGTTTTATAGTCTGAAAAGCCTTTAGATGCAGTATCACGCCAGGATCCATGTGGTAACAATAAATTTACATAAGTTACATATATAAGTTATGTTCACTAGAAATGCATCATGGAAATTCTCTCACCCATGAATGACCTGTAAATCATGAGTACTGCAAGAGTGAGTTATGATGGGTTTACACGCATGACAGAATGTCCATAACGTGCTGCCAGTAGTGTGATGTTTTATTTATCGCACAAATTTGCTTTTAAATATCTCTTAGAATGTGTTTTACAGGGAGAAGCACAAAGTGATAATTAACTCCAATAACTTTGAGTTTTTATTTTCACTGCAGTTAATTATCACATTCGTGAATTATGGTATTGTCATTAATACCATAGCTTTATGGTATCAATTTTTTTTTCAAAAAATCGTAAGCTTCTTTTCACATATTCCACTAATCACCAACCCACAAATTCAAAAGGAAAATTCCATCCAGATTTTATTTATCTCTCTACAAAATCAGGATCTAAAATAAGATGTTAGTCTTGAAATACTTGATTAGATCACAGCTGATCTGTTCTTTACAATTCCATTTCCCACCCTTTGATGCTCTTAATTAACAGGAATCTATTGACCTCAGTTTTAAATATTTCAGGTTGAGCATGCCTGGTGGTAAAGGGTGCTTCAGATTTCTACTCCCCTCTGTGTGAAAATGCTTTATGATTTCATTCCAAATGACTCTTTTGAGATTTTATCTTGTTTTAGAGTCATACAGCAATAGACTACAGAAACAGGCCTTTTGGCCCATTGAGTACATGCACTCACATAATTTTATTCTCCTCACATTTCCATCAACTTTCCCAAGATTCTACCACTCACCTTCAACACCAGGGGCAATTTACAGTGGCCAACTGACCTACCAACCTGAGTATATTTGGGATGTGGATGGAAGCAGGAGCAACCAGAGGAATCCAACATGGTTACAAGGAGAAAAAGCAAATTCCACACAGCACCAAAGATCAGGATTGAACCTAGATCACTGAAGGTGCGAGGCAGCGGCTCTACTGGCTACGCCACAGTGCTGCCCACTTGGATTCCCCTAGCAAAAGGAATGGTCTTGGGCATCAACCTTATAACATCTCCATACTGTTTCAAATACCTCTATTAGATTACCAAAAAAAATTCTAAGCATAATAAAATTCAAACCGCTTGTCGGATTTAAAACTCCAGTTCCTTCAAACTCCAGTTCTCATTTTGCTAAATCTACACTGAATCACCAACTCTAAAGTATCTGTCCTAGGTTTGGTGCTGGAAACTGAACACAGTGTTCTAGATGTGGTTTGTTCAAGGCTGTTTGTAACTGCATCATCCTTTCTTCACTTTAGCTTTCTAACCCCATTGAGATAAAGACCAACATTCCATTAATCCTTTTGATTCCTTTTTGTACTGGTGAGCTGAATTTTAGTGACTGGTAAATGCACATATAAGATATCCTCTGATAATAGAAGAAATAGGAGCAGGAATGGACTATTTTGCCCCTCATCCCTATTTGTGGCCCCACATACTTATAAGATCACAGCTGACCTTTTACCTCAGTGCCATGACATGAAACAACTGTATAATCCCCTAATAATCAAACACCCTGCAACTACCATTTTGAACACACACAAAGGCTGAGCCTCCAACACAGATGTCATGTCCCCCACCGTTAAACATGGATAATATCTTAATGGTAACTTTTTAATTTGTGCAGACCAGGCAGAACTACCTTGCTTTGTCAAGAAAATAGAAAGACTTTTTTTAAAGAAAAAATCCATAAAGATGCAGAAGTTTATTAAGCTTTCTAATTGATAATTAATCAGAAGAGGATAGCCTCTTATATGCTTATACTGTGGCCTGAAACCTGAGAGAGCAGTGCAGGCACAAATGGATGTAGCAAAACCAACAACACAAGCATTTATAAAAAATGTTTAATAGCAGTGAACATCCAAGGGTACTTCACAGCAGCATTTGGCATCGATTCACATAAGAAAGATATTAGGACAGATGACAAAGCGAAGCCAAGCAGGTAGATTTTGGGGGCAAAATAAAATGCAGAGATGGAAATCTAAAACAAAAATAGAAAATGCCAGTATACAGGTCAGGCAGAAGCTGTGAAAAGAGAAACAGAGTCAACGTTTCAGGTCAATGATCTTTCAGTAGAAATTAAAGGAAGAGGGCCTGAAGGAAGAGGGAGAGTTAAAAAGCGAGGTGGGTTTAGGAATGACATTCCAGAGCTTAGACACTAGGATTGGCTAACGCCAGTTGAGGAAACTGTATTTGGAGTAGATAAGAGGTGGGAATTAGAGGGGCACAGAGGGTTTAGAGTAGGTTACAGAGGTAAAAAGGAGCGAGTCAGTGGAGGGATATGAAAACATGACAATTTCTGCCAGAGTGACAGCCAAGGCATAAAAACAGAAAATACTGGTAACACTCAGCAGGTCAGGCAGCATCTGTAGAAAGAGAAACAGAGTCAAGGTTTCAAGTCTCAGAACCTCTTTGTCTATGTGAACCAAGGTCAGTTGGTAGGAAGACCAGAGTTTTGGAAGAGTTCAAGTTTGCAGAGAGTGGCTATGTGGGAAACTGTCAATGCAGAATGATATTGGTGCTGAATCCATCTCTTATTCTTAACTTGAAAAGGATGACATGAAAAGCATGGCAGCAGTTCTTAAGGAAATATCATCCATCTTTGAAGGGCAATTTATGATAAAGACAATGAGTGACTCATTGTTCAACGTTTCTCCTTTCTGTTCCTGTATATAAGGCTGCTTGACTATTTACAACTGATGGACACCCTCCAATAAAATCACAAGTGTCAGACAGAGATTCATACTGAATCAGTGCAGTCATCTGGCTTCCTCTCGTCAAGCTGCAAATGTGGAAAACTTTGCTGGTATCCATAGCAAGGTTGGTCATTTGATTCTTCTGCACACATTTAATTTAGTGTTTTGTCACCATTGTACAATCTTAAAGTGAAAACTGTTACAGCCTCTGGAAAATGACATTAAGCATACAATAATTTATTATGGCCAAGCTATATGATATTTTTCATAAGTGGCTGCTAAAGGAGAGAAAACTGTTGCCAAGACCATGGTGTTCCTCTGCTCATGAAATTATTCCTGTGGGCATATCCTACCTGAAACAAAGTTGAGTTCAAGTCCGACCTACTAAGGAAAGGCAAGGCTGTGTTATGAAGAGATGTGATTGTCACATGAATAATGTGTGTAATGCATTGCTTTCTGAAAGTGATGGTGATCCAGTGAAAGATGTTCACTCTGTCTAACCCAATATCACTTTTCCCTGGATAAGTGATGGAGCTTTTCCCTCTTGCAGATACAGCAAATGACATTTGCTGGATGCATGTACATAGCAGAATGACTAATGTGGCAGATGTCTCCTGGGGTGCCTTGGAAGGATCTCACCATCACCAAACCACAAGAATACAAAACTGAAGGACTATATAGCATAATATTTCAATGAAGGAAGCAAAATGCAGCAGAATCTGTTTAAAAACATATTTTGTGTTCACCTTTACCATAAACCAAAATCCCTCATTAAGTAACCTCTTTCATCAGGCCCTGTTCCACGCTTTCTGCATAGGTTATATTATATTCTTTTTATATTTATAAGAGGGCAGAATAGTGGGATCTTTTCATTTGACAAAATCACGTATCACAAATGCAGTATGCATTAAATCAGGATGCAGGATTAAGTGCCGTAGTTTCCACTTCCTCCTCACTGTCTATAAGACCTTGTGTCGCCAGCCTCTAAAACTGTGATATTAAGACCAAGACATTACTTGGTACCTGAAACAATGTGTTTATATGGTAGTGTGTGGAAGGCCAACAGATGTATTTTTCCAAGCCCTTGTACACAATAGGTTTTCCCTGACACATTTGGCATGCTCGAGAACCTTTCCTCCATGCCATCTGCCATTGAGTAAGTGGAAGAAGAGGTGTGTTGCAAGTCATGGAGGTTGAGGTCTGGGGGGAGCCAGTTTGCTGGTCAGGGTCAGAGACCAAAGCTTGCTTCAGGGCATCGCAATCATCAGCTGGGGTTGGTGTAAAAATCACGATCGGGTTGGATGATAATGCACCAGAGGGATAGAAAGCCCCTTAGATTATTTAGGTTAAACTGTGGGGGCTACTTGAAGCTGATTCCTAGCCAACAAATTCTAAAGTTCAGCATATCCTTGTTAATTTACAACAAAAGAAGCTTCATTCTGTGAAGGCCTATCTCTGTGCAGGACTCCCAAACCACCCAAGGCACACCCATCTATGACTGAAGATCATGGAGATGTCATTTAGACATTCTGTGTATGCCATTAGATGCCATTACACTTGTCTAGGCTCCTCTGTGCTTTGTGTACCAGATACATGGTGGACCTGGCACGAAAAATCCAGAATATGCAATGGAGATAACAAGTCCCCAATTTCTTTAGCAACTTTTTTTCATAGAAATTCAAATCTATAAGTACACATAAACATTAGACTACATATTAGTACTTTTTGGTCTAAGTTTCCAGGAAGCAAAATGTCTATCTAATGCCTTCTTTTAATAGCAAAATACTACAGATGCTGGAAATCGGAAATAAGACAGAAAATGTGGGACTTACTCAGACATCAGACAGTGAGAGAGAAACAGAGTCATGTCAGCAACCTTTGAACAGAGCTAATGTTGCTGCTTTCTCTGTTTTCTTTCTGATGCTTTATTTCTAATATTTGTTTTAAATAAACCGTGAATATTTTGCAAAAATAAAAACCATACTTTCAGATTTGTTGAACAAATTTCATTGGACACCAACATCGAATGTGAAACACTATAGTCACTGTATATTGTACTTCACTTCCAAAATGCATTTCCTTTCAGTGTTTACTGCCAGCAAATCAAGGACAAATTTCACTCCCATTAACAATTAGCTACAGAAAACAAACATAAGGAAATTATGCTCAAAGCATTTGTTAAGACAGAGTTGAATTATCACGTCCAACAGGACACTTGAAAAGATGTCAATGCATTTGAGATCCAGTGCAGATTTCCTGGAATTGGTCTAGAGGGGAAGGATTTCAGTTATGTAACTAATCTGTTAAATATGAGCTGTTCTCCTTACAGCAGAAAAGGTAAAAGATTATGTTCAATATTCAAGATTATGAAGAATTTCAGTGGAGTAAATAATGATGAATTGTTTCCAGTGGCAGAAGATTTGATAACCAGGGGATGTTTAGGTTCATTAACTGTCAAAGCCACGCTGGGCAACACCCTAGAAACTGGATCACGTGTCTCCATTTCTTTCACCACTATACATTTGAAAATCAATTTAACCCACCAATCGGGAAGTTTCACAGATAATTCCTGCTGAGAATCACTGTTGTGCCCATGACATCGTTCCCATGTTAGGTATAGTTATTCTATACATGATGCTCCTTTAAGAACACTGCAGGGGAACTTGGACCAGGTTACCTTGTGGAAGCCCATCACTGGTCTTAAATCTACAGTGTTGAACTGGGAGGCCTGCAATGTAAGTAAATATTCACTCACACCCTTAGGCCCCCATACCCCAGCACTGTACTGAGCCTCCACCGATCTTTACCCAAATCCCAGAGTCTAGATCCAAATCCCACACTTCCTCCCCGATTCCTTAAGTAGAATACTGGCTTCTTCCTTTCCGATCCTGCAGTATGAGTTCCATTCCTTCACCCATCCACCATTCTCCCCCCTCCTCCCTCCCCAAAACAAAGTGCCAGTTCCCAATCCCTCCTCCACAAACCCCACCTTTGCTGCAGGTTCAATGGTGCCTGAGGACCAGACAGCACATTTTCACCTGAAAATGTACAATGCCCAATCTTTGGCATCTGAGGTTTTTGGCCTCTGTCACTAATGCAGTGGGACAGTAACCATAACAGCTGAAGTTCCAATTCATCTGCACCATGGCAGGGTGAGGGAGTACAGGACTTTCATCCTAAGATATGCAGGAATTTCTGGGCAACATGAATTTAAAGAAAAAAAATGATGCAGTGAGCTATTATTTGACGGTGCTGCCCAAAATGGAGATGGCAGCAGCAGATTCAATCACAAGTTTCAAAGGGAGGATCTTAAATATTTCAAGGGGAGTATTCACAATGACGTAGGGAAAGAACTATATGAGATCAATTGGAAGCACACTCTTACAGTCAGCACAGGCAAAATCTGCTAATGGCCTCCTTCTGCAGTGGGACTGTCAACAATTCAAGTCACATTTACGTGGAGCAGAAATGTATAAGTCAAATATAAATTCCAAAGCTATCCTGAATTGAACTCCATATTAAACCATTGTAATTAACTGGATTGTATTGTAAAATAATTCCTCACAAATGACTTTACAAGCCATATAGAAAACAATTTTTTTTACAATCCATTCTCACCATATATCTTGCATTGTTACAGAGCAATTTAGCATCACCACAAACCATACAGCATAAATGAGGTGTGAAGGCACCTGAATTGAATGCAGGTATTGGATGTGTTCTCATACCACTTCAACTTCACACCACTTTAACTGCAGCTGTTGTGAAATGAAGTTTTAAAGCCAACCATTCCAGTTATTCTCTGCTAACAGTAGCATTTAACAAACAGTTGAACGCTATTAATCAGGATTCAGGTCTGCCTATTTGAGCAGGTTTTTCCCTGGCTAGAGTATGATGTGGAGGTGGCATGTAACATAAGTCACAACATTGTTTCAAGTAGGCATTTCTAACAGTTGCCTGGAAGTGTGCTATATGGAGAAAACTGAGTGGGTGGCAAACGGATTACAAAGCAGTAATCCTGTTGCGTTATTCAGAATTTACCACAGAGGAAATGTGTTTGTCATTTGAACCCTGAGACTGAATTACTGCCTGTAATCTCCAGCCATCCATCAATATTTCTCATATCATGTGAATTTTTATTTTAACCTCTGTTAGCGTCATCACTTCTTAGTTGCAGCTGCCTCTAGGTGAAGCCCCAGACAGACACAACAAGCTGATGATGCAAAATGATGCAATATTTCACAGACCATCAGGCTGCTGACCCAAACTGGCATCGCATCTCACAGACAATCACCTTCCTCAAATGATAAATTGCTAAGGAATTCGCCACCTTTCATGTAATTTGAGGCCATAACATATGTGCAAGAGGGATCAAATGTTTTCATGAGCAGACTGAGTAATTTCTGAGAATCAGAAGAAAAGCTGGAAGTGCTGGGGGTACAAAGCAGGTTAGTCAGCTCCTGACACAAAATGAGAGGACGGTGTTTCCTGTTAGACCCTCTGTCAAAACTGCTGGTCATGCAGTAAACACCATGACGGCATTAGCCACAGCAAAGTGGAGTCAGAAGGCACAAACCAGAAACAGAGGTTGAAGTACAAATTATTAGCTACTTACACACGCAACAACTGTTAAGATTTCATAGCTGTTACATCCTTCACAAGACTGTCAAAGCTTATGGTTTCATTACTAATGTGGATATGTAGAATAAAGAACTGAGGGACACATCTATCTCAAATTTGGATCCATCTCAAGCTACTCCTACTAATTTATCCAGGTGTTCTAATTTAGGATTTATCCACCAATAAATGACTGCTCTGAAAACAGTTTCTTCCAACCCTCCTAGTCCACAAAACACAGACAGGATGAAGCAGAAAATGAAGAAAATGTGAAGAAACAGCCAGGAGTTGATCGAACTTTTGCAGGATTGCTACGCAATTGCTTGAGAAGTATAACAAACTCTGCTGACAAAGAATAAACTTTTCATATGCATGTATATTTCCTTAAGACTTCGACAGAGCCATTCGGCCCATTGAGTCTATGCCAGCTCTTAAAGCAGTTCCGTTCTCCCACTAATTTCCCTGTAACCTGTTCTCTCACACATGCCCATCAACACCCCCCACTTCTACATTTTCCTGAAATAAATATAAATTTCGTGAATCCTCACTAAATAATCTGGTCTTAAATTTATAGATCTCTGTTCTACAATATTACCCATCAAGGTTTTCTACTTGGTGCTGAACTTATCATATATTATAATACTAATTCCAGTGATGCTAACTTTCAAAGTACTCAAATCATATTTGAGCATTTAGCAAAGACTATTCAATTAAAAGCTAATTACTATGCAAAGGTTATTTATGTGTATTTTCTATAAATATTTTTTGTCACCATTATTTAACCTTTGCCAAGTTTTTCATCTTCTTTCCTCGTCAACCTCCAGACCACCTTAGAACCAGTAGAATGGGACTGTCTGGGTCACAGACTTATCAGTAAATGCTACTCCCAATGAGAGAGGCAAACGGTGAGATGATAAGAGTTATTGCCAATCTTTACCTGCCCTGAAAATACATGTTCTGTAACTTTGTCAAAACTGAGCTCATTCACTAAAAACAAAAGTCACTGCTGTGCTCAAAGAAATCAGAGGTTGGGATTTCAAACCTGGCTTTTTGAATGCCAGTTAATTAATCTATTGCTAAAGAAAGAAAGGTCCAGAAAACTCCAATGCTTAACATTGATCCCTATTGTTTGAATGGTTGTCTGCTTTACTTGGGTGTTCCACC
This sequence comes from Pristis pectinata, assembly GCF_009764475.1. Lineage (NCBI taxonomy): Eukaryota > Metazoa > Chordata > Chondrichthyes > Rhinopristiformes > Pristidae > Pristis > Pristis pectinata. The sequence goes on along the minus strand of NC_067414.1, from coordinate 76,012,727 downwards.
AAACCATTAGCAAACTTGGACATTCTGTACAAGAGTTCTCCAAACCACTGGTGGAGAATTGGAGAAACAGAGAGAGAAGCCACTTTTATTGTTCCTCCAGCACATCTGTAGTTCTAATACTGAAGCTGTGACAGTAGGGAATGCCTCAATAGAATAGCAACCTCTTGGAATTTTGCATAGAACCTCAGTCTGATATTGAATACACAAGACCCTATTCATGACTTTCCATGATTCTTATGCTCCACTGGTTTTCTGCATCTGAGCATAATGCTACTCTGATCAAGCTTAAACATAAACTGGAATTCTTTGTTACAATTCCTCTACAACCGTGGACCCATCAACTGCAAGTCCAAAGCAATACTACAGTATTGAGGAAAAGCAACAAGATTAAGCCATTCACCCCCTTAATCACACTCTGCCATTTAATTGGATTATGACTGATTTTCCCTGCAACTCAATTTTACTGTTCTTCCTCGATGTCTTTACTGAACCAAGATCTATCAATCTAGGTCTTGATTCAGCATCCATTTCAGGGGAAGATTTACAAATTTCTACTGTGCTCTCCCAGCATCCAGAGCTCTTTTAGGGAAAGGGTTACACATTTCTACTCTGCTTTATATGAAACATTGCATTCTGATTTTGCATTGCTTAGGCCAAGTTCCTAATAGGTGGTTGATATTACAATTTAATTTTGAGCTTGGTTAAAATTGTAATTTTTGGTTAAAATTACAATTATTCAGAATCTGTGGAAAACTGGAATTATGATTCCCTGTACAAACCTTCCTTCCAACCCCCTTATCACCACTTCTGCTGCATTCTATTTTCAGGGGCTTGGTTGTCTGCATATTGATATCCTTCCTGTACCCTGCTCAGAAAGCCTTCTTCAGTTTTGCTTATGGAGAGTAGGCTTACAGGGGCCTTTTGAACTAAGCTCATAATTGGACTTGATACTGCCTTTATCTTGTATACACACACACACACACACACACACACACACACACACACACACACACACACACACACACACACACATAACCACTGAGGAAATTGATGACAATTTGGCTACGTTTTCTTGATCCCTGCAGCTGGAATATTGCAGCCTGTTGTTGAAACCCACAACTACCTTTGTTCACTCTGTACAGAGCAGGGATCTAATCAGGGACCTCTCCCAGTCTGCATTGCCCAGAGCTACATCAAGTGATGTAATTTTGTAGTGTGGTATTGGTGGCAATACTGCACTTTTGGAAGTGCCATCTTGCTCATGGAGCATTAAACCAAAGGTCTGCCTACCTTCTCAGATACTGCTATGTTGAGAAAAAACAGAGTTGTTCTCCCAGTTGTCCTGACTAATATTTATCCCTTAATTAATTCCACTTCATCATAATCACATTGGAGTTTAGGCAAATTTGCTGTGCACAAATCAGCTTCAACTTTTCTTATCACTTTAAAGATTCTTCACAGAAATCTAGAAAATAGGTCATTCAGCCTATCAGGCCTGCTCTGCTTCAACATAATTATTTTCAGAACCCTGTTCCCACCTTCTCCTTACATCAGTGATCTTGGCAGCACTGAGAGGTTTATCTACCCCCTTTGTGAACATACTTAATGACTTGGTCACCACTGCCTTCCGTGATGGAGAATTCCATTGGCTCACTGCACTCTGGGTGAAGAGGTTTTTCTTCATCTCCCATATCCCATATCCCATATCCTGAGGCTGAAGCCCTTATTTACAGACTCTCCAGCCTTCAGAAACATCCCCTTAGTGTCTAGTCTGCTTGGTCTCATTAGAACTTCATAGATTTCTATGAGGTCCCGTTCATTCTTCTAAACACTCGTCAATGAAGGCCCAATTTCTCCTCACATCTCAGTTCTGCTATTCCAGGAATTAGTCTAGTAAACCTTTGTGGTACTACATAAACATCCTGCCTCAGATGAGACCAAAGCTAACCAAAATATTCCAGATGAGGTCTCACCAAGACCTTGTACAGTAGCAGCAAGACACCCTTGCTCCTGCACTCAAATCTCCTGCGATGAAGGCCAATATACCACTTGCCTTCCTAAATGCTTGCTTTCAGCTTTCAGCTTTCAGCTTTCAGCTCATCTTGCACCTTTCCTTCTCCCAATCTATCACTATTCAGATCATGACAAGCCTTTGTATGTTTAGAACCAAAGTGGATCACCTGACATTTATTCATGTTAAATCCATCTGCTATGCATTTCCCTAGTGACCCAAATTACCTAAACCGTTTTGGGGCCTCTTTGCATCCACATCACAGCTCACACCCTTGCCCTGCCAGCAATGCATCATCCGCAAACTTAAATTCATTGACAATAATGAACTTTGGTATATTGCTTGTGGCAAAAGATGACATAAAAATGCCATAAACAATTTGTTCTCTCTTTAGGAGGTCGTAGAGAAAGTGCAGGGCAGCAAGACTAATTTTGGATGCCTCTGTCAAAAAGTTGGATTAGATATGATCTGTGAAATAATGCTCTACAGTTTTATGGAGGATAATTCTAAAACTTACTGTGAACTCTGCTGTGTCAATTCTAAATTATGTAGAATATGGAGATATTTTTTATTTGCGGTGCTCATAAACATCACAGATGTCATGAGAAAGTGAGTCTGGTAGCTCATCTGTAAGTTAGTGTTGGACTCCAATTTGCTTAGAAAATATATTGCACAAATATATGGAGAAATAATTAAAGTACAAATAAATATATAAAATTATCTTCTGAGACAAAGGTATTCTCATTTACTCAGCTGGGACAGCTAAACAGTTGGGAATACGGTGGAGGATTGGTGGTAATGGTGGTGGCAAAACCTGTAACTCTGGGTTTCGCTCCATTCTACAGAGTTCCAGCTCAAGTTCTGGGAGATGGGTCTGGGCAGAGGGGGTGCGTCCAATCTCCAAGCCCATTTGGAGTGTCAGAGCAAAAGCAACCCTGTTCTTCCTGGCCCACAAACAGTGCAGTTATGAACGGTATGGGCACTTGCATCTCTTCAAAGCTGTTATCGCTTTGCTGCAGCTGTCAGGCTTCTGGCTTCATTAAAATATTAAATTGCAAACATTCAGGCTGAGAGTGGGTTGGCTGCTCATGCATTATTTCACCTCCAAAATAACCTGGAAGATGATAGTTTGGAGTTGACTTTCCCTAGTTCAAATTTTTTTCACAATTTAATTCTCAGCCCACACCCAGCAGCATACACTCAACTATATTAAAATTCCCCTCATTAGTCCTGAAGCTACAAATCTCCGATAATGCACAATAGATGCCAAATATATAGTCAATGTTTCAGACTTTCATACAGTTTAATGAAAGAATAGAAATAGGGATTCCATTACTGGTTTCTTTTTCCATAAATATAAATGAGGTAAATCTCAGTCCTCTAATTACTGACCTACCCTCATCCCTATTTGGCAGTTTGAAGAACTCTTTCATTTATCATATACTGTTTCTCTCTCCGTCTGCATCTGAAGTGACCCTTTAACCATTCAATATGTAACCAGAGTGGACCAAACTCTCAGGAAAATGCAAAATCTAAGCTAAACACTGGGAGATGTGTGATCATGACCTTTAGTGACCCATAAACAGATTTGTTCACTTGATAATAATGACAAATATTGTGAGGAAATATTGTTGCTCCCCAGAACCTCCAAACACTAACTAGTCAGAATAAGTGCTGAACAATGGCTACATAAGTGAGTTAGTGGAGAGCAGTCCACAGCTCTAGAACTTTGGCACAATATGTCTATGCTTCAAAAGGAAAAGTTAAAAACCACATTACAAGAATTGCATAACAACAGTTTTTGATAACATAAACAATAGTCATGTAATTCTTCACATTGCCTTGGAGAGAAGTTTAGCAGGAACTCCACCTCAACACGTTAATTGTGGTTCTGCTGCACACCCATTAAAATAATGCTGGGGAGTGGGAGAAGCTCCAAGGAACTCTCCAGCCAATGTTGCTGATGCAGTACCAGCACTCCGGGTAGGAACCATGAGAAATGGATGTTTTAGAGGAGGCTAAACATGCCTATTCCAGAAATTAAGCAAACCCCAAAATTCCCTGCAACCATGGCAATACATTTTAAATGCTGAGAGGAACACCGAAAATAGCCACTTCTGCGATTGACAACAGATGAACTTTGTAGGCAGTCAACCGCTTAATGGAGAGTTTGAATCAGAATCATTAAAACATATACTAATGAGATTGTCATAATGTTGTCAATTTAAACAAATCGGTTTATGTTGTTTATGATGCTGTAATAATATGTGATTCTTTTCTTCCCTCTCTTCTGTAGGTGTTAACTTTATGTTGGTGTATGGCTCAAGCAATGTTGTCCACTATTTCATACCTTACTCAAGTAGTCATTGCTTACATAAGTTTTGACAGAAAATATCAACTGATCATTAACCACTGGGGGTAACATACCCAAATTTAATTTTGTCCTCCCTGGGTATTGAAAAAGTTGTTGGGTAATCATCAGGCTTGCCAGTCCTATTTAGGTCCTCTCTTCATGCAAGAGACATCAAGGCCAATTGTATAGCCACTATTTTCCTCTTGTCTGAGAAAATACCACTCCAGAGATCTATGACTGAAAACCCAGTCCATGGACTTATATACTGACTTGGTGATTTCATTTAGTGGTACTGGGAACTATTGTACATGAACTTTGTAAATAGTGGCTCAATGTGTTGCTGCACTGCGCACTTTTTATTGGGTATCCTTTGGAAGTAAATCTGCATGGTCTTCAGAAGCCCTTGCACATTTCATGGAAAACATGTTAAAACCAATTTTCAATCATGGCTATCAAAATCACGCTTAAACCTGAAGTTTTGAAAAGATAAAATAGTCAAGTTTAATTATTTGTAATCTGTCCGGCCAAGTAATAGAAGCAAGACTTGATTAGGACAAGAGCTGAGAAATTCAAAGCTCTGATTTCCTGGGCCATATTTCAACAATACTGATTTGAAGAATGAAATATATTGTCGTAGAGTCATATAGCAAGGAAACAGGTCAGTTAGCCCACCAAGTCCGTGCCGACCACCACGGACCCACTAGATTAAACCATTCTATTATATTCCTATTAACTCCCCCCCAGATTCTTCCTCTCACCAACATACTGGAGGCAATTTGCAGTGGCCAATAAACCTACCAACCAGCCTGTTTCTGGGACATGGGAAGAAACAGGAACACAAAGGGGAAACCGATGTGGTCACAGGGAGAACACGCAAACTCCACACAGGCAACACAAAAGGTCAGAATTGAACCAGGTTTGCTGGAGCTGTGAAGCAGCAGCTCTTCCCACTGTGCCACTGCATCATCCAAGTGTCATAAATGCAGCTTAAGAAAGATCAAGAGAATCACCAATCTCTCCCATATATTCATTGTCTTGCATGTGGTATATTATTTCTTGTAAGCATTTCAGTTAAGGTTCTGCCACACTAATCAGAGTTTGTTGGTTGGATCAAAGTAAAACAACAAATGAAATCTGAGAAGGCAGTCAATGAACAAAAGAGAGAAAAGTATGCTGCAAAATCTGCAGCCTAAAATAACTAATGTTCTTAACATATTGTCCATTAAGTAGTACAACATGCCTGCAGAACAGCAACTGCTCCTATTCACCATGAATAATTCCAAAGATCTGCCAGTGATTGATTCTGATAACACTCTGTGGATAAAATGGAGGTGAACAAAATTGCTCAGTTGAGAGAGGTTGGTGACTACAAGCAAGAGAGTGATGTTGTGTCAGAAAAATCTTTCCAATCTTTTTTCCACATCATTTCTCCCTTAACTTTAATTCTTCCTCAATGGTGACTCCTCTTGTTCTTCTACTCTTTTGATTCCAATTTTTATTATGTAGCCATGTCATCCAGGCTATTGTGAATCAACTCATTCAAACATAGGTATATTGCTGGGAAACTGCAGACAGATCAATATTGGAACTTTAAGTTAAGGTGCCAATGACGTTTCTGACTTTCACAAGTCTATTAGTATTCCTCTGCTTCTTAGGTTCATTGAGATTGTTGGGAGATGTCATCCATTGGAATTTTACACCCCAGATATCATTTGGACTTTCCCAAGTGGATATATGTCTCACCTTCAAAGTTTGGCAGAAGCCATCAGCAAAACAGAAATAAACTTGCATAATCCATGACCGGACCTGCAACATAACTTCTGAAGGTCTTCCATTTCAATTGCCACCATCCACTGGCAATGTACAGAATGGCTTCTACTTAAGAGAATATTAGTGGCTTGCTCACCACGGTTATGCGCTTCAGACAGAGAGAAGATGGGAATGTGGTCTGCAGCAGTCCTGAAGGAGCCTGAGGCAAGAAAGTTCAAGGAGGTTGGTGACATTCACAGTTCACCACAAATGGCAGTCACCTGTTCCAGTAAGGAGCACATCATGCAGCAGGAAGCTGCACAGATCGGTACATAGCCTGCCAACTCAATGATTTCCCCCCTGCAATTGACTTGAATTGTGGTGTTAACTTAACCATAGACCCTGCGAAATAGGCACAACCTTCAAAAAGCAGTCCCCCCAACTTGCTTTCCTTGTTGCAGGGCTGATGCTGCTTCTGTCACCAACCTAACACCATGCCCCTTCCAACTACTGCCACTACCATCACATTCAAATAAACTCTCTGGGCACATGCCCACCTCAGAAGTCATTTTAATTACTCTGAAAACATTCAGAAACAGTCACTTCAATGTAAGAATGGAATGGTAAGGAAGCATTGTAAATCGTATTGTCTCCCCTGCTTCATTCCTGCTGGTTAGGGAGGGTTTAAATCATGATGTGGAGTGCTCAGCTTCAGTTTTCCGCACTTCCTGCAGCTCAATGAAATCAATGCAGCCTGTCCCAGCCACAGACATTGAGACATGAATAGATTTAAAATGGTTTTTACTCTTTTGTAAATAAAACTTTTGTTTTGAAATTATAATTTTGGGGATTCCCACTGAAGTTATTTATATAGTTCAATGACCCTCCGTGTTACTTTGGCTCCAGAATGATAACAAGGAGTGGGGTGAGTTGGGATCTGAACATCTCATACAAAACAACCTCATCATTTGTAAAAGCCATTCATATTTTGAAGACAGAATATAAATAATGATGTGGCATCCAGCAACAGTACAGACAGCATCATACAAAGCACACTCACAATGACAAAGAGGAACAAGAAAAGTACTAATTAACTTATGAAGTTGAAATTGGGATAGAGTGTCACTCATGTAACTTACACATGTGGAAATTTAAAAAAATAACTTCCTAGCTTTACAATATAAATAATTTTATCTTTCTTGGCACCTCAAAAACACAAAAGTGGTGCATCTTATTCTTTGCATCAATGAAATCAATACCATATATGCAAGATAACATACATTACAGCATATTCACATGGATCTATTACACATTTTTTATTCAGTTCAATACAGATTTGTAAATAAAAGAATGTTGCTTATTTGGAAATATACAGATATTATTCAAGGCACATAGAACTAATGGTCTATATCTGACACTTTTATGGAATTAAAATGAAAGCAAACTACATTTAAAGAAAGAGATCAACATTTAATAACAGCCTATGAATTGGCAAGAAAAGTTTCAGTGACTGGTGAATATATTTAATCCATTCAAATAGCTATAGTATGCAGTAATTTCAAAGTGAAGCTTTTCCCTTACAAAAAAAATCAAAGCACCAACACGAACTCACTTCTAGTACGAGAAATAGAGATATATAGATTAGCAGAAAAATAATACTAATAAAATTATTTTTAAAGATTTCTTCAATTTATAGTTGCAAGTTTGCTGAGAAGGTATTACTGTTCACAAGGCTTAAGTGAGTTAGCTACTCTTAAACTGAAAAAAATACTTTGCATCGTTCTGACAACATTCAAAGAAACCACTGTGCTGGAAACTTTCTCAGTTGGGAATAATGCTGAGGATAAATTTTGAATGAATTATGCCGTGCAGTTTTGATCTTTTTTTCCTTACAGTTTAAATACAAGCCTTGGTATCCGTAACAAAAGAAGATGCAGTCTCTTTAGGAATGTGCAGAGGCTGTTTGATTCATTTCACAATACAGATATCTAACACATCCAGTTTTCATATGCTGTATTTGGAAGTTCAAGTACAAAAGCTGTATAATATCTCCTTCACACAACTGTTTTACACATAATGAGACTTGTTATTTACATCCCCTAGATTTTCCCTGTCATCATATTTCTGCAATTTTGTAACCTTGTAAGTTAGGAATGTTCATGATAAGAGATGTTTCAACCAAGAATATATTTGCTTCTGTTTTGGTGCACCAGCTTCCTTCTTGGCTTCATACGGGTTCATGTTGCTAATCCATTTATTTATAGCCAATGAGGAAGATGTACTAAATAGCAGTATTTGTAATTCAACGGACATTTAATTTGACACATGCAGGATTACTTTAAATACAACAATATATTTTAAAATGGAGATAATTCTACATAACTGTCACTAACAGAACCAGCTACACCATTACTATGTAGGGAAAACAGTGATTCAATAACTATTTCTATTAGTCAGATCATAAATTTATGGAAAGGTAGGTTCCAAACTGTATTTTGTTTCAAACTAGCTACAGTGTAGTTAAAGAGGCTTTCCATTTTTGATGGGCAGTTAAAACTACAGGAATCTTAAATTAATTCCATCAAACTAAAGTTAACTTATTTTACATCCTGTATACCTGTATTTAAAATAATTAAATACATACATATGAAGAAAGATCCATCAGCTCAGTTCTATATACAAATAGATCTTCCCACTTTCACCACTCAGCGTTTCAGCAAAAGTTTGCCAGCAAGGTTCACAACCTGCTGCCTCACAATACTCCATTTTACTGCCATGGTTATTGGTCCTATTTTTGACCCGTATTTGTTTTGTATGTTTTTGGTGAGACCATACGTACACAACCAATTATCAAAACCACTGATCAAATCATAATTACAATATAAAGCAGCATCCCTGAATATTCAGAAAATGTAACATAATCTCCTGAATTGAAAAACATTGGTTTCTTTCTTTTCTATCCTTCACTAAAGCAGAAATGCTGTGACTCCTAGAATGTTGTGTGTATTCACGCATGCAGTTCATAAATGCTAAAACTTATTTAACTGATGCTTTACATTTTTTAAAATGCAGTTCAAGAACCCAGCAGCATCAATTTTAAAACTTGCAACTTTCTTTCATTTTCCAAGTAACAACAACTTTTAAATTGACATTCAATGCATACTTTAAATCAGAGCTATACCATTTTAAAAAAGACAAAAAAATTACCTTACTGGAACCTTCAATGAAACACCAGACATAAAGAAGTCAGATAGACGGGATTTCCTTTGCACTGCAGTCAGATTTTGCACTCCTGACTAGGCCTGAGACTACCAGGGAAACATCTCAAAAGCAAAGAAAAAATACTCAGCCCTCCATACTGCAGTGCATCGCCTAGAGAACTGTTAGCCTTACCCCACAACAATAAACTTCAGCAATAGCCTTGATTTCCACCACCCCTCAATACTTTTCCCATCTCTCTAATTACACGTTTTACCTGGACGTCTGCCTTTTATCAAAACTCCCGAAGATCACCACTGTTCATCTGTATGCTAATAGCAATGCCACATGGACAAAAGTGATAATAGTCCTGGTGGAAATATCAACAGGCCAAGACAGAAACTATAAATTCATCCATAAAAAGAACAATAAAACAAGGAAAAAGGAATAAGCCTACATATTCTGCAAAGGCTGCTGAATCAAACACAACCTCAGCTTAAGGGCATCAGACAGACAAGAGACTGCAGAAAGCCTAGCTATGTAGCATGCATCGAATATGAGCTCCCTTAAGAGACAATCCTTCTGCAGCAATTTAAAATTACTAGCATATTGCTGACTTACCTCTTCCTCAGCCACAGTCTTAGATCAGGCAAAGTTGTATTCCATCCAAATCAAAATGTGTGGCTGAAATTTCATGGATATCAGAACAATGGAAGCAAACGTGACAAGTGTTTCCTAACACTGTCATCAATTCTGTGGTCGATTCTACTAGACCATGGTTTGAGGTTGTATACCTTGTGCTACTAATACAGTACCCATGGGTCCTTGAATCTCTGGAGCTGTCTGTGTCTAGTATTGTGTGCATTGCTGTATATAATGTAATACAGGGGAAGGCTGAATGTAAGATCTGACCAAAAAGAAATACTAATTAAGCTCTTAATTTAAAATTAAAACTTCAACAATTTTCAAACACTTTTTCATAAAATAGTACACACATCTATTTTTTAAATCATGAAACGTTAACTGCAAAAAGAAAATTAGAGTTTGGAGCTTTAGAGACCATTGCAGATTACAGTAATAATATATGGGTGATCTGCTTCAGATCATTACTTTTTAAATTGGATGAAGTCTGTGAGTTATTAGATTAAATCCTTGAGCACTAAATTTCCTTTGCACCTTAAAACACATGTGCTACTTCCTATTGTCAACTAAATGATTAATCTAAACCTATAGTTATATCATTTATGAAAGTCCAATATTCATAGCTGTGAATAGTACAAAAATATTGCTTCCTCAGAACAATGCAAAACATTATGCTGAGCAATAAATGTCTAACATTTAAAATTTTCTCATAACTTTTTTACTGATAATAGGAATTTCTGAAATACCTAATAAAGCAGCATTTTTAATTCAAAATCACCAGTGAGATACAAATCAGAAATAATTCACAGAGTTCTGCTAATATGTTAGTATATTCATTAACCATATCAGTTACTCAAGATAATTCTCCTTATATTGGATTTCCAAGTTTGAATAGAAAAGTTGGACAAATAATTTAGTTGTTTACAATTAAGAATTCAAAGAAAAGCATATTAAACTCAGGTAGGACTTCATAAAGTATTTTGTGCAACTACAAAGACAATGCCTATGCTGGATATATTTTAAGTTCCTAAAACAACAACCTAACAAATCAACATGAAGATAACTAAGATAAAGCAAAAGAGTCATTCTCAGTCTGCCTGTCAGCCAGTAGGGGGTCAATCAGAGCTCAGAGTACCAGTTATGGACAGCTCCTGGTGCTGACAGAAAACTCGGTTACATATGCCAAATGAAGCTAACCTTCAAAATAACTAGCAAATATATTGATGCCTAAGTAAAAAAAAGCAGTAATCACAGAATTCTTGCAGCAATACAGGACATTGTGAAAACTAAATGTTAACTTACAAGAAAAAGAAAGGCACCGTAGGTTGGGAAAAAAATACCAGTGAAGAATTGCACTGTAATTTCTATTTTATCCTGACTCTTTCAATACCACCTTCACTACAAAACTTTTAATTATCTGAATAACTATTCTGCTTCTGCAGTGTACTTATCTTTGAAAGTGCTGAGTAGCTCCACAAAGTAGACCAATAAAAGATCTTTAAAGTAATAATGGATTTGTAAAAAAGACTCTGCAAGTTATGGTGATCTATGTTAATATGAGACAATTTAAAAGAAAAAATGCAGTATAAATAGTGCTGTTTTTCCAGGTTCTGGCAAATATCCAGGGTATTTTAAGTATGTTTACCTTGATTCAGAAGCATCAAAACTTTGCAGCGCATAAACTAATTTTGTGAAAATGCATGTAGGACAATTTTAACAATTTTGGCATCTAGGTCAAGGTTGATCTTTTTCATATTTGGCCTAAATCCACCAATTCTATTTTCTTTTCCATATCTGTAAATTAAGGGATTAAGGGAAGATATATATATATATATATATATATATATTTGAAAATATTACACTTGCATTGCTGATGTTAAGTTAAGCCTTTGAAACTATGGTGCATGCAGACTTAACAACTTCCACTCACTTTCAAGCCTTTGTCCTGACTTTGTGTTAGTTGCATCAGTCCAACAAATAACAGATCAGTGGCTAACTTTCACTAGAAGATTTGCAGGCAGATGACTGAGTATAGAATCAGAGAGTTCAGCATCTACAGTATAGCTGTCATTAGTAACCAACAAACACAACTAAAGTCTGAACCAGTTGATTCAATAGACGAACTAAAAGGGCTCTGTGCAGCAAATTCTTAGAGTGCACATTTATAATTATATTCTTTTTAAATCATCACCCAGATATAAATCTGTACTAGATCACTGACTGCAGTGCCTATGTTATTCCTTCTTTTCTTAACAAACGCAGTTGTTAAAACACAGCACAGATCACAACTAGAAAGAAATGAATGTCATCAAATCGATATTAGAAATACTTGAACATTAGCAGTCTACTTAGAAAAATTGGGAACAGCAAAAAGAGAGAACCAAACTACACCCACCACAATAAGCAAAACACTGACTTCAATCAGACTGCAGGGAACAGCACTCTTCGCTGTGCAGAAGCTTAGGTAAAAATGTCGCCTTGGCAAGGATGACAAATGCAGCACGATAGGCTACCAGGCCTAAGGGATCTGTTATACTTCCACATACATCCACTAATGCACACACTCCCACTCATCCTCTCGATAGGCTTTTTTCACATCTTTTTACCAGCTTCAAATCCCCGGCATATGACCTTCTGTTAAATAGATAAAAAAAACGCTTATCAGTCATGCAAATGAGGCTGAATTCATTTTCCACAACAGATGGCCTCATAGATAATGATGATGGAACACAGAAAATTGAATGTCTCTTGCTATGTGGCCATGGCAACCAAGAGCAGAATAATATCAATAATAAGAGGTACTGCATAATAAGGTTGTCAGTTCTGAAAATCACACATTTTGACTAAAGCAGGTATAACGGGCAAGTTAATTTTTATATTTGAATTTTCTGCTTTTATGAGTGACAATGAATTTTAATACAAAGTATCACCTTGGTTGCTGAAGCAGAGTGCAGTATCCTTTTCTAACCTTTGTTGAGAACTGCTTTTTTTGGCTTTTGATCTGGATGGTGTCAGGGAGGTGGTCACTGTATCAGGGTGGGTTTTGATTTAAATGCTAGTTTTTAATCCGTGCTTGCTGCAGTCTGGCTGATATGGAATGCTGCAATGATGCAACGATGGCTCGCCTCAGGCTTCCACCCTGGCTCTCAAGGGGCCGTCCTGCAAAATGAATCAGCAGACGTCCTGATCAAACTGATTAAAATGAAAATGGCAAGGCACACGTCTGGGCGGAACTACCCGCGCTTCACTGCCTGACTGGCAAGCACGCTCACAGCACCTCCACAAATGGCTGATTGACTCTCACATCCAACAGCTCGAAAAAGAGGTCTGCAGTTTCTACCCCTTTCCCAGACCAAATAAAGAGCCAAGCCAACAGCAAAGTGCTAGTTATATAAAAAAAAGGTGACTTTTCTCCTCGGCTGTGTCTGCCATTTGATGGGTTTGTTGCTAGCCCTTGTGCATTTTAATTCAGAAATCAATAGAGCTGCTCTAATGGAAGCTCCACTTTCCGAGCAGCTGCAGACACCAGTGCTCAAAACAACTAATGACGTCTGTGGAGGTTTTCAGCTGATTGGGCACCGCATCGGATGTTCTGTGAACCAAGGAATAGAAATCATTTACAGTCTGTTTAAAAAAAATGGCAGCTTGGATATTTCAGTGCAGGGAAGAGTGAAGCTGAACCCCTACACGTTCAGCTTGTACCACTGAGAGGCACAATCTCCTGAAGCCTACGTGATCACCAGAGTCCACAAGCTGTTGCCCTCACACTGTCAGACAGTGGCCTGATCTAACTTGATAAGTGAAATGAGGACAGCAGTAACCCTTTCAGAAAACAAAAGGATTCCACATGTCTTCTGTGAAATCAAAACAGTGGCAGTAGAGATCCTGGCATTTAATATTTATTTACATCAGGTTAACATTATACTTGTATATTCCAGAAATGCACTTAACTGTATTTCATAAACTGATATCGAAAATTGTCCTTTCCCTGTCATAAAAAATTATTTTTCACAAATAACGTCTGAATGCTGCCATTATATTTGCAGCAAAACTCTGCTTAAATGTCTACAAGTAAAGAACATGCAGAGCTGTGCGAAAGGGCTGGGGAGGGGAATGGACTGAATTGCTCTTACCCTGAGCCAGTACAAACTCGACAGGGTGAACGGCCTCCTTCTGTGCCGTGATCATTCTGTAATTCTGTAAAATGCTTTATGCCATACAGAGCTCAGATAACATCTCGTTCATTGCACAATGCACATGATGGGCCAAATGACCTCATATCACACTGTAAATTGCTATGATACTGGTGAATTCATGTTATGAAGGCTGACACATGTAGCAAAGAAAAATGAACAATACTCCACATGTCGTCAAACTAGGGCTTTGAGAACCGAAGCAAAACTTGCTCACTTTTATATTCTAGCTTTCCTTGTCACATTCCTCAACTAGCATGACTAAAATAGATTATCTGGTTATTATCAGAATGCTTTTTGTGGGAATGTGCTTAGTGAAAGCTTAGTCCAACATTTCCTATATTATAGGATTGACTAAGCTTAAAAAATACCCTTTATTGTTTATAAAGTATTTGGATATTCTGAGATCATGACAGGGAAATTTAAATGTGTTTGTTTTTCTATCTTTTGCTATTCAACCATGCACAATTCTATCATAAAAGATGAAGAACCCACAGTCCAGACCAATGGCCATTCATCTAAATGAATAAAGTAAAAATACATTTAACTGGTAATATCTTATGCTGTGTTGATTACACACCTCCATTTCTATAGGCAGCCATGTCTTTGGAAACACCACTTTAACTAGCAACACCTAAGATAGGGGGAGCCACTTTCTGTAGCCACTGATCGTTCTAAATATAATTCTCTATTGTGTCGTGATCATAAGGTTCTTGAGTTCTCAAGCAGTTGAGCCAAGATTGTGAAAAAGCAATTTTCAAAATGCTACAATTGCACCTTGACATGGGATAAAGCTCAATATTTACAAGTTGCAAAGACTAATTTTGAACAACATGTCGCTTACAAAATCCAGAAGCCAAGGCACAGCACAAATGGATAACTTGGTTCTTCAATGTCTCCAGAAGACTTCGCTGTTGCTGCACATATTCTTGACAGGTTATTTAAAAAATAACTGATCAACATGCCATAAAATAAGGCATTAGGAAAAGATTGTGGTGATTTGTTAAGAATGTTTGCTAGGGGTGAGAAGAACCTTGAATCCACACACTGAGTTTTAATGCTGAATCAAAGGGTCTTTCACACCAATAGAAAGCACATGATAATATGCCTCCCCATTGTCAAATGTTAAATTAATGTTAAATTAATTTGCATGTATGATATATATATAAATGTAGCAACTCACTAGCTGAAATAGGCATGTTCTTAAGTTGAAGCTACCATGAATAATAGGAACTGGATCTGAACAAGTATTTGCCATTAGCTGTGGTTCAGTCAACCTCTGACTAGAAAGTCATGGGATCACTTCCCACTTCAGAGACTTGAACACAAAATCCCGCTGACATGCAATCAAAGCATTGAAGGAGTGCTGCATATCCGAGGTGCTATTTTTCATTTGAAGTGTTAAGCCAAGGCCTTGCTTACCTGTTATAAAACAAAAATCTGCAGATGCTGCCAATCTGAAATAAAACAGAAAATATGAGAAATGCTCAGCAGGTAGGTAGCATCTGTGGAGAGGGAGAGTTAATATATGAGGTCAAATACCTTTCATCAGACCTTATTCACTTTGTTTCTCCCTCCACAGATGCTGCCTGACCTACTGAACATCCTATCTATCTTTCTTAGATGAGTACAATGGATCCTATGGCAGTATTTACGAGAGATGGAAGGGTGACAACCCTTTGTGTCCTAGCCAATATTTAGATATATCGGTTGAAGTATTTCCCACAATACATCAGAAACTGAGCTTTAGAAGCACCTCACTGGCTGTGAAGCAATTTGTCATGCACAGAAATTATGTCGGACATTATATAAATGTTTTTTTTAACTTTAGCATGCAGGTTTTCTTAAAACATGCTATACTAGCAAAACTTGAATCGACGTTCAATTACTGGATCAGATTTCAGAGTCAGAAGTTGTATAAGATTGAACACTGAAAACAATGAATAACTAATATCTTTCTAACTGGGATGAAGGTCTCATCTATCATCTTAATCAATCTCAGTTAGATACCACTTCACCAGTTGTGCACGTGTAACATTTTCAATTATCCTTTTCGTTCAACTTTGAAAAATCCCCTGAACATATTTTAAGTGAATACAGAAAAAGAGTACAAATGCAAAATACCAAAATAATCACATGGCTCAAATTAGTAGCAATCAGACATTGGCAAGAACGAAGCCAGATAGGGACAAAAGTAAGCAACATGGTATGGCTGCACCATACTTCCTGCACTATCCTTTCACTACTAAACATACATGCATCTGAATAATCATAGCAGCTGTTCTGAAAAATCATTATTTCATTGCTTGTAATAGTAAGATTCAGAAAATCTAAAATATGTGCAGAGTAAATCCAGAACTAGCTGAATATAAATGTGCAATTTCAAATTCTCATTTACTATTACATCTAACCATATTTTTGAAAGGCCTGCATTGTTCAATACGTAATGCTATTTTTTTCAATCCTGGCTTTACTCACTGCATCAAATTCCCCATTCAACTTCACCTTGAATTAACAAAAAAAATATATGGGACTGTGAATGGTTTTCACCCTGTCGTTGATGTGAAGCCGTAAAAACACATTTATTCTCACATTTTACAATCTACCGTTACACATCCTGCTGTCTGTGTGGTAAAAGATATTTCCAGCAAATTCAAGAGAGAATCCGTTTCCGATGCTTTCTCTTGCTATGGTTTGGTATTGCACCAAACATCCATAAGTCAATACAACCACCCCCTACCCACGCCTCCAGGGTTTATGCAGGCTCTTCAGGGAATCCTGAGTTCTGGTATCAGATTTCTTGCAAGTGATCAGCCTTTTTAATCACTGCAGACATTTCAGTTCCCTGGCCCTTTTGTATCAGCACCGGGAAATACACAAAGGGAGGGAAAGCCTTTATTTATTAGGTCTTTTTCCTACACATTCCCTACAGACATGCACTCTTCACATTTGTGATTCATATATAGAATAAACAGCGAGGAGTGGCCCTGTATGCAAACAGTATAAAATAGGAAATCATTGGACCACGTCATCCTTGAGTCTAAAGGACGAATAGGTCATGCAGCCTGCCAATGCAAATTGATTTTTGTATGAATCTCCACTCCCTGTCATCTATTCCACTTTAATGAAACAGTGCAATCATATTGATAATTTAAAGATATCACAGTATTATAGTATTTTTGTTCCATTCTATATAAATTGCCTTGTGAATTAAAAGATCTGTGTCTTACAATCATAAACAGCAACACCAGCGTCTGTATGAATCCTGCACAGATGGAATGTTAAAAGCTGTAAAAAGCATGTTACCTTCCATGAAAAAGAATGAAAATCTGTGAGAGTCCCACTGGTCTCCCACTTCAAATCTGGCAGGAGGCCAATTGAACCACTGGGAAATGGCAGCAATGCAGGTTACACCAGGTTCCTGCCACTTCCAGGATTTTCTAGCCTGGTCTTTAAAGGAAGGAATGTCATGCCGAATAACTCCAGTGTCGCTGCCTGCAGAGGGAATTCAGAGGTGGAGGGGCAATGTCTAACTTGTCTTTGTTGCTCATTTGTGACCCATCATAGTACCAGAAAACAGTATGCCAAGGTCATAGGATTAGAAGGGCAGAAGGGAGGGTACTTGAAAGAAGATAAATGCCTTGAATTCCCCAAATCACATGTACATTTTTGAAAAAATATCCTGATCAGCTACTTTACAGAGAAGTTCAGGGGAAAATGATTTATGTCTGGAAGAGTCAAATACAGTGCTTTTGTATGACTGATTCTTGGGGTGTGAGCATTGATGTCATGGCTGGTATTTATTAGCCTTCTCTTGCTGCCCTGAGAAGAAAACTGTCAGCCACACCTTTACGAACCACTGCAATCAGTGCAGCATTTTTAATCCACGATTTGTTTATGACTTGTTTAAAATTCCACCAGAGGGAAGTTATGAGTCAAAGTTAATGATGTGGGACTGGAGTTACGCAGGACCAGAGCAAATGAAAACAACATGTTTCTTCCCCAAGGTAGACGAGTCACATTTGGGGTTTTTACAATAATTAAATTGCTTTGAAGTAATCTTTTCCCCTGATGCTATCTGTTTTATTTATTCCTATGACTGAAATTCAAAAACTGCCATGGGGGATTGGTGTACGTTTCTGCATTGATAGTCATGAGCCCTGGATTACCAGTCCTGCAACAAGAGTGACATGCACATGTCTGTTTTTCAGATGGATACAACAAGCAAACATCTGAGATATACCCATAATATTACCATATACATATCACAGTAACTCTGACAGGGCACCACACCCAGAAAACTTAAAGGGCCAAAGTACCTTGCTGACGTTTTTCCTTCATAATAGCTTTATGTGGACATGTCACAACGTTCTCTTTTTTTTGCACAAATTATATCTGGCTGCTTAAAAACAAAGAAAAAGCTTCTGACAAAATTACAATGATGTTTGTACCTTGTTAAAGTCGCCTGGAAAAGTAGTAACTGAATATATGAGTGGGAAGCAAAATGGATGACAGAGAGAGATTGGAGCAAGGTGCATTGAACAGATTTGTTTTTGTGGTAAATATTAGTAGTCATGGTCAGTGGTGACCACAGAAGGATTACTCAATCTGCAATGAAGAACTCATTTGCACCTTTAAGTTTAGCCACCACTTTTACAGTTGCATCAGGGAAAACCACAACAAATAACCCTGTGTTTTAAAATATGTGTTTACCCGGAAGTAAATAAAGTTTTCCAAATATTTGAGTAACCATTCCCTGAGTTGACTGTGGACCAAGGTGAAATGAGTAAAAGCAAAGTAAATGTACCAGTTTTGGCATTAAGGGAAAAACTGGAAGTTCTGGATTAAGAAAATATATTGTTTTAGCAAGCCACATCATGGGTTCAATATTACATCTCACCAGCCACCCAAACTCTCCTCCCATCAGTCCCCCTGCAATGAATGAAAGGTTTGAGAAAGGTTAAAAAGCAGGATGGATTCAAACCCAGAAGTCCATTATCTTTATGAAATATAACGTGTCCCACCACAGAAAAGCTTGACATTTAACTAATGTATTTACACTTCACTGTAGGGATGTGATCAGGAGCCTGATTTAAAGCTCACTGCCACTGCAGGAATTTCCCAAGGGCTCAGGAA
Organism: Pristis pectinata; assembly: GCF_009764475.1. Lineage (NCBI taxonomy): Eukaryota > Metazoa > Chordata > Chondrichthyes > Rhinopristiformes > Pristidae > Pristis > Pristis pectinata. Next base: position 75,993,445 of record NC_067414.1, on the reverse strand, counting down.
ACCTAGCACTGGAAGAGAGGGGGAAGAGCTGGTGCACAACACAAGCACATTTTTGCGCATTCCTTGTGGTTCAGAAGGAGTCATCTCACCCACCCTTAATGATCACTGAACTCCTAAACTCACTCTATGCCCCTATGAATGATATTCTTTCTCCAGCCTTAATCTGTGACATCTCCCTCAGTCCAACCCTGAATGATGACCTTCCTCTATTGCAGGCCTCTTTCTTCATTTGGTATGTTGGGACCAAGGTCCACTGACTAAGCTTCCTGCCACTGATGGTACCTCTTCTCCAACTGGGTATTCACATGGCTGGAGCTTAGATCTACAAAATGATAATTTGGTTTAGTCACTATAATCAACAGGAGCACTATATTCCCCAAGATTCTTCAATTGTTTTCACCTTCCCTCGTATCGTCTCTTTAGAAGTACAACATAGGTTCCAGTATGACATAGCAAAATGAACAACAAAAATATTCCATACATACACAGACATGAGATAGAGAGAGATGGAGAAGGACAACAAGAGAGAGAGAAAGAGAAAGAGAGAGAGAGAGAGAGAGAGAGAGAGGGGGGGGAGATGGAGAGAGACAGTACAATTATACAGTTGTACAGCATGGTAAAGAGGTCCTTGAGCCCACCATCAGACACCCACTTACACTGGACAGAATGCACAGCAGGAGGACAAGCCCAGCAGGCCAGGCTGAGCATATCCTCCACCTCCAGAGAGAGAACAAAAGAAAAAGAAGTTGTGCTATTTCAGGTAACCCACACCCTGTGTTCCTTTTTCTCACCAGCAGCTCTACTTCATTAGGAGTTTGAGGAGATTTGGTATGTCACCAAAGACTCTTGCAAATTTCTACAGCTGGAGAGCATTCTGACTGGTTGCATCACAGCCTGGTATGGAGGCTCCAATGCACAGGATCACAAGAGGCTGCAGAGCGTTGCAGACTCAGCCAGCTCCATCATGGGCACAACTCTCCCCACCATCGAGGACATCTTCAAGAGGCAGTGCCTCAAGAAGGCAGCATCCATCACGAAAGACCCTCGCCATCCGGGACATGCCCTCTTCTCATTATTACCATTGGGGAGGAGGTACAGGAGCCTGAAGACCCACACTCAATGTTTCAGGAACAGTTTCTTCCTCTCTGCCATCAGATTTCTGAACAGTTCATGAACCCATGAACACTACCTCATTATTCTTCTTTTGCACTATTTATTTATTTTTGTAACTTATAGTAATTTTTATGTCTTACACTGTACTGCTGCCGCAAATCAACAAATTTCACGACATACATCTTTCTTGCAGAATTGGCCCGGAGAGACGGAGAAGTGGGTCCCTCACAGAATCGGCCCGGAGAGAAGGAGGAGCAGCAGGTCCCTCACGGGTACGGGCTAACTGTTTAAAAAGCTTGTGTGTTTTCGCAGGCTTTTTCTTGCAGAATCAGCCCAGAGAGACAGAGGAGCAGCAGGTCTCTCACGGGTACGGGCTAACTGATTAAAAAGCTCGGGTGTTTTATGTGTTTTCAAGGGCTTTTTTTTCTTGCAGAATTAAGAAGAGCCAATAAAAAGGAGGTTGTGTAAAGCGGAGTGGCCAATGTCGAGAGGCCATTGTCGGAGTGAGTGACCGAGTCAGAGTGGTAAGGCTTTGGCTCAACAGGCTTCGGCAAGAACAGGCAAGAGGCAAGGTAAGTGGGTAAGTTGACTTCTTTTCCTTGTTACATTCTTTGTAGAATTAGGTGGCATGTCTGCAGGGTTAGTGCTTTGTTCAGGGTGTCAGATGTGGGAATCCTGGGAGACTTCTGGGCTCCCCGATGACCACCCCTGCGCCAGGTGCACCAAGATGCAGCTCCTTAGAGACCATGTTAGGGAACTGGAGCTGCAGCTTGATGACCTACAGCTTGTTAGGGAAAATGAGAAGGTGATAGACAGGAGCTACAGGGAGGTGGTCATCCCTAGGCTACAGGAGTCGGACAACTGGGTGACTGTCAGGAGGCAGAAGGGAAATGCCAATATAGTGGAGAGCACCCCTGTGGCCATCTCCCTCAGCAATCAGTATATCGCTTTGGATGCTGTTGAGGGGGATGACCTGACAGAGGACAGCCACGGTGACCGGGTGTCTGGCGCTGAGCCTGGCTCTGTTGCGCAGGAGGGAGATGAGGAATGCAGTAGTCATAGGGGATTCCATAGTGAGGGGAATGGACAGGAGATTCAGATAGCCTGATAGAGACACCTGCATGGTGTGTTGCCTCCCAGGTGCCAGAATACGGGATGTCTCGGATCGGGTCCAGAGTATTCTGAAGGGAGAGGGTGAGCAGCCAGAAGTCTTGGTACATGTTGGTACCAATGACAAAGGTAGAAATAGGGAGGAGGTCCTGAAGAGGGAATACAGGGAGTTAGGAAGGAAGCTGAGAAGCAGGACCTTCAGGGTAGTAATCTCAGAATTGCCACCTGTGCCACACGATTGCGAGGGCAAGAATAGGAGGATCAGGCAGATGAACGTGTGGCTGAGGGACTGGTGCAGGGGGCAAGGCTTCAGATTCTTAGATCACTGGGATCTCTTCTAGGGCAAGGATGACCTGTACAAAAAGGATGTGTTACACCTGAACCCGAAGGGGACCAAATATCCTAGCGGGCAGGTTTAATAGAGCTGTTAGGGAGGGTTTAAACTAATTTGGCAGAGGGATGGGAACCGGAGTGATAGGGCTGAGGAAGGGGAAAATAGTAATAAATCAAAGATCGCGCACAGTAAAGAGGACAGGAAGGACAGGCAGGTGATGGGGCAAATTTGCAACCAGTGAGATGAGTTGCAGTGCAATAGAATTGCAGCACAATCAAAGCAAAAAGTACCAAATACTGGACTTAAAGTATTATACTTAAATGCATGCAGCATAAGAAATAAGGTGGATGATCTTGAAATACAGCTACAGATTGGCAGGTATGATGTTGTGGCCATCACTGAGATGTGGCGAAAGGATGGATGTCTTTGGGAGCTGAACATCCAAGGATACACAGTGTATCGGAAGGATAGGCAGGTAGACAGAGGGGGTGGCATGGCTTTGCTGGTAAGAAATAATATTAAATCATTAGAAAGAGATGACATAGGATTGGAAGGTGTAGAATCATTATGGGTTGAGTTAAGAAATCGCAAGGATAAAAGGACACTGATGGCAGTTATATACAGGCCTCCAGACAGCTGCTGTGATATGGACTACAAATTACAACAGGAAATAGAAAAGGCTTGTCAGAAGGGCAATGTTATGATAATCATCGGGGATTTTAACATGCGAGTGGATTGGAAAAATCAGGTTGATACTGGATCTCGAGAGAGAATTTGTAGAATGTCTATGAGATGACTTTTTAGAACAGCTGGTTGTTGAGCCCACTAGGAGATCAGCTATACCGGATTGGGTATTGTGTAATGAACCAGAGGTGATTAAAGAGCTTAAGGTGAAGGAACCCTTAGGAGGCAGTGATCACAACATGATTGAGTTCACTTTGAAATTTGAGAAGGAGAAGCCGAAATCTGATGTGTCGGTATTTCAGTGGAGTAAAGGAAACTACAGTGGCATGAGAAAGGAACTAGCCAAAGTTGACTGGAAGGGGACACCAGCGGGAAGGCGGCAGAGCAGAAATGGCTGGAGTTTCTGCGAGAAGTGAGGAAAGTGCAAGACAGATATATTCCAAAAAAGAAGAAATTTTCGAATGGAAAAAGGACACAACCGTGGCTGACAAGAGAAGTCAAAGCCAAACTAAAAGCAAAGGAGAGGGCACACAAGGAAGCAAAAATTAGTGGGAAGATAGAGGATTGGGAAGCTTTTAAAAACTTACAAAAGACAACTGAGAAGGTCATTAGGAAGGAAAAGATGAACTATGAAAGGAAGCTAACAAATAATATCAAAGTGGATACTAAAATCTTTTTCAAGTATATAAGGAGTAAAAGACAGGTGAGAGTAGATATAGGACCGACAGAAAACGACGCTGGAGAAATTGTAATGGGAGACAAGGAGGTGGCAGAGGAACTGAATGAGTATTTTGCATCAGTCTTCACTGAGGAAGACATCAGCAGTATACTGGAGACTCAAGGGTGTCAGGGAAGAGAAGTGTGTGCAGTCAAATTACGACAGAGAAGGTACTCAGGAAGCTGAATGGTCCAAGGGTAGATAAATCTCCTGGACCAGATGGAATGCACCCTTGTGTTCTGAAGGAAGTAGCTGTAGAGATTCGGAGGCTTTAGTAATGATCTTTCAAGAATCAATAGATTCTGGCATGGTTCCGGAGGACTGGAAAATTGCAAATGTCACTCCACTATTTAAGAAGGGTGTGAGGCAGCAAAAGGTAATTATAGACCTGTTAGCCTGACATCGGTGGTTGGGACGTTGTTGGAGTCGATTGTCATGGATGAGGCTACGGAGTATCTTGAGGCACATGACAAGATAGGCCGAACTCAGCATGGTTTCCTTAAAGGAAAATCCTGCCTGACAAACCTATTGCAATTTTTTGAGGAAATTACAAGCAGGCTAGACAATGGAGATGCAGTGGATGTTGTGTATTTAGATTTTCAAAAGGCATTTGACAAGGTGCCAAACGAGGCTGCTAAACAAGATAAGAGCCCATGGAATTACAGGAAAGTTACGAGCATGGATGACTGATTGGCAGGAAACAGAGTGGGAATAAAGGGATCCCATTCTGGTTGGCTGCCGGTTACCAGTGGTGTTCCGCAGGGATCCGTGTTGGGGCCGTTTCTTTTTACGTTGTATATCAATGATTTGGATTATGGAATAAATGGCTTTGTGGCTAAGTTTGCCGATGATACAAAAATAGGTGGAGGGGTGGGTAGTGTTAAGGAAACAAAGAGTCTGCAGAGAGACTTGGATAGACTAGGAGAATAGGCAAAGAAGTGGCAAATGAAATACAATGTTGGAAAGTGTATGGTCATGCACTTTGGTAGAAGAAATAAATGGTCAGACTACTATTTAAATGGGGAGAAAATTCAAAATTCAGAGATGCAAAGGGACTTGGGAGTCCTCATGCAGGATACCCTAAAAGTTAACCTACAGGTTGAGTCAATGATGAAAAAGGCGAATGCAATTTTGGCATTCATTTCTTAGAGGAATAGAATATAAGAGCAGGGATGTGATGTTGAAGCTCTATAAGGCATTGGTAAGACCTCATTTGGAGTACTATGTACAGTTTCAGGCTCCTTATTTAAGAAAGAATGTGCTGACATTGGAGAGAATTCAGAGAAGATTCACTAAAATTATTCCAGGAATGAGAGGGTTAACATAGGAGGAACGTTTTGACGGCTCTTGGGCTGTACTCCTTGGAGTTCAGAAGAATGAGGGGGGACCTCAAAGAAACATATTGAATTTTAAAAGGCTTGGACAGAGTAGATGTGGCAAAGCTGTTTACCATGATAGGGGAGTCTAGTACAAGAGGGCATGACTTCAGGATTGAAGAGCACCCATTCAGAACAGAGATGCAGAGAAATTTCTTTAGCCAGAGAGTGGTGAATCTGTGGAATTTGTTGCCACGGGCAGCTGTGGAGGCAAAGTCATTATGTGTATTTAAGGCAGAGATTGATAGGTATCTGAGTAGCCAGAGCATCTAAGGTTATGGTGAGATGGTGGGGGAGTGGGATTAAATGGGAGAATGGATCAGCTCATGATAGAATGGCGGAGCAGACTCGATGGGCCGAATGGCTGACTTCTGCTCCTTTGTCTTATGGTCTTATAATAAACCTGATTCTGATTCTCTCTCCTGATCCACCCAGGTTCTCTCAGTGTCCCCCTCCCCAACCTTCTTTCCAAACAACCACGCACCTCCAGCCCCCCGTTACCCAGTTTCAATCCCTTATCCTAATCTGCCGATCACCCACATATTTAACCCAATGGGTCTCCTATCCTCTCTCCCAACAGTTCCATCTGCCCTTATCTGGTTCCATTTATCACCTTCCCTACTTAAGAGATTCTATAATCTGCAGCATTTTGTGATCTCCTCTTATCACCTTCCAGCCTCTGTCTCTACCTCCACTCTCCCCTCACCCCACCTGGCTCTATCTGCCCACCATCCTCCTCCACAACTGATTCCACCTATCGCCTGCCAGCTCCCACCTCACCCCATCTCCTCACCTACTTATACTAACCATCTCCCCTCTGCACTCGCAGTCATCACGTAGGGTCATGACCCGAGATGTTGACCATCCCTCTGCCTCCACAGATGCTGCGTGACCCGTTGAGTTCCTCTAGCAGTTTGTTTTTTGACCCATTTACACTAATCCAACTCTGATCCCGTGTTATTATTGTTACATTTCCATCAATTCCCCCAACAGACTACCACTCAACTACACAAAAGGGGCAATTCACAGTGGCCAATTGCACTACCAAACCACACAGTTTTGGGATGTAAGAGGAAACCTGAGCGTGGTCTCAGAGATAATGTGCAAAGTCTACATCAACAGTACCAGAGGTCAGGATTGACTGCAGGATGCTCTACTAGATGCACCCCTGTCCTGCCCAGCTGATATTTGATCAGCTGAAGGGCTAGGAGCTTCACTGAGAATCAGAATGAAGGAGAAACAGTGTCAGCAACCATGCCTATATGAGGATGATATGAATTTCCACCCCAAGAGAAAGATACCCTTTAAAGTAAAACAGAAGCTCAGCTAGAAATAGCTCAGAAATGGGAGTACCTCACCCCTAACAATTATGAAAATGAAGGCAATTTAAAGTTGGAAAAAGTACAAAAGCATCAGGAAACATCACAGAATCACATGGTTACAGCGTAGGGAACCATTTGGCCCATCAAGTCAATACTGACTTTATATCAGTGAAATCCAGTTAGTCCCATTCCTCCTCTCTTTACCCATAACTCTGCAAATTCTTTCCTTTCTTTTTGATACAATAAATGAATCTGCCTCCACTACAACCACATGAAAAGCACTCCAGATCCTGACCACATTTTCCTTGTGTTACTTTTGGTCCTTTTGACAATCACGTTCGTCGTCGTTGTCGTCGTGGCTATCCCTCAAGGTCGGGCATGATGGTCTCTCAAGTGGCTTATGAGTCCAATCTTGGCTCTCAAATTTCTTCTGCATTCAGGACAGGTAGTTCCAGATGGCTGATCGGGCTTTGGTTGTTGCTGCCTCTCTTTCCATTTTCTTCTCTTTTCCTCTAATTCTGCACATCTGTTGGCTTCGCAAGTTGCTGTTCCTTCTCGGATGATGGTTTGCCAGAGTTTCCTGTCCTTGGCATTGGTTTCCCAATTGTTGATGTCGATGTTACATTTCTTCATGTTGGCTTTTAAGACGTCTTTGAATCTCTTCTGTTATCCGCCTCTTTTACGTTTACCTACTTTAAGCTGGGACTAGAAGATTTGTTTCGACAGACGTTCGTAGGCTTCAATGCTTGTTGTTTTTGCTTCATTTAGCACGCTGACGTTGGTTCTTCTATCTTCTCAGCTGATATTTAAGATGTTTCGAAGACAGCGTTGATGGAAATTTTCAAGTGCCTCAGATGTCATCAGTATGTTGTCCAGGTTTCTGATGCAGACAGGAGCGTTGGGATCACACTGCTTTGTACACCAACATTTTAGTGTCTGTTCGGATGTCACGATCATCAAAGACTCTTGTTCAGAGACATCCAAAAGCTGTTCCAGCACATTTAAGACTATGTTGGATCTCGTCATTAAGGTCAACATTGGAGGAGAGGTGACTTCCAAGATATGGAAAGTGGTCCACATTTTCCAGGGATGTTTCGCCAAGTTGAATTGATGGTTCTATCTGATTTGCTTCAGTTGGTGACGGTTGGTAGATGATCTGAGTCTTCTTGGAATTGATGGTAAGTCCAAGTTTCGTGTACGCACGGTTGAAGGCAGTCAGAATCTGTTGTAGTTGGTTTTCTGAGAGAGCTGCAACACTGTTGTCATCTGCGTATTGGAACTCGATGAGGGAACTCGTGGATGTCTTGTTTTTGGACTTGAAATGGGCAAGATTGAAAAGTCTGCCATCTGTTCTGTAGACAATTTTGATTCCTGGGGGTAGATTGTCCTTAATAATGTGGATGATTGTCGCAATGAAGATGATGAACAAAGTTGGGGCAATCACGCATCCCTGTTTTACTCCTGATTTGACTTGAAAAGGCTCACAGTTACTGTTGGTTTTCTTTTTTCGTTCCGTTGATCTACTTATGGGCTCTCAAGTGGCTTATGAGTCCAATCTTGGCTCTGAAAGTTCTTCTGCATTCAGGACAGGTAGTTCCAGATGGCAGATTTTCTCTTTTCTCTTTTCGTCGATGAGTTGTTGGAGTAGTTTGTCGTTATCATCGAACCAATCCTGATGTTTTTTGTCTTGAACCGAATTGTTTCTTTGCAGGAGGTGATGATAGCGTTCTTCAATTGATTCCAGTGTTCTTCTACAGATGGTGGGATTTGTTGAGGCAGTTGTTCTTGAAGATTTTTTTGGAACTTCTGTACATGGTTGATGCCTTGAAGCATGTCAACATTGAATTTCTTAATAGTGTTCTGATATTAGTGCCTCCTTTTGGGCCAAATCTTCATTCTCATGGTGGATGAGATGAGTCGATGGTCTGTCCAGCACTCGTCGGGACCAGTAACAGCATTTGTTATCAGTACATCTTGTTGGTCCCAAGATCGTACGATGATGTAGTCGATGAGATGCCAGTGTTTGGAGAGTGGATGCTGCCAGGAGACTTTGTGTCTGTTTTTCTGGCAAAGTAGGGTGTTTGTAATCACCAGGTTGTGTTCAGCACATTTGGTGAGGAGGAATGTTCCATTAGCATTGACCTTGTGAACTCCTTCCTTGCTTATTATTCCAGTCCAGAGCCTATGATCTTTCCCGACTCTAGCACTGAAGTCTCCCAAGAGAATAATCTTGTCATTGTTGGGAACAGTGCAAAGGATGTCAAGTTGGGAGTAGAAGTTCATCTTTAATTCATCTTCAGCGTCCAGAGTTGGAGCATAGGCGCTGATGATAGTGGCATGTTAGTTCTTGACGAGCTGGATTCGCAGAGTCTTGAGACGTTCATTGATTCCCAATGGTTGCTCTGTCAGCTTCTGAAGTAGGCTGTTTCGGATGGCAAAACCTACTCCATGGATCCTCGGTTGTTCAGGATCAAGTCCTTTCCAAAAAAAGCTGTATTCACCTTGCTCTTCCTTTAGTGGCCCTTCTCCAGCTCTGCAGGTCTCACTCAGAGCAACAGTGTCAAAGTTGAACTTTTGGAGTTCCTGGACAACAAAGGCAGTTCTCCTCTCTGGTCGGTCTGAGTTTGGGTTATCTATCAGAGTTCATATATTCCAGGTTCCGAATTTCATAGTTTCACTTCTCAATGTTTTTCGACCGCATGATGGTGATCCCTCTGGATGCGGCTTTCCAGACAGGATGGGGTGAAGCAGACTATTTTTAGGGCACCTTTTACAACCCCCTCCCAGTTCAGGGTGAGCAGAGTGGATCCTAAATAGGGCTGCTCAGACATGAATACTGCTACCGAACAACTTTCCTGCCTCTGTCCAAAAGTTGAGCGACTGGATCAAGTATACACCGCTTTTGTGCCGGTTCTTGACTAGGAGCTTCCAGCCTTCACATTGCCTGCTCCTGTCCCCCTCCCCCAATTGCCGAAAGACTTGAGAAGTAGCCCACAGAGCGAAGATGCCTGTGTGTGTATTTGTTTAACGTGTACTTGATGTTGCACTACAAAAAGCACACGATACTTCACAAATCAACCAACTGATTCCAAAGGCATGGCCAAGAAAGCTCACAGTGTCTCTACTTCCTCAGGAGTCTAAAGAAATTGGGCATGTCCCCGTCAACCCTCACCAACTTTTATTGATGCACCATAGAAAGCACCCTCTCTGGATGCAGCACGGCTTGGTATGGCAATTGCTCTGCCGGTGACCAACAGAAACTGCAGAGAGTTGTGGACACAGCTCAGCACATCATAAAAACCAGCCTCCCCTCCATGGACTCTGTCTACACTTCTCGCTGCCTCAGTAAAGCAGCCAGCATAATCAAAGACCCCACCCACCCCAGACATTCTCTCTTCTCCCCCCTCCCATTGAGCAGAAGATACAAAAACCTGAAATCACATACCGCCAGGCTCAAGGACAGCTTCTATCCCGCTGTCATAAGACTATTGAACAGTTCCCTAGTACGATAAGATGGACTCTTGACCTCACAATCTACCTCGATATGACCTTGCACCTTATTGTCTACCTGCACTGCACTTTCTCTGTAGCTGTTATCCTTTATTCTGCATTCTGTTATCGTTTTACCTTGTGCTACCTCGATGCCCTGTGTAATGAATTGATCTGTATGAATAGTATACAAGACAAGTTTTTCACTGTACCTCGGTACATGTGACAATAATAAACCAATTCCAATTCCAATACCAAGAGAATCAGTAGGAGGAGTGTGTGAATAATGGGCAGATGGAGAGGGAGAGGATAGGGGACGGGACAGACAGAGGTGTGGGGGCCGATTGGATCAAGAGGAGAGAGAAAAAAGAAGGAAAGAAGAGGAAATAATAGGGGAAAAGGGACAAAGGAGGAGTGGTTACCGGAAGTTTGAGAATTCGATGTTCGTGCCGCCAGGTTGGAGACTGCCCAGGCGGAATATGAGGTGTTAGTCCTCTAATATTTGCTTGGCCGTGACCTGACGGTGGAGGAGGCCATGGGCAGACATGTTGGTGTGGGAATTGAAATGGCTGGCCACTGGGAAATCCCGGCTGGCACATAGGACGGAGCAAAGGTGCTCAACAAAGTGGTTCCCCCAATCTGTGTCCGGTCTCACCGATGTAGTGGAGGCCACACCGGGAGCACCGAATGCAAAAAATAACACTGAGGGATTCACACATGAAGGACTGCCTCACCTGGAAGGGCTATTTAGGGCCCTGGATGGTGGTGAGGGAGGAGGCGTAGAGGCAGGTGTAACACATTGTGTGGTTACAGGGGTGAGTGCCTAGGGAGGGAGGGGGATTGGAGGGGAGGGATGAGTGGACCAGGGAGTCATGGAGAGATTGATTCCTGTGGAAAGCGGAGAAAGGAAGGAGGAGAAGATGGACCTGCTGGTGGGGTCCCGTTGCAGGTAGCGGAAGTTGCGAAGAATGATATGTTGGATGCGTAGGCTGATGGGATGGGAGGTGAGGACTAGGGGAACCCTCTCTGTTCTGCCTATGGAGGGGCAGAAATGGGGTTAGGGCAGAAGTGCAGAAAATAGAAGAGATTGAGGGTGAAGGCACCATCAATAGCAGTGGGGGTGGGCCCCGTTTTCTGAAAAAGGACATCTCAGATGTCCTGGAGTGGAAGGCCTCATCATGAGAACAGATGCAGTGGAGACAGAGGAACTGAATAAAGGGAATGGCATCCTTGCAAGTGGTGATTTGACCAGGACATGGTTGGATCAGGACAGGCTGTTGGTGATGTTCACTGCCAGGAACTTGAAGCTCTCAACCCTCTCGACCTCAGCACCATTGATGTAGACAGGTGCATGTACACCTCCCCCCTTTCCTGAAGTCAATGACCAGCTCTTTTGTTTTGTTGACATTGAGGGAAAGGTTGTTGTCATGACACCATGTCACTAAGCTCTCTACCTCCTTTCTTTACTCCGACTCATCATTATCTGAGATACAGCAAACAACGGTGGTATCATCTGCAAACTTGTAGATGGAGTTAGAGCAGAATCTGGCCACTAAGTTGTGAGTGTATAGGGAGTAGGGGGCCGAAGACGCAGCTTTGTGGGACACCAGTGTTGAGAATAATTGTGCTGGAGGTGTGGCTGCCTATCCTCACTGATTGCAGTCTGTTGGTCAAGAAGTCAAGGATCCAGTTGCAAAGGAAGGTGTTGAGTACCAGGACATGGAGTTTGGTGATGCATTTGCTTGGAATTATAGTATTGAACGGGGAGCTGTAGTCAATAAATAATTGTCTAACGTAGGTGTCTTTACTGTCCAGATGCTCCAGAGATGAGTGTAGTGCCAGGGAGATGGCATTTGCCGCAGACCTGTTTAGGCGGTAGGTGAATTGCAGTGGGTCAAGGTTGTCTGGGAGGCTGGAGTTAATGCATGTCATGACCAGCCTCTCGAAGCACTTCATGATGGTGGATGTCAGAGCCACTGGGTGGTAGTCATTAAAGCACATTACCTTATTTTTCTTATGTACCGGGATGATAGTGGTCTTCTTAAAGCAGGTAGGAACCTCACATTGAAGCAGGGAGTCCCCTCTCCTATCATATTCCATCTTCTTCAGCCCTTGGTCACTTCCACCTATCACCTCCCAGCTTCTGACATCATTCTCGCCCTCATCTGCCAACCACCCCCTCACCTGGATGCACCTATCATCCGCTAGCTCTGGATCCACCCCTTCCCCCTACCTTTTTATACAGGCTATCTCCCCCTTCCTTTCCAGTCCAGATGAAGGATCTCAACCACAATGTCGACTCTCCATTTCCCTCCACAGATACTGCCTGACCTGCTGAGTTCCTCCAGTGCCCAGAATCCAGCATCTGCATTCTCTTATGTCTTCTTTATTTATATTGCCTCTTCTCATTCTACTTACCAAATTAAGACATAAATTCATACATTATAGAAATGGGGTCCTCAGCCTGCACTGTGCCTACACCGACCATCGAGCACGTGTTCATGTTTATCCTATTATTCTCTTGCTGCATTCCCAAAAACTTCCCAGATTCACAGATTTACCTGCACATTAGGGGCAATTTACAGTGGCCAATTAACCTACTAAGCCACACATCTTTGAAATGTGAGAGGAAACTTGAGCACCGGAAGAAAACTCACACCACCACAGGGAGAATGTGAAAGCTCATTACATAGAGCAACAGAGGTCATGATTGAACCCAGGTCACTGGAGTTGCAAGGCAGCAGCTCGACAACTGTACCACTATGCTGCCCGATGCCACAGTCCTGCCCAATAACACTCACATTTGTCAGCATTTAAATGTCATCTACCATCATCCATCCATTTCACCAGCCTGTCCATATCTGCTTGATGTTTATTACTATCCTCCCAACATTTCACCGAATCTCCAAATACTATGTCATTCATAAATTTGCAAACTGTGCAAATCCTCCAGAAGGAAAAACAACCTTTCCTTACTACTGTCTCTTTACTTATTACATACTCAATTTTCTATCCATGCTGTTAGAGACCTTTTTATTCCATGGGCTTCAATCTTCACAACAAGCCTGTTATGTGGCACTTTATCTTTTGGAAGTCCATACACTTTCTTTAATCAGCCAGTTTCTCACCTGTGTTAACAACCTGGCATCCATCATATGCCACCTTTTCTACTCTATTTTAATCTATCTTTTTGGTTACCATTGGCCTTTACTTTCACAGCATGGTCTCTGTGGAATGTAGCTGAACATCTCCACCTTACAGGCCTCTTATTCTTCAGTTACAGATTTCCCTGCCAAACTTTGTATTCAATTTAGCCTCTGCCTCACAGCGCCAGAGACCCGGGTTCAATCCTAACCTCGGGTACTGTCTGTGTAGAGTTTGCACATTCTCCCTGCAACCAGGTGGGTTTAACCCTATGTTCCATTTTCTTCCCACATCCCTAAAACATGCAGGTTGGTAGGTTAATTGGCCACTGTAAATTGCCCCTGGTGTGTAGGTGAGTGGTAGAATCTGAGGGGAGTTGTTAAGAATGTGGAGAGAATAAAAAATGTTATTATTGTAGAATGTGTGTATCTGGGTGGTTGATGGTTGGCACAGACTCAGTGGGCTGAAGGGCCTGTTCCTCTGCTGTGATTCGGTGACTCATCTGGAAGTCCTCCCCCGTTTGCCCTTTTTGTCAATGCTACCCAGTCTACACTTGGATAATTGAAATCCCCCATTATCATTACTCTATGGCTTTTGCACATCTCTGCAGTTTCCCTGCTAATGTGCTCCTCAATATCCTTCCTACTAGTTGGCAGCCTATAGAATAGTCCCCGAAGTGTAATTGCAACGCTATTGTTTTTTTTAAACTTAAACCAGATTCTGCCCTTGATAGTTGCACAATATTCTCTCTCTCCAGCACTGCAATATTCTCCTTAATCAGCTCTGCCACTCCCCCTCCTTTATTCCCTTCCCCAAACATTAGAACACGTTCCTGCCCTTTCTTGCCACAAATTATAATCTGATGTGGTTAACTGCACCTGCAGTTCACCAATTTTGTCTAATATACTTATATAATACATTGCACTGTTACCTCAGAACTGATAGAACATAGAACATTACAGCACAGTACAGGCCCTTTGGTCCACAATGTTGTGCCGACATTTTATCCTGCTCTAAGATCTATCTAACCCTTCCCTCCCACATAGCCCTCCATTTTTCTATCATTCATGTGTCTTTCTAAGAGTTTCTTAAATGTCCCTAATGTATCGGTCTCCACAATCTCTACAGGCAATGCATTCCATGCACCCACCATTGTCTATATAAAAAACTTACCTTTGACATCCCCCTTATTTCTTCCTCCAATCACCTTAAAATTATGTCCCCTTGTGTTAGCCATTGTTGCCCTGGGAAAAAGTCTCTGACTGTCCACTCGATCTATGCCTCTTATCATCTTGTACACCTCTATCAACTCACCTCTCATCCTCCTTCTCTTCAAATAGAAAAGCCCTAGTTCACTCAACCTATCCTCATAAGACATGGTCTCCAATCCAGTTGGCATCCTAGTAAATCTCCTGTGCACCATCTCTAAAGCTTCCACATCCTTCCTATAATGACCAGAACTGAACACAATACTCCAAGTGTGGTCTAACCAGAGTTCTATAGAACTGCAACGTCACCTCGTGGCTTTTGAACTCAATAACCCGACTAATGAAAGCCAATACACCATACGCCTTCTTAACAACCTTATCGACCTGTGCGGCAACCTTGAGGGATCTATGGACGTGGACCCCAAGATCCCTCTGTTCCTCCACACTGATAAGAGTCCTGCCATTAACCTTGTATTCTGCCTTCAAATTCAATCTCCCGAAGTCTATCACTTCACACTTTTCCAGGTTGAACTCCATCTGCCACTTCTTAGCCCATGTCTGCATTCTATCAATATCCTGTTGTAATCTACAGCAACCTTCTACACTATCCACACCACCAACCTTTGTATCATCAGCAAACTTACTAAACCACCCTTCCACATCCTCATCCAAGTCACTTATAAAAATCACAAAGGTCAGGGGTCCCAGAACAGATCCAGTCCTGTGTAAAAATGTTTCATTTCTTGTGCTGGTGTTCTCTCACCCAATCATTTTTTTTAATATTCTTTTTCTCTTTTTTGATGCTACCGTACTGTGATCACCCTGCTGCCAAATTACTTTGAATCTCTCCCTACAGCACTAGTGAATCTTCTCTATTCTGGTCCCAGTTCTGTTGAGGTGGAATCCATTCAGCTTCTACAGGTTTCACCTTCCCCATATTGGATCGCACTACTGCAGAAATACAAAGTTCTCCCTCCTATACCACACCTTTTGCTACATTTATAATCTGCATTCTCCTCCTATTACTATTGCTCTTCCTACTGAGTCACACAAGAAGTAACTTAACAGCACCACCTTTGAGGTCCCATTTCCTACGTGGTTTATCAAAATGTGACTGCACGACCTCTCCCTTTATCTACTTGTGTTATTAGTAGTGATAGGGACATATAGACACCATGTTCACCTTCATTTTCCAGAATATTCTGTAACCACTCAGTGATATCCTTAATCCTGGCACCAGGGAGCCAATAAACCATTCTAGAAACATACCTGCAATCATGGAAAATCTTGACTGCTCCCTTAACTCCAATAACTATTGCTTCCAAACTTTTTCTTTCCTCCCTGTAAGGTTAAGCCTCTCAGAGAACTCTGGTCTTGGCTCTGGCCTCAGTCTTCAGTAAAATCCTCTCTCTCATTAGTATTCAGAACTAAATACTGGTTGGAGAGCAGGATACCTTCCTGCACTATCTACCTGCATCTGTCTGAGCGTCACCCATTTCCTCTCTGCCTGTGCTTTCTTGAACAGCGTGGTGCCCACTCCTGAAACATCCCATCAGGTTATTGGATGGATGTGTCAGCTGTTGCTTAGGCTTCAAAACCTGGAGCTTGAACTCCTCCAGTGGATGCCACTTCCTGCACGTGCAGTTATCCAGACACAGAACTCTCAGCAAGACGCTCATTCCATTGGTTTTAGATGCCTCTGTCTATTAACTGAACTCAATTAACAGATAAAGAGTACACTTAACGTACTATTACTATTATATTATTTACCATTGTAATTATGAATGAACCCTCTTAGTTCCCTCATTCTTCTATTCAACCAAATGCTAGTTTAAAGTTACAAAGACACCATTTCCTGCACTCCTTCTACTCACCAGGGCTGATTCTCACATTCATTTTACTCTTCAGAACCTCTTTCCCACACTCCTTTTACTTACCAGGACTCTATTTCCTGCCTTCCTTTTAAACTCACTGGAACTCAGTTCCCATGCTCCTTTTAAATTCTGGTGCAGTCATGGCACTCTCATAGATTAACCATTGTAACCGTCAATTGTTCCTTGTACTCAGAGAACACTGCCAGTCTATAAAACAAGACCAAACTCTTTTTCTCTGGTTCCAGTAAAGCACAGAACTCCTAAATGAAGGATCAATGACCTTGTTGATCCAATACTGAGTCGATATTAGAATAAAATGGCAAAGATGATCAGATGCTGCCTTAACGGATCGAACATCAATGGAAGTGAAAGTGGTACTAATATTGACTGGTTAAAGCAATGGCATCTCCAGACAACAGTTCACCTTCAGAGAAAGCACAGTAGGATCTTTTGTAAACCCTGACAATCTTCCATCTGCATAGGGGAGCAAAAATCTTACTCTAAATACTTCCAATTATTCCTCCTCTTCCTCTGAATAATATCACCTTCAATATATAGAAACAGCAGCACCCACTGGGAAGCCACCCCAAAACTGTTACAAAGTGGGCAATAATTCAGTGCAAAATCCAGCCTCTAATAAAAGATATTAAAAAAACAGTGATAGCTGAAAACAGTGGCTATCACTTATCCCTTCCCATCCATCCCAACTGTTTGTGTGGCTTTGTTGTAGTATGATAACATGATCGGAAATTCAAAGTTTTTTGGGCAGCTCAGGACAATGTCATGCTTTAACTTTAATGACTTGAATTACAGAAACAGTTACATCAACAATAAGTTTGCAGTGAGTCAGCAGGTTGTGGGGCAATCTCAGCGGATACCGAGAGTGCCAAATAGATTGTATGTTGGAAGGGTCCACTGATCCCAGAGGAATATTGGCTTGAGAATGGCGGGAAGGAGGGCAGCTCTCCTGACTCAAAAGTCCTGTTCCAAAAAACACAGGGGGGAGATCGAGAGTGCCAACCTCCCTTTAGCCATTTTGTTTTCCAAAGCATTAGATTTAAATAGTTACCAAAGCATGAGTGAGGGAAGCTCATCAACACAGTATAATCACAGATCCATCTTTTCAGAACAAGTTATACAGATGCCATCAAACCAGTATTTGCATTGTATTGCGTTGGGTTTTACATATTTATCCATTTAAGTCTCCCACAACCCTCTTCTGCCTGTCTTAAAGGATTTAAAGTTTCCCCTTAGCTCTAATTCTCCTTCTAGGGATGTGCCTTACTTTCTAAGTCTACTCCAGATTTTATGCTGTCATTTCTAAATATATTTTCCACATGTGTGCCTTTGCATTTTGTGATAACAAGAAAAGCTAATGATAAATAAAATAATACACTGTCTTCTTATGACCCAGTACTTTGCTGCGAACATTGGCCCTGCAAGACGGACTGATGTTCAATCTCAGACTTCGTAACATTTTTGACCTACGGTTTATTGATAAAAAATGAAGGTATAAAATAAAGCTACATGCAAGGGAATTTGTGTTGAAGCATCTCTTTGAAAATTAATTGCAGGTTCCCCAATGGTACAGCAAATATATCCAGTGGGTCGCTAAACCACACAGGCAAGCAAAGACTCAGTTAATCCCAATTTGAGATGAATCAGCTGATGTCACCTGCAATTGGTGATGTCATGAACTGCTCTGTGGATCGAATAAGTCCTCTGTGAAACTGGAGGAGTCCTCTCTTTCAAGTGAATCACAGCAACGCACCTGTATTACACAGTTCACAAACATACAAAAAGACATGTAAGCAGGAATCTCAGTAAATCTTTGAGGCAACCAGATGGCACTCAGTGGTTGAAGAGCAAAGACAACGGGTAATGACGGGTAATGTAGAGGAACTCACAGAGTGCTGATGTCAAAGTTCTTTTGGTAGAGATTTGTCCATTCCTAACCTTTAGTTACTTGTACCACTTTAATAACATTCTACTGCATCTCACTTTCCTTTTACCCTCTTACCTATTTCTCCCTTCTGCATTATGGGCAGCCATCAAACAAAGAACTTCCATCTACCGTGATGAAGTGCTTTGAGAAGTTGGTCATGGCTAGAATTAACTCCTGCCTGAGCAAAGACCTGGACCCGCTGCAATTCACTTACCGCCACAACAGGTCTACAGGGGACGCAATCTCACTGGCTCTCCACTCGGCTTTGTAGCACCTAGACAACAGAAAGCATATGTCAGGCTGCCGTTTATCAATTACAGCTCAGCGTTCAACACCGTCATCCCCTCAGTACTAATCAACAAGCTTCAAAACCTGGGCCTCTGTACCTCCCTCTGCAACTGGATCCTTGACTTCCTTATCGGGAGACCACAATCAGTGTGTATCGATAGTAACATCCCCTCGCTGACAATCAACACAGGCGCACCTCAAGGATGCGTGCTTAGCCCACTGCTCTACTCTCTCTACACTGATGACTGTGTGGCTAGGCACAGCTCAAATGCCATTTATAAATTCGCTGATGACACCACTGTTGTTGGTAGAATCTCAGATGGCGATGAGGAGGCGAACAAGAGTGAGATAGGTCGGCTGGTTGAGTGGTGTTGCAACAACAACCCCTCACTCAACGTCAGCAAGACCAAGGAACTGATTGTGGACTTCAGGAAGGGGAAGTCGGGAGAACACACACCAGTCCTCATTGAGGGTGGAAAGGGTGAGCAGCTTCAAGTTCCTGGGCGTCAACATCTCTGAGGATCTATCCTGGGCCCAACACATTAATGCCATCATGAAGAAGGCATACCAGTGGCTCTCCTTCATTGGGAGTTTGAGGAGATTTTGTATGTCACCAAAGACTCTTGTATATTTCTATAGATGCATGGTGGAGAGCATTCTGACTGGTTCCATCACAGCCTGGTATGGAGGCTCCAATGCACAGGATCGAAAGAGGCTGCAGAGGGTTTTAGACTCAGCCAGCTCCAGCACAGGCACAACACTTCCCGCCATCGAGGACATCTTCAAGAGTCAGTGCCTCAAGAAGGGAGCATCCATCATTAAGGACCTTCACCACCCAGGACATGCCCTCTTCACGTTACTACCATCGGGGAGGTACAGGAGCCTGAAGACCCACACTCAAATTTTCAGGAACAGCTTCTTCCTCTCCGCCATCAAATTTCTGAACGGTCCATGAACCCATGAACACTACCTCATTATTCCTCTTTTGAACTATTTATTTATTTTTGAAACTTAGTTAATTTTTATGTCTTTATGTCTTACAATATACTGCTGCTACAAAACAACAAATATCATGACATATGTCAGTGATTCTGACTCTGATTTTTACAGCATCTTTCACATCCTTAAGATGTCCCAAAGCACTTTACACCTAAGAAAATGTATTTGAATTGAGGACACTGTTGCAGGAAATGCCACAGCCCACTTGGGCAGAGCCAGCTTCTGTAAACAACAAAATGGTAAAGACCACATGACATTTAAGTGAGGTTGGTTGAGGGATAAAGATGAATATTGACCAGGATATCTGGAAAAACTCAATTGCTCTTCTTATGATGAGTTGCACACACCTCTTGCCTCCACCTAAGAGGGCACTCACTTTCTGGGTTCATGCCTCAACAATAAGAAACATAGATAGTCAGAACATAGAACAGTACAGCTCAAGAACAGACCCTTTGGCCCATGATGTCTGCACCAAACACAACGCCGAATTAAACTATATCTCTTTTGCCTGCACATGATCCATATCCCTCCATTCCCTGCATATCTGTTTCTACCACTACCCCTGGTAGTCCGTTCCAGGCACCCACCACTCTCTGTGCAAAAAAACCTGCCCCACAATCTCCCTTAAACTTTTCCCCTCTCACCTTAAATACATGTCCTCTAGTGATTGATATTTCTACCCAGGAAAAAGATTCTGACTGTCTGTTCTATCTCTGCCTCTCACAATTTTATAAACTTCTATAAGGTCTCCCTTGGCCTCCGATGCTTGATGAATCCTATTGTGAATTTCCACTTTAGTTCTCTGCTACAGACTAAGTGCACTGAACGTTATATTATACATACTTTTTTCCTCATAGAAAAAAAACTTTTCAGTTTATTGATTAAAACATGAAGGACTTGATCAGTAAGTTTGCAGATGATGCAAAACTAGGAGGTGTTGTTGATAGTGAAGAAGGTTATCATAGATTACAGGAGGATCTTGATAAGCTAGGGAAGTGGGCCAAGAATGGCAAATGGATTTCAATACAGATAAGTGTGAGGTGATGTATTTTAGAAAGTCAAACCAGCATAGGACTTGTACTATGAATGGGAGAGTACTAGTGAGTGTAATGGAACAGAGGGGCCTAGGAATACAAATATATGGTTTGTTGAAAGCGGCATCACAGGTAGGGTGGTACAAAAGGCATTTAGAACACTGGCCTTCATCAGGCAGAGCACTGGGTATAGGAGTTGGGATATTATTTTGCAGTTGTATAAGTCATTGGTGAGGCCGCACTTGGGGTACTGTGTACAGTTTTGGTCACCCTGTTGTAGGAAAGACATGGTTAAACTGGAAAGAGTGAAGAAAAGATTTACAAGGATGTTGCCAGGACTAGAGGGCCTGAGTTATTGGGAGAAGTTGACCAGTTGAGGTCTTTATTCCTTGGAATGTAGGAGAATGAGGGCTGACCTTATGGAAATGTTTAAAATTATGAGAGGCATAGATAAGGTGGATGGTAACAGTCTTTTCTCCAGGGTAGGGGAGTCCAAAACTAGGAGGAATAGATTTAGGGTGAGAGGGGAAATAATTTAAAAGGACCTGAGGGGCAACTTTTTCATGCAGAGGGTGGTGAGTATATGGAATGAGCTGCTGGGGGAAGTGGTTGAGGCAGATACAATAGTATCATTTAAGAAGCACTTGGATAGGTGCATGGAGGGGTGGAGCTTAGAGGGATATGGACCGAATGCAGGAAATTGGGACTAGGTGGGTGGGCACCGTGGACGCATGGACTCATTGGGCCAAAGGGCCTGTATCTGTACCATATTGCTCTATGACCCTATGGTTCTATGACTAAAATAAAACTACATGCAAGGGAATTTGTGTTCAAGCATCTCTTTGAAAATTAATTGCAGGTTCCCCAATTGTTCAGCAAGTACACAGAGATGGAAGCTACCAGCCAGGAGTGGATGAGATATATTACAGATTAGGTGTAATTGAGAGCCTCTCAAATATCGACAATGGACAAAGAAACAAAAAAATCATACAGACCCCTTCAACTGACATAAGGCAAACAACTTTCGAATTCATCAGCAACAGAGTGAGGGTAGCAACCTCAAGACAAGGAGTAAAGTCTCTGCAGACAGCTCAGATTGCTGACACATTTACTCCTTCCAATAACGTCAAGAACCAGTGGTGCATCAGTAAATGAGTTACCTAGGCAATCTGGAGGGAGGACTATGTAATAAAGAACATGTCTCACCTTCACTACTAATACAAATAAAGACACAATATGTAAAGCAGCAGCCATAAAGTCAAAATAGACTTTTCAAATTACTGCCCGGTTCTCATTCAAGCCCTGGCTGCCACAGCCAGCCATACTGGGCTCTTTTATTCAATATCGATGCTGATAAATCTGACATGCATTTCCATCCTTTCACTGAAATGCAGACAATGTATCATTATTCCCCCAGGTTGTTGCTCACAGGCTGACTGAGACACAGAAATAGATGTATAATTACTGGGAAAGCTGGAAAGTATTGCAGAGATTGTCCTAAGAGAGTACAACTAATGCCACAACCGCATCTGCACAGATTCAGTACAACTGCAGAGAAATATGAAGTCAGCTTTGTGAACCTGTGCTGGGGTATAATAGGCCAGTTGTCCCTTCCGCAGTTGCACATGTAATGTCCATCTGTAACATAAACTCACCTGCCACATATGTGTCCAAGTGTATATATATGCAACACTTTCTTTTGATTTATTTGGTGTAACAGACTGAAATTCAAATAAAATACTGCTGAACTTTTAGACAAATGCGAAATAGAAAGCACTAGTATCTTCTCTTTCTGATACTAACATGTACAAGTGAGTGCAATGCATAGCAGAGTAGAATAATAGTTTACTAACATGGCTGAACAGATGATACTAACTATACTGTATATTTGTTATTCCAACTCTAGAATAATTGTTCTAGTTATTGTATAATGAATGACCCCATTTTCCAAGAAAAGTGTCGCACGTCTAGATGTGGAAATACACTACATTGCTCCTCTGCTTTAAGAAGACAAAAAAGAATTTTGTTTTCAGAAAAACATTTATATCTATATTTCACTCAAAAACAATAGCAATACAGAAATCATGAAATTAACAAACTCTTGGTTCAGTCTCCCCACAGTTTATAAGCTTTGGCAGATCTTCTCACAGGTTATATTTCTTCTCTAGCTCCACCTTCAGAAGAAATGATCTCACTTCTGAACTTTACCCAATGATCAAGTCAACAGACTCATCTCCTGGAAGCACTGGAACTTGAATCAGTTTGGCTTCACCAGTGATTCTGCCATTGCTTCCATTGCTGCTGTTGTTGAATACTCTGATGACTGTGGTGTTGCTGAGAGCACTGTAATAGATAGTGAAGACAACCTGGTTCATTATCAAAATGCAACTGAAATTTGATTCGGTCCTCTACACATGTCGCTGAAATCATGTGATCAGCTGTTCCAGTTGTTGTAGTAAGTGGTTCCAAATGGTATCATCTTCATATTGCTGACATAATCAGGAGTGTAATTGATTTATTATTCTCACATGTACTGAGATACAGTGGAAAAACTTGGTTTTGCATGCCATCCAGACAGATCATTTCAGAACATAAGTGTATCAAGGTAGTACAAAAGGAAGAGCAATAACAAAATACAGAATATCGTATTACAGTTACAGAGAATATGCAGTGCAGGTAGACAATAAGGTGTAAGGGCCATAGCAAGGTAGATCGTGAGGTTAAGAGGTCCGTTGAAGAGTCTTATAACGGTGGGCTAGAACCTGTCCTTGAGCCTGGTGGTACTTGTTTTTAAGCTTTTGCCCGATGGAAGGTAGGAATAGAGAGAATGTCCAGGGTCGGTGGGGTCTTTGATTATGCTGGTTGCTTTCCGGAGGCAAATGGGTGTAGACAGAGTCCATGGAGGGGAGACTGGTTTTAGTGATGGACTGAGCTGTGTCCACAATTCTCTGCAATGTTTTGTGGTCTTGGCCAGAGCGGTGGTCATACCAAGCAGTGATGCATCTGGACAGGATGTTTTCCATGGTGCATCTGTAAAAATTGGTGAGAGTTAACAGCGACATGCTGAATTTCCTTATCCTTCTGAGGAAATAGAGGCACTGGTGCACTTTCTTGGCCATAGTGTATACGTAGCTGGACCAGGACAGGATATTGGTGAAGTTCACACCTCGGAACTTGAAGGTCTCAACTATCTCCGCCTCAGCACCATTGATGCATGCAGGGGGTGTATGCTCCACTCCCGCTTCCTGAAGACAATGACCAGCTCTTTTGTTTTGTTGACCTTGAGGGAAAGGTTGTTGTCATAACACCATGCCACTAGGCTCTCTATCTCCTTCCTGTACTCCGTCTTGTTGCTACTTGAGATCCGGCCCACTACGGTGGTGTCATCTGTGAACTTGTAGATGGAGTTAGAGCAGAATCTGCCCACGCAGTCGTGAGTGTATAAGGAGTAAAGTAAGGGGCTGAGGATGCAGCCTTGTGAGGCACTAGTGTTGAGGATAATCGTGTAAGAGGTGTTGCTGCCTGTCCTTACTGATTGCGGTCTGTTGGTCAGGAATTCAAAGGTCCAGTTGCAGTGGGCAGTGCTAAGTCCTAAGTCTAGGATTTGGAGATGAGTTGGTTTAGAATTATGGAATTGAAAGCAGAGCTGTGGTCAATAAATAGGAGTTTGACGCAGGTGTCTTTGTTATCCAGATGTTCCAGAGATGAGTGTAGGGCCAGCGAGATGGCATTCGCTGTGCACCTGTTTCGGCAGTAGGTGAATTGCAGTGGGTCAAAATTATCTAGGAGGCTGGAGTTGATGTGTGCCATGATCAGCCTCTTGAAGCACTTCATGATGATGGATGTCAGAGCCATTGGGCCATAGTCATTGAGGCACATTGCCTTATTTTCCTTTGGCACTATGATGATAGTGGTCTTCTTGGTGGGAACCTCAGACTGGAGTAGGGAGAGGTTAAAAATGTCTGCAACTATTCACACCAGCTGATCCACATAGGATCTGAGGACAATAGCTCCAGTCCATCCGGGCCAGATACTTTCCGAGGGTTCATTCTCCAGAAGACTGATCTGACATCTGCAATGGAAACTGAGGGTACAGGTGCATTGGAGGCTGTCAGGGCAGGTGGTATTATTTCATTGCCCTTCTGTTCAAAACATGCATAGAATGCCTTAAGGTTATCAGGGAGGGATGGCATGTTGTCGGCAATGTTGCCCGACTTCGTTTTGATGCCTATTATAGCATGTCAGCCCTGCTACAACTGATGGCTGGTCTGGGAGTCTATTTTGGACTGGTATTGTCTCTTGGCATCCCTGATAGCTTTACGAAGGTCATACACGTTGATCATGTGATTTCAGTTAAGTGTGTACAGGACCAAATCAAATTTCAGCTGCATTTAGATAATTTAGATACCGTGCATGGCATGGTAGCATAGTGGTTAGCACAATGCTTTACAGCGCCAGCGACCCGGGTTCAAATCCAGCCACTGTCTGTAAGGGGTTTGTACGTTCTCCCCGTGTCTGTGTGGGTTTCCTCCAGGTGCTCCGGTTTCCTCCCACATTCCAAAGACATACAGGTTAGGAAGTTATGGGCGTGCTATGTTGGCACCGGAAGCGTGCCGACACTTGTGGGCTGCCCCCAGAACACTCTACGCAAAAGATGTATTTCACTGAGTGTTTCGATGTACATGTGACTAATAAAGATCTTATCTTATCTTATCTTAGCTAATGGATTAGCTTGTGTTCACTATCTATTTCCCAATTATCTGCATCCATTTTATTAGGGAGATTAAAATCTCCAACATGATCGTTGACTCAAATTTTATTCTCTTTACGACCTGACTTGAAGTAACATTTCTGACAATCTTGTTTGTGCTCCAGACTGCCAGCGATATTCAGACGTACTAAGAGCAACCTTGTTCACAATGGACTTTTCGTGAGTAGTTAGAAGACTGAATGGGAAATGTTTTGCCCAGTGAAGAAAATCTTCATACTACTTGCTTCTTTAAGGTGTCCAACTAGTTTGACAGGTTGTTCAGCAGCTCCATTAGCCGCCAGCTGATAGGAGATACCAAGGTACACTTGATGTCATTTCTTCTCACAAAAACATTGAACTGATTTGAGTGAAACTATGGCCCTTTATCACAGATTCTCTCCTAGCAGACAATGACATGCAAAAATTGTTCTCCTCTCATCTAAGGTAAGTTCTGTGATGGTAGAGCATCTTTGGGCTTAACTTGTAACCAATTAGAATGACTATCAGCAAGAATTCAGAATTGATCTCATCCCTTTTCAATAAATATCCATGTACACTCATTGAAAGGGTTTCTTTGGCTGTGTCCTTATTTGCAATGGTGTTTTCCTGGGTGCCAGTCTGTATTACTGATAGATAGTACATTGACTATTCAGTTGCTCTGGATTTCAATTCAAACCTGAACAGTATACAAAACTGCAAGAAATTTCATTCCTTGCTTCCGCACCAGTGTGTTCTGCAGGTAACTTTGGCAATCTTTTTGATCTTAAACTAGCAGGCATTATTAAATACATGCCCCCCTTATAAGCATCCTTGATTGCATGACAACACACGATGCCAGAAATAAAATGGTTTTAGCTCTTCACATGTGCCTTTTTCCCAACAATAACAAGCCTCCAAGAGTGTGTAAATAAGCATGAATCAAACCAGATCCTTCCACATTTGCTCTACAATTTCTAAAGCGGTCACCAGAACATCATCATTCACCTGAATTAGGGAATGAATGGTGCTTTCATATTCCATGTTCGGTCTCTCATGGGGTAGTTGAGGCAATGCTTCCACATCAATATTCTGCTTTGAGGTCTAGTACTCCATCTTGTCGTGGTACCAGAACAGAAGAGTTGTCCATTATTGTACTGCCATTAGTGGTACAGCTGATTTCGGACCCAAAATTTCCAGTAATGATTAGTAAACTATTACCTTCCGAGGAGGAATTAATGGAACTTTTTGACAACAAATCTCATGGGAGGGGCCTGCTTTTCTATTTGGGCATAACTCTTCTCTCTATTTATCAAAGTACCAGATGCAAAAGCAATGAGTTTATCCTTGCCCTCACCTTTCTCACAGTTGCTAACTGCACCAAGACTACTAACCTTAATGCATTGGCAGAGTTCTAATGGACAAGAAGAACTTTACTAACTAACCTCATCTTAGACGTAAATGAGCATGTTATTGCACTTTGTCCCAGGTCCACGGGACATCTTTCTTCAATAGATCTGTGCTTATTATTGGGAAGAGTACAATATTATGTAAGATTTCTACTGGCAAGCATACATAATATTGTACTATTCCCAAGAATAAACATAGTTCAGATACATTCTCAGGTTCAGAGCATTTATGATGCCTTGTACCTTTTATAGACTGCAAACCATGTGTATCCACTTGTAAGTGAATATGAACCATTCACACTGCACAAAAGCGCACTTGTTTCTCTTAAATTTCATGTTATGCCTGTGTAATCATTTCAGTATCTCTGCTGGAATTTAAAGATGTTCTTCTTCAGTGCACACAACAATCAGAACATTGTCCTGTTCCAAAGAATAAATCATTGCATATATAAAGTTTTGATCATAGTAGTATGAAAGAGTTTAAGGGATGATTTAATATCATGTATGAGTTTGTAGTAAAAATGGAACTCATTCTACCTATTTGATGATGTATGTTGATCTGATTAATATTCAATTGTGTAATTGCATGAAATTAACCTGATTTTTAAAATCTTTCACTCCAACCAGCTCAGCATAACAGTCTTGTGATTTTGAAAGTGGATAATGTTCATCACCTGTTACCTGAATTTTGAGCTCTCATAGTCACCACAGTGCCTAATTGTTTTTTTTCCGCTTTTGGAACCAGCACAATCAGTGTGGCCCAACCAATACGATCTGCCTTCACCAGAACGACATATATCTCCATGTTTTCAAACTCTTATTCAACCTGGGCTTTCAATGCACAAGGAAATGGGGATGGATTGAAAAGAACAAAGTTTACACCTGGTTTAATGTGGATGTCTGCATTAAGGCCTTTAATGGCATCAAGAGAATTGTTAAACATATTTTTCATACTTTGTAGAGTGCCTGACCATCACCAAACTGAACATGCATTTCCAGTTCAGCTTCAGCAGCCCTAGCCTGTCCTTTACACCAATGTTGGTCTACTATAGTTAGCTAATACAAAAGTTAATGTCGACCACTGGGACATTACATCTCAGCAAGCATTCCATTCATTCAAACGTTTGGAGAATTTGTCTGGAATTCAACTTCAATTGGACTATGTTTTTCTTTCAGAATTATACTGCTGAACTTTCTGTAAATAAGTATCAATGGTTCCAAGTGTCAATCTTTATCACAATGTTTTGTATTGTTCAAAATCTGTAACTTGTCTTAATTCACTGAGTTTTCAATTCACCCACATAATGTACACACATTATACAAGTTATTTCTTCATCATGTTCATCAGCTTCCACACTTAGCATGATTATCTGCCGCTACCTTCAGTTTGGGCTGTGATCTGCAAACTGCTTTGATATGATCCTTGCATTGGCATTCATAACAGATGGTTATTTTAAATCTGTACTGCTGTTTTGGGTGATGAGCACTGCATCTCCCATAAGAGAATCACCGAGACATGCTCTTTACACCCTGGCTTTTGTTAAATGCAAAAGAAGCATAATAGTGCACAAGGGGCATGAGACATGGAAATGGACAAAGCTCTTTCATAGTTGCAATCTGACAGGATTTCTCAAAATTTGTTCAGGCACAATGAGCATTTTTGATTGGATCCTTAAGTCAGTCTATCCACAAACTGGGCTTTGTTAACTAACTCACCAAAGTTGCAATGCAATGAATGGTTCTTCAATACCACATTATAAGCACTAATAGATACCATGCCTTTGATTGTGCGTTCCTAAATTAGAGCTTTCGGTTATCACTAAAAATGTAGGGCTAAAGTACTCCTTTAATTTATTTACCAGATCAACAGGAATGATGCCCATTGCTTTCCGAGACATATGTAAAATGGTCAGAGTTTTGTATAGCCCAAGTACAATTTCAAATAAAAGGATTGCTTTCATCTTCTGTTGAATTGCCTTCTTGAGTACTTCAGTATTTTGTGCACATTTCTGTAAGATACGATTGGACCGAAAGAAATCTGTGTGCTCAATGTATGAACCTAAGGACTCTAAATCTTTATTGACAGCTCCAAGCTTTACTTATAAAGAAAACCAAAAATGATATTACATGAGTTGTGAGGAAAGTATAAAAAAAGGCTCGTTATTTGAATACATGCAACATTTATGATAAAATAAATGAATTACATTTCTCACTGCCTTGGTAAAGCAGCCAACATAATCAAAGACGCCACCCACCCCAGACATTCTCTCTTCTCTCCCCTCCCATTGGGCAGAATATACAAAAGCCTGAAAGCACGTACCACCATGCTCAAGGACAACTTCTGTCCCACTGTTATAAGACTATTGAATGGTCCCCTAGTATGATAAGATGGACTCTTGACCTCACAATCTACCTCATTATGATCTTGCACCTTATTGTCTATCTGCACTGCACTTTCTCTGTAACTGTAACACTTTATTCTACATTTTGTTATTGTTTTATCTTGTACTACCTCAGTGCACCGTTGTAATGAATTGTTCTGTGTGAACGGTATGCAAGACAATTTTTTCACCGTACGTCAGTACATGTGACAATAATAAACCAATTTAGCAGCACAAGTAGGAATAAATAAATACAATCTAATAGTCATTTCAGCGATGTGGTTGCAAAGTAATCAAGATTTGTGAATTAAGTATTCCCGAATGCTTAAGGCCTAGAATAGACAGACAGAGTGGAATGGGAAGGTGGATAGACTGATAATAAAGAATGGGATAAAGGTAGTAGAGAGAAAGGATTATAACTCAGAGAATTATGGAGTAGAATCCGTTTGGGTGAAGCCAAGAAACAGAAAGGGCAGAAGATATTGGTAGAGGCTATGTGCAGGCCACCAAACAGCAGTGGTAGTATAGTATAAATCAAGAAATTGCATGCAACAAGAGTGAGACAATAATCATGGGGAACATTAATTTACACATAGAGTTGGCAAATCAAATTTACATTAATAATGTGGAGGACAAATTCATGGATCATATAAAAGATGGTTTACTGGATCAGGACATTGGGGAATAGGCCAATAGTATTATGCAAAGGGAAAGAGTTAATTGATGATCTGGCAATTAAGAAGCCTTTTGAAGGCATGGCAATTACGTGGAGAATTTTTGCATAAAGATTGAAAGTGATTTAGTTCAATCTGAAAAACACATTTTAAATCTAAACAAAGCGAACTGCGAAGTTATGATAAACTGGAAAGCTGTATTAAAAGGTATGACAGTAAATCAGTGACATCCAACAATTAAAGATCTAATACATAGTTTACAATAAATATTTATCCCTTCAGGACACAAACATCCAAAAAATCAAGTCATCCAGCAGCAGCTTAATGACATAAATTAAAAGCAGTATTAGACCCAAGGGAAAGGCTTATCATGTTGCCAAAAAGAACAGTCAGCTTGTGGAATGGGAAATTTCAGATTTAAGCAAACAAGGACGAAGAAACTGGTAAAGTAAGGGAAAACAGAATGTGAGAGTATTCAAGCAAGAAACATAAAAAACAACTCTAGTAGCTCTACAGATGTGTTAAAAAGAGAATTATACTGTAAAAGTTAACCCTCAAAAATCAAAAACTGCAGAGTCTGAAAATATGAGTTTTTTACCTGGAATATTGTACAGGTCTGTTCTCCCTACCTATGTAAGTATATGCTTATGATAGATGGAACAGAAGTTCACCAAACAGATTCTTGGTATGCAGGAAAGTGGTGGGGTAAAGTTAACCTTTGAACTAGACTGGACCCATATTGTTCTGATTAAGGGTCTTTGATGTGAAACATTAACTCTGTTTCTCTTTCCATGGATGCTACCTGACCTGCTGAGTGTTCCCAGCATTTTCTGTGTTATTTCAGATTTACAGCATCTGCTGTTTTTGATTTTCCAGGGCCTAAAACCTCTTGAATTTGGAAGAATAGGGGATGATCTCCTTAAAATATATAAAATTCTTTCTGAGCTCTACAGGATCAAAGCAAGGATAATGTCTCCCCCAGCAGGAGAGGGGTAGGGAGGGGCAGGCTCTAGATCCAGGGGACACAGTCTCCAAATTAAGGGTTAGCTATTCAGGACTGAGATGAGAAGAAATTTCTTCACCCAGATGGGATATGGGATCAGTGCAGAAAATGGCACTGAGGTGAAAGATCAGCCATCATTTGATTGAACAGCAGATCGAATGTTCTTGTACAGCACTCAAAATCTTCCTACCATTTTGGGAACTGCTAGCTCAATGCCCTCATCATTAAATCAACTACCAACATCATCCTTTTGAATGCCATTCCTGTGTTACAGAAACTGCTGCCTTTGCTTATTGGTGCCTTGTAGCCTTCTCTGCCAACATTTGGCCAGTCCACGTTGTACGTGCTGCTGGCTGTCACTGGTACCTTGCTCCCCACAGCACCCTTGCCCCTGGCTTACACCGCTCTGAGAATGCCCTCAGAGACTGCTAACATACTTACAGCACTAAGGCTTTGGAACCACCACTCCTTCACTGATACTAGTTCTGGGCTTTTACTTAACACAAGGCAAATCATTGAAATAATTTTTTTTCTCTTACAGGTTGTTTTATCCAGTCTTGTTGGCAGTTTGTCATGTCTTCTCAAAACGGTGCAGATATATAGAAGTGGGCAGAATAGATATGAAGGAATAGTAGTGATTTATTAACAAGAGTGAGCAGTTAGCACCTAAAATGTTACCCCTATTAACCTCTACTCCCAGCTGACAATTGCAGTTACTGTTTCAAAGTGGAGATATAACCTGATCCCCTCAGTCAAGAGTACTGTATGTCAACATCTAGAAATACACAGTAAAAGTGGGCATGTCACTAATCCAATAACATGCTGTCCCTATATGTAAATGGAACAACTGGGGAACTGATCTTTGCTTTGTGGGATATGAAGGCTAAAGTTTCTATGGTTACAAATGTAGTCCTGGCTGCAAACAAAATGTCTTTGATGGTATGCTGGAAAAACTAAATATTTAAAATAGAAATGTATTCTATTAAAGATGTTACAATTTAAGCTAAAGTTAGAGTCCTTTTGTTCCTTTTTTAATTTATTCATCTTTCAGGATCTGGGTATGGCTACAAAGGGCCAGTATTTATTGCTCAGCCCTAACTGTTCTGGAGAAAGTGACAGCGAGCTGCTTTCTTGAACTGACACAGTCCTTCTGGTGAAGGTGCTGCCACAGTGCTGTTGGGAAAGAAGTTCCAGGATTAGACCCAGTGACAATGAAGGACCATAATACAGTATATTTCCGAGTCAGGATTGTGTCTGACTTGGAGAGGAACATGCAGGAGGTAATGTTTCCATGCATCAACTGTCCTTATCCATCTTGGTGTATGTAAGAGGTGCTATTGGAGAAGCAGTAGCAAGGACCTGCAATTTATTTCAGAGATGGTACACATTGAAAACAGTGTGTGCTACTGGAGTGAGGGGAAGGAGGGGTATTCAATCTTCAAGTGGGCTACTATGACCTGTACGGTGTCAAGCTTCTTGAGTTCTGTTGGTACTACACTCATCCAGCCAAGTGGAGTACATTCATCATACTCCTGACTTGCGCCGTGTTGATGGTGGAAAGGCTTTGGGGAGTTGAGTCATAGTCACTCATTGCTGGATACCCAGCCTCTGACTTACATTTGTAACCACACTATTTATATGGCTGATTGGCTGATTTCGTTCGGTTTCTGGTCAGTTGTGACAACCAGGACGTTAATAGTGAGCATTCAGTCATGGGAAGGCCATGGATTGTCAAAAGCAGGTGGTTCAGACTCTCTCATTGGAGACAGCCAATGCCTGGCACATTTGTGGTGCAAGTGTTACCTGTCGTGTATCAGTTCATGCTAGAATATTGTCCAGGTCTTGTTGCATGCAGGCATGGTTTATTTCATTTGCTGCGGGACTGTGAGTGGAGTTGAACAATGTACAATCAGCAGCAAATAGCCACACTTCTGACCTTATGATGAAAGGATGGTCATTGATGAAGCAGCTGCAGAGAGTTGGGCATAGGACAATGGTTGGTCTCATAGATGGGGTGATTGATCTCCAATAATATCTTTCTTTCGTGTGCAGTTATGACTCCAACAGCATGAATGTTTACCCCTTGCTGCTCATTGACTTCAGTTTGTCGCTTTGGTGTCAAAGGCAGTCACTGCCACTGCACCTCTGGATTTCTGCTTTCTAATTCATGGCTCTGATGAGTACTGTTGCCAAAAGGTCCTACTTAAACCCAAACTGGGCATTAGTCAGCAGGTTATTGTTAGATAAAAGCTGCTTGATAGCATTATCGATAACACCTTCCCTCACCCTGCTGCTGACTGAAAGTTGACTGCTTGGGTAATTGGACTGGTAGGGACTGGTAGGTTGACTGGTAATTAGCTGGATTGGATTTGACATACATATTATAAAATAATTGGACCTATTCCTGTTTCCTGTTCCAGGACACATTTATATAACTGTACAGTTAGGGAGGCAAAAGTCTTGTTAATGTAGTGCCACAAATGGTTCTTTAATCCTTCATAAGATGAAGTATATATCACAGGCTCATACAGAGTAATGTAACTTTACTTAAATCCAAACTGGGATGCACAGTCTGCCACTGACAAAGACTTGTTCTGGAAAAAAATGCTCAAAAAGCCCTTAACATAACATCTTCATTTAGGATGTAGCAAGTGAGGAGACCTGCCCTCATGAACAAAAAAATTCAGGGATGTCAATAGGAAGCACACTGGAATAGATTCAAATTTGAAAATGAGCAATCATTTCAAAATGTAAAGTGTTGCATTGGCACAGGATAAAAGTGGGTACCAGCGCACTGAGACATGACAAGTCACACTGCGTCAGCATGGCTGATGAAGTACGATTGAAGATAAAATTAAGCTCTGCAACTTTGACATCCACCATTCCAACAGAAAATGAAAATTCTGACAGCTTGTCATGGAAGTCATGTAACGATTTAATTGCCAAAAAGCTGAAGAGAACGAACAGCAACAGGCCCATGATGGAAAGGATAACAACTTCGAATCTCAATGAGATTCTAGATAATGCATTACTGATAGCCCATCTGGAATTTAAACAAAACTGACCGTCAACAATTTGGAGGCCTTCCAAGTCTAATACTGTTCACTAATACCTTGACAATATTACTTAAAGTGAAAACTTTCCAAAGAAAAAAACCCAAAAAGGCTAATGGAAAGGAAAATGGTTCAGGTGCCATTTATGCAGACCCATGAACTGAGCTGACAATTGCAGTGTCAGGTACCATAGTATTATTATCCTGAAGCTGAATTCAATGCACCCAATCAGGTTTCCTTTGGTCTGCAGGTATAATCTATGCATCATTATGTGTTGCCCACCAGAACTGAACTAAGAAATTGATAGCTGCAACAATAATAGAGAACACATGCCACAGCAAGGTGAATATATTCTGAGCCACATCGTCTATGTGTCCACAGGTTGCTTCCATACTGGTTCTTCCTATTGCAGACAATCAGCTTTGGACAAACAACACAATTGGCCAATTACTTTATTTCTCTGGAGTTTCCACCGATCTTCCACTAAATTGATAGTGGAAGACTGGGAAATCCCATTGAAATTCTACCTAATTAACCCTAAGTACAGTTATCTAAGTATTAGGTAAACAGTAATTTATACTTTCTGTATCTTTCTTTGCTCTCTCATTCACATACTCACTCACTCCCTTATTCCCTTCTGGTAGTGACAAATTATATCATAAAATGCATAATGCATAATTTTGTTTGCTGTTTAGTGTCGTTGTTCAGATAAAATTTAGGGAGAAGCTTGTGTCTCTTTCTGCCTAGTAGTCACTCCAAACTTTCCTCTCACCTTTTCTTCACTTTGCCTCCCAGTCTTTTTGTCTGTCTCACTGCATTCCTTTGCATATCTTTGATGTTGATTCTGTACCTCTGGTTTTGAATGCAAACTCTTCTTTCTGTCACCTCTCTTCTTAATGCCTTTTGTATGATTTCTCCCTCATAAATTTACTTCCTATACTTCCCACACATTGAGTCACTTTTCCAAAGTATATCTCAAATAGGACTGCAGTAAAGTTTTGTTGTGATTCCTTAATCTCTCCTTTTCATCCCACATGTCACTTAGAGTTGGCTGAAAGTTCTAGTGTGCTGCTCTTCTGCTTGTGGTCTGCAATAAAATGACTGGCTAGGTGTACTGCAGGAGTCAGTTCATTCCTGACTTTTGTATCATATCTGACTTTCCATCCCACTGCCATTGTCAGCACTGATGGCAGGGATGGAGCACAGTCCAGCTGAGTTAAGAGCCACACGCTATTTGTATCAAATCCCTCAGCTTTACACCAGCTGTGAGTGAAACATTCATTTGAATAGGCTCAGCAACCTGAATTGAAAAAGTAAATACAAGTAAATTGTTTGATTTTACTGAAAAGGTTTAATTAATTTCTACCACTTAAATGTTTCTGTAAGTAGGTTTTTTTAATGACTTAGATTTTTTTAAGTAATTAAGTCCATCTTTAAATGTCTCCAATGGGCAGGGACACAACTGTTAAAAAGGCTTTGTGCAGCAGGAAAATATCAAGAGGCCATCAGGGCTGTCAAGGAGAGGGCCTCAGGATCTATCGCCTCATCTTTATGGAAGAGCTTGAGGCTTATTCAAAATTCTCCAATCAGGCTACTATCCTTTGAAAAAGCACTACAAAAAACATAAATAAAGTCACTGGTTGTGATTATTATTTTTTTAGGCTCTCAATGGTCTTGGGCAGCTTTTGAAATTTCTCCTCCAAAACCTCTCAAATGTTGATAATCTTTGGAATTGCCCTCATGTGGTTCCATCCCCAACAATCCAATCATAACTAGAGTACCTAGCAGTGGATTCCCTTTCAGTTCTTGCAGCATTAATTCCCTCAAAGGTCAAATCTGGACCTCCACTACTTCTATCTCAACTATTTGAACTCTCTTTTGGGCATACATCAGGCCAAAGGGTCAGTTTATGCTAAAACCCAGCTTTACTTATCCACCATCCCTCTGGAGCCCTGCTGCTAGATTGCTTGGTGAGCCCTATAGTCCTCCAAATTGATCTCATCAGTCACCTCAGAAGTGAAGGCAAGTCATCCTCAAAGCCAAGTGACCACCAAAGAAGAAGAAGGAAAAAAAATAAAGGGAGGAGTGCACAAGAGGCTTGAATGAACAGAACCGAGAAGATGGAGGTTAATGTGTAGTCGGTGGGGGTTGTTTGGAGAAAAGATAACGGAAGCCCAAAATCATGGTGATGTTTAAAACAAAGGATAATCTTGTAATTCTGTGTATTGCATAATTGGGAAAGGAAAAAGCCATTTTCATTGCTCTCTGCCTAAATCTGCCTCTCATCACTGATAACACCATCCTGCCTTTCATTAGTAGCTTCAGATTGAACAATACTGTTGCCTACTTCACCATACTGTTTAGTATCCTAAATGGCTTTACAATTTCAAATTCTCTCCAGTCTGAAGATTGCTTTCAGTACAATGAACCAGCAAAGGAACATCATCTTCACGGAGTTCACTCGGCCATAAAGAATGAGTTAGTCTGTGTTTCCCTGTGGAATCAGTGAATGCCTCATAACTTTTGGTTCATCAACATCTCACGCTCATCAGCGCATGCATCCAAATTCTGGAAACTTCAGAAGGAGTCAAAGGAGCACTTTCGCTCCAATCTCGAAAAAACTCTGGTCCATGTCCATGAAACAAGCTAATGGCCCAGGGCAACTTCAACACCATGGTGGGAAAAGACACAACCTCCTAACAAAGTGTGATTGGCAAGGAGGGAGTTGTCAAGGCTAACTCCACTGAGGTCCATCATCATTTGGAGCAGTACCTTGTCATAATCAATGCCCTGTTTCATCTTAACTTTCATTTTATTTTCCCTCCTATATATTAGGCTTCCCCTTTTCCTATCCTCAGTCCTGAAGAAAGGTCTTGACCCGAAATATTGCATCTGGAGTACTTGAATTACCAAGTGCTGGTAAACAGGGTTAGTGTAGACAGCTATTTGATGGTTAGAATAGACATGGTGGGCTGTGAGGCCTGTTTCTGCGCTGTGTGACTCTTTGACTATTAATTATGTTTGAGATATTAGTTAGCTTCTTCTTAATTTTGTGTTTAGATTGCTGAAGATTTCAAAGTTTTTTTTAAATATTTCAGTTATACCATAGAATCCAGCAAGATAGATTATTCAGTCAATTTTATCTTTGCCAGCTCTTTGAAAGAATTCAAATATTACTACTCCCCTCCTCTTTGTCCATAGCCCTGCATATGTTTCTCATTTTCAACTGCATAAGCACATTCCCTTTTATACTGCTTACAACTAACTGTCAGGTAATGTGTTCCTAATCATTGAAACGCACTTGACAAAATTAATCTCTTCATGTTCCTCCTGCATGTTTTGCTAGTTACCTCAAACTAGTATCTTACAGTTGCAGACTGCCACCACCCTCACCCACTGCAGAAATTAATTCTATTTAATTCATTCCCTTGCCAATTCTCACCGGTTGCTAAATAATAATTTTGTTACATGTTCTTTCCTAACTGGTCAGTTGTGATTTCCTTCTGTTTTACAAAATTCATATTGGAGGAAGTTAGGTAAAAAGATCACCAAGAATTTACATGAGGAATTGCAGTGGTAAGGCATGAGAGAGAGAACAATAGAGAAAAAGAATGAACATGCTCAAGCATAGAGGATGAGGAGCTCTGAATCAGTCACAGTATTTGGTATTGATTTTCTTTCTTCCACAACTGCCTCAGGTCAGTGGAATCTACCCAAGTACCTCCCAACTGACCTGCCTGTATCCAACTGGACTGATAAATTCAGGTTATCTGCATAAGTCCAATAATCATCCATTGTCGGAAAACTTCTTGGATGGGACCTGCACCAGAATTTGTTATCCAGCTGCTGCTGTGGATCTGGAACGCTTTCATCAGCAAAAATGGCTCCTTTACTTTCTAGCAGCTGTACGAAACAACAGTCAACAAATAATTACAAGGGAGATGCAAAAATAAATTCATAAGTTGTCTTTTATGACTCCATGCTTTGAGAGATACTCAGTACAAGGACCACTAATAATTTCTTCTTAGTGGGAATCAGCCTAATCTTCCTAGTTGGAGCTGAGCTGGGCTGAGAGTAAGGATGTACCTGCTTAGATTGTAACTGCTCCAGATTCTCATTCCCATGGTCATTGGCCTAAAATACCTCTGTTTCTTTTACATTGCTTTAAAACTAAGGATTGAGTTTTCCTGGGTTTGCAACAGAAAATAAAAACTGGAGCTTGCATATTTTATAAATGATGAATTTGTGCGAAAATCTCCAAAAATGTCAAAGAGCCAAGCAGGATCGACAATCTGACAAGGTGGAACTAAGTAGAGAGCTAATTTAAGGGCTTGTTGGTGGAAGTCATTCAGTCGAGAAGCCACGAGAACCCCAAGATGTGAGCTTGAAAATATTTGAAAATGTAAGTGACCATCGGAAAGGCAGTGGTATGGAAAATCAGGTACTGTTGGTAACCTTTAGGAACCTAAGAGTCAGTACTGACTCTATCCATAATGAAGCGGCATATCAGTCACCTTCACTGAAATCCCTAATCTAAATAAAGGAAGCGAACAACGGTGAAATCAAAGTCACCAAACACCATTGAAGATCCCAGCACATACTGGGTAGGATCTGAAAGATTCATTATACATTCGCCTCGTCACCAACAGGATAAATCATAGGCAGAAACTATGTCAAATGAACTGAAGCTCCAAGGTTGAAGAGGCAAAATGACAACAAACTATTTTAGTGGTTGATGAACCTGTATAATTAGAGAACCGGGACATAGAGAGGAAGAATCAGATAGCTGTTTACCAGAAAATATGAAACTTGCACCATGGGATGGAAAAGATTCAGAAGGATTCCCTGTATTGTCAATCAGATGCCAAGATGTGGAAGGTATACTTGTAACATTGTGTACCACTGGACTGAAAATGAACCTGATACTTGAAAATATTCAGTCTATGTCCCTGGAATTTCCTTTATACATTTGTCCATCTAAGGGTTAATGGCTTCCTACAAATACTGCATCATGTTGATTCCATGCTATAATCCCCAATGTAAACTATAAATAGTCGAGTGTCACTTAGTTTATACACATACAGAGCGTATCAGGGAGAGCCGCTCAAAGCCTGACACAGACAATAGAGAGGAAATGGCTGCAGTATAGAAATTTTCTTTTCTTTTACTCACTGTGGATATTAGATTAAACCACTTTAAAGAACAATTAAATGCATTACAATTAAAATTACAAATGCATTACAATTAAAATGCATCAAATGTCTAAAAATTGAAGAGTTATTCCAGGGAAAAAAATTGCTGATGCTTCTCCTATCCTGAGTGCAAAGAAAAATAAAACTGAACCTGCACATCAAATAAAACCCTTTTTTGATATGAAAATATTAATGCAAGCAATTCACTTGATCCTTGCAAGTTAACTGCTCAGAAATTGAAATAACTGTCACCATATACGTGTGTGTGGGTGTGAGTGCATGTGGTAGGGGGATCACGCAGGGGGGAGTAGAATACTGGTTCATGAATGGTAATTAATCAAGTAAGATTATAAAAAATGATTGACCTTATTTTTCTACAATAACTTGTATATGTCAAGAAAAAGTCAGAAAGGAAAATTAACCAGTGTGATAGAACACTGATGTGTTAAAAAGATCAAGAAAAATGCCCAAAATACATTCATTTGTCCTGCATGACAAACTTCCACTAAAATGCCATTATACAAAATCTCCTTCCAAAATTAATTGTTAAGTAACATGCATTTTCTTAACCTCACTATTCCCTGTCAATATCATAGATAACTTGCAATTTTATACAGACTTTTCACATAGAACATAGCTTTCTACATTACACAGTTAGAAAGAGGACATGTCAGTCTGTAAATATAACATTCTGTTTACAGATGAACCATATTTGCCCTCTGCAGTGCAAACCAGTCAGTTGTATCAATTGACATTGACAATGAATATCAGGTTTGCTGAAAGTATGCAGATCCTGAAGTGAATTTAAAACATAATCCCATACAACACTGCAAAATCCAGGATTAATTGCAAACAATTTTTATGATTTCTTAAAATGAACTTTCTAGGATTTTCACAAAAATATTTTTTTGGTATACTTGTGACACTCTTAAGACAATGATTATATCGATATACACAAGTAATTTGCTCTAAACAAGTGCAGGGAACAAAACCAAGAATTGTTCATTTTGAACATGGAGAAAATGTAATGACTGTAAAATAAGCAAAGATTAAATAACAACTACCCTACCTAATTTTATCAACAAGATGTAAGAGCGCACTGGAATTATGATTGGCAGGTCATGCCAAAATTATCTAAAATATGGTGTTAGCCATATGGAAATCAACATTAACTACTGGTCACTGAGAAAAGTGCCAATCAAATTCCATATTCCTCTTCTGAGTCTGCCTATGAATCCTTGAATCCTGGGAAGTCTCAAGTGCAGCCCTTCCCATGATGCTTTACTTGGAGCATGAAAACGGAGAAGTAGATGTCCCTTCCAAAGTAAAAAATATTGGCCACATTTCTCATTCAG
The DNA here is from genome assembly GCF_009764475.1 of Pristis pectinata. Classification (NCBI taxonomy): domain Eukaryota; kingdom Metazoa; phylum Chordata; class Chondrichthyes; order Rhinopristiformes; family Pristidae; genus Pristis; species Pristis pectinata. The sequence goes on along the minus strand of NC_067414.1, from coordinate 75,953,014 downwards.
CAGTGAACAGTGAACTAAAAGATTTTGCGGATGCATTCAACTGCAGCCTGCATTGACCACGTGTTGTGAAAAGTGCACAGTGCTCTTTGCAGTCATGGGCAGCATTGACCCTCTCCTGATTTGGACTTCCAGTTGTGGCCATAGAATTTCATTACAGCCTTCTTGGTAAACTGCTGATACCTCACACATTGCTCCTCAGTCAGAATGATATGTAAAAAGAGTTCATTAAAGACCTACTGTGGGTAAAGCTTCTGGCTCACTGCCCGACTCCATCCTCTTTCTCTAGCTGTTCCTGCTCTCTCCTGTGCTTCTTGATGCTACCCTTTCTTCCGTAAGCTCCAATGCATGAGCGAATACTAATATCTGCAAAGCAGACAGACAATCCAGCACCCAGAAAACGTGGTACTGGAAAACTGAAATTCATTTACAGAGCAGTTAAAAGTCAGAATCTCGCAGTCATCAGCTTCACTCCTGACCATGAATGTGCAGTCATAAAGATTAAGCAAGGATAGATTTTCCCATTCTCTCTGTGATTTAGATTAAGGGTAGGGGATCTCTGGCTTCAAGTTGCAGTAACGTCACAAACTGGCTGAGCACCCAATCAGATTAGGGAGTTCTAACAGAGAGTAACCAGGGAAATAAAAAGCCTGATTTTATTTAACATTTTAATCAATGCACAGACAAACATGTGTGTTCAAGGCTGAAGCTGAAAAGTAAACTTTAATAACTTTTATTACTTTGAAACTCATTAAATGGCATTTTGAGGGAATGACAATCAACACATAAAATTAGATTTTCGAGACTAGAGGGAATGTTCAGCAGTAATTTTATCTTAGCATGACTGTAAAAATTCAATTGTACTTCACTCAAAAAGGTTCAACATTTTAGTAAAATTAAAGCTAGAGTTTAATTCAAATCAATGAATCTATGATTTATTGCATCTGCAAAGGCTGGAACAGCACATCCTGTGGAGAAACAGGATATCCCTGATTGGAATGACATAGTCATGGGTGTGAGAAACTGCAATCAGTTTTAAAGAGTAATGGCAATGAACACTAACAGCTTCACTGTCATTAAAACTGCAAATTCTGGCTCAATAACAAACAAAAATCTAAGTAGTTGAGCAGGCATTGAACAGAACAAATCTGTTATGAAAGACATCAAACCTGCAATTTGTACCCCTCCAGGATCACTGCTAACAGGGCTGTGATTTGTTGAGTTAGATCACAGATGAGTTACTATCATACTGAATGATGGAATAGGCTCAAGGGTTAAACTATTCCTTTTTCTGTATTCCTAAAAAGATCCCAAAACTAGCAAAGGATCCTTATTACATTATAAAGACTTATTAAAAATGCAGGGATAGACCCATAGTCACAGATTAGTCTTAACTTCAGTGCAGGGGAAAATACTATAAACAATAATCAGGGACAGAATTAGCAGTTACTTGGAGAAAGATACATTAATTAGAGCAAGCAAGCATAGATTTGTTAAAGGTAAATCATGTCTAACTAATGATAGAATTTTTTGTTGAAGCAACAAAGAGTTGATGAGGGAAGTGCAACTGATGTGGTATCCCTGTACATCCAAAAGGCATTTGATAAAGTGCCACAGAGTATGCCATCAAGATTGAAGACAGAGTAAAAGCAAAGAATGAAAAGTCAGCTACATAACAAGAAACTGAGAGTAGTAAAGTAAGGAAAAATATTCCAGATCTCCAGCATCTGCAGTTAAAACAGAAAACGTTGGAAATACTCAGCAGGACAAGCGGCATCTGTGGAGAGAGAAAGAGAGTTAATGTCTCAGGTTAATGACCTTTATTAGAACTTACAAAAGTTCACCTACTTGATCCGCTGAGTATTTCCTGCATTTTCTGTTTTCAGTTAACTGGAAGAGGTACAGTAAAAGACTTCAAGGAAATATAGACAGGCTGGTGGTATGGGCTGATACATAGAATCATACAGCATGGAGCAGGCCTTTCAACCCAACTCATCCGTGCCGACCAAGGGATCTATTCAAGTGAGTCCCATTTGCCTCTAAGTCATTTTTATCCATCCCTTATCCCTCTCAACCATCTTTATCCAAGGCAGATGAAATTTAATGCTGAGAAAAGTGACATGTTACATTTTGGTAAGAAAGAGAAGAATGAAGATAAAACAGAGGTTACAATTCTTAGAAGGGGTACAGATAAAATTGTGGGTGAGCGTGCATTATTCATTGAATGTGGCAGGGCAAGTTGAGAAAATGATTAAAAAGCATGCAGGATCCTGGGCACAGTGTACAACAGCAAGAGAGTCATGATGAACCTTCATAAAATACACTTTCAGCTACAACTGGCGTACCATGACCAGTTCTGCATACCACTCTTTAGAAAAAAGTAAAAACTTTAGAGAGGGCATATAAGAGAATTTCTAAAGTGACTGAAGGATTTAATCACGTGCAGAGATTGAAACAGCTGGTGTTGGTCTCCTTGCAACAAAGGTTGTGAGAAGATCTGAGAAAGATATTTAAAATCATTAAGGGTAAATGCAAAGCAGATAGAGAGAAACTGTTCTCATTAGCAGAGGGGTTAAGAACTAGAGACACTGAATGAAGGTGATTGGAGTAAATTTAAAAAAAACTTGGATAAAAGACTCTACACAATGAGTGATTAAGATCTGGAAGATATTGCTGGGGTAGTCATAGAATCATAGAGTCTTACAGCATGGAAAGAGGCCCAACACATCTATGCCAACTGTGTTGCCCAGCAAGCTAGTCCCATCTACCCCCATTGTTAATGTGCTCACTTCGACCACTATTTCTGACACTTCATTCCAAATATGCACCACCCTTTATGTGAAGACGCTGTCCCTGATGTCCCTTTTAAATCTCTCACCTCTGATCTTGAACGTATGCCCTCTTGTTTTTATCACCTCCTCCTTGGGAAAAAGACTAGGTGCCTTCACCCTGTCTATGCTCCTCATGATCTTATATACCTCTATCAGGTTACCTCCCAATCTCCTGCGTTTCAGAGAAAAAAGTCCTAGTCTATGCAACATCTCTTTGTAACTCAGACCCCCAAGTCCAGGCAACATCCTGGTAAATGTTTTCTGCACTCTTTCCAGTTAAGTAACACCTTTTCTATAACAGGGTGACCAAAACTGTACACAATATTCCAAGTGCGGCCTTATATAATTGCAACATAACTTCCCAACTCCTATACTCAAAGCCATCACTAATGAAGGCCAGCATGCCAAACGCCTTCTTCACTACCCTATCTACCTGAGATGCTGTTTTCAGTGAACTATGCACTTGCACTCCCAGGTCCCTCTGTTCCATAATACTTCCCAGGGCCCTACCTTTCACTGTACAAGTCCTACCCTGGTTTGGTCTCCCAAAATGCAATACCTACATTTACCTGGATTGAAAGCCATTTGCCAATCCTCAGTCCACATACCTAGCTGAACATAATTTTTCATAACCTTCTACACTATCTACAACACCACCTATTTTAGTATCATTTGTAAACTTTCTAACCGTGCTTTGTGCATTTATATCCAAATTGTTTATATAAGTTACAAACAACAAAGGTCCCAGCACCAACCCCTGTGGCACACCACTAGACACAGGCCTCCAGTTCGAGGAACAACCCTCGACCATCACCCTCTGCTTCCTGCCACTGAGCCAATTATGAATCCATTCCACTATCTCACACTGGATCCCATGCAATCTAACCTTCCAGATTAGCCTGTCATGAGGGACCTTGTCAAAGGCCTTGCTAAAGACAACATCCACTACCCTACCCTCATCTACCTTCTTGGTTACCTCCTCAAAGAACTCCAAGAGATTTGTCAGACACAACTTCCCATGCACAAAGTTGTGCTGACTGTCCCGGATCAGACCTTGTCTCCCCAAATGTTGGTAGATCCTGTCCTTCAGAGTTCCCTCTAGCAATTTACCCACCACTGATGTCAGACGCACTGGCCTGTAGTTTCCTGCCTTGTCTTTGCTCCCCTTTTTAAAAAATGGTACCACATTAGCCACTCTCCAGTCCTCCGGAACCTCTCCTGTGGCCAGAGATGAAGCAAATTTCTGTGCAAGGGCCTCTGCAATTTCTTCTCTAGCTTCCCACAAGGTCTGAGGATGCACCAGATCAGACCCTGGGGATTTATCCACCTTAATGCACTGCAAGGCCTCCAATACCTTCTCCCAGCTAATTCGTATGTGGTCCAAGACAACACCGCTCATTTCCCTTATTTCCTTAGCCGTCATCATTTTCTCCACAGTCAAAACTGAAGAGAAAAATTCATTCAAAATCTCTCTCATTTCCTTTGGTTCCACACACAGGCGACCATGCTGATCTTTAGGGAGACCTATTCTCTCCTTAGCCACCCGTTTACCTTTATTATATCTATAGAATCTCTTGGAATGTTGCCTCACCTTACCTGCCAGATCCTTCTCATATCCTCTTTTTGCCTTCCTAACTACTCTCTTAAGTACACTTCTACATTTCTTGTAGTCATCAATGGATTCACTAGCTCCCAATTGCTTATGTGCAGTGTATGCCTCCCTCTTTTTCTTAACCAGAGCCTCAATATCTCTCATCAACCATGGTTCCCGAAACCTGCCAGCCTTGGCCTTCACCCTAACAGAAACATGGAGGCCCTGAACTCTTGACATCACACTTTTAAAGGCCTCCCACTTGGCAGACGCTCCTTTCCCTGCAAACAATCTCGTCCGATCAACCTCTGCAAGATCCTGCCTGATGCCTCCAAAATTTACTCTGCGCCAATTCGGGACCCTTACCCATGAACTGACCATATCCTTCTCCATAACTATATTGAAACTATTAGAATTATGGTCACTGGACCCAAAGTGCTAGCTAACAGACACTTCTGACACTTGCCTTACCTCATTTCCCAGGATGACGTCCAGTGTCTCACCTTTTCTGATAGGTCCCTCTATATATTGATAAAGGAAGCTTTCTTGGACACATTTCACAAATTCCACTCCACCCAAGCCTTGTACACTATGGTTGGCCCAGTCTATATTAGCAAAGTTAAAATCTCCCACTAATATTACACTATTATGTTAACAACAAGCTGCAATCTCTCTACGTATCTGTTCCCCCAATTCCTGCTGTCTACTGGAGGAGGGGGGCCTATAATACAATCCCATCAGAGTGACCATCCCCTTTTTGTTTCTAAGTTCTACTAGTAGAACTAGGATAGTAGTGGAGACAAATTCAATTGTACCATTCACAAGGGAGATGGATAAGACTTTGCAGAGATATGGAGAGGGGGTAAAAGAGTAGGATTAGTTGGATTGTTCTCACATAGAGCCAGTATAGACACAATGGGCGGAATGAACTCCTTCCATGTTGCAACAATTCTGCGATCTGTGATAATAAGCTTGTTGTATATTTCCAGCATGGATCCTGGACATTTAATTTTAAATACATCACAGATATGGAACTGTTTTTTTCATAATAAATAGCAATAAGATGGGGGGGGGGGGGGTGCTCAAGTGACCCATGTGTTGTATATTAAGTATAAAGGATAATCTAGGTTGAAGAGTCATGACTTTGTTTCTACTCATTAAGACAAAACAATATTGTGTTGTATTAATAAATGATTCATCATCTGCTGGGTCACTAGAATTTTGGATTTTCAACCAATGGACTTTTACAATTGAATGGACCTTCTTAAATTCCTGACGTTGATGCTGAGAACCTAAATTCAGTTGGGTTCACAATGCATCTCTGTGCTTGGCAGCTGAAGGCACATTGCAATTCCACCTCAGTGGAAAATCCATTGTATTACTTGCATTGGAAATATGAGCCAAAAGCAAACCAGTCTTGCCCCTATGCAATACTGTAAAGCTTTGGTCAGAGCATGTAATTCACTCAAACCAAGCAAAAGCAAGATTCTGAAGCAGACAGGTTTCCAAGGCATCACTTTAATGATAACTACAGGCTTAAATCGAAAATATCCATCAGTTTATAAAAGTCTCACATTGAAACTAATCTTCCACCTGACTTTCCTAATCTGAACTGAAATTAGATCAAAAACAGGGGTAACAATCTGAAGTACATGCAGCATAATTTGGCTACTTCCTTAGCTAAATATGGTGGCATAAAAGGACTATCATATACAATAAGGATGTGGTCACCTTTCTTCCAGAATCACACATCAAAACTGTTTTACTTCACCTCACAGTAGGGAGGTAATTTTGAACTTGGGCAATAATGTAACAAGGGCAATATTGATTCAGCTGCCTGCTATACATCTCTCCCGATTTTCTATTGATTTCAATGGAAATGAAAATCAGGAGAGATTAATAACAGAAGGCTGAATCAATATTGGTAGTTTTATATTCACCCAAAGTAAAAATTAACCTGCTCTTGTCTAAAAAGGCATAAGTAACAGCATGATACCCCTTAGATTGAGCATGAATTTTGCTATTTCTTGTTAGGTTGGTATGGACTATGCCAAAATTGTTTCCTTTTCTGCAGAGCAAATCAGTTCCACGAGATACAGAAGGTGTGAAAGCAACAGTATCCTCTGATGGTTTGGTATTGTGAAGGTCATAAACCCTTCCTTTCATCACTATGACAAATGTCTGAATAATCAACGTGAAAGGAGGAAAATTTAGAGAAATCTTCAATGTAAAACTGTGTTATTTGTAGTTCCCAAGAGCACTATTATTTGCTTTGACTCCTTGCTCAAATAAAACACATAAGAAGCCAGCTCTGAAATCACTGCAACTGCCTGTTGCAAAATCTGGCTAGTTAGCAGCATTTAAAGGGAGTGATTGGCCTTAAAGGGGAGATGCATTTTTCAGTGTCAGACTGGTTAGAAGGCAGCAATATATTACAATGACAAACCTCTGAAGGTCGTTCTGCAGGAGATGCAGCAATGGCTCTTCTTGGGTCAGAAAGTCACATTCTGCAAAGGCAGCAGCAATAAGATCTTTAAATGCAATAGAAAGAGGCTGTGCACAGTTATACTCCACTGACACTGTGCTTATAAGCTGTAAACCCAGCTTAACGTTACCATAACAAGGTTCACGTAAATGCCTTCACAAAGTTCTTGTCCAAGAATGGAGATGGTATAATCAAAAGTTATTTATTTGGGGTGCCATACAAGCTCTAATATCCTTTGCTATATTCTTCTTAGAAAGTAAAACCACCCACATGGGACAAGAATAGCCAGGTCGCCAGCAGTCCTAGAGGAACTTGATCTCAGTAAGAGATTGGTCACTCTGTTGCTGGACAGTTAAATAGTTAAAGGCTCTTGCAATTCCTCCAAGATGTTAATGCAGTTGCAGCCACATCCTTCTTATGCACCTGATTCACTGGTTATCTGAGCAACCTCATATCTGTATTTGCTGCTCTTTGGGATTTTCTAACAGTGGTCAGAAGCTGTCTTTATTAGAAGTTTCTTGATCGCCAAAGAGTCTTTTGCACACCTATCTCCACCTTCACAACAGATGTAATGTGGACTGCTAAAGAATGAGCCGTTTTAGGTGTTTCCATGATAAAGGACATTTATATGAAGGATTGGAAAATGCCGGCATATCACTGGAATGCAAAAACATATTACATTTGGTGGTTTCGTTGCAAACTCATTTGTCCAATGCAAGAGTGAACGCAAGGGTTGCTCATTTGACTGAACTCCATAGAAAGTTCTGAATGGATGCTGTGTTACAGCAGCCTAACATCTTTATGGTTATCACAGGAACATTAAGAGCTGTCCCAGTTCTTTGTATCACTGCTGAATCAACCTGCAGAAGTTGCCACGGTGTCCGTCATGAAGCAGAGGCATTGAAAATAGGGATCAGTGAGATGTCCAGGTAGGACTCAGTGTTCTATACAAACAGCTACTGAGCGTGGGTAATGGTCATACTTTCATGAAGTAGCCTTTCTCATCCCAGTTAAGCTGCAGTATGTGAGTTGATGCAGCTGGGGTCATCTTAGCAATCTTAATAAATTGCACTTTGATTTGAGTTAATGCACTTTAAACAGAACTACTGAAAAGCAAAAGCCAAAGTTTTACAAAATAGCAGCAATATGAACAGCCCAAAAGAAATATGCACAATAATTAATTTTCTAAATCTTATTTGCAAAAAAAATCAATTCTATTCCCAAATGCCGGCAAAAAGCAACAAACCAGCTTTAAAGAAGGCCTTCTAATCAGGTTCTGCCTGCTTGAGCAAGGAAGCAGCCAATATTTACAGAGGAGGTTAGTGCTGTGGTTGGAACCTGAAACATTCATTTACATAGTAATGTGAAGACTGCACAGACTAAATGTGCAGTCTTCTTCAACTCCTCCAAATCACACCTTGTAAAATCGGACACATAGCTTATTTTCAGGCTTAATCCCATTGTGTGTAAGGCACCATGGATGACACAGACCTGAAAAAATATCCCTCAATGTCTCCTTCACTAATGTCAGATCTTCTAATTAATCAAATGTTTTTGATCAATTTACAACAACATTATGCTGACACAAGCCAGGAATTGTAGATTGCTCAGTAGCGCCATCCTAAATTTCAATCTATCTTCAGGCGTCCCATTCAGTCCATAGATCATTGGTTGTATAGATATATCCAACTAGATTTAGCAGAAAACACAATGATGCTGGAGGAAGAAGGATCCTGACCCAAAACGTTGACCACCTGCTTTTCTCCACGGATACTGCCTGGCCTGCTGAGTTCCTCCAGCATCATCATGTTTTTCATCTAGATTCCAGTATCTGCAGTCCTTTGTTTCTCTAGATTTAGCAGACATGTCTGTTACTTCATGAAAAGAAAATTTCAAGTATTTACTGCAATAGAATTGCTCCATGTGGTACAACTTCAGAATGCCATATAAAAAAACAAAAAGACTGTAGGAATAGTTGCATTTTCCTTTCTACTATTTGCCCATTCTGGTACAAAATTAGTAACCCACCAAATGTATACATTGTCCCGAATGTGGATCAAGTCACCCACAGTAAGTTTTTATCTAAAACATACGTTGAAGAAATACATCAAGATTCAAAGTCCCAGGGATATGCAGAAAGACAATATGAAACTTTTATAGGAAGCCAGGCAAGAACAATGGAAGATTCACAGTATTCATACAGCACTAAAGACGAAAGAATGTTCATGTGAAAATCCAATTCATTATGTACAAGGATGTTCTATAATAAAGTGCTAGTGGAGAAGTTGTTGCGTAAGAGAGCCCTGAAGCAAGTCAGTCATCCAGGATTCACTCATTAATGTTTAGTAAAACTGCAATGCTTATTTTCCACCTCGATATTATAACTTAAACAGGGTTTTTTTAAATAACTAAATGAGTCATGCTGTTTGTGGAGTCACGGAGCACTCAGATATAAATAGATGTCCAGAAACAGAAACAAAAGTACATGATATTACAAAGCAAAATAAAACTGCAGATGCTAGAATTCTGAAATAAAAACAGAAAATGCTGGAAATACCCAGCTGGTCTGGAAGCATCTGTGGAGAGTAAAACAGAACTAGTAAGGGGTTATTGACATGAACCATTAGCTCTGTTTCCCTCTCCACCGATGCTGCCTAAACTGCTGAATACTTCCAGCATTTTATTTTTAACAATCAGAAATGTATACAACTTAGAAAAAGCATGTTTGGTTGAACCAAACTGTTTTTTTTATATGCTCTCTATAAAAGTAAAGATCACACTTACCACCAGGTTCTCACAATCCTTGAATCCCTTTTTCTTCATTCAGATATCCAACCTAATCACCAATGTTGATACTGGGAAAGAAATTTGTATTGCTGTGGCTCCTGGTGCAGAGTGGGCAGTGGATCTAGAATGTATGAATGAAACAGTGGTTCAAACGCACTCTCAAACTGGGCCTTGGGTCACATTTCTACAAAACAGCAAGCTGCACAGGGCTTTCCCAAAACTAGGCAGCTTCAGCACAGAGATCTGCAGGCAACTCAAATGGATGAGATGAGTTCAACTCAACAAATTTCACAGTAGAGCTTCTCCCTGATCCCTACTGAAACAATTAAAGCTGATGACCTGATCTGTTCTTTAGCAGCAGTCAGCAGTTCCTTTAAGGATGAAGTCCAGAATAAGGGTCTCAAACCGGAACATCAACTGTCCATTTCCCTCTACAGATCTGCCTGACCCATTGAGTTTCTCCAGCATTTTGTTTTTTTGTCCCTTTAAGAGCCACCATGCGTGGTCCAGCCATTTTGACTCCAGGACCAAGGCTCCTGATCGGCATGTTGAGGGAGTTTCAGACAGGTAACCAGGTAATCAAAATTTGCCTCCACCAGTCTAGATACTTACATTGGGTATTGAGCATGGCATATTACATTCAATGATCTATTGCAGCATGAATTTTGTGTACAGAAAGCAAATAATTGGAGGAACAATTGCCTTAGCCCCCAACCATGAAAGCAAATACTGCAACCCTTACAGCTGTGTAAATTAGTTTCAACTACCCTCAGTTCCAAATCTTTTACATTTAAACTAATACCCAGGTCCACTTGATTTTGATCCTGTCAAAACTTTAAACATTTCTATCATTTAATTCTATAATTGACGTTATGTAATTTCTCTCTCTCTATATATATATTATATATATATATATATAGATATATATATACATATATAGATAGATATATATATATATAGATATATATATATAGATACACACACACATATATATTTAAATACATTAAACAGATATGGATGCAGAAACAGCCCCAAGTTGCAACAACCCAAACATACCGATCACATTTCCCCTGGACAAGCAGCTACAGGACAAAGCTTGGTAGAGAGTCAATGCAAGGACAACATGGCCACTAGGGAAGAGTAATGGTGTTAGTATTTCCATATCTGCAGGCTTGTTGTGGTGTTTCATAGCTGGTTCGCTCACGGCTGGAATTCCTGGGATGGGAAGGAAGGAAATTTGTAAAATGTGCACATTTGTATATAATGACATAAAGCTTGAAGATGAAGAAACAAATTGAGATTATTTGGAAGAAAGTCATTAAAATGAATAAGAATGAATTCATCAGCAGTAAAAGTTAATAGTGTACAAATAGTGAACCTGCAAGGAGCCTAGATTGGTGAAAATAAAGCTTTTTTGCTAACCATAAACAGAGTCACAGAATCCTACAGTATAGAAACAGTCTGCGCTGAACATCAGCACCCATTTATCCTACCCATTTTATTCTCCCCACATTCCCATGAACTCCCCCTGTCCCTTTATTTCTACCAGCCATTTACACACTAGGGCAATTTACAATGGCCAATTAACCTACCAACATGCACATCTTTGTGATGTGGGAGGAAACCAGAGCATGCAGAGAAAACCCAGACAGTCACAGGGAGAATGTGCAAACTCCACACCAACAGCACCAGAAGTCAGGATCAAACGTGGGTCAATGGAGCTCTGAAACAGTAGCTCTACTAGCTGCACCACTGTGCTGCCCTAGTATTGTTCCAGTGTAAAAACTAATAAACCGTGGTCTTATGTGTAACTCTAATATAGCAACATATTTTGGTAATAATATTCCTTCAAATAATTTTGGAACTCGCAATTTTTGGAATTTAAACAAATCAAAAAACACAAAATTACAGCAAAAATAGCATCATCACACTCAAATTATAAAGATCTCTATTTACCATGGGAATACCCTATGATATCATTACTGATTTATCAAGTAAAAACCAATGGGAAAGAACAGATATAAGAGAAATTTTCCTTTCTCAGTGTATTTGACTTTTTTTTCTTTTTGTATATATTCTGAATTAAATCTTCACAGAATCTTTAATTCATAGAGGCTATAATTCTCCCTGCAAAAGAGTGTGTGAAAGGCTGTTTCACTTGCTTTAAATATGCAATCCAATAACTCTCTTTAAATATAAACTAATCTTTCCAGCTGATGGACAGTGGCACATTATTAAGCCAACAGCTGTTCAGCAACATGCAGGCACACCTAGGCTCAGGTTCTGTAAAGGAACCAGAGCACAAAATGGTCTCTACTCACATATCCTTTTCTAATGCTACAGAATGAATTTGCCTTTAAACATTCCTCACCACAAAATATTTTCAAAAGCCATTGAGGTAAGAATAGTCTGCAAAACGCTAAAAGCTGCTCCGTGTTGTCGAATTAAAAGCTTTCTCAATGTTAGTGGCATAATGCCTAAGCATTTAAAGCTCTGTTCTTAATGTATTGTTTTGTAACCTATAGTACGCTGTAATTACAGTTATGAATGGCTTTCTCTGTCTGCGATTTGTCCCAGAAAAAAACAAAGAACTGCATCTCTTGTACACAAACTATATAACTGAGAGCACACCAACATATAAGAATGTGTCAAAGGATCTGCTTTTTAAACTTCTTCAGATTGCCAGATTTTTTTTACATTAACACAATGAAATGATGCTCAAAGTTAATAAATATTATCCACAAACAAAATAAAAATACATGCAGTTGCTAGATTCATTCTACCATTGATGTAAAACCTAAAGCTCTATTTCATTTTTCACCATTTACTTTAGGGGGAGGGGAAGACTTTTTATTAGGAAGTCTGATTTTTGTTTTTAACAAACAGGTCAATCACACACTCAGGCATAATTATGGCCTCACTCTAAAATATAGATTTTCTTCTGTGTCATACAAGAGAACTCCTATTCACTTAAATTTGCATATTGCAAATCATTATTTATTGAAACATTGATTTAATATAGTCTAGTGTATATTTCAAACTTACATTTCCATTGTGTTTGTGATGTATGCAATATGGGAGACTTCACTAATATTATAGCACAGGAGGCCACTTAACCCATCATGACTGAGCCAAATCTTTAATCTGACTGCTTAGTCTCCTGCTCTTTTCCCAAAGCCCTATAAAGGTTTCCTTCAAGTATATATCCAATTCCCTTTTTGGAAACTTCCACCAAGTCTATTTACGCCAGAACATTCCATTTTAATCCAGTTGTGACACTAATATGATTAGTTGGATCTGTTTCTGCAGTAAAACATATTAAATTAGGATTTCCTTAAATATTAAATATATCGTACCAATACATATGAGGACATGCATGCCTGATAGCACTGTATGGGCTATATTGTTGTTTAACACTATAAACTCTGTTTCTGAAATTCTTCCATTGACTTCAGTGGAATGAATTTTAGACCATAGGATAATGCCCTGATGTTACCATGTAGCACACTTAGCATTACCAACCAGCATGAATTTCAAGGTAGTAGCTCTGTATTTGTTCCACTAGTTAGTTTGTCCATTAATTAGTCAGACCTTCCTGGATCACACACCAAATCTAAATAGGTACACAGAAAATTGGTCACCACCAAGCCAATATTTTATCTCTGGTGGCCACAGTAAAACCTGATGACAACTCCCGCAGCACTGCTGCACATTCCCCTCCTCCACGGGGAATTGTTTAGCCTCCACACACCTCACTCAGACTGCAGCATGAATAACCACCAACAATTCAACAAAGTGCCAATCATAGACTGTATCATTGTCCTAAGACTTTCATGAGGGTGATCTCATAGCCAATTTAACTATTTCCCACAGAAAACCAGATGGAAAAAGCTGATGTAAGAAGCCTGTTATTCATCATTTCATTGCCACACTATAATATCGCGTTTCCAGGCAAAATGCTGAGAAAGAATACACCTTTATCCTAGTATGACTCTTTTAATTTGGCTGCCCTATTATTTCCTCTTCTAAAATGGTATCAGTTCCAAGGAAAGCTCTTTACTCAAAATATTAATCTATCTTTTATCAAATGACAAGCCTGTTGTGTTATCTTGAGCACCTTCTATTTTTATTTCAGATTTTTCCCCCCTTTCATTTCAGTCTCACCATCTATCTCGCAAAGGTAGATTGCTGTTTGGCAGTCTGGTGGGAGATGCATCACTGTTCCCTAGTGGTACAGCAGTGAACATACATCTAAACTTCAGGCATTTCAGTGATGAGTATAGAATTGTGTGTAACTGTTAAAATTCTTTTAAGATCTATGGGAATAGGAAAATCTGCAGATCTGTAATTTCAATATACAGTGCCTGAAATTAATCTTCAGAGTTTTTGGAATACATTTTCTACCTTTGGTGAAATCAAAACTTCCTGTTAAATTTGCCCATTTTGAAAATTTTTCTCATTTTCCCAAGTTTTCACTCAAACTTGCACATTAGCAAATGTAAAACTGCCATAAAACAACACATTGGGTAGTGATTTGAAGTGTAGGTTTTGTTTACTGTTGTTTTTTCTTTAAAAAATCCCTTGTTTTATTAATGAGTGTCCAATAAGTGAAATTTGATATACCCATCTGAAAATGGATTATGTTCAAACAATATGTATTTTAAGTCCATCACCTGTGAGTAACCAAATTTGAAATTTCTGAAAATACCATGTAGATCAGGATGCAAGAATGTGTGAATTTAAAATTCACTCAAAACCTTTCAAAAGTTACCTATTTTTGTCCTTGCGTGTATAATTTTGGGAATCTATTTGGGCATATTGAATTGAAAAAAAAAGTACACTCAAGCAAAAATGACTGATCAACTGACAATATACGTAGACTCTCATAAGTTTACAAACTGCAGTAGCGCTTTAAATCACCAGCGACAGACAACCTGCTTCCTGAGGACTTTTCCTGGCAATGCAATGTCACTACTATGCACCCATAAAATCAACAAGCAACTTACTAAAGAGGTACAGTGGCATAGCGGTTGAGTTACTACACTGGTGTCCAGAGGTATTAATTTGCACATAAGAGTTCACATCCCAGCCTGGCACCCAGTGAGTTAGTATCAATGATGGCATCTATCTTCATCACTAATAACCTAACTGGTTCACTAATGCCCTTCACAGAAAGAATTCTGACACCGTTAACTAGGACAGACATTTGTAATCCCAGAAAACTGTAGCAGACTCTGAAATGTCCTTTTACGGATATTCAAGAGCAATTAAGGATGAGCAATAAATGTTGACCATGCCAGTGATACTCATACCCAATGAAGAGAAACAGCTTTTTGCCCCCATCTAGCTTCACATTAGATTATCTATGGGGATGCTCCACTCATAAGCAAGCTGAGGAGCAAATGTGTTGCACTATTCAAAGTCAGTGGGAGGTTCCTCCATGAAAAAAATCCAGAGAGCTATCTATTCCACCACAGATACTTCTTCAAAGCAAAATGGAGGAAATGTATCTCTAGCCACTCATATGAAGAGAAGCCAGTTTAAAAATGGGCCTGAAATAGTTCGTGACCTGATTCCTTCTTCCACCAGCCCCCGCTCCACCCCTTGCTATAATTAAGCCTGTACAATAACCTGACCTGCCATGTAGGTGGGTCAATGTGGGTCCCACTTGAATAAAAACAGAAAATGCAGGAGATACCCAGCAGGTCAGGCAGCATGTTGGACAGAGAAGCAGAGTTAACATTTCAAGTTAATAATCATTTATCAGATTTTTAGCATCTGCAGTTTTTTGCTTTCCAACTGGGTCCATCTTAAGTGGGGCCAATGACGGTGCGCTCTCTCACCCACAACAGACATTATGTAATTTCTAACCTCAGAATAGCTTTGCTTACCCCTACCCTAACCAAAGCACCACTGGCATCAGGAGTTAAATTTGAAGAAGGATTCACTGTACTGCATTCAATGTTCATCATATAATCTCCTCTACTTTGAAAATACCAAATGCAAATTGGTTGATCACTTTGCAGAATGTCTTTGTCAGTCTTACAGGGGCAATCAGAGGTTTCTGGTTACCTGCCTTTAATTTTCCATCCCATTTCCCCTCTGACCGATCTGTCTGAGGCCTCCTGCACTGTTATAACACGGCCCAACACAAGCTTAAAGAACAGCACCTGATCTGAGAACACTGCAACCCCCTGGACTCAATATCAAATCTCCAACTTCCAATAAATCGCCTCCTCAGTCAGAAATGCCCTTTTTTGTTTAGCTCCTCCATTTGTGATATTGGTTCAGTTTTTTTTATTCTCTCTATTGACCTGGCCCACTCTTTGCAACACATCACAATTCATTAATCACCCTCTAACTGCCCCCATTAACAGTTTGTACCCACAGCAACTCTGTACTCAACCTATCACAAATATTCCCTCTGTCCTATCCACCCTTCATCTACTTTCTCTGCAACTTAAAACTATTTTCACTCTTTCTCAGTTCTGATAAAGGGTCTTCAGTCTGAAGTATTAACTCTGTTTTTCTTTCCACTGATACTGTTTGACCTGTTGAAAGTGTCCAGTATTTTCTGGTTTTGTTTCAGATTTTGCAGCAGCTGTAATTTTTTTTGATTTTCAGAACAATGGGAACAAGATCATCAGGTCCTTTTTTAATCACTTTTCAAGCTCATTAACTTCTCTAGTAATATTTCTTCATGAATACTAAATTTATTTTACTTCCTCATTTTCACTACACCATTAGTTCTCCAGTATTTCAGAGAGTCAGCATGGGAACAGGCCCTTCAGCCCAACTCATTCATGCTGACTGTGTTGCCCAGTGAGCTAGTCCCATCTGCCTACGTTTGTCCCATAGACTTCTAAGTCTTTCCTATGCATGTACCTATCTAGATGGCTTTAAAATGTTGCTAATGTGCCTGCCTCAACCACTAGTTCTGGCAGCTCATTCCAAATACAGACCACCCTTTACGTGAAGAAGCTGCCCCTGATGTCCCTTTTAAATCTCTCGCCTCTGACCTTAAACTTATGCCCGCTTGTTTTTAGCACCCCCTCCTTAGAAAAAACGTGATGCACTTTCACCCTGTATATGCCCCTCATATACCTCTATACCTCTAGCTGGTCACCCCTCAATCTCCTATGTTCCAGAGAATAAAGTCCTAGTCGATACAACCTCTCCTTGTAATTCATGCCCCCAAGTCCAGGCAACATCCTGGTAAACTTTTTCTGCACTCTTTCTAGTTTAATAACATCTTTCCTATAACAGGGTGACCAAAAGTGTACACAATACTCAAAGTAAAGCCTCGGTAATGACTTATATAACAGCGTCATAACTTCCCAATTTCTATACTCAGTGCCCTGATTGATGAAGGCCAGTATGCCAAACGTCTTCTTCACCAACCTATCCACTTGAAATACCGCTTCCAGCAAACTATGCATGTGCACTCCTTGGTCCCTCTGTTCCATAACACTCCCCAGGGCCCTACCATTCACTGTATAAATCCTACCCTGGTTTGATCTCCACATTTATCTGGATTAAAAGTCATTTGCCAATCCTCAGCCCACATACCTAGCTGATCAAATCCCCCTGTAATTTTTCATAACCTTCTGCACTACAACACCACTTATTTTAGGTATCATCTGCAAACTTACTAACCATGCCTTGTACATTCACATCCAAATCATTTATATGAATTACAAATAACAAAGGTCCTAGTATCAACCCTTGTGGCACACCACTAGACACAGGCCTCCAGTCTGAGAAACAACCTCCAGCCATCACCCTCTGCTTCCTACCACTGAGCCAATTATGAATCCAATCCGCAATCTCCCCCGGATCCCATGCGATTTAACCTTCAGTTAAAGGTTTTTTCGCCTCATTTATCATGAAGACAAAGCAAGGTATCCCCATTATAACTTCCCTTATCTCCATCTGTGAGGGAACCATATTTGCCCTCACTGGCATTCTTTTTTCACCTACCTACAGACCCTCTTAAAATTTGTTTTTTAATATTTCTCATTGGTTAACTCTCACAGTTTATCTTTCTTTGTCAATTTCTTGTCTTGCTCCCAATCCTCAGGCATTCTCTGGCAACTTTGTAAGCCTTTTCCTTAGATTTAATAATATTGTTAATTTCTCCTGTAATTCATGGTTGGTGCACTTTTCTTGTATTTTTGTGCCAAGAAAGAACCATAGAACCATAGAACCATGCAGCACAAAACAGGCCCTTCAGCCCACCATGTTGTGCCGTCCATCAGACCACCCTCACACTACCTAACCCCTTCCTCCCGCATATCCCTCTATCTCACATTCCTCCATATGCCTATCCAACAAGCTCTTGAACCTGTTCAACGTATCTGCCTCCACCACCACCCCAGGCAGTGCATTCCATGCACCAACCACTCTCTGGGTGAAAAACCTCCCTCTGACATCTCCCCTGAACCTCCCACCCATAACCTTAAAGCCATGACCTCTCATCTTGAGCATTGGTGCCCTGGGAAGGAGGCGTTAACTGTCTACTCTATCTATTCCTCTCAATATTTTATATACCTCTATCATGTCTCCTCTCATCCTCCTCCTTTCCAATGAATAAAGCCCTAGCACCTTAAGCCTCTCCTCATATTCAATACTCTCCAATCCAGGCAGCATCCTGGTAAATCTCCTCTGCACCCTCTCCAATGCCTCCACATCCTTCCTATAATGAGGCGACCAGAACTGAACACAGTACTCTAAGTGTGGCCTAACTAGAGTTTTGTAAAGCTGCATCATCACCTCGCGGCTCTTAAACTCAATCCCGCGATTTATGAAAGCCAACATCCCATTGGCCTTCTTAACTGCTCTTTCCACCTGTGAACTGCTCTTTCCACCTGTGCCTTCTTAACTGCTCTTTCCACCTGTGAACTGCTCTTTCCACCTGTGTAGGTGGAAAGAATGTACTGTATATTTGTTGCAAACGGTGCTATTACTTTAAATATTGGGCATTGCTTGTCCACAGTTATGCCCTTTAATGTATTTTCCCAATCTACCAGAGTCAAACTGCACGTCATACCTTCATTGTGTGTTTACATCTGAAAACCCAGGATTCAGATTGAACTACATCACCTTTGCAAAATTCTATCATGTTATGGTCACTCTTTTCCAGCTACCCCTTTCACACAATGCTAAGTACGGTCGTGTAGCAGTTATCATAATGTTATTACAGCACCAGAGACCCAGGTTCAATTCCAGCCACTGTCTGTAAGGAGTTTGTATGTTCTCCCCGTGTCTGCATGGGTTTCCCAGGTGCTCCGGTTTCCTCCCACATTCCAAAGACATACGGGTTAGGAAGTAGTGGGCATGCTATGTTGGTGCCGGAAGCGTGGCGATACTTGCAGGCTGCCCCCAGAACACTCTATGCAAAAGATGCATTTCACTGTGTGTTTCGATGTACATGTGACTAATAAAGATATCTTGTCTTATCTTATTTTAAGATCTAAAATAGTTTGTTCTAGCATACTGATCTAGGAATTTATCTTGTATCCAAACTCCACTAGAGCTGCTTGGGCATGTTAGAGGGCAAGGGAGGACATCTGGAAAGTAGAAGCTGAAGGAATACATGCACCAGTAGATGAAGTCCACAAGTGGTATAACATTGTACATCTCATAATGTGCTTCATTGATCTTCAAAATACTCACAGTTATATACTACATTTGGAAAGTATGCCTACTTCAGGTAATGGTGTGTATAAGATGCAAAGAATAAGTTCTTAAGACTGGGTAAGGGGATACATTCCTTTGGAAGCAATCCCTTAACCATTCTATGGTTAGGAGGCGTTTTCTTGCCAGGTTCTATGTAATGTGTCATTGTCTTCTCAGTTTGTTTCCAGATGGTGCATTTAGTATGTACAATATTGTGGCTCCTTAACACCTGCTGCCAAAAATAGCCAGAAAGGGGGTCTTGAAGAATCATTGGCACGGTAGTGTAGCGGTTAGCATAACACTATTACAGCGCCAGCGACCCGGGTTCAATTCCAGCCACTGTCAGTAAGAAGTTTGTACGTTCTTCCTGTGTCTACATGGCTTTCCTCCAGGTGCTCCGGTTTCCTCCCATTTTCCAAAGACGTACGGGTTAGGAAGTTGTGGGCATGCTATGTTGGCGCCGGAAGCGTGGCGGCACTTGTGGGCTGCCCCCAGGACACTCTATGCAAAGAGATGCATTTCACTGTGTGTTTCAATGTATATGTGACTAATAAAGATATCTCATCATTTGAGGCAATCCAACCTTGTGCAGCTCCATAGTCAATTGGCCATTTCTTTAAACAATGTCAGAAGCTGTCTAACTCTATCAGTTCCTCACAACATCTGTTCGTACCATCTAAGTGGATTTCCTTTCAATTCATCTCCACCCCTTCTCCCCACCTTGGCTAGGGCTGAAAAATATTGAATTGTAAATTGCTAAAAAGTGATGTAAAAAGCTACCCCATGCAAAGGCACAAACCTTTAACTGCACGTGTCCCTTTAATTTGGATGTACTGGCTAAATATTCAGCTTCATTTACAAGGTCTCCATGTTGAACAATGACAGGTCTGCATAGGATTTTACCAAATATTTTGAAACTAAAAACCTCGGTTGCATCAGTAAATTTCAGCCCAATAGATGATTGGCCACAATCAGTTTGCATCAGTCATTCGTGAGATATGAGGTGGGGGAGGGATGTGAGGAGGGAAGGGGTAAATTCATATCTTGCTAGACTACAGGAGGCTAAACTAATAAGTAGTTAAACAGCTGTACCATCAGTAAGCACAGCCAAGGTCACAGCTTATAGTTGCAGCAGCAGCTACACAGAGCAGGTGAAAATTTCTGTTAGAAGAGTGTGGCAGGGGTAGGGACTGTAATATTTTGAGAAACCTTTACAGACTTATCAACCACTTACTGATTAGTTCCTACACAGCAACTGAAGCCAAAATGAATAAATGGATAAGATTCTGGAAAAGCCACCAGCAGCAGGTCAGTTTACACTTGACTAAGGTTACACATGCTGACAAAATATCTAACGGGCTCTTGTACAGCCTTTCATACCCTGAGAGGTCCAGATTACTGAGACTATTGTCAGAAAATCTGAGCTGCTATGTATTGAATTGAACGTGTACAATCAAGGAACAGTAATAAAGACCCATCAGCTGCACCAAAAGCATCAAAACATTGGAAAATGCAAATATTTTTAGCTCCAGTGGGATTTTTAGATTGAATTGCTTGTCTTTCCAGCCTTCCGTTCACTGGGGTCTTGTATCAGTGCAAGCCAAGCTCAATACAAACAAGACTTGAGATTTTTTTCCCCAAATTGTGAGAGATCCGAGTTTGTGGATTCAGCCAAAAGATGATATTATGTCGAGACGAATTATAGCAGCACGGTATCTAAATGCATTGCAGCAATAACTGCTGTACAGTAACCATATCACGAAGGCTGCTGTGTGCCTCTCAGATACGCATACTGCATGTAAAGCAGCGATGCTAAGAGACATTCTATGGTTATTCAGGTCACAAATAAGGCACTTTCTAGTAGTTTTTCAGACAGCTAGCTGCTAGGACCCCTGCAGGCCATTATGCTCATACACAGAAAACATCTTAAAAAGAAGTCATTAGAACTGACAGGTAGCTTTGAACTTGAGGCCCGTGTTCCATCCTTCTAGATCCTGCAGTGCTCAGGCAGTCTATCAGCAATCACTCTCATGCCCTGCGGGAAATATAGGAGTGCATCATCATTCACACAAATTCCTAAGGACGGAAAGAGGAACTCCCTATCTGCCTCAAACTTGTTAAATTATGATGCTGTGGAAAGATGGAAACAAGGCAACTATAGCCTTAATCCCCATCCTTGACTAATATATAGTGAACAGCCAGCTTTACAGCAAGATTTTAATTATGGTCTCTTAACTACAATTCTTCCAAAATTAATGTTGTGTGTCATTATGGATTTTCATATGCATTCAGTTAAAGGGCAGTTTTCTCAGTGATGCTCCATACCAGATATTTTACAGCACCAATCTAAAATACACACTTGATAATGTCAAGACATCATTGGCATCACAGCTCCAGGCACAGTCTATAATTTCACCTTGCAGCAGACAATTGAACAAACCTGCCACAAACCATATACAATCTACTCCATCATTGATTCTGCCCTATTCACTTAATCTCTTGATAGAAAAAAGTTACATAAAACACTCTTGAATCTGCAAAGCTAATGAAAGAAAATCATGAAGTCCATTCCTCCTTATATTCAACCTTAGCCAACTTATGACACCAACAACTAATCACATGCCAACTTTCAATTAATACTTGAGAAAAGGGATCCATTTATTTTAAATTGTAATTCAAAAAAATTAACCAAGCCACACAACTGAGAAAATCCTGATCATGCCTAAAGGCATTCAGGGGCCAGACGAAGAATCATGGAAGACAGCATTTCTCTATAAGTATAGTTAGCATTCTGAGAGGAGTGGGCAGCGGGTGGAGTAGAGACAGTTTTAATGGCTGTCAGAATTCCTTGCATCACATGAATCAGATGCTGAAGTGACTGGCCCATCATAGGCATTAGTATCTATTCTTGAATATTGTGGCATCATACATTATTCCTCCTATTCAACTGGTCCAGTGATGACGTTTGCTGAAGCTTCAGTATCATCTGTTGTTAAATGCCCTAAGTAAATTTCCAGCTCTAGTTCTGCACCTACTTGCAGCTCAGCATGTGAGGGCAACACTTGAATAGATGCAGGGGCTTCCAAAGCCAGATGTCCTCTGGAGACTCTCCTGAAGTACAGAAGGACTATCTCAATTCAATGTAAATACTTCTGGCCCAAATAAAGTTCGGGAAGCCTATTCGGATAACAGGAGTCTATTTAATAGTGATCTCCAATATATGGAGGTGGGCATGGCAGCAAATGCCTTCTTCACTAAATATCTTTGCCACTTCAAACACTTCCCCTTACTGCACCTAAGTGCTTTAATGTGTTTTTCACTGATGTTTAGGTTCTGTACGATCTTCATACCCACTGGTTCTCCACTCATGGCTTTCAACTGGGTCATCCAGGGAGAGGCTCACTTAAAATACAATTGCATGCTTGCATCTTCACCCTATTAATCCAAATGTAATTAGTCCTCCATTTATAAACTTGCCTTCAGCTGCCAAAGTCCTAATCTTTGGAATTCACTCCAGAACATCTCCATCTCAGTATCCTCATTTAGGATGCTGCTTAAAACCTCGCTTTTTGACTGAACTTTAGGACATCTACCTTTTGTTTTGGTTTGGTAAAGCTCCAATGAAGTGTCTTGGAATGTTTTTGCCACATCAAGTTTTAATATGTAAGGAAGTAAATGCAGTTGTGATCTTCTTGTTATATCCAGATCAGAAGGCGTCTCGAGAGAATGAATGGTACCCCAATTTTTTTTGAGCTTATCCTAAAGAAGACAACCTAGAATTGAGGAGAGAGATTGCATCTGTGGCTTTTATTCTCTCGACTTCAAGAAGCAACCGAGGAACTGCTAGAGAGGTCATTCAGCAAAAAAAAAATGGAGATGTGAAACTCACAGGACAGACTGTAGGTTTGTGATGAAATTCTGCTCCTTTCTCTTTCTTATGAAATTGGCCATACTGAACCTGCCAGAAAACTAAATCACAAATGTAAAGGGAAAACACTGGACACACTCAATAGGTCAGGCACCATCTGCGGAAACAGGGATACTGTTTCAGGTCAAAAAACCCTTTGTCCCAAAATCCTTGTGTAGGGTGAAACAGAATACATCAAATGGAAACAGGCCATTTGGCCCAATCAAATCATGAGACTATTTATGTCCTAGTTGAGCATCCTCTCAACTTTCTTTCATCTAATACAACTATCTATTATACATTCATTCAGTCCTCTCTTAAATGCTTCACTTCAAATGCTTTGCGTGGTAGCAAGTTCCACTCTCTGGCTATTATTTGGTTTAAGAACGTTTTTTCTGAACCATGTATTTGATGGCTATCTTATACTGACTTCCTCTAATGAAAACCATCCCTGTCAATATCAACAGGTGGGTATTTCTGCCTTCTTTATTACTTTCATGTACTGAACTATAAGGAAAGGTAGAGACTTCAAATTGCAGTAAGTTATGCTTAGAGTGTAATTAAGTTCCATGGTGTAGTTAGTTACTACTTCAGGCTAGAGTACTGAGGTAATTCAAAGGTCATCAATGGCAGGAGAACTTGGCCCCATGGTATGCTTCTCCTGTATTATGTGGGAAATCAGGGACGTGCGAGAAGTGTCCAGCTGCAGTTCCTGATCGACTGCATTGCACAGCTGGAATTGCAGATGGATTCACTACGGATGTAATGCCTAGGACATTGTGGATTGCATGTTTATTGGCTGCACGAGCAGGGCAATAAGCACAGACAGAAATTACAGGAGTTCCCTGTAGCCATTTCCCTCTCATACTGATACACCATGTTAGGTACTTTTGGAGTGTGTGGCCTCCCAAGGGAAAGCGGCAACAGCCAACTTTGAGGCACCACAACTAGCTCTGCTGTGCAGAAAAGAGAGAAAAGGACAAGGACGCATTAGTGATAGGGGATTCAATTGTAAGGGGAGCAGACAGGTGTTTCTGTAGCTGTAAATAAGATTTACAGATGGTACGTTACCTCCCTGGTGCCAGGGTCAGGGTTGGCTCCAAGCAGCTACAGGACATTCTGAAAGGACAGGGTAAATAGCCAGAGGTTGTTATGAACAACAAAGGTAAAAAGGGGGATGAGGCTCTGAATACAAATTTAGAGAGCTAGGTCGTATGTTAAAGAGCAGGACCTCTAAGATTGTAATTTGTGGATCACTTCCAGTGTTAGGTGCTGGTGAGTATAGAAATAGGAGGACAGATCAGATGAACCTGTGGCTACAGTGATAGTGTAGGTGGGAAGGCTTTAGATTTTTGGATCATTGGGAATGTTTCCGGGAAAATGAGACCTATACAAGCAAGATGAGTTGCAGCTCAATCAGAATGTGTTCAACATCCTTGCAGAGAGATTTATGTGTACTCTTGGAATCTGGAAGTATAAATCTAAGTTAATTTGGCAGGAGAGTGTGACACAAAGTAGGTGAACAGTTGAGTTGGGGAGGGGGTGGGGAATATAGCATAAAATCTAAGTCGGTCCAGTAAGTAGAGTAGACAAGGGCTTGTAAAGATGCATGGGAGGATTAGAAGGCTAAGCTGCATCTATTTTAATGAAAGGAGATGAATTTAGTGTTGATCAGCACATGGGACTATGATATTATCGCAATGACAGGGACTTAGTTGAAAGAGAGTCAGGACTGGCAACTTAGTGTTCCAGGGCATGAAAGCTTCAAGCATGATAGGAGAAGAAGTAAAAGAGGAGGGGTCATTGTGGCATTGATCAGGGAGATCATCATTGTGGTAATGATCAAGGATGACCTGGAAGACTCATCAAATGAGGCCAAATACATGGAACTTAGGACAAAGAAAAGTGTGGTCACCTTGCTGACCATATATTACAGGTCCCACTCCAGCTCCCATCCAGTCCAGGACAAGGGACTAGCTTCATTGGCAAGCTACTCCATCACTCCACTCACCTTCACATGAAACTAAGTGCTGCAGTTATTGTTGCTCTGCAGGGTTGGATCATCTGGCCCACTCAAAACCTCTTATAGTTTTAAATAATTCAAAAAAGCCACCCCTCAACTTTCCCTCTTTATGAGAAGAGACCCATTTTTTTCAGCCTTTCCTGATAGATGTAACTTAGCAATTGCCATACCATTATTATATATCTTGTTTTCAGCCTCTCCAGACCTCCATATCCCTCTTATATTACAACAACCAGAATTCTACAGTGCTGCAACTGTGGTCTGACCCAGGCTCAATACAAATTTAGAAGAACATTTCTATGTTTCAGTTCTAGCCCTTTGCAAATAAACACTGGTGCTTGCTTTATTTGTTTTATAACTTAATAACCATTGCTGCTATTTTTAGTAATTGATGTTTTTTATACTTCCAGATCCTGTTGTTCCTCTATCCTTTTCAGATTCTCATTTTCCAACTGATATCCAACTTCCCTATTCTACTGATCAAAATATAAGAAGTCACAATTTGAATTAAAATCAATTTGTGAATTATATGACCATTATGTAAGCGTATTAAATGTCTTTTTATGATTTGCTACATTCTCTCCATCCCTATCATTTGGAGTTGCCTACACATTTACAAACGGCACTTTGATTCCAAAATCTGAATTGTGGACAAACATGGTTCCACAACTGATCCTTGAAGGATTTCATTTTCCACTTTCTACCACTCTGAATAACCACTCTTTACCCAGAATCTCTACTTAAAGTCAGCTTGTTATCCATTTCATTCTAATATCTCTGCATACCTGGGTCACTAATCTGTTACATGGACATTTTGGACATCTATATATATTACATCTCCTTGTTTCTACTCTCTGATATCTCTTCAAAATGTTCAACAAGGCTGATTAAGAAAGAACCCACCCTTTTAAATCCACTCTGATGACTCATTATTGTATTCTTGCTTTTTAGGCATTTTTCTATATGCTCCCTTTCATTATCTTTCTTCTCACTGATGGTAAACTAACTAGTCTATAGTTCTCTAAAAACGTTCCAACTTCTCATGAATATAATTCTGATAGCTGTCTGGAGCTATCCTTTTCATACTAATTTATAAAGTTATCTTCTAAAACATGTGGATTTAATCCATCTGGACTGGGGTTCTATCCTCTATATTTGATTAGTTTAATATTTCTGTCATGTTGCTCCCTGTGCCTGTGATTTTATCCTGTCCATATTCCAATCCCAACTGAACTTTATTTATTTATGTGCCCGTTGAATAGTTTTGCTTTTAATCTCATGCCTCTTGATAATATAACCTCATTGTCCCTCCTCTGCCTCCCCAACATTTTTTGACTTCTCCCCTAATCACGTTCTCTTTTATCATGCCCTTTTCCTCATCCTCATCGTTTTCCTTATGTCTTTACTTACTTATGGTCCTGCTGTAGTGATTGGCTTGTTCTTGATTTTTAGCAGAAAATACTTTCTTGGACTCTGTTGAATAGCTTTGAAAATGTTCCCGAAGCTGCTCAATATTGCTGCCCACTTTACTTACTTATTGCAGCATAGAGGACATTTGGACCATTGGGTTCATGCTGGATCAGCAACTCAGTCAGTGCTATTTCCCCTTTCCTGGTACCCCTGCAACTTATTCTCTCTCACATGCCCATTAATTCCCCTTTGATTATTTTGCCACTTAGCTACAGCAAGGGCCAACTTACTGTGTCCAATTAACCTACCAACACACCCTTGGGACTTGGGGGAAAACCAGTGCAATCTTGGGAAGAACGTGCAAGCTCAATACTGACAACACTCAAGATCAGGATCAATCCCTAAATCCCTGGAGCTGCGATGCAGCAGCACTAACAGCAGAGCCATTAATACCAGGTTTTGTTTGATCCTAACCCTCAAGTGCTGTCTGTGTGGATTTTACATATTCTTCCCAAGACTGCCCTGAAAATCAGCTTTTCTTCAGTCTTTTGCCCTGATCTTCATAATATGTATTGTCATTCTCAATCATTGTCTTAAGGAATATTATTGTCTCGTTGTTCCCTTATTTTAGTTTTCTTATTTGTCCTGGTGCATTTCTCATTAAAACCTTCAGTGATTAATCGTTCCTTGTCAGGTTTCTTACATCTAGAATTGGAAGGGAGTCTTGCATGCATTGTTGGAACTCCATTCTCTTATCCCCTTTATCAACCTCTACTCGGTAATTCATTTTCTGATAAATGAACTTTCTAATTTTTGTTTTCTTTGAGTTTCCTGACTTAACATATTTTTCCCTCTGCCTCCTTTTCACTACCAGGTGGTACATAAACACTCTATGAGTATGATTTCTCCGTGTTTAGTTCTCTGTTCACAGGGTTCCATTTTTTTTCCTATGAATAATTTGTGTTTCTCTTGCCATTGTACCTTTAATAAGCACAGCTATTCCACCACTTCCTTTGTTCTCTTTACCTGTTCAATTCATGTTATTTACTGAAATGTTTACTTCCCTGTCCTGACTTTGTTGCATCCTATATCTTAGTAATCTATACACAACCATTCCTGATACCTTAAAAATTAATGCCACTGCTACCTCAGTTTTACAATGGACGATCTGTCTATAGCTTTACAGATAATTTCCCTTATTTTTTAAACAGCAATTCCTCTCACTGTTTTAATCCATTTACTAACACCTGTATCTGTAGCCTTGCTATTCCTTGCCTGTTTATATCTTCCCAGTATAGAAATTGTTAGCAAAAGGATCAGGAGTAGGCCAATCATCCTTTGAGCCTACTCCATCTTTCAATAGCTCAACAATTTAATTTTCTTTCCCAATCCTCAAACTCTAGATTCCCCTGTCATCAAAAGACTTATCTATCTCAGCCTTATTTTTGCTCAGTGATCCAGCATCCATGGCCAACGAGCAATGAGATTACAAGATAACAAGATTTGCTAACCTCAGAGAAGAAATTCCTGCTCCTCTCTCCTTTATCCTGAGACTCTGCCTGCAGGTCCTAGACTACCCCATTAGGGAAAGCAGATTGTCAGCATCGATCTGTCAAAACCCCATAAAACCTTATTGGTTGCTAAAAGATCAACTGCTATTCATCTCAACTCACAGAAGTATAGGGTTGTTTGGATCAATCTTTACCCATTAGATAACCCTCTCTTCCCAGAAATCAGTCTGCACTTCACTGCAATGGTTACAAGCCAAGCATTTCCATCTTTTAAAACAGGGAGACCAAAACTATATGCGGTGTGTCGCATATGGTCTTAACAAACCCTTGCCAACCCAAGAGTAGTTCTCCACTTTTGTACTCCATGTCCTTGCAATGAAGACTAACATTTAATTTGTCTTTTTAGTTACTTGCTTTACCTATATGATAATTTTATGATTCTGTGTGAGGGCACTCAACAATGTTATAACATTTAAGAAAAATATCTTTTTTTTAATCAAAGCGAATAACTTCATTTCTATATGCTGCTTTTTGCCCACCCACTTAACTCATCTCTATGCAACCACTTTGTGCCCTGCTGGTAATGTACCTTTCCCACCTGCCATCGTGTCATCATCAAACCTGGAAAAATCAGAGTAAAAAGAGGGGGAATACATCAAAAGAACACAAGAGCAGGAGACGAGGTGAACCGCTGGCAGCAGAATAAAGGAAGTCAGAAGACCCAATGTCTCTGAACAGTGATTTCACACTGGGTTCTTTTGATAAAAGAAAGGTGTCTCCCAAATTTCTTGCTCTCTGAGAATGTGCAGTTGATGGAGGAAGAATCCATCACCAAGGTCTGCAGTATCATGGATGGAAGCACTTATAGCAATCCAGATTACTCAGCAGAGGGCTCTCTCTTCTAGCTAAATTAATCCTTCCCCACCAGCACTTAATGCTGATGCCATGCTCTAGTGACAAGGTGGGGTTACATTCACAGAGGACTAGGATCTCAACATAACAGCGCATTCATTCCCTCTTACCGGTCTCCTTGATTTCTTGGTATTTGTGGCAGAAAAGACACAAATACAGGCTCTCTTTACAGCAGGAACAAATATGTAAACTACAGCAGGACCATCTTAATAACTGCTCTGAGACACACATTACCTGACACCCAGGATTACTCTAAGAAGAATGGATCATCCAGCATCCTTGTACAGTTCTTAGCACTCAGCTAACAACTGGAGAAGGCAAAGATGAGGTTTTGCTTTGAGGATCACTAGGTGGATGTCAGGTAGAACTCTCCAGAGACAGTCTCCCCCTTTACCATTCTCTGCTGTAGCTGACACAATCATGGTATAATGAGCCTGCAGCCTCTGCCCACTGCAGACCAGCAAGCGAAGGAGGAAGATGATGATAGGCAGTGATGAATGCTGACCCACTCTGCACTTGTTATGAAGGACACTGCTAATATGACCTAGGACATCACTCTAATAGATGAAGGCTCAGTCACAGACGCAGTAACTGAGGCAATGCTTGAAGACCATACCATCATTTAGCCTTGGAATGCTGATATGGCAAATGTTGCTCCATTTTAGTGCCATTGGTAACCATATCTACATTTTTCCTTGACAATGAACAATTGTGCCATTGCCCATTCCTTCAACAGCAATATTCTGGGAATCATTACTAAGCACATAATTACTATGGAGACAACAAGAGACCGCAGATGCTAGAATCTGGAGCAACAATCTGCTGGAGGAACTCAGCAGGTCGAGCAGCATCTGTGGAGAGAAAGGAAAGGAATTGTCTACATTTCGGATCGAAACCCTGCATAATACTATAGCTGCAAGAGTGTATTGTAAGCTCACAGAAAGAGATTCAACTACTTATTTTCCAAAGACTCTCTACTATCTATCGGGGCTGTGGCGAACTTCATCATGATAGAGGTCCTTGCAATGTTCCCAGACATTGGAGAACATTCCCTCCTTGCCTCTATGAACTCAGGTTCCAAAAACAGTGAAAAAAATTAACTCATTCAGCACTGTCATCTCCATTAATCACCCTACATAGTCATCGCAGTTCTACAAAGGCCTGCAGTGTGCACTGCGAATCAAACAGATGGCAGGAACTTGACAAGAGTTCTGCCCAATCACAAGGAAAAGGCTTAACCTGTATCGAAAAATACAAAAGCAGCGGTCACTTGGACACTGCTGCAAGATTGACTTCAAGTCACACATCATCCTATTTTGCAAATACATTTTCCTTTTACTCTGTGATCCCTCAGTCAACCTATAGGAGCTAACTTCACAACGCCAGCACAAACACTGTACTAGGCTAGGATGAATGCACTTCAGCACTCTCAGGTGCAATTAAAGATGAACAACAAGTATTGATCACCTGGCCATGCTCACCACCCATAAGCAAAAACAGATAAAGAAAATCAGAATCTCTATCGTTTCGTAGTTCTCACATTACTGATTATCTTAGTGTTGCCTTGTGTACAATTTATGACAGTCAGGATCAGTCAATCAACATTCATCTGCATTCAGTCAATACCAAAAACATATAATTGTTGACTAATCACCTTTACGCAACCCCTTGATGTTTCTTGTCCACATGCCGTTATATGCTCTACAATGCAGTGCTCCCAAATGGCTGCAGCCAAGAAAAAGGATGGTTGTTCATTTGTAGTGAAGGTGGTTTCAGGTACCTAGGAAGGTAGATTTCAACAGCTCAGGGCCAGGAGAGCTCAGCTTTAGAATGCGCTATCTTGCCACAAGTGATAGCAGTCTGGG
This sequence comes from Pristis pectinata, assembly GCF_009764475.1. Classification (NCBI taxonomy): domain Eukaryota; kingdom Metazoa; phylum Chordata; class Chondrichthyes; order Rhinopristiformes; family Pristidae; genus Pristis; species Pristis pectinata. The sequence goes on along the minus strand of NC_067414.1, from coordinate 75,922,017 downwards.
CTGATTAGTTGATGGCCAATAGTAAGGGCACTGATGCAGCAGTAGTGGTGAGAGCACAAAGCCTGTCATTCCAAGAGACAACAAAAGAGTTGTAATACACAGAGTCACCACTACCAGGACAAGGCATCATGAATCCTAGCAGTGCTCTAGAGGAGAGATTGCTCGAGTGCCATGACACCCTTAAGCCTCTGAGAATAATATTCAAGACCACAACAACAGCATTCGGACCTTGCAAGGGAGCAAAATGAACTTAAATGCTGAAATCAGAACTCCCACATCACCACTCTACCTGAGCTGCAATGTAGGCTAAGAAATCTGTTATTATATGGTTGAATATGAATGAAATCACAAGCACTGATACAGAACTAATCACTGTTTCTACGCTGCATCAGTTTGGTTCCACGTTCCACACAAAGCTGTGCAAGGTTGGACTCCCCCAGGCACTTGGACATCTCACACAGGCTTCCTGAAAGCAGAGACTTGTGGTTAAAGAAAGGATGGCAAAAGGTGGAAAGCAATGTACTACAAGGATTAGTGGTAGGACCACAGGTGTTCACCATTTATATACTCACAGACCTTGTAACTTATACACGCCATCAACCTATTCAGCAGGTACATTGCATGGACTCATTGCAGAGAATTCACTAACACTCTTCCCCTTTCTTTCAGGAGACAATTGCTGGTTGTAGCAAGAGATCCAACAGTGTCCGTAGTCTTAGCCACATTGAAGAGAGTGTGCTTGCAATCAAAGGTCTGACAATTCTCCCAAGTATCTCAATGTGGCTGCACATCAGCCTTCATGCTTCAGCTGTTCATTTGGATCCTAATTTTAGACTTTGGCAATAGAACTGCTTTACAACCTTCTCTTCCAAGAAGTGTACACAAGCCATGTCTTGTTCCTGGCCTGCATCAGTCGACTCACGTAGATCATCCCAGGTTATTCCAGGCCATGCAGTGCCAGAATCTTGCAGGCAGATGTGAATGCCACACTTTACAGCCTAAATTACATATGAAAATAGGGACATCCTCAATGATCCCGCATCTGCCACTTGCTAAAGGCTTAGGTGGATGAGCGTCTGATTGCAAGCACACGCTCTTTGATGTGGGGATGACTGTGGACATAGTAGGTCCTACCTCCTGTCTCTTGCTGCAACCAGCAATTAAGTGCCATTTTCTCTTGAAATAGTAGAGGAGCAGTGTTAGTAGTCTTCTGCAAATGAGTTGGTTTAATGTGGCTGCTGAATAGTAGACAGTGTGTGCAAGTTGTGAGATATGTGCCTTTGTAAATGGAGAACTCCAGTGGTCCTACCAGTGATTTTCAGGTAGACTACTTTCCATCTTTTGCCAAGTTTCCTTTAACCCCTAGTTCCTGCTTTCTGATTTGTAGTCAGAATGCGATTGATTCTATACATCATCCCCTGACTCTCCAGGTTCTGACTTTTCAGGTTCTGACTCTCCAGGACTGTCCTTTGTACTGTACCAGAAGATTATTCCGAAATCCAAATACATGACATCCACTCCATTACCCTTGTTTATTTTTGTCACTTCTTCAAATAATTCTATAAAGCTCATGAAGCGTGATAATTCCCTTTTGCCATCCATGCTGAATCTTCCTTATTTCATTTTCATTTTCCAGGTACTTCACAAAAAAGAAAATGGACCGATTCATATCAAGTTAAGCACTGGATTCAGAGATGACAAAGGCACACCGAGACAATTCAATCTTGAAAACTCCTTTTGAGGGTCATAAGCCAATATTGGGAATTCACTGAAATCAACCAACACTTTTGGAAGGGCTATTAAGAAACATCAATAAATATAAACAATGAGGCTTCTTTCTTCCTCTTAATAAATAGTGTTAACAAAGTCTTTTCTCTGTGACATTAGCCTGGATTATTATACTTTGTTACTATGCATCACTAGTGTGTTGATTTTGCTTCCAAACTACATAACACAGTTATATAAAGCTTTCTTGTGAGCAGGTTCCACACTGATGATCTCACAAAGCTCATTTTAATTATAAATAAACTATCTTTACTTTATTGATGATATAATATAGATTTTGAAATATAATGGGAAGGGAATACATAAGAGTGTCACTTAGTGATACATATTCCTGGATTACACTGTCTGGTTAGGACTTCGGCAGAGGGAAATGCCGTCCTGCTGTCTTTATTTTGTTCATACTCGTGGCGGCTAAGATCCTCATCAAGGAGGCTACTGTTTTCAATGTAGTCTCCCAGTGTGATTGTGGAAATGGTTTTTTTTACACGCCATTGGTCCCAGCTTGCCTGCAGCAGAATAAGAAGCAGTTTGTCTAGAGTGAGGAGTTTAGGAACAAAGAAATATTCCTTTTCAGTGCCCTGTCTTGCATGTTCCATGATCAAAGATAATCAATGGACAACTGTAAATAATTTGGTATTGACCACCCAATTCCAATTTCCATTTCCTTGCCTGAAAGCATCCATTGTTACTCATGAGGGGTGAAGCACTGGGTAGCCTACCAGTATCTTGTCAAGTTGAATTTTCTTATATGTGAGCTTGGTGAAGAAATATTTATACACTTTGCTACTATATTAAACAATATTGTTAATCTCAATCATATCCATTACCTGTAGTTTGCCAAGGCACGGTTCACAAATATTGAGTGACCAAGAGCAGATATTACTTTATTTTCCTTCCTCACCCTTGGTTGCTGTCTCTAATTGCAACCGCCAATAGCTGTCTGACAGAAATCACAATACCATAAAATTGGGGGGGGGAAGCACAAATCTTGTCACTACAGTTAATGTCCTACAAAAAATAATTTGTCTATGAAGCTTTCTGGCAAATGAGGGGCATTTTAAATTGGACCAAGGGGGAAAAAAAGTATTTTTCTCAACAAATATTCTAAAGGCAATGTGGCCACATTTTCAGAAGAATCTTTCTGTTTAAATTTCAAATGCTTTAACCCAATGATTTTGGCGCAAGATATCTGCAGGCAATAAATATAATGAGATCCATGGGACTACAAGAGGTGCAATGGAGCAGACCATTTGCATTTTTAAGCCTCATTTTAGATGCTTTAACAAATCCAGTGGAATCCTACTGTACAATTTAGCAAATGCTTCAGCTTAATTGGAACTGTCAGTAAAGTACATCATGCTCCACAAAGTTGTTGACTCTGAAGCTGAAGGGGCCAGTGGTGACAGAGAAAAAATATAGCCAACCACATCAGGAGGAAAGAGCACAAGAGGAAGTGTTGGAGCAAGACAGCCACTGACCTGCAGCCAGAGCAAGGCAGCAACAATCTGCCTCACCTGCTAAGCATTTCTAGCACTTTTTTTATTTCAGATTTCCAGAATCTGCATTTTTTATTTTCATAACAGCAACTGTTTGGCCAATTGCCTTCAATTAATAAAACTGCAGTAAATGTATAAAAGGCCTTTCCACATGCAAATCTCCTCCCGTTAATTTGTTAAGAATTGCATCTCCAAAGGCAATTTATCTTGGCTTAGAAACCAGAACATTCATGTGCTTGCATTTCATCAATCTGGTATTGGTATTGGTATTGGTTTATTATTGTCACTTGTACCGAGATACAGTGAAAAACTTGTCTTGCATACTGTCCATACAGATCAATTCATTACACAGTGCAGATACATTGAGTTAGTACAGAGTGCATTGAGGTAGTGCAGGGTAAAAACAATAACAGAATACAGAGTAAAGTGTCACAGTTACAGGGAAGTGCATTGCAGGTAGACAATAAGGTGCAAGGTCATAACAAAGTAGATTGTGAGGTCAAGAGTCCATCTCATTGTATAAGGGAACCGTTCAGTAGTCGTATCACAGTGGAATAGAAGTTGTCCTTGAGTCTAGTGGTATGTGCCCTCAGGCTCCTGTATCTTCTACCCGATGGAAGAGGAGAGAAGAGAGAATGACCCAGGTGGGTGGGGTCCTTGATCATGCTGGCTGCTTCACCAAGGCAGTGAGAGGTATAGACAGAGTCCATGGAGGGGAGGCTGGTTTCCGTGATGCGCTGGGCTGTGTCCACAACTCTCTGCAGTTTCTTCCAGTCCTGGGCAGAGCAGTTTCCATACCAAGCCTTGATGCATCCAGATAAGATGCTTTCTATGGTGCATCGATAAAAATTGGTGAGTGTCAAAGGGGACAAACCGAATTCCTTTAGCCTCCTGAGGAAGTAGAGGCACTGACGAGCTTTCTTGGTCATGGTATCTACATGATTTAACCACATTTTTAAATTTTATTTACAGCATGGTAACAGGCCCTTCCGGCCCAACGAGTCCGCACCGCCCATTTTAAACCCAAATTAACCTACCCGTTCGTCTTTGCAATGTGGGAGGAAACTGGAGCACCTGGAGGAAACCCACTCAGACACGGGAGAATGTACAAACTCCTTACAGACAGCGACAGGAATCGAACCCCGATTGCTGGCGCTGTAATAGCGTCGCGCGTGATGTTCACTCCCAGGAACTTGAAGCTCTCAACTGTCTCGACCTCAGCACCGTTGATGTAGACAGGTGCATGTACACCACTCCCTTCCCTGAAGTCAATGACCAGCTCTTTTGTTTTGCTGACATTGAGGGAAAGGTTGTTGTCAGGACACCACATCACTAAGCTCTCTATCTCCTTCCTGTACTCCGACTCATTGTTATTTGAGATACGGCCTACAACGGTGGTATCATCTGCAATCTTATAGATGGAGTTAGAGCAGAATCTGGCCACACAGTCATGAGTTTGCTAAGTTGTTGAGAGAGATGGAGTCATTATTACACTGCATGAATCAATGTATGAAATATATCCAAAGTCAACAATTCTCCAGTAACCAGGGTGCATTGTGAAGTATTTGGTACAAAAAGGCTCATGAGTGTGCTGGTGACCCAAGGAAGGAAAGCAAACTTGGATAGTGCTGTACCTTATTTATCTTGATCACATCACTCAACTTCTTGCTGTACTGCTTTGCAATCTTGAGGTGAAAGAGTTATTAATCAATACCAATGACATTCAACAATATGTATCATTGTGCATTTTATTGAAGCTGTGCATTCTCCTATTAAAGCTCTATTTCTTACCCTTTTTTGTAGGAAAGCCTGTTTAAGTAGCCAAAGTGGCGCAATAATATTTGTGAGGCAACATGTCAAGCCACCTGTCAATGAACTGTGAGCTGTTCATTTTTATTTCAGTTGCTACCACAACCTACAAACCAAACTGACATTTTAATGCTTCACTCCAATTTCTGTACACACCAATACTACCTCAATGAATTGACCTGTACAAATGGTATGCAAGACAAGTTTTTCACTGTACCTCGGCACAAATGACAATAATAAACCAATCCCAATACCAATACACAAATTCCAATTTAGGTCAATGGCTCCTCCAATAGACATAAAAATCCTCAATCAGAATAAGAAACTCTGATGCAAACAGCTCCCTGCGCCTGGGTGCAATATGTCCAGCAGTGTTATAGCACTACTTTGTGAAATGGAATCATAAATGGATGGAAGGTAGGAGAAACAGTAGAGGTAAAGTACATGTTCTCTGTATGATGGGATGCAGCAAGTGACCTGGACTGGGGTCTCAGTTTTCCACCCTATATAGCAATAACCAGGTTAAAGAAGTAGAGAGCAACACACACAAAATTCTGGAGGAAATCAGCAGGTCAGGTAGCATCTGTGGAGGGAAATGAGCAGTCAACATTTCAAGCCCACACATCAACTGTTCATTTTCCTCCACAGATGCCTCCTGACCTGCTGAGTTCTTCCAACTTTTTATGTGCGTTGCTCCAGATTTCCAGCATCTGCAGTCTCTCTTGTGTCTGTAAAGAAATAGAGAGTTACATTTCCAGGTTTACAGATGAAATAAAGCAAGGAAGCACAGAATAAGTGAAACTAATTTTTAGCAGTAGCTGAAATGAGATCATAGTAAATCAGGTGGCAGAGTAGCACAGCGAGTAGAGCTGCTACCTGAAACCTCATGACCTGGTTCAATCCTGTGCTCCAGGACTGTCTGAGTGCAGTTTGCACATTGCACCGTGACTGCATGGTTTCCTCTGGCTGCTCCAATCTTTTCTTCACAGCTCAAGGACATGTGAACATAGAACATAGAGCAGTACAGCACAGTACAGGCCCTTCGGCCCATGATGTTGAACCGACCTGTATAAACCTTATCCCTATTCAATCTATCCCCATCTCTCCTTCACCTCCCATAACCCTCTATTTTTCTTTCATCCATGTGCCCATCTAATAGTCTCTTAAAGTGGTCGGTAGATTAATTGGTTATAAATTTCCCCTAATGTGTAGGTGAGTGTTAGGATTCAGGGGAAGTTGATGGGAATATGAGGAGAATAAAATGAGATCAGTAAAGGGTTAGTGTACTCGAGTGCTTCATGGTCAGTGTAGACTCAGTGAGCTGAAGGGTTAGTTTCCATGCCTCGATGACAACAGCTCATGTTCGACCATGCTCAATTTCTTTTCTGCTCTCAGTGGATCAGAAATTGGTGTCGTGTAAAATAGGCTGCTAAATTGATGAGACACTATTTGGGTCAATGGCTCAGATCAATTTTACCTCTAGTGTGCAGTGTAGATGGAAACAGGAAGTTGAAAAAAGATTTTTTTCGATTAAATGAGTGGGACGAACAGTGCACGATGGTATTCAATATTGGAGATTGTGAAGTACAAACAAACATACAAATTAGGAGCAGGTTTGGGTGACCTGAGCCTGCTCTGCCATTCACTAAGCACATGGGCGATCTGATTGTAACCTCAACTCTGCACTCCTGCCTACCCTTGGTAACCTTTCACCCACTTGGTCATCAAGAATCTATCTAACGGCTTAAAAACACTCAGAAGCTCTAAATTCACTACCCTTTGAAGAAAAGACTTCAAAAACTCTCAGGTCACTGAGAGATAGGCAACTTTTTTCTGTCTTAAATAGTGAGCCTACATTTTCAATTAGTAACACCAAATTCTAGAATCACCTGCAAAATCCTCTCCAAATCCACATGTCAAGTCCCCTCATGATCTCGAGATTGAAGAAAGACGACTAAAATATTTGAATAATGGTAAGAAATTAGGATTTGTGACGAAGCAAAGAGATTTAGGTATTCATGTGTATTAATCATTATCAGGTGGTATGTACACATACGGAGTAATTATTAAAGTTCTGGGTATGTTGAACTTTCTATTATCAAATTCTGAATATAAAAGAAGCAATGCTTCAGTAGCACAAAGCCTTGATCAGAACCCAACTGGAGTACTGGCACTCCACCTTCTTCACTTTGGAGGGAATACAGTGTAGATTCATCAAAATGGTGCTAAGACTTATGCTGCATTATGAAGGAAGATCGAAGATGGTTAGTTTGTATTCCTTTGGCCTATGGAATTTGAAAGGTGATGTAACCAAAATTATTAAAATGATAAAAGGATTTTATAGATACATAAAGAAAATGATTATCTCTGACTATATTCTGCATTATCTTAAAGATCAAGTTGAGTTATGTTGATGTGAAATTTGGATGTATTTTTTTTTGTTTACCCAAAACTTAACAGAAATCATAGAAACATAGAATTATCCGGCAATGAAATGGCCAGTTGGCTCATCATCCTTGTACCACCTCTTTGGCAGAGCTTTTCATTTGATCCCACCACCCTGTTTTTTTACTCAAAGCTTTATAATTTATTTTTCCTTTCAAGAATTTCTATCATTTTCTTTTGAAAAGTTACAATCGAATCTGGTTTCAGTCAGCATGTTGCTGATCGCAACAACTTGCTGGAAAAAAAATTCATCTCATCACTTTTGGTTCCCTAGCCAATCAACTCAAATCTGGGTCCTTTGGTTACCAACCTTTCTGCTACTAGAAACAGTGGGGGTTTAATTGAATAACCCCTGAAAATGAGTGTGGGTAATCGTGATGTGTGATTAACGAGCATCCATTGATTGCAATGCAGGCAGCTTGCCAAATTTGTGCATCTTGCTGATTATCTTGATTGCTGTTTGCAGTCAGCACCAGTCCTGTAAAACATTGGCTGAACACTTTAATAAGGGTCATATCATGAACATCTTGAACTACTTAGCCAGTCTGCACCTCTTAAAGGTGAGATGTGAGAATGCTGCTGGAAGTGCTGAGACTATTTAGCAGAAAGATTAAAAATGGTGTGTCATAGACACTGCGTGTACCAAGATTTTTGAATGGTCCATCGAAGATCTTGGTGGGGGAGATTTAAAGGTCTGATATTCTCAACAGTACAGAAGACAAGCAGATGCATGTTCAAAAAACAATGGCAAGGGACAGTGATGATAAATGCCAGAAGAGAGCACTAAAGAACTGGATGCTTTGCAGGAAAAAAAATCTGATGATGTCACCCAAGCTGACAAAGCCATACTTTGTAAATTGCACCACTGCTTAATTCATTACACTCACTTAAAAGTTTCTACCACTCAGGATATAACCCACCCATTCAAGCAGAGGAGTTCACTTTCCCAGTTCCTACTGCTGCAAGCTTTGTGTTCATATTTCGCACTCACTTCTAGATATTCGAACATGACAGCCACTTCAGCTAAACATTGCATGCCCCATAATGGCATGGTTCCCTTGTTGTTACAAAAGGTACAGAAGAGGAGCTGGCAATTAACTTGGAGAAGGCCAACCACACCTGTATGTTTTAACTCCATGGATCAGTCTGCAGTCAGGCTGCAGTGCTTGAACATGAGGATGGCCACATGGCTAATTCCCCCTTCCTTCATCACTTGGTTTCTGAGTTACAAGCTGCTTTGGAAGAAATCACACACTTATTTTCTCCCTTCCCTCAGTACAACACAGTAAAAATGTGTGTTCTGAGTGCCACACTTTCAGAAAGAATAAAAGTTTTAGAGTGGGTGCAGCAAAGATTTACTGAAATAATTCCAGAGATGGAGCATTTTAGTTATGTGGAAAGACTTGTTATGTGGGTTATTCTCTGTGCAACAGAGGACATTAAGAGGATCTGTCATATGTATACAAAATATATGATAAATATATGAATGATATACCTAGGTAGAATACATAACACATAAATGAATGATATACATAGGTAGACTAGACAAACTGTTCCCAGTATCAGAGGGGATATAGAAGGAAGGTGATTAGTAAAAGAACTAAAACCAACCTAAGGAAAAACTGTGAGTGGTTAGGGTTGGGAAAGTTCTGCCAGACATACATATGAAGACCAATCTAATTATAGCATCTATATGCTTATCCAGCTCTGTGTAATATCAAAAGAAAGTTGCAGAGTTATGCGGAAAGGGCAAGGAACTGAAATTAGCTGGATTGCTCCTACACAGAGCCAGTGCAGACTTGAAAAGCCAAATAGTCTCCTTCTGTGCTTCTGTGAAACCTTGGTGCTTTTCCCATTCCTGATACTTAAGAACAAGAAGCTCTCCGGTGTTTGAAAGAAGAACAAGAAGCAAGTGAAGACGAAGACACAGTATGATTTAATTTCAAACCTGCAGCCACCAGCTTGCATACTGGGTCCACGTGAAGGTAATACTCTTGATGTGGATACTGAACATAATGACACCTCAGGCATAAATGCATTGGGCCCAGGGCTAGTGTAAAGGATAGCACAGGTATCAGGTGAATTTACCCACTAATTCAGCAGTAGAGAACAAAGATGGTGAATAAGGAAATTGCTTTCTCTGATTATCTTTCATCAGACCTGACCTGATAAAATTGCACTGACTTGAGGACTAGCTTCTCTGTCCTCAGATACTGTCTGACCCAATATGTATTTCTAGTATTTCCTATTTATATCTGAGAAAGCCAATATGGATTCAAAAAGTGTAAACATCTAATGACTCTAGTTAAATGTTTTGAGGAGGTAACTAATGTGGTAGATAAGTAGAATTTCTTAGTGCTGTGGTAATAATTTTTTCACTCAATAAAAAAACTATCAAAAAGTGGAGCAACACAAACAAAGTGCTGGAGGAACTCAGCAGGTCAGGCAGCCTCTATGGAGGGAAATAAACAGTCGACGTTTCGGGTCGAGACGCTTCATCAGGACTAGTGATCAGGCTGGTGATCAAGACATCAGAGCCCTGATGAAGAGTCTCGATCCGAAACGTCTACTGTTTATTTCCCTCCATAGATGCTGCCTGACCCGCTGAGCTCCTCCAGCACCTTGTGTGTGTTGCTCCAGATTCCAGCATCTGCAGGATCTCTTGTGTATGAAAAAATGGAACCACATGGAACTAGAGGAAAACTATTGACATAGATAGGGATTGGGTAGGTGTAAAAGAGTTTAGGGATATTGAGTGTGTATTCACTAAAAAAAAACTCTAGCTTCTCAATGTACTTATAAATGATGTGGACCAAGGATGTGAGGGCTGTATATTTAAGTTTGTTGACAACACCAAGTTATGATGGCACAGTAAGTACTATAGATGGGAGCAGAAGGTTGCGAGGAAACATTTGTAAATTAAGGATTAAGTTTAGGTGCAGGGGAAGCTGTGACTGATGAGTTCAATATCATGAATTCAGAATCAGAATCAGGTTCATTATCACTGACTTATTTGTTGTGAAATTTGTTGTTTTGTGGCAGCAGTACAGTGTAAAGACATAAAATTACTATCAATTACAAAATAAATAAATAGTGCAAAATAAAGGAATAATGAGGGAGTGTTCATCAGTTCATGGATCGTTCAGAAATCTGATGGCGGAGGGGAAGAAGCTGTTCTTAAATCGCTGAGTTTGGGTCTTCAGGCTCCTGACCCTCCTCCCCGATGGTAGTAATGAGAAGAGGGCATGTCCTGGATGGTGTGGGTCCTTAGTGATGGATGCTACCCTCTTGAGGCACCGCCTCTTGAAGATGGCCTCGATGGTGGGAAGGGTTGTGCCCGTGATGGAGCTAGCTGAGTCTACAAACTTCTGCAGCCTCTTGCAACCCTGCACATTGGAGCCTCCATACCAGGCTGTGATGCAACCAGTCAGAATGCTCTCCACCATACAGCTATAAAAATTTGCAAGAGTCTTTGGTGACATACCAAATCTCTTCAAACTCTTAATGAAGTAAAGCCACTGACATGCCTTCTTGTATGATCATTCAGATTGGAGATAAGAAAGGTAAAACAAAGCACTTTCTAAATTGTAAGAAATAATGAACAAGGCAGAGAAACAGCAATATTTAAACATAGAACTGACTAAAACAGGGAGGTAGGGACAGAAGCAATTTAAAAGCCTATAGGAATATTGTTATATATCGCAGGGACAGCCTATACAAGGAGAGGTTATGTTACATTTTATAAAGCTCTGTTGGAGCACCATTTAGAGTACCATGTTCAGTTCTAGGTAATGAACTTTGAGAAGAATCTTTTGGCTTTAAAGTGGGCACAGCAGAACATTACAAGGGATAAAAGGATTAAGTAGTGAGGACTGCATACGCTAGGCTTGTGTTCCCTTGACTATGGAAGATTGAGGGATGATTTAATTGAGGATAATATCATTAAAGAATTTGATGGAACAGAGAGAGGGAAGCAATTTGTTCTGGCAAAAGAGAACTTAAAACTAAAGCCAAGGTTATTTAGGATTGAATTAGGAAATAATTCCTTGCATTAAAGACTGTAGAAGGAACTTTCTCCTGCAAAAAGCTGTAGGGATCTGGGTCAACTGAAATTTTCAAAATTAAGATGGTGTACTTACATAAAACAAAAATACATCAATAAGGTCAGTGATGTTGACCTTAACCTTGTCTTTCACAATATAGATTAGTGTATGGGGAGATTTTGTAAAATAGTCTTATGTTGCAAGAAATTTGATCTGATAAATAATAATCCTGAAATGATTCCTTTGGAGGTAGCGTGGAAGGTTGCCCAAATGAAAGCAATCACCTCATCAGCCAAGTAATTGTCAAGATCTGGTCACTCAAACTGAAACCTGATTAGAAGCCAAATTTAATAGCTGGACTAACACAGGAATGATATTGAAGGAGGTTATTTTGGACCTTTGGTTTCTGCCTGGCTATAAGGAGATAAATCATGTAAACTGCACACATCCTGTACATCATCTGAGGGATTGTTCTTACAAGAGTACAGGGCTCACTTGAGTTTCCATTTTCAGTTTAATCTGGGAGATAGAATCTGAGAGCCTCTGTACCAAAAAAGATTCAATGCAAACAACACTATTGCAAAAATCAGCCTCCAATAAAGCTGCTGGTCACATCAGCCTTCGTGGATAGTCTGAAAGGTAACAAAGGTAAACTGTTGTGGATGCAAATTGCTGGGAAGGATCCATGACAAACCAAGATTTGCAGTGGGCTAATTACTAGAAATGGGAACAGGGATGGTCATGTGAGATGGCCTCAAGTAAACAGCAGCAAGCCACATTTCAGAATCATGCTGCTGAACTTTTAAAATAAAACCTGAAAACTTTGCAGACTAAACTGAACAAATTAAGTTGAAAGAAGCTGAAAGACTTTGCTAAGCTACCAATACAAGAGCAACAGAAGAGAATTTGAACTGTGTGTAGTAAATAGTAAATCAATAAATGTTGATTTGAACTTTCTTACATGGCGGACAACAGAAGAGATCATTTGCTGATGGTGGGGAAAAAAAAGAATTAAGGCATGTCCCAAAAGGATACCTGATATTTGGTGGAATTCAAGGCATGGATTTCTTAAAGGGGCAGAGTCCAAATTAATGTTCTCTTCCCACATCCCCACAACCTCCTCACTGGAAGATTACAATTCTGTTGGTATTCAGAAAGGGAACACAAGATTATGCACATTTATAGAGAAAAAATTAGATGAATTCATATTAAATCAGTTGGCAAAAGAGGAAGAAAAGTGCTTGGATGTGAATCAAACATTTATTCAAATTACTTAATCAATGTACTACTTCTATCAGCAATGCTAATCACACACCATCTCAAGAGTATTCGATTATAACAAAACAAATCAGTATTTTAATCCTATGCAAATGATTGATGAGACATTTCACACATTCAACGTAGGATGTGTCAAATCACATGTGAAGACATATTGGCTTGCTGGAGTTTTGAGGAGGCCTCTGAGGTTAGTGAAAGATGTGGCAGAGCAGAAATTTTCAATCAGAAGGCGGAGGATTCAGCCCATCATTGCTAAACCAGTTCATTGGTGTTCAATATTACTTCCTTGTTTTCTCATCAAAGTCCAATAAAATTTTGCCTTTCAAGTATTTGTCCTATTCTATTTTGATTAAGGAAAAAATAACTAGCGTAGAAGGCCAATTGGACCTTCAAGCCTGCCCCACCTTTCAATAAGATCGTGGTTGATCCAGTCTTGGCCTGGTTCTCTTATCTCTTGTTGTTTAAATATCTATCAATCTGTGCCTTGAATATATTCAATGGCTCTGTCTCCACAGTCCTCTGATACAGGATTTCAAGTCACAACCTTCTGAGAGAATTTCTTCTCATCGCCACCTTAAATGGGGAACGACTTATTCTGAAACGATGTTCCTTTTTCCAGATAACCCCATTAGAAGGAACATTCTCACAGTATCCACCCTGTCAATCCCTCTTAGAATCTTATGTTTCAGTAAGATTACCCCTCATTCTTTTATACTCCAATGAGTACAGGCCCAGCTTCTCTTCAACACCATAATCCAAGGAATGCACAGTGTATTTTCTCTGTACTGCCTACAATGCAAATATAACAGTTTTTTAAATATGGAAACTAAAATTATCCAGTGATCTGTAAAGTTGCATTAAAATTTCCTTGTTTTTATATGACATATCTCTTGCAATAAATCTATTTGCCTTCCTAATTGTTTGCTGTACCTGCTTACTAATATTTTATGTTTCAAGTGCAAGGAGCATCAGATGTTTTTGTACCTCCACATTTTGTAATATCACTCCACTTAAAAAATAATTTCCTTTTTCATTCTTCCTTCTAAAATAAATAATCTCACATTTTTCCAAATTATACGACATCTTCCAACTACTTACCTTAACCTAGCTATAAGCCTTCTCAGGCTTTTATGGCCTCCTCACAATTCGCTGAACCAATCATTGAATTATCAGCAAATCTGGCTGAAGTACACTTCATCCTTTCATCCATGTCATCAGTTAAATTGTGAGGCTCCAGCGCTGATCCCTGTGTCACACCATTCGTTACCAATTGCCATTTATTCTGATTTATGTATATCTCCTTACGTATGCAAATATATCACTCCTAATGCAGCATGCTTTTATCATGTGCAGTAATTTTCTATGTGGCACCTTATTGAATTCCTTCTCAAAATCCAAGTACATCTTTTGGTTCCCCTTTATCCACTTTGTTTGTTACATCCATTAATGAGCTCCAGCAAATTTGTTAAGCACAAGTTCCCTTTCATACAACTGTGCTGACTCTGGTTGATTGTCTTATGATTTTCTAGACGTCCTGCTATTACCTCTTGAAAAACGTATTCCAGCATTTTCCCAATGCCAGATGCTGGACAGACTTGCTCTTGGTTTCCTGCTTTTTGTCACCCTCCTTTCTTGAGTAATGACAATATATTTATGGTTTTCCAATTCTTGGGACTTCTCCAGAATCTAGGAAATTTTGGTAGGTTATGAGCAATGCATCTACCATCTAGGCAGTCACATTCTTTAAGACCCCTAGAATGCAATCCATGTCCAAAAGGCCTGTTAACCTTTAGCCACATTAGCTTGCCTGGTTTAAACTTCCTCCCTCCCTTTATCTTCTTTATTATTGTATTATTATTAGGATGTCTTTAGTGTCGTCTATCATGAAGACCAAGTCAAGATAATAATGTAGATTCTCTGTCATTTCTCTATATTCCAATATTAATTCCCCACTCATCCTCTCAGGAACCAACATTTACTTTAGCTACACATTTCCTTTTTTACATGTTTGTAGAATCTCTTTCTGCATGCTTCTATATTTCTTTCTAGTTTACTCTTATTTTCCATCTTCTCCCACTTCATAATATTTTGCTGATTTCTGAAAATGTCCAACCCTCCAGCCTACCACTTACCTTTTCCATACTATATGCCTTTTCTCCCCAATTTAATATCATTATTAACTTCCTCAATTAGATGGAAATGGTGTACCTTTCTCGTAGACCCTTTCTTTCTCATTGCAACATATCTTTGCTGAGATTAATGAATTGTCACCTTAAATGTCTATTACTGCAAATCTACTATCTTACCCTTTAATCTATTTTCCCAGTCTACTTTAACCAATGCATCCCAGACATATCACCTTCTCAAGTGAAAAAAAGTACCTCAGCCCACCTTTTTATTTTATAAAATGCTATCTATCTGTATCCTTTTGCTTCTGACCTTTGTGGCACTGGAAAAAGTTTTACTTAAGCTGCTCTCTTGGTAGCATTCATCATTTTGAACAAATCTCTTTCTAATCCTTTATCTGCTCTAAGGAGAACAATCCCAACTCCTCCAGTGTCTCCACATAAATAAAGCACCGCATCCTTGGTAGCGCTCTTGGAAATCTCTCCTGCATTTTCTCCAAGGCCTTGACATCTTTTGTAAAGCGATGAATTCAGTTCAAGGTACAATATGCCACTTGAGACATAACCTATTTTATTAAGATGTAATACAACTTTGTGTTTATTTTATATTCTTTTGTTAATAAGGCCATGCATCCCATTTATTTTTTTAAAGCAGTTCTTTCAATTTGCCATGTCTTCTTCAAAGATTTCCTTCAAAGATCAAGCTAACTCTACTCCTGCAACCTCTAAAAGAGTACCGCTGAGTTTGTGAAAATCAAAAAAAAATCTGATACTGGAAATCTAAAATAAAATACAGAAAATGCTGGAAACAGTCAACAGATCAAACAGCATCTGTGGACAGAGAAACAGAATGAATGTTTCAAATTGAAGTTTTTTTGTCAGAATAATTTAGCTTGTGTTGCCTTTCCTCATTCTTCCTACAAAAAATATACTTCACCGTGTTGAATTTTAACTACATTCTTCTGAAGAAGATTTTCATTATCCACATGCTTCATTTTTTTTACAATATTTCCAAATTTTGCCTAAACTATGCCTCATTACCAAAAGCCTGGTCATCAGCTTATGCAAAAAAGTGCACTAGCCTGTTTACTCAACCCTAGTGACTGCAATACAAAACTTCTCTCCAGTCTGAAAATGACCATTGTCAGCATCTGCAATTTTGTTGTTTTTCTTTTACTGTTGAAATCACTGCCATTTCTCATCCAGGAATGGCAAACTTAAAGTTCTCTTCTGCTCTCTAGAGTTTGTGTTCCACCTTTTTCTGTGAGAGGAAAGCATGCCATGCAATATGTTTGACTGATAACTCTGGATAGCTGCCAGTGCAAGGTGTGAGAAGGTTATGTGGGAAGCAGGTAAAACAGGTAAATTTTAATGTTGATGGAGTGGTGAACTGAGCAGAACTCAATTGCCGGGGATGGAATTGGCAGGATAGACCACTTTGAAGAAGGACAGGGCATGACAGTGCGACAAATCTGGAAGTTTCTCTGAGCACCCAAGCCAGTAGAATTGTCCTGATCTCACAAACGCTTCAGCCTTCATGGTTTTTCATTCAGCCTCCTGCAATCAATTTGAAAGCTACTGGTCTGCCCACAGAACACAGTACCACTCTTCAGAAAGCAAGGGTGGCACTGTAGCATTGCGGTTAGCGTAATGCTATTACAGTGCCAGTGATCGGGGTTCAATTCCCACCGCTGTCTGTAAGAAGTTTGTACATTCTCCCCGTGACTGTGTGGGTTTTCTCTGGGTGCTCTGGTTTCCTCCTACATTTCAAATACGTACGGATTAGTAGGTTAACATGGGTGTAATTGGGTGGCATGAGCTCGTTGGGGTGGAAGGGCCTATTACCGTGCTGGATAACTAAAGTAAAGTTTAACAAAACCCTGGCTGGTGTAAACTTGAAACTGTACAAGGATCCTATACACACCTTTGGACCCAGCTTAAATACTTTAGAGACCTTCCTGCCTCTTTTGCGTGACATTTGGCCTGTTCAAATCAATACCTGCTCAAAAATCCTATCAGATGCTTTTGGTGACAACTGATTCTTTTCAAAGCAACCTGGTTTATTATGGTGAATAATGAAGCAACAGTGAGCTTCAGATTGTCCTCAGTACTGTATAGCTCTGAAAACAATAGTAACAATATAAACAACTTGCAGGAATAATGCAGCAAAAATATCCAATTATTTCACATGAGAAAGAATTGACTCTCAGACAAACAGTGAGTTGACCAAAAGCTTGGTCAAACAGATCAATTTGGATTTTAAGAAGCATTTTTTAAGGAGTAGGGGTAGGGAGGAAGATTAGGTTAAGAGATTAGAGTGTAGAAGTTCTTCCTCACTTGCTTGTGCTGAACATGTTACACTGTGGAGACTGTATGTTGTTCTCTCCCTCACAAAGTCAGTTTCTTTGAACTCAGTTAATACAGGATACACTTTACATTAATAAACTTTGACAAAACAGACACAGGTAACAGTTCATGCTTTGCAGTGTTATCCTAAAACTGGTCCTCCTCACATCCCATCACCATGTATGTTTTCCTGCAATGAATCCAAAATGCAGTGAATGCCACTGCCAGTGAATATTAAAACAGATTGCTCACACGAACAGCTGCTTTGAATGGAGATGTTGCGAGCTAATGAAGAACAACAAAGCAGTTAATGGTGCGTGACTTGTGGATGCTGGCATTCCATTTAATAAAAGCAGTAGGTAAGGTTTCAGTGGCTTTTTCAGTGCTTTCTATAATTCAAACTTCTATAAGTGTACTATTAAATAAAAAGTAAAACCTAACCATTCAGAAAATATGGCTTGCCTGACTCCATTTCACTATGTCTTTTCATACCCTCTTCCTCATGCAAACCTCCTTACTCTCGTAAATGGAATCTTCCAACCCAATTATCAAAGTTTCTAATCATTCTTAAGTACCAGATATTAAACTAGTAAAACTAACATCTTTTGTCCCATTCCCACGTTTCTCCTCTTTCTAGATTAGAATGCCTTTTATTGCAATATGATTTCACAAGCCCCACAATTATAGCTCTCTTACAGATATGTGCAGTTAGACATTGAATGTTGACAAGCTCTTTAACTTTAGAGTACCTCAGCATAGCTGATCAAATCTCCAACCAATAAATTCTTTCCAGCTGCAGCCACCAGATAGTGTTCAGGAAGTTGGAAGACTAGCTGATGGGTTTAATTACAGTTCTCTTATTCCTTTTAAGGGAAGCTGCAAAATTTCCACTCCTAAATGTCAACATTGGTTAAAATTAAGATTCAAATGTCAATCCCCTTGCTGTGACCACCACATAGTTTTTAAATACATACTTATAGTTTTGAAATTTGAAGCATGTGAAATATTACGTGTGTAACACTTTGGCATCAGATACAAAGATCATATAGTTCTTTCCATTATTGCCTTATAGCTTCATCCAACGTATCCTCCAACAACATGCAGCACTTATACTATCAACAATTTATTAACTTACCCTACATTACTCTCTTGATTTGATGCTACGTGCAATTTTTGATATTTAGGTCTAGAAGCTGAATCAAATGGCACCCATTTTATAGCATGATAAGCTGACCCTGTCGGAGTTACTATTGCATACGATATGGTCATCTTCAATTTGCACCATTCAAAAGGAGGGTCCAACGTATGGTTCATACTTTTTTTGGGAATTAAATCATAACTGGTCATAGGATGTGATGTGCATGCCTGATTAGTTCTCTCTAAACCAATCATCAAACAAGTCCTGCAAGGAATGCTGGAAGCTGCCATGAGAAAAGTAACCGTCAATGTTTCTTTCTTAAACCTGAAACCAAGAGGAAGAGGAGGGAAGGCAAACACCAGGCGCTGATCAATCCACTCTCATCTCTTCTTCTGAACCGTCTGAAGAGCCTGGTGCTGACTTCTGTGCCAAATGCCCTTCTTCTTCGCCTCCCACGTACTGCCTCCTGACATGCAACAAGTCCCAATCACATCTTGACCCGATGGACTAATTTCACACGAGACGGTTGTGCATCACTTTTGTCTTTGTAGTTATTACCAGTGCTGGGTTCAAGTCCAAATTTTAAAATGTTAAGTCCAGTAACAACATATTAGGAGTCAACCTGTGCTTTCTACTAAATGACTTGCTGTTGTTAAATCGACAGTCACCTTAGGCATTAATTAACTTGCCAGCCTCCATTATACTGGGCTGGTTGCCATGAATTTAATAACAGTTAAAAGGGGTCACAGAATCACAGAGATTAAAGGCATAGAATGAGGTCATTCGTCCCATCATGTCTTTACCAGCCCAAAGAGAGTTATCCAGCCTAATCTTACTTCTCAGTTCTTATTCATGGCTTTACATGGTCCATTAGTTCAACTCCATATTCCTTTTTTTTTGTAATGGGATCAGGTTCTGTGCCTCCACTGCCTTTTTAGTCAGCAGAGCACTTTAAGCAAAAAAAAATTCACCAATTCCCCTCTGATCCTTCTATCTATTACTTTAAATCCACATTCTTAGTTAATCTCTTTAATGGGGAGATTAAAAAATTCTTCCAAACAACTCTGTTCAGGCACCTCGTAATTTCTTGTACCTCAATTAAATTTCTCCTGAGCTTTCCCTATTTTAAAGAAACAATAACACAGCTAATCTTTTCTTATAGTTAAAATTATCCAGAGCTGGCAAAATTCTACAATACTCTACTAAGGTTAACTAGCATTTTGAACACTTTCAGCAAAACCTCCATGTTATATAATCTACGCTTGACTTCCCATGGAGCTTTTTATCTACTACTACCTTCCTGCTACCTTCAGGGATCTGTATTCAAAAGGAAGCGTTGAAACTGCAGCCCCGATGTGTTAAAGGGAGCATGGGAACTGGAGCCCCAGCATGTGAAAATGAGCACAGGAACTGGGGTACCAGTTTGTGAAATAGAGCATGGGAACTGGGGTCCCAATGTGCGAAAGGGAGAGCACGAATCAGTGCTCCCTGAACTAAATGTCAAAGCATCAGGATTTCTGAGGAGTCAGATAGCTGATTATCACAGCTTTACTGCAATCACTGAATAACCCCACTTGTGCATCTTCTTGGTTGGTGCCTTCTACATAGTACCTCTGTCTGCCCTACTGCTTCTATTAGGTGTTCCCTCAGTGCCTGCAACCAAGTTGGTGGCTGGTTGTTTTACTGGCAATGGAAAGACTGCCAATAGCCATGAAGTTCAGTTGTGTGCAATCAGGGCCAAGGTGGCTTGGCTTCACCTTGGTACTATCCCAGAGTGAAGTTCTGCATTGTAAACTAGCTACATTGGTGAGACCAAATGCAGATTAGGTGACCGTTTCGCAGAACACCTGCGCTCCATCCATAACAGCAACCTGCATCTCCCCATTGCGAGTCACTTCAACTCCCTTTCCCACTCCATCACAGATATGTCAGTCCTCGGCACCCCACCACCACTGCCAGGAGAAGTCCAAGCACAAACTGGAGCAACAGCATCTCATTTTCCGTCTTGGAACTTTGCAGCCTAACGGCATGAACGTTGAATTCTCCCACTTAAATTAATCCCCACAAACCACCGCCCCAATCAAACATTGTCATTGTCATGCATGTTCTTACAATCAATATTTGGGATACTTGTGTACTCAGAGAGTTAACCCTCACAATTTACCATTTTAAGTGTTTGATGTTTTGTGCTTAGAAGCTTTTAGACCATTCATTTGAATTACAAAGGTGTCCCAACAAAGGTGTTTGAATATTCAAAATTGGTCTTGTTGGTCAAGGTGTGCTCCCATTGTAAATGTGCAATTCTACTGAACCATTTGTCTACACCCAAAGTATTTAAGTAAACTATACAATTGTAACTCTTGAAATTGTGTTTAATCACCTGCTGTTATCTTTGTGCTTAATGAATATAAAAACTCAATGTACTTTGAGTTTGGGAAGATTCTTCTATCAGGCGTCCTCCTGAATGTCTGTTTATGCTGAATAAGACATAAATTCTCCATGTGGCTCATTCAAAATAATAACAGGATGTATGATTAATATGTTTTGCAAATAACACAAAAATCAGCAGAGTTGATAGTGAGTAGGATCGTTGTAGGCTACAGGATAATATTGATCAGTTGAAACGATGGATAGACCAATGAGAAATGGAATATAATCCTGATTAGTATGAGGTTATGCACTTTGGGAGGATTAATAAGGGTAGAGCAATGAATGGCAAGGCCCTGGAAGTATTGAGGGACAGAGGTGCCTTGGTGTACAAGTGCAAAGATCCTCAAAGGTGACTGCACAGGTAGATAAGGTAATGAAGATGGCATATGGGATACTTGCTTGTGGACAGTTCTGGTTACTACACAAAAGAAAGATGTGATTGTACTGGAAGGAGTGCAGAGGAGATGCATGAGGATGTTGTCTGAGATGAAAAGTATCAGTTATGAGAAAAGACTGGATATGCAGAGTTTGGAACAGAGAAGGCTGAAGGGGAACCTGATTGATGGTAAGTGGGTTTAATATAGATAGGAACTTGATAGTTGGCATGGACACAGTAGGCCAAAGGGCCCAATTCTGGGCCGCAGGTCTCCATAGAAACAACTAAAGCACTTGACAGAAAAATCATACAATCTGCACACAAAGATGTACAGTGAGGATAACTAAGATTTTTCTTGGTTTATTCAGCAAGTGCGACAGCAAATAAGTTTTACTGAACTCTGCTTCCAAAGCACCAGGCTACCTGCTTTCATGTCCGCTATGTGTAATTATTTATAACCTTAACAGTTTTATTCAAGGTCTGTCAAACAGCATGTGCTGTAAAGTGGTTTTTCATCCTCTTCTAATAACATTCCATGATTTTGGAATTGCACAAGGAATATTCCATGGCCCTCTGATTTACAATGCAATGAACTATTTAGCCTCCACTCATCATCTACCCAATTTCACATATCTATTATCGTCAAACCCACTAAATTGGTCCACAGTTCCCACTGCCTTGGGAAAGCAGCCAACATAACAAAAGATGCCTCCCACCCCAGTCATTCCTTCTTCTCCCCCCCTTCCATCAGGCAGAGGATACAAAAGCTTGAAAATATGTACCACCAGGTCCAAGGACAGCTTCTATCCTGCTGTTATAAGACTCTTGAATGGACCTCCTGTATGACAAAGCTGAACTCTTGATCTCACAATCTACCTCATCGTGGCCCTTGCACCTTATCTGCTACCTGCACCAGTTTCTTTGCAACTGTAACACTATATTCTGCATTCTGTTATTGTTTTTCCTTTTGTACTACCTCAATGTACTTATATCTGGAATGATCTGTCTGGATGACATGCAAAACAAAACTTTTCACTGTATCAGAGATAAGATAAGATAAGATAAGATCTTATCAGAGATAAGATAAGATGTACATCGAAACACACAGTGAAATGCATCTTTTGCGTAGAGTGTTCTGGGGGTAGCCCACAAGTGTCACTACGCTTCCGGCGCCAACGTAGCATGCACACAACTTCCTAACCTGTACGTCTTTGGAATGTGGGAGGAAACCAGGGCACCCGGAGGAAATCCACGCAGACACGGGGAGAACATATAATCTCCTTACAGATAGTGGACAGAATTGAACCCGAGTCGCTGGCGCTGTAATAGCATTACGCTAACCGCTACACTACCGTGCCTGCCCCATGTGACAATAATAAACCAATTACAAATGATAGCTCATTTCTTATTGTTGAATAGCACATCTCCATTGTGCTTGAAATCCCCCAGCTGCAGCCCCAAATGCAAGAGCCTACTTGTAATTGAATATAATTGAAATGAATGCAAATTGAAATAAGGAGCCACATTACCTGGAATGAGGGAAGCTATGGAGAGGTGCTGATTTTACACAACTGCCCAAAACTGAAACTATCATCATTGAGATTGGAAGTGTCATATCATTAAAGGAAAAAGATGCATTATTCAGTAGTAATTCAGCAAGGCTCCATTCAATGCATTGTGCTATCTTTCAGCCACATTGCAACTATTCCAATAGATATAACTACTGAAAATATTAAATGTACAACTTGTATTCTCTTAATAAATTCAAGACCAAGGAAGATGTAAGAAAGCAGTAAACAGAAATTATTTTCAGTTGGGTGCACTGTACTCCTGTGATAAAATTATGTCTCGAACTGGTCATTTGAATAAATTAATATACACAAAATTATTTTAGATTTCATATTTTACTACCCAAAATGATTAAGCTTTATGCCTGAATGTATTTGAGGGAAGCCTAAAGATTATGATCCAATCCTTTAATATATTCAGGTAACTTAAGTCAATGCCAATTATGACATAGATGTAAGATGTTACTTTATTTGATGGCCAATAATTTTTTCAACAGTTGCTTCTACTCTCCCCTTTCATTTTCTCAAAAAATTCTTATATTTTACAAAATGTTTTTAAGCTTCTCTATATATCTGCATATATCTTAATTATTTGTTATTCCACCAAAAATCATGTTCACGTTCTATTGTGTTTCAGATCCTTACAGACAGAATCTCACAGTCTCTGTGTTAACCCACCGCTGACACGAAACACTTATGGGAAAAGAAGGGAGGTAATGATGAACCTCTATTAAACACTGGTGAGGCCACAGCGAGAGAATAGTGTTCAATTATTGATGTCAGATCTTAGGAAATATAATGAAGGTCCTCAATAGGGTACAAAAAGTATTTACCAGAATATTTCCATGGATGAAGTCCACCTGGAGTGACAAGAGAAGCTCAACTTAAGAAGATATCAAAACAGATCAGGATACGCAAATTTCATACGAGAGGAATCCAAAATAGAGAAATTGAAGTATTTGGGATGTCAACAACAAAAGACCCAAAGCACAAGAAAGAAACGGAAAGTCTGGCAAAAAGGTCTGTTAAATTTTATAGCCTTTTTTTTTAATTATCACAATATTTAAGAATAATTTTAAGGAAGCAAAGCAATAATTATTTTTGAATAATTTTGCCAGGTGATCATCCTCTTAAATCCATGCAGCATACAAAAGGACCTCAGAAAAACAAGCAATTCATGTACCCTTCAATCAAAATTTTCAGAATCTGGGAAGGCATATGGATATGCTGAGTTATGACTCTAAGCAGGAATATCAAAATAACATTCATGCATTCCTGACTGGAATATTATCATGAGGAAACAGAGGCAGAGGTAGAAGCTCCCTGGAGCAGGAGTTTCCCCATATGCCAGGGCTCACAGGGTCCCAACACAATATTTTAATGAAGTGCAGTTTCAGATAAGATGTGCTTCTATAAGTAAGAACAAATTGTATGTCTATTTTGCCTAAAACATGCTGGGGGCCAGGAGGTTTTAGAGTCACTGTGTACAGTACAGAAAAATACCTAGAAATGTATTCCCAATCAATGATACTAAACATGCCACCTCCTAGTAATTGCAGTTGATGGGACCAAATCTCAAAAATGGAACAGTACACACAGCCATTGTTATGTAGCATGAATAGCACTACCATTAGGGGATGAATTTCTAGGTATAAACATTTATTGTTTGGCTTATCAGCAATTCAGACACACCATCCTTAATTACAGGCTCTAATTTCCTGACAATAGATAGTAAACCTGTGTGGCATAAATATTACTTATCACCACAAGCCTGAATGTTGTCCGGAACCTGCTGCACATGGGTATGGACTGCCTTCATCTCCCAGCCATGTTAATCGTGCTCAGGCTCCCTGGATGAAGCAAAGAGCAGTTGACTGGGCACTTCCAGCACATCAATGGTGACTGTATCAATTCTCCTCTTCCTGCTGTGTAACTGCAGCTAAGGTTTGGGTCTACATGGTGGCAAGGTTCTCCTGGGCATAACAGGCAATAAGTAGTAGAACTTCACATCTCTCCTTCAGAAATCCATTCTGCAGTGTGTCTGGATCCATGACTGTTATTGTGGAGCCTGGTTACTACAACTCTGAATTGGATAAAGGCTTGGGATTTCAGCAAACTGTTTCCCTCCCAGAAGCCACCAATCTAATGACTGGAAAATGTTGGGCAGGGGTGAGTGTCTCAGAATGAAGGAATCATGCAAGATCCCCAGGTGTAGATCACTGACCATCATATTTATTAGACTGTGGTTACAAACTATTTAAACATTAAGGAGGCAAGACCCTTTGCAAATCTAGTGTAGGTCAGGATGTTGGCATGAAGCTTTAAAAGATATATCTGTACAGTTTGTTAACCCTCGTCGTACCAAGTACTGATCTACCTCTGCCTTCCAAATATTTAACGTCAGTGCTCCCTCTGAGGGAGAGCGTTCCAGAGGATCAGGAACCTCTGAGGAGACAGGACCCACCTCAGCCGTGCCGGACATGGATGATTCCTGACTTGTGAACCGTGACGATGAGTCCTAGGTTGTCCCACAGGGGGATCCCCCTCTCCTCACCCCCTGGTCACACACACCTGGACCTTACACCTTGCATCAAAACTTCCTTCAGACTTCAGACCATTTCACGGAAGGCCAACTCTGCATTAAACATGCTTGTTGTAACTGCACACTTTCCTTCACCAGTCATGCACTGGGACCTTTTCTGTGATGGAACAATAGGGGTCTATGTGGGAGGGAAGGTTTAGACAGATCTTAGAGCAGGATGAAATGTCGGCACAACATTGTGGGCCGAAGGGCCTGTACTGTACTGTAGTGTTCTATGTTCTATGTTCTAATCACCTGCCGTACTATGGGGAAGCCTAATGTGGTTGCAAACCATGGTGCCTGGCCTGCCTGCTGCTCTCTTACAAAGCAGGAGGTGAATTCCCCTCTTCTTGAACAGTGACTCTCTGTTACTAACTTTCCTCATACCGTCGTGCACCATAAATTGAGGGACAGTTATGTCTGTTGTCAGAATCATCCACAGAAGTACTAGCTATTGTAAAACACTCAACACTGCCTTCTCTCATCCCTTAATCATCCCATATACTAACCTCTTAATCATCCCCAAGAATCCTGCAAGTCACTGATTATCCTTTGTGGTGCAGGTTGGGAAGGGGCTTCTTCCAGCTCCAAATTTAGTTTTCCCATGCACGGTTTGCATAATGTGGTAGTTGCATCAATGTGATATAATTCAGTATGGAAAGCATCAAATCAGCACCAAGTGAAGACTGATGTCACCAACAGCTGCTGTGCTGACTCCTGATATGCACATGCAAATGCTAAAGGAACCAATGTATTTAATTTGCTGAGCAGGCCAAATCCCACTAAAAATGTGAGATCACAATTTATGAATGAAATTGTGAGCCAATCAGCAAGACAAGGAAAGGAGCACTGTGCAGTCAATTCTGCTTCAAAAGCCTGTCTGGAACAAAGCACAAACTCACAACATTATTGTGTCCAACAGCTTTCAATAGAATGGATTTATAATCCAGTGTCATGATTCTCTTATAAGTAGTTCCTTTCAATTCAAAGCTGCATACTTAATTACAAAAGATATTGTTGAACGTAGCTGTCAGAAACAGCAAAATGACCAATCACTGAAGTGAGGAAGCCACTTCTCTTTGGCTGCACGTCATGTTCTATAAGATTTTATGTCATGTATCAAAGGCAACAAGAGTGTACAAACATCAGTTGTATCACATGTAGATTCTCCCACTGGAATATATTCTCACACTGAACCATCCACAAAATCATAGTGTACAGATACCCGACACTGAAAGGGAAAAAAAGCAATCAACCTCAAGGTATCCAAAGTGCTCTGCAATTAAATAACCTTTCTTAGAATGATGGGATGTAGAACAGTGCAAACTAGATACAACTGAGACAGAATAAAGTCATACATCAGTTTAATACACAGAATGATTTTTAATTAGGTAATACATTTTGGACATCCATTGATAAATGGTCACAAGATTTCAAAGCAAGTTAGATTTTTCCACACCACTATGAATGAAAACACTTGCGTAGGAGTGTATAATTATAACATCTTATGCAGCAATCAGATCTCAGAACCTTGTAACTAGGGATTAATCACATTGCAAGACCATTTTTTGAATGTCATTTCTGATAAATATTGCTCTGACATTCATGGGAGATCCCCATGTCCCAGCCACAATTAAATTGTTATTTAATTACTATATTTCATTTATCTAATCCATTTGCGATTCATGACATTCATTTTTATGCAACCATTTCTGAAACCTTATTTGCTCCCCCGTATTTCCAAATGTGATCTGTTTTATTGCAATTTCATTTAAGCAATTCCCACTTCTGTATACAAAAATGCTGTGTTATCAAGGCCTGTCACCTTTGAAGTTATAGCTTTCATCTCTCATTCCAATTGGTTTAATGGTTATTGTACCGATGAACCGTTGCAGCCTGGTTATCATTTGTTTATTGTGGCGTGGATGAGGGAAGAAAGGAAGTCAAGATTCCAAATGGCTCCACAAAATAGATCTTTCTCATAACCTGTAACCGTACGAGCAAACACGTGTTACAAAGTGTTTGCAGGAATTGAGATTTCAAAAACCAGGCACCTTTCTGAAATTAAATCTGTGCATCTTGAAGAATTGGGAAAGGAGAGAGAACTGAGTAGAAATTGAAAAGTGTAAGCAAGATGATCACTCTTGCTCAAGGGAGACACAAGAGATTCTGCAGATGCTGGAATCTGGAGCAACGCGCACAAAAAGTGCTGGAGGAACTCAGCAGGTCAGGCAGCATCTATGAAGGGAAATAAACAGTTGACATTTCGAGTCTTGACTCGAAATGTTGACTGTTTATTACCCTCCATAGATGCTGCCTGTTATGTTTGTTCTTCATCACGAGACAAACTTGGCGAGGGTTTAACATCTGAACATTTATTAAAACAACAAAACAACAACAGGCTGCAACAGACTTGCAACAGACAGGCTGGCTGCTTTTTCCTGCTCTTTCCAGCCACTTCCTGTTTCCCTATGTGACCCCTTGCATTGCCTACTGGGAACTGTAATTCTTTATTATAACTACATAATAACACAAAATAATACATCTTCCCCCTTTAAGGAAAAAAAACATACACAATACTTTGTCCTTATAAACCTGCCAAGAACCCTTGTCCACTCAGCAGCTTTCAATCAGTCTCTGAGGTGGTTTAATGGTCCTTTTTGGACTGGTACTTGTTTCCGCAGGTGTGTTGCTTTCATTTGCTGCATTGGTGTTTTCCTGGGAACTCTGGTCCACATGTTCAATTTCTTCATATGCTGGCCCCTTTGGTGTACTGACAGGAGACGGGTCACAGCCATGGGTTGGAGCTTGTGGTCGTAGATCCACATGGTACCTCCTCAGAGGTGTCCCTCACTCTGGATCTGGTATGAATGTGGATTTACTTCCTCTTGCACAAGTCCTTGCATGGACCATGTGCCAGAATCATGATCTCGGATTCGCACTTGATCCCCAGGCTTCAGGACTGGTAGGCTTTTCACTGTCTTGTCATGATTCCATTTCTGTTTTTCTTTCCCTTCCTCTTTAGTCTGTTTGACCTTGTGTGCCCTTTCAGGTGTCAACAGGTTTTCATGTATTGGAAGGTTAGTGCATATGCGTCGACCCATCAGCATTTGGGCTGGTGAAAGGCCGTTCTGCAGTGGCACACTTCTGTAAATCATTAGACTTCTATGGAAATCCTCTCGTCCATCTTGTGCTTTCTTCATGAGATCCTTCACCACCTTAACTGAACTCTCTGCTAGGCCATTAGATTTTGGGTGGTGTGGGCTTGAGGTTATATGTCGAAACCCCCAAACATTGGCAAAGGATTCAAATTCACTGCTTGAAAATTGTGGACCATTGTCTGATACTAGTTCACATGGAACTCCATGCCTCGCAAACACAGCTTTCAGGAACGTGATAATTGCTTTGCTGGACGTTGATTGCAGTGTCGCAACCTCTGGGTAATTGGAAAAGTAGTCTGTTACAACAATATGGCTCTTCCCATTACAGTCAAACAAATCCACTCCAACTTTGAAATATGGCCTGTCTGGTACAGGGTGTGGTGTAAGTGGTTCTGCTTGCTGCTTTGGTCTGTAGGTAAGGCATATTCCACATGAAGCAGTAGTCCACTAATGTCTTGGTTCATTCTTGGCCAGTACATCACTTCATGTGCTCTACATTTACACTTTTCCTCCCCAAGATGCCCTTCATGTATCTTCTGGAGCATCTCCTTGTGTAGTGACACTAGAATCGCAAACCTGTTCCCTTTGAAAACCATATCTTTCACTACTGACAGTTCAGCTCTGCATGCCCAGTAATCCCAAATACACATTGGACAGTCATCCTTTGCTGCTGGCCATCCTTTCCATATTGTATCCTTGAGTACTTTCATTGTTTCATCTGCCTCTGCTGCTTTCCTAATCTGCTCTGTTCTATCCGGAGATACTGGAAGAGAGGTGGCAATCATGTCAACATAGGCCTGTATATCTGCATTAACCTGTTGGTCACTCTTTTCTGTCTTGTTGACTGCTTGAGACAGAACATCAGTAGCAAACATATATTTTCCCAGTGTGTAGATCATCTTCACATCATATTTCTGCAGCCTTATCAACATACACTGTATCCTCAAGGGACAGTCATTCAGTGGTTTGGACATAATTGAGACCAATGGTTTATGGTCTGTCTCCACTTCAATAGCTTGCCCATAAATGTACTGATGGAACCTTTCACATGCATATGTAGTGGTGAGAAGTTCTTTCTCTATTTGTGCATAGTTGGCTTCCGCACTTGTTAAAGCCCTTGATGCATAGGCCACAGGTTGCCATATGCCATCATGCTGCTGCAGTAGTACTGATCCAAGGCTGTGCTGGGATGCATCAGCTGATATCCTGATACACCTTTCCAGATCATAAAACTTCAGCACGGGCTCTTCAGTTAGGACCCTTTTCAACGTCTGGAAACACTTTTCTTGCTCATGAGACCAAATCCATTCATTTTGTTGTTTAAGGAGTGACCTAAGTGGTACTGACGCTGTTGACAGTTGAGGGATGAACTTAGCCAGGTAAGTCACCATCCCTAAGAAGTGTCTCACCTCCTCTTTGTTTTGGATCCTCTCCATGTTTTCAATGGCTGACGTCTTTCCTGGGTCAGGCTTCACTCCTTCTTCAGATATGACATCTCCTAAGAAGGTCAGTGTCTTAACACCAAACCCACATTTCTCCTTATTTAATTTCAAATTGACATTCCTTGTCACGTCAAGCACTTGTCTCAGTCGAGTATCGTGTCCCTCCTTGGTGGACCCCAAGACGATGATGTCATCCATCATGGTCTTGACACCAGGTATGCCCTTGAAAATCATGTAGATGGTTTTATGGTAGGCTTCTGGTGCGGACAGGATCCCATATGGCAGCTGAAGTTAGCGATAGCTTCCCTGTGGTGTGTTAAAAGTACACAGTCTGGAACTTGCCTCATCAAGCTTCATCTGCCAAAACCCAGACGATGCGTCGAGCTTGCTAAACCATTTGGCACCTGAAAACCGGGACATGATCTCCTCCCATGTTGGCAATTTAAAATGCTCTCTCTTGATGGCTTTATTGAGATCTCTTCGGTGTAGACGTATCCACAATCCTCCATTTTTCTTTTGCACAATGACCAGTGAACTCACCCAATCTGTTGGTTCTTCAATTTTCTGTATGACATTCATTCATTCCATGCATGCTAGTTCTTGTTTAAGTTTATCTCTAAGTTGAAACAGAACTTTCCTGCATGCATGGACAACAGGAGCCACTGCCTCATCTACGTGAATTTTGTGTACACCAGATAAGCATCCGAGCCCCTCAAAGACATTTGCATACTCTTCCATGAGTGTTGTGTGGTCATCTTTGGTATTTGAAGCTACTATGAAAACTCTTTTCACTAGGTTGAGCTTTTCACATGCACTTGGACCTAATATTGGCTGTACTCTCTTTTCTACAATCGGTAGCTGTGATTTTAAGTGCTGCCCCTTGTGCTTAAAGGTCACCATACAGCCCCCTTTTACTGAAACGTTCCCTCCAGTGTAGCCTGTCACTTTTAACTTCACAGGGTAAATGTTACTCTTTACTGTGAGAGTCTTATAATCATCCATGGATAGCAGATTCGCCTGAGCTTCGGTGTCAAGCTTGAGTGGAATTATTGTCTCATTCACAGTTACTGGAACAATCCATTCTGTTTTACCAGCAGCCACAGTCTGTACAGAATCCACAAAGAATTCCTCCATTTTCTCATCAACTCTGTGCACCTTTCTCTTGTTAGCCCCAGCTTTGCAGCACCTTGCAAAGTAATTCTTCTTCCCATAGCTATTGCAGGACACATCTTTGGAATGTGTTTACCTCCACATCTGCTGCATTTGCTGTTTGAGCCTTCCTCTTTGATTTGCTGTTGCTTTCGGAAACGCCTTGGGAGCTGCTTCTCTGTTTTCACAGCATGCACTGTTGTGTCTGCTCTGTACATCTCCTTAGCTTGTGCTCGTGTGGTTTCTGCTGACCTACACATATTCACCACCTTTTCCAGGGTCAAATCTTTTTCACCCAACAGTCTTTATCTAAGTCTATTATCTGGAATTCCACAAACTATTCTGTCTTTAACTAGTGAGTTTCTCAAATCTCCAAATTCACAAGACTTACTCAGTGTGTGAAGCTCAGCTAAGTATTGGCCGAAGCTAACGCCTTGTTTCTGGTCACAGGAAAAGAATTTATATCTCTCAAATGTGATGTTTTTACTTGGGATAAAATACTCCTCAAATTTTTCCATCATGGTGCCCAACTCAAGAGCTGTCTCATTAATTTGAAAGCTGATATAGATGTCCAAAGCATCTTAACCAATCACGTGCAGAAAAATAGACGCTTTCAATTTTTCATCTTTCCTTCCCACTCCACTAGCATCTAAATATATGTTGAATCACTGTTTGAAGCGTTGCCAATTATTGGCTAGATTGCCAGTAAACTGCATAGGCTTGGGAGGATTTAGCTTATCCATAACGGGAACTCTTGGCCTCTCACCAGAATCTCTCTTGGCAAATCCGGTGACTGCTGAACTTCAGGAACAATGTGCTCTTTCGCCACGCCAGCCGGCTTTTTCTCCGTCTTTTTACAGCTTTTCTTTCGTACTCACTGAGTCTCTTTCTCAATTGCACACAGTATTCATTTGCTTTCCTTGTTCAGACCTCACACCAACTTCTGACACCATTTTATGTTTGTTCTTCATCACGAGACAAACTTGGCAAGGGTTTAACATCTGAACATTTATTAAAACAACAAAACAACAACAGGCTGCAACAGACTTGCAACAGACAGGCTGGCTGCTTTTTCCTGCTCTTTCCAGCCGCTTCCTGTTTCCCTATGTGACCCCTTGCATTGCTTACTGGGAACTGTATTTCTTTATTATAACTACATAATAACACATAATAACACACTGCCTGACCTGCTGAGTTCCTCCAGCACTTTTTGTGTGTGTCACTCTTGCACAAGCGCTGTTTAAGCTTCTGTAATCATAAAAAAAACAGAAGATCTTGCTTGAGAGCAGCCTGTTGAAATGTAAAGTTAATGAGTCAAACCTTTGATGATCCTGCAGGACTTATCTTATTCTCTCAGCTATCCCAGGTCCTCACAGGATTTTCTTAACTAAAAATAAGCAAAGTTAAGGTGAGCATTTACCTATCTTCTAAGCAGTTTCCTGTTAACCTAAGTGCTTCCTCTCTAGCATGACCCCACTATAGAGCCAAAGTCTCAGTGGATCTCCCAGCCCTTACCTCACCAGTGAGCCCCACTCCCAGCAATCCAGGCAGAGTCAACACACTTGGATCATTGAAATAAAGGGAGGCACATCCGTGTCTTCTGGCCAGGAGCAGAAAAGAGCCAATAAGGAAATCCAGATAGGAGAGAGTGAAATGGGATGAAATGCACAATAGAGATCTCTAATACAAAGAGAAAGAGAAAAAAAATCTATTTGTAGCCTCTCCTGGACCAGGCAAGTGGAGAGGGTGCTCAGGCATGAGTAATCATTTCCTTGACCAACTAGGAGCTGGAAGCAGAACAAAGGCTACTGCTAACCAACAGGGATAGTCAGCATGGCTTTGTGCATAGGAAATTATGCCTCACTAATCTGAGTTTTTTGAAGAGGTGACCAAGAG
The DNA here is from genome assembly GCF_009764475.1 of Pristis pectinata. NCBI lineage: Eukaryota > Metazoa > Chordata > Chondrichthyes > Rhinopristiformes > Pristidae > Pristis > Pristis pectinata. The sequence continues at coordinate 75,888,948 of NC_067414.1, read as the reverse complement.
GATTGATGAGGGTAGGGCAGTAGATGTTGCCTACATGGACTTTAGCAATGCTTTTGACAAGATCCCGTAGGACCAGCCTCCCCTCCTTGGACTCCCGCTGCCTTGGTGAAGCAGCCAGCATGATCAAAGTCCTCACCTACCCAGGTCATTCTCTCTTCTCTCCTCTTCCATTGGGTAGAAGATACAGGAGCCTGAGGGCACGTACCACCAGACTTAAGGACAGCTTCTACCTCACTGTGGTAAGACTATTGAACGGTTCCCTTATACAGTGAGATGGACTATGACCTCACAATCTATCTTGTTGTGACCTTGCACCTTATTGCACTGCACTTTCTCTGTAGCTGTGACACTTTACTCTGTACTGTTATTGTTTTTACCTGTACTACTTCAATGCACTCTGTACTAAGTCAATGTAACTGCACTGTGTAATGAATTGACCTGTACGATCGATTTGTAAGACAAGCTTTTCACTGTACCTCGGTACAAGTGACAATAATAAACCAATACCAATACCGATACCAATAGGGTAGGCTGGTCCAGAAAGTGAGATCACATGGGATCCAGGGTGAAATATCCAACTGCATAGTAAGTCAGCTTGGTGGAAGGAGTCCAACGGTGGTAAGATCAGATCAGATCAGATATCTTTATTAGTCACATGTAAATCGAAACTCACAGTGAAATGCATATTTGCGTAGAATATTCTGCAGACAGCCCACAAGTGTCGCCATGCTTCAGACGCCAACATAACATGCCCACAACTTCCTAATCCGTATGTCTTTGGAATGTGGGAGGAAACCGGAGCACCTAGAGGAAACCCACGCAGACACGGGAGAGAACGTACAAACTCCTTACAGACAGCGGCCGGAAATGAACCCGGGTCACTGGTGCTGTAATAGCGTTACGCTAACCGCTACACTACCATGCCTTAGTGGATGGTTGTTTTTCATATTGGAGACCTGTGACCAGGGGTGTGCCACAGGGATCGGTTCTGAGTCTCCTGTTGTTTGTCATATATATTTACAATTGGGATGAGAATGTAGGTGGCTTGACACAAGGGAGACAGCAGATGCTGGAAATCTGGAGGAACTAACACAAAATGCTGGAGGAACTCAGCAGGTCAGGCAGCATCTATGGAAGGAACATAAGTTTGCAGATGACACTAAAATTGGTGGTGTGGTGGACAGTGAAGAAGGTTGCCATAGGTTGCAACAGGACCTAGATCAACTGGAAAGTGGGCAAAGGAATGGCAGAAGGAATTTAACTTAAACAGGTGCACAGTGTTGCACTTTGGGAAGTTGAACCAGGGCAGGACATACACAGTTAGTGACGTAGCCCTGAGGACTATTGTTGAACAGAGTTCCCTGAAAGTTGCGACACAGTTAAACAGGGGAAGAAGGCACATGGCATGCTTGCCTTCATTAGAGTACAAGAGTAGGGAAATCATTTCACAGCTGTACAAAACAATGGTGAGGCCACACCTGGAATATCGCCTGCAGTTCTGGTAACTACACTAAAGGAAGGATGTGATTAAGCTGGAGAGGGTGCAGAAAAAATTCACAAAGATGTTGCTGTGACTGCAGGGCTTGAGTTATAAGGAGAGACTGGATAGGCTGGGACTGTTTGCCCTGGAGCGAAAAAGGCTGAGGGGTGAACTTATAGAAGTTTATAAAATCATGAGGATCATAAAAAGTGGATGGTCAGTCTTTTTCCCAGGGTAGAGGAGTCCAAAATTAGAGGGACAGGTTTAAGGTGAGAGGGGACAGATTCAATGGGGACCTAAGAGGCAGGTTTTTTCCACACAGAGGGTGGTGATTGTATGGAACGAGCTGCCAGAGGAAGTGGTAGAGGCGGGTACAATTACAATGTTCAAAACACATTTGGACAGGTACATGGATAGAAAATGTTTAGAGGGATATGGGCCAAATGCAGGCAAATGGGACTAGCTCAGGAAGGCACCTTGGTCAGCGTGGACTATTGGGCCAAAGGGCCTGTTTCTGTGCCACATAGCTTGATGACTCTGAGGGCAAAGGTGGAGGTGGAAGTGAAGGAAGAAGAGGAAAAGAAAGAGGTGGGCAAAAATCCGTCTCCCACACCCTACAGCCTAACACTGATGAGACCTGGATTCCACAGACTGTTGATCTAAGCCAAGGAGTTTCTGATGTCCACTATGGCAGGAGAGAATGTCAAGTGTACTGGGCACATGGCCTGGGCTTTTTGAAACTCTCATTTAGGGAAGGACCTGGTTTGGAAATTGATAGGATAAGTTAAGAAAGGGCTTCCAGAAAAATATTTGGGGAATACCCCAAGTGCTTGCAGAGTGTATTGGGGGTCACTTCTAGTCAAGAAGCTTAAGTACTGCAAAAGGATCAGTAGATTTTAGTGACACTCTCAAACTGAACCTGGACATAAGGAAAGCAACAATGTACTCGCAATGGTCTGCAACCAACAAGCTTAGATGGCTCACCAGTCATCAGAACATGACTAAGTAATAAAAACATTTAAGTGCAGAATGTTTTGAAGATCTTTAAGAATAGTCAAAGATCTTGTATTTCTGTCCAACAGAACGTGCAACCATGTTTACAACAAACTGTACAAAATATAGCAGATAAAACATTGACAGAGGAACTATTGACAGTTGGCAGTGAATTCACCTTGCTGCATTTACAACTGCAACCATATTCTTATACTGAGTCTGCAAATTCAAGTGAAGAGTGGCAAAGTGAGAGATTAAATAAAGCACCTTACATTGTTGTGTTGGTAAACCAATGACTTCAGACAAGTTAAAATCTCCCATAATCAGGAAAACCAGTAAATGCTTTAAAAATGAGAAAACATTTTAAACTGATTATGAAAGCAGTGCTTCTGCTTCAATGAAGCAACCTGATTCTGGAAAGCTGCTGCAGTCTTTCACTGCGAGGATGAAAAGGCAGTGTAACTAAGTGTTGCTATTAATGATTAATGCCACTTGCTATGAAGTGGTTCTTAATCAACTGTGAGGGTCCAATTTTTACCAACTTGCACCATTGCCACTCAGCACTTAGGTATTCAGAATACAAAGCAAAACCACAAGACACAAATACTGCAAAAGATGGATTTTTTTTGACCAGAGCATTTCACAGTTTATGAAATGCACTGTTTGTGCTGGCTGTTGTAACTTCTCCAATAGAGTGCATTGAAGTAGCTTCAGCAGAAACTGCCTCAAACACTGCTTGGTTTCTATCTGGGAACACAAGGACCTGATCAAAAACTGAGCATATTTTTGAAGGGAGTCCCAGCAGTTTGGTTGTGATGGAGCTTATTTTGATATGATGCTAATGATCTTGACATCTGCAGCAATACAGCTGATGTAGTAATCCTTTCTTCTCTGAAAGATTCAGGAAAAGAGAGGACAGTGGATGCAAATGAGATGCTCCCCAGCTGAAAATTCCAAAAGTTAAAGGCACTTCTACATATTGCATTCTGCACCAATTCATTAAGTCAAAAGACAACAAAATCTCTGTTGATTTTTAACCACTGCAATGGAAATGACAAAAGTTGATGATTTCCAATCTCCATCCAAAATTGCAGAATTCTTTGCAGCATGTCACGTGATGATTTTTCTGTTTGAAAATAAGTTATTCGTTTATCTTTTCGTAATGTTCTATTTTTGCTATATCCAAAAACTAACAATATGGACTCATTTCATTTGGGAGTCTCCCTTGACTCAGTCAGTGCATTCTTATGGGCTGAAGTCCCAAGCCAAAGACATGAACACAAGTCAGCTGAAGCTCTAATACAGTATTGAGGGAGTACTGCACAGTCAGACCTGCTCTCTTTTGCATGAGATATTAAATTGATGCCACTTCTGATGGAATAGATCCCCTGGTGCTATTCAAAGAGGATTAGGTATTTCTCCTCAACCCGTGGCCAATATTTATTCATTTACTATGATCACTGAAGAATAAGTTATCTGGTTACTATCTCATTATTGTTTGTGGAGTTGTGTGTGTAAATAAACTACCATGTTTCCAAATTACAACAAAGCACTTCATTGGCTAAAAAAAATGTATGAATGTCCTGCACTCCTAAAAGGCAATTTGCAAATACAATATCTTCCTTTTTTAAGAATGTTATACTGTATTTATTTTAAAATGTTATAATCATTCATAATTTCTAAGAAATCTATAATTTCTATGAAGCATTCACTCGTGTAATAATGTGCAAAATGTATACAAAAAAAATGTTATGAATAAGAATAACCTTGATTTTTGTTACCAGTTCAAACAAATGAAAGGTGAGGACTAAACCCAGAGGTATTAAGAAGGACTTAAATATTGTGGTAACAGACAATAGTGTATATCTGGTTGGAAAAACTATAATAAAGCAAATGCTATTGAAAATCTCAAACAGTCTGGTCTGAATTCAACTCCAGACTTTTGAATCCCCTCCGAAATGGTCAAGTAAGACACTCAATTGTGTAAATGCCACCAGGTTGAAAAAGACAGACAAGGAGTGGACTACGTTGCATCCATTGAGACACCAAATTTGGATATCGCAAAGTCACTCGAAGTCCAATAGACCTTCCAAAGCCCTTCTCACGAACATCTGGGGATTGGTATCTCCAGACTGGGAAAGTTATTCCACAGATATTTTTATGCCTTCGAGACAATGTCACCAGACTCCTCCGTCACAGTCCCTGGGTACATCCTGTTCCATTGGCAAGTCAGACCCATCTGAGGCGGCAGCACAGTAGCATAGAGGTGAAAGGAACAAGCCCTGGGAGATGTCGACATTGACTCCAGACTCAATGAAGTCTCATGGCATCAGATCAAACATAGGGAAAGAAACTCAGATTGCAACCTATGGACCTCCCTCAACTGTTGAATCAGTGCAGTTCCATGTGGAGCAACAGTTGGAAGAACACTGAAAGTGGCAATGGCGCAGAATATATTCTGGGGGGATATTTCAATATCCATCATTAAGATTAGCTTGGTAGCTCGCGCTGAGGAACATAATAAGTGAGTTCCAACACAAGGGATAAGTCTCCTTGACCTTGTCTTCACCATCTATCTGTGCTAGAAGAATCTGTTCAGGAAAGCTTTGGTAATGGTGCCCACTGCAGACATTGTGGAGACAGAGGATCCCCTCTGTCGTAAATATTGTGTGGCACTACAGTCATCCTGCGTGGGATAGACTCATAACAAATCTGGCAGCTAAAAATTGGCCAACCAGGAGGCACAGTGAACCATCAAGAACAGAAATGTACACCACCACAATCTGTAGTCTCATGGCCTGGTACATCCCTCATTCTATACAAAGCCATGGGAACAATCCCGGTTCAGTGCAGAAGAGCATGCTGGAACAGCACCAGACACACCTATAAAGGTGGACAACAGAGGCTACAGGTATTGAAATCTGGAACAAAAAGACAGAAGGATGGAAGAACTCAGCAGGTCATGCAGCATCTGTGGAGGAAATAGACGTAGGCTGATATTTTGGGTCGAGACCCTGCCTTAGGGCTAGAGGGGGAAGAGGAAAGATTGCCCGTATATAGCAGTACAGGGGGGAAGGGTGGGATCAAGGCCAGTAGTGATAGGTGGAACCAGATGGGGAGGGGATGATTGGCAGATGGAACCAGATGGAGGAGAGGGGGAGGCAGAGGTAAATGAAGGGAGAAGAAAGCTTGGTGGACAGGTGAGTGTGAGTGGGAAAACACCAGGGGTTTGGGTTACCTGAAACTGGAAAATTCAATATCCATACCATTGTGTTGAAAGCTGCCCAAGTGGAATACAAGATGTTGTTCTTCCAGTTTGCTTTTGGCCTCTCTTTAGCAATGGAGAAGGTCCAGGACAGACAGGTTGGTGTAAGAATGGGAAGGATATTTAATATGACATGCAATAAGAAGCTCAAGATGACCATTGTGGACTTATCAAAGAGATGCCATCCTAGAGAAACCGCAATGCAGTTAAACATGCAATAAACAGAGCCAAGCAATCACACAATCAATAGACCAAAGCTCTGTGCTTCTTCTACATGTTGTTGTGAATCACAGTGTTTATTTATACAGCAAACGGGCCGATCCAAGGGAGGCAGATCCAAAAACATCCCATCCACAATGATGGTGGGGCCAACTATGCAACTGTCAAAATCATGGCTAAAGCATTCACAACTACTATGTTCAGCCAGAGGTGCTGAGCAAATTGTCCATCTCAGCTTCCTCCCAAGATTCCCACCATCACAGAAACATTCCTCAGCCAATTCAATACATTCCACGTGATATGAAGAAATGGATGAGAGCACTAGATACTGCAAAGATTACATGATTGATCAACACTCAGGTTGGAGTACTGAAGACCTGTGCTCCAGAACTAGCTGTGCCTCAAGCTAACCTGTTGCAGTACAGTTACAGCACTGACATCTAAATAAAAATGCCCAGTTCATAAGAAGTAGGAAAAATTCAATCCAACTAATTATTACCAAATCAGTCTACTCTCAATTATCAGCAAAGTGTTGGAAGGTGTTTTCAACGATGCCATCAAGTGGTTCTTACTCATCAATAAGCTGCTGACCAAAAGCCAGTTTGAGTTTTGCCAGGGCAACTTCTCTCTCGACCTCATCACAACCTTGATTGAACATGGAACAAAGAGCTGTGTTTCAAAGATACAGTAAGAATCATCAAGGTAGCATTAAGGAGCTCTGATAAAACTGGTCAAAGGGCTTCAATGGAAAAACACTTCAATGGATGGAATCGTAGCTCACATAAAGGAAGGTGGCTGTGATTGTTGTCCTAATTATCCCATCCCCAGGGCTTCATTGCAGGAGTCCTGGGCCAAGCATCTTCAGTTTTTTCCTTCATGGGGTTAGAAGTGGAAATATTCAGTGATGATTGCACAATGTTCACTCCCATTCTTAGATCCTCAGTAAAATGAACCCACAGCAAGCCCTAGACAACACTTAGGCATGGAACAAGTGACTAGTGGCAAGTAACATGTGTGCTGAAAAAAGTGCCAGGCAATGACCATCTCCAACAAAAGGGTGTCTAACCACCTACCCTTGACATCCTGTGGTATTACCGTCACTGAGCATAAATAGTGTCGCTATGAGAACACGTCAGAGGCTGGGTATCCTTCAGCAAGTGATTCACTGCCAGCTTTTCCCTTGTCTACAAGGCACAAATCAGGAGCATAATGAAATCCTTGCCAGAAGTTTGACAACATCCAGGACAAGCAGCCTGGTTGATTGGTACTCCATCCACCATGATAAACATTCATTTCCTCAACATAATGTCTATGTTGTACCATTTACAAAGTGCACAGCAGTGACTTACCTAGCTACCTCCCCTCCCAAACCTCTAAACTCTACCATCGAGAAGAACAAGGGCTTCAAGCACATGGGAATAAGACCATGTGTAGGTTTCCCACTGCTTGACCCAGAAATATGTCGCTGATCCTTCATTGTCAATAAATCCTGGAACGAGCAACCATCAGCAACTGAGAGCACATTCACCAATAGGACTGCAGCGGCTCAAGGTGAAGGCCAACCATCAGCTGACCAGATACTAACTGCAGTAGAAGGGTAAATTTCTCACTCCCTTTATTTATTTAAATTTCATTTATGAAAGATCTGACTTTAATTTTTAAACTAAGCCTCCTAATCCTAAACTGTCCAACTAGCAGAAGTGGTTTTACTCAATCCATTTTACTGGGTCCTGTAAACTCCTGAAAATTTTGACCTAAATACTCTGCACCTTTATAAAAAAAAGAAATACAACTCCAGTTTATGTTGAAAGTTGAAAAAAAGCTGCAGCTGCTGGAAATCTGAATTGAAAACTGAAAATGCTGGAAACATTCAAGCATTTACCACACAGGAGGACGTGTTGTCCCTTGTGTATGTTTGAAAAAGCTGCTGCTCGTGGATCTTCATGGACACATCCAAGAGCTGCTTAAATGTGTCACCACCACCCTTTCAGTCAGTGAATTCTTACCCCACTTGGAGTACTGTGCTCAGTTCTGGTCGCCTCGCTACAGGAAAGATGTGGAAGCCATAGAGACGGTGCAGAGGAGATTTACAAGGATGCTGCCTAGAATGCGGAGCATGCCTTATGAATGCAGGTTGAGGTAACTCGGTCTTTTCTCCTTGGAGAGACAGAGGATGAGGGAGGACCTGATAGAGGTGTATAAGATGATGAGAGGTATTGATAGGGTAGATAGTCAGAGGCTTTTCCCCAGGGCTGAATTGGTGGCCGCAAGAGGACATAGGTTTAAGGTGCTGGGGAGTAGATATAGAGGAGATGTCAGGGGTAAGTTTTTTACTCAGAGAGTGGTGAGTGCGTGGAATGAGCTGCCGGAAACGGTGGTGGAGGCTGATACGATAGGGTCTTTCAAGAGACCGTTAGATCGGTATATGGAGCTGAGTAAAACAGAGGGCTATGGGTAAGCCTAGTAATTTCTAGGGTAGGGACATGTTCAGCACAGCTTTGTGGGCCGAAGGGCCTGAATTGTGCTGTAATTGTTCTATGTTCTATGTTCACACTACCCCTTCATCCAAGTTATTCGTAAATACTGTGAATTGTTGTAGCCCTCGGACAGATCTTTGTGGGACACCAGCTTAAACTATATATTCCTTTTAGTCACATCCTCCAATCTGAATACCTGCTCATTACCCCTATTCTAATACTGCTCATTCAATTCCCTAACCAGGTCAAAAATTTCCCTATACTTCCATGCGCTTCAACTTTCACTGTCTGTTAAGAGAGGCTTTTATTAAATGCCTATTGGAAGATCAAATAAAAATACATTAATCAATATTCTCTTTCCCATTATTTCGAAAAGCAGTTTCATTAGGCATGAACTACATATCATCAACTCACGTTGTCCCTCTGATCAGAAGATTACCAAGTGTTCAGTTCCTCTACACTTAATTATAGTCTCCAGTAAATTCCTGACATCAGATGTTAGGCTAACTGTTCTATAATTCTCCAAGTACTGAATCACTCTTCCTTAAAAAGTGGAGTGGCAAATGCCATTTTCTAATTTAAAGAATGCTTCACATAGTTAGAGAATATAATAAGATTATAGCTACCTGTGCAGTGACGTTACCACTACTTCCTTTAAAACAATGGGTGCCATTATTTCCTTCACTACCATTGTGTTACTGAAGTTAATTTTAGAGAGCCCTCAGCCATGGCTGAGGAGCAGTTTCTTAGAATTTCCAGCATGCTAGCCTCTTCGGCAACAGTAAGTACAAAGCAATTATTCGCCATGTCCACCATTGCCTTATTTATATTCACAATATCACTGCTACGAGTTTTCATTACTCCTCACAGTTGGATATTCACCAGCTAATATTGCAGTCAGGCTCAAGATTTTATAATTAATGTTTAAGGATTATCAGCCACCATGGTATATCTGTATGAAACACTAATTTCTGAACACGCAGATAAGCAGTGTAGTACAGACAATGAATTTTTTTTCGCATGATATCTGGTTTGCATTAAATACCGTCACTCCTAAAGTGCCTGTTATCACAGGTACACTATACCTTTCGAACAAAATGAGGAGTTTTAATCACTATTTAAAAATAAACTGACAAGAGTGTAATCAGGAAGAAACAATGTGGGCTTAAAATCATAACTGTGATGGTGAAATTGAATTTTCTACATTTATTTGAAATAATGCACAAACTTTTTGATGTAGGGATGGAAGGCAGTATAAAAATGTTGAATGCCCTCCCCAGATTATGAGCTCCTGACTTACGGACACCTTACATACAACGAGCTTCCATAAAATTCAAAGGTCCAACATAAGTGGAAACATTCATTCCTACAAATGGCAGGACTAGTTTCCTCTCTCTCTTTACTTTTAGTCATTTTCAGTCTTATGTGCTTTGATGCCACTCATTACAATATTGTGAGGTACAGTTGTTATATTGAGTGATTTTTCTGTTTTCCGAATTATGGACAAAATAGATTTATGGGCATATGTAAGATTGAAACCTGCTGTTAGTTGGGGACAGCCAGTGTCTGATAGATGTTCAGTTTTGCTTTGGTTGTATCTATAAATAACATAAGATTGACTAGAATTAAGAAGAGTGAAAGGGGACTTGTTTGAAACATAAAAACTTGAGGGGTCTTGATAAGGTGGATGTGAAGTGGTTGTTTCCTTTAGTGGGAGAATCTAAAATTTGGGATCACTGTTTAAAAATAAGTGGTCATCTACTTAAGACAGAAATGAGGTGATTTTTTTCTCTGTCAAATGGTTGCGAATTTTTGGAAGTCTCTTTCTCAAAGGGTGATAAAAGAGTTTTTGAATATTTTCGAGGTGGGGTAGATGGGTACTTTGTAAGCAAAGGGGTGAAAGGTCAGCACAGGTAACAGAAAAGCAGAGTTAGGTTATAATCAGATTAGAAATGACCATACAAGATGGTAGACCACATGGCTGACTCTTGCTCTTAATTCATATAGACTTCATGGGTCTGGAGTCAATATTGAGGACTCACAGAGCTGCTCCCTCCCATCCTTATGCCATTTACTGTCAGTGGGGACTGAGGAGGAGCTTGGCACATTGCTTGATTCTGTGACGGCAACTATGTCAGGCTCTTGCTTGAGTAGCCCGTGGGATCTCTCTCATGCTTTAGATACCAGTCCCTATATATTTATTAGCAGGTCTTTGCCAGGTACAAGTTCAAACCCAAGTGGATGCTGGGTGATCCCTCCAATTTTACCCTTTAGAATACAAATGAATGTCTTGATAGGACAGCAATTAAAGTTCAACCATTTTGCTTAAGCCTGGAGTTGTATGTAGGCAAGAGCATAATAGTGAACCATTTTAATTGACAAATAGCTTCCTGATCACTGTTATTGAGATGAATTCCCTTTTCAGAAAAATACAGCTATCTTAATTAACTGAATTTAAATTCTTCAGCTACAATGGTGGGAATTGAACTCCTGCCTCAGATTTGTTAGTTTAGACTTTGCTAGTCCAAGAACTTATCTGCAGTGCCATCACTGTATCCATGATTTGTTCAACACCTTAAATTTAAAAAAAAGAGCTTGTACATTTAGTTTATTTTGTTTTCTGGATTTGGGGAAATAAAGGAATTCTTCAACCGCTATCAACTGATGCTCTGTGATATTGCTCATAAGAAAGGAAACATATCTGCACCTCCCTTTAATTATGGCTTTAAACACTTTTCATACCTCTCCAACCTTCTGCCTGATTTCAGTTTATTCTGCGTTTTTTTTTCATCTAATGGATTGCTTCTCAGCTGTCTCAGTTTCTCTCTCCCCAGTCGCAAGCCTGTGCTTAACTGCTGTCTCCTCTCATCATCAAGGACGCTGAATTTTAACTCACCACATGTCGAAACCACCGGGAGCAGTGAAGCAGGGAGCAGATCCAAATTTTCTGCAGTGCATTTGGCAAAGCTAATTTAAAACAGCTATGTTATTTACAGGTTTCCTGACCAAGTGGAGCTGAGGTTGCCACAAAAGTGAGAAGGATTGCACTTCCTTATCCTTGCATTCAGTGCAGCAAGTGGTTTAATTAGCTCATTGGATCAAGAAAGGTGAACATGGTGCCAATTCTTGTTTGTTACTCCATTGTACTCAATCAACCTTCCTAAATCTAATCATCAAGTCAATTCAATTTGCAAGTTCCATGCACTTCTTCATATTCCCATCCATCCAGTCATCTTCCTGTAACATCATGTATCCCTCTTGGCCACCATTAACAAAGATTTTCCAGCCATGCCATCACTCATTATGGAGAGTAGTGGAACGTACATGAACTTCTTCTTTCTACAAAGGAATTGGTGGAGTCTGTTTTGAGTGTTAATTGGATTATGCTTGCAGCCTTCTGCCATGACACTTTCATGATAAAAGGATGGACACCTGTGTGAAGCAACAACTATAGCAATTGCAAAAGTGCATGCAGTCTCTTATTTGCACACTACAAATAAGATATATATAGCCCAGGTTGCTCAACTCCTTACTGACATGCAGCAAACTGCTCCTGAGCCTTTTACAAGGAGGGAAGTGCAAGGAGTTCTTGAGACTGTTGAAAACAAATGGGGGCATTGATGGAGGGGCTCTCAAAGTATTCCACATCTCACCCATTGAACCATCCACCCACCAAACCAATTTAGCATCCCACATGCTGTCCTGGTGGCACAGTATGTCATGCCAGAGGTTTATGGAAACATGTATGGAAGGGAATTTTAAGAGGCTCCAAGATGGAACAAATGGTTAACTCCCCATTTAATTCTTACTGCCTGTTCTACTTCAGAATCATCATAACAGACTCAATTCAGATTTGCTCAATCTTTGTTTATTGATAATTGCATACAGAACCGTAACAATACACACCTGAGAGATCCTGAAATGGTGATCCAATAAGTTTATGAGTTTGTCATACTATCATGTCACTTACAGAAATGTCGTTGACTACACATTGCAAGCTTTACCCCAAAATTTATACACTAAAATTAATTAATTAGTAAATAGTCTGTAGGTCCAATAATCATGTAGCAGTTAATTAAATTTTCTTATTCTTGCTCTTAGCCCTGACTAAGTCTGTCTAGTGTTTAGTTTCTCATGTTTCCCTGTAGTTGATTGACGAACAGTTTCCATCCATCCACTTCTATCATTGTTTCTCTATTATTTGCTTGCAATTTCCCTTCTGTGCAATACATTTCCTAAACTTCTTTTATCTAATCTTTTGAATCTATTGTACACCCTTTTCTTGCTGATTTGGTTTCTTTTGGCATCCTTAACTCTCATTCTGTTAATATAAAATTATTTCAAATGAGTTATTTACATTATTTCCATTCAGTTTCCTGGACTCAGCACTTTGTTGCAGCCATGACTGGATCTAGAAAGGAGAGAAACTAAGTGAAGCAGACCCTCATGTTTGCAAAGAAAGTTTCAAACCACCCAGACCATAAAGGATCAATAAGTCAGGGTCTGCCAGATAAGGTAATTTTATTTTTAAGAAAACCAATCAAATTATGCTCAGAATAAATGTTAAGGATATTAAGTGTGGAAAATAATTAAAATATACATAAATAATATGGAAAACATTGGGAAGTGTGGACAGGGGTTTTCCTGACCATCCCTCACATTCTGGCAAAATATAGTTGATATGTGATTCACGTTTCATTTTGATTTCATGTGACTTCAGTTACGTGTGGAGAAAGAGAAGATGGGACATTCTTATTAAGTACTTTTGCACAACTAGTAATACCGTCACATTAGGTACTCATTTCCAATGGCATTTCTGACAACCTAAATAAAACATTAAGGAGAAATATTAGGACTGAAGCATTTTAATGCAAATGTTTGAAGATTTTTGAATTTAATGACAATGGCCTTTATTTAGTTAACACTGCCAATTCAATTGAAGTTTATTTTAGTATTTATTTATGTGACTCACCCTTTTCTTTCTAAGCTCTGTTCCACACCTGTAAATTTTGTAGATGAAGGAGAGCTCTTTTATTGTAGAAGTTTTCTCTTATGTCAAAGCAGTGCCTTGATGTGGCCAAGCAGCAATTTCACAAAATGACTATGAAACATAAAAATAGGAGAAGGAATAGGTCATTTGGCTGCTTGAGCCTGTTTACAGTTCAATAAGATCATTACCCAAATGATCTTTGGCCTCAACTACATTTTCTTGCCCAGTACCCCGATGATTTTCCCCATCGTCCAGAAAAACCTCAGTCTTAAACATGCATAGTTCACTGGGTTTGAGCAAGTTATGTGTTACTTCACTTTCATAACATCATACTGACATTGTCTAATCCTGATATGCTTTACTAAATGCTCTGCTATCACTTCTTTATGAGATTCCAGCATGTTCCTGACAACTGATATTAGGCTAACAGTCTGTAGTACTTCATTTCTTCTCTCTCCTTTCTTGAAGTTTAATGTTACATTTACTATTTTCCATTCCGCTGAAACCTGAGGAAACTTGAGAAGGTAATAACAATGCATCCAAAATCCATGGAGTTAATTCTTTTAGAACCGGAGGATGAGTCCGTTACGTTCAGGGCATTTGTCAACACTCTATCCCTGTGATTTGCATAATACATGTTCTTTTGCCTTTGGTTACCTATCATTTTTTGCATGCTTTTAGCATCATCTGTTGTGAATTTAGATATGTCTCCATTTAATGTTTCATGTATCTGTCTTTTCCTTATTTTCCATTATTAATTCCTCTGTCTTATCTAATGGATGAACATTTATTTTTGCTTCTTGTCCTCTTTATGTTCTTGTAAAAACTCTAACACCACACCATACATCAACATACCTTTTTGTTTGAATGTTAATCCACCACAAGGAAATGCCAGATGACCATAAATCACAAATACAAACTGGAGATGAACACACATGCCATATTTCAGACAGAACATGATCACAGAAAGATTTTAAAATATTGCATGCATCACTGGCAAACAGATAAGCAACACATTTGTTAACACTGCTAATATTGCTCATAAATAATGTTAGTTTTCATAGCATTAAGTGATGCAACACGAGGAAACCAACCAGCCATCTGTACTTGTGTTGACTCTTTAGCAAGAAAGAGTTTTCCAATTAGCCCCAAACTCTTGCTCTTTCCCAACACCCTGAAGTATTTAGCAAATTGCCCAATAATGACATTACTGAATCTTCTTTAACCAGTCTTGCAGATGATGGATTTCAGATCGAACATTCTTTACATTATTTCCACATATCACTAGCGGATCTTTTGTCAATTAACTTAAATCTGTATCCTGTTTGCCAACTTTGCTGCCACCAGGAATTATCATCTATTCCCAAAATTATTAGTATTTTTAATTTGGATATATTTACTTATCAGATTATAATCATTTATATATCATTACAGATCAAGCAAGTATTTATTTCACACCGCAATTTACAAACTACAAACTGCTTTTGTTTCGCTTATATTAATCAATATTTTCCACTTGTATCCCCCATCTTAAAATTGAAAATATGATTATTTTCTTGTACACTTTACATAAAGCTTTAAGGCATTCAATTTACAAATGTACTTTTTGTACCTTCCAGAATTTGTCAGGTTAATGTACTCTGTCAATGTTTGAGTTGTCCCAAAGAAGTCAAAAGCTCAAAATCTTTCCGTGAGCACTATTCTGCAATTTATTACAAAGAACACATGCAGAATGAGAATGCAGCATTAAACATTCACCAAAATGTTGTTTAACTTTTGAACGTTAAACTTCAAGTTAATGAATAAGATCAATATGCTTTTTTCCCCAGATACTACCAAACATTGGAGAAACACACAAAGGAGCTGAAGGAACTCAGCAGGTCAGGCAGCATCTATGGAGGGAAACGGACAGTTGACGTTTTGGGTTGAGACCCTTCATCTGGACCAAACATTGATGCTTTTATGTTTCAGCCTATGAAATAGCCACACAATAAGGAAATTATTGCTTGTCATTTTTTATTAATCATATTTTATTAATATTAATTTATATTCTTTATTTTGCATATCAGGTTAACAAACATCATTCACCTTTAATTCTTTGATTTCAATGCACTTGTTATAGTGATGACACAACAGTTACATTACTAGGCGAGTAATCCTAAGACTCAAGTTCAAACCCCACCATAGCAGCCACGAGATTGTTATAAAAAAACATCTGTTTCACTTATGTTCTTCAGGCAGATGCGGAAGTAAGCCAGTACGATGCAGTAGGGCTTATCAATAAGAAAGTGGCCCGAGAAATCTTTACCAATAGGTGAAATCAGCAATGCAACAGTGTTGCTGGGAAATACGTAACTTACATCCCTGACTTTAGGGGAAGAAACCTGTCCGCCTTACCCAGTCTGATCCACATATGGCTCCAGGTCCAGCCCACCCATGTGGTTCTAGCAAGCCATTCACTTCAAGGGCAATTAGGGAAGGGCAATAAATGCTGGCTTAGACAGTGAAGCCCACATCCTGAAAAATACAACTTAATTTATCCTCATTATTTCCCATTATCTCAGCTCCTGCAATAACGGTCATTATTCAGCTGAACCCAACCAGATACTGAATAAAACTGATATAACCTGCAGACCCTTTTAAGAAAAAGATAATTAATCACAGCAGATCAAGGGGGCAAAATCAGCACATGGGTGTTCCTACTATGCACCAAAAAACTGCACATGTCAAAATGAGGGTATAGTTTTAAAATAAAGGTTCCATCTGAGGTATAGGGAGTTTATTTCCCTCAGGTAAGTTTTCTCTGGGGTCAGGGAGTGGGTCAAGTGACCAGGTGCCCCATGGGGTGCGCTGCCAACAACAACAACAACACCTCATGAGCATCCTGGAGGAAAAGTGAGCCAAAGTCTTCTTTGCGGTCTGTGTTTCATTGGTGCCGCTTGACTTCAGGGAGCGAGCGTTTCCACACTCCTCACTTGAATAGCAAGCACTCCTGCAGTTGCATTGTTTGCAGTGTAACAAAGTTTGGGATATTCGGTGACTGGTATGGGGAGAAAATGCTTTAAGTGATTTTTTTTTGGTGTTCTGCAAAAAAAAACAAGCAGCTGTATTATAGATAGAAAAGTCAATTATTGTAGTTGGTCTAATGTTAACTTCCCATCTGCCCTGCATGATGTTGTCAGCTGTCCTCTCAATTATATATCTCAGCTAAGTCTAACTTGAATTTTGCCACATGTATTACTTTCCTGAATGGTTTAAGGATCAAAGTACAGGCCTTTTGCAAATGGTGAGACGTCTTCTACCAAGCAATTTATTGTGAAATAACTAAAACTGAATTGTACAAATTTTGTTAGGGAAATTTTTCCCACCAGTTAGGTAGACAATGCTCAATATTTTCTAACAAATGGATGGTATTTCCAGCAAAACGAATCATTATAAATAAAGAGTTGGCTTGTACTGTTGAGAATAAATGGATAATTTTCAATGCAAAAACAATTGATGTGAGTTGAACCTGCTCTACCTAAAAAAAATCAGGAAAGAGAATATTTGTAAAGAGCTATTCAGAACCATTCAGACGAGATTAATGATGGGGGGAGAAAATGGAACTCACAATGAGATAGATCATTGAGAGAAGATAATTAAAAATGGACAGTTGTGCATGAACTGATGACCAGGGATATGTAAACATGTTACTTAAAAGAAGATATATCTACAACAGTGCTTGAAAAAGGAAGAATTTGAGCCAGAATTTGAGGTTGATGTCTCCAAAGTGAACAGTGCTGTGGGAATATCAGAATCTAAACATTCAGAAATGAGAGCATGGACTAAAATGGAGTCTTCAACCCACATATCTGTGATACAGGGGAAGTAAATCCTGTGAAAGTCTGGGGGGAGATGGTTAACAGTTTGTACTCATTGCTTATCTGAAAACATTCAATATCAGGCATGTGCTACACACCCACAAGCTGGCATAGAAAAGGATAAAATACACTTATGACAGGTATAAAGCATGTGTGAGAACAGGAAATAATTTACCAGACTTCAGTGAAATAAGAAAACGGAAGTCCCAAGTATTTCTTGGTGAGTGTTAGTACATAGGACATGTTTTGCAGACCAGTGGAAGGAGGACCCAATGCTTGACCTGCCATTTGTGAAGAATTATGATAATGTACAAATTAACATGGTCTAAGATAAATAAATACCTAAGACCAGAAACAAGGTATGTAATTTTAAAGAGCATAAATGCTGGGAAAACAAACAAGTCAAAGTCGAGTTTACTGTCATATGCACAATGAAAAATGTACTTGCGGCAGCATCACAGGCACAAGAAAAACATAAACATAAATTATACAGAATCATACAAGAAAGAACACAATTAAAACAAAAAAAAGCAGACAAATGGGTTAAATAATACTTTGTTTTGAGAACAAATGCTACATCTTCATTTAATTCTTAGCATGCAGAATAAATGCCTCCTTGACAACAAATACCTTGGGTTAAACAAATATAATCTTAAAATAAACAAGTTAACTGATGTAAAGGTAGGAAAGGATGCATTTATTTGGAGGAATCTAAGGAAATGCAGGGTATGTGCAATCAAAGGGGTACAGAAAACACTTAGAAAACAAGTATAAGAAAAGGAAAAGATTCTTTCAGTGATTTTGAAGCAAGAAAGCAATTGAAGAAGTAAAATCAAAAATTCAAATGAAATAAGTGAGGGTGTGGACATAATTCTCAATGAGTACTTGCTCTAAATATTCACAAGACCGGAGTAACAGGCCCTCTCTGAAAAGAAATAATCAAAGTAATTTTGTGGTCTTACTATAAATGAGATGAAAGTTTAGGTTTGCTTAAAATATCCAAAAGAAACAAGTCTCCAGCAACTTGTATTATTTATCTCAGAGGACTGAAATTGACACAAGATGAGGCACAAATGACTATTATGAAGACATAATGAGAGAAACAGCAAACTGGAAATAAACTATGTGATGCTCATATTTAAAAGTGGTGTTTAAACAGGGCGAGCTAGCCAATTGGAAACAAGATTGGCTTAATGGTAGGAGACAGAGGGTTGTGGATCTTAATCAACTGGGCCAGTGACCCCAGGAATGTCAGATGGTGTTTAATTCCGATAAATGCAAGGTATTGCATTTTGGTAAGACAAACCAGGGCAGGACTTGCATAGTAAATAGTAGGGCTCTGGGGAGTGCTGTAGAACAGAGAAACCTAGTGGTGCAGTTATGTAGTTCCTTGAAAGTGACAACACAAGTAAGCAGGGTGGTGAAGAAGGTGTTTGACACGCTTGCCTTCATCATTTGGAATATTGAATACAGGAGTTGGAATGTTATGTTACAGCTGTACAAGACATTGGTAAGGCCACATTTGGAGTACTGCATGCAATTCTGGTTGCCCTGCTATAGGAAGGATGTCATTAAACTGGAGGGCGTGCAAAATAGGTTTATGGGGACTGGAGGGCTTGAGTTATAAGGAGAGGCTGGATAGGCTAGGACTTTTTTCACTGGAATGTAAGAGGCTGAGGGGTGACCTTTTAGAGGTTTATAAAATTATGAGTAGCAAAGATAAGGTGAACAGCCAATGTCTTTTCCCCATGATAGGGGAATCCAAAACTAGAGGACAGATATTTAAGGTGAGAGGGGTTAAGATTTAAAGGCGACCTGAAGAGCAACATTTTCACACAGAGGGTGGTGGGTTAATGAAACGAGCTGCCAGAGGAAGGTAAAATTACAACATTTAAAAGGCATTTGGACAAGTGCATGGATGGGAAAGGTTTAGAGGCACATGGGCCAAATGTGGGCAAATGGAATAGCCTCAGTTAGGCAACTTGGTCAGCATGAATGAGTTGAGCCAAAGGGCTTGTTTTCGTGCTGTATACCTCTGTCTATAACCACCTCTGGCAGCTTGTTCCGGATATTCACCACCCTCTTATGTGTAAAACTTGACTGTCAGACCTCTTTAAATTTCTCCACTCTCACCTTAAACCTGTACCCTGTTGTTCTAGACCCCCACCCCAGCATAGGAAAAAGATCCTGACTATATATCCTATCTATGTACGTCTTAACTTTATAAACCTCAACTAGGGCACGCCCCTAGCCTCCCATGTTCCAATGAGAATAAACCCAGCCTATCCAATCTGGCCTCATAACTACAGTTCTCCTTCCAGACAACTTACTGGTGAAGCAAACTACAAGTTGACGGAGGAAATCAGTAGGCCAGTCAGCATTAGTGGACGGAAATAGACTGTCAATGTTTTGGGCCAAGACACTTCACCTGGACTGAGAGAGAGAGGAAAAAGGTTCCTCCAGTGACTTGTGGTTTGCTTCAGATTCCAGCATCTGCAGATTTTGTATCTACATACCCGTGAATCTTTTCTGAATTCTCACTATTGCTGCCACATCATTTCTGCAGTATGGTGACTTTACTTTATATGTCCTAGCAGAATTTGACCTCCCGAAGTGCATTACTTCACACTTCTCTGGATTAAGTTCCATCTACGACCACTCTGCCCAACTTTGTACTGTTGTATCTTTGGACAACCTTCTTTCCTATCTATAGCTCCAACAATTTTTGTGTCATCTGCAAACTTACTAATCATACCACCTACATTATCATCTAAGACATTTCTATATACAAACAACAAAGGTCCCAACACCAATCCCTGCAGTACAGCTTTTATAGATTTCCAGTCTTATCCGTCTACCCTTTGTCTCCTCCATAGCAACCCAGAGGTGTGTTGCTGTTTTAAGGGCTGATGTCCTTCTCTGGTTGCTCTTCATAAAACGTGTGAGGAGATGCACAAAATTAGTAATGTGCCACAAAGAATCATGCAAGCCCTGTTTTAGCCTTTGTTTCAGAGTGTGAAAAATCCTAATGCTGTGTTGTGATTTTGTTTACCAAGGGACGCGATTATGTATAAGCATGAAATGCAGCAATGTCTTAATGCACCAAAAGTAGGTACAATTCAATTTCCCAACTTTCCTGAATGGAAAATCAAACAATGAATTGTGGAGCACCTGTTATAATCCACTTAATCTACTATGTATACTATAAATGCAGATGTACCAGAATATTGAAAAAAATGTAAATCTCACCAATTTTTGAAAGATGATGAAAGAATAATCCCAGAAATTATAGTCCAAACAGGATACCCTGGTGAGCATTTCCCTTGTTAACAGGTATATCGTTTTGGATACTGTTGGGGGGGATGAATCACCGGTGGAGAGCCACAGCAGCCGGCTCTCTGGCACAGAGTCCGGCTCTGTGGTTCAGAAAGGAAGTGGGGGGGAGTGGAGTGCAATAGTATTGGTATTGGTATTGGTTTATTATTGTCACTTGTACCGAGGTACAGTGAAAAACTTGTCTTACATACCGATCGTACAGGTCAATTCATTACACAGTGCAGTTACATTGAGTTAGTACAGAGTGCGTTGATGTAGTACAGGTAAAAACAATAACACTACAGAGTAAGGTGTCACAGCTACAGAGAAAGTGCAGTGCAATAAGGTGCAAAGTCACAACAAGGTAGATCGTGAGGTCATAGTCCATTTCATTGTATAAGGGAACTGTTCAATAGTTTTATCATAGTGGAATAGAAGTTGTCCTTAAGTCTGGTGGTACGTGCCCTCAGGCTCCTGTATCTTCTACCCGATGGAAGAGGAGAGAAGAGAGAATGTCCCGGGTGGGTGGGGTCTTTGATTATGCTGGCTGCTTCACCAAGACAGCGAGAGGTAAAGACAGTGTCCAAGGAGGGGAGGCTGGTGTCCGTGATGCGCTGGGCTGTGTCCACAACTCTCTGCAGTTTCTTGCGGTCCTGGGCAGAGAAGTTGCCGTACCAAGCCGTGATACATCCAGATAGGATGCTTTCTATGGTGCATCAGTAAAAGTTGGTGAGAGTCAAAGGGGGCATACAGAATTTCTTTAGCCTCCTGAGGAAGTAGAGGCGCTGGTGAGCTTTCTTGGCCATGGCATCTATGTGATTTGACCAGGACAGGCTGTTGGTGATGTTCACTCCTAGGAACGTGAAGCTCTCAACCCTCTCGACCTCAGCACCATTGATGTGGACAGGTGCACGTACACCGCCCCCTTTCCTGAAGTCAATGACCAGCTCTTTTGTTTTGTTGACATTGAGGGAAAGGTTGCTGTCATGACACCATTCCACTAAGCTCTCTATCTCCTTCCTGTATTCCGACTCATCGCTATTTGAGATACGGCCTACAACAGTGGTGTCATCTGCAAACTTGTAGATGGAGTTGGAGCAGAATCTGGCCACACAGTCATAAGTGTATAGGGAATAGAGTAGAGGGCTGAGGACGCAGCCTTGTGGGGCACCAGTCTCGAGAATAATCATGCCGGAGGTATTACTGCCTATCCTCTGATTGCGGTCTGTTGGTCAAGGATCCAGTTACAGAGGGAGGTGTTGAGTCCTAGGTCTCGGAGTTTGGTGACAAGCTTGTTTGGGATTATTGTATTGAAGACAGAGCTGTAGTCAATAAACAATAGTCTAACGTAGGTGTCTTTACTGTCCAGATGCTCCAGAGCTGAGTGTAGGGCCAGGGAGATGGCGTTCACTGTAGACCTGTTTCGGCGATAGGTGAATTGCAGTGGGTCAAGATTGTCTGGTAGGCTGGAGTTGATGCGTGCCATGACCAGCTTCTCAAAGCACTTCATGATGATGGATGTCAGAGCCACTGGTCGGTAGTCATTGAGGCATGTTACCTTGCTTTTTTTTGGTACTGGGATGATAGTGTTCTTCTTAAAACAGGTGGGAACCTGAGATTGAAGCAGGGAGAGGTTAAATATGTCTGCAAATACATCTGCCAGCTGATCAGCACAAGATCTGAGCACACGGCCAGGGACACCATCTGGGCCAGGTGCTTTCCTCGTGTTCACTCTCCGGAAGACCGATCTTACATCCTCAAATGTGATCACAGTTTCAGCTGCATTGGAGGCTGACAGGGTGGGTGGTGACAATCCACTTCCCTTCTGTTCAAAACGCGCATAGAATGCGTTAAGTTCATCAGCAAGGGATGTGCTGTTGTTAACTGTGCAGCCCGTCTTCATCTTGTAGCCTGTTATGGCATGTAAGCCCTGCTATAACTAACGGCTGGTCTGGGACTCTATTTTGAGTTGGTATTGCCTCTTGGCATCCCTGATAGCTTTCCAAAGGTCATATCTCGATTTCTTGTACAGATCAGGATTACCTGATTTGTGTGCAGCATTCCTCGACTTCAGTAGGGAGTGGATCTCCCGGTTCATCCATGGTTTCCTGTTTGGGAATACCTGTATTGTCTTCTTTGGTACACAGTCCTCCACACACTTGCTGATAAAGTCTGTTATGGTGGTGGCAGACTCATCAAGGCTGGCAGCTGAGTCTTTGAACATGGACCTAGTCCACTGTCTCAAAGCAGTCACGTAGGAGCTCATCTACTTCCTCGGACCAGCACTGCACGACTCTCCATACCGGATCCTCCCGTTTCAGTTTCTGTTTGTATGCAGGGAGAAGGAGCACAGCCTGGTGGTCTGATTTCCCAAAGTGAGGATGAGGGGTGGCACAGAAGGCATCTTTGATGGCTGTGTAGCAGTGGTCAAGGGTGTTGGTGCCCCTGGTGGAGCAGAAGTGCTGATAGTATTTTGATAACACACTCTGGAGGTTGGCCTGATTGAAGTCACCTGCGATAATGAAGAGGGCCTCAGGGTATCCTGTCTCAATTGTTGAGCACGGAGTATAGCTCATTGAGTGCAGGCTTCATGTCTGTCTGTGGTGGGATGTAGACTGCCATCAGGATAGCTGAAGTGAACTCCCTTGGCGGATAGAATGGTCGACACTTCACCGTTAGATATTCCAGGCTGGGTGAGCAGGAGCTCGCCAGGACCATCACGTCCAAGCACCATAAGTTATTGATTAAGAAGCAGACCTCTCCACCTTTAACTTTGCCTGAGGACGCAGTATGGTCCATTCGATGAATTGAGAAGCCCTCAGGTTGAATAGTACAGTCAGATGAGGCAGGTGTAAGCCACAACAGTCCCTCGGTTCTCTTTGGTAGGCCAGTCTTGCCCTTAGTTCATCAACTTTGTTCTCAATGGACTGGACGTTATCTAGTAGTATTCTGGGGAGGGGTAGTGATAGGAGATTCGTTGGTTGGGGGAACAGGCAGGAGATTCTGTGGACAATAATGAGAATCTCCGATGGTATGTTGCCTCCCAGGTGCCAGGGTCAGTGACGTCTCGGATCAAATGCACAGTATTCTTAAGGAGGAGGGTGAGCAGCCAGAAGTCGTGGTGCACATTGGCACCAACAACATGGGTAAGATAAGGATGAGGTCCTGAAAAGTGAGTTTTGAGAGTTAGGAAGGAAGTTAAAAAGCAGGACCTCAAGGGTAGTAATCTCTGGATTGCTGCCTGTGCCACGTGTCAGGGAGGGAAAGAATAGGAGGATAAGGCAGATAAATGAGTGGCTAAAGAGTTGGTGCAGGGGTTAGGGCTTCAGATTTGTGGATCATTGGGATCTCTTCTGGAGTGGATACGACCTGTACAGAGGGGACAGGTTACACTTGAACTCGAGAGTGTCCAATCTCCTTGTGGGTAGGTTTGCTTAAGCTGATGGGGATGGTTTAGACTAGGTTGGCAGGGGGATGGGAAACAGAGTGTTAGATTAGTTGATGGATCAGTTGGTGTAGAAGTAGATGCAATGTGTACAGAGGATGTGAGGAAGGATAGGCAGGGGATAGGGCATAATTGCAGTCAGTTAGATGGGTTGAAATGTGTTTACTTTAATGTGAAAAGTGTTAAGAATAAGGGTGATGAACTTGGAGCATGGATCAATACATGGAATTACAATGTTGTGGCCATTACAGAGATGGCTGTCGCAAGGGTAGAAGTGGCTGCTTGACGTTACGGGGTTTAGATGTTTTAAAAGAGATAGAGAGGGAGGTAGAAGGGGTTGGGGGGTGGCATTGGTAATTAGGGATAGTATCACAGCTGTAGGAAGGGAGGACATCATAGAGGGTCGTCTATTGAGTCAGTGTGGGTGGAAGTTAGAAACAGGAAGGGACCAACCACTCTATGGGAGTATTCTATAGGCCCCCAAATAGCCACTGGGACACTGAGGAGCAGATAAATAAGCAGATTTTGGAAAGGTGCAAAAATGACAGGGTTGTGTTCATGGGTGCCTTCAACTTTCCTAATATTGATTGGCACCTCCTCAGTGCAAAAGGATTAGATGGGGCAGAATTTGTTAGGTGTGTACAGGAAGGATTCCTGACACAGTATGTAGACAGGCCAACTAGAGGAGAGGCCATGCTGGATCTAGTTCTAGGCAATGAACCTGGTCAGGTGACAGACCTCTCGGTGGGCAAGCATTTCGGGGATAGTGACCAAAACGCCCTGACCTTTAGCATAGCCATGGATAAGGACAGGAGCAGACATTATGGGAAGGTATTTAATTGGGGAAGAGCAAATTACAGTGGTATTAGGCTGGAACAGTGTAAACTGGGAACAGATGTTCTCTGGTAAATGCACTGCAGAAATGTGGAGATTGTTTAGAGACCACATACGTGGGGTTCTAGATAGGTTTGTCCCACTGAGACAAGGAAAAGATGGTAGGGTGAAGGAATCATGGTTAACAAGAGAGGTGGAAGGTTAGTCAAGAGGAAGAAGGAAGCTTATTTAAGGTTTAGGAAGCAAAAATCAGTCAGGGCTCTTGAGGTAGCCAGGAAGGAGTTTAAGAAGGGACTAAGGAGAGTTAGAAGGGGGCATGATAAGGCCTTGGTAAGTAGGGTTAAGGAAACTCCTAAGGGGTTCTACACATATGTGAGGAACAAGTGGATGACTAGCGTGAGGGTAGGACTGCTCAGGGATAAGAGAGGAAAAATGTGTCTGGAGGTGAAGGAGGTAGAGGAGGTCCTGACTGTATACTTTGCTTCAGTGTTCACCGAGAAGAGGGACTTAGATGAAGGGGAGGTTAGCGTAGAACAGGCAAATGTGTTGGAGTATGTCGAGGTTAAGAAAGAAGCAGTGTTGGAGCTACTAAGAAACATGAGGATAGATGTCCCTGGAGTCAGGTAGGATATGCCCCAGAGTACAATGGGAAGCCAGGGAAGAGATTGCTGGAACATTAACAGTGACCTTTGAGTCCCCCCGGCCACAGGAGTGGTACCGGAGGATTGAAGGGTGGCAAATGTTGTTCCATTGTTCAAGAAAGTTAAAAGGGATAATAGTGGGAGTTATAGACAAGTTAGTCTTACGTCATTGGTGGGCAAGCTATTGGAGATATATTCTTAGGGACAAGATTTATGAACATTTGGAGACACGTAGTCTTATAAGGGATAGTCAACGTGGCTTTGTGAAGGGCAGGACATGCCTTACTTGCCTAATAATGTTTTTCAAGGAAGTGACAAGACAGATTGATGAAGGTAGAGCGGTGGATGTGGTATATCTGGATTTTAGCAAGGCATTTGACAAGATTCCCCATGGTAGGCTCATCCAGAAGGTCATGAGGTATGGGATCCATGGAAAATTGGCTGTGTGGATTCGGAATTGGCTTGTCCACAGAAGGCAGAGGGTGGTGTTAGAAGGGGAGTCTTTGAGCTGGAGATTGATGACTGGTGGGTGTTCTGCAGGGATCTGTTCTGGGACCCCTGCTGTTTGTGATTTTTATAAATGACTTGGAGGAAGTGGAAGGGTGGTTTGGTAGGTTTGCCAATGACATGAAGGTTGGTGGTGTAGTAGATAGTGCAGAAGTTTGTCGAAGGTTGCAACGGGATATTGACTGGATGTGTAGCTGGGCAGAGAAGTGGCAGATGGAGTTCAATCCAGAGAAGTATGATGTGACACACTTTGGAAGATTTAACTTGAAGGCAGCGTGCATGGTTAATGACAGGATTCTTAGCAAGTGTGGAGGAACAGAGAGATCTTGGGGTTCTAGTACATAGACCCCTTAAAGTTACCACGGATATTGATGGGGTGGTTAAAAAGGCGTATGGTGTGCTGGCCTTCATTAGCCAGGGGATTGAATTCAAGAGCAGAGAGGTAATGTTGCAGCTCTATAAGACCCTGGTTAGACAACATCCGGAATATTGTGTTCATTTCTGGTTACCACATTATGGGAAGAATGTGGAAGCTTTGGAGAGGGTGCAGAGGAGATTTACAAGAATACTCCCTAGATTGGAGAACAGCTCTTATGAGGACAGGCTGAGCAAGTTAGGGCTTTTCTCCTTGGAAAGTCGGAGGATGAGAGGAGACTTGATGGAGGTATATAAGATTATGAGAGGTATAGACAGAGTGGACAGCCAGCATTTTTTTCTCAGGGCGGTAATGGCCAATACTGGAGGTCACCCGTCTGAGGTGCGTGGAGGAAAGTTCAGGGGGGATGTAAGAGGTCGGGTTTTTCACACAAAGAGTGGTGGGTGCCTGGAATACACTGCCGGGAGTGGGGTGGTAGGGGCTGATATGATCAGGTCATTTAAGAGACTCTTAGATTGGCACATGGATGAAAGAACAATAGAGGGTTATGAAGTAGAGAGGGGGATAGATGGATTGTGGATAAGGTTTATATAGGTCGGAACAACATCGTGGGCCGAAGGGCCTGTATTGTGCTGTACTGTTCTATGTTCTAAAGATTAAGGATCCAGTCTCCACGGAGGCGTGGGTTCGAATCCCACCACTGCCATTGGGTGCATACAGTACCAACTGCACCCAATATTGGGCAGGCACAGTAGTGCAGCGGTTAGTGTAATGCTATTACAGTGCCAGCGACCCAGGTTCAATTCCAGCCACTATCTGTAAGGATTTTGTACGTTCTCCCTGCATCTGTGTGGGTTTCTCCAGGTGCTCCGGTTTCCTCCCACATTCCAACAAAAAAGACATACGAGTCAGGAAGTTGTGGGCATGCTATGCTGGCGCCGGAAGCTTGGCGACACTTGCGGGCTGCCCCGAGAACACTCTACGCAAAAGATGCATTTCACTGTGTATTTCGATGTACATGTGACTAATAAAGATATCCTATCCTATCTTAATTGGCCAGTGGTCAGGTAACATGGTTGAAGACCTTTGACCAAATGACATGATTACTGATGAGGATGTTACAATTTGGAAGTAACAAATCATATCTCAGGAACATACTTATTTTTTTTGAAAGCTAGCGATATATATGTTAGATTAATGATATGTCTAATATATGAAATGTACTTGAATTTTCAAGAAGCATTTGAGAAAGTTCTACAAAACACTGTAAGCATTCATAACACTAAGGAGACATTACCGAGTAGCCTTGCAGTCAAAAGCAGATGCTTATAAAAGGGAGCTTGGGGAGTAGGGGAGTGAGTCAGGTATTCTGCTGCTCCTGACTGCTAGAATACAGGAATTTGTTGTATGTCCTCTGCAAATTAAATAATTTTGTCTAGGCAAGTATAACAGATACTAATAATAAAAAATAGGGAGACGAAGCGGCAAATATAAAAGAGAATGATAGCATTCAAAATGGACCAGGCATGATTGAACAGAGATGTAAAGAAAAGGGGATGCACTTCTGTTCAAAAAATGTATTCTGAATCCAGTCTTGTAAATGTAACAAAGAATTGCCATTTGGAAAAGGAAAAGAATTAAAATCGATTGAGCAACAATGAAGTGAAACCTAATGGGAAGTTACTCACATTTCATGCATTGTAATTGCATGTCCACAATAACAGTTGCAAAGGCCTGTAAGCTGATCAGTCCTTATCAGTGCTCATCTTTAGATTTAAGTCCACAAATAAATATTAAGGAAGATAAATCTGACAGCGGACAAACATAAAAAAGGAGTTTGTATTTTAGGTTATGTAGATCAAAGAACTTGCTTCCCATACCTGTGAGACAAGCTGCATCTATGACTTCCTTCCATCTTGCTTGCATAAATTATGTGGAATTCACAATCCAGACACATGTAATTTTACAAAAATGTATGCTGGTTAATACTCCAAATGTGTTTCCTACCCATCCTGCTTCACATCATCCTATCAATGTATCTGTCTAAGTTTAAAGTAGGAAACAAAAGAGATATTGCAATATCATCCACATTTGAACCAAAATGTGGTTCTGATAGCCAACTAGCAGAATTTCTGTTCTGAATGTATTGCCTTCTTTGCACTGAACCAAAGAAAATAGAGGGATGAGAATATTCTTTTAATTTATTTATTTACAGAATGTGGTGCCATTGGAATATCAGACTTGTTACCCATTCCAATTTGGAATGGACATCTCAGAGGGCAGTCAAAAGACAACCATGTTGGTGGATCTGGAGTCATGCGTAGTCTCAACCAAGTAAGGATGGCCAATTGTTCTCCCTGAAAAACTTAGTGAACCAGACGGATCTTTGCCTGTATCATAGACACCATAACCAGCTATTTAAAAGGTACAGATGTATTTAGTTAACTAAAATCGAATTTTCAAAATATATTTTATTACATATTATACATTTTTTTACAAAAGAAGTTGTATATACTATAAGAAATAGTTAATTGAAAAAAAATCCAGCTGCCTTGGCGGGATTTGAACTCAAGACTCCAGACCACTACTCAAGGGCCCTAGTACAGTAATTTAACCACTATGCTGGTGTATTCTTGTCCGATGGAGTCATAAGGGTAACAGCTCAGGGTGGATTTGTGGAGCCTGCAGTAACGCTTGTGCTCATCCCAACACCACAAATTAATTTGTAGCTTGTCTTTGAAGGGCCACCACCAGCTAGGGTTTGCAGTGTGTACAATGTTTCTCCAGTTACAAAAATGTCAGCCAGGCTACCTGTTTCCTCTTTCACTTGCCTGTTGGTGCTGCACCAGCCATCTGGTGATGATCTCGCTGAAAGTTGCAAAGATCTTTGTGGGCTTGACAGTGTACATATAAGTGGGATGCTTCCCCCTGGTCGAGGAGTCTGGAAACCACTGAGATTGTGATCCTAGAACCAGTGATCACAATCTCAGAATAAAGGGAAGACCAGATAGAACTGAACTGAACATTTCTTCACTCGGAGGTTCGTGACTCTTTAGAATTCTCAATCCTGGAGGGCTTTGGAGGTTCATGCAAAATGGAGCTCAATAGATTTTTGAGTATTAAAGGATATAGAGATGGTGCAGAAAATTGGTACTGAAGTAGCAGATCAGTAATGATATTGATGAATGGAGGAACAATCCTAAAGGGCCAGATAGCCTACTTCTGCTCCTATTTACTATGTTATATTCTAGTTGTAGGTCTCAGTCCCAGACAGCAGGCCAGTAGGCCAGGCAAAGGAATCAAAGAATCAACCCAATTGGTCCCTGATCCAAATTGATTCCTGACGGAGTGCTTTAATGACATAAAGTTCTCCCACTTTTATCTCCTGCAGAGCAACAGAGGTACTTATTTTATCTTATAGTTACCAAAATCATGTTGATTAAGGTCCAGCTTAATCCAGGCATCAGGAGCAGGATACACATAGTGTATAACTGCTCCTATTATGCAGTTACTGTCACATTAATCCATTACTTTGTCTTCAAATGGGCAAATGAGTTCACCAGCTATTTGTCTAACAAAGTAATTCTCTTGCAACTAAAGCTCGACAATAACTATTTACATTTTAGTAAATCTTTAACCTGTGAAGCAGCTTGGAATGATTTCCTAAGAGCAAATAAATATTGATACCAAGCTATAAGTGGGCTTATCAGATGTCCAAAATCTTGTTTAAAGATGTAGAGTCTTAAAGGAAAGAGATGGAGAGATGTTAAGGCTTACGGGAAGGAATTCAGGCACTTAAGACTTTGACAGGTAAAGTTACAGCTGCCAATGATGGAACAATTAAATTTGTAGTTGATCATGAAGCTAGAATTACAGGAGCACAGATTTCTCAAGGGTTATAGGGCTAGAGGAGATTATAGAGATGGAGAAAGCCAAGATTATGGAGGGATTTCAGAGTAAGCTAAAGGATTTTATAATCAAGACCAGGCTTAGCTTGGAGTCCATTAAGGTCAACAAACACATGGCATGTGAAAGATGTTCAAGAGTTGGTGTGAGTTACAACATGAGCAGCAGAGCTTTGGATGACAAGTTTATGGAAGGTGGAGCAAGGGATAAGGGTGACTATGAGTACATTGGAATGGTCAGGTCTAGAAGTAACATAAGGAATGCATGGGTGTTGCAGCAGCAGATGAGCTGAGACAGGGACAGTGTGAGACAAAGTTATGCAGATTCTACCATGTCACAGCCACAGAGGCTATTTTTTATGGCTATGATAAGAGACATTTTGATCATGTAGCAAAGACAGGATGATTCGAGCAAGCAATTCTGCAATGATTGACATGAATTTGGCAGGTTATAATATGTTCAAAAGCTGGAGAGAAAAGGAAAGTTGGTGATGAGGCAGTAGTTTTCATGGGCAGAGGAGTCAAGCAGTCTGAGATCACATGGAGGATTTTATTTGCCTCTCGTACAACTTGGATGACCTGGACAGAGTTTTGACTTGCAATGTATCTCTGAGGAGCTCAGCAGGCCATACAGCATCCGTGGAAAAAAGCAGGCAGTCAACGTTCTGGGTCAGGACCCTCCTTCAGGACTGAAGATAGGAAAAGATAGGAAGGAAAAGCAGAGCAGTGATAGGTGGACAAGAGAGGGGAGGTGGGGTGGGCACAGGGTGGTGATAGGTAGATGCAGGTAAGAGGTAGTGCGGGAGAGGAGGGAGAGCAGATCCACCAGGAGGATGGGTCAAAGGTAAGAAGAGAGATGCAAAAAGAAAGGGCCAGGAAAGGGAAGAAAAGAAGAAGCATAGTGGGGGGGGGGGGGGGGGGGGGGGTGGTTGAGGAAGGGGGGTGGGGATTACCTAAAGTGGGAGAATTCAATGTTCGTGCTGTTAGGCTGCAAGGTTCCAAGACGGAAAATGAGATGCTGTTCCTTCAGTTTACACTTGGAATTCTCCTGGCAGTGGAGGAGGCCGAGGACTGACATATCTGTGATAATGTGGGAGGGGGAGTTGATGTGACTGGCAACTGGGAGATGCAGGTCGCAGTTACCGACGGAGCGCAGGTGTTCTGTGAAACGGTCGCCTAGTCTGCGTTTGATCTCACCTACGTAGAGGAGGCCACATTTGGAGCACTGAATGCAGTAGATGATATTAAGGGAGGTGCAGGTGAATCTCTGTCTCACCTGAAAGGACTGTTTGGGTACCTGGATGGAGGTGATGGAGGTGGTGTAGGGGCAGGTGTTGCCACCTATGGCGGGGGCAGTGGAAAGTTCCCGGGGTGGGAGCGGGATGGGTGGGGGGAGGGAGGAGCGAATGAGGGATTCACGGAGAGAGTGGTCCCTGCAAAAGACAGAAAGGGGTGGGGAGGAAAAAATACGCTTGGTGGTGGGCTCCATTTGGAGATGGCAGAAGTGGTGGAGAGTGATGTGTTAGGTACATAAGCTGGTGGGATGAAATGTGAGGACAAGGGGTCCCTATCCATGTGGGTCTGGGAGGAGGTTGGGGTGAGACCAGAGGTGCGGGAAATGACAGAGATATGGGTGCGAGCTCTCTTGGACACAGTAGGGGGAAGCCCTGTTTACAAAAGAAGTTTGGACATCTCGGATGTCCTGGAGTGGAAAGCCTCATCATGGGAGCAGATGCGGCAGAGGTGGAGAAATTGTGAAAAAGGGATAGTGTCCTTGCAAGAGACAGGGTGGGAGGAACTCCCACACTATCGCTGATATGTCAGTCCTTGGACCCCTCCGCTGCCAGGAGAATTCCAAGCACAAACTAGAGGAACAGCACCTCATTTTCCATCTTGGAACCTTGCAGCTTAATGACATGAACATTGAATTCTCCCACTTTAAGTAATCCCCACCCCCTTCCCCACAACCCCCCCCCCCCCACCATGCTTCTTCTCTTTTTCCCTTTCCTGGCCTATCTCTCTTTTTTTCTCCCCCTTTTCTTCCTTTCTCTCGTTACTTTGACCCATCCCCCGGTGGATCACCTGCCTATCACTATCTCTAACCTGCATCTACCTATCACCACCTTGTGCCCACCCCACCTCTCCTCTTTTGTCCACCTATCACTGCTCTGCTTTTCCCTCCAATATACAGGTCTTCCCCTTTTCCTATCTTCAGTCCTGAAGAAGGGTCCTGATGCAAAACGTTGACCATCTGCTTTTCCCCAAGGATGCTACCTGGCCTGCTGAGTTTCTCCAGCATCATCGTGTTTTTCATCTAGATTCCAGCATCTGCAGTCCTTTGTTCTTCTGCAATGTACCTCAATCCAGTTGTTGCTCAGAATTGTTCTTGCTGCTTTGTTTTCAGTAATAGAAAGAGTGAGCATAACTAACTGATAATGATGGAATGATACCAAATGTTATTCTTTTCATCATACTACCACAATGAAACTGAACCTTAATACTTGCTTCTCGTGACCATCTAGTAATATCTAGGCTGCTGTCCTGCAAAAAACTAAAGGTCTGCTCCAGCAGATGCTATCAGCCTTGGAGTAACCACCACTAACCTGGCACATTACTTGGGACTGTCAGAGAAGATATGTATGTTGCCTTTGTGCTGCTGCAGATGATGGAGTTCAGAAGCCTCGGGGATTTGCTCATCCGTTCCTTCCCACCACCACTTTTGAAGCCAAACCAGGACTTATGTAAAAATATTTGAATTGGATGGATGCCAAAAACAGTGAGAATTCTTTCTCCGCTATCTCAATTGTTACTATACCTGCTAAAGAGGAAAATCCAAGCCAATTCAGTATCCAGAATTTTCTTTTCAACTGTTCTCTGTTGGATAAGCCATGTTTAATTTTTGTCAAAATAATTATGCGGTAAAATTCCAAGAATCCACTCTCTCACCATGCCCTCAGTTCCCACGCTCACTTTCAACTCACCATATCCCTAGTTCCTGTGATCTCTCCAGTGACAATCCTGGGCATTCATAGTCTTTTTAGGAAAAGAGTTCAACAGTTGACTGCTTAGATGTTTGGAGAGGAGACAGACAAGCATATATGGAAATCATGTTTAACTCCACAGTGGATTTACACTTCATATAACATGTAACAAAAACAGTATATGATTACCCTTTCTGGCAAGTCTCAATCTATTTCTTTCTGGACTCATTTTTGCACCCTAACTTTATGCTTACAGTGTCAATTTAATTTCGGTGCATGCCCAAGTCAATTTATATCAGTGCAGTGTGACTGAGATCCAGCAGTCCAAATGACCTAAATGTTGTGTTGAAATAATGCATACAACTGACGCAACAATATTTGGACCATTTTTTAAGAATTATGTACAAGTTTTAACCTGCATATTGGCTTAAATTTGCAAAACGCTATGAACTGAATTCAACTGTCATTTGTCGACTAATATTGGTGCAAGATTACCGTCTGCCCCAGCGAGAGGCGTGTGCAGGAATTTAAATATGATTGCCATTGGTGTGGTACTTTAGACAGACACATAACATACATATATACTCACTTGTGTCTTTCACATGTCTTTAGATTACAGGGAAGGGGAAGTTAAAGGCCGCACTGTCTTGCTGGCTGTGCTCTATTCACTCCTCTGTTAGTGTGTATCTGTCACTGACCATTTACAGTCTTTCCCAGGACCTTTTTTGTACTAAAAGGGTGGGATATGAAAGATAATATTACTCCTGAAAGAACATTGTCATTGGGAGGAAGGAAAGCTTTGTGGCCAAGTATCTGGTAGAGAAGTATGGTCCCCATGTTTTCTGGCAGCAGGCAGTGCAAGTGAGTTGAAAATTTAGCTGAGCCCAGGGCAAGACCAGTAGCACCAAAGCCTCTCAGAGTTCAGATGCATATGTGCAAATGTTGCTGGCTGTAGGAGGAGATACTCAGCCAAAGAAAACAATAAGCCCACATAGGAAAGACATTAATGTTCTTAAGGGGAAGGTGCGCAAAGCTATCTGTAAAACCACCATCACTCCATGAATTGACATCCAGTATTTAACAATATCTTGGCTGGAAGAAAAACACACATCCATCTCCATCATGGCATCCTTTTACTTAAATAGGGCTATGCCCAGGCCACTCCAATGCCTTGAACATTGTTTACTCTAACTCCAAAGAAAAGCTTTCCCGAAATTGCCACAGAAAAATACAACCAATGGTGAACTCTGTGTCTGAACAACATAAATCCACATTATTCAAATTCATTGTGAAATGTAGACACACAGACAAAAGGGCTTTAAGACATGATTAGACTCTAGGGAACATGACACAAAAGGTTGTTAAAGTATTACAATGCACATAACATGTACTGCCTTTTCTTAAATTTTATCAAAGTGTTGCTAAGCCTTATCATTTACCAGTTTTTTTATTTCAGGGTGTTGAATGTGCAATTAAGAAAGCACCACTTTGAGGGTGTAACCAGGAAAGCAAATAGAGCAGAGTGCCTGTGTTTTGTACATTAAGTTTTATTTATTGAAAGTACCAAGCTATAAACCGTGGCCTCAGTCGTGTTGAAAGAAAACTGTCATTAACCAGCATTCTGTAATCATATTTCAAGGCCTGTCATTCCTTTCACAATTAAGTATTGCTGAAGAGTTTTTCAATCGCTGGAATAGTAAATTAGTTCCTATGTTCATATAGTGATTTCATATTATTTAATTTCATTAAATAGTTTTATTTCATGTTTCAAATTTGGTGGACAGTAAGTAGTTTAGAAGGATTCAGAAACCACAGAGGAAAGTTCATTGGTGTGCGATTCTGTAATTGTGACATTCACTCAGGGGAAATTCAAGGTCAAACACTTGGGAAAAGTCAGAATACCTCTCAAATGGTAACAGTATTAAATATCCCAAATTGCCCTTGAGATGGTAACGGTGAGCCACCTTCATGAACCACTGCAGTCCTTCTGGTGAATGTATTGTTGGGTAAGGAGTTTACCTTTTTCATTTTTTTTAGGAGAAAAACACTTTGATGCTGGAGGAAACACTTTGATCGTGGTGGCACTGTAGTGTAGCGGTTAGCGCGACGCTATTACAGCACCAGCGATCGGGGTTCGATTCCCGTCGCTGTCTGTAAGGAGTTTGTACGTTCTCCCATGTCTGCATGGGTTTCCTCCGGGTGGTCTGGTTTCCTCCCACATTGTAAAGGCGTATGGGTAGGTTAATTGGGTTTAAAATGGGCCGCGTGGACTCGTTGGACCAGAAGGGCCTGTTATCATGCTGTAAATAAAATTTTTTTAAAAACTCAGCAGGCCAGGCAGCATCCGTGGAGAAAAGCAGGTGGTCAACATTTCGGGTCAGGACCCTTCTTCAGGACTGAAGATAGGAAAAGGGGAAGCCCAATATACTGTATAGGAGGGAAAAGATCGACACTTTCCTATCCTTTTCCCTCCTATATATTGGGCTTCCCCTTTTCCTACCTTCAGTCCTGAAGAAGGGTCCTGACCAGAAACATTGACTGCCTGCTTTTCTCCACAGATGCTGCCTGGCCCGCTGAGTTCCTCCAGCATCGTGTTTTTCATTTAGGTTCCAGCATCTGCAGTCCGTTGTTTCTCATTTTTTTAGGATCTGGGTGTTGCTGAAAGGGCCAGGATTTATTGCCCATCTGTAGTTGCACTTGAGTAGTAGCGGTGATCCGTCCTCTTGAACCCACAATCCTTTTGGGTGAGGAGTGGTATGAATTAGACCCAACGACAGTAAAGAAATGGCGATAGGTTTCCAAGTCAGATTGGTAGGTGACTTGGAGGGGAGCCTGAAGGTTGTGAGTGAAAGAAGACAACAGGGTTTAAAAATTAAAGCCATGTTGTTCAGAGGAAATTTCAGGAGCACTTGACATCCAGAAGTGAAGTTTATAAGATTATGAGAGGTATAGATAAGGTAGACAGTCAGAATCTTTTTCCCAGGGTAGAAATGTCAAGTACTAGAGGTCATGCATTTAAGGTGAGAGGAGAAAAGTTTAAAGGAGATGCTCGGGGCAATTTTTTTACACAAAAATTGGTAGGTGTCTGGAATGGGCTGCCAGGGATAGTGGTGGAAACAGATACAACAGTGGCATTTAATAGGCTGTTAGACACATGAATATCATTGGTATTCAATGGGCGGCACAGTAGCGTAGCGGTTAGCGCGACACTATTACAGCACCAGCGATCAGGGTTCGATTCCCGTCGCTGTCTGTAAGGAGTTTGCATGTTCTCCCGTGTCTGCGTGGGTTTCCTCCCACATTCTAAAGACATACTGGTAGGTTAATATGGGTTTAAAAAATGGGCGGCGTGGACTCATTGGGCCAGAAGGGCCTGTTACCACACTGTAAATAAAAATTTTTAAAAATACAGGGAATGGAGGGATGCAGATCATGTACAGACAGAAGAAATTTAGTTTAATTCAGCACCATGTTTGACGCAGACATCATAGGCCAAAGGCCTGTTCCTGTGCTGTACCATTTGATGCTCTATGTTCACTTCTTCAGACAGGGGATAGTAGAAATATGGAGCTCATTAACTGAGAATTTCATTATCAGATTAATAACTTTGTGAAGCAGGTTGGCTGAACCAAGGAGACACAAGAGACTGCAGATGCTGGAATCTGGAGCAAAATAACAACAATCAAACTGATGGAGGAACTCAGGTTAATCAGCATTTGTGGAGGCAAAGGGATGGTTGATGTTTCATGTTGAGGCCCTGCATCAGGACTCAGAGTGCAGAGTGAAGATAACAAGAAGGAATATAGCAAGCATAAAGACACACTCTGTCCTAATGCAGGATCTCAACTAGAAATGTCAACCATCCCTTTGCCTCCTTAGATGCTGCCTGACACACTGAATTCCTCCACCAGTTTCACTTTTGGTGGAACCAAGATAGGTAGATGGAATTAAGGTACTGCTCAACCACAGTCTAACTGAATAGGGGAATGTGTTAGATTGGCTGAATACAGATCCTCCCCAGGCTATGACAGGTTTCTGTTCCTGTGAACTGTTCGTAACCCAGACAGTTCACAAGTCGGAAATGTGAGTGAGTTCCCACACAGCAGAAGGTGCCTACAGCACCACAGCAGCTGGCAAATCCATCCTGCTGGTCTCCCAAATACTCTTTTGTATGTAGAGGGTATACTTGCACCTACTTACTGGTATTCCTTCGTTATCAATGCATGTATGCTCTGTGGCTTTAAAACCCATTTGTTCTTCATTGGTTTCTCATTTTGTCTCTTGCTTCGCCTCTGTATTCCTGGGAATGACCATCCCTTTGGACAGATTAATTGCCATCGATATATGACGAATGTAAGACTTAGAACTTCACTTTAAAGTTCCAGTTAACTAGCTGTACCGGAGTGGTTCCTAACTTGGTGCTATCATATTTGTTGTGGATAATATATACAAAGGCACAATATAATAGTTCCTCCTCTGCAGAATTTTCAATCTTTGGATTGATTTTCCACTTTCAGTTGAAGTACATTAATCACAGACTATTAACAACAAGGTAACAAAGTCCTGAAATGTATCTTGAAAGTGCTTCTATCCAGTTAGTGATTAAATCTTACAGGACTATTTTCCAGAGAAAATGCTTGATCGTAAAATGCCAGAGCCAGGTGGAATAACAAACAATAGTAACAATTTCACCTTCAAACCAAACTCTGCTGTCCTACCATTATAAAGAAGTGGAATAAAAAGAGAAGATGCTAGGTTATTTTTAGAAAAAGAAGCAGGATTTCGGATCAAGACCCTTCATCAAACCTATGAGAGAAAATATGTTGCAGAGATAATGGGAGAGAGATGGATAGGACAAAAGGAATATCTCTGATGCTGTGAGGCTGGATTTGTCCAAGTGATTACAATGTTTATGCCATCTGATTAATAGATTAATGTGGGCATCTAGAAAGAGAGAAAACAAGTGGACATGTTAAAGCTATGAAATGCAGGTCAGAACTCTTGCTGAAGGCTGAAACCAAAAGGAGAAGGTGGGAAATGCTGAGCAGATCAGGTGGTGCCTGTGGAGGGGGAAAACGGCTAATACTGCAGGTGGAGAGCCTTGTAGCAGAACTTTCCAGTTCTAATACAAAAAGGAAAAGTGAGTTATCTGAAATTGTTGAGTTTGATATCAAGTCACAAAGGCCGCAATTTGTTGAGAGGGAAGAAAAAGTGCTGTTCCTTGAGTTTACATTGGCCATCGTTCAGGGGTGTAGACAGATAGATCGGAGTAAGAATGGAATGGGGAATTAAAATGATGGGCAGCTGGAAGCTCAGGCTTGCCTCTGTGGACTGAATAAAGGTGTTCAGCAAATTACTTGCCCAATCTGTGTGTGAACACTCCAAAGTAGAAGAGACCACATTGTGAGTACCAAATGCAGTGTACTAGATTGGAAGAAGTGTAAATGGATCATTGTTTTGCTTGGTAAGATACTTGGGTCACTGAATGGTAGAAATGGATGAGGTACAAGAACAGGTGTTGCAGTTTCTGTGGTTGCAAGGGAAGGTGCAATGAGAAGGAGAACAGTTGATGGAGATGGAAGAACGAACCTGGGAGTCGTGAAGGAACCAGTCCCTTTAGAATGTTGGAAGAGGAGGGGAAGGAATTGCTTGTAAAGAAGTACCTGGTGTGTCCTTTCCCTGAATTATTACTGGAGCAGCAGCATAAAATTAGCTACAGTTTAACTCGTGTCTTGTCATTAATTCAATAAGTGCTGCAGCCAAGCTCTGATGCTTCCATATCAATCTGAATATTTGAACCGAATAATCATTGTGAAACTTCTGGCTAATTTTCCTGTTTGTGGAGCTTTTCCCTGGGTGAGTGTCATCACCTGATACTCCGTCCCTACCACATACAAGTCAAAACACAGAGTTAATCATCACTTTCCGTATTAAAGCTGTTATAGCATGTACTACACTCCTGGAAATCACTAACTGAAACCTCTGCAGATTTGATTCGGTAACTGTTCTATCCAGGTCAAGTTTGTGACATACTATCAGGGTCATTTTGCAGTATGCAATGAATAAAGTCTAAGCAAAACAATTACATTAATAAACCCGCATTTGAAATTATGTGTAATTTTGACTTGAAGAAAAGTATTGTCACTTTGGGGATTCTTCAAAGAACAGGGAATCAGAGATGTGTTTAAATACCATGCTATGAAACTCCATGGATATAATTAACTCAACTCATTGAAAAACTTTTTTTAAAATGTTTTAATATTTAAAAGAAAATAATGTTATAAGTATTGTTAATTTGCTTAGCAAACTATTGCAGGTCATGAGCATGTAAATATAAAATCGCAAAATATGAACAAGATTCAGTAGAATTTTTGACAGAGCAGTAAAAATGTGAAATGTACTCCAATGGTATATCGATTTTACACTGATTACCTCTCTTTAAAAGAACCATTTGAATGTTTGGATGTGAAATAAAATGAAGATACCAGCACAATTATTAAGATAAATGATGAACTGCAATCCAAAGTGCTGCTTAGCCATAAAAACGCTTACTATGGAATATGATTGACGAGAGCCAAACACAAGGGGTGCTGAGAATAGATTCTGAAGGCCCCTATGGGTAATGGTTTGGGAGTGGGAAGCAAAGCCCTTGCAGGCTTCAACTAGAGAGTTAAGTGCAGAATGGAGAGCAGTCATATCTAACTGGAAAGGAGTCAGTAGCCCAATTCAATACCTTTGGGGAAAAGAAAACGAGATGTTACATTCACTTCTGGTAACTACTAATACAGAATTGAATCCATAAGATTAATATAAACCATGGAATAGGAAGATACTGTGATTTCTTTCAATGTCTAATGCGTACACAATTCGAACATGTGTACCCTGTAATTATTGCAGAAGTGAATGTACTGCTCTTTGTGGTATTACACCAAAGAAGTAACAGTGACTCCACAAGGCATGAATCTGCTGATCTCTCAGAATGGTAGCAACCTCACTACTGCTCCTCTACCAGTGCCATTGCTTCTGTCGCTTGACATTGTGATTGCTCGCAAAATATGGTTTACAGTGTCGATTTGATGTTGGCCTTTATTCAACCATTCAGTCCAAACAGATGATTAACGTCAGAAGGAAGGTAAGAAGGGAAATGAAGTGTAATGTAAAATTGGGAATGCAACCACTGAGTCAAGGTCTAATCAGTTGATCATGGAAAATACATCCAGAAAGGAGCTGATGTTGCCTTCGTCAATTCTCTTCCTCTTCCTGTTGCTATTTCTCCTGTTCCCCTGCTGCCTGAATCCACTGGAGCATTCAGCAGATGGTCACAAGTGCACATAGGCGCTGTGTTGGGTTTTGCAAGGAGCCAGCGGCTGTCCAGGCAGCAAAAGTAATGTTTCTGTGCACTGATGGTCTGTCGGATGAGGTTGCACAGTCAAGTGCAGTTAGGAGCCAAGTGCTTGAGGAATAGTGTTGCTCTTCCAGGAGCACTTAAAAGCAGATAATGATGATGAAAATATTGTAAATGAAAACAAGGAAATGATGGAAATGTTGAATGGTTATAAAACTTACAACAGGGGAGGATAGCATCCCAGACACCTTGAGAAAACTAATACTG
Organism: Pristis pectinata; assembly: GCF_009764475.1. NCBI lineage: Eukaryota > Metazoa > Chordata > Chondrichthyes > Rhinopristiformes > Pristidae > Pristis > Pristis pectinata. The sequence continues at coordinate 75,848,048 of NC_067414.1, read as the reverse complement.
AATCTGGGACAGGGAATCATCTAAGTGTAAGCAAAATAAAAGTAACAGTAAAAATAAAGGCATCAGTGGTAATGCATCCCCAGAATAGTTTCCAAAGCCAAGATTTTAAAGGAAACACTTAAATACATTGTGCATTACTCAACTTTCAAAGATCTTTTGATTTAGGGGACAATTCCTTAGATTGGCAGATTGTGTGTGTGTGTGTGTGTGTGTGTGTGTGTGTGTGTGTGTGTGTGTGTGTGTGTGTGTGTGTGTGTGTGTGTGTGTGGTGTGTGTGTGTGTGTGTGTGTGTGTGTGTGTGAGGGAGAGTGATTGTGCTATTTAAGAAAGGTGAAAAAGGAAAGTCTAGAAATTACAGACCAGACACTCTAATATCTATTGTCGGGAAATAAGTATATTTACGTTTAAAGGTGGAGTGACTAAACACCTTGGAAGCTTTCAGCTACAACCAGCATTGATTTGTAAAGGATAGGTATAACATACAAACCTGATTTTTGAACAGTTGACTAGATTAGTTACAAAAGTAACATTAATGAGCAGACTGTTTGAATTTTCCATGTATGGTCTGCATTGAGTCAAATGGGCATGGGTAGTCTTGCTTTGCAATCCCAGTGGATGGTTTTCAGCACTGTTTCACTTAGCCCATTGTGTTTGCTGCATTACAAAAGATAGATTTCAACAATACTTTCAGATGGCGTTTCTTTCTTTCCTTCAATTGAAGCTGTAGCCATGTGAATGCATTGCAAATCAGAATCAGAGACCACGCCATCAACCTTTGTCACACAACTAGGTGGGAAAGCTGGGCTGTGAGGACACAAATATTCTGCAAAAAGTAGATGGATAGGTTAAGAGAATAAGCAAAAAGATGGTAAATGAAGTATAATGTGAGATCATTTGCTTTAATGGGAAACATAAAAAATGTTCTTGTAAGATATATGGTGAAAAACTGTAGTAATAAATCTTAGCATGTGAGGGGATGCTGGCATGCAGAGAGACTTGATGTGCTCTGGTCCACAAGGTGCAGTATTCATGCAGGTAGAGTAAGTTAAGAAACTGATACGTTGCCTGCATTTCCAGAAGTTTGGAGCACTAACATAAGTAAGTCTCACAGATATTGTGTAGGACTTTATTGAGTCAGTTCAAGTACCATGAGCAGTTTTAGTCTCCAGACCTCCTGATATATATACTTATCTTGGAGTTGCTGGGATATAGATTTCCCAGATTGATTCCTGGGATGAGAAGGTTATCTTGTGAAGAGACATTCAGTCATAGTGGCCTATACTAACAGGATTTTGAAAGAATGAGAGGTGATCGCATTAAGCAAACAGATTCTGAGAGGGATTGATATGGTATATGCTGAGAGATTGTTTATTTCGCTGAAAAATCTAGAACCAGGGACAGCTGTTTAAAACTGAAATGACAATTTTATTTTTGCAAAAGATTGCAAAACTTTTTTTCTACCGAAAGCACTGGATGGCCAAATCCTTGGATATATTCAAGGCTGAGGTTGGTAGATCTTTGACCCAAAATTAGAGGACCTGCAGATCAAACAGGAAAGTGGACGAGGCACAGAGTCAGCCATGATCACAGAGTCAACATGGCAGACCAGCTATGAGGCCATATGGCTCACTTCTGCTACTTCTTTGAACCTTATGTCATCGATTTTCTAGCCTTTGGCTTGCAATGATGGGTGAAATACAGTTGGCAAGTTTACTTCTTCATAATGGAGACATCATCAGGCATTGACTTGCATGGTACACCATGTATTTTCACACTGCAGCTGGATACTGAGGACATGGAATCCCTTTCAATTTTATTTCTATGGCAGATTTAACATGTGGCACATGCAAACGCAAGCATGTGCAGTTAATATTGGCATTGCACCCTGGGGAAGCCTGCAGTCCTAGGAAACCCTTGTAGTTGCTCCGTCTCTCTCTGACAGGAGAGAATAAGATGGAGTCTGCTTCCTTTGAGAAGGGACCTTCAGTGCTCTCCATTACAGTAAGTGTCAAGCTGTGTTATGTCACCAGCATCTCATGAACATGCTGGACAGACCCAAGTGCATTGGTGTTTATGGGAACGGTCATCTTGACGGCCATGATCAATCTGATTTTTTTTCTCCCTCCTCTGATTTTAGTTGTGCTGCACCACCCGGCCAATTACGGAGAGGGTGTCAGATTTGGCCCACTGACTCGACTCACTGCCCGCAACCCACACCCGGCCACGTGCATTGAGGACAAATGTGCAAGGCCACGTGAGCTGAGGCCCTGCCCCAGATCATCCTGACAACCATTGACAGAGGCCAGAGCCAGTGACAATTTGCGCTTCAGCTGTATTCTACAGGTGCTTGGAGCTTTGCGCCAGTCCAGATGAAGGGTCTTGACCCAAAGAGCTGACTGTGCATTTCCCTCCATGGATGCTGCCTGACGTGTTGAGTTCCTCCAGCGTTTTGTGTGTTTCTCTGGATTCCAGTATCTGCAGTATTTGGGGCTCCTTGTGACAATGTGATGCTTTGTAATAATTCTTAATTCTCTCTGTAAAAGCTGTTAGGATTGATGTAAATGTTTTTTAAAAGATTTGACATTCATCATTAAATAAAATTAATAAAATTAAGTAAAATACATTAAACCCTTGTAATAATGAAAAATATGAAAATAACGTGAAGTAAATTAAAAATTTTAATAAATAAATTCACTCCTCTTTTCTTTTCCGATCAACTCTACAAGATCAAGAATAGCCATTCAAATCAAAGGGGTTGTTGCTCCCACATCAGATCAGGCTGACATAGATGGAAGAGGTAAATTTCCCAAACATAATGCCAGGGAACCTGAACATGAGTGTGCTCTAGCACTGTGCTCCATGTGGAATCTGGTGCTAAGAAGGAGTGACAGATGCAGGCACCATCTGCCACTCAGCACATCCCAGACTTGCAGCAGATCTGCTTAAGTCCTGGACTTACCTGGGAGTAGCGAACGTGGTGGTTCTCTTTGTAACCAGCCTCAAGCAGCTCATTAAAGTGTAGATACCTCAAACGTTCTTCTTCACTGTGATCCTGGTAGGAGAATTGTTCCCTGAACACCTTGGGCAGGTATGTGTTAATCTCCTCCTCCTCCATCCTCTTCCAGCAGTTCTACCTGCTTTGCCTTGGCCTTGGCTTCTTCTCTCACTAGGGAAGAAAGTGAATGTGTCCATGACTGGGAGCAATTGGTTTGTGAAGAAGCTTTGAAATTGGTAATAAAATCCCTCACATCTGTCACAACACTCCTTGGAAACCTCCAACTTGAAACAGCAGTGGAAAGGTCCAAGCACATGTCGAGTATAGCTGAAGCCAGAATAAATCAACCAGTAAGAAACCTGTAAGTACTTGGTAAGCAATTTAAATTGTGTGCAATGTGTGTTCAGTTTACTTAGTTTTAGGAACATAAGAAGTAGTAGCAGGAGTAGGCCATTTGGTCCTTCGAGCTGCTCCTCCCTTCTTGAAGATCATTGTTGATCTTCTACCTCAGCTACATTTTCCAGCGCTAACTCATATGCCTTGATTTCTTTAATGTCCAGAATACTATCAATCTATGTTTTGAATGAACATTACAACTGAGCCTCCACAGTCATCTGGGATAGAGAATTCTAAAGATTCACCACCCTCTTGGTGAAGAAATGTCCTCTCATCTCAGTGCAAAACAGCTAGCCCTTATTCTAAAACAGTAGCATTGGTCCTAGACTCCTCAGAAAGGAGAAACATCCTCCCTGCATCTAGTCTGTCAAGCCCTAAAGGACTTTGTAAACTTTGGTGGAGCCTTCTCCTCATTATTCTAAGCTTGAGAGAATACAGTCCCAATTTCCTTCATCTCTCCTTGCATTGAAAACTTTGCCTAGGGGTAGAGATCCAAAATTACATAAATTGTGTTTGTCAACATTACAAACTGCTTTGTACTGTGATCTGCTTATTTTGCACATCAGGTTTGAAACTAATCTTTGGATGAAGGAAGGTAGCAAGAGAGAGGAATAGAATTTTTGCCAGTGACATTAAACCAATGGATTCAGTCTTCCCAGTATTTAGTGGGAGGAATTTTTCTGCTCATTCAGGACTGGGTGTTATCCAAGTAACAGGCAAAACATGGAGCTCACAGGGGTGGAGAGAAAAGTTTTGAGGAAGATCCAAGCATTTTAAGCATGATATGCAAGTGTTTGTTTTGGGGTGATATTGCCAACTCTGTTTTAATATCTGCATGCCAGATAACTCGACATTTTGAAACACTGAATGTTTCTCTGATCACTTAATTGTTTTAATGCCAATCCCATATTTTTGTTTGTCATTACCATCTACTGGCCATTGAAAACAATCTAATACAGTACATATTATAATAATTGTATTTCTTTAAAACCTCCATGACTTTATACCTTGCTGTAATTGAATCCCTTTGCAGCTGAACTAATATTTTTGCATTCAATGCCTTAAGATACAAAACCAAAGTGTACATCAGTCTTTTTATGGCCATCTTCACTTGCATTCCCACCTTTAAAAGCCAGTGTATTTGCACAGAAATTCCAGACCTCTTCCTTTAACATTGGAATTTGGATGTCGATTACTGCTATTCTAAATTCCATGACAATGGCTGCTAGCAGAAGACCTTACCAAAACTTCAACCTAGGCAGATGATAAAATATGATTACCAAACCTGATGCACATGAACTCCTCCCAAATAATGCAAGAATTGCACCTGACAACTTCAGCTCAGGAGAGTAGGTTGCCTGCATGACTTAGCAGCTTGAGTTCTTGGCATTTGTGGGTGTAAACTGTTTCCACTCACCAACTGTTATTTTCTTCCTTGGAAGATTTATCCCAGTTACCAAAGATGGTCTCTTTTTCTTTCCATGTTTGTCTTGCCTAAACATAGTCCCTTTGGGCTTCCTCCTTTTGAACACCAAATCGAACCCATTCATAAGTTGATGGCGATTAGATAAATGATCATGCATTGTTAACTATGTTAAGGTAGTTGCCCTTCAGTTTGAATCATTTAACTCTGTTTCTCTTTCTGCAGATGCTGCCTGACCTGCTGTGTATTTCCAGCATTTTTCATTCTTACTTCAGATTTCAGCAGCTGCAGAATTTTATTTTTGGATTGCAGTTACAACCATTTGGTTTGCCTGGTAAAAGTCAGCATCTCCTTGCTGTCAGTCTGCTTGTCTGAATAAGATACCCAATCAATAATCTTGCTTGACCCCTAGCTCAATATAGTTTGTGTTCTTTTAACTCTTATTTTGCTAGGTCAAAACCAGCTCTCTTATGCTTTTGGAATTATATAAATAAATCCTGGTATTAAACCACCATAAAAATGATGCATTTATTATTGAAACAGCCCCTTCCCCTATTTCCCCAGTGTTTAAAATTAAGTATGGTTAGTACCGTGGAATCCATGATTTGTAAAACTAATATATCACAATATTCTCCTTGCAAAGTGAGCCACATCAAGAATTACAAAACAAAAATGACCAAAACTCCAGACAAGAATAATATTTGCTGGTGTGATCTCTCTGCACATTGTCAAATTGAACAAGCAAACTAATATTATTTTTCCAAATAAAATCAAATGTTTTATGTTTCATTTCATATTTCAAGTTGGAGGTTGGAATGTCACCGTCATTATTATCAGCAAGCAAGCAATACTCTTCTATAGACTGGAACTGATCTAAAATTTTGTGGACAGATGTGAAAGCCTTGCAACCTGTAGAAATGGCCCAAATGATGATTACTTAGTTGATGTGTTTCTCGTTTGTTCAGTTACAGTTTGCTACTGTTTTATGAATGAAAAAAAACTGAGTAAATCAGCTGAAGTATGAAATGCTTTGTATAAGACATGAGTATGCAATGACATGTGTAATGATAGCTGAAATATGTTTAAAGGCTACATATGCACAGCAACGTTATGTCATTATAATGAAACTGCTAGGGAACAGAAGGCGGAAAGAGCACCACCTTTATTATGAGAGAATTTAGAAAGACGTCTGTAAGAAATTTTTCTAGAGACTCTAAATGTGTGTATTAATATATATTCAGAAATTAAGTGGATTCTCTTTTCCTTACCCAATGAAGGTAGATAATAAGCAAATTATCAAAATTATATATCTCAAGAAAGATTGAACAGACTGGGGCCCTTAATAGACGTCATTAAAATGCTAAAAGGTTTTGATAGAGTAGATGGGATTAGAGAAAATGCTTACATTTGTCAGGAAGATTATGACCAAAAGTCACCAATGTAGGATGGTCACCAAGAAATCGATGAGAAAATGCAGAAGAAGCATTTTTACTCAAAGAGTAGTGAAAATGTGGAACTTGCTACCACAGGCATTGGTTGAAGTGAATAGTATAGATCTCATTTAAGATGAGATGGGATAAATTATATAAGAGAGAATGAACGTAATACTGACAGATTTAAACTGAAGAAATTCAGGAGGCGGCTCGGGAAGGATATCAGTGGCATGATCTGGTTGGCTGAATGTGATGTTTCTGTGTTGTCATCCTTACCAACTCCTCTTCATCCCTTGTTAAAAGTTACGTAAAGAGCACAAGACAGGACGGAAACTATAGACACTGGACTTGCTGTCCTGAAAAATCTTCAGTGAAAGAAGAAAGATTATGTTTTTACACAGGATTGTCCAGCAATTTAAAATGTCCCTAAACACACTACAAAGTGGCTACATTTCAAAACTGAGTTGTAATACATGACATACATAGAAACACACAATCACTTTTGCTTAATAGTAGTCTTCCACAAACAATGATGTGATGATGGCCAAATAACTTTTAGTTAGGTAAGGGATAAGACATTGGGCAGATTTTGGTGGGTGGAAGGGTGGTAGTGGTGGTATCCACTGTATTGTCGGCCAGGCATGACTGATCAAACCACTCACCACAAACCTCCTAACAATTTTAAGTTCCACTTCGCCTTCACCGACTTCAATATTATATGTTTTTTTTCCCTTGGATATTTGATACATCCTTTCTTCTCTGGGAACAGCTGATCCGGTGAACTGTCACACTTCCTTCATGGGAGCACCCTTCATATACCCAAGTCTGCCTTTGCCATGCAATGACATGTATCAATTAGCATCAATCAAAGCAAAAGAGGTAATTGGGGCTTAATGTAACCATGTTATACTTGAGTGAATGGAATCGATATTAAACAGTGGGAGATTGTCTCAGTGAAGAATAGTAGCAAGAAGCTCTTGACGGTTCAGATCTTCCACCTGCCACTCAGAACCTGTCATTACTGTGAACAGTTCCCTTGACACATCCTTCCGCTGGAAAACCAGTTCTCAGGTTACAGGTGAGGGGCAGGACCTTTCTTTTCACACAACCCAGGACCTGCATAGGGAACTGCCATGAGGGCCAGGTAAACCATGTCTGAGGCTAACTGCCTGTCATTGCTGCAAAAGAGATTGAATATTTGTGATTGCCTCTGACGTTCCTATTAATTTAGAACCTAATAAAAATTAAAAATACTGTGAAAATGATTTTAAATTATTAGCATTAAAATATTAACACATTAAAATACTTAAAAACAATTGAGCACATTTTAATCAACTCAATAAAATCATAAAAAAAAGGAAATGATCTTGTACATTGGTCTGTAAATGTTCTTTCAGATTGAAGTGAATGAGTGCACTGAAGATGTGCCATATTAATAAGTTAACAGATTTCCTAACCTAACTGCTGGGTAACCTGGTGATGTGTGTGCTTCCCCCACTCCATAAATTGCCCATTAGTTGGATACGTTTGGTCCTATGAGGTGCAATTGGTCAGCTGTATAAAAGGCTGAAGCTTCCACCCTTGCTCATAAGGCCTGAACTTCCACACTTAAGGAAAAATCGGCATTCTGGACAGAGGTGTTCTATTTTAATATTTCCTTACTACAGGAAGGAAGCCACTTGGCCCATTGAGTTATGCTGGCTCACAGAGAAATCCCATTGGCCCACTTATTTTCCTTTAACATATTCTCTGTCACATGGCCATCAACTCCCATTGATTTTCCTACCAGCAATACACTAGGTGTAAGTTACAGTGGTCAATTAACCTACTAATAACCAGAATATCCTTGAGATGTTGGAAGACACTCAGATGGTCATTGGGAGTACATGCAAACTCCACACAGACTGCACATGAGACCAGGATTGAAGCTAGGTCACTGGAGCTGTGAGGCACAGCATTAACTACTGTGCACTTTTATGGTCTGATCTTTCTTAAATTTTTTTTTTTTGCAGAATCTTTCAGAATTCCCTCCAAAGATGAATAATGCCACTGCTTTTCCCCGTCATATGAATATTTGCATGATCAATCATTCATTTGGGTTGCCATTGCAAAAAAAAGTGAAAGAAAGACAGATGAAACAGAGCTTTATAATCTGTCGTCAAATATAAAGATTCCAGGTGGAGTTTAATGTTCAACATTTCACAGATTTAACATCTCATACGCAATGACTTGAAGGTAAGAAGAAAACTACTCAACAAAATGTCAAAGTATTTTTATTTTATCTTGTATCTGATATTTTTTATATGTTCATAATAATGAATTCCAATTTCTTTTGTGATCCCTAAGGGGCTTTATTTTTAATAAATTCCCATTGGAGGAGATGGGATTTGCATTAATCGTGGTGTGGACTGTGAATGGTCAGTGGTGACATAAATCATTACAGAAATGTGGAAATTATGCAGACAGATTAATGCTGTGAGCTGGTGGCTGCTAAACAGGGTCTCTTTAACAAACCTTGATGGATCAGGGAATCATTGTACTGTATACTATTCTGCTGCTAAGAAAGAAGCATGTCTGTTCATTTACCAGGCAGAATATGGGCACATAGGATAGAATCAGAGACACAAGGTAATGTGTCGGATCCACTCTGCCATTACCATCAAAGTATTCAGCTCCTTGAGCATGCTAATGAGGGGCTAACAGCTGGTTAATGACCTAGTGAAACAGGTCCTCAGTGGGATGGCTGCAGGCTGCCGACAATAATGTACGTTTCCTTTACAAGAATAGAGGAGGGAGGTGCAGAATTGATGCTCCCAAGCCCTACAACACTCCAGAAGGTCACTGCCAGCCAACAATGACCTCGCCTTCTTTCTCTGCATCTTCCCAGGAAACCCAATGGTTGCTGGCAGTAGGTCAACAATCACATATTTCAAACTGGAAAAGGGCTTGGACCATTTTCTAGCCCAGAAGGTCTAATTACTGTTACGTAAAACATAGGAGATGATACGCTCCTTGAATAGTAATGAAAAATGGGTGATAGTGCATTGTCAGCTAGTTTTATACTCTGCCTGCTTTAGTTTCCATAGGCTGTTGTTGAGATTTTACTTTCCTTGCCAGGCAGGAGTATGTGGAATATGGAACATTAAATCCTGCTGTATTTCGAGCTGAAGTCCTTATAGTTTGTGACACATTATGAATGTCTATTAAATCTGCCTTTTAGATTTTTTTTATATCGTGGTAACCCATAAGAATGATTGTTTATGCACACCACTTCGGGAAGGATTGTAGCATTTCACATGCCTGTAGGCAATTTTGAATAAAAATCATGATTGTTGAAAGACCCAGATCTTCCTCATAAAAGACATTAACTTTGCCCAGGCTAGCCAACTTTTACCTATATAAATTTTATCTATATGAGGGCAATATGATGATGATTGTGACTCTGCTGTGAAACACAGATAGATTGAGTGAATGGGCAGAAAACTGGCAAATGGAGTTTAATGTGGGAAAGTGTGAGATCACGCAGTTCGGTAAGAGCAGTCAAAAGGCAGATCATTATCGAAATAGGAAAAGACTGCAAATTAGTGAAGTACAGTGGCTTTTGGGTGCCCTTGTACATGAATCACATACTTGGACTACTGCACACAGTTTTGGGACACTTGCCTAAGAAAGGACCGAGTAGCATTGGAGAACCTGGAGTCCAAGGGAGATTCACCAGGCTATAGAAAAGCAAACAACTGCAGATGCTGGAACCAAGCTGAAAAACACGGTGATGCTGGAAGAACTCAGCAGGCCAGGCAGCATCCATGGAGAAAAGCAGGTGGTCAACGTTTCGGGTCAGGAACCTTCTTCGGGAATGAAGATAGGAAAAGGGGAAGCCCAATATATAGGAGGGAAAAGCAGAGCAGTGATGAGTGGACAAGAGGGGAGGCGGAGTGGGCACAGGGTGGTGATAGGTAGATGCAGGTAAGAGATAATGATAGACAGGGCGGGGGAAGAGGGGAGAGCAGATCCACTGTGGGATGGGTCAAAGAAGAGAGAGGATAAAAAAGGGCTAGGAAACGGAAGAGAGAAGAAGCATGGTGGGGAGGTGTTTTGTGGAGAAGGGGGTGGGGATAACCTAAAGTGGGAGAATTCAATATTCATGTCGTTAGGCTGCAAGATTCACCAGGCTATTCCTGGAATGGGAGAATTGTTCTATCAAGGTAGGCTAAGCAGAATAGGTCCATGTTCTTTGGAGTTTAGAAGAATGAGTGGTGATCTTATTGAAGCATTTAAGATTCTAAAGGGGCATAACAGGCAGATGTTGAGATGTTTTCACTAGTGGGAGAATCTTGAATAAGGGGACATGGTTTCAAGATGAGTGGCCAGTTTTTTAAAACAGAGGTTAGAACATAGAAACATAGAAACATAGAAAAACTACAGCACAATTCAGGCCCTTCAGCCCACAAAGCTGTGTCGAACATGTCCCTACCCTAGAAATTACTAGGCTTACCCATAGCCCTCTATTTTTCTCAGCTCCATGTACCTATCCAACAGTCTCTTAAAAGACCCTATTGTATCCGCCTCCACCACCGCTGCCGGCAGCCCATTCCACGCACTCACCACTCTCTGAGTAACACAATTACCCCTGACATCTCCTCTATACGTACTCCCCAGCACCTTAAACCTATGTCCTCTTGTGGCCACACTTCAGCCCTGGGGAAAAGCCTCTGACTATCTACCTGATCAATACCTCTCATCATCTTATATACCTCTATCAGGTCCCTCCTCATCCTCCGTCGCTCCAAGGAGAAAAGGTCAAGTTTCCCTCAACCTGGTTTCATAAGGCATGCTCCGCATTCCAGGCAGCATCCTTGTAAATCTCCTCTGCACCCTTCTATGGCTTCCACATCCTTCTGTAGTGAGGTGACCAGAACTGAGTACAATACTCCAAGTGGGGTCTGACCAGGAACTATATAGCTGCAACAATACCTCTTGGTTCCTAAATTCAATCCCCGAATGATGAAGGCCAATACACCATATGCCTTCTTAACCACAGAGTCAACCTGCGTGGCCGCTTTGAGCATCCTATGGACTCAGACCCCAAGATCCCTCTGATCCTCCACACTGCCAAGAGTCCTACCATTAATACTATATTCTGCCATCATATTTGACCTACTAAAATGAACCACTTCAAACTTATCTGGGTTGAACTGCATCTGCCACTTCTCAGCCCAACTTTGCATCCTATCTATGTCCCTCTGTAACCTCTGACAGCCCTCCAAACTATCCACAACACCCCAACCTTCATGTCATCTGCAAATTTACTAACCCACCCTTCCACTTCCTCATCTAGGTCATTTATAAAAATCACAAAGAGCAAGGGTCCCAGTACAGATCCCTGAGGTGCACCACTGGTCACCGACCTCCATGCAGAATATGACCCTACAACAACCACTCTTTGCCTTCTGTGGGCCAGCCAGTTCTGGATCCAGATTGCAATATCCCCTTGGATCTCATGCCTCCTTACTTTCTCAATAAGCCTTGCATGGGGTACCTTATCAAATGTCTTGCTGAAATCTGTATACGCCACGTCTACTGCTCTCCCTTCATTGATGTGTTTAGTCATATCCTCAAAAAATTCAATCAGGCTCGTAAGGCAGGACCTGCCCTTGGCAAAGCCATGCTGACTATTCCTAATCATATTATACCTCTCCAAATGTTCATAAATGCTGCCTGTCAGGATCTTCTCCATTAGTTTACCAACCACTGAGGTAAGACTCACCGGTCTATAATTCCCTGGGCTATCCCTACTTCCTTTCTTGAATAAGGGAACAACATCCTCAACCCTCCAATCTTCCGGAACATCTCCTGTCTCCATTGACGATGCAAAAATCATCATCAGAGTCTCCGCAATCTCTTCCCTCACCTCTCACAGCAGCCTGGGGTACATCTCATCTGGTCCCAGCGACTTATCCAACTTGATGCTTTCCAAAAGTTTCAGCACATCCTCTTTCCTAATATCTACATGCTCAAGCTTTTCAGCTCGCTGCAAGTCCCCACTACAATCCCCCAGATCTTTTTCCGTAGTGAATACTGACATTAAGTACCTCCGCCATTTCTTCCGGATCCATACACACTTTCCCACTGCTGCACTTGATAGGCCCCTATTCTTTCACATTTTATCCTCTTGCTCTTCGCATATTTGTAGAATGCCTGGGGTTTTTCTTTAATCCTGCCTACCAAGGCCTTCTCATGCCCCCTTCTGGTTCTCCTAATCTCCTTCTTAAACTCCTTCCTATTAGCCTTATACTCTTCCAGATCTCTAACATTACCCAGCTCTCTGTACCTTTTGTATGCTTTTCTTTTCCTTTTGACTAGATTTATTATAGCCTGTGAACACCACGGTTCCTGTATCCTCTCATGACTCCCCTATCTCATTGGAACATGCCTATGTAGAACTCCACACAAATATCTCCTGAATATTTGCCACATTTCTTCCGTACTTTTCCCTGAGAACATCTGTTCCCAGTTTAATCTTCCAATTTCCTGCCTGAGAGCCTCATAATTCCCTTTACTCCAAGTAAACGCCTTTCTGGTCTGTCTGTTCCTATCTCTCTCCAGTGCTAACATAAAGGAGATAGAATTATGATCGCTATCACCAAAATGTTCACCCACTTAGAGATCTGACACCTGACCAGGTTCATTTCCCAATACCAAATCAAGCACAGCTTGTCCTCTTGTAGGCCTATCTACATATTGTGTCAAGAATCCTTCCTGAACAAACTTAACAAACTCCACCCCATCTAAACCCCTCACTGTCTGGAGATGCCAATCGATGTTTGGGAAATTAAAATCCCCCATCACAACAACTCTGTTATTCTCACACCTTTCTAGGATCTGCTTCCCTATCTGCTCCTCAATATCCCTGTTACTATTGGGCGGCCTATAAAAACACCCAGTAAAGTTATTGACCCCTTCTTCTTCCTAACCTCCACCCACAGAGACTCCGTAGACAGTCCCTCCACTAGGTCCACCTTTTCCGCAGCCGTGACACTATCTCTGATCAACAGTGCCACTCCCCCACCTCTTTTACCTCCCTCCCTGTCCTTCCTGAAACATCTAAAACCCGGCACTTGAAGCAACCATTCCAGTCCCTGAGCCATCCAAGTTTCCGTAATGGCCACCACATCATAGCTCCAAGTATTGATCCAAGCTCTAAGCTCATCTGCCTTGTTCACAATACTCCTTGCATTAAAATAGACACATCTCAAACCTGTCTGAGCACATCCCTTCCCTATCACCTGCCTATGGTACTTAATCCTAGCTTCCTCTATTTGAGAGCCAAACACGTCTTCCCAGTCTCTCCAGTTCGGATCCCACCCCACAACAGTTCTAGTTAAACTTTCCCCATTAGCTTTAGCAAACCTCCCTGCCAGTATGTTGGTCCCCCTGGGATTCAAGTGCAACCCGTTCTCTTTGAACAGGTCATACCTGCCCCAAAAGAGGCACCAATGATCCAGAAATCTGAATCCCTGCTTCTTACTCCAATCCCTCAGCCACGCATTTAACCTCCTCCTCATTCTGTTCCTATACCCACTGTCGCTTAGCACAGGCAGTAATCTGGAAATCACTACCTTTGAGGTCCTGCTTCTCAACTTCCTTCCAAATTCTCTATAGTCTTTTTTCAGGACCTCATTCCTTTCCCTACCCATGTCGTTGGTACCAATATGTACCACGACCTCTAGCTGTTCTCCCTCACCCTTCAGGATATCTTGGATGCAATCTGAAACATCCCGGACCCTGGCACTGGGAGGCAAATTACCTTCCGAGTTTCTTTCCTGTGTCCACAGAATTGCTTGTCTGCCCACATAACTATAGAGTCCCCCATCACTAGTGCCCTCCTCTCTCCTTCCCTACCCTTCTGACCCACAGGGCCAGACTCTGTGCCAGAGACACTGCCACTGTTGGTTCCCCCAGGTAGGCTGTCTCCCCCAACAGCACTCAAGCAGGAGTACTTATGTCAATTGCTCTCTGGTACCTGACTCTTCCCCTTCCCCTTCCCCCTCCTGACTGTGACCCACTTACCTGACTCCCGTGGTCCCGGTGTGACCACCTGCCTATAACTCCTTTCTATCACCTCCTCATTCTCCCTGACCAGACGAAGGTCATCGAGCTGCATCTCCAGTTCCCTAACACGGTCCCTCACGAGCTGCAGCTCGACACACCTGGTGCAGACGTAGCCTTCCAGGAGGCAGGTATACTCTGGGAACTCCCACATCTGACACCGAGTACAGGAAACCACACTCATACCCCTTCCTTAACTCGTCACCTACCTTTCCTCGCCCCTTTACGCCTAAGCCCCTTGAGCCAAAGCCCAAAACACTCTGCTTCCTCTCACTCAGCTGCCCGCTGTGACGCTGCCCGCTGTGACGCTGCCCGCTGGAAATGGCAGTTTGCTTTTTAGCTGCCCGCACCCTTACCTGCTGACGTCACATGCCTGCGCAGTCCAGTCCCCATTATTCCCGATTAAAACTTATATAAAAACTTATAAAGCAGAACCTTATAACACTAAACCTTATAATAAAAACCCTATACAAGAAAAAAGAAAAACTTATCTGTCCCGAAGTCCCGACATCTGCCGAAGCAAAACCCATGAAACCTCCGTTTTTTTTTCTACCCGCTTTTTTAAACTGCCCGCGCCTTACCTACTGACGTCACGCGCCTGCGCAGTCTGGTCCCCACTATTCCTGATTAAAACTTATATAGAAACTTATAAAAAAGAACCTTATAACACTAAACCTTATAATAAAACCCTATACAAAAAAAAGAAAAACTTATCTGTCCCGAATGTGGAAATTTCTTCTCATAGAGGGTGGTGGTGTTCTGGAATTCTCTGCCCCAGGGAGTTGTGACTAATTCATTTGAATTACTTAAATTGGAGGTAAATAAATTTTTGAAGGATTGGGCGATTACGGGCTACAGTGATCTGTCAGAGAGAAGGGAATTGAGGCCCGGGACAGATCATTCATGATCAACAGGGCAGGCTTGAGGAGCCAGGTAGCCAAATCCTGCTTCTCTTTTGCTTGTGTGGAAGTGGAGGACAGGTGACTCAAGGCAAAAGCCCTGTCCTTTCACACAGCTAGTCAATCGCCCCTCCTGGGACAGTTATGCTCTGCTGTTGCACTCTTCCTGGAGCTCTGAGGGGAGGGCAAACATCCCAACGCTTAGGATTGGAGGTCTGCCCACTGATTAACATGGCACCTGTCCAGTTGCCCATTGATTACAAATGAAAAGAAAATCTTCCGACTTAGGGGTAAACACAAGATAATTTTGTTTTCTTTAGGATTTAATTGAGTGATTTAAATGCCTATCGCTTTTAATTGCTTTCAGTGTTTTATTTATTTAAATGCAATAGTTTTAAACATTATTTATTGCAAGCTGGGGAAGCAGGAATTCTCCCCACATGCAAGTCCAATCTGTTGCATGTTGCATAGCTTTCCCCAGTCTATTGTCGGGAGACAGGCTGACGATTTCCTTGGTGATTCATTCTGGGCTGCACACTCTGAGAGGCTGGTCCAGAAGGTTAGATCACATGGGATCCAGGCTAAGCCAGCCAATTGGTACAAATTGGCTTGGTAGTAGGAGTCAGAGGGTGGTAGTGAAAGTTTTGTTTTCCAGATTGGAGGTCTGTGACCAGTGCCAGTGTTTGGTGCTGGGTCCACAGTTGTTCATCACCTATATTAGTAATTTGGACGAGAATGTAATTGGTGTGATTAGTAAGTTTGCAGATGACACCAAAATTGATGGAATAGTAGACAGTGAAGAAGGTTATCTAAGACTCCAATAGTATCTAAATCAACTGGAAAAGTGGGCCAAGGAATGGCAGATGGAATTTAACTCGGACAAGTGCAAAGTGTTGCATTTTGATAGGTTAAACCAGAGCAAGACTTGCACAGTAAATGACAGGGCCCTGGAAAATGATGTAGAATAGAGAGACATAGGGGTACAAGTACATAGTTCCCTAAAGACAGGTAGACAGGCTGGTGAAGGCCGCACTTGGCATGTTTGCCTTCATCAGTCAAGACATTGAATACAGGAGTTAGGATGTCATATTACAACTGTACAAGGACCTTGGTGAGACCAGACTTGGAATATTGTGTGCAGTTCTGGTTGCCAGTCTATAGGAAGGATGTCATTAAGCTGGAAAGGGTGCAGAGGAGATTCACAAGGATGTTACAAAACTGAAGCTCTTGTTATAAGGAGTATAAGAGACTGAGGAGTGACCTTTTGGAGCTATATGAAATATGAGGGACATAGATAAGGTGAATGGTTTAGTCTTCTCTCAGAGTAAGGGAGTCTAAGACTGAAGGGAATAGATTAAGGTGAGGGGGTAAAATTTAAAAGGGGAACTGAGGGCAACTTTTTCATACAAGAGGATGGTGGGTACGTGGAAGAGTGGCCAGAGGAAGTGGTTAGAGGTGGGTACAATTACAATGTTTAAAAGACATTAGAAGGTCCGTATAAAGGTAAGGTTTATAGGGACATGGGACTAGCTCAGATAGGCAACTTGGTTGGCATGGACAAGTTGAGCTAAATGGCCTGTTTTTGTGCTGTATGACACTATGACTCTATCTGTAACCAAATCATGTTTAGTGATTAGGTACATTATTAACACGCATAATGTTGATCCTGGTCACCTGTGTGTATGATATGCACTCACACAGAGATCACAAGGCATATTTGAGTAATGTCAAATGATGTGGACCATTTGTGTGCATATAAGGCCCTCAGATGGTATGAAACATGTATATTAAAGCAAGCCATAAGTAAAGGGTTGAAACATCCTTTGTCTTTAAGTAAAGGTGGCCTGACCTTACTTAGACCACTACCATGGAGTCCAAGAAACATTGTTGATAGATCCTTTTTTAAGCCTCTCTGCCTTTCCAGCTGACACACTTAATCCTCCAATGAGCTAGCTGTTTGAGCCTGACCCTGAATTGTATCCTAATGGCTGTATCCAATATATTCAAATGTCAAGAAAATATAATATACACGATTCAACAGTTAAAACTTGCTGCCCTGTGTAAGATACCATTTTAATTTGTGTTTTCCTCCTCCTCGATATTACTGATAATAATAGGAGCATAATACAAGGCTCTCCCAGGGTCTTAATTTGGAATTGGTTTATTATTGTCACCTGTACCGAGGTACAGTGAAAAACTTGTCTTGCATACTGTTCATACAGATCAATTCATTACACAGTGCGTTGAGATAGCACAAGGTAAAACAATAACAGAGTGCAGAATAAAGTGTAACAGCGACAGAAAAAGTGCAGTTCAGGTAGACAATAAAGTGCAAGGTCATCACAAGGTAGATTGTGAGGTCAAGAGTCCAGCTTATCATACCAGGGTATCATTCAATAGTCTTTACAACAGCAGGATTGAAGCTGTCCTTGAGCCTGGTGGTCTGTGCTTTCAGGCTTTTGTATCTTCTGCCCGATGGGAGAAGGGAGAAGAGAGAATGTTCTGGGGTGGGTGGGGTCTTGATTATGCTGGCTGCTTTACCGAGGCAGAAAGAAGTGTAGACAGAGTCCCATGGAGGGGAGGTGGCTTTCATGATGTGCTGAGCTGTGTCCACAACTTTCCGCAATTTCTTGCAGTCACAGGCAGAGCAGTTACCGTACCCATACAGCTGCCACTTGTATTGTGAGTCCATCTTATTACATCCCTTTTGCCTTAATTTAACAAGAAACAGGAGCAGCAGTAGGCCAATCGGTCCCTCTAACCTGCTTTGCCTTCAATAATACTGTGGTTGATTCAATCTTGGCCTAAAGTCCACTTTTGCACTCTTTCCCCAACCCTCTTGACTCCCTTATAGTTCATGGATTCAACGATTGCATGCTCATAGCTCTCCAGGGAAGAGAATTTCAAAGAGTCACAACTCTCTGACAGAAAAAAAATTCCTCCTAATCTGTGTCTTAAATGGGTGATCCCATATTCTGAAACTATAAAACTTAGTTCTAGATAATCCCATTAAGGGACACGTGCTCTCAGCATCCACCCTGCCAATTACCCCTTGGAATGTTTCATTTTTCCATAGATTGGCTCTCAGCACTTCCCTTTGCAATAGGATCCTTGACTTCCTGACCAACAGACCACAATCAGTGAGGATAGACACCAACACCTCCACAACAATTGTCCTAAACACTGGTGCCCCACAAAGCTGTGTCCTCAGCCCCTTACTTTATTCCCTATCACAAGACTGTGGCCAGATTCTGCCCTAACTCCATCTACAAGTTTGTAGATGATACCACTGTAGTGGGCCGTTTCTCAAATGACAATGAGTCAGAGTACACGAAGGAGATAGAGAGCCCAATGACACGGTGTCAAGACACGTTTCCCTCAATGTCAGCATATCTAAAGAGCTGGTCACTGACTTCAGAAAGTTGTGGTGGTACACACACCTATTTATACCAATGGTGCTGAGGTGGAGGTGGTTAAGAGCTTCAAGTTCCTAGGTGTAAACATCACCAATAGCCTGTTCTGGTCCAACCACATCAATGCTATGGCCAAGTAAGCACAATAGCACACCCAATTTCTCAGGATGTTAAGGAAATTCAACATGTCCCCATTGACCCTCACTAATTTTAATCGAGGCACCATAAAAAGCATCCTATCTGGAAACATCACAGCTTGGTATGGTAACTGCTCTGCCCAGGACCACAATAAACTGCAGAGAGTTGTGGGACACAGCCCAGCATATTGGTTCTGCAGTTCGTAAGGTCTTAAAGAGCAAGGACTCTGGACACAGTCCTTGGAGTTAAAATGATTTATTCGCAAAGACAAATGCGGGACAGGATGAACGGGAACAGGCGCACACTTACACACATGCACATGGGTGATCGCGAACGTGGGGAAATCGCAACGGGGGTGAGATGCACACACACACACACACACACACACACACACACACACACACACACACACACACACACACACACACACACACACACACACACACAACAAACTGGTTACAAATGATCAAGGAAGAAACAATACAATTCCTGACCCCTCAACCTCAGTGCAAGCATCGGCTCTACGCTACTGGGAATCTACTTAGGACGCTCCTAACCCTTGTGGAAGTCCACCCTCTTACCAATGGTCTCTTCAGCATTGTTTCACAATTCCTGGAGCAATCAAAAGAGAGCAAACCACACACATGTGGCATTCTTTATAGTGCTGGAGGGCTGGATGGTCCAGACCAGGTAATTCAAACAAGCCAATAGCTCAGGGTCAGGTACAAAGGTGGTTACAAAGGCCAATGGTCAAGTGTGTGCGCTAATGGGTGGGTGGAGCCAGACCTTGATTGACAGTGGTGTGGCTATCGACCATGTGGTCAATGGTGTCAAGTGACAGCCAAGACCCTTCACACTACACCAACATAATCAAAGACCCCTCCCACCCGGGACATTTTCTCTTCTCCCTCCTTCCATCTACAGAGGATACAAAGCCTGAAAGCATGTACCACCAGGCTCAAGGACAGCTTTTGTCCCGCTGTTGTAAGACTATTGAATGGACTTCTTGTACAATACAATGGACTTTTGACCTCACAATCTACCTCAAGATGGCCTTGCACCTTATTGTCTGCATGCACTGCACGTTCTCTGTAACTATAACACTACTTCTGCATTCTGTTATTGCTTTTCCCTTGTACTACCTCGATGTACTGATGTGGTGAACTGATCTCTATAGATGGCATGCAAAACAAAGTTTTTCACTGTATTTCAGTACATGTGGCAATAATAAACCAATTACCAATTACTATTTTTCAAAATAATGAGCACAGGCAAAACCTGCTTAACTTTTCCTCATATTTTCAACCACTTCACCCCAAGACTCAACTTGGTGAACCTTCTCTGCACTACCTCAAATGCAAGTATATCCTTCCTTAAACATTCAGATGAAACTATGTAGTCACCAGTGACCTGCAAAGTTGCACTTAAACTTCCCTACTTTTATACTCTGCACCCTTGCAGCAAAGGCCAACATTCCATTTACCTTCCTAAATACTTGCTGAAGCTGCATAATATTTATGTTTCATGTACTCTGACCCCAGATCCCTTTGTCTGGCAACATTTTGGAGTCTCACTCTGTTTAATTAATAATTTGTTTTGTCATTCTTTCCTAAGCAGATAACCTCAAATGCCAACCTTTTGCCCATTCTGCTGGTAAGCAGGCAACATGCAAGGGATTATAAACATCTGTCCTAACTAAACAAATGATCATCTTACAGTGCTGAGGAGTATCTGTCTGGCTTTGTATCTCTTTTGGTTGTGATCTCATCACCGTTTATGATGCCGTTTGCCTTCACCACATGAACAGTCAAAGCAGTCCAGTCAGAAAACTCCAGGGGTTCACTGGTAGCCCTTTGTGTTACCTCCAGCAGCTGTCTCCAACCTTCACCCTCCCCTCCTCTCACCTTGCTCCATCTGCCTCCCTTTTTTTCTGTCTGCCTCCATCTGTCATTCACCTGCCACTGTCTCCCAACTCCAACAGCCCCTCCCCTCCCCTCCCCTCCCCTCCCCCCTCCCCCACCCTACCTGGCGCAACCTGCCCATCATCTTTCACCCTTCCTCAGTCCACCTATCACATCAGGCCTCTGTCTCACCACTCCCCTTCCCCCTTTATACTAGTTGTCTCCACTCTCAGTCTTGATATGATATATGATATGATATGATATGATATGATATGATATGATATGATGTGATGTGATGTGATGTGATGTGATGTGATGTGATGTGATATGATATGATATGATATGATATGATATGATATGATATGATATGATATGATATGATATGATATGATATGATGTGATATGATGTGATATTTATTTATTAGTCACATGTACATTGAAACACACAGTGAAATGCATCTTTTTGCATTACTGGGAATGTGCTGGGGGCAGCCCACAAGTGTTGTCACTCTTCCAGCACTAACATAGCATGCCCACTGCTCCTAACCTGCATGTCTTTGGAAAGTGGGAGGAAACCAGATCACTCAGAGGAAACCCACGCAGACACGGGGAGAATGTACAAACTATTTACAGACAGTGGCCAGAATTGAAGCCAGGCCACTGGTGCTGTAATAGCGTTACGCCAACCGCTACACTACCATGCGATGCAGGGTTCCAACCGGAAATGACAATAATTCCTTTCCCCCAACAGATCCTGCTCAACGGACAGAGTTCCTCCAGCAGATTGTTTGTCACTTTAGAAATTTTCTTCATGTTCTTGATCTCTCCCCAATCTAGCTGTATCACTGGTCACCATTTTCGGTTCTGTCAAATTAGATCCCATGCTATGGGACAATCAGAAGACAGTTTTCACTGTTTCTCATTCACACATCCCTTTCATCTTGATCCTTGTGTAGGCACAGAGCAAGATAAATAATTTGTGGAGATTCACTTTACCATCTGGCCAATGGCCCTTGAATTCATGCTCATACACCATCAATACTGCTGCACCAGTGTTATTATTGATAATCTTTCCTTCAATATATATATCAGCATATGGAAGGTACAAGTAATTCTTTGGACTTGACATGAAGAGCTAATATAATCTGTCTGGATAATTGCTTTCTTCACCTGGTTTATGTATACAATACCTTTTGTTATTCTTTCCAACAGGGAAGTATAAGTAAAAGGCTTATATATGGGTAAGTTGTTTGAACTTTGTCATGCTCTTGCTTTACTTTCAAGCAAACTGATGACTCTTGATACCACAGTTCAAGCGAACAGGCTCCTTGTGTCTGTACTCATTAGCTCAAAGTCATGTGCTGCCACAAGAATAACATCTCCTCTTTAGATTATTCTGCCTTCATCCGAAGATACTGTGCCTTAACATGTCAATGCGCTGAGCCTTCGCTGGCTGAAGTTACAAATCCTATGCTTGACTGACCACTGTCCCCATTGCCTTAGCAATATTGAATAAATGCTGGACCAAAATATAGTTTCTTCTCATTGATCGGCCTCCTTTGGAATAAAGGTATCTTGAAAACTGTACATTCCCACAACATTTCCTCCACACTTGGACCATACTTGCTTTGTTCAGCAATCAATCTCAAATCTGTCACGCATTCCACAACAGTCTCAACTGGATGCTGATTCTATCTGTTAAACGTGTACCAATGTACAAAGAGACTAGAAGTGGGCCAGACAGGCTTTTCAGCTAGTTTAACCAACTCTTCAAATGTATTGTTTCTGGGTATGGATGGAAACTGACTTTTATAAATATTTACACTTTAGCATCTGCCAGATGAGAGCAAAATGAACATTTTTCCTCCCTTATGCAGCATCACTTCAGCAAAAAGGTGTTCTGGCTTTCCCATGTTTTCAATATATTCAATGGAACTATTTGAAAGAATTGAAAAGTACTAGTTATAGTGTTTCTGACTATCTTGATACAGCTGATGAAAGCAAAAAAGACTAAGTCAGTGAAATTAGTGGAGTAAACAGCACTGCTTCCACAAAGAAACCTCCCAAATCTCATGAAAGGGAAGTATTACTTTCCAGACAACATCCTGGTTAATCATCTTTCATTCTTGCCACCAATTATCATTCATTCAATGTATTGAAATCATGTAACAGTAACACTCATGATTCAGCACCTAAAATGTGCTACTCTGTGTGAGAAGCCATTTTTACTTGTGTTGTCATCAACTAGGAAGTGTAGATGACAAAGAGGGTTGCCCCAGGAATGTAAAGTGTCCTCCCATCACAATTTATCACAAAGTGCGGAACTTGACAGTTTCATAAATTTCGTCATTAATGTTCACCCTGCTCTCCAATTCACTTGGACTATCTCTGACACCTCTCTCTCCTTCCTCAATCTTTCTATCTCCATTTTAGGAGATTCCTTATCCATCACTCACATGGGCCCCAGCTATGCCTGCCTCCTTGTTGGCTACGTTGAACAGTCTCTGTTCCAAACCTACTCCGGCCCCATTCCTCAACTCTTTCTCCGCTATATCGACGACTGCATTGGTGTCACCTCTTGTACTCGTATGGAACTCAACAGTTTCATAAATTTCACCACTAATTTTTAACCTGCTCTCCAATTCACTTGGACTATCTCTGACACCTCTCTCCTTCCTCAATCTTTCCGTCTCCATCTCAGGAGATTCCTCATCCACCTAGATTCCAGCATCTGCAGTCCTTTGTTTCTCTACAGTTTATCACAGGTTACTTTTAACTCCTTACATCAGCTTGTATGCCCAGTCTTCCTGGGCCCCAATTCTATCTTCAGTATTGGACTTTAATTCCCCTTTGAGACACTGAAGAATTTCTAGTACTTTATTTTCACTAAATGACATTTCCTCAACTTTTTGTTCCAGTCTCCCAACTTGCTTTGATTCTTGTGCCATAATAACCTAATTTTTATAATCTTCAGCAAACCTGAAGAACTTTTGTTATGATCCTACCCACCAATTCTCTGATAAACATCAAAAGAACCCGTGGTTGTGAAACTGTTCCTTATATGCACCATTAGTCACCACATTTCATAGAATCATAGAGTCATAGAACAGTACAGCACAACACAGGCCCTTCAGCCCACAATGTTGTGCCAACCTTAAAACCTCGCCTAAGACTATCTAATTCCTTCCTCCTACATATCCCTCTATTTTAAATTCCTCCATATGCTTATCTAGCAACCTCTTAAATTTGACCAATGTACCAATGACCGGTTTCCTGTACTCAGTGTCAGATGTGGGAGTTCCTGGAGTCTCCCTGCCTTCGGGAGGGCTGTGTCTGCACCTGGTGTGTCAAGCTGCAGCTCCTGAGGGACCGTGTTAGGGAACTGGAGATGCAGCTCAATGACCTATGTCTGGTCAGGGAGAGTGAGGAGGTGATAGAGAGGAGTTATAGGCAGGTGGTCACGCCGGGAACATCGGAATCAGGAAATTGGGTCACAGTCAGGAAGGGGAAGGGAAAGGTGAAGGAGAAGAGTCAGGTACTAGAGAGTACCCCTGTGGCTGTACCCCTTGACAATAAGTACTCCTGCTTGAGTACTTTTGGGGGAGACAGCCTACCTGGGGGGAAGCAACAGTGGCAGTGTCTCTGGCACAGAGCCCAGCCCTGTGGCTCAGAAGGGTAGGGAAGGAGAGAGGAGGGCACTAGTGATAGGGGACTCTATAGTTAGGTGGGCAGACAAGCGATTCTGTGGACGCAGGAAAGAAACTCGGAAGGTAGTTTGCCTCCTAGGTGCCAGGGTCTGGGATGTTTCAGATCGCGTCCAAGATATCCTGAAGGGGGAGGGAGAACAGCCAGAGACCGTGGTACATATTGGTACCAACGACATAGGTAGGGAAAGGAATGAGGTCCTGAAAAGAGACTATAGAGAATTAGGAAGGAAGTTGAGAAGCAGGACCTCAAAGGTAGTAATTTCTGGATTACTGTCTGTGCTAAGTGACAGTGGGTATAGGAACAGAATGAGGAGGAGGTTAAATGCGTGGCTGAGGGATTGGAGTAAGAAGCAGGGATTCAGATTTCTGGATCATTGGTGCCTCTTTTGGGGCAGGTATGACCTGTTCAAAGAGGACGGGTTGCATTTGAATCCCAGGGGGACGAACATACTGGCGGGGAGGTTTGCTGAGGTTACTGGGGAGAGTTTAAACTAGAATTGTTGGAGGGTGGATCCGTACTGGAGAGACTGGGGAAGAGGGGTTTGGTTCTCAAATAGAGGAGGCTAGGATTAAGTACTATAAGCAGGTGATAGAGAAGGGACGTGTTCAGACAGGCTTGAGATGTGTCTATTTTAATGCAAGGAGTGTTGTGAACAAGGCAGATGAGCTTAGAGCTTGGATCAATACTTGGAGCTATGATGTGATGGCTATTACGGAGACTTGGATGGCTCTGGGATTGGAATGGTTGATTCAAGTACCGGGTTTTAGATGTTTCAGGAAGGACAGGGAGGGAGGCAGGAGAGGTGAGGGAGTGGCACTGTTGATCAGAGATAGTGTCACAGCTGCGGAAAAGGTGGACATTGTGGAGGGATTGTATACGGAGTCTCTGTGGGTGGAGGTTGGGAACAGGAAGGGGTCGATAACTGTGCTAGGTGTTTTTTATAGGCAGCCCAATAGTGACAGGGTTACTGAGGAGCAGATAGGGAAGTAGATCCTAGAAAGGTGTGAGAATAACAGAGTTGTTGTGATGGGGGATTTTAATTTCCCAAACATTGATTGGCATCTCCAGACAGTGAGGGGTTTAGATGGGGTGGAGTTTGTTAGGTGTGTTCAGGAAGGGTTCTTGACACAGTATCTAGATAGACCTACAAAAGGAGAGGCTGTGCTTGATTTGATATTGGGTAATGAACCTGGTCAGCTGTCAGATCTCTCAGTGGGTGAACATTTTGGTGATAGTGATCATAATTCTATCTCCTTTACGTTAGCACTGGAGAGGGATAGGAACAGATGGGCTAGAAAGGTGTTTACTTGGAGTAAAGGGAAGTATGAGGCTCTCAGGCAGGAAATTGGAAGATTAAATTGGGAACAGATGTCCACTGGGAAAAGTACTGAAGATATGTGGCAAATATTCAGGGAATATTTGTGTGGAGCTCTGCATAGACATGTTCCGATGAGACAGGGGAGTCATGATAGGACACAGGAACCTTGGTGTATGAAGGCTAAAATAAATCTAGTCAAAAGGGAAAAAAAAACAGACAAAAGGTACAGAGAGCTAGGTAATGTTAGAGATCTGGAGGAGTACAAGGCTAAAAGGAAGGAACTTAAGAAAGAAATTAGGAGAGCCAGAAGGGGACATGAGAAGGCCTTGGCAGGCAGGATCAAGGAAAATCCCAAGGCGTTCTACAAGTATGTGAAGAGTAAGAGGATGAGATGCAAAAGGATAGGGCCTATCAAGTGCAGCAGTGGGAAAGTGTATATGGATCCAGAAGAAATAGCGGAGGTACTTAATGAATACTTTACATCAGTATTCACTAACGAAAAAGATCTGGGGGATTGTAGTGGGGACTTGCAGCGGCCTGAAAAGCTTGAGCATGTAGATATTAGAAAGAAGTGGTGCTGAAACTTTTGGAAAGCATCAAGTTAGATAAGTCACTGGGACTGGATGAGATGTACCCCAGGTTGCTGTGGGAGGCAAGGGAGGAGATTGTGGAGCCTCTGACGATGATCTTTTTGTCGTCCATGGAGACGGAAGAGGTTCCGGAAGATTGGAGGGTTACGGATATTGTTCCCTTATTCAAGAAGGGGAGTAGGGATAGCCCAGGAAATTATAGACCAGTGAGTCTTACCTCAGTGGTTGGTAAGCTGATGGAGAAGATCCTGAGAGGCAGGATTTATGAACATTTGGAGAGGTATAATATGATTAGGAATAGTCAGCATGGCTTTGTCAAGAGCAGGTCCTGCCTTACGAGCCTGACTGAATTTTTTGAGGATGTGACTAAGCACATCGATGAAGGGAGAGCAGCAGATGTAGTGTATATGGATTTCAGCAAGGTGTTTGATAAGGTACCGCATGCGAGGCTTATGTAGAAAGTGAGGAGACATGGGATCCAAGGGGACATTGCAGAGTGGATCCAGAACTGGCTGGCCCACAGAAGGCAAAGGGTGGTTGTTGAAGGGTCGTATTCTGAGTGGAGGTCGGTGACCAGTGGTGTACCTCAGGGATCTGTACTGGGACCCTTACTATTTGTGATTTTTATAAACGACCTGGATGAGGAAGTGGAGGGGTGGATTAGTAAGTTTGCGGATGACACGAAGGTTGGGGTGTTGTGGATAGTTTGGAGGGCTGTCAGAGGTTACAGAGGGACATAGATAGGATGCAAAATTGGGCTGAGGAGTGGCAGATGCAGTTCAACCCAGTTAAGTGTGAAGATGTTCACTTTAGTAGGTCAAATATGTTGGCGAATATAGTATCAATGGTAGGACTCTTGGCAGTGTGAAGGATCAGAGGGATCTTGGGGTCCGAGTCCATAGGATGCTCAAAGTGGCTGCGCGGGTTGACTCTGTGGTTAAGAAAACATTTGGTGTACTTTCCTTCATCAATGGGCGAATGGAATTTAAGAGTCGTGAGGTATTGTTGCAGCTATATAGGTCCCTGGTCAGACCCCACTTGGAGTATTGTGCTCAGTTCTGGTCGCCTCACTACAGGAAAGATGTGGAAGCCATAGAGGGGGTGCAGAGGAGATTTACAAGGATGCTGCCTGGAATGCGGAGCATGCCTTATGAAAGCAGGTTGAGGGAACTCGGCCTTTTCTCCTTGGAGCGACGGAGGATGTTAGAGGTGTATAAGATGATGAGAGGTATTGATAGGGTAGATAGTCAGAGGCTTTTCCCCAGGGCTGAATTGGTGGCCACAAGAGGACATAGGTTTAAGGTGCTGGGGAGTAGATATAGAGGAGATGTCAGGGGTAAGTTTTTTACTCAGAGAGTGGTGAGTGCGTGGAATGGGCTGCCGGAAACAGTGGTGGAGGCTGCTATGATAAGGTCTTTCAAGAGACTGTTGGATTGGTACATAGAGCTGAGTAAAATAGAGGGCTATGGGTAAGCCTAGTAATTTCTAGAGTAGGGACATGTTCGGCACAGCTGTGTGGGCCGAAGGGCCTGAATTGTGCTGTAGTTTTCTATGTTCTATGTTCTATGTACCTGTCGCCACCAATTGATTTCTTACCAATTACACTTTACATCCTCTGACTCAAAGGTTCAATCATGATAAAAGCCCCAATCTATCTGTGTCTTTCAATCTTGTAACTTTTCATATGATTTTGTGTCAAATGCATTGCTCTGGTCAAGGTATATTAAATCTATTGGTTGCTCCTGATCATTAATTACATTATGGGACAGAAATTAGTCTATGGCTATTCTTGGACCCAAGGCTTGATGTTGTGTGAGTAGTCTGTGCCTGAATTTTGAATGCTGTGGAATTCCTGATCTTGAGCCATGAGCCTTGACGACAATGCTTTGATGAGCTGCAGAACCTCCTGGATCTCTTCAATATGCTTGCCCTGTGAGATGCATGAATTTCACCACTGCTGAAGGGACTGGGCTGGGTCAGGAAATACAGAGGCTTTACAGTTAAGTGGAGCTTACCTGGTTCTCCTGGCCCCACAGAACAATGTCTCAAAGCAAATATTAATACTTATTTTCTCATGGTGGCTGCAGGATCTGCTGAGGTATCCTGACTTCAACAAGAACTAATTACACAAGAGGCATCAGACTGCTCAGAAACATATCTGAAGGTTCCATCACTTGTAGGAAGATGCCTAAAGATCAGCTCCATAAATTGATGATCAGTAGAATGTAATTTGGACTCTGCCTGTCTCACTTTGACTGTTTTATTTCTGAAACACTCCACCCCTCTCATTTTCCTTGTCCTCCCACAAAACTAGGTTGAAGCTTACTTTACACTTCAAAATTTTGTGATCATTATTAGTTAATTCTTTGAATTTACAGCGATCTGGCCATTTCAGTTTTGGTTGTGTCTTGTCTGATACCTATCCCTCAATTAACATCACTAAAGGAGATCACCTGGTTACTATCACCTTGCTTTTCATGAGACTTTGCTCACTCTCTACAACAGCGGCATATTTTAAAGTAGCTGATTGGCAGCAAAGTGCATTGGGACTCATAATGGAAAAGAAATACAACATCCAGTTTTAACTTGAAATATTGGACTCTGTAGTGATGAAAAGGAAGTTAAAGTGATGGATTGGTACACACGTTCCTTTTATATTTCTATTTCTCATGCTATTTTTCAATATAGCTACTGTGAGTACCTCAGTCTATAAACATATCCGGAAATAATACTTTAATTCTCAAATTCTTATTAAAACCTTGCAAACTATTCTGAAATAAATTGAAATCCTTCCTTTGTGTAAAATGCCCTAGCTATATCCCAGGTTAAACTGAATGCCCTAAAACAGATTCTTAACACAATTTATTCCATGTCATCTACACTGAAACAGGAAAAGGCTAATTTCAATTATATTTAATTCATCTTTATTGTATATAATTATTCCATCTCTCAATGTTCTCTTCTATTTCAAACATTCCCGGTTTGCCTTCTGCTAGACTAAGATGGCTCAAAAATTAAAATTAAGTCAGAATCAGAATCAGGTTTATTATCACTGACATATGTCGTGAAATTTGTTGTTTTGCGGCAGCAGTACAGTGCAAGGCATAAAGATTACCAAATGTTACCAAAAAATAAATAAAATAGTGCAAAAGAAGAATAACGAGATAGTGTTCATGGGTTCATGGACCGTTCAGAAATCTGATGGCGGAGGGGAAGAAGCTGTTCCTGAAACATTGAGTATGGATTTTCAGGCTCTTGTACCTCCACCCTGATGGTTGTAACGAGAAGAGGGAATGTCCCGGATGGTCAGGGTCCTTAATAATGAATGCCACCTTCTTGAGGCACCACCTCTTGAAGATGTCCTCGATGGTGGGGAGGGTTGTGACCGTGATGGAGCTGACTGAGTTTACAACCCTCTGCAGCTTCTTTCGATTCTGCAAATTGGAGCTTCCATACCAGGCGGTGATGCAACCAGTCAGATTGCTCTCCACTGTACATCTGTAGAAATTAACAAGAGTCTTTGATGACATACCAAATCTCCTCAAACTCCTAATGAATTAGAGCCGCTGGTGTGCCTTTGTTGTGATTGCATCAATGTGTTGGGGCCAGGATAGATCCTCTAAGATGCTGACGCCCAGGAACTCGAAGCTGCTTACCCTTTCCACCGCTGACCCCTCAATGAGGCCTGGTGTGTGTTCTCCCGACTTCCCCTTCCTGAAGTCCACAATCAATTCCTTGGTCTTGCTGACATTGAGTGCGAAGTTGTTGTTGCGACACCACTCAACCAGCTGACCTATTTCACTCCTGTACGCCTCCTTGTCGCCATCTGAGAAATTCCAAGTAAACCATACTTGAGAGCTAAACTCCTGTTAGAGCCAAACTTTCTATATTCAGTTGCATAGTCAAGTAACTCCAGTTATGGAGCACAATCAGCCCATTTAAACACAATGTTTTGCACATATATTTGTGCTTGTATCGTTGAAGTTTGTCGTTGTATTGATAATAAAAGTAAGGAAGTCATGTTACAGCTGTATAAAACTTCAGTTAGGCCATATCTGGAGTATTGTGTGTTCTATCTGCCACACTGGAAGAAGGCTGTGGAGGCTTTGGAGAGGGTGCGGAGGAGATTCACCAGGATATTGCCTGGATTGGAGTGTATTGGCTATGTGGAGAGGTTGGACAAATTTGGATTGTTTTCTCTGGAGTACCAGAGGCTGATGGGTGACCTGATAAAAGTATATAACTTTACAAAAGGCATAGATATGGTCAATACTGATAATTATAAAGGAGTTTTATATTCAATGTATAATATATTAGTTGACATTACTCAAGAAAGACAATGTGTTCTTCCTTTTACCTAACTTCAATGTTTTTGAGTTGTATATTCATTCTTATTTTTTTATCTTCTTTCACTTTTTGATCTTTTGGCTTTTACTTTCCTGTTGATTGACAAGTGATAATTGTCATTGCACAATTGTAAAGGAAAGGAATCACTAACGGTTACAAGGTATACTTAGGTTGGGAGTTGAGGGAAGAATGTGGATAACAGCACCTCATCTACCCCTCCCTCTCATCTTTCCATCTTTCCTATCCTCCTCCTCAAATACAACATTATTTCTTGTCCCTCCCCCTTTGAACTTCAAAACCTGCCTCTATTATCTTCCTGTTCCCTCATTCTGCTGTCATTTGTATCACCTTTGCCTCTTTTCTATTTGCTTCGTCAGAAGATGGTTCTGTGAGTGCCTTTCCTTCTGTCTCTTAAGTTTCATTGACTGGCATTGATCTCTCTTATTATTTCTTATGTTTTATGAGTATGTTATTGCATAACACAGGAACAAAGGTAAGGTAATCAACTGACTTTTTTGACACTGAAGGGTAAGTATAATTAAGAATGGCGGCATACAAAAAGGAGGAAGCTCACTGCTGAGCAGATGCTTGCTACTGAGGGTGGGCAGTGTGGGTAGCCTCAACCTGAAGGCCAATAACCACTGCCCTCTGCCTTTGCCACCAAGGAGATGATAGGAGGCAGAGGGTGGTGGTCGAGGGGTATTTTTTCTGTTTTTGTACATTCAAGGATCCAACATTCTTGTAAGTTTCAATGAAGGATATTATTCTGGCTATTTGTAAAAGCTCCTCTGATGTTGTGGGCACTGGAGGTGTGGTGGCATCCTGTCTACTTGTTGGCAATTTCCTAACAAACCTTGTGCTCCTTCTGTAAGAATGTTTGATCATGTAAACCATTCAGTTCCTTACTTATACATCATTAGTTCCCAGATTTATACCCAATGCATAAGTTGTGTCATACAGATTCAGAAAGATAAATCTGCAGGTGGGAAGGTGATAAAGGAGAGTGGCAATTGTAAAACTCACTAAAATCCACAGGGAAATTGAGGATGTATGTGTTACTCGTTACTTTGCTCTGGAACTTACTCTCTTGCTGTACTCATTTCACATTCAAAGTGAATTAAGGACTAATATTTAAAATGTGCTTCAGTTCTTCAGATTTTTATGGTAAACTGGAAACTGATTCATTATGACAAAAGTTCGTAAGATTTTTCTGTGATGCTCAGTTCTGTTGTCCTGTAATTACTTGCTGGGATCACCTGACAGTTCTAGTTTGGTTGGGGGGGAGGGGGGTTAGTGTGAGGTGAGAGGTCATTTAATATAGGAAATGGAGGGTCAGTGCCACCTCTAGCTTTAACCAGTGAGCATCAAAAGTTAGCATTTTTTTCAAATGAATTTTGCCATTTTTAGAAGCATTGAGGCTGCAAAGCATGTTGGTGTAAAATGTTGCAACATGCAAGATTTTTATCATATTGTTGGTATTGATAGGCACACAAACAGAGGCTTTCATATTTAGTACAAGTAATTTCTATAACTGTTTAACTTTCTGCCTCACTTCATCTACCTCATTTTAAAACTAATTGATTATTTTAACTTTTTAGCATTGCGTTGTTGATGGCAAATCTAAACCTATCATTGTGGTACATGGATAATCATCATTTGTTCAGACTGGTTCTGTGAAAAACAGTTTCTTGTGTTTAAATTGTTATGAGCCAGGTTCCTATGTTGTGAATGTCCCTTTAAGGCACCTGGACAGTAGAGTAGTAGTGTGTGTGTGGTGTTATCTCCAAGACAGCGAGACCGTACCAACGTTCTGACTGTTTTGAGAGAGAGAGAGTGAGAGAGAGAGAGAGAGAGAGAGAGAGAGAGAGAGAGAGAGAGAGAGAGAGAGAGAGAAACTGCTGGTGTCCGTATCAATGCATGAAGAACAATAGCTGTGTCTGTCACTACAATTTGTTTGGAGCAACCAAAAGACCACTTTGTCGTTAACCTGTACTGGAAAACAGGTATTTTCTGTGGACAGCCACGTGTCGAATGCCTTCGGGGGGGCAGATACTTTGGAACAAAGCAGTGGAGATCATCAGAGATTAAGGTGTCATATGGGTTCCATCGTGGAACATGTGGATTTCGTAATTTCTCTCTACATTCTCTCTACATTTTCTCTTTAGTCAACTGTGGTTTTGCAAAAGCCTTTGCTCACGTTTCACCTTATGACTTGCTGAACTGAACTTTGAGAACTATTCCTAGACTTGGGGTTTGTGAATTTGCCACACACACACTTTGAGTTTATTAGTTTTGGGGATTATGTTTAATATCTAACTCTTCTTATTATCACAAGTAGTTATTAATAAAATAGTTTCTAACACTTATACATGGCTCGTTGTTTTTCTATTATTGCTGGTACATAACAAATTGTTTAAACAGTTGCATTCATTAGAACATAGAACAGTACAGCACAGGAACAGGCCCTTCAGCCCGCAATGTCTGCACCAAACACGATGCCAGTTAAACTAAATCTCTTCTGCCTGTACACAATCCATATCCCTCTATTCCCTGCATTCATGTGTCTAACAGCCTGCTAAATGCCACTGTCGTATCTGCATCCATTATTTCACTCTGTCATGAAATCCAGAAAAAAAAAATTTTAAAAACAAAATTTAACTTGCAAATTATCAAAATGCACAAACGTCCCAAATTTTAAATAGAGTTCTCTCAAATTTTTATGGAACTAAATTACAATCCTCCAACTTAACAGATATAACAATTAACAGATCCTGGGTGCAAGAACAATAATTCCAATAATTGATGGCAAGAGAGCAGGCATTCTTTTCCAATTTATTGCACTCTTCCATCAGCCACTAGGAGGGGTGCTAGGTCAATCCAGTTTCTTTTTGTTCCCCCCACACAGGTCACAGGGAAAAATCCCAATCTCAGCAAGGAGCACAATTCTCTGATATTGCAAACATATCACAGTACGTGTCCATTGTTTGATTCCAACCATAAGAAAATAACTAACATAAGAAATGTTTACTTTACTCAATATGCAGGCATAGAACCACAATGGTATAATGTGATTAAAACTTGACTGGATGTCTAAGAGAAGATATTCATAAAGGCGTTAATAGTTTCAGTTAATATATTTTTTAGGAATTTGGTACTTTATGAGTAATATATTAGCTGTTATAAATTGGATTATTTTTAAATATTCCAATGCAGAAATGTGATTTCAAATGCAAGTGTTTCCTTTCAAACTAATATTCCCACCAGCGAGTGACCAAACAATCGTCTCAATAATGTCTGAAAGGAAATTATCCACCAGAATGGTCTTTATCTGTTATTATTTCTCTTTTCTGTTGTTGGCTGGAATCAGAAGTGACACATCAGGGCAGATTTCAACAAGCCTCAATCCAAAAGTTTCAGCTCATTTACCAGAGGTGACCAACACTTACAATTTCACAGTGGTGTAAGAATACCATTCTCAATGTGATAATGTTGATAAGGGCAGACTCTTATCGTTAGCTCTTTTGAGCAACCTTTTCTGTGTAAAGTGATTTAGTTTTAATATCTAAAAATATAATTAAATATTTTAAGAGTTAGTGAATCTTCCTTATATATTAAGTATTCTAATTCATAGAATGGTCTCCTCCCACAGCCCCAAGATGTGTGTTGGTGGATTAATTGGCCACTGTAAATTGTCCCTGGTAGGTGAGTTTAGAATCTGGGGGAGGGAGGGGGTGCAGTTGAAAGGAATGTAGAGAGAATGGAGTGAGATTAATGTAAATGGGTGTTTGATACTCAGTGTGGACTCAGTTGACCAAAGAACCTATTTCTATGCCATATGACTCTAAGATATGACCTGTTCTGTGACTCTCCATTGTTTGAACACTCAGACTGGGTATTTGGAGGAAGGCCTGTATCATACAAGGTTGTCCAGTCCTTATAACTCTGTTATAACTTCTTGTATTGTCACATTTCAGAGGTGGTATATTGGTGCAGCTGGTAGAGCCATCACCTCACAGCTCTGGTGACCTATGTTCAATCCTAGCCTCAGGTGCTATCTGTGTGAAGCTTGCATGTTCTCTCTGTAACCACAGGCGTTTCCCCCTAAGTGCTCTGATTTCCTGCCACATTCCAAAGAGAGGTTGGTAGGTTAATTGACCGCTGTAAAATTGTTCCTAGTATGTATGTGAGTGGTAGAATTTGGGGCTGATGCAGTGAGAGAAGAATAGAATTGGTTAGAGTAGGATTGGTGTGAAGGGGTGCTTGTTGTTAGTGCGGACTCAGTGGGCTGAAAGGCCTGTTTCCATGCCGTGTCTTTCTGTGACTCTATGATGACAGTGGCTCAGCTTTGGAAATGCATCTAAGGATGTAAAATAAGATGCCCAAAAAACACAAACAACCTTATATAAATGCTTTGTTTTTCCCTTTTTCGTCTAGGAAACATTACCCAGAATGGTGGATGCTGCTAACAGGACTGCATGTAAAGTTACCTAAAGATGTTTTGTGATCATCGAGGAAAAAAATTTGAGGATTTTCAATCTAATTTGGCTTTCTACCCTATCAACTTTGGAAGTGATCTTTTTTTATAATGAATTCATTTATTGAAAGTAATGGAATAATGCGATATGACATTCAAAATAAGTTTGTTCACAGTAAGAGCATAAAAAATAGAAATGGGAGTAGACAGTTTGACCACTTGTGTCTGCTCTGTCATTCAATAAGATCATGTCTAATCTTTTAGCTCAACACCATTTTCCTGGACTAACACGATATTGCTTAACTATCTGAAAAATCTATCGATCTTTGCAATCACACATGCACATATTCTCGTTAAAATTATTACATCATTTATACCAATCAGGATTTTGCTATTATAGTTATTATCAATCTGATTGATTTATTTCCTCTTTACAGAAGCTCTACCCTCTTTTATTAGATCCATACTTCCCTGTTAATTTAAAGGAGACTGGTCGCTTCAACATGTCATGTGCCAGGAAAGGTCACTTAGGTTAGAAATGTTGTTATCTATTTTCATAGAGTCACATATCATCTACAAACATTTTCATATATTTTACAGAAAATTTTGTCCCAAAATCTGTGATTTTTCTTTTTGTGTGGGGTCCTGCAATTTCATGTGGCAACTTAGCCTTTCACTTCTAAGTCAAATTCAGTCTCTTAGTCTCACATCATTTTTGCGGCTTTTATGAAGCAAAATTCCAAACACCCAGGTGGGCGGGCATCTGAAAGGTGACATCTAGTGGTGGTACTACTACAGTTTTACCTTGCCCTAAAACACAGATCTAGAAGTCAGACTATAGATTGCAATGTTCTTTCATTTTCAATATAAAAGAATTACAGAAGAAAATCATAAACTTGGGGACTTTCCCGTGGGTTGCAACATGCCCATGATTTTCCTTCTGGCTCCTCTGTGAGTCTGATGTGCCAACAAGCAGGGGAGCCCAGAGGTGCGTGGTGGCAAGCAGATGGCACTGCCATTTGTGTAGAAGGAGGCTTTCACAACACTTTTGAACCTACTTGTAGGGAGCATGCTTCAGTGGGTTCCTTTTCAGGCAAGTCTTAAAGTAAAACACATAACTGTTGTAGTAGCTCCCCTTTGAGATACCAACACAACTCCCTCACCCTCTTTAGAATGTCCAACCTGGTCCTGCCCATCCATTTACATCCACCTCAGCATCTCCCACAATTTCAGGCAGATCCCACCACTGATCTCCAGGCTGCCTCTCACTGCACCCACTGCTGACCCATTTGAACTTAAGGTTTCCCCACACCAACAACTTGGACTTGACATCCAATCAAGGTCAATTTTCCATGGTTTCCATAGAAAGCGCTTTTCAACTTTTCAGTATGAATGGAATTTGAGAATTTATTCCATTAATGACCAAATTCCTTGAGATTCAAATAATAGCGACCTGGTACAGAGCAGGACCATCAACTTTTAAATCTGATTCTGTTCTGGTACTGAAATCATGATTGAAGTTTATCTTTCTGCCAGCTGCAAGGATTCATGCTGCCCTGGTGTTAGCACATTTGTGGCCAGTGCAGATTGCAATGAGCCTGAAACAAGAGCAAAGTTCTGTTCACCTCTGCACTAATTGACACTAAATTCTAATGATCAAGAAGCCACAATGATTAGATAGTCTAACAGACTGAAAGGGTTGCTGTGAATTTGCAGTTAAAGTGCTTTACTGAAACAAAGAAATTAGACAGTGCCTTACAAACTTGAAGATATTTAGTTCTTTATCAAGATATTGGTGATGAACACATTTGGCTACATCTGGAAAAGGAAAAGTCAGTCCTTCACCTCACAGACTTTAGATTTGCTGGAGATGATCAAGTTTGCTCTGATCCATTATGACGGGTGCTCTTTCCAGCTGATTACAAAGGCTTTAGATGCATACAGCACCAATCAAAGCCAAACTCGTATTCTGATTCTTGCTGTGCTAACACGGAGTCCTATCTGTCCAGCGTGCAAATCTGATGTTTGTGCTTCCTGGAATTTCTTGAAGTGTGCTGCTGGTGGGTATGGCTCTCCTCTGGCGGCACAGGGTCAGAGAATTCACCACACTGGGCAATTTTAAACCAGAGCTATTTACAATCAATGGCAGGTGATATAAAGCAATTTGAAATGCCACTTATATAAGAATTACATTTTTTATTTAAAAAGAAACTGGTGTTGGTGTATGAAATGACTCTCCAATAGATTACCGTTATCTTAAAAATGATTAATCTTATTTGCATGATATTATAGTATAGGCTACACAGCTGTGTGTTTCCCAGGATACAGACTTTAGTCAATTATAATCTTATTTTGAATTTTAGGACTTTTTCTGGTTGAACCTTTTGAATAAGGGTGAGAGATGATAGGAAGAGAAATGCCTCATGATAAAGAAATAGATGAGAGGAAGCATGAAGTGTGAGTGATGCAGTTGAATGAATGAGACTAATAATAAGATAAAATAAGTAAAGTGATAATGAATGTACAGAAAGGATATTTTTCTCAAAAGGTGAAATAGGGATAGAAGAATATAATGACTATTGGGATTGCCATTCCTACAGCACTTGTCCAGGTGTTCAGGAATTAAAGACTAATTTTCAGAACACGGCAGTAGACAGCCTGGGAGAAACATACTACATGATTATTTAAAATATTTTGGTGCACAATTTTTCACCTGTCATAAAGTTATTTGGGATATGAATATAATTCGTTTGATTCATCAGTAAACAACCTACTAACCAATGGCAGAAGCCTTGGGGTGGGGTGGTAGCAGGCAGGAATTCTCATGACTGTATGTAACCTGAATAAACAGCCCTAAAAATCACACACAAATTACAATGTTTCTTTTTGTTTTGACATTCACCTTTATCAGATTGGGGTGAGTCCCTGACATTAGATGAGACAGTATTCCTGGGTCTCTTCCTTCCTGGAGTTTAAATGGGAATAGTGAACCTCAGGATTAGCTGTCCCAAGCTATTTAATTCACCTCTTAGAGTAGAGAAGCAGGCGTGCTCCTCGAAGGCAGAATGCTGACAGCAGTGGCAGTAAATACAAAGGAATCTGCAGATCTCTTGACCTTCAACGTGATGATGAAAATCATCTGCAAGGTGGTCCTGACTTCAGTTTAAGCTCCTTGGGGGGGAAAAGTCGGAGTAAATAATCATGCTGTGCTGAGCATAATCAACATCCCACAACCCCTTTGCCTGATCAGTGAGGGGTTTGGGGGCAGGCCACAGCATTGTACTTGGAAACAGTCAAGTACTTCCACCATAAAGATGGGCAAGATACCTCTCCTTCTCCCCTTCCTATGCCAAGTACCACCACCTCCACACTGTTTCTCTTTGGCAAGTATTTTCTGAGAAAATAAAATATCATTTATATATCCAGGGAATCCTGGTTAAATTGTAATCAAATGTTATGGTTCTGCTCTGTGAGTTCTCTCCCTCCTGGCCCTCAAGTTATGTTGCCTTCCAACTAAGATAACCTGACCTGTTCCAACTACGCTTTCCTGAAGTACCAAGGCCCCAGCCAGGGCTGTAAGCTTATTTCTTTCCATCCCTACTTTGTATCAGATATTTTGTTTCTGGCAGCAGCTTCTCTGGTATGTTTTGCAGGTGTGTACACCCCAAGTACTCACTCACAAGTCTTTTGACAGATTGGTAATACCAGTGCAAGCACCATGCTGCTCCTGGACAGAAGCAACAACATCAAGTCCAAGCAGAGTTAACTCCAACAGTATGATACATTTACATTCCCTTTCCTCCATGGCCTTCTCATTATTTTCAACAGTCCTCCTCCTAATTCAGTTTTGGCAAGTGCATCAGAAATGATTCTGCTTTTGGAATGAAAATTGGTGTCATATTATCGAGCAATTTTGCTTTCCACTTGCAAACCTTTCAGCCCCAGACTGGATTTCTTTTGTCATCACAATCTTTCATGTATTTAATGTTTTCTTCAAAATGTCAATGTCATTGGTCTACTTGAGTCAACGCTAAGTTTACAGTGAGTGGTTAAGATGCCGCTGCAAGGCTTGTGGCTTTGATTCAATTGACATTAGTATGCTTTTGCCTTTACTCTAGGTCTTGTTGGGCATGTTTGATTGCTTTTGACCTTTGGGACTGGGAGATAAATCGTGCCTCCATGAGCAGGTGTTGGATTTCAGAAGATGATGAAGGCCACAGAAATATAGGCATAAGGTATGGATGGTGAAGCCTTGAATTGCAATGAATTCATGTGGAAGCTTACCCACAAGCAAGGAACTAAATAATCCTGTAATAAGAATAGGAGATGCTGGAAGTACTCAGCAGTTCAGAAAGCATATATGGTTAACGAAAGAGTCAACATTTCAGGTCAGTAACCCTGCATCAGAACTGGAAATGTGAGAAAACTAGTGTGTTTTAAGTTGCAGGGAGGGGAGGGGTGAAGGGAACAAGGGAACGTCTGTGGTTCAGCAGAGACCAGGATTGTCCAGGTCATTAACCTGAAAATGTTAATTCTGTTTCTCTCTCCACAGCTGCTGGCTGACCTGCTTAATATTTCCAACATTTTTATTTTTATTTCCGATTTCCTGCATCTGCAGTTTTTTTTTGCTTTTCAGCTAAACTCCGATGCCTGGAAGAAATGTACACCATTGGGCTTGGTGAGGTAATGGGGTGGCAAGGTGATGCAGCTGATAATGGGCTTCATTTTGAATAGCTATCTTTCCTCCCTATGCTATAATTCACACTAAATAAGGAAGTCAGCAGCAAATCCCCAGGTGAGGACTTGCTCACATGCATTACAGTATTTTGTGAATTTTGTGGATTTGCAAGTATCAGTCACAGCTTATGATTATTGTTCCAGTTATGTGCCGGACCTCAGCCACCAGTTTTTTAAGTTACGATGGAACCTAGTCCTTTTGAGTTCAATGACCCTTGCAGCCTGGCTCTCCCAGCCAAGGTCCCATCTTCCAGTTTCTCTCAAATGAGTGTGGTACCTTCTATGCCTTCTATGGAGGTTTCTCCCTGTCAAGCCCACATCCTCAATTCTGAACAGTTCCAATAGGATTCTCTTCTTATTGCATGTTGCAGCTTTAAATAAGGTGCATTTGCAAATTCTGAAAAATCGGTAAAAGTTGTGAAGAATAACAATCATGGGCAAGGAAGTCTAAGGAAATAGTGACTGTGGTAAGATTCAAATCTGAAGCAAGAAACATGAGGCAAGCAGAGGTCTACAGAGTGAACACTAAAAAAAGTGAGAGAGGAAAAAATCACCAGGGCTGTGTGTTTTGACAGTGGCCTTACAGTCTTGCCTGTTTCCTGCTCTAGTTGTGCTGTGTGATAAATTGCAGAAAATATCTGAGCAGTATGAGAAATTGCCCAGATACTTAAAGCTGCACGAATACAAATCTCAAAAGCCAGACATATTGATGTCATCCGTCTTAAATCATACTACATTTGACTTCATAGTCGACCTTCCAAGCAAACACCTGCATCAAGTAGGTGTGCATTTGTCAGAAACAACTGATCCAGACTGAAAAAGTTCCATAAAAGTAAAATGCACCTTTACTTCCAGTGGAAGGATAGTCATATCTTTGGAATTTCTTTTCTGCAGGGATGTGGAAATTTATTTTGCACTGTTCTTGTGAATTCTCTGCCGGCCATTTCTGTAACCTATGGAACGAGTTCATCTGATGTGGTATGAGGGAATAATATTTTGAAGTTGAAAAATGGGATTCCCTCAGGGGACTCTGATGATTTATGATGAACATGTTGGAGGCAAAAGGAGCACCAGCAGCTGGAGGCTTCACTGGAATAGAAGGCATTCCAAGGAGAGCCAGTCCATCCCAATAGTAGCTTTGGTGCAGGAGGTAATGGCAGGCAGACTTCCCAGCATCTTTCATGTGTTGTGCCCTTGGAGGATGTACTTCAGCCAAAAAAAAATTAGTCATGTTTGCGGCAAGGTCTTTGCAGTTCAAAAGGATGAATAGCTTTCATTGTGACACCATTTACCATGGCTCAGAAATTTATGCCTCCAAGTCATTGTAGATGAAAAACATTTTGAGGTATTTCTCTGAGCTTTAATGAGGCGTTATATAAACATGTTCCTATTTCTCTATTTTTACACTGAGCTGCTTATTGTTATGGTTCAGTAGGACTGAAAATAGAGAAACCTGATTCTTACATGAGGAAAAAAAACTATCTCGAGCATATACTTCACTCTGCCCTAATGTCATGTTTGAGATTGGAATGTGTTCCAAGGAGTGGAATGGAATCAGTTATCTATATTTCTTAGTCCCTTGGCACAAAACTCTAAAGTTTGTCTGGTAATCCACCTGATCCACCCTATGAATGAGAAGACTGGAGGAAGTTATCAGTATTATCCTTTCTCGGTCTTGCACAATTAGTTTCTCTGAATGCTTTATTTTCTCACACAAGCATCACACACACACACACAGGAATGAAATTATTGAAGAAAACTTGAAAAAGATTGATAAACTTTCAGAAATTATTGATGACTGTTAACCTTCAGCTTAGGTTAGTTATTAAAAATTCAAGTATGAGTCTAGCATTTGAGTTCTGTCATTAACAGAAGTGGAAACAAAGCCAGCCAACTGACAACTCCAGGAGGTAATTTGGCAATTTAGGTATTTAAATGAGTCAGCATCCCTATAAAGAACCACAGATGTGGGTGTGGACACTCAACCCACTCGCAGTGAGGGATGGATTTGAAACAGCAGCAGCTTCTTTTGAGTCCTGTCTAGCTGACTGAACTCCAATCAATTGGGCTGATCAATCAATTTGACTTCCAGTTGGGAAACCTGGACTTGTAGATTTGAATGAAATTGAGTTTAGCAAAATTATTGGAGTTCTTTGAGAATGTATCTAGCAAGGTTGATAAAGGGATAGATGTAGTATATTTGGATTATCAAAAGGCATGCAATAAAGTAAGATTTACTGCACCAGTCTGTAGGACTCAATATCGAATTCTCCAATGTTGGATAACTTGCTCTGTCTTTATGTTTGTATCAGGACTGGCCATTTTTGCCTGCCATTCCACTCTATTTGTTTTCATTTGTATATTTTGGCCTACTAGGCTTCTCAGCTTTGTCTTGCCATTAACAGTAATGTTGAGAAGCCTAGTGTACTGTTAAGGGTCCTGCCATTAACAATGTACAGTTAATAGCAAAACCCTTAAGAGTTTCAATGTACAGAGGGATCTTGGGGTGCAAGTCCATAACTCCCTGAAAGTGGCTGCACAGGTTGATAGGGTGGTAAAGAAGGCATATGGCAGGCTTGCCTTTATTAGTTGAGGCACTGAGTTCAAGAGTCAGGAAGTTATGTTGCAGCTTTATACAACTCTAGTTGGGCTGCGTCAGGAGTATTGCATTCAGTTCTGGTCGCCCCAATACAGGAAGGATGTGGAGGCTTTGGAAAGGGTGCATAAGAGGTTTATCAGGATGCTGCCTGTATTAGAGAGCATGTGCTACAAGGTGAGGTTGGACAAACTTGGGTTGTTTTCTCTGGAGTGGCAGAGACCTGATAGAAATTTATAAGACTATGAAAGGCATAGATAGACAGCCCAGTGTCTTTTTCCCCAAGGTCAAA
This sequence comes from Pristis pectinata, assembly GCF_009764475.1. NCBI lineage: Eukaryota > Metazoa > Chordata > Chondrichthyes > Rhinopristiformes > Pristidae > Pristis > Pristis pectinata. Next base: position 75,805,279 of record NC_067414.1, on the reverse strand, counting down.
ATGTCTAATACTAGAGGGCATGCGTTTAAGATGAGAGTGGGCAAGTTCAAAGCAGATGTGTGGGGTAAGTTCTTTTTTACACAGAGTGGTGGGTACCTGGAATGTGCTGCTGGGGTAGTGGTGGGGGCAAATGCAATAGAGGTGTTTAAGAGGCTCTAGATAGGGACAAGAATGTGCAGAGAATGGAGGGATATGGACCTTCTGTAGGCAGAAGGGATTGGTTTAGTTAGGCATTTAATTACTAGGTTGATTAGTTTGGCACAACTTTGTGGGCCGAAGGGCCTGCACAGGAACAGGCCCTTTGGGTTCCTGTGCTGTACTGGTCTATGTTCTACAAAGGAGCTCAACTGTGCATTTAGTGGCTACATCATTTCACCCTATCACAGCAATTCCCTTTGATTCACCCATTCCCCTTCTCTGCCACCTAGACTAATGTTTTCTCTCTTTCTCAGGTCTTCAACCTGTAACATTAACTGTTTCTAATTCTGCACGTGTTACCTGACCTGCTAAATTTCTCCTGCATTTTCTGTTTTTATTTCAGAGTAGGGCTGGGTATTTCCAATACCTGCAGTGTTTGCGTCTCTGGTGTTTTGTACCTCACTGTTCCAGCATTGCTTTTCTTTCTCTCTTCTACTCCTTAATTCATCTCTTACTTACATTGTATCCAGGCAGATCAGCTGTAATTAAGAAGCCTTCACCCTCTCTCAGCCAGCACCAGCACCACTTGTCATCTTTTGGCCTTCATCCCATCACAGACATTCTCTCAACCCCCTCACCTTCTCTGCAATTTAAAACAACTGATTTCCAACTTTTCTCAAATCTGATGAAAGGTCATTAGCCTGAAGTGTTAAACTCAGTTTTTCCTTCTCCGTAGATACTGCCTGACAACTGAGTATTTCCAACATTTTCTGTTTCACAATACAGAAGATAAACAGGTCAAATTTCAGCTTAGCAAGCTGTAACTTGTCAGATGACTTTGAGATTGGTGCTGGGATCTCCACTATATACAATCTATATTAATGGCAGATGAAGTATAATATTCCCAAGTTTGCTAATGATGCAAAACAAGCAAGGAAATAAGTTGTGATGACAAAAGAAGTGTCCATAAAGGGATTAGAGACAGGTTAAATGAGCAATCAAAAAGATGGCAGATAGAATAAAGGGAGAAAAATGTAAGGTTATTCACTTTGGTAGAGAGTATTATTTGAATGGTGCCAACCACTACCTGTTAGTGGACAGAGAGATCTGCCTGTTTTTGAACAACAAAAACAAGGTGGCAACCAGAATGTTGGCCTTTATTAGGAGGAAGATGGAGTACAATAGCATGCAGGAGACAGAAAGTGTCATAGATAGGAGCTTCAGTAAGGTGGTCACACCACAGGTTCAGCAGGACAGTAGATGGGTGATCACCAGGAAGGGCCATCAGGAGTACTGGCGTCCCCTGTGGTTAGTCCCCTATCTAACAGGTATACTGCTTTGGGTACCACTGGGGGAGGATAGCCTCTCAGGGGAAAGCAGCAGCAGCCAAATCTGAGGCATCACGACTGGATCTGCTATATAGCAGGGCAGAACAAAATCTAGATGAGCAGTAGTGATAGGGGATCCGATTCTGTCGCTGTGTGCTAGACTCCAGGATGGTATGCCAGGGTCAAGGATGTCTCAGAGCGGGTACAGAATGTTCTGACAGGAGAGGGTGAGCAGTCAGAGATCGTGGTTCATATTGGTACTATTGACCAAGGTAAGAGAGGAGATATAGGGTTGTAATCTCAGTGTTACTCATTGTGTCATGTGCTAGTGAATATAGAAACAGAACGATAGGAAGAGATGAATGTGTGGTTAAAGAGCCAGTGCAGGAGGGAGGGCTTCAGGTATTTGGATCATTGGGAGCTCTTCTGGGGCAGGGCTGACCTGTACAAGGACAGGTTGCACCTGAACAGGAGGGGGACCAACGTCCTCACAGGGAGGTTTGCTCGTGCAACTCGGGAATGTTTAAACTAGTGAGACAGGGGGGTGGGACCCAGAATGACAGTGCAGTAAGGTGGGAAGGTCTGACTCGTATGTAGAAAATAGAACAGGCAAATCCAGTGGGGAGAGTAGGCAGACAGGTAGGGAAGCACGAGAAGGCTGATAGGCTTAACAGCATTTACATTAGTGCAAGCAGTCTCATGGTAAAATGGATGAGCTGAGAGAGTGGTTCAGCCCATGGGATTATGATATTATTACAATCACAGAAACATGGCTGAGGGAAGGACAGGACTGGAAGCTCAATGTTTTGGGCTAGAGAAGTTTTGGGCATGAAAGAGGTGGATGCAAAAGGGGGCAGAGAGGTATTCCACTGCTGATCAGGGAGAGCACTAACAACAGTCCTCAGGGAGGATGTCCTGGAGGGGGTGGCCAATAAGCTGTATGGGCAGAACAAAGGAATGAGAAATGGACGATCATTTGATGTGGTTATACTATAGGCCTCCCAAAAGTCAGCTGGAATTCATATAACTGATGAAATTTTTTAAATTAGAATTCTTTATTCAAATACTGAAATTGTACTTTCCATTATAAAAAGTTCAACCAGTTGTACTGTAAACACATCAGTTATTTTACTTAATGAAAAGCTGGACAAATCTACAGAAGACCAGCAATTATAAGGATAGGCGTTGAGATGGTTAAACACTCTGTGGTGCAATGCTTCCTAAGCAACTGAGATGTGGAAAGCTGGTGTGGGAAAGAGCCAGTCAGTGTCAAATATTGTATTAAGCTTAGACTGATATTCTGGTATTTTACTCCTCTTGTAGATGGGAAGTTGTAAAACCCTCCATCTGGAAATTAAATATGCAAGGTAAACTATTTCAGTGTGGTGCGTGAAAGATGCTGAAGCTATACCATGAAAAATATTCAATTCCTTTATAAACTTGTGTAAATACATCAAATTTATGGAATACATTTGAGTTGGTTGTTATTTATTGTTCTCAGCAATGTCGCAGATATATACAGCTCAATGTTATTTCCAGGGTTTTATATAACAAAAATTATACTTGTATAGTTAAGAACAAAAACTGAAATTATTGTGCTGCTAAATTACAACAAAATACGATACTTTAATGCCCGTGGTACCCGGTTTATCACAAGTCTTCCATCATAACTTAAAGATGCAAACAACCATGGATCAGCTGAGGACCATTCCCACTGCATAAACACTATCTTCATGTTCTTCATATGTAGCTATTATGCTGTCCTGTAGTGGCTCTTTCCTACAAAGAGAAATCAATAAATGGCTAAATACTTTTAGCATCTGGTAGATATCTCCTGCATAGCTTAAAACTACAACCTAATGGGATACCACCTTCAGCTACATTATTTTGCAGTACTTACAGTGTTGGTTACGTGATTTAAGCCAAGTCACTTGCACAATGTGTTCACACAGTCAGTGTTATTTTAGTTTTCCTACAGGTGACCCAAGACAAATTGTTTAGCCCCTTTGTATTTTTGGTTCAATAAATGGATGTTAATGGATATTGTCTGTCCATAACTACCTCCATTAGATACAATTACTACTGGAATAAATGTATCCCCAATTACTGTACTCCCTTCTCTTTGTACTTCCTAAGTTAACATAAGTTTGCACTTCTTGTCCATAAACTATTTTGTTGCAATGCCTGGTCACACTTGGACCAACCTTTCCCACTGTAATTTATTGACATCTCCACTTAATTTTGCCATCAGATCCATCAGAATATGCTCCATCCAATATGTACCTTAAGAAGGAAGTTTGTGAATGTATATAGTTTATATTGCACTGTTAGTTCAAAGTATGCAATGCTTTCCATTTCTCACATACCAATGAATTACTTTCTTCCCAAGAGCAAAAAGTCTTGTATATAATCATGCAGGATGTAATGTGTTCCAGGTCCTCATGTTATGGAGGAGAATCCAAGCTTCTTTAGAGTTCAGCGTCCATATGCAGAACCATTAACATCTTTCCCTTTTGCCCCAACTCTCTTCTTCCCCTTTGCCCCATCTCTCCTCTTCCCCTTGTCTCTTATTAATGTCCTGTTAAAGATATTCCTAAACTTCTTCCTCCAGAGCAAAATAACTATTGGCCCTTTTTTGCAGACAAATTCAATATGCAATGTTGCTTTCTTACTGCTCTTAATAGGGCACTATTGTATAAGTAATACCTGCTGAAGACAGAAAGACCCGATATTCTCAGCAACTCTTCACTCCCTCCTCCCTCTCAATATTTTTTAGATCACAAAATAAAAGAATAGGATGAACTAATTAGTTGTTCTCCATTTTAAGGTTGAAGGAAAATAAACACACAAAATATACCAAAAAGGAAGTAAATTAATATTTAACTGAAGATATGGCTCAGGCAAAGAACAGTGGTTCAAATCCCACTCTATGAACTGAACATAAAACGTAACCGGGCATTTTCAGGCAGACTGAGTGCAGCAAAAAACTTTAAGGGTGTTATTTAACCAAGGCTCATCAACCTACTCAAGTGTACAGAAAAAATCTTGTGGCATTATTTGAAGAGCAGCAGGGTTGCTGCAGTTCATTTATCATTTATCCCCTAACACCATCAGTAAAAAAAAGATTATGCAGTGGTTAATTTCATTGCTATCTCTAAGACCACATGACTTTCTCATAGTGAGGTAGATATGAAATGTACTTCACTGGTTTTGTGAAATTTCACTGCCATGAAGGAAGCAATTTAAGTAGAAACTTGAGTGTTTAGTTGCTCTTAGTAATTCTCTTCTTAATGTTTTAAATTATTTTCAAACATTCTCATTATGGTTGATTTGAATAATTCAGAAAGATTACTGGAAACATTTTCCAATGAAAACTAGCTTTAAACTTCAGACAATGCTCAAGTGACATAATTATACTTATGTACGACAGAGTAACCTTCGATATGACATTCCTATATTTCTTTCAAAAATATGATGTTCTTGTATAGGTTATTACCTGTTAAGCAAAAACATTGTGTAAGTGATAAACGATTAAATTAAAGTTGAAACTGATAGCTTTAAAGACATCATTAACAGTAACCTGAAATGCCATCCTCAAAGATCAGCAAATTTAAACAATGGCAAAGAAAACCATTTACACCTTTGCAAAAGATCAATTTTCTAATCCACTATTAACATCTCTCAATTAAGCACACACTTAATAGTCAGTTAATGCAGATAGGTTGAATTTATTGTGAATTGATTTAGAAGTGAATCTTAGGAGTGAATCAGGAGCTGAGAGACTAAGGAGCAGCAGGTCCTCGCTGGTCCAGGGCTAATTTAGAAGGGCCAATAAAAAGGAGGTCATGTCAAGCGGAGTGGTCATTGTCAGAGTGGACAGAGTTAGAGTGAGTGGCTTTGGCACAACAGGCTTCGGCATCAAGAGGCGGAGACCATCTGCAACAACACCGGTGAGTAGCTGGTAAGTAAAGGTTTACTGTTATTGTTATAACTTTTAAGTAGACTATAGCTAGGTAAGAAAAAAAAGTTCAGATGGAGGGCAAGGCGATGTGCTGCAGCAGCATGATGTGGGAGTTAGTGGACCCTGCTGGGGTGCACGGTGACCACATCTGCAGTAAGTGCTTGAGGCTGGAGGAACTTCGGCTCAAAATTGATGAGCTGCAGTCACACATTCAAACACCGTGAAGCATCAGGGAGGGAGAGAGTGATGTAGATGCTATGCATCGGGAGGCAGTCACCCCCCCCTTAGAGCAGGTACTTTCTAGGGTTCAGGAGACAGATAGATGGGTGACTGTCAGGGGAGAGAAAGAGAAAGGGAACAGGCAGACAGTGCAGAGGACCCCGGAGGCTGTTCCTCTCAAAACAGGTATTCTGCTTTGGATACCATTGAGGGGGATGACCTACAGGGGATCAAGCGGCAGTAGCCAAGTCTCTGGCACTGGGACTGGTCCTGCTGCTCAGAAGGGAAGGGAAGAGAAGAGGAGGGCAATAGTGATAGGGGACTCGATAGTCAGGAGAACAGACAGGAGGTTCTGTGGACATGAGCGAGAATCCAGATGGTATTTTGCCTCCCAGGTGCCAGGGTCCAGGATGTCTCTGATCAGGTCCACAGCATTCTTGAGCGGGAGGGAAAGCAGCCAGAAGTTGTGGTACATGTTGGTACCAACAGCATAGGTAGGAAGAGGAATGAGGTCCTACAGAGTGAGTTTAGGGAGCTAGGCAGAAGGCCGAAGAACAGGACCTCAAGGGTAGCAATCTCAGGATTGCTGCCAGTGCCACGTATAGTGGAAGGTAAGAATAGGAGGAGATGGGAGATGAATGTGTGGCTGAGGAGTTGGTGCAGGGAGCAAGGTTTTAGACCTTTGAATCATTGGGATCTCTTCTGGGGAAGGTGGGACCTGTTACATCTGAACTCGAGGGGAACCAATATCCTTGCAGGCAGGTTTGCTAATGTGGTTCGGGAGGGTTTAAACTAGTTCGCAAGGGGATGGGAAACCGGAGGGATAGGTCAGTGGAAGAAGTGCATGGAGTAAACTCAGATCTAACGTAGAGAGAGGCTTTGAGGAAGGAGAAGCAGAGTATAGGGTATATAAAGTAGTAAGGTGGATGGGCTAAAGCGCATTTACTTAAATGCAAGAAGTATCAGGAATAAGGGTGATGAACTGAGAGTTTCAATAAATATATTGGAATTATGATATTGTGGTTCTTGCAGAGACTTGGCTGTCACCAGGGCAGGAATGAATACTGAATATTCCTGGATTTCAGTGTTTTTAAAAGGGATAGGGAGGGGGGAGAAGAGGAGGAGGGGTGGCATTACTGGTCAGGGATACTATTACAGCTGCAGAAAGGGTGGATAATGTAGAAGGATCCTCTCTAGGAGTCAGTATGGGTAGAAGTTAGGAACAAGAAAGGAGCAGTTACTCTACTTGGGAGTATTCTATAGGCCCCCTGGTAGCAGCAAGGATACTGAGGAGCAGATCAGGAGGCAGATTTTGGAAAGGTGCAAAAATAACAGGGTTGTTATCATGGGAGACTTCAACTTCCCAAATGTTGATTGGCACCTGCTTAGTACCAAAGGTTTAGATGAGGCAGAGTTTGTTAAGTGTGTCCAGGACAGATTCCTGTCACAGTATGCTGACAGGCCGACTAGAGGGAATGCATATTAGATCTAGTATTAGGTAATGAACTGGGTCAGGCGACAGATCTCTCAGTGGGTGAGCATTTGGGGGACAGTGACCACCGCTCCCTAACCTTTAGCATTGTCACAGCAAAGAGGACAGGAAAATATTTAATTGGGGAAGGGCAAATTATGATGCTATAAGGCTAGAACTTGCGAGTGTGAATTGGGATGACATTTTTGAAGGGAAATGTACTACGGAGATGTGGTCATTTTTTCAGGGATCTCTTGAAGGATGTTAGGGATACATTTGTCCCGGTGAGGCAGAGAAAGAATGGCAGTGTGAAGGAATCATGGTTGACAAGAGAGGTGGAACATCTAGTTTAGGAGGAAGAAGGCAGCATACATAAGATTTAGGCAGCAAGGATCAGAAAGGTCTCTTGAAGAATATAGGGTAGCAAGGAAGGAACTTAAGGGGCTGAGGAGAGTGAGAAGGGGACATGAAAAGGCCTTGGCGAGTAGGGTTAAGGAAAACCCCAAGACATTCTTCACTTATGTGAAGAGCAGAAGGATACCGGGAGCAAAGGTAGGACCGATTAGGGATAAAGGTGGGAAGATGTGCTTGGAAGCTTGGAAGTGGGTGAGATCCTCAATGAATACTTCTCTTCAGTATTCACCAAGGAGAGGGGTCTTGATGACGCTGAGGACAGCGTTGGTAAGGGTAATGTTCTAGAGCATGTAGACATCAAGAGAGAGGATGTGTTGGAGCTGTTAGAAAATATTAGGACAGGTAAGTCCCTGGGGCCTGACGGAATATTCCCCAGGCTGCTCCGCAAGGCGAGGGAGGAGACTGTTGAGCCTTTGGCTAGGATCTCTGAGTCCTCGTTATCCACAGGAATGGTACTGGAGAATTGGAGGGTGGCAAATGTTGTCCCCTTATTCAAAAAAGGTAGTAGGGATAGTCCAGGGAACTACAGACCAGTGAGCCTTACGTCTGGCATTTGACAAGGTTCCACATGGTAGGCTTCTTCAGAAGGCATGGGATCCAGGAAAGCTTGGCCATGTGGATTCAGAATTGGCAAGCAGATGGTTGTGGTGGAGGGATTGCATTCAGATTGGAGGGCTGTGACTAGCGGTGTCCCACAAGGATCGGTTTCTGGGACCTCTGCTTTTCGTGATTTTTATTAATGACTTGGGATGAGGGGTAGAAGGGTGGGTTGGCAAGTTTGCAGACACAACAAAGGTTGGTGGTGTTGTGGATAGTGCACAGGATTGTCAAAGATTGCAGAGGGACATTGATAGGATGCAGAACTGGGCTGAGAAGTGGCAGATGGAGTTCAATCCGGAGAAGTGTGAGATGGTACATTTTGGAAGGACAAACTCCAAGGCAGAGTACAAAGTTAATGGCAGGATTCTTGGTAGTTGTGGAGGAGCAGAAGGATCTGGGGGTCCATATCCACAGATCCCTGAGAGTTTGCCTCACAGGTGAATAGGATAGTTAGAGAAAACTTATGGGGTGTTAGCTTTCATAAGTTGAGGGATCGAGTTTAAGGGCCACGAGGTAATGATGCAGCTCTATAAAACTCTGGTTTGACCACACTTAGAGTACTGTGTCCGGTTCTGGTCACCTCATTATAGGAAGGATGTGGAAGCGTTGGAAAGGGTGCAGAGGGAGATTTATCAGGATGCTGCCTGGTTTAGAGATTATGCATTATGAGGAGAGACTAAGGGAGCTAGGGGCTTTATTCTTTGGAGAGGAGGATGATGAGAGGAGACATGATAGAGGTGTACAAAATATTAGGAGGAATAGATAAGAGTGCAGAGCCAGCACCTCTTTCCCAGGGCACCAAGGCTCAATACAAGAGGGCATGGCTTTTAAAATAATGGGTGGGAAGTTCAAGGGAGATATCAGAGGAAGGCTTTTTACCCAGAGAGTGGATGGGGCTTGGAATGCGCTGCCTGGGGCGGTGGTGGAGGCAGGTACATTGGTCACATTCAAGAGATTATGAGATAAGCATATGGAGGAATTTAAAATAGAGGAATATGTGGGAGGAAGGGGTTAGATAGTCTTGACGAGGTTTAAAAGTCAGCACAACATTGTAGGCCAAAGGGCCTGTATTGTGCTGTACTGTTCTATGTTCTAAAACACTCAAACACAAGTCTAGTTTTTAATTCCCTACATATTGAGGACATAGTTGTGGCACAGGGTTAAATTACCAGATTTGTAATCCAGAAAATCTTGATTAACAATCCAGAAGCATGAGTTCAAATTCCACCAGGTGACTTGTTGAATTTAGATTAATAATGTGAAATTTAGAATAACAACTAGTCATTAGTAACAATGACCACAAAACTTACTGGGTTATTATTAAAAACCCATCTGGATCATTACTGCCCTTAAGGGGAGGAAAGCTACCATCCTTATCCTTCTTCCTTCCTATATATTGGGCTTCCCCTTTTCCTATCTTCAGTCCTGAAGAAGGGTCCTGACCCGAAACATTGACCGCCTGCTTTTCTCCACAGATGCTGCCTGGCCTGCTGGTCTTCCTCCAGCATCATCGTGTTTTTCATCTAGATTCCAGCATTTGCAGTCCCTTGTTTTTCTCACCCTTACCCACTACTTGTGGTTGACTCTTAAATATGCCCACTAATGTGGCCATGCACGTCACTCATTGTACTATTTGGTTCAAAAAGGTGGCTCACCACCATAGGCAAAAAATGCTGGTCTTGCCTGCGATAACCCAAAAAATCCCATTAAATGTATGAATTTTTAAAAAGTAACCAATCACATGAAAACTTAAGAAAACCAATGGTCATTTAAACAACAGCGAACTGTTAAAAGCAATAATTTAATATAAAGCAAATTCAACATCATGAATAGCCATTAATTTGGATCCAAATGAATGACTATTCATGGTGATAGATTTACCTTATAGTAAATATGTGTATGGATCTATGACCCGTATAGCTTATAAGGTCCCTCATGGTAGACTGATCCAGAAGATTAAGATGCATCAGATCCACACTGACTTGGTAGTTTGGATTCAGAATTGGCTTGCCCATAGAAGACAGAGGGTATTGTGGACAGTGTTATTCTGGCTGGAGGCCCGTGGCCAGTGGTACTCTGTAGGGATAAGTGCTGGGACCTCTGTTATTTGTGATATATATAAATGACCTTGGATGGGTTAGTAAGTTTACAGATAGCATAAAGATTTTTGGAGTTGTGTATAGTGTAGAGGGCTGTCAAAGGATACAGCAGAATATAGATCAGTTATAGATATGGGCAGAGAAATGGCAGGTGGAGCTTAATCTGAGCAAAGTGTGAGGTGTTGCACTTTGGGAAGTCAAATGTAAAGGGAAAGTCTACAGTTAATGGCAGGACCCCTAACAGCAATGATGTGCAGAGGGATCTTGGGGTCCAAGTCCATAGCTCACTGAAAGTGGTCACGCAAGTAAATAGGGTGGTAAAGAAGGCATATGGCATGCTTGCTTTCATTGGTCGGGGCATTGAGTATAAGAGTAAGGAAGTAGTGTTGCAGCTATACAAAACTTCGGTTAGGCCACACTTGGAGTATTGTGTGCAATTCTGTTCGCTCTATTACAGGAAGGATTTAGAGACTTTAGAAATGGTGCAGAAGGGTTTTACCAGAAGGCGAACGTAGTTGGAGGGCATGAGCTATAAGGAGAGGACAGCCAAACTTGGAGTGTTGGAGGCTGAGGGAAGACCTTTTGAAGTTTATAAAATTATGAGAGTCAAAGATAGGGTAGGACGGTCAGAAACTTTTTCCCAGGTCAGAAGTGTCAAGTACAAGAGGACATCTGTTTAAGGTGAGAGGAGGAAAGCTTAAGGGAAATGTGCGGGGTAAGATTGAGGGCCGAAGGGCCCGTTCCTGCATTGTTCTATGTTCCATATGTAAAGGCACAGTGAATGGGAAATAGGGAAATAGCTATATAGCTATATCGTAGATTAATCCAAGCTTCCAAAGCATCTTATCTGGCTGTTAACATTCTGGATAACATGGTATGGTAAGCATTGATATAACTTGACTTTTGTCCAGTGATAGCAAATCTGTACACAAAATATTAGTCTTTTGCAGTGATTTCCTAACCATGAGGAGCTGGGTTGATATTAATTCATCTCTCCTTCCCTTCCAGAGACAGAAGGAACCAAATTGAAATCCAATGCAAGTCCTAAAATGGAAGGACAGTGTTCTATGAACTGAACATTTCCTGGCTGTGGTATCCTGACTATCTAAAGCTGATGTGGTGTGATTAAATTGCTGCAATAAAATTTCAATTTGTCTTGGGTATTTGTGACTAACTTGATACAAACGACAATATTTAATTGAAAGATGAAATTAATTGTAAATTTTGATATCAACTTATTAAGGATAAAATATGTTGCCCTGCCCTGGCACAAAGTCTCATGATAACAGCAGCAGAGGAAGGGCCGCAAGTTCATTACCGTAATTTTTCAACTTGTTCATTGGCTAGGCTCCACATGTACAATCTAATATAAAATTTCAGTTGATTAGAACATCTCAAATTAATCTAAAATTTACACCTTTATTTCTAAAGCTAAATTTTCTATTCCCACAAACTCATACTGAAATTTACTTATAGAATTTACTTATGGAGGTAAAATCCGTGATAATCCATGCGTTTTTCCTTATGGATCTTGGGATGTGGAGAACACAAGTAAGGCAGTAACCACTCTTGCTTCTCCCAAAGCATTAACCACACTGTGTGGGAATGGGGAAGGTTTCCTCAGGGTTTCCCTCTCTAAACCATGCCCAGTAAGTTACCAAAATATTACTAAGTTATTCACATGCAGTAGTTGTTAATACTGCTATAAAACTTCTCACATAGTAGCATTTCACCGACAGTCTTTCAAAGGATATAATTATGTGACCGTTGACATACTTGTCTTCATGCTGATTCTCCTCTTGGTCACTTAAGTCATCATCATCCACTAAGTGGCCAAAGGGCTCTGAAGAAATAGACACCATGTTGGAAAGAATGACTCTGCTGTCACTGCTGGCAGTCAACACCAGCTGATCATGTGAATGATTGTATCGGACACTCCAAATCCTGCATACGGAAAGAATGAAATATTTTTGTAGGAATTATATAAAACAGTATTGTTGAATACTTTATTACAAAAAAAAGTCCCTGTGTAGCCATATACTTGTCTGTAGTGTTCATTAATTAGTTATTTTGACAAAGGATGGCTATTACGGCTGAGAAATTAGTTTTGGAGAGGTTTACCTGCCCAATAACATTAAGGCTTGCTCCAAATTAGGTCTTAGTCCTCCTTTCCATCAGATCAGCAGGTCACGGATGCTAATCAGGCAGCTCATGGGTTGAGCCCTTTGGAAAATCAGCAGAGCCACACTCCAAGCTAAATTCCAGGTAGGTTCAGAGAGTATGAGGCCAACAGGAGGGATTGAATGAGTCAAGCTGGCAGCAATCCACAGCTCTGCTGTAAAGCACTTAAAAAATGAGTGCTGAAGTCATGAATTTGGTCAGTTAGGAATTTGAAGCAGCGGGGGAAGGATGTGCTGTTTGCTTCCTTCATTACTTGTGGTGGTTTGTGTTAGCTGCAGGCAGTAAGTATTTAAAAATGTGTCTGGTGCACGTTGTATTTTTTAAAATAAAAGCTCATCGGAAAAAATAAAAGGAGATAAAGGTTGATACAAGTATATATTAATCTTTAGTATAAGAACTCCATAGTTAATAACAAGCTAAATGTTAAGTGAATACAAACAAATTAATTAAGAAAATAAGATTTGATAAGGATAGCAGGGCACAATAATGAAGCAACTAAAGCTTGAAAGCAGAGCACAAAAGACAGCTGCTATTGTAATACTCATTTAGCGCATGCAAATGAGGACACATTTCTACCACCATTTTTTCTTTAAATTAAAAAAATGCAGTGTTGTGTACCTCAGTTAACTCGTTGTATTGTTTCACCTGATTTAAAAACCTTAAATTTATTAACTGCTTATGTATTTTAACATACATCCAAAGGGAAATCAATTATTATGCTTTGAATCACAGTGTGTAAAATCTTTGCATCGCACAAACCAACTTTCATTAGAAAACTGACATCATTGGGGAATGTACAGAGCACTTCCGTGGATTGTACGGTGCTTCTCCATATACATGTGCACATACACAAAGATCGCCAGTCATGCACTGTGACATCAATCTTCTCATCTGCCTCCATTTAATCCCCAGTCTTCTGCCCGGTCCACTCTGGTCTTTTTGCCAGTATCCAGCACCAAATTCTCCACTAACTCCCAACCCCACTATAATCCTCACACTATGTCCTGATCTCTCACACACCATCATCCCATGATTTTTTTCCCACCTCTTTGATTTTCTCTAACATTTTTTCTCCATCTTGTCCCTACACTTCCTCCTATCATGAGAAATCATGGAGGCAAAGGTTGTGGTACGGTTTGTGAACAAATGCACATTAGTGCAAATTACCTATCCAAACACACTTGCTGCTTTGAACATTGTGAGGTAAGGTATATTGGATCACTGGAGTTTTACAACAACTGGGATATTCAGTCAAATTCAAGACATCAAAATACATGTTCAAGAATGTTCAGCCTTCCAAAAACACCTACATTTTTTGTCGAAGTTTTACATTAAACATCAAAGTTAAAAACAATAATTCTGATGGGGTATCAGCAGAGAGTCCATCTCAGGAAAATATGACCATTTGCTTCCCCTTTAATTTCATTCTGCAAATGTTACTCTCCACTGCCAATGTCTAGGCCTTTGAACATAGAACAGTACAGCACAAGAACAGGCCCATGATGTTGAGCAGAACTAATTAAACTAGTCTCTTCTGCCTACCTGAGTCCATATCCCTCCATTCCCTGCATATTCACATGCCTATCTATGAGCCTCTTAAACACCTCTGTTGTATTTGCCTCCATTACCACCCCAGGAAGTGCATTCCAGCCACCCACCACTCTAAATAAAAACTTGCCCCGCATACCTCCTTTGAACTTACCTCCTCTCACCTTAAATGCATGCGCTCTAGTATTAGACATTTTGACTCTGGGAAAAAGATACCAGCTGTCTAATCTATCTATGCCCCTCATAATCTTATAAATGTCTATCGAGTCTCCCCTCAGCCTCCACTGCTCTGGAGAAAACAACCCAATTTTGTCCAACCTCTCTTTATAGCACATGCCCTCTAATCCAGGTAGCATCTGGGTAAACCTTTTCTGCACCCTCTCCGAAGCTTCCACATCCTTCCTATAATGGGGTGATCAGAACTGAATGCAATACTCCAGATGCAGCCTAAACAGAGTTTTACAAAGTTGCAACATCAACTTCCTGACTCTTAAACTCAATGCTTTGACTAATAAAGGTAAGCATGCTTTCTTTTACTACCCTCTCAACTTGTGCAGTCACCTTCAGAGACTTACAGACTTGGACCTCAAGATCCCTCTGTACATCAACACCGTTAAGGACGCTACCACTAACTGTGTATTGTCTCTTTACATTTGATCTCCCAAAGTGTAACACCTCACACTTGGCCAGATTAAACTCCATCTGCCATTTCTTTACCTGTATCTGCAACTGATCTATATCCTGCTGCATCCTTTGGCAATCTTCTACACTATCTACAATGTCACCAATCTTTTGTATCAACTGTGAATTTACTAACCCATCCATCCAATTTTCAGTTGCAATACATTGTATGACTTGTATATTTTTAAGCATTATACAAAATAAAGATAGGTTAAAAAATACATTTTCTGAACAATAAAACAAAGTTAGGTTGTTTACAGATGTTTTTTCTCGCTCTGAGAACTGACAGACTGTTAATTGGCAAAAAGGACACCACAGTTTAGTCTAAGCGCATTCTAATCTAATGTGCAGGGACAGCCAGGTGCAAGCACACACACACATACAAATTCCGTTAGGAATTACTAGACAGAAATCATAACTGGAATCTCAAGCTCAGTTGTCCTTTGTCAACTCTAGGATGCTGTGTCATCACTATCTTGTACTTAAAGAGCAAGCCTGGGATGTGTGTGTTCTGGAGACTACAGGCCAACCAGGAACAAGCTCACCTTGGATCCTAAGATAGCAGGATAGCATACTACGGTTTCTTATGGAAATTGTAACCCTTCAGCTACAGCAGCTGCGTAATACCATCTTGCATTTGCCAAAGAGTAAAAGAATTAAAAGTGACCAATTTTATAATATGAGATACCTATTGATCATGCAGTAGCAGAATTAAGGCTTTTACTGCCAGTCAGATCAGAAGCAATCAAATAACTTTTGACACATTAACAGAAAAAGCAAAAAAAAAATGATATTAACAAGAGAATCCCAGCTTCATGTCTGTATGACACTGTGGCAGGGCCACAAGAACTGGAGCCTCACTCGGTCCTGACCTCCAGTGCTGTCTGTGTGGAGATTGCACATTTTTCATGACTGCATAGGTTTCTTCTGGGTGATCCAGTTTCCTCCCACATCCCAAAGATACGTAGGTCGGTAAGTAAGTTGGCCACTGTATATTAACCTGTGTAAATGTGTGGTCAAAACGGTGGGGTGTGGGGGGTAGTTGATGAGAATGTGGGGAAGGTTATTGAGGAAATTGAAGGGGGGAAATGGAATAATAGGACTGTCATAGGCTTGATGAGCCAATGGCCTTTTAGGTGGTAAGAAAGTATAAAAAGAGC
This sequence comes from Pristis pectinata, assembly GCF_009764475.1. Lineage (NCBI taxonomy): Eukaryota > Metazoa > Chordata > Chondrichthyes > Rhinopristiformes > Pristidae > Pristis > Pristis pectinata. Next base: position 75,789,479 of record NC_067414.1, on the reverse strand, counting down.
CTTGTCCCTATAATAGCAGTCATACAATTCCAGTGAGAAAATGTCATCAATTCGTGGTAAAGAAAGAAAAATCAGCTCTTCCATTCTAATCTACTCAAGAACAGGTCTTAGAGGATAGACCAAGAAACACTGCTAATTATATGCACAAAGAAATGAATGAATTAAATGAGCCTGCAACACCGTCTGAGAGAAATAACAAAATTGTTTACCAGTGTGAGTGTTCTTCTAAAGCCTTGACTGGTTCCTGAACATTTCTGGTATCCCAAAACTTCACTTTACAATCATCACCACAGCTTGCTAAGTAGTACTGCTTGTTGGGATTGAAGTCAAGGTCTCGTACCAACTGGCCATGGGCATTTTCCACACAGTAGACTTGACTGTGGAAAGAAAAAAATTAAGCAGTTCACTTCTGAAGTAGCACACTGGACATGTGCTTCCATGTTCTTTTTTCTTACAATGAAAAAGGATAAATAATAAACTTCAGAGTAATGTTCTGAAGCAATAAGGAACAATTATACAAAACATGTCATTAGCATGTACAATCTGCAACTCTAGACAGCACTTCCAGATGGGTAAACGCAAAACAACAGTTTTTTCCTCAGATCTAGATAATGAAAATGTTTTGCAAGATGGAATTTTCCAAATCGTCCATCAAGGGAATTTTATCAAGATCATGTCTCTGCAAAGCCTATTTAAGAGAAGCTTGTGGTTAAGAAATGGTGCATCCTTATATTCACTTAACTTTGCAATGGGAACTGTATATAGACACCCTGGAAATGTGGCAGTTTATCCAGGTATTGTGGAAGACTATGGGCACGATGGCACATTTTCCATGCCATCTTTTGGTCTTTAAAGCATAAGTTCTAAATGAACCAGCTCCATGCTTATATGCAAGTGACTGGATAGGGAATACAGGCAGTCCTCCAGTTATATAAGGGTTCCATTCCTGAGAACCGTCCATAATCTGACATCTCCCCAAGTCAGAAATGTCTGTTTTCTATAGCTACTCATATTGTATTGCTCTATAATAGTTTCCCTAAACACTGATGTAAGGACCACCGGCCTATACATTGGCCTATAATTCATCACAGTCTTCATTTATTTATTAAATATTGATAAATTGCTGCATTATTACAGATGAAGAGTCTTTTGAATGAGATTCCATCTTCCCATCAGGATGCAAAACAACCCATGGCAATGTTTGAGAAGAGCAGAATGTTCTCCCAAATCCCTGTATAATATTTATCCTTTAGACAATATCACCCAAATTATTAGTTATGTAGTTAGCACTTTTATTTATTCTCAGGGAGCAGTTGACACTGACAAGACTGTATTTATTGCTGTGAGGATAATGATGGCTTGAACCTATACAATTCTAGGATGATGGCTGTCCAATAATGAGATTAGGTAATGAATTCTGCTACTGACTCCGCCAATGGAAGAACAGTGAATGATATCCAATTTAAAATGCTGTATTAATTGGAAGAATCTTTGCATAATGTTGTTTACCCAACATTCGTGCTCCAGTCCTCCTCAACTGTAGATGTCTCAAGGGAGAAAGCTTCAGCCAAAATAATCTTGGTTTCCTGCATGTACTGCGGCCACAATGCACCAGTAATGGTGCATATTGGTGGATACTGAGTCCAAGATCATGGTCAAAAATCAAGCAAGTCCTTTCAGCTTTGACAACATTAAGCTTCGAGTGTTGTAGATATATTTTTCCAGGCACATAATGGAGCAACTTCTAGATGTCCGTCCTATTGTAACATTAGCCACACAAAGTTATGATAGAAAAAAAATCTATAAAGAACCAACTGCAACCTGACTTGCTAATAATTTTTTATGTAGATTTGCAACCAGTGCCAAGCCAAGATGGAGGCAAATTTCCCTGCCAGAGTTGGAGTTGGACTTCTGCTGAAGAGAGCAATTTGGCAGATCATTGTCTCACCAGTGAAGTCTCTTAAAAGGGGTAGGCAATCCTAAAACACAAAAGGCGTCAGCCTTGGCAAAACCAAATAAAGGAAGAGAGTGACCAGAAAATACCGCCTCTCTCCATTAACCAATCTGAAGTCTGACTGGGACTATTCCAGCCCTGGCACCACTATCTGGGAATGGCAATAAAAGGAATGGATGGGAGTGCTAGTGTAGGAAAATCTAGCTTTACACTTAACTAATATTTCTCATATCAGACAGAAGTGTAATTTGTTTGTGGAAGATGTGTTTGCATGTGCACACGTGTGTGGGCGTGTGTGCATGTGGGTGTGCGTATGTGCAGAGATAGACGTAAACTACCTTGCTGAACTCAAAGAATAAGATATGCATGTATTCATGGTATTAACAGGAGAAAGTAAGAAATTAAACAGATAAAATTTTCTTTTTAAATTTGGCATTATAAGCCCTGAATCCATAGTATTTTCTAAGATACAGGATTACAAAGATGTGGTATCACCCTGAAACTTATGGTGCAGGTTTGATTTATTTTATCCAAGACTCCAATGATAGCGCAGTTCAATCCCAAGTCATCTTTCCCTCACAAGAACAGTAACTGGAATAAAGCAGCCTTCAGAACGGTTGAAATGATGAACGTTTTTGTGCTAAAGGGATAAAACTGCTTCTTTAAGGTGCCTGCTCAGAACAGTCTCCATAGCAATATGACTATGTCTCCACGTTACCAAATTGATAACCAGAGACCAAGAAAGATTGACTTCAGTAGTGCACTGAGTGTAAGGCAATGCAAGCTGATCAGTTTACAATACCTGTACTTAAGTGTCTTTAAAAGTTGCAGCAGGAGAGATTCAAGATGATTTAAATACGTCATGAGAGCAACCATAGTTTTTTGGATTCACAATTTTCCTAGTACACAAATCTTTTTAAACTTTGCTATTTACTGACAAAGTCAAAATTAAAAGCTGTGTTTGAGAATATGGAACATACTGCAATTCATTAAACTTTGTATTTAGCATCAATCGATTTTTCAAGGCTTGAATGCAACATTCACAGCACTGATTTACTGAAAGAAGAAAATTTGCACAAAAGTTGTTTGTCCCTATGAGCTTTAAAATCCCAAATTTCAACATTAAGTCCAAACAATGGCATCAAATGATTTGAAAAGTTCAGAAAAGTCCTGAAAAGTTCAGAAAATCTGTGAATGAAAGAGGTGAATATGTTTCTCTTCAATGTACATTAAGGTACATTTGAAGAGTATGAGTGGAATACAACTTTGTACAGTATCACTTTCCACTCAAATCTTTTGAAATTCCTCAGGTGGAAATAGAATTTTCAGTTGATAAATTAGGTTTGTAAATGGCAATGTGACCATTAGCTTAATGCACAGAAGTACAATGTATTACCACGATTTGTCTCTTAACAAGGTGACAGTTCCAATGTCAAAGAACATTCCTTGGGGCCAGACTGAGATATTTGCTGAGGCTTAGCCCAACATCATGCAACCTTTTACAATAATCACAGGTAAGCAGCCTTTAATGTCATGAGAAAATGAAAACAATGGTTTTATTGGCATTGATGCCTATAGCAGAACTTTAGGATTTTAAAGATTTACAAATTATACTCAGGAGACTAATATGCAGAACAAAGTAATTTTATTGACCCCAAAATCCATTCTATGGCCAAAGTTAAAGGTGCATCAAAACATGATGAAAAATTTGAAATTAAAAAGTATTAAAGAAACTGGGACACACTTTTTAAGGGGAAGGTTTTCTTAAAAATTGGCATTCAACCACTTTGTTGCAGTTCATACCACAGAAATGTAACCCGAGCTCAGAAAACTTAATTTTATTTGGATAAATTTGGTAATAATGGTAATATTAAGATTCCTATTATATGATCATAGGTTTATAGCCTTGAAAAAGCTGCCAGCCCATTATATTGTTCTGGTGATCACCCTTCAAGTGCAACCGAGTACATTAACCTTATTTTTCTGCTGTAGTCTATAATCTTATTTTAAATAATTATTCATTTTTACTAATGCATATATGTAGTCCATGTTGTAATAACAGAAAAGTATAAAAGAAAATGCAACTTCCCCTTCACTCTTTCAACAATAATTCTGACTTTATTTCAGGAAGCAAATTTATTTTGTTGAAAGTGAATGTGTAATTTGAGGCCTGAGGCTTTATCTGGAATGGACTCACCAGGACAATGGAGTTCACTTGCAAGACTGATGCCACATAGTACAGCACAAAACAGACCCTTCGGCCCACATGTTGTGCCAACATAGCTAATCCCTTCTACCTACAGAATGCCCATATCCCTCTATTTTCCTCTCACCCTTGTCCTTGCAAACCACCACTGACTACCCCTTATGATCATGCTGCTGCTGACAAACCTCAAGCCTTGGCAATATCAAAACTATTAATAATGATGGTAAGAATTTATGTGTACATGCCCAACAGACATATTGCAAAACTAGTGGATATGTCATTATAAATTTCACAGTAAATCAGAGAATATTCTTTTTGTAAGTACTGATACATTATACCATACATTTTTAAAAACCATTGAAGTGAATATTCTTTAAAAAGTAGTCAGTATCATCCTAGATGGAATAGATTTACCTTGGAGGGAGTGTAGCATAGAAAATGATAACTGGATTCCAAGGTTTAAATTCCAGGGGAAAGCAATCGGTTAGATTGAGAAAAACCAATTATGACAGAACAATCGAAACATCTTCAGGATTTTCAGGAATGACGTTAGTAAAAACATCTGCACATAGATGTAGAAATTTGGAACTCACCCCTATAAAGAGAAATTGACGCCATGTCAATAATTAATATTATTGACATATTGAGACTGATAGATTTCTGTTAATCCAAAGTATGGGGAAAGAAATGTATTTGGGGTTAGGCCATAGATTAGCCATGATTTTATTGAATGGGGATACGGGCTTCAAGGTCTAATGGCCCACGCCTATTCCTCTGTCTCCATGAATGTGAAATAGATAAAATTCCACATAAAAATTCAAATTAATTAAATGATATATTAAATGATTAGAAGAATATCTTCACGTAATATTGAAATTTAGAAACAAAGGAATGCACCATAAATAAGTGAACATTAAATAGATATTTTCCAAAGGCATTATGAATTAGTAATAGTCAGACTTTAATGCAATTTTCCTACAGAACATTTATTTTGTATACAGAATTTTCTACAAAATGTGGCATTTTTGAGAAGTATGTATCTTTGTAGCAGAAATTGCACATTTTTTCCAACTCCACTAAATGTTACTCAGCATTATTTAAATAAGGCAATGTGGCTCTAAACAGATCTTTAAATTTTTGGCTGATATCCCTACACAAGGACTCCTTGGGAAAAATCTTTTCTTATTAATACCTTACTGATCTAATCCTTTAGAATGAGCACAGTTCCCCTTGAAATAACGAACCTGCATTTGTACCAAAACCTTAGATGTTCTGAAATCTTTTCTGACGTTTAAGTACTTTTGAAGTCTAATCACTGTTGTGATGTAGGTAATCAATGAGTAGAGCTTAGTAGGGAAATTTGATGCAGTTTGCTGATTAATGAGGTGAAGGAGTGAAGAATTGCTTGGAAGATGTTCTTGCACACCTGCAGCATTTGCAAAAAGCTTTTTGATTTTATGAAAACAGTATTAATTGCTTTATTATGTGTTCAAGTATGTCCAATGGAACTTTAATGATTGCAGGGACAAGACAAAGAATTATAACATTACAGCATTGGGACCTGAGGTGCACAAGCAAGTCAATGAAATACCATTAACAGATTTCCCATTACCGATGGAATAAGACATTTGTACATACAGTAAAACCAGTTAAAGGCCACCTGTATAGAAAGAACACTCAACTACAGTAATATCAATTATGAAAATTACAGTCAATTATGAGAGATTGGTCTGCTAAAGTGATCAACAGAAAGGATGCCTAAAGGGTGGTCATTTCACAGAATGCATTTTAAAATATCAAGTATTTTCAGATTATGCATTGTAGCAACTGCAATAAACTGTTGACTGAGACCCACTTTGTGCTTACCTCATGGTCCTGGTGTCCCAGCCTCGAATCACAGTGTCATTAGCTGTGGCAAGTTGCGTGCAGTTGTGGTGAGGACTCCATCGTCCAGAAGTAAACTTTAACTGACCTTTTCCTTCCAGGGTTGCTGAATTTGAGAGCTAAAATACATTACACAAACAAATAAGTGTGACGAAAGGAAGAAAAACAATTCAAGAAGCAGGTAAATGAGTTAAATATCCAGGAATCCATAACAAGAGTTCTGTACTCTAGAATCATAGAGAAATGCAACACTGAAACAGGCCCTTCAGTCCATTAAGTCTGCACTGACTGTAATGCACCCATTTACAATAACCTTACGTTAATCCCACATTCTCATCAATATTCTCGTCTGTTTTTTGCCAATCCAAAATAGCTATAATAAATCTTTAGACCTAACAAGAGGCATTATAAAACACACAAATATTAGCCTTTCACATGTTCAGTGCTAAAAAATAAGATCAGTGAAAAATATTTGGCATGGAAATGTTATACTACAAAAACATCCAAGTTCTCAGGCTTTCACCATGATTCACAGCACATAATTGTACCTGATCCAACTGCCACCACATTAAGCTCTTAATATACCACTGCACCATACAAATAAAATTTAATGGATGTGAAACAAAATTATACACTTCACAATTATCATACTAATATTTTGCGATGATGCTGAATTCAATTAAGTCTTTTATGACCTTCTTTCCCACTCTTGCCCATGTTACCATGCTGGTTACAATTCATTAAAATTATTTTACACTGTTGTTACCTTGCTACAATGCTCTAGAAGTAAAGCACAGCTAAAGTCAGCAACTTTCTCTACAGTTATTAAATTATGAACAATTTGGAATTATTTGCTTGTAAAATTGATTTTTTAAAAATTATGGGATTAATAAATAAAGAATGAACAATTACTTTTATTATCTCTTAAATCTTAGAAAGAATCAAGTAGCCTCAAACAAAATAAAAAAAAAGACAGATTGTAAAGCAAGACACTTCACCACAGGTTTAAACCTCCTTTAAAGCATTATGCAAACCTAACTATCACAAACTTTATATTTACTTTGCTCTTCATTTACTTTTCAACTCTTTATTTTCCCATTCCCAACTCCCCACTGCACGCTGTAGCTGGACGCATTGCGTAAGGTACGAATTCAATCACAGGTTTACTGCTAATACTGTCAAGCAAACCAGTTACTACGTAGTCAAGACAACAAAAAAGTCCTAAGAGAACCCTGACATTTAATTTTTTTGTTGAGAATCCCTTTCATATTTTACCTATTTCGTTAATAGATTCTGATGCAGTGAACACTTTCCAGAATGGTATTAGGGAAGAGGAATTTCAATTTACAGAGAAAAGTGCTGGGATTGATCTCCTTAAAGAATAGGTTTAATGGAGATTTAATAAAAATATTCAAAGTTATGAGTAGCTTCAAAAGAGTTCAAGGAAGAAATAGTTTCCACTGGCAGAAGGAACATTAACCATAGGACCGATTCGAAGTAATCAACTGAAGAATCAGTGGTTGATATGGAGAATATTTCTTTTATAAAATGCAGCAAGTTGTAATGATCTAGAATGGAGTGGCTGAAAGGATGGTGAAAGCAGAAAGGGAAAATCATGCAAGCGAGTAAGACCAAGTTGTATACCACTTCCAAAACCTTTACACAATAATGTGCCAATGATTTTCTGAAAATTGGCTAAGTGATTATGACTTATTGACAGCCACTGCAGTGGTGTTAAGGCATGTAAACTTAATTGTCTATATATATTGTATTAAGGATGTAGAACAAATGTTTTGAGATACTTTGGTGGATAGATTCATAAATTTGAACAAAACATAGACAACCCAGGAGAGAATAGTAGCATCCATTGTTGGAAAGAACACAAAGTGATTTCACCAGCTGATGGATATCTACTATAGTAAAATAAATTGGTAAGCATACACAGCATTGTCTGAGTTTACTGTGGAAAGTGAAGACACATCAATATTGCATGAAAATGTAAGTGTTTTGCTTGTTGACCTTAACAACTCTCTTCACAGAAATTTCACTGCTTAAGTATTTACTCTGACTATACAAGTTACATGTACAATTTATATTTATAATTATAACATAACATATAGGGAATTTATGGTATAAATATAGACATATGAATTAATAATAAAAATTAACTTGACCCAGGAGGTTCTGATTTAAAGGATTATAATTACAGCTGCTGGTTGAAAAACTGGCATTAGGCTTCAACCTTGAACAAATAAAGGCCCCATGACCAACCTTGGAAAACCTAACCTTGGAGCTACCTGTAAACAAGTTAAATTTCTGGAATACTCATCAGGTCTGGGAACACCTGTGGAAAGAGAAACATAATTTTGATGAAGGGTCTCTGACCTGAAACTTAACTGTTTCTCTTTCCACAGGTGCTGCCCAATCTGCTGAGTGTTTCCATCAACTTCTGTTTTTATTTCAGATTTCCTGCATCTGCAGTTTTTTGATTTTTCTTAAATAAACTTGCCTGAATGTGGGATCAGAAAATAGCAACCCTGTATACAGAATGGAGGATGCTGCCAATCACACCTGCACCACCAGATTGTTGCTGGTCTCCGTCTCTTTAGCTTCCAATATACACATATGTGAAGAAGTCTTTGAACCTGGATGTTGTGCCTTGGATTATACTGCCATAAAGATGCCATTAAATTGCCCATCATGAGTAATATGGCTGATGTGTATTATGGAGATCGGTAGGAGGATTGAATGGGTTTGGAGGTAGGTTTGCTCTGGGGCTGCAAAGGTCAAGGATGGGAGCAATAGAAGATGGGATAGAGTGAATGGAGAGAGTTGAGAGTTTGCAGCTTGGATTCTGAGAGATTGTGGGTGAGTGTAGGGCATGTACAGGAAGAATCGCAGGACTGTAAGCTTTCATGGTAAGTACTCACCTCACTTCAGGGACAGTGTTTGGAGTTTGTTTGCTCCAAGGCATTCAGCAGTGACCCGAAGCAGATTTTCTATTTGACTCCTGAGTACTATTAAGCCCCTTTATTTGAATTTGCAAATGGTCTAATGCTTGCTTCATAGGCACAAGATGTTTTATCTGTCCTTAGCCAATCAGAAGCAGGTTCACACTTTCTCTCTGCATGTTGGCACCTTAGGAGGATGTTTACTATCTGACAAGAACCCTTGTAAAGTCCATTTTAACTTCCACTCATTCCATCTTTATTTTTGCATGTCAACAATTATAATGGAAACTATCAATGTAAATTTGTCACACTATAATTATATTTTGTTGGTAATTTTGGCAAGGTACATTCAATGGAAAAAGGGTGTAATTACTGTTTGATAAGTTTACAAAGGACGTTACCGGTAAAAATGCAAAAAAAAATTTCACTAATATCAACTCTGTGTCGGAAAACATAAGGTTTTTATCATAAAGGTATACTGCAAAATTACTCACCACTGCCTTGCTTGAGCTTTCTTGCAAGTCCCAAAGAAGAATATGATTATCAGCCAATGATGCTATCTTTTTACCATCTCCCATTGGCTCCCATAGAACACTGTAGAGCAAAGTTCCTTTAATAACAATCCCAGTAATAGTCACCAATGCAGTTTTACAGTAAAAATGTTATAATAACCACATCATACAAGCCTGAGGTTTTGGACAAATTAGAATATCAGGGAGTTGAAAACTATGTGGAACAATATTAAAGGGATTTCAAGGCACTTTGCTCCTGTTGTATACAAATTTGCTAATGTACAAAGGAAGGATATATTGCAATGTCCTAGTTATCCAAAGAGTTCTAAGTGGGGACTCATTGGAACTTGCAAATATTGGTGGCTGAAAGCCTGACACTTCTCATTGTGAAAGTTAAAATTCAAGCATATATTCACTCGAATATATTCTCATTAATTTCTAGATTATCTATTGCAAAATTTTGTAACAAGATTTCTACCTTCTAAGTGTAATGAAAAGTTAGGAAGTGGATGAGGCAGAAGTGGTTAAAGCAACAAAGGTAAGCAAGGGATAAAAACAATTAATCCACTTTTCTGAAGGCATGCCAGATCATCAGAAGTTATTCATGGAAAGAATGATAATGACATAGAGCATTTATATAAGTGTGTTCCAATAGATTAGAAACCTTCAAATCATCACTTAACAATAATTGCTTGAAAATTTTGAGTGCTCAAACTCACTGCACCTGTAACTGTCACCTTACTTAAAGTGAACATAACTACTTCTACTGTCCTTGATAATGCCATTTGGAATGAAGTAAAATCAGAATTAATAATAATACCAAAGGGCCATTCACATTCAATCCAAAAACTTTGAAACCTAGTTGCAAAAAAAAAAATTACTAAATAAAAGTTAGAAATACTTGGCAACCAAATGTGTATTTGTGAGGATTCAAATTGTGTTTTGGGAATCTTGGCTACTATCAAATTGCTTTTCTGCTAAAGGCTTTACTGGTAGATTTTCTGGTGTGTTACAGTTTAGTGGGAGGAATGTTCACTGCACATACTATCAGGACCATTAACTTAAAATGACTAAGTAACTCAAATTGCATTTTTTTTCTAAAATAAAGTTATTTATTCAAAGCCTAGTACAGCAGATGCAGGAAAACTAAAATAAAAGAGAGAATGCTGGAAATATTCAACATGTCAGGCAGCATCTGCAAAGAAACAGAGGTCCATGACATGATAGGTTCAGGTGTGATGGGGGGAATTTAAAATGGAGGGGGCATTGTATTATTGATTATGGAGACCATCACTGCAGTAATAAGGGAGGATGTCGTAGCAGAATCTTCAAATGATGCAATGTGGACAGAGCTCAGAAATAAAAAGAAACACAACCACTTTGCTGGGATTATACTACAGGCCTCCCAATAGTCGGCAGGAGATAGAGAAGCAGATATGTATCAAATTACAGAGGGCTGCAAGAAGAATAGGGTTGTGGTAGAAGGGGATTTCAACTTCCCCAACATTAAGACAGATCACTTTTATGTGAAAGAATTAGAAAGGATGGAATTTTTAAAGTGCATCCAAGAGAGGCTTTTGTACCAGTATACAGATAATCCTACGAGGGTGGGGGCAGTGTTAGACCTAATCCCAGGGAATGAAGCCAGACCAGCAGATGAAGTGTCAGCAGGCAAGCACTTTGGAGATATTAACCTTAACTTGGTAACTTACAAAGTAGTTATGGAAAGGGATAAGGATAATAAAATGTCTGAATTGGAGGAAAGCCAAATTCAATACCATTGGACAGAACCTGGCAAACATAGACTGGGAGCAGCTACTTATGGTTAAATCTACATCTAGGAAGTGAAATAGCAAGAGCTATTCAATAGCAAGGGCCAACTTCTCATGGTGAAAGGAAAGGGCAGCATCCAGGGAACCCTGAGTATAAAAGGATATTGAGGGTTTGATAAAGTTTAAAAAAAGGAAACATATGGCAGGTCTAGAACACCAAAATCAGGGGAGGCCTTTCAGGAGTATAGAGTGTGTAAGGGGTGCTTAAAAAATGAAATTAGGAGGGCAAAATGGGTTGCGAAATTTCACTGGCAGATAAGATTAAAGAAAATCCCAATGCATTTTATAAATATTTTAAGAACAAGAGGGTAACCAGGGAAAGAGTGGGGTCAATTAGGGACAAAACTCTCTGTATGGAGCTAGAAGATATGTGTGAAGTCTTAAATAAATAATTTTCATCTGTATTCACCAAGGGGAAAGGGATTGTATTTGGAGATTTTTGTTGGGACATTTAAAGCACATTAAGGTAAAAAAGGTTTTAGATATCTTAGCAGGTATAAAGTTGGATAAATCCCTAGGGCATGATGGGATGTATCCCATGCTGTTTATGGGAAGCAAGGGAGGAGGTTGCTGAGGCCTTGACCATTTAAATCTTTGCTTTTTGATTAGCTAAAGATCCCATCTGATGAATCTAATTGAGTTTTTTTTTAAAAAAGAGGTCAACTAAATATATTGATGAAAGCAGTGCAGTTTAATATGGTTTTACATGGACTTCAGTGAGGCCTCAGAGCTCATGGGGTCCAAGGTAGACAGTGGGTGATGGTGATGGTAGTGGGTTGCTTTTGTGATTGGAAGCCTGTGACCAGTACTGTATCACAGGTATTGGAGCCAAAGTCCCTTGTTGTGTTTATATATACATTTGTGGCGACTCACCGTCTAGTCGGGCGAACCGGCTCGGCAGTCGGGTCGCGCGGCGTCGGAGCGACGAGGCCCAAGATGGCGGCGGGCCTCGTCTTTCCGAGCGACGGGGAGAACCCGCGCGCGGGAAAGTCCTGATGACGTAGGACTTACGTCATTGCCGGTTTTTTTGGGCGGGAGTTTTTCTCCCTTAAAGGGCCCGCACAAGGCGGGAAAATAAACCAGTTCTGTTTGGCAATCCTCCGAGTAGAGTCTTGTTTTATTCCGCGGTAGCAACCGCTACATTGGTGACCCCGACGGTCCAAACGGCTTTTGGACCCGCGAAATGGACGACAGCGCAGCAGCCAACGCAGTGGCCCTCAAGCTGCCCACCTTTTGGACACTTCGGCCCAGCGTCTGGTTTGACCAGGCTGAAGCGCAATTCCACCTTCGGCAGATCACCTCCGACTCCACGAAGTACTACCATGTGGTTAGCTCTCTGGACCAGGAGACAGCCGCCCAGGTTGGAGACTTCATCCAGTCGCCTCCGGAGGAAGATAAGTACCCGGCTTTCAAAGATCTTTTGATCCGGACCTTCGGCCTCTCCCGTCGTGAGCGCGCCGCCCGCCTGCTTCATCTGGATGGCCTGGGGGACAGATCCCCATCCGCCCTAATGAATGAGATGCTGGCATTGGCCGAGGGACACAAGCCATGCCTGATGTTCGAACAGGCCTTCCTCGAACAGCTCCCCGATGACATCCAACATGTCTCCGGAAAGGATAATGTCGTTGCTGATGCACTTTCCAGACCAACCATCCACAACCTATCCTTGGGTGTCGACTACACGGCCCTGGCTGACGCACAGCAAGCCGACGACGAACTGCCCAGCTACAGAACCGCAGTCTCGGGTCTGCAGCTCCGAGATTTCTTGGTTGGTCCAGGTCAGCGGACCCTACTTTGCGACGTTGCGACTGGTCAGCCCCGCCCTATTGTCCCTGCAGCCTGGCGGAGACGCGCTTTTGACTCGGTAAATGGGTTGGCGCACCCATCCATCAGATCTACTGTCCGACTGGTCGCCAGCAAGTTTGTCTGGCATGGCCTGCGCAAACAGGTCAGTGAGTGGGCCAGGACTTGTCTGCACTGCCAGACGTCAAAAATCCAGCGACACACCAAGGTCCCACCACAGCAGTTCGAGCCTACCCGTAGGAGGTTCGACCACATACACGTCGACCTCGTGGGCCCTCTGCCGGTTTCAAGAGGAGCCCGGTACCTCCTTACCATCGTGGACCGGTTCACGAGGTGGCCTGAGGCAACCCCCCTGACTGACATCACAACTGATTCCTGCGCCCAAGCGCTGCTCACAACTTGGGTCTCACGTTTTGGCGTTCCGGCCCACATCACTTCAGACAGAGGCACCCAATTCACTTCCAGTCTCTGGGCTGCATTAGCGAACCTGCTAGGGACGCAGCCGCACACCACCACGGCCTACCATCCTCAATCAAACGGGTTGGTGGAACGTTTTCACCGCCATCTAAAATTGGCCTTGATGGCCCGCCTGAAGGGTCCTAACTGGGTTGACGAGCTGCCTTGGGTCCTGCTCGGCATACGCACTGCCCCCAAAGAAGACCTCCGCACTTCGTCAGCTGAGCTTGTATACGGGGCGCCACTAGTTGTCCCCGGGGATTTCATACCTGCCCTTCAGGACCAAGGGGAACAACCCCCAGCAGTTCTACAAAGACTGCGCGAGAAGCTCGGCGCCTTGGCCCCGATTCCCACCTCATGGCACGGTCAAGCCCCATCCTGCCAGCCCAAGGAACTACGGGACTGTAAGTTTGTTTTCGTTCGCAGGGGCACACCTCGGGCGCCATTGCAACGACCATATGAGGGACCGTTCCGAGTCATACGGAATAACGGATCCACTTTTATTTTGGACATTGGAGGCAGGGAACAGGTTTTCACGGCGGACCGCCTCAAACCGGCCCATTTGGATCTGCAACAGCCTGTCGAGGTTGCCACGCCACGACGCAGAGGCCGCCCCCCTAAGCGGCAGCTGGCACAGCCCACGGACCTTGGGGACTGTCTCGCCGGTTCTGGGGGGGGTTGTGTGGCGACTCACCGTCTAGTCGGGCGAACCGGCTCGGCAGTCGGGTTGCGCGGCGTCGGAGCGACGAGGCCCAAGATGGCAGTGGGCCTCGTCTTTCCGAGCGACGGGGAGAACCCGCGCGCGGGAAAGTCCTGATGACGTAGGACTTACGTCATTGCCGGTTTTTTTGGGCGGGAGTTTTTCTCCCTTAAAGGGCCCGCACAAGGCGGGAAAATAAACCAGTTCTGTTTGGCAATCCTCCGAGTAGAGTCTTGTTTTATTCCGCGGTAGCAACCGCTACACATTAAAGATTAGGAGGTATGATTGGTAAGTTTGCAGATGACACAAAAATTGTTGGTGTTTTTAGTCAGGAGGGTAGCCTTAAGCCACAGAATGATATTGATCAGCTGGTAAATTGGCCAGGGCAATGGCAAATGGAATTTAATCCTGATAAATGTTAGATGATACAGTGGCATGTAGAAGTTTGGGCACCCCTGGTCAAAATTTGTGTTACTGTGAATAGCTAAGCGAGTAAAAGATGACCTGATTTCCAAATGGCATAAAGTTAAAGATGACACATTTCTAAAATAATTTAAGCAAGGTTACTTTTTTATTTCCATCTTTTACAGTTTCAAAATAAAAAAGGAAAAGGGCCCGAAGCAAAAGTTTGGGCACCCTGCATGGTCAGTACTTAGTAACACCCCCTTTGGCAAGTATCACAGCTTGTAAACGCTTTCTGCAGCCAGCTAAGAATCTTTCAATTCTTGTCTGAGGGATTTTCGCCCATTCTTCCTTGCAAAAGGCTTCCAGTTCTGTGAGATTCTTGGGCCGTCTTGTATGCACTGCTCTTTTGAGGTCTATCCACAGATTGTTGATGATTTTTAGGTCGTAGGACCATGAGGGCCATGGCAAAACCTTCAGTTTGTGCCTCTTGAGGTAGTCCATTGTGGATTTTGAGATGTGTTTAGGATCATTATCCTATTGTAGAAGCCATCCTCTTTTCATCTTCAGCTTTTTTACAGATGATGTGATGTTTGCTTCCAGAACTTGCAGGTATTTAATTGAATTCATTCTTCCCTCTACCAGTGAAATGTTCCCCGTGCCACTGGCTGCAACACAAGCCCAAAGCATGATCGATCCACCCCTGTGGTTAACAGTTAGTGTTCTTTTCATGAAATTCTGCACCTTTTTTTTTCCAAACTTTCCTGCGTCCTCACCACAAAATTCAGTGTCAGAACTTTGCAAAGGAACATCTAAACAAGCCTGATGCATTTTGGAAACAAGTCCTGTGGACTGATGAAGTTAAAATAGAACTTTTTGGCCGCAATGAGCAAAGGTATGTTTGGAGAAAAAAGGGATTTGGGAGTTTAATAAGCTCTGGACATATACCATAATGGTTTGCACCATAGGGATTATTCGGGAACAAAAGGACCTTGGTGTACAAATCAAAAGATCCCTGTAGGTGGCAACACAGGTAAATTGAGTGGTGAAGCAGGCATCTGGGATGCTTGCCATCATGAGCCAGAGCATAGAGTTTAAGAGTAGGGAGGTTTTTGTATGACTTTATAAAATATTGCTTAGGCCACAACTGGAATACAGTTTGCAGTTCTGGTGCCACACTATAGGAAAGATGTGATTGCACTGGACTGGTGCTGAGGAGATTCACCAAGATGTTGTCAGGGATAGAAGGCTTGTGAGGAGAGGCTAAACAAGCTGGGTTTGTTTTCCTTGGAGCAGAGAAGGCTTAGGAGAGACCTGATGGAGATGTACAGAATTCTGAGAGGCATAGATAGGGTAGATAACAAAAACTTTTCCCCATGGCAGAGGTGTCTAAGACCAGAAGCAGAGATTTAAGGTGAGAAGCAAAAGGTTGAGAGGGGATCTAAGCAATATTTTTTTTCACCCAGAAGATGGTAGGAACCTGGAATGCACTACCTGGAAAAGTGGAGGAGGAAAGTACTCTCAACATTTAAGAAGCACTTATGAGCACTTGAATTGCCAAGGCATAGTAGGCCATAGTCCAAATGCTAGTAAATGGGATTAGAATAATAGATATTTGATGGTCAGTAAAGGCATGGTGGGCCAGAAGATCTATTTCTGTGCTGTATGTTTTATGACTGTATGAGATTTCATCATAACAGGTCTAATGAACTCTTAAGCTCATTTTCTGTTTCTATATTAATAATAACTTACTACTTACTTACTACAATATTAATGGAGGTCATCCACATCCCAGCAGAACAATGATATCAGTCCCAAACCCCCTGTCCTTATTTCCCTGTGCCCTGCACCTTAATCCATCTCACATTACTCCGCTTAGATTCCTTTGCCATTTACCTAAACTGGAGGGAATTTACAGTGGCCAAATAACTTACCAGTGTATCTTTGGGATGTGAGAAAACCAGAGTGCACTGTGGAAATGCATGTAGTCACAGGGGAACATGCAAATACTCTACAAACAGCACCAGAGGTCAGGGTTGAACCTAGGTCCCTGAAGCAGGAAGGCAGTAGCACTACCTAATGAGTCATCGTATGACCCTAAAATTATTTTTTATACAATAATAACTTTTGTTTAACTCCACTATTTCTTGATGTTTCCATCAAAATTCAACTCATTTGAAAAACACATTTCCTAAAAGAAAAATATGTCTATCTGACAATGCAGTTCTTGAAATGTGAACTAAGTATTACAACTAAGAAATCAATGTTTTATCCTATATCTGTTTTAAAAATCTGTATACATACTTAGCCTGAATGAAGATTTTGGAATTAAGTAGTTTCAAGGTATTTTTGATTAGAAAGTACTAAATATTATACTGGTACAGCTAACCAACTGGTTTGTGAAATGAGGTACAGTGTACATGATCAGGATGCACATTTCAAATTCAGCTCAGCCATCCTTCAAATGCATGCTTAGACTTTTAGGAGAGAACTTCAGTTAAGGAACTGCAGATTCAAAATATATTTCAGTGGATAACTGAAAATTGCAAAATGTGAGTTTTTTTTACTATGACTTTATCTTAGGCATTGGAAATTTTAGATAATTGAGAAATAAAAGTGTAGATTTTTTAAAGAAAGAAGAATTAGGCAGCAAGACTGTGTAATCACAAGGAATTATGTTTTCACAATGACAAAGTAGCTATTTTGGGAAATAAATTGCTTAAGACCTTAAAGAAGATCATGGTACACAATTAACCCACGCCCGTTCACTTTGTTACATACAGCACGTTAAACTGTTGCTACCTACTGCTTTCTATGATTGCTGCCTATACCCCAGCACCACCTGTGTTGTTCATTAGCTATACGTATCATCAGGGAGCCAAATTTCTTGGGCTGCTGTAAGTAGTAATTGGGGTCATTTGAAAAATTAATCTCTCTGATACTTTGAGAAATGGTCAAACATTCAAACTAAGGTCCACCAAGATTTTCTGACAGTACACTGGAGATCTCGGTGTACGATGCCAGAATACAGGCCTTCAGACAAACATCCAGGAAGCAGTAGGAACAGGTAACAGTGGCAGTCAATGCCAAGGGGGTTGCTGCTAAAACAAGAATGCAAAGACGGAAATTGAACCATAGTTTTTAAGCCTTTGGGTTCAATCTTCAAACAGCATATCTGAACAACTGTACCACTAGCCTCATCCAGTGAAACATCACTCTAACAACGATCTCTAGTAATCAATATTCAGTCCTTCATTTCAAATGCACTCACTTGTGCAGTGTAGAAGTCTTGCACTCCAAACTCTCACACCTGGCAATTATCAAACCATGATAGTCACATTACTCAAATGCATTGTAAGATGCTCACTGATTTGCTTCCTTTTTTCTTCCAGGAAAACATGTTACCACATAGTAAGGAAAAAATAAAACTGACAGCAGTCAAATTACTCATAGAGGAGATAGTGCTGGCTGTCATAGGAAGGGGCATGGCTAAAACCATGATCACAAGCAGTAATGGAGGGACTGATGTACACATCTGATCTTCCTTTTTTTTATTTCTCTGTCATCTCTCCATCCCTTCTGATTGGGAAGCTTCAAATGTTCCTTTTTCTTTCTCTTCTCCTGTCATCTGAATGCAACTCTTATCCCGTTCCCATTTGAAATACTTAGAAATTAAAACCTTTCTAGTCAGAGAAGGTAGGAGAAGAAGACAGAGAAGAGACACAATCATTTGATCTTATGGTACTGACCACCAGCTCAGGGACTGACACAATGCATATTTTAGAGACTACAATAGAAAGACAAGTTTGATACATCAATCCAGAGAATAAATCTGCAATTCTTGTCTGAAGTCCCATTATCAATGTCAAAGAGCATGAAGGAATCCAGCACCAATTCAGCAGAGGGCTGTATCCAGAACTTAGAGCTCATTCTTTTTAATATGGAAGAGCAGCACAACTGTGGTGCCACCATGTTGCAATATTGAATTACCAATGTTACAGTTTCAAAGATTTTTATGCTGCTTGCAAATTCACTCTGCTGCCATCACAATTCTAGCCACCACTGTTCTCAGAGACTTCTAGTTCATCACATTGTCATAAATAGATCACCAAGACTCTGTGAAGAGCTGTGCTTATTTCTCTGTTAGAATTTTTATCATTTCTGCTCCCGTGCACAACACTCTTCAGTCTCTTTGCTGTTGCCCATATGCTGACAGGGTACACAGACATCTGTAGGTCAGGTCTAGATGTTGCTGTTCAAGCCAGGTTCATTAGCCCCAGAGCTCTCAGAGGTTGCTCTCCAAGGCTATTTTTAATCTCAACTGAAGGTTTCCACCACTCTGCTGCAGGCTTCCTTAAAGGACCTCAATGGAGCACAAGGAGAGACAAAGGTCCATGTAGAAGACAGACATCATGAGAATACAGAAAGATGATTAATTTAATTCCACTTTATTCAACGATTGCACTTAGTTAGAATGCACATTTTGTGGTCATTTTCATTTCTTGTGTTACCGATAAAAGGATAACATGACATCAGTTGTAGAGGAATAGCACGGAGTATTGGTGCATTGGATAGCCATCACTGAGGTTACTAATGAATAATTTAAATTCGAAGAGCCTGGACAGAAGGCAGCTGAACATCTTACCACCCTACCACTTCTCTACTTGCTGCTGTATTTACTACTCCTTCATTTTCATATCCACCTCTCTCCCTGCAGCTTCACCATAAGCCACGTCATGAGGAGTTAATTGCAAATGTTCAAAAGTTAGTCCTTGAGTTGAAATGATGGTTGAAACATAAGTAGAAGTAAGGATGGGGCAAAATGAACGAATAGTAATTTGGTGCCTACTTCCATTATCATAGGCAAATGCCAGTATGATGCATTGCCTATGGCCACACGTTAACATTGTGGAGCAGTATCTCCTCATGAAAATAGCCAAGTTCACACAAACCAGGTCAGTCTTAACCTACACCATTGGAAGGTTGCCATATGCAAATAACTTTATGTTCACTCTGCCTATTTGTCAATGAGAGCAGAAAATATGATGAAAGTGTTGTCTGCGTACAGACAGTCTCAAATGACCTCCTTCCTGAACTGAGAACTGCACACTGCACCTTGTGGCTTGCAGCAGTCTGAAAGGAGCTGGATACTTAAGTTAATAGAAACAATCCACTTTGATAGCAATCAATTTGATTCTTGTACTTTGCATCTTACTGTAGCTAAGAGAACTGCCCCATAAAAATTCTAATCTGGCTGGTAGCGGCTTGTCCTGTTACATTCAGCACAAGCTCTGCCTTAAAGCATGTGCTGTAATGTCAGTAGTGCCTTCATTTTGCTGCCTTGAATGCTGGCAGCAGTCTGTAGCTGCATAAGCACAAAATCTCTTGTACAAAGATTGTCTTGTGCACTTCCCAAAAGAGCTTGCAAACACTTCTTGAACTCTATCGGAGTCTTGTTGGATGTGTGGCACTGAAAATAAAATGGATATTTCATGACCAGGTTGGGCCCCATGCGTGTGAGAAAGGCATGGAGCTTCAACCTGGAAAACAGCCATTTCAATACCATTTCTGGGGAGTAATGGCTACTGCAGGTGCAGTTTCCAATGAAACATGCACCATGAAAAATGTGACTATATATTTTTTTTAATGTACATTGAGTTGATTACAGGTGCTATCAAAGGCCTGAAAATTAGCCTTTTTTTCCCATTGAACACTTTAAAACATAATACATTTAAATGATATATCCAATGTTCAATGATTGTCATAATTAACCAATTACAGTTGCTGCAGATTTATTAATGAAATAAACAGATTTGGGGTATAATGAAAAGGATATCACAAATTATTGCGTTATTTACTTGGAAACATTTCAGTCTCATTATTTCATATTTTGATGTGCATATTCCCCAGTAACATTTACCTTAATCAGCTGCATGTTAGAATAAATTAAAGTTAATAACTTGTTAAACTGAGCAGAAAACTGATGGATAATTACTTGAATAAAATAAACAGTTTACTAGTGTAAGACATAAACAAATTAATTGTGGCATTTTTTTTTACTGAATATTTCTTTTTTCCACAGGATTTTTTATTGTTTGGATGTTACAATTAAACATTTCACACAGTTCCATCCTGAAGGAAGCATTTGAAATCTTTTAAATCAATACTGAGCGACCTACCATGAAACGTTGCCATGGGCTGTGTTGTCAAGGTGACAAAGCAGCTCTAAGGTCTGTGGGTTGCTTGATGAATCATCAGGAGATTCATGACTGCCTGATTCCAATTCCTTCGGCATACGCCACACAGCAGCACAAGTCAGGATTTTGCTGTCCGAAGCTACGCACCAAAGAAAAAAAATTGGCTGTCAACAAATCTTTTAATAAATGTGTTGAAAATTTAACTCATTGTACTCCCAGGTGCAGCCAGCTTTAACATAAAATAAGGAGAATAAAGCAACCAGCTTAGTTACAAACATTAAAAACATAAACATAACAAACATAAAACATAAAAACAAAATAACAATATATGTTTACCTTTGACAAAAATTCTGTTTTATAATCACTATTTTTGCCAGTTCTGCTCAATTCTGCATTGGACTACAATTTGCAGCTCAAATGGCTGTATATCAAGGTTAAATATAATTAAATATTCAAATTAAATATTAACCATCATATTACAATGAAGCAGTAGAGACCGAATAATACAGCAGATTTCATTTAGAAAACTGCAGGTATTTGTGCCACAATCTGAAACAATGATTTCTGAGGCCAGACAAATTTAATATTTTATATGTTTCAGACACCCCTTGGTGTTTTCAAAAGAGCATTGTGAAATTGATTGTACAGATATCATACATCTAACACCTTGTATTTTTCCATCATTGACACCAATCATTTTATCCCAAGTTACATGTACAAAAACTAAATGATTCCATACTGGAGGTTACTTAATTGCAATTTAATAACCTTGGTAAGTACCTTGAAAAAGGGTTTCTGGAATCCAGTTAAACATATATTTTCATTAAAACTTGCAAACATTCAAAAGAAAAAATAAAAGTCCCTCCTACTTAATCCTTCATCAATTGCTTATTAACAACCTGCCGCCCACCCCCTCTTCAAATATTCCTGATAGTGCTAGATAAAAGTGGGAACACAATTCCTTGCAAGTCCTCCTTAACCAAATCCAGCTGCATTTCCTACGAATACTCTTTGAGGGTTAGTGTTAGCAAATTCTTGAACTGTGGTACTATGACAGCAAAACCAATCCTGTCCTTACCTGAAGTGTGTACATGTCCCATTTCCCTGGAGGTAGCACAGGGAGTTCTGAAGCATGATTAAGAATGGAAGCCCTGGCTGACAATTCCTCTCTAAATCAAGCGGTTGTACAGTCAGATTGTTTTAAAGAGCTTGCTTGGGGTTTGAATTAAAAATTAATGAATCTGTCAGATAACAATCAGACAGAATGCGAATAGGGAACTGTGCTCTGTAACAGCTTGGTGGCACACATTACAGAGAAGAAATGGGTTCAACTTCTGATTCTTTATCTCTGCTTTTCATAATCTCACCTAGTGTATCCTTAGAGAATATTTTGTCCAACAGGTAAGAAATAATTGGTGTCCATTAATACCATCATCAAAAGCTAGCTCAAAACCAACACAGTTAGAAGGCTCGAGTTGGATCAATCCCCTCTTCCTTTGTATGATCATAGAGGTGTACAACGCAGTAACAGACCCTTACAGTCCACCTCGACTATGCCAACCGTGATGCTCATCTACGCTACTTGCAGTTGCCTGCATTAGGCCCATAGCCCTCTACTCCTTTCCTATCCATGTACCTGTCCAAATCCCTTTTATATATAATAGTATCTGGCCTCCACTACCTCTTCTGGCAGCTTGTTCCAACTATTTCACCACCCTCTGTGTGGAAAAACCTATCCCTCAGCTCTCCTTTAAATTGGTCCCCTCTCACCTTAAACTTGTGCCCTCTAGGTTAGCCTCCTCTGCCCAGGGAAAAAGATTCTGACTATATATCCTACCTATGCCCCTCAAACAATTGTATAAACTCTATTAAGGTCAAGGATCAACCTCCTAGGTTCCAGTGAGAATAAACCCTGCCCATCCCAATCTCCCCTTATAACTGCAGCACTCCATTCCAGACATCCTGGTGAATTTCTTATGCAAGGAGGGTAAAAGCTGCAAAGATGATGCATTTTAAAGAGGTTTATGAATTTGTATTTTTTTTAAATTGCAAAAATAGAACCAAGAGTCAGATTTGCCACAAATAAGATGCAACCTGCATTACAGTTTCAACTTAAAGTCAAATGAAGAAAAACATGCTACATCATTTTAAATAGATTTTGTTCATGTATCTTTGCAAGTGGTTTATATTTTTTAAAATATTTATAAGTTCATCCTTTTACTTCTTTGAAGAAAAGCTTTTTTAAAAAAACAAAACTATTTTAACATCTGCAGGAATAATTGCCAGTTAAATTAAAAATTAATGTTTTTATATGAATCTTTACAAGATTTGTTTCACAGATTTTTGGTTTTGATATGGTGCAAGCTCCATTCATTTATCTTTCAGAAAGCTGCTGCTTAGGCTTTTGATTTGAGTGGGTTTACTAGTTTTGATCAGTTTTCCACAAGAAAGATATGGTCACAATATCAGCTGATGCCTTTCTGACGTGGGTAATGTTCAATAGTCTTAAGATGTTGTCTCATTTTTTTTCTGCACAGTGCTGTTTCCCTGCTGAATCCAGATACAGCTACTGCGAAGATAATGTACTGCACACTTTTTAATTTAGCTATTAACCACATACAGGCAGTTCATTCCATTTAATTTTGATACTTGTAGGGCGTGATGCCCTGCCTCATTTCATTCTAAATGTTTTTTTTCTTTGTACTGTTGTTTTTTTTGTAAAGATTTACACTTAAAAAAAATAAATTTATTAATCTGGCTACTGTAACTTGAACAGTCAATTTACTAGCTATCTCCCTCACTCTTACACTATTTTATATTATGTCCCCTGCAGATTTTCTTGCTTCTGTTTCAAAAATCCTCCTGTGCACTCAACTTATTGTGGATTTTCTAGTGGAAAGAAAACCTGTGTTATCATTACCAACAGTAAGGAAAATCAATAGAGCTGATCAGAGAGACTCCATGCTGCTGCAGGATAGTGAGCATTGAGTGCAAAGGAGGAAGGGACAGAAAGGAATGGGAAACAAGACAAAGAAGAACAAGAATAACCTGGAAAGAAGCCCACAAATAAATCAGAGGGAGACAAGAAGATTAGGAAGGATAGAAAAAGACAAAAGAGAATTGAAAACAGGGATAAATGGCAGGTAAAGAGAAAAATTCATATTGGTATTTAGAAACTCATAGAAATTAAAGTTGGTCTTGCTATATTATTACCTTTTTCAAAAAAATATTGTCACTATTAGTGTTTGTAAATAGAATTCTGACAATAGAAGTGTGATGCCAATATTCTTTAAGTAGTTAAATAATGAAACACCAAACATAACTTTAAGGTATGTATGTACTGCTTTTGATAGAAACACTTTGAACCACTAAAATTGAAAAGCAGAGACAAGGTGTACAGGGCAACAAGTTTTATAAAATTATAAAATAGTTTAAGACAGGTCCCTGAATATCTTGGCAGTTCAAGTTCAACAGTTTTTGATAACATATTATCATAGCAAAAAAAATACACAGATCAAATAACACCAGACACTCAATTGGTAAATATTTCAAAGTACACTTCTTGGAGATTACAAGTTTTATGATCTATCCCTCATGAGTTCTGGATTACTTATGCTTGCTTCAACCCTCTTGGTTTTAAGGGAAAGATAGATAAGTATAAGAGAGAGAAAGGAATGACATATGTTGATAAATTGAGAAAACTGCCATGTATAATGGGAAGATGCCTGTGTGCAGTAAGAATAGCACAGAACTATTGGATCACTTAAACTGTTTTGATGATATAAATTCTATGTAGTTCTATGTAAGTACTTGCCATGAATCGCCCCAGAACCTGACTATCACATGATAGTCTAAACATCATATGAAGTTCCTTAGGATATTCAGCAGATGGCAAATAATTCCTTCTATGCAATCCAATTTATTCAATTACTTCCAAATCAGCTGCTGCCTGCAGTTCACAGTAATAATCTTCAAACTTCAATACAAACCCACTCCTCTGAAGCCCAAGTTTGCAGTTTTAACTAACCAGGAAACTAACAGATATTGCATACTCCATAGCAGTATGAAGAAAAGGGCATAAAATGTGCCTGGGACAAAAGCCTAGCTATCAAATTACAGAAGAGAAAAGGCAACATGTATGAAAGTCAATGTTCATGAATTCTACATTCCCCTCCTCTCTGAAGACTTTTTCCAGGAATCACAACAACGTACATTGATAATCACAATTTAAGAGTAAAAGATACATAATTTGCAAACCATACTAAGTTGTCCAGAGGTAGAAAGATCACGGGATGGAATGCAATTAAACACAACTTGTATTCTTAGGCTGCTCCTCAGTATCAAAGGATGATTTACTTCCACTCCAGTTTTCGGGGTTCTGAGGAGGTTGATGAGGCCAATGTGAGAACTGCAGACTCTTTCACAGCTGAAGGAGTAAACAGGTGAGTGAGTTTTGTGGAAGTCCACTCCTTCTGTCACTTATGCAAGGCCTCTCTGTGCTCCTGGCGTATGGGATCAAAGTTCTAAGTACATCCGAAATGCTTCTTCTCCATTTTGAGCATCATACACAAGAGATTCCTAGGAGTCACTGGGGATGTTTTTCTCCAAGGAGGCTTTGGTCACATCGTTGATTTCCTTCTTCTATCTGGTAGTGTCTGCCTATGCCAGATATCCGAATTGGGTGTCTGTCTTGCAGTACAGATGTTATTTGTCATTTATCACCCTATGATGATAAATGCCTGAATAAATGTGTGAATGGTGTCACGATCTTGCTGCATGCATCATGAACCTTCATTTTCTGAGGAACTGTGAATGGAATTGAATTGTGTGCAATCAGCAAATGCTCCCACATCCCATCTTCT
Organism: Pristis pectinata; assembly: GCF_009764475.1. NCBI lineage: Eukaryota > Metazoa > Chordata > Chondrichthyes > Rhinopristiformes > Pristidae > Pristis > Pristis pectinata. The sequence goes on along the minus strand of NC_067414.1, from coordinate 75,763,720 downwards.
AAAAGTTCATTGTTGAAGTAATCAGGTTGGACCTAGATTGGACCTAGGGTGCTGCCTTGAGGCCTCCAACAACCATCATCATCATCATCTTTTATGTCAGGTATGATTCCAACCCATGGAGTATTTTCCTGTTATTGTCCCATTGACTTAATTTTTATTGAGGTCACTGAAGCCACTCTTGGTCAATTGCTGCATTGATATCATAGGCAGTCACTCTCACCTCACCCCTGGAATTCAGTCCTTGGTTCATGTTTGGATCAAGACTGTTAACAAACTCTGCAGCAGAGCAGTCCTGGTGAAATCCAAATTGAGTGGCATTGAGTAGGTTATAAGAACATGAGAAACGGGAGGAGTAGGGAATCCAGCACTTCATGTCTGCTTCACCATTCATCAAGATCATAGCTGATCTTCTAACTCACACAATTTTCATGCATTATCCCCTTATCCCTTGATTGAATGAATTAAATGTTTTGAATGAATTAAACGATTAAGCCTCCACAGCTCTCTGAGGTAGGCAATTCCAAAGATTCAACCGCCCTCTGCGCAAGTAAACAGTGTTTATTAGCACTATCTACAATCCCATCCATTAGTTGCTGATGACTGAGAGTTGACTGATTGGACAGGTATTGAATTTGTTTTGCTTTTTGTGGGCAGGGCATTCCCAGACAGTCTTCCACATTTTTGGGTAGATGTCAATATTGTAACTATACTGGAAAAGGTCGGCTGAAGTCATGGCTAGTTCTGGAGCACAAGTCTTCAAAGATACAGCTTGGTTGTTCTCTCATTGTCACTGTTGGTATCCAGTGCTCTCACCTGTTTCTTTATATCATGTGGAGTGAATCGAATGATGTTGCAATGGATCATTCACTTGGCAACTCTGGCAGAAAATGGCTGCAAGCATTTCAGAATCATCTTTGGTATGCAAATTAGACTCTGCCATCATTAAAAATGGCAGAGAAGTGCACTCTTTTTGCAATACTACTATGGGTTGTAGTTTAATGTCCTAGTCAAAGGTGGCACCTCCAGCATTTTAGCACAAAACATTGCACTGAAACATCAATCTAGATTACCATCACCAATTTGGATATTAAGACTCAATCCCTCCTTCTTCTGCCATAATTTAAAAATGAGATTGTAAAGCTTCTTTAAGCTTTAAAAAGGAAGAAACTTAGCAAAAGGACAAGCAGATAAAGTAAAAAAATGAGTAAATAAATTTAAAAAAGCAAAAACAATAAACAAATAATTTCTATGTCTTCACAATAAATGACAGAAGAAAAATTGAAGAATGAGGAACTTTAAGAATTTGGTATTCCTCAAGGAATAATACTGAAGAAATTACTGGGACCAATGACCAACAAATCTGCACCCTGTTGGCAACATTCTAGAGATGGTAACAGGTAATAGATGCACTATTTTTTTGAATTTCCCAAATTTTACAATGATCTCCATAGATTAAAGGATAAATGCAATCTTGCTATTCAAGAAAGGAAAAGAAAGAGAAAATAGTGAACTATAAATTAGTTAGCCTGACATCACTAGAAGGGAAAATACAAGAATCTACTAGGGACGTAATAAAGACCTTTCTGAAAATCATGGATTTGCAGACAAGAAATCTTGTTTGATACTTTCCATGTTATAGCTTTTTTTGAGGCTGTAATAAGCAGGATGGATAACATAGAACAGTACAGGAACAACAACAAGGCCTTTGGCCCACGATGTCTGTGCCAACCATGATGCCAATTTAAACTAATCCCACCCGCCCCTGCATGACAAGTGGAGAACAAATGGATCATCATATATAAAAACAGAAGATGCCAGAAAAACTCAGCAGGTAAGGCAGAATCTGTAGAAAGAGAAACAGGTAATGTTTCAGGTCAAAGACCTTCATCAGAACTGAGATAGAGAGAAAACAAGTTGGTCTAGATAACACAGAAGGTGAAGATGACCACTGGGTGGAACAGAGAGAACTTCTGTGATAGGGTGAAATAATAATATAGCTATTAAGGGGCAGTTAAATTCCTTTGTCTGTGTAAACTGTATTTGGCTTCCAAAAGGCATTCAATAAGGTACCAAGAGGAGGGTATTACATAAAATTAGGGTTCATGAGATTCAAAGCAATACACTAGTGTAGTTAAGGATTGGTGAAAGCAGGAATAAATGGGTCACTTTTGCTCTGGCCAATTTGAACCTCAGCTAATTCGGTCTACATCAATCACTTCAATGAGGGGGCTAAGCAATCGTTTCGTGAGAAAATACACTGAGGAGGTTACTTGGAAAACACAGAGATACAAGGCAGGTTAAATGAGCAAATGAGAATGTAGCATTTGAAACAGTGGAGATATCGTGGCGACTCACCTTACCGGTATCGAACCGGCTTCCAAGATCGCGAGCACCGTCGGAGGCCCGGACCCAAGATGGCGCGGGGCCCTCCTCCTTCTCCATCATTGGGCTAGGAAAGCCCACACACGGGAAGGTCAGGTGACCTGCGCGTGACATCAGCGTGGGAACTGAAGCGTGGGAAGAGTTTCAGTAATAAAAGGCGCACTGCTCTCCTGTCAAGCAATCAACTTCTGACTCCAAGCAACAGACTCCGCGTCTTTATTCTATAGTAGTGTAGCTAGCTGCAACATTGGTGACCCCGACGGGCCCAAACGTTTTTGGACCTACGATGTCTGCGCAACAAGAGGTACAGGCAGTAGCCCTTAAACTGCCCACCTTTTGGACCCTCAGGCCACGTGTCTGGTTCGAGCAGGCCGAGGCCCAGTTCCAGATTCGCCAGATCACCAGGGACGACACCAAGTACTACTATGTGGTGAGCGCCCTCGACCAAGACACCGCAGCCCAGGTCAAGGACTTCATCCAGGCGCCCCCGGAGGAGGAGTAGTATGATAAGTTCAAGACCCTCCTTCTTGAGACTCTTGGCCTTTCCCGACGCGAACGGGCCTCCCACCTCCTCCACCTCGATGGGTTGGGTGACAGACCCCCCTCTGCGCTCATGAACGAGATGTTGGCCCTGGCAGACGAGCACAAACCCTGCCTGATGTTTGAGCAGGCCTTCTTGGAGCAGTTACCCGACGACATCCACCTGCTCCTGGCGGATGCCGATTTCAGTCACCCCCGGAAGGTGGCCGCCCGTGCTGATGTCCTTTGGCGGGCGAAGGAGGAGAGCGGGGCATCTGTTGAGCGCGTTGCCACGCCACGTACCCAGTGGCCCAGCAGGCCAGACCCGGCAATCGACCACACCCCAACCGCCACCAGGTCTGAGACACTGACCGACCAATGGTGTTTTTACCACCAGCGGTGGGGCGCAGACGCCCGCAGGTGCCGGCCACCATGCAGGTTTCCGGGAAACGCCACGGCCAGCCGCCACTGATGGCTATGGCGGCTGGCCACCTGGATAGCCTCTTGCATGTGTGGAACAGGCGTTCCAGCCGTCGTTTCCTGGTAGATACCGGAGCCAAGGTCAGTGTCATGCCTCCCAACAGCCACGAGACTCGCAACCGCACACCAGGACCCGTCCTCAGGGCCGCCAACAGCAGCGCCATCTGGACCTTTGGCACCCGTTCGGTGCAACTCCAGTTCGGCACCAGCAACTTTACCTGGAAATTCACCCCGGCTGCCGTTGCACAACCACTCCTCGGGGCAGACTTCCTTCGCGCCAACAGTCTGCTGGTTGACCTGCGGGGTAAGCGTTTGGTACATGCCAGGACCTTCCAAACGTTCTAGTTGGGTGAGGCCAAGCTACCGGCCCCACACCTCGACTCCATCACCATGTCGACCAACGAGTTCGCCAGGGTCCTGGCAGAGTTCCCATCTGTACTAACTCCCCAGTTCTCCACCACCTTGCCCAAGCACGGCGTCCAGCATCACATCCCCACCCAGGGCCCACCCCTCCACGCCCATGCCCGACCACTACCCCCGGACAAGCTCCACCTCGTGAAAGAGGAATTCAAGAGGATGGAGGAGTTGGGGTTCATCCGCAGGTCGGACAGACCATGGGCCTCTCCGCTACACATGGTCCCCAAAGCTGGCGACCCTGCGGCGATTACCAACGCCTGAACGACATAACTACCCCTAACCGGTACCCTGTGTCGCATATTCAGGAGTTTGCTGCCAACCTGCACGGGCGGTCCATTCTTTCCAAGGTCGACCTCATCTGCGGCTATCACCAGATCCCGGTGCATCTGGACGACATTCCAAAGATGGCGCTGATCACACCTTTCGGCCTCTTTGAATTCGTCCAGATGCCCTTTGGCCTCAAGAACGCTGCTCAGTCCTTCCAACGACTGATGAACGCAGTTGGGCACGACCTTGACTTCGTCTTCATATACCTCGACAACATCTTGATCACCAGCAGCAGCCTCCAGGAACATCTCACACACCTCCGCCAACTCTTTTCTCGCCTGAGGGATTTCGGCCTGACCATCAACCCAGCCAAATGCCAGTTTGGGCTCGAGACAATCGATTTCCTGGGCCATCGGATCGACAAACACAGCGCCTCGCCCCTGCCTGCAAAGGTCAACACCATCTGCCACTTCGCCAGACCCACCTCCATCAAAGGCCTGCAGGAATTTCTCAGTATGGTAAACTTTTATCACCTGTTCATACCACCCGCGGCCCGCATCATGTGCCCATTGTTTGCTCTCCTGTCGGGCGGAAGCAAGGACATTGTTTGGTCAGAGGAGGCTAACACTGTGTTCGTCAAAACCAAGCAGGCCTTGGCGGATACGGTCATGTTGGTGCATCCTCGTACGGACGTCCCGACTGCCCTCACGGTCGACACCTCCAGCACAGCGGTCGGAGGTATTCTAGAGTAGCTCATCGAAGGGCGTTGGCAACTGCTGGCGTTCTTCAGCAGGCACCTTCGACCACCAGAGCTCAAATATAGCGCCTTCGACCACAAGCTGTTGGCGTTGTACCTGGCCATCAGACACTTCCGATACTTCTTGGAGGGCAGGCCATTTACAGCTTTCACCGACCACAAGCTGTTGACCTTCGCTTTCAGCAAGGTCTCAGATCCCTGGTCAGCACGGCAGCAGCGGCACTTGTCGTACATCTCAGAGTACACCACTGACGTCCGCCATCTGTCCGGGAAAAAGAATGTGGTTGCAGGTGCACTTTTATGGCCCACCATCCAAGTTTTGTCCCAGGGAGTGGATCTCGGCGCCTTGGCGGAGGCACAACAAACGGACATGGAGATGCCCAGATATCGCACTGCAGTCTCGGGCCTGCAACTGCAAGACCTACTGGTAGGCCCCGGTGAGCGCACCCTGCTCTGCGATATCTCCACTGGTAAAACCCGCCCCATCGTTCCAGCTGCCTGGTGTCGACGGGTGTTTGATTCCATCCACAGCCTGGCACACCCATCCATCTGGACTACTGTCCGGATGGTGTCCGACAACTTCGTCCGGCATGGCCTGCATAGACAGGTTTCCGAATAGGCCCAGTCCTGCACACACTGCTAAACCTTGAAAGTACAGCAGCACGTCAAGGCCCCTCGGCAGGACTTTCAACCTACCCACCGGAGGTTCGACCATATCCATGTCCACCTTGTCGGTCCCCTCCCAGTATCCCGAGGAGCACGGTACCTCCTCACGATTGTCGACCGCTTTACCTGCTGGCCCGAAGCCATTCCCCTTGTGGACACCTCCACCCAGTCCTGCACATGGGCCCTTTTGTCAACTTGGGTGGCCTGTTTCGGTGTCCCGGCCCATATCACCTCAGACAGGGGAGCTCAATTCACCTCCGGCCTGTGGTCTGCCGTCGCTGACTTGTGGGGTTCCCAGATCCACCTCACCACTGCCTATCATCCGCAATCCAATGGGCTGGTGGAGAGGTTCCATTGACACCTGAAGTCGGCACTCATGGCCCGCCTTAAGGGGCCCAACTGGGTGGACGAACTCCCCTGGATCCTGCTGGGGATATGTACCGCGCCAAAAGAGGACCTGTATGCTTCATCCGCAGAGATGGTCTACGGAATGCCCTTGGTCGTCCCGGGCGAGTTCCTACCAGCCCCTCGGGGGCCAGAGGAAGAACCTGCTGTGACGCTCGACCGGCTGCGCAAGCGGCTTGGCAACCTGGCCCCGATACCCACCTTGCGACATGGACAGGCCCCGACCCGTATGCCGGCGTCCCTCCGAGACTGTAAATTTGTCAGGAGGGGCGCGCACAGAACACCACTGCAGCGGCTGTACGAAGGGCCATTCCGGGTCGTCAAGAACAATGGGTCTACGTTTGTGCTGGACATTGGAGGGCGCAAGGAGGTTTTTACAATTGACCAGCTGAAGCCGGCTCATTTAGACCTGGACCAACCGGTAGTGGTCCAGCGAGTGCGACGCAGGGGCAGGCCACCCAAGTCATAGTTTATTTAATTCTGGCTTTCGCGACGGTATCGCCAGTTCTGGGGGTGAGGGGGGGGGGGGGGGGGGGGTTATCTGGCGACTCACCTTACCGGTATCGAACCGGCTCTCGAGATTGCGAGCGTCGTTGGAGGCTCCAACCCAAGATGGCATGGGGCCCTCCTCTTTCTCCATCGTTGGGCTAGGAAAGCCCGTGCGCGGGAAGGTCAGGTGACCCGCGCATGACATCAGCGCGGGAAGAGTTTCGGTATTAAAAGGCGCACCGCACCCGTCGAGCAATCGATTTCTGACTCCAAGCAACAGACTCCATGTCTTTATTCTATAGTAGTGTAGCTAGCCGCTACAATATCTTATATTTGCACTTTAGTGAGAACAAAAGTAAAATATCTTATAAATGGGGTTAAAATTAGTATTCAGGGGACCCTTGTGACCTTGTAGTCAAATCACAGAAAACTGACAGAAGCATAGTGAATGAAATGTTATCCATTTGTAATAAAAAGCTCCTGAATACAAGCCTTACTACAAGTATAGAGGGTTATAGTCAATGCACACTCTGACTACTGTGTACGGTTTGATCTCCTTCCCAAAGAAATATACCTAACTGAGACACTCAGGGACTTATTATCCCAAAAAATATGCATTACCCCAGCACAAGCTCATCCCATAACATCAAGGATGCACAGAATGCACTTCCAAAGCTATCAAATGCAAATTCCTGTGAACACCTTGAAGAATGCAACAGAATTTCTCTGGACAGCATCAAGGATGGGGTATTTGTCCTATGAGAAAGAAACTAAGTAAACAAAGCGGATGATCATCAGAGCTTAAGGAACAGGGGAGTGTGGATCAATACTTCAATATATTCAAGGCAGAGATTGTTAGATTTTTGGATCAGTGTAGAGTGCAGGAGGATAGAAATGAGGTAAAAGATCAGCTTTGAGTTTTCTTGTGGTGAAGCAGGCTTGAAAGATCACATGGCTTAATTCTACCTTCTCCCATGATTTTATGTGACAATAAAATTTGAAAAGGATATGCAAATATTTACCATTGGACAAAAAACTAAATGGGATTTAACATATAAAAAAGGTTTTAGAGTCGTTTGCCTTTGAGTCTCACCTCTTTCTTCCCAATTCCAATTAAACTGCTTAAACCCAACTTGAATTCCACCTCCCCCATTCTGTTAACATTGTAAATGATTTCCTCCTCAAATATTTCCTGATTCCTGTCAGTCATCACCACCCACTCATCAGAGGACCCACTCAACCGCTTTCAAGAGACAGTACCAAGGTAATTTTCAGGATTTTCAGTCAGATGCCACAGTTATGGTGACACGTGGTTAGTAAAGACTGGTATCTGTGGACATGATGCTCTCAGGAGGAAACCAAGAAGGTTCTGGCTGCAGACGGTTGTAAATATTTCAGCCTTTTGTTAGGTTATTAATCAGACATGACAGGTTTTATCAAGGGTATAGAGCTTTGACCCAAATTTTGCACATTACCATCTCACTCTAAGCTCTGTTTCTTCTCCCAATTCCTTAACTGAATTCCAAATCCACATCCACCTTGCCATCACTACATGGTTAACACACTCCAATCAGACTTGTTCTTCTGTCAAAATAATGAAGCAGACTTCTGTGACTGTCATCCCCTTTCCAGCCTTTCATTCCCTTCTCTACCAACCAGCACAGTGTGACTATTCTTGAAGGGTCCACTTTTATCTCTGTAGCCAGAGGATCATCAGCACAGACTTCTTTAAGATTATACCACAAAAAACATGAAGATGATTTCACTGAATGAAAATGGGAAGATAAATACAAATGAGTACACAATAAAAATACAGTAGTGGAACCTCTGGGGAGTTGGGAGGGGTTGTCATAACTCCTTTCGAATCATTTTGAACTAGAGTTTTGAAGAATTACCTCCATTTAACACTCTGAACATCTGAATTACCTTTATTGTGGTAATTTCTTGATGGGGAGTGTTTACAGAAATACTGCAGACCAGAACAGGCAAGTTTAACATACAGATCGTTGGGATGAACAGAAGATCCATTTCCTGCATTCCCTTATTCAATTTTCTCTGATACTGCCTTAAAATTTCCATTTGTCAAACAAGATTTGGCTCAAACAAATCCTTCCATCTCTCCTCACCAAAATCAAACCTCTTTGTGCCTATTATTTTTTCCCTAACTATTTTTCCCAAATGCTTTCCCACCACCAAAATTGAAATAACTGGCCTATAGCTACTGAAGATGTTCTTACTACCCCTTTCAGTACAATAATGGCATATAAACTATTTTAGAGTCCTCTGGCACCTTTAGGAAGAATTGGAAGATTATGGAAAGCTTTTCTACAATCTTCACTCCCACTTCCTTTAAACAACCATAAATACATCCCATTTACTTTTTTACATTCAGCACACCTAGTCTTTCTAGTATCTCCTCCTCAATCCATCTATTACTTCTACCAACTTAGCTGTCCACTGAGATTTTGGCACCTTCCTCTTCATTGGTTGAAAAAAATGTGCAAAATACTCAAAATATTCCAGCTGTGCCTCCAACTTCTTGGTCCCAAAGAGGCCCCAGATCTCTTTTTAAAAAGTACAAACATGATAGGGATAATTGAGGGAGTGGACCTGAAAGACCAGCAGTGAGAATTGGAGAGATACTGTAGGCTATTTGGATTTGGAGGCAGAAATTGGTGGAGGTCAGGAATCCGAAAAGTGTTTAGAGTAGGTGTTGGGGGAAAATCATGGTTGGGGATGGTTTGTAGTCCTTCAAGTGGTTGGGGCATGTGCTTTACATGATCAGGTTGTTAGGGTGGGAGAAAACTCTCCTGCTCCCAAATGCAGTGCAAAAGTACTTATGGATCTTCCCTCTTTTTCCCAGACCATGGGAACTGGATGTAGAGGGGACCAATTTGCACCATGTGATTTTCTGTCTGCCCATCTTCTCTCTTTGGAGAGGTACTACAGTTAGAGACATACCATGATTTTTTTGGAGTCTAATTGCTTTTGTTTAAAGAATCTTAACCTCAAGTTTTCAGCCAGCATGAAAATAGTCCTCTCTTTTCGATGGGGTTATGAAAGTAGCATGAAAACTTAGTTTCTTTCCCTTTTCTAACATTTATTTTTCAAGACATGATATTTGTTGTTCGGTTTCATATCATGTTATTGAATATACCAGGCCTTGTAGTGTAGTTGTCCCTGCATACCCCTCACTGGCAGATACTACCATAATGGCCAGCACTTGCCTCCTTTTCGGGTTGCAAGATGATGCCATCACAAGGAAGAAATCTTCCAGCCTTTGCATTGGTGGGCAACAACTGCTGGTAGCGATCAAGGCTTTGTCAAAACTTTTCAGCACATCTGGACAGCTGAGTGACGGGAGGCTCTGGCTGAGCAAGATCCTGGGAGATCTCTGAATCAGTCTGGGCTTCAGTGGTAATTATAGCACCTCTCCAAAGAGAAAAGATGGGCAGGCAGAAAATTAAACAATGCAACATTGCCTCCTCTACATCAGGAAAACCAAATGCAAATTGAGTAACTACTTTGCAGAGCACCTATGTTCAGGACACAGAAGCAAATCTGAGCTTCCAGTTGCCTATCACTATAATTCTCCATCCCTTTCCCATCCTGATCTATCTGCCTGTGACCTCCTGCACTATTCCAATGAAGCCCAACATAAGCCTGACAAACAGCAGCCCATCTTCTGACTGGATTCACTGCAGCCATTGAGACTCAGTATCAAATTCAACGCTTTCTTTGTTTGTATCAGAACTGGCTAGTTCTGCTCTAAGCTTATCCATCTGTAATATTGACTGCATTATTTTTCTCTCTCCACAAACACTGCCTGATCTGCTGGGCACCTCCAATAGTCTCCTCTGTTTCAGTTGTCTGCAACTGCTCCAACCAGCATTTCTCAGCTTTTGCTTTCTCTCTGACTGCCCTGATTATTTAATCAACTTCATAAAGGGTGTATTACCATGGCAACCCCGGCCTCATGTTGCCCGAGGTATTCCCTTTGTCCTGTTCAATCCTCCATCACCCTCTCTGCAATTTAAAACAAAACTCTTTTCTCATTTTCCAGTTCTGATGAAAGTATTCACATAAAATGCTAAAGCCTTCTCTTTTCATAGATCCTACCTGACCTGCTTATCTGAGATACATGGAGTTGACAAGCTAAGAGTACCAAATGAAGTAATGACAGGATAGGTACCAATTTTTTGTCCCAGTCCTCTCCATTCTGACAATAATACATGCCTGAACAACACTCACCATCGCATAAAGTACAGCAATTGTACAAAAAATCTGCCTCACTGCCTAATCCCCGTGCTGAAAATATCGAATACAGTTTTATTGGCTGAAAGGTTACATTTGCTCTCTGCCTAATACCTCCACTGATTTGGCCTTATTTTTGTTTATTATGTATATAGTAAAGTTATTATAACTGTCTTAGAAAAATTGAAGTGACTGACATTGTCATTATTCATTAACTTTGTGACTGAGAGGTTTTCGCTTCAGAGCCCATAAACACAGAGAAATGGGACTGTTGCAAGTAGATAACTTGATTGGCGTGGATGAGTTGGGTCAAAGGGCCTGTTTCCGTCTCTATTTGTATATTCTTCACCTGAATGAAGAAATTGGATTAGCAACAGCGATTTCCAAAAAAGTAACATCTCTAGGAATCCAGCAGTCATAATGACACAGAAAGGAATGTCTTTTAAACCTTAAAAATCAAGTTATTACATTTCACCATCTCAATTTCTGGTAATATATTACTTCACTCACAGAAACTCTTTAAAACAATAATAATATATTTTATTGAAAGCTCAAAAGGTGCAAGCATTTCAAAAGTTTCATGCAATAAAAGTCATGTCATGTCTGCATGCCAATCTTAACTTTCAGAGAAAATCACCAATACCACTTCTAATTTCTAAATCTTTGCCCAAAGTGCATTGTTTTGCACAAGAAGGCCTGAAGAAAATAAGATGCAAAGCCTCTTACCCCTGTAATTAAAAGGCCTAACCCCTGTTTTAGGCTCCCTAAGTGTCAAATACTTGAGGATATGTACTTAAGATAAGGGGGGCAAAGTTTCAAGAAGATATGCAGGGTAAGTATTTTTACACTGCAGAGAGTGGTAGTTACCTGGAACGGACTGCCAGGGTAGCAGTGGAAGCAGATACGATAGTGGCATTTAAGAGGCTTAGATAGACACATGAAATGCAGGGAATGGAGGGATATGGATCACATGCAGGCAGAAGAGATTTAGTTTAATTTGGCATCGTGGGCCAAAGGGCCTGTTCCTGTGCTATGATGTTCTATGTTCCTTCCAGTAAATTGAATAATGGTACACAAAGCAGTGGTTGTGACCCAAGGGAAACCCACCAAGTTAACTTCTAGAAAAGGAAAGCAAAAATCATTCCTGTAATATTAAGGGTCATGGAAGTGATATCCGACTATAAAACACTTACGATTTCCACCCCTCATCACCTCACCACCCCCCACTAACATCCAGGTTTTAGGTTTCTGATGGCAAGGTAGGTATTTCATTTCTTTAAAATGTGTAAACTGCTTGTGTTCAAATAGTTTTGTGTGTTATTTGTTATAATATTCAAAATCACTTTTACTTCCGAATATTTATTGCAGTTAGGAACTTGGGGAACTAAGTAGGTGGCAACAAGTAGAAGTGTACAAAATGACTAAAGGGGGAATGAGCCAAGGATGAGATAAGAAGCAAGATAAACGCTGGAAATGGAAGGCACATCCAAAAATCTAATGCAGCTATTAAAACTTTTTTTTAAGATGGTGTCAATGCAGTCAAAGAAAACTTTGCATCAGCAGAGAGGAGGGACTAAGGTGCGCTCATTGATATAACTGCTGCAGGCCCAGCATCATTTATGCATAGGTGTACCACGTGCACAGAAACACAATTCAGAACTGCATTATGCACTATGAAGTGCTGATCTTGGTTTATAATCCATTTTACACATCAGTCAGGCAGCACGTAAAATGTGTGCAATATGAGAGAAATGAATTTCTGGTAACCAGCTGATGCTGAAATGAGATTACTTGGCCAACAGACACATTACACTTTATAATTTATGAAGGGATTGGCCTTGGCTGCACTTGCACAACTCATGTGGCTTAAACACTAATCACAACCTAAATACAAGAACACAGGCATGTATTATGTCACATCTTTATCATTATTAAAAATGTTTTAATTTATTTTCTGCTGTTGACACTATAAGTGTTTTAAATTAAATAAGGTATCTTTTTAAGCTAACATTTTTCTGAATATCCAGTCAGGTAATTAGATATTAGAAATTAATTGCAATTATTTGGTTAACGTACAACATTTTAAAAGCTAATTAAGATGCATTTGCAAATTAAAGCAACCTGAGAGAAAAATACAAATGATAAGTATAAACATCTTGTAAAATACAAAGGAAATGCAAAACATTGTATAAAGTTCCTTCACTTAATTGTTTAATTAAACAATTTATTAAAAATATAAATGTACAGAATGAATTTCTGTTTTAAAATGTGGCCTATTTTATGCAATCCACAATAGTCGAATCAATTCAGTACACTTACTTTTATTGTAGCAGGTTGCCAGTACACCTTTATCTGCAGGGCTGGTACTCATGTGCCATATTTCTCCAACTTGATGCAGTAGAACGTTCTTGTTAATAATGTTATTTTCATCATCAAAATCTATGATGTGAATCTGAAAACATAACAATCCACATCCATAAATTAGTAATGAAATAGTGGCTGTCAGGCTTTTTATAAAATGCTCTGATTTCAGGAACAGAGCATGAGGTACGAGATTTGATCAATGGTGTCCTTGGAGTGCAGGAGTAGCTCAGGAACAGTCTAAGGAAAAGAAGTATGGTTTCATGAGATCATGCATTGAAGGTAGAAGCCAGTCATCCATTCAAGGGTGATTTAATCAGCATACATTAAACTATAGGGCTTTTCATGAGCTGATACAGTCAGTTCGATCAAGTACTTTCATTTCAAATGTATATGTATTGCTTTTTAGAAACATTAATGAGAACTACAACTTTTTTTAAAAAAAGGAATAATCTATACTTGTCTGTTCTTCCTCTCCAGTATTTTCTTCCCTTCTCCTACAGAAGATGAATAACTGACAAGATACAATTCCACAGGCAAAAATAGCTTCTGTAGATACATCACCCAGTGGCCATTGTTTAATAACGATACACAATCCTTGACAGAATGCATTGACAGGATACTTAATTCTGTTCACAGATGATGTCACCATTTCCAGCTGGGACTGATGACCAGCAAGTATTACTGAGGAACAAGCTGATTGGGCAGTCCCTAATCCTTTGGCACCATGAACATTTGACATCCTCTCTCTGCCTCATCTGAGGTCAGTTGACAGCACTAAGTGGAGATAAAATCCAAGATCGATCAATTCCATGTGTCAGACAAAGGGGTAAATTTATAATCATCATCATGTGGATCTAGCAATTCAGATCGTATTACTACTTTGGAACTCACATGGATTCCATTCTTTTGATTTCATAACTTCACAATTTCCCATTGTCCTGCTTATTAACATAATGGCAATATTATTCAATAAGTGCCCCAATTATATGATTTCAAATCTGACTGCAAGCTGAAGGAGAAATGTTTCTTGCCAAAGATGCATGGAATTAATCCAGCACAACAAAAAGCTGTGTTGCAGTACACATCCATAAAGGGGCTCATTCAATTTTCGTTCCATTCAAATTAATGTTGGAAAATCCTTTCAGGGATGGGTTCAATATTCCCATATTTGCTATGTCCAGGAAATCCATCAGAGTCTGTATGGATTCAGGAAAATCACCAGTCATAGAGTTGTATAGCAAAGCAGGCCTTTCAGCCCACCATGTTCATGCAGACTCTTTTGCTCATTTACACTAATTCTATTTGCCTGCTTTATGACTATATCCTTCCATGCCTTGGCTATTTACGTTTATATCTAAAAGCTTCTTAAACATAGTGATTGTATTTGATTCTACCACTTCCTCTGGCAGTGTGATCCAGATATCAACCATTTCTGTGTAAAAACCTTATCCCTAAGAATCCCTTTAAAACTCCCACCTCCCACCTAAAAGTTATGCCCCAATATTAAAATTATGATACTACCATTATAGGAAAATGACTATCTACCTTATCTGTGTCTCTCATAATCTTATGTACTTATATTAGATCACCCCTCAGCCTCCTTCGCTGCAGGGAAAACAAGCCTAGCCTGTCTGATCTCTCCCCATAACTAAAGTCCTCAAATCCAGGCAACATCCTGGTGAATCTCCTCTACACTTTCCTTCATATCCATCCTTTAGCGTGGCAACCAGAACAGCACACAATACTCAAGCACACAAGTACAGCTAGCCAGTGTTTTATGCAGTTGCAACTTGACGTCCCAACTATTACACTCTACATCCCTACCTATGAAGGCAAGCATACCATATGTCTTCTTCACCACCTTATCCACCTGTGCTGCCACTTTGAGGGAACTATGGACTTGGACCCCTAGGTCTCTCTATTCATCATCTCATTCATCACATCATCCCAGTGCCCTACTATTTTCTGTATATGTCCTACCCCTATTTAACTTTTCAAAATGCATCACCTTGTACTTGTCAGGATTAAATTCTATATGCCAGTGCTCTGTCCAAATTTCTAACTGATCCATATCCAGCTATAGCCTCAGAGAACTTTCCTCGCTGGCCACAACCCGATGAATTTCCATGTCATCTGCAAATTTGCTAATTATTTCTCCTGCATTCACATCCTAGTCATTAATATATATAACAAACAGTCAAGGTCCCAGCACCGATCCCTATGGTACACCAATAGTCGTAAACTTCCAATCAGAAAATCTTCCTTCCACCACTACTCTCTGCCAGCTCGCCTTGTATCCCTGTTTTGGAAAGAGTAGGTAAACCTGAAATTTAATCAGAAAGTAAATGAAATGTGAAAGAAAAGGAAGGTTCAAGACCAATCATTTGTGCTGTGATCCTAGGACCCGCCTTCAGTCATGCCTGATTTGTAAAAGCACAGAGGTCAAGTCACATCTCAGCTAGTACATTTGGTTCATCACTTTGAGGCACCAGGGAAGTATTCAGGGCAAGCAAGTGATGCAGAAGAAGTAAAAAAAAGTGCTCATCATCAGAGTTGGAGAACTGAAGTAAGGTTAGAAAAATTGAGCTTTGAAATAAGATAAACAAAAGGGGACAGAATAAAGGTATACAAAATACCAAGTGGAATAGTTAAAGCTAATCCCCAACAATACATGTTAAAATGTAATTACAAAACATGGGAAAATATGCAGCAGCTGGTAAGAGACAGATTCAGTACTGTTGTCAGCATCTGAGAAAATTGAGAAATGGTTAATGGACAGAAAACGGAGTAGAAGTAAACAAGTCATTTTCAGATTGCAAAGCTGTGACTAGTGGGATGGTGCAGGAATAAGTACTACAGCTCCAGCAGTTCACAATCTGTATTGATAATTAAGATGTGGAATCAAATCTAATGTTTGTTGATGATATAAAGCTAGAATGCAGAGAGACTTCAGGATACAGACAAGATAACTGAATAGGTAGGACATGGGAGGCAGAATATAATATGGAAAAGTGTGAGGATATTCACTGACGGACAGAAATAGAAATTCAGAGTATTTTCTAATGATGAGAGATAGAAATGGTGTTGGTATTCCAAGTGGAGTGAATGTGTTTGTACAGAAACCACTGAAAGTTAGGTTGGAGGTACAGCAAGCAATTGGGAAAGCAAAGAGTAGATTGGCTTTAATCGAAAAAGGATTTCAGTAGAAGAGTCTTGCTCCAATTGTATGGGCCCTGGTGAGATCTGCAGCTGGAATATTCTGTTCTCCCTTCCTAAGCAAGGATGCACTTGAAATAGAGGAACTGCATTGAAAATTTCATTTGACAGGCAAGATGCAGGGTTAATGTTTCCCCTGGTTTGGGCATCTAGAAACAAGGCTCAGAGTCTTAAAATAAAGGGTTGGCCATTCAGGACAACTATAGGAAAAAATGGAGACAGTAGCAGAGTGGGACTTGCCGATGTGTTCTTGCCTGGAGGTAACACAAACTCAATGAGCTGAAAGGCTTTAGTCTATGCTATAGCTTTTCCATAATTCTGCATATGTCGGAGACATTCAGAAACATTCCAAATTCTTTGAGAGCCTTGACAGCCAGTGTGCCTACAGATATGGGTTAACTTGCTTTCAAGGGTATTCTATGGGCAGAACTTGCCATTTCAATTAGATAGGTCCTGGACTGCATTGGGCTTTGCTGGAAATCTGAAACCAAAAAAGAAAATGCAGCAATGAGGAAGCTTCTGCAAGGGAGCCATTCCAATTAAGGGTAGTTTTGTAGGAAGGCAGTCTGCGACAAGCTGGTGCACAGATTCAAGCTAATGGAATTTGTCTACCTTAAATTACAAGGACCGCAGGCTTCCACCACAAGCAATTAAATGAACTAGGTGAAAATCTTCTTGATGTATAACAATACCATTACAACTGCCCTGAGATGACTGAACTGGAGGATTGCAAGAGTCACCCCATTATATAAGAACACAAGAAAATGAATCAGGTGTAGGCCCCTCAGCCCATCATGCTTGCTCTCCCGTTTATAAGTTGATCTTTTACCTCAGAAGCACGTTCCCATAATATTTTTGTTCCCTTAATATCCAAAATTCCTTACCAATGCCTTGATTCTCCTTTGCAGTTTTCTGAAATATTCCCACTTATCAGGCTTCTTGCCTTTTAGAGCAAAATTCCAAGTTTTTCCTTTCATCTACTACTATCTTTAACTTTTCTTGATAGCATTTAAAAAGAATGATGATTGTGACAGGAAAAAGTGACAAAAGATGATTTATGATGGCATGACAAAGCTTGCATCAGCTTTTTTCAGGCTTTATAAGATTTTATTGAGCATGTCAATGAAAATTTCAATGAGCTAGACAATAGAGAAAATAGAAGCCCTTGGGTAATCCAACATGCTGCTTAAGGCAAATTATTGGACATGAAAATTGGATCTCAGTGATCTGAGAACTCTCATCCTGAGGTAATTGGAGATGAGTCACAGGCTGCCATATCAACAATAATAATTAAAACATTGTTTAAAGATTAAGGAATGGAGAAATCTATTAGCTTAATATTAGTTGTTGAATGTTCCTGGAATCTACTGTCAGGGAAAGTGGTTTAGCATGGACAAGAATCGACTGATCAAAGATACACCATGGATTTGTGAATGTTAGGCCATCTTCAACCAGGTTAGCTGAATTTATTTTTGAGGGGAGCACAAATATGGATCTTGGCATGAATATGAGTATTGTCCTTCTTTGTCTCCCAAAAGGCATTTAATATGGTTTTGGGAAGATCAGCAAAAACAAAAGCATATAGAAATGGAGGTAATAATATGAGTTGGTAAATAGTGACAAGGTAAAAGATCAATTGAAAAGAGATATAGAATGCATTATGATCAGATTTTTTGTGACAAGTGGCATTCCCTATTTACATCAAGGGATGAAGGAATAGAAGTGTGTACAGTTAAATTGAGAGGTGACAGCAAATTAGAAAGTACAGTAACTTTGAAAGACGGAAGCAGAAAATTACAACAGGATAAAGTTAAAGTGAGTGAACAAAACCATGCCGAACACTGAGACACTTTGGATGCAAGAATTAGAAATTGGGAAGGAGCATGAAAATATTGATAGCCAATAATTCAAATCACAAATCATTCTGCATTGTAAAAAAGGTAACAAAATATTAGCCTTATCTGAAGAATGTTGGAATACAAAGGCAGAATTTATCCCTCAGTTGTACTAAGCCCTACTCAGATTTCTACTGGAGCACCATATTTCATCAAGGTCACCAAGTTTCAAGATAGTTATACAATGATTACAATGCAGTTTTACCAGGATAGTGTCAGAGTTAAAAAGACAAAATAAAGGGAAAAATGACTGATATGTTCAAATTGACAAAAGAGATTATCAAGAGTAGATACAGAGAAAATTTTTGTACCCACCTCACCTCTTGATTACCCTACCACATCAAGGGGAAGAAGGGGGAAAGGGGGAAAGAGTAGTGGGGGAGGCGTGGGAGGTGAGGGACCGGGGGGGGGGGGGGTGCGGGGTAAGTGTGGGGAAGGGCACATATGAACACAAAAATTGTGAAATGCAGAGCTGCAGCAAGTGTCCAGCATTCAGGCCATGCTATTGGAAAGAGAAAAACTGAGCCAATGCTACAGGTGGTTGGTACAGCTCATCACTATGGCAACCCCTGACCTTATCCTTTGCCCATCCATCTCTCCTCCACCCTCTCTGTATTTTAAAGCTAATGTTTTCTCTCTTTTCCAGTTCTGACAAGGGATCTTTGAACCAAAATGAAAACTCTGCTCCTCATTCCACAAGAGTCTGCTGAGTGCTTCTAGCATTTGCTGTTTTTGTTTCAGACTTTCAGCATCTGTAGTTTCTTGACTTTGCTTTTCAAGTTAAATTATTGTTACTTAGGTTATCAAGGGATACAGATCAATAGAAGGTAAATGAGTAAAGGTACAAATCAATTATCATTTAAATGAATGACAGGTCTGGCTCAACAGGCTGAATGGTGTATTCTTATTTCTTTGAGTAGTTGGAGGGAAGGAGATCTGCATCTAGTGAATGTTACATTACAAAATTTTGTTTTTCTGATGAATGGTACACATTTCTTAAATACAAATTTTGGCAATGGTAGAGAAGCAAGGTTTACTATCGTTAAACTATCAACTTTAGCAAAACAAACTTGGGAAGAAAAACTTGATACAACTTTAAGCACCAACATTATCAATTTCATGAAGTTTTTTTAACTTCTAATTCATAGAAATTGACTGAAACAGAACACAATAAAATATGATGAGGAAGCAGGATAGTGGAAGAATAAATGACTTACATGTAGAAAACAAAGACAACGAACAAAAGGGCTTACTTTTGTGACATGCAATCTGTCTACAAATTTAAGTCAGTGTAGCACAATATTAAAGGATAAAGTTGTCCTCACTTTATTAATTATAATATCAGACAATGTACTGGTATAACCAAAGTTTATTGTTATACTTTTTTACATTGAAAAATTACTGCCCTAGATTTTAACATAATTAAAACATATCCTGATGGAAACACTTGAATTATACCAACTTTATTTAGTGCTTCTTTCAATGCATCCAAAATATCCCAAGATACTTCACAGGAGTTTTATTAAACAAATATTCAAGACCAAGCCACATAAAAAAGAAACAAGGACAGGTGACCAAAAGCTTGGACTGCCACATAGGTGTTACAAGCTTAAAGGAAGAAAAAGATGTAGAGTTAGTGGGATAGAGACAGAGGGGTGGAAAGATTTAGGAAGGGAATGCCTAAATATCTCTGGTTTAGGACCTTAGCAGCAGAAAGCATGATTACCAAAGATGAAGAAATTAAATTCAGGATGAGTAAGAGGCCAGAATTAAAGCAGAATGGATACTTAGCGGAGTTATGGGGTTGGAGCTGATTACAGACATTGAAAGTGGCAAGACTATGGAAAAAAAAATCAAAAACAAGGGGCATTAGACAATGGCAAGGGTAATATGATCCCAGTGTATTTAACAGAACCCACCCAGGCTCTCTCACTTAGTCATTCTCATTCTTGCTTTCAGATAAAGAATTTACAATCTCAAAGTAAAACAATCTTTTTGAAGCTAAGCATGGGCTTATAAATTATATATGCTTACTTATTTTAAATTTATGGGAATCCAGATGCAATTTTGCATATTTCAAATTCTTATTAATAAATTATAGACAATTCTGTATTCACAGTTAACTGCTCCATACTGCACTTACCTTGCAAAGGTATTAAATTAATATACAGAAAATAAAGGTGTAGAAGACACTGCTAAAAAAATTTGTAATTTTCAATTTTTCGATTGATTTTCTGAAATCTTTTTACTTTCACACCTCCCCAATTAATCCTTGTAGAAGAGAAATTCATCAGCATCGAGCCAAGGGCCACAACAAACCTTGAAGGCCACTCTCTATTTTATTTCTCATCAATGTTTCACTCATTCCTTCTCCCCTGAAGGAATGAATCCTTGCAGATGTGCCAGTTTACAATGCCAAATTACTTTTTATTGCTTCATATGAGTTTATGAATGAGCCTGTTTGACAGAACGCATTTAATGTGAACTTGAACTTTCTTCACATAAAATATTCAACAAATGACACTTTCAATGGGGATTCCTGAAAAGCAGTCCAAACTGCACACTAGGACCAAGTTTCTTTGCCCAAGAGCCAGTGAGATCCTTTGCCCCTCCTCTCCCCAGTTAAATTCAGGCAACTTAAATCTTCCTGACCCAAATAGTGAAGCTGTGCACTGGACAACCTTGCTGAATTGTAGGAAAGCCAAGCAATGTAAGCTTATACAAGATGCTCTTTGCTTTCCTTTCCAAAGACAGCTTTCCATCCACCGATCATATTTCTCCAAACAGTCATAGGGCTCCCCTTCCCCTTTTGCCAATCCTCAAAGAAAACGATCTTGAAAATAGAGATCATGAAACTTCCAGAAGGTATGAGAAGGCAAGATGTGCCATAGGGTGGGGGAGACCCATCCAGAGGATCCAAATGCAGTTTCGGCCAGTGAAAGCCTTGGTCCATATGAAATGCAATAGACACTGATCTGATAGATCTCATCAGTCTTGCCTTCCTTCAGCTGTTGGGTTCCTCAAAGCCTAGCAAACTCAATTCACAACAATTAAATCTAAAATGTTAAAATTTGAGTCATGCAGCCAAATCTGCCTACTTCTCAATGACAGGATAATTGTCCACATCCTCACTCCATAACCCACCTGTACTGAAATGTGTTTAAGGCAGGTTGAGATCAGCTTTTTCATTTTCAAAATGTTATTACGTCCATCTGTTATGTCTAATAATTCTCCCCATTATGTTCACACTGTAACCAAAGTCATTTGGCAGAACATCTCATCATTAGAAACCTCAAACAAGTACAAAAACCTTGCTTGGCTGCTGGTGAGAAGGGCCCTGCCCATCAAATCTTACATACGCAGCCAGAATCTCAATCACACTGCACACCACCCGTTATGTGGCTGTGGTGTGGATGGGACTGTCGTCCATCTGCTTTGGGTTGTGTGTTTGCCAAGAAGATCTGAAGAAGGAACCCAATGTTTTTGTCAAGGTTCATTCCAAGATGCATAACACAATGCACTACTGGCTGTAGCTAGGGACACATACTGAAACAAATATCCACTGATGCTGTAAGATCACAGCTCAGTGAAAGACTTGATTTGATCTGCTCAAATAGCGGTTAGCGCGACGCTATTACAGCGCCAGCGATTGGGGTTCGATTCCCATCGCTGTCTGTAAGGAGTTTGTACGTTCTCCCATGTCTGCGTGGGTTTCCTCCGGGTGCTCCGGTTTCCTCCCACGTTGCAAAGACGTACAGGTAGGTTAATTTGGGTTTAAAATGGGCGGCATGGGCTCGTTGGGCTGGAAGGGCCTGTTACCACGCTGTAAATAAAAAACTTTTTTTAAAAATTTTAAAAATTGTTAGTCCTAGAGTGCAAAGAGTTGTTGGAATTGAACGCTGTCAAACTGCAGGACCACAAGTTAAGGGATATACTAAGCTTGATGCAGCCATCACAAAGGCCCTGTGGGGCGAGCCCACAATATAGTGTCGTTCCGCCACTGGACAATGAGGGGCTGGGCCCTATGTAATAACCTGGCAAACCTACCACTACTGGAACATTTGGAATGACACTTCGATGCCATTTTGACAAAATGTAAGTATTTTAAGTGAATGTAATGATGTACAATGAATGAAAACAATGCAAAGACTCATAATATAGAACTGTATATTTTATAAATAAATTTATAATTTTATAAATATTTGAGTATTACGTTATAACTATATTACAAATAAAGCAGATTTTGAAAAAAACTCCATCATAACTGTTTATTATTCCCAAACATACATACTGCACTGTAAGGTGTCAATGACATTCACCTGATTATCATACTTGAGAGACTGAGTGCCAACCAGGAATCTGATTGCATCTGTTTCTGCAGTCTGTGGTGCTAAAGCTCGTGCCTGTAAAATAAAAATTACAAAGATCTGTATTTTTTTTGATCTTGTCGCAACACAACTTCCACAAATCAAGAAGAAAGAAACTATTTGGCACAAGATAGCAAAACAACTGTTCACAACTAGGCTACTGAAAAATGCTGGAAATATGGAAACGAGGAATATATTTGATTTATAGAGACACAAGAGACTGCAGATGCTGGAATCTGGAGCAAAAGATAAATAGCCAGAAGAACTCAGTGGGTCAAGTAGCATCTGTGAAGGCAAAGGGATGGTCATTTACCTTGCATGCTGAGGGGGCCACACACTGCTTTGAGAGATGGATAAAGAAGGCGTAAAACAATTAAGGAATGTCAATATTTAGAATTTCTATTGGAATATTCCAATGGAGGAGTCTGTGTACAATTTGACCTGTCTTATAAGAATAGATGATTCTATTGTGTATTGAATTTTGAAGTTATCTGTAGACCTTCATAATTTCCCATCACTTTTGAAGCGTACTACTAGCTAACGTACAGTTCATCAACTTTGTTCTCAATGGACTAAGGGCAAGACTGACCTACCAAGAGAACTGAGGGTCTGCTGTGTGCTACGTCTCACCGAAACGTGGCTTACACCTGCCTCACCTGACTGTGCTATTCAACCTGAAGGCTTCTCAATCGATCGAATGGACTGTACAGCGCCCTCAGGCAAAGTCAGGGGCAGAGGGGTCTCCTTCTTAATCAATAACTTGTGGTGCTCAGATGTGACAGTCCTAGCGAGCTCCCATTCACCTAGCCTGGAATATCTAACGGTGAAGTGTCGACCATTCTATCTGCCAAGGGAGTTCATTTCAGCTATCCTGATGGCAGTCTACATCCCACCACAGACAGACATGAAGCCTGCACTCAATGAGCTATACTCCGTGGTCAACAACCTTGAGACAGGATACCCTGAGGCCTTCTTCATTATCGCAGGTGACTTCAACCAGGCCAACCTCAAGAGTGTGTTACCAAAATACTACCAGCACATCTCCTGCTCCACCAGGAGCCCTAACACCCTTGACCACTGCTATACAACCATCAAAGATGCCTTCTGAGCCACCCCTCGTCCTCACTTTGGGAAATCAGACCACCAGGCTGTGCTCCTTCTCCCTGCATACAAACAGAAACTGAAACGGGAGGATCCGGTACAGAGAGTCGTGCAGTGCTGGTCCGAGGAGGTAGATGAGCTTCTACGTGACTGCTTTGAGACAGTGGACTGGGTCCATGTTCAAAGACTCAGCTGCCAGCCTAGATGAGTATGTTACCACCATCACAGACTTTATCAGCAAGTGTGTTGAGGAGTGTGTACCAAAGACGACAATATGGGTGTTCCCAAACAGGAAACCATGGATGAACCGGGAGATCCACTCCCTACTGA
Source organism: Pristis pectinata (assembly GCF_009764475.1). Taxonomy (NCBI): domain Eukaryota; kingdom Metazoa; phylum Chordata; class Chondrichthyes; order Rhinopristiformes; family Pristidae; genus Pristis; species Pristis pectinata. The sequence continues at coordinate 75,739,811 of NC_067414.1, read as the reverse complement.
AGTTGAGGAGTGCTGCACACAAATCAGGTGACCCTGACCTGTACAAGAAATCGAGATATGACCTTTGGAAAGCTATCAGGAATGCCAAGAGACAATACTGACTCAAAATAGAGTCCCAGACCAACTGTCAGTTATGGCAGGGCTTACATGCCATAACAGGCTACAAGACTGTATAGTTAACAACAGCACATCTCTTCCTGATGAGCTTAACGCATTCTATGCGCAGTTTGAACAGAAGGGAAGTGGATTGTCACCACCCACCCTGATAACCTCCAATGCAACTGAACCCATGGTCCCCATCGAGGATGTAAGATCAGTCTTCCGGAGAGTGAACACGAGGAAAGCATCTGGCCCAGATGGTGTGCCTGGCCATCTGCTCAGATCTTGTGCTGATCAGCTGTCAGAAGTATTTGCAGACATATTTAACCTCTCCCTGCTTCAATCTCAAATTCCCACCTGTTTTAAGAAGACCCACTATCATCCCGGTACCAAATAAAAGCAAGGTAACATGACTTAATGACTACCGACCAGTGGCTCTGACATCCACCATCATGAAGTGCTTTGAGAGGTTGGTCATGGCACGCATCAACTCCAGCCTCCCAGACAATCTCGACCCACTGCATTTCACCTATCGCCGAAACAGGTCTACAGCGGATGCCATCTCCCTGGTCCTACACTCAGCTCTGGACAGTAAAGACACCTACATTAGGATATTGTTTATTGACTACAGCTCTGCCTTCAATACCATAATTCCAAGTGAACTCGTCATCGAACTCTGAGGCCTGGGACTCAACACCTTCCTCTGTAACTGGATCCTTGACTTTCTGACCAACAGACAGCAATCAGTGAGGATAGGCAGCAATACCTCTGGCATGATTATTCTCAACACTGGTGCCCCACAAGGCTGTATCCTCAGCCCTCTACTCTACTCCCTATACACTCATGACTGTGTGGCCAGATTCTGCTCTAACTCCATCTACAAGTTTGCAGATGATACCACCGTTGTAGGCCGTATCTCAAACAGCGATGAGTCGGAGTACAGGAAGGAGATAGAGAGCTTAGTGGAATGGTGTCATGACAACAACCTTTCCCTCAATGTCAACAAAACAAAAGAGCTGGTCATTGACTTCAGGAAAGGGGGTGGTGTACATGCACCTGTCCACATCAATGGTACTGAGGTTGAGAGCTCCAAGTTCCTGGGAGTCAACATCACCAAGAGCCTGTCCTGGTCAAATCACGTAGGTGCCACAGCCAAGAAAGCTCACCAGCGCCTCTACTTCCTTAGGAGGCTAAAGAAGTGTGGTATGTCCCCTTTGACACTCACCAACTTTTATCGATGCACCATAGAAAGCATCCTATCTGGATGCATCACGGCTTGGTACGGCAACTGCTCTACTCAGGACCGCAAGAAACTGCAGAGAGTTGTGGACACAGCCCAGCGCATCACAGACACCAGCTTCCCCTCCATGGACTCTGTCTTTACCTCTCGCTGCCTTGGCGAAGCAGCCAGCATAATCAAAGACCCCACCCATCTGGGTCATTCTCTCTTCTCTCCTCTTCCATCAGGTAGAAGATACAGGAGCCTGAGGGCACGTACCACCAGGCTTAAGGTCAGCTTCTATCCCACTGTGATAAGACTATTGAACGATTCCTTTATACGATGAGATGGACTCTGACCTCACAATCTACCTTGTTGTGACCTTGCACCTTATTGTCTACCTGCACCGCACTTTCTCTGTAGCTGTGACGCTTTACACTGTATTGTTATTACCTGTACTTCCTCAGTGCACTCTATATTAACTCAATGTTAACTGCACTGTCAAATGAATTGATCTGTATGATCGGTATGCAAGATAAGTTTTTCACTGTACCTCAGTACAAGTGACAATAATAAACCAATACCAATCATTCATAATTATGATGGAGGCAAACAAAGTAGGAGAAATTCTGCCAAAATTCAGTCAAAAGAGTGGGCATTAATACCTTGTGGTGGGAACTATTTAAGCATAAGCATTGGATAGCACATCAGGAAAAATGTGGACCTAATTGGCAACAGTGTCGAATTGCTCAGCCTGTAGCAGAGGACTGGCTTGATTCAGAATAAGCAGGCTTGTAATTTTCCAGACAATTCAATCTTACCCATTTACAAATTTAAGGTAAAATATTATATAAATCTGTTTTCAAATGGAACATGACACCTTCTACATACCAGGTATCATTTCTACACCTACAAATACATTTAATCACATTAAGGGACAGCTGGCTTTATGGATCTTATCCTCTCCTCTGTTCTTCATTATTCCTTAGCCCAGATAACATTCATTCATAGACTGATGGAAGGCAAGTCACATGCACACCCCACAAGTGCCACGAAATGACCATCTCCAACAGAAGAGTCTAGCTACCCATCCTTGACATTCAATGGTATCAACAAAGTGCTCCACATCAACACCATGGGGGTAAGCCTGGACCAGAAACTTAAATAAATAAAAGGACAGTTCAGAGACTGGGTATTTTGCATTCCTTTTCATTCCCAAAACCTTTTCAGTGTACAAGGCACAAGTCAGGAGTTGAAACCAAAACTGCAACAGACTTAATCAATATTATCAGGGCCAGGCAGTTGTAAAAGCCTGCACACATAAACTGACCAAAATTAATATCCCAGCATGCAATGAGAGATTAAGAGGCTCTGCAATTAACTTCTAAAAAGCAGGCTGTGAACTGAAATAAACACAAGAGGAGCTGGCATACATCTGTTGAAGTTTAACTATCTGTTTTCTTTGAACCCTTGTGATCTGGTCAACTACAAGACTTTCAAAATCCACAGAAAAGTAGCAACCTTGGCTCCATCAAGTCTGGATTCATCCCCAAAAGCTGTTGTTAAAGTTAATGTTGAAATGTTTGCCAGAGTAAACTCATTCACCAGCTCCTCATAATGTCAATAAACCCATGACTTCTTCCATAAAGATACCATTACACCATGATCATCAATCTTCCAGCAGAATGACATTTCTTTAATGACCATGGACTGGTTAATTTATGATCTTACAACAAGCAAACGGGATTAAGATAGTAACCCTAATCAGTAAACAGGTGGTAAGAAAAGTGAGGGTCCAAAAAGCAGGTCAGCTCATGACTGAGATACTAAATGAATACTTTACATCAGTTTTTATTAAGGAAGAAAATGTTGCTGGAGTCTCAGCAAAGATGAAGTAGCTGAGACACTAGACTGGTCAAAAATTTGTAGAGGAATTTTCAAAAAAAGCTGACAAAGCATCTTCAACCTGAAACGCCAATTGATTTTCATTCCACAGATGCTGTCTGACCTGCTGTGTGTTTCCAGCATTTTGGGTTCTTATTTCAGATATCCACCATCAGCAGTTTTTATGATTTTCATTTACCAGAGAAACTAACTGTACTCTAAGCCGATAAATCACTTGAACCAGATGACATGCAACCTGGGTTACTGAGGAAGGGTGGAAATTGTGAAGATATTGGCCATAATCTTCCAGACCTCTACAAATATGGGATGGTACTGAGGATTGGAGAAATGAAGCTGTTGCATCCTTGTTCAAAAAAGGGTATTAGGATAAACCCAGCAACTACAGGCCAATTTAACCTCAGTGATGGAGAAACTTTTAGAAAGACTGTTACTTGGATGAGTTTGCATTGATGAGGGGAAGTCAGCATGAATTTGTTAAAAGCAAATCACATTTGACTAGCCTGAGAATGGTATTTTGTTGATGTAACAGTAAGGGTCAATGAGGAAAATGTAGGTGATGTGATGTTTATGAACTTTCAAAGTCATTTGATTAAGGTGCCATATAATAGCCTTGTCATCAAAATTGAAGCTCATGGAATAAAAGGAACAGCAGTGGCATGAATAGAAAGTGGGCTAAGTGACAGGAAAGAGAAGTACTCCTTCTGTGAGGTGCCTCATCTCTTTTTTAATACATTAAAGATACGATACAAATATAAGCACGTGTACAGTGCAAGCATTTCTAATTCAGGCTTCTGAGTTAGTGCATAGTTATCCTGCACTGAGTGAAACTAACCATTGGTGAAGCTATCACTGGCATGATAATTATCCCATCTATGTTTGAATCTCCACATGTTGGTCCTGATTTGAAGATATTATTCAAGAGACAGTGGTAAATCTTACCCTGTGCTCTTTTTAAATATGTTTAATATTTAAATATTTAATAAGCAGTTTTTTTTTTGAACAAATGGGCCTGAAGAGGCAAATCAATGTATTTCCAGAGATGGAATAGGGATGTAGCAAGAAGAAATGGTTGGTGGGGTTTGGGCTTAAGGAAGTATGTGCTGAGCCTCAGCATCTTTCCTTATATTTTTGCTTTTGCCACTAAAACTCACCTCCCTCTTTTAAGATTTCACCTCTTTGATTAGTGTTTGTGTTTTTGTTTTTGTAAGGATCTTTCTTGATATGCCTTGTAGCTTCTTTATAGGTGACCCATGCCAGTTCTGGGCAGACCTTAATCATTAGGCTTAATCAAACTTTCATTTATATAGCAACTTTCAGGTTATAGCAAAGCACTTTACAATCAATGAAGTATTTCTGAAGTACCCTTGCAAGATAGGAAACAAGGCCGTCGCTTTACCCAGAGGTTCCTCCCAGCAACAATGCAGTAACTGATTTTAGTTGTTTTGCTGAGGGGTAACCATTAGGGGAAACTGGGTATAATTCCCTTTCTCTTGGATGTGTACACCTACTTAACAGACGGAGCCTCCGCTTAATATCCCATTGGAGAAACAGCAACTGCAGAGTACATGCACTGCTCAAGTGAGCTGTTTATTGCTGAAAAGACTGGCAATTATGTAGCACCTTTCACGTCCTTGCCTAAAGAAGAGTTTTACAGCCAGTGAAGCGCGGTGGTCACCTGTGTGGCACAGGAAGCACAACAGGTACAACTGGGCACATTCCCCCCAAACTGCCAGCTCCGGCCTCGCCCACCAGGATCCACCTTTACTTACGCTTCGTTCTTAACACTCCCCTACCTGAAATTCAAGCCCATAAATAACGGGCGCGTCGTCTTCCATCTCCTCTACTTATATCTCAAATAAATGTCGGGGCTATGCTAAAAAGAGGAAGGAAATAATAAACACAAACAGCAGCAGCCAGTCCGCTGGTCCGCCACCGACTCTGACAGTTCGCGAAACAGATCCCTGCGGCTTGCCGTCCCTGCACTTCCGGTGTGACTGGGTCGGGTGGCGCAGGCGCAGAGCGGGGTCTGGCGGCGGTAGAGGGACCCGTCGGGGCGACGTCAGGTGAGGTAGTGGGGGCGCGAGCGTCCGGTGTTTGTAACGGCCGCCCGGCCGCGCGCGCAAGGCGGGAGGCTGCGGCTGCCCGGCGCCCGCCCACCCGCCCGGGGAGAGTCGCTGGGGCGGCCTGGCTGCAGCGCCCGGTCTGCTGTTGCCTTGCACCCGACGGCCGAAGGAGTCCTCCTTCCCCTCCCGGACGGGGTTGGCGGCCAGCCGCAGGTACCTGATCGCCGGCCTGCAGTGCAGAGGGAGTGATGCAGTGGCGGAGGTGCCGTCTCCCCGCTGAGACTGCAGATTCCGCTGCCCGTCTCTTGGGTGGACGTGGGGCTCATGGCGCGGTTACAAGGAAGGAATTACCCCCATTGACCTGACCCGAGTGCCCCCCCCCCCATGCTGTCTGATTATTATCAGATTGCTGTTTGTGGGATCTTGCTGTGTGCAAATTGGCTGCGCATTTCCTGCGACACCGGAGTGAGCGCATTTCAACAGTGCTTCATCATCTGTCAGGCACTTCGGGACTACCTGAAGATTATAAATACAAATTTGACATTAGGTTTCTGCATTCTAATATCGATATTTTCACTTACTTTCCTCTCCAGCTACCCCCCCCCCCCCCCCCCCCCCGCCTTCAATAAACTGCCGTAAATCTATCTGGAATTTGACAGACTCTAAGACCGGACCCAAGTAAGATTTTAGAGAGAGATATTTGAGACAATGATCCAAATTTAAGGTGATCATGGCCCACTTTTTTATTTATGTTCTAAGTTATTTTTTTCAAACCTCTCATAAAGTATAGTAATTATGTGGCTATGGTTTAGTCTTTAACTCCTGTTGTGTGTTCTTGGATTCGTTCATTAGTTATAACATACTTATTTTTAAAAGAAAACATTTGATTCCAAGTTTTATTCATTTGCACTAAAGTTATAATTTGAATCAACCAACATATATGAGCAGGGAGTAAGAGATTCTGTTGTCACCCCACAGTAAAAATGTTATAAATCACTTGGTTATGAATGGTCAAAAACAATACAACTTGGTATCAGCACCTTTTTTGAAGTCCTTCAACTTGCATTCATTGGTAGATTCTAATCACTCACTATGTGCAATGGGTTATTTAATTTCATGGTGTATACACTAGATAGTATAATACATTGCTGAGTTTCAGAACAGCTTGATTTAATTTGAGGACTCAAATACATAAATAACAAATTTAGAGCAGCTGTGTGGATTAAAGTATTTGGGGAAATTATGAGGTTAGGAATTGAAAATTGATATGCCAATAATTAACATTTGTTAAAGTCATTATCTGGGATGAAGTGGTGTAGTGTTTATGGTACTAGTTAATAACCCAGGGGTTGAGACTTTGAATCCCACAATGGCAAGTTGTGAAATGTAACTCAGTAAATCTGTAAATAGGCTGGTGCCTGAAGAAGTGACTCTCAAAGCTGCCGTATTATTGGGGAAAAAAATCACTTGTTTCATCCACGTGTTTCAGAAAAGGGAGCCCATTGATAGTCTATAATATGGTTGAGCAAGCCATTCACTCAACAGGGTAAGAAAAGAGTGGGCAATAAATAACTCAGTAGTAACTGGAGGCCAGTCAGTTAAATCTCTGAATTGGGGAAACCTTGAGAAACAACAATCCAAGACAAAATTAACAGTTGCTTGAGCAAGTATGGACTAATTAAAAGAAGCCTGAATAAATCTGTAAAAGGTAATTCGTGTTTAAGTAAAAAAAAATTGCTGGAAGCATTAGGCAGGTCAACCAGCATCTGTGGATTGAGAAGCAGAGGTAAGAAATACAGGTCAAAGACCCTTCATATTTAAGTAAGCTGATTGTTTTTTTTCTGAAAAGGGCTATGTGGTTGCTTTGAACTTCCAAGAGGCATTTCTTAAAGCACCATGCTTTAAGACTTGCCCGCAAGGCTGAAAACTCAATGTAATGAAGGGAGTAGTGGCAGCATGGATAGGAAATTGGCAAAGGGACAAAAAATAAGAATTGTGATAATTGTCTGGTGAAAAGTGTTCTCAAAGGTCAGAACTAGTGTACAGTAATGACTTGAGTGTAGAGGGAACAATTTTAAAATTTGCAAACAGCACATTGAAGTAGATAGTTCTACAAGAGGACACAATGCAAGTGCAAGAATTGAAAGACCTGCATGTACCTGTGGTATATGTGCATAAATCCTTTTAAGTATTAGGACTAGTTGAGAAAGCATTTTTTTCCAAATAAAAAGTATTATAGGACCCTGGGTATAAGGCACAGAAGTGGTAAATTGAAATGAACCTTCATAAAACGTGGGTACTAATATAACTGAAGTATTGCATCCAATTCTGGTCACTGAACTTGAAGAAGAAAGTGAACATCTGCAGAGCTTACAGAAATAAATGCTCTAGAATAGTTCCAGGTAGGAGACACTTTTTGTTATGGTGAAGGGTTAGAGAAGGCAGAGTGGAATGATATGAGGATGCTCACAGTCACGGATAGATTAAATAGAGTAGATAGGGAGAAACTACCTTTAGTACAGTGTGAGTTCAGAACCAGAATGTACAGATTTGATGTGATTGGCAAAAGAACCAAAGAGCTATATTTATTTCAATGAGTGACTAAGATCTGGAAAGCTTTGCCTGACTGAATTTTAAAGACAGACGCTTGCCTTCCAAAAAGGGAGAGAAGTTACAAAGTTAAGGAGAAAGAACGGGGCAGGAATTGATGTGGGCAAAGGGGACAAGCAGCACTATTTGCAAGGAGCCAATGTGCCTGCAAAGGGCTGAGTATCCACCTCCTGTACTGTTATCATTCTGTGATTCTGTAAGTGTAACCTTGCCAGTGTTGATTATGCCTTGGAATAAAATAAAACTGCCTGTGATGGATTCTGAAAAGTTGAGGCAAGTGGAGAGGTTGGGGGATGGAATTGAAGCTGAAGCCATCAATGCTGGAGCAATTAAAATTGGTGATGTTCAAGGGCTAGAAACAAAGGAGCAGTCCTTAATTCTCTTCATATCAAATCTTTGTATTGGGTCAAATACTGTCCTGCAGTTAATAAAAAAGCTAGATCTGTTAATGCAATCTTATTGTTTAAACATTTGAAAGCAGCCCAGATTGCAACCATGAATATCTATCTGATAAATTAACTGTAAATTTTGTAAAGATGTTTATTTTCTGTATGTCAAAGGATTATTTGTGGTGTTTAGTACAGGACCTGGAGTTGTGTGCAAAATAGCAGCTTGTGCTAACCATTACTTAAGAGACTGCAGAATCAGTGATGCATATGTATCTTCAAGGATTTTTCCATCATTGACAAATAGATAGTTGACAAGTAGTAAAACTGACAAAAAATGTTTTGCAAAGAGCTAGCTCCTTTTTCATTTAATTTGTATGTGGAGTGTTTTGAACAGTTAATTGATTACTATGCCAGGGATTTTACCATTTTCCTGCAGTTCTAAATGCATATAGAATAGTATGTCTACCAACTTAGATCAGCTGTTCAGGTAATGCAAATTATTGTTGTAAAATTCAACCATGCCTATAAAATTGCTGCTAGGGCCTAATATTTGTAAGTATGTGAAAAGAGAAGTTCCTGGAAAGGTATGTCAACGTTGCATTTTTAACAGCTACTACAACAGTATAGTCATTTTTTTAAATCAAGAAACAATACGAGGCAAGGAGATGGTGTTTTTTTTGTTAATTTATAGATATCTAAATCAATATGGCTTTGCAATACAAATGTGGTACTTGTGGATAAAAAGTAAATCTCTTTCAATAAATTGCTGGCAAGGAAAATAATTTAATTTAAACTATCCAAAAATATTGCATTTAGGTTCAACTCGTATTAATGTTAACATATGTGAATAATGTGAAGGCTATAGATTGTCCATAATGTTGTAGCAAAATTTTAATATGCAAAGTACTAAAGTTATGAATTTTGGTTGCAGGGAAAGATGGAAAATCTTCAACTAGGCTCAGAGGTTACAGATAGTGTAACATTCAGTATTGGTGAGGAGATGAATAAAGAGAGTACGAAAACGATGCTCCAGGAGTCTCAAACTCAGCAGCAGCAATTGCTGTTTGGAACAGAAAATATTGACCTAGGTGCTGATGCATTCGTATCTGAGCCCACAGATAAACTACCTGATACATGTCAAATGAATCTGATGGACAAGCTTAATGAACAGATGATGGAGAGTGTAATAATATCTGACTCACCTAGTAATAGTGAGGGTGATGTAGGAGACTTGGCAAACCTGCATGACTGTGAAGAGGCTTTAGACATGGAATGTGGTGATGTTCTGCCAGTAAATTCTGAGAAGAAGGATTATAAAGAGGCTTCTGCTCAAGAGAGTGAACCAGTAACACCTATACACAATACTGATGATGATAGGACTCCAACACAGGATGAAATGTCTGTCCCACAGAATCTGGAGCTTGCACTTGGGTCAGAAGAAGATCTTCAAGCAACGAAAGAAAGTCTTAAAAATGGATCAGATGGCCAGGTTGACTTAGAATTGCAGGAGGAGCAGGGTCAGATGCCAGTAACCACTCATTTAGCAAAGGATGAAAATCTACCAGTATGCACTATTTTTAATCAGGACAAGCAAGCTAAAGACCAGGTTAATACACCTTTGAAAGCAGATGGGTATGAACCACAGATGGTAAAATCTCCCAGCTTTGGAACAATTGTTGATACCCCAAGTAAACCACCACTGTTTGGAGTTCATCCTAGCCCTAGCCTAAGCAAATTTTTCACAGATGATGTCAGTTCAAGTTCATCGGCAGCAGAATTTTTTGACTCGTTTACATCAACATCTTTTATTTCTGTTAGTAATCCAAATGCTAGTGCTTCAGTGCCTGATCGATTGTCCTCACTTTCTACTCCAGGGATGGCCAGTCCATCCAGCTCCACAAACAAATCTTTCATCATAGGAAATGGTATTACACCTTCAGCAGCGTCATCTACAGACATATCTCTGTCACCCAAGCCCTTTACTCAGCTCCAAGCAGCATTTGCGGGAAGTGACGATCCCTTCGCAACAGCATTGAATATGAGTGAGGTAGACAGACGGTATGATGCTTGGCTTCCATCTGAAGAGACTAGGAAAATTCTAATTTCTGTAGCTACCCAACAGTACAACACAGTGTTCATTGACAAGGAAAGGTTGACCATGCCTGGCCTGAAGTTTGACAATGTGCAAGTAAGTCGGTTTTGTTTCTGTGTCAAAGTAAGGCTGATAGTTGTTAGTTTGGCAGCATTTCTAATATCAAGACATGCTAGATCTAGGCATGCATTTCATGAGGAAAAAATAATGCTTTTCTGGGTGAATAAAAATGCCATATATATGTTCCAAACAAAACTTCCTTGCTTGGGGGCTTTTCCCCACTTCAAGCTTTGTAAAGTCTCAGTTCACTACAAAAGTAATTAATGGAGGTTAATTGCATTTCTGATAATTAGTAGATTGCCCCTTCATAGCTGTGGTTTAGAACCTCCCAAGCTTGGAAAAGAAGATGCACCAGCTTTAAATACTTCAAAATTCAGGGTCTATTTCTGAGGTTTAGGGTTAACTGCTTCTGTCAATTAATCCTCTGAACAATGGAGCATGAATTTTGAAGTATTTAAAGCTGGTGCATTAAATTATGAAAAATGACACAGAAAGGAATGCTTACAGGTGAGGACATAGCTAAAAAAATTATGTTAGAGATTTAGGTTAGAGAGTGGCAGAAAGTTTTCACTGCTTGGGTTGTGAAGATATCAAATCCAATGTTAGTGACGGAAGGCGAGACCAGATCATTTAAGATTGATTACAGTAGTGGTTAAAGGAAAGGGTGAATATATGGGAATAGAGTTGCAGATTGCAGTCTCTTTGGATTGAACAGCATTTTTTTCTGTTTTGTAATTTCACTGTAATTTGACAAAGAAATTATCAGTTGACTTTATCTCAACTACTTCTGTGTAGAACATTTCCACCAGTTTTTCTGTAAACATCCGAACATCAGTGGTTTACCTCTGATTTGAAAGTTATCTCCCCTTGTTCTAGACTCTTTCACCAGAGTAAATATGTTTTGTTTTAACTATTTGAAACACGTCAATTATATTATTCTTCTTAATCTTCTATCTTTAAAAGGAGTACAAGCCTAGGCAATGGAATTTATCGTTATTTAATGTTTATTCATCATATAATTGTGAATCTCACCAAATTTCACCCAATAGGAAATAGCTCTGTACAGTCATCATATAGTTTTCACCATTGTGTTTTTGAACCACCTTTAGATAAGGCCAGCGTTCCAGTTGTCTTTTTTGATTATTTATTATACTTGCGCTACTTTTTGGTGATTTCTGTACCTGGACCTCTAATTCTGTCTATGATCAACTGTTGGCTTCGTAACATTTAGAATACACACTTATTTATCATTCTGGATCCAAAGCCAAACATCTGTCACAATCGAGTCCACTTTCTTAATCTGTTAATGTTCCTTTTACTACTACCTGCTTTAGTTAAGCATAACGTGATTGGACAACTCGTGTATTTAGAGTTGCTGCAGAAAAGACCACTTAAGCATTGCTAAACTATTGGGATAAGTCATAGGGTAGTGGAAAACTGTTCAGTTTGGAGTTTCCATCTAACATGGACTGGTAGCTTGCAAAGATCATGCATAAAGCAAAGCTGAGGGTGGATAAACCAGTCTCGGAAAGGCTGTTAAATGGAGACACGAGATTCTGCAGATGTTGGAATCTGGAGCGACACACATAAAATGCTGGAGAAACTCAGCAGGTCAGCCAGCATCTATGGAGGGAAATAAGCAGTCAACGTTTCGGGTTGAGACCCTTCATCAGGACTGGAAAAGAAGAGGGCAGAAGCCAGAATAAAAAGCTGGGAGGAGGAACACAAGCTGGCAGGTAATAGGTGAGAGGGGGAAAATATATGGGTGGGGGAGGGACGATGAAAGGGAATGATGTGAGAAGCTGGGAGGTGATAGGTGGAAGAGGCAAAGGGCTAAAGAAGAAGGAATCTGATAGGAGAGGACTGTAGACCATGAAATAAAAGGAAGGAGGTGGGGAACTAGAGGGAGGTGATGCGCAGGCTGTGAGAGCGGGAGAGAGAAAAGAAGAGGGGTGAGGGGGCCACAAGAATGAGGGAAAACAAGGGGGAAGGAACAGGGGAGTGGTTACCTGAAGTTAGAGAAATTGATGTTGATGTCATCAGGTTGGAGACTACCAAGACAGAATATGAGGTGTTGGTATTGGTTTATTATTGTCACTTGTACCGAGGTACAGTGAAAAACTTGTCTTGCACACCAATCGTACAGGTCAATTCATTACACAGTGCAGTTACATTGAGTTTGTACAGAATGCATTGATGTAGTACAGGTGAAAACAATAACAGTACAGAGTAAAGTGTCACAGCTACAGAGAAAGTGCAGTGCAATAAGGTGCAAGTTCACAACAAGATAGATCGTGAGGTCAGAGTCCATGTCATTGTATAAGGGAACCATTCAACAGTTTTATCACAGTGGGGTAGAAGCTATCCTTAAGTCTGGTGGTACATGCCCTCAGGCTCCTGTATCTTCTACCGGATGGAAGAGGAGAGAAGAGAGAATGTCCTGGGTGGGTGGGGTCTTTGATTATGCTGGCTGCTTCACCAAGACAACGAGAGGTAAAGACAGAGTCCAAGGAGGGGAGGCTGGTGTCCGTGATGCGCTGGGCTGTATACACAACTCTTTGCAGTTTCTTGCGGTCCTGGGCAGAGCAGTTGTCGTACCAAGCCGTGATACATCCAGATAGGATGCTTTCTATGGTGCATTAGTAAAAGTTGGTGAGAGTCAAAGGGGACAAACCAAATTTCTTTAGCCTCCTGAGGAAATAGAGGCACTGGTGAGCTTTCTTGGCCGTGACATCTACGTGATTTGACCAGGACAGGCTGTTGGTGATGTTCACTCCCAGGAACTTGAAGCTGTCAACCCTCTCGACGTCAGCACCATTGATGTAGACAGGTGCATGTACACCGCCCCCTTTCCTGAAGTCAATGACCAGCTCTTTTGTTGACATTGAGGGAAAGGTTGTTGTCATGACATCATTCCACTAAGCTCTCTATCTCCTTCCTGTTCTCCGAATCATGGCTGTTTGAGATACAGCCTACAACGGTGGTATCATCTGTAACTTGTAGATGGAGTTAGAGCAGAATCTGGCCACACAGTCATGAGTGTATAGGGAGTAGAGTAGAGGGCTGAGGACACAGCCTTGTGGGGCACCAGTGTTGAGAATAATCATGCTGGAGGTATTGCTGCCTATCTTCACTGATTGCGGTCTGTTTGTTAGAAAGTCAAGGATCCAGTTACAGAGGGAGGTGTTGAGTCCTAGGTCTCGGAGTTTGGTGACAAGCTTGCTTGGGATTATTGTATTGAAGGCAGAGCTGAAGTCAATAAACAATAGTCTAACTTAGGTATCTTTACTGTCCAGATGCTCCAGAGCTGAGTGTAGGGCCAGGGAGATGGCATCTGCTATAGACCTGTTTCGGTGATAGGTGAATTGCAATGTGTCCAGGTTGTCTGGGAGGCTGGAGTTGACGCGAGCCATGACCAACCTCTCAAAGCACTTTATGATAATGGATGTCAAAGCCACTGGTCGGTAGTCATTGAGGCATGTTACCTTGCTTTTCTTCAGTACCGAGATGATAATGGTCTTCTTAAAACAGGTGGGAATCTGAGATTGAAGCAGGGAGAAGTTAAATATGTCTGCAAATACTTCTGTCAGCTGATCAGCACAAGATCTGAGCACATGGCCAGGGACACCACCTGGGCCAGGTGCTTTCCTCGTGTTCACTCTCCGGAAGACTGATCTTACGTCCTCCACTGCGATCACAGGTTCAGCTGCATTGGAGGCTGTCAGGGTGGATGGTGATAATCCACTTCCCTTCTGTTCAAAACATGCATAGAATGCGTTAAGTTCATCAGGAAGGGATGCGCTGTTCTTAACAATGCAGCCCGACTTCGTCTTGCTCCTCCAACCTGTGTTTGGCCTCAAAGTGGCAGTAGAGGAGGCCGTGGATAGACATGTCAGTATGGGAATGGGAAGTGGAATTGAAGTGGCTGGCCACTGGGAGAGCCTGACTTGCGGTGGATGGACCGAAGAATTGACATTCCAACAAAAAGATTTATTTTATAAGAATGCGTTGAAATGTTCTTGAAAAGATGTAAAGAACAGTAAGACATTAGAGTTCAATATTAGACAGGGTGTGCAATTAGACAGAATGCTGCTGACGTATATCTGCATTGCTGACTGCAAATGTACAAAGAGAGGAGGAGAATTAGAGCATCAGTAATGGATCAAAATACAGTTGGATAAGTTGGGGAAAAAACACCGGATGAAGCAGCAGAAGAATTTACAGTTTAACTTAGTAATGGTGAGGTTGGCAAGCTATTAACTGATAGTTGTTTTTGGTCATAACACAAAAGGACCAGGAAGATGATTTTTGTTGCAGTGTTTTTGTATATTGATAAAAATCTGAACATTGAATAAATCATAGATAAGAAAAGGACGTTTTCAGGCAACCAGGGACTGGTTTCCTCACACAATGTGCTTGCTCAGCTCATTGAGCAGATTTGGATTTTGTGAATTCACTGGAGCCAAGAGCTGTGATTTTATAAAAACGTTGGATTTGGTAATATTTTACTATTGGTTTTCATTTGCAGAGCAACACCTAAAATGAGAATAGTGAGGTCGTGGAGGTGAGGCAATGGTGACCAAGAATATGGGCATGAGAGGTTAAGTAAGAATAAGAGGACAACTCGGATGGAGTTTGCAATTGCCATAATAAGTTGCTTGGTGCAGAGGCTAGGGGAAAAATGCAATGAAAATAGCTTGATAAGAAAAATTTTATTGCAGTTGGGAGAATACAATTTTAAGTGAAAGTCCAGATGGATGTAATATAGTGAGCATGTCTAAGAAGAACACGTTGGGGGACAGACCAAGGTGTGATTTGGTGACAAGTGCCAGTGTTACTACATCAGTCAGATTGGCCTAAGTACGGAAATTAAAACCTAGTTGAAGAAGTTTCATGCAGGAGAAGGTCTTGTCATACATTATCCAGGTTTCTTTTGAGGCCGTGATGCTTATGCAATCGTTCACAATAGAATAATGACTTCTGAGGACCTGTTCTTTTTCAAATGAATGAATGTATTGAAGGGAGATGCAAAAAAAAGGATGTTGATAACTCTCCCACTGGCAAAGTGTACAGGATCAACACTTGTTAGGATAAGCTGGATGGGGAGGAGATTAGCCCACAACAAGCATGCTGGGCCAATCATTGTGCTTTGTTGAAGGATACATAGAACAGTAAAGCACAGGAACAGGCCCTTTGGCCCACGACATCTGTAGCAAACGTGATGCTGAATTAAACTAAATCTCTTCTGCCTGCACATGCTCCACATCTCTCTATTTCCTGCATATTCATGTGCCTATCTAAAATCCTGTTATGTCGGCTTCAACCACTACCCCTGGCAGCCAGTTCCAGACACTTACCACACTCTTCTGTACAAACAAAGACCTTGCATAACTCCTTTAAATTTTGCCCCCTCACCTTAAATGCATGTCCTCTAGTATTTGACATGTCTATTCTGGGGGGAAAAGATTCTGTCTACTACTGTCTATGCCTCTCATAATTTTATAAACTTCTATTGCGTGTTGGATCCGACTGTTTTAATTAGTTTTTTTAACATGTATAGTGTTTAATACACCTCCAGTGGCTGCACAAGGAATGGCCGCTTACTAGCTTATTGGTTCATCCATCAGGTGAATATGTGTCTTTTCATTGGTTGGTTTGGCCACAAGTATCTAATAGGTTTCATGATTTGGACTATTGTTAGCTATGGAGTATCTCAGGTAGAAAAGGTGTTTTTTTGTTAATCACTCTCTTGCTCTCTTGTCTCTTTCCCCCCACCACCCCCCCCCCCCCCCCCCCCCCCCCCCCCCACTAGCCCTAGCTCATCTTTAGTTCCTTTTGTCTTGGCTCATCTCCTAGTAGTAAAGCTAGTGTCATGTGCTCTGTGACTGTTTCTTTGTTTTAAACTTTTCCAGTAAAACTTTGTGAAACACCAAGTTGTTTTCAATGCATTCCTGGACTCCTGAAAGAACCTGCGGATTCGAAAATAACTGGATCCGACATGGGTCTCACCTCAGCCTCTGATGCTCCAGAGAAAACAACCCAAGTTTGTTGCTACCCTTGTAGCTTATACCCTGTAATCCAGGCAGCATCCTGGTAAACCTCTTCCATACCTTTTTGAAAGTTTCCACATCTTTCCTATAATGGGGCAACCAGAATGGCACACAATACTCTGCAAGTGTGGCCCAACCAAAGTTTTGTATAGCTGCAACATGACTTCCTGACTCTTGTACTCAATGCTCCTACCAATAAATGCAAGTGTGCATTACACTTTCTTTACCACCCTATCTACTTGTGTGGCCACTCCCAAGATCCCTCTGTACATCAATGCTGTTAAGGGTCCTGCCATTAACTGTATACTTTCCTCTTCCTTTTGACCTCCCAGAGTGCAACACCTCACATTTGTCCAGATTAAACTCTCTCCGCTATTTCTCCACCCATATCTGTAACTGATCTGTATACAACAAGATGCTCCTAGGGAAGAGGTAGGCTTTTGTCAGAGACAATTAATGATGGTGAAACTGCAATTTCAGGATTCAGCCAAACCTGCTGTCAGTAATTTAGCACTCCACAAGCTGTGATGTCTTGCACTCTTCTCTGGCATAATGAAGAAAAAACAGTGAAATGGTCTGATGAAGTTTACTTACTTAGAAACTACTCTTGCTGTAATATTCCCTAAAAATGTTGTGTTGGTTATATGAGTTGAGTTTTAAAAATGTTAATGGTTGGGAAATTCAATGGCTCTCATTAACTAATTTTATGTATATAGTTTGTTATACTTTCAGATAAATATTGGAAAATATAATCTTTTGAGTGTTTTTCAGGTTTGTTCAATATTTTGACTTCAGCCTAATTTTGTGCATGCTCCAATCTGTATTTCAGGTTCTGTAAAATGTTTAAAATGTTACTTTAAAAGTGTCTTTGTTTTGCCTGTCTTGTCATCTGTGCAAATTCATCAATTTGATTAGCCACCACCCTATAGATATCACTTTTGCTGAACTCAAGAAATCCCATTGAACTGACAGGTGTATAACCAAAGTGAGACAAGGGAAAGTACAGTACATAGTACAGAGATCATTGATCTTTGTGGCACCTTTTCTCAGGGTCAGCAGCAAGCACTGTTGCTATGCTCAATATCAATCTATCCTTTGGAGCTCAGTTGAGGGAAATCAATTGGCAGGAAGTTTAAGACTGGTCTTCCATCTTTTCCTCCCTATGTGCAGGCACTAAAATGTGATGTTGCTTCTGCCATTGCCATTTTCCATTCCTTGCTTTAGTTAAGTAAAGGAAACAAAGTCCAGAGTAAAAGTTTGAAGGGGTTTTCTGAACAATGAGGAATTAGGCTTTCCAAGAAAATAAATCATGCTGAAGGCGCTATCCACTTTCCGCCATCTAATTGGCTAGATCTGCAGTGACACAATTGATCATATTTTTTCTTTTGCCTTTTAATAGAGAAGTTCAAATGGGATAAAGAGAGTATAGGAACAGGAGAGTGCAAATAATCCAAAAAAAACTAATTTCCTCTGACTGACATTACAAAAAGAATCATGTGCAAGTTAGTCTTCAAGTCTTTCTTTTATAACAAATAGAAAGGCACTCAGTGCATGTTGAAAGGAGGATTTCAAAGAACTTAACAGTGAGTCCATCCTTGATGTGAGCATGCTTGAGGGATCCTGCAGCAAACCATTTGATCCAACCTTGCTACTACCCCAGGCTGAAAAACAAGGAGGCTTCAGAAGCAAATGGTATCTCTGTTGTAATACTAAAACCTGGGAGAGAGGAACTCCTGACACATTCACAGACTCGTCTCCCCAATACAGGAAAAGGAGCACATGGTAGGGTCCCTCAATTACACTGTACTGATGGCCACACTCAAGAAAGGAGAAAGATCCGATTGTGGTTATTACAGAGGTCCCTGCTGTCTGCCCTGTGGAAAGCCATTGCAAGAGTCCTCAGCCTTCTGCCAATGGACAAAGAGTTGCCCCCATAGTCATGGAGTGTGGATTCCATTTATCTAGATGCATGATGAATGTGATCTTCACCAAATGACAATTCCAAAAGAAATACAGGAAGCAGTATCAACCACTACACATGACGTTTTTTAGACCTCATAGAAGTCTTTGATTTTGTCAATTGAGAGGGACAACTGAGTATGCTTCTCAAATTTGGCTGCTCTTAGATTTTTGATTTCATCCTACTTGATGGCTTGCAAGTTATGATTTTAACGAGTGGATTGGCAACAGACCCAGTCTCTATACAGACTGGTGTCAAACAAGGCTGCATAATCATCTGGACACATTGCTCAATTGTCTTTCCCACCACAATTTTGCATCTCATCTCCAACAACCTTCCTGCTGCAGTGAAGCTAATCGTCAGGACAACTGGGAAGCTGTTCTGCAATTCACCTCACTGCATCCTCAGACACTGAGCTACTGTATGCCAATGATGTTTGTGTACACAATGGTCCAAGTCACTTGTATGTTTAGTGAAAAGAATGAGTGACTAAACATCTGCAAAATGAGATTCATTATCAGCCTTCCCCTGTAGCACAACGCTGCCTCCCTACAATAAAGATCCAGAATGAGACCCTGGAAACCACGGATCACTTCCCAGATCTCTAGCTGCCTCTAAACAAAAGCAGAGATCTGATGAAAGTCACCATCAACTCAAGTGTGTCAGTACAACCTTTGGCCGTTTGTGGAAAATAATGTTCGAAGATCCAGATCTCAAATCTTGTAGAAAGCTTATGGCCTATCGGACATCAGTGATCACATCATTCGTCCTTGATGTGGACCACCTGCAGCAAAGTACTAGGGAAGTGCTGTCCCCACAAAATCCTCCAAATCCATTGACAGGAGAGGCAAACTCTCCCAGGCCAACAACCCCAGGATTGAGGCCCTACTTACACTTTGTCAGCCTCGAGGGAGAGGCCACACCATTCACATAACTGACAGCAAAATCACAAAACAACTCTCCTCTCTCCGTCATGGTAAAAGCTTAATAGGAGGATAGAATAAACAATTCATGAATGTTCTTGAACTGTGCTTTGAAAAGGTGTAGCATTCCCACTGACTTGTGAGAATTCCTAGCCAATGTTGGCTGAAAGGCTGAAAATGGAGCAAAACTATCCAAGGTGACACTTAGAACCTGAGGTACCTTCAGGACCATGTGAAAGCCCAATCAAATGCGTCAGATGAGTGTACCACCTCCCATACTGCCAATCCTCCTCCCCCCCGCCCCCGCTGCCATTTTCTTTGCCTTAGAAAAGTTGACACTAGAATTTATTGTAGAGTTGAGAAGAAATGAATGAAGGTATAAGATCAAAATTTCTATAGTTTTGTAAGGATCATTCATATATATTTGCTGTATGAATCAACTTGCAGCTATTTTGTTTTCAATGGCATAGAAATTATCCAAGCAGTTCTGCTGAATTGTTTGTGTGTTATGTAACATTGCACAATTAAAAGCACCAGGACACAGTGGAAGATTTCATAAATCTGCTTAGTCTGCCACCGATGACTCATTAATCAAACTGTGCATGGGTGTGCTTTGATCCTTTCAGGGTGATGCTGTCAAGGAAGTAATGCTGCGGTTTTTGGGAGAACAGGCTGCGATGAAGAGACAAGCTTTGACTGCGAATGCTGTAGAACAGTCCTTTGTGGGACTCAAGCAATTAATAGTAAGTAAAGAGTTTTCCATGCACAGTCTTAAACAAGTAAAAGGACATTCTCATGGTTGGCTCATATGCTAGAGGTGGTGTGCAGAAAGGAAGGAATCCCACATATTTTAGAAAGATCTGTAAAATGATCTACGGGTGGATGTACCCGCCACTGGGAAATTCCCAGGTGAAAACTGTAGTGCAACCTTCTGCTCAGCAGAGTACTTCTACAATGTCTGGTTAGACTGGGCAGGGGGAGCTCCAATGGATCTTCCAGCTCTCATTGGACTCATTCAAATAATGGGAGAAATTGGCTGCAGGAGGAGGGTAAGTAAATGTTTTCATTTGATATAATTATGTTACCTTAAATGGTTTAATTAATTTTTAAATATTATTTTAATCACTTAGGATATGGATGTCACTAACAATTCTGATATTTATTCTCCACCCCTGATTGTGCATCATCAGGGAAAGCAGGTACAAATATGTGTGGCAGTGGTAGGGTGGGGGTTCTTATTCTTCACTTTTTAAATCATTTTAACTTTTAAATTTCTGACAGGTCGGAAGATGAATGAACTAGGCCTGGGTGTCACTGATGTCAACTGTTCTTGAATAAATGTAGTTTGGAAAGTTATATTTCCATTCCTGACCTTATTTAAGCCAGATCTCCATTATCAACATTATATCTTGACCACAGGTGCAGTTTGTCAGCTGCTCACTTTCACAGCATTCTTCAATGTATTTCAAACCTTCCTGGGCCTACTCTACATCTTTCCATGTCTAATCCTTCCTCTGTCTGAATTACTCTGTCCTAATACAGTTTGTCTTCACCAGTCCTCTGTGCAACCTGTTTCTCCTCAGTGCCTTAACCTTTCCCAACAGTGCCTGATTGTTCATGAGTGAAATCAGTAGAGCTTTGGAGAGGGTACAGAAAAGATTTACTAAAGTGGTGCGAAGGAAAAGGGATTATAGTTAAAGAAGCTGATGCTCAAGGAGGATTGGATGAAGGTTTATCAGAGGCTTCCAAAATGTTGAATTTTGATGGAGGAAATAAAAATTATTTCTAATGATTGACAGCACATTCACCATTATCAAAGCTTTTTTAGGCTTGGTAAGTCCAATGCACCTAGTCATTCTCCTACATTCTACCTTTTTGAATTGGGTACCCTCCAGTAATCTGCTGCCCATTTCCTAACTCGCATTGTGTTTGTTCCAACATCAGTTCTGTGCTTGCTACCTATATTGGCATGCAATGAAACAAACCTTAATTTCTTAATGAGATTGGACAGTTGTGGTAACTCCTTCCTATCTGTGCAATTGACTGCTTGATTGATTTTTTATTATTACACAAAATGTATGGATCAAAGGTGGGTAGTAAACTTGCAAAATGGGAATGTAATTGGGAGGTGGACTTTCAACGGGTGTAATTTTAAGGTACTGCATCTTGGTAAGAAACTAGGGGGAAAAAACAAGGTAGTCAGATGGAGGACATGGTCATATGCTGCAGCTGTTTGATGTGGGAACTCGTGGACCTTGCTGCAGTCCACTTTGGCCACATCTGCAGTAAGTGCTTGAGGCTGGACGAACTTCGGCTCAGAGTTGATGAGCTGGAATCGCAGTTACAAACACTGCGCAGCATAAGGGAGGGAGAGAGTTATGTAGACACGGTCCATCAGGAGGCGGTCACCCCCCTTAGAGCAGGTACATCTGAGGTTCAGGATGCAGATAGAATGGTGACTGTCAGGGGAGGGAAGAGGAAGAAGAAGTCAGGCAGGCAGACAGACAGAGCAGGGAACCCCGGAGGCTGTTCTCCTCAGTAACAGGTTTTCCACCTTGGAGGCTGTTGAGGGGGATGACCTGCAGGGGCCTAGCTGCAGTAACCAGGCCTCTGGCACTGGGACTGGTACTGCTGCTCAGAAAGGAAGGGTGGGAAAGAGACATGCGATAGTGATAGAGGACTCGATAGGGAAACAGATAGGAGGTTCTGTGGCAGTGAGCATGAATCCCGGATGGTATGTTGTCTCCCAGGTGCCAGGGTCCGGAATGTCACTGATCAGGTCCACAGGATTCTTGAACAGGAGGGAGAGCAGCCAGAAGTTGTAGTCCATGTTGGCACCAACGACACAGGTAGGAAGGGGGATGAGGTACTGAAGAGCGAGTTCAGGGAGCTAGGCAGAAGACTGAGGAACAAGACCTCAAGGGTAGCAATCTCGGGATTGCTGCTGGTGCCACGTGATAGTGAAGGCAGGAACAGGAGGAGGTGGCAGATAAATGCGTGGCTGAGAAGTTGGTGCAGGAGGGAGGGTTTTAGATTTCTGGATCATTAGGATCTCTTCTCAGGAAGGTGGGACCTGTACAGAGAGGACGGGTTACACCCGAACCAGAAGGGGGCCAATATCCTTGCGGCTAGGTTTGCTAGGGTGGTTCGGGAGGGTTTGAACTAGTTTGTGAGGGGGAAGGGAACCAGAGGAAGAAGGGGATGGGGAAAAGTTAGATCAAACAGGTAGAGAGGCTTTGGGGACGGAGAAGCAGAATACAGGCCAGAAAAGTAGTAAGGTAGATGGACTGAAGTGTGTTTACTTAAATGCAAGAAGCGTCAGGAATAAGGGAGATGAACTGGGGGCTTGGATAAGTATGGGGGACTATGATATTGTGGTTATTACTGAGATGTGGCTGATGTCAGGGCAGGAGTGGATATTGAATATCCCTGGTTTTCGGTGTTTCAAGAGGGATAGGGAAGGGGGGAGAAGAGGAGGAGGGGTGGCGATACTGGTCAGGGACACTGTTACGGCTGTGGAAAGGATGGATGTTGTAGAAGGATCATCTCTAGAGTCCGTATGGGTGGAAGTAAGGAACAAGAAAGGAGCAGTTACTCTACTAGGAGTATTCTTTAGGCCCCCCGGTAGCGGTAGAGATATAGAGGAGCAGATTGGCAGGCAGTGTTTGGAGAGAAGCAAAAATAACAGGGTTGTTACAATGGGAGACTTCAACTTCCCAAATATAGACTGGAACCTGCTTAGTGCCAAAGGTTTAGATGGGATGGAATTTGTTAAATGTGTCCAGGAGGGATCCCTGACGCAGTATATCGACAGGCCGACTAGAGGGAATGCCATGCTAGATCTAGTTTTAGGAAATGAACCGGGACAGGTGAAGGATCTATTGGTGGGTGAGCATTTGGGGGACAGTGACCATTGCTCCATAACCTTTAAAGTTGTCATGGACAGGGACAGGTGCAGAGAGGACAAGAAGATATTTAATTGGGGAAGGGCAAACTATGAGGCTATAAGGAGAGACCTTGGGAGTGTAAAGTGGGATGTCCTTTTTGAAGGAAAATGTACCATGGAGATGTGGTCAATGTTCAGGGATCTTATGCAGGATGTTAGAGATAAATATGTCCCAGTGAGGCAGAGAAGGAATGGCAGGGTGAAGGAACCGTGGGTGACGAGAGAGGTGGAACAACTAGTTAGGGAGAAGAAGGTAGCATACATAAGGTATAAGCAGCAAGGTTCGGACAGGGCCTGTGAGGAATATAGAGTAGCAAGGAAGGAACTTAAGAAAGGGCTGAGGAGAGCTAGAAGGGGACATGAAAAGGCGTTGGCTAGTAGGGTTAAGGAAAATCCCAAGGCCTCTTTCACGTACGTGAAGGGTAGGAGGATGGCTAGGGTAAAGGTAGGTCCGATTAAAGACAAAGGTGGGAGAATGTGCCTGGAGGCGGCAGAAGTGGGAGAAGTTCTCAATGAATACTTCTGTTCGGTATTCACCAAGGAGAGGGGTCTTGATGACACGGAAGGGAGTGCTGGTAAGGGTAATGTTCTCGAGGTTGTAGATATCATGAGAGAGGATGTGTTGAAGTTGTTAAATAATATCAAGACAGATAAATCTCAGGGGGCCTGACGGGATTTTCCCCAGGCTGCTTCGAGAGGCGAGGGAGGAAATTGTTGAACCGCTGGTAGGGATCTTTGAGTCCTCGTTGTCCACGGGGATGGTGCCGGAGGATTGGAGGGTGGCAAATGTTGTCCCCTTGTTCAAAAAAGGTAGTAGGGATAGTCCAGGGAATTACAGACTGGTGAGCCTTATGTCTGTGGTGGGAAAGCTGTTAGAAAGGATTCTAAGGGATAGGATCTATGAACACCTGGAGAATTATGGACTGATTAGGGACAGCCAGCATGGTTTTGTGAAGGGAAGATCTTGCCTCACAAGCCTGATAGAGTTCTTTGAGGAGGTGACGAGAAAGATTGATGAAGGTAGTGAGGTGGATGTGGTCTATATGGATTTTAGTAAGGCGTTTGATAAGGTTCCTCATGGTAGGCTTCTTCAGAACGTCAGAGGCCAAGGGATCCAGGGAAGCTTGGCTGTGTGGATTAGGAATTGGCTTGCCTGTAGAAAGCAGAGGGATGTGGTGGAAGGAGTGCCCTCAGGTTGGAGGGCAGTGACTAGTGGTGTCGCGCAGGGATTGGTTCTGGGACCTCTACTTTTTGTGATATTTATAGATGACTTAGATGTGGGAGTGGAAGGGTGGGTTAGCAAGTTTGCGGATGACACTAAGATCGGCGGTGTTGTGGATAGTGTGGAGGGCTGTCGGAACTTACAGAGAGATATTGATAGGATGCAGAGCTGGGCTGACAAGTGGCAAATGGAGTTCAATCTGGAGAAGTGTGAGGTGGTACACTTTGGAAGGACAAACTCCAGGGCAGCGTGCAAGGTAAATGGCAAGGTACTTGGCAGTGTAGAGGAGCAGAGGGATCTCGGGGTTCATATTCACAGTTCACTGAAAGTTGCCTCAGGTGGATAGAGCAGTTAAGAAGGCCTATGGGATGTTAGCTTTCATAAATCGTGAGATTGAGTTTAAGAGCCGCGAAGTGATGATGCAGCTTTACAAAACTCTAGTTTGACCACACTTAGAGTACTGTGTTCAGTTTTGGTCGCCGCATTATAGGAAGGATGTGGAGGCGTTGGAGAGGGTGCAGAGGAGATTTACCAGGATGCTGCCTGGATTAGAGCGTATGGAATATGTGCACAGGCTTAAGGTGCTAGGGCTTTATTCACTGGAAAGGAGGAGGATGAGAGGAGACATGATAGAGGTATATAAAATATTGAGAGGAATAGATAGAGTAGACAGCCAACGCCTCCTTCCCAGGCCACCAGTGCTCAAGACGAGAGGGCATGGCTTTAAGGTTATGGATGGGAGATTCAGGGGAGATGTCAGGGGGAGGTTTTTCACCCAGAGAGTGGTTGGTGCTTGGAATGCACTGCCTGGGGTGGTGGTGGAGGCAGATACATTGGACAGGTTCAAGAGTTTGTTGGATAGGCATATGGAGGAATGTGAGATAGAGGGATATGCAGGAGGCAAGGGTTAGATAGTGTGTGAGTGGTTTGATGGATCGCACGACATGGTGGGCCGAAGGGCCTGTTTTGTGCTGTATGGTTCTATGGTTCTAAAAGTGTTATTACTTGGGATAGAGAAGCATGAATCTGAGGGTAGAAATACATAAACCACTGGTGATCAATGGTGATTTATTTCCTGTAAGGGTTTTTTTTGCTGTTGATATTCTACCAGCGAATCATTGAATTTAAATGGCAGTTTCAATAAAACAAAATTGCTAATTCTAGGAAGTAATTAACATTACCAATCAATTGTTGTAACATATAAAAAGAAGCTTGGTTTTTATTTAAGTGAGGATGTTGTGGTAAAAGTAGCCATTGAAGACAAGATTTCTATAGAGAGGGAGAAAATATGGAAGAAGGTCAAGTGTATTGTGTATATTTTGGTAGGCAGAATAAGAAGGCCACATTTGTTTGTAAAATAATTGGTTAATAAGTGGGTAGAAAGTAAAGGAATCTGGTAGCACAGAAATGCTATTAACTGCAAGTACTCTCACAGGTAAATAAGGCTATTTAAAAAGAAAAGCAGTAAAAGCGCCAAAACTCGTATTTGGTGGGATAGATTTGAAAAGCAAAAGGATTATATTGGGATTTTATATTAATGTAGTTAGAATACTTAGAATCTGGGTGCACTTCAACTATCCATATTACCAACATGTACTTGGAAGAACTAAGGGAATTCCAGAAAAGATTTCCTCAAATCACACCTGGAATGAGGTTGGACAGGCTGGCTTGAGAGGGTGACCTGATTATAAAGAAATTTAATAAGGTGGATGGGGAGAAGTTGATTTGTAATGTGACTAAAACATAAATGTAAGATGGTCACCCAGAGATTGGGGTTAGAATGTGTAGACCTTCTACCACATGTTTGTCCAGTGAGGCGAAACTGGATAAATGCACCAGGGAGAAAAAAATGCTGATATATTTACATGAAGGAGGCTCCTGAAATACTGATGTTGCCCACATGCATCAAATAAAGATATATAAAGAGTAAACGATATAACTAGATACATAAAGAGTAAAAGAGGGGCAAGAGTGGCCATTGGACCGCTGGAAAATGACGCTGGCGAAGTAGTAATAGGGAACAAAGAAATGGCGGACAAACTGAACAAGTATTTTGTGTCAGTCTTCACTGTGGAAGACACCAGCAACATGCCAGAAACTCGAGAGTCGGGGCAGAAGTGAGTGTAGTCGCTATTACTAAGGAGAAGGTACTTGGGAAGTTGAAAGGTCTGAAGGTGGATAATTTACCTGGACCAGATGGACTACACCCCCAGGGTTCTGAAAGAGGTAGCTGAAGAGATTGTGGAGGCATAAGTAGTGATCTTTCAAGAATCACAAGAGTCAAGAATAGTTCCAGAGGACTGGAAACTCGCAAATGTCACCACTTTTTTAGAAGGGAGGGAGGCAAAAGACAAGAAATTATAGACCAGTCAGCCTGACTTAAGTGGTTGGTAAGATTTTAGAGTACATTATTGAGGCTGAGGTTTCGGGGTACTTGGAAGCATGTGATTAAAATAGGCCAAAGTCAGCATGATTTCCTTAAGGGGGAGATCTTGCCTGACAATCTGTTTAAATTCTTTGAGGAAGTAACAGGCAGGATAAACAAAGGACAAGTCAGTGGATGTTTTTTACTTGGATTTTCAGAAGGCCTTTGTCAAAGTGCCGCGCATGATGCTGGTGAACAAGATAGGAGCCCGTAAGATCAAAGGAAAGGTACCAGCATGGATAGGAGATTTGCTGACAGGCAGAAGGCAAAGAGTGGGAAGAAAAGGGGCCTTTTCTGGTTGGCTGTCAGTGACTAGTGGAGTTCTTTGGAGGTCGGTGTTGGGTTTTCTGCTTTTCACATTAAATGTTAATGATCTGGAAATCGGAATTGATGGCAAGTTTGTGGATGATAGAAAGATAGGTGGAGGGGCAGGTCATGTTGAGGAAGCAGGGAGTCTGCAGAAGGACTTGGACATGTTGGGAGAATGAGCAAAGAAGTGGCAGATGAAATACAGCGTAGGGAAATGTATGGTCATGTACTTTGGTAGAAGGAATAAAGGCATAGACTATTTTCTAAACGGGAAGTGAATTCAGAAATGGGAGGTGCAGAGGGTCTTGGGAGTCCTGGTGCAGAATTTCCTAAAGGTTAACAGGTCAACTTGGTAGTAAGGAAGGCAAATATAATGTTAGCATTCATTTTGAGAGGACTAGAATATAAAAGCAAGGATCTAATGCTGAGGCTTTATAAGGCATTGGTCAGGCCATATTTGGAGTATTGTGAGCAGTTTTGGGCCCCATATCTAAGGAAGGATTAAACAGCAAGCTCCAACTCGTGACTGCCAGCCTGGACAAGACCTGCATGTACATGGAATCCAACATCCATATATTTCATTCCAAGTTGCACCCTTTACCAATGTATACTTTTTCCATTCTTCCTTCATGCAAGAGCATCCTGCCTGACAGAATGACAGAAATGTATCATATTAGAGACATTTTCAAGAATGTTTTTTGAGGAAAAGCTTGAGGGCAATAAATGATCGCCTTTTTAACAATGCCTTTTTCTAGAGAAGGATTTTCATTTAAAAAAGCATTTAAAGATGATGTTTAGCTAAACTGTTATGACCAACGGATCATTGTTATTGATGCTGCTAAGACTCGTACATAGGTTAACTACTCAGACAATACAGTACCAGAACTACCTTTCTTAAAGTTAGCTTGAGTTATTGCCTTTGAGTGAAAGAAAGTATAAAAAAAAGGAACGTCAATGAGTCCCAATAACTGCAAAATCAAAAAAACTGCAGGTGCTGGAAATCTAAAATAAAAACTGAAAATTCTGGAAATACTCAGTAGGTCAGGCAACATCTGTGGGGAAAGTTAACATATCAAGTCTAAGACCCCTCCTCGATCTATGATATGGCTCAGCTTGTTTTTTCCCCTACTTTTTCCTCTCGAAGTGGAGGGCTGGGTATGTATTCCTGCTCTGCATTTCGCAACTCTTACAATTGTTGTTTATGTTCTTTTGTCCATGTTCTTACTTTCTACCTGCTTCCATTGACCAAATAACCTTGTTTACAGCTTGTCCCCATGGTAACCTCAGATTTATTTTATCAGAGACATCCCGTTCCCCACCCTTCTTTTGTCTCCTCCAGTTCTGACGAGGAGTCTTTGACCTGAAACTTTAATTCTCTTCCTCTTCCCACAGTTACAGCCTGGCCTGCTGAGCATTTCCAGCATTTTCTGTATCTGTTCCCAATAAATACTCTTTATAACTTTTATAAATTCTGTGCCCATAAAGGATGTTTCATATTTAAGAATATTGGTAAATTACAGCCATCTGGTAGTGGCAGTGTTAGTAGGAAGTTGAGATCTCTTTCTTCAAAAACAACTATTCTTTTATCAGTTTGTCATTTAGAATTAAATCTTGAAATATGAGCACTTTCATAGCCACTAAAAATGGTTTAGGAATCATCTACATTAATTTCACTGAGTTCTTGAAAGAAGTTTTTATTTCACTGTTCTTGTCTAAATTGGAAACGAGGTCTCCAGCAGTGCAACCTCCCTCTATCCCAACTTTACCAGGAATCTGGAATTTTTAATTGATTGACTTGGAAGTTAGTTCACCTTTTGACATTCCCATTTTGATAACTTGCATTTTTATCTTGAACTAAATCCTATTATAGCTGTTCACTATAATTAGTTATTTTTTAAAAGTGATATTCAGCACTGCTCTAGGTACCAAAAGCAATTGGTGGATTCATAATTTTATTTTCTTTTGCTAACAGAGTACCAAGAATTGGCGAGCTGCTGTTGATCTCTGTGGAAGATTACTCACAGCACATGGTCAAGGCTATGGCAAAAGTGGTCAACCAACAAACCACACTACAGATTCTGTACAGGTAGGTAGTTGTGCAATTCAGTTTGTTTTCTGATCCTCTGGTATTGTTACCTAGCTTGTGAATCAGCAAACATTGGTTTCATATTTTTTAAAATAACATATATACATATCTTAAGAAAATAGCTGTAAGAAAACAGCTCTCATGAAAATAACTACTGTATATCAAATTATATCAGAAATATTTGCTTTCAATAATTGCATTTGGGGTAAAAGTGCAATTGATGCACACTTCAAGTGCAGCATATGATTCAAGAATATATATTGAAGCTCATTTTGTAGGTGACCAGCATCACTTGAGTATCAATTTGTTATGCTTGGGTCTACATGAAAACCCTCCATCAGTATTATAATGATGCAAGCATAAAGATAAATCAATGCACAATTTTAGAAGTAAGCTAACAGATTTATTTAAGATTTGGATGCTAAATTAAGTTTTAGAAACTTGGGATATTCTGACTTGGTTTTACTGTGAACTAAATTACTTGTTCCTAATTTTTGGAACGGATTTATTGTAATCTGGATTGAAAATATGCTCCTTTGCATTTCAGTTGTGGATCTGCTGTGTGTAAATGTAGGTACAATAGAAGCAGTCTGGATTCAAAATGTCACTTTTAGGTTACAGGCATACTTTAATATGGTGCAGACTAAATGACAATAATATGTTCACTCTTACAGCTGTGGTTTGTGCGACTAGCCTTGTTGATGAAGCTGAGTTTATTCCAAAATGCTGAGATGGAATTTGAGCCATTCGGGAACCTTGATCAGCCAGACTTATACTATGAATACTATCCTCATGTATACCCTGGACGCAGAGGTTATTTTTTTATTATATTCAAAGTTAATGCATTCTGAACTAAATAATGTAATTTTAATGGAGAACAAAGATCAGTACCTCAAGCTTAAATTTTTGTATTTTCCTTGAATGAAGATTTTTTTTAAAAAGTCAACTTCTCTTTTATATATATTCAAAATGTAATTTCCTCAGGAGCTAAAGCTTTTGTATACCTTTTACATAGCTAAAAACATCAAAGTTTAGGAAACTTAGCAAAGGGTGCATGAAGATTTTGATGGAGTTATTGCCAAAGGTGAAGGAAAAGCTGGGACTATTATCAGAGCAGAGAATATTAAAGGGACAGTTTTGATACAATAATGGAAACTTTTCATTACTGGAGGGTTGATAAACAGAGAAAATCAACGTAAATTGCTTGGCAAAACCACCAGGTTTGGAGGAAGAGAAATGTACAAACACCATTTTATGATCTGGAATATACCACTTGAAAAAGTGAGAGTTAGGTTCAGTAAAAATTGGATGAATTATTGAAGGGAAATTTCAACTATAGGGATGACAGAATAGGCTTTTGTTATTTGAACCAATAATGCTAAATTGTAGTTTTCTCAGAGCTAAATTAATGATTGAACATAAAAATGAAAATACTGTAGACACTGGTAATCTGAAACAGGTGGTAGAACTACTCAGCAATTTGGGCAGCATCTGTGGAAAGAAAACCAGAATTAATCTTTTGGGTCATTTATTGTAGGCAACTTCTAAAAGTTAAAAATGTAATCAATTTTAAATTTAAAAACAGTGGGAGGGGAAAGCTGAGAGGGAAAATAGAACAAAAGGGAAGGTCTGAGATGGGATGGAAGCCAGAAGTGGTTAAATGTGTCAACTTGCCATCTCTTCAAAAAGACAAACTCTTGCATTGTATTGATCCCTCAGTACTTCACTGTAGTATCAACCTATTTTTTTCTGTTCAAGTCTCCAGAGCTGTACTTGAACCTGCAGTCTTTTGATTTGTATAAGGTTGTTACCAAATGTGCCGTGGTTGATTTGAAAGCATACATGTGGTAATACGTACCATTGAGCATGGATTTAGGAAGTAGCAAAAGTTAAAGGCCAAATAACATGGAAATAAATTAACTGATTTTTTTTCTGCTGGTGTTTTTCCCCATTCCCTATTCATGAATTTCAGATTATGCTTTGTTACAGGGAAGACATAATTTATTTGTGTAGTCTGTGTTGATTGCAAAATTAAAAACATACCTAGAATTTTTGCATCAAACTACTATGTATCTGAACCCTGTAATAGAAATCTCCCAGGTTTCACTTTGGTTAGCATTGCATTCGTAAAGCTAAGTTGGTGGTCAAGTTATTTAACTTGATTTCAGTGATACTGGGTTATGAAATTGTCCACTGTTACTGCTGTTAATTGCTTTCTGCAAATCTCTGTTGAACATCAGAGTAGATAAAATGAAGTGGATGTTGGATAAAATGAGATTTGACTTCACTGTGCAGGTAAAAATAACGAGTGGTCAATTCCTTGAGCTACCTGCACCACAAAACACTACTGATGGCTATCTTGTATGTTTGTGGGAACTCACATCATTGACCTATGATAGAGTACACGCTTTGGTTTCTTAAAGCTGTTCTCAGTGCAGTTTTTTTTAGCTCTTATTTTTGTCAGTTAAGTTGTTTTAATGATTTTTCTTTCAGAAAGATGATTTCTACATCAAATGCATCTTTTACCAATAAAATAATTTACAGTTAAACTTTGTGCAGGGTAAATTTAAGTGGCCTTTACATTGTAAGAACATAGGAAATAAGAGCAGGAATGGCTTTTCATCCCCTTGAGCCAGCTCTATCATTCAGCGTTCATGGCTGATCTACCTCATCATCATTTTCCTGTTCTGTCCCTATATTCCTTTGATTTCTCTGTTATCCAATTATCAGTTTTGAACACAATGAATGACTGAGTGTCCTCAGCTTTCCAGTAGAGAATTCCAAAGATTCACTGTGCTTTTGAAAAAATTTTAATCCTAAATGGGTAGCCACTTATTTTGAAACTGTGATGTCTAGTATTAATCTCCTGGGCCAATCACTAATCTTTCTTTGTCTACCCATTCGAACATTTTAAGGTGAACTTTTAAGGCCAACTCTCAATCTTTGAAGTTCTAGAGAATTTGGGTCCAGGCTCTACAAAAGCTCCTCATATGAAAACTCAGAAAAACACTTAACAGTTAAAAATAGATTGAACTGATAGTAGAAGTTAATAAATCTGCACTGAGAATAACTTTAGGAAAACTTGATTTGAGTTAGAGGAGCAGGTATTTTTAATTTTAAAATAGTTTTGAGGATTGCTGCTGGATTTTTTTTATTGTATTTTGGCAGCAATCTATTCCCCTTGTCATATTTCACAAACCACAGTGTGCTTGTTTTTATCAAGCAACCAAGAAAATCAATGGTTGCTGAATGCACTGAACTTCATTTACTGCGTCTTTTAAGCACTATTATTTGGCCATCTTGAATTATTTTATTTGACCATCAGTATTTGCCACATGATGCTGCTTCACTATGAAAAGCAGTAACCTATGGAAAAATATTACTCTGTAGCAAGAATACCAAGTGAGCAGAGATGCTTAATCAGCACTCTTTAGCATTTGCTAAGAATAATGAGCTGTGACTGTTTAATAGCTCTTTACCAATTCCTGTCTGATCGATTTATCCCATCACAGTGCCTCCTAAACAGAGCACCAGTTCAATTCCAAAGCTGCAGGCTTTTGAAACTGCACATTAAGTAATGTTCAATTTAGAAAGGAATAAAGAACTTGCGTTCATATGATGTCGTTTATGACCCAAAAATATTTTGAAGTGCTTTGCTGCCAGTCGGAATTTTTGAGGTGTGATTATTGTCAGAATGTTTAAATTTTATTCAGAAAGTGTTCTCCGTTCTTTTAAGTGATATACCTCACTGTCTATGACATCTGTTGCTGTCCAATCAGTGCTACTGGATTAAAATCCTATGTAACAGCATTGTAGGAGCATGTTCATTCCATGGACTGTAACAATGCATATAGATGGCTTATTGTCTCCTCTTAAAGGGCAACAAGGGATGGGCGATGAATGCTGGCCTTGCCAACAATGCAAATACCAAGTGAATAAGTAAATATAAAAGATTCAAAAGGAAGGATTCAATATCCTTGTGGATTATCCAGTATTTTTCACTCTCCAACACATTTTTTGCAACGTTTTTTGAGGCATGGCTCAGTTCCATGATGAACCATTTGCCAGTGTGCCCATTAGTCCTAATAATGTGCAGTGTTCTTGGTGAAGGAATTATGAATTCTGAACTTAATGTTTTGAACAAGGGATAAAAGTCTTTTTCTGCTCTTCCTTACAGGGCAGGCACGGTATTAGGGCAGGCATAGTAGTGTAGCGGTTAGCGTAACACTTTACAGCGCCAGCGACCGGGTTCGATTCCGGCCACTGTCTGTAGGTAGTTTGTACGTTTTCCCCGTATCTGCATGGGTTTCCTCTAGGTGCTCCAGTTTCCTCCCACATCGCATAGACATACGGGTTAGGAAGTTGTGGGAATGCTATGTTGGCGCCAGAAGCGTGGTGACACTTACAGGCTACCCCCAGAACACTTGATGCAAAAGATGCACTTCACTGTGTGTTTCAATGTACATGTGACTAATAAAGATATTTTATGAAATGCATTAAGGTAGGCTTACAAAATCTTCCTTGATCCTACTACACAAGCTTTTCACCTTCTCTTGTCTAATTAGCAATGGTGATTGTACTTCAAAATAATTCTTTGCAATCCATTTTGGAATTCCCTTTCTTTTTATCAGGCAAAATCTATCTCCAGAGGAAATGCAAAGGCCTCAAATATGCATGTAGTCAAGAGGCTGTACAGTAATACTCCCATAATCTGGCACATTTGGAACTTTGGTGCTGGACTGTCGGATGCTACTCCTACTAATACCCCAATGTGCTTTTATTTCACTTTTTTTTGCATGTTAGTACAATAAATTTTCCAGTGAACCAAGTGAGTTTAAAGGGTGCAGGTAGTATACAAACACTCTGGACCTTGGCTACAGCTGCAAACCTACCAATATTACTGATTTCTGGTGTTCCGGACTTCAGTTCCAGCTGCAGTCCCAACCCACCATCTGGACCTTGGTCCTGACTGAAAACCCTGCTCACGTTCCAAACTAATGAGTGAACCAAGTACCAAACTATCAGGATTTCTGAACAATCGGATGCTGAATTATTGGAGTTTTACTTGTGTGTGCACAGTGAACTAGCATTTAAGCAAAGTTAATAACTTATTTTTCTACCTCGCATCTCGTGTAGAAAATTATATGGACAGTTGTGAAAAGCAGAAAATTCACAATAATGTAGCTTCCTGCAACACAGATGTGAAAATATACATTTCATACCAAATGAAAGAAGATTTATTGCAGTTGCAGTGTTAGCAGAGAATGTTTAGTACCAATTCAGTTCAATTCAAATGCTCTGGGGACTATTTCCATGGTTAGCCCAATTTGCACCAGGAAGTTATAAAATATAAACATAGATTGTCTGATTGCCCTTTTGTGGACACTCACTGACAATTTGAATGAAACAGTTGGGCTTTTAGTGTTGGTATTGGTCAGGAGTAAAAGTAAAATGACACTCTACCCCCACATGTTTGACATGGTTTATATAGACTACTGAAAGGCTTTTGACGAGGTCCCGCATGGTAGGCTGGTTCAGAAGGTTGAGGCAGGAGATCTGAGGTGTGTTGGCCTCCAAAACTAGATCCAAAATTAGCTTGGTAACAGGAAGCAGATGGTAGTCATGGATGGGTGTTTATCTGACTGGGAGTTTGTAACAAATGGTGTGCTATAGAAGTCTGGTGCTGGGACTTTTTTTATTGTTTGTAATATATGTAAATTACTTGGATGAGATGTAGCTGCTCTGATTAATAATATCAGACAAAAACTGGTGGAGTTATAAATAGTGAGGAAGGTCCTCTAAGGTTACAGAGGAACATAGATCAGCTAGAAAACTGGGCGGAGGGGTGGCAGATGGAACTTAATCCATACGAGTGTGAGGTAATGCACTCTGGAGAATAAATGGCAAGGACAAGGAGTGTTGATGTACAGAGGGTCCTTGGGGTGTAAGTCTAGCTTACTGAAAGTAGTGACACAGGTGGATAGAGTAGTGAAGAAGGCATTTGATATGCTTACCTTCATAGGCTGAGGCATAAGACTGTAAGTGTTGGGACATTGTGTTACAGCTGTACCGAGCACTAATTAGACCACACTTGGGTGCAGTTCTGATTGCCACACTACAGAAAGAATGTGATTGTGATAGAGAGTGCAGAAGAGTTTCACTGGGATGTTGCTTGGAATGAAAGGCTGTAGTTATAAGGAGAGATTGGATAAACTGGGTTTATTCTCACTGGAAAATAAGAGGCTGAAGGTTGACCTTATAGAGGTTAATAAAATTATAGGGGCATAGATAGGATAGATAGCCAGAATCTTTTTCCCAGGGCAGAGGAGTTTCAAAAGAGGGGGCACAGTTAAAGGTGGAGGGGAGAAATTTAAAGGCGATCTGAGGGGTAAGTTTTTCCACAGCTGCCAGAGGAGATGGTAGAGGCAGATACGATTATAATGTTTAATAGACATTTGGATAGATATTTAGATAGGAAAGGCATAGCGGGATATGTACCAAATGCAGTAAAATGAGTTTAGTGTAGATAGACACCACAGTTGGCATGAATGAAGAACCAAAAAAGGTCTGTTTCTGGGCTGCATGATTATAGCTCATTATTCTAAGAAACAATCAAACTTGAAGTTTCTCAGTATTTGTATCTTTGAAGGTGATTGATCATTCAAACTTCCTTTATTCGTAAGAATTACATCAGTTGTTTTGAAAAATGTTGACTTCCAAGATTTTCATCAAATTTTGAATATTCTAATTTGCAATTATAACTGCTGTCATTATTCTGAGATACCTCTGTTATTGCAAGGAAAATTGTGTGCTATTTCAATTTTAATAAAAGTAAAAAGAGGTTGGAGCAGAATTGGGACCAGCTAGTTACAAATTCATAACAAACATTCTATTTCATTTACTACGAGTGCTGAGAACAAAGTATTTTAGATTAAGGTACTCTGAATGAAGCAAACTATTAGTAAAACATTTCCAGGCTCGGGTGGTTGCCGGAGAAATTATATAAACTGAGCAGATAAAATATTAAACATGATACCATTTTTCAAAAATTAAGTATGATGTTTGCAGAGAATGGGCATAATTATAATTAATATGCAAGTTGCAGATGAAGATTTTCTAGCCCTAGTGCATATCTTTTTAGATCAAAATCATAAAACTAGTGATATTAACTTCTGGGAAATAAATTTGCATGTCATTTGATCTTAAGATGTGACCATGTATTTGTGTTCTGCAACACTGCAGAGCAAACACTATAATGGCTGCCGACTGGTATGGCTTCACAAAATGCTGGAGGAACTCAGCAGGTATTGGTTTATTATTGTCACTTGTACCAAGGTACAGTGAAAAACTTGTCTTGCATACCAATCGTACAGGTCAATTCATTACACAGTGCAGTTACATTGGGTTAGTACAGAGTGCATTGATGTAGTAAAGGTAAAAACAATAACAGTACAGAGTAAAGTGTCACAGCTACAAAGAAAGTGCAGTGCAATAAGGTGCAAGGTCACAACAAGGTAGATCGTGAGGTCATAGTCCATCTCATTGTATAAGGGAACCATTCAATAGTCTTATCACAGTGGGGGTAGAAGCTGTCCTTAAGTCTGGTGGTACGTGCCCTCAGACTCCTGTATCTTCTACCTGATGGAAGAGGAGAGAAGAGAGAATGACCTGGGTGGGTGGGGCCTTTGATTATGCTGGCTGCTTCACCAAGACAACGAGAGGTAAAGACAGAGTCCAAGGAGGGGAGGCTGGTGTCCATGATGCGCTAGGCTGTGTCCACAACTCTCTGCAGTTTCTTGCAGTCCTGGGCAGAGCAGATGCCATATAGTTCCAGATAGGATGCTTTCTATGGTGCATCGATAAAAGTTGGTGAGAGTCAAAGGGAACAAACCAAATTTCTTTAGCCTCCTGAGGAAATAGAGGCGCTGGTGAGCTTTCTTGGCCGTGGCATCTACGTGATTTGACCAGGACAGGCTGTTGATGATGTTCACTCCCAGGAACTTGAAGCCACTGATGTAGACAAGTGCATGTACACCGCCCCCTTTCCTGAAGTCAATGACCAGCTCTTTTGTTGACATTGAGGTTGTTGTCATGACACCATGCCACTAAGCTCTCTTTCTCCTTCCTGTACTCTGACTCATCGCCGTTTGAGGTACGGCTTACAACGGTGGTATCATCTGCAAACATGTAGATGGAGATCCGGCAGCATCTATGGAGGAAAATAAACAGTCAGTGTTTCAGGTTGAGACCCTTCATCAGGGCCTGATCTGGCCCTGATGAAGGGTCTCGACTGAAACGTCGACTGTTTATTTCCCTCCATAAAAGCTGCTTGACTGCTGAGTTCCTCCAGCATTTTGTATATGTTGCTCCAGATTCCAGCATTTGCAGAATCTCTTGTGTCTCTGTTTTACTGGTATAGCTTTGTGTGATAGTTTTGATATCATTTCTCTGCTAATCTCTGTCTGTCTCTCACTGCACTCTTCTATTAACCACCTTTTGTCCCATATTTTCCCTGAAAGTTAGCATCACTGACATTGCAGTATTCCCTCAGTACTGCACTCAAGTATTGGACTATATAGTGCTATGAAATAGTATTTGAACTCAACCTTCTAACGTAAGGCTGTTTTATTATTGCTGAGGTATGGCTGGTTCATTATAATCCACATTGCCTTGTAGTACAATGTCATACACCTGTGACCCTTTAAACTATAAGCTCTAATTATTGTAAGTAAATGTAGACTGATGTCAATCAAAGTTTTTAATTGTTGCTCAGTGTGCATAGGTTATCCCTGGAAGGTAAATTTATGGCTTCAGGTCAGGAAAAGAACAAAACTGGATTTTTTGTTCCCTCATCAATAAATACTGGCACTTTGAGCTGTGACTTATTTAATGGAGTAGATAGCCCGAAAGCTTTTATCTACTGATTTATTTTTGGATTCAGCAAGTTAGATATTTAATCCAATTTTTTAAGAAACACATCAGCTGGTAGTTTACCTTGAGAGTGGTTAAAGTATCAGAACCTATTGAATAGAATAGAATCATTTTTAGGGAAGATGAAGTACTGTATAAGAAAAAAAACAAAGATATACTAATAGGATAATAGGATGAGATGAAATCCTGTGGTTGGAGACTCCTGTGCAGCATGTGGACCAGCACAGACTAATTCTGCTAAATTACCTGATTCTGTACTGCATATTCTGTGTCTTTATATCATTTGCCATTAATTGAGTAGCTGTAGTGTGTAGATTACGCCTATGTTTTTATTTTTTAATTTCTTGGAATGTGGGCATCACTGGCAAGGCCAGCATTTATTGCCTATCCCTAACTGCCCTTAAGAAGATAATAGTGAACCACTCCAGACCTTCTGGTGAAACTGCTTCCACAGTGCTATTGGGTGAAGAGTTCCAGGATTTAGATACACTGATGATGAGGAACTGATAGTTCCCATGTATGTACGGGCCTTGCCCTGCTTTCTGGTAGAAGTTTCAGGTTTGAGAAATGCTATTGGAGGAGCCGTGGCAAGCAACTGGAGCGCATGTTGCAGATGCTACACACTATAAGCCCTTGCACATTGGTGATATGGTGCCAATCAAGCAGGCTGCTTT
Source organism: Pristis pectinata (assembly GCF_009764475.1). Lineage (NCBI taxonomy): Eukaryota > Metazoa > Chordata > Chondrichthyes > Rhinopristiformes > Pristidae > Pristis > Pristis pectinata. Next base: position 75,700,848 of record NC_067414.1, on the reverse strand, counting down.
GTCCTGAATGGTGTTGAGCTTCTAGAGAGTTGTTGGAGCTGCAGTCATCCAGGCAAGTGGAGGCTATTCTATCACACTCCTGATTTGGATACTCAGCTTCTAACGTTGTAGACATGCTATTGATATGGATAGCCCGGTTGAGCTTCTGGTCAGCGCTGAACCAAACTCCCACCCCACCCCACCCCCTCAGGATGTTGATGGTGGAAGATTTATCAATGTTAACACCACTGAACATTGGGTAAGAAGTTCCAGGATTTAGATCCAGCATTGTTGAAAGAACAATGATGGTGGTAGTGTGTGACTTAGATGGGAACCTGCACTTGGCTGCCCTTGTCCTTGGTGGTGAGATGCTGCACTATAAAAGTAAGTGCGCTTCAAAAGAATTTCGCTTTGGAACATGCTAAGAACATGAAAGACAATAAATAAATGCAAGTAAAGATACCAAACAACAAACAGCCACAACAAAGGCAAATGTGGTTACAAATTAATGTTTAACTGAGTTATAAGTGCAGTGGTATTGGTGGGCAGTGTTGCACCAGCTGCTGCTGATGCATATGTTCTATCTGGCTTGCATTTCCATGTAAAAATATAATTTCCAAGAGTGCACATTAAGTCTTAAATAACAACTTGTAATTTGTTTGTTTGTTTAGAAATTGTTTAGTAAAATTCCTTCACATATGACTAAGCAATTAGAGAGCTGGGGAATGGAACTGGGTGCTGCCATCACTCACTCTAGGGAAGACCTTGGTATTTATTGTCAAATACAGGTAGTTTATCTTAAATCAATATTCTTAAATGTTATGAATTAATGTTCTCCTCAAAAAGATTAACGATTAGCTCTAAACAAACATATGACAAGCAACAAGAAGTAGTTGATTCTCTTTTGTAGTGATAATTTCTTTCAATTCAATTTGTAGGGTCCATGATACCATTTTCTATGAGAATTCTTCATGCAGAGCTGCCACAGTACTTGGGGAAGCCACAGGAATCATTGGACAGGCTGCATGGCCTGAAAGTAATTTGCCAAAAGGTACAAACTTGAGATCTAAAAGTGTACTTGTGGTTGGTCCAGTTGATCATATGACTGAGAAATGCAGTCTGTTTAATAACATTCACCAGTGCAGGTACGTATGACTGTTGTTAGGAGGACTCCCTAAATAAACTGCCTACCTGTTGTTATATCACTGCTCGCTGATTCTGTCTCTCTGCATGTTCTTCAGTACTTAAAAATTCTAATTTATTTCTTACTGTTCTTTCATTTGTTATGATTGTTCTCGACATTGTGAAAAGCCAGGATCTTCTTGTGACAACTTCTAAGCTATTATGAAGTTCCAAAAGCAGCCTATGACTGCTTGTTCTCCCTCAACGATCACCAGCCCTGCACTGCAAACTAGAATTCTACAAAAACTTTGTCTATAGTATTGTGAAGTTTGTCACTTGCTTTTTCTATTGTAGTCAACCAGCATAACTCATAGTTGCCATTAAATTGGTCCATGGACTTAAAATGCCACTACTCTCTATGGAAAAATGTGGTTTGAGAATCATACCAATTTCTGGGTGGACTATCTTCACAGAGCAGAAATGCAAATTCACAATTTAAATATTTTTAAAAAGGCCTTCTAATGCAAATCAAACTATTGTGAGATGACATAAACAATTTGATCATTTTCCAAACTTCTTTTGTCCCTGAAACAAAAACAGAAAATGATGGAAAAACTCAGATCAGGCAGCATTTATGGAAAGGGAAACAGTCAATGTTTTGGGTCTGTAACCCTTCATCAGAGCTGGGAAAGAGATATACAAGTAAGTGTTCAGTAGGAGAGGTGGGTTAAGAGTGTGTAGAACAATGGAAATTTTCCTGATAGGATGTCAAAATGGCTTAATGGCCATGGTTTATCAGCACATTGAGCTTCTTGGTCTGTGTAATGAGTTGTTAATGGTAAGGTGGTGAGACCTGCTTGACCAGGCTAAATTTATGCAAGTAGGATTAAAAACAGCTGAGCCAACAGGATATCAAAACAGAAAAATGAAAATGCTGGAAAACCACCACCTCATTGTGATATTTTATCCAATCATCCTGTCACAGACATTTCCTTTGTTCTGCACTTCACTCCACCACCTTCTCTCCTACTGAAAACTAATTTTCATCTCACTCTTTCCAAGTTCTGACAAAAGGTCACTGACCCAATATGTTGACTCTTTAACCTTCCACAGATGCTGCCTGACCTGCAGAGTTTTTTCAACATTTTCTGTTTTTGTTTCAGATTTCCAGCATCTGCATTTTTCTAAATTTTCTGTAGCCCTGAGATGCATGGTATAAAACATATAAGCTATTTATTCCAGTCTTGTGATCAACAGATCGTTTGAAGCAATGAAGCACTGAATTTGTTAAATCACTGAAGTTTCAATATCGTTAAAGATAAAACCTTAATCTGGTGGAATTTGGTGAATAGAAAGGTTTGGGATTTCAAGCAGGTGAACATGTAGTTTATGTAAATCAGCACAATGGGTTGTTTATTTTCTTATGAATTTATCATTAGTATCTTTTAATAAAGTTTTACAAATATAAATTTGAAATCTGTGTAAATCCTTATGGTAAGTTCATACAATAAAATGTCTAGTGAACATTTTTACAGAGGCTTATGCCGTATCTTGGCAGCTGAGTAAGGTTTGATGAATGTGAGAGTTGGAGGTGATGGTGGCAGACATTTTGTGGCCTTTTATAGGTGAGAATTAGGCCACTGTTTGTCCTCCTTCCTCGCCCTCTGTTTTTATCTTCCATTTGCCAACTTGCCACAATAGCACAGCAAAGATCAATCACTTGCTGAATTGGGAATAATTAGACCACCTGTCAGTGATGGTGATTGAATTTTCATGTGCTAGGCTATTGTGCTTTCCACAGACAGTCTATTAGCATTTGAGAGCTTGTGGTGGTTCTTGAAATTTTATAGGAATTCTGCAGATGGGGCACTGTTTTCTTATTTTTAAATACTTAAACCAGTTTATTACCCTTCAAAAATAACTTTTCAACATTCTTAGCACTCATCACACAAATTAGTATAAGAAATCATTCAGCAAAATATTCTTGATATCAAAAGTGTTTTTCTTCAAATGATCTCTTTTTCCATTTTCTAAACACTGTTACTCCAGTTGCTTAGCTTATTAGATGATTTAAATTGTTAGCATAGAAATGACTGAATTATCCCAAGCAGATTATGCACTATAGGATAAAAATACCGACAAGGATTGGCTGAAAAGCATGTTACTACATCTAGTTTGATAGCCTATGAATAACTTGGACTTCAGTGTGAGGACTCCTTTCCCAGTTCCTTAAAATTAATTAGATCATGGGTATAATAAAAAAAAGTATTGACTGCAGTTTTCTGGTTCTAAATCCTAAATTGTCTCCCCTTGGGTCACATACATTACATCAAGCATGCATTTAATGTCCTTAAATGTTGCTTATGGTTATTAAAATACAATCTGGCTTGCTGCTTTAGCTCCAAAATGCAACATTAATTTTGATGGCACAGAAAGAAACAGTGGCAAACCTTAAACAAAAGATTATGCTATTCAGGTTACATTTTTGTTCCAATATGGATAAAATCTCAATGATTTGTAGAAGGACCTTGAAGTACAGACGATTCCCACCTCACAGCCGAGTTGCATTCCGAGAAAACATCCTGTGTCGTGATTTTCCGCAACATCACGTGCATCAAGAAATGCAAGTTTAAAAAAATGTGTAGATTTACTTACTTTCTTTGACATAACTTCTGTGAGAGTGAATTTTATTCCATATCTCAAATTTTTGGTGAGTGATTTGTGAATTCTGTAAGGGCAAATGTCTGTAACGTGAATGGCTGTAGCTCAGGGGTTGCCTGTAATTGTATACAGGCGATCCCTGTGTTACAGCAGTTTGAGTAATGGAAATTTGCCCTGACGGAATTCCCAAATCACAACCAAAAAATCTGGGACATGGAATAAAAATTTGCGCTTATGATATTTAAGTGGGGGAGAAAAATAAATAAATAAATCTGAAGGTTTTTTTCTCAACTCTCATTTCTTGATGAATGCACAGATGATGTGGCTTTCTGTTATGGAAAATTGCAACGTGGACCATATTCTAGGAAAACGACCCCCTCCCCGTAACACAGAGATCACCTGTACATAATGCATTGTGTGCATTGACTTTAGTTATATTTCCTTAATTAAATTCATTTGGTTACTTATTTTACAAACTGTGAAGATGCTTTTTTTTGCATCGTTTCTGATTTAGTAAAACGGAAGCTTAAAATATTTTTTCCTTGAATTTTAAATTTTCAAAAATAATATGCATCTAAGCATTCATTCTTTTGTGTGGCTCACATAATTTGACATGCAGGTAACTTCGCAAGCCTGGATATTTTCCCAAAATTCTGTTTCAAGAGATGCTTTACTTTGCTTGAAAACGCTTTGTTATTTTGAGTATTTTAATGAATGCATAGTTTTCCACCTTCAAAATTCTAAGACTGAATTTGTTTCATGCAGGTTCATGATAATTTGGAAAATGGACTAGCTGAAGATGGAAGTATGATCAGCATATCTTCTGAGAACAGACAAGGTATGAATTTTCTTGATACTTTTTTCTCATGAGTAATAGTTTTTGCAGGTAACAGAATGTTATGCAAATAACACCCTATTTAAATTACTTTGAAATGAAGAGCAGCCACAGAAGAACTTGAATATTTTTATTGGTCCTTAGAATCAACATTGAGCTTAATTTCAGTTCAATGTTGTAGATTTGGAATTTGTTTTAAAAATTGTGTTTTTCAGATTTTTTAATATGGAAGTAGTAACTATGAAAACCGTACTTTGTGAAATCACAATACAAGAAATTCAGCATTGCTAAAAACTGAAATCCTAATGAAATGCAGCTGACTTGCAATTTGAAGGCTGTGCTGTCACCTGTCAATAAAGTCTGTAATTGTACATCAATCTTTAGCTTAACTTAGAAACATCCCACAGCTGCATGGGGCAGATAATTCAGACTGGCCAAGAATTGACAGTCTTGTGCATATCTGTGAAGTACTGGATACACACAGTTCAGCCAATTATGCATGAGGGAAACTGGCAGAACACAGGTCTGAACACAGTTGATCTGTCTTTGTGGCATTCCAGATAATTGTTTATCCCTGTCATTTGCAATTTGATTTTTGTTGCTTGACTTAAGATGTTTCAAATTCATTAACATGCTAATATTGAGCATGTTTTCACTATTTTGACATATTAGAGAAATCAGCATTTCTCTGGTGAAACATGTAATCTTCTACTCCTTGCTGATTTTGGAATTAAACCTGCGGAGGATCTTGAGCAGGATACGCATGGTGCTTCTAATCTAAGTCAAATCAACTGAGGAGGTACTGAGGCACAAATCCAGCAATAGAAATATGAGGAGAAAAAGCTAGTTCTGCTGAGTGGCTGCAGGAATATGAAACATTACAGGAGCAGGTGGAAGTCCATCCTTTGGGATTGCAAATAAAAATTATTTTAGGGAAAAATGTGCTGGTTTATTTTCCTTTCCAAAATAAAATTAATATGTTCACTGCAATGGATCAAACATAATTGGTTTTATCAGGTTCATATTTGATTATAGATAAATATTGGCTACAACAGAAGCACTCCAAGAATTTCCACAGCCTTCCTAATGCGGGAACATTTTTAATAAAACCTTTTACTATATATTCTAAAATACTCAGTGTTGTCACTACCAGAAGAGGATCTGTCAATTTTATGGTGATACAGTGGTGCAGCTAGTACAGTGCCAGAATCAGGGGTTCATTTCTGACCTCAAGTACACTCTGGAATTTGCATGTTCTCCACGTGACTGAGTGCATTTCCTGCTGATGCTCTAGTTCCCTCCTGTGTCCCAAAAATGTGGATTGGTAGGTTGATTAAGTGGCCATTGTGAATTGCCCTTAGTGAGTGGTAGAATGCGAAAGGAGATGATCAGAATGTGGGGAGAATAAAAGTGGGATTAATGTAGGGTTAGTATAAATGGGTGGTTGGTGGATGGTGCAGACTCGGTGGGCTAAAGATCCTGTTTCAGTGCTGTATCCGTCTGACTCTAAAAGTCAGAATGTAGAAACAGTTTATCTTCTAGCTTTCTAAACTAATCAGAAGTAAAAGTAATTACAAAAACATACAAACTTTGGTTTTGGCAGCCATAGATTAATCATTACAATTCATGCCTACTGTACCATGGATGGTTCAGTGATTTTTATACATTGTCCAGTTAAGATTGAAGAGAATGCAGTTGTTTAATCCTGGAGCTGTTATATCCTTTAGCTGGTCTCAGATTCATTGATGATAAGTGTACTATAATTGACATTGACTCAGACAGTCATTCAGAGTTTCTATTTGGATCTTTTTGATTCCACAAAAAAAATGCTGTGTCTGTGATGTCCATTTGATTAGCCTAACACCATTTAGTATAAAACTGATACAAAAAAAGACACCTGTATCTATATGGAACCTTTAACATAGTAACATGTTCCACAACAACTTCACATGTTTTCAAGCAAACAAAACTTAAAGAGAACCCAGTGGCATAACAACAACCTCTCCCTCAATGTCAACAAAATAAAAGAGCTGGTCATTCACTTCAGGAAGTGGGGTTGGGTATGTGACCCTGTCTGTGTCAGTGTTGCTGAAGTAGAGGAGGTTGAGACCTTCAAGTTCCTAGGTGTAAATATCACCAACAATTAGTCCTGGTCAAGTCAGGCCAATAAAACACACCAATGCCTCTACTTCCACAGAAGGCTAAGGAAATTCGGCATGTTCCTGATGACTCTGACCACCATAGAAAGCATCCTGTTCGGAGTGTTTCGGATTAGGTTACTATTGGTGAATGTCTCTTTAAGACATAGCACAGTTGTGTGTGTGTGTGGCGTGATTATGACAACAACAGGAGATAAGGACGTGTTGACGTTTTGGAGCAGTCAGTCAGAAGAGAGAGAGAAGGGAGAGAGACACCCTGCCTGCTGGTCTCTGTATCAATGGATGAAAAACTATAACTGTGTCTGTCACTACAATCCACATATGGATTTTTGGAATAATCAAGTGGAGTCCACTTTGTCGTTAACCTGTAGAGAGAAACAGGTATTTGTGTGGACAGCCACGTCTCGAATGCCTTTTCGGGGTGGCAGATACTTCGGAACAAAGGAATGGAGATCAGTGATTGAGGTGTCGTATGGATTCCATCGTGGAACATTTGGATTTCATAACTACTCTCTATTTTCTTTCTACATCTTCTCTTCAGTCAACAGTGGCTTTGCAGAAGCCTTTGCTCACGTTTCACCTTATGGCTTGCTGAACTGAACTTTGAGAAACTATTCCTGGACTTGGAGTTGGGAATTTGCCACACACACACTTTGAGTTTAGTTTTGGGGTTAAGGTTTAATATCTAACATTTTTACTTCTAACATTCTAACATTTTTACTTCTATTTTTTTCTTATTATCATAAGTATTTATTAATAAAATAGTTTTTGACACTTATGCATGACTTGGTGTGTTTCTTTTGTTGCTGGTACGTAACAGGAGGCATCACAGCTTGGTAGGGCAGCTTTCCTGCCTGAGACCGCAAGAAACTGCAGTAAGTTGTGGACACAGCTCAGCAAATCACGAAAACCAGCCTCCATTCCTTGGCCTCTGTTTACACTTCTCGCTGCCTTGGAAAAACAGCCAACATAATTAAGGACCCCTCCCACTCTGGTCATTCTCACCCCACATCCCCCCCCCCCCACCATTCCGCAGAAAATACAAAAGTTTGAGAACATGTACCACCAAGCTCAAAGACAGCTTCTGTCCCACTGTTACAAGACTCCTGAATGGACCTCTTGTATGATAAAGATGAACTCTTGATCTCTCAATCTACCTCCTCGTGGCCCTTGTACTTTTTGTCTACCTGCTTAGTACTTTCTCTGTCACTGTAACACTATATTCTGCAATTTTTTATTTCCTTTCATACTACCTCGATGTACTTGTGTATAGAATGATCTGTCTGGATGGCATGGTGGCATGCAAGCAAAACCTTTTCACTGTATCTAAGTATATCTGACAATAATAACCAATTACCAGTTGGGAGAGGTAAGTTAGAGAATCTAAAACTTAGAGGGCACCAGTATAAGGTGAGAGGGGAAAGATTTAAATAGCACCTAAGGGGCAAGTTTTTCACACAGAGGTGGATATATGGAATGATCTACTGGAGGAAGTGGTAGAGGTAAGTACAATTACAGCACTTGAAAGTTATTTGGACAGGGTCATGGATAGGAAAGTTTTAAAGGAATATGGGTCAAATGTGACTAGCTCAGGAAGGCACCTTGGTCAGCATGGAACAGTTGGGCCGAAGGACCTGCTTCTGTGCTGTATGACTTTGAGGTACCCAGAAGCCTGGTCAGAGATTGGTTTTAAGGGACATCTTAAAGAAAAGTAAGGGACCGAGAGGATTAGGTAAGGAATACCAGGTCTTCAGCAAACTACCAATGGTGAAGTGATTAAAAATCAGACCAGAATTAGAAGGATGCAAAAATTTGTCAATTTTCAGGCTAGAGAAGATTATCCTATCGGGCTAGATGGAGATATAATGCAAAACAGTCACCCAGTCTGCCCTCTGTCTCATTGGTGCCGAGGAGATTGTATTGTGAATAGTAAATACAATAAAGTAAATTTGTAAGTACAAGTGTTGTTTTACCTGAAACTGTGTTTGGGATGCTGCAGCGTTAGAAAGGGTTGAGATAAAATGAGGATGTTGCATGTGAATGTGTCATAGAAAATGGAGGCTGTGTAGATAGTAATTGAGGGGTTGCTCTGGTGGGAAAACTCCATTTGAATTCCAAAAGGAAAGACTTCTTAAATAATTTGCCAGAAATGGAGGTGATCATTTGAAAATGGAGGTTGATAGAATTGAAGCTGAGAACAAGGGAACCAAGCTTCTGGTTTCCTGGCACTTTAATTCTCCATGCAAACATATTCTATTTTATTGTCTTCAACATCCTTCAGTTCCAGTGAGACTGAACTTAAAATCAGGAACAGTACCTCAGCTTTAGTTTTGACACATTCTTCCACATTCAACATTTAGTTCAATTTCATAAAATCTTTCTCCTTTTCCCATATTCGCCTCCTCCAAAACTATCTTTTGTTCTTTTCCACGTAACCATTATTGATTTTGTCATTTATGCTCTTTCCCTTCCACACTATCACAGTCCGTTCCATTGATCTTTCAGCACCACTTTATCTGCTCTTTTCTCTAATCTTTTCAAGTTTTAATTAAAACATTATCCAAGCTTTTTTCACCACAGATGATGCCTGCCCTGCTAAGCATTTCTATCACTTTTGATTTTCATCTCAGATTTGTAGCATTGATAATGTTTTATTTCTAAAATAACATAAAATAAAATAATGTTTTAACTAAAATAGATTGCTAATATTTTTTGATGCAGCATTTTTTCTACGAACACTAGATATTTTGCAAATATCTAGTAGATATTCTTATCTACTGTGTTAGAAAATGCAGCACTGTGCAAAGAATTTCCCATTATAAATTTCAAACATGGGCTGGTGCATCTTTTCAGTCGTGGCAAAATAATACATTCCCAATTTGTACATTGTGCATTTTTAATCATCAGATAATGTACGACTCTTAGGTTAACTGCCTGAACAATAATAACTAATAAAGGAGGGAAACCTTGGATTTTATTTATCCCTTGTATTAGCTGATCATTTGCATTTCATGTACAAGCAGTTAGTTGAATGCAATAGTTATATAACATAGGCAACACTTGGATTTGGAATTTTTTTCCATTCATTTGCCAAGTATGAGACACTCCATTTACAACTCCATTGCAGTTTCCAAGACTGAATGATAAAGGCTGCTTTGTCCATTGGTGACGTCCAATTTCTTGATTGTTTTTTTTAGGACAATTGGAGAATATTCTGTCACATATCTGACTTACTTTATTCATGCTGGGAAATCTTTTGGGAACCAGTCTCTGACCTGCATGTGTCCTTAGTATTTATGTGGCAGATCCAGTTAAGTTTCCAGTCAATTTCTGGTGGTATACTGCCGATGGAAAGTAGTTCCACTCTCTTATGAGGGTGATTTTTGCCCTGCAAATAAGTGATGTATATTTTGCATGCAACCTCATCAGCCCAAGCCTAATACTTATCCAGGTCTTTCTGGCAGTGGGACTGGGTTGATTCATTATCTGAGCAGTTGTCACTGGAGCAGAACACTATATAATCATAAGTAAATATCCATCCCTTAGTTCAAAATGGAGGGCATACCATTGATGAAACAGCTGGTAATTGGATCCTGCTTGTTATCCTGAGGAGTTTTTTCAGATTTGTCCTGGACTGAGATGATTGTCACTAATAACCACAACTATCTTCCTTTAGTGTTTGATATGTCCAGTTTTCACATCTGCACCCCTCCCCAGATTCATGTTGACTTCAGTTTTACTGTGGCTTTTTGATGCCACATTTGGCCACATGCTGTCACGGATTTTCATTCTCACTTCAGCTTAGATTCTGCTCCACATCCGGCTAAGGCTAAAATAAAAAATAAGAACACACTGCCAGAGAGAACTGCTCGGCGTAGACGAGTTTCTGTGTTGAATTACTCTGACTAAATATTCAACAGGTCAGACACCATCTGAAGAGGAGAAAACAATTAACATTGACCTGAAACATTAACTCTTGTTTCTTCAAACATGCTGAATATTTGCAGACTTTTCTATCTTTGTTTTGGATTTCCAGCACTGATAGTATTTTCATTTTGTAAAACTGCCTTGTGATCCTAGTGGAAGTCAAGCAGGGCATTAGTGAGTAGGTTATCGATAAATAAGTGTCATTTAATTGTACTGTCCACAACACCTCTTCCATCACCTTGCTGATGATTAGGGGTTGATTGGGGCTTCATTTAGCTTATTTTTGTCTTTTGTACGTAGGGCAAGTCTCAACAACTAGGTTTGGAAGGCAAAGTTTCAAAACTCTATCCAACATGCTGTAGGAAGTCCAGCATGTTGTTGGATCTCTACTGCATCCAGTACATGTAACTAGTTCTTCACAACAACAAATTAACCAAATTGGCTTCCATGATGGTGGGTATCTCAGGAATTGGCCATGATGTATCATCTACTTTGCAGCTTTGGCTGAAGGTGTTTGCAAGAACTCCAGCTTTGATCTTTTCATTCACATTCTGGGTGTACTATTATTAAATGTGGAGATATTCAAAGATGCTCTTCTGCTGACTGTTGTTAATTATTTTTCAGCATTCACAACTGTTTTTGGTAGATCTGCAGGGCCTTTGTCTAGTTCCTTGGTTTTCTGTTGCTTAGCTTTTGCTTCTCAGCCTGGATAAGTTGTAATTTCAAGTTGCCCCCCTTACTTTCAGGTGCAACTGCCGTTCCTTGTTTGAACTGCTCACTGAGTCAAGTGTTCCTTCGGTTTGGTAGTAATGTTGATGAGAAATGTTAAAGGTTATGAAGTTGCATTGAGGTAGAATAATTGCGATGCTGCTGATGGTCCAAGGTGCCTTGTGGATTCCCAGTTTTGAGCCGCTAGATTTGTTCTGAATTTTTCCTATTTAACACATTGATATTTTTATTTCATTGGGAATATATATGGATTTGTATGCTTTTTTAAAACTTTAGTAACAGTAGACATTCAGAAACTGCAACTTCTTTGAAGTTTTGTGCATATGAAGAATTTTGTAAATTTTGCAAGTATTGTTTAAAAATTAAATGTAAAATTTTTGCACGATAAACTAAGGCTTAGCTCTGTTGAAGTTGCTTGTTAAACTATAAGCTGAACAAGACCTAAAATATACTACAGGATGCTAGCTTGAGTACCATACTTACAAAAATAGAAGACAAGTTGTAAACTAAGCCAACTGGCAGTTAACTTTGAAATAATTATCATAAAACAAATCCTAGAATATTTATAGTTTGTAACTATAGCCATTTATATTAGGTTTAACTGTAATATCCACTCACATTTCCTCTTTTTTTGTATTTTGCTCACACAGTGCAAGGCAACATATAACTTCATAGAAAAATAAGCCTCTCTTTTGAATGATTTTCAAATTCAATTTCACATTTATGTTAGGGCAGGGCGAAGAATTTGGTTTTTAAGACTAAAGGTTGGAGAAATGGTTCCCAATGGATTGGATATATCCTCAGCAAAGAAAAGTCATATGAATCACATATACCATAATGTTAGTGCAGGATGGGATCAGAGATTATCATTATCATAAATAAACAAGGTTGCAGCGTCTAGAAATTTGTATATTCGGCAGGTCACTGATTCCAAATTGATTACAGATTTTTTAATCTGATAAAGCGCATGCTAATTCTAGGTTTTTCTTTCAGCTTCATAAATAGCATGGGATATTTATTGATCTGCTGAACAAGACAGACCACTAGCAGTTCCAGGTTTGTTCTCAGTAGCTGATCTTAGGTGGACAAAGTAATAGGGGTTCGATACCAGTGCTCTATTTCCTTGGATTAAGGAAAGGAAATCGGCCAGTGTTCCAGTTAGTGATCAGTAAAATTCTGTGAAGCCTGGGATAAATGTTTGCTTAAATCTTGGGAAAGGACAAAGTTGGGTTTGGCTGTGATAGCCACATTCAAATATTCTACTGATAATTCCAATCTGGGCTCATATAATTGTCATTTTGGTGAGGTACTAAGCAGCTAGTCAGCATTTTCAAATTTCCTTTGGGGTGGAATCAGCCAGTCGTATGGCTTCTTACTAATTGTTGTCCACTTGTCCAGTAAAAAGAATGAACAAAAAAACAAACTGTTGGAGGACTTTAGTGGGTCAGGCAGCACCTGTGGAGACAAAAGGATAGTTGACATTTTGGGATGAGATCTGTCCTAATGCGTGGTCTCAACCCAAAATGTTGACTATCCCTTTGCCTCCTCAGATGCTGCTTGACTCACTGAGTTCCTCCAGCAGTTTGTTTGCTTTTGCTCCAGATTCCTGCATCTGCAGTCTCTTGTGTCTCCAAAAAACTGATCACTTGGCTTTTGGCCATACTGGGTGCTGGTATTCCTCTACTGCCTTTAAATCTATCGGAAAATATCACGTGAGAAATCGGAGGATGAAATTGGGGGTGAGAAAATTCAAGATTTGATGCCTCTCATGGTATATAGGCCCCAGTAAGTACATAAATAATGTTATACAGCAGCTGCCTCTACAGTTATAGTCATATTAGCATCACATAGCTAAGCTGTTAAGGTTTAAATATTTGCCATTGCCACCTGAGTCAAAGCATGTGACCAAAACATGCAATATGGTTCTTCAGACTGATTTTGCATAGATTTACATTATTTCTTGTTTTAAATATATTCTGAATTGTGATTCAATTAATTGCAATAATTTTTTAAAAATAAATATGGTGGAGATACAGCAGAATTTCAATAAATTCTATTCTTTCTAAGCAGATGTTCTAACTGAATTCTTTTCTAAATTTTTAAGAAAAATGTACAAGAGTCTACTACAATTAAGACATTAATGTGTTTTTATAAATCTGTTTGCTGTCCTTGTTGCATTGTAGGAGGAATGCATAAGCCATATTTCTTTCCTGGATAGTAATAGAATTCATAAATTAATGTAATCCATTGGCAATGCTAACTGGTAGTTGAATCAGTGAAGCTAGTAACAGAAAGCAATTATTTGTCTGCCATATTTTTATGAGATGCTCCTGTGTCTTGCAGCTTCTATGCAGTTGTGGAGGTCACGTCTGGGGCGTGTGATGTACTCCATGGCAAACTGCCTGCTGATGATGAAGGTACGTGGGTGGCTGTGAGCTGCAGGATTACCGTATATCTCTGATAATCTGAGCACTTCCGTAGGCAATGCACCAGTTTATTCCTTTTCAAAAAAAAGTGTATTGCAGCAGGTGGAAGAAACTGGGGTGTGCAGGTGATTTAAATCAGTCACACTAGACAAAGTCAAGATCTCTTTTTACACAAAAAGGTCCTTTCATAGCCTTTTATGAAATCCAAAACAACGCCTTGTTCACATATTTAATGCCTTGTTCTAGACTTTTTCTAGCAATGCATGCACTTAAGAACCAGTATTCATGATGTGCTGCAATAGATATTCAAGAGATGAATAAACCAGAATACATCTGAAAATTGCTTTTCCTTGAAGGATACGTGCTTGCATAATTGGTCATTGTGACAATTACAACAGGTTTACAAAATAAATATTTGGGAGCAACAAGAAAAATATTTCAATTATGATAACTTTTAACCCTTGTATTTGAGCTTATACTGTGTCAGTTATGTATCTCATTTCTGTGATTTTTTTTTTTCCCCCCATTAGGTCTACCTATACAATAAATGCACGTTAATAGGCTATTCTTTGCTATTTCAAAAATAGCCAAAGAACAGAAGCAATTTAATTTTTAAATGTAGCAAGTTAATAATGCTAATTAGATAGTACAACTCCTTTGCCAATTGAACTAAAAATAATTTTAATTTATTGAAGCAACATTCATTTACCTTTTAGGAATGTTACCTGAGATCCCAATCAATCCAATTGATGGGTCAAAGGAGAAGGTTATCTAAAATTCCTCATTCAAGCATGCCTGAATTTCCTATTAAAAATGTTACAAATTTGTGCCTGGGCACCAGCTGTGATATTCTGCATGAAAAATCTGTATAGGTTTATATAGGTCAATTTATTATTGTGTAGAACATCGCCCTCTGCTGTTAGAATCATTGCCATTAACACTGAATTGGATTGAATCTTAATTCAGTTCACTTCCTTGTATTATTTCACATATTTTACAGCCCAGAAGGAAACCATTTAACCCATCAAGTCTATGCTGGCTCTCAGAGTATTCCCATCAGTCCCATTTCCCACTTATTTTCCTGTAAATCTTCTGTCACGTGACTGTAAATGCCTGTTTGAGTCGCTTGCCACCCACCTAGACTAGGGGTTTATTTACAGTAACCAATTTGCTTATTATCTTTGGGATAGTGATGAATTTGGGGCAGCCAAGGGAAACCCAGGTAGTCATGGGGAGAACCTTCAAACTGCATATAGATAGCACCAATTTGCTGGAGCTGTGAGGTACCAGCATTACATGCCACACCATTCTGCCCACTAGACTTGGAAACAAGGAACTCAATCACAATATTTTCTGATGCCACAAAACTTGTGGGTTCAGTTAAAACTGATGAAGAATGTGCCATCATACACGTTAACATTATAATCTTAAAGACTGAGCATTAAAAAGGCAAATTAAGTTTAACATAGATAAATGAGAGATGGTACACTCTAATAGGGAAAAACTGAAACATGAACTTGCATCTTTAACATAGCAAAGTCTCCCAATGCACCTCACTGGTATCAAACAAAATTTGGCACAAAAGATTACTTTTGTGTATATGACCAAAAGCTTGGTAAAAGAGCTTAAAGACAAGTTAACCTACCAGTAGGTCTTTCAGATCTAGGAGGAAATTGGAGCCCTATTCAGTTACAGGGAGAATATGCAGACTCCACACAAATAGCACTTGAGGTCAGAATTGAACTGTGTTCACTGAAGCTGTGCTGTGGCAGCACTAACAGCTGTGCCATTGTGCTGCCCCTCCGATCCTAAAAATTAGTAAACTATTTCCATTCAAGACACCTCATCATCTTTTCACCGTCTAAATCCTGGAACTCCCTACCAAACAGCATTATGGGTGTCCTTAAACATTGAAGACATCAATGATTCAAGAAAGCTAGTTAGGAATGGGAAATGCTGGCTTTGCTGCTGATGCCCACCTCCTGAAAAATGAATAATTAAAAACTCCTCCAGAAATCATTCAAGACCATTTTCATCTTTCAGCTAGATATACATTATAATATCATTATCTTAGTAAATGATTGGTATGCGAATAGTCCTCACTACTGAGTGAATTAATTATTTCGTATCGTCACCAATCAAACCTATTAATCAGTTCCAATGTAGAAATAGCATTCTGGCCCCTCATGATTTTTGTTATTGTGCCTTTTTTCTCTTTCCTGAAATTGAGGGACAGATCCAAGGATGCTAACTGCTTCTAGATGATTTCTAAAAATTGCCATTCTCCTTGTATAAATCAAAGATTGAGTCATAGAACAATACAGCATGGATACAGACCCTTCGGCCCAACCAGTCCATGCTGACTATGGTGCTCACCCAGCCAGTCCCAATTTCCTACATACGGCCCATATCCCTCTAAACGTTGCCCCTCCATGTACCTATTGAAGTACTTCTTAAATTGTACTATCAGGTCCCTTATTAAATCTTTCCCCACCTCACCCTAAACCTATGCCCCCTAGTTTTTGGACTCCCCTACCCTGGGGAAAAGACTGTTACCATCCACCTTATCTATGCTCTCATAATTTTAAATACTTCCTTAAGGTCACCCTTCATTCTCCTACATTCCAAGGAATAAAGACCTACCCTGGCCAACCTCTCCCTATAACTCAGGCCCTCTTGTCCTGGCAACATCCTCATAAATCTCCTCTACATCAGTTTAATCATGTCTTTCCTGTAACGGGGTGACTAAAACTGTACACAGTACTCCAAATGTGGCCTCACCAATGACTTGTGCAACTGCAATATAATGTCTCAACTCCTGTACTCAGTGCTCTGACTGATGAAGACCAGCACATTAAATGCCTTTTCACCACCCTGTCTACCTGTGACGCTGCTTTTCAATGAACTGTGCACTTGTACCCTAGGTCCCTCTGTTCCATTATACTCCCTAGTGCCCTACAGTTCATAGTATAAGTCCTGCGCTGGTTTGCTTTTCCAAAATACATCACTTCACACTTATCTGTATTGAAATCCATTTGCCACTGCTCAGCCCACTTCCCTCACTGATCAAGATCCCCCGTAATCTACAATAACCTTCTTCACTATCAACAGCACCTCCTAATTTCGTATCATCTGCACTTACTGATCAAGCCTTGTGCATTCGCATCCAAATCATTTATATAAATAATGAATAACAAGGGTCTCAACACTGACCCCTGCAGCACACCACTAGTCACCAGCCTCCATTCCAAGAAGCAACCTTCATCCACCACCCTCTGCTTCCTACCTCCGAGCTAATTTTGAATCCACCTAACTAGTTCTCCCTGGATTCCATGGGACCTCACCTTCCTGACCAGCCTACCATGATGGACCTTGTCGAAGGCCTTGCTAAAGTTCAAATAGATCACATCCACTGCCCTACCCTTATCTACCCTTTTGGTTACCTCTTCAAAAAAACTCTGAAAGATTCAACTTTCCTGCACAAAGTCATGCTGATTCTCCTAATCAGACTTTGTGCATCCAAATGCTGATAGATCCTGTCCCTCAGAATTCCCTCCAGTAACATCCCCACTGGTGATGTCAGGCTGACATAGAAGGGCCTGTTAACTTCATTGTTTTCTATGCGCCCCACATTTGAATAGCTACCAATAGCTCCCAGTACAGGTTCATGTGATAAGAATGGTTACTGTGTTGAAATATCGACCTTGTAGCCATGGAATCGCACACTATCAAGAAGTTGGTGAAGAAATGGTGGTTAAAAACTGTCAAGAATTTAAGGACAGCTTACAGTTGAACAGCCTTCACCCATGATTTACAAAGGAGCACATCCAAAATCTTGATTTCCATCCTCTTGTGAGCTTGGATCAATTCCCCTGCAATCTCCTTCAAAACCATTTAACTGAGCGATTTTGAGGCATATACCATCCAAGTCCAAGATTAGCTCTTTAAGTATCCATCAAAGAAATGGACTTGCTGTCATCTAGTTATCTCAGACCACATTGACCTTCATCAAAGATTCCATCACAGCATGGCAGAATTTATATTTTATTCTAATTCCTGTGGCCTTTTCCCTTGTTCTGCAATTGTTTTCCCATTCAAGTATTTAACAAATTCCCTATTGACTCTTTCAACACCTTTTTCAGGCAATGCATTCCAGACTGTCATAATTCTCTGCATTAAAGAGTCTTGTCTCGTATCTGATTCTTTTGTCAGTTCCTTGAAATGTGAGCCTTCTGGTTATCAAAGTACTTGCTTTCCCACCTTAATGATTTGTGCTTGTATATCCACCTTTCTATCCCTGCTGTTATTTTAATATTGTATTCTTTAAGTTTACATTACCTCTCCTCAGCTTCTCTGTATTACATTTGGATTTGCCATTTCACCATTTTCTCATTGCCAAAGTCTGCTTTTTCTCCTCACTGTTTATGACATATATGTGCTTGTTTCAATTTAAATAATAATATGTTCAAGTTCAGGCCATCAATGTACTTTTAAAGGAGCAGCTATCTAAATACCAATTCATGATGGATGCCATTGATAGTTTCCCTTTATTTGGAAAAGGAGTCAACAATTCACCTCTAAGTATGGCTTTCCATAGCTAATGTTATACTCATGCTGCCCCCACAATTTAAATTGATTTGCATTCATTTTGCTGAAAGTGATTCTGAAATGTGCTACATAATGTTATCTGGGATGATATTATCCTGATACACACTGCTAGATTAGACTTCTTTTGGGCAAGAAAACTAACATATTCCTTATCCAGATTACATATGCCAGCTAGCTCTAATGATTCAGAACTTCTCCCTAGGGAATAAGTGTCTATTGGTTGTTTTGTATTTCTCAACTCCAGAAAAGGTAAAACTTCTCTTTAATAAGCATTCCATGGCATTGTGTTGGCTTTTGCTCAGCATTAGCACTCTTTACTCTGATTGAGAGTTCAAGCCCCACAATAGAGACTTCATGTAATTGAGACTAATACTTTTCTAGAGATGATGTCTTTTGAATCAGATGTTAAAGTCAAATCTCCTCTTATGAGTAGATGTAAAAGAATGCACAATGCAATTCAATGAAGGGGTGGGGAATCCTTCCTTTTTCATGGCTAATAGTTATCATTCAACTAACATTTCTGAATCACCTCGTCATTGAATATGTGCCTTTTGTGTGACCTTGCTATGTGCAGATTGGTTGTCATGTTTCTTTCCTGTATAATAATGCCCAATTTTTATAAGTATTTCATTGGCTATAAAGCACCCAGCTTTATGAAACATGCACCATAAATGCAAGTTCTTTGTTGTTTATGCGTGTTAATACCTTTATGTAAATTAAATGTAAGCATGGAAGAGAGTTGTAGGTGATTTCAATTGTGCTGTAAAACTAATTATTGAATATATGGCAGCAAAACTAGCAAATGTTATAATTAATTGGATCTTTATGGACCTCCATGAAGAGTCATCTCATTACAAATAATTTATAATATGGAACCTCTAGAAATTATTGCAGGATTGCGTTTTAGATTTTCAAAGGATCAGAGCTAGTGAGGACAAGTACCTGGATTAATTGACCATTGTAAATTGCCTCCAGTGTATAAATGAGTGGTGGAATCTGGAAGAGTTCATGGGAATGTGGTGAGAACAAAATAGGATTCAGTAATAGGTAAATGGATACTTGATGGTCAGCATGGACTTGGTGGGCTGAAGGGCTTGTTTCCATGCAGTATGTCTCCGAGATACTGTATGTATAGATATAGGAAAGTATACTACTGGAATAATCCCAGATTGGGGCAGTATTTTGGCTATGTTTTTGACACAATGAGGAGGCTTGGATTATGGATCTGAAGAAACATCCAAACTATTTATGGCACCAATTCAAATTCAGTTTAACCTAGGATAAAAAGTTGGTAATATAACTATTGGATTGCTTTTTAAAAAAAAAGTCTGGTTTGCCGCTGTCGTTTGGGAGAGTCAAGCCCATATGTGACTCCAGATTCAATGTGGTTAGCTTCATAATGGATCTGGCAGTTTAAACCATGACATCTATATAGGGTAGGTACATATCAGCCAGAGTGTAGTCCACTGAAGTCTGTAACCTCATAACCTGAAACATGTTTCCTTCTACCATAAAAATAGAAAATGCTGGAAACACTCAGCAGGTCAGGTAGGATATATGGAAGTAGAAGTCAAGTTAACATTTCAGATTTAAGTCCCTCATTAGGGTTGTGATAAAGGGTCTTAAATCGAAACATGAACTGTTTCTCTTTCTACAGATCTACCTGACATGTTGAGTGTTTTCCAGCATTTTCTGCTTTTATTTCAGATTTCCAGCATTTTTAAATTATTTTCTTTCCCTCTACCATCATCATTAAGCCACAGAATCAACCCTGGTTCAAAGGATTGTAAATGAGCATTGCTTGAGCAATATCAGGCATATCCAAAATAGAGATGCCAACTTAGTGAAGCCACAACACAGACATAACGTAAGAAATGGCATGCCTTTTCTCTTGAAGTTTCTGCCAAAGAAGCCTGTACATATGCAATTTAATTTGCTCCATTTGATGGTAGGAACTGGTTGAATGCGCTGCTTATAGAAAGGATTTTGGGGCCAAAAAACACCCTGGCAGTAGTGCTGAAGAAGTACTTCATAGTTAACCATGCATGCACTCAATTTGTTCCAGCTGCAATGTGTCCATCTAACCAACAAGGTGAAAAATTGCTTGAGCACATCTTGTCCGTAGAAAGCAGGACAAATATAGTCTGGCTAATTGCTATCCCACCAACCTACCCTCAAATCATCAGTAAAGTGATAAAAGTTTGTGGATGGTGCTATCAAACAACATTCACTAACCAATAATTAGAACAAAGATGCAAGAAATACTCAACAGGTCAGATGCCACCAGTGGAATTACAAACCGTATCAACATTTCAAGTCAAAGCCCCTTCATAAGAATAGGGAAAGTGAGAAAGTAATTAGTTTTAAGTTGCAGAGAACATGGAGAAATGGAAGGGATAAAACAGGTATCTCTTTGAGAACCAGATCAGGGTTGCTCAGGTGATACCAATATTACAGACCCCATCTCATTAATGAATTAATGTGGGCAATAAGATTGAAGACAGACAAATGGACATTGTAGTGCTGTGAAGTGCAGGTCTGAGCTGCTACTGAACCTGAAGCCTGTCAGCCTGACATTGATCGTCTCAATTTTTCCACTCCCCATACACAATCTGAACTACCCCCTTTATTTGCAGCACTCCACTCACTAAAGATCACCCTGATAATGTCATCAAACCTGCCAAAAAGGGTAGTACTGTTGTGTTTGATGAACTATCTTGAAGTGGTCAAGTATCAGTTTTTGGACTCTTCCCTTGTGCTGTCCTTTGGACCATGACCCCCTCCACTAACATAAATCCATTGTGTTCCATACAGTCACTGATCTTTAACGCAGGTGATCCTCCCTCAACAGCCTCTAGCCTTGTAGTCATCCAGTTTTGCTCAGCCCACTTCCACCTCCTTCCCAAGATCCACAAACAGGATTTTCTGGACAGATTCATTGTTTCAGTGTGTGTTCTTGTCCCACTAAAACTATTTCTTCCAACCTTAACTCTATCCTTTGTTCTCCTTGTCGGTTCCTTCCCATTTACAACCTGACAGCCTTGAGGCCCTTCACCACTTTAACAGTTTCCAGGGTACAACTGGCTCAGCCATGGATGTTAATCTTTGACGCTTTCATCCCTCACCGGGATGGTCTGAGGAGTACCTGCTTTCTTTCTTTTAATAGAGGCCCAATCAGTTCTCTTCTACCAACACACTCATTCACCGGGCTGAATTCATTCTTGCGTTGAACAACTTCAGCTCCACTTGCTTTCTGCCAAATCAAAGGTGTAGCTGAGGGAAAGCAGGTATTAAATTAGGTGTTAAATTAAAAAAATAGCATTGTTAATTAAGAAAGTATCAGAGCGATGTTGGGTATGATATATAGGCAGCAGATAGTAATGCAGAAGTGGTCTGACTTGAAATCAGGATAGTGGTGTAAAGAAGACATGGATGGGAGAAGTCTATAGACCTCTAAAATGTGACCTTTCAGTAAGGTGGGGCATATTTGAATGGAACTGCAATCTTCATGAGAGATTTAATCAACATATTGATTGGACAAACCAGACTGCTAAGGATATTATAGAAGAAGAATTTGTGGAATGTGTCCGGATTGCTGCTTCGAGTAGATTTTTACAGAACTAACTGGGAACGGGCTATTTTAGATTTGGTCATGAGTAATGAGGAAGGATTTAATAAGAGATCTTGTGGTTAAAGATTCCTTAAGAGGTAGTGACCACAATATGATAGAATTCCAGATGCAGTTTGAGGGTGAACACCGCAAGGCAAAATCAATCTTCAACTTAAATAAGGACAATTATGACAGTGTAAAAGTGGAGTTGCCTACAGTGGACTGGGAAAATAAGCTAAGAGACAGATCAATAAGGGATAAGATTTGAGTACATTTGGGAAGTTTATTTTCCACAGGCATTGATTGATATCTGGAATCTGCTGGTGGTGGAATCAGGTACACTTAAATAGGCACTTGAAGAGGCAAAGCATGAAGTATATGGACCTAATGTGGGCAAATGGGATGTGTAGTTAGGCAAAAAGGTTGGCATGGACATGGTGGCTTAAGAGCCCGTTTCTGTGCTGTATAACTGAGTCTCTCCCTCCCCTACCCACACTGTAACTTAAAACAAGCTTGTTGTCCCACTTTGCTGCCAGTGCCACATGATAGTGAAGGTAAGAATAGGAGGAGATGGCAGATGAATGCGTGGCTGAGGAGTTGGTGCAGGGAGCAAGGTTTTAGATTTTTGGATCATTGGGATCTCTTCTGGGGAAGATGGGACCTGTACAGAGTGGACGGGTTACACCTGAACCTGAGGGGCACCAATATCCTTGCAGGCAGGTTTGCTAGGGTGGTTTGGGAGGGTTTAAACTAGTTTGCGAGCAGGATGGGAACGAGAGGGGTGGGTCAGAGGAAGAAGTGCATGGGGAAAAGTCAGATCTAACATGTAGAGAGGCTTTGAGGAAGGAGAAGCAGAGTATAGGGTATAAAAGTAGAAAGCTGGGTAGGCTAAAGTGCATTTACTTAAATGCAAGAAGTATCAGGAATAAGGGTGATGAACTGAGAGCTTAGATAAGTACATGGGACTATGTATTGTGGCTCTTGTGGAGACTTGGCTGTCACAAGGGCAGGAGTGGATATAGAATATTCCTGGATTTCAGTATTTTAAAAGGGGTAGGGAGCGCGGGAGAAGAGGAGGTGGGGTGGTGTTACTGGTCAGGGATACTATTACAGCTGCAGAAAGGGTGGATAATGTAGATGGATCCTCTCTAGAGTCAGTATGGGTGGAAATTAGGAAGAAGAAAGAAGCAGTTACTCGGAGTATTCTATAGGCCCCCAGGTAGCAGCAGGGATACTGAGGAGCAGATTGGGAAGCAGATTTTGGAAAGGTGCAAAAATAACAGGGTTGTTATCATGGGAGACTTCAACTTCCCAAATATTGCTTGGCACCGGCTTAGTACCAAAGGTTTAGATGGGGCAGAGTTTGTTAAGTGTGTCCAGGACGGATTCCTGTCACGGTATGTTGACAGGCCGACTAGAGGGAATGCCATATTAGATCTAGTATTAGGTAATGAACCGGGTCAGGTGACAGATCTCTCAGTGGGTGAGCATTTGGGGGACATTGACCACCGCTCCATAACCCTTAGCATTGTCATGGACAAGGATAGGAGCAGAGAGTACAGGAAGATATTTAATTGGGGAAGGGCAAATTTTGAGGCTATGAGGCTAGAATTTGTAAGAGTAAATTGGGATGACATTTTTGAAGGGAAATGTGCTATGGGGATGTGGTCATTGTTCAGGGATCTCTTGCAGGATGTTAGGGATAAATTTGTCCCGGTGAGGCAGAGAAAGAATGGCAGGGTGAAGGAACCATGGGTGACAAGAGAGGTGGAACAACTAGTTAGGAGGAAGAAGGCAGCAAACATAAGGTTTAGGCAGCAAGGATCAGATAGGGCTCATGAGGAATATAGGGTAGCAAGGAAGGAACTTAAGAAAGGGCTGAGGAGAGCGAGAAGGGGACATGAAAAGGCCTTGGCGAGTAGGGTTAAGGAAAATCCCAAGGCTTTTTTCACTTATGTGAAGAGCAGAAGGATGACGAGAGTAAAGGTAGGACCGATTCGAGACAAAGGTGGGAAGATGTTCTTGGAAGCTGTTGAAGTGGGTGAGGTTCTCAATGAATACTTTTCTTCAGTATTCACCAAGGAGAGGGGCCTTGATAACACTGAGGACAGTGTTGGTAAGGTTAATGTTCTAGAGCATGTAGATATCAAGAGAGAGGATGTGTTGGAGCTGTTAGAAAATGTTAGGGCAGATAAGTCCCCAAGGCCTGACAGAATATTCCCCAGGCTGCTCCGCGAGGCAAGGGAGGAGATTGCTGAACCGTTGGCTAGGACCTTTGAGTCCTCGTTGTCCACGGGAATGGTACTGGAGGATTGGAGGGTGGCAAATGTTGTCCCCTTATTCAAAAAAGGTAGTAGGGATAGTCCAGGGAATTACAGACCAGTGAGCCTTACATCTGTGGTGGGCAAGCTGTTGGAAAGGATTCTTAGAGGTAGGATATATGAGCATTTAGAGAATCATGGACTGATTAGGGACAGCCAGCATGGCTTTGTGAAGGGCAGATCATGTCTCACAAGCCTGATAGGATTCTTTGAGGAGGTGACCAGCTGGATTGATGAGGGTAGTGCAGTAGATATGGTCTGCATGGATTTTAGTAAGGCATTTGACAAGGGTCCACATGGTAGGCTTCGTCAGAAGGTCAGAGGGCATGAGATCCAGGGAGGCTTGGCCGTGTAGATTCAAAATTGGCTTGCCTGTAGAAAGCTGAGGGTTGTGGTGGAGGGAGTGCATTCAGATTGGAGGGCTGTGACTAGCAGTGTTCCATAAGGATCGGTTCTGGGACCTCTACTTTTCGTGATACTTATTAATGACTTGGATGAGGGGGTAGAAGGGTGGGTTAGCAAGTTTGCAGACGACACAAAGGTCAGTAGTGTTGTGGATAATGTGGAGGAATGTCGAAGATTGCAGAGCGATATTGATAGGATGCAGAGCTGGGCTGAGAAGTGGCAGATGGAGTTCAATCAGGAGAAGTGTGAGGTGGTACCCTTTGGAAGGACAAACTCCAAGGCAGAGTACAAGGTTAATGGCAGGATTCTGGGTAGTGTGGAGGAGCAGAGGGATCTGGGGGTTCATGTCCACAGATCCCTCAAAGTTGCCTCACAGGTGGATAGGGTAGTTAAGAAAGCTTATGGGATGTTAGCTTTCATAAGTCGTGGGATGGAGTTTAAGAGCTGCAAGATAATGATGCAGCTCTACAAAACTGGTTAGACCACACTTGGAGTACTATGTCCAGTTCTGGTCGCCTCATTATAGGAAGGACGTGGAAGCATTGGAAAGAGTGCAGAGGAGATTTACCAGGATGTTGCCCGGTTTGGAGAGTATGGATTATGAGGAGAGACTAAGGGAGCTAGGGCTTTACTGTTTGGAGAGAAGTAGGATGATTGGAGACATGATAGAGGTATACAAAATATTAAGAGGAATAGATAAAGTAGACAGCCAGCACCTCTTTCCCAGGGCACCAAGGCTCAATACAAGAGGGCATGGCTTTAAAGTAATGGGTGGGAAGTTCAAGGGAGATATCAGAGGGAGGTTTTTTACCCAGAGAGTGGTTGGGGCATGGAATGCGCTGCCTGGGATACTGGTGGAGGCAGGTACATTGGTCAAATTCAAGGGATTGTTAGATAAGCATACAGAGGAACTTAAAGTAGGGAGATATGTGGGAGGAAGGGGTTAGATAGTCTTAGGCGTGGTTTAAAGGTCAGCACAACATGGTGGGCCAAAGAGCCTGTATTGTGCTGTACTGTTCTATGGTTCTGTGGTACTTTCCCAGTACTGATGGTGTCTTTCATTGAAACAGTAATTCTGATTCTCCTTTTCACATATATGCTGTTTTAGCATAGTTCACAGATATGCTGAGTGTTTCCAACATTTTCTGTTTTTATTTTAAATTTCCAGTAATGGCAATTTTGATTTTCATTTACTCGCTCACAATATTTCAGTTTGGGTTCACCAGCGTGACTTTTTACAGACCTTGGTCCTCCTGAAGTGATGATTTCCCCTCAACAGTAAGGTAGCATTTGATCAACTGTTCCAGTAAGGAAATCCAATAAAACTGAAGTTGCTATGGAATCGAGGGGTAACTCTCTGAGCTAACACTCTTGCCAGACATGATTCTATATCATGTTCATTTGGCCAGTTGCTATAACCTGAATACTGAGTATCTGCAGTCACTTTGTGTTATGTGCAATGAGTCATGACACAAGAGACTGCAGCTGCTGCAATTTGGAGCAAAAAAAACTGCAGGAAGAACTTAGCAGGTCAAGCAGCATCTGTGGAGGCAAAGGGATGGTCGACATTTTAGGCCGCAACCTTGCATCAGGACTGAGGGTTAGAAGATTTCTGTAATATAGAAGTGAGGGGGAGTGGTGAGACACAGGCTGGAGGGTGATAGGTGGAACTAGATGAGGAGATGATGGGCAGATGGAGCTAGGTTGGGATGAGGGAGGGGTGAGAGGAGACTTATGATAGACGCTGCTAAGTGATAGGTGTAAACATTAGAAAAGAGAGAGAAAGGTTAGGCAGATGGAACCAGGTGGGGGAGGGGATAGGAAAGGTTGAACCAAGGAAGAAGAAACCCAGGTAGAGGGGTATGGAACCAGGTGAGGGGAGTGATGAGTCAAGGTACTGAGGGGGAGAGGGATGGAAACGGTGAACAAAGGAAGAGATACCCTGGGTGGTCTAGTGAGAGTGGGAAAGGAACACAGGGAGTGGATTACCCGAAACTGGAAAATTCAGTGTTCATACTAAGGGGCTGTAGTTTACCCAAATGGAATATGAGGTGCTGTTCTTCTAGTTTGTGTTTGGCCTCACTGTGGTCATGGAGAAGGCTGAGGACAGACAGGTAGGTGTGGGAATGGGAAAGAGTAGAGATGACATGCAACTGAAAGATCAAGATGGCTGTTACAGATAGAACACACATGCTCTGCAAATCAGTTGCATAGTCTATGCTGGGTCTCGCCAATGTAGAGGACCGAATGCAGTTGACCAGGTTGGAGAAGGTGCTTGTGAATTTCTACCTCACCTGGATTGGCTGTTTACTCCCTGGATGATAGTGAGGCAAGAGGTATGAGGACAAGTGTTGCACCTCTTATGTTTGCAGGGGAAAGTGTTAGGGGATGAGGAGGACTGGGTGGGAAGAGGTGAGCTGATTAGGGGGTCACGGAGAGAGTGCTGGATGCAGAGGCTGGTGGGGTGAAAGGGGAGAACAAGGGGAATTCTGTCTGGGGGGAGGGGGAACGAGTGCAGACGTGCAGGAAATGCAAGTGAGGGCTCCAGCTACGGCAGAGGAGAAGCCACGTTTCCTGAAGAAGAAGTAGGACATTTCAGAAGTCCTAGAATGGAAAGCCTCATCATGAGAACAAATGCAACAGAGACCGAGAAACAGAAGAGGTGGTGTCCTTACAGGAGACAGGGTGGGAAGAGGTATAGTCAAGGTACTGTGAGAGTCTGTAGGTTTATAGTAGATGTCAAGTAGATCATCCATCTCCTGAGATGGAGACAGAAAGATCCAGAAAAGGAAGAGAAACGTCAGAGATGGTCCAGGTGAATTTGAGGGCAAGGTAGTAGTTAATGGTAAAGGTGATAAAATTGACAGGTTCAGCAAGTGCAGGAAGCTGCTCCAAAGCAGTCGTTGATGTAACAGAGTAAGAGTTGGGGAGGGGTGCCAGAGTAGGTTTGGAGCAAGGACTGTTCCGTGTAGGTAACAAAAAGACAGGTGTAGCTGAGACATATGTGAGTGCCCATGGCTACAGCTTTGATTTGTAGAAAGTGGGAGGAATCAAAGAGAAGTTGTTGAGGGTAAGAACAAGTTCTGCCAGGCAGAGAGTGTTGGTAGAGGGGAATTGGTTGGTTCTTTGTTCCAAAAAGAAGAGGAGGACCCTAAGAGCTTTCTGATGGGGGGGATGGAGGTGTATAGAGACTAGACATCCATGGTAAAGATGAGACAGTTGGAAACAGAATTAGGAGTTGTCAGAGTGGTAAAGGCTGGACAAGGGGAGACAGGATGGAGCCAAGATATGTGAAGAGATGAGTACGGTTGGACAAGAGCAGGCAGAAACAGTGGGTCTTCCAGGGTAATCCTGTTTATGGACCTTGGGTAAGAAATAGAAATGGGCAGTGCAGGGTTGGGGCACCATGAGATTGGAGGCTGTAGAGAGGAGATTTCTTGGTGTGATGAGATCTGTAATGGTCTAGGAGACAGTGGCCTCGTGTATACTAGTAGGGTTCACGGTCCGGGGAAGTTCTGAGGAGGTGTCCAGGAGCTGCCGTCTGGCCTTTGCAAGGTAGAGGTCGATACGCAGACCACCATGCCACTACCTTTATCTGCAGGGTTGGTGACGAGAATGGGATTGGTGTGAACTGAGAGGAGTGCTGCGCGTTTGTAGAGAGTAAGCTTGAAATGGCCATGGGGAGTGGAGAACTCAAGGCAGTCAATGTCGTGTCAGCAACTAGAAATGAAAAGATCGAGAGAGGGTAAGAGGCCAGATGGGGGTGTAAAAGAGGTAAGAGAGTGCTGGAGACATGAAAAGGTCACTGTGGAGGATGAGGATTCCTTGCCGAATGGACATGGAGGTAAAGATGGTGAAAGAAAAGCTCGAGGAGAACATCATGTTGAGCTCAGAACTCATTGAGGTGCGGATGCAAGGGTATAATGGTCAAGCCTCTGCTTAGGACTAACCACTCAGTGTCAGAGAGGGGAAGATCGATGGTGGGGGCGGGTGGGTGTGGTCGGGTTGAAGACGTATCAGGGGTTGGAGCTGGGATGAGATGTGGGGTCAGAGGAAAGTAATGGTAGAGAGGGCTTGGAAAGGGGGGTAGAAGGTGTGGGGAGAAAAGACATGAGAGAGGTGCAAGAGTGGTGTTGAGGCTGGGATATGGGATCGGGGTGTAAGGGTAGTAAAGATTTTGGGGGAGAGTGAGGGACCCCTATGGAACGTCAGGGGCCAAGCCCTAGCCTAAGGTTGGGGCATAAAGAGGCTCCATTAAGGGGGTGGGGAGGCAAGGTGCCCCTTTGGAATGTGAACTTAGCTGAAACTGGTATCCTCTGCTAAACAATTCCATACTCACCTGCCACCTGAATGACTCTGGATAGTTCCGTTTAGACTGGATTAAACCATAGAAAATTTTGGTTTGAGTGGCTTATTACTGGTGCATGTTTTACTAGTAATACTAGTTTTCCAATTCTTTAAGCTTGAGAATATTGTTTTCTGATTAGCAAATTAGATTCAAGTTTTATGACCAAGAATGTTTTTGTTTTAGTTTAAGATTTTTAATTCTACATCAATTAATATTTTGATGCCTCTTAACACTTCTGAATGGACAATCAAAGAAATATGTTCAATTAAAATAATAGATTTGGGGAGCCTTGCTTTTTTTCACATTGAGATTGATTTTTAGTAAATGAGTTCTGTAAATAGTGCTTTGGTTTCACATTAATCAATGTTTCCTACTTTTTGAGCAAATCAAAACTGATCTCATTTTTTGTTTCCTAAGTGGCATTGTAGCCATCAAAATGTTAAAGTTGATTTATTGAATCTAGGTTGTTGAATCGAGCAAGCTGTTTACTCCTCTTTCCTCTTCCTAGGACTATGTGCTTGCAGTTGACATGTATCACTCAGTCATTCAATACCAACCGGAACAAGAGCCCCAGCTTTTAAGTGGAATAGGAAGGCTTCTTTTACAGGTATGAGCCCTAGGATAACGTAAGTGTTTTTTTTCAATGTCTGGTCCTTTGAACATTATCATTTAGACCCTAATTTATTTTTACAATATGTTGGCTGAAGTTATCTAGCATTGACTATGGGAAGTCAAGAATCTTACCTTCTGCGAAAGTTGTGTGTCCAAACAATGCAATGAGAATGAATCCTAAAATAGTCTTTGTTGCCAATTAAATCAAATTAAATGCAGCACATGACAAACCATACTGGACAACGACTTTGCTTATTAGCTGTATTTCTTTATTAATCACAATTAGTTCAAACAACCTAACGATTCACTGTGTAGTACCAGAAAAAAAACTCCATTAACCCTGTAGTTACGCAACTCTTTTAGTTAGCTTCACAATCTCCAAAACTCATTAAGTCTATTCAGATATTACCTGCTCTTGATGAACCTGGCCAGTGTTGATGTGCAAGTTCCTCTCCAAGTCAGAGATTTGGGATCATCTTCTGCAGTTGTCGGTATCCAGAGTTATTGCTGTCGATTATCTCATGAGTCACCTTTTTATCTATTTCTTTGTAAAGTTTCCAGACATTGCTTTGATTTTATAGACAATTATATGGCTGTAAGTCGACTCCTTTTCCACACATGTACTTGTTTTGATATTTTCAAATTCCTGCCGGTTCCCATAATCACCTTAGCCACCTGCTCCACAATTATCAGAGTTTAGACTTGTACAATACCTTCCCTAGTACACAATATCTTATAATTGTCTGTGTTTCTTGGTATCAGGGATAGTGGGGGAAAACACAGCACTGTAAGGTTGTCTCAGGTGGAAAATTACTGCAGCTGCATTCCCACACTGACAGTAACTAAATGTTCAAATGCTAATGTGACCCCACTTCACATCATCCCTTCAGCTTCATGCTGACCAAGTCTTTGTTGTTTTCAATTCTTCCACTTAACTCTTTCTTCTCTCTCTCTGACTGTCTACATTCTGAAAAATATTAACAAAATAATATTAAGGCTAAAATATAAATTGAATAAAGTGGGGATTAAAATGTTTGTTTTGTGTAAATCTATTTTATTCATTTTTTGGGATGTGGGTGTCATTGGCAAAGCAGCATTTCTTGCTCATCCCCATTTCCCCTTGATAAAGAAGTGGTGAGCCACTTTCTTGAACCCCACAGTGCTTCTGAGGAAGGCACTCTCACAATGCTGTTGGGTAGGGAATTTCAAAATTTAAATGCAGAATTGATGAATGACTAGCAATATATTAACTCTTTAAGTGGTGTGGTGTGCCCTTGTGCTTGCTGCTCATATCCTTCATGGTGGTAAAGATTGCGAGTTTGAGACACTCTGTTGGAGGACTCAGTGTGTGTAACTGCAGTACATTTTGTGGCTAGGTCACATTGCAGCCAAGGTGCAACACTGGTTGAGGGAATGAACCTGTAGGGTGGTGGATGGGATTACAATTCATTTGGGCTCCTTTATACTGAATGTATCAAATTTCTCGAGTGTTGTTGGAACTGCACTCTTCTGTAAAAGTGAAGAGTATTCCATCATGCTTCTGACTAATACATTGTACATGGTTGAGAGGCTTTGAAGTGTTGGAAGATGAGTCAGTTGCTACAGAATATCCAGCCACAGTATTTATGTGCAGCCTCTCTCTGCTCCCCCGATACAGGAGTTCTGTAAGACCATCTGTCTCTGCTCCCCTTCTGTGATACAGAAGTTCTGTGAGACCTTCTCCAACCGCTCGCATCCTGTGAGACTCTCTCTCACTCATCCACCTCTGATTTTTACTACTCGACTCTTGCCCTGCCCCTCCCCCATCACCTATCCCTCCTCTACTTTTTCATTCCAGATGAAGGTTCTCAACCTGAAACTTGACTGTCCATTTCACAGATGCTGCCTGACCCACTGAGTTCCTTTAGCAGCTAGAGTCATAGAGTAATACAGCATAGAAACAGGCCTTTCGGCCCAACTCGTCCATGCAGACCATGGTGCCCACCTAGCCAATCCATTTGCCTGCATTTGGCCCATATCCCTCTTAATCCCTCCTATGCATGTACTTATCCAAATATCTTCTAAATGTTGTTATTGTGCTTGCCTCAATCACTTCCTCTGGCAGCTCATTCCATGTACGCACCACCCGCTGTATGAAGAAGTTGTCCCTCAGGTCCCTTTTAAATCTATCAGCTCTGATCTTCCCTTTTTGTTCCCCTTCCCTGGGGAAAAAGAAAATGTGTATTCACTCTATCCATGCCCCTCGTGATTTTCTACTCTATAAGGTCACCCTCAATCTCTTACACTCTATTTTCTCTGCACTATTTGCATTTTAATGATGTCTTTCCTATAACAGGGCAACCAAAACACGTACTCCAAGTGCGGTCTCACCAATGTCTTGTACAGCTGCAACGTAACTTCCCAACTCCTATACTCAATGTCCTGACTGATGAAGGCCAGCATGCCAAACACCACTTTCACCATCCTATCTACCTATGACGCTGCTTTCAGCGAACTAGATACTTTTATTCCTAGGTCCCTTTGTTCCACAACACTCAGCAGGGCCCAACCATTTACTGTACAAGTACTGCCCTGATTTGACTTCCCAAAATGCAACACTTTGAACTTATCCAAATTGAAAACCATTTGCCAATCCTCAGCTCACTCAGCTGATCAAGACTCCCCCCCCGCACCCCATAATTTTTGATGACCTTCTTCACTGTCAATGATACCATCTATTTTAGCATCATCCACAAAATTACTAACCATGCCTTGTACAGATCGTTCATATAAAGAACAAAGGTCTCAGCACTGACCCCTGTGGCAGACCACTAGTCACAGGCCTCCAGTCCGAGAAACAACCTTCAACTATCACTCTCTGCTTCCTACCATTGAGCCAATTACAAATCCAATTAGCTATCCCTCCCTGAATCTAATGCGATCTAAGCTTCCAGACTAGCCTGCCACATGGGGCCTTGTCAAAGGCCTTACTAAAGTCCATATAGACAATGTCCACTTCCCTACCTTCATCTATCCTCTTGGTTACCTGTTCGGAAAAACTCCAAGAGATTTGTCAAGGCACGATTTCCCATGCACAAAGCCGTGCTGGCTATCCCTGATTAGACCTTGTTTATATTGATCGATCCTGTTACTCAGAATCCCCTTCAGTAACTTTCCCACCACTGATGTCAGACTCACTGGCCTGTAGTTCCCTGGCTTGCCTTTGCTGCTCTTCTTAAATAATGGTACAACATTATCCACCCTTCAGTCTTCTGGAACTTCACCTGTGGCTAAAGATAAAGCAAATATGTCTGCAAGGGCCTCTGCAATTTCTTCCCTATCTTCCCACAAGGTCCAAGAATGCACCAGGTCAAGCCCTGGAGACTTATCCACATCAGAGCACCTAAGGCTGTCAGTACTTCCTTCTTGGTAATTCATATGTGGCCCAAGACATCATCACTCAGTCCCCTCATTTCTCTAGCATCTATCATTTTCTCCACAATAAAGACTGATGAGAAATATTCATTAAAAATCTCACCCACCTCCTGTGGCTCCACACATACTCAGCTATATTGATCTCTAAGGAGACCTATTCTCTCCCTAGGCACCGTTTTACTCTTTATGTACTTGTAGCTGGTTGTTTGCATGGTATTTATGTGACTGATCTAGTTGAATTCCTGCTTGATGATAACCCCCATCAAGATTTTGAATGTGAAGTGTTTGGTGATCATAATACCAGTGAACGTCAAGGTAGTTAGACTTTCTGTTGTTGGAGATTTCACTGTAATGCACGTGTTACTGTTCATGCCGAGATACTGCTTAGAATTTGCCAAGTGGACTGTCTCATTTACTGAAGAAGTGTGAGTGGAATCGAACATTGTGGAACATCAGTAAATAATCCCACTTCTGGACATGACGGGAGGAAAATCTTGAAGCAGCAGAAGATGCTTGGGCCTTGGACATTTGTCCCCATTTTTGTTTCTATTCTCCTTTCTCCTCTGTGGTAATGTGGTACCCAATCTTTAAATCATTTTTAATCGCCAGTCTTTTTACTACAACGCTACCATTCTCTCTGTTTTCCCCTCCTTTGTGTCCTTTTCTTCCCACTCATCCCTACCTCTCCCTTGCCTGGTTTGGTCATGAAGAACAAGGCCGAGATAGAGATTTGGATCCTCTGGATAAAAATTGGTTCTGGGAACAAAACTCCAATGTTTAGGCAGATCAGGAATGAAACTCTGATATCTTAAGCCATCCAAAAGGCTAAATGAACACGGAGCAGGTAAAGACTGTTTGAGACACTAGGGTCAAAATGGATAAGGTTTTAAGACTCTTGAGTGATGAGGCAGGTGATGGTTCAAGTATGAAAGTTGAAAAGCAATTTTAAATATTAAAATGAAGCACTTTTGATGAATAGAGAAAACATAAGCCATACAAATTGGTGTGACAAAGCAGGAGTGTTTGTGAGAGAAACTTCAGAAATTTACTGCACAAAGCCACCAGTGAAGTGAACAAAGCCTGCTCTTTTAACAAGTTGTCTTGGGAAATTAAATAGAAAATGCTACAAAGGACAAGTGTGTAAATGTTAATTAAAAACAATTAAGGGTTTTTTTATTGGAAGCCCTCCATAAGACTTTTAAACATGCACTTTAAATTTTTACAGATATGTATAAATGTTATTATTGACCAAGACCTATAAATAAAGCTGGATATTGTTAGGTATCTCTTAACTTGCATCGTCACTAGTCACTCCCTGAATCAATTCCCCCTCAAATCCATAGTGCTTTACTCATTCAAGGTCAATGTAAATGAGGGTGAAAATAATGATTGAATAAGAACGATAAGCTAACATACTAAATATAGCATATGTTATTGATTGAAAGGTTGAATATATACATACAATCAGACTGGGTTCAAGCTTCAAACTTTAAGACTTTTTTTTTAAAGCAAAGAACAAGTAATCAGGAAATATTCCACACAGTGGCCCAGAGTTTCCTGAAATGCTGCAATTCCACACTGTTAAGCATTTCAGAATTCTTTTAAATGAACATTTGCCCCTTGGTTGGACACAAAACTAACTGAGGCCCAGGGTTGTGTGAAATATGACTACTATCATATTGGTTCAGGCAATATTCAAGTGTGTCATTTGTTGTTGAAAGTGTTAAACTCTCTGCATATGAAATTGGTCTACAGCAGAGGAGCATCAATATGTAAGCACTCCAATATAAGCCTATAATTGGTACTGCCAGTCAAAGAATAACCTGTCAGCATGGCCTAGAGCCAATCATTGATTGTATTCGTTCTTGCAGGTCTGAGACATAGCTGTCAATTACACCTAATCCCCTTATCTATTTAGTTTAGTTCTTTCATTGGTAATAATTCAATTTTCAGCAGATTGGACCTAAAATCTGTTAATCAAGTCAATGTCAGCATACTAACGCCATTTTTTGTTGTATTAGTAACATAACTTTGCTAATATGAATACATTGCTCTCCTTAATGCCTATGCAGAGAACAATTTATTAAGCAGATTAATCATTTGCTTGAGAGTCAGAATGTACCACCCCTTTTACCCGCTAATTCTGTGTGGTTGGTAAAAGGTTCTGTTATTTAATCATGTAGACACAATGCCAGTTCTGCAATAGAACCTTCTATTGGAGGAAATCAATCTATTTCTCAACAAATTTTGTTATTGAAAGATGCCATAGTAAGGCTTCAGAACAGGAGATTGCAGAATGCTGCTGTAACTTCTGACATTGAAGAACAAATCTATGCAGATGCTGGAACTAAAATAGAGCAGAAAATGCTGGAGATAATCAGCAGGTCAGCTAATATCTGTGGAGCGAGAAACAATTAATGTTTTGGGTGGATGACCTTTCATGGAATGGATGAAGGGTTATGGAATTGATACTGCTTCTACTATGTTTAAACAACAGAACTTTTTACCAACTACACATAATTAAGTGAAAATCAAACTGCAGATGCTGGAAATTTGAAAAATAAAACAGAAAATGCTGGAAGCACTCAGCAAGTCAGGCAGCATTTGTGGAAAAAGAAACAGAGTTAATGTTTCAAGTTGAAGAGAGATGTCTCCATTTCTGTCTCCATAGATGCCTCCTGACTTGCTATATAGCTTCTGAGATGATGGTCTTAAATATCAGATTGATCCCTGACGAGAGATTTTCTTGTATTTCCTTTCTCTTCAATAGCAAGTCAGGTTTACATGATTAGAATGAAGAAGACAACTATAATTCCTTTGAGTGGTTATTGGCTAGAGAAGATTTAATTGTTAGACCTTCTGTTAATTGATTGGTCCTTCCAGACCTCGTACCAAATACTCCAGTGCCACAGATGCCAAGGCACTGCCAATCATCCTCCAAATTTCTGATGCATTTTGACTTTGTAAACTTGAACATTTTCATCAGTTTGTACTTATGATGTTGCTGAAATTTAGAAAAATCTATTCATAGAAAGCGTTTAATGTTTAAGTTTGGTTTAGTCTGGGCCAGAATTAAGTTGTTTCCTTAAGCATGTAGCAATTATTAATCAGGTGCAGGTTCTCTACTGCCATTCATTGACCAACAAATTTTTTTTTCCATTAGTGGTAAATTTTTATCTTTGGTGTGGCCATAAAACTGACTGAATTGGGTTGATAGGTTTAATTTCTATCAACTTAATTGGATTGATATTGGATTTGTCTCTATTCTTTGAAGTATTGGTTGATCAAAAGATGCAACCTATATTGCTCCTTTCAACTTCATATTTGCAGTTTCTCAAGAAGAGTAATGCAATAGGAGGTTTTGGCTGTCTTAATATAGAAATACTATAAACCAGGAAGAAAGTATTGAAAAGGAACCAAGGACCAGGTCTAGGTACTTTTAATGTATAGTGAAGAAAATTGAATGGATTGCAGACGTGTGTGAGGGAAATGAAGAGGAAACATATAGTTTGGATTTCTGTTCATATAGATGTACGATTGATGTAACCAAATTTCTCTCTCCCCCCCATCTCAAACAAGTCATAGAGTTCATTTTCTGCTTTTATTAGTTTTATATGTATATGCAGGAAAAAACAGTACCTATTTTACTCTGGCACTATAATAGCCATTATTCAATTAATTTAACCTGCAACCTGTTGATTGGCCTAATTTCTGTATAGTGTAGCTTTTTTAGGAACAAAATTAAGCTTGAGGCTGGTATAATCAGTATTCTCACTTAATGACTTATTTAGAAAAACAATCTTCCTGTAAGAAGGCCATTTAACCAATTATCTGTTCCCATTGTGAACTGGTGAATTAATTCAGTTTTGGAAAAATTCCTGATGTTTTTTGGAGGATCAATAATAATGCCTATTTCACATTATAAATATATCTTCACCCATCAGGCTTGCTCCTTTGTAAAGGCATTCTTTGATTGTTCCCACCCAATTTGTAATGTTCTGTAATTATATTAACTCATCTAATCTCTCTTTTAATGCAATATTAAATTGTCTTCGGCAGTCCCATGGGATTGAGGATGAATTGGTTCCATTCCTGTTCAGGGGTCACTGATGAGACCAATGTGGAATTACAGATGCTTCCACAAATGGGGCAGGAGATGCCTGATGGAGTGAGTGGGTAGTTTGTTGGGTGATGCACTCCTGTTGCCATTCATGTTGAGCTTTTGTGTGCTCCTGACATGTGGACCTTAGGTTCTTCACGCCATCCCAAATGATCCTTCTCCACATCAAGTGGTTATGGGCCAGAGGCTCCCAGAAGTCAGTGGAAATTACATTTATTTTCAAGAAATTATAAAGCAGACAGAATCTTCTTTATCTGCCTGGTAATTTCTTACTGTGGAAGAGCTTGGAATAGAGTATCTGTTATGGGATTCTGGTGACAGGCATGCAAATGGATCCAATCAAGTGTAACTTTTGCCACACAGTTTCAGTTGTCAAGGAGCTTGCACCTTCACCTGTGACCATATGAGTCCAGGTGCTCTGGTTTCCTCCCACATCCTAGAAACATGCTGTTTGTTGGATCAATGGGCAAATGTGAATTACCTCAGTTGGTAGGGAGTTGATGAGCATGTAAGAGAGAGTAGATTGCAGGGAAATTAAGTGACAAGAATAGAACTAATGGAAATGCTGTAAAAGCTGGGATAGACTCGATGAGCAGGATGGCCTCTATTAAATGAAAATATGAGGGAAGAAAAATATGATGGTCTCAAACCTGAGGAGTGAAGATGACAATGGCTTGCTTGTCTAGCCACTAGGTTTGGAGAAATCATAGAAACATACAACACAGAAACAGGCTCTTTCAGCCCACCTTGTCCATGCTGACCATGATACTTATCTATACTAACTCCCTTTGCCTGTATCCGTCCTACACCATTCCTATCCAAGTACCTGTCCAAATGCCCTTTAAACATTGTAATTATATCTGCCTTCAGAAAAAGAATCAAGTTTATTATCACTAACATATGGTGTGAAATTTGTTGTTTTGCGGCAGCAGTACAGTACAAGACATAAAAATTACAAAAATAAATAGTGCAAAAGAAGAAATAACGACATAACGACATGGACCGTTCAGAAATCTGATTGTGGAGGGGAAGAAGCTGTTCCTGAAACGTTGAGTATGGGTCTTCAGGCTCCTGTACCTCCTCCCCAATGGTGGTAACATGAAGAGGGCATGTCCCAGATGGTGAGGGTCCTTAATGATGGATGCTGCCTTCTTGAGGTGCTGCCTTCTTGAGGCACTGCCTCTTGAAGATGTCCTCAATGGTAGGGAAGGTTGTGCCCATGATGGAGCTGGCTGAGTCTACGACCCTCTGCAGCCTCTTTCGATCCTGCGCATTGGAGCCTCCATACCAGGCAGTGATGGAACCAGTCAGAATGCTCTCCACTGTACATCTGTAGAAATTTGCAAGAGTCTTTTGTGATGTACCAAATCTCTTCAAACTCCCAACGAAGTAGAGCCGCTGGTGAGCCTTCTTTGTGGTTGTATCAATGTCTTGGGCAGCTCTGGCAGCCCATTCCAGGTATTCACCATCTTCTGTGTGGAAAAACTTGTTCCACAGATCTTCTTTAAATATCTTCCATCTCACCTCAAATCTGGGCCTTCTAGTTCTAGACATTGGACCCTGGGAAAAGGATATGTATGCCTCTCATAATTTTATAAACCTCCTATAAGGTCACCCCTCAGCCTCCCACATTTCAGTTAAAATAAATCCAGTGTATCCAATCTCTCCATATAAGTATAGGCCTCCATTTCAAGTAACAGTCTAGTGAATCTCTTCTTCATGCTCTCAATTGCTACCACATCCTTCTCAGTGTGGCAACCAGAACTTCCCACAGTACACAGTGTTCTGTCCAGCTGAAACATGATATCCCAACTCTTATATTCAACACCTTAGCCTATGAGAGCAAAAATACCAAATGCTTTTTTCGCTGCCCTATTCGATTGTGTTGTCATTTTCAGGGAATTATGGACTTTCAGCCCCAAGGTCTCTCTGTACATTAACACTCTCCTAAGGTCTTTGCCATTTACTCTACATGTCCTGTTAGTATTTGACGTCCCAAAGTGCATTACCACACACTTATCTGGATTAAATGCCATCTGCTACTGCTCCGCCCAACTTTCCAGCTGATCTATGTCCTGTATCCTTGTCCTTCACTAGCTAAGACTCTATCAATTTTTGTGTCATCTGCAAACTTGCTAATCAGACCAGCTGCATTCTTTTCCAAGTCATGGATATTACAAACAACAAAGGTCCCAGCACAGATCCCTGTGGTACACCACTTGTTTTCGATTTCCAGTCAGAAAAGCATATATCCACCACTATCCTCTGCCTCCGAACACCCAGGCAATTTTGGATCTAGTTTTCTAACACTCCTCGGATCCCTTGTGCCTTAACCTTCTGGACCACCCCCTGTCCTGCAGGACTTTGTCAAAAGCCTTATCAAAGTTCTTGTAAACCACATTAATGGCTGTGCCCTCATCAAATTTCCTAGTTAGCTTCTCAAAAAGACTTGTTCAGATTTATGAGACATGATCTCTCCTGCCCAAAACCATGCTGACTCCTCCAAATCAGTCCCTGCATGTGAACATAAATCCTGTCCCTCAGAATCTTCTCCAGGGAATGAGACAGGGCAGGTGATAGAAGTGTGTCTAGGGGAACACTTTGGATCTAGTGATCATAATTCCATTAGTTTTAAGATAATTATGGAGAAGGACAGAACTGGTCCTTGGGTTGAGATTCTAAATTGGAGTAATGCCAATTTTATTGGTATTGGTTTATTATTGTCACTTGTACTGAGGTACAGTGAAAAACTTGTCTTGCATACCGCTCGTACAGGTCAGTTCATTACACAGTGCAGTTACATTGAGTCAGCACACAGTGCAATGATGTAGTACAGGTAAAAACAATAACAGTACAGAGTAAAGTGTCACAGCTACAGAGAAAGTGCAGTGCAATAAGGTGCAAGGTCACAACAAGGTAGACTGTGAGGTCATAGTCCATCTCATTGTAAGAGAACACTTGAGAGAAATCAGGAGGGCAAAAAGAGGCATGAGGTCACACTGGCAGACAAGGTGAAAGAGAATCCCAAGGGTTTCTATAGCTATATTAAGAGCAAAAGGATAGCAAGGGACAAAATTGGTCCTCTTGAAGATGAACCTTGTCATCTATGCATGGAGCCGAAAGAGATGGGGGAGATCTTAAATGAATTTTTTGCATTCGTATTTACTCTGGAGACGGATACAGAGACTATAGAACTGAGACAAAAGAGTAGTGAGGTCATGGACTGTATCCGGATTACAGAAGAGGAGTTGCTGGCTGTCTTGAGGCAAATTAAAGTGGATAAATCCCCAGGGCCTGACAAGGTGTCCCCCTCGGACTTTGTGGGGGGCTAGTGCCAAAATTGCAGGGGCCCTGACAGAGATATGTAAAACATCCTTAGCCATGTGTGAGGTGCTGGAGGACTGAAGGATAGCTAATGTTGTTTCGTTGTTCAAGAAACACTCTGAGAATAAACTGGGAAATTATCAGCCAGTGAGCCTGACATCAGTCATAGGTAAATTATTGGAAGGCATTCTAAGGGACAGTAAATACAAGTATTTGGATAGATGGGGCCTGATTAGGGATAGTCAACATGGCTTTGTGCATTGTAGGTCATGTCTACCCAGTCTTATAGAGTTTTTTGAGGAGATTA
The DNA here is from genome assembly GCF_009764475.1 of Pristis pectinata. Classification (NCBI taxonomy): domain Eukaryota; kingdom Metazoa; phylum Chordata; class Chondrichthyes; order Rhinopristiformes; family Pristidae; genus Pristis; species Pristis pectinata. The sequence continues at coordinate 75,659,941 of NC_067414.1, read as the reverse complement.
CCAAGAAGGTTAATGAAGGAAAGGCAGTGGATGTTGTCTACATGGACTTGAACAAGGCCTTTGACAAAGTCCCACATGGGAGGCTGGTCCAGAAGGTTAAGTTGCTTGGCATTCAGGATGAAGTAGCCAATTGGATTCAACATTGGCTTAGCGAGAGAAGCCAGAGAGTGGTTGTAGATGGATGTCTCTCTGACTGGAGGCATGTGACTAGTGGTGTGCTGCAGGGATTGGTACTGGGGTCTGTTGTTGTTTATTCTTCTATATTACTGATTTAGATGATAATGTGGTAAACTGGATCAGCAGATTTGCAGATGACACAAAGATTGGGGGCATAGTGGACAGCAAGGAAGGCTCTCAAAGCTTGCAGCATGATCTTGACCAGTGAGGAAAATGGGCTGAAAAATGGCAGATGGAATTTAATACAGACAAGTGTGAGGTGTTGCACTTTGGGAGGACAAACCAGGGTAAGACTTGCACAGTGAATGGTAGGTCTCTGAGGTTTGCTGTAGAACCTGGGAATACTGATCCATAATTCCTTGATGTGGTTGTGATAGGTAGATGGGGTCATAAAGAGAGTCTTTGCACATTGGCCTTCATAAATCAGCATTGAGTACAGGAGTTGGGATGTTATGTTGAAGTTGTACAAGACATGGTGAGGCTGAATTTAGAATAATTGGGTGCAGTTCTAGTCACCTACCAACAGGAAAGATATCAATAAGCTTGAAAGAGTGCAGAGAAAATTTACAAAGATGTTGCCAGGACTTGAGTTACAGGAAAAGTTTGAATAGGTTAGGAATTTATTCCTTGGAGCGCAGGAGAATGAGGGGAGATCTTATAGAGGTATACAAAATTACGAGGGATATAGATGGGGTCAATGCATGCAGGCTTTCTCCCCCTCAGGTTGGGTGAGACTATAACTAGGGGTCATATGTTTAGGCTGAAAGGTGAAATATTTGAGGGGAATCTGAGGGGGAGCTTCTGCACTCAAAGGGTGGTGTGAGTGTGGAACGAGCTGCCAGTGGAAGTGGTAGAGGTGGGTTCAGTTGTAACATTTAAGAGAAGTTTGGATAGGTACATGGATGGGAGGTGTTTTGGACGGGATATGGTCCAGGTGCAGGTAGATGGGACTAGGCAGAAGATCAGGTTGGGATTGACTAGATGGGGCCAACAGTCCTGTTTCTGTGTTGTAGAACTCTGTGACTAATAACACACCAGCTGTTCTCAATGAAATGTTTCAGATCTGTGATCTTTCATCAGAACTGGAAAAAATTTGTTAAAGAAACTGATTTTAAGGTGGAGGGAAGATGGAGAAACAGGTAAGGTTTGAAATAGGCTAGAAAGCAGGAGAGATTAAATAGTCATTTGTGTGATAATGTCAAGTAATAAAACTCAAGTGATACACTTGATAATTATCTGAAATTTTGGATGGAATTTGGAGGGAATCCTGAAATGAAAATGTTAGAAAATGAAAGTTACCAGGATGGGGAACTGTAGAGTATGAGGAAAAATTGGATAGGGCAGGATTGTTGTCTTTGGAATAAAGGAAGCTGAGGGGAGACTTGGTAGGAATCTATAAAGTTATGAAGTGCCCGGATAAAGTTAATAAGAAGGAGCGATTCCTCCCCCCCTCCCCCCAAAAAAAAAACAAGGGGGTTATAAAATTCCCAAGTAATTTATTCAAGGTTGGAGGGGAGCGAAGAAAAGATTTCACCCAAAAGGTGGTAGAGTTATGGAACTCAATGCTTGAAAAAATGGTAGAATAGAAATAGAAACCCTCACTATATCTAAAAAGTGCCTGAATGTTTACGTAAAGATGTGACCTGCAGAGCTATGGAAATGGAGAAGTAGTGAAAAATAGGATTAGCTTTAGTACTGGTTAAGTTTTTAGTGATTCCTAGAGAACACTGGTTATCTGAACTATTCAGCAAAGTAGGTAATGGTGTTCCACAAGGATTAGCGCCTGAATCACTGCTGTTAAAATGTGTACTCTGGATGGGGTGGGGGGTGGGGGGGGGAGGAGGGGAGGGGGGAAGGAGGAGATACCATTGCTCAATTACAGGTGATACCAATTCTGAGAGGATAGATAATACTTGAGGAGGACTCCAACAAATTACAGAGAGACATCTAATAAACTTGCAGAATGGGCAAATAATTGGCAAATGAAGTTCAACATAGACAAATGCAAGGTAGTGCATTCTGGCAGACAGAATAGATAGGTCATGTTACTTGGAATGACCGAATCCTGGTGGGGTAAAAGAACAAAAGGATCTCAGAGTGCAAATGCATCAATTGCTAAACATTGGGTCATAAGTTAACAAGACCATTTTTGAAAACTAAACAAATCAAACAGTAGGATTTATTTCTTGAGGGACAGAATGAATGTATGCCATGCCTCTATCAAACCTTGAGTAGGCCACACTTGGATCACTGCATATAGTTGTGTTTGTCATATTATAAATGGTACAGAAAGGTACTGGAAAGTTGCAGAGAATGTTTACAACAATAATACCAGAATTGCAAGATGACAGTATTAGAAAAGGATGAACAAACTGGGTCTTTTTTTTCTCTTGAGCAGAAAAGACTGAAAGATGAAGAACTAAAATTATGAAAGGTTTTGATAGAATGGATACGGGGAAAATGTTTCCACTTGTAGATAATAGAATAACCAGAGGCCTTCAATAAAGATAGTCATCAAGAAATCAAATAAGGAATTCAGAAGAAACTTCACCATTCACTATAGTGGTGAGAATGTAGAACTCACTAGTATGGGGGATGTTTGCAGCAAACAACATTAAGGAAGGCTATACAAGTATATGAGGAAGGGAACAGAGATTTAAGCAGATAGATTTAGCTCAAGAAAGATGGGAGAAGGCTCATGCCGTGAATATGTGTGCTATTGATCTCTGTGCAGTAAGATGGAACTTAATAATTCAGTATTATTGGCACTCTACAAAGCTACAGTACAGATTGATAAGATCAAAACCCAAAAAGGCTTCAAAAAGAATATCTACAATTTTTCAGGAGAGTCTACATTAATAAAAAATGCTATCATGCCAACTATTTTGTGGTGGAGTGAATTGGAAAATTTGATTCACCTCTGGAGATGTAAATTCTGAATTCAGCCTTTTTGATGGTCATTTCTTCCTCTGACAGCTGTGAAGTTTTAGTCCAGTTCCACAGCAACAAACTGCATGTAATTCTGCACTAAACTTGGGAGTCATACTCAGACAAAGCATAAGAAAGGACAGTATTGGTTTGCAGAGATCACGTTAATATGCATTTTTCTGGGATTGGTCTCTATTCGCCTTTTTTTAATGAACAAATGCCATTAGATTTCCTTCTGCTGTTCCCAGCCCTTGTATTATTTCTTGGTTCTCATTTTGCTGTAGATTTGTTCTGTTTTCAGCTCCTTTCAAGAAGATTGAGAGTAGGAGAGCACAGTGTCCTGAAGAGGGGAAGAGAGTGGTGCGGGAGAGCACGGTGTGCTGAAGTGGGTGGTACAGGAGAGAGACTATATATCTTCCTAAAGTACCAGGAGAGATGGCAACTATGTAGGCTGAAAGAATTGCACCTGAATAGAGATGGGATCAATGTCCTATGGAAAAGTTTAGCAGTGCTGTGGGGGAAATTTTAAATTAATGAAGCTTGGGACATGAGCACAAGGAAGATGGCATGGAAGAGGATAAAAAAATGTGCAAAAAGGATTGCAGGAGAGAGTACCAGAACATGCATGAAGTTGGGACTAGGTTAAGAGAGAGTAGAAAAAGGTCTAAGGATGGATTTACAGTGCATATACAAGAAACAGTAAACATTGTTGGCGAATAACATGTGCAAGTAGGATTATAGTGTCTTGGCAATAATAAGACCTGACCTAAACAAAAGTAGCAGAAATGATTGCCAAATATTCCTGGATACAAGTTATAGAGTCTTAGAGTCATAGAATTATATAGCACAGAAACAGGCCCTTTGGCACATTGAATCCATGCTGACAATCGACAACCCATTTAAACTAATCCTACATTAATCCTATTTTTTTATTCTGCCTACGTCTTCATCAACTGCTCCAAGATTCTGCCACTTGCCAAGACAGTAGGGAAAATTTACAGTGGCAGATTAACTGACCAACTTGCATGTTATTGGAGTCATACAGCACAGAAACAGTCCCTTCGGCCCAACTGGTCCATGCTGACCAAGATGCCCATCCAAGCTAGTCCCATTTGCCAGCATTTGGCCCATAACCTTCTAAACCTTACCAATTCATGTAACTGTCCAACTGTCTTTTGAAACTTTTTATTGTACCTGCCTCAACCGCTTCCTCTGGTAGCTCATTCCACATATATACCACCCTCTGTATATAAACAAAAATGTTGCCCTTCAAGTTTCTTCAAGTCTCTCAACTTAAACCTATGCCCTCTAGTTCTTGATTCCCCAACCCTGGGAAAAAGACTGTGTACATTCACCCAGTCTATGCCCCTCATGATTTTATGCACTTCTATAAGATCACCTCTCGGTATCCTACACTCCAAGGATGAAAGTCCTAGCTGTCCAACTTCTCCCTATAACTCAGTCCCTCAAGTCCGGGCAACATCCTTGTACATCTTTTCTGCACTCTTTCCAATTTAATAATATCCTTCCTATAGCAGGGTGACCAAAACTGAACACAATACTCCAAGTGGGTCCTCACCAGCATCTTGTACAATTGCACCATGATCTCCCAACTCCTATACTCAATGCCCAGACTGATGAAGGCCAGTGTGCCAAAAGCTACCTTCGCCACCCTGTCTACCTGTGACTTCACTTTCAGGGAACCATGTATCTGAACTACCTGTCACTGTGTAAGTCCTACTTTGACCTTACGCTTATCTGAATTGAACTCCATTTGCCATTCCTTGACCCACTTACTCAGCTAATCAAGATCCCCCTGTAATTTTTGATAAGCTTCTTTGGGACGTGGGAGGAAACTGGAGCACCCGGAGGAAACCCATGCAGTCACAGGGAGAATGTGCATAATTTCACTCCTTGTTTGTTTAATATGAACTTTTAGGTGTCTTTAATGTAACCTGCTAAGTAAATAGCTTTCTTTTTGAAAAAAAGTACAAATCTGTTGAATGGAATACAGATGGAAACATAACAGCAGAAAATTGAGTAATTATGCAACAGTTTTGAAATTTAGAAGTCTGTCTCCTGTTATACTACTATTGTCAGACTGATTTAAATGGGACAAGCTACTGTTTGTGAAGCTTCGCGGCATCTTGATTTCACTGCTATACTCAAATTCCTTATTCTTCCTTGTTACTTATTCCATAAAAGTATGGAGAAAGTTTTCAAAGGCTTGGGCACCAAATCAAGTAAAACTTTAGCATAAATTGCAGAACATATGTCTTATTGATTATACATTTATTATGATAGTACTTGTCAAGTAATTGTGGAAAGTTCATTAACCACACTTCTTAGATATCAGAAATGGCTGCCTAATATTTATAAATATACAGACTGAGAAAGGGATTGGTACATTCTGGTAAATTAATTTGTTGCTGGTAACAAGATCAGCTGATGTAAATGTCAACATTATCATTCAGAGCTACATGTAAAATGTAAGGTTTTATTACAGCATTGGTTTTGGTTTATTATTGTCACTTGCACCGAGATACAGTGAAAAACTTGTCTTGCATACCGTTCATACAGATCGATTCAATACACAGTGCATTGAGGTAGTACAGGATAAAAACAATAACAATACAGAGTAAAGTGTCACAGCTACAGGGAAGTGCATTGCAGATAGACAATAAAGTGCAAGGTCATAACAAGGTAGATTGTGAGGTCAAGAGTCTATCTCATTGTATAAGGGAACCATTCAATAGTCTTATCACAGTGGGATAGAAGCTGTCCTTAAGTCTGGTGGTATGTCCCCTCAGGCTTCTGTATCTTCTGCCTGATGGGAAAGGGGAGAAGAGTGAATGACCCGGGTGGGTGAGGTCTTTGACTATGCTGGCTGCTTCACTAAGGCAGCGAGAGGTATAGACAGAGTCCATGGAGGGGAGGCTGATTTCTGTGATGTGCTGGGCTGTGTCCACAACTCTCTGCAGTTTCTTATAGTCCTGGGCAGAGCAGTTGCCATACCAAGCTGTAATGCATCCAGATAGGATGCTTTCTATGGTGCATCAATAAATGTTGGTGAGTATCAAAGGGGACATGCCAAATTTCTTTAGCCTCCTGAGGAAGTCGAGGCGCTGGTGAGCTTTCTGGGTTGTGGCGTCTCCGTGGTTAGACCAGGACAGGCTATTGGTGATGTTCACTCCGAGTAATCCAGAATGATCTATTGCAATGTTAAACACCACATCTGTACACTTTCAAATTTACAGTTTTAAATATATGAAAGATAAAAGTAGCCATACGCATTTGAACTTAGACAAAGTTGTTCATTTTTGTTCACCAATGTTTACACAAATTCTGCTGCTAAGAAAATAAAACTGTTCATACTTGCTTGCAGCAAGATTGCATTTGTGCATGGGCTGATAAGCAGAAAACACCATTTGTGCCGCACAAGGGCTGGCCAAAGACTATATCCAACAAGAGACAGTCAATTGCATTTCCACCCTTCTTGTCGACATCCTGAGGATCACAGCTGGACAAACCATAGAACCATACAGCATAAAACAGGCCCTTCGGGCCACCATGTTGTGCCGTCCATCAGACCACCCTCACACTACCTAACCCCTTCCTCCCGCATATCCCTCTATCTCACGTTCCTCCATATGCCTATCCAACAGGCTCTTGAACCTGTTCAATGTATCTGCCTCCACCACCAACCCAGGCAGTGCATTCCATGCACCAACCACTCTCTGGGTGAAAAACCTCCCTCTGACATCTCCCCTGAACCTCCCACCCATAACCTTAAAGCCATGACCTCTCGTCTTGAGCATTGGTGCCCTGGGAAGGAGGCGCTGACTGTCTACTCTATCTATTCCTCTCAATATTTTATATAACTGTATCATATCTCCTCTCATCCTTCTCCTTTCCAGTGAATAAAGCCCTAGCACCTTAAGCCTCTCCTCATATTTCATACTCTCCAATCCAGGCAGCATCCTGGTAAATCTCTGCACCCTCTCCAATGCCTCCACATCCTTCCTATAATGAGGCGACCAGAACTGAACACAGTACTCTTAAGTGTGGCCTAACTAGAGTTTTGTAAAGCTGCATCATCACCTCGCGGCTCTTAAACTCAATCCCGCGATTTATGAAAGCCAACATCCCATTGGCCTTCTTCACTGCTCTTTCCACCTGTGAGGCAACTTTCAATGAACTGTGAATATGAACCCCCAGATCCCTCTGCTCCTCCACACTGCCAAATACCTTGCCATTTACCCAGTACTCTGCCCTGGAGTTTGTCCTTCCAAAGTGTACCACCTCACACTTCTCCGGATTGAACTCCATCTGCCACTTGTCAGCCCAGCTCTGCATCCTATCAATATCCCTCTGTAAGCTCCGACAGCCCTCCACACTATCCACAACACCGCCGATCTTAGTGTCATCCGCAAACTTGCTAACCCACCCTTCCACTCCCACATCTAAGTCATCTATAAATATCACAAAAAGTAGAGGTCCCAGAACCAATCCCTGCGCGACACCACTAGTCACTGCCCTCCAACCTGAGGGCACTCCTTCCACCACATCCCTCTGCTTTCTACAGGCAAGCCGATTCCTAATCCACACAGCCAAGCTTCCTTAGATCCCTTGGCCTCTGACCTTCTGAAGAAGCCTACCATGAGGAACCTCATCAAATGCCTTACTAAAATCCATGTAAACCACATCCACCGCACTGCCCTCATCAATCTTCCTACTCACCTCCTCAAAGAACTCTATCAGGCTTGTGAGGCAAGATCTTCCCTTCACAAAGCCATGCTGGCTGTCCCTAATCAGTCCATGATTCTCAAGGTGTTCATAAATCCTATCCCTTGGAATCCTTTCTAACAGCTTACCCACCACAGACGTGAGACTCACCGGTCTATAATTCCCTGGCCTATCCCTATTACCTTTTTTGAACAAGGGGACCACATTCGCAACCCTCCAATCCTCCGGCACCACCCCTGTAGACAACGAGGACTCAAAGATCCTTACCAGCGGTCCAGCAATCTCCTCCCTAGCCTCTCGAAGCAGCCTGGGGAAAATCCCGTCAGGTCCCGGAGATTTATCTGTCTTAATATTATTTAACAACTTCAACACATCCTTTCTCTTGATATCAACAACCTCAAGAACATTACCCCTACCAGCACTCCCTTCCGCATCATCATGACCCCTCTCCCTGGTGAATACCGAAGAGAAGTACTCATTCAGAACTTCTCCCACTTCCGCCGCCTCCAGGCAAATTCTCCCACCTTTGTCCTTAATCGGACCTACCTTTACCCTAGCCATCCTCCTACCCTTCACGTACTTGAAAAAGGCCTTGGGATTTTCCTTAACCCTACTAGCCAAAGCCTTTTCATGTCCCCTTCTAGCTCTCCTCAGCCCTTTCCTAAGTTCCTTCCTCGCTACCCTATATTCCTCACGGGCCCTGTCTGAACCTTGCTGCTTATACCTCACGTATGCTACCTTCTTCTCCCTAACAAGTCATTCCACCTCTCTCGTCACCCACGGTTCCTTCACCCTGCTATTCCTTCTCTGCCTCACCGGGACATATTTATCCCTAACATCCTGCATAAGATCCCTGAATATTGACCACATCCCCATGGTACATTTTCCTTCAAAAAGGACATCCCAATTTACACTCCCAAGTTCTCTCCTTATAGCCTCGTAGTTAGCCCTTCCCCAATTGAAAAACCTCTTGTCCTCTCTGCACCTGTCCCTGTCCATGACAATTTTAAAGGTTATGGAGCAATGGTCACTGTCCCCCAAATGCTCACCCACCAATAGATCCTTCACCTGTCCCGGTTCATTTCCTAAAACTAGATCTAACATGGCATTCCCTCTAGTCGGCCTGTCAATATACTACGTCAGGAATCCCTCCTGGACACACTTAACAAATTCCGTCCCATCCAAACCTTTGGCACTAAGCAGGTTCCAGTCTATATTTGGGAAGTTGAAGTCTCCCATTATAACAACCCTGTTATTTCTGCTTCTCTCCAAACACTGCCTGCCAATCTGCTCCTCTATATCTCTACTGCTACCGGGGGGCCTATAGAATACTCCTAGTAGAGTAACTGCTCCTTTCTTGTTCCTTAATTCCACCCATACGGACTCTAGAGATGATCCTTCTACAACATCCATCTTTTCCACAGCCGTAACAGTGTCCCTGACCAGTATCGCCACCCCTCCACCTCTTCTCCCCCCTTCCCTATCCCTCTTAAAACACCGAAAACCAGGAATATTCAATATCCACTCCTCTCCTGACGTCAGCCACGTCTCAGTAATAGCCACGATATCATAGTCCCCCATACTTATCCAAGCCCTCAGTTCATCCCCCTTATTCGACACTTCTTGCATTTAAGTAAACACACTTCAGTCCATCTACCTTACTACTTTTACAGCTTGTATTCTGTTTCTCCTTCCCCAAAGCCTCTCTACCTGTTTGATCTAACTTTTCCCCATTCCCTTCTTCCTCTGACCTACTCCTCCGGTTCCCTTCCCCCTCACAAACTAGTTTAAACCCTCCTGAACCACCCTAGCAAATCTCGCCGCAAGGAATATCCTGGCTGAATATCCTGCAGTATGAGACTCACTTCCTGCATTTCAAACTATTTTTAAAGCAGGATTTTTGGTCTGATTTACCACTAACGAAAACAAAACATTCAAAATAGTTATCCTTAAATTTTGGCTTATTCATGACTTAAAGTTTTCAATATTGTATTTCCTTGATATCTAGATTGGTGACATCAAAACAGCTGAGAAATATTTTCAAAAAGTTGAGAAAGTGATTCCGAAGTTAGGAAGTGAATTGCAGCAGAATATAATCATTCAGATGAACAGGTAAGACACAGAAAATACATTTTCAATTGTGTAATTTTTAATTCCTTGTCTGGTTGCTATCATGTCACATAGCGCTCAAAATCTGTGTACTAAATGTGGAGGAGAACATTAAGTATGGTAAACTGCTTTCCTATTTTGCAAAGGCTGGTGATGACGTAACTGTCGGGCAGCAAACACTACCATGAGTGAAGGATGTACGAGCCCTATCCACAGAAGGGCAGTTGTAAACCTAAGAAACATGGGCTTTTGCCTGGCAAAGTAACGTAGTAGGGATTCTGATGGTAGAGATCTAGGACATACAGAAGCAAGGAGGGCAACAGCATGCCTTCTCAATGAAATAATCATTGCTAAGCTACGCAGTATTTAAAACAAGATTCGAAAGCTAATTTATAACACGTAAAATCATGTTCTAAAAACAAAACAAATTCGATAGGAAAAGAAAAATGGAACAGAGCACTAAGAACCAGAAGGAATGGATTGTTTTTATTTTGTATTTCCAACAATAATTAAAATCTAAAGAAATTAAACACCACATTTGTACACTTTGAAAGTTCATTTTCAGTGCCAGGGAAATTATTTGTTGCTGTTAAGATAATTGTGCTTTTAAAAACGTGTTTGTTCTTTGAATAGAAAAGCCCAGACTTTTCTGTTATGTTTCATGGTAGGAACCACAGCTTGTGTTTGAATGTCTTGTAAAGGGGCAGGGCAAATTGGATATCAACTTCTGATTTTCCAGACTTAACCATGGAGGTTTCCATTTGACATATTCCAGTCAGACTAAATCATTATTCCTACCATTAAATCAGGACCATTAACCTTGCTGGCCATGCAAAATTCTGCCCAAAGGATGTATGGGGATATGAGTATAAAGCTGCTTGATGACCCAGAAGAGGGCAGTTTATTTTTATTAAATACATCCCACTGTCCTTGATAAAATTTAATGGTTTGTTGCCCATGCCATCAGTGTCTAAGCTTATATTATGACCCTTAGCTAGAAATGGCCATGGCAAATCCTTGCACTTTTGAGATTTTAATTTACTGTATTCCACACATCTCTTAACTGCTTCCTTCCTCTGTCCTTATTTTGTTTTTTGAATTCAATGAAGTTATATTTTTGACAGCAGTTCTTTGATGCAGATTAGAATTGAAACAGTTAATTTTTGTTACAACTCTATCCAGATTTTGTTTTTTTTCTACTTTGATTTCTGTTCTTTTAATAGCATTTTGTAAAAATTTTAATATATTTCAGCTTGAATGTCTTACTCTCATATACATGTAACTGTAGTTTGTTGCATTCTGCAATTTAGTGGTAAAAATAAGATCCACCAAGGCAATCTCCTGATAGAACAGACTAGTCTCATCAGAGGAGGAAATACGCAGAACCAGTCATTTCAGCAGCTTTTTTTTTTATGAACAGCGTTGGTGAAGGTCTAGCAGCATTCTATTTATCTCCATCATTGTGTGGGGGAAGCCTAACTGTAAATTAATGCTGGTCTGTTCATGCCTAATTAAAGCATTGTGATCCCACTATGTGAAATCTTGTGTGGGTGTTTAGAATTCATCGCCAACATGGCTTTGTGTGAATGTATGGGTCCAACTGCAAGAAATCTTCCTCCTGAGGGAGGGGGAGAAAGTCTTCGAGATGTTGGTTGGTTTGACAGTCAAATTGATAAATTAAATGCATTCTGGCTACCTACCAATAAGTATCTTGCAATCACAGGGGAATCCAGTTCTCCTAAACCACATGTTTTGCTCTCTGCTTGAAACAGTTTTTGGATTACTCTTGTGAATTTTCTATTTTTATACTGAAATAAATTTAAAATTTGGCAGCAGCTAAGGAATGACGGTGCACAGTAGGGCATGGCTAGAGGTAATTACATGACATTATAGCCCTTTATGGTGCTGAATATCATTTGTTTTGGGTCCCATAAGGTGCTTTATTTTTAAAGTGCTACATTCTGCAGTTCTGGGTGGGCACTATAACAAAAAGCAAATCCATGAAATAAAACATTTTGTTCCACTCCTGAGAGAAATAACTTTAAATTCTGACCTTAGCATGTAGAGTGTTTCATTTTAGTTTCATAATTTGTTTTAATTTAGTTATATATAATTTTGTGGCAAACAGCATTAAGTAGGTTGAAAATACTGTATTATTTTTGTCCTTAGGGCATTCCTGCACCTTGGTCAAAATAACTTTGCTGAAGCCCATAAATTCTTCACAGAAGTTACCAAATTAGATCCAAGCAATCCAGTGGTGAGTAACCCAGTGGCATGTTGTTAACATTATATAATGTAGTTCTAATTTAATAGAATATAGTTGTCATCTTCAACATACTGCAGATTTTCTTCATGTTGCTTTTCTCAATCCCCTGCATACAGCTACTTTGTTTATGCAACCAGCCACCCCATCACTCTTGTTAATTGTTAATGGTTCTTTTATTTACTTAAGAAATAGAAGCAGGAGTAAGCTACTTTGTTCCTTGTGCATCCTCTTCCATTCAGTGAGATCATGGCTGATATCAATGCCATTTTCCTACATTAATCCCTGGAATACAAATCCAAATATATATCAAGCCCTGTCATAAACATACTTGAAATTTATTCTTCTCTTTGCATTGAATGTCATATTCTAGTTCTGGACACCTCAGCCAGGGCGAACATCATTTCTGTCAAGCACTATATGGGTTTTGTATGCTTCAGTGAGATTAATTCTCATTTTGTTTATCAATTGAGCATAGACACAGTCTGCTTAATCTCTGTTCATGGAACAAATCTCAAGAATCAACCTGTGAACCCTCATTCTATTCCTATTCTATCTATTCATGGATAAGGAGATCAGATCAGGTTAAGCAGGACTGTATATAATTGCAGTAAAACATCTTTATTCTTGTGCTCAAATCCTCTTGCACTAAAAGCCAACATTACCACTTGCCTTCGTAATTTTTTGTACCTATATATTAACTTTCAGTGAATACCATCAGCTTTCAGTCTCTCACCATTTAAAAAAAACTGCACCTTTCTATTTTTTTCTACCAAAGTGGATGACCTCACATCTTTCTACATTATTCCATCTGCCATATCCTTGCCCACTTACTTGTTACTGTATTCCCTTAAAGCCTTTCTACATCCTCCTCTCAAATTTCATTGCCACCCAGGCTTGTATAACCAGCAAACTTGAATTGTTTTTGATAAGATGCTGTAAAAGAAGTTAATTAAACAGAATTAGAGCACTTAAGATTGGGGTAATATGTTGGTGTGAACAGTGGGAATAAATGGATTATTCTCAAATTGGAAGACTATGACTGGTAGGTTACTGCAGGAATCAGTGCTGGGGCCCAGCTGTTCATAATGATCTGCATGAGTGGATCAGGTGTAATTATATCCAAGTTTGCTAGATGCTGCTGTTACACTTCCTTAATAATAGGTTCTTGCAATTTCCCTACTACTGGTATTAGGTTAACTGAGTGTAGTTCCCATTTTCTCTTTCTAAAATAGTAGGGTCACAGATGTTCCCTTCAGTCTGTGGGAATCATCTTGAAATCTTTAGAATTTTGAAAGATAACAACCAAAGGACCCACTTCTTTCAAAGTCCTGAGATGCAGGACACCAGATCCTAGGAATTTAACAATATTCAGTACCATTATTTTTTTTAACTACTACTAATTTCTTTCCCAATGCTAATCTGACTCGAAACCTGTTATTCTCCTCTAATTCTGAGAGGTTTTCATTATCTTCCAATATATTTAAACTTGTCTTTTCCTTATTCTTCAGTATAATTTCTCCTACATTTGTCTGTGAGGGATCCATATTAGCTTTTCCTTTTTGAATACCTATAGATGCTTTTAAATCTCTTAGATTTCTTGCTACATTACAAGCATTTTACTTTGTCGTTCCATATAAATTTCTTAATCTGCCTTTGAAATCTGAAATTTCCTTAATCCTCTGATTTGTTCCTCTGTTTGGCAACTTTTTTTTTCTTTTGATCTAATACTATGTTGAACTTCTGTTCACTACTTCCTGTTTAGTTTTTAGATCTTTGAAGGATATTTATTTGCTGTAAACTATGTATTAATTCTATGTTAGCCATTGCTTGCTTACTGTCACACCTTTTAGTGTTGCTTCTCAAACTACCATAGGCAACTCGCACCTCATACTTGCATAGCAGGCATTGTTTAGATTTAAGACCTTGGTTTCAGATTGAACTAAATCACTTTAAATCATGTTATGATCATCTTCCCTACAGGCCTCTTAATTACCAGATTATTAATTAACCCTCAGCAGTCATGCACCATTTATGGAAGGTGAAACAGCTCAAGTCTGAGACCCTTCCTCAGAACTGAGAGAGAAAGAAACAAGCTAGTTTTCAGTAGGAGAGAAAGTGGGGAAGGGATATGTAGAACAGCGGGAATATCTCTGGTACAGTGAGTCCAAATGGTTTGATGGGGGAAATTAAGCTTCTTTATCTTTGTAGTATGTTGTAAATAGTGAGGCTGTGGGACATGCCCAGCAGGCTAGACTATATGATTAGAATAAAAAAAACTGAGCCAATATGATCACAGGAATAGCCACTTCTGATGCATATGGAAAGAGAGAATGAGCACCTTAAAGTTAGAGAAAATGATAGACCCTAGAAGGCTGCAAAGTACCCATACAGTAGATGAGGCGTCTTTCCTCAATCTTGCATTCGACCTCGTAAAAGTGCAGAGGGCCACAGATAGAAAGGTCCGAGTGGTAGTGGGGTGGGGAATTAAAGTGGCAAGCAAGCACAAGGTTAGGATCATTCCTGCAGAGTGAACACACATGCTATGCAAAGTGATTTGCATTTGGTTTCTTTGGTGTAGAGGAGGCTACACTGTGAACACTGAATGGAGTACACAATGAAGTCGATGGTGAAGCTCTGTTACGTTGCTGCGGATAACTGAGAACAGGTTTCTCAAGCAAGGCATGACAGTGTTTGAGTGAAAACCTTCATTCTTTTCTGAAGAAGTTATTTCATTCAAATGCTTTTTTTAAAAGCCAAAAGCGGTCAAGCAACTGAATGCCAAATATTACTGGCTAGAATCACAGCCCAAGGTCTCCCCGTGTTCATGCTTACCTGCTCTGGATATAGAGGCCCTATCTTGTTGACTTGCAGTGAGTTGGATTCAAAGGGCATGGCCTCCAGCTGTGCACTTGGGAAACCCCATCCTGGGCTTTGCTCTTGGGTTTGTATTAGATTTTAAATGTCTCTGATTTTGAGGCATGTAAAAATCATTAAAAATTGAGTAAATGCCAGTAGTTCTGTTCAGAACCACCAGCATTTACTAGTAAGCTTCCGCCTCCTCTGTATTCAGCAGCTATTTTACAACTTAGGCACACAGCTACAAATGTATTCAGTATTTAAAATTTATCAACTAATATGCTCCCTCCAATTTAGGCAAATAACAATGCTGCAGTATGCTTGCTATACTTGGGCAAACTGAAGGACTCCCTCAAGCAGCTGGAAGGACTTGTACAGCAGGATCCCAAACACTACCTGCATGAAAGTGTTCTTTTTAACCTGACCACTATGTATGAGCTTGAATCATCTCGCAGCATGCAGAAGAAACAGAGCTTGCTGGAATCAGTGGCCTGTCGTGAAGGAGACAGCTTTAATATTCAGTGTCTTAAACTACTGTGAAACCGTCTATGTTTTCCTGTTTGTAATTAGTTATTGTAACTTAATATGTAAATATGTAAATATTTTACTGATCTATAACTACAGCTGATGTGTCTATATTTCGAGTAAATAAGTTTTTTTTCTTTCACAGCCAGCTTCTGTTAGGGATAAGGGAACAATCTGAATTTCAATCACCCAACCTATGTTTGTACTTTTTTTTGCTCCTTCTAGTCTATGCAGCCTGATGAGAGCTGTTCTAAATGAATGGTTAGATGTACAAGAGTAATGTGATTCTTGTTCTGTGATTTTAAATAAACACCATATAATTGCATGGAATTCATTATTGCAAGGTACATTAGACCCAAACAACAGAAATAAACTTAAAGGGAAATCTAGTGTCACGCAGCACAGCATCATGCCTTTCACCCCACTGAGTACACGTCGGCCATCAAGCACTCATCTACACAAATCCCATTTTATTCTCTCCAGCTTGCGATCAATTCTCCCCAGATTCTACTATTCACCAACACACTAGGGGCAGTTTACAGTGGCCACTTAACCCACCAATCTATAAATCTTTGTACTGTTGGAAGAAACCACAGTACCTGGATGAAACCCATCCTGTCACAGAGAAAACGTGCAAACTCCACACAGACAACACTGGAAGTCAGGATTGAATTAGGTCATAGAGCTGTGCCACTGTTTATGGGATAGGTTGCAGGATAGGAGCTTAAGTGGAGCATAAACAACAGCATGGTTATGTGAGGCCAAGTGGCCAGCTTATTTTCTAGATATGCTGTACAGCTGATCATCAGTTATACAAAGCCTCATCTTTCCTTAAAGCAGGGACTCAATTACTCTGTCATTTTCCATCATAAATATATGGGACTGTTTACTGTTACTCTTTGGCTATGTTAAAGGTTAGTCCATTGTCCAGGACACAAAAAACTACAGATACTGGAAATCTGAAATTAAAAAAACAAAATGCTGGAAATACTTAGCAGGTCAGGCAGCAACTGTGGAAAGAGAAACAGTCAACATCTCAAGCTGATGACAGCATTTTCTATTTTAAAAGGATACTGTATTTCGTATCTTGATCCTGATAAAATGTCCAGAACTCCTAGCATCCTGAGAAACTAAAATGCATTCACCAATACAAGGATTGTTTGTGGATTTCAGTTTCACTGTAGGCCTTTTTTTTAATGTTGATATTAGCTCTGTAGACAATGTAAACTGAAGTTAACTAAGGTAGTTAACTCCACAGCAGCATGTTGTTACACATAACAAAGCATCTTTCAAAGGAAGCAAAAGTAAAAAATTACTTTAATTATTAATTTTATCTCTTACTTTTCCTAGTTCTGATGAAAAATCATTGCTACAGAGATTGTAACTGACCCAAGTACTCCCAGCATTTTCTGCTTACTTTTACAATTCTAGTATCCACAATGGTTTGTTGGTATTCTTCAATCAAGTCTTTGTTAAAATCCTGGAATTCAATAATTGACCATCAGTACATGGACTGCAGAAATCTAGGCCAATCAGATCAAACTCTGATTAATTAGATTCTAATGAATCAATTAGAAATAAGGCCAATCACTTCCTTGTGGAAAAATTGGGAATAACTTTGTCAGTGTCGTACAAACTGAGATTATGAAAATCTAGGAATGGTACTGAATACCAGACTAAATTAGAATGAAATACTGATGTGAGTGGACTTCATTGTTTACAAGACAGTCACAGGTGTGGTAAATAACATTCTGAACTGTACTGCTGAAAGCAGAAGGGAAAGAAAATGGCATACTACATCAGTTAACTGGACTAGCAACAGTTTACTGAGGCATAAAGGAGAAACAAACTAAAGTTAATTTAGGGAAGTGGAACAGAAAAGCAAACCTAGACATTGCTATCCACACAAAAAGTGCTGGAGGAACTCAACAGGTCAGGCAGCACGTCAACTGTTTATTTCTCTCCTTAGATACTGCCTGACCTGCTGACTTCCTCCAGCACTTTGTGTGTGTTGCTCCAGATTCCAGCATCTGCACAATCAATACAGCAAGGGAATTTTCACGTGTAGTCATCCTAAAAATATTTCCCTGCACAAGAAATATTAACATCATGCTTCAGAAGAACGATAAAGCTTCAGAATATTTGTAAACCACAGCATAAAACAGATTTTGGATACCATTTCCTTAGATTTTGAAATTGAAACATTTTTACTTACCACCAATTGCATTTTATATAAACCTGTAACCAATATCGACAAGTTTAGTAAGACGCAATGAAAGATTTGATAATATAAAAACTTCACCTGTTTATTACTATTTATGAGTATTAATATGTAAAAGTTCAGTTTTAGTAACTTACTGTGTTTTGTTCACAGGCATTATCGCAGACATGAACTAGATCTCCTGACTTTTGAAACTGCTATTAGAGGATTGTAAATAATGAACTAAATCAGCTAAACATTAAAATTCAGTAAAGCTTAACAAACCTTGACACAAAATTTATAAAGGACTCATCTGAAAGTTTGAAAAAAATATTTTTGATTAAATACACCTTTTTAAACCATTCCTTAATCTCACAACACAAATTTTAGGATTAGAAAGGGGATAAATATTTGATGAAAATGGTAAATTAATACATAAAAACCCATACATGAGGAACAGACATGATTAAAATTTGACACTATAAATTCTTGTTATACCGCAACCAAAATAGTTAAACAGAAATGAATTGCAAGGTAAATGATTTTTCTTCCACAGTTAATGAATGATCTGCCAAGTTAATTATTGAATATATCAAAGTTTTTGTAAAGGCATTCTAATCTTAGTAATGAAATCTTATTTGTTCCTGCTCTTCACTCTTCAAGTTGAAACAAGTTTGAATGACAGAACTTGAAAATACAGAATTAACTGAAACTTTGTAAAATTTAAGCTGCTTGGTTAAGAAATCGAACATAATTCTTGCGAGCTTCCATTTCATCAGCTGGGCGATAGTAGGGTGTCCAAACAGGTTCTTTGACAAACAGCCTCATGACTTTCATATAATTCTGCAATATAAAACCTACAGTTACCATATAATCTGCTCCTATAAGATACAAAACTATTTTCAATGACAATGTTAACATCTTATGCAGTTTGGAAAAGATTTACTGCTTAAAAGTAAAAGACAAATCTCAGGATTAGCAAGATAAACAGAAAAGGCTGGAAATATTCAGCAAGTCAGGCAGCATCTGCAGATATAGAAACAGCAAATGTTTCAAGTTGATCTTTCATCAGAACTAGGAAAAGCTAAGAACTGTAGATTTTAAGTGCTAGCAATTGATTAGGTACTTAAGAGGTAACAAACACACATATGAACATACAAATTAAGACCAGGTGTAGGCCCCTTGAGCCTGTTTTGCCATTCAATAAGATCAAGACTAATCTGACTGTAACTTCAACTCTGTATTCTCATCTAACCACTGAAACTTTTCATCCACTTATCAAGCATCTATCTACCTCTACTTAAAAATATCCAAAGACTCTGCTTCCATTGCCCTTAAGATGCACAACCCTCTGAGAGAAAAAAACTTTGTCTTAAATGAGCTTCTCATTCTTAAAATAATTTCCAAAAGCCTTACTCAAACAAATTTATTCTGGATGTACTTGGTGTTTCCAGTCTTGGTCAGCCACCACAACGGTACTGGAAGGACAAATCAGCAATGTCAACCTGACGATTCTGTACTGATCACATCAGTCTACACAAAAATTAAGAGATCTAGGAACAGCTTGGTTACCTGAAAGTACATGGTTTGAGGCAACAGTAATCTCACCATTTTCTCCCAATGTAAGTTTTATGATAGTACATGGTAATGTCAAATCATTATACGTTAACTTATTAAAGACACGTTTTAAAATAATGTGAAGTTGTTACGCAATATTCATTTCCGCTTACATTGGCTCAGATTAGCGACGAGCACCAGTATGGACACAAGAACCTGCTGCCTCCTCAAGATACATTGTGCATGTAAAGAATTTGAACTATGTACTCAAACATACAACACAAAAACACACCTTCAAAACAACTTAATGCCATTAATAATTGAGAGCCATAGTTTATTACTTCCAATCCAAATAAGCATTTATCAATTACTATTAAAAAGCAATTAGACAAGCATGAAATTGTGAAAATTGATGAGAAGGAATGAAAGCAAAACATCCTTTATATTTTCTGATTCAATTAAAAAGAGTTCCTAGTGCTGGGAGTACCATCTAACAATGTCAGGGTCATGTAAAACTGCAATGCTTGCAATTATCTTTAGTAGGGAGTCCTAATAGCCATTAGTTGTCTGAGTAGCTTGGAAGATTTGGAACACCTCAACTGCTTCGAATATTTGTATTGGTGCAAGCTATATTGCACAGTGGAAGAGAAAGCTTCATTACAGGTACTGTGGGTTTTCTATGTTGTGCTGTAGGTTTTCTATGTTTCTACAAAAATAGAGGGCTATGGGTAAGCCTAGTAATTTCTAAGGTAGGGACATGTTCAGTACAGCTTTGTGGGCCGAAGGGCCTGAATTGTGCTGTAGGTTTTCTATGTTTCTATATAATGCTTGAAAAGGTAGATTCTGTATATTTTTTTTGAGTGCATGTCATTTCTGTTCTTGCATGCTGTAAAACTGTGCTCCTGTTCTGCAGCTCTGCCCTCTGTAAGATATTGGGCGTGGATAAAAATAATCAAATGAGAATTAGAGGCCAAAGGGGAGACAGGTTTCAAGGGAAAAGCAGTTGAAAATGAGTCATTCGGTTCTTTGTGCTACATTTTGTGAGAAAGCTATTACATACCAGTGTCACATGTGACCTCTGAAATACCTGCCACCATCAACTGCATTCACATTACCTGCTTGACCTCTGCACTGATCAATAAACTCGATGATGCTGTTAGAACTTACATTTTCATCCAACGAGAATCGATGATAGATCCCTGCAGGAAGCGTTATCATGTCTCCCTTTACCATGGCAATTCGGATCCATTTGTCATCTTTATCTCGCACATCAAAGTACCCACTGCCATCAAGAACGTAGCGAATCTCTTCATCCATGTGAATGTGTTCCCGGAAAAAGGATCTAAGCTAAAGCAAATGGTCACAATTAATGCCACTTTTTTAAAAAAGTTATTTTCTTTATTAATGACTGTCTAACTAATGCATACAGTTTAAAAAAAAATCCCAGGATTATTGTCTTTGAACCAATCATTTTTGATATTCTGCTGTCAGCAGGCAGGTTGCTGTGCAGCATGAGAGTGGCCCATGTTCTTCCTTTCCCAGAAGGTGGTTTGCAGCTCATCAGTGCAGAAGTCCACCTAATGAACCATTCAGGATTCACTGAGGAGAGGCCAACTCAAATGTCAGTGAATCTGTGATTCAGGCCCAGCTGGGAATTTTCTATAATTATATTTTCATCTCGTTTTGTGAAACACGACAACACGCAGGCAGCAGTTGTGAGGATGAAGCTCCTAAATTCTCCAACACTAAAAAAGAAAGCATTCTTTATTATAAGTACTTCCTTTCAAAACAGTTACCTCTTTTTTTTCCAATTCAGAGCAGCCATAGCTCATTTGGAGGGAGGAAATCTTTTTACAAAAAGCATTGAAAAGTGCACTGAAAGGTTTGATAAATCACCAACATTTGGTGTGACATTCATCCTATTACAGCAGAGTGCTGGCATCTACTGACCACACCATGAAACAGCAGCTTTCTTCACTTCCAAGCCACAGGCTCTCAATTTTCAAATCTATTATCCCCTACAAAATAAGCCAAACACTTTTTTTGTTGGAGCTTGGTGTTAAATTTTATTCAACGACACATCTGCAAAGCAATTCTGGGCATTTTCTTCGTTTAGGCAATCCAGCAGGAAAAAGGATTACTTACTTCCACTCTGGTTTTGTGGTGGTTAAAGCAGTCCACATGGAAACCACTGACTCTTCCAGAGATGGGGCATGAGAATGCCGATAGGGCGATGGGTGGATAGGTTGTGAGGTGGTCTGTTCCTTCTGCTAGTTACCCAGGGCTTCCATTCAACCTACCCAATGTAGCCAAATAAGTGCATTAAGACCTCAATTCTCAGGCTATTGGTCTGGGTGAGGACACTCATATTGGTTCACCTGTTCTTCCAGTGAATTTGGAAAATTATATAAAGACAGCATACATGATATTTTTTGGATGCCTTGAGATGCCTGCTGTAGGTATTTTATTGCACTGAAGGCATTATATAAATAGTTGTTGCTTTTATCATTTTATTAGCAACTGATGTACAACCAATTACTTTGGTGGCATCTGTTACATAGGCAAAGTGTGCTGTTACTGTGCTCTTTTGTGCTTACGAGCTCCCACAGACAACAAACTGATTAACAGCCCACAATTGTTTCAATTAGTGGCTGTTGAAGGATGAATACTGGTTGAGTCACCAGAAGGGCTCCTGCTCTTCCTTCTCGATAATAACATAAGAATTGGGAGCAGGAGTGAACCATCCGGCCTTTGAGATCATGGCTGATCTTCCACTTGAGCTCCACTTTCCTGTACTCCATCACCATATCCCTTGATCCCCCTAATACCCAGTATCCGATGATCTCGGCTTTGAGTGAACAGGATGACTGAGCCTCCACAGCCCTCAAGACACACAATTCCAAAAATTCAACACCCTCTGAGTAAAGAAGTTACTCATGTCCTAAACTGACCACCCCTTATTCTGAGACTGTGACCGCTGGTCCCAGACTCCTCAACCAAGGAAAACATCCTCCCTGTATCTACCACACTGAGCCCTGTAATACCATGGGATCTTTTACCATGGGATATGTGTAAGCAGTTGCACAAAAGATTTTGATATTGCACCATCATCCAAAACATACATGGAGCACTCCCTCATCCTGCTCTGAAGTGTTACTCTAGATTATGCATTTGATTCTTGACCTCATGTATTCAATGTCACTCTAGATTGTATATTTGATTCATAGTCATAGAGCAATACAGCATGGATACAGGCCCTTCTGCCCAACCAGTCCATGTTGTTCACCCAGCTTGTCCCAATTTCCTGCACTTGGGACATCCCTCAAAGCCCCACCCTCGCATCCAAGTGCTTCTTAAATGACACTGTTGTACCTGCCTCAACCACTTCCTCTGGCAGCTCGTTCCATATACTCACCACCCTTTGCATGAAAAAGTTGCTCCTCAGGTCCCTTTTAAATCTTTCCCCTCTCACCCTAAACCAATGCCCCCCCCAGTTTTGGACTCCCCTACCCTGGGGAAATGACTGTTACCATCCACCTTATCTATGCCTCTCATCATTTTAAACATTTCTATAAGGTCGCCCCTCATTCTCCTACGTTCCAGGGAATAAAGACCTAGTCTGGCCAACCTCTCCTTATAATTCAGGCCTTCCAGTCCTGGCAACATCCTCATAAATTTTTTTTTGCACTCTTTCCAGTTGAACCATGTCTTTCCTATAAAAGGGTGATCAAAACTGTACACAGTACTCCAAGTGCAGCCACACCAACAACTTATACAACTGCAACATGATGTCCCAGCTCCTGTACTCAGTGCCCTGACTGATGAAGGCCAGTGTGCCAAATGCCCTTTTCACCACCCTGTCTACTATGACACCACTATCAATGAACGATGCACTTGTACTCCTAGGTTCCTCTGTTCAATTACTTTCCCTACTGCCCTACCATTCATAGTATAAGTCCTATGCTGGTTTGACTTTCCATAATGCATCACCTCACACTTACCTGAATTGAAATCTATCTGCCCACTTCCCTAACCGATGAAGATCTCACCGTAACCTACGATAACCTTCTTCACTAACGATAACATCACATAATTTCGTGTCATCCGCAAACTTACTGATCAAGCCTTGTGCGTTTGCATTCAACACCTCTGGTCATTCCAAAAGGTCTCTAAGCACTTAAATGAGCATGGCAGCATGATGATACAGTTACTACTTCAGCAATACCGGCTCCAATGGCTCAGTAGCAGAAATTTAAATTCAGTGATTTAATTAACTGGGAATAAAAAGCAAGCTTCTACCATAACACTGTTCAATTGTTGTAAAAACTCACCTGATTCATTAACTTAGTTAGGGAAGGAAATCTGCCATCCTAATCTACATCTGATCTACTTATGACTCCAACTCAAATGGATTCTTAATTATCCCCTGAAAAAGCCCAGCAAAGTTGCTCAGCCCAAAGCATAGGGCATGGGGCTTGTGAAAAGAAGTGCTTTTGATAATGTAGGAAACAAAACAGCCAATTTGCACACAAATGATCTCCACAAAGAGCAATAATAACCAGATAATAAAAGGTTTGCATTGTGATTGAAATGTAACAAATGGTATAATAGACAGTTGAGGCTCCAGTATAATATTTCATATCCAAAACACAGCATCTGCAACTGATGGTGATCCCTCATATTAACACACAGGTACTGCCAGCAACTGCAAAGGCAAAATGGTACGTTGGCCTTTGCTGCAAGGATGTTGCAGTACTAGACAAGGAAGTCTTGTAATTCTACAGAGTCCTGGTAACACAGCTGGAGTTTTGATGTCGACACCAAGGAAGGATCTACTTGACTTGAGGACAACGCAACGTACAGTCACTAGGTTGGTTTCTGGGATAAGGGGTTGTCCTGTGGGCAGTGATTGCATAGGATGAGTGTAGACACTTCACAGGTCTACAAGAACGAGATATGTTCCCATTGAGATACACAAGGTAGACAGATGTTGAAGGCTGTTTCCCCATCTGGAGAGTTCAGATTTAAAGGACAAAGAGTCAGGTGAAGAGTCAATCATTTAAGACTTCCTTTACACTCAAATGGTTTGCAAATCTTTGGAATTCTGCATCCCCGAGGGCTGTGATTCTTTACCAGAACTTTATTTTTTAAGGATGTAGGCACAGCCGACGAGGCCAACATCAATTGCCTTTACCTATTCACCCTTGAGAAGATGGTGGGGAGGCATTTCCTCTTGAATGCCCAGCAGATGAGTCAATCCAAGGCTGAAAATGACACAGCTTTGGATTCTTGGGGAATCAAAGAATATGGGAATCAGACTGGAAGATGGACTGGGGGTGAAGAATCAGCCACAATCTTACTGAACAATTTAGCACACTTGCAGGGATGTATGGCCTACACCAACTCCAATTTTAAGTTACGTAAAACAAAACAGTCATGAAAACCATAAATAAGCAATGACCTTTTCCTCATAATCTGGCAACGTATCTTTCTGTATGGTTATTATGTCCATCCAGGAGTAATTTCTCTCCTTGCGAATCTTCTGCAGCTCTGGATCATTCTCATATTTATCGGCATCCAACTGCGGAGCAAGGTAACAGAAGGTGGGGTAAGCTGACAAGCAACAGGACATCACCCAATAAGTTTACAAACACCTGAAAAACCTGTCTGGAATAACTGACTGTGGCCGGAAAATAAATTGAAGCCCAAACTCATTTTGCAGAAACTTGCAAACTACGTGAGATGTTAGATTTTCTTTCATATTCATTTACAAATGGGTCCCAAACACCAGCTGGCAATCACAGAACATCATTTGTACAGCCAGCAGCTGTCTCTAAGTGTCAACAACAGGACTATTTTACAGGTTAATATTAAACCAGTAATGCAATGTTCAAAAATATGTTCAACATAAGTTTCAACCATTGTTTCAACATTCTTCACTTTTTGTTGGGTCTTGCTTCAGTACATCAAATAAGATGCCTTATGGAAATGTCACCAACTCAAGGCAGCGTTTCAAACCCATCCTAGCCCTCAACTCTCCTTACGAGTCTGGTCACTCAGCCAGCTGTAAGGAATTCAATGCGGAAAGTCATTCAAAGTTACAAGCGAAGATATAAGAAAATGCAGAAAGCTACAAATCTCACACGTGCGCGCACACACATGCACACACAGACATACACATACAAATACACACACATGCACAGACACGCACACATAAAGACATGCACACACAAAGATAATCATTCAAAACTAAAGTTAGAAAAGTTCAAAAAGGGAAATGAAACATAGAAACATAGAAAACCTACAGCACAATTCAGGCCCTTTGGCCCACAAAGCTGTGCCGAACATGTCCCTACCTTAGAAATAACTAGGCTTACCCATAGCCCTCTATTTTTCTCAGCTCCATGTACCTATCCAAAAGTCTCTTAAAAGACCCTATCATATCAGCCTCCACCACCATTGCCGGCAGCCCATTCCACACACTCACCACTCGGAGTAAAAAACTTATCCCTGACATCTCCCGTGTACCTACTCCCCAGCACCTTAAACCTATGTCCTCTTGTGGCCACCATTTCAGCCCTGGGAAAAAGCCTCTGACTATCCACACGATCAATGCCTCTCATTGTCTTATACACATCTATCAGGTCCCCCCTCATCCTCTGTCGCTCCAAGGAGAAAAGGCCAAGTTCCCTCAACCTGCTTTCATAAGGCATGCTCTGCAATCCAGGCAGCATCCTTGTAATTCTCCTCTGCACCCTTTCTATTGGAATGGTTGGAAATGAAAAACAGAGCACAAAAAAAAGTCACAGAATGTCGAAGATGTACTGACCAGAGGACTACCTGGAGAAGGGCAGACCTACCATAAGTAAGTGACAAAACTGAACAACAAAAACATGGGAATACAGGGGCAGGAGACAGCAGGAGTGGAAGAAAACAAGAAATATGAAGAACCAGTCTACAGATACTAGCAGAGAGACACATTATTTACAATTATTCAGTAAAGGAGACATGCAGCAAAATAGTGAATTAGCCCACCCTATAAAACTCTTTACCACTCCCGTCCCTTTTTCTAGCCCCTTTCCAAACTTCCTGAGGTTGTTCTGGTCCTAGCCCTGAAGTTACCTATTTCCACCAGTTTCTCTCCATCTCACCTGGTTAACGAATCCCATTTTCTGCTCTCTTGGCCCATTTGGAATTAAATAGCTCCCCATCTAACTTCCCTCTCTGGCTCCCGCATTAGCTGAAATTGTCATCCTCTCCCGCAGATAGTGACTCCCTCCACAAAAATATCAGTCATGGATCCCTCCTTCCTTGCAAACTATCACTCATCTCCAGCCAACTTTTCCTCAAATGTTCTTTTACCTTCCAAAGCAGAGTACAAATCCACATTAGAGTTCCTCTTCGTAGGTTTTCCTCCCACTCGACAACTATAGCATCACAAACGGCATCCAGTTTTAATTTGATAAAAGTAAACTGGCCCTTCTATCAACCTTCACCCACCCTTTAAACATGATCAGAGCTTCCTGCTCGAACTAGGTGGAATCACACTGTTTCCATTCTTATCCAGCCTTAGTTCCTGCTCTCCCAACCTCTGGCAGTCTATCCTTCTTACTTCCCTCCTGCATGCTGATCCTCAGCGATAGCATCTTACACATTTCTCTCTCTTTACAATATTTTTATTGAATCCATGAAAAAAAGAGTAGATGCATCAAGAAAGAGAATAAAAATACTGCTGAATACATTGTATTAAATCATACTTAGATTACAATACTCTAAATTAATAATCACATATAGTCATTAGTTAATAAAGGAAGAAAGAATTGAAATATTTTATTATTTAAAAAAATCTACTCCCACTACCAAAACCCGAAGCTGCTAGATGGAAAAAACAAGGAAAAACTTTTTAAAACGTAACCGCGTCAGCCAATATCTGCATTTAGTCCCCAAATCAAAGATTTTGAAAATAATTTAAAAAAGGTCCCCACAGGGTTTGAAAGTCTAGGTTAGGCTCAAAAACTGAACAGCAAATCTCCTCTAGATTCAAGTATGACATAACATCCCGTAACATCTTATCACATTTAAGGAGCTACGTAAATAGAAGCTGTTGCTAAGATACAGGCTCAAATTCTACACATCAGACTTGTTGCCATTACAGGAGCATGGCTGCAGGCTGGTAGAAATTGGTTATGAATAGGAAATAGAAGGTCTGCAAGAAAACCTGGTAGAGTGGGAGGTGTAGAATTAATGATTGAGGACAAAATTAATTCTGTTGCAGGGGATAATAATAATGAAAGCAGACACTGGAGATTTTATGGGCTGAATAAGTAGAGAGGATTTAAGACAACTGTGGCAGCTGTGCGTAAACCTCCCCCCGTAATAGCTGTTAAATGACAGAAAGCATAAGTTGAGTGATCGGACACGCTTGCAGCAAAGATGTAGTGGATTTTAAACTTTCTTATAGATTGACTAAACAAACCAACAAGCTAACATCAGAAAGGAACTTCTCTTGAATATATTCAGTACAGTTTTCTGCAACAATACATCCTAGAACGAGAAACAGGCAAGCTGTAGTGGACAGAGTAATGAGCAATGAGTTAGATATTGTAAACAGTCTGTTGGTATGTGGACATTTATCTAAGAATGACCATAATACAATTGATGCTGTCTTTTAAAGAAAGCTATATAAAACAATTCTAAATTTAGGTAGGACCATTTTCAACAAAGACTGACCCCTTAAACTGGGCAAATTTGTGGACAGATAAAATTAAAGAATTTAACATGATACAGAACTCAATTATATGTTTGAGACTAATTAGATCCCTATTTACCTAATAAAAACAGCAATGAACAACCAAAAGGTGAGGGACGGCATAAAAATAGAAGAAAGTCGTAAAAATATGCAACAAAAAAATGATTCCATCAAAGGGGAGAGAAACAAAGAGCAGCAAAGGATGATGAAGCACAAAGCACATTCTGCAGAATCAGCGCTTATTTAGTCAGTAGCTGAGATACAAACTGGGAAAGATGGAGGGAGGGGGTTGGGAGGGAAGGTGTTAGTGGGATGGAGGGAGAACATCACCAATAAAACAGAAGATAGAAACAAATTTAAGAAGTGCAAGGATGAAAAATTAGAGGTGATATAATACAGAAATAACAAAAGGAAGAAAATCAATTATAATCAGTTATAAATATAGGTAAAAACATGTTAATATTTAACATTTAACTTGGAAAAAAAAATCGATTGTACTGAACACAAACAGAAATTAACAAAGTTCATGTATTGCAATACTCAGACTTGGAAATAAACTGTGACATACCGAAAACTGTGTCCCACAAGCATCAGTTCTGGGGCCTCTACTTTTCGTGATATTTATTAATGACTTGGATGAGGGGGTAGAAGGGTGGGTTGGCAAGTTTGCAGATAACACAAAGGTTGGTGGTGTTGTGGATAGTGTGGAGGACTGTTGAAGATTGCAGAGGGACATTGATAGGATGCAGAGCTGGGCTGAGAAGTGGCAGATGGAGTTCAATCTGGAGAAGTACGAGGTGGTACACTTTGGAAGGACAAATTCCAAGGCGGAGTACAAAGTTAATAGAGTCATAGAGGCCCTTAGGCCCAACCAGTCCATGCTGACCACATTGTCCACCCAGCTAGTCCCAATTTCTTGCATTCGGCCCATTTCCCTCCAGACCCCACCCCTCCATGTACCTATCCAAGTGTTTCTTAAATGACACTGTTGTACCTGCCTCAACCACTTCCTCTGGCAGCTCGTTCCATACACTCACCACCCTCACCCTAAACCTATGCCTCCTAGTTTAGGACTGCCCTACCCTGGGGAAAAGACTGTTACCATCCACCTTATCTATGCCTCTCTTAATTTTAAGCACTTTTATCATTTTTGGCAGGATTCTGGGTAGTTTGGCGGAGCAGAGGGATCTGGCGGTTCATATCCACAGATCCCTGAAAGTTGTCTCACAGGTGGATAGGGTAGTTAAGAAAGCTTATGGGATGTTAGCATTTGTAAGTTGTGGGATCAAGTTTAAGAGCCGCGAGGTAATGATGCAGCTTTACAAAACTCTGGTTAGACCACACTTAGAGTACTGTGTCCAGTTCTGGTCGCCTCATTATAGGAAGGATGTGGAGGCGTTGGAAAGGGTGCAGAGGAGATTTACCAGGATGCTGCCTAGTTTAGAGAGTATGCATTATGAGGAGAGACTAAGGGAGCTAGGGCTTTACTCTTTGGAGAGAAGGAGGATGAGAGGAGACATGATAGAGGTATACAAAAAATTAAGAGGAATAGACAGAGTAGACAGCCAGCACCTCTTTCCCAGGGCACCAATGCTCAATACAAGAGGGCATGGCTTTAAAGTAATGGGTGGGAAGTTCAAGGGAGATATCAGAGGGAGGTTTTTTACCCAGGGAGTGGTTGGGGCATGGAACACGCTGCCTGGGGTGGTGGTGGTAGTGGAGGCAGGTACATTGGTCAAATTCAGGAGATTGCTAGATAAGCATATGGAGGAAGTTAAAATAGAGGGATATGTGGGAGGAAGGGGTTAGATAGTCTTAGGCGAGGTTTAAAGGTCGGCACAACATTGTGGGCCGAAGGGCCTGTATTGTGCTGTACTGTTCTATGATTCTACGAAAATGACTTATCGGTGTGTCACAGAAAAATATACATATAATTGCACTAAAGGAGCTAAGACTGAAAAATAAGATTGAGTTATAATGTTTTAAGGAGGGACAGAGTTAATTACCTCTAAATCTAAACATTCTAAGACTGAAGAGGGCATTTTGCCTTCAATTCAGAAATAATGAGAAAATAAAGAGACAGTTGAGGGAATAACATGGAGCAGACACAAGTAGACTTTATTCTGAATGTGGGTCTAGAAAAAGGGGGCACAGATATGATATTAAGTACAAGACTTTAAGGATGGAGTAGGTTTTACACAAGCTTCAGATTACAACATATTCCACCAGAAACAATGGCTGAAGCAGCTGAACAGAGGCTAAAAGGACAATAATACATTTACAAAGGATTAGGGTTACTTCTTGTGGAGGAAAGTACCAGGAAGGTTGGAATGAACTGGAGACATCATCTGTTAACAACAGGTTCCACAATTATACTTACAAAACCCAGCTCCGCCTCACCAGCACCATTCTGAGTACCACCACTGCCTCTGCTGTCGGATTGCCTGAATGGGTTTCAATTACATGCTGGGAAGACCAATGCCATTTCTTTCAACTTAATACACATAGTCCACCCTCCAGCCACATACTTCCACAATATCAGGTAACCCTCACTCCTGGCATTCTCCTCCCTCCCACACACACACCCATCCACCTAGTTTTCTTCTCCCTTTGTCTACCTCTCCCACTCCCCTTCCGCCACCTGCCCATCATCCCCTCCCCATCTGGTTCCACCTATTACCTACCAACCTCTATCCCATCCCCCTTGCATTGCTATATATTGGCAATTTTTCCTCTTCCCTCTCAGTCCTGATGCAGGGTCTTGACCCAAAACATTGACTTACATTTTTTGCCTCTACTGATGCTGCTCAACACACTGTGTTCTGTTTTTTGTTTTACTTCAAGAGTCCATCAACAGCTGAAACTCTCAAACTTGTTTTTGTTAATTCCAAGTCCAGAATTCCCTCAGTAAGCCTTCCAACGTCTCTCTCTTATAATTCTCTTTATACCTTTATTCTTTTACAGAACTCTTTGTCACTTGCCCTTATCCATTTCCCCATGTGGTTCAGGGTCAGATTTAGTTTGATGTTCTCCAGTGATGTTCCTTGATACATTTTATCTTAACTTTAGAAACGTGCTGAATGGTAGCTGTATGTATGCTACAATTTCTGTGAAATTCTATTGGTATTGGTATTGGTATTGGTTTATTATTGTCACTTGTACTGAGGTACAGTGAAAAACTTGTCTTACAAACCAATCTTACAGGTCAATTCATTACACAGTGCAGTTACATTAAGTTAGTACAGAGTGCATTGATGTAGTACAGGTAAAAAAAAACACTGCAATGGGAGGCTTTAGTGGCTTATAGGAAAAATAGTGTGAAAACTTATCAGACAGCATACATATCCTAACAAAGTGCTGCCTTGTGGCTGACTTTCGTTAAAATAATCCTTCTCAGGAAATGGGATTTATCACCATGATTGTTAAGCACTTTGAGATGTGCTGAAGGTGTGAAAGGTACTTAATAAATGCAGGTCTTCCCTACTTTCACACACTGGCATAAGATGACTATCTAATCATAACCTTTCATGCTCTGGTAGAGATTTGCTCTCTCCTCTCTCTCAGTCAATGGGGAGAGACCAGCACTGGGTGGAAGCAGGGGAACTGAGAGGTAAAGAAACAGGTGGAGAGCTAAAAGAGATGGGATGTTGGGAATGAGGGAGGGATGAACAAGGGAAGGTCAAAGGGAAGAGAGGGAGAATGTGGTGGGAGAGGAAGGGGGGCAGAATGCACAGGAGGGGGAAGACTGAGGAGTTAGGGTGGTGGGAACGAGGTTGGAGGAATGAACAAGGAACGAAGGGGGGAGGGAGCAAATAGGGATGGAGTATGAATTGAGGGAGAGAGGATGAACGGAGGCAGAGGAGAGGGAAGCAAACTGAGTGATGGGGAAGCAAACTGACAGCGACAATTTGGGGAAGGTGGATGAGGTAAAATGAGGGTGTTGAGGGAACAGCTCATCAAGGTTATGAGCTGTCACCCACGAACCTCTGCATTTTTGTAGATATCCTCTACATCTCATGCACACACACACACACACACACAGGGCCATCGAATCTCTGCCAGCTCACTTTGTATCCCATTTGCCCACTAATTTTCCTTATAATCCATTATCTTCACATCCCTATTAACTCCCCCAGATCCTGTCGCCTATTAACCAACCAAGCCCCAAGTCTTTGGGATACAAGAGGAGCTGAGACGATTGAACAAGCAGAAAGATCAGGGCGGACGGGGGATGTTGGTGAACGTGCAACAGGTGACGATTTGTTTTTAAACTTGTTGAACATCAAGGCTTTGAACTGCACGTCTTCTCTGTGGTCTGCGGAAGACCAAGAGTCGATGAAACAAGTCGGTGCGAAGCACGTTGAAGACGCTCTGGTTGGAAGCAGGCAAAGGGGCAAGGAGAGCGAGGGAGAGGGACCGGTGAGGGGACTGGGCAGTGGGCAGCGACGCCGCCTGACCCTCACCTTCCAGTAAAGGACGCCGTGCCGCTGCAGCTCCCCCAGGCTCACTGTAACTTTGGGCCGCCGCTGCCCAGCCGCCGACTCCTCCAAATACCAGGCTTCCATACAACCCGCACTCAGCGGCCCGGCTGCAGTTCCTTGTTCCTGTTGTAAATGTTTGCAGGATCACGGGCCCCGGATCCAAGAGAATAACGAAAGGGAGGCTATACTCTGGCACCCTTTCGATGCCGAGCCCGGGCGGAGCTGACCACTGCTTATGCAGACGCAAGAAGCTGCAGGTGCTGGAACCTGGAGCAAAGAACAAACTGCTGAAAGAACTCAGCGGGTCGAGCGGCATCTGTGGAGAAAAAGGGAAGGTCGACGTTGTTTAATCTGGGCTGAACCTCATTGATTTTATTAGTTTTTAAGCATCCCTCCTGTATAAAGATGACCAGGACAGGACCTCAATAATTCCGTTCTTTTTCTTATGATTATTTGTTGCACTTTTCACACCCTTGATGTCTCTGCACACGTTGACGTTCCCTGACGAGGGGCCGTTCTGATTTTCTTATACATTTCATAAAAAATGAACAGCTCAATCTGATGAACAGCTCTTCACGCGAGCAGCGAATTTCATTGCGCCCAAGTATAAATGACAATAAACTGATCTGACTTGCATCAGTTTGAGCCATTGGTTGATTTTGTTTGCTTCAGTGTGTGCAGTTCCGTCTTTAAAGTTCCCTGTCCTAAAATAAAACTAAAAAAAACGTTGTTTGTTGTAGTCTTTTGTGACCGATCAGATGAAATTTTAAAAATAGTATGCACAAACTGGGAGTGAAAGGTTCGTTGGTCCAGAATTTGCATTGAGAAATATGTTGAGGTTCACACTGCCCACCGCAATGCTGGGAACATTCGGCCACAACTCTTCAGGAAACATGGAAATCTGGAAGTTGCAGCCAGCGGCTTTTTTCTGTCCTTCTGAATGGTCTCCTGATGGAATCCAGCGAGGGAGCCCGAAGTTGTGGTAGTTCCTCGCCACTCACGTTGGGAGACCTGCACGAACCTCCTACACTGAGATCGACCAACGCAATCCCCCTGGTGAAGGTGAAGGTGAAGTTTTCTCGGGTTTTAACGCAGGGACAATGCAGGATGTTCGAGCCAGGAAGGTGTGCACCTTGGGGAGAGACTTTGTGGGGCACTAAGAAAGGTTCAAGGTAATCAGGTAACGTCCACGTGGCTTAGTGAAAAAGGGAAATCAGGTTTTATTGTAAACAAGCAAAATGTTGGAGGAATTCAGCGTGTCAGGCGGCATCTGTAGAGAGAGATGGACAATCAAAGAACTGATGGATTGTCCATTTACCCCCACAGATGCTGCTCGACCCACTGAGTTCCTCCAGCAGTTTGCTTTTTGTATGCTCTAGATTCCAGCATCTAGTCTTTCGTGTCTCCATTGATCAATTGATTGGAGTTCATGGAAGAAGTAACATGTAACATGGATAAAACGAAAACTGGTGGACGAACTATACTCGGATTTCCAGAAGGCAGTTGGTAATGTATGGCATCAAAGATTCTGACAGAAAGTAAAAGTTCATGGTGTGGGAGGTAACATATTGGACTGGGTAGAAGATTCATTGGTTTACTGGGAAAATACAGTGGGCATAAATAGGCCTACTTATGGTTGGCAAAATGTAACAAATGCTGCGAAGATTGTTGCCGAGGTGCCATTGAATTTTGGAGTCACAGCCAGATACAGCACAGAAACAGGCCCTTCGGCCAGCTGAGTCTGCACTGACCATCAACCATCCACATAACGCTAATCCTACATTAATCCCACTTTATTTTCCCCACATTCTCATCAACTGATTCTACCCTTCACCCGCACATGAGGGGCAATTTAAGTTGCCCATTAACCTACCAACCCACGCATGTTTGGAATGTGGGAGGACATGGCACAGCAAACTGCAGACCGACAGCACCCAAGGTCAGGGCTGAACCTGGGTCTCTGGAGCTGAGGCAGCAGTTCTATTAGCTGTGCCACTGTGCCACCCATCTCAACTTTTCACAATGTATATTAAAGACTAGCATGAAGGCACCAAAGGTATAATTCCTAAATTTGTTGACGACAAAAAGATAGGAAGGTAAAGACGGAGACACAAGAGACTGCAGATGCTAGAAATCTGGAGCAACACACAGAGGAGTCGGAGGAACTCAACGAGTCAGGGAAATGGACAGTCCACGTTTCAGGTCGTGAGGAGGACATAAGGAAGCTGTAAAATGGGTATAGACAGGCAAAGATCTGACAAATGCAGTACAATGTGGGGAAAATGTGAAATTGTCCATCTTTGCAAGAAACATTAAAAGGGACATATTATCTAAATGTTGAAAGAGACTGCAAGGCTCTAAGATGCAGTGAGATCGAGGTGTCCTAGTGTATGATGCACAGAAGGCTAGAATGCAGATACAGCAAGTAATTAGCAAGGCTAACAAAGTTATTATTTATTACGAGGAAGATTTTGCTTCATTTATACAGGGTATGAGGGAGACCACATCCAGAGTTTGTAAAGTATTGGTCTCCTTATGAAAGATGTTTACTGGACCAATACTTGGGTTGAGCATGTTATCTTATGAGGGAAGGTTGGGCAGGCTAGTTTTGAGTTCAGAAGAGTAAAAGGGGATTACATTGACACATACAAGATGGATGGCAATGGAAAGGATGTTTCCTCTTGTGAGAGAATCCAGAACTAGGAGTTGCCGTTTAAAAATAGGTGGTTACCTGTTTAAGACTGGGATGGGGTGGGTGAGGTACCAGAAGACTGGAGAATAGTTAATGTTGTCCCCTTGTTCAAATAGGGCAGTAGCCTAGAAATTACAGGCCAGTGAGTCTTACATCAATAGTAGGGAAATTATTGGAAAGAATTCTAAGGGACAGAATTTATGTTCATTTGGAAAGGCAGGGGCTGACTGGGGGACTAAACATGGTTTGTGCAGGGGAAATCCTGGCTCACAAATCTGATTGAGCTTTTTTGAGGAGGCAACTGAGAAAATTGATGAAGGCAGAGCAGTAGATGTGGTTTACATGGACTTCAGCAAGGCTTTTGACAAAGTCTCACGTGGTAGACTGGCCCAGAAGGTTAGAGCACAAGGGATCCAAGCTGTGTTGGCAAACTGGATCCGATATTGGTTTGGTGATAGGAGGCAGAGGGCAGTGGTTGAGGGGTTTTCCTCACTGAATGTCCGTAACCAGTGGCATTCTGCAGGAATCAGTGCTAGGACTATTGTTGTTTGTGATATATATATAAATGACTTGGATAAGAATGCAGGTGGACCGATTAGTAAGTATGCAGGTGTCACAAAAATTGGTGGAGTAGTAGATAGCAAAGAAGGTTGTGAAATGATACAGAGGGGCAAAGCATAACTTTCCTCAGCTGGAAAGTTGGACGGAGCAGTGGCAGATGTCATTTAATCCTGACAAGTGTGTAGTAATGCATATTGTGACATCAAATACTAATAGTACATATACAGTAAGTGGCAGGGATCTCAGGAATGATGAGGTACAGAGGGAACTTGGGGTGCGAGTTCATAGCTCCCTGAAAGTGGATAGGTAGTGAAGAAGGCACTCGGCATGCTTCCCCTCATAGGCCAAGGCATTGAGTAAAAGAGCTGGAATGTCATGTTGGAGCTGTATGAAACAGAGGTCAGGCTGCACTTGGAGTATTGTGTACAGTTCTGGTCACTACTCTGCAGGAAGGATGTGGTAGCGTTAGAAAGAGTGCAAAAGAGATTCATCAGAATGTTGCCCAGAATGGACCATTTTACTTATTAAGAGAGATTGGACAGGCTGGGTTTATTCTCACTGGAATGTAGGAGGTTGAGGGGTGACCTTAGAGATTTATAAATTTATGAGGGGCATAGATAGGGTCGATAATTTTCTGGAGTCTTTTTAGGGTGGTGGAGTCTAAAATTAGAGGGCACAGGGTTAAGGTAAGAGGAGAGAAATTTAAAGGAGATCTATGCGGAGATCTATGAGGGTGGTGGTTATATGGAATGAGCTGCCAGAGGAAGTGCTAGAGGCAGATACAATTACAATGTTTAAAAGGCACTTGGATAGAAAAGTAGAGGGATACAGGCCTAATGCGGGCAAATGGGATTAGTGTAAATAGGCATCAAGGTCAGTATGGACAAGGTGGGTCAAAAGGCTGTTTCTGTGCTGTACAACCCCGACAATGACTCTATGAGGCGAAATTTTTTTCTGAATCTTCGGAACTCTCTTCCTCAAAGGGGAGTAGAAAAGGACAAAAGGTTACCATGGGCAAATGAAAATGCAGAGTTGTGTTTACAATCAGCAATGAACTTATTAAATGGTGGGGCCAGCTGAGGTTGAGTCGTCTACTCCTCTTAGTTTGTACGTTCACATACAAGTACTGGCAAAATGCTGTAGTTCATCTTATTGTAGATGGTGAACACTGGAGCTTAAGTTCCCATTGTGCAATGAGTGAATGTTTAGGCTGAAGAATGAACAGGTTGTTTTGTCCTGGGTAAAGTTGAGCTTGAGTGCTGCTGGAGCTGTACTCATCCGTGAGAATGTACTCCTGACTTTGCTGTATAGAGGTGGTGGAAAATCACTAGGAGGTCAAAGGTTATTTAGCACTTGAATCGTATTTTTCTGGCTGCTTGAGTTAAGTTTCTATTAAACGGAGCAGTAGTGATTTGGCAACTGAGGAATAGTCATGGGTAGAAATTGACACAAGTTTTTTTGTCCATGCCTGAAATAATGCCATGAAATTTTATTGGGTTGGAGTCAACGCTGAGGACTTCCAGAGCTATTCCGAACCGTGTAGCACTATTCTCCCTCCTCTGTTGAGCCTGCCCTGCTGGTGTCCACCTCTGGTGAGTCTGCCCTCCCAGTTGGACATGGCATGTCGAGGACTAGTGGGATCCTGGGACAGTGGGTAAAGGATATGATTCTCTGAGTCTGACCAACTCAGACTGTGGCCAAGCCAATCTGTGACCCTTTGCCAATTTTGGCATAGGTTATTATAATTTCATGGGAGGGCTTTGCAAGGTCAACTGGGCTGAATTGGTTATTGACATAATTTTTGGACCTGCATATCACTGGCAAGGCCAGCATTTATGGCACATTCCTAAATGCCCTCGAGAAGGTGATGGGGATCGGCTTTTTGAACAGCTGTGGTCCTAGTTAAGGGACTCCCATAACACTGTTGGTAGGGAATACCAGAATTTAGACCCAGCAGTGAACAACCAGCGACAATGAAGGATCAGCAAGATATTTCCAAGTTATATCCCCATGTACCCACAGACCTTGTTCTTCTCAGTTACAGATGCTGTGGTTTTGGGAGGTGCAGTCAGAGTAACTGGGCAAGTAACTGCAGTGTGTTTTGTAGATGATACACAATGCAACCACTGCGCATCAGTGGTAGAGGGAATGACTGTTTAACGTAGTTGGCGACGTGCCGTTTAAGTGGACTGCGTTCCCTCATATGGTATTGAGTTTCTTGAGAGTTGTTGGTGCTGCATTCATCCAGGCGTGTGGACAGTATTCCATCACGTTCTTGATGTGTGCCTTGTCAATGGTGGAAAGACCTTGAAGTGTCAGGAGTCACTTGCTGGAGGGTGTGCAATCTCTGACCTGCTCTTGTAACCAGAGTATTTATGTGGCTGGTCCAACTGAGTTTCTGACCAATGTTAGCTTCCAAAACATCAGTGTGAATGCCTTTGAACATTAAGGGCAAGTAGTTAAACTCTCTCTTGTTGGAGATGGGCGTTGCCTGCCACTTCTATAGTGTGAAATGTTACTCATCCATGCCTGAATGTTGTCCAGGCTTGCTGCATTCATGTATAGGCTGCTTTATTTGCTGAGTAGTTGTGAATGGAATCAAACATTGCACAAAGATCCTCACTTCTGACCTTATGACAGAAAGGTCACTGATGAGGCAGGTGAAGATGCTTGGGCCTTAACAACACCCTGAGGAATTCCTGCAGTTATGCTCTGGAGATGGGATGATTGAGCTTTGACAACCATAACTATCTTCCTTCGTCTGAGATATGACTCCAACTGGAGTGTTTTCCCTTTCATGCCTATTGACTCTGGTTGCACTGTCATGTCATATTTGGTCAAATGTCAAGGACAATCACTCTCACCTTGTCTCCAGAAATTAGCTCTTTGGTCCAAACTGGGCATTTCTGAGTGGGTGATGCTTAATAGCATTGTCAATGACACTATCACTTAACCGAATGTTAAAATTCATACTTTTTCCTTCTAGTTTAATATCTGAGAATTCTTCAATGTGATTTGCTGCTCATTGGCATCACTGTTAATGAACATCAATGTATCCCACTGAATCGATGACAACTTACAGCCTATGGTATTTGGAAAGGGGAATCCAGAAATGGGCAAGTATTTGTTCACCACTTTTTTCAAAGTCAGCAACATACTCTTACTTCACTGCCAACTTAAAAATCCAGGCCAGCAATGTGTGGGCTCATATCTACTCTTCCTTTGCATGTACCAGCTCCATCCTCAGAAAACATTTTCATACTGCATGTTTTTTTTAAAAAATCTTTTAGTTAGATGAACATGGACTTATTCTCCATTTCCAGCTCCCACATATTAAGCTATTTTATCAGCAATGACAAAGTGAGTCACTACCATTATTTAACAGCCGAGGACAACAATAGACTCGGAGGAGGGACAAGGCTTGTGGATTAAAAAAAGGTTTCGGAACTGGATATCAGGGAAAGGGATGGGATTCAAGGATTGGGGTTTATGGGAGAAAAATTGTGTAGGAGTTCAGGAGGCTAATGAATTAAAGCATGGTGACTTTGTGGAACTGGAGTAAAGGCCTGATGTACAAGTTGGCCATGGCTACCCATAATAATGCACATCAGAGAAAATGCCTTGCAGATGAAGGGCATGGCAACGCTGCTGGCCGAGATGTCTGTTCACGTATGTATCAAAGGAGGTGCTCTGCTGTGACTGCCAACCCAATCGACATGGTGATGTCATATTCAAATCTCATTGCCCCACATTATTGTGTGACTAAAAATAAAAATTGACAAGATTTGTTTCTTTTGCATTTATTTAAATTCCCCACCCCATAGTAAATTATATAAGAGAAAATTTTATTCCTCATCTCAAATTTTTAGGTATTGATTTGTGAATTCCACAAGGATGAATTTCCATTACCCAACAGCCATAACACCAGGGTGGGTTGCCTGTAACCATATTCTGAACTTATTCCCCACCATAACTTTTATTGTCAATGAGCATTTAGCTCAATCCATCTCTCACTTTCTCTCATCATCTCTGTGCTAGGCACCGAGTGTTTCCTTTGCTTATAAACCACTGTCATTTCACTTCAATTCCAAGGATTTGTACTGCAAGATTTCAAGGGCTCTTCATTTAAAAGGAACAATGGACTTCCAGATCTCATTATCATTAGTTGCATATACTCAAATCAATGTTTATTCTATTCATGCATTCAATATTTCTGTTTGTGTCTAAAAGAAAAACTGACCTGCAGGCAGTGGTGCCATGAACCTATAATAATTCATGCTAAAAACAAATGCATTTGAAGCTACTGGGAAAAACTCAGCCAAGCTAACAACACTAAAGAAACTTCCACTGAAATACCTTCCACATGGTCCACATGCAGGGGTGAAACTAACTTAAATTTTTTGGTTGAATTGCTGACCTTGCTGATTTAACTCATTTGTACTGTTTGTCTTAACAACTTCCTAACTCTATCTAGGGGCTTACTTTTATTTCTGTCTGCAACCTCAATGGAGTGCCCCAACTGCAATATAATTACTACAAACACCAGCAGAGGTCAACTACATGAGGATACATATCTGATGAGGTAGAAGTGATTTTGATGGGCAAAGTCTCAAATCCTGCTGAGGATGTGGGGTGGAAGAGGGCAACATTTTCCAATGGAGGATGAAGAAACAGGTCTTGTTTGAGGAATCACCTGCAAGAAACCTGCCATGACTGCAGCAGGTTTTCCTTCCTTGCTTCCATAGAATGACTTCATTCCCTGCATTTGTAGCATATCACTGAAAATTCCCCAACCCAGGCAGAACCATTCCAGAGAATGTCACTAAATAAATTTGGAAAAAAAACTGTTTTGGATGCCTAAATGCTAGAATCAGTGGTGGATTCCAGAATTGAAGGACCAGGGACCTTTAAATTCAAGCTAAATGCTATAAATGCACATAACCAGTGATACGTTTGCCCATGATAAAAAAGGTTGAGGAGTTAGCTCCAACATCAGCATACATTTAATTTGCATTGGTCAGAAATCCAATTGACTAAATCAGATTTTAACTGTATATTGTGTCAAGTTAATCCAATTAAAAATTTGCAGATATCTTCCCATCTTGTTAAAATCAAAAGAACCTGTACTGGAAGACAGCTTTCAAGCCAATGCATGAAAACTAATAACAAAAAGTACATTTTTTCTTTGAGTTAAAAAGCATTAAATTTCAATTGTCTCAGAAATATCTAAGGCAATGAAAGTAGAATGTGTTCTCAAGTTATTTCATTGTTATTGGGTTTCTGAAGAGAGCAAAAACTCCCTCAAGATGTACAAAAAATAGAACAGAATTTATTCAGTACAATCTTAGTTTTACAAAACAATTATATGCACAAAATAAGTTAATTGACTATCTTGGTCTGGCCAGTTTCTCCACCTTGAAATGAAATATCTTGCACACTAAACAGACAAATCAACTCAACCTGTGTGATTTGTTTATGTACAAATGCATTCCTGCAGCAAAACTGCTTACTAAAATAAACTCAATGCAAATGGTTATCAAAATTAATAGTACCAAAAATTATAAGCATAACTTATTTAGACTATGACTTCTTGTACACTGATCCAGATTTAAAAAACTGCACCTCAACAGTTCAAGTCAATGGATGAAAACTAATTACAATGCACATTTTCTTTCAGAGCACCTTAATCTAACACTCTTAACATATGATGCACTGTGATAAAAGGAGAAAGGAAACAGGCTCGAATCCCGGAAGCCACGTTGACGTGAAAACATTTGTCATGCAGGCACCAAGGGAATTGAGGTAAAAATGCTCTTATTAGTTGTTGCTTACCTCAAATGAGCAGTGAGAGTCTCAGAGAAAATTAGCAGAATGCCTCCTAAATAGAGACCATGCAGCCCAGAGAGACTGAGAAAATAAGTTTGCTATCCTAGTTAAAACTAACCTTCATACTTCTGATTATATTATTAATATGAAATCTTGCACAATAGCAGTGGATATTGGAAATTCAGATATGCGATCTACAATTTGAATCAATCACCAGAAAATAATGGCCACCACAATCAACAAATATGAATTGCCAATGTAGGATGTGACAGTGGTCAAACTCTCCATTAATACAAGGTTAAAGAACTGTCAGCAATACCTGCAGTATTTAAGTCAATAATATGAAGTTTTACCAAAAAAAGATTAAATTAAGTTTGCTTGACACACACACTTCAGGCTTGCACCTTTGCAGAACTGGTAAACTAGATGGTGCATTCTTGTCAGCGATCATCAGCATAGCGGCTTGGATGCTCCATCCTTTGCAAGACTGTCTGCTGCTTCATTTCCTGTGAAACCAGCATGACCTGGTACATGCATCTGAAAGGAAGATTGAAAGATGAATCACAAGACAACATTCATATTTTAATGATTAAAAACGATGTTTATCCAATATGGCATGTCACTATTATCTCAAATCATGTGACAATTTATCACATTCCCAGGAATTAAATAGCCCACTGCTATATGTACAGCCAACTAGTTGCCTCAAAAGGCAGGCCTTTTATATTTTGAAAAGAGACTTTACCACCTCCAGGCCCTGATTTTAGCATTTTGGTTACCTTCCATCCAAAACATGCTAAGCAGGAAGGTGGGATGTGGAGGTGGGGAAGTGCTCCTTCATCCACCTTCTAATACAGGAAGTTGAAGATCCTACACTAACTAATGATAAAAAAAACAAGAATCACCCAAAATGTTAATATTTAATATTGCATAAAATTTGTACTAATTGCAATCTGTTAGTTCTTCATGACTTGGTTCAGAGAGTTTGGAAATCCACAGATGAGCATTATAAATAATTGGGCAATACCTAGTTTAGCCAACTTTTGTTGGCAGTTACTCCACCCAATACATTGAACCCACCAGGAAAGAGGATAATGGAAACAAAGCATTGATTCTGAATTATTTTTCTTGGGGTTCTGTTCACAGAAATAAAAAGTTGTGTACCCATTCAATATTGATACCAGAAGTCAATTTGTCAAGTCTTTCGAAGTCCTCTTTGTTGATTACAGCTCCTCCCGAACTAAGCTTCCAACCATTAGTCTTCCAAGATTTAATCCACTTTGTAATACCTAATGGATAAAGAACAAACCTTAATTTAAAACCCCCCTTTCATGGTCTTAATGTCCCAGAACCTTTGCAGAAAATTATTTTTGTAAAGCAAATACACATGGCAAGCATCATCCAGCCAATTTGGAATGCAGATCTTAGCATCAAATCAACCCAAGTGCATAATCTTGCATTACTCTTCTCTCATTACTTGAGATCAAAAATGAGAGCAATATAATAAGCATCAGTAGGTCATTCAACAGCATAAGAAAGCAGCATAAGCAAACTTCCCACAAGAAATCAGTGAAAAGTAGGCAAAAGTAGAAATTTCTGTTTAAGTATGCCAAATAATATACATCAGTCTTTAGGTTCAAACTACTTACCGTTAATTGTAAACATGCTATCAGTAAAAATAACCAGTTTTTCAATATTGAGTTCCTTTGCCTGTTCAATTGCCCGACAAGCTGCCTAACAAGACAAAAGAATTAAAACATACAATAAATTATGGTAGCTTTTAGTTCAAATATTTTAAATATTTAAAAATGTACTGTTGAAAGTATCCTGACTGGTTGCATTATGGTCTGGTATGGCTATTTGAATGTACAGGGACACAAGAAGCTGCACAGAGTAATGGACTCAGCCCAATACATCATGGGCACATCCCTACACACCATCGGTAGTATCCACAGGAGTGCTGCCTCGAGAAGGAAACATCCAAAGATCCCCACTACCCAGGCTGTGCCATCTTCTCACTGCTGTCAGGCAGGAGGTACAGAAGCCTGAAGTTCCACACCACCAACTTCAAGAACAGCTACCTCCCTTCAACCACTGTTCTTGAACCAACCAGCACAACCCTAATTACTTACAGTTTAGCAACACTATAACCACTTAGCACTAAAATGGACTTTATTTCTTTTTAAATTCACTTGTGCTCCCTTATAAAAATTGTGTACAATTTATGTTTGTTTTTTCTGCAAATGCTGCTTAAGTTATGCTGTGTGCCTGTGATGCCTCTGCAAGTAAGTTTTTCATTGCATCTGTACATACATGTACTTGTACATAGGACAATAAACTTGACTTTAAGTCATGCAGGTTTTTTTTTTTATGAATTCCAGCTGATAGATGCTGTTCAAGTGACAGGTGTTGCATCAAAATTTTTAAGTGTAAAGATATATAATGAGACACCCATGTGTTCCATACAAAGCTCAGTATCACAGCAACCTAGAACTTTTAAATTTTGAATGCACAAGGTTTAGCACAAGGGTGTGACGACACTTAGCTTTTCTTCAAACTGCCAGACAAGGCCCTCCGAAGCCTAATTTTCTATTATTACGGACTAGGTTACTATTGGTGAATATCCCTTTAAGATAGAGCATAGTGGTGTGTGTGCGTGCATGCACGGCATGATGACAACAACAGGAGATAAAGGACGTAATGGGGGAGGGGGAGGGGGAGACCAGCCTGCTAGTTTCTATTGATGGATGAAAAACAGTAACTGTGTGTCTGTCACTATAATCCATGTATGGATTTTTGGAATAATCTGGTGGAATCCACTTTGTTGTTGACCTATAGAAGTAAACAGGTATTTATGTGGACGGCCACAATTCAAGTGCCTTTCGAGGTGGCAGATGCTTCAGAACAAAGCAGTGGAGTAGTCACTGCTGAGTAGACACTGAGGTGTCATATGAGTTCCAAAGTGGAACATTTGGATTTCGTAATTACTTTCTATTTTCTCTCTACATCTACGTCTTAGATTCAGCCAACGGTGGTTTTGCAGAAGCCT
Source organism: Pristis pectinata (assembly GCF_009764475.1). Classification (NCBI taxonomy): domain Eukaryota; kingdom Metazoa; phylum Chordata; class Chondrichthyes; order Rhinopristiformes; family Pristidae; genus Pristis; species Pristis pectinata. Next base: position 75,615,219 of record NC_067414.1, on the reverse strand, counting down.
TTGCTCACGTTTCACCTTACGGCTTGCTGAACTGAACTTTGAAAACTATTCCTGGACTTGGAGTTTGGGAATTTGCCACACACACACACAGAGTTTAGTTTTTGGGGTCAATGTTTAAGATCTAACATTTTTACTTTTATTTTTCTTATTATCCTAAGTAGTTATTAATAAAATAGTTTTTAAACACTCATACATGACTCAGTGTTTCTTTTATTGCTGGTTCGTAACACCCATTTAGGTGGACTTGACCCAAGTACTTCTGGTCTACATGAACTACAAACAAACTTAAAATTTGTGCAGAGTTTCTGCAGAAGACCAGCTAAGATTTAAACCAGTTTGATGAATATATCCGAGAGAAAGAACCAGGTTTAGTGAGATACCAAAGAAATGCCTTAGATACTATTATTAAGGCTGCTTGCAATGACCAAGGTTTTTTTTATATATTAAATGGATACCTCTGGTGGAATGGGAAAAACTTCTCTCATTAATCTACTTTTGGCTGAAGTTCGAAGAGAAAACATGATTGCCCTGGCTATGGCATCATTAGGCATTGCTTCAACACTTTTGACAGGGGTGTGGGAAACTGCACATTTGGCTTTCAAATTCTAAATTTGACGGATGTGGGGACTCCAACATTAACATTGGTCAGGGAACTGCAAAGGAAATAGTTCCAACAGATTGTAAACTTATTTTCTGGGATGCATGTACAATGGCTCATAAAGCAGCCAATGAAGCATTAGATCGAATATTGCAGATCTTTGACACAATAATTAATGGAAGGTGTTACTTTCATGCTAGCTGGAGATTTTTGTCAAACACTGCCAGTAATTCCATGAGGTAGTAAAACTAATGAATTGAAAGTCTGATGAAGCATCCACACTTGAATATGCAAGTACATATGACAGGCAATCCATCTGCAAGAGAGTTTGCTTTGAATTTACTTAAATTAAGAAATGGGGAAACTAAACATGAAGACTCAACAGGAATGCTTTCAATGATAAAGTTAGTCTTAATTGTTAGGTCATTTCTTGCTCTGATGCAAGCTGTTTTCCCAAATGTCACTCAACGCATTATGAATTACCAATGGTTGTGAGAAAGACCAAATTTAGCACCAAAAAAAAATGACAGTGCAGGCTACGAATAAAGACCTACTTCTGAAGCTTTTTTAAAAATTCGAGGAGCATTGATATACAGTATTTCCAAGTCAGGATGGTGTGTGGCTTGGAGGGCAATTTCCAGGTGGTAGTTTTACCATGCTTTTGCTGCCCTTGTCCTTTTAGCTGATAGAGATCATGGATTTGGAAGGTGCTGTCTAAGGAGTCTTGCTGAGTTGCTGCAGTGCATTCTGTAGATGGTACAAACTGCTGCTAGTTGAAAGAGTGAATGACTGGTTGTGGATTGGGTACCTATCAAGTGGGCTGCTGTGTCCCATATGGTGTCAAGCTTCCTGAGTGTTGCTGAAGCTCCACTCATCCAGGCAAGTGGAGGATATTCCATCACATTCCTGATGACCCTTATAGATGGTGGGCCAGGTTTGGGGAGTTTCTCACTGCAGGATTCCTACCCTCTGACGTGTTCTTGTTGCCACATACGACTACTCCACTTCAATTTCTGGTCAATGGCAACCTCCAGGATATTGATGGTAGGGAGATTCAGTGATGGTAATGCCATTGGGGATCTCAAGGGGTGAGAGATGGATTTTCCTCTTGTTGGATATCATCTTTGCCTGGCACTTTTGTGGCTTACCACCCATCAGCCCGGACCTAGATATTGTCCGGGTCTTACAGCATTGTGGATTGCTTCATTAAGGAAGGAGTCAGGAATGATGCTGAACATTATGCAATGATCAGCAAACATTCCTCCTCCTGATCTTATGATTGAAGGAGGGTCATTGATGAAGCAGCTGAAGATGGTTGGGTCTAGGACACCACCCTGAGGAATTCCTGCCTCGATGTCCTGTAGCTGAGATGAATTATCTCCAACCACCATAATCATCTCTCCATCTCTGGAGTTCAGCTCTTTTGTCCACATTTGGACCAAGACTGTAATGAAGTCAGGAACAGGGTGACTTTGCCAGAACCCAAAGCAAGCTTCTGTGAGCAGATTGTTACTAAGTGCTGCTTGATAGCACTATAGATTATCCCTTTTATCACTTTGCAGATGATCAAGAGTAGACTAGGCAGTAATTGGCAGGATTGGATTTGTCCTGCTTCTTGTAGACAGGACATAGCTGGGCAACTTTCCACATTGTCAGGAAGATGCCAGCATTGTAGCTGTACCGGAACAGCTTGGCCAGTGGCATGGCGTGGCAAGTTCTGGAGCACAAGTCTTCAGCACTATTGATGTAATGTTGTCAGGGCCCTTAGCCTTTGTTGTATACAATGCCCTTGGTCATTTCTAGAAATGAATTGAATTGGCTGAAGACTGTCATCTATCACACAGGGGATCACTGAAGGAGGCAGAGATGGACTTCTGGCTGAAGATTATTACAAATACTTCAGCTTTCTCTTGTGCACTGACAAGGTGGACTCCACCATCATTAAGAATGTGAATATTTGCGGAGCCTTCTCCTCAGTGAGTTGTTTAATTGTCCATCACCAGTTATGACTGGACGGGGCAGGATTACAGAGCATAGATCTGATCCATTGCTTCCCAGACAACCTGTATTATACAAATCAATTGCCACTGTGACAGACACTGATGAGGCTGTACATTTTCCTGTTGAATTGTTAAAACTCTCGCCACCTGATGTGCCATGACAATCTTGAACTAAAAGGAGTTCATGCTATTCAGGATTTGGATCCACCAATACTATGCAACAGCACAAGATTATCAATTCAAAACTTACTACATGTAATTGAGGCGACAACAATGACTGATAATGCTGTTGGGGATAATGTCTTCATCCCATGGCTACCAATTATCACATCTGATCTACATTTTCAATTCAAGAGACTTAAGTTCCCTGTTCAACTTACTTTTGCCATGAGCATTTGCAAAATGCAAGGACAATCACTAAAAGTTGTTGGCCTTAACCTTGAAACTCAATGTTTTTCCTCATAGTTGACTATATGTTTGCCCATGATAATGAACTTGAAACTTGTTGATTGCTCCACAGCTGAAGATAAAAATAATCTACTTTTATGCCAGGTTCAAAAGAAAGGTGTGTCCTGAAGCATTTCAACATTGAAATCAACTAAATTTACACATTGTGCATAGGCACATACCTAAGGGGAATATTAAACACAATTTTTGTACATTTATTTTGCGTATATTTTTGTTAGAAACTTTAGTTAAATGACAAGTTTAATGCCATAATTATAATATTCATGCAATAATTATATATTTAAGTTAGATTTTATTTCATTTACAAGGAATACTGAAAAACCCAATTCCATGGAAATAAATGCAAACATTGTGATTTCCAGCATAAAAAACCCAAGCAATGCCAGGTATAGCAGCAAGTCACTTAATAAAAAATGTGCCTTTATTTCCAGGCAAACAAGACTTGGCAATGTTTTATGTATATTTATGCACACAAAATACTCACAACTATTTCTGCTCTTTGGTTGGTCTGTCTTCCTGAAAGTCGTTCACTCAAATTTCTGATGGAAAAAAGACAATAATTAGCAGGAAACAGTGCAAAGCATCCTCCAGAAAACCTCATACTCCATAGTACTTTGACTTTCATGAGAAAGTGGAGTACTTTGTGGTGGCATCCATGGCGTGGTGCATTAAGAATCATAGAATTTTGGAAAAGAGAAATGACATCATGAAATAATATTGATCACCTCTGAAGCTGTCTACATTTGCAGAGGTAATCTAGATTGCCAAGACAAATCTGAAACTCAGTAGCAAGGACCTATATGGCCGAGGTATTTGATAAAAAGTCCCATTTAAAAGATTAAAAGTTGAAACCCAATGAAATTATATGGCAAATAGGATAGGAAACTGATATAAAAGCAAAAAGTTAACTGTTGTTTTTCCCCAACTAAGCAGATGACAAACATTAGTGGTCCCCAGGAATCAGAGCTGCTACCACAGTATTCTTAATGTACATTAATGACTCAGACCATGCAGGGAAAGACAGATAAGTTTGCAAAAAGCAAAATTTCCAGGTGAGGAGGACAGTAATAGACTACAAGACGACATACATAAGCTGAAGGATGAGCAGGCAAAGGGAGACAGTTGGAGAAACCAAATGTAGATTGCGCGATCGCATTGTGGACCACCTGCTCTCAGTCCACAGGACTGAGGGTTTCCGGTTGCCTGCCATTTTAATACACTATCCTATTCCCACCTCTGTCTGTGTCCTCCTGCACTGTAACAAGAAGACCCAATGTAAGCTCGAGCAATAAAAACATTGTTTATCTGGAAAATATGCAACGTGCAGGAGTCAATATTAAATTCTCCAACATCATAACTTGCTTTCGATAACCTTTCAGATAACTCTTGTGCTTGCCATTCCTCTTCCTTTTATTTCCCCTTTCATTTGTATATTCTGGCCTGTTGGACATATCCCAAAAATACATCACCCAGATTTCACACTATAGACAAAGGAGCTTAACTGCCCACTTAATGGCTACATCATTTCAACTTACAGGCAATCCTTTTGTTCCACCCACTTCACCACCCCACCTTCTCACCCCCCTCCACTACACCACCCCACCTTCTCACACCCCCCTCCCCTACACCACCCCACCTTGTCTGCTACTTGGACAAAATTGCTCTTTTCTTTCTCAGTTCTGATGAGAAGTCTTCAACACAAAATGTTAACTGGCTCTCTTTGCTGTCTGACCTGTTGAGTTTTTCCACCTTTGTTTTGATTGCAGATTTCCAGCTTCTACAATCTTTTTTTTAAATCTTCATAATTTTAATACCAAGTAGTGTGAAGAGATACACTTCAGCAGAGAGTAAACAAAAAAACAGAGATAACAGACTAAAAGGCACAGTTCTAAAGTGTGCAGAGACAGAGACCTGGATGTTTATGTAATACATTTTTGAAAGTGAAGGGTATGTTGATAGTCTGGTTAGGATGAAGGCAAGCATGCCCATGCCTTCTTTATCACCCTATCCACTTGGCTTGCCAATTTCAGGGAGCTATGCACTTGTACCCCAAGATCCCGCTGTACATCAATGCTCCCAAAGGTTCAGCCATTTGCTGTATACTTTCCTCTTGCATTTGACGCTCACCCTTGCCCAGATAAAGTTCCATCTGCCATCTCTTGCCCAAATTTCCACTGATCTATGCCCTGCTGTATCCTTTGACAACCTTGTTCACCATCCACAATTCCACCAATTTTTGCCGACCACCACTGGTCACAGGTCTCTGTTCAGAATAACATCCCTCTGTCTCTACTCTCCATATTCTATGACCAAGCCAATTTTGGATCCAACCTACCAAGTCACAGCGGACCCCATGTGACTTAATCTTCTAAATCAACTTACCATGAAGGACCTTGTCAAATGCTTTATTGAAGTCAATGTAGACAACATCCACTGCCCTGCCCTTGTCAATCATCTTAGTTACCTCTCAAAAAATTCAATCAAGTTGCTGAGACATGACTTCCCCCCTCACAAAACCATGCTGACTATCCCTAACAAGTCTATGCTCTTCCAAATGTGAGCAAATCTGGTCTCTAAGAATCTTCGCCAATGATTTCCCTACCACTGATCTAAGGCTGACCGGCCTGTAATTTATTCATCATCTCGATTGCCCTCCTTAAACAAAGGAACAATAGTGGCTGTTCTCCAGTCTTCTGGGACCTCCTCAATGGCTAAAGTGGTACAAAGGTCTCTGTCAAGGCACAGCAATCTCCTGCCTTGCTTCCCTCAGTAACCTGGGATAGATCCCATCAGGCCCTGGGGACTTATCCACCTTAACGTTCAGGAGACCTGACACCACCACCTTTTTAATATTAACGTGCCCCAGAAAAAAATCAACATACCCCTCTCTAATCTCACCATGTCCTTCTTGGTGAATACCACTGCAAAATACTCATTTGGTATGTTGCCACTTTCTCTGCTCCAGGCGTAGATTCCCTTCTTTGTCCTTATGTGGACCCACCTTCTCCCTAGCCACCCTTTTGTTTTAAATATGCAAACACTTTGGGATTTTTCTTAATCCTACATCTCATGGCCCCTTTTAGCCCTTGTGATTCCTTGTTTAATATTTTTCCTGCTTCCTTTATATTCCTCAAAGGCCTTGTTTGATTTCAGCTTCCTAAACCTTTCTTATACTTCCTTTCTCTTTTTGGCTAAACTTTCAACACCTTGACATCCAAGGTTCCTGAACCATGCCATCCTTATCTTTCATGTTTACAGGAACATGCTGGTCCTGAATTCTAACCAGCTAGTCTTTAAAAGACTCAGACATGGATTCACCTGATAACAGGTGTTCCCAATCCAGTTCCCTCAACACCTGTCTAATAAAGTTGTAATTAGCCCTTCCCCAATCTAGCACTCTTCTCTCTTCCCCCCACCCACCCCCCAACCGAAGTCTAGTCTTATTCTTTCCCATGATTATCTTAAAATTTATGGAGTTACTGTTCCCAAAATGCTCTCCCGCAAACTCTCATCACCTAGCTATGCTCACTTCCCAATACAAGATCCAGTGTGGCCCCTTGCCTGGTTGGACTATCAACATACCATTTCAAGAAGCTCTCCAAGATGCACCTAACAAATTCTGCTCTAAGCCGCTGGCACTAAGGGAGTCCCAGTCAAGATTGGGGAAATTAAGATCTTCTGCTACAATGACCCTGTTATTTTTACATCTTTCCATCTGCTTGCTACTGAGAGTGGAATCCCATGATAGTGATTTCATCTTTCTTACCCCTGAGCTCTTCCCATAGGACCTCAATGGATAAGCCGTCCAGGATATTCTCAAAGTACAAATGATATTCTCCCTGATCAGTAGTGCAATTCCCCCACCTTTTTACATCCCCCTCTATCACATCCAGAACATCTAAATCCTAGAATGCTGAGCTGCCAATCTTCCCCTTCTCTTTAATGGCTACAACAGCATAGTTCCATGTACTAATCTAGGCTCTAATCTCATCTGCCTTACCCATAATACTCCTTGTATTGAGATAAATACATTTCAGACCACAGTGCCACCATGTTCATTAACCTGCCTCTGCTTTTTCTTCCCATCAGACTTACTTGAGTCAACCTCAACCTTCTCAATCGCTCTATTTGCCAACCTACTGCTCTGGTTCCCACCCTCCTGCCACGCTAGTTTAAACCCTCATGACCAGCACTAACAATTCTGACTTCATGTGGACCAACCAAAATTAGCCCTGACCACAGAACTCCTCTTGGAACTCTGACATCCCTAACTTGGCCATCTGTTCAAGTTTTTGATTACTCAGTGTCCCTAGCAAACAAAATGTTAAAAAGGTTTAGAATGAAATAAATAATTCAAAGTTAAAATAAGATCACCTACAGACACTAATAAAAAATTAATGCAAAAGTAATATAATAACCTTATTCCAATCCTTATTCAAAGGATTCAAATGAATGGACTCAGATCATGCAACAGATTTACCCAGCCCAGAGAAGAAGTGGAAATATGGGGAGAATTAATAAACAAAAGGGACTAGTCTAGGAATAGTGTAAACACATTGTCAAAGAGCCAGTTTCTATGTGACCCTTAAGATGCTGGAAGCACTCAGTATGTCAAGCAGCATCTGTGGGGAGCGAGAGCAAGAGCCACACACAGAGCCAATGTTTCAAGTCAAGGAACCAATTCTGATGAAGGTTCCTTGACTTGAAGTGTTAAGTCTCTCTCCCCATGGATCCTTTTGACTTATTGAACATCTCTAGCACTTAAATTTTTTGTTACAATCCATTACAATTTTGATTACTGATTCAATTTGAAATAAATTTGATATTTGTTTTAAAAAGTAAATGAAGATCATTACTTACAGAGAGTGACCAGGTCCCCAGTACACACCGATGCCAGCTTGAGCTTGTTTCCGCCCATTACTTGAACAGCAGCCATCAGTATAAACTGCAACAGCGTCTCCTGGACGTAAACGCAGAAACATATTTATTCGGTACACAGAATGGTTGATGCCTGAGCAACAGACCCGTATTATTTAATTGCACCCTGGTATTACTTTTCAACTTTGAGCTAAGTTCCAGCAAATTTACTGTATCGGATTAAATGACTCGTGAAAACATGTCAAAATACTTCATGGATGTGATTTTTAACACAATACCAAGCTAAATAATGAAATACCAGGAAAGGTGACCTTAACCTTGATAAAAATGATTGAGCAATTTAAAAAGTAGATAGATGTCCTGGTGTAGGAATTCCACATTAAGGCCTATATAGTTCAATGAGATCAGGAAAATGGAACTAATGATGCTTTGCCAATAAGAGGTACAGAGACGAGGACACACCGAATGGCTTTAAACACAAAGATGAGATTTTAAGTTTGAAGTATTGTGGAGCTAGGAGTTGCTGTGATTGAGCAAGGAAAAGTTTGATGCTGAGGTAGATTTTACTTGCTGGGGTATTTAATGCAGTCACTGTATTTCAGGATTTCACCTTCTACTTACAGGTTGATTGACAAATGATAAAGACTGAATTAACTTCAAAAAAAAATTAAACTCTGCCATGAAGAGTTCGCGTGATTTAAAATTATACCACAGAAGTGGTCTCAATGAATAAGCTGGCATAGTTATTGCAGCCTCAATCCTCAAGTGCAATTTTGCAATCAAAAATGCATTCAAGCTTGAGGGGGTACAAAATACATAACTCAAAAGAATTTTGTATTTCTAGGTCATGTATACAAAGCTCAAGAGTCACTCAAGATAACAGTAAAACTAGAGAGATGGTTGTATATACTTTGTATCCCAATCTTACCATAGCATTAAACATTTCTATTATTTCCACATTCTTCTATTTTCCAATTGCTTTTATATTATAAGCCTAAAAGCAGTCACTAAACTTACTCTCTCCACCTGCCTACAACCAAATATTGACTCTTAATGCCAGCTTCATTCTCCTTCACAACAGAGGGAAAATACTAAATGTTTGGAATGATTTAACCAGCAAACTGATAATGTCAATGCCCTGCGTTTTCCAAGTAGATCACTGGTCACTCAAACAGAAAATACTGAAACAAGTTCCAAATAATAGAAAGCATAAAAGGCATTCATATAATAACATCTAATTTTCAGTATTCACGTTGATAAATGGAAACTAGAAATTTATTTTCTTGGGTTTTTAACCTTAGCACTGCAAATGATACAATCTAATTCAGAAAACAGCTTCCAGATAATCTTGCATACAATATCAATACAATGAACCACACAATATGTTTGCCTACCCATATATGTGAACTTCTGTTCCAAGTCAATGAATGGTTTTGTACTTCTGAATCTTTTGCTGGATGGCCCATTGTCATCATCAGACAAACTGTGTGAATGTTTTTCCCCACTAGAGTTCTGTAGTTCAGACTCATCAGTAGTCTTACTTTGGCCACTGCATTCTAAAAAAGTTTTAAATAAATTGTTAGCTTTTTAAAAGCTAATGAAAGGATGTACATTTAGAGATGCAATTCTCCAGAAATATGATTAAGTTGCAAAATAGAAATAAGATTCAGAATAGTGACAAGAGATGACAAAATACAAACAACAGATTGTGCAAATTTCAGGATGTTTACAGAACATGTACTCTAGAGTAGGCAGATCTTGCACTTCTGGTCATGCCTCAACTACAGTTTAACATCATGAAGCAGGGAGATGAAAGTCAATTACAAAGTTATTTTGTGGATCAAAGCAAAAAGGCCTCAAACTCAAGTGAGTAAACTTTATCCATGATTACACGAGTGTCTCAGCCTTAAAAGGTAGGATATGATTGAAAAAAGAGAGCCTGGGCTCAACTTTGTTATCCATTCAGCAACCATATGCCCCACCACCAATCCTGGCTTTGATAATTGCAGAATGCTGCCATCGATTCTATGACATGAGAGGTGATCAACAGAAACAGATCCCAACATTAAGGGAGGAGAAAAAATATTTAAAGGTATTTATAATGACTAGATTTAGCTTAAAATTGGTTAAAAACTGGAGCAAGTTACGCAATTCACTCTCATTAAATGAGTTTCATGAACTCCTTAACTGGGTTCATTCAACAACTGTATCTACTTGATATTTATTGGACAGATCTAAATATTATTTTCAAAAATCAGAATTGTATCAGAAGTTTTATTTTATTATTATTAACACTAAACAATTTAGTGGGGGCAAGATTCATTCCAACACCTATATCTCTGTGGATTAATACTCCCATCTCCATAAATTCCCTATCATGTCATAATGCTGAAGCGCCACCACAAGGTTCTTCAAATAAGCCACCTATGTAGTCAATTCAAGATAGTTAATGAGCAGCACTCAGAGGAAACCAATATTTTGTTCTGCAACAGCAATTTAAAAATTTGGAAAATTAAGTTAAACTGAAATTAAGGGTTTTTTCCCCAAATCACTTAGATTTCCTGATTTTTTTTTAAACATTACAATAAAATTTATATTATTTTTTCTTTACATTTACCAAAAGCGTCTCAACAGAATTAATGTTGTTAGCATATGATGAGTGAAATAAACTGTACACTCTTCTGATCCATCTTCTAAATTTCTTTCAATTAAGTTTCTTTAAGTTGGAAATTATATATGCCATTCTATTATTTAAAAAAGGTTAGCAGAAGGAAACCTGATAATTATAGATTAATTTGCCATGAAATTATTGGAAAACTTTTAGCTGATCAGTCAGCATATTAGTAAAAAGGCAGCTTCACCAGGCACGACCTTTGTGAAATTTTTTTTGAAGTTGATTTTATACAGACTTCAAAATCCAAATCTATAAAACCCCTCATGAAATTTATCTAAAGTTGAAGCTCTTTGAATTGTGGACAAATTATTGACCCAGTTTTGAAACTGGCTATGTGAAAAGAATCAGATAGGGATAATGGAAAGATGCTCAAATTGGCAAAATGCAATATTCGGGCATCTGTATTGATCCTCAACTATATAGCTGCATTTTGCTTTAAGAGAGCTTAGATATGTAGAACACATAACCCTGAAGGCTATCATCTCCTGTGGCAAGGTAGATAGAATGTCTTGTCCCACAAACTATTGCTGCATATGGTACGATTTTTCTTGTACAATTAACCAATGTAGAGCTGGAGCTCACAAGGGACAAGTTTTGATGGAGCTGCCTTCCTAAACTACTTGCTGTGGATTCAACTTCACCTCATATGCAAATGATATACACAGTGCAAGATATTAAAAGGAAACCCAAGGTAGAGAGAAATTGCTTCCACTTGGAGTCCAGGAAAAATGAACCCAAGCTAAAAATTGGAGTCAGGCCTTTCAAAAAGCCTTGCTACCTGCAGGTAATGGCAGAAGTTGGAATCCTCTTCTGCCAACAGCAATAATGCTTTGTTAATTGTTAATTTTAAAGTGGACAGAATTTTGTTAACCAAAAAGAATGTATGTTACATGCAGTGAAGATAAGTGTACCACAATGGCTCCTCTGGAAAGAACGTTTCCTGTTACCTTCTGAGATCACTGGTGGCTGGAATGTGATTCTATCAACAGGCAATACACTTTCCGGAAACTTAGCAATGTAGTCTTCAGCAAATTTTCTTGTCAATAGTAATTAGTGTGAAATAAAGTCCATTTTACTTTTACTTTTCTTTGAAGGTCACCAGGATTCTCACATGCTATTGCACAGAAGGCAGCAAAAGAAAGTTTTTGAATACACTCTGCAGGACTTGCTGCAGATGCAGGTTGTCAAAGAAAAATGTCAACAATGAGACAGGTTTGAGATTTTAGATTTTGAAGAAACAGTCTGTTGTAATTCTTATAAAAGCTAGGAGGCAACTTTATTTTGACAGTCCTTTTCAGGTATAATGGAATCACACCTGAATGTGAAATTGAAACATTGTGTCAAACTTGACAGACTTCAAACAGAAAGCAAATTAGTCTTAAAATAAAGTTGATTTTCTTTGTGCAACAACACAATCCAACTCACTGTCAAAACAGAATCATATTCACCACACTGTGACAAATATTTCGAAAATCTTTAAAGCTCAAACTAAATATACACATCTACAAGTCAGCTGCCCTCTTACTTAAAATGTTAATAGTAGTGGGCATCTCAACCAGCACAGACTTTCACACTACCTCATTTACCTTTGTTGCATTTTTACTAATCTGCAATTTTTATTCCTTCCTACTCACCCTAATCCCACACCATTTGCAAGTTACCCCACTTAAAAAGCCAACACATTTCAAGAGTTTTAAATATAAATCCCTGTGTTCACCCAAAGAGCAATGTCAGTTTCTTATACCCTTCTACAGTGTTTGGCTAAAGAGTCACCCCATTTATTATGCAACTCAAATATTTATACTTTACCTGTTGATGCAGATTGTGAACTTGTAGCTGCAGTACCTACAAAAGCCCATGCATCATCTTCTGTTGCAAACTTCTTGAAACTGGCATTAGGAAATTTGTCGACTTGCTTTTTACAATCATCCCTGGGAAGAGAACAAGTCTAATTTCAGAGAAATATAACATCCCAAGTTCTTGAATTGATAGTAATTGGAGCAAACAAAAAAAAATGGAATAAACCAAAATATAACAAAAAGAAACAAAGACAGAAGGGGTAGGTCAGGAAAATAAGAAAAAATGTAGGTATAAAAATAAAGGAAATAAGGATAAAGTGGAGGTACCTCCCGACATGTCTGGCGTGCCCGTTGTTCCAAAATAATGATACAGATGAAAATGAGGATTGGATGGTCCGACCCACAGCCCCAACCTACCCCCTTCCCCCCCCCCCCCTTTCATTGCTGCCCCCATATAATGGGACTAGTCCACAAACCGTTCCGCTCTCACCACCAACGACTGCTAGCCAAGTCCCGCCCCAAGGACAATTCCATGGCCCTACTGTATCCCGAACCAGGAATCAGCTTAGACGGAGAGAAAGCCCGCATACGAACGGCTCTAAGGCCACAGACAAGCGACGGAACTTTTCGGTAGGGGACAGACTTTTAGTAGGTTCTCAGACAGACACCGATTATGACTCCGATTCTGATCATGAGGGCCCTAAAGATCCCAGCCCACCACCTATGTTGAATAAGGTAAAGGAAGCCAAGGTTAAAAGACAATTCCCTAACAGGAGTGCTCCCAATCCAACCTAAGCGAGCGCTAATCCTACGATCCAAATCTACACCCCTTGGAAGCCTCAGGAGATGTGCCTAATCATGAGTCAGGCACCCAACCGTAATACCAACCCAGAGGATTTCATAGATTATGTGATCGGAACAATTCAGATGTACCAGGCCACACCCCAAGACCTTTTCAGTCTTTGTTGCATGGCCCTTACAACTAATGAGGCGGAAAGAACACCTGGGAAACTATGCGGACTGGACAGCCTTTCAGACAGCCGTCCGGCCTCAGGACCAGGTAACCACCATTAGAACTGCCCTTCGCAAAACCCTCCAACAGCCTATTGACATAACTAAGGTTTTAGAATGCCGACCGAAACAGGGTGAGGACGGCCCAGATTTTTGGGACCGTTTCTGTTCACTTTACGGTACCTATGCGGGCGACGATGCCTACAACAGAGGCAATGCCTCCCCCCAGTTTAACGCCCTCCTATTACAATGTATTCGAGGGAATGGTGTCAGCTATCCGCACTAATAACATGAATTGGCCTAACCACCCGACAAGCCATGAGGAGGGCCCTAGTCCACTTCTGGAGTAACGGGCGTGATTCGAAAGCCACAAGGGTAAAACAGGAAATGGTCCAGAGACCCCCCCCCCCCCCCCCCTTGGCCCCGACCTCCCTACTCCAATGATACGAGATATCAAATGGAATGGCAGTTTTGCGTTCCAGGAGGGGTTGACCAGCCTGGTAAAGGATATCCACTGTACCTCAACGACCCAACAGCCCCAGTGTACGGGCCCCCTTGTGAGCCACCACCTCCTCCTCCTCGTAATTACCCAGGACCCAAGGGACCCCAACAACCCACACCAGCGAGTGTCAGGTCGACAGGATGCTACCTTTGTGGGGCACCTGACCACTGGCAGCAGGACTGCCCCCACTACCGCCATCGGCAGACTAGACCCCCCGGTAGACGACAACCTTTTTCAACTAGCAACCCATTTTCTGCCTGACTAGCTGTGGAGAGTAGCCATTCCATGTACCCTACCCTCACCGATAACCTGGACAATGAACCCATCATCAATTTCTTAGCAAGGGAAAGCCGATCCCCTTTATGATAGACACGGGGGCAAATACCTCGACCCTCGAAGCTCCTTGTATCGCCCAGCATGATTTTAGACTGTCCACTGCCTCAGTTCCATTGAGCGGGCTGGAGGGACAGGAGGGACAGGAGATCGGGAATGTCTGATCCAATTCGCAGGAAACCCACACCTAGGGGTTAACTTGGCCGGGAGGGACCTGCTCTGCTCCGCTCCCTCCGACTCAAAATACAATGCCTGGATGAAGGAATTACCATTACTGGCCCCAAGCCCCATAGGATCCTCTGGATTCACCAGCCTCCTCAGTGGCGGACGGTGGACTTCACGAACGGAGATTTTGACCCACCCTTGAAAACCCCTGATCCGCATGTGACACTAGCTTATGACCCCACAGGGGTCTCAAGAGAGCTAGAGGGGTTGTATGCTCCGTTCCTGGGTAACATGGTGACTGACACTATTTTAGGGGAAGTAGTGGGTAAGGACGGAGCAGCACTTAGTTCATTAGTGCCTAATGAATTATGGAATCAGTCAGGCTTGATGTCCCCTCACATTACCGTCAGTTAATGAGGGTCATAAACGAAGGAGCTGGGATTCCTAGCCCACCGGCTTGAAGCACAGGCAGACACAGGCTCTTACGGGATTCCCCAGATACTGCCAGAAGGGACCCTGACTTATTACCTCACCTCTTTCTCGATGACAAGCTGTTTACATCACCATCAGCCCCACCGACTCCCTTCGGATGAGCCAACCCCCGATTTATGGGCCGCGTCGAAAGCTGAGGTAGGATTCACCCCAGTCCAAATCCGTGTAAGACCAGGAGCACAACTGCCTTCCGTCCCACAGTACCCCCTTTGGAGAGAGGCAGTTGACGGAATAACCCATTTAATAAATTCATTCTGCAAAAAGGGCATTCTGATTCCTTGCCAATCACCTTGCAACACCCCCATTTTACCCGTCCCCAAACCCAGATGGACAGAATGGTGCCTTGTACAAGACCTGTGCAAGGTCAATGAGATAGTGGAGCCACTACATCCCGTGGTCCCGAACCCAGCCACCATTCTCAGCAGCATCCCTGCCGACTCCTGTATTTTTACTATTATGGACCTCCAGCATGCATTTTTCGCAATTCCCCTATCTCCCGACTCGCAGTACCTGTTTGCTTTCACCTTCCAAGGTCAGCAATACACCTGGACGTGCTTCCCGCAAGGTGTTATACACTCCCCGACTATTTTCTCCCAAGTTTTGCATGAACAACTCCAAGGCTTGCAACTTTCTGACAAATCCACCGTTGTCCAGTATGTCGATGACCTTTTATTGGCAAGCCCCTCGGAGCCCGCCAACATCGCAGACACCAATAGACTACTTAACGCACTCCACTCTTGGGGATATGTAATATCTCCACAGAAAGTAAAACAAACCCAGCATCAGGTGAAATTTCTGGGTAACCTCAAGTGCTACTGAGCGGCTGCTCACTCCTGAACATATTGCACCCATCATTGCTACCCCACCGCTCTCTACCCCGAAGGGTATGCGTGCATTCTTAGGTCTAGTAAATTTCTGTAGACAATAGCTACCTAACATGGCCCTCCTTACCAAGCACCTCACACCCCTGGCTTCAAGCCAGTCCATGGGACCTTTTGAACTTACCGAGGAGCAAAAGGAGGCCTTTGAGAAGCTCAAACAAGCCCTTGCCAGCGCCCCAGCCCTGGGATGCCCTCTATATGAGCGCCCATTTCAGCTTTTCATGAATGTCCTGGAGGACTGCGCTACAGCCGTCCTTACTCAAACCCATGGGGATAGAAAAAGACCAGCGGCATATTACTCCACTCGGCTGGACCCAGTTGCTAGGGGGCTCCCGCCATGCTCACAGATGCTTCCAGCCATCTACTCCCTAGTAACAGAAGCCTCCAATATAACCCTGCAACAGTCAGTAGTTGTTTATTCCTCCCATACCGTAAAGGCACTCCTAACCTCTCATCAGATGCAACACCTCACCCAGGCCCGCTTAAACAGATATGAGGTAGCGCTCCTGAATAACCCACTCCTCACTTTTGCCTACTGCACCACCATTAACCCTGCCACACTTCTAGAGGCCCCACTGGAAGATCTTGCAGATCCACTACATGACTGTTTAATGCATAACCACTTTTTGACTACACCCCGTCCGGACCTTTCGGATAAGGCCTTCCAGTCAGCAGACTTAAACCTGTATGTCGACAGTAGTTCCTCCATTTCCGAACAGGGAACCCACCTTTGTGGCTATGCCATAGTAAACGACTCCCATGTTGTGGGGTCTGCATCTTTGCAGCTCCCAGTCTCTGCCCAAAAAGCAGAACTTTGCCCTGACCAGAGCTTGTATTTTAGCCAAAGACAAAGCAGTTAACATCTTCACTGATTCCCGCTATGCTTTTGGAGTTGCCCATGATTTTGGCCAACTCTGGGCACACAGGGGATCTTTGACCTCTACAGGTAGCCCCATACAGAATGCAGCTTATGTAAAGAACCTCCTCCAGGCCATCCTCCTCCCTAACAAATTGGCCATCATTAAATGCTCGGCTCACCTTTCAAATGCCTCCCTAGTAACACAGGGCAATAACAGGGCAGACGCAGAGGCTAAATTGGCAGCACACCAGGGATCTAAAATCATTTCGACTGCGGAAAAACAGGCAGTTGCTTGCAAACCAAAGATAACAACGCAGGGCACCCCAGACATGGTCACTGTGCAGCACTTACAGGGGGATGCCCCTGACTCATAAAATCAAATGTGGAGCGCGCATGGGTGTATGCACTCTACGCCACACGGCCTCTGGATTACTCCAGTCGGTCAAGAATGTATACCTGATTCTTTTTACCAATGCTTATTGACTGCCTACATTCTGACACTCACTTTGGCAAGGAGGGAATGAGTAACATTTTACTACGTACCTGGTGGCATCCCAGATTGGAGGAAGCAGCACAAGGCAAAACACGATCGTGTTTGATATGCCAACAAACCAATGCTGGGAAAGGGGTGAGGCACACCCCAGGCAAAACCCCCTTGCCAGGTGGTCCTTTTGAATGTATACAACTTGACTTTATTGAATTATCGCGTGTATATTGTTATAAGTACTATCTCGTTATCGTTGACGTATTTAGTAGATGGATTGAAGCTTTTCCAACCACCAACAATAAGGCTCAACGGTGGTGAAGTTATTGCTTACAGAGATTATACCAAGGTTTGGGGTACCCCCCGACAGATAAGTTCAGACAATGGTCCCCACTTTATAGGGAAAATAAGCAAGGAATTGTGTGAGGCACTGCATATCGAACAGCAGTTCCACTGCACCTACCACCCTCAGGCAGCGGGTATAGTAGAACGAGCTAACAGCACCCTGAAGAATAAACTGACTAAATTAGTATCAGAGACAGGTCTAAATTGGCTGAAGGTTCTCCCCTTAGCATTATACCACATGAGAATTACCCCCCACTCGGCCACTAGGGTGTCAGCTGCCGAAATCATCTATGGACATCCAGGAAGAACCCCATGGGATGCTGACACCCAACATGCCCACCCAGGTTGACCTTAAAATCATGGGGGATGAACTACAAAGATATTTCAGACAACTTACATCCTCTCTAGAGTTTCTTCATTCACAGGTGGAGGGTACCTTTAAACCACTGGAAGGACAGAATGAGGAACTGCCTGACCTGGAAATCGGAGATTCGGTACTGATACCAGATTGGGAGCGCCCTAAGCTAGGACCTCGGTGAAAGGGCCCCTTCCAGATACTATTCCAAACTCCTACAGCCATAAAAGTACAGGGCCAGAAACGCTGGATTCATGTGACTGTAAACGATGGCTGCCGGAAGAAAGATGATATTTCTTAGATTTGGACTCCTTACCATTACTAGTACTCTTGCGTGGGCATGAGAGGATAATTTGTTTTACAAAGTACAGATGCAGCTACATGGGAATCACACCGTTTGCTACCCCTTGGCAGAATCAGTGGAAGGCCTTTTCGTAGCCACACCAAGCTGGAGCCCCAGGGCCCTCTTAAAGTATGAACACTCAAAAACAAAGTGTATTGCGCAGACAGGAACTTACAGGACGGTGCTGCCAGGTAAATGCTTGCAAAGAACAGTAACAGGTCCTAGTAGCACAACTAACCACCAGTCCTCCCGCTGCTTCACTGGTAAAGGATGGGGTTGTGGGATAGCGATCGTACAGCATATGATATCATGTGCCACCAGTACTTGTACAGAGAGAAAATGTGGACAGTGGTGGGGGGGGAGGGGGGATGCTTTAGGTGTGAGTGTGCTGCCACTAGGTATGTTATGTTACTTGCAGGGGAGCAATGGGCTTGTGGGGAAGGGAACGGGACCCATGTGAAATTGTTTAATGTCTCTTTAGAATGGCTAACCGGGAAGAATTACCTAAGAGAGCATGGGAGAAATGTTGTTGGAATCTCTTGGTATTCTCAGATGCCCAGTCCACAGCAATCAGATAATGTAACCTGTTACCAGGCTAAGGAAGGGTATGTGTTCCTCTTTAATGGTATTTACACTACCACCACCCCCACTCTGCCAGCCTGGTTTGCAATGGGAACGATCAGGCTGGTCACAGTCCCCTGCCCCTAGAAGGCTCATGTCCGACGAAGACTTGTGGTGCAGTCAGTTAGTGAGGAGTTCTGTAAGGACTGGAGGGATCCTATTATGTTGGGATCTCCCTTATCGTCGTTAGGCTACGGGTTTCTGAGTACTCTCTCTCTGGGGGGTTCAGCAGGAACTATAGCTGCAAAAAACCACAACTACCTTATTTGTGGACTGGCTGCACTGGGAAACAGTACTATGAAGAGCCTGGAGGCAGTGAACCGGGAACTGGCGGAGCTTCGACTTTATGCCCAGCAGACCTGGTATGCTGTGGACTACCAGTTGGCTCAGCAAGGAGAAGTATGTGCCATAGTAGAGGACAAATGTGTCACCAATGTGAGAGATGAGTCCTACAACATTTCCCATGCCATTCAGGACATTCAGAAGCAAGTAGATAGCTTTAGGCAAGGACTTACAGGAGGGATGGGTTGGTTGAGGTGGCTACTAGGAGGATCGTGGGCATCATACCTGCTGCATGGAGCAGTGGGGCTAATCGTAATTATAACAGTATGCTGTGTGGTGCTGGCCTGTCTAAATGCCTGTTGCAAGGTCCTTATTAATAAACTCTCGGCCCCGTTCTCAGCACCCCTCTAGGTTATCATGTAACGATGAAAGGAGGGAATGAGAAAGTAAAGGGTTAAAAACTGTAACCATACCTGTAGCTGATAGAAAAAATACCTCGCAAGCAAGAGCACGCAAGTGGCTGACTCAATGGATAAGGTGTTAATTACTATGTCAGGAACCTTGGTTTCAGTCCCGTTATGCTAGACAATAGAGGTACTGGGTGCAATGAACAACAAGTGGGAAGCTAGTCCTAAACAATGAGGGGTGATACCTGTCTTTGAATCTCTTGATTATAACTCAATTATGCTGGACAATAGGTGTGATGTCTGTCTCGGGATATGTGGCCTGACCGAAACTCGCGGCGCCGCATGCATTAAGTGTGCGTGACAATATCTGTATAAATTTCTGTCTGCTCCTTTGTACGAAGAGACCTCGGAAAGCAACTGTTAACGAGTGAAGAGACCTTCTCCTTAGCGGTGCACTGCTAATAAACGCGTTTTATCGAATCGACCTCGTGGCACTGTGTTACTTTACAGCAGACAGAAGTGAGAACTTAATTTCGAGACAACAGTTCCAGTTTGCCAACTTCTCCACACCCATGACTATGATACAATTCAATTATCCTTCACCGAACAACTCAAATCAGATAAAAAGGCAATTACTTTTAACTCAGAAAATAACAAATATTTACATGCAAGCCAAGAACAGACAACGATGAAAATTCTCCAGTTGGCTAGTCAACTTCTCACTTAAATAAAACTTTGCAGCTAACTGGATTACATGTTATAGAATATCAACCTTCTTGACTATTCCTCACCTGTTGTCATGTATGCTTCACAATGGCATGCAAGCCATGATCCTAACCAATGGGTCCACAACAGATGCAACCTCAGTGGAGGTGAGTTTCTGTAGGAATCTAAAGCTGAATAGGAATGCTGCAAAATCAGCATGACAGAGTCAAAGGCTTTATTAAATTTGAAAAAAAACCCATGTATACTGACCATACCAATTAGGAGCAAGTGTAAGCCACTGAGCCCCTCAAGCATGCAACACCATTTACTATCATGGTTGATCTGACTGTAAACTGAACATCACATTCCTTTCGATAACTCCTTGCTTATCAAGAATACATCTACCACCATTTAAAAAATATTCAGAGACTCCACCACCTTTAGAGGAAAAGAGTTAAAGACTTGTGGCTCTCAGAAGAAAAATTTGCCACACCTGTCTTAAAGAGGTGACCCTTTATTTTTAAACAGTGACTCCTAGTGCTGGATTCTCCAACAAGAAGAAATCATCCTATCCACTCCCTCCATGACAAGACTCCTCAGAATGTTAGTTTTATACTAGTCCCCCTCACTCTTCTGAACTCCAGCAGAAACAAGCCCAGCCTGTCCAAACTTTCTTCACAAGACAATGCATCCTATCGTGTTTGGGGTTGATCCCTGCATTTCTCTTCACACAATGAAAATCACATTGACTGTGCCTCAGATGAATGGGAATACACACGGTGATTCACGTTACAGCACTTTGGCCACTCTCAGGATGCGTTTGAATAGCACCATGACAATGATATTCCCTGTCACAGAGAGCAAGCAACCTCTGTACTTGCGATTGGATCAATTTTCTTTGCTAAAGATGGCCATGATTAGAGTATCTCTGAGCCCCCTGGAATATTCTCATTTCCCACATTTGGGAAGAGGCTTTGGATTTGTGACTGTAGCTCCTCTCATCCAAGTTTTAGAATTTCAGTAGAAATACATCCAGGGCCTTGTTGGGATTTAGTTGGCATATGGCATTTTCAACTTCTGATTCATGAGGGCTAGCAACTGGGGTGGATCAGGTAGTTTGCTGCAAGCTGGAATCAAGGGTGCTCACGTGAAGGAGAATTGTGGCTGAGAACTTTTCCAAATACTGTATTTTGCGAGCAACAACTGCCTCTCTATCCTTGATAATCAACACTTTTTTCATCTCCCCGCCCCCCCCACCCCACCCTCACTGGTCTGCAGCAGCTCACCTCCAACAAGCTTCCAGACGTAGTGGACCCAATCTGGATTGCAGATAATGTTCATGTCTGTATGTACTTGGATGCCAAGCTCCAATTCACTGATGATTTCTTCAATGAATCACACAGAGGATGGGCCTCAGACTCAATATCTATAAAACAACAGTTCTCCAACCAACCTACCCCCATTGTGCCACATCACCCTACTACATTAAAAGATTCATAGAGACACACTGGAAACTATGGACTTTTTCCCCCATATTTCAGGAACAACCATAATCAGACTGCGGCTTCACATAATCTGAGTATACCAGACCCAAATGTACCCTATTCCAATATGACCCCAGAACAACACCTGACTGTACCCCTACTACAACACGACCAGGTCACACAGTAAAACCTGTACCCCTAATCCAATTTGACCAGTGGACAAGCCCATCTGTACCCCTATTCCAATATGACCCCAGGACAAAGCCTGACCCTGACCCTATCCCAAGGTGATCAGGTCATACAGCCCGACTGTCCCCCCTTTTCCAATACGACCTGTGGACACTGGCCGGCTGTACCCCCATTCCAACATGACCCCAAGACACTGAGCCCGGCTGTATGTACCCTTCTTCCAACATAACCAGGTCACACAGCCCTTCTTGTACTCCCACTCCGATACGACCCCAGAGCAGGGGCCAACGGGAGCCGGGGACACAGGCCGACTGCGCCCCCGCCCCAACGGGAGCCGGGGACACGGGCCGACGGTGAAACGACGCCACCGACTCTCCACCCTCAGCCACCAAACCCATCAGCTGCCAACCTTCACACAGCCCCAGTGGGCAGAGGTCGAAGCGCACACTCCCGGAGCTGAGCCGGGTGGGTGGCTACCGGTTGATACCCGACACTCACCAGGTCCCGTACACCCCCGGGCTCCTCCCCGCCCGCACCGCGTAGTAAAACCGGCGCTTCATGTGGTGGACGAGCGCGGCCGCCAGGCCACCCAACCGCCACATCCGGCTGCGCGCTCCTCCTGATTGGCTGCGGGCAGTGCGCAGCACCCACGTCAATCATCTGACATCAGCCCTCCTCATCCCGCCCATTCCGATGTCAACTTCCGCTTTCTCCTCAGGCTTGGGAAGCGCCTTGCACCACTGCGCCGCCCCCAGGCTGGGAAGAATCAGCGTGGAGACACCAGAGACCGCAGATGCTGGAATCTGGAGCAGCAAGCGATCTGCTGGAGGAACTCAGGGGGTCGCGCAGCATCTGTGGGGTGGTGGGGAGGGTCGGGTCGAAACCCTGCACCAGGACTGTGATGCCAGTGCAGAACTTTGAGAATGTCCTTCAGGTGTCCTGAAAATCTTTCGTTGTGACAAAGATCAGAGTAAAGCACTTGTTTTCAGAGTCTAGTGTCAGGCGTGCTAATGATATGACCCATCTTCATAATCAGTCTCGATGCTGGCCTAGGATAGGCTGCAGACACTGTCCTGCCAACGGATTAAGAGAATTTTGCAGAGACAGTGTTGGAGGTATCTCTGCAGTAAATAGTCCATGATTCCAAAACAATGTGAATGGGTGATTTTCATTATCTTATTGCTCAAGGTAGAGCACAACTCTTCCTGGTGTCAGGTCTTAGTCTTGGAAATACTCTTTTCCTCAGTCAGCTGAAGGCTGTGCAGGCATAGAGGTGACAGTGTTGTTTTTTGTCACTGATGTGTTTCACTGATAGATGGCTCTTGAGATACAGAAATCGATTCACATTTTCCAGGATGTTACTGTAGATCTTAATTTTTGGGGAGATGTGTTTTGTGGTGAAGCAGCTTGGTACAGGATCACTGTCTTCCAAATGTTTAGTGCAATGCCCATCCTCTTATGCTCTCCAGTGAGGGTGTCAACAATAACTTCGACCTTGGCCTCTGAATGTGCACATACCCAAATGTCACCTGCATTGTAATAAATTAAAACAGAGATGACCTTGGTTTTGGAGTGGGCGCGATGTAGATTGAATAGTTTCCCATTCATTCTGTAGAATATTTTGTGGGAAACTTGTGGGAGGCAAAGTTTCATGCCACAAAGTTAAAAATTAGGGAGAGAATTAGTGTGATGACAGAAAAGACTGCAGATGCTTGAAATCTGGAGCAAGACACAAAGGAGCTGGGGGGAACTCAGCGGGTCAGACAGAATCTATGGAGGGAAATGGACAGTTGACATTTCAGGTCAAGACCCTTCATCAGAAAGGAAAAGGGGAGATAGTCGGTATAAAAAGGTGGGAGGAAGGGGTGGAGCAAGAGCTGGTGGGTGATAAGTGGATCCAGGTGAGGGGGGATTATAGGCAGGTGAGGGAGGGGGAGAGTGGGAATGATGTAAGAAGCTGGGAGGTGATAGGTGGCAGTGACAAAGGGCTGAAGAAGATGGAATCTGATTAGAAAGGACAGTGGACCATGGAATAAAGGGAAGGAGGTGAGGAGGGGAACTGGAGAGAGGGATGTGTGGGTGATGAGCAGATTGAGAGGGCTGGGGAGGGAAAGAGAAAGGGTGACGGGGACAGTGGGATAAGAGAAAAAGGGACAGAGGGGAGTGGTTACTAGAAGTTAGCAAAATCGATATTCATGCTGTCAGTTTGTTGACTATAAATAATTAGCATTGTGACTCTAGGTGGAGCTTCTAAACCATTGCAAGAATCCTTGCAATGATTTTACCTCAGGCAGAATCCAAATCAGTGATAGCATGCCATCACTGAATCCACCATTATCAATATCCTGGGGGTTACTGTTGACAGGAAACTGAACTGGAGTAGCTATATTTACAATGTGGATACAAGAGCAGGTCAGAGGCTAGGAATCCTGCAATGAGTAACTCACCTCCTAATTCTCCAAACCCTGTCCATGATCTACAGAATGCTTTCTATGGTGCATCTATAAGATTTCCTTGGCCTTCTGAGGAAGTGGAGGCACTGGTGTGCTTTCTTTGCTGTGGCATCTGTGTGGCTGGACTGGTATAGGTTGTTTGTGATACTTGGGAACTTGAGGCTCTTGACCCTCCTCACCTCAGTGCCGTTGATACGAACGGGGGCGTGTGCTCCACCCCACTTCCTGGGGTCGCTGAGCAGTTCTTTTGTTTTGCTGGCTTTGGGAGAGGCTGTTACCTTGATACCATGCCACCAAGCTCTCTTTCTCCTCCCTGTACTCAGTCTCATCGTTTTTGTAGTTACTACTTGTTTTGTTGTAACTACTTGTTCTCATAGTTAAATGAGAATTATCTGTCTGTCCTTAGAGAATTACATGTTCCCATATGGGTGAAAGATAAGGACAACAAGTCCATGAAACCCTGGATCTAAAGGGATATCAATGGTATTGGATAAAGAAAAAGAAGGAATGTATTACAAGTACAGAGTACTAAACAGGGAGGCCCTTCAGAAGTATAGAAAGTGAAGGGGGGAATAGTAATGAAAAAGTAACTTCAAAGGCGAAGATGGGCATGAAGTAGCACTGGCCGGAAAGATTAAGGAAAACACCAATGTATTTTAGAAGTACATTAAGGGCAAGAGTGTAACCAGCAGAAGAGAAGGGCCTATTAGGGATCATAGTATGTGTAAAGTGAAGGACAAAGGTGAGGTCTGAAGTGAATACTTCTCATCTGCGTTCAATATGGAGGGGTACATTGCAGCTGGAGAATTCAGAGAAAGGAATAGTGGAATTCTAGAACTAATTACAATTGAAAAGGAGGTTCTATTACATGAATTAGCAGGTTTAAGGGTAGATAAATTCCCAGGATCTGATGAGATGTGTCCCAGCTTGCTCAGGCAGCTTGGTAAGGCAGGAGCTTGCTGGGTCTTTCAAATATTCTCTGGCCACATGTGATGTGCTGGATGACTGGAGGACAATAAATGTTGTGCCTTCATTCAAGAAGAGTGCGGGGATAAGCCAATCAATTAGAGGTCTATAGGTCTAACATCAGTGGCAGGAAATTATTGTAAACAATTCTGAGGGACTGGATTAATCTGCACTTGAAGAGGCATGGATTAATCAAGAATTGTGAGGAGGGTTTTCTTAAGGGAAAATTGTGACTGACCAGCTCAACTGAAATTTTCAAAGAAGTAATTGATCCAGAAGGTTAGAGCTTCTTGGATCCAAGTTGGCAATTGTATCCAAAGTTGGCTTGGTAAAAGGAGAAAGTGCTTGATGGTCAAAGGTTGCTTATGTGATTCGAAGTCTGTGACCAGTGGGTGTACCACAAGTATCAATGCTGAGCACTGGAGAGGGTACAGAGGAGATTCTCCAGGATGTTCCCTGGGATGAATTGTTTCAGCTGGATTTGAATGGGTTGGGTTTGTTTACTTGGAGCAGAGGAGGCTGAGGGCAGACCTGTTAGAGGTATACAAAGTTATAAGGGGCATAGATAGGGTGGGAAGTAAGAAGCTTTTTCCCATATGTAGAGGGGATGTGAGGAAGGTATTTTTCAACCAGAGGGTGAATCTGGAATGCAATGCCTGAGAAGGTGGTGGAGTCAAGTACTTTCATAACATTTAAAAAGTATCTGGATGAGTACTTGAATTGCTAAAGCATTTAAGGCTCCAGACCAAGTGCTGGTAAATGGGATTAGGATAGATGGGTACTTCATGGTGGGCTGTACGACTCCATGAACTCTATGAAACTAACTACGTTGTTGACGGTAGTGTGGCTGATCTAGTCTACATCAACTTCAATAAGATCTTTAACAAAGTTTCATACGGAACAGTGGTCCAAACGGTAAGAGCCCATAGGTCTCAGGACAAGTTAGCAAACTGGATCCAAAATTATCTCGGTGAAAATTGGCTGAAATAGTGGAGGATTATTTTTTTTTGATTAGAAGCCTGTGACCAGCGGTGTACCACAAAGATCGGTGCTGGGTCCCTTGCTGTTTTTTATTTACGTTGAAGGAATGGATGTGAATTTAAGAGATATGATTAGTAAGCGCATGGTTGACAGAAAATTTGGTGATGTTGCTGATAGTGAAGTGGGTAGTCTTAAACTACAGAATGGTATTGATGAGTTGGTAAGATGGGAAGAGCAATTTTAGATGGAATTTAACACTGAAAAATTTGAGGTGATGTATGTTGGGTATAACCTCTAAGACCAGGATATACATAATGAATGGTAGGACCCTCGAGCTTGGTATACAAGTTCAAGGATCCCTGAAGGCAGCAGAACCGGTAGATAAGGTAGTTAAGAAAACATATGCCTTCATCAGCAGGGCTTTGAGTACAACTGAAAACATTATGTGCTTGTACTCAGTGGGCTCTGGGCCAAACGTGGGCAGATGGGACTAGCTTGCTGAGCAACAAAGTCGGCATGGTTGGGTCAGGCTGAAGGGCCTGTGTCCATGTTATATGACAAGGCTCAAGTCAGAGGTGTGATGGAATACTTTCAACTTGCCTGGATGTGTGCAGCTTCAACAATACTCAAGAAACTTGACACCATACAGGACATAGCAGCCTGCTTGATAGGCACCCGATCCACAATCATTCATTCACTCAACCACCAACTAGCAGCAGTTTGAACCATCTACAGGATGCACTGCAGCAACTCATCAAAACTCCTTAGACAGCACCTTCCAAACCCATGACCTCTACCAGTTAAAAGGACAGGGGCAGCAAGAGCATGGGGAAGACCATCACCTGGAGGTTGCCAGCTAAGCCACACACCATCCTGACGTGGAAGTATATCACCATTCCCTCACCATCGCTGGTTCAAAATCTTGTAACTCCCTCTCTAACAACATTGTGGGTATACCACCACCTTCTCAAGGGCAATAAGGGATGGGCAATTAAGTGCTGACTCAGCCTGTGAAGCCCACGTGCCTTGAACGAATTAAGCCATATGACCTCTTGTATTTGCCACAATCAAAGTTGTCTCCTGTGAAAATGGTCACAAATGTGATATCTCTGAAATCTTCTGGAAAGGTCTATTTCCAGATGGAGATGAGTTTTGCATTCATGCCAAAAGTGCTTCTCTACCATGTTTTACTGTTTCAGCAAGGTTTTTGTTTGCTCTGAGACCTTGTTGTTTTTCAGCTGTGGGGTAGTGCTGAGATTATAGTGCAGATAATGATCTAGGATGGAGTCAGATTTATTCAGCATCTCTAACACACAAATGCCCAAGATTTTTCACTGAGACCTCATGAAAATAATGGATACTGAGCCATAATATAAAGAGGAACTGTTGAAAGAGATGACAATCACCTTAGTTATAAAAACAGGATTTGATGCCACCTTGAGTGAGGTGGAAAGGCAGAAATATTAAGGGAAGGATGTTTAGTCTGTGAAGCATGGGTTTGCAGTTGTCTGCCAATGGTAGTGAGGTGATGCAGATGTGGAAGCAATATTCATTGTCTCAAGCAGATGTATATTTTGTTAGCTTTGAATGTGTGTGCCATGACAGCTTTGAGGAAGTGTCCTTTTGTTGATGAGTAATCAGAGGTTCTGAAGAAGAAATGTAACGGACACCTTCTCTCACGGTTTTAAAGCACCGATGTTTAAACCACCGATCCCATGGCACAGGTGGAAGCTGCAGAGAAAGTTAGGCTATATTGTTAGGAAGTGATAGTCTTAATTATAAAGTTATAAAGAACACAAATGATAACCAACTAACATTCAAAATATGGAAACAATGGCAATGAAATCAGTGTTTGCAGCACAAAACAAGGAGTAGAAAATTAGTTTCAAATGATTTTGATATCTAATGACTTTACACCGATTATCTACATTTGATGTACTACAAGTGTTTTCAGTAAAGTATATTATGAGGGGAGAGGAGAAAGAAGACTACCTCTGGGAATGTGTATCTCCATTTCAGTCTATCAATCTAAAAACTTATTGAGGAACAAAATTATCAAGGAGTCCATGTATAATCACCTAAAATCAGGAAAGTATTTTCATTTTTTGTTTCAAGCCTGAACTACATAAACATTATACTAGCGGTTTTATTTGTAGTTTAACTTATGAAGGATCCCCAACCAATATTCTTTATATCATTTTGATGTCATGCTTTCCTCCCCATTTCCAATCTGGGCCTATTGGTACTAGTTTGGAAAAGCCGATTCCTATCTGATTTCAGAAGCTAAGTAGATCCAGACTCAATGGAGACACCAGAGACTGCAGATGCTAGAATCTGGAGCAACAAACAACCTGCTGGAAGAACTCAGCGGGTCAAGCAGCATCTGTGGGAGGAAAGACTGTCTGTCGACAGCCCTGATGCAGGGTTTCGACCTGAAATTCCTTTCTTAGCTCTAGATCCAGACTTAAGTTAATTGTGTCCGGACTGCTTTCTGCTCTTATTTAGACCTAGAGATCTTTATTCCAGTCTCTCTGTACCTATCAAATCTAGTATTCTGACAACACCTTCCACGAGATCTTCCCAAATGCTCCCAGTTGAAGATGAACGTCTATTATGCTTGATAGGCACCTCAACTGTGCCTATCTCATTTTCCATTCTTCTATCTCATGGCTTCGTTCCCCGTAGAAATTCGACTGGGTCCATGATGTTCTGACTTTCCACTTCACCTGACGATCAACAACTCACTTTCTGACACCACTAACGTGATCCCTCCATCACATCTCCCTTAGTCAATATTTAAGGGTGCATTCCCTCTGAGACACCCTGACTGAATATTCCTGCAAGTTTGATCCCTTGTTCTGGACATCATCAATCTGCAATCTTGGCAATCCAGTACATGGGCTCTTGATTCACAGACAACGTGCTACCACCCGGGTCACATCCGCTAGGAGCGAAAACCTTTCATTGCCAACGCAGAACTCTGTTGCCTCATTGCACCGGCTAAGTGCCTCTCGCCGCGGGGCAAGGACGGCGGCGCGCGGTTGCCACGGCAACCCTCGCCGGGCACTTCCCATGACGCCCTGTCGCGCGAGACCAGCGGCGTGCTATTAAAGGCAAGTCTCGCGATAGCTGGCCCTCTTCCTCGGCCGCTGTTACCTCAGGTCGGTGTCTGCAGCCGCGGCGGCCCGGCGTGTTTCTGCCGAATCACGGTGCATATTCGCTCGATATCGGCGGCAAGGCGGCGGGGATCGGGCGGTGGGGACGAGATGGTTCGGATTCGCGTGGTCGGGCGGCCGGATGGCGGCTGTGACAGGGTGGAGAAGGGTTATTTAATGCCGGGCGGGGAGGGGGCTGTGTGCGGCTGCGCGGCCGGGTCGGCGATCCCGGGCCGCCTTTCACCGCCCGCGGCTTGCAATTCCC
Organism: Pristis pectinata; assembly: GCF_009764475.1. Taxonomy (NCBI): domain Eukaryota; kingdom Metazoa; phylum Chordata; class Chondrichthyes; order Rhinopristiformes; family Pristidae; genus Pristis; species Pristis pectinata. Next base: position 75,585,524 of record NC_067414.1, on the reverse strand, counting down.
GCCCGTCTCTGGGCGTCGTGCTCGCACCTCCCGCCATCCCAACCGGCCCCGGGAAGTGCTGCTGATCCATGCGGGCCGTTAACGTGATGGGGCGGGAGTATCCGTTCCAACAGCCCCAACATCCAGCCGCAAACTGATGCACGGTTTGTTCCACACCCGCACCACTCACACTTGCGAGTGGTGCACATCGACGTTTCTGAGGCTGGCTGCAGCGGCCTCGTACCTTTCCCCGCCACGGCATGCATCTGGCGCATGTCTGATGCGGTTTTCGGGTCTCTAGCTGACTTGGCGATTATGGGCAAGAAATAAGTGGCTAATGGAAGTTTTCCTCTTCGTCCTCTTTAGTGATAGGCCATGTTTAGCAGCAGCGCCAAAATTGTGAAGCCTAATGGCGAAAAGCCAGATGAATTCGAGTCTGGCATTTCCCAGGTATGTCGGTCACAGTGCAACGTTTCAGCGTGGAAGTCTTTTGATATTGTAAAATTGATTCATGTCCATATGTTAAGTAGTCAATAAACTTAAATATTTGTGAGGATCTGTCTGGGGTTTGCAGTAGTCTTAAAGGCTTTCCTTATCACTCATTCATCCAGAATTCTAGACTATAAAAGGAGCACTGATGGCTTCTCTACTGTAAACCATCTTAAACCCTACATGGGCTGATTTCTGTCACTATTTGGTCTGCTTCCCATTCACTATGTAACTTGCCATGCCTAACTTTGATGTTTAAAACCTTATGATCTTTAAGTCCCCAAACTGCATTTTTCCAGTTGTACCCTTCATCTTTGAATTTGATGAAATTCAAATGATGTCTACTTTCTGCTCCTCTTAATTACCTGTCTCCAAATTCATCTCCTAGACTCTTATCAAGTGATAATTTTTGATGGTTCTCTTTGATCACCATCATCAGTCGTTTTCTGAAGAGCCAAGTTGAGCTGTCTTTATGAAGCAGCATCCCACAACTATCTCCCTTCTTGTATCCTCGAGGACTTGTCCTCCGACCTTTTTTGTCCATCTTACCTGGAGTTATTACTTGATTCCCTCCAATTGGTTTTCTTTCCTCCCTGCAACCTGTTACAGTAGAGAAACTGTTCTGATAAAAGTTGCTGCTGATGCTTACTGTGATTGTGACAAAGGTAATTATCCTTCTAGGTACAGTTGCGGCCTTTGAGACAGTTGGCCACGTTGTCTTGCTGCAGTGCCTGTCTCATGCCATCTGGATGGGGCTGTATTTGCTTGGTTCCATTCCTGTTTTATAGCCATGGCCAGAGAATTGCCAATAAAGGTCTCTTTCACAATAAAAATAAACTGCTCGAAGAAAGTGGGTCAAGCAGCCACTGTAGGGATAGACAATGTCTCAGATCGAGACTGCATCAGAACCTGAAATGTTGACCAAATTTCCTTTGGCTCCACAGATGTTGTTCTTCCAGCAGTTTATTTTTTTTGCTCCAGCTTCTAGCATCTGCAGTCTCTTGTCCCTAAGGGCTTCTTTTGCATGCCTACACTGTTCCTCAAAGATTTTACTTTGGCTTTCTATTTTTCACATGCATCTTGCTTCTCAGTAATGTTACCCTAAGATACTGCAGTAGGTTCCATATCCATTTCACGATGTCCAGCTTTATCACCCCGACCACTTTTGACTATTTACTGTCACCAAAGTGAGTGAAGAAATTTCCTCAAATTACCTTTCAGAATCTTATACTTTCCTCAAAATAATCCCCATCTCCTACCTTCTCGACCATAGTTTCAGATGTTGGTACAAAGTGCCTTTGAGTTTTTTTTTGCCAAATTGAGGGTTGTATATAAATGGAAGTTGTGCTGATGTGGAAGTGTTTTCATAGGTAATTGCTTTTCTTTTCGTATTGGATAGATTATGACTGATACCACAATATTGGAAATTTCTTTAATATTAATTTATCTTGTATTTCTAGGCTCTTTTGGAGCTAGAAATGAACTCTGACCTGAAGGCACAATTAAGGGAATTGAACATTACAGCTGCTAAGGTAGGTTTTCTACAATTTCTGTAATTGATATTTTTCTCTTGATGGGGCAAGAGGATAGTATGCTTCAGTGTAGTGCAAGGCTCTGGCGATCCCTAGTAGCATGTGAGATGTTTGAGGCAAGACTTTCAATTCGTAGTCATTTAGTTCAGTATCCCTGCTAGCTAGTGCTCTCCAACTGAACCCTGGCACGTCTTTTTAAAAGGCACACAAATCCAGTTACTTGTCCCATGGCAATGCCGAGGACTCATTGGGAATTGTCTCACTTGATCTCTCAAAGCTCTTCATAAAACAGTTGAGCATCTGAGTGAAATGTTTGTGTATCCATTCTTTTCCCTTCCCTGACATCCTGATAAATTTATGTTCTGGCTTTATCCTATCTGTAAGGTGGTCAAAACTTCATATGTTCTAACTGAAGGTCTCTGGTTGGGTTTGAATTGAAACTTGTTAGACTTGAGCTTCTGCATTTCACTTTAAAGGAAAACACAAGTTTAGTGAAGTTTTTCTAGTAATAAGAACGCTTGTTCAAATTGTTCTATTTAGATTTTAAGTATGTTTGACTGTTGGTTTCCAGCTGGTGTATTGTTACATCAGCCAGTCCTGAGCATATTGGTTGCATTCTAATGCTCGATGATGGGTAGTTGCATTACTTTTTCATTTGCTATCTTGCTTATTGGGTTTCTATTGTATAGTATACTCTTTGCAGTAGATGGGATGGTACATTCTAAGTGAAAGATCGTAAGAGATGTGGGATTTCAGCTGCCCATCCTGCACTTCTGACATTAGGTTCCATTAAAACCAATAGACTGAATGTTGTAATGTACCATAGGGGATGACACTTCACATCTTTTAGAATGGGTTGAGTTTCTCCTGCTGGGTCTTTGGAAAATTGCAGAGTAGATGCATTGTTTTGGATACGTCAATGTTGATTGAAGCTCTTGTGAAGTGGCTGAGGATGTTTTTACTTGAAATACAGATTGTATATTCTGGCAATAAAAATCTCTGCTGTCCTTGGACAAAATATTTGCAACCAATTATCTTCTTAAAGGGGTGCATTTTGATTTCACTTTGTGAATACATTTCTTGGGGGGAAAAAAAGAAGTTATTTAAGGGCTGACTTGCTTTCAATTTAGGAAATTGAAGTTGGCAGTGGCAGAAAGGCAATCATCATCTTTGTGCCTGTACCCCAACTGAAGTCCTTTCAAAAGATCCAAGTGCGACTTGTGCGTGAGCTTGAAAAGAAATTTAGTGGTAAACACGTTGTCTTCATTGCACAGGTAAAACCTGATTTTTGAATGTGATAGATCCTTTGATTATAATTAGTATTTCATGTATTAACTGGTTGTTTTAAAATGTGAAATTTGTTTTTGTACACAGAGGAGAATTCTACCAAAGCCAACCAGGAAAAGCAGAAACAAGAATAAGCAGAAGCGTCCCAGAAGGTAAAATGGTCTTTATGTATATACAGTAGTTTGTTGATGTTGTTGTACATCTATGGTTTAATGGGGAAGGTTCAGAAAAAACTGAGCTAATTGGTTACAGAAAACCTCTGGTACAAAGGGGTATAATTCGGTGTGTTGGCTCAGGGCCCAAAAGTACAGTGGGTCTCAGAACAGAGTGCAAAATGCTGATATGGGTTTGCATTCAATTGGTTTTGGTGACTAAGTTTTTAGTAAGAATTCTGGTTTTAAATTTTTGTAGGAATGTAATAATCAAGTCATGAGTTTATTGTCATACTCCAGTACAGTGAAGCTCAGGTACAGTGGAAAAACTTGCTTGCCACAGCATCAGACAACACAGAACGTAGGTTATAAATAAACTGTACAAGATGATGGAGAAGAAAAAACAAGACATCAGTGCAAAAAAAACACAATTGGAGACATGGTTGTGCAAGAAGTTGTCCATGGTCATCCATCGCTGAAGAGATCAGCGTTGTGCAAGTCAGTTCAAGAACCTGATGTTTGTAGGAAAGTAGCTGCTCCTGAACCTGGTGCTATGGGACTTAGGGTTTCTGTCCCTTTTTCCCAACAGTAGGAACAAGAAGAGGGCATGACCTGCATGGTGGAGATCTTCGATAACTTGTTGCTCCTTTGAGGCGGTGCTTCATGTAGATGCTTTCAATGGTGGGGAGGGATGCGTACATGATGGACTGGGCAGTGTCCACCACTCTCTGCAGCCTCTTGCGTTTCTGTGTGATGGAATTGTCACACCAGACAATGGTGCAACCAGTCAGGATACATTTAACAGTGCATCTTTAGAAGTTTGTTAGAGTATTTAGTGACTTGCCAAATCTCCTTAGCTTCTAAGAAAGTAGAGGTGCTGGCGTGCCATCTTTGTGATTGCATCTCTGTGCTCGACAACTGTGCGGAGCTATAAGGAAAGAGAAAATGAATGGCTCCATTTGGATAGCTCGGTGAGAGCTGGATCAGGAGTGATTGGTCAAATTAACTTTAAAAGTCTTGCATAATATCTTCAAAAATCAGTGTTAATGTTTAAGTTTGTTTGCAGAGATGATTTGAAAATTTTAGTTGGGAGTTGTGCCAGTGTTTAAGAATATTGAGGATCGGCTCATTTATTGGCTTTTGAATCCTAGATATTATAGCTGAAAGAATAAATTTATTTTCCAAATTTGGGCACAGCAAGTAGAAATTGTGGACCATCTTGGAGATCCATTGAAAATGCTATCAGATAGCCAAAAAGAAAATATTTGTGGAATCAGTTCTCTTGTTGTAATATTGTTGGGCATGGGTAGGATTCGCAAGTTTGATGAACTTGGGGACACTTGGGTCCAAGAATTTGAAGTTGTTTGAAAAATAATCTATACAATGATCTGTTGGAGCTACTGCAACAGCTTTGTCATTGCACTTTGTTGCCTGCACCCAGGAGGCACCAAAAGAGGTCTACTGTGCACTTACGAGTATTAACAAGCAGTATTCTGAAGATCTCATTTTTAAATTTGTTCAAATGCAAGCCAATTTTCCAATGATGCAGGTCTAGACTAATTTTTTGTTTTTAACATGATTTTTACTTCTCTTTCAGCCGTACGTTGACTGCAGTGCATGATGCAATTCTTGAAGACCTGGTATTCCCTAGTGAAATTGTGGGCAAGAGAATTCGTGTGAAACTGGATGGAACAAGGCTCATCAAAGTCCATTTGGACAAGGCACAACAGAACAATGTAGAACATAAAGTGAGTTTAATGTGCATCACTACAAGATGAAATATGCTTATTAACATGGGTCCCAAGGATCCTTTGCTCTGTTTAAGATTCACTATCTCAGCTATTGTGTATATACTTCCTTTTGACACCCATATTTACTGACGTCTGAATGTTAATTTGGAAACTTTACACTGGATTTCTCACAAAGTTTCAGTCTGCTCTGTGTGTGGTTATTTGGATGCAGTGGTTTGGATTCCTTTTCCTCAATATTAGGTATTCACTTTATTCCTGGTTTTCAGAAGTGGATTGTTAGATGATTGCCAAGAAGATGCATTATTGATTTTCTTTTAATTTTTGTCTTTTCTGTGTACTTTAAAAGTAATCAGCTGATGGACGTGCAACTTTCTGGCACTAGATAACTGATTGCTTTTAATGTTGCAACTGAACATCAAACAACTCAGGAACAGACTCTTTGACCCACCTATCTGCCCCAACCATGTTGCCAGTGTAACTAATCACACCTACCTGCACATTGTCTGTATTCCTCTATTCCCTATCTGTTCAAGTGTCTGTCTAATGTTTCTTAAATGTTGCTATTGTATCTGCTTCCACCACCATCCCTGGCAGTGCGTTCCAGGCATTTAACACTGTATAAATAAAAACGTGCCTTGCAGATCTCCTTCAAACGTATCCCCTCTCACCTTAAACCTATGCCCTCCAGTATTTGACAGTTCCACCCTGGGGGGGGTCTCTCTCCCTCATGATTTTTTTGTATGCTTCTATCTAGTCACTGCTCAGCCTCTGCTCCTGTGAAAACAATCCAAGTTTGTCCAACTTTTAGCTTTTAGTCTCCAATCCAGACAACATCCTCTTGCTTTTGACTGCCCAAAATGCACCACCTCACACTTGTCTAGATTAAACTCCCATCTGCCATTTCTTTGACTAAATTTCCAACTGATCTATGTCCTACTGTATCCTCTAACAACTTTCCTCACTAGCCACAATTATAACTTCTGTGTCATCTGCAAACTTGATAATCAGCCCACCTACACTTCCATCTGGATCATTTCACAAACAAAAGGTCCCAGCACTGAGCCTCGTGGAACACCACTGGTCACAGGCTTTCAGACAGGGAAATGTCTCTCCATCACTGTCCTCTGTCTTAATCTTCATGTGATTTATTGCCCAGATGACTTAATCTTCTGGACCAGCCATGAGGACCCTTGTCAAATGCTCAAGTCCATGTAGATATTTAGAGCCTTTGGTATTGAATCGTGGGTGACTGTTGTTGTGACATACACTGATTTCATTCTAGGGTGAAATGTTATCTGAAGACTATTTTTGTACTCTGGGGCATTTGCAGTATGATCTTATTTTTGGTGCAGAACTGTGGTGTTTTACATCATTTAAATATTTTAGATTCTCTGGAAGATTTTTATTAAAAGCAGGGTCTTCTACAACCAGATTATAAAACTGAAGCCTAAAATTTCAGTCCTGAACTTTGAGTGGGTCTGTCAAGTAGTGGGGAATCCTACCCCCTGGGATGGGTTGGGCTGATGTGCAGAGGTGCTTTCATTCTAGGATCTGTGTAATCTGCATCCATTGTACTGAGTATGATTTTTGGGTGATTTGGGGCATTTCATTTGTGCAAGTGTCTTTTAGTAGTTGATCTGCTTCCATAATGGACTTCCAGAGAAGTATCCTGGCTGATGTGTTGCCAAGGTTTGTAGGGTTCACTGAGATTTCATAGTACTTTGCAAATAATGCTGGATTGCCTTGGAATTTGGCTTTCCATGGCACAAAGGCTTGGTTCTGAATTTCTTACTGCTTGAACTTGTTCCAAAGATCTTTGCCTTATTCTTCAAACCTCACCCCTTTAACTCCTTCCACTCAAACCAAGGTGGTAGCTGCCAGATGATTCCCTCTGTAGGTGATAATTGGGAGCCTTTATATACTTAACTATTCCAAACTTTTTAACACAACCTGCAATCTGGCACTGAAAATAGCAGCTTTGTACTGCACGGCTGTTATTGTGTACAGGTGTTGAAAGGCTTTGAAATTTTTTTCCCGAATCGAATGAATTGTTAACTTCACTTTTGATTCTTTAATGTACATTTTTTTTCTCTTACAGGTGGATACATTTTCTGCTGTATACAAGAAACTAACAGGCAAAGATGTTATATATGAATTCCCAGAGTTCCAGTTGTAAATTCTGCAGAATGGTTTAAATAAAACAAGAATTTGGTCATAACTTTTGTTATTTGAGATTGACCTGTTTATTTTAATATTGTTGTTCTTCCACTGAGATGGCAGGCTAAAAATTAGGAGGTGGATAGTTCTGAACTTAACCTACTTGCTGGTTTTAAGTTTCACTGGGAATTGTTAGAGGTGGTACATGAATTCTCTTGGGTGAACTTTGGATGATGCTGGGATATCTTAACATGAAGTATGTCCCATTTACTGTTTGGGTCCCACTGGGATAGGAGATGCATTTTAATTGAGTTGCATCTGTCTGAAAATGCAATCTTCCAACTTGTAATATCACCTCTATTAATCAGATTTCCCTCCGCTCTTGATGTGACACTAAAGTTATTCAATATTGTTTGCTGGTCACCATGCAGTATTCCCCACATTGGGTGATTTTTTTTTTGTCTTTTTTCCTTTACTGGACATTTCCTCTCATTCTGGAAGTTCATCTGAGAGTTTGTTCCTCCCTGTTCCAATGAAACTTTGTAGGCATTATCTCTTTAATGCTAACTTGAGTAACTTTGGACCATGATTGCAAGAATTTTCTAGGATGCTAATAATACTGTAGCAACAATTTGCACCTTCTGTACCCACCAATTTCGTTACCTGTTTCAAAGGGTGGTGGTATTATTGGGCAAATAAACGAGACAGCTGAATGCCATCTCTGAAACCACTTTGTAATTTCCCCGGTCCATCCCCACCACTGATGATCAAGCCAACATTCCCCAAAACTGTTACTAACCTTGCTTCAAGATCTTTGCCTCTTGACCTCAGTGCCCTCAACTTTACACAGCACACTCTTCCTCAAACATGGCTGCTCTATAGATTCATGGTTTCCATTTTGGAAAGTCCATTCTCCGTGGAAATTAATCCTTTCCATTGTGACAGTTTTTTTGCCCATTTTAGTTTTTTGATTCCCTTTGCCATTCGGGGCCACAAAACTGAAATTAACAATCTTCACTCTGACAAGTATCCCCTCCCTAGGTCTCTGTTTCCTTATTAGGAAGACCTACTGTTACGTGGAGTGGTGGGTCATCCCACCTGTGCTGCTTGACTGAAGATGTATTTGCATTGAAGAAATTCACCTCAATAAAATGTTGCAAAATCTTGAGAGCCTAGCTATTGCCTGTATTTTTGTGGGATAAGTGGGTTATTTCTGGTTGTAGTCTCGATTGACCCTACCCTGGCCCTTTTTCTGATACGTTAACCCTGCTACTTTCTGCTGTGCTGAACTGAAAGATTTTGTCAATTTTGCTTAAATTTCCATCTTTTATCCTCATGGTGCATGTCTGACTATTCCATTTCAAGATGTTTACATTTCTTGAGAATTCATGTCTAGTTACCCAACACTTAGTGCACTTGCCACCCCTCTCTTGCGAGACCCTATTCTCCCAGTTCAGGTTTTGAAGGTCCCTTTCTCAACCAGTGTTTCCAATGTTTTCCTTTCATCAACTGACCATATCGATCCAGTTACCTACATTTGCATCACCATGTCTTTGTCATTGGCATAATTTTGTAAATGTATCACAAACCTTACTTCTGGCACAAATGCAATTTGCCAGAAATAATAAACAGTAATGATGAAACACCACCTCCATTCTGAAGAACAGCAGCCAAGGTGGAAGATGGAGAAAGACCTGATCCTGCTGCCTCCGTTAAAACTAGCACACTGGAGAAAACACTGAAACATTCAGCATAAAACTCATTCTACCTTTTAGAGCATTCACATAGTTGGTGACCTGGCGGGTTTTTTTTCTTGAATTTAGGCACTCCTTCACAATGTGTGCCACAGTTTGGTCTGGACCACAGCTGCCCTCTGAATTACCTCAGACCTAATGTTCAAGGATTGTTGGGGTGATCTATGACTAGTTTTAAGAAGACGTAGAATCGTAATCAAGGCAGAGATCCTTTGAGATTGGGTTTTGATCGTCAAATCCTTCAGGGCCCAACCTAAGCTCTATCGGATCAAACCTTACCAAGCCTCGAAAGGAAAATGTGAGTGGCACAGTTATGCAGCTTGGTAGAGCTGCTGCCTCGGTGCTTTAGCAAGTTGGGTTCAATCCTGATATCTTGTGCTGTCTGTGGAGTTTGCATGTTCTTGTGACCATGTGGGTTTTCTCTGCGGTGCTGTGGTTTTCCCCCTACATCCCAAAGAAGTGCAGGTTGGTGGGTTAATTGGCCAGTGTAAATTGTCCCTCGTGTGCAGGTGAGTGATAGAATCTGAGGGAATTGATGGGAATGTCTGGTAAATAAAATAGGATTGGTGTAAGTTGGTGGTTGGCATGGACTTTGTGGGCTGAAGGGCCTATTTTCATGCTGCACGTCTTTAGCATTGCATAAAGATGCTCTGGTCCAGAAATCGCTCGAGGAAAACGTATGTATGTTAATCTTAGTAAGTTGCTCCACTAAGTATTTCCATGCTGCAGCCACACTGCACAGAAGGAAGGCATACCTTGATAGCAATAGATTGTCTTTGATAGTGATGTTTTCTGGCTTGTTTTCACTGTCCAAAAATATGCAGTTTCTGTGAGGTGTATCAGTTATACTCATTGATACAAGTGTGATTATACCATCACTGTTTTGAATCAAGCCTTGTTTATGATGTGTAGGCTTCAAGGTTCCACTGAGTCAGCCATTCCCTGTAAGACTATTTAGCTCTCTACTGGTATGAAAAAGTATTGATATGGTTAGGATAGTTCAGGTGACAACCCCCATGTGCTGTTGGTGGATCACTTGGTAATAAAGGTGGCTTTGCAAACTCAAGAGTTTCTCTTGTTTGAGAAGACCATTACTTGGTAATATGGTATGACTGTTATTTGCTTTTTATCAGCTCATGATGTTCAGGTTCTGATGTATGTTAGTGTGGGTAGCTTCATTATCTGTGGAGCTGGTAAGGGAGCTGAACACTGGAACAATGAACAGCTCCACTTATGATCTTGTAACTAAGGGAAACTCGATGGAAAAAGCTGAAGATAATTGGGGGAAAGTGTGGTTCCAAATAGAAATCTTGCAGGAATGTCCTAGGACTATGGTGATTGACCTCCAGCAACAGCATCTGACTTCTTTCATTACACCAGCTGCTGTAATATTTTCTTGTGGTCCCCACTAACCTCAGTTTTGATTGAACTCTGCACCACACACGTTTAAATATTGCTGTAGGGTTGAGAGCAGCTACACTCAGCTTTCCCTTGTTATTCAACTTTAGCATCCACAGTGTAATAGCTTGTGTGGTTTGATCAGAGCATTACTGTTTGATTAGGATTTGTCTGACTTGGACTCAACCTTGTTTTATAATACAGTGAAAAGAAAAACTTGCATTTATGTAGTGCTGTTCTTGACTTCTGGATGGCCCATAGTTTTTTTTTGCAGTCAATTAAGTACTAATACATAAAAACAGAAAATGCTAGAAATACTTAGCAGCGTTGGCCACATCTGTGGGAAGAGAAACAGAGTCAACTTCACTGCCGAGTTTTAGAGCTTCATTGGGAAAAGCATCTGCTCCTGAAGTCTTATTATTTTTTAGTTGGGATATGATCTTTTCGACTTGTCAATCAGGAGTGGCAGCAAGACTGGTCTGAATAGGCTGTTGTAGGATGGAGACAAGGGCGCTCACATCAAGGATTAAGTCACGTTTGGGGAAGTCGTCAGTGTTCCTTCCAATGAGCATTGATCACCAATTGGGTCTTGATAAATTCATCTCAATGTTTGGCTCTCGATGGAATGGGGTCCTGGGTATTTGGGCTATTGATGACTTTAACAGTGCTGAAGAACCTGTGTATTTCGTAGCTGTCAGTGATTTCTTGAACTTTCTGTGCTCGCTTCATCTATCATCTATTCTTTGGGTCACTGGTTTTCTGGTGAACATCTGCTTCAGGTGTCTTTCGTGCTGTTTCTTTTCCCCGGAACACTTTCTACTTCCAATTTAGCTCCTTGATCTCCCGGTCATTCTCATTAAACCAGTCCTAGATCTTGGTGCAGAGGCCAGGAGTCTCTTCACATGTGATAAATATGGTGGACGAGGGCACCCTTTATGCTGTAGCCACTCTATGGCTCCTTTGAACTGGGAGTCAACAATTATCTGGGGGGGGGGATGCTGTTTGAGAAGAGCCATCATTGTGAGGATCTTGAGACCTTCAACTTTGATCTTCTTGGGGCAACACTTTTATGTTGATATTTTGGGGTCTGATTGATGGAGGTAATAGAATGGACTAGCTGGTGGTCTGTTTGGAAATCATCAGTGGAGACAAGGGAGACTGCAGATGCTGGAATCTGGAGCAACAAGCAAGATGCTGGAGGAACTCAGCGGGTCAGGCAGCATCTAGTGGAGTAAAATGCACAACTGATGTTTTGGATCGAGACCCTTCATCTGGACTCCTTCCACAGATGCTGCCTGACCCCTGCCGAGTTCCTTCAGCATCTCATTTATTGCTCTGGAAGTCATTGGTGTCTCTCATGGCATCAGTGATGCAGACACCTTTGTGGTCCCTCACTTGGATGATGACTTTTTTTCAAGGTTGGAGTAGAGGGCCTCCTTGACCTCATCTAAAACTTCCAGCATTGGGGCAAATGCACTAATAAGCATACTGTGTTAAAACCACGTGAGGGTAAGCTGTAGACTCTCTCAAAGAACACTGAAATTGACCAGAATTGTTGAGTATTAAAAATCCAAAATAAAAAGTGGAAATGCTGGAATTATTCAGCAGATCAAGCAGCATTTGTGGAAACTGAGAGTTTCAGGTCTGGAACATTTAGTTTCTTTTACCACAGATGCTGTTTGAGCGTTCCCAGTGTTTTCTATTTTTATGACCAGAATTGTTTTTTGGTGACACAAACAAGATGCTGGAGGAACTCTGGGCCAGGCAGCATCTGTGGAGGGAAATGGACAGTTGACATGTCGGGTCGAGATCTTTCTAGTCCATGTGAAGGGTCTCGGCCTGAAATGTCGACTGTCCATTTCCTTCCACAGATGCTGCCTGGCCCACTGCGTTCCTCCAGCATCTTGTTTGTTGCTCTAGATTCCAGCAACTGCAGTCTCTTGTGTTTCCTCTTGTTTGTTTTTGGTGATATGGGTTGAAGGCCAAATATTTGGCAGTATGCTAGGGTATTGGTTTATTATTGTCACTTGTACCAAGGTACAGTGAAAAGCTTGTCTTGCAAACCGATCATACAGGTCAATTCATTACACAGTGCAGTTACATTGAGTCAGTACAGAGTGCATTGATGTAGTACAGGTAAAAACAATAACAGTACAGAGTAAAGTGTCACAACTACAGAGAAAGTGCAGTGCAATAAGGTGCAAGGTCACAACAAGGTAGATCGTGAGGTCGTAGTCCATCTCATTGTATAAGGGAACTGTTCAATAATCTTATCACAGTGGGGTAGAAGCTGTCCTTCAGTCTGGTGGTACGTGCCCTCAGACTCCTTATCTTCTACCCGATGGAAGAGGAGAGAAGAGAGAATGTCCCGGGTGGGTGGGGTCTTTGATTATGCTGGCTGCTACACCAAAACAACAATAGGGTAAAGACAGAGCCCAAGGAGGGGAGGCTGGTGTCTGTGATGCGCTGGGCTGTGTCCACAACTCTCTGCAGCTTCTTGCAGTCTTGGGCAGAGCAGTTGCCATATCAAGCCGTGATACATCCAGATAGGATGCTTTCTATGGTGCATCTGTAAAAGTTAGTGAGAGTCAAAGGGGACAATCCAAATTTCTTTAGCCTCCTGAGGAAGTAGAGGCACTGGTGAGCTTTCTTGGCCGTGACATCTACGTGATTTGACCAGGACAGGCTGTTGGTGATGTTCACGCACAGGAACTTGAAGCTGTCAACCCTCTCGACCTCAGCACCACTGATGTAGACAGGTGCATGTACACCGCTCCCTTTCCTGAAGTCAATGACCAGCTCTTTTGTTGACATTGAGGGAAAGGTTGTTGTCATGACACCATTCCACTAAGCTCTCTATCTCCTTCCTGTTCTCTGACTCATCGCTGTTTGAGATACAGCCTACAACGGTGGTATCATCTGTAACTTGTAGATGGAGTTAGAGCAGAATCTGGCCACACGGTCATGAGTGTATAGGGAGTAGAGTAGAGGGCTGAGGATACAGCTTTGTGGGGCACCAGTGTTGAGAGTAATCGTGCCGGAGGTATTGCTGCCTATCCTCACTGATTGCAGTCTGTTTGTTAGAAAGTCAAGGATCCAGTTACAGAGGGAGGTGTTGAGTCCTAGGTCTTGGAGTTTGGTGACAAGCTTGCTTGGAATTATTATATTGAAGGCAGAGTTGTAGCCAATAAACAATAGTCTAACGTATGTGTCTTTACTGTCCAGATGCTCCAGAGCTGAGTGTAGGGCCAGGGAGATGGCATCCGCTGTAGATCGGATTCAGTTATTCAGCATGGAAACAGGCCCTTCGGCCCAACTAATTTATGCTGACCAAGATGCCTATCTACACTAAAACACAATTGCCTGCATTTGGGCCCAAATCCTATTAAAACGTTCCTATCCATGCACTTGTCCAAATGTCTTTTAAACTTTGTAATTTTACCCACCCTCTATCACTTCAGGCAGCTCCTTCCACACACTCACCACCCTCTGTGCAGGAAAACTTGCCCCTCTGATTCCCTTTAAATCTTTTCCCTCTCACCTTAAGCCTATGCCCTTGAGTTTTGGACTCCACTACCCTGGGAAGAAGACTGACTATCTACCCTGTCTCTGCCCCTCATGATTTTATGAAGTTCTATAACGTCACCCTTCAGCCTCCTTTGCTCCAGGGAAAACAGTCCCAGCCTACCCAGTCTCAAGGCCTCCAGTCCAGGCAATGTTCCTGTGAATCTTTTCTGCATCTTCCTGAGCTTAATTGCATCCTTCCTATTGTGTGGTGATCACAAATGCACACAATATTCTAGGTGTGGTCTCACCAACTCTTGTACTCAGTGCCTCAGCCAATGAAGAGGCATGCCACACACCTTCCTCGCCACCCTATCTACCCGTGTTCCCATTTTCAGGGAACTAAGTAGATTCATAGAGTTATACAGCAGGGAAACAGGCCCTTCAGCCCAACTAGTCCATGGTAACCAAGATGCCTATCCAAGCTAATCCCATTTTCCTGCATTTGGCCCATATCCCTCTGAATCTTTCCACCACCCTCTGTGTGAAAAACCTATCCTTTTAGGATCCCCTTTTCATCTTTCCCCTTTTACCCTAAACCTACAGTTTTAGACTTCCTTACCCTGGGAAAAAGACTGATTATTTTCCTTACCTATTGCCTCTTATGACTTTATAAACCTCTGTAAGGTCACCCCTCAGACTGCTTGGATCCAGGGAAAACAGCTGAGACTATCCAGTCTCTTCTCATAACTTAAGCCCTCCAGTCCAGGCAACACCCTTGTGAATCCTTTCTGCACCCTCTCTGGCTTAATCACATCCATCCTAGAGAGTGGGTGACTGCTCTGCTCTCTGCAATCATGCCTCAAAATCTTTTATGTTCCCTTCAGAGCAGATTTAACAATCCATTGGCCTTATTTATTACTGCTTTTGGTTTGATTTTTTTTTCTGAAATGTGAACAGAATGCATTGTCAACTATCCTGAAATTCTTCTAAATGTAATGTGAAAATTAGTTGTTTGGGCTTGGCAGAAGAAAATGCCTTAAAATAAGGGGTCAGAATAAAAGGGGGAGTGGACATTAAGGTCAAAATAAGGGGATAGATGCACAGTCAAAGCTTCCCAAAGAAGCTTCCCAATGAAAGAAAATATAGATTAAAAGAAAATAATGGGAAATAAAATTTGGTCAAATTCAAGAGATCGTTAAATAAGCATATGGAGGAGTTTAAAATAAAGGGATGTGTGGGAGGAAGGGGTTAGATAGTCTTAGGTGAGGTTTAAAGGTCAGCACAACTTTGTGGGCCGAAGGGCCTGTATTGTGCTGTACTGTTCTATGATTGTATGAAAATTTTGGGTGTGAAACTCCCTTTGAAAAACCTTTGTGGCAAAAACCAAATGATGTTTCTTTTGTGCCCTCTGGTGGTCAGTCTTAGTAATGCCTGCTCAGTCACATTTTGCCTGCTTTTGCAAACCGTTAAGTTTAATTGCTTTATTTTTTTGGAAACCCAATCAATGAGAGTGCAGTGATTTCATATTTTCTGATGGTAACCATATGTTTTATTTTTGGGGTGCTGGATCATTTTTTCATGCCTCATCATTTCTCCACTCCTCGCCACACATCAGCAGAAGAATTAAATGAGATGCTGCATGTAATCTCATGAGCGTGGTTGTGCAACGCGGTCTCCTGAGAATGAAGCTGGAGTAGCTGGAAGCTAAGTAATGTGATTGGCAGGAGGTCAGTCAGGAGGCTGCTTTGGCAGATAAAATGCTTGCCTGTGTTTGAAGCTGATAGAAGGAGCTTGGGCCCCACGGGAGAGCTCTAATTGAAAAATGTTACACGCAACTTTTAGCTCCTTTTATTGGGTAAAATGAATCTACTGATCTGACATGTCTTCACTTTTCAACATTAACAATGGGTGTTATATCTTAAAATTATTTCAAATTAGTGTTTTCTAATTCTCAATTGAAACTCATTCAAGTTTTGTATATCATATTTGATTCTTTAGTTGTATTTTGGTTTCATATGAATATAATACCTTGTATTGTTTAACAATTCTTTCCCATTGTTAATATTAACCCAGGCATTCACTTGTGACCTGGCTGATTCTTTGAGGATTGCGGCCAAGATTGGGTGTTGGTTTGGTGATTTCTGTTTTTTCCCTACGTTTCTCTTCCATCCTGCAATTACATTTTATTTGATAACTTTTAACCAAAATTAGCAGGGACCTAGAAATGGTTGTGTTCCATCCATTTGTTTAATTTAACAAGTACATGTGAGGTCAGGAAGAGAACCTGGAGAGGTTATATCATCATCTGAATGACGGAAGCAATTTGATCTTGTCTTTTAATGTTTTATTTTGCAAGACAATAATGACCATGTAAAAGTATTGAAATAGCCATGAAAAGCTCTGGAATATCCTGAGGTTAGGAAATCTGATGTAAAAATCAAGCACGCATCCCAAACCATCTTGCACTGATGCAAAAATAGGGTAAAATGGCAGCCTAAGCATAACTAGTCATTAAGATAAGATACCTTTATTAGTCACATGTACATCAAAACACACAGTGAAATGCATCTTTGCGTAGAGCACTCTGGGGGCAGCCTGCAAGTGTCACCACGCTTCTGGTGCCAACATAGTATGCCCGCAACTTCCTAACCTGTACGTCTTTGGAATGTGGTGGGAAACTGGAGCACCCGGAGGAGACCCACGCAGACACGGGGAGAACATACAAACTCCTTACAGACAGCAGCTGGAATTAGAACATTAGATGTAGAAATAAAACAGTGGCAGAGCTGGTAGAGCTGCAGTCGCACAGCACCAGAGACCCGGGTTCAATACTGACCTCGGGTGCTATCCGTGTGGAGTTTGTATGTTCTGCCTGTGCTCCTCTGTTCTTCCTCCAGGTGATCCAGTTTCCTCCCACATCCCAAAGTTGGCCACTGTAAATTCCCACTAGCGTGTAGGTGAGTGGTAGAATCTGGAGGGAGTTAATGAGAATGTGGGGAGAATTTAAAAAGTAGGATGAATGTAAATGGATGGTTGAAGGTCAGCACTGAGTCAGTGTGCCAAAGGACCTGTTTCATGCTGTATCTCTCTGTGACTCTAGGACCATATGTTTTTTTCTTTTCCCTGAAGACAAAAGAGACTGCAGATCTGGAATCTGGAACAAAAAAAACACAAGAACTCAGCGGATTAAGCAGGTAGTGTAGCTGTTAGCATAACGCTATTACAGCGCCAGCAACCTGGGTTCAATTCTGGCCACTGTCTGTAAGGAGTTTGTACGTTTTCCCCGTGTCTGCGTGGGTTTCCTCTGGGTGCTCCGGTTTCCTCCCACATTCCAAAGATGTACAGGTTAGGAAGTTGTGGGCATGCTATGTTGGCACAGGAAGCGTAGCAACACTTGTGGGCTGTTCCCAGAACACTCTACACAAAAGATGCATTTCACTGTGTGTTTCGATGTACATGTGAATAATAAATCTTATCTGTAGGGGTAAAAGGTGTAGGTTGACCCCGAGTTCTTCCAGCATTCTGTTTCCTTTGTTCCCTCTGTCCTGTCTTGACATTTATTCAGATCCCAGTCGAACTTGTCCTTCAGTACTATTTATTTGTCTTGTCTTTATCCTTTGATTATAAAGTCATGCACCATGGAAACAAGCCCTTTGCCCTAACGAGTTTGTGCTGACAATCAACCACCCATCTGCACTAATCACATTTTATAATTCCTACGTTCCCATCAATTCCCTTTAGATTCTATCACACCAGGGGCAACTTAGTGGCCAATTAACCAACCAGCCCTCATGTTTTTGGGACGTGGGGTGAAACTGGAGTACCTGGGGGAGCCCATGTGGTCACAGGGAGAATGTGCAAACTCCAGACAGTACCGTGGGTGACCTCTGAACCTGGGTCTCTGGAGCTGTGAAGCTCTGCTAGCTGAGCCACCTGTTAATTCCCCACTGATCCAGCTCTGGAATATATTTAGTGACTGAGCAACAACAGCCCTCCCTCTTTGGTGGAGAATAGCAAGGAGTCAGAGTTGTGGAACAGTAGATGAGTATTAAACCACAGCATGATGTGCCCTTTTTCTGGCCTAATGGATGAACAAAGTCTGTGTGGTGTTTTCTGGTTAGAAAAGAAAAAGCTTGAGCGAATGCAGTCTGGGATTTTGGAAAAGGTAAGGGAAAAATTAAATCTACTTACCTTGTGGATAGGACACTTATCAAGGCCAGATGGAAGATAAATTGTCATTGAATTATGACATTGAGAAGTGGCAAGCTAAGTGTCCAGTGCCAATATTGCTGATTTATTGATTTTTACCTTCTCTCTGAATCTTACTCAAGATAATCTTATTCAAAACAAAAATATTTGAAATATGTAGCTAAGTCGCACACTCAAAATTAAGCAGATTACTGATTTGTTAAAACGAATGTTTAAATCATTCACATTTAAAATATGCTAGTGGGTGTGTTCCAATGAGAGTAACTAATGACAACTTGAACTTCCAGAGTGGAGAAGGGCCTACATTTGAAGCACAATAAGAGAAGAATCAAAATTCTAAGATTTAGCTGAGGGAATAAAAATCTTGATTTCCCCCCCCCCCCCATGGTTAGTCTCAGTGCACCTAGGCAATTAGGAGTGCTGTTTGTAGTGTCAGACACGTGACCAAGTGTGTGTGGAAGCTGTGCTTTGAGATGGAGGCTGTTCAGTTTCTATGGTGACTGCTCATTGATTAGTTGTAATGGTGCTCAGAGTTATTTCATCCTGTTTCTCACTCTCCTGAGGATGTGAACTGCTTTGGCTGATGACCTGCAATCTGACAGCAGGGAAAATCCATCTTTTGTGCCCTCTAAGGCGAGGAGTAAAATGGAAGCGGTCGTTGTAAGAGCAGGCAAATTTTGTATACCTTACTGAGAGAGACTCCCTGCAAACGATTTGTCTACAATCAGCAATTTTCTGTGTGAACAAGAAAGGTTGTGAATAAGGAAGGTGCCAAACATGCTAGGAAATATTGTAAAAAAATCTGTTTTACACTAATTTTTAAAAATGTCTCTTAACTGCCAAAAGATTCCCATTGGGGCCCACAGGTGACCTCTAGTCCTCATCAATGCATAGATAGTCATCGCCAGCAGGCTATTTGACTGTGAAAGGCATCACGGCTGAGTTTTAACAGTACGGTGTCTCTTAATAGTCGATCCCCAAATACAGAAACCTTCAATTACCTCTCCGCCCCATCCTATCGTGAACTGCACAAGTCAATTATAGGACTTAGTTTGGAGTGTACGGCCAGCAGTATAATGGTACAGCTAGTGGAGTGGAGCTGCTGTCTCACTGCTCCAGTGACCCAAGTTTAATTTTGACCTCCTGCGCTGTCTACATGGAGTTTGCATGATCTCCCTCTGACCGTGTTGGTTTTCCCTCCAGTGGATTGGCCACTGTGAATTGCCTCCTAGTGTGTAGGTGGGTGGTAGAATCTGGGGGGAATTAATGAGAACGTGGGGAGAGTTTAAATAAAATAGGGTTAAGGTAAGATTACTGTAAAATGGGGGGGGGGTTGATGTTTGGTGTGGAGTTGGTAAACTGAAGGGCTTGTTTCTAAGCTGTATGACTCTATAACAAATTTAGCATAAACTAAGGAACAAACCAAGAACTCTTGGGACTGAATGGTTTAATTTTGGACTTCTGCGATGTTGTAGGCTATTTGGGGAGCTAGTGCATGTTGATTTAAGCTAAAAGAGTGCAATTCTTTTCTTTCTATTACCAAATAAAATCATTTGCGGAACATGATTATGTTTTGGAGTCTTACATTTCAGAAGTTATGCTCTGTACGTGATTTTCTAGTCCTGTGTTATGGAACACTGATTTTACACCAGGAAAGGGTATACGAGAAGTATACAGTTTCCAGATGTCTTGGGAGGAATAAATTGGCAGGTCCTTCAGTAACTTGTCTGAAAATGGAAGTCTAGCACCACAGACCTCTTGGTCCTCTCAGTGTCCCTGTCAATTTTATCGAGATGAGGAACTGCTCCACTGAAGGTAATTTGTAACGATCAGTTGGAGCTTATTGGTAACTTCAGAGTTCTGAAACCACACCATACAAGTAAGATATTGGGGAAACAATTGTTTAATCTAGATAATTGTAGTAAAACTCTGCAAAAAAAAAGCCAGAAAGATGTCAACTAAACCCTTGGTAGTTTGATTACCAAGAGAAAAAAATAATCTCAATTCAAAGCCCCTGTGACATGGAAAATCTCTGAGGGTTCCCTGCTATTCATATTGCTAGGAACCTTTATATACTGCATGTAAAAAAAAGTTTGTTTTTCCTTAAAAAAACAAAAATTAAACAAATATTGAAGATTTTATTTTTGCACTATTCTGTCTTGGATTTTCCCATAGTTATCTTTTACAGCTGCAAGCTCCCCAGCTGACATTTGTCAAACAGGATGTTATTTATGGGTCATACTTACAATTTTTCTCTTTTGATTTGCTGAGCCGATTCCTTGGGCAGGCTATATCAACCAGTCAACCAAAAAAAAACTGTCAAACATTGGTAAACAAGAGCGGCAATAAAGTTCATCTGTGCGATGGGAGAACAAGCTCAGGATGATTCCTTGCTCACTGCTCTGTGTTCCATCATAAGGTAAGGGGAATTTTCAGCCTGATTTTTGATTCCATTCTTAGTTTAAAAAACCTGCAATATTACTTTCCAAATGACAGTCCTTGCTCCCAGCTGTTAAAAGACAGGGAGAAGGAACTCAGCAAATGAACTGATTTACTTCAGTTGCTAAGGATCTGTATTAGAGGGCGTCATTTAACTCTTAAAATGCTTCGGAATTTTGATCAGTTGAAGTATCAGCTGCTGACCAAGAATTGACTGGTGACAGACTTGATTCTTTCAACAACTGCACAAATCATTTAGCAAACTAGTGGAATTTGTTGAACTCTAATCAGTAAGATGTTATTCTGATCTGCATCACAAGTAGCTACTTGTTTTCTTACACCCCATTGTTAACCATTGAATTTTAAAAGTAGAGTAATGGGTTGGTTTAAAGCGTGGCTTCAATTTAGCAATTATCATTAATCTATTAATGTTGTTTGCCAGCCAGTGTGAGCATGCATTTCTTTTTAAATTCAACATGAAGAGTGAATTCCATTGTGCAAGGCAGTTGATATAAGTTAAGGTCAGGGAAATTCAGAGTAGTTCTTAGCCTCTGGAAATTCCTTACAGAGTCTCCTGTGGGACACAGTCTTGGGTGGTGTGGAGCTTCTGTTCATGTTGTGCAGACACACATAGCATTGGATAAGGCTGAGTGGGAGGGTTGGGGGATGGGGGGTGGTTAAATGTGTGACTGGCAGGAATTCTGGTCGATGACATCATCTCCCCAGTCCTTTCTCATGCTGTCACATCTTCTCCAATGGGGCCAAGCACAGGGAGCAAACACTACCCATCTATTCTGGAATGTTGATTGAAAGAAATGGCAATAAAGACCTGATGAAACTGAGCCTCAAATTCTCCCCCCCACCACATTTACTTGCATAACCCAGACCTGAGTAACTTCAACCTCGAAAAGCAAAAGCTCAAAGACTGAAGGAATAAAAAAAAGACTTGAGTTTGCTTTGGGTGATAGCTGTGGGTGGCAAGGGTGGTGTAGGGAAAATGTATTAAAACAGAAGATGGAATGGTTGGTTTTAATTTTAACACATTAAGGGTGCAGGGAGATGTATTTTTGAGAATAGTTTTAAACATTGCTTATATTTAAGGAGTTAAAAATGTGTTTTGTTTCATCTCAGCACTGTGATAGTTATTTATAAAAGGAATTTCTGTCTTTAGGAGTCAATGAACTTCTTGTGGACATTATGAACAGCGGACTGTTTTTACTGGTGTTGCTAATTGGCCTGCTGTTCCTGTCCTTGCTCAGATCTGGAGAATCTCAACACATAGCAGATGAATCATGCTCAGTACAGATCCTAGTCCCTGGTCTAAAAGGTATATTCAGTTTGAATCTTTGTGATTTATGCATTATTGTAGACTGCTTATTATTAATGTTGCACATTTTTATTACCTTATGATACTGTCCTTGCAGTTTATTGGGTGCAAAATATAATAATTAATTAACAATGGTGCAGGATTGTTCCATGGACCAGCAAGTGAAAATGGATGGAGATTATCAGAATGCTTGTTTAGTAAATCCAATGCCCACTAGTGAACTAAACACAACAGTTCCTTATCTGTGCTGAATTATTTGATCTTAGACTCAGCATAGTGGAGTTAGTTAAGTTGCTGCAGTCCACTTCTGCTCACTGGCTAATGAGGCTTGCTGGAGGGTGGATGGATGTCGGATGAAGACTAGAATGAGTTCAGCTGAAAGGGCCTCGCAAGGTTGAATAGCCTGCTGCTACTCACTTCAGGGCAAAATAATGGTATTCCGTTGGACCGTCATAAGTCAGCAATTTGAGGTAAAAAAAAATCAGAGGAAATGGTTTAAAAAGTGCTCTGCTGCAATGTTTGGTGTCACATTCATATAATGATGCATTATCAAAACATCAAATGTAAACTAAAATACCAATAAGAGAAAGGCGAGTTTACTGTGGAGATGCCCTTGATAGATTACTTGTTAAATTACTTAGCTTGGATCTTTATGCAGATCTCTCACATTGTCCCAAAGTCCACTATATGCCACAAGACACATCACTCAAAGTCAAAGTTGAATTTACTGTCATAGGCACGAGTACATGCAAGCACAGGTGTAATGAGAAACTTACTTGCAGCAGCATCACAGGTACATGGTGTCAGATACACAACATTCACAAGAAAAACATAAATTATACAAAATCATACAAGATTATTCAGAACCATGAAGCTCACAATTTTATCATCAAGTTTCCAATAAATTGGCATGACTTGTGCGGCTCTGCAAGTGCTAACTGCGCTCTATGGATTATGTGCTTTTTTCACACCCCAAAACTCTGCATCAATGTTCATGCATATGATGGTGTGTGTTCTATGGCTATGTGCACACATGCTTAACTTGGGACTGGTAGTATTCTGAGATCTGATGTATGTGAAAAGTTTAATTTACTGGCATAACTGATATCTTAGTTGGGGGAACAGAGATATTGGGGTCTATGTCCTGGAGGAACAAAGGGATCTTGGGGTCCACGTCCATTGATCTCTGAAGGTTGCAGCGCAGGTCGATAGGGTTGTTAAGAAGGCATATGGTGTGTTGGCCTTCATTAGTCAGTGTACTGAGTTCAAGAGCCGTGAGGTAATGTTGCAGCTTTATAGAACTCTGGTTAGACCACACTTGGAGTATTGTGTTCAGTTCTGGTCACCTCATTATAGGAAGGATGTGGAAGCTTGAGAGACAGTGCAGGGGAGATTTACCAGGATGCTGCCTGGATTGGAGACCATGTCTTATGAGGATAGGTTGAGTGAGTTACGGCTTTTCTCTTTGGAGAGGAGGAGGATGAGTGGTGACTTGATAGAGTTGTACAAGATGATAAGAGGCATAGATCGAGTGGACAGTCAGAGACTTTTTCCCAGGGCGAAAATGGCTAACACAAGGGGACGTAATTTTAAGGTGATTGGAGGAAGGTATAAGGGGGATGTTGGAGGTAATTTTCTTTTTTTTTACACAGAGTGGTGGGTGCGTGGAATGCACTGCTGGCATAGGTTGTGGGGGCAGATACATTAGAGGCATTTAAGAGACTCTTAGATAGCCACATGAATGATAGAGAAATGGGAGGGAAGGGTTAACATTTGGGAGCAAAGTGTTACAGATTGATATTAGAGCAGGATAAAATGTCGACACAACATTGTGGGCCGAAGGGCCTGTATTGTGCTGTAATGTTCCATGTTCTATGACCCCTAGTCCTCACGCAGTCGGAATCCTCAACATGTCATCTAAAGGTTGCATTAATTAGTCAAGGAGTTACACCATCATAATATATTGACTTTGATGCTGTTGGAACTGCCACTGCAGAGGTGACAAAGGACTCGACACTATTAACCGAAAAAAAGGGTAGACACAGCCCTCTGGCAGTAAATACACAACTGATAAAGTACTCTCTGCAGTCTTGTAATTACGGAAAAATGTGATGTGTAAAACCATTTATTTCCTAATTCTTATCTGCATTTCTAGCGCATTGATTAGAGTACATCAAATCAGTGCAAGCAACTGTAATCTATTGATCCCCAAATTTCATTGTCCCAGGGATGAAGTAGTTAGATCAACATTAAGACTGAGATAAAACCAAATATGCTTATTCCTTAGTCTTCTCTTCTCACATCTTTTTTTAAAAATTTTATTTACAGCGTGATAACAAGGCCCTTCCGGCCCAACGAGTCCGCGCCGCCCATTTAAAACCCCCAAATTAACCTACCCGTACGTCTTTAGAATGTGGGAGGAAACCGGAGCACCCAGAGGAAACCCACGCAGACACAGGAGAACGCACGAACTCCTTACAGACAGCGACGGGAATCAAACTCCGATCGCTGGTGCTGTAATAGCGTTGCGCTAACCGCTACGCTACCGTGCCGTCCCATCTCTTGAATCTGTTGTCTCTTTTTGGGCATTGTTCCATGGTGCTGGTTTGTTCTTTGGTTGGCTCAAGGGTGAGCTCTGACCATGCGAACTACCAGCCTACTTGTCACGGTGGGGAAGGTGCATGGCTATTGTCCTCATCTAATACATAGAGAATTACACAGATAACAGTAACTGAGGGTAATTATGAGCACTGCCTTCTTTTCATTCCTTTCCATTTACATAATGAAATGTGTTGGCCACAGCAAACTGTGAGACCAGGTGGTTTGTGGAATCAGATATGATGGTGGAAGGAAATAGGAAATTGATTGTGGTCCAGATAATGTTACCTGGAGCTATTAAACAATAGAAAGCGTTTTGAATTTTAACATGAATAAATGTGCTTTGGAACACAAGTGTGCACACAGCATCTGTTGACAATGTTGAAATATGTTTATTAATCATACAATGAAAATATCCAATTAATAAGTTGCTCAATAAGTAATTGACTAATAATAGTATCTTGAGCACAATAGATTATGGATCCAAATTAGTCTTCGCCCTATTTGTTTCATGGAATATTTTACAAAACACTCAGAGGAATTGCACTTATGTAGGACATGCTCAGCAAATCTCAAAGCACTTCAGTTCCAAATAGTTCAGACTTGTGTAGTAATTCTTACATCAGTAAAAGCAACAACAGAAATGCATATTTTTACCTTACCTTTAAAGCAGTGAAACATTGAGTCATTCATGGTAGCATTTGACACAGAGCAACACAAGGAAAAATTAGGGCAGATGACCAAAAGCTTGGACAAACAGTTATGTTTTAAGGATCACTTACAGGAGGGTAGAGTCAATGGAGTAGAAAGAATTAGGGAGAAAATTCCAGACCTTTGGTAACTGAAGGCATGGCCACTGATGCTAGAGCAGTTAGATTTGTGGTTGATCAAAGGAAGGTAGATTTGGAAGTGAGTGTCAGTTGTGCATAGCAAGGTCCTGCAAAGATTGATTGAGATGAATGATCCATTGGTATGGTTTTTGGCTGCCTTTGTTGGGGGAATGCTGGGAAATCTTACTGCACTTATTCAGATAGGTTAATGAGGTGTTTTAATGTCCTGTTAAACAGGCAAACAGGACAATGGTTCAAAGTTTCATCTGAAGGATAGCACCTCTGAAATTTTAATACTCCTGTAATGACTCAGTAAAGTGTCAGAAACCTTGAGTTCAAGCCCATCACTCTTAAACTCAGAGTCAAAAATGCTACCGCTGCCTCTAAGTTGACACCACTAGCTTCGAAGGATATAAATGCTTTGGTGAACAGTTCAAAGAAATGCAACAGGGCTGATTCTAAAAGTGAGAATTCAAGCTATAAAAAGATACCGATGGAGCTAAATTTGATTGAGGGCATTAATTATCTCTTTAAATGCCGAAAGACATAAAATAACTGGCTTAAAGCTGCTATTTATTTATATTCACTAATGATGTGAGGATGCGTTTTCAGGCCAGTCCAACCCAAAATTCCAGCCCCTTGAAAATGAAAAACTAAAATCCTGACTCTCAGCAAAGGCATTGGCACTGTGGAGGAAAACAAGAAGTGAAGTAACAGTCGCAACTTGCCTTTATATAATAAATGCCCTAGATGATTCATGGATGGACAGAAAGGAAAGAGACACTCGGACAAAAAGTTAAAGCAATCTTTTTATGGGAAGAAGAGGGACTTTAATTTTTCAGGTGAACATTGAGGAAGTGTTTTTTCAACAATATCATTTTGCTTAGAATTCACTTCGAAAGGTATAAACGCTATCATGTTGTCTTAATATTGTTGTGGAAAGTTTTATTAAGTGGTTGATTCATTTAAGAAACCATTTTTTTTAAAAGCTCATTAATCTAAAGAAAATGGGGATTCTTAGTGAGAATGTGGCTGAGTTTGTACACAGGTGAAAGTTGGAGATGCTTCCCTGTGGCTGGAACCACTTCCATGGAATGTGGAAACTATTAGAGATGGAAGGGAAGTGTTCAGCACGGACTGCAACCAATGGTTCTGCAGGGTGCTGAGAGCTGGGCTCTGACTAAGGCACAAAGGCAGAGCTGGAGCACTTTTGCAATATGCCATTCAACTGCCTTTTACAACTACACATTGACTCTTCCCAGTTAACCCCATGTTGTGAAACAAGTTCGAACGGTCTCGAAGGGCAAGGACTCTGGACACAGTCTTTGGAGTTAAAATGATTTATTTACAAAGACAAACGCGGTGAAAAGGTAATGGGGGCAACGTGCACACACACGTGCGCGCCAGTGATAGCAAGCATGGGGGAATCGCAACAAGAGTAAGATACATGCACACAACGAACTGGGTACATACGATGAAGGAACAGTCAATACAATACCTGCCACCCCTTGATTCAGTGTAGGCATGGCTCCATTGCTAGAGGGATATCCTAACTAATTTAAGCAGTGCACAGCTTACCTCGGCATCCCTTGGAGACAAAAAAAAGAGAGAACCAAGCACATGTGGCACTCTTTATAGTGCTGGAGGGCTGGGGGTGGTCCAGCCCAGTTAGTTCAAAAGGGCCAATGGCCTGGTACAATTGTGCTTAAAAGACCAATCATCAGGTGTGCACTTGATGGGTGGGGTGGAGCCGGGTCTCGATTGACAGTGCTGTGTCTTCCAACTAGATAGGGGCATTGCTGTCACGTGACAGCCACGATCTCCACAATACACCCATGCTGTTCAAAGTCTTCATTGTTATCCCTTTTCATTGCCTGGAAGTGAAATAGCCCAGCAATGGAGAATGGCACTCTTTCCATTTTAGGTAGGGTGTGCCAGTATCGAAGACAATCAGACTCAATCTTTTACCACCAGATGTAAGGTCCCCTCTACTCTTCCCCCAACACTGTACATCTACATCTCAGTCTCAGAACATGGACAGCATCATTGTGAAATTTTAGTCAATCTTCACCCCGGATATTCCACAGCTTGAAGTGACATCCACTTACTGTTTAGTAGTCCATCAGGGTTAGGGGTTGGAGTAGTTCCATCTACATATGAATGGATATTATTTCCTGGCAGTTATTCTACTAATGAGGATGGTGCAATCACTATTTGCATTCTGTTGCAGGTGAACCTGGGGAAAAGGGGGAAAAAGGAGAACCTGGAAGGATAGGAAAAGTTGGCCCAGTTGGACAACCAGGTAATTAAACCAGCTCATCTGCAGTTGGTTGAATATTTGATTCATAAATATTCTGCATGCCATTCAGCATGTTGCCTGCATTGCATAGGATATCTAGTCTAAAATTACCAGAATCTATCTGATGCAAAACTACCCTACCATAAATCTTTGTTTCAGGAGTCAAAAATCATACCAAGCACATGTGGTTTCCAGCAACTTTCTAAACTGCTCTAAAATTAGCAAAAATATTACAATGGAATAAAAACAAGAAAGGAACCAAAAGGAAGATGGATGTAATTTCATGCTTGATTTTGTTTTCCCATTTGTCATGTTTCCAGTCTGGGGTTTGGGTGGAGGTGGTGACTGGTCTTGTGGGTAAACAAAGAAAATTTGGGTGTGTTTTATTCTAAGAGTGAATGATAAATGCAACAAAAAGTTTAACTTGATTGTCAAAGGAAGTTTAATTGAATGAACAAGTGAAGTAGATGAGGAAGTTGTAATAATTATTCCAGTATAAATTTAAACATAAATCATTGTCAACACTGACATCCAAACCTGGGTTGGGTAAGACCTATTTCCATATGGAACCCAGCTAGATTGCAGATTTTCAAAATGTTTTTGTGATTTTTTTTTAAACCTAGCTCATTCCCATTCTGACAATGCTAATTTAAGTACTAGAGAAGTGTGAAAAATTCATCACTGTAAATGAGTCATAAATGTCTGGACTTTTGTAGACACTGTTGATTTTTTTGCATGTTGACAGGAGGATTTACTTTTGACAGGTGATTTAAAAAAAGATCTAAATATAATTATGAGAAAGTCTTTCTTACCAAGAGTAAATCGTCCCACTCTGTTGAAAAAGAGTTGCTATTAGATTTGTTGATACGTTAACTCATTGAGTTGGAAATCCCTCTGGACATGATTGAAATTATTTTCTAATAAAGCTCTTACCAACTATGAAGGCACAATATAACCCTATCTATGCAGAACTGGTTCAAGTGAAAGATTCAGGTAACTGTAAATGAAATTCTTGAGTGTGGATGCCAACTTCATTGGGAGGGTTGCACTATTTTCTAAACGTAAAATATCACGTTCAAATTTCTGTGACTTAATGATAGGCTCCTCTCCCTGTTCAAAGTTAAATGTGGATATGAGAAATCATATGGAGTTTCATTTCTCCCATTTTGGCATAACATACCCAACTACTAATTCTACATTGACAGGAAACTTGCTTGTGTAATATAAAATGTTAGGTAACATGTTAACTTTGAATGTTAATGTATATTCTATGATGTAGAATGTATGACTACTTTCATTTTTCAGTGACTGGTGAGCATGCACACATTTTGGTACATAAAGGTAGTTCTAATCATTGCATCATTTCAGCCTCTGCTACATTCATTTTTGTCCACGAAGAGTTTTGTTGCCTCTTGCCAACTTAGTGAGAACAGAATGTAGAACATCATGGCAGTTACATTTGCTAGACTCTGAAATGCATGTTTGGGTATGCCAATGCATAATTAATCTGCTCCCATTGATTCAAATGCAGAGAGCAAGCCAGCTTTAAGATGCCTGGTTTTTCAATGGTTTTAGTGTCCAGCTGGCATTAGCTGTTTTGTTTATTGAGTTGGCCAACGTGGGGAATGGCTAGCTCCAGTTACAGACAGCCAGTGCAATTTAAAGGTAGTTTGTACCTCTTAAATAGGAGGTGGACTGCGACTGGAGCAGATGCTGACAACGATGCAAGAAGTGAATCTCACTTGGGGAACATTGACACTACATAGGAGGCGGTGGACTCTGTTTTCAAGTGCTGCACTGGAAGCCTTGGTATAATTAATGATGTCCTTTAGGAAGCTTGGTAGACACACTTAGGCTATGGCCAAGCACTGCAGAATTCAGTGCCAGGAACCAAGTCCTAAGCACCTTGAAGCAGTGCCTCAAGTTAATGAGCTTACATTAGAAGTCAAGGTCAGTGAATGAATCTTCAAATACCATCGGGCAATGCTCAGTACATCACAACCCCAAAGTTACCTTCCAACACTCTATCAACTATGGTTAATCCCCAACATTGGCAGCTCAGAGCTTAAACTCAATGCGAGTTATTCAGTCAAGGCAACCGTAGCACACAGCTTTCCAAGGCACAGGTACAATCAGGAATGGGCAATAAATCCAGGCTTTGCCACCTACGTACACATCCCATGAAGGAATGAAACAACTCCACCAACAGCTCCTGTGTAACTTGGACAATAGCGCAGAGATGGGAGATTCACGAAATGAGACACTGGAAACAATAGGCCTCCAGTCAGGGCAGGAGGACAAGGGACAGTGCAAATGCCAGCTGACTGGAGGGGAAGATCACACTCTGGATCAGCCGCAGAGGAATTTAATGGAGCACCCTAAAGAAGGCTGATAGCTATGCAGAGTGAAGTGCTGCTGCATTGAATCCCTTTCCAGAAGGTCTGAGTTCAATGTCAGGGGACGTGGAAGAAGCCAGCATTGACCTTGCACAAGGATTTGCAGAGTTTGGAGAATAGCATGGAGATGGGAGCTTCATGAAATGAGACACTGGGAACTAGTTTTGTGATGGTTGTGATTTGCTTAGCACAATTGTGTTGCATTGCCAGGTGTGGGGTCTCAGTAACCATTGTTCCTGAGCTCTACAGTGGAAGCTCAATCTGCTGCTTTGGAAGCTTGTCAACACTGCCCAGTTTTGGAAAGGAAAGGGATTCCTCTACCGCCATACTCAGCAGGTGTGTGACTATGGAGGTAGAGTGAGTCACGTGGGTCAATTTCCAATATCCAGGCAAAGTGCATTGTCTTTATTCTCAGGCAGAACACTGATTTCACCTGCAACAACAAACAAAATAGTTGCTGTTGGACAAGGATTGAAGGTATGTCTGTGAATTTGGTTTGCATCTCATTTGTCCCTGCACAGCCAGCATACAGCTGAAGCCACAGAGAATGTAGTGATGCAGACCATTAGGACACATACTACCATCTGGACTGCTCAGGAGCAACTTTGCAGTACTTGGCAGAGCAGGTGTCATGAATGTGGAGGCCTGTTGCATAACCTCACCATCATGAGAGAACAGTCATTGCCACAAGCTTTACAGCAATAACCTGAGGAGAAGAGGCTCAAGGGGGTGGAGATGGAAGTGGAGGCACTAAAGATAGCTCAACAACCTCCATTTGTCTAGGTCGTCTTTGAAGAACTGTTATAATTGTAATACCAGGAACAACAACAACAATCTCCGCCACTAACAGTCCCATGATCTACCTCCCTCTGTCAATGACCATCCGAGCATCTGGTTCGTCACAGTACGAGAAGTAAGAGGCAACACAAAATAAATATTCCAAAGCAAATTTGTAAGTGAGAATGTATAAATGAGTGTGGGTGGCACATTGGCAACTAAAGCCACTGTCTCACTGCACCAGAGACCTGGGTTCAACCCTGACTTCGGGTGCTGTCTGCGTGGAGTTTGCACATTCTTCCTGTGACTGCATGGTGGTTCCTCCTGGGTGCTTGGTTTCCTCCCACATCCCAAAGACACATAGGTTGGTAGATTTTAAATTGTGTGTGAGTGAGTGGCAGAATCTGGGGGAAGTCGACGGGAAAGTGGGGAGAATAAAATATGGCATTAGTGTAGGATTGATGCAAATGATGGCCGGTGCAGACTCTGCAAACCAGGGCCTGTTGCTGCGCTGATTTGATGACTCCATGAGATGATATTATAGATGAAAGCTGACTAGTGATCCTTGTAACTGCAGCTGTTGGAAGAGGTCAGTCAGGTTGTCCTTATTGAAGTGCAAATATCAAATGCGTGTTCCTCACCGAAGTTCAGGTTAACATGCTGGGTGGTTATGGCCTCCGGCTGAGAACCCTTCCACTTACTCCAAACTCCCAGCGGCCACTTTATCCTCTACCCGCCCACTCTCCCATTCTCTCAGTCATGGGGTTTCCTTAAGTGGGAGTGTTAATTTGTGCAGAAGCCTTGAAGTCAGCACAAAGTGCAGCAACAGGTGCTGTAGCACAAGATCCAGAACTTTGCAAATCAAAGCATCTCCAGAAAACAGCAAACACTTGCACGGTAGTGACAGCTGGAATATCTCAACCAACAATTACATAGTATCTTAAACACTGGTGGTACTGCTGTGTCCACCTATACAAAGTTAAGAGTATTTATGGAGCTCCAGAGGATAGTGCTGGCATTAAATCAGCATTATTTCAGGGAGATATTAATTAAATATACACCTACATCAAAATGGTGCCTGGGACAATTTGTCTTCCAAATGTGGTCATTTACCAAAAGTGCCATTTTCACAAGATCACAAGACAAGGGAGCAGAAGCAGGCCATTTGGCCCATCGAGTCTGCTCCAAGGAAAAGGGAAAAAGAAATGGGGTGGGGAAAAAAAAACTATTCTAATCCCATTTTCCAGCCTTATCCCCATATCCCTTGATACCCTGACTATTTAGATATCTGTCTATCTCCTCCTTGAACACCCCCACTGATCTGGCCTCCACTGCTGTGCGTGGCAAGGAGTTCCACAATTTCACCACCCTCTGGGTAAAGAAATTTCTCCTCATCTGTCTTGAAACTGTACCCTCTAATTCTAAGATTGTGCCCTCTGGTCCTGGACTCACCCACCAAGGGAAACAGCCTAGCCACATCTACTCTATCCTTTCCTGTCAACATTTTAAATGTCGCTACGAGGTCCCCTCTCATCCTTCTGTACTCCAGTGAGTACAGTCCAAGAGCCGACAAACGCTCCTCATACGTAAGCCCTTTCATTCCCGGAATCATTCTCGTAAATCTCCTCTGAACCCTCTCCAACGTCAGCACATCCTTCCTAAGATGTGGGGCCCAAAACTGCGCACAGTATTCCAAATGAGGCCTCACTAGTGCCCCGTAGAGCCTCATCAACACTTCCTTACTTTTATACACTATACCTCTCGAAATGAATGCCAACATAGCATTCGCTTTCTTAACCACCGATCCAACCTGGTGGTTAACTTTTAAGGTGTCTTGTACGAGTACCCCCAAGTCCCTTTGTACTACCGTACTTTCAATCTTCTCTCCTTCTAGATAATAATCTACCCACTTATTTCTGCTTCCAAAGTGTACAACTGCACATTTCTCAACATTTTTGAGTTAACAGTCCTAATTTTTTGCCTACAATAATATTATGTCTGGTAACACGAACAGAGAAGAGAAACAAGTCAACTTCAGGTTTAATTTAATATTTACCAACCTTGGGGGAAAAACAAAGACAGAGGCACAAGTGATTCTGCGGTTGCTGGAATCTGGAGCAACGCACACAAAGTGCTGGAGGAACTCAACGGGTCAGGCAGCATCTATAGAGGGAAATAAACAGTCGACGTTTTGGGTCGAGGCCCTTCATCAGGACTGGAAAAGAAGAAGGCAGAAGGTGGAATAAGAAGGTCAGGGGAGGAGGAGGGGCACATGCAGGAAGGTGATAGGTGAACGACACGTCATATTTCGCCTTGGGAGTCTCCAACCCGGTGACCTCTACATTGATTTCTCTAACTTCCAGTAACCCTTCGCCTCTTCTCACTCCTCCCCCCTTTTTTTTTCTTTGTCTTCCCTCATTCCTGTGGCCCCCTTCCCCTTTCTCCTTCCCCTTCCCCCACCCTCATGACATGTCTCGCTATTCCCCACTTCCCTTTATTCCATGGTCCACCACCCTCTCCTACTGGATTCCTCCTCCTCCTCCAGCCCTTTGCCTCCTCTACCTATCACCTCTCAGCTTCTTACTTCTTCCCCGTCCCCCACCCTCACCCTCCGACCTTCCTCCTCTCACCTGGACTCGCATATCTCCTGCCTGCATGTATTCCTCCCCCTCCCCCCACCTTCTTATTCTGGCTTCTGCCCTCTTCCTTTCCAGTCCTGATGAAGGGTCTCGACCCGAAATGTCGACTGTTTATTTCTCTCCATAGATGCTGCCTGACCTGAGTTCCTCCTGTTGGAAAAAACTAAAACCATATTTAGCAATTATTTTGTCTGGTGGGGAACGGAGAATGAGAGGACATAATCTTGAAATTAGAATTAGATCAACAACAAGGAAGGGATAATTTTTACATGAAGTTGAGTAGAAATTTGGAATTTTGGGCCCCTAAAGACCATGAATGACCATAAGACCACAAGATATAGGAAGAGAATTAGGCCATTCAGCCCATCGAGTCTGCTCCACCATTCAGTCATGGCTGATTCTTCCAACCCCATTCTCTTGCCTCCTTCCCATAACCCTTAAACCCCTTACCAATCAAGAACCTATCACTCTGCCTTAAATACACCCAATAACTTGGCCTCCACAGCCTTCTGTGGCAACAAATTCCACAGATTCATCACCCGCTGGCTGAAGAAATTCCTCCTCATCTCAGTTTTAAAGGGATGTCCCTTTATTCTGAAGCTGTGTCCTTGGATCCTGGACTCTCCTAATGAAAACACCCTCCACGTCCACTCTATCCAGGCCGTTCAGTATCCAATAGGTTTGAATGAGATCTCTCCATATCCTTCTGAACACCATCGAGTACGTGCCTAGAGACATCAAACGCTCCTCATATTGTTAAGCCTTTCATTCCTGGGATCATACTTGTGAATCTCCTTGGGAACCTCTCTAGAATTTGGAATGTTGGGATAATTGGAGTTTTTAATAGAAAGCCTATGCAGGACATCAATCACTCATTTACACTAATTCTGTATTAATCCCATTTTTAGGACTGACGCACAATTTTTTTTGTTAGGTCCAAGTATCAGGAAGCATAAATCTAAGATAGGTTGGAGTTGAGATACATGTCAACCATGATCAAATTGAATAGCAAGCAGAGTCGGAAATTGGCTTCTTCTCAGTTCCTTACTTTTCAGAGCCTGTAAAAGCCTGAGCAGAAAATTGCACGCTTCTTGTTAGTAACTAAAGAAAATTTAAATTAATTGAAATGGAGAGCACTAATTCTATTGTGACTATGTGCACTGAATGAATATGAATCCTACGTACTTGTGTAAGAGTTGGGATATTTAAATCTGCTTGCAGCCTGGTTCATCAGCAAATAATTATTTTTCAGTGTCTTCTGAATCCAGATAAATCAAAAATTTCCCACAAACTGTGCCTCTTTGTTTGTACCTCCCAAGCAGCCTGACCGCCACTGCGTGTCATCTGATCATAAATTAATCTTCAAATGTCATTAGCTCACTAGCTCTAACAAGGGCTTGTTTTAGAGAACACTGCTTGTAAGTGGTCTGGCACTGTGTTTCAAATAGAGGACAGGAGGTCACCACTAACATAGACAGAGAATGAATTTAATGACTAGCTGGTTATTCTATGTGTTTATATGTATTTGTATTTATGGATCAAATGTCAGTTTTTGAATCATTTCTGTTTAAATCTGTGTGGACCTCCAAAGTTTTGGAACAAAAGTTCAAACCTCAGCTATAGCTACTTTTCAGCATAAGTGTTGAGGTTCTGGCAGTGGAGTCATCGTTAACTCGCTCTCTATAAAGCCCTAAAGTACTGTTGTTAGTGAATGTGTTCATCCATTTCAAAATACTATGGGCCACGATCAACTCCAGTTTCTTTTAAGTAATTGTTCTGAAATTCTCTACTTATTTTAATTGCGTGAACACTTTTGGCACATGCATTATAGAATTTCATTGGATAGTATCTCCATCTACTGAAAGAAGGGAAATAGAAGTTTGGCTTTAATAGCATCTCTTGTATCCTTTCTTAATTGGAGTCGGTTAAGATCATCTAAAGGATATAGCTTTCACAAGATTCATTGTCAAAAAAGTGACTTCTGCTTATTGTTAGTAAAATTAATCTATATTATGTGGACAATTTCCTGAAACTTCCATCTTCAGTGATGTACCCTATTTTCAAAGACCAGAATATCCATCTAACTGATCGCGCCTGTGTGCACATACACCAAAACTTTAGGGGTGTTAGTGACCAGGCTTGTAGATTTATGCTCCAAATTTATTTTTACAGCTTGTTTTCAGTTATGCCTATTTTCCCTGGAAAAAAAACACACATACTAAAAATGCTCTTGATAATCCTAGACATTACTGAAATTTTTGGAGAGTGAAGAAATTTAATCCCACGAAGTTGGAAAGATTGTGTTGAATAATGTGACTTTTTCTTTATAGGACCTAAAGGTGAAAAAGGCTCAAAAGGCATGATGGGTCGCCATGGCAAAATAGGCCCAGCTGGGTTAAAAGGTATTTTATTATTATGTCAAGGTCACAGGCACAAGATCTAGCTGAACATCTGATTGTATTTTTGCCTCTGCTAACCAATGTGATTTTCTTGGATGTAACTTCAAGTCATTTTTTTCCACATTAGTCATTGGTTTATTTCTATCAAAGTGACAATTTTCACCCTCTCAGCTGTTATCCATTCTAATTATTAAACTTCTGTCTCACTCATAGCCTGGCTAGATTTGGAGAAAATGAGGTGTAAAAGCATATTGACTGAATCTGTTAAGTTTTGTCCTCAGAGTGAAATAAAGGCATCATGAGATATTTGAATGTACCGAACAGATATGAACCCGTGGTTGCTCTGGATTAGTTGATCTCAAGATTCAGGGAGGAGCAGGGGGTTAAAGGGAAGAAAAATTACCTGGACTTTTCAAAATGGTGCAGTGGAGCATCTCGGAAAAATGAATTTTACGTGGAAGTTCATTGAGGAGAAGGTTGGATTCGGACATGCTGGGTCCATAACGGAATTCCTTGTAGACATTTGTTAAGTTCAAGCAAGAAGTTATTGTTCTGTTGAGGCACCTAAGACCTCCCGGTGCTGTGAAATCTGAACAAGCAGATTTACTGAAATATGTACCTTGAAATTCTATAGAGGATGATTTCTCTTGTAATAAGTATTTTTAAGTAAACAAAATTGCCACTTAGTTCATTTTTACAAAATAGTGCAAGTTATGTCAGGATGACATTACATGGTGAACGTTGCCAACAAGTTTTTACACCCTCCCTTTCTCCTCCTCCTCCTCCACTTGTGTTTTGTTTGAAAGATGCTGGCTGTTCTCTGGTACCTCATTCAAATGGCCACTGATGACAAGCCTAACCTCCAATATTTGAGACTATCCTCCCAGTTGTACCATCAGAGTTCATTCCTGCTTCAGCCAACGTCCTTAAAGATAAATGCTCTTCCTGTAAGCATTATTGCATTGCATATCTTGCTGGATTTCTTGCCACCTTTATAAATGAAACTGAGACAGTGCTGCCAATATTATTCCACTAGAGATTATTAATCTTAATATGAACTAGGAATAGTTCACGACCTCTCCTAATCTATGTGGAGTGGCCCATATCGGGTCACTAAAGGAGTGATTGACAATGTTTTGACAACACATCTTCTAGTCTGTATGCCACATTGAAATAACGTGGATAAATTTACCACCCTCGCCATCCTACTTAGAGGCTTGCCTATTAGAAATATTTTCAGCAGATTTACTGAGGTAAAGGAACTTCTCATCCAACATGGGATAACTTCGAACATGTTTTGTTTCTCAAGATTTTTCAATGGATTTTTTTCAGAAAACCATGGAATATCTTATGTCAGAATGTTAAGTACGTGGTGTAGATGAGTGACAGTTATCCAGAGAACCTTTCTACTTTGGCCTGGTTGGTATAAAGAGATCATTCTGACGTGCACCATTCATGCTTATCAGACCAGTTGATCAGAACATCTTGGGCAGTGTGTTCTACAGTTTCCAGTTGGTGCTTGCAGAAGGAATACTTTTTGTCAAGATTGCAGACACTTAAAGTGAAAGTCACTGTGACATAATTTTCAGTATTATCTGGTCTCTTACGGTGTTGCATATGGTGACTGAGTGAAGACAAAATATTATCTTCAGATGAGGCAAAGTTAGAAAGCCTGAATTAGTTAGACTGAGGCACAGATTAAAGTTAGTCCCTGATTTAAATGTACATAACTTTACCTTAGTTTTATACAAAGCTTTGATTGTATATGTTAATTTATTTTTAGGGAATAAAAGCAAGAGAAACTAGAGAAGCAAAGTTGCTTAGAGAATAGGGTGCCTTTCATGCATTATTTGAGGAACCAGAAAATGTAAGTCTAAAGCGCCAGAGTATCACTGCTGGCGAGAGGCTGCACACAGTGCCAATATCAAAGACAAGTTTCCATCATAAATGTGGACAAAACCTTTTATGATGAGAAAAGTTGGCAAAAGGAAATGCAGCTTTTTAATCAGAAAGTGTATGAAGATGTGAGATCTAAGAAATAGATATTTTATCAGTTATATCATCATTTAAATTCAAACTGCGATTACACCTTAAGTAGAGTGGACATTAGCCTCAAGAGCTATGTTATGGCTGAGGAACAGTTCAGGAAAAAAATGTGCTCCTATTGTCAAGAGGTTTTAGAAACTTGATAACTTCAAAACATTATTTTTTTAATTATTAGGAAGCAAAGGGGATGCTGGCGATATGGGACTGAAAGGGGAAACTGGCAATCCAGGTAGAGTCATAAAATCTTCTCTTGGGTATAACCCACATTATGTTAATCTGTTGCTTTAATTCTATGCCTGAATACTTTCTGATATAATCTCCTCAGGCTTACCCTGTGAATGTGGCCAACTAAGAAAGGTAATTGGAGAAATGGACATCCTTGTGACAAAGCTAACCAATGAACTCAATTTCATTAAAAATGGTAAGTTTGATAATTTATATTAAGATTTTTTTTCACCCAGATTGGAATCTGGAGTGCTGTGTATGAGGGAGTGATGGAGGGAACAAGTTGGACTTGAAAATCCATAGTAAAGTCATGGCTTAGGTTTCTGCCTAAACATTATCACAAGCGGTGAAAGCGTCCATGAACCAACATGATCATGCAGCATATAGAAACTATTTATGTATATAATTATTATCTATAAATAGAAGACTATTTATTATTTTCTCTTCTGTATTTAAAATATTCCTTAATGTATTTAAAAGCGGTACATTTTTATTAATCTGGTTGAAAAAGTTTATCACAGAAAATATGGAGAATGTCTCTTCCACCAATTGTGAGTAATTGATTTTGAATCACTGAAAATGATTTAACAAAAAACTATACAGACCCACTTAATAGTTTAATAGGTGTTCACTAATTAGCTCCATTGTAAATCAGATAATTATGAATACTTAAAATCTATTAATGTGCCTCTGAGTGACCGACCTCTAATGAAAAAGATTAATCTAAAGAACTTCATATACTGTAACAGTTACGTACTCAATTACTCAGTCTCAGGTCCTGGCTAGTTTGTGGTAGAACCTGTTTCAAGCATATTTTTTGTAAATCAGCATTAAAAGTTATGAAAATTTGATATATGGCTATGATATATTCCATGATCCTTTCCATTGGTTTGACTGTTTTCATGACACTACTGAATACTACTAGCCATGAAGCTGAAAGGAAGTGTAGACATATCTTAATAATTTTCCTCATTGAAAGAATAAAAATGACAGCATAGAAAAAGCCCATTTGGCCCAATGCATCAATTGTGACACTCCGAAAGAGATATTTGCTATTCCGATTAACCATGGCCTTTTTACTGGTTTCAAGCATTTATCCATCTCCCATTTAAAGCCATTATGAAGCGCTCATACCTGAAGCTGCCATTTTATCCTTGATGTTGTATTCAGCCACACATTCCATATCTTGATTACGGACATGTAAAATCAATCTCACATTTTCTCCCCTTTTAGCAATGGAGACTTGCTGAGCTGTGCAATCAATCTTATCTGATTTATATAAACAAAGCTCTGTCATTTAAGATGTCGCAAACAGATCCCATTTTAAACTTTGGTCTGATGAGAAACGTCCAGCTTCTCTACTTATCACAGCAATGTCGCCTCTCATCTTTCAGGACCTCTAGGCTATTTCTTCTGAAGACTTGCCTTACCTTGTGTTTTTTTTTACTTAGGTGTCTTAACTGTGGTCTAACCATTTGTTTGAATAGGTTTAATATTAATTCTTTACCTTGTATTCTATGGATCAATTAAAAAGACTGACGATCTTATATTTTTAACAACTTGTTTCCACAATTTTAAAAGATTTGTGTACAGTGTATTTCAACTTGCAGTCATATAATATCTTTCACAACTGAAAATATTTACAGAAGTGGTTTGATCAGTAAAGCGCATCTGAAGTGCTGGCCCTGTGGTAATGTAAGCATTGCCAAGTCTCTCTGCTCCTCCATTCCTTGTGCTAAATGTTTGTCTCCTGTCTAGGTTCTTCTTAAACATAGAATAGTACATCACAGTGCAGGAACAGGCCTGTTGGCCCATGATATTGTCCTGAACTAACTAAACTAGTAATTAAACACCTTACTAAACTAATCCCTTCTACCTCCATAATATCCATATCCATTCTCTGCAAATTCTTGTGCCTATCTAAGAGCCTTTTAAGTGCTTCTATTGTATCTGCCTCCACCACCCCTGGCAATGCATTCCAGGCACCCACCACTCTCTGTATGTTTAAAAAAAACATGCACATCTCCTTTGAACTTTCCACCTCTTGCCTTAATTGCTTTCACTCTAATATTAGACATTTCAACTTTGGAGAGAAAAAGAAACCAGCTGTCTCCTCTATCTATGCCACTCATAATCTTATTAATTTCTATCAGATCTCCCTCAGCCTTCGCATGCCCTCTAATCCAGGCAACATCCTGGTAAATTGCTTCTGCACCCTCTCCAAAGCCTCCACATCCTCCCTATAATGGGGTGATCACAGTTAAATGCAATACTCCAGATGTGGCCTTACCAGAGTTTTATAAAACTGTAATGTAACTTCGTACTCTTGAACTCAATGCCTTGATTAATAAAGGCAATCATGCCATATGCTGCCTTTACCACCCTATCAACCTGTGCAGCCACTTTCGGGGAGCTATGGACTGTACCCCAAGAATGCCTCTGTCCATCAACATTGTTAAGGGTCGTGCCATTAACTGTGTACTGTCCCTTTACATTTGATCTCCAAAAGTGCAACACCTCACTTGGCCAGATTAAACTCCATCTGCCATTTCTTCACCCACATATGCAACTGGTCTATATCCTGCTGTATCCTTTGGCAATCTTCTACAATATCCACAACACCACCAATCTTTTCTTCTGCCTAAAATAATCACATTAGTCACATTAATTACCTGCTTATGTCCTTTTGAATTCACACATGTTATCCTTGGTACTTAATCTCACATCCTATAGCCAAATTCAATTTGCATATGTGTATATATTGTATATTCTGGTATTTTGGGAAACATATATAAAAACATCCATTAAGATCAGTCAATTAACTTTTCATTATCTTTCGATCTACTCTATTTGGCATCACATGCCTTCATTTTTTTATCAAGCCTCCAATGAGACATATTATCAAATGCTTTTTAAAATTTATAGAGGCAATTTACTCAGCCTTCCTTTATCTATTTTCCATTATACCTTTTTTAAAAGACTACGTTGGCTCAATTAACCTACAATATGCCAGATGAATATTCATTTGATCCTGCATTGAGGAACTTAAGAGCTAAATCCACTGTAAGGATGTATAGTGATCTGCCTGATTCCTTTCTCCCCATTAGAATACAGTTGTATCCTATTCACCCCTCCAGTCATACAGCCTAACATCCACATTGAAAGAAGTTTGGAAGATTGTGGTCGAATCTTTTCCTTAGTACGGAAAAACAATTAACAGGGTGATCTTAAGTTGCTTGTTCTCTTTAACAAACCAGAAATAATTGTGTATTGCTGCACTTGTCTGCACTACCTGAGTTGCTGTCCTTTCTTTATCCAGGACTAATTACTGCTTGAAGTTCATAAACCTGTGCAATTCCAACAATTCTGAATTTTCAGTTACAGCACTCCAAATACTCAGGCACTTTGCATCTGGTACATTTATGGAAAACTAACAAGTGATTTGCAACTCGCTTTTGATAACTTGCTCCTTGTAAATTAATTCCTCTTCAACAACCTTCAGTGCATTGAAGGATTCGATGTCATGCCTAGGGTTCTTGCACTCGATGGGTAACTGGAACATTGGCACATTGCTGTTGGACCATGATATTTTCAGGGACCTCTGGTGGCCACATGTAAGCAGTGTTTGTCCATGTTAAATATACAAGGCTGGACCTTGAAGTTATATATTATCAGACAAGACATTGCTGCATAGCCTGACTAGCTGTCCAAATCAATATTGCCTTCTGTATATTCTATTACATGGCCAAAGTGGTTGGAAAAAGGCATCTTGTTTTTTAACTTGATTTATAAATGGAATGATAAATAGCAACCCCGTTAAAACTGTGTACTATAATGTTAAAACTGCAACATATGTGACAGTTATGTAACCACATTGCAGGATGTGATAGCACTGGAAAGGATGCAGAGGAGAATATATGAGGATGTTGTCAAAGCTGGTGAATTATGATGAGGAAAAAATGGCTAGGGTGGGGTGTCATTTTTTTTAAAAAATAGAAACCTATAAGGTTATGCCAGAGATACACAGGATGAATAGGAGAAACCTACTTCCTTTAGCAGAAAGGCCAATAACCATGGGACAGAGAGCAACTGATGGAAAAATTCAAAGGGAACTGAGGGAAGCTATTTTCACCCAAAGTGTTCTTGGGGTTTGGAACACACTGCTGAAGGGGTGGTGGAGACAGAAACTTTCTTTATATTTA
The DNA here is from genome assembly GCF_009764475.1 of Pristis pectinata. NCBI lineage: Eukaryota > Metazoa > Chordata > Chondrichthyes > Rhinopristiformes > Pristidae > Pristis > Pristis pectinata. The sequence continues at coordinate 75,543,132 of NC_067414.1, read as the reverse complement.
AAGGTTACCTGAATGAGCACTTGAAGAGTGATAAACCACAAGGTTATGAAAGGGAGGTGGGAAATGGGAATCATCTAGGCCATTTTTGGTAGGCTTTGTCATGATGGGCTGAATGGCTGCCTCTGATGCTGTACATTCCTGTGATTCTGAGATGTCACCATCATTACCTAATCCATTCACAATTACAATTATGCAATATGAAGGTTTGGATTTATTGCAAAAGAACAAACATCAGAACTATGCTGGAATCTTTTCATAATTCCCCTTCAGCAGCATTTGTATCAAAACATTTGAACTTAGGAGTAGCCACATCAGGTCACATAATAATTTGTATGGGGGAAATATGTGTCTTTGTAAAACTGTTTATGTCTTATTAAATATAACAGAAATCAAAGTGCTCACTTTTCAGCACTGCCCTCCCCTGCAGCTGTTGCTGGAGTACGAGAGGTAGAAAATAAGATTTACCTACTGGTGAAGGAAGAGAAGAGGTACACTGATGCCCATGAGTATTGTCGTGACCGAGGAGGACTTCTCATAATGCCGAAAGATGAGGCAACCAATAGCCTCATTGCATCTTATATCAGCGAAGCAGGGCTCAGTAGAGTATTCATTGGCATAAATGATCTGGAGGAGGAAGGTCAGTTCATCTTTTCAGATGGATCACCCTTGCTGACCTTCAACAAGTGGCGGAATGGAGAGCCAAACAATGCCTATGATGAAGAAGATTGTGCAGAAATGGTATCTTCTGGGGGGTGGAATGACGTTGCCTGTCATATTACAATGTATTTTGTCTGCGAATTTGACAAAGATGTACCTTAATTCAGTCAGTTCCTGATGTAGCATATTATTCCACATCCTCAATGGATACATTGGTATTAGTTTTAAAAGCTATGATACCTCGATGGAGAATGATTAGAACCACCAGAGTTTCAGTCTAGATTTTATTTTTCACTATTAGATATAAAGCACAACTAAGATAAATGTATTAACTATTAGCAGAACAGTTTTCTTCTTTATCTTTACTGAAAAGAAGACTGAAGATAATTTGGACTTTATTTAAAGGCGAAGGTTTCTAAAGGTGGGGTTCTAAAAATTGAGAGGTGCATATAAGCAGATGAGATCATTTGTTTCACAGCATTGCATCAAGCCAAAATAGCACTTCTTTTGGTATTGAAATTTTTCTTGCAAATAATGCCAGGAATGAAGGGATTTAGTTATGTGGATAGACTAAAGAAGCTGGAATCATTATCCTTGGAACAGAAGTGGTTGTGTGGAGATCTGCTAGAGGTGTTTAAAACTGTGAAGGATATGGACAGGGCAGATGGAGAAAGACTCTTGAACTGAGAGTCCAAGAACTGGGGGATATGGAATGAAGATGGTGGGGGAAAAAAAACAAACGACATGAAGAAAATTTGTTTTACACAGCAAATGGCTGGGGTCTGGTATGCACTGCCAGGTAGTCGTGGAAGCAGATTCAACTGAAAAGGGAGCTGGATAACTAGTTAAAAGGAAATAATTTGCAGGGTCATTGGGAGAAGGCAGGACAGTGGGACCAGTTGGATTAATTCTATATATAGCCGGTGCAGACTTGGTGGGCTGAATGGCCTTCTGTGCTGTAACAGATTTGTGATCCTGTGAACTTCCGTAGTCTCTCAATGCATGATAAGCAATTAGTTTTATAAAAGGAAACAAAAGGCTTATTTCTTGGGAATCCTTCAGTTCATGTCTGTTCCCTCTGGTTTTTGTGACATCAGGTTTTACCTTCAGAGCTGAATGATTCATGTGGCAATCATGGGCTTGATGTAAGTTTATCATTTCACTGTAAATTAAATTTCTTATTAATCTTCCCTTCATACACACACTCGCTATGACAGTGGGTGTGGATAATGACAATACTGCAAAAGATTCGACAGCTTGATATATCTCCATTTTTTCCAAATACCACTGTTGCTGGCATTATGTAATCTTGCCTTTACTTTGGTCAACACCACTGATGCATTGCTGATCTCCTGCACCAGCAATATTAAAAATATTTAGTACACTGATAAAACAATTTTTATATTAGATTATTTGTATTGAGTTGATGTGGTTTTGTAACCATAATGCACATTGAAATAGCTTGATTGCCAATGTTAATAATTAGAAGTAAACTGTAATCCAAGCAAAGAAACTAGAGTAATCAAAAAGTAATACAAACTATGGTGGGTTCATAATAGATCAAGTGCTGATCATCCAATGTAATGGGTATGGAATAACAAAAATTGATATCCAAGACTAATTATATCTGTATTGTCCACTCGCATTTCACCGTTGGATAAGATAAAATGTACAAGGTTGAATAAATTCAAAAGAAACATGTACTGAATATTGTAATAAACAAAAATACTCTTTCTTCCATGTGTATTTATTTCAAAAGTTGGAAATAAAAGCTGTCCTTTCTTTTATTGTTATACTTTGCAGAAATATGATTTTATTTTACACCATATAGGAAAAATTGCTGTCATATGCTTTCCAGAATGTAAAATTGTCTTGGAGCTGTAATACATTTACACTCCACAGTGTTCAACAATCAGCTGTCATCACTTTTTCATGGGATGATTCTTAATTTTTCATCTGTTTGCTGTCTTACCCTTGCCATTATTCTTAATCAAATAAAATGCATATACACTACACTTGCTAAAGCTGCCTTCAAGATCACTTTTTGCTTTCTGCAGAAATTTCAAATTTCCAGCATCCATTTGCTACTTCTGTTTACTATGGTTAAGGGCAATGTTGGCTGGTGAGAGGACAATGGCATTTGAAGAGGAGTTGCAAATACTGCTTTAGTTTCTCTGTGAAAATTGTTTGCACATGGCTTTGCCCCTTCTTGGTGCCTCTGTTTTATTCTTCCCATCCCATCTCACCCCACCCTGATAAGACTCCATCCCAATCTTTCATGCATTTAATTCTTTCAACCCTTAATTCAGCTACCAGGGTTCCATGTTTGAAAAATCTCTTTACTAATGCTCCAAGAACTTCCAAGCTGCATCCCTCCTTTAAGTAGATTAAGTTTTTGTTGACCCCTCATAATTCCCAGTTCTTTGAATAGACATTCCAGTGCTTCTGCAAAGTACCTTAATCAAATTTTACTGTTAAGCATACTACAATATGTATTTCTATTAAAATTAAGAAATGCCACACTCAACAACAAGAACATTTTTCTTCTTCTTAGGCAGTCCCTCAGCATTGGGGATGACTTGCTTCCACTCTGACTTTGTAGCTTCCAAGTGACCAATGTGGGAAGCCAAGACTCTTCCACATATGGAGCAGTAAGCGCCTGATGGGGGAGACAGGTGTATCCTAGGGTTTCTGTGTGCTCCCGATGCATGAACTCAAGGTTCTCTGATCCACCCTGTATGTTCTTTCCCCACTCATGTTGTTCTCTCCCAGAAGTCAAGATGTGCTTTCTTCAAGGAGGCTTTGAGCACATCCTTGAATCTTTCCCTCTGTCCATCTGGGCATCTCTTCCTGTGACAGTCTGTTTCAGATTCTGGTGTCAGGCAGGTGATCAATGTGGCCTGCCCAATGGAGCTCACTGAGAATAACTAGGACCTTAATGCTGAGTATGTTGGCCTGAGAGAACCACTGCTTGTTTAAGATAATGGTAGCAGGGTGCATCACAAAGGCATTGCCAAACAAAATTTGACATGAAGATGAGTAATGATAAGGTTAGGTGAAGCTGAAAAGGTGGTTTTTAAGAAACAGCTTAAAGGAGGAGAGATTTAGAGAGGGGATTCCAGATTCACAGCAGTGCCTTTAGCTGTTGCTTAATGTCAAATAACAATCACTGTCTCCTTTCCTATGCTGTGGGTACAGTCAGTAGCTTTAACCAGGGTGAGAAAATGTTTTTGGAGTTTCTGTGACAATTGTGTTACTGGGATGAAACATCTCTCTTGTGCTTGATATAGTGAGGTTATGTGTTTCTTTTTTGTTGCTGGATGTGGGCCAGGTACAAGTGGGCCTCAAATAGAATAACCTCTTCACAAGATATCTTTATTAGTCACATGTACATTGAAACACACAGTAAAATGCATCTTTTGTGTAGAGCGTTCTGGGGGCAGCCTGCAAGTGTCGCCACGCTTCCGACGCCAACAGAGCATGCCCACAACTCCTAACCTGTACGTCTTTGTAATGTGGGAGGAAACCCACGCAGACACAGGGAGAACATAAAACTCCTTACAAGACAGCAAGCCAAAATTGAACCTGGGTCGCTGGCACTGTAATAGTGTTGGGCTAACCGCTACGCTACCGTGTATGTCATGTGACATTTGTTAAAGAAGAGTAGAAGATTTTTGCTGATGTGTTGGCTAATGTTTTCATTCCTCAACCAAAGTCACTGAGAATGGACTTTCTGAACATTTAACTCATTTCTGGTTCTTGGAGCTGACTGGGCACAAATAGGCTGCAATATTTTGCCACATTACAACAGTGAGTATACTTCAAATGTACATTGTTGACTGTGAATCACTTAGGGACATCCTCAGGTCAAGAAAGTTCCAGTAGGAATTCCATTTTATTCTTTTCCTCCACCCTGACCCAGTGGAATCTTCAGACGTGCCATTTTGACCTGCTCAGCTCATGCAGATGTTATAGTCCAAAGCAGATGGTAAAGGGTAATAAGAGGCACAGATAGTGGCACTGACAGAGCGGATATTGGGTGACAGAGAAAGGAGAGGGGAGACAATGTCAGCTAGAGGAAACAGTGGACAGTAACAAAGGGTGAATTAATGGATAATGGGTGAGAAGGACAGACTGCAACATGAGTAGATCCAGCAGAGGTGTTGAAGGATTGTAACTAAATGAGGTATGGACACCATCAGAGGAGGATGGATGCTTTGGGCAAGCAACAGAGATGTACAGTGCTGAGGAAGGGTGGAGGGAGTTATGTAGAGAGTGATAGTCGCTTAATATCTCACCTGTACAACCTTAATAAACTAGACCTATTAGGGGTAGGGCTGTGCTAGACCTGATCTGAGGGAGTGAAACTGGGGCTCTTCAACCAAGTGTCAGTGGGCAAGCAGTTTGGAGAAGGCAGTAAGGGAAATGGATAAGGATGGTCTGGAAATTAATGTTCTGAAGCAGGAAAGGCCAATTTCAACATCATTAGATGTGACCTGGCAAACGTAGATATGGAGCAGTTACTTACGGGTAAACCTATATTTGCAAATGGGAGTCTTTTAAAGGTGAAAGAGCGAGAGCTCAAGGCCAGTGTTTTTCCATAAGTGTGAAGGGAAAGGACAGTAAATCCAGGGAATGCTAGCTGTCAAGGGGCATTGAGGATTTGATCATGTTAGGCACAGAGTACTTCAGAAGTGTAGATGCTGTAGAGGTGTGCTTAAGAAAGAAACTGGGAGGGCAAAGAGAAGCCATGAAATATCACAGGCAGGTAAGATTAAAGAAAATCCTGAGGTATTTTATGTATATTAAGAACAAGAGGGAAGCCAGAGAAAGAGTGGGGCCTGTTAGGGACCAAAGGGGTAATCTGCGCGTGGAGCCACAGGAAGTGGGCAAGGTCTAAAATGAATACTTCTCCACTGTATTCACCAAGAAGAAAGACTTTGCAGCTGGATATTTCAGAGAGGGAGGTGGTGATATCCTAGAGCATACTATCATCAAAAAGGAGGAAGTACCAGATGTCCTTGTTGACATAAAGGTGGATAAATCCCCAGGGCCTGATGACACTTAAGAAGTATGAGCACTTGAATGACCAAGACATAAATGACTACAGACCGAATGCTAGGAAATGGGATTAGCATGGTTGGATATTTGATGGTTGGCATGGACAAAGTGGGCTGAAGGCCCTGTTTCTTCCTGTGTGACTCTATGACTCTAATATCCTATTAAAATTTTACTTCCAGTCTGTCATACTTTAATTCCCCTGACATTTATTTTGTTGAATCAGCTTCCAAGCTCAGCCCCTTAATAAACCCCATACATCTATAAGCAATGCTGTTACAAATTTGGCAACAAATACACTTATACATCCCGACTATCAATTGGTGCCCAGGAAGGCATCAAGCAATCCACTTCCTGTTCCCCCACACAATGTCTTCTCACCCTAGACTTCATCACTTTGGCCACTTCTAGGTCATTACTTCAGCCATAACTTTTTGGCCCAGATTTTGCAGTTAAATGTACATGGATGGTATTCACCGCTGACCTTGAGGAAAGCTGTCTGCAGAGATTTACTGAAGTCTGGGCCATGGATTTTCCCCTTTCTGACCTGACCTTCACTCTGGCCCCATTAATGGGGGACCTGTGGTGTTCAGCAAGAGGGAAGCCATCAAACAAGCTCAGCAGCCAATGTGATTGAAGAATCCTTAAGGATAAGGTACTAGGAAATTAAAAAGCCTGAATTTTAATATAATTTTAGTCATTTTTCAGAAAGTAAAATAAACAGGGCATGCACATGTGATTAAAATAAAATATATTTTGGAGCGGGACCTTTGAAAAGAGGTGAGTCTCTGTGCATGTGCTTGTGAGTTTCAGCAAATAAAGGGAAGGTAGGTATAAGCGGACTGGCAATTTTGGGAGTGGCCATTTTGGCAGTGGGCCAGTGTTAGAGTGGGGTATTGAAGCTTTGGCTCAGGAGGGTTCAGTGAGAAGAGGCGAAGGTAAGTCTCTGGTAAGTTCCTTTCTTTTTTGCTTTGGTGTTTCCTTTAGTGCCAGGCCAGAGTAGTGAGAATGGCTCCAGGGTCAGTGGTGCGTTCAGACTGTGAGATGTGGGAGTTCTGGGAGACATCTAGTCTCCCTGATAACTACATCTGCATGAGGTGCATCCAGCTGCAGCTCCTTACAGACCACGTTAGGGAACTGAAGCTGCAGCTGGATGACCTTTGGCTCCTATGGGATAATGAGGAGCATATAGACAAGAGCTACAAGGAGACAGTCACTCCGAAGCTGCAGGAGGCAGGTAGCTGGGTGACTGTGAGGAGAAGGACGGAGAATAGGCAGGTAGTGCAGAGTAGCCCTGTGACCATTCCCCTCAATAACAGGTATACCACTTTGGATACTGTTGGGGGGAACTAACTAGCAGGGGAAAGCCATAGTGACCAGGTCTCTAGCACTGAGCCAGGTTGTGTGGTGCAGAAGGGAAGGGGGGGGAGAAGAGGAGGGCAGTGGTGATAGCGGATTCTATAGTAAGGGGGGCAGACCGGAGATTCTGTGGACGTGAAAGAGACTCACGAATAGTATGTTGCCTCCTGGGTGCCAGGGTCAGGGATGTCTCGGATCGGGTCTACAGCATTCTGTAGGGGAGGGTGAACAGCCAGAGGTCGTGTTACATATTGGTACCAATGATATACAGTAGGTAGGAAAAGAGATAAGGTCCTGAAGAGGGAATATAAGGAGCTAGGTAGGAAGCTGAAAAGCAGGACCTCAAGGGTAGTAATTTCTGGACTGCTGCCTGTGCCACGTGTCAGTGAAAGTAAGAATAGGATGATTTGGCAGATGAATGTGTGGCTGAAAAATTGGTGCAGGGGACAGGGTTTCAGATTTGCTGATCATTGGAATCTCTTCTGGGGAAGGTACGACCTGTACAAAAGGGACTGGTTACACCTGAACTGGAGGGGGACCAATATTCTTGTGAGCAGGTTTGCTAGAACTGTTGGGGAGGGTTTAAACTAGTTTGGCAGGGGGATGGGAACCTGAGTGATAGGTCAGAGTTTGGTGCATGTAGTGTACAAGTAGATGCAGTGTGTAGAAAGACTGTGAGGAAGGACAGGCAGTTGAAAGGGCAAATTGCAGTCAGTTGGATGGGCTGAAGTGTGTCTACTTTAATGTGAGAAGTATCAGGAACAAGGGTGATGAACTTGGAGCATGGGTAAGTACATGGAACTATGACGTGGTGGCCATTACAGAGACTTGGCTGTTGCAAGGGCAGGAATGGCTGCTGGAAATTCCAGGGTTTAGATGTTTCAAAAGGGACATGGATGGATGTAAAAGAGGTGGGGGAGTGGCTTTGTTGATCAGGGACAGTGTCACAGCTGTAGTAAGGGAGGATGTCCTGGAGGGATCATCTACTGAGTCAGTGTGGGTGGAAGTCAGAAACAGGAAGGGAGCAATCACTCTATTGGGAGTATTCTACACACACCCCCAATAGCAGCAGAGACACTGAGGAGCAGATCGGGATGCAGATTTTGGAAAGGTGCAAAAATAACAGGGTTGTTGTCATGGATGATTTCAACATCCCTAATATTGATTGGCACCTCCTTAGTGTAAAGGGGATAGATTGGGTGGAGTTTGTTAGGTGTGTACAGGGAGGATTCCTGACACAGTATGTGGACAGGCTGACGAGAGGAGAGGCCAGACTAGACCTGGTACTCGGCAATGAGCCTGATCAGGTTTCAGATCTCTCGGTGGGAGAGCACTTTGGACACAGTGACCATAGCTCCATGACCTTTACCATAACCTTGGAGATGGATAGGGGTAGGTGATATGGGTAGTATTTAACTGGGGAAGGGGGAATTATGATGCTATTAGGCAGGAACTTGGGAGTGTAAATTGGGAACAGATGTTCTTGGGGAAGTGCACAGCGGAAATGTGGAAGTTGTTTAGGGAGTATTTGCACGGGGTTCTGGACAGGTTTGTCCCATTGAGGCAGGGTAAAGATGGTAGAATGAAGGAACAGTGGTTGACAAGGGACATAGAATATCTTGTCAAGAGGAAGAAAGAAGCTTACCTGAGGTTTAGAAAGCATGGATCAGACAGGGCTCTGGAGAGTTATAAGGTAGCCTGGAGGGAGCTTAAGAATGAATACGAGAGCTAGAAGGGGGCATAAGAAGGCCTTGGTGAGCAGGATCAAGGAAAACCCCAAAGCGTTCTACATGTATGTGAAGAATAGGAGGATGACTAGAGAGAGGGTAGGACCGATCAGAGATAAAAGGGGAAACGTGCCTGGAGTCAGAGGAGGTAGGGGAGGTCCTTAATGAATACTTTGCTTCAGTATTCACCAGTGAGAGACTTTGATGTTTGTGAGGATGACATACAACAGGCTGATACGCAAGGGTATGTCGATCTGAGGAAAGAGGATGTGCTGGAACTATTGAAAGACATTAGGATAGATAAGTCACCAGGGCCGGATGGGATATATCCAAGGTTATTACAGGAAGCGAGCGAACAGATTGCTGCGCCTTTGGTGATGATCTTTGTGTCCTCACTGGCCACAGGAGTAGTGCCAGATGATTGGAGGGTGGCAAATATTGTTCCTTTGTTTAAGAAAGGGATTAGGGATAACCCTGGGAATTACAGACCAGTGAGTCTTACTTCTGTGGTGGGCAAATTACTGAAGAAGATTCCTAGAGACAGGATTTATGGGCATTTGGAGAAGCATAGGCTGATTAGGGACAGTCAGCATGTCTTTGTGAGGGGCAGGTCGTGCCTCACGAGCCTTTTGAATTCTTTGAGGATGTAACAAAGCACATTGATGAAGGTAGAGCAGTGGATGTGGTGTACATGGATTTTAGTAAGGTGTTTGATAAGGTTCCTCATGGAAGGCTCATTCAGAAAGTCAGGAGGAATGGGATCCAGGGAAACTTGGTTGTGTGGGTTCAGAATTGGCTCGCCCATAGAGGACAGAGGGAGGTGGTAGATGGGGTGTATTCTGCCTGGAGGTCGTTGACCAGTGGTGTTCTGCAGGGATCTGTTCTGGGACCCCTGCTCTTTGTGATTTTTATAAATGACTTGGATGAGGATGTGGAAAGGTGGGTTAGTAAGTTTGCTGATGATACAAAGGTTGGTGGTGTTGTGGATAGTGTAGAGGGTTGCTGTAGATTACAATGGGATATTGATAGAATGCAGACCCGGGCTGAGAAGTGGCAGATCGATTTCAACCCAGAAAAGTGTGAAATGATACACTTAGGGACAGTGAATTTGAAGGCAGAGTACAAGGTTAATGGCAGGACTCTTATCAGTGTGGAGGAACAAAGGGATCTTGGGGTCCACATACATAGATCCCTCAAGGTTGCCGTGCAGGTCGATAGGACTGTTAAGAAGGCATATGGCATGTTGGCCTTCATTAGTCAGGGTACTGAGTTTAAGAGCCGCGAGGTAATGTTGCAGCTCTATAGGAGTCTGATTAGACCACACTTGGAGTATTGTGTTCAGTTCTGGTCGCCTCATTATAGGAAGGATGTGGAAGCTTTAGAGAGGCTGCAGAGGAGATTTACCAGGATGCTGCCTGGATTGGAGACCATGTCTTATGAGGATAGGTTGAGTGAGCTAGGGCTTTTCTCTTTAGAGAGAAGGAGGATGAGAGGTGAACTGATAGAGGTGTACAAGATGATAAGAGGCATAGATCGAGTGGACAGTCAGAGACTTTTTCCCAGTGCGACAATGGCTAACACATGGGGACACAATTTTAAGGTGATTGGAGGAAGGTATAAGGGGGATGTCAGAGGTAAGTTTTTACATAGAGAGTGGTGGGTGCGTGGAACGCACTGCGTGCAGAGGTTGTGGGGGCAGATACATAAGGGAAATTTAAGAGACTCTCAGATAGACACATGAATGACAAAGAAATGGAGGGCTATGTGGGAGGGAAGGAGGAGCAGGATCTTAGAGCAGGATAAAATCAGGATAAAGAGGATAAAGAAGGGCCTGTACTGTGCTGTAGTGTTCTATGTTCTGTATTGCATTAAAAAATCATTTAAAAAATCATCAGGTTTTAATTGTCATACTGAGGAAATAGAACTCCACACAGAAAATTAATTTTGCAGAGCCAAGGAAGTCGTTGAACAGCTATAATGACTACTCATGGCATTAAAAGCTCTGTCAACTCTCATTCAACAAAGATCAACATTGCTAATGTTTTGTACAATGTGAATAATGCATAAAATCCCCATCATATCTTGTGCATGAAACCACTATATGTACCTGCCCAGTAATTACTTACCTACAGAAATTGGATCAAAAGTTCACAATTTATAACCTTTGTAATCCCTCACAATTCAACAAAGAGTACATCTTACTTATAGTAGTGAAACTGGTGAGATTTAATGTGTGTCCTCCCTTCCCAACCTGGATAATGTTTCTGTGTGTGAAAAATTATGCCCGATAACTTTTACTTATCTAAATTTGTGTTGCTGTCCATCCATGGTACAGATTGAGAGGTCTGTGAATTAATAACTGCAGGTCACAGATGTGTGAACCAATGTTAATAATTCTTTAATGCAAGGACGTTTCAATTTCATGAAATTTTTGGTGACTTCTGATCTGATGTTCATGTCACTGCTTTCTCCATTTCAACCCCAACTTCCAAAAAGCTTCAGAAGTGTTTGAACAGTTGAGATCAGACAGGACTGGCATTATACAGATCGCTGACCCCTGCTTTAAATGATAAATTAAATCTGTGAGAACCTTGCTGCAGAGAAATTGCCTTTTCACTGTAACTGGGCAATTAATGTTTAGTTTTAATATTATGCAACTTTAGTTTTAAAATTATGCATCTTTAACTTAAAATGAGAAACCTTGCCTTGTGCAAGTTTTCTGTGTTTGAATGCAGTGATCAAAATATTTACACATAAACCTATCGTATACAAAGCTACTACCAAAGATAATATCAGTTGAAGAAGGTTAAAAATAGATATGTAGACTTGAAATTGGATTAGGAAAAAAACATTTACTCCCAATTTTTATGTGAAAACAGCATACATGACGTGACTTTGTGTATATTTTGAAGCCTGTCTGTTGGGAAATTGGACTGAGCACTTCATAGTGTGATTCATCTTAATGCTGATGTCATCTTCAGCGTATATCATCTGTGATGATGTCATCAATACACACAGTCCTGCTAATTTCTCATCAATAGAAATTCGATCCAAAGGTTGTCACTTAAGGCCTTGATAGTTAATTCACTGTGTAAAAGTACATAAATCAGGGCATTGAGTACAGGAGTTGGGATGTTATGTTGAAGTTGTACAAGACATTAGTGAGGCTGAATTTAGAGTATTGTGTGCAGTTCTGGTCACCTACCTACAGGAAAGATATCAATAAGTTTGAAAGCGTGCAGAGAAAATTTACCAGGATGTTGCTGGGACTTGAGGATCTGAGTTATAGCGAAAGGTTGAATAGGTTAAGACTTTATTCCCTGGAGTGTAGGAGAATCTTGTAGAGGTATACAAAATTATGAGGGGTATGGATAGGGTGAACGCATGCAGGCTTTTTCCCCTTAAGGGTGGGTGAGACTAGAACTAGAGGACATAGGTTTAGGGTGAAAGGTGAAATATTTAAGAGGAATCTGAGGGGAAACTTCTTCACTCAGAGGGTGGTGCGAGTGTGGAATGAGCTGCCAGCGGAAGTGGTGGATGTGGGTTCAATTGTGCCATTTAAGAGAAGTTTGGATAGGTACATGGATGGGAGGGGTTTGGAGGGATATGGTCTGGGTGCAGGTACATAGGACTAGACAGAAGATCAGGTTGGCATGGACTAGGTGGTCCATAGTACTCTACATCATGCTTAAAGTAGGTTTATAGTGTTCTGATCATCCTTTCAGTGTTGAAAATCATTCAATATAATTTTTATTTCTATAAAATTTAATTGCTGCCAGTTCTCCATATAGATAAAGGCCTCTGTGAGCCAATGACTGCAGATTACAGATACCTTGAACTCTGATCCAACACTATCAATCTTGGGTGCCTTGGGACAATTCTCAGCAAAGATCTCTATCAACCCACCATGCTCAGAGGCAGGTGGGGGCAGGTATCCATTGGGAGACACGTGCTATTTTCCTTTTTCACTCTGAAATCTCCCCTTTCACATTGATTTTGCCACCATGCCCTCAACAATTTGCTCCCCCACCTGACTTCATCCATCAACAGCAAGTGCAACACATGCAGTTTGTGTCTTAATGTCTCTTCAAGCAAGTAAACCATAACAATAATTTCTTTATTATAAGCACATCTCAATTTTGTAATTTTTGTTGGTGTTTTCTGACTACTGTCCATTTTGAGCACCATAAATAGCTGCCACTCAATTCCTGGGCATAAATTTTGAACTTGCATGAGAAAACTGTTTTCCATTTGCAAGTTTTGAAATATCCAATAATACAGCTGGCTATCTTCAGGTCAGAAACTGTGTGAACCGAAGTTCACTCTGCAGGTTTACAGATGATCATTGTGTTGTTTAACAGACACCAACATTTTTTGCACTTTAAACTCACTGGCTGGATGGTACAGCTGCAAACTAACTTATCAAAAGGAAAACTGGTAAGTCATTGATCAAATGTACAATTTGCATGTTCCAAATTAAAACCCTAAATTTTGAGTTAGTTGACTTGCAATTTGCAAATATCGAAATAAAATTAGATACTAGGCTTTGAATTTGTGATGTGATTTTCTTTATATGATTGTTTGTATTTTGAAAGATCCAAAATTCTTCTTTAAAATTAATTGTGTTGTTTTGTCTTACTTTTATTTAAATTTATAAACATCGTACTTTTTTTGAAAGTTAGGGAAGTCTATTTGAAGTCTGTTTCTCTTTGAATAGCAACTGCTGAATGTTACAGCTTATCAGCAGACATATTTGAATTGCATTTTATACTTCGGTTAATGCATAACTAAAGAGTAGAAAAACTTAATCACAAACAAAGTTGTGATTCATGCTTACGCATGAAACCACTATAAGGTGAAAAACATTCCAATGTACTTCATGGAGAGAGTTGAGGAAAAGGGATGCTTCGTCAGAAAGTGTCCATGCATTTTTCCAAAAGGTTCATGTGCCAAGACCATTGTATTTGTGCAAAGAAACAAACATTTAATCTATTCAAACAGATTGAAGAATGGCGGCCCGTCCAATTCAGAACGACAAGGAAAAGCTTCCAGACTTTGTCCATATGAATGACCTGGCTTGCGAATCAGCAGGAGCTAAGGTAAACTAACGCTGGCACTCATGAATTTGGGAAGGACTTAGAGAAGTAAAGAAAGAATTAAGTTTCATTTATGTAGGTGCTTTCATGTCCTCAATTTCCCAAAGGATATAACTGGAGTGCTTTGGAAGGGCATTCATTGCTGTATAGGGAAATGTGGCAACTACTGAGCTCACAACATTAATTAATATCAGATCAATGAATTATTTCTTAAATAATATGTTTTTAGAATGTTGGGTAGGTCAATTAGTGCAATGGAATTTTTAATATTTAAATATTCAGGCCTTGGTTTAATGTTTCATCCAAAAATAAGCATGTTTGACAACATAGCACTCTTTGAATCAACATTTTAATTTAGGCAAGTGTTAACCAACATGAGTAACAAACATAAGTTTGAAGCACTGGCAATTTTGGGCTAAGAGAATTATCCTTCTGGGTTTGCTCTCAGGGTTCCCACTCTCACAGGTGTCAGCATTCAGCTAGTTCAATTTATGCTGTGACAATGAGTCCACACAGCAGAGATGAGGATCCAAGATATGTTAGCTGCAGTAATGAAGCTCTAGAATTAAGCATTCTCCCTGTGCCTGCGTGGGTTTCTTCCGGGTGCTCCGGTTTCCTCCCACATTCCAAAGACGTACGGGTAGGTTAATTTGGGTTTAAAATGGGTGGTGCGGACTCGTTGGGCTGGAAGGACCTGTTACCATGCTGTAAATAAAATTTTTTAAAAAATTTAATTTAAGTCCTATATTTCTTAGAGAAATAAAAGACTGCAGATGCTGGAATCTAGATGGAAAGCACAATGATGCTGGGGGATCTCAGCAGGCCAGGCAGCATCCGTGGAGAAAAGCAGGCGGTCAATGTTTTGGGCCAGGGCCCTTCTTCAGGACTGAAGATAGGAAAAGGGGAAGCCCGATATATAGGAGGGAAAAGCAGAGCAATGATAGGTGGACAAAAGATGGGAGGCTGGGTGGGCACAGGGTGGTGATAGGTAGATGCAGGTAAGAGATAGTGATAGGCAGGTGTGGGGGAGGAGAGGAGAGCAGATCCACTGGGGGATGGGTCAAAGGTAAGGAAAAAAAGGGAGAAAAAAAGAGGCTAGGAAAGGGAAGAAGAGAAGAAGCATGGTGGTGGGGGGGGGGGGGTGAGGGGAAGGGGGTGGGGATTACTTAAAGTGGGAGAATTCAATGTTCATGCCGTTAGGCTGGAAGGTTCCAAGATGGAAAATGAGGTGCTGTTCCTCCAGTTTGTGCTTGGAATTCTCCTGGCAGTGGAGGAGGCCGAGGACTGTCATATCTGTGATAGTGTGGGAGGGGGAGTTGATGTGACTGGCAACGGGGAGATGCAGATTACGGTTATGGACAGAGCGCAGGTGTTCTGTGAAATGGTCACGTAGTCTGCGTTTGGTCTCACCAATGTAGAGAAGGCCACATTTGGAGCACTGAATGCTGTAGATGATATTAAGGGAGGTGCAGGTGAATCTCTGTCTCACCTGAATGGACTGTTTGGGTCCCTGGATGGAGGTGATGGAGGTGGTGTAGGGGCAGGTGTCACACCTATGGCAGGAGCAGTGGAAAGTTCCTGGGGTGGGAGCGGGCTGGGTGGGGGGGGGGGGGGGCGCGAGGAGTGAACTAGGGTGTCACAGAGAGAGCGGTCCCTGCGAAAGGCAGAAAGGGGTGGGGAGGGGAAGATATGCTTGGTGGTGGGGTCTGTATTGTGGAGGGCCGTGGCTGTCATGTGACCGCACTGCCCATTACCTGGTCGAAAGACACACCACTGTCAATCAAGGTCTGGCTCCACCCCATCCATCAGTGCACACTTGACCATTGGCCCCTTTAAGCGCCTTTGTACTTGGCCTCGGGTCATTGGCCTTTTGTGATCGATTAGCCCCTGCTGGCACCGGGCCATTGATGTTTTTGAACTACCTGGGCTGGATCCCCCCATCCCTCCAGCACTATAAAGAGTGCCACATGTGCCCGGTTCGTTCCCTTTTTGATTGCTCCAAGGAACCGTGGAACGGCGCTGGAGAGACCTTTGGTAAGGTGTGCACTTCAACAGGGTTAGGAGCATTCTAAGTTAGTATCCCCGGTAGCGTAGAGCCATGTCTGCACTGAGTCAAGGGGTGGCAGGTATCGTATTGCTTTTCCTTGATTGTTTGTACCCAGTTCGTTGTGTGTGAGTGTGTGTATTTTACCCTTGTTCTGATTTTCCCACGCTCGCTATCACCGGTGCGAGTGTGTGTGTGTGTTGCGCTGTTACCTTTTCCCCATGTTTGTCTTTGTAAATAAATCATTTATCTCTAAGACTGTGTTCAGAGTCCTTGTCCTTCGAGACCTCGAATCTGTTTCACAACAATTGGTGCTGCGAGCAGGGTCTCAAAGGTCTTGGCTGAATACAGACGCGAGGAGGGATGTTCTGGAATAGAGGCAAGAGAGCCAGTGCAGGCACCGAGGACGGGATCCCCCGGTGGACCGACAAGAGCAAGGGATTTGGGAGCTTAGCCAGCATGCTGGCGGACCACTGTAAGCCAATGGACTGGGCCGAGCAGTTAGACCCCCATGGTGAGAAACTGGGGCACCACGTGGTCACCCTCCTCCAGAGGTCGGGGTTCCCTAAGGCCAAAGGGAGTCAAAGGGGTGCCTTCTGGCTGTTTGTGTCCCTCCTGAGACGGCAGGTCAGGATTACTAGCCAGATACAGGATACATGTCTCCAGAAAGACAAGGAGATAGAGTTGCTCCAGCAGTGCTGCTGTATGCTGCAGGAGGCAGATCAGGCTGCCTAGACACAAGCCAACGACCTCGAAGCCAGAGGTACCGAGGTCGCCTGCAGGCTGATTCAACTGCAGCAGGCACAGGCAGCCGGTCTGGCTGGCAGCCAGACCCACTCAAAATTCGAGCCCTGGTCCGGCACGGCGACAAGCTGGACAGATGGCTGGGGGATGGGGATATATGGGTGGATAGTGATGAGGAGGAGGTGCCCGAAGAGCTTGGTTCCCATCACGCCTGCCCTCCCCCCTACGCACCCGAACCCTTGCAAGCTCGACCCATCATCACACAGTCCCAGGTCCGCCACGGAAGGGAGGGGCATGGGGATGAGGCCACCGCAGGAGGAAGTGCCCGTGGTCCCTCTGAAACCACGGTGACCCGGGATTTCTCCATCAAGGAGCTGACCCAGCTGGTGGATAGGTACCGCCAGCGGCCGGGCGAGCACCTGGCCGCGTGGCTGCTCCGACTGTGGGATGAGGGGGGCCCCAAAGTGAGGCTCTCTCACCAGGAAGCAAGCACCCTGGGGAGTTTGTCTGACCAACAGAGCATTAATAATGCCCTGCGGGTGCCACCGGGAGGGACTGGGGATGACACTACCCTGTGAGATCGAGTAGTGACTGCCGTGAGGGTTCCTACCCTCCTCGAATGGGATTTATACGGGCGACCGCATTGGAGCACGGTCAGTGAGGGCACCAGGGTCATCAGGGAATGGACGCTGGTGACCAGCATCTATGAGAGAGCCAGCGATCGCGAGTTTTTAGAAAATACCAGGGTGACCAGCGCGCTAGCGGGATACCTGGTCGCCACTGCGCGCCCCAAGTTGAGGCCAGTAGTCCTGCCCCTCATGGGACTGTCTAATGGGAAGACCGTATGGGATGCCATCACCCTCCTGGGAAGGCTAGAATACATGCAGCTGTGGGGGTGCCCACACAGGTCTGTAAAGCGGAGACGAAGGCTGGAGACACAACCCCTCGTCTCAACGCGCATACAGTTATACCTGGCCCGGTTGCGCGCAGGGGTGGACCGCACCAGCAGAGATGGGGTCTCGACCTCCACCTTTTACGCACGGTAGAAAGAGCTGTGTTGGGGGGAAATCCAGTCAGGGGAATACCCACAGCCACCCCAGGACCAAGCCCGACACAGCGGGCGTCCCCATCCGCCGGACCATGGGGGCTGCCCCTGCTGACGCTGGCACTGCCTCTGCCTCTCCCCCACTCGAAACAGTCTCTCCTGCCCTCAGGGCTGAGCTCCGGGACCTGCTGAGACAGGAAATGTCTCATCACCGGCAGCAGGAACCCTCACCCACGGGGTGGCAGACCCCCACCCCCTCCCATAGGATGAAGGCCAGGGTCCCTGGCGCATTTGTTCCATCGCCCCCCCCCCCGCCCGGGGGACCTGAGGCCACATATACCTGTAGCGGTACATTGGGGAAAGGGGAACATACAGAGGTGGATGGCACTCATCGACACGGGTGCCCAACGCACCATCATCCCGGGCAACCCTGCTGGGTGGAAGGGGAAAGAGATGCAGATAGAGGGGTTGGGGGGGGTTCCCTTTGGCCTGCAAGGGAAGTCACGATCTGCATGGCCATCAGAAATCAACCTCCTTGACCCGTAACTGTTTTAATCGCAGCCTTGCCTGAGTGTATCCTTGGGAAACAATGTCTTAAAGGGACAGTCCCTTCAGACCAACCAGGGCAAGTTTAGGTTCGGAGTCACATGGGCTACAGTGGTAGTTGGGACAGCCAGATGGGAACCAGTTGTTGTTCCCCCCCACCCCTCCAAAGTCGTCTGTAGCTGACAGTACAGAGTGCCGGGGGGACACCAAGACATCACCGAGGCTGTCTGAGCCCTGCTGCGGGAGGACGTCATCAGACCCGCAGCCTCTCCATTCAACAGTCCCGTCTGGCCCATCCGCATAAAGAATGGGACGTGGCGCATGATGGTGGACTATAGACACCTTAATAAGTCTGCCCCACCTCTCACTGCCGCCGTGCCTGACATAGTCACTCTAGTCGAGCATATAGCGGGGCGCCCAGACAAGCCTTGGTATGCAGTTGTGGATTTGGCCAATGCATTCTTTTCCATCCCCCTCCATCACAGTTCCCAAGATCAATTCGCATTCACCTGGGATGGCAGACAATACACTAATCTGCCGTCTGCCCCAAGGCTATGTTCACAGTGTCACGAACCAGCAACAAAAGAAACACACTGAGTCATGATTCAGTGTTAAAAACTACTTTATTAATAACTACTTATGATAATAAGAAAAATAAAAGTAAAAATGTTGGTATGTTAGAAGTAAAAATGTTAAACCTTGAACATTAACCCCAAAACTAAACTCTTCGTGTGTGTGTGGCAAAGTCCCAAACTCCAAGTCCAAGAATCTTAAAATTCAGTTCCGCAAGTCATTAGGTGAAATATGAGCAAAGACTTCTTCAACAACCACCGTTGTCTGAAGATAAAACGTAGATGTAGAGAGAAATCCAAATGTTCCACGATGGGACCCAATCGACACCTCAGTGTTTACTCGGTAGTGACTTCCTCACCCCAAAAAGCATCCGAATCGTGGCCGTCCACACAAATACCTGTTTCCCTCTACAGGTCAGCAACAAAGTGAACTCCACTGGATTACTTCCAATTTCCATACGTGGATTGCAGTGACAGACACAGTTATTGTTTCTCATCCATCGATAGAGAAACTAGCAGGCTGGTGTTTCTCTCCCTTCTCTCTCTCTCTCCTTCTTCGACTTCAACTGACTTCTTCAACAATGTCATTCCGTCCTTTATCTTTTGTTGACGTAAGCACGCCATACACACACACACACACACACACACACACACACACACACACACACACACACACACACACACACACACACACACACACACACACACACACTACTAACTCTATTTTAAAGGGACATTCACTGAGTCCGTAACAACAGTCCAACCATTTGTCACAGTTTAATCTCCTGGGATTTGCAAGGCATTCAACTCCCCCCAGAGGTGTCAACTGCCCATTACATCGACAACATCCTCCTACAAGGGCTGTCTGAGACCATTCTGTCAGAGGCTCTTGATATGCTAATCACCTCCCTCAGGGAACGGGGCTGGGTCATTAATATGGATAAGGTACAGGGCCTCAGCCAGAATGTCCTGTTCCTCGGGATACAATGGCACTCAGGCCAGCGACATATCCCTGAGGCTGCCAGGAATAAGATTTTAAATTTTGCTATCCCCTCCAATAAAACTGACACCCAGAGCTTTGTGGGCCTCCTAGGCTATTGGCGGCAGCATATACCCCACCTCACCATACTCTCTCAGAAGAAAGCCACATTGTCATGGGGACCCAAACAACAGGCTGCCTTTGAAACAGCAAAGTAAGTTGTTGAGCAAGCACTGCCACTTGCTCCCCGCCAGGCAGGTGTCCCCTTTGAGTTACAGGTCTCCGCCAGTGAGATGGTTGCCGAATAGAGCCTATGGCATAAGGTCCAAGGGCACAGAGTCCCACTCGGCTTCTGGACCAAATCTCTGCCTGAAGCCACTGCTTGCTACAGTCCTTTTGAGCCCCAGCTGCTTGCCTGCTACCTGGCGTTCCTCGCCACCGAACACCAAACCAGCATGGACCCTGTTGTCCTTCGCCCCCACCTGCCCATAATGTGTTGGGTCAAGTCCCCCGATTCCACCCACAAAGAGGGCCGGGCCCAGAGGTCCTCTATAGTGAAGTGGAAATGGTATATCGCCGACCAAGCTGAAACCGGTCTGGAAGGGGTCAGCTGCCTCCACAAGCAGGTTATGTCCTTCCCACAGTCCCAGGACCCACCCCCAGACATACCTAAAAACCAGCCCTCCCCTGTGTCCTGGGGCCAACCCTTTGACTCCCTCGCCCCCGAACAAAAATTGCACGCCTGGTTGACAGACGGCTCCAGCCGCTGGAAAGGGGGGAAGCAATACTGGAAAGTGGTGGCACTTCCTACCATCACGGGGAAAACTTTGACCAAAGAGGGAGCGGGTGGATTTAGTCAACTTGCGGAGCTGGCAGCAGTAGCGCTTACTCTACAGAACACCACTGGGCCGGTCCACATTTATACTGACTCTTGGGCAGCGGCCAATGGTATGGCGGTGTGGATGGCTCAGTGGCACAAAATGGGGTGGGAAATTCATGGACGCCCCCTCTGGGAACAGGGACACTGGTGTTTTATCTGGGATCAGGCTTCTCACAGACAGATTTCAGTCCACCACGTGGATGCTCATACCCACAAAAGTACAGAGGAGGCCATACATAATGCTGCCGTTGACCAGGCTGCCCAAATATGCTGTTCCACTGCCTGCCCAGATGACCCCAACCTCAGTACGTTAGCTGCATGGGGACACCCCAAGAGCGGTCACCTAGGGGCCGATGGTACATGGCGTTGGGCAGAGCATTTGGGGGTCGCTCTGACATTGGATCAGTGTAAGACCACTGTTGCTAACTGCCCCATCTGCCAGCAAGTGAGGTCACGAGGCTGGCCAGCAGGGCCGCCGGGTCACACTTGCTGCGGCACGGGAGCGGGTCGCGTATGGCAGATAGACTATATCAGACTGTTCCCACGCCAAAACAAAAAGCAGTACACCCTGACGATGGTGGACACATGCTCTGGTGTCCTGGTGACTGTGCCCTGTGAGAGTGTCGACCAGAATAGCACCATCAAATGATTACAACAGCTCTCCTCCATCTATGGAGTCCTGTGGGATGTACAATCCAATCAGGGCTCACACTTTGCTGGGGCTAAAGTCCAGAACTGGGCTGCTGAGGCGGGGATCTCGTGGCTGTTCCATATACCTTACCACCCACAGGCATCGGGCCTGATTGAGAGAATGAACGGCCTGCTTAAAGAGAAAATATGCATGCTAATGCCCTCCCACACACTGCAGGGGTGGTTGAGCGTGCTGCAGTCGGCTGTCGACCAGCTGAATACACGGCCCACTGGCCAAGGGAGAGTCCCCACTGTCTCACCATCTGGTACACTCCCCACCTCCCGACTTGCAAGACACCAAACCCACCAAGACCAGGGACTCAGGGAGAGTATGGGTACGACAGCCACAGGGTCCCCCTCAGAAGGGAGGAGTTGTTGCGCGCGGTCCCAGAGACACCTGTTGGGTCGCAATTCCGGGTCATACTAACCTATCCTGTCTTCATACCCAACACCTGTCCTGCCGAGAATGAGCCCGTTCCTCAACCACCACCACTGCCCCCCCCACCCCCTACAGCACAATGGCACTCCTCCAGTTATCTCTTCTGTTCACTGCGATGGTCGGCATAGGGACGTCTGCCAACACCTTCCGCAGAGTCGACTACGAATTCACCAGCACCACTAATAAATCAGACTGCTGGATCTGCATCTGAACCCAGACACACGCCGGTGAAGCTCTGCCACTCCCAGCGATCCCACTGGATGACTTTCAGATGAACTGTTTACATAGACTTTTCGCTCCGGTGGGGTTTGGCATATCTGATTGGGGGCTGCTGAATGGCAGTTCCCCCACCACTCCCCTCATCACTACATAACATCTCTTCCAGCGATCCCCAATGGGGTGGGTGTTTCAGGAATTGATATTACCCTTCCTACAATTTGACCTCCACCTGAGTCCCGACTCTCAGGGTCATTTCACAGCCAGTGAGCAAGCCTGCGGAATGCTGGTGCAGGCTCCCGAATGAGCACGGTTCCACCGTTTCAGTTGGCCACAGCGACTGCGAGCGAAACTGGTAACTGGGTGCCTCAGTGACCACTGCCAATGGTGCCGCTAAGCTGGGGGCTCCCTGAACTTTGAACGGTACCCACTGGATTTGCTGCCACTGTGCCTACCTGTGACTCCCCACGAGCTGGTACGGTTGCTGCTTTCCAGCATTTGTGGTGCCCTATATCCATGCCCCAGATGACTTTGGGGAGCACGTGGCATACAGCGGCCATCGGGACAATGTGACAGCACTGCCCATTACCTGGTCGAAAGACACACCACTGTCAATCAAGGTCTGGCTCCACCCCACCCATCAGTGCACACCTGACCATTGGCCCCTTTAAGCGCCTTTGTACTTGGCCTCGGGTCATTGGCCTTTTGTGATCGATTAGCCCCTGCTGTCACCGGGCCATTGGCCTTTTTGAACAACCTGGGCTGGATCCCCCCCACCCCTCCAGCACTATAAAGAGTGCCACATGTGCCCGGTTCATTCTCTTTTTGATTGGTCCGAGGAACCGTGGAACGGCGCTGAAGAATCCGTTGGTAAGGTGTGCACTTCAACAGGGTTAGGAGTGTTCTAAGTTAGTATCCCTGGTAGCGTAGAGCTGTGCCTGCTCTGAGTCAAGAAAGGGTGGCGGGTATCGTATTGCTTTTCCTTGATCATTTGTACCCAGTTTGTTGTATGTGCGTGTGTGTATTTTACCCTTGTTGCGATTTTCCCATGCTTGCTATCACCGGTGCACATGTGTGTGTGTTGCCCCGTTACCTTTTCCTCGCGTTTGTCTTTGTAAATAAATCATTTATCTCTAAGACTGTGTTCAGAGTCCTTGTCCTTTGAGACCTCGGATCTATTTCACAACAGGGTCCCATTGGAGTTGGCGGAAGTGGTAGAGAATGATGTGTTGGATATTTCCTGCTAAGTTGTCCAGCCCAGTTATAACATTGATAATTATTGACCATATGGAAAATTGCCCAGGTAGATCTACAAAAAGCAAAACAAATGAATTGACAGAAATTGAAAAGGAATAAAAAAAACTACAAATGCTGGAAATCTGAAATAAAACCAGAAAATGCTAGAAATACTCGGCAGGTTAGGCAGCATGTGTGGAGTAACAAACAATCTGCTGGAGGAACTCAGCAGGTCAAGCAGCATCTGTGGGGGATAAGGAATTGTCGATGCTTTGGGTCAAAACCCTGTATCAAGGCTTGTCAACAATGAAATGTCGACAATTCCTTTCCTCCCACAGGTGCTACTTGACCCGCTGAGCTCCTAACTGTTAATCATCAGGAAAATGGTAGCTGAAATCATCAGCAACGTTTTCAAAGTGCACATTCACTATATAACCTGCACACTAAAGTCACACTGAGTTCACTGGGAAACTTGGTCGCAGAGCTCATTACAAATTATCCAAATGTGGATAAAACTGATCTCATTCCAGAGAAATGATGAGTTTGAATGCCCTTGCCTTCACATCAGCTGTTGACTGTGCATAGCACCAAGAACTACTAAAGTCAGTAGATAACAGGGGAAATCTCACCAATTGACAGACACAAATGTGGCGCGAGAGAATGGACATTCTCACAGGTTTATGTTATTCTTGAAAAATAACAGGATTCATTGCATTTATTGTCAGTGACTAACTATTATTGACAATAATTAATTGTGTGAAAGGTAATAACTTTCCAATTTTCCAGGAAAAAGAAGTGTGTCACAGTTTTGAGCTCGAGTACTACCATGCTGATCTGACCTCATTTAATTCTTAGCATTTTTCTTGATGTCCACACTAACTGTTTTTGCCATTTCTAATGGTGAAAACCTAGTAAATCCTTCCACCTTGCACTAACTCCTCCGCTTTAAAATGTTCCTTAACGTCAGCTACAGTGACCAAGCTTTCAGTAATCTGCCTGCAGTATCAATTCATGTGGCTCAGTTCAAGTTTTTCCTGAATGCTTTATTTTTTTAAAGGTGGTGTATAGAATAGACACACGTTGTTTTTATTGTATTGAACATTTGATGGGCCCATGATTCCAATCTCACGGAAACTTGGACAACCAAAGAATTGATGTAAATACCATTAACTTCATTTGTAGCGACTCACCGTCCAGTCAGGTGAACTGGCTCGGCAGTCAGCTCGTGCGGCGTCGGAGCGACGAGGCCCAAGATGGCGGTGGGCCTCATCTTTCCCGAGCGACGGGGCAAACCCGCACGCGGGAAAGACTTGATGACGTAGTACTTACGTCATTGCCAGTTGCATTGGGTGGGAACAGTCTCCCTTAAAAGGCCCTCGCAAGGCGGGAAAATAAACCAGTTCTTGTTTGACAATCCATCGACTAGCATCTTGTTTTATTTTGCGGTACCAACTGCTACATTGGTGACCCCGATGGTCCAAACGGATTTTGGACCCGTGCAATGGACGACAACGCAGCAGCCAATGCAGTGGCCCTCAAGCTGCCCACCTTTTGGACACTTCGGCCCAGCGTCTGGGTTGACCAGGCCGAAGCGCAATTCCACCTTCGGCAGATCACCTCTGACTCCACAAAGTACTACCATGTGGTTAGCTCTCTGGACCAAGAGACAGCCGCCCAGGTCGGAGACTTCATCCAGTCGCCTCCGGAGGAAGATAAGTACCCGGCTTTCAAAGACCTTTTGATTCGGACCTTCGGCCTCTCCCGTCGTGAGCGCGCCGCCCACCTGCTTCATCTGGACGGCCTGGGGGACAGATCCCCATCCGCCCTAATGAATGAGATGCTGGCATTGGCCGAGGGACACAAGCCATGCCTGATGTTCGAACAGGCCTTCCTCGAACAGCTCCCCGATGACATCCACCTGTTGTTAGCTGACGCCGACTTCAGCAACCCCTGTGAGGTAGCCGCCCGGGCAGATGTCCTGTGGAAGGCCAAATGCGAGAGCGGTTCGTCCGTCGGTCAAATCACCAGGCCACGAGCCCAATGCCCGCCTCACCCAGTTCCAGCAACCGAGCAGCCACACCCCAGGAACACAGACAACGATACGGGTGACCAGCTGTGTTTCTACCATCAGAGGTGGGGCGCGGAGGCCTGTCGATGCCGCCCACCCTGCAAGTTTCAGGGAAACGCCAGGGCCAGCCGCCGCTGATGGCTACAGCGGCTGGCAGCCGACAGAGCCTCCTATTCGTTCAGGACAAGAAATCTGGACGGCGTTTCCTCGTTGATACTGGAGCGGAGGTCAGTATTTTGCCCCCGACTGGCCGCGAAACTCGTAACAGGCCACCAGGTCCTGTACTCAATGCCGCCAACGGTACAATGATACCGTCTTTCGGTACCTGTACACTTCAATTACAATTCGGCGGCAGCCGTTTTACCTGGACCTTTATCCTTGCTACCGTCGCCCGACCGCTCCTAGGAGCCGATTTCCTTCGGGCCCACAACCTGTTAGTCGACCTGCGAGGGAAGTGGTTAGTCCACTCTAGCACTTTCCAGACCTATCCCCTGGAAGAAATCAGCCTACCAGCCCCGTGCCTGGACTCCATTTCCCTTTCTGGCGACAATTTCACCAAGCTCCTAGCTGAATTCGCATCAATTTTGGCACCTCCGTTTACAAATTCTAGGCCCAAACACGGGGTACGACACCACATCATTACTACAGGGCCACCCCTTCATGCCCGAGCACGACGATTACCTCCAGACAAGCTCCGCCTGGCAAAGGAAGAGTTCCGTCACATGGAGGAGCTGGGGATTGTTCGCAGGTCAGACAGCCCCTGAGCCTCCCCCCTGCACATGGTCCCCAAAGCCACCAGAGGGTGGAGGCCCTGCGGCGACTACTGCAGGCTGAATGACGCCACCACCCCGGACCGCTATCCCATCCCTCACATCCAGGAATTCGCAGCGAACTTACAAGGGGCCTGCATCTTTTCCAAAGTGGACCTCATTCGGGGATACCACCAAATCCCGGTCCATCCGGATGATGTCCCCAAAACTGTGATTATCACCCCATTCGGCCTGTTCGAATTCCTTCGAATGCCGTTCGGCCTTAAGAACGCTGCGCAGACCTTCCAGTGGCTGATGGATGCGGTAGGCCGAGACCTGGACTTCGTGTTCATTTACTTAGATGACATACTGATGGCCAGCCGTAACCGCCAAGAACACCTTTCCCACCTCCGCCAGCTGTATTCCCGTCTCCACGATTTCGGCCTCACGATCAACCCGTCCAAATGCCAATTCGGACTTGACTCTATCGATTTCCTCGGCCACAAAATCACCAGCGACGGGGCAACACCCCTACTCGCCAAGGTAGACGCTATCCGCCATTTTGCCTGCACCGACACGGTCAAAGGCCTACAGGAATTCCTTGGGATGGTCAACTTTTACCATCGGTTCATCCCTGCAGCAGCCCATATCATGCGCCCTCTGTTCTCGCTGATGGCTGGTAAGGGCAAGGACATCACCTGGAATGACGAGGCTGCAGCTGCCTTCGTTAAGGCCAAAGACGTCCTGGCAGATGCCACGATGCTTGTACACCCTAGGACAGACATCCCAACCGCCCTCACGGTGGACGCGTCCAACACTGCGGTGGGTGGGGTACTGGAACAGCTAATCGAAGGCCGTTGGCAACCCTTGGCATTTTTCAGCAAGCACCTTAGACCACCCGAACTGAAATACAGCGCTTTTGATCGGGAACTTCTAGCGCTGTATCTGGCGGTTCAGCATTTCCGATACTTTCTAGAAGGCAGGCCTTTCACCGCTTTCACCGATCATAAGCCTTTGTCCTTTGCCTTCTCCAAAGTTTCCGATCCCTGGTCAGCTCGTCAGCAGAGACATTTATCCTACATTTCCTAATTCACAACAGATATCCAACATGTCTCCGGAAAGGATAATGTCGTCGCTGATGCACTTTCCAGACCGACCATCCACAACCTGTCCTTGGGTGTCGACCACACAGCCCTAGCTGACGGACAGCAAGCCGACGACAAGCTGCCCAGCTACAGAACAGCAGTCTTGGGTCTGCAGCTCTGAGTTTTCTTGGTTGGTCCAGGTCAGCAGACCCTACTTTGCGACATCGCAACAGGTCAGCCCCGCCCTATAGTCCCTGCAGCCTGGCGGAGACGCGTTTTCGACTCGGTACATGCGCACCCATCCATCAGATCAACTGTCCGACTGGTCACCAGCAAGTTTGTCTGGCATGGCCTGCGCAAACAGGTCAGTGAGTGGGCCAGGACTTGTCCGCACTGCCAGACATCGAAAATCCAACGACACACCAAAGTCCCGCCACAGCAGTTCGAGCCTACCCATAGGAGGTTCGACCACATACACGTCGACCTCATGGGCCCTCTGCCAGTTTCAAGAGGAGCCTGGTACCTCCTTACCATCGTGGACCGGTTCACGAGGTGGCCAGAGGCAACCCCCCTGACTGACATCACGACTGATTCC
Source organism: Pristis pectinata (assembly GCF_009764475.1). NCBI lineage: Eukaryota > Metazoa > Chordata > Chondrichthyes > Rhinopristiformes > Pristidae > Pristis > Pristis pectinata. Next base: position 75,515,347 of record NC_067414.1, on the reverse strand, counting down.
TGCGCCCAGGCGCTGCTCACAACTTGAGTCTCACGTTTTGGTGTTCCGGCCCACATCACTTCAGACAGAGGCACCCAATTCACTTCCAGTCTCTGGGCTGCATTAGCGAACCTGCTAGGGATGCAGCTGCACACCACCATGGCCTACCATCCTCAATCAAATGGGTTGGTGGAACGTTTTCACCGCCATCTGAAATCAGCCTTGATGGCCCGCCTGAAGAGTCCTAACTGGGTTGACGAGCTGCCTTGGGTCCTGCTCGGCATACGCACTGCCCCCAAAGAAGACCTCCGCGCTTCGTCAGCTGAGCTTGTGTACGGGGCGCCCCTAGTTGTCCCAAGGGATTTCATACCTGCCCTTCAAGACCAAGGGGAACAACCCCCAGCAGTCCTACAAAGACTGCGCGAGAAGCCCTGCCAGCCCAAAGAACTACGAGACTGTAAGTTTGTTTTCGTTCGCAGGGGCACACCTCGGGCGCCGTTGCAACGACCATATGAGGGACCGTTCCGAGTCATAAGGAATAATGGATCCACCTTTATTTTGGACGTTGGGGGCAGGGAACAGGTTTTCACGATGGACCACCTCAAACCAGCCCATTTAGATCTGCAACAACCGGTCGAGGTTTCAACGCCACGACGCAGAGGCCGACCCCCTAAGCGACGGCTGGCACAGCCCGCGGACCTTGGGGACTGTATCGCTGGTTCTGGGTGGGGTTTGTGTAGCGACTCACCGTCCAGTCAGGCGAACCGGCTCGGCAGTCGGGTCGCGTGGCATCGGTGCGACGAAGCCCAAGATGGCGGCGGGCCTTGTCTTTCCCAAGCGACGGGGCGAACCCGCACGCGGGAAAGACTTGATGACGTAGTACTTACGTCATTGCCAGTTGCATTGGGTGGGAACAGTCTCCCTTAAAAGGCCCACGCAAGGCAGGAAAATAAACCAGTTCTTGTTTGACAATCCTTCGACTAGCGTCTTGTTTTATTTCGTGGTAGCAACCGCTACACTTTGCCATTTCATTCTGCATTCCGATTGAGTTAGCCTCAGGGCAATGATTGAATTAAATTGTTAATGCTGGATTGAATGGGATTAGTTAGATGGGTAATCGATAGGTGGCATGCACTCTGCGGACCGAGAGGCATGTTCCTATGTTGTCTGATTCTGTGACTTAATGACTCTAAAATTGAAAAAGAGCAAATCAAAATGTGAACTTTAAAATTCCCAGACTTGCTTGAATGACAAGATGGAGCTGATCTGGCCACAGTCCATACAATATTACACTATTGTGTGTGACATTTTTGAGATACATAGTCTGCTGATGTTCTGAGACCTCAGATCATTGAGAATTATTCTGATATTTTCATTGTATCATTAGTTCCAGCATAGAAGAAGGGTGAAACCAGGAACAAATGACACACTGAAAGCACCTAATAAAGTGAAAGTTAACTCCACACATTCTGGTGACTTTTAGATACTTCTTCAATTCTCTTTCCCATTTTTAGTGCAGTGTCCTTTTTCCATTTAGGTCCCCTTAATTCTCGTCTCTAACTTCTGGCCACATTAGTCACATGTGATCTTTCCAAAACTCTCCTGATGTGCTCTACTGCTTCTAATGAGAGCAGTCTGGAGTGGAGACACAGGAGACTGCAGATGCTGGAATCTGGAGCAACAAGCAATCTGCTGGAGGAACTGGTTGAGCAGCATCTGTGGTGGTTGAAAAGGAATTGTTGAATTTTCAGATGCAGGGTTTCGACCTGAAAAGTTGACAATTCCTTTCCTCCAAAAGATGCTGCTTGACGCTTTGAGTTTCTCCAGCAGATTGTTTGCTGCAGTCTGGGGTGACTCTAGCAGATACTCCCCCACCACCTACAGGTAAATGTGTTCCCATGCTTTGTGCCTTCCCTTGTTACATTCCTTAATACATGGGGAACCACTGGAAGGGATCAATTTGCTGTTTTCTGCTTTCCAGGTCCTATTTGCAACAGATGATTGGTTTGCAACCGCAGAGAATCTTTTGAAGGTGAGTGAAAAGCATCAAATGTTTCAGTTTATTTTATAAATGCTGAATTGGCAATACATTGAAATGATTCCTTTATTCTTTGTGCTCTGTGTTCTGTGTGGAGTTTGCACATTCTCCCTGTGATTGCGTGCGTTTCCTCTGGATGGGCTTCCTCCTACATTCCAAAAATGTACAGGTTGGTAGGTTAACTGGACACAGTAAATTTCTCCTAGTGTGCAGGTGAAAGGTATAATTCAGGGAGGAACTGATGGGAATGTGAGGAGAATAAATCGAGTTAGTATAGCATTAGTGTAAAAATAGGTGGTTGATGGTTGGCACAGACTCAATGGGCTGAATAGCCTGATTCCATGCCACATCTCCCTATGACTGTATGACCCCATGTGCTTTGCTGCAGATAACCTGTGACAAAATCTCTGATTTGTGAGCACATGCTAATTGTTATGAATGACATAGGTGTGACTTAAGTCCTTTAACATCTTATGAAGCAAGAGCCTCATGTCACAGGCCTGGAAAGAATTTTGGAATGGTTATTTTTTATAACCAAGGTGAGACCTGAAAAGTCAGTTAATTTACATTTCCTTTCTTAAAAAAAATCATGTAGAATTCACCCACTATTTAAAATCATAAAGAAAGACTAATAAACACTAATTTCTGCCATTCAATGTAAGCTTGCATTTACTTATCAATTTTCATACAGCAAATGACTCCTGAGTCTTTATAAAGAAAATCTGGAAGCTGTGTGATGATGAGAGAATTAGAAAGCCTGGTCCAACGAGTGGTTTGCAACTGGAGAACGTAAGGGAGAGACACCTTGGTGGAGATTTTCAGAGAATATGATTGAGGTGATTGAAGGCATGGCTGCAGTTTCGAGAGGGTGGGAGGAGTGACATATGGAAAGGTTGGAGTTCAAAAATGAAGGTAGGAACAGGTACAGGCCATTCCATTAACTTATGGCCAATTTGTATTAATTCCATTTTATCAGCCAAACCTTCAATCTCCTTAAATTAAAAACAGGAGATGGTGAAGGTCAGGCATCTACTGTGGAAAGAGAAACAGAGTTAATGGTTTTAGATCAGACTCTTCATCAGAAACCACCATTGAATTCATTGTCACTTCTCTTCCAGAAATGCCAATTCTGGTTCTGTTTCCACACTTCCAGCCTCTTCTATTTTTATTTTAGATTTCCAGCATTTGCAATTTTCTTTTTTTGTTTTCATTCTCCATTCTTGTTTTTGCACTTGACAAACAGTAATCGTAAGTCGCAGGTTATTGGGTGCTTGGGAGGATTCCTAGTCATCCCATTAAGCATGGACAGTGTTGGCAGTGAGTGTCTCCTTCCCTTAGTGAATGGAAGTTTTGTTAGGAACTCATATTAAATAATGATAACAGGCTTTTGCCAGATGAGTTCAAAAATCAAACCAGGTGGACAGCAAGTGGCCAGGAGGCTTTCGTTCAGAGGTTTTTCTGTGATCCTCCTTGTTTTCATAACTTAGTAATCGGTTTATTATTCACACGTAATGAGATACAGTGAAAAACTTTATTTTGCATGCCGTCCACGCAGATCATTTCAAGCAGAAGTACATTGAGGTAGTACAAAGGGAAAAGCAATAACAGAATGCAGAATATAGTGTTACAATTACAAAGCAAGTGCAGTCCAGGGAGACAATAAGGTGCAAGGGCCACAACAAGGTAGATTGTGAGATCAAGAGTTCATCTTCATCATACAAGAGGTCCATTCAAGGGTCTTATAATAACAAGATAGAAGCTCTCCTTGAGCCTAGTGAAAAAAATTTGGTAAATTAGTTTATTATCGTCACATGTATCAATGTGATTTTAAGCATGACTATGATGCTAGGAGGATGAAGGTCAGCCCAGACTCCATGTATTCAATTTAAATTAACATTTAGAAATGCACGTTGTTGAAAACTAGTCACAGAACTCTGGGTGTTTAATACAATATCACCCACGAATGAATGTTTCTTTTCTGACATCATTAACTCCGTAAACACAGAATAATGAAAAGGATTTCAGATCAATAACTTAAATACAAATATTATTCACTGTAATGTATACCAACTTGCACCTCATTAGAAATAAAATATAGAAATATTTTTTAAATCAAATATTCTTTTTTTGGCATATGTTGATGCAAAATATTCACGTAATTTGTACACTAAACTGCATCTAACCCATTGTGCCTCCCTCAGCATATCTGCTTCCGTCTCTGTTCCTTTCCCAGAAGCAGCAGTTGGTTTAAATCACACTCCATCTGCCAGTGTTATGAACACAGTCTGATGGTAACAGAAACAGTACAATTTACAGTCAATTTCAAAACGGCCAAAAATATTTGGTGGCCTACATTCAGGGCCTGCAATCCAGGCTTCCCAATTCTTCCACAAGTATTCTGCATGTGCAATGGATTATTTCCAAGTTCTAATGAGAAAAATCTGCCTTGGAACTTTCAGCATTTTAGTGAATCTCTGGAACAAGAAGGGAGGCTTTCATCGAAAGGGCTGCACTTCTGATATTGTGGCAATTTCTCAGTACTGAACAAAAAAAAGTAAACTTCAAATGTACCTAAATGACTTTGACAACCTCTGGTCCTACTGTCAAAGAAATATTTTGAGAAGTGTAGAAAACATAGCTGTCATTTCTATTCGTCAGACAACAATGTAATGTTGAGCACATAATACTGGGTACAGTTGATCCAAAAACATGAGTTCAAATCCCACCACTGAGAGAAACACGAGACTGCAGATGCTGGAATCTGAAGTAAAAAAAGTATTGCTGGAGGAACTCAGTGGGTGAAGCAGCATCTGATGGTCAACGTTTCTTATCCAGATTCTGCATCAGGACTGAGAGTGTAGAGGGAAGATAGCTGGTATATAGAAATGAGAGGGAGGGGTGAGACAGAGGCTGATAGGTGATAAGTGGAACCAGATGAGGTAGGGGGATGATACGTAGGTGGAGCCAGATAGGGGAGGGAGAGAGGGGAGTGTTAAGACACAGGCTCGTAGGTGACAGATGGAAACAGATAAGGAAAAAGAATTTTTTTTCACAGGTGGAACCAGGTATTTAAGTTCAAATAATAAAACAAACCTGGAATTGAAAAAAACCTAATCTCAATAATGGGAACATGAAATTGCTGGATTATTGCAAAAACCTGCCAGGTTTACTAATGTCCTTCAGAAATCCCCCCATCCTTACCCTCTCTGTCTATACGTGACTCCAGACCTACCAATGTGGTTTACCCTTAACTACCCTCTCAGTTCAGAGCTGTAAGGGACAAATCAGCAGTAAAGTCTAGATCATGACAGTAAATAAATTTACTGGTGATACTGACTGAGCGATAAGTATTGGACACTGGGGATAATTCATCTGATCTTTGAAAAAAACACATTGGAGTGTCAATGCAGTCTGGTGCCTGCGTGAAGCTATCCTGAGCTCACAATGCTAAAATTGAACCTAGTGAACATTAACCTCGGAAGAACAGCTCACCTGAGTGATATTCTCTATGTCCTATGCCTTTAATATTTCTGAATTAATATAGATGAAGATTGTGTTGTTCTTTGTGCCTCTGATTAGAGGGAGTATTGGGGAAAATTTCTGAGGGGTGCTCTCCCTAGTCCACTGTTGACATCTTTCCACAAGTCGTTCCATTTCAGTCGGAGCAGGCAATCAAGAAAAACCCTTGGACAAACAATTCTTAATGATGAAACTTCCATGCTATGAGTGGGGCTGTGTGCAAGGGAAATGTCTTGAACGCTATACACTCAGACCTCATATCTTAACTTTTAAAACAACTTTTTTTTTAGCCTGAAGCACCACAATGGAAGGCTCAAGAATTTACAGATTTTGGCAAGTGGATGGACGGATGGGAAACTAGGAGAAAAAGAATTCCAGGCAAGTTAAAATCTAGAATTTACACACTTAAAGCTAATTTCATTATGTTTCCTACCACAATCTTAGTAGATACAGCTGTGTAAAAGCAGGACCCATTAATCTGACATATATTTAACTGATGAAAAAAGGAATTCTTATTAGATCCAATAAACCAAGGACAGCAGCATGACAAACACATTAAGTCTTTGCAAATACCTGGTCAGAAAGTGCAGGTGAGGGAAAAGATCGCCCCTCGTGGCCCATTGAGGTAATGCATTACCAATTGTGGAACATCGTGACAAAGACCAGACAGAAGCTGGACTAGAGATTCATGCTCCAGCCATCTGTTAAACATATGATGGAGTATTGTATGATTTAGTGTCTTGAAGACAGGAGAAGAAATACTGTGCAGTATTAAAAGAATATAAAAAAAATCAATCAATCTAGCAGAGGTCTTTGCTGCTGGCAAAACACAGGATGTCTCTGCATTCTAAGTGGAAGGTTTAATCATGATAACAGGTATTATCTGCACTAAGTTTTAATTTGGGTAATGGCTTTTGAAAGCTTCGAACAAGATGATGCTTCAAATTATAGCAGAAGCTAATTGTTCAGGCTATTCTGGGTAGAAACTGGTTGAATGGATGGACTTTCTGTTGTCCCTTTGAATAAATCTAAGTATGGCACATTGGCGCAGCTGGTAGAGCTACTGCCTTACAACTCCAGTGACCCAGGATCAATCCGGACCTTGGGTACTTTCTTTAGCTTCTCCTTGTGACCGCATCGATTTTCTCTGGGTGTTCCAGTTTCCTCCCACATCTGAACGACGTGTGGGTTGGTAGGTTAGCTGACCACTGTAAATTATCCCTAGTGTGTTGGTGACAGGTTAACTGGGAGAAGTTGATGTGAATATGGGGAGAATCGTTTAGTCTAGGATTAGCACAAAAGTAGATGGTTGATGGTAGGCATGGACTTGGTGGGCTGATAGGCCTGTTTCCATGACCCTAATCCTACCTTGAATTCTTGAGTACAGTAAAGCAGTAAGAGGTTGTGCATCACTACTTATGAGGGTTCAAATGATCAGCTGGCAATTTTGCTTTCCTCATCTTCCACTCACTCTGCTTTCGCCTCCCCAGCACCCTGATCTCTAACTTCCTCTCCCCAATGTGGCATCCTTCTGATGTAACTGTAAAACTGCTATAGAACGTCCCTGACACTGGGGAGGTTTATCTCCATAGTGTACACTTTTTCCTCTTAAGCCGATTCCCTGCCTGAAAGTCTATCTGATTGACAAGTTTAGTTCCTAGTTGGGTAGTGAATGCTCCAGAAAGGAACAATGAGATTTCTAATTGTTGTGGAGTGGGTACATCACTGTTGAAAGGGTCGGTGTTGATTGTGGGGCAAGGTGAATGAGAAGATTGTGGAGGGAGTGCAAGTTGGGCCAGAGAGAGGTGAGAGGAAGCTTAGCAACTTGAGATCCAATTTTTGCTCGTTTGTTTATCAGACCTGGAGAAAATCATCCTGCTGCTTCTGATTCAAAACTACAGCTGTAAAGGCTCTGAGGTGATGGTTTCAGTTCTTTTCATGTCAAATATAGAAGCACTTACATTGAGGGAACAGAGCTTCTCAACAACCAGCCTCTTGAAAATAGACTGGTAATGTGCTGCTCAGCAGAAATAGGCCTGTAACTTTTATACTTCTTACCCAACCCATGTGCGCCACTTTTGGGGGTTAAATTAACTCTCCAAGTTTTTATTTGCTGATGACCCGCACTGCATTTTTCTTGAAGAATTGTATTTCTACTTAACTTGAACTTAACGGAAATTTATATTTGGTTAGAAATGCTAAGCAGCTGTTTGTTGTACTCTCTTTTATGGTGTTCAGTTCCATTATAGCCAATATAGGTTAGTTTTCGGAGTGAAGTTGAACAATGGTACCCATTCAGCACAAGGGCTCAAAGACAAATTTCTACTTCAGCATTTAATTATGAATTAAAATTGATCAAAATTGGGCCATTTTATATATATTTCTCTCTAATATGCAAATTCAGACAGTTGGGCTTTCAGATGGCCTATTTTAATTCCAGGCAAATACATGAACATAACGTGCATCTTGAAACTGGCTTTCCAATAGATTACATCACTCAAAAATTAGTATTCTTCAAATTGTCATTGAGTATGATCATGCTCCAACTTTTCTCTCCCTTGTTGTATTAAACTCTAACCTTTGTACATCAATACATGTTTGTATTTCATAGGTCATGACTGGTGTGTTATCCAGCTGGGCGTGCCTGGAGTCATACATGGAATTGATATAGATACTTCTTATTTTACTGGCAATTATGCACCTCGTATGTCAATTCAAGCAGCATGCCTAAATGCAGGTTAGTAAGCTGTAACTTACTAAGACTCCTCCACAGTTTAAGACATTGAAATGCAATAAGACACACAAAAAATCCTGCAGATGCTGGAATCTGGAGCAATACACAAAAAGTACTGAAGGAACCCAGCAGGCCAGGCAGCATTCATGGAGGGAAAAAACCAGTCGACGTTTCGGACTGAGATCCTTCATCAGGGTCTCCGTCTGAAAAGTCGACTTTTTTTTTCCTCCGTGGATGCTGCCTGACCTGCTGAGTTCCTTCAGAACTTTTTGTGAAATGCAATAAAAGTTCTGCAAAGGCACAATAATTATAGTCTCCATTTATTCCTCACTATGTTTTGATCCTCTTGAAGTGCTCTCTCATGCCACGTGACATTTCTTATGCAGACGGGTGGGAAGATGGTATTTCACACATATGGCACTGCATATGACACTGGTGACCATGGGTCAGCCTGATTTCCCAAGGTATCTCTGAGGTACCTCTTTGCCTCTCTTAGATCTTCACCACTTGAAATCCAGAACTCCTACTGTGACAATCATTGTAGCGATGTGCTGTGTCAATGCATTTGCCTAATTCATTGATGTTTTATTGTACCATCAAGTGAACTAGTTTAAATCCCTTCTGGTTAAAATTCAGAGTTTACAATATCTGTTACACATTTTAAGTCTGTCACTAAATTTTGTGGTTCACACATATTTAAAATTACTTTCTATTTTCAACAATGGATGGTATAACATTGTGAAGAATCTATTTAACCTTTTAATATTCAGTTTAAAGCACCAAATAACTAATCAATGATACCATTTGTGGATATTTTAATAATTTTAGAATATGACCACACATACCAGAAAGCAATTATGCAAAACCATAAAAGAATATTCTGAGACACAAATAAAGATTCTGACTGCAACAACTAACAGATTACTTGCAATATAAAATGAACTGTATGCAATGTTCATCTGAGTCTTTTGTTATGTTTCTTTATGACAGTGAGCGGCAGCACAATGGCGCAGCTAGTAGTGCTGCGGATTCACACCTCCAGCGACGTGAGTTCAATCCTGACCTCTGATACTATCTGTGGGGGTGTTTGCATGTTCTCCATATGACTGCATGGGTCTCCTCCAACATCCCAAGGATATGCAAATTGGCAGTTTAAATGGCCACTGTAAATTGCCCCTAGGGTGTCGGTGAGTGGAAGAATCCCGGGGTGATCTTGGTGGGAATGTGAGAACAACGAACAGTGTAAATGGGTGTTTAATGCTTGTTGCAGGCTTAGGGAGATGAAGGGCCTGTTTCCGCGCTGTATGATCCAAAAGTCATAGAGTTATAAAGAACAGAAACAGGCCCTTTGGCCCAACTTGTCCCGTGCCAAAATCGGTACCTACCCGAGTAGTACCGTATGCCTACATTTGGTCCCTCTAAACCTTTCCTATCCAGATACCTATCTAAATGTCTTTTAAATACTGTAATTGTACCCGCCCCTACCACTTTCTCCAGCAGCTCGTTCCATATACCCACCACCCTTGGTGTGAAAAACTTGCCCCTCAGGTCCCCTTCGAATCTTTCCCCCCTCAGGTCCCCTTTAAACCTCTGCCCTCTAGTTTTGGACTCCCCTACCCTGGGAAAAAGACTGTGACCATCCACCTTATCTACACCCCTCATGATTTTATAATCCTCTATAAGTTCATCTGTCGGCCTCCCTCACTCCAGGGAAAACAGTCCCAGCCTATCCAGTCTTTCCTCATAACTCAAGCCCCCCAGTCCTGACACCATCCTTGTGAATCTTTTCAGCACCTTCTATAGCTTTATCACATTCCTACCTATAGCGTGGCAACCAGAACTGCACACAATACTCTGGTGTGGTCTCACTAACGTCTCACCAAGGTCCCATACAACTGTATGACTTCATGACTTCATGACATAGAAGGAGGGCTATGCCAGCTATGCCAACTCTCAGAGCAATCCTGCCAGTCTAATTGCCCAATTGCCCAACTTATTTCCCCCAGTCAAAACTCCCTCACATATCCATCAAACCCTTGATTCGCTCGCTGCCCACCACATAGGGGACAATTTAACTTGCCAGCTTGTCATTGGGGTATGGGAGGAAACTGGAGCACCCATGGTGAACCTGTGCAGCGAAGAGGACCTCCTGCTTATACATAGAATGAGGTCATTCAGCCCAATGAGCCCGTGCTGGCCCAGGGCACTATCAACAGTCCTATTCTCCCACTTATCTCCCTATAACCCTATTCTCTCTCACATGCCCATCAACTCCCCCTAATTCAGCTACTGATCACTTACACAAAAAAAAACTCAAAGTCGAGTTTATAGTCACATGCATACACAGGTGCAATGATAAACTTACATGCTGCAGCATCACAGGCACATATAAGCAGCATTCACAAGAAAAACAGAAACTATATATAAATTACACACTATTTTTACAAGAAAGAACACAATTAGAGCAAAAAAACACCAAGTCCATTGTAGTGCAAGGTGATCAAAGTGGTCATAGTGTTGCTAAACTGAGGTAGTGATTAAGGTTGTGCCAGTTGGTTCAAGAACCGAATGGTTGAAGGGAAGTAGCTGTTCCTGAACCTGGTGGTGTGGAACTTCAGGCTTCTGTACCTCCTGCCTGATGGTAGATGCGAGAAGATGGCACGGCCCAGATGCTGGGGATCTTTGATGATAGATGTTGCCTTCTTGAGGCAGCGCCTCATGTAGATACTACCAATGGCGGGGAGGTATGTCCCTGTGATGGTTGGGCTGAGTTCATTACTTTCTGCAGCTTCATACATTCCTGGGCATTCAAATTGCTGTACCAGATCATGATGCAACCAGTCAGGATACTTTCAACAGTACATCTGTAGAAGTTTGTTAAAGTGTTTGGTGACAAGCCGAACCTCCTTAACCTCCTAAGAAAGTACAGACGCTGGCACCCCTTCCTTGTCGTTGCATCTATGTGCTGCACCCAGGATAGATCACTTGATGTGTTAACACCCAGGAATTTAAAGCTGCTAACCCTCTCCACTGCTGATCCCCCAATGTAGACTGGTGGATGTTCACCCTCCTTCCCCTTCCTGAAGTCAACAATCAGCTCTTTAGTTTTACTGATGTTGAGCAAGAGGTTGTTGTTATGGCACCACTCATCCAGGTGTCCTATCTCACTCCTGCACGCTGATTTGTCACCACCTGTGATTCATCCAGCAGCAGTGGTGTCATTGGCAAATTTGTACAAGGCATTTGAGTTGTGCTTAGCCACGCAGTCATGTGTGTATAGGGTGTAGAGTAAGGGACTAAGCACACAGCCTTGAATCAATTTAGAGTGGCCAATTAACCTACCGACCAGTGAGTTTTTGGGATGTGGGAGGAAACTGGAAGCACTGGGGGGAAACCCATGCAGTTACAGAGAGAAAGTACAAACTCCACACAGATAGCAGCTGAGGTCAGGATCGAACCAGGTTTGTATGGGCCGTGAGGCAGCAGTTCTACACTTTTGCCCTGGTTATTTCTGATTTTACAAACATTGTCATTTTTCCCAGTTTATTTCTGTTCCACAATTGCAGACACATAGCACAGGGAACTCGTGGTAGAGATTTGTCCCTCATTGTATGTGCTAAGTACCCCTGCAGGTGTAATGTGATGTTGTAACATCTGGTCTTTGAACCCTGCTTCAGCAATTTGCTTCCACAAGTGTGAAAGGAACTGAATTTCAGAAAGAGGGTAAAACAGGCACACATTCTTACCTTGTGTATTTAGTATGCACAATAGTAGTTTACTTTTCTGATTTCTTAATTGCTATGGTTAAATTTGTACTTCAAAAAAAGCAGGAACTGCTTTCTGAAGAGTGCTCTCACATTGGCAGGAGAGTCCAAAGCCCTTCACAGACAATGACACAAGAAATTCTGCAGATGCTGGATGTGGTATCTGGAGCGATACCCAAAAAGTGCTGGAGGAACTCAGCAGGTCAAACAGCATCCATGGAGGGAAATAAACAGTCAATGTTTCGTGCAGAACTAGAATTGCCTTCACAGACAATGTTTACTTGGCAAAATCTAACAACTTGCAAACTGCCACGACCTGTAAACAAGGACATGAGTAATTAGTTAATCTGTTTCTTTTGGTTAGCTTGGGCACTGTGAGAAACTCCTGCTCTTTTCTGAATTGCGCCGTGAGATCTTTGGTAAATTGGTTTATTATTGTCACATGTACTGAGGTACAGTGAAAACTTTGTTTTGCATGTCATCCATATGGATCATTTCGTCAAATCAGTGTATGGAGGTAGTACAAGGGAAAACAATAACGAATGCAGAATAAGGTGTTACAGTTACAGAGAAATGTAAATTTCTATCTGTTTGAGAGAATAAGTTGGACCAGGTTTAATGTCAATGTCTCATTCAAAAGAAGGACCATATTCTCAGTATCACTCAACCTAACTTGAGAAGTGCGGTTTGGACATGCAACTTTCTGACTCTGCTCCCTTGAACCAGACTTATTATCAATTGTTCTCTTCCACACCAGATTCCTCAACTTCTCATACCCCCACTGGTGTAATGTCTAACCTTAAGTCCTCAAATATGTGGTGTTGATTTGTATGTGCATGATGGATGATACTATTGATCAGTTAGGGAAAAAAAAGCTTTATTGCATTCAGCTTTGCATGACCTGTCTCAAAGGTCAATCTGAAGGACAAGATAGCCCAGAACTACTATTTTCCATCAATAGCTATGGTCTGCAATCTCCCTTACCTTATACTAATCCATCACATGCTCCTTGCACATGATCTGCAATCTGATAGCACATCCAAGAGCAAATGCTGAAATGACACATCTTTCACTTATCTCACTTACTAGATGCAGTTCCAGACCTACCAACAAGAGGAGAGAAAATAGGAACTGCTGCTTCAGAGGAGGAACATGAAGCTATTGGAAAGGTTTGTCAAAGATGATTTGCAATTTCGTTATCACAGATAACTTTGGCCTCTTTTTGACAACCTTAGTTGTGAAGACTGTTGTATTAAAGTGCTTGGCTTGCTGTGAGTGTAGGTCGGTCAATGATAGGTACATGGTCTGTGAATATTCATCCTGCACGAACAGTGAGTCAAGTATATTATCACTGTGAAAACTCAGAAAATGTGTTCTGTTACACCAAGATATACTTTTTTTAACTAAATTAAAGCACTAAAAGATAATGCTATAGATTTTCCAATGCTCCCAGTGTAGAATTTGAGGGAGAGGACACCCTCTGGAAACTCAAGCCTGGAAGAGAGAAAATCGTTTCCAAACTCCTGATGTGTGACATGAAGCTTTGCACTAAGAAGTCCAACTCGTAAAATGTACTCAACATTTCACTTTTATGAATTACATTGAATAAGCTATAATTGGTGCATTAGCAATTTCATTTGCTTAAAGGAGCATAATTTACAAATTCAGTGATGCATTAGCATAAAATCAATGGGCTGGATTTGCTGTTGAAATGACTGTGAGGTTAATAGTGTTCACGGTCATTTAGTTGTAAATGGCACAGCCACTTTGTGTGAGGGAAGTTGCGCAAATAAACTCATATATCAAAAATTTCTGTCCAGTTTGAACTGCTGCAATATTAACCTTAGAACAATAGCACTCCTGTTTGTAATGGCACTCCCATAATTGTATTGAATGTCTGGTATTTGCAAATTTTAATGAATTGGTCATGTCTCAGGGAGTTACGTCTTGTCATTACAAGTATTAACATCCTTTTAAAAATGTGACAATTGCAACTGTTAATCAACCTCTCTGTTATTGAAAATCAACCAATGGAGGTGAGGAAACTTATTCTTAAAGATATTGTTACTGGAGATTTTAAAATGTGAAATTAACATTTTTCTCTATTTTTCCTTTCCATCACATTTTCAATTTTTTCTGCCCTTTCTCTTAATCCAATCTTTCTTTTTCTTTTCTTCTCATTCCTTCTGCTGTTTATTTCTCAAACCTTCACTCAGATCAGTCGAGGAGATTTACAGTCATTGCCCTGTTCCTTGGATACCTTTTCCCCTCATTCCACAGCATCAGCATCACTTCTAACACACAAAATAGATTAAGACTTAAACATGCACAAGCTCTAACTGTTAGCAAATTCTGTTGAGGTCCCACTACAGCAAAGTCCATGCCATATATAAACTATTGTGGAGTTGTACGCCAAATACTCTAACTTCTACAGATGCACTGTTGAATATCCTGACTGGTTGCTTTATGGCCTGATATGGTAATTCCAATGCACAGTAACACAAGAGGCTACAGAGAGTAGTGACTCAGCCTGGTCCATCGCAGGCACATCCCTCCCTTCCACTGACTGTATCTACAGGATGCATTGTCTCAGGAAGGCACCTATCATCAAGGAACCCCACTATCTGTTCCATGCCCTCTTATCGCTGCTACTGTTTGGCAGGAGGTACAGAAGCCTGAAGTCCCAGACCACCAGGTTCAGTAACAGCTATTTTCCTGCAACCACTAGGTTCTTGAACCGACCTGCACAACCCTGATCCTACCTCAGCAACGTAACACTACAGACCACGTCTTGCCCTCCCATAGACTTGTCTCTGATTGTCTTTTTTTGCACTAAGGTCTTGTTTTTGCACAGTTTTCTCTCTCTCTCTCTCTTTGCTGTCTTGTATAATTTATGTATAATTTATATTCTGTGTGTTGCCTGTACCTATGTGTCTTTGATGCTGCTGCAAGTTTTTCATCGTACCTGTACCCTCACCATACTTGCGCACATGACGATAAACTTGACTTGACTATTTAACTGTTACACATTTGCCACAGCAGTATAGATATTTCTGTCATTATATTCATTTCCTCTGGAGTTTTGAAGAACGAGGGGAAACATTATTGGAACATATATGATTTTGAGGGAGTGTGACAGAATAGATGCTGAGATGCTTCCATTGGTGGGAGAATCTCAAATGAGGGGAGATTGTTACAAGATTAGGGACAGTCATTTAAAGCTGAGGTGCATAGGAAATTCTTCTTTCAGAGGGTGTTGAATCTCTGGATTTCTCTACCCTTGGAGGGTTGTGGAAGGTAGATCCTTGGAGGTATTTAAAAAGGAAGTTGATAAATTTTTGGATGATCAGGGAATTGACGGCTCTTGTGAACTTTTAAGGAAGAGGAAAAGGGGGCTTGGGGCAGATTGGCCAAGAATGGTAGAGCAGGCCTGAGGGACTAAGTGGTCCACTCCTGCTCCTATTTTCTTGTGTTCTTATGTTCATAAATAGATTAGGAAGCTCATTTGATTTTTCTTGGTTTACCATCTATGTATGGAGTCCAAATAAAATGATGACCATGAAGAGAAAGTTGACAAATCTTTCATATTTTATACTTTCTATGTTAGTTGGAATCAGAGTTCTGGACCGAGTTAGTTCCAATGACAATCCTACAACCAGGCTATATTGACACCTGCCATCATTATTTTCCTGTTCAGCAGTGGAAGCGATGGACTCACATCCGACTTAACATGTACCCAGGTAACCATTCAATGGCTTTTTAATTAAACAATATGCAGGCAAGGGTGATCCAAGCACTCTCTAGAATGCCAAAGCTGAAATGAGAAGACAAGCAAAATCAGAAAAGACCAATTGGCTGATTCCAAAAGCTCATAAATAAAATTTAAATTTCTGTTCCAATGATTTGTATGTATCTCAAGTTAGTGAAAGCAAAACCTTTGATTTGGAATGTATCTGAAAATACCGTAACATTACTAACAACAATACTTCCCAAGCCTTTAGGCCTATGAAATTCCAACAGGACTAACTAGCAAATAAGTAGTCAGGCAGTGAACAGCTGTGAGAATCCTTGGACTATCACTGACAGCCAACTCCCTCATCCCGCTTCTGAAGAAAAATGTCCCTCAAAACACAGCCTGACAATTAGACACTCCTGCTGCTTCTTCATTGTCCTTGTCCACTCTGGGCATCAAGACAATTTTTTACCCTCTGAAAGCAAGACTTTCATAACCAGCCTTTAAAAGTGGGTAGGGGTGACTTTATAACCAGGTTTACCAAGATCCCGTTGCAATAGCTACTCGTATGAACAGCTTTAAAACTGCTTTATCTACTTTAATAGTCTCATCATCCTACAACTCCATTCTTACATCCAGACTCCCATGTTACTTGCTTGCAGAATTCTTATTTATTCTATCTGCTGTACAGATCAATTTTGGTACACAATGCCTGCCACAGGAAAGGCACCACTGGGGGCCAGTGGTTCCCCCACTATAAGTACCTTCTTCAGTTTAGGTGGAAGTCTGTGGAGCTTGTGGAAAGAAACACAGGCTCCATAGCTCTTGCTGCAGGAGATGGTGAGATTGAAATGATGAGCTCATTGGGTGCTGTCTGCTGCCAGGCCATCGACCAAACAGCTACATTGTCATCCTGACTTTCCCATGAAGCATGAAATAGCCACAACCATCTACCAGTTCTCTACCTCCTTAATCCCGAATTAGTATTGCTTATTTGCTCTTAGCTCCACAGCAGAAAGAAGATAGTGGTGAATGAACCAGGAGTTGCAGTTGCATGCTGTTGGCACTTCCCAAACAATTTAAGGCAGGCAAATGGCTGAACCCGGTGCAATCTAGTGAGCCAGGACATTAAGCAACAAACTGAGGTGAGAGACACCTCAGAATCTTGATCACTCTGAACATTAGGAAGCACTAACTTGACTCTTGGCATGCAACTTAGAAAAAATTGCTTGCAAGTAGCACAGCCTGTTTAGCCTTTCAGTAGATGCATGGTGTTAGGAAACATAGGTATGTCATGCAATGATTCTAATGATTCTAATATAATTCTAATATTCTTGTGATATATCTGACCAAACACCATGTGATACATGTACCTGGTTTTCTTTCTTTAGATGGAGGGATTGCACGGCTTAGGGTTTATGGCATAGGCCACAATGATTGGTCAGCAATTTCACAGAGGCAAACAATAGATTTGGCTGCAATGACCAATGGAGGTGTATGCGTGGGATTCAGCAATGCTCATTTTGGACACCCTAGTAACATTATAGGTAAAGTAGTTACAATACATTTCATTTCAAGGAATTTTATTGAAGGAGCTGGATGATGTACTTTGTGCAGTTTAATAAGATGTATATTTAAAGTTCTTGGATATATATTTCAAGTTCTTATTCATCTTAGAGGAATTTTTCATAATAGAATAACTTGAGTATCAAATCCCCAATGAGCCCAGTCCAACTTTACTTACATTATCATCAGCTTCATGTACATCAGTTGCTACACTTTGTATTGCCCAGAAGATTAAACATAATAAGGAGCAGCAGATGCAAATTTGGGGCTAAAGCCCTTAACATAGCAATCATGTCAGGCAAAGCAGAAACCTTACATTATACCCAGTTATATTATCAAAAGCAAGGTGCATGATTTTATTCAACTGATTGCTAGTAGAAGAATTAATACTATCAATGATAATAGTAATTAGTTCCACCATCAATGCACCCAATTCATTAAAACAACCAATATCCAGTGTCTATTATGTATAGATTTTAAAGTTACTTTTGTACAAATAGCTATTTCTTTATTGTTTTGATAATGAGATGGATATATCACAGAAATTATTGGTTAATAATGTGATTGATACAGATTAACAACAAAACTTATAAGATCATGTTACTTTACAGTTATTTTTCATGTACTATTTCCAAAGGCAAATAAAATAAGCTTTTAACAAAAAACTGCTGACATTGGAAATGCTGGAAATACTCAGCAGGTCAGGCAGCATCAATATAGGGAGAAAAAGAGTTAATATGTCAGGTTGATAATCATTCACAAGAACCCTTCTGATGAAAGATCATTGAACTCAAACATTAACTGTTTCTCTCTATACAGATGCTGCCTGACCTACTATTTTTTCAGCATATTTTGTTTTTGTTTTAAGTAATCCTTCCTCTATTTTATATTCTTTTTTTACCACTTTAATATTCCTAACATATTAAGACTTATATCTGAAGGCATTGGAAGATCCAAGGTTATGTCTGATGGATGGGAAACTGCCCGGAGACTGGACAGACCAGCAATATTAAAGGTAGGAAACCAACAGTTTGTCTATTAATGGCCCATTTAGCAGCCCATGCCATTTTATGCACACGCTTTCCAACCTGTGGTTTCTAAGTATGATATTGATTGATCTTGATTCTTTGTATTTTGTTTTCCAGGCCGATGACCAGGGTATTTTACAGGTACCTGGTTGTGAATGGGCTGTTTTTAAGCTTGGACATCCTGGCTTAATAACACATATTGAGATTGACACAAGCCATTTCAAAGGTATAAGAGAGAACAAAAAATAAAATCCAGGAAAAAGCAGAAAATGTGTTATGCTATTTTATCCCATGAATATCTTGAAGGTCATTTCATGCCTACTTAAGTTGCATAATATTCCCTGACTAACACATTTCTTTAAACCTTAATACCTGCTTTACTGTTCAAGAAACTTTATATGATCATGTACTCTCATTTCCAGGAAACCAACTTCCAGTATGACTAAAGGTAGAATGAGCTTACATTTATTGAACATCTGCCATGATCTCAGAATGTCTCAAAGCAGTTTCCTGCTAATAAAATAATTTTGAATTGAAATTCTTGTGATGTAGGAAACTTGGCAACTACTTGATGACAAGAAATTCCCCAAATCAGAAAACAACACATTTGAGACACAGATCAGTCATGAACCAGGTGAATGGCAGACTAGGTTCAGGGGGCTTCATGTACAAGTCCTACTCTGATCTACCTGAGTAATCTGTGTTAACCTTGTTGATTGAAGGATAGATGGTGGTCAGGACACTGTGAGGATCCCGTTTTCACTTCCTGAAAATGTCATAGAATCTTTTAAATTGACCCAAAAGAGTATAGATATGACCTCATTTTAACATCACATCCAGGCACATCCTCAGACCTGCACAGGGAGCACTCAGTCTGGATATTTGCTCAAGTTTCCAGAATAGAATTTGAACCCCTGAGATGAAGGCATCTGAAATATAAGGAGAAGTAAGAAGGACTGGGCTTATTTCTCCTTAGAAAAGGAAGTCTCCAGGGAGAAGTTAATCATGTTTTCAATATTTTTAAAAGGAATAATTAGATTAAACTGTGATGAACTTTAAATTATCACAAATCTGGGTTCACAGGCTGATGTTTAGAATTAGGTTGTGGGAGGTTGGATGGCTGATTGCAAGGAGTTAGGCAAATTGTGACAGGTTAAGTTAGGAGTGGGAATAAACACTCCGGCTCATCCTAGTTCACAAGCTCTTCTGGTTCCAGAGTTCCCACCTGATTTTACCTTCTAGGTCTCTGGAACCCCAGGAAGCCCAGACCTCAATTGCCAAGTCCACGAAGCAGGCTTCTGAATGGACCACTCCCCTGATGACCAATTCACCTTGGTTAGAGTTGCATTTGCAATGGTTTTAGAGCCAGGTATTATAATCCGAGAGAGGAATTTATTCATCCTGCTCCTCACCCTCCCCTGTACACCTGGGGTTCAAGTTTACTTCAATATGCCTCAACAGCTAGTCTTAGATGAGCAGGATTATTTTATTAGATGAAAATATGAGCAACGTAGTTAAGCAACAAGCTTTCTGTCACCAGGTAACTTCCCAGATAGTTGCCTAATTGAAGGCTGTGACATCACTTCAGAGGAGGAGAGAGAAAGCATCGGTACAGAGTGGAAAAACTGTGCGAGCTTGAAGTGGAAAATACTGCTGCCAATTACTAAGGTATGTGAAGAGAAAACTTGAATTAGTCTGCTGCGGGATGATATGTGATTAAGACCATAAAGCCACAGGGGAACTCAAAATTAAAGCAGAATATTTCAGGGCTATTTGGAAGGAGCAGGGAATCAGTCTTAACCTTTCAAAGAACTGAGGCAGGCACAATAGGCTGAAAGGTCTCCATCTGTGGCTACATGAACAATGGGGCTGGAACACACTGATGACTGCATTTATTGAACACCTGCTCCTGTGCAGTTCATCTTGGAAATTAGGAACAAGCTGACAGTATGATGCAGGTGTATGCAAACATACAAACATATGAATTAGGAGCATAAGTAGGTCACCTGAACCCTCAGGTCTTCTCTCCCATTCAATTAGCATGTGTGGAGCCAGAGAATGTGGGTGAGATCCTAACTGAATACTTCTCATCTGAATTCACCAAGCTAGTGAGTTTGGGAGTGGCTTTGTGGATAATTTGGAGCAGGTTAGTATTAGGGAGGAGGTGTTAAATGTTATAAAATGCATAAAGGTTGATAAATCCCCAGGGCCACATGAGATAAATCCTAGGATGCTATGGGAAGTAAAGGAAGAGATAGCTGGGGTGCTGATGGAGACTATAGCATGTTTGTTAGCCACAGGTGAGGTGCCAGAAGCTTGGAAGAGAGCTAATGTCATTCCTCTAATTCAGAAGTGGCGTTGGGATAAGCCAGGTAACTACAGGGCCAGTGAGCCTTACATTTGAGGTAGAAAAATTAATGGAGAAAATCCTAAGGGATCAGATTTATGTGCACTTCAAGAAGCAGGAGTTGATCAGGGATAGTCTACATGGCTTTCTGAGGGGGAAATCCTACTTCACTAATTTGGTTGAGTTTTTTTTAAGGCTAATTGTATCATAAATTGGCTCAGTGATAGTAGGCGGAAGGAAGGTGGAAGGAAGCTTTACTGATTGAAAGTCTGTGACCAGCAACGTAGAGCAGGGATCAGTGCTGGGACCCCTGTTGTTTGTGATATATATTAATGACTTGGATCTAAATGTAAGAGGCATGACAAGGTAGGAGGAGGTACAGGAGCCTGAAGATGCAAACTCAGTGATTCAGGGAAGCTCCTTCCCCTTCACCATCAGGTTTCTGAACGATCCATGAACCCATGAGCACTATCTCATTATTCTTTTTTTTGAGGCATTATTTATTTATTTTTGTAATTTATAGATTTTTATGTCTTTGCACTGTACTGTTGCTGCAAAACAACAAATTTCATGTCATATGTCAGTGATAATAATAAATCTGATTCTGGAGTAAGTTTGTGGATGACACAAAGGTTGGCAGCATTGTGGGTAGCAAGGAAAGTTGTCTAATGCTAGAATTGGATATAGATCCAATGGAAAGTTGAGAGGAGCATTGGCAGATGGAACTTAATCCCAACAAGTGCGACATGATACATTTTGGGAAGTCAAATAGGGGTAGGACATATACAGGAAATGGTAGGACGATAAGGAATGTTGATGAACAGAGGGAGCTTGACATTCAAATCCATAATTCTCTGAAAGTGGCAACACTGGTCAAAGTCGAATTTATTGTCATATGCACAAGTGCTTGTATGCATAAGTGCAATGAAAAACTTCTATAGGGTGGTGAAGAAGGCATAAGGTGTGCTTGCCCTCATTGGTCATGGCACAGAATATAAAAGTTGGGACAGTATGATGTGACTTCATAAAACACTGGTGAGGCTGCACTTGGAGTATTGTGTTCAGTTCTGGTTGTCACACTGTTGGGAGGATGTGATTGTGCTGAAAATATACATCATAACATGGACATGCAGTGGAGATTCACCAGGATCTTGCCTGGATTGGAGGACTTCAGTTATGGGGAGAGATTGGATAGGCTGGGCTTGTTTTCCCTGGAATGAAGGAGGCTGAGGGGTGACCTGATAGAATTATAAAAAGTTGTAAGAGACAGTAGGATAGGCAATCATAATCTTTTCCCCATGGTATGGGAATCAAAAACAAGAAGGCATAGGATTAAAGTGAGAGGTAGGAGTTTTAAAGGAGATGTAATGGAAAAGTTTTTTTAAAGTGAGTGGTTGATATCTAGAACGTGCTGCTAGAGGAGGTGGTGGAGCCAGATACAATAAATATAGTTAGACAGACACTTCAATGGTTAAGGTGTAAAAGGAATACGACCTAGTGTTGGCAAATGGGATTAGTGTAGATTGTGAAAATGTTGGCATGTTTGCAGTGGACTGAAGGGCCTCTATCTGTTCTGTACAAATCTATGATTCTGCAACAGCATGGTTGATTTGTTTGTAACGTCAACTCCAGATCCCATCTATGCCTGGAAACTTTCACCCACTTGCTAATCAAGAATCTATCTACCTCTACCTTGTTCAAAGACTTTGTTTCACCTGCCCATTGTGGAAGAGTATTCCAAAGACTCACAACCCTTTGAGGGAAAGAAATTCTGTCTTAATGGATGATCCCTTAATTTAAACAATGATCACTAATTCTAGATTTGCCTACAACAAGATCTGACTGCTTCTCTGCCCCTGGATTTAACATTGAATCCAAGGTGTTTTGTAAGTTGCTGAACCAAGGAACTGGCTACACTTTGTGTATGGCCCCTTAACTTCGGGACTAGGCCCCCATCCATATGAATGGACGTGGTGATTTTAATTTTAAAAATGTTTAATGAACTACTTGATTATTTCTATTTTACTGTATATTTTTGTATATTGTGTTTTAAATGTTTACATTTTAAGAAAGTATTATTTTTTAAATCAAATGGCTGCACAGGTTGGTAGGGTTGTAAAGAAGGCATATGGCAGGCTTGCCTTCATTAGTTGAGGCACTGAGTTCAAGAATCGGGAAGTTATGTTGCAGCATTAAGAAACCCTTGTTAGGCTACATCTGGAGTATTGCATTCAATTCTGGTTACCTCATTATGGGAAGGATGTGGAGGCTTTGGAAATGGTGCAGAAGAGGTTTACCAGGATGCTGCCTGGATTAGAGAGCATATTGCTATAAGGAGAGGTTGGACAAACTTGGGTTATTTTGTCTGGAATGGTGGAAGCTGAGAGGAGATCTGATAGAGGCTTGTAAGATTATGGGGGCATAGATAGAGTGGACAGCCGGTATCTTTTTCCCAAGTTCGATATGTCTAATACTAGAGGGCATGCATTTAAGGTGAGTGGGGGTAAGTTCAAAGGAGATGTGTGGGCAAGTTTTTTTACACACAGATTGGTGGGTGCCTGGAATGCGCTGCCAGGGGTGGTAGTGGAGGCGAATACGATAGAGGTGTTTAAGAGGCTCTTAGATAGGTAAACAAATGTGCAGAAAATGGACGGATATGGACATTGTGTAGGCAGAAAGGATTAGTTCCGTTTGGCATTTAATTACTAGTTTAATTAGTTCAGTATAATATTGTGGGCTGAAGGACCTGTTCCTGTGCTGTACTGTTCTCTGTTCTGAATTTCTCTGCACTGAACATGAGCCACCAGGTGGGGCTTTGTCAAATGCCTTTCTAAAGTCCATATCGACAATGTCGACTGCCCTGCCTTCATCAATCCTCTTAGTTACCTCAGTATGAATTTTTTTGATGTCTCATTAATGGGTTCACTCTGAGATTCAAAGTTTGTTTACATTTTACAAAAGGAAGTAATTCTTTGATAGAAATTCTTCAGAATCATGTAAAGTTCTAATTGACTTACCAGTTAAGAATCCTGCACAGCAGCAGTAAATTATAGATTTATATAAGTACTGTAAAATAGCTCTCTCTCAGGAATAAGGATAGTTTTTTTCCAGTTGTTTGCTCTGTTTGGAGGTTGCTGCATGAGGCAACAATTTTAGGGCTTTCACAGATTTATGTCTTCCTCTTGGCTGTGAAGCTTATTTGGTTAGTTAAGATGGTTAGTGATTAGTTTTAAATAAGGAACAGGTTAATATTTAAATAAACATTCCTTCCTGTAATTGTGGATAGAGAGAGCTGGAAAAATGTAGATTTGCTTTGTTGGGGTCAACAATTGGGTTAGTTCTTTGTCAGTATGAATAAATGAGAATTTAATTCCTTTGTTAAAATATAATTGATAGCTGTTCAATTCACACGACTTTAGCACTTGTACCCTTTGGCTGTGCCCTTTCACTTTCCTTGAAGCTCAGAAATGCCAGGAATTGTTAAAGTCTGTCTTTGATTAACAGCTCCTTTACAGTGTCATGACTAGCTGCACAGACTGAGAAATTCTACAGTCCACAGGCCACTGTTCACTTTCTGAAGGTCTCAGTGCTTAGCTCCTAGTTTTGACCCAAATAACATCAGCTATAGTCAGTTAATTAGGGTTAAGGCTGCAATGTGGATTACTGCTGTTTTGAGTGGTAGGTCGCTGCTCCTGGACTTCCCCATGCATATCATTGCCGAAGAGAATGCTCTTTCATATATACTGTCATCTCTGAACTCAGTAGTGCTCAGCTTCTATTTCCTGAGTTTGCCTCTAACTGTTGATGAATCAATTTGCAGCCAGTCACCTATTTTAGCCTCTGTATATTGCCCTGTAGAGGAAGGTGTTTGATTGTCTGCCACAATCCATGCCTTTGAATGCCCTCTATTGATTAATTGGTACATTATGGTCCAATGCAAGATGAAAGGGGCAGCACAATGAACTTCCACATTGCGCCTGCTTGCCATTCATTCCCCAGCATCTCTGTCTGCCCTTTGTTGCTCACAATGTATTTTAATGTCTATTTCCTCATCTGCTGTTCCAAGATATTATAGTTTTTCTCTTTTAATTCTCCCTGAAATGTGACTCAACAACATTAATTCCCTTGGTGTGTTTATGTAAAACCTAAACATTGTTATGGAATTATTTCAATTAATGGGGCATTGTTTACAGTAAAATATTTTAACTACTCCTTTTGGTTTATTGGTGGAAATTTTGTGAAGGATAATGATTAAACTAAAAGATAATGAGAAAACACTGGGAAATAGGACTAAGTAGCGATTTCAATGATGTACTAATGAAGCAGCATGACCCTGTCAGAAAATACTGTCCACTTGCCCAGAGTGTCACTGTGAAAGAAATTTTCCCGTTCTTCCTCTCTTCCAAAAAGGTGTCCTAATCAGTTTCCCACAGAAATAATAACCCCTTCCCTTCATAATCCTTTCTCTTTCAATTTTAGCTGAAGCCACACCAGCAGCACTTCTTCTCCATCAAAATGACAGATGTTGCCACTCATGTGCGGCTGACGATTAAACCAGATGGTGGGATCAGTAGGATGCGGCTAGTGGGACACCCGTGTTCTCTGCCCTCGGTGAATCTGTGAAGTCCCTCCAAATGTTTGCAAATTCTTCTCTTAGTAACCACCTCAGCTTTGTTAAGACACCGAACTGTGATACTGTCAACTTATCCTCATTTCAGTGTGCCTTGTGTCATTGATGCTAAAAACTATTTGTCTCATAAATCGATCAGTGACATTTAGTCTTCACAGCAATGTGCTGTGGAGGTATTGCTGTTACATGAAGGCATTAACAGACCTGATCTTGTGATTTTAAACTTATGAATTATAGATCCAAATGCATAGCTTGGTGCCAACATCTGCTCTGCCTTGGCTGAATTACTTGTAGGGTTTTAAGTTTTTAATTGTAATTTTTGGTTCAGGTTTTTAAAGTGTTTGACAAAATGGTCTATTTTGGTTATTAAACACTTCAATGCATCAGCATTCAGTCTCTATAAAGCATAACAAAATTGAAATTGTTAATAACAACCAAGCATACACACTTAAAGTCACATCGACACCAAAATTTATCAGAGTCTACCAGGTCACCATTGGCCAAGGCATCTCACAAACAAATGGCCTTAATCAGCCGTCAAGATGAGCACTTTGAAAATCATATGCAGAACTCTGAAAGTAAGATCTATGAAAATGTAAATTCTGACACTTACTGCCAACATGGAACTTTATTGATGAAAATAGTTAAAAAAATTTCTAATTTCACAGTGTTTTGTTCTTGTTGGATAAAATCAAAAACACAAATGCTTCCTGATTACATTACAATGAGGGAACCTCCACCGAGTATTTTTATCAGGGGAGGTTCCCTCATTGAAATAAATTCAGGAGGCATTTATGCCACGTTGAAAACTTCCTGCATCAAGAGGGACAGGGAAAAGCAGCAGATATTTGGTGTTAAGTTGTCTGTAGTGGACCTGTTTGTAAATTGAATATTGGAAGGGAATATAGGCCATTTGTATAGAAATCAGGACCCCAAATGATCAGAAAACATGATGATGCTGGAGGAACTCAGCAGGCCAGACAGCATCTGTGGAGAAAAGCAGGTGGTCAACGTTTCAGGTCAGGACACTTCTTCAGGACCCTTCTTCATGGCTGCTTTTCTCCACAGATGCTGCCTAGCCTGCTGAGTTCCTCCAGCATCATTGTACTTTTCATCTAGATTCCAGCATCTGCAGCCCCTTGTTTCCCCAAATGATCAGAATTCCTGATTCTCACTTCAACTGCTGGATGTTGTTGTGTCTGGGTAACCCCTCCTCCATCCATGCAGGTATAGAGGGGGCGTCTGTGCACGATTGGCCCTCATCATGGAGGTGAAAGCCAGACACAGTATTATTCAAACCACAGGCCCCTCTCTCTCCACCTTTGTCTGATTTAGCCTAACATTGAACTGAGCGGTCAGAGGTTTTTGGAGATAATTTCTCACAACTGGGTAACATGATGAAACTCACTGCATTGTCTGTAAAATATACATTTGCCATGTTGAAGCATGCAAGTTACTGTCAGTGGTGTTACTATACATACAAGCAATGTGCCTGTAACAAATTCACCTGTTATTTTAAATGAGATGATGAAGCTAATGGCTCTATTAAACTATCAGAGAAAATAATGTTGGACAAGTGAGTTTGTGAAATAATAAACATTTCTAACCTACTTTTAGCTTATTTCTTCCATATAAAAGTATGTAACCTTAATTGGTGGCAGTCAGTAGTATAACCTTCTCTTCGTGATTTGGGTTATTTTCCTCTTCAGGTGTCAGCCCTATACCATTTTGGTGGAGAGGAGTCAAAATTGGAAAAAATAAGTAAAGTATCTGAATTCAAAGTCTGTTTATTTATTTTTAAACTTATCTTACTTTTAAAATATTTTATATATTATGTGGATGCCTTCTGTGTTAATGAATTTGGATAAAATAATCAAGGTAATGAGGAAACATGGGATAAATATTTTTATTCATTAGTCTCAGAAGGGGTGCTTTTTTAACCTGTACATTGAACTGGGACTTTGTCAGATAGGCATAAAAATCCCATGCCACTATTATGAAGAACGCAGAAGTATTCTCATCAAAGCTTATTTCTTAGCTAACACGTAAACAAGATGTTTGGTTCATTATCACATTGTTATTTGTGGGAGACTTTTGCACTTTCCACATTAGATCAGTGACTACACTTCGAAAGGATTTCACACTTAGAGGGGAGAAAGATATAGAGGGAAGTCATATCAAATTTACCTCTTCCATGGTGTAAAGCTCACCTAAGTCCGTGTCTGATTTATCTTAAAAAATAAAAACTGAAGGTAGAGTTCCACTGATTGTGTTTCAGGTTTACTGAAGAATTGGATGCGCTCTTTGTTTATGCTAAAAATATCAGGTTTGTCTCTAGGGTGGAAAAGAAACCTCGGAAGATATAGGCTCAGGAATTATTTATGGAGTGAGGGTGCGCTGTGCTAAATAATGCAGGAATTTTAATTTTTATTTTAGGGTTTGTTTATTCACTGGATGTGGACGTCACTGGCAAGTTGATCATATCTAAATGCCCTTGAACTAAGCAGCTCATTTCAGAGGTCAGTTAATGATGAACTATAATGCAATGGTTCTAGAGTCACATATAGCCCAGAGCTGGGAAAAGATGGCAGGATCCTATCCCTATAGGACATTAGTGAATTATACTGGTTTTTATGACAATCCAGCAGCTTCATCACCTCCGTTACTGATGCAGATTTTTAATTCCAGATTTCATTTAATCTTAATTAATCAATTAATTGAATTGAAATTTCCCAGCTGTTGTGATGGAACCTGCACGTTTGGATTCATACTTCTGGCCTCAAGGTTATCAGTTGAGTATCTTAACCACTACACTGTACTGTACTATATCCATCCAAGTGAAGTAAGATAGATTTTTATTTATGTTCCCCCAGAGTTAAATGGTGAGGAAGTGTGCAGAATTTTAATTATTCTCTTTGCTTTCAGAGGAGTCCAGATGGAATTTCCTTCCGGATTTCAGCAGCATTTTAACAAGAAAAGAAACATTGCTACTTTTAAACTTGCTGGTTGTCATGTTTCGAATGTACAGCAGGTGTGACAACCAGGTTAGTTGGGAGGATGCCATACTCTCTAAGAATGCTCATGTCCAGATCAGCGTGTCTTTCACATTCCTCACAACATGAAAAGAGGTTATTCAGCCCATTAAATCTATGCCCAGTCTCAGAACAATCCCATTAATCCCACTGCCCAATTAATTTCACTGCAAACTTTTATCTCTCACGTGCCCATCAACTCCACCCTGATTCTCCTATCATCTATCTATGCTGGGGTAATTTACAGTGGCCAATTTACTTCTCAACTTGCACATCTTTGGGACGTGGGAGGAAACCACAACACCCGGAAGAAACCCATACAGTCACTGGGAGAACATACAACAGGCAGCGCCATTGATCAGGACTGAACCCAGATTCTTAGAGTTTTGATGCAGCAGCACTACCCGCTGCACCACTCTACCATCCTTACTTTGGATATATGTCAACCAATAATTGGATGAAAACTGATTGTTTTATGTTTTTGGGAATTATATACCTACATTAGATCTGATAGGATTATGAAAATTCTCCTACTCAGTATATGGAAATAACCTTGAGCACAGTTTTTAAATGCAGACTTGCGAAACACAAGTACTGAATTAGCCTAACAAACATCCATTGTGGAAAATTGCTTTTGTGTTTACGTGATATTTTAGTATTCCTGTAAAGAGCAGAGAAACCAAAAGGAGCAATCAGGGAGATTTTGAAGCAATTGCTCATGCCTCACTAATCCCCTGAAATTCTTTGAGGAGGTAACTAAAATTAGAATGCAGTTAGCCGGTGGGTGTAATGTACCTGCACTTGCAGAAAACATTTCATCAGGTTCTCAAGCATAGACTATTAAAGAAGGTAGTGAACCTTGGATTTAACAGCACTTCAGCTTGCTGTGTCAAAGCTGACTGGGCAGTAGAAAACAGGTGATGAGTGAAATACTGCATATGCTCAAGATCAAAATAAAAAGAACTGAAATTGCTGCGGCCACACAGCAGATTAATCAGCATCTGTGGGAGACTGAGCACTTTGAAGTATCGAGGGCAGTGTTTTTTTTCACATAAGTGAAATGCCTATCTATCAATTTTAATTGATGGAAGCACATGCGGTTGCAAATTGGACATACTCCCAAATTCCTGATAGGCATCTTGGTATTAAGTATGCCACAATTTCCAAAAATACACTTTACTTATAAAATTTATAAATATATAACACAAGACCTTCTAATGCTATTGTTCACAATTCAGGACAGATCACTGTACTAATGTACAATGTTTCTATCACATATGCATGTCTTGTGGTTCCCTGGTGGTCTAGTGGTTAGGATTCGGCGCTCTCACTGCTGCGGCCTGGGGTTCGATTCCCAGTCAGGGAAAATGTCTTTTTTTGGGGCAGGCACGGTAGCATAATGCTTTACAGTGCCAGTGACCCGGGTTCAATACCCGCCGCTGTCTGTAAGGAGTTTGTATGTTCTCCCCATGTCTGCGTGGGTTTCCTCCGGGTGCTCTGGTTTCCTCCCACATTCCAAAGACATACGGGTTAGGAAGTTGTGGGATGCTAAGTTGGTGCTGGAAGTGTGGCGACACTTGCGGGCTGCCCCCCAGAATACTATGCAAAAAATACATTTCACTGTGTGTTTCGATGTACACGTGACTAATAAAGATCTTATGTCACCAATTTTTCCTCTATATAATTTCCATAGTCAAACACTCTGAGGTTTTTTTTGCACAGGTTCCAGCTCTTTGTTGTGTAATGGCAAGAGGGTCCTAAACTGTGGATTTTTCATGTAGAACTTAAGTGGCTGATACACCAACCCTCCCCATACAAGAGGTATGTTGAAGAAGTCTGCAGATAGTACAGAACCTGGCCTTATGGTTGCCAGGGGGACGAAGGATTTTGATTGCAAGAAGATATAAATAGTTGGTCAGTTGGGTAGAATAAAATGACAAATGAAATTTAATCAAGAGACATATGCGGTAATACATTTGGGGAGGTGCAACAAAATGCATTAAATAGGAGGATGTTGACAAGTGTGAAGGGATTTTAGAGTACGTGTCCATACGTCCTTAAAGGCAGCAGGACAGGTCGATAAGGTTGTTAAAAAGGCCTAGAGGATGCTCTCCTTTATTAGATGAGGCAAAGAATACAAATTTGAGAGCTATTGCTGGAAATGAATACAACAGCAGTTAGACCACAGCCTCAGCATCACATACAGTTCTGGTATAACATTACAAGAAAGATACGATTACACTGGAGAAGATCTAGAGAGATTTATGAAGATGTTACCAGGACTGAAAAATTATAGTAATGAGGAAAGATTTGATAAGCTAACATTTTGTTTTCTTTGGAACATAGCAGGTTGAGAGGAGACTTAATCGAGATGTATAAGATTTCAAGGGACCTAAATATAGTAAACAGGAAGGGTCTATTTCCCTGAGCAGAGGGGTCGAAAACCAGGGGACATATGTTTAAAGTGACTGGTGAAAGAATTAGAGGGAAATGAAAAACTTTTCACCTAAGGTATGTTAAGAGTCATTTCTTGAGAGTGTGATGGTGACAGAAACCCTCATCACATTTACACAGTGCAGGGACATATATTTGAAAAGCTGTGAGCTGCGGGGCTCCAGACCAAGAGCTGGAAGCTGGAATTAAGTTGAGTAACTCTTTTTCAAGCAGCACAGATATGATGGGCTGAATGCCCTCCTGTGATTCTACGATTCTACGTAGCCCGTGACCTTGGACTGCACCAGTCTGCAACATTCGATAATGGGCAGCACTGTGCACTGGGAGACCAGCGGACCAAAGAGCGCCTTTCACCAAATTGATAATCTTTCAGCAGCAGTTGCTGTTTGTCTCATTGTGTGTTGCTAGGAATAGCCCTTGGAATGGCGAGTTCTGTGTTACACATCTGTTTGGGATGGACCTCAAAAAAGATCATGACGTGCCTTTCCACATCTTTCAGGCAAATGGACATTTTGCTAGTCGATGGGTAATGGTCTCATCCCCATCTCAGTAGCCTCAGTGACAATATGTGGTGAGATTGAGACTCAGACTGTTCATGAAGGAACAAGGTGTTGGTGCTTGGTTAAAAGTTATAGTGATAAGGCATTCACCTATTGACTTTCAAAGCCTGCTTAGAGAACCATCTGACAGGATCAACCATCTCCTATCCTGTAGGACATTGAGACTATTCTGTGCAGCCCACTGCTTCATTAATTTGTGGTCAAAGGTGTTTTTCAGCAAAAATGTTTCCACAAAGGACAGATGGTACAGTACGGTCCAGCTGAATTGAATGATCCATAACAACATGCCAGACCCATCCTTCACAACATATTCTTTGTTAGATAGAATCTCAGCATGTCTTGGCACTCGGTGTGTGCTTATCCAGGGTCTATTCACAGCTTGATAAAGCCACGCACAAAGGTAGCTGTCTGGATAAGGGCCACACTGGGAACACAATTCTCCCCTTTCTCTGGAGATGTGGATATCATGTCTCTGTGGACACAATCCATTTTTAGTCTCCAGGGGATCTGATGAATGTCACAGCATGGGTACAAGGAGTGAGCTCACCTGAAACATCAAAAGCACCTTGCTTCCAATGACCAGGTTGTTTCCTGCAATTGAGATAATTTTGCTTCCACCTTCCTACATTGCTCTTTGTGGAATTTCTCATCAACTTTCCATATTTTCTCTTTAAGTTAATTTAATTTTTTAACCACTTCTCCCTTAGTACTTCTTTTATTGGACTCTGTCTTTACCTCTCGCCGCCTTCGTGAAGCAGCCAGTATAATCAAAGACCCCACCCACCCGGGTCATTTTCTCTCCTCTTCCATCAGGTAGAAGATATAGGAGCCTGTGGGCACGTGCCACCAGGCTCAAAGGCAGCTTCTATCCTGCTGTGATAAGACTATTGAAGTTCCCTTATAATGATGAGATAGACTCTGACCTCACAATCTACCTTGTTGTGACCTTGCACCGTATTGTCTACCTGCACTGCATTTCCTCTGTAGCTGTGACACTTTAATCTGTACTGTTATTGTTTTTACCTGTACTATCTCAATGCACTCTGTACTAACTCAATGTAACTGCACTGTGTAATGAATTGACTGCACAATCGGTATGCAAGACAAGTTTTTCACTGTACCTCAGTACAAGTGACAATAATAAACCAATACCAATGCACGATAATCTGATTTAAATTCTTACTAGAAACTAAATCAAGGACATTGATCAGTATGTCATTGATTCTTGGCGTCATCACTTGATGGTGAGCTTCAGTCCTATTGCATTCCGTGAGCCTGAAAAGCATGCAGTGCACATTTGCCCATTGTTTTCCACACTGGGATATGTAAGTGGTAGGAACAGAACCTGTATTCAGTAAGCTAGTGGCATGCTCTTAGACATCAAAGTGAAATATTCAGTCTGACAAATGCTGTATAAAATGACAACACATAAAACAAAGTAGCATAAAGAGACAACGGGGACAAAAAAGTAATTAATTACAGATGCTGAGTTTCTTAATGGGGCTGAATGCATGATTGGACATGGTATGAATAATGGAGACATATATGAAAAATTAATATCTATGCACAAGGATACAATGACACTAGCAGATTCAATTCAATCTCCATTATAAACCTACTCAAGACTGGTGGGGGAGCCGGTAAAATTTAGTTGACATGTGAGTGTAGTAAACTCCCAGCAGGTTAGAACCCGCATTTCATTATCATCTGAGCTCCAGACAGACAGGTTTGGCAGAGCCATTTGTACAAATCTGACAACTGCACTGGAGGTCTGAGTACTTGTCTGGATCAGCTGGAATTCATTGCTTTATTTTGGATACAGTCTGCTGAACAGTGGAATCAATAGATGGACTACTGTTAGCAGGTCTGCTGTGAAATTTGCACTGACACAGTAACAGATCACGAAACAACATTGCAAGCTGCTTGTGTTTCTTCTGTGAAAGCTGAAGCTTGCAAGGATTTTATTGCAACATGCCTGCCATGCCATGAAAAGTTAAAATTCAAATTCAATAAAGTTTAATTTTGTTGTTCTTATAAATTTACAGTCAAAAATTAATTTTAGTGATTCTCCTGGGATGCTAGTTTTAGCAGCTCCTGGACTTTGGTTTGAACTCCTCGATGTAAGACCGATGCAGTGACAATGCAAACATTCCACTAATGCCAATTTAAGGCTTGCTTTAAACTGTTGGAACAGATTAACCCCACAGTTTCAGGTTCTGATGAGAAGTCATTGATCTGAAACTTCAGCTCTGTTTCTCTCTCCTCAGACACTGCTTGATATGCTGTGAACCCCATCTTTTCCTGTTTATATGTCAGACCTCCAGCAACTGCAATGTTCAGAATCAGAATCAGGTTTATTATCACTAACATATGTCGTGACATTTGTTGTTTTGCAGTAGCAGTACAGTGCAAGACATAAAGACATAAAAATTACTGTAAGTTACAAAAATAAGTAAATAATGCCAAAGAGGAATAACGAGGTAGTGTTCATGGGTTCATGGACCATACAGATATCTGATGGCGGAGGGGAAGAAGCTGTTTCTGAAAAGTTGAGTGTGGGCCTTCAGGCTCCTCCCCAATGGTAGTAACGTGAAGAGGGCATGTCCTGGGTGGTGAGGGTCCTTAATGATGGATACCGCCCTCTTGAGGCACTGCCTCTTGAAGATGTCCTTGTTGGTGGGGAGGGTTGTTCCCATGATGGAGTCCACAACCCTCTGCAGCCTCTTTCAATCCTGTGTATTGGAGACTCCATACCAGGCTGTGATTCAACCAATCAGAATGCTCTCCACTGCACATATGTAGAAATTTACAAGCGTCTTTGGTCACATATCAGATCTCCTCAAACTCCTAACGAAGTAGAGCCACCGGCGTGCCTTCTCTGTGATTGCATCAATGTGTTGGGCCCAGGAACTTGAAGCTGCTCACCCTTTCCACCACTGACCCCTCAATGAGGACTGGTGTGTGTTCTCCCAACTTCCCCTTCCTGAAGTCCACAATCAATTCCTAGGTCTTGCTGACATTGAGTGCGAGTTTGCTGTTGTGACACCACTCAACCGGCTGATGTATCTCACTCCTGTACGCCGCCTCATCACCATCTAAGATTCTGCCAACAACAGTGGTGCCATCAGTGAATTTATAGGTGGTGGTTTGCTCTTTATTAACTATGGATTTGATCATGCAGTGATGTTGATTCATAGCTGTCAATTATTTGACAATTTCTGAGTTAGAGTAGTCTTGTTATTCAATAATTGTGGATGGTGATCATTGACTTTCAATTAGATCATCAGTGAAGCAATGGGAAGGGTTTCAGTGGAAAAACACAATGGTAGAAATTCTGCGGTCTACTTTGAGGTGGCAGCGGTATGGCATAATGAGCTTTCTGTCCACTGATTTGCCTTGAGGCTAAACCTTGCTCCTAATCTTTTGCTCACCTATAGTGATACAACATTTGGTTGATACACGAAAGGGAAAAACCTCTGGACGGGGAGGGTCATGGGGGTATTCTACTCGTTTGAAAAAAACTGACCCCTGTATTGGGCCAAAACAAACTGAATAGCAGATGGAGGGACAATTTTGTCAAGGTAATTCATTAATTGCTCCTCATTTCAACTTACAGGGGGTCCTTTATTTGCAATGAAAGGGTGGTACATCTGCTTTTGGGAGATGCAAATCCCATGATACTTACTGGTCACTTTCAGTAGAATTTCTATGAGAGCTGGGGATTGACCTCCAATTGCTCTTCAAACTTAATTCTTCGTGTGACAGAAGTATACCAAGGAAGTCCACTATGGTATAATTAGTCATGGAGTTACAGGGCACAGAAACAGGCCCTTTAGCCCAATAGGTCTGCAGTGGCCATTAAGCACCCATTTATACTATTCCTATACTAATTACATTCTTTTATTTTCCCCAACGTTCATCAACTCCTCCACAATTCTACCATCCACGTGCACTAGAGGCAATTTACAGTAGCCAATCAACCTGCAACTCAGGCTTTGGGATGTGGGAGGGAATCAAATCACCCGGAGGAAACCCATGTGGTCACAGGAAGAACATACAAACTCCACACAGAATCATCCGAGGTCATAATTGAATCTGGGTCACTGGAGCTTTTGGCAGCAGTTCTATTAGGTGCACCACTGTGTTTCCCCTAATTGTGGGACAACATTAAAAATTAGAAACCCAGGGGATTTGAGTTCCACTCTGGATTGCTGTCCTCTCTACTGGAATCATTCTGTAATTCTGTCCTAGAATGTAGCACTTGTAAGTCACCTTGCCCCAGCAGCATTACTTTTTTCTGTCAATTAGATGGAATTGGTTAAATATGAAGAGAAAATTAAAAGAATGGGAAAGGAAGGCACTTTATGAGTTGAATTGGTCATGGTCCACTGTGTGGGATTGTGGAGAAGTTGCAGAAAGGGAGTTAAATCTCTTTCACTATTGCTGACTCTTTCACTAACTCATTTCCTCCTCTGTCCCAAAAATGTATGCAAACAATCTCCTCGACTGATTCCTCAAGTGGCTAATGTTCTAAAAGTGAATAGTATTGAATAGACAGTTCTGAGAAAATAACGTGCATAGGTGTTACCTCATTCACAAACGACAGTGAAATAAGATGAGTAACAGTTCACATCTAAAATATCCATCTGACCCCAGCCCGCAGAGAGCAGAGAATAGCCCTCAGCCACAGTGTTGCTGGTTGAACATTAAAGGAAATTAAATTTACAAGCTTCTCTGTAGAATTTAAATTTTAAATCTCCTACTGCACTAGCACAGTAATTCTGTGCCAAGGGCAAACATGCATGGTGAGAATTGGCCCTTGTTTTGGGAGTTATGTTTTGGGCAGACAATGGGAACAAAAGGGACCAGGCTTTACATGCAACGTTTGTGAACCCGATTTGTGCTTGTGATATTGGTTAACGTGACTTTTGAGGTATCATTGCTTGCTAACTACAGCATGCACAGGGTATGGGTCCCTCGGGTCATCAAGGACGTTTTGTGCCGAGCTGCTACCAGTGAAAGGTTTAAGTTTCTGCGGTTGAACTTGCTGTCCTGTGGAGCTATGTGGGCCAGTAATGGTCCTACTGGTCCCAGCAGCACCACGGGCAGTCTGTGATTACCCCAAATTCTGGTCACCTCCTCTCTCCCACTCCCTACCTTATTTTAGATATCAACAATCTGCAAAAGGAGGGGAGCGGGGTGGGGTTGGCTCAAATTGGAAACCTGCTGTGAACCAAAGGGCTGCCTCTGGGTAAGTGCCCAGATCATGCCAGAAATATACTGATGAGGCTTAAAACTGGCTAGGTCTTCCATTTCCAATTTTTGGTGCTCGGAAACAGGCAAAAGCCAATTTCCCAGCCATGCTGTTCCAAATGACAAGTTGCTGCTCACAGATCATTCCAATGTTGGGAGCCAGACCTAAATATCACATTCGACTCTTCAGTTGAAACATTTTCTTTGGAAGTTTATCTTCCAATCATCCTTACTAATGTATTAGATCCTCTCCCAGCTGCAGACAGCATGCACATTTTGCATTGGCTAAAGAATCAGAGTCAGGATCAGGTTTATTATCACTAGCTTATATGTCGTGAAATTTGTTGTTTTTTGGCAACAGTACAGTGCAAAGACATAAAATTACTATCAATTACAAAATAAATAAATAGTGCAAAAAAAAGGAATAATGAAGTCATATTCATGGGTTTATGGACTGTTCAGAAATCTGATGGTGGAGGGGAAGAAGCTGTTCCTAAATCACTGAGTGCGGGTCTTCGGATTCCTGTACCTTGTCCCTGATGGTAATAGCGAGAAGAGGGCATGTCCCAGATGGTATGGGTTCTTAGTGATGGATGCTCCCTTCTTGAGGCTCTGCCTCCTGAAGATGTCCTCCATAGTGGGGAGGGTTGTGTCTGTGATGGAGCTGGCTGAGTCTACAACCCTCTGCAGCTTGCAATCCTTTGTATTGGAGCCTCCATACCAGGTTGTGATGCAACCAGTTAGAATGCTCTCCACCGTACATCTATAGAAATTTGCAAGAGTCTTTGGTGACATCAAATCTTCTGAAACTCCTAAAAAGGTAGAGCTGCTGATGTACCTTCTTTGTGATTGCATCAATGTGTTGGGCCCAGGATAGATCCTCCGAGATGTTGACATGCAGGAACTTGAAGCTGCTCACCCTTTCCACCACTGACCCCTCAATGAGGACTGTAATCTAACAAAAATCTAATAATCTAATAAAGTTGTAATCTAATAAAGAAGATCAGCTTTAAAAGAAATGTAAAAACTATTATGAGATTATGATGTTGAAATGGACGTACTAGGTATCATTTTGGGATTCATGGTCATGTTTTAACCCTTGAACCAGAGATGTGGCTCCAGATTAGTGATTTGATTGGTGCATAGTTGGAGGTGGTGTTTCTCAGAAATAAATGTGCCCTCTCAGATCTACAGAAGAGAACACTGGCACTGTTTGAAGAACGGAGGAATTGTCCTGGTGTCTAAGGCCAGTATCTATTCTCCCAATTACTATGACTAAAGAGAGATCAGCATTTATCTCACTGTTTTTTGTACAGACCTTACTCATCATAAGATTTCTGTTGCATTTGCCTACATTCCAACCACAAGTACATTTCAAATGTCCTGCAACATGCAAACATCAGGAAAGTTGTGATATAATGCAAATTTACATTGTAGACCATTAAATTATAAATTATGCAAGAAAGCTTTGTGGAAATGATCACAGAGTAACCTGATAGCTTTGATCTTTGTTCTGTGAGAAATTTGCTTGTGTTTACAATGCTTTAATAATTTATACATTGCAAAATATATGTTTCAACTCCTTTAAGACATTAGCTTTGTGAACCAAATGATAGAAGATTATGCATTGGACTAGAATTCAGCGTGGGAACTGTGAGGAAGAGTTTTGCATCATTGCAGGCAGATATGCTTATCTAGAATACACTTGTATTTACATAAATTGCTTTCATAACATTCATAAACCATGGATTCTAGGTAAATCTTTCCTTGTTTCCAAACTATTAATAACTCAAATCATCTTTAAATATTCGTATAAAGGATTATTGATTTAAAATATTATCTATTTTACTTTCCATGAGTCAGGTAGCATTCATGGAAATGCTTCCAGCATTTTTTATTTGGTCTATACAACCAGTTTTGTTTCTAATTATCCTTAGCTTTTTCCATAAAACTATAAATATAAAGGCAGGTTGGTCACAAGATGTGACTTTGCTAAGGATCGAAAATACAGCAGTGACTTCCTAAGTAGCTTACCCCTCATTACCGAAGTGAGTTTAGAACCCTAAAATAGTAGCTGTACATTAACTATATCAGATGTAATTGTTATCACTGTTGATCTGTTAACTATATAATTTGCAACTGTTACTTGTCTTTCAGTTAAAAAAAGTTACATTCTACAAAACCAAGCAGATAATTGAAATTGAGTAAAATATTCAAGCCCTTGAGTAGAACTTGAGTAGATCATGGCTAACCTTATCTTAATTCCTTCTATCCAGCTTGATTCTCTAACCCTTAATAGACTTGCCTAAAAAAATCTATCAACCTCAGTTTCAAAGTTTCCAATTTTTCCACCTTCTGTTTCCACTTAAGTTATCCCTCTTGTTCTGGACTGCCCTAGCAGAGGAAATATTTTTACCCTCTCTACCTTAAACACCCAAATTAGTTACCTCCCTTTTTTCCTCTCAACAGAATATACAACTGGTCCATACAATCAGTCTTTATAATTTACCTCTCTAGATCAGGCATCATTTTGGTAAATCCATGCTACACTTCCACAATAGTCATTTTTTCTTCTTGAGGAGCCATATGCAGAACTGATTGCTGTACTCAGATAGGCTCTGTCAAGAACTCCACCCAACTGTACATAAGTGCCACCACTTTGTATTCCAGCCTTTTTGATACAAGTGGCAACACTCCATTAGATTTTAAATTATTTTTTGTATTAGCCCACTGACTTTTGGTGATTTCTGTAATGAAGCACAATAACAAACTGCTCTTCTGAGGAGCCTATCTTTCACCATTGAGAAAATACCATGGTCTATCTTCCTTAGGGCCAAAGTGGAGGACCACACATTTTCCCACAATGAACACAACTTGCTACAGTTTAACTCCTTAACTTAATCTATGTACCTACCTTTGTAATTTCCTGTTCTATGATATGCCATCATAATTGATAGCATCAATGCACTTGGATAATAGCATGTATGAAAATAAGGCTTATTCTGAGACTGAGTATGATTGCGAGAGGAATCTTTGTTTAGGTTTGATGATAAGAGCACCTAGCATTCTGCAACGTTTGACAAGTTTGCATAACTAATATGTCTTGATCAATGGGAAATCCGTTTACAACTGACAGCCCAGTGCAACTTCTCCAAGAGTTTTACTAATCCCCTAAAAACTGCAAATCAATTTTCCACAATATCCGTCATTGTTTACAGCGGTCCCCAGCTAAGTATAATTATCAAGCCCACCAATACACAATTATTGCAAAGTTGGATTCTGTGCAAAATTAAGGACTTGTAGGAGAGGTGGTTAATTTCCTGTGTTTCATTTCTAGGGACTGAATTAATGCAATTTTATCAAATTCCTGCCTGCAAGGTTTTAACAAAGCCATTTAACCTGGTTCATAAAAGAGCGCAGCACAGAAGGTGAACATTTAGTCTATCAATTTTTTGACAGTGCTGGTCTTGCTACATATGCTCATGACTTTGCCAAAATAGATCATTGATGAATTTAACAACAACACAATAATCAATGGGCCATAATTGTGCATGTGGTAATTTCAACTCTGCAGAGAGTTTTGATTTAAGCGAAGTTATTAGAAGGAAGAACCAGGAAGAGTTTAAGTACTTCCTATTAGATTATTGATTGGGTCATCCTGGGTATTCCAATGCATCTCTTAGTGATTAGTTATGGAATGTGTGCCTAAGGATGAGATTATGTTTTCTTGGGACAAACTGCTTTTAACCAATATTACACTTGTCCTGTACGTACAAAGTGCAAAAAGTTCCATAGTGTTCAATTCCTCAACTAACTTAATGTCAAGCAGCAAGTATGTTAAGAAGATTAGAATAAATTGGAAAATGAAGGGAAGTATCAACTCCAAACGAACGAAATATGTGTGTTTGTGACTGCAGAGAACTCACGTAACAAAGTGGCTCATAATCTTTTGCTGACATCAATCCCAACACATTGCCTGCCAGTGTAAACAATACATCTGTATAATTAAACCCTTTCAATCAGGATCTCTAGGTGTGAAATGAAGCATCACATTCAGTGCAGGTGTCATGAACTCTTTCATGAGACTTCTGAAAATATCTTGTATCTTATTCTACGGCAGAATTACATACTGTGAAAGATAAGCTACTAATTATCTTTGTAATGAAACAATTGCAGTTTTTCCTGACCAGTCTTGTGACTGAGTGGGTAGAATTTCTTCGCTGTTAATAATTATTTTCAAGCACTTTGCAAAAAAGCTTTTCTTGGAGGTGATTACTCCACTTATTCAAGGACAGATCAATTATATCTTTGATCCTAGTGGGGCAGTTACCTGTTAGCACTGGGGACAACCAGTCAGATTAAATGGGTTGATAACTTCTGAGTTCTAGTTGCAAATTTTAAATGTATCTGGACTTCCTTAAGATCAGCCATGTTGACCTCACAGTTTGCCTTGTTATGGCCTTGTATCTTATTGTCTGTCTGCACTGCACTTTCTCTGTAACTGTAACACTTTATTCTGCATTCTGTTATTGTATTTCCTTGTATTACCTCAATGTACTGTTGTAATGAAATGATCTGAATGGATGGCATGCAAAACAAGTTTTTCACTGTACCTTGGTATGTGTGACAATAACAAACCAACTTACCAATTTGCTAAACATTATCATTTTAAGAGGAGTGGTGCACAGTAAGTAATAAAAGTGGGTAGGTTTTTACTTGAAAAGAAAAAAAAATTGAACAAGGATAGAATTTTATGATGCTGTGTGCCCCCTGTTAAATCAAAATCTTAATTTGGTAAGGGATTTAAGATGTCCCAGGTTTCCCACATTCTCACAGTTATTTGTATCAATCTTAAGATGGCCTCTGATATCTCCATTGTGATAGGGAGGCTTTGCTAACACCTTGCTCACATCCCTATACACAATACACTGGTCACTCGATGGGTGATGCATTTCTTATCCCTCTGGTCTCCAGACTCCCTGTCACAGCTTTCCTTGTACCTCTCCATCAATGTTATTGTGGTTGGTGCTCTTCTGATCTTTTTATTTCCTTCCGAGGTATTCCCCATATTCCTTTCCTTTTTGTTTCCTTGCTGTGTTGAAATTAAGAATTGATGTGAAACTTACAGTTCTGAGGGGAGACTCGGAATTTAAAATCATGAAAATCTTTGATAATGTTGTAAGGCCATCAAATTAAATGTTACTAGGTGGAGGATGAGGAAGAGGAGGCTTTGGCGGCACAGTTCTCTTTCAAAGAAATCTCTCTCGGAGTAATGGTGTGAAATGCTCTACCATAGGAAATTGATGAGGCAGGCTATTGCACTTATTAGAGGGAAAATCGTTAAATATTTTAAGTAGTACATAATAGGGATGATTTAAAGTGCGAGGAGAGTGTACTCTGTTGTGGATCATCCCAGCAAAGAGCTGGCATAGTCGTGATATGCGAAATGGCTAAGTACTATGCAACAAATGTCCATAATGTTATTATTCTTTCTAATGGGAATAAGGAGGCAGTCCTGTAGAAAGAGTATCAAGAATTAGCAGGAACATGAGTGTAATAATCTCTGCATTATTTCTTGAGACATGTGCAAATGTACTTGGAGGCAGACAGATTGGGAGAGTTCACTTATGGCAAAAGACCTGGTGTGGAAAAGGGGGTTCCTTTCCATGTGAAATTGGTACCAACTTTTGGGACCAGATGGAATTGTAGTATTGGGCTGGGCTTCACTTGGACTTGAGATGGGACCCACATCCAAGTAGAAACGGGCTTTTAACTAGTAAGAAGGTGGAGGAATCGACAAGAAATGTAAAGATCCTAAGTAGGTGAGAAAATTGACAGTAAGGGAGCAACTAGCATTATAGCAGAGGTGGGCTCCAACCATAAACAGAGAGGAAATTCTACAAAAAAATGAGTTAAATTGACTGTACAACAATGCACACAATGTGGATTGCTGGGAGCTGGAGACAGTCATACTTTGGGACAATCAGACACAGTAGGGATTACTGAAAGATGATTACAGAAAAATTAGGATGAGTAAATAAACTGTCTTTTCTAAAGTTACTTAGTAAAGTCAGAGAGGGGGAAGTGGACAAAGAGTAGACAAATTTAGAACCAATATAGATCAAGATAAAAGATAATGAAAGCTCAATCACACAAATCCATATACCATATGTGTGAATGAAGCATGGAGAAAGAAATATACAGACTAATTAGAGCAATGAGGAAGGAAGCTGGAATTATAATCATGGGGAGGTTTTATTTACCCCACCATTAACTCAACCAAAGACGCAAATAAAGGGTATAGGAATAGAGTTACTATGTTGTAAACAGGACTCCTTTCTAACCCTATATATAAAATGCCAACAAGGGATGATTCATTATTAAATGTAGTAATGTCGAATGAAATATAACAGATATGAAGAATAAGGAGCGGAACATCCAGGCAACAGTGACCAATATAGTATATTTTAAGATGGTAATAGAAAAGGATATAAGTATGAAAAAAAAGTTTAATAGATTGGAATAAAACTGATTTTGAGGGGCAAAAAATAGAACTTGGGAAAATAAGTTAGTCAAACAGTGACCTGGAACAACAAAGGAAAACATTTAAAATGATATTCAACAGAGTTCAGGAAAATATATTCCACCTAAAGAACAAACTAAACCCTTATGAAAATCCATGGATGAATAATGATACGGGGAAAAATAGGGGATGAGGGAAAAAGTACACATTAAGGAGATGGATGGCAGAGAAGTGCACAGTAAAGGAAAAAAATTAAAGGATTAGGAAGAATGTAAAACAAAAAGAAGGCAAAGGTGAACTATGACATTAAATTATCAAGAACAAAATTTTAAATATTTTACAGATACAGCAAGGCCAAAATATTAAATTATCATTTTACTTTGGCATTTACCAGTGAGGTAGAAGAGGTGGACATGACTTGGGCTGAAATGATATGAGTACATGGAAAAAGAAGATATCTTAAATAAGCTAATCAAACTCAAAAAGCATAAAACCCTGGTGCAGGTGGATTGCATCAATGCATTTTGAAAGAAGCTGATGACATAACACTCCAGGGAAAACAATCCAAGTTTGTCCAACCTCTCCTTTTAGCTAATACTCTCTAATCCAGGCAACATCATGGTGAACCTCTTCTGCACCCTCTCCAAAGCCTCCATAGCCTTCCTGTAATGCAGCGACCAGAAATACACACAATCCTCCAAATTTGGCCTAACCAAATTTTATACAGCTGCAACATGACTTGCCAACTTTTATACTCCATGCTCCAACCAATAAAGGCACATATGATGCTTTACCTCCCTATCTTGTTGTGTTGACACTTTCAGGGAGCTATGTGCTTGTGCCCCAAGATCCCTCTCTACATCAGTGCTCTTAAGGGTTCTGCCATTCACTGTATACTTTTATCTTACATTTGACCTCCCAAAGTGCAGCACCTCACATTTGTCTGGATTAAATCCCATCTGCCATTTCTCCACCCATATATCCAAC
The DNA here is from genome assembly GCF_009764475.1 of Pristis pectinata. Taxonomy (NCBI): domain Eukaryota; kingdom Metazoa; phylum Chordata; class Chondrichthyes; order Rhinopristiformes; family Pristidae; genus Pristis; species Pristis pectinata. The sequence goes on along the minus strand of NC_067414.1, from coordinate 75,471,200 downwards.
TGATCTGCATCCTGCTGTGTCCTTTGACAACCTTCCTCGATATCCACAATTCTAAGCTTGAGGACAATTTTCATGTCATTTGCAAACATGTGAATTAGCCCACCTACATTTTTGTCCACATCATTTATAAATGCTCTTTTATTGTCTTTTATTTTTTCCTACTACAGATGTTAAGCTGACTAGTCTATAATACCGAGTATTAAAATATTTACAGTTTGACACTTTTCTTTTTTAAGAAGGTGCAAATCACTTACCTTATATCAGTATTTAAAATATTATCCTTCCTGCCATCATTCCAAATTTAGTCTCAGTCATAAAACTTGAGACTGTTTATGTGTTTCTAAGCAACAGTGTGCAATGATATACAGGAGATATACATGCTGCATAATTTTTCTTTTACAGTGTCACTCCAAAATCTCTCCCAGCCATTTTAGATCTTCTGTTATGAGTGAATCGATATGTTAGTATGCTGGGCTTGACTTAACAATAAGAAGCTTGAGGATTGTTTCCAAGTTTAACAGCAACAGGAGCAGACCTGAGCATGTGAAGCAGGTATGATTCATGTGAGAGGCTTTGAGTGAGAAGAGCTCGTGCTGTGAAGCTGGCTTGTTCTCTAAATGTACAGATGTCGACTAAGCATTTCATTATTTATAATTGTTATCCAATTAAGGATCATTCTTTGAAACTTGGTTTCATTTTCAAAACGTTGTCACAAAATCAGGTCAAAAAAAGCAAGGTTAATGATTTGCTAATTATGCCCATATAAGGCATGCAGTTGACTTTGTACCATGTTTTCAGGTTAAGGAGCTGCTCACACTGACCAGTTATGCTTAAAGCAGCTTACACGTTGTTAAATCATGTCAAAGATGCGGTTTTCATAGAAATGTTTTTCTCCTTCAAAACATGAAAGTTGAGGATACAACCTTGTACTGGTATTTCTCTTCCAGAGAATTGGCCAGAATTGTTCCAACAGAGATAATTTCAACAGTGCACAGATTGGTAATATTTGTGGCCTTTGATCTTTGTTAACTAGGGGCAGAATCTTATACAGACAGTATAATGAAGCTAAGATTTCCTAAATTTGGTGACTATTTTGAAAGTCCTTCTTCAATGCTAGAAAGAATGATTTCAGAGGCAGAGTGGCTGAGAATTTTTCCTTGTTAACCCTTGCAGCATAGGCATCATAGACATCCATGCCTCCGAAAATGTGGTGGCTGTCTATTGTCTTTTTTTTGGGTACCACAGCAGTCCTTGTGGCGAAGGTGTTCACACAGTGGTGTCAGGTATGGAGTTCTAGGAGTCTGATCCAGAGACGGCAAGAAAGCAACAGTGCATCTCCAGATCAGGATGGTGTGAGTCAGCAATGAAACTTGTGATGTTGTCACATATATCTGCTGCCTTTGTGTTGCCACAGATTTGGGAAGGCATGTTAGGAGGACTCCACCATTGATGCTTTTTAAGAGCCATGAACATTCCCTCAAGTTAACTCCTGCAGTGTCTCAAATTACATTGGATATGAGAGTGAATAAGAGTTTGGACAAGTGATATGAAAATAACAACAGGGAGACCTTGAGTAAGGGTAAATATGAGAAAAAATAGGAGAAGCCAGGGCTAGGGAGAAAGGGAGAGAAGTGAGAGCAGGATAACAGGACTGATAGAGAGGGCAATGGAAAGGCAGAGGAAGTAAGGTGTGAAGAATGGTATTGGAAAGAATGTGAAGGTGAGAACAAAAACAATGGTTTAAAGTAAAACTGGGGGAAGCTCTCGTTAAACTTTTCGCCCTTGGCTGTAGGCAACGTTTTCAAGCAGCCAATGGAAGGAAGGAAGGGAAGTCGGCGCCTTTGCATTGTTAGCCCAGGGCCAGTACTTCGTGTGGGTCGGAATTAATCAATAGGGGAATGGAAGCTGGTGACAGCAGCTGACTGTCGGCATTGAGCGCTTGCAATAAGCCGGGAGCGGGGTCCAAGGAGAGCGAGAGGAGCGACGCACGGACACCACGGGGCATCCACAGCCCTCACTCACATGGTTAGAGTAAGTGAGCTAAACGGTACACTTTGCTTTGTTATTTTTCCCAACCTCTTTTGTCACATCTCTGCCTCTCTCTCTCTCATGTGTTGTTGGAAGGGTTGGACCGTGTGTCCATGAACCTGGATTTCCCACTCTTTCCACGGTTCTGTTCACCCGTGTTTAACCTATCTGGAGATACTGTCTTAGTCACAGAACACGCATTACGCTGGGAATAAAAGCCTCGTAAGGACGGGTTTTAAGAGAGATGCTCGGTATACAGGTTTGTATATTTTGTGCTGTGGTCTGACGCTTCAGAATTTGCAAAGCACAGTTAATTACACCGCAGTCCACGATTCCTACTACGACTATGGTAAGTACAGGGAAGTCCCAATTCGAACAACTGTCACACTGCTGTATCTTTTGCATCCTTCGTGGTCAGAAGTGAATCTGGTGATATTTTAAATTAATCGAAATAGAGGCGGAACCTTATGATCCTGTGATTTAACAGCGAACCCGCAGGAGAAGAAATTGGACACTACTCCATGCCTGACAACCAGTGCATTCCACTAACCTCGTCTGTTTTTAAACACTGCGTTCTCACCGTCGTTACTTAATCCAGTTTATTGGACAGTTCAATGTTTTTAAAGTTCGAAAGTACACCACAAGTTAGAGGAGTTGTTTCCAAATAGTCAGCTACCTGCAGTGAACTTCCAGAACAGAAACAGAAAGTGGTGGCAACAGATTCTGGAGCGGGTTTCAATAAGAACTTCACTGAAAAGGATACACTTGCATGATTTTGGCCAATTAGGGAGGTTGTGTTTTTCAAAGAACCAGCACAGGGGGAGCCGGGTGGGTTGGGGTGGGCTGTGACGGCCTCTTGCGTTTCACTCTTATGTTTCCAGCAGATTAATAGGGGCAAACTGTAATCTGATTTAGGAGAAGGGGTTGCAATCATTTAACAACATTTGCCGACAGAGCTTAACTTTTCTATGATGAGCAGAAGTATTTAAACCCCAAGTGAGAATAAAACAAACCCTGCAGATGCTGGCAATCTGAAATCAAAATAGATGATGTCGGAAACATTCCGGAAGGCACTGCCTTAAACGGCAGTGGAGGCAGGTGCTTTCACAGTATTTAAGAGGCATCTGGACCAGCATTTGAATCACCAGGGTGTAAAAGACTCTGGACCAAGTGCTGGTAAATGGGATTGGTACAGATGGGTATTTGATAGTTGGCATAGACATGATGGGTTGTTTCTGTGCTTGGAGTCAATGACTCATCAGTCCAGGCAGCATCCGTGGCAGTTCAATATCTTCTCTTTCCACCGATGCTGCCTGACCAACTGAGTGTTTCCAGCATAAAACACAGACAAGTTCTGAAATAAAACATACACAGGATAGTGATATTTGCTCATATCTAAGGCAGATGGTCTGTTAGACCTACTGGTATTTCAATCCATGTAACACCTTTGGGATGTGGAACTCACGGAATAGAAGACGGTGAAAGTAATTCCCACATAGCACCCTTAGCCTGTTGTTCCTGCTTTCTTAATTCTGTTATTCGTCTGTTAATGTCAATTGCATTCAGAGATATGTTAAAATTCTGCAGAAAGTGCAATGCAACCAATGGATAGGAAATACTGTTTTTCAAGACTAATTCATTTAGACATCTTAGAAAGTTTGTTGTATGCTACACATTGTCACTGTGTGTAGTGCTTATTTTTTCAAAGTTTGCATGCATGCTGGATAGATAGATTTTTAGAGCTGTTGGATAGATTTACCCAATAATGAGATTCAAGTAATGAAATTCTGTAAATAGATAAAATATCATGGTCATCAGACTAAATATCACTCTAAGCAAGACTGAGGAGATCATTTATCAGGGATGAGGCTTGCTGGGGATGACTAAATGTAATGTTATGAATCTTCATTATATATTTTCAATGAAAAAGCAAACCACATTTAGCAAGTGCATTTCTTTTTATCTTATGGCAACCTTCATGTCTATTTAAGCAGGGGATAGTTTGTGTTTGTATCATAAAATGTATGATACAGAAGGTAGCATTTGGTTCATGTAAAAAGCCTAGTTAGATGAGTCCCACTGCCCAGCTCTCCGTCCAAAGCCTTACAGTTTCTGGTTCATCGAGTGTTCCTCTCAATTTTGTTTAGAAGTGATTATTGTTTCTACCTTCAACACGCTTTCAGGCTATGAGTTCCAGAATTCTGCCGCTCAATGTTTTTTTTTGTTAAATTCTCCTGTATTCCTCTTCCTATTACCTTAAATCTACACCCCTCCCCTTTTGATACCTCTCAGTCTCTTCAAGAGAAATTGATCTTTCATTATTTTATATACCTCAATTAAATTTTCTTTCAACCTCTTCTGTTCATAATAAAGCAACTCCACCTAAGCCGATCTTACCTCATATATAAACCTAACCAGCCATGGGATGTTCCAAACTTTCTCTATACCCTCTGCTAGTGTTATCACATATGGGGATCAGAACTAGTGCAGAAGAGATTCAACAGGACGTTGCTTGGAATGGAGGGCTGTAGTTATAAGGAGAGGTTGGACAGGCTAGGTTTATTCTCATTGGAACATAGGAGGCTGAGGGGCATCTTACAGAGGCTTTTAAAATTATGAGAGGCATTGATAGGATAAAAGTCAGACTGTTTTTCTCAGGATAGTAGAATCTACCCTAGAGGGCACAGGTTTAAGGTGAGAGAGGAGAAGTTTAAAGAAGATCTGAGGAGTAAGGTTTTCACACAGAGGATGGTGGTGATCTGGAATGAGCTGCCAGAGGAGGTGGTAGAGGTAGAAACGATTATGTTAAAAGGCATTTGGACAGGTACTTGAATAGGGAAGGTGTTGAGAGATACAGGCCTAATGCAGGCAAATGGGATTAGCATAGATAGGCATCACTGTCGGCATGGATGAGGTAGGCCGAAAGGGCCCGTTTCTGTGCTGTATAATTCCATGATTCTATGATTCTACACTATGATGCTGGAGGAACTCAGCAGGCCAGGCCGGTTCGGATTGACTGCCTGCTTTTCTCTAACCCAAAACGTTGACCGCCTGCTTTTCTCCACGGATACTGCCTGGCCTGTGAGTTCCTCCAGCATCAGTGTTTTTCATCTGGATTCCAGCATCTGTAGTCCTTTGTTTCTCTTTTATGATTCTACAGTGCTCCAGGTATTTTATACAGTTCTGTCATAACTTCCCCATTCTTATATTCTGTACCTTAGCCAATAAAATCAAGTGTGCCTTGTATCTTCTCAATTGCTCCATCTATTTGCCCTGTTACTTTTGGAAACCTGTGTTCACACAGTCCAACATCCCTCTGTTTTTCTATTGCTCTCAGTATCCTACTATCTATGTATTTCTTTGCCTTGTTTGTCCTTCCTAGATGCATTGCATTCGACGTCTCCGGATTCAGTTCCATTTTGCCACAATTTTGCTTGCTGACCAGTCCAAAGTCAAAGTCACAGTCAAAGTCGAGTTTATTGTCATATGCACAAGTACATGTATGTATGCACAAGTGCAATGAAAATCTTGCAGCAACATCACCAGCACATAGCGTCAGATACACAACATTCAAAAGAAAAAGATAACTTAAACATAAATTATACTGAATTTTTACAAGAAAGAACACAATTCAAACAAGAAAACAAAATCCAATGAAGTGCAAAGTGGCCAAAGTGATCATAGTGTTGCTATATTGAGGTAGTGGTTAGGGTTGTGCAGGTTGGTTCAGTAACTGAATGGTTGAAGTGAAATGGCTGTTCTTGAACCTGGTGGTGTGACTCCAGGCTTCTGTACCTCCTGCCCAATGGTAGCTGCAAGAAGACGGCATGGCCCGAATGGTGGGGATGATGTTAAGGATGATGGGTCCATTGATATCTTCCTGTTGAAAATAGCTTAATTCCTTGCTTCAATCAGACACATGGCCAATTTTTGTATCATCTGCATTTAAATGTAAGCCATCGATATATACCACAACATGCAAAGAACATTACACTGAGTTTGACAAACCCCACTGAAGTTTCAGTTGCCAAAGTTCCTATGAACGACCTTTTGGCCCTGAGACAATTTTGGATCCAATTTCTTACTTTCTATTGGATCCCAAGAAATTTTACTTTCCTGATTAGTGTGCAGTGTGGGATCTTGACAAATAAAATCAGCCTGCTCTATTGCCATCTAAACACATTGCAACTGTCTGGAATGAACAATGAATTTTCCAACTTCAGGCAAACTGCCTGCTTGTGTTTCCCATTATCATACTTATGTCCCTTTCTCATCCCATTTCTTGAAAATACCTTGCTTATGGTCAGTACTCATGCTCATCACCTGATTTATCTTAAATTATCTCCATATAGTCTTTTATTTTACACCTCACTCCTCCCGTCAGCTCTGTTTTAAAACCTGTAAGTGCTCCACTCTTCCCCCAGTTCTGAGGAAGGGTCATTGGTCCTTTGACAGAGGATACACAAGAGACTGCAGATGCTGGAATCTAGAGCAACAAACAATCTGCTGGAGGAACTCAGCCGGTCAAGCAACATCTGTGGGGGGAAAGGAATTGTCAATGTTTTGGATCGAAACCCTGCATCACGGTTTCTGGTCAAGTTGCAGGTTTTCGACCCGAAACATTGACAATTCCTTTCCCCCCACAGATGTTGTTCGACCCACTGAGTTCCTCCAGCAGATTGCTTGTTACTTCTTGCTAGTAAGTTTGTGATTCAATGTTTTGAACTGAGTGTCCAAATACCAGTGACTTTAAGTTTTATTTCACTCTGTACAATGGGTGCTGGTCATCAAAACAAAAAATAATTGTTTACCTTTAATGAAAATTATGATCCCTAATCACATTTCCTCCAGTTATAATTGAAATATTTCGTACACTAATTGAGTGTTCAGGCTGAAGTAAAACAAGTATTGAAATGATTAGTGACATAGAATTTTAAACTCACTTTTAATTTCATTTTTTTTAACAATATGATTTTTTTTCCTTATAGGTGCCATATTGTGTATCCTGGCTGAAGAGGATCTGCTTTTGAGACACTGCCAAGTCTGTTCTTATAGTCATTGCCCGGAGGTGTATGACAGTAACTCAGGTGGGCTTGTCTGAGATATTCTCTGCCTGCCCATGAGGATCCAAGTAGAAGGAGCCTGTCCCGCCAGTCCATGTCACATCTACAAATGATTAGCATTTGATGTTTGTTTCTAACTGTAAGATTGCAGATCTAGTATTATTGTGGTGGCACAGTGCACTGAGCTCCCGTATGCAGCATGGACTGGTAGGCTGTGATTTGGTGGCAGTGGATCATCTTGTGGTTTGAAGACACTATGAGCTCTGGAGAGGGTGCAGAGGAAATAAGTAATGATATTGCCGGGGAAAATATAATTGAGATGTATAAAACTGTGAGAGGTTTAGACTGAGTAAACAGAAAGGGCTTATTACATTAGCAGAGCGATCAGTAACCAGGGGCCTTAGATAAAAGCTAACTGGTAAAAGGATTTGAGAAATAATATTCCTCAATTAGTGGTGTGGTCTAGAACTCACTGCTTGGAAGGCTTGCATGGAGGCACCCTCAGCACATCTAAAAAGTACTGTAGGAGCACTTGAAGACCCATAATCTGCAGGGCTGAGGACCAAGAGATATGGGGTTAATCTAACATTCACATTTGGACACAATGGGCCAGATGGCCTCCTTCGGTGCTGTACATTTCTGTGATACTGTTCAAATATTTTAGACGGCTTAGCCAGTTTGGAGTGACCCTTGTTGTTATACATTGTGAACAACTCCACAGTAAGATTCTGTCAATTTAGGCTGCTGCCTGGACCAACCCCTTGGTCCTCCTCACACTAGATGTAGCAGAAGAAGCCAGGGGCTATTCATTCCAGTACAGGTAAGTCTTCACAATCAATTCCAACAAACAATCCCTCTACAACTGAAAATTAACTTTTCACAAAAGTGGGGTCACGTTCCTCCAGATTATTTATGGAAAATTTTAAAGAAAAATGCTTGTTTGACTTGATAAATGAAACAGAGAAACTGGGGTAGTTTAGGAAATAAAACAAGAAAATGCTGGAAATACTCAGCAGGTAAGGCAGCATCTGTGGAGAGAGAAATAGAGTTAACATTTCATGTTGATGAACTCTCGTCAGAACTTCATCAACTTAGGGTTGGGTACTGTGCCTACCAATGGACATAGTGGCCTTGTGAGAAAGCTAGGAAATATCATCTCTGTTCCATAATCATCCAAAAGGAAAAAAATCATTAAAGAAAGAGATTGTGCACCTGGAAAGTATGAAGGAACATTTCTGCTGTAGGGATCAGGTCAGAAGTTGCTTCATCATAACAATATAGAATTGTCACATCCCAAGATTTAAAACTAGCTAAGAATTATTATATCAATGGGTAGGCTGACTCATCAAACTACTGAATACATTGGTACACCATCAGAACCCTGATGACCTGAATTCTATTGTCAACCAGAATTCCTTAGCTTCAACAGGGGGCCGTCTAAGCAGGATAAAATACATTTAGAATACAGGATAATGTGCATTTATATATCAGCCTGTGATTTTCTAACTTATGATGCATCCCATCCTTCTAATCACTGTGTTCCATGAGAAGTTTTAGCATTGTAACGTGCTCCTAAGTCTCTATTTGTCCCTGTTAATTAACAGTTATAATTTTCCATCAGCTCATTGTTTAGATTATACATTCAGAGGAAAACAAATCTTTATCCATATTTACCAGGACTTTAGCTGCTGCTGATTTTATGTTGAAGCTAGTGATTAATTCATTTCACACCTGAAAAGAAACCTTACATAGGTCTCATTACATCCATCTATTATATGGAAAAACACATGGCTAAATCTTACTTATTATGAGACAGGTGGAGGCCATTCAGCCCTTTCTGGCTCCCAACAGATCAATCCCATCATTCCCATTCTGCGTCTCCTTATTTTCCTCTAGCCCTATAATGTGTTCTCCTTCACTTGCCCCTCAACTTCCCTATGTTTTGTTTTGCTCACATGAAGGATAATTTACAGTTGCAATTAGCCTACCAGCACATCTTAGAGATGTTGGGAGAGACCATACCACCTGGCAGAAGCCCCCATGATCACAGGGAGAATGTGCAAACTCTACATATTCAGCACCTGACGTCAGGATCGAACTCTGATCTCGCGAGCTACATGGGAGGCAGCTGCAATAACTAGCACCACTCTGCCCCCCAAAATGCACCATTTTCACATTTTGTCACACATTGATCACTTCAGGTCAACATCTGCAAATCATGCTAGCTCTTCTAGCTCCACAATTACATGAAGTACAATTTTTTCCGAGGTCTGTACCTGATCCCATTCAAAGCTTGCTCACTTTATGCATCGATTCTTGCTGAACTCCAGTGACTCTTTCGACTCTGCCTTACATTATCTCCATATTCTCCACTAGTACTGTGTTTCAGTGTGAGACCTCTACTCCTTTGGCTCTTAGGTCTTGGAATCTCCTTTTGCCTACCCATACCATTGGTGGAAGAGCCTTCAAACCTAAGACTCACAATCTAGAACTCTACTCAAGGTGTTTTGTCATACCACCTCAATCTCAATTTGCAGACATTCCCTCAGACTCTTTCACTATATCCTTGGCCATTTCCTTGGGATGTTCTGCAGTGTTTATTATGGTCAACATACTACAGAAATGCTTGTCACTGTAATGTGACAGCTATATTATTAACGCACAATTGTGCAAGCAACTGACTAAAAGTCGTGGAGCATGTGTAGATTGTATTTATTAGCATTTCAAGAAGTTGTTTTGCTTACTCATTATTGCATTTATGTTTAAGAACTTTGTAACTACTGACGTGCATTAGTCTGAACTGTTCTCTGACGTACAAACGTTAACCTGCTCTAATGTGGCCTGGTATTTAATCTAAGGTGTTTTGTTTTGCTTTATTTCAAGGTCACAAATTTTCCTCCCAAGTCAGAAAAGGTAATTTTATGGTTCAGGGACTGCTGCCTTAAGTTACTGTAGTGAGGCCAAAACTAAGGTAGCAGACAAACAAGCTGACCGGCTTCACATTTCATACAGTTTGACCGTGGGACTTTACGGAGAAGACATTATCTTGATGGTCCACGTGAAACTCGTTGACTGTGAATGAAAGTGACTGCAGACATTTCTATCGTCATTATTATGATTGTTGTTATCATTAAAGGCCATGGCCACAGCATCAAGAGGAGCTCCCCCACAGCCACCGGCAGCTAAGAGTGTGATAGTTTATCGAAATGGGGATCCATTCTTCACTGGCAGAAGGTTTCTCATCAACAAACAAGTCTCCACCTTTGACACTTTCCTTAATCAGGTCACCAAGGGCATTAATGCACCCTTTGGGGCAGTCAGGAACATCTACACTCCTAAGGAGGGTCACAGAGTCTTTGATCTGGATGAACTAGAAAATGGAGCCAGCTATGTGGCGGCAGGAGTGGAGAAGTTTAAAACCTTGGAGTGAGTATTATATTCTAACATTATTACTCTTATGTAGTCAGTCTTTTGGGTCCAATATAATTTTGATCGTCCTTGGTAAGGAGGTTGACCAGTTTCTTTGTTACATTAATTTCTAGAAACTTCTGAGTTTAAATAAAGAGATCTATGAAGGCTCTATAACCTACCTGTTAGGTAATATGATAAGTTCATTGAGAAAGAACCAACTTGTGCTTGGTAATGTACTCATTACTGAGTTTATAAACAAATAATGTATGCTAAAACACTTGGTTGGCAAATATGGCAACAGAAATTTGTTAATTGCAAATAGTATAAATTTTAAAACATATGTAAAATAACCAATTCCATTCTGACATGACCAGGATGTTGGATAGAGGGCAAACACCCATTACTGGTGGGTATTACTGAGGCTGTGCAGACTTCCACAGCAGACTTCCATCACCACACCCAAGATTATAGAGACAGCATAGTCTTCCATTACATAAACTCTGTTGAAAGCCTCATACTTAACCCTGGACCCAAGCCCACCCAGTGGGATGGGGTCTGCAGCAGATTGCAATAGTTGTTGGCCTTTACCCACTGTATTTCCACTTACCGATGTTTTATTACTGTTGGCTCATGTGTGGAATTGCACTGTCCCATGACTACTTAATTTAAGGGTTCCAATGATATAGATGCAATTTTAACCCTGAATTCGGGCTGCCAGTCAAAGTGTGTGTGTGTGTGTGTGTGTGTGTGTGTGTGTGTGTGTGTGTGTGTGTGTGTGTGTGTGTGTGTGTGTGTGTGTGTGTGTGTGTGTGGTGTCGGGGGTGAGGGGGGCAGACAATCTAATTTTCCTACAATTGATCATAGCATGAACAGTGTGCACACTGACCAATTCCAATCTAATTTATAGTAGACACCCTAGTGCACAGATTTGCAGAGGAAAAATACCTTCCTTCTGAAGCAGGTAGGCTTAGTAGCAAGCCCAGTTCAAAGCAGTAGTGACCATGTAATGGACTTGTTAGGGCATTAAGACTACCAGTGCCATTTTCAGCCCGTTATTAGCCCATTAGCATCAAATGCAATTTTAAAATCGCTTCTATCTGGTGCACATTCCAATTTTGCACAAAATTCAATTTGCCATTGGTCTCTAATATCTGATGAATAATTTGTGGTGTTGTCTATTCATGATCACCATTTTGAAATGAATCTTAACTTATTGTAACATAAGCTGCAATTATCTTCCCTTGTTACTAATGGAAATTCAGTGTTTAAACAATCTTCCATGATGAGAACTCAAATAATGGAACCCTTTTACCCGAAATAGCAGAAATGAGACAGAGAAAAATATTAATGATATCAGTATCTTCCTTTTCATTCCAATTAACATACAAATGAAAATGCTTTAGAAGAACTAAACAGAGTTACAGTCAAAAGGACATTTACAAAACAATTATGTAGAAATCTTTGAGGCTAATTGAGAAGACAAATTAGTATTTTTGAAGTTCAACACTTGTGACTAAAAAGTCTGTGGAAAATCATTTATGCTCATGCTTCTGACCTTGTACTTCGATTACCAATTATGGAGTAAAGTTCTTATTGGAGTTCAAACTTGATGATCCAGATGTAAATTACACTCAAATTTTGTAAGTTTTCTGAAATGCATTTTTTGTTCACCTTTCTGCTGAAGGTTAACTGCAGATTACAGAACCATTCAAACAACAAGCATTTTAGATTGAAATATTATTTAACAATAATTTGAATTAAAAGTCACCTGTTGGTATGGTTAAAGGTTTGAATATCTACAGTTTTATTAGTACATCTTGTAATAGAGTTATCACAAAATAAGTAACATTTTTGATCAGTGTCACCATTTGTGTGGAATCAACTTTAAGGGACAAAGATTTTTAAACAATTACAGGTCTATTTGCATGCTTCATTAGCACATAGTGGTCAGCTGTTTGGAATCTGAATGCATTTTAATAGCTTAGTATTTAAAAGTTTAATTTTAAGACCCACAAACAGATGCAGTTTGCAGAAGTTCATAGTGGTAACTGTTTTGATCAGGAGCATGCCAGACTTGCTCCAGCATGCCACGTCCGAGACAACAATGTATTTTACAAATGAAACCTGATTTACATGGGCTATAATTTGTGCTTGATCTGTTAACATGGTGTGGCTGATTTTAGGTAGTTCCTTTCTAGCCAAAGCTCTAACCCTACCTCTCATTCGATCTATTAAATTTTGTTCTTCTATACCATCAAAATATTGCTTTGTTTCATCAGTTTGAAAATGAATGAATTCTTCTCTTTATATAACAGTACAATTCATGTTAAAGTGTGATTCCATCACAATAAATGACCTATTTCCCATTGGAAAAGAGAGAAGGAACTGTTGAGATGTTTCTTTACCATAACAAATAATGGCTTATGAAAAGAGGTTTAAGAGGAATATTCTGTCTGTTTTTGTTTGACAAGGAATGCACTGGACTGTTTGAGTTGTATGAAGTTCTATGAAAATGCATAATGAAATTATATACATTAAGGAGCATGATATAGAGGACCAAACAAAAGCAAGTGAATATGAAATAATTACCATTTAAATGTTTTGGGCAACAAAATCATAAATACATAATTTGTCATTTTAATGATGTTTTCCACAATAAAGCTTAAAAGTAACAGGTACATTCAGTGCTGATATTAGCTTAAAATTGAATTTAATTTGGCAACCTTAAAAACTGTTCTTATTTTTCCCCAGTTATTTACAAATTACAACAAAGAAGCCGCAGAAAAAGATAAATGAGATGGTGAGTTTCTCCATGTGTGATGCTTATTTGTTGTAGCTTTATTTTCCTTTGGTTCTATTTTTCAGTAAATTGGTTTATCATTGTCACATGTACTGACGTACCGTGAAAAACTTTGTTATGCATGCTATCCATACAGATCATTTCATCACATCAGTGCATTGAGGTAGTACAAGGGAAAAGCAAAAAACAGAATGCAGAATAAAGTGTTACAGTTACAGACAAAGTGCAGTGCAGGCAGACAATATCCTGCAAGGCCATGACGAGGTAGATTTTGAGGTCAAGAGTCCATCAAGGGGATCATTCAATAGTCTTATAACAACGGGATGCAAACTGTCCTTGAGCCTGTTGGTAGGTGCTTTCAGTCTTTTGTATCTTCTGCCCAATGGGAGAGGGGAGAAGAGAGAATGTCCGGGGTGGGTGGGGTCTTTGATTGTGCTGGCTGCTTTACTGAGGCAGTGAGAAGTGTAGACAGAGTCCATGAAGGGGAGGATGGTTTCCATGATGTGCTGAGCTGTGTCCACAACTCTCTGCAGTAGTTGCAAAATTTCCATTAACAATGTGCTTCTTTGGGACTAACAATGCTGATAATGGTATGAAACAAACCTGGTCCCCATAATATAGTAAACTGCATTTGGCAGTGTGGATGCAAACTCACTGCATTATGTTGGTACATGGCAGTGTAACCAGGAGTCAGAATCTCACTGCTTCAACTTGACATTTGTGATCCATTAACAGCTTATTTGAAAGGTACAGTAAAACTTTGATATTATTATCATGTTCACTGTTTACTCTGTGAGCTTCACGTGAACATGGAATTTTGTTGTAACCTGGTGTATATGACAATAAACTAATCTACAAGCCTATGAATAATCTGGCACATTTGGGATTCTAGTGGTGCAGGACTGTCAGATTTTCCAAGCTTCTGCATCGTATTAATACCCAACATATTTTTAATTCACTTTTTTAAGGTATCATATAGTATTATAATAATTTTTCCAGTGAACTTGACAAGTTTAAAGGGAGCGCAAAAATCCCAGCCCTGGTGAGCATCAGGGCAGTGGAGGATATCTGATCCCAGTAAGTTTGAAGTGAACCAGATGTCAAACGATTGGGATTTCTGAATAACTGGATAGCGGATTATTGGAGTTTTACTACTAGGATAAGAGATTAGATAAGATCTCTTTATTAGTCAAATGTACATCGAAACACACAGTGAAATGCACCTTTGTGTAGAATGTTCTGGGGGCAGCCCACAAGTGCCGCCACGCTTCCGGCGCCAACATAGCATGCCCAAAACTTCCTAACCTGTATGTCTTTGGAATATGGGAGGAAACCAGAGTATCTGGAGGAAACCCATGCAGACATGGGGAAAATGTACAAACTCCTTACAGATAGTAGCTGGAATTGAACCCGGGTCGCTGGCACTATAGTAGCGTTATGCTAACCGCTACACTACCTGACACAAGATGTAATGTGAAAAAACGGGCAGTAAAGGAGCTGTACCAATAGCAAAGGCCATCCTGTTTTCATTACTAAATTTGTGCACAGAATGCTTCCACAAACAGTAAAATGACTACAGGCAGAAAATGTTTTAATGGTGTTGTTTCAGGATTAGTTATTGGCTAAGATGCTGGTGAGAACTTTCCAGTTTTTCTTGGAAGTTGTGTCATGATATCTTTTACTGGGGGGAGAGGAGAAGATAGGGCCCCTCTTTAGTATCTCCTTTGAAAAATGCCACCTCCAATAGTGCAGCCCTCTCTCAGTATTGTGCTAGAAAGTCAACCATTATTTTTGTTTCTGGAAAATGTCCTAGAGCCTTTACTACACTCAGTCAGGTGAGAGCACCACCACTGATCCATCCCTGACACTCACTTGAAAGCTGAAAAAGTAGAGTTCTTAGAATGTGTGTTACTCTTTGCCTGGTTGTTCATCATGGTTTGGCCCTCATCTTCTCTCTATATCCAACGAGCACAGACTGGAATGTGACTGGTGTAGAACAATTCATTGCCAGTTCTGGCTGGGTCACATCATCTTTTCCTCTGCAACTTTGCTCACTTTTCCAGCATCATCCTGCATTGTAGTCGTAACTACTGTTTTATTTTCTCCACTGCTAACAGACCCCTTCTAAGTTTTGCCCTTGTTCCTCTGACATATTTCCAGTAACTTGCTTCAGGAACTCATAGACTTCATAATTACTCTCGTCACTCTACTGCAGTGGTCTTTCACTTCTTCCAAGTGACCTTGTACTCCAATCTTAAATGGGCAAACCCATATGCTGAAGTCATGCCTCCAGTTCCAGTTTCCGTCATGAAAAGAAACATCCTCCCAAAATCTTATGTTTCAAATAAGATTATCTCTTCTTCCAAACTCCAGTAAGAGTAGGCTTCGCATGCTCAACCTTTCCTTTTAGAACAACCCCCAGGAATCAATCAAGTGTGCCTTCTCTGAATCAGGATATCAAAAATGCATGCACCACTCCAGATGTGATCTCATCAATGACCTGTACAGCAGTAACAATATAACCATCCCCCTTGCAATTAGTAAAAGACATTCCCTTTGTCTTTTTGATTACCTTCTATATACTAATATGTTTCACATGTGAGGACACTAAACTCCCTCTGTATGGCAACATTCTGTAATTTCTGAAATATAAACACAAATGTTGAAGGTACTCCATGGCGGAGTGTGGCACTGCTGGGTGGCACAGAGGCACAGCTAGCAGATCTGCTGCCTCACACGCCAGTGACCCAGGTTCAATCCTGACCTCTGGTGATATCAGTGTGGAGGTTGCATGTTCTTCCCTTTCCGTGTGTTTCCTCCAGGTGCTCTTCCCATATACACAAAATGTGCAGGTTGGTAGATTAAATGGACACCATAAATCTGGTAATTTTCCCTAGTGTGTAGAGTTAGAATCTTGGGGGTGGGGCAGGCGGGAATGTGGGGAGAATTTAAAAAAATGGATTAAGGTGGGATTAGCGTGTAATAATGTTTGGTGCCTTCTCAGTGGGCCGAAGGGCCTTTCTCTGTGCTGTATCTCTCTCTGACTCTTTGACTCAGCAGGTCAGGCAGCATCTGTGGAGAGAGAGCTAATGTTTCAGGCCAATAATCCTTCATCAGAACACAGTTCTAATGAGGGGTCATTGATCTAAAACATTGACTCTGTGTTTCTCTCCACAGATGCTACCCGGCCTGCTAAGAATTTCTGTTTCTATTTTAGACTTCTGGCATCTGTGATTTTTGCTTTTCAGTTCCGCAGTTTCTAACAATATTCTGCTTTTTTATTTTTCTTGTCAAAGTGCATAACTTCGCGTTTCTGCATCAAACTTCACCTGACTATTTTTTGTCTACTCACATAACCTATCTATATTTCTTTGTCGATTCTTTACATCCTGCTCACAGCTTGCTTTTGTTCCTATCTTTATATCATCAGAAAATTGAGCTAGAATACAATCAATCCCTTCAGCCAGGTTGTAAATACTTGAGGTCACAGCACTGATCCCAGTGGCACCTCAGTAATTACAGCATACCAACTTAAATGTGACTCATTTATCCTGACTCTGTTCTGTTGGTTGGCCAATCCTTTATCCATGGTCTTGTACATTAGGTCTGTGATCATGGTGTATTATCCACCCTCCTCCTTCACGATCCCAGTAAAACCATACAGTTAACCATACCATCCACGTTCAGTGCTTCTCTTCCATTGTACAGATGAGTAGACTTTACCCTCTTGGTTCCACTTTTAACCTGTTCAAGTTTAGCGAGAAATTTCTTGCAATGGCTTCTTGCTCCACCTTTGCGCCATTTCTGCAGAAATTCCTCATGGATCTATCCTTGCCTATTCCTATTTCTCATTCAGATGCTACGTCTCAGTAACAGTATCAAAAGATATGGCATTATGTTATGTATATTTGTGGGTGACACATGCTTAAACTCTTCATTGACTTTCCTGATCCATCCATTGCTTATGTATTGTTAGACTACTTCCCTGATGTTCAATTCCAGCAGAGCCACACTTTCTTCCAATTAAGTACTGTGAAGTCTGAAGCCATTGGTATTGAAATTGACTGCAGAAGGAGTTTGGTTTTCTCATCTGCATCTTAGGCTGAACACAATTGGCTGCATTCTTGATAATGAACCTCCCAAACATACATTTGGAATCCTGATTAGTCCAGGGCTCACCTGACTGAGCTCATACCCTCCATGAGCTTAAACTCATTCAAGACACTTGTCTTTATAACTGCCATCCAACCTCCTGAATTTGCTGACTATATTGATCCCCACTCAATAGTGTATTACAGCGCCAGCGACCCAGGTTCAATTCTGGCCGCTGTCTGTAAGGAGTTTATACGTTCTCCTTGTACCTGTGTGGGTTTCCTCCAGGTGCTCCGGTTTCCTTCCACATTCCAAAGACGTACGGGTTAGGACGTTCTGAGCATGTTATGTTGGCGCCGGAAGCATGGCGACACTTGCGGGCTGCCCCCAGAACACTCTACGCAAAGATGCATTTCACTGTGTGTTTTGATGTACATGTGACTTATAAAGATATCTTATCTTAAAATTAAAATACTCATACTCATATTCAAATCTTTTATTCTTCAACTGTTTTTTGTGATCTGATCAGCCCTACAAACCTCTGAGAACACAATTCTTACACATTCCCTCCCTCCCTCCTTCCTTCTTTCCTTCCCCCCGTCTCCCCCCTTCTTTCAGACCCTCTTTAAGACGACCTCATTGACTGTGATTTTAATCATCCCTTCCAATATCTCCTTCACTGGCACAGTGTCAAGTCTTTGTAAGATTATGTTTCTGCTGAGTTGAGCATATAATGTAGGCGTGGCTTCAAATAATTAATGAATCATTGGAAACTGCTGCTTGCAGTCAAACGCATGCCATTCATAAAGAGGACCTGTAATTTGACATTACTCAGATGCCCTCATAAACTGATTTTCTCTGTGCTTCCAGGCTATCTGTGTAAAGTTGTGTTCTTTTGACAGCAAATGTAGAAAGGATCAGATAGAAATGAGACAGCATGGATGAAGTCCATTCACCACATTCCTTGAATGAGAAATCTATTTAGCTTTCTTCCCAGTCCTTTTCCCCAAAATCCTGCAAATATTTTCATTATCAAAAGCAGAAAGACAATTCCATTGAATTTACTTCCATCGCCTTCGCAGTGTCTTTCAAATGAAAATAATTTTCTATAAAAACATCATCATCCCCCTTATGTTTTAACAATGATCTTAAATCTGTGTCCTCTGGTTATTGATCCTTTTAGCTGTGGGAACAGTTTTTCTTTACTCCACCCTCAATTTTAATCAGCTCCATTAAAAAAATTCCCTTAACTGTTGGGATATCATGTTATACCAAATCATTTGCTCTAAATAAAATGTCTGAAGCGAAGGCAATGCTAAACTCCCCCAGTTTAGCTGTGATTTCCATCTGCGGAGTTTCTGATCTTGCTCGTATTGAGTGGTTACTAGCTCCTGCCAGAGCGAGAAATCAGGTTCTGAATCATGTTAGAAGAAGGAACAACTGCCTTGAGAATGGTCCATTACTTGGAAAAGTTAATTTAATAAGAAGCTGGTGAAATTTAATGAAAAAGTAATGTGTCTGAAATGCCGTAATTAAATAGTTTTGTTGGGGCAGATAAGGCTTCAACAAAGTCCAGAAGAAAGTCAACTGGGGTTCATATATGTTATCACAACAATGTTTCAGTAACGAACAGTAATAGAACGAATGCATTGCACAGTATGTCAATGGAAGTTTCATTTGTAGGAGGAATTCATGATGTTTGTTGGAGGTGTGTGAAGTGGGCAGAACATGCTGATGTAAAGCAAAGTACAAAAGTGTCCTTGAACTTACTGACTTCCGAAGCACTTGTGCAGCCTGGATAGACCTTTGAGAAATGGTGCTCAGACAAGAACATTGGTCCCCTGAAATTTGTTGAGGGTTCTACGTGCCACAAGTAGACTGATACAGATCCCAGGCAGGTGGCTTCAGTTGCTTTTCTCCTGGCTGGGTCATTCACCAATCAGCCTGGCAGAATGACTACCCCTCACCTCACCCTGCTGGCCCTAGCCCACTCCACCTTGGAATTTCAGGGCCACACAGTGTTTCATAAGCCAGTTGCACTAAAGATCTGCTATAGGTGTGGTGATGAAGGTGTAAAGTGGTTTGGTGTAAACATTTTCACTTGCCCTCTCTGAAACCATTGTCCAATGTGACCCCTTCCTATACGTTGGAGTGCCAAAATTAAAATGCATTTGGTTTTCAAATGAGTAAATATTTTGTGGGGCCCATCAGAGATGAGCAACTCTTACTTATACTAGCACAGAAGGCCATTCAGCCCATTGGTCCATGCCAGTTCCCAGCAGAGCAATCCCATTAGTCCCAATGCCTCTCCCATACCCTACAGCTTATTCCCTCTCATATTGTCCCCTTTGATTCCTTTGCTGTTTATCTGCACTGAGACATAATTTACAGTAGCCGTTTACCCTATAGCACGTCTTTGGGATGAGGGAAGAAACCGGAGCACCTGCTGGAAGCTAACAGGGTCATGTGGAGAACACGACAGACAATGTCCAAGGTTAGGATCAATCTGAGGTCGCTAGAGTTGTGAAGCGGCAAGTGGGATTATTGTTTGCTCACTGACAGTGTCAATATATTATAGTTTTCTTTCTGTAAAGTCAGGATACTGACCCAGTGCATACTTTCAATGCACAGTTTACATCAAACCTGTGTAAATGAGTAGGCATACTTGTTTCCTCTTGAAAGAGCTTATTTTTCATGTTTGCTTTGACCCAATCCATTTATACTACACAAATGCATTGTCTAGAGCTGAATTATTGCTAAGGGTTCAGTTTCAACCACTGTTTGAAGATTCAAATTATTATTCATTTTCAAGCAAGTCTTTAGTCCTAAGAGGTGAGCAGTGCTTAACAGTAAATTTATGTTGATAAAGTGCACTGAGTAACAGGTCTCAAAAGGCATTATAGTGAAATGTTGATTATCTCCCCAAACTGGGAAGAAATCCAACAATAAATTCAAATTTTGTAACCCCGTGTGGTTTGTATTACCACTCTTGGAGAGTGAATTCATTTAATTTAATTCATTCTGCCTCAGCTTGTTACATGTTATCTTTTACTTTAATCTTTTGCTGCAAGTAGAAACATTAATAATTGATTCTGCTCCCCTGCTGTGCAGTTTAACCACTTTCATACCTAAAAGATACCATGTATTGATTGCAGTGTAATTATAATTTGGCCCTCACCAGGATTTAACAGAGGAAGCACACACAATTGTTCAGGACTTTTAACAGTAGTAACACATTGCTTCAGAAGCTGCTTCTCCCTATGTCTGTTTGATTGTTATTTTAATTAGGCACTTCATCCGTGCTTTGATATCAGTGACCATTCATCAACGATTTAATTAGATTGTGAGCATAGTTCAGCACTATAATAGAGAAACAACAGAATACATTGGCACCTGGCTTTAGGGAGGGTGCAGACTTGGAAAAGAGAGAGACCCATGGATGCATTTTTTGAATAAGGATGTGGATTTAAAATTCTGTCAATTTATTGTTAAGGATGGGGTCATGAGGAGTGGGACAATAATAGGGTTGCTGAACTTAGCAACCAAGAGCAAGGATTGATTTGAATATGTGTAGCTGGTTGGAATTGGAGTTGGTTTATTATTGTAGTATGTACCGAGGTGGTGTGAAAAGCTTTTGTTTCATTCAGACAGATCATTCCATACATAAGTACATTGATGTAGTAAGAAGGAAAACAGAATGCAGAATACAGTGTTGTAGTTACAGAGAAAGTGCAGTGCAGGTAGGCAAATAAAGTACAAAGGCCTTGACAAGGTAGAGTGGGAAATCAAGAGTTCATCTTTAAGAGGTCCATTCAAGAATCTGATAACAGCAGGCTGGGAGCTGTCCTTGAATCTGGTGGTACATGTTCTCAAGCTTTTGTATCTTCTGCCCAATGGGAGGGAGAAGAAGAGAGAATGACTAGGGTGGGCTGGACTGGACTGAAGAGAGAATGACTTGATTATATTGGCTGCTTTCCTGAGGCAACTGGAAGTGTAGATGGAATCAATGGAGGGGAGGCTGGTTTGCGTGATGGACTGGGTCGCGTTCACAACTCTCTGCAATTTCCTGTGGTCTGGGGCAGAGTAGTTCCCATACTGAGCTGTGATGCATCCGGCTAGGACGTTTTCTATACTGTCTTCTGTAAAAATTAATTGGGGACACAGCAAATTTCCTTACCCTTATGAGAAAGTAGAGGCACTGGATGGCCGTCGTGTCTATGTGGCTGGACCAGGAATTTGAAGCTCTCAACCATCTCCACCTTAGCACCACTGATACAGACAGGGTGAGAGTAGGACTGGAATATTTGAGCATGGAGGTAATGAAGCCATGGATGCCGGGGCATGATAAGGATAGTGGGAGCATGGGATGTACTGAAGGTGGAAAGCCATTTTGGTGACTCACACCCTTTGGGTTCGATGACCACTTTAAAACTAAACAGAAAACTATTGTGCACCAGTGCTTTCAACTTGGGGAAACAGCTGGATAGAAAGCTGGAATCAAACACCAGACTTTGTTGTTATTGGGTGGGAGTAAAGGAAGACGCCTTTGAACCTTTCGCTGATGTGTTAAAGGAAACTCATACTCATCCATGACTTAGCAGCTATTAGGCTGTCAGATGGTGCCATGGATGAGCAAGAATTTACTTTAGCACAAGGACTTGGAGCTGGGACTGGGGTCAGAAAGGTGAAATCAAATGTCAACAACATATTTATGGAAGCTATTTCTTGAGCTGCAGGTGAAGGGTCAGCTTGTAGTTGAGGAATTGTAAGGGATGGGATGCAATGATATTATTTGTAGTGGTTTTAGGGTGTATGAGGGTGGTCAGAGAATTAATGGCAGGGAGTGGTGGGAGGATAGTGCCACCAGAGAGAGTGGAGAAGGGCAATGGTCATACATGTTGCGGTGAGGTGAAGAAAAAATGGCAAGTTGTGGTTGCACCCCCAAAGAGATACATAACCATATTTAGTGATAATACATTAGGAAAGGAGTTGTTCATTGGTGAGGATTTTATTTTGAAAGAGTCCTGACATAAAAAGAACATTTTTCTTTGTGTTCACTGATATTTGAAAGCCATTCTGTAGATGTAGAAACTGGAGTTATTTCACTGACAATGAAATGTGACTTTGTTGGTTCTGCTTCTCTGATAATGAAAATGGGCTTATTTAATTATAAAACAAAAGATGTATCGAATTTATAAGTACATTTTACAAGTTGTACTGATGTAAAAACATCAAGTACGAACCTCAACTAAGCCTAGATTCTGATACATGCTTAATATTCCAACATACCAAATCCCTAGCTGCACAACCGTACCAAGTAGAATTTTGAATCTAGGTTATAATACGTCCATGCATAATTTTACAGTGATTAAAACATTTTTTTCTCATTTGATTTTTTTAATAAAAATATACCTTAAAATCAATTTGTATATATTTTTAGTGGATCTCCATTTTTAACTCAAATTGGGTAGTAGAATTAACTCACTACGAGCAGACGATGCCACACCAAACTTTCCTTGAAGGTGTTACAGTTCTCCACAGAATCAAATGTATCTTGTGGGATGTTTACAAAGTCATAACACTGGCATACTGTGGAACCCTTTGGACGAGCTGTTGACCATTGCTGTTCCCATCCCATTTGAAAAGAATAATATTGGTTCATTTGCCATATTGGTTATTACCTTCCACAAGTATTGAAGCCGAGGATCTCTTCAGTTTTTCCCAGTTATACAGTAATTTTGCCACTACAATCTAATTTCTGCAATGAGCCTGAAAACAGGTCTTTAGCCCCTCATGATGGCCTAGAGCCTGTTTTGAGCAACCACCAAGGATACCTTAAGAAAAGCTCCAACCTAGTACCTCATCTGATATCTTCCTAGAATCTTTGCAGTGTAGGGTGCTCAACCATTAGCTCTCATGTTATCAGAACAGGTCTAATTTCTGCATGGAGGCATGTCTGTTGTACCAGGGACATTGCTGTAGTGTGCAGTTGATTCTTGCATATATGCCCCCAGAGGCCAAGCTTCAAGCCATTGATGATTCAATCATTGAAGCATGTGAGAAGTTGGGCCTAGCAATTAACATGTGCAATCAAAGGTTAGTGCTCTTCCAAAATAAGAACCTCACCAATGAACAACCCCTTTACCCATGTCCCCAACCTGCCTCTGCTGTATAACACTGCCCTCCTGCAACAAAAGTTCATGGCAAGAAACCGGAAAATGTAAACCATTGCTCATATCTGGGCAGCCACCTCTCAGTAAAGGCAGACAGCTCTTTTGAACTTCACCGTCACCTCCAATGCACCAGCACAGCCTTTAGTCAATTGAGGGAAAAGGACTTTGAAGATCAAAATCTCACACCTCACATAAAACTCATTTTCTACCAGGCAACAGTGCACCCCAGCATCCATTGGGCAAGCCACTTTGCTTGCATGCCCAACACCAAAGCAGACACTTTATTCCAAACTCTCTCACAGGAAGAGGTTATCAGGTGGACAGAGAAAAGATTCAAGAATGTTCCTGAAACCTACCTGAACAAATGTAATGGCTTCACTGACTCCAGGGAGTCCCATCTCTTGCCCATGACTGCTCAAAGTGGAGAACAAACATTTGGGATGTTATTGAGAACCTTGAGTCCAGGCACTGAGAATGCACAGAAGCCTTGCACAAAAAGCCAAAAGAGCCTACCTTATCTGTGGAAGAGTCTGCAGTTCCCACACTGGCCTCATTAGCCACCCCAGAATTGACAAAACTGGAACAGAAGCAAGTCATCCTTGATCCCATGGGATTATGTAAGAAAATAAGAGTTTGCAGAATTGGCTAAGGATGCTCTGAAAGCTACAGAAATGCAAATATAGAAGAAATGTGACAGAAAGGTTTAGGAGCTACAGCAGAGGAGTTTGACTGCCGCTGCTTCCTCTGGATCCATGATCAACAGTCTCAGAGGGGTTGGGTCTATGGTTGCACAAAACATACAGCGCCTGATTTTCCCCAAAGCAGGAGATGTTCCAAAAAGAACCTTCTTGTAAAGTATTAAAGAAAAGCACAACATGGTCCTAATTTAGATTAAATTTGGGGGGCAGCTCCTCGATCTGGACTCATCCAAGTGGGAAATGTTAAGCCTTGCTTTAATGATTGGGATAATGTGGTTTACTAGAAATCATGATTCCCTTATGTCTCAGTACACATCATGTATCCATCATGTATGAATCTAAATCCCACGTCTCTTTAAGCTGATAGAAGTATGTTGGCAAGTAACATAGCCACGTGGAGCTCAGTGGAAGTGTCCACAAGCATGGGGAGTTTCAGTTTGGTGTAAAATTCAGACCCCAACTAATTGTAGGGTGGCAATGTTTTGCAAAATATAAAACTGTGAATACTTGCTGAGTAATAGTCTTTGGAAAAAACATGAACAATATTATTATTGAGGTGAAATTCCTCAGTGAGCCTCACTTCTGTCCCTCTTTCCGTCACATAAACATAAACAATAATATTGGGGTTTGTGTTGTGTACTAGTTTAGATGAACGTCATTCTTCCTTTGGTCAATTCATAGAACCACTTCATCGTTATTTAAGTTGATGGTGATATTGGCTTTGCTACATCAGTCTTTGACTAACTGTTCCTAACTCATATCATATGTCTACTGTTTAAAAGTTGGGTTGCTAGTTACATACAATTCTTCATCTTTCATTTTAAAGACACCTTAGAACTTAATTGGATCCACTTTAAGAAAGGAATAATGAATGAAATAGAGAGTGAACAATCACTTCAGGAATATCAAAGAAAAATTATTAGAGTCACAAGAGAGATTCAGCAGGGAAACAGGCCCTTTGGCCCACCAAATCCACACTGAACATAAACTGCCCATTTTCAGTAATCGTATGTTAACCCTATTTTATTCTTGCCACGTTCCCATCAACTCCCCTCAGACTCTACCACTCACCTACACACTGGGGGCAATTTACAGTGACCAATTAACCTGAACATCTTTGGGATGTGGGAGGAAAGTGGAGCAGCTGGAGGAAACTTGCGCGGTCACAGGGAGAATGTGCAAACTCCACACAGACAGCACCTGAGGTCAGGATTGAACCTGGGTTCCTGGAGCTATGAGGCAGTAGATCTGACAACTGTGCCACTGTGCCACTCTTGGAAGGTAACAAATATACAAATTCAAAGACATTCAGTATTCAACATGACTAAGCGACACTGTTTAATGCTGAGAACAGCTCAGGCTGATCAAGCCTACTTTCTGTTTTGTAGTTTCTTTTGAAAAGTCAAAGGAAACTTATCCAAACAGTTTTTATTGAAAGCTCACGGAGCATACCTTACCTAATATTTAAGGTGGCATTATTAACATTAAGATAGAGAGTGATTTTTCTGGACCTAAACATCTTGGCCTGTAATTTTAAAACATCATTCACTAGTTGACTAGGTTGAGCAGCTTTAAAATATGCTTCCCCTTTTTTGGTATGTTATAGAAATTATTACACAGGAAGAACCCTACATTTCTTTTGCTAAAATGAAATAATTGTACAACACAAAAGAAATGTTATATTCAAAAACACTGCATATATATTCAGTCTCTTTACCTTAACTCATCTTCAAAGAACAGTTTGCCATTTCAAGGTTAATGTCTAGGAACTAGACTTAGAGTTTAGCTTGACTGTGTGGATATGGTATCAAACCAATACCCCATCATAGATCCATGCAAACAATCCTATGACATAATTTTGAAATAGAGTAAAGGGATTCTTTTTTGTGTCCAAGTCAACATTTATCCTTCAGCCAACTAAACCAAAATATTATCTAACCATTATCTCGTTGTTTCAGAGAGCTTGCTGTATGTGCATTGCATGCTGCATTTCCAAGGTTAAAACAGTGACTAAATCTCAAATGTGTTTTACTGTTTTTTAAATACTAAAGGACATTCTCAGAATGTGAAAACACCATATAAGTGCAAGTAACCAGTGCAACTTAATTTAATAGTTACACAAGAACTTACTTCTCAGGCATTTCATATAATGTAGTGAGTCAATTAACTCCCGTTAAATCAAAGAGAAAGCCAGATAACTATTTGATGAAATGACATTTCTTAATAATACTAGGTGACAAGGTGAGCATCTTGGTATGAATATTAGAAAGAATGAAAGGTACTTTGGTAGCTGTGGTTAACTGTTTGACTTAGGAACCTTGAGGTTTGGATTTTGATCTTCATCAAAATGAACCTTCCCATATTTAGTACCATAATTTATTTTTGTTGATTTCTTAGTTCTTCATGTCAGGTTTTGTGAGGGCTGGGATTACATTTCATAATTAACGTCAATGTTGGACATTATTAATTTCCTATGAAATGTGTGTCATTTTTATTATTAAAATCAGTTTGCATGGAATACAGTAAGTTTCAGCTCATTGGGCATGCATCTAGTATAAACTAAAAGGTCTACCTCAACAGTTTATTTAGCTCCTGTCTTCCAAGGCTTCAATCCTTGGCAGAGTGCCTGGATTCCCGTAGGTAGCTTTGTGCCAACGATGAAACTCAGTGGAATAGATTTCAAGCTTTGTATTAGAGTGTTCTTGTTGTTCCTGCTATATACGCTGTACTTTCTAACTGCAATTTTGTACCAAGGAAGCAATTATTATTATACAGTCCAGTTGAAAACATAACCAATCACTCTTCCGAACAGCAATAGTTTTGGCACAATCATGAATTCAGATGGCAGATATAATTCAAAGATTTACTTCTGTTTATATTCAGTTATTGTTGAGATCGCTGAGTGAATATAAGTTCAACAAGATTATTTGGTGTATTTGTCTCTGTAATAATATAATCTCATGATATCATAGTTACTCTTTCTATTGTGGTATGCAGTTTTATAAAACTTCATTTATGGTGTTGACTAACCTAACTTGCTCCGGAAAAAGTTATCAGCAAGTATCTTGAACTGCTTCAGCTTGTGTGGGGAAGGTGAATATTTTGGCCTGTTGGAGTGTGCCATTCAGGTTGAAGATGCATCCATCGGTATTACCTCTGATCTGCTTGCAGGACTCTTCATTACTGTGTTTTATGGTACTGCGGTGGATTTTTGCTGCACTTAAAGTTAAATCTGTAACTGCTTATTTTTAATTCATTAAGGAAACAAACTTGTAATATTTCAGATTGGGCCTAACTTGATGGTTTTGTTTCAAAGACCAGTAGTGAGATAAAATGGGGCAAGTCAAAATTTACAGCACTGATCGGGTGACAAATGACAAATGAAATGACTTCCAGGAAGAGCCTTTGATGCCACCACAATGGGTCTAGCCGCCTTATTTTTGTTTCCACATAATTGTTGCAATCCTAGACAAAACCAAAGGCTTATTAGCTATCATGTGGTTATTCTGTTGGCCTAAGCTTTTGAATGAAATTGGATACGTTTCTCTTTTACTGAGAACTTATAGTACTTCATATCTGGAATGCTTTGGGTGCACTGGAATAAGTGTGGATCAAACTACTCTCCAGAACTAGAACCATTTAGCATATCACACAATTTGTTCCAGCAAGACACTATGAAGTGTGTTAATCTGGGGCTTTGTCTCTTCAGATTCGACCAGTTGTTCACAGCCGAATTATCGTTTCTGCGCGATGGAAGAAGTACAATTATGAACCTTGTACCATCAAGTAAGTACACGTTTGGAATATTTGCCCTTTTATAAAAATAGTGAAGGGTACTTGATGAAGCATTGGAAATTTAAGCGATGGCCCATTATCTTTTGGTTTACAGACTGACACACACACACACACACACACACACACACACACACACACACACACACACACACACACACACACACACACACACACACACACACACACACACACACACACACACACACAGTGTGTTGGAATTGTAATGAGAGGGGAAGGCTGCTTTGCTTTTAAGATTCAATGTTTGATCAAAAGAACAGATGACAGACATATTGTGACCGGAAGTACAACAACGTTCTCCATGTTCAGCAGTGAAAAATCATAAATATTTAAATTATGCAATATCAAAGAAAAACAGCAGCTTGTGTTTCACTGAAACAAGTGATTTCCTGTTTATAAAGTTATTTCATGGATCCAATTCACTTAATTTGTGTTCTGCCTGCAGTAACTTTTGTTTTGATTAACTCTTTAAAATAAATTACAGATGGATATATATCCCCCAGGTGTAAACCAAATTAATTGTGAAATTTATTTATTCATGAAATAAAAACAGAACATTCTAGAAACACTTAACATGTCAAAGAATCATCCGTGAAAAGAGAACTAGAGTTAATATTTCAGGTCAAAGAACTGGGAAAGAGAGAGGAAACAGGTTACTTTTACTTAAGTTGTAACTTTAAGCTAACTTTTTACTACCTTTCCCAGTGCTGATGAAGGTTCTATTTCTTTTTCTTCAGGAGCTGCTGAGTGTTTCCAGCATTTTTGTTTTACATTTCAGACTTACAGCATTTGCAGAATTTTGATTTTCATTCATTATTTATTTGTGGATACATTAGTCATTATCTTTAACTGTGGTTAACTTGCCAAAGGATGGTGTTCCAGTAATGCACAAGACACAAGAGGCCAAGATAGTGAAATGCACAGCTCTCTTTATTGATCACTGTGCATTGGATTTTTTATGGAGAGCAACACATTTGAAAGCACTTCCAAGTCGAATTGCACTAATCTGAAAGCTTGACCAGGTACTTCTGCTTGAGAATCTCATTGTGCATCTGACACAATTTCTAGGACAATTTTGTATCAAGTGGCATAATTCACATTCCAACACACCTCTTAACGTCTCTGTTGTCCAATATCACCACTCCAGATTTGACCCTCACCAATTTTTATCGATGCATCATAGAAAGCATCCTATCTGGATGTATAATGGCTTGGTATGGCAACTGCACTGCCTGAGACCGCAAGAAACTGCAGAGAGTTGTGGACACAGCTCAGCACATCACGAAACACAGCCTCCCCTCCATGGACTCTGTCTATATCTCTCGCTGTCTTGGTAAAGCAACCGACACAATCAAAGATACCACCCGCCCCGGACATTCTCTCTTCTCACCCCTCCCATCGGGCAGAAGATACAAAAGCCTGAAAGCACAGACCACCAGGCTCAAGGGCAGCTTCTATCCTGCTGTTATAAGACTATTGAACAGTTCCCTAGTATGATAAGATGGATTCTTGACCTCACAATCTAACTCGTAATAGGTTTGCACCTTATTGTCTGCCTGCACTGCACTTTCTCTGTAACCGTAACACTTTATTCTGCATTCTGTTATTGCTTTCCGTTGTACTACTCAATACACTGTGTAATGAAATGATCTGTCTGGATGGCATGCAAGCAAAGTTTATCACTGTACCTCAGTACATGGGACAATAATAAACCAATTTACCAATTTAATTTACCAATTTAGATCAGCACCCCATTGAAATAAGTCCTGTGATTTATCTTGCTCCCCACCTTTCAAACCTTCATCCAGTGGTCTCACCACACCTCCCCCTCACCCAAATACCTGATTAGCTCAGAACCTCATCCCCAATTCAGCCCAAACCTCCTTGACCCACACGACAATCAGTCCAGGACTCGAAACTCTCCCCATCCTTCAATCCCTTGACTGGCATCCCAACTCCTCAATGAACCCAAGCCCCCACCCACTGCCTCCCTGATTGGTATGCTGGCCTCCAAATTCTGTGATTGGCCCCGGAGTCCCTGATTGGCCTAGGCCCCAGTCACAAACCCCACCCTCACAGCATTGATCTCTGACCAGATCTTACCCACTCTCCAATCCCACTGCTGACCCTCTCTTCTCTCTGAAGCCCTAGATCAGGCCCAGGTTCAAAATGCCATTATTTTCCTTTATGTACTTTGCCAGGTCATCACAGGCACCACTGCAGTTTGCTGTGGTCAACACAGACATTGGCACTTCATGCAATCACCCTTCAGTGCTACCTTGAGGATGTACAACAATTTATAGGCCACCACATTGGATGGTAATACAATTTGGAAATAGTGTTGAAGACTGTGAGTGTAGTCGTACCTTACTTATAGATGAGTGCCACATTTACAAAAGCTTAGGACTCTGGAGTTTATTCCATCTTTATGTTTTAACATAAAACTGCCAATAGTGTATTAGTTGCTGAGACACAACAAATTCTGCAGATGCTGAAGTCTGGAGCAACACACAAAAAGTGCTGGAGGAACTCAGCAGGTCAGGCAGCATCCATGGAGGGAAATAAACAGTCGATGTTTGGGGCCGAGACTCTTCATCAGGACTGGAAAGGAAGAAGCCAGAAGCCAGAATAAGAAGGTGGGGGGAGGGGGAGGAGTACAACACAGGCAGGGGATAGGTGAGTTCAGCTGATAACCAACAGCCAGGACCTCCTGGTGGCCACCCATTTCAGTTCCACATCCAATTCCCACACTGACATCGCCTCCTCTACTGCCATGCTGAGGCCAGACACAGGTTGGAGGAACAACACCTCATATTTCGCCTAGGGAGTCTCCAACCTGATGGCCTGAACATAGATTTCTCTAACTTTCAGTAACCTCACGCCTTCTTTTTCTTCCCCCACTCCCCCACTCCTTTGCCTTCTCTTATTCCTGTGGCTCCCTTCCCCCGCCTTGATGACCTGCCCGTCTCCTCTCCTCCCCTCACCCATCCTTTATTCCATGGTCCACTACCCTCTCCTACTGGATTCCATCTTCTTCAGCCCTTGGCCTCTTCTACTGATCACCTCTCAGTTTATTACGTCTTCTCCCCCTCCCCCACCCACTACCTTCCCCCTCTCACCTGGACTCACCCATCACCTGAACTCACCTATCACCTGCCTGCGTGTACTCCTCCCCCTCCCCCCACCTTCTTATTCTGGCTTCTGCCCTCTTCCTTTCCAGTCCTGATGAAGGGTCTCGGCCTGAAACATTGACTACTTATTTCCCTCCATGGATGCTTCCTGACCTGCTGAGTTCCTCCAGCACTTTTTGATTAGTTGCTGAGATATATCTTTGTGGACATTCTAAATGAAAATTGGGAGCTGCATAATGGTTGCTGATCCAGAATCCTTTATTTTAGACTGTCACCCAAAGACTGAATTGCCGCAGAGAGTTCAAATAGACACAGATGATACTTTTAATGAAAAGTGGACAGAAGCTATTGTGGGAGTTATAGAGTTAAAATAATCAGTGAAACTGGTCGACAATTGGTGTGGGTTTGAAAAAAGCTTAGTTATGAGCGTGCTTCTGTTTATTTTGGAATGGGAAAATATTGCAACAACATCTGTGGGTGGTTTGGATAAA
Source organism: Pristis pectinata (assembly GCF_009764475.1). Lineage (NCBI taxonomy): Eukaryota > Metazoa > Chordata > Chondrichthyes > Rhinopristiformes > Pristidae > Pristis > Pristis pectinata. The sequence continues at coordinate 75,439,500 of NC_067414.1, read as the reverse complement.
AGCATGAATTCTATATTTGCATCTTGGCTGATCTTTAGGTTGAACAAAGTTAAATTTTGGCCTGATTTAGATGTTATATGAACTCTCTTTAATAACTTGAACAGAAAAATGGAAGTTAATTATGATTCCTGTGGACTTTATTTATCGTAATCTCTTTTGAAAGCTTTTGAGAAAGATACAGATTATAAAGGAAATCTGATTCTCTGAGACTCTACTGGCAGTGAGTGCTGGTTGGAAAATTTGACAACCAACCTGATGAACCCATTTGCCAGTTTGTGGTTATGGAAGGGCTCCACGATGTTGTGAGAGGCGTATGCAAGCTCTATATAAATAGTATGTTAAGCAAATGAACCCCAGTTTACACTTCACCCTTTAAACTAGACTCGTGCCAGCTGAATTAGCCTGGATTACCTTGGAGTACTTCCGACAGCAAGGCAGTGGTGGTGGCACCAGTTTATGTTGAAGCCTAGCATTGTGGTTCTCAGCAGTTCTGTGTAGTATTGGACATCTTGTATACTTGAATTTACTTCCACGTATCTATTTTTTGATGTAGTCTTTGGCTTGTTAAGCTACGCTTTGTTGAACTTTCGACAGTGGCTGCTGCAGTATGAGTTTCACCTCACAAAACTGAGCTGATGTCATGAAAGGGGGGCAAAATCTGCGGGCAGTGTTCTCATTGGTGACAACTATCCACAGATCAAGCTGCTTCAACCTGGGCACGTGGTCTTTAACGATAGCATCTGCTGAGAGTTTTTTTTTAAGTAACAACCATGAGGATTAACAACTCTTCCCATTGTTTACAAATGTTAATTTTTGGTTGTTGGAGATGTATCTGAGGCCATTAGTGGAGGATAAGTGGAAAGTTCGTCACTGCTGGGTATGGTCTACCATTACGGCAATTAACATTCAAACTATTCTATAGCACAGCATTAACAAATTGTTCTTTGGCACAGTACTAACGAAGTATCCTAAGGTCACAGTACCATGATAATACAATATCTGGGCATAATACTGTGATATCACAATATCATAACACAGTATTATCACAACATTCTTGGGCACTGTAGTCTCATACAATTCTGTGGCTCAGCCCTATCACACATCTGATGGTACCATTCTTTCAAACAATTCTAGGGGACAGTAGTATCATATAATCCCATGACACAGAACTATGTCCAACCATCCTAGGGCACTGCCCTTTCCATCATATGGCACTGTATTATCATTACATCTTATGGCTCAATATTATCATTCTATGCTATGCTGCTGTGTGATCGTAACGTTCTGGAGAATAGTACTATTGTACTACCTTATGGAGCAGTACCATTAAACATACTATATAGCACAGTACTAAAACACTATCTTATAGCAAAGTATTACCGTGCCCTCTTTTGGAGGAGCACTATCAAACATCCTCAGGCCTGGAACAATCATGCCATCATGTGGTATAGTATTCTATCTCTTCGTAGACTATCCCTCAGGAATGAGGCTGGTTCCCAATAGAGCTAAATGTGATTTCTTTTCATGGGGGGTGGATGTTGCGCACCAATTTCCACCTGGTCTTGTAAATAGAAGGTTTATACATCTAATGTTACAGAGATTCATGATGATTTGAGACCAGGTTTTGCTACATGGCTTTAATGTACACACAAACATGGTCACACACTATTATTGCATCCTATGGCACAATACTGTCACACCATCCCACTGAAACAGCACTATCATATCTTCTAATAACAAACACTAACGTAACATTCTGCAGCACAGTAATATCATTTCATCCTATGGAATGCTTGTATTATGGCATGCTGTGAGACTGTCCATGGCACAATACTATGGTACCATCTTGTAGTCCCAGGACACAGTTCTATCATACCATCCCATGAAACTGCAGTCCCTCCTGTCCTATACTACAGTACTGTCTTACCATCTTACGGCACAGTTCTGTGTCTCTCTTCTCATCTTAGGCTGTAGCTCAGCCTTTAAGATGGCTGACTGCCACCACAGTGGAAGAGTTAAAGATGCCTATGTGTGATTTCTTTCATACTATTCAATGGCAGAGTGTTTTCATACCATTCTATGACACAGTATTATCATACTATCTTATAGCATAGTCCTTTCACCCTTTGCTATGGTAGTGTTATCATTTTGCAGAGTACTGTCAGACCATCCTGTGCCCCAGTAACATCATACCACCTTACGGAAAAAGGAGCTATAACATCCTAATGCACAGCACTAAATCATTCTCTGGCATGGTACAATCATACCATCTTAGGGAATATACCATCATAAAATTCTAATGCACAGTACTATATACCACTGTATGATGGAATATTGTCACACAGTCCTGTGGCATGGAATTACCAGACCACTCTGTGCACAGTACTATCAAACAATGGCACACTATTGTAAGCAAAATTGGATCTTTGCAGACCACCCAGAGTATATCCAGAAGACAAGGTATTTTGAAGTTCAGGTCTATATACAGTAAATGATCAACACCATAGTTGCCAGGAGAAAAAATGTGCATACTTTCTAAATGGAAAGGAGACAGCTGGAGAGGTGATGTGTCTTTTATCACCTGCTGGACTTTGTAAAATTTCAGGGTATCATCAGATGCCAGAGACTAACTTGTCAACCTCAGTGGATCAGCAGTGGGATGTATCACCCTATAAATGAAGAGATTTTTTTTAATCAGATGAGGTTCCAGTCATGATCTCTTTACATTCTGTAGGGATTTGGTTCATTACTACTTTATTATTGTCACATGTACTGAGGTACAGTGAAAATATAGTCTTCAGTGATTTATAGTTTTACATTGTCTGTAGGTTACAAAAGAATAAGTAGATCGATGTTGGAAGACAATGGTTATCCCTTGAAGCTACTAAGTCCAATTAGGACCCTTCTATATTCTGGGGTACTGGGCATAAGCCTCAGCTGAATCCACCTGTGCAGGGGAACCCATGTGAGCAGCTAAGTCACTATCAAATGCATGAAGGTGATGTTGGAGCAGCAATGTAATTGTTTGGATTACTGAAAAAAGGCACTGCTCCAGGGTCCACTCAAAGCCATCATTTGCTGCTGTCTGCATGACTTTCCAATCCAATGAACAATGAACACACATCATGATGAGAAGAAATTGCATCAGCCTGTAGATCCACAAAAATAGGGTAAGGAGAGGACAGTGACACCAAGGAAGATGTGAATGCAGAAATACTGGTGCAGAATTTTGCCAGAGCACAGTAGCATAGCGGTTAGTGTAACACTATTACAGCACCCGCAGTCGGGGCTCAATTCCGGCCGCTGTCTGTAAGGAGTTTGTACGTTCTCCCAGTGACTATGTGGGTTTCCTCCAGGTGCTCCGGCTTCCTCCCACATTCCAAAGATTTACAGGTTGGTAGGTTAACATGGGTGTAATTGGGCCAGAAGGGCTTGTTGGGCCAGAAGGGCCTGTTACCGTGCTGTATAAATAAAGTTTAAAAAAAGTATAAAGCAGATCTCTCATCCTTACTGGGTGATTTTTGAGCTCCTAAATATAGAACACATTATAGGTTCGGGAAATGGCATAATTTTGCTTCTTTAGACCTGGCTAAGCCCCTTTAATGGAGGATATTTGAGAGGATATTTGAGACATGACACTATTAAACCAGGGGCAAGGTATGGCAAAAGGCCTGAGTTATCAATCCAGGGAATTTGAGTTTGATTCACAGTATGGCAACTAGTGAATCTGAATTTTCAATACTGTTGGTTTGCTGTTAAAAAAACAACTGAATTATTCAGTCCCCTAGGGTAAATGCCTTGCAGTCCTTACCCGATCTGAATAAATCAACATGGTTGAGACTTAATTGTGCTCTGAGATGGGTTAGCAAACCATTCAGTTGTATCAAATCACAATAGAACAGCTGGGGAAGGTGACCTCAGTGAAAGCCAAGTTTGCCAAGTAAACCTCGCCATCAGCACTCAGATTCTCCAGATGAACTTTAAGTAAATATTAATGCAAGGGGTCAGTCATGCAACCTATACTATTGTACAATGATATAATCCCATGTCACTCTGCTATCGTATCACTCTAAGGCACAATACCCTCATACAACAATTACAACAGTCCTATCATACATATCATGGCAGGGTTCTGTCAAATTTCTCCAATGTTGACATGCAACTCATGCCTTATTGCTTTCATATGATCTCATGATGTAGTGCTGTCATTTCACCCCCCATGGAGTAATATTTTACAACCCATGTCCGGGCTCCCCATGATACAGCAATATCACTTAGATCAAAGTATGGTGATATACATCCCCCAATGATATGTTGCAATCATACAATCCATGCTCTGATGGTATTGGTTAAACCCATGGTACCTTACTGTCAAATAACCCATCGTCACTCTGCCGTATCTTTGGGGCTTGAGCTTATAGCCTTGATCTCATTGGGAAATGTTATAGATTTTATTATGTTCTGAAACAAATTTGAAGGACAGATGCCTTTATGGCTTTTAAATGAGAATTGGTATCTTAATGCCTTCATAGGTCACAAATGGACCAGAGTGACGTTATTGCTGATTGGTACTGAAGAATTTAGTTCTGCCAATTACAAACATGGCACTAAATGCATTAATACACTCAAACTGGAAATTATGCCTTGTTTATTCAAATAATGATAGACGTTGGTTGCAAGATAAGTACTAACATTGAGCAGAGTTAATGTTGAGGATAATTGATTTATTTACTCCCCTCCACTAAATTCTACTGGGTGCATATCCATTGTTTCAGGAAACAGCTGTTTCAGCTGTTTAAACTTGTGTGGTGAATGCTCAGAATCCAACTTTTTCTTTGCCTGTGATCATCTTTATTAAAAAAACTGAGATTATGTGTGAGATATTAAGAAAAGCACACAATGTTGATAACAAGCTATCTGTGTGTGTTCATAAGAGAATTAAAAAAATACCAAACCCTGTGTGTTTTGACAGAAGGTCATGTAATTGGACAGAGGATCTTCTTCAGACATGTTGTGTTTTACTTGTTTGGCCAAACAAATCCACCAGATGGTGCTAGTGATCAGCTTATTGTGAGGTTTGAAGTTAATTATCAGGTGGGAAGTTTAAAAAAGTTATGCATCAATATCTACTCACTCTGCCAATGGGAAAGATATGTACCATGTGTAGGATTCCTGGACACAAAATCGTACCAGGTTGGTTTCCTCATTTGAGCTGTGGAATCCAGCTCCTGACCATCTGTTCTGGTAGTTCAGCACCAACTGGTGAAAAGTGGTAGGGGGAGGGTGGGGAGCGGAGGGGTAGTGAGGTGGGCGGTTTCTGTTGGTACCCTGAAACTTGCTATTGACTCATCAACCATTGAAAACAATCTTTTACATCCCTTCTCAAATATTAATTTTGACACTCACACTGGGTTCTTCATGGCTTGTGCAGGGGAGGTCCTATCTCACAAATTTGATTGAGTTTTTTGAGGAAGTAATGAAGATGATTGATGAGGGGGAGGGCAGTGGATGTTGTCCACATGGACTTTGAGTAAAGCATTTGACAAGGTCCCTCATGGTAGGCTGGTCCAGAAGATCAAGTCACATGGGTTTGACAGTGAGTTGGTAAGTTGGCTTGATCATGGAAGGCAGTTGAAAAGGTAGAGGGGTGTTTTTCTGACTGGAGGTCTGTGACTGGTGGTGTTCCACAAGGATCAGTGCTGGTACCTCTGTTTGTAATGTCACGAACCAGCAACAAAAGAAACACACTGAGTCGTGATTCAGTGTTAACAACTATTTTATTAATCACTACTTATAATAATACGTAAAATAAAAGTAAAAATGTTAGTATGTTAGAATTCAAAAATGTTAAACCTTGAACATTAACCCCAAAAACTAAACTCTTTGTGTGTGTGTGTGGCAAAGTCCCAAACTCCAAGTTCAGGAATGGTTCTTAAAGTTCAGTTCCGCAAGCCATAAGGTGAAACATGAGCAAAGGCTGCTTTAACAACCACTGTTGTCTGAAGATAAGACGTAGACGTAGAGAAACGTAGAGAGAGTAATTACGAAATCCAAATGTTCCACGATGGAACCCAAACGACACTTCAGTGTTTACTCGGTAGTGACTTCCTTACCCCGAAAAGCATCCGACTCGTGGTCGTCCACACAAATACCTGTTTCCTTCTACAGGTCAGCAACAAAGTGAACTCCACCGGATTACTTCCAATTTCCATACATGGATTTCAGTGGCGGACACAGTTATTGTTTCTCATCCATCGATAGAGAACACTAGCAGGCTGGTGTCTCTCTATCTTCTTCTCTCTTCTTCTGACCTCTTCAACAACGTCATTACATCCTTTATCTTCTGTTGATGTAAGCACACCACACACACACACACACACACACACACACACACACACACACACACTATCTTAAAGGGACTTTCACCGAGTCTGTAACAGTAACATATATGTTAATAATTTGGATGAAAACATAGGTGGTCCAATTAGTAAGTATGCAGATGACACAAAAATCGGTGGAGTTGTAGTTAGCGAGTAAGCTTGTCAAAGGATACAGCAGGATATAGATCAGTTGCAAATTTGGGCAGAGAAATGGCAGATGAAGTTTCATCTGGACAAATGTGAGATGATGCTTTTTGGGAGGTCAAAGCATACAGTAAATGGCAGAACCCCTAGGAGCACTGATGTATAGCGGGATCTTGGAGTGCAAGTCCATAGTGCCCTGAAAGTGGCTGTTTAGGCTGGTAAAAAAGGCATATGGCACGTTTGCCTTCATTGGTATAAAAATTGGGAAATCATGATGCAGCTTGTAAAAAAAACCTTGGTTAGGCCACATTTGGAGTACTGCGTAGTGTTCTGGTCATTGTATCACAGGAAGGGTGTGGAGACTTTGGAAAGGGTGCACAAGAGGATCAGCAGGTTGTTGCCTGGATTGGAGAGTATTACCTATAGGGAGAGGTTGGAAAAATTTGGATTGTCTTCTCTGGAGCGTCGGAGGCTGAGGGGCAACCTGATAGAAGTATATAGAGACATACAAAGGATAGATTGAGTCTTCTTCCCAGGTGGAAATGTCAGATAATAGAGGGCATAATTTTAAGATTGGGGGGGGAGCGGAGAAGGTTTAAAGGAGATTTGTGAGGCAAGTTTTTTACACAGAGAGTGGTAGGTGCCTGGAACAGGCTTCCAGGGGAGGTGGTAGAAGCGGATAAGATAGCAGTATTTAAGAGGCATTTAGACAGACACATGAACAGGTAGGGAATAGAGGGATAATATGCAGGCAAATGGGATTAGTTGGGATTAGCATCATGGTTGGCACAGACATCATGGGCTAAGAGGCCTGTTCCTGTGCTGTGCTATTCCATGTCCCATGTTAATCTTTCAGGGAACAAAGTCCTATTTTCTTAATATCCAGCATTCCTGGCATCATTGTACACTCATTCTTGATATGATGCACACAGTGCTCCAGCCTCACTGATGACTTGCCTGAATTCAATATTAGTTCCCTGCTTTTATGTGCTGTGCATAGAAAACTGTGGTTGAATCCTCAAGCGTCAGGCAGTCCTTCAGTGAATGACTGGTGGAGTGCTACCCGTGTGTACGAGGAGAGAGGATAAAGGATGGCACTAGCCTTTAGCTTGGGGAACGGCTTCATTTTCACTCTGTATTCTACCCTCAGTGGTGAATGTTTGTAGGGTTTACTAAGGTCTTGAAATAGCCTTTGTCCCATTTGGGTTTACCCTGTTTCATACCCTGCCTTATCCTACCAACAGAAAAATGATGGTTTGGAGAGGATATAAAGTGAGACTCAAATAGTTATGCTTTCTGTATGTGTTATGTGTGTAAATGAACATGCATTGTGCATATGTTTTTTTTCATTGCAAAATGCTTTCTGGACTCACTGTCAAACAGATAATATTTAAAAATGCTTCTAATTTGGAGCATTTGGCTTGCTGGTGTGCAACCTTAGCAGAAACTGTAAGGTTAACCAAGAGCTTTTTATGTGGCTATGGTTAAGATGGCACAGGTTGTGAGGAAGCATTTTGTGAAAGGTATACTTTGTCCATCTACTTGGTACAGGGTAGCATTATTCTGACAGATTTTCTCAGATTGGTTTCCGTTTGATACCTGCTGTGGTTCACCAGGGTGAAAGTTATACCATTGCCTCCTGGACTATCTGCACTGCCAACTTTTGTGAAGCCACACAATTATATCCAAAAAACCTTGCCTGCCATTTCCTCATCACTTGAGGAATTTTTATGGCTATTACAAGCAAGCGTACACTTTATTGACTGCTACAATTTCTTCAAGAGCTGCAGCAGCATCTGATATTTGATATCCCTTCTGCACACACTCTTCTCCATCTCCCGTCCTCCATACTAAGTAAGGTGAGAGGCCAGAGGACTTAGGACATACATGGGCAAAGCCTTTATTGTCAGGAGTTCCTTAAATGGCAGGAATGGAAAGGTTTACCTCTTGAAACTTGAGGTGAAATTTTGAAATGCTGATAATCAAACTTGTATATCAGAAAGAGTAAATCTCCCAGCAATCAAGCACTGAGTTGATACAAAACTAATTTACACCACTGGATGTCACTGTGTATCCTGGAATACAATGTTAAAATGAAAGGCCAAAATGGAATGATTTTGAGATATTATTCCAAATAATGCTGTCAGTTACATGAATAAATGCTACATGAAAGCTTGATTCGGTCTAGTTACATGGCAGAAATAGCAAGAGGACGACTGCCTTACACATTTTACAGATCTAGTATAAAAACTCATACTGGTGGAGTCCAATTAAAGACCATCAAGCACCCATTTTTACACTAACCCATTTTGTTTTTCCTGTATTTACATCAATTCCCCTCACATTCTACCATCACCTACACACTTCTGGCAATTTATAATGACTCATTAACCTACCAACCCCCATGATTTGGGGATATGGGAGGAAACTGAGGCCTCAGGTGAATCCCATGCAGTCACAGGGATAATATACAAACTCTATGGAGCACCACAGGTCAGGATTGAACCAAGGTGGCTGGAGCTATGAGACAGCAGCTTTCTTAGCTGTGTCACTGTGCCACCCAGATGTTAAGAGATACTGACTCAGAAATTCTTGCAGGCATGGAGGACACTCTCCAGGGGACCTGCCATTCCTGGTTTAGTGCAAGGGAGTGAGTTCCCTTCATGCACAATGTGTGAAGGTTTATGCCCATAGGCATTGTGAATCCAGGCCTTCAGCATGGCCGTGCACAGTAATAGCACGATATATCCAGTGTCATGCAGGAAGCACAAAATTCAGAGCATGATTCCACACCATGGTGTGAACTCTTAAAGTGGCAGCTCTAAATGGGATCTCTGCTTCTAGTAGTGTGGTAGATAGCTTGCAGTGGTTAGGGCCAAGATGGGAGTGGGATCCACTCTTCAAATGGAACATTAAGCTGTGGGGGGTAAACAGTGGGTTACTCTGGGCCTCCTCATAACATAAGACCATAAGACCATAAGCTATAGGAGCAGAATTAGGCCATTCGGCCCATTGAGTCTGGTCCGCCATTGAATCATGGCTGATTTTTTTTTCAACCCTATTCTCCCGTCTTCTCCCTGCAACCCTTTACTAGTCAAGAACCTATCAATCTCTGCCTTAAAGGCACCCAAAGACCTGGCTTTCACAGCCCTGTGTGGCAATGAATTCCACATATACACCACCCTCTGGCTGAAGAAATTCCTCCTCATCTCAGTTTTAAAGGGATGTCCCTTTATTCTGAGGCTGTGCACTCTGATCCCAGACCCTCCGACTAAAAGAAACATCCTCTCCATGCCCACTCTTATCCAACATACCACCCCCAACCCCTCCAAAGAAAGTGTAAGGCCTTACCTCAAATGTTAGAGGCTGCATCCGTTGCAGAAGGTTTCATGGTTAACTTCAGTGGCGGTCTCTCTCTTATTGGTTCATGTAAGAATGGGCCATTTAGCTAACTCTGGAGCAAACTTTCTTCCTCTTAGGAAGAGCTGCTCTTGTAATTGAGGCCCATCTACTGTCTTAAGTACGAATGTATGCTTAGCACTGCAATAGCAGTGTCAAATATTAGTGCATATATTCTAAGTATATTAGTAAATATATTACTAAATATATATTAGTACCACGTATGGGTAGGTTAATTTGGGTTTAAAATGGACAGCATGGACTCGTTGGGCCGGAAGGGCCTGTTACCACGCTGTAAATAAAATTTAAAAATTTACTGTAGACTGATGTACCCAGCAGCTAATGTCCATGGAGACACAAGAGACTGTAGATGTTAGAATCTGGAGCAACAAAAAATCTGCCAGAGGAACTCAGCAGGTCAAGCAGCATCTGTGGGGGGAAAGGAATTGTCAATGTTTGGGTCGAAATCCTGCATCAGGATCGTGCAGCCGTGTCCCTAATTCCATCATACATATAGAGGACTGAGGTATATTCTCTCATTGTGCACCCTACATACTAAGGAGTGCTAATTTTATCTCAGCTTCAAAATATCATGTAATGCATAGAAAAAGAATACACCACTCAATAGAATTTCTATTCCATTGTGACTGGTTCCATATCATTTTTGCTTCCATTAATGAGTTAATTCACCAGAAAGCAGATCTCAAACCGGCAGCACGGAGACACTTTAATGAGTGTTCTTTGAAATTTCCTTGTGGATCAATTAAAATATACAAGTCAGCTAAATGAAGAATTAAACCAATCAGATCTTTCTGAAACATTCCCAGTTCTCAAGGTCTAGTTTATATCCACATCCTCCAGTTTAGCACTTGACAGAGATAAAGGACAGTACTGCAGGATAAATGTACACTCACAAGCTCTGCAGGGCCAGTCTCCCTGCCACTGGAAGTGGAAGACTGCTGTGTTCCAGTAGTGCTAATACCATAACAGGAGTGGGAATGGCTTCTGCTTAAATCCAGATTGTGAATTGGGCTGCACCTGCTGAAATTGGCAGAAGATTCACAGCAGCTGCTCACATCTGTCAGAACATTTTTCATAAAGTTGGAGGTAATTGGAAACTCACTTCATGGTTCTTATTGGAAGATTTCAACAAAAATTGATTTATGACTGTAGATTTCATTGAAAGTATTCTTACAACAATAATTTTTCTCTTTAAGTGGTGGGGATGAGGGTCTTTATGAAGTACTCTTTTGACTGTTAGTTGTTGGAATAGTTCCCACTTAACATTTGCTGTACTCTGAAGTAAGTTGATTGGATATGATACACTTTGGATAATTTCTGCAAGATATGATAAAATGCCTTGTAAATTCATGCTTTCCTTTCTTTGGAACATAAATCACCTATAATCTTGTTGTAAATAATACAATTTGTTACAGCTCAGCTGCCTTCTTGCTCTGGCTGTAATGGTGTCTGCTTAGATCTTTTGTTTATTTTGAACTTTTTGTTTCCTTTTGGTACTCTGGAGCTTCCGGACTGGAAGCTGGGAAGGGAATCATTGCAACCAGTTTCCACATCACGATATAAAAAGGAACAATAGGCAGTATATATACATTGGTCTTGACTTTTGTTGCCATTTCCTCTGACATGTACCCTTGAAGTTACCACATAGCTCTTATTTATTTTTGATTTCTCCCATTATACCTTTTTTACTGTTCTGCTTATCCTACCCAGTTTAATTATCTCCTTATAGGTCTTTTTTTTCTGTTGTCAGGTTTTTCCCATTTTCCTTTCTTTCTTATTTTATTTTCCATTACTTTATCAAATTCTGTTCATCTTCAGCATCTCTTAGAACTAAGAACTCTTAAGAATTGAAATATTTACCAACCATTCCCTTTCTTCCTCAGATACTGCCTGATTATTCACCCCTCCTCACTTGTAATGAGTTATTTTTAGGATGTAAGATTTGTCTTAAGAAATGGGGAAAAATAATTTTATGAACTAACAACAGTTTATGTCTTCTTCACCTTCCTCCATTTTCCATCAGCATCTTTACCAATGGAGACCTGCTGATACCCCCCGTGAGGTTACTTCTACCAAAACATACAGTTCAAGACTGGAATCGTGTCCTTGCCTTGATTACAGAGAAAGTCCATTTACGTACTGGAGCTGTTCAGAGGTAGACTTTTACTCTTACTAGTTAGTCAGGTAATGAAAAATGTGAGATGCCACTGTGTTTCTGTTATGGCTGGAATTTTCTGTCATTGCTGGAGATTGTTAAACAGTATCAAGAGGTAAGAAATGCAAATGCACTTGGCATGAAATTTCACACAGTTCACAAGTTACGCAGTGCAATACATGAAAGTGCAAGGAAAATAGGATTATTCGTATTGAATTGAAGGATTAGTAGTTATCCAAAATTATGTTATTATTGTAAATTAAATTATAGTTTCTATGATAACTAAAATTAAAATAACTCTCCAATCGGAAAAGTAGACAAAACTGTAACTAGGAATAACTTCTAGATACGGTTTCCAGATACAGGGAATGTACAATTTTCAAATCTGATTTTGTAAATTAGAACGGGCAAACAAAATGATTCAAGCCTGGGTTTATTTTTTCTAACGTTATTTGTCACTCCGTGAGCTGTGTAAAAAGTAAAATAGTTACGATTTTTTGAAACATGAATATCCAGGGGGGAAAAGCGAAAGGGCATTAATGAAATAAGCTAACACTGAACTTTTGGAAGATTAAAACTGAAATGTGTTGATTACTTGAACTTCTTAAAGGGCAATGCTTCCTTGTATAAAGTCTACCAACCATCATGAATAGCGAACAAATTGTGTTTGAATGAATACAAGGCTTAATGTGATTGGGTCTAATGTTGATTGACCAGCAAAGCCTTACCTGCTTTTCTATGCAGAATTCAATTTTATATCCTTTTAAGTGGGAATGATTCTGCAAAGTGTGAAGATTTCCATTGAAGAGGTGCTGGGAAGAGTGCCTGCATCAGTTTGGAGCAAGTTACCAAGGTCCATACATTGTTGAACAGGCCTTAAATATGCAAGCACGCACAAAGACCCACCTTCTATTGTCACCTGCCACTGCAGAGAGTGGAGGTGATGGAGGAAGTATGCTGCAGAGCAGATTGCTGGCGGAAGGCTGGACTAAATAAAAGACATGAGGTGGAGATGGATGGGGAGAGGAGTGTGTGATTGGGGGAGATTAAAGGAGAAAGGTATGATCAAAAGAGGGTGGGAGAATGCCCATTGCATGGATAGGTGGGGTGGGAAGGGAGAAGTATGACAAGGGATTGATGCTGGGGAGATGACCAATGTTGGTGGGTCCAGCAGCAAGAGGATCTGGTCCAGGTTGGGTGTGGGTGCAAAGAAGATGATCAGAATGTGGCGCAGAGAAGATTTGACTCGCTTATCACCTGAACTTGCCTATCCCCTGCCTGCATGTGCTCCTTCCCCTCCCCCCACCTTCTTATTCTGGCTTCTGCCCTCTCCCTTTCCAGTCCTGATGAAGAGTCTCAGACTGAAACATCGACTGTTTATTTCCCTCCATGGATGCTGCCTGACCTGCTGAGTCCCTCCAGCACTTTTTGTATATTGTTTAAGTAAAATTCCTTTGTCTGGTGCATGAATCTGTTGTGCCAAGTGATAGAATTTCTAGACTGTTATCTTTCACCGATGGTTATGAATAACATTGAAACTTATTAATTGGAATGCCACAGTAGAAATTAAATTGTCTCTTTTATCACATTGTTGCTATTAAGTAAAGCCCTTCCAACTGAGTTAAGTGCACTGCAATTAGAAGACTGAGAAAATTCCCGTGACTCTTTTCCAGCACAATCTCATTAACTATCATAGCAATTCATTTTGGCAGATTATAGGAGTTTGAAGGAAAAATGCTCATTTAAAAATTTGTTTGTTGACCTTTAATGAAATCTGTTGCGACAATTACACTGTACATTAATTCATCTATTACCAGAAGTTTATTTGGGATTGTCTTAGATTTTCAGAATCAGAATTAGAATCTGAGTCAGGTTTATTATCACTGTCTTATATGATGTGAAATTTGTTGTTTTGTGGCAGCAGTACAGTGCAAAGACAAAAAAACTATAGATTACAAAATACTTAAGTAAATAGTGCAAAAAAAAAGGAACAATGAGGTACTATTCATGGACCGTTCAGAAATCTGATGGTGGACGGGACGAAGCTGTTCCTAAAACGTTGAGTGTGGGTCTTCAGGCTCCTGTACCTCCTCCCCAATGGTAGTAATGAGAAGACGGCATGTCCCGTGCATTGGAACCTCCATACCAAACCGTGATGCAACTAGTCAGCATGCTCTCCACTGTACATCTATAGAAATTTGCAAGAGTTTTTGATGACACACCAAATCTCCTCAAACTCCTCATGAAGTAGAGCCGCTGGCATGCCTTCTTTGTGATTGCATCAATATATTGGGCCCAGGGCAGATCTTCGGAGGTGTTGACACCCAGGAACTTAAAGCTGCTCACCCTTTCCACCGCTGACCCCTCAATGAGGACTGGTGTGTATTCTCCCGACTTCCCCTTCCTGAAGTCCACAATCAATTCCTTGGTCTTACTGACGTTGAGTGAGAGGTTGTTGTTGCGACACCATTCAACCAGCTGATCTGTCTCACTCTTGTACACCTCCTCGTTGCCATCTGAGATTCTACCAACAACAATGGTGTCATCTGCAAATTTATAAATGGCATTTGACCTGTGCTTAGCCACACAGTCATGAGTGCAGAGAGAGTAGAACAGTGGGCTAAATATGCATCCTTGAGGTGCTCCTGTGTTGATTGTCAGCGAGAAGGAGATCTCATTACTGACTGTGGCATCTCGATAAGGAAGTTGAGGATCCACTTGCAAAGGGAGGTACAGAGGCCCAGGTTTTGAGCTTGGTGATTAATACTGAGGGGATGATGGTGTTGAACACTGAGTTGTAATCGATAAACAGCAGCCTGATGTATGTTTTGCTGTTGTCTAGGTGTTCCAAAGCAGAGTGGAGAACCAGTGAGATTGTGTCCTCTGTAAACCTGTTGTGGCAGTAGGCGAATTGCAGCGGGTCCAGGTCCTTGCTCAGGCAGGATTTAATTCTAGCCATGACCAACCTCTCAAAGCACTTCATCACAGTAGATGTGAGTGCTACTGGGCGGTAGTGAATCAGGCAGCTCACCCTGCTCTTTTTGTGCACTGGTACGATTGCTGCTCTTTTGAAGCAGTGGGAACCTCTGATCACAGCAGTGAGAGGTTGAAGATGTACTTGAACACTCCAGCCAGTTGGTCAGCACAAGTTTTCAGTACCTGGCCAAGTACACCGTCGGGGCCTGATGCCTTGCAAGGGTTCGCCCTCTTGAGGGATATTCTGATATCGGTCTCCGTGACGGAGATCACAGGGTCGCCGGATGCTGTGGGGATTTGCACATGTGTAATGTTATTCTCAATTTCGAAGCATATATAAAAGGCGTTGAGCTCATCGGGGAGTGAAGCATCACTGCAATTTATGCTATTAGGTTTCACCTTATAGGAAGTAATAGCATGCAAACCCTGCCACAGCTGTTGTGCATCCGACTGTGTCTCGAACTTCACACGGAATTGCCTTTTCCTCTCACGATGGTCGTACCTGGACTTCTTGTAGGATTCTGGATCATCGGTCTTGAACGCCATGGATCTAGCTCTCAGCAGCCTGTGAATCTCCTTCTTCATCCAGGGCTTCTGGTTTGGGAAAACTCGTTATGTTTTCGAAGGCACACACTCATCCATGTAGGTCTTGATGAAGTCAGTGACAGCTGTGACATATTCATTCAGGTCCAAAGATGAATCCCCGAATATGGTCCAGTCCACCAATTCAAAGCTGTCACACATTGGTTCAGACACCCTATTTCAGTGGGATGCCCTGAATTCTTTCTGTATATAAATGTGATAGAATCACTGAACTGTACATCTTGGAAACAGGCTTTGGAGCCCATCATATGAGTGTCACTCCAAAAAGGACCCATACAATTGTTCTTGTTCCCTTTCCTTTCCCCATAGCTTTTTCTGAAGTACAAATGTCTGTGTCATATGATGGGAGTATTCCCATCTCCAATCTCACGGTGATTCTAAATCCATGGAGCTTCATTCTAGCAGTCTATTGTTGTACGTGTTCATGCTCATTAACTTCCATTCCAAAATTTAAGTAGTAATAGCAGATTTCTTATTACATTCATAATTTGACAGACTTAATTAGAATCTCATACCAGTTTTAGCATCTAAGCCAGATGTGGGAGCATAGCTTACATCCAAGAAGTTTGATGTGCTCTATGAATGGCCAATTAAGTTGTCTATCACGAAAGGTTTTTAGGGTAGAAATGTGCCTTTGAATCACTGGTGCTGGAGGATCATTTGCCTGTTTCCTCCTATACAGTTCAATGAAATTAAAGGCGCTGAGTATCTGGAGAGGAGAACATTGTTTCTCTCCGTGTGGATACTACCTAAACTACTGACTATTTCCAGCATTTTCTGTTTTATTTCCACCTTGAGGCATTTTCATCACCATTCCAAACATGTATGACTTAAAAATGTATGTACAAGGATAATAAAAAAAACACAGAAAATGTTGTAAAAGCAAGTCAATGGAGAGAGAAACATATTTAATGTTTCAGGTCAATGGCCTTTCCACAGAGCTAGGATAGTATTGTTTGTACTTGGTAGTTTTTCTGATTTACCGCTGTTTCTAGCAACTTGAACAGAAAATGCATGCAGTAAGGGAATTGTGGTTCACCTGAGGGACGTGCAGACTGACACTGGTATGTTCTGGGTTTTGAAGTGCAAATGTCTGACCAACAAATTGAGGTTCTCAGCCAACCCCGAGGTGAAAATACATTTGAGAAGATTTCAGGCACATAAAGGATATCTCTGTGAATAGGTTTCCTGATTCTGTTGGGAATTATCTAACATTACATGTGCTTATTACGTTAGAAATTGGACTTTGAACACTATGTCCTCAGGGTACTGAGAAACCAGGATGGTGGCTGTTAGCACTTTAAAGCGATATTTTGCACAATTTTACTGATTGTTATTCTTCTGCCTATTCATCATTTATTGATAGCTTTATTCTGCTGGTTTTCCTGATGTTGAATTTACTACCTATTTCTGGCTTGTTCCAATCATAGAAATATTAGCAGCATCTCACTATTTTAATTAATGTTTAGATGGTTTTTTTTGTCTAATACACTCGAAACATTCAGAATTTCAATTGTGCCGTTCTTCAAGTGGTGGGTACTTTCCTATTCTTTACACTGGGTTTTAATTATATAGTTTTTCAAATCTGGCAGCAAAGTCTAAAACCTCCACATCCTAAAGAAATATTTAGAAATTGTAGAACTGGATAAATAAATCACCGACATTTGCATTACCATATAGTTAAAGTGTGTGGCATTAAATTAGTTATTAGAATCAACCATATTTAGAGTACTTTCTCTTTATGTGTTCTGTGAAGATTGATCTTGGGGAAGTGGGGAGCTGGGCTGCTGGGTGGTGAGTGTGGAAAGGGGTGGGAAATGGGATGCTAAGCAGAGGCTGTTTGTCAGTCAGGAATGGTGCCAGTTGAGTTGGGCATTCAGGATGTTGGGAGTCAGTAGTGCAGGGTTACGTTTGGATGTTAGTGTTAATCATGATGCAATCGGCAGTTGATAGGAGAAGTTGCAGGGAGGTGGGTGGGAGAGGGTGCCAGGGGTGGGATTTGGGTGCCAGAGGTGGTCAGGTTGGTTTAGATGTTTGAATGGGTTAGGGATCAGAGTGGGGCCAGGAGTTGGGTTGGTGTGCAACGGGGTTTGCTATAGTAGTGAGTGGAATGGGCAGCCTGTGGTAGAGCCAGGCAAGTAAATCCCTTAAAGGGGACCTAACTAAGTTTGGTTGCCAGCATCAGACTGAGAACTGCTTTGCGTGTTTCCCTTTAAATTGCACAGAGCCACTCATCACAGGGGCTTTGGTAAAGGAAGTGTAAAATAAAAAGAACAATATTAAGAGGTATTGCTTCAAGAGAATTAAAATAGCACTGAAAATTACAGATGGGACACCCAGATGTTCGTAGCTCATGGTTGGACCCCACTGCATGTACCCAGGGTATTTTGGACATTGCACATCGGATACATGCAACTTCTTGACTTGTGCAATTAGTCACTGCTTTTCATCAAAGTTCTTTTCTTCAGAGGAATTTGATTGTGGAACACTTAGAGACACTATTATGCAATCCAGTTCCCTGACACGATTGCACAATACAGATTCACCGTCACCAATGAGGTTAAAGTCATAATGTGTAAAACCAATGACAGATATGTCTACATATGTCAGAAACACAAGAGACTGGCAGATGCTGGAATCTGGAACAAACAATAAACTGCAGGAAGAACTCAGCAAGTCAAGTAGCATCTATGGAGGCAAAGGGATGGTTGACATTTTGGGTTGAGACCCTGCGTCAGGACTGAAAGTGTAGAGGGAAGATAGCCAGTGTAAAGAGGTGAGAGGGAGGGGTGAGACAGGGGCTGGTAGGTGATAGGTGGAAGCAGGTGAGGTGGGGGATGGTAATGACAAAAGGAGCCAGGTGGGGAGGGGCAGAGGGAGGGGGAAGGGAGGAGCCTTGATGCAGAGGCTGGTGGGTGATAGGTGGAAACAGATAAGGCAGGGATAATGGACAGATGGAACCAGATGGGGAGGGAATAGTAAGGTATCCCTATGTAAGTTTACAAAACATCCACCCTTTAAAGAAAATTAACAACTTCATGATAAAAGCATAAAAGGAATTTCATATCAGTGTGTTAATGAATTTGCTATTAATATTACACAGCATTAATTCAAATCCATAATTTGTGAAAAGGCTTAATAAGTACCTGATTTGGCTTATGATCTAAAGCACTTTCCTCAAGGGCACATTTTGGCTTACTCAATGAATAGTTTTAACTATTTAGAGTGCAACAGAATAAATGCCATTGTTTGATGGTGAATAAAGTTTTCTCTGAGTTCCTGTTTATGATGAAATGGTTCATTAATGCAAACTGGTACCTGTGCATCGTGAAGTAGAAAAAAAATGCTGCAAGCTTGCTTTATTTTCCACAAATGTTGGCTGATTGACAGCATTTCCAGCAATATTCTGTTTCTAGCTCATGTTTCCAGTGTCTACAGTACTTTCCTCCCTTTGTTTCCTCGTGTTGTGAGGTCATTTTATCAAACTGCAACATATGGAATAGTGAGCAAGTGAGTTCCAAAGAAGCAGAAATGGGAATGTTATACTTCCCATGCCACTTGCCTTTTCTGAACTTTCTGCTGTTTAGAGGAGACAGCCACTCAGTTTTCTGGATAAACTGAATTAGCATAATGCATTGGCTCGGATGAATAATCTTACAATTCAGCAGCAGAGCAAGGCTGGGAGTAAGGCTCAGTATCTAGAGACTGTCCAAGATTGAGTGTGCTTGGGAATACATTTTTTCATATTTGCTAATCTTGTTTTATAGGGAAATCATTTTAATTTTTCAATGTACTGTATCATGGAGTTTGGCAATAAAATGTTACCCACTCCCAATGGAGTGTGCCTGACAAATTCCTTACATGAGCTTTGCCCCTTTTGGGACATCCCATATGTTTTTGGAGAACATAACACAGAAATGAGAAATACACAGCAGGTTAATTAGCACCTGAAACATTGAGGCAAGTAAATATTTTCATTTAAATCTTTCCTCATAGACTACCAAAGGAGTTGGCGACAGGCCCCATATGATATTTTAATCTGTCTAGTTCATCTTAAAGTGCTTATTACTTTCTGTGCATTTTTCTTTGGTGTTTTCTATCTTTATTTCACTTTCTGATGAATATTGTCTCCTTTTACACTGAAACTGCCCAAGTACATTTCACATGGGACCTTAACAATCCATTGGTATCTCCAAAGGGAAAAAGTAAAACAGTATTGGAAGTAGTAAAGGAAGGGTGCTGTTCATTGCACAATACTAAGAGGTGTTATTTCATCAAGAGAATCAACCTCTCCCTGTCCAAAACCCCTGGGGATGTTCAATTTCTAGCACAAAAGAGAGGGCCCAGGACTCAGGAAATGAGTTTAATCCTCCTTTATAATAAAAGAAATACTGGAACCACTCAGCAGGTCAGTCAGCATCTGTTAAAAGAGAAACAAGGTTAATGTTTCAGGTCCAAGACCCTATATCAGAACAGTGTGTCCAGAGCCTACTTTATACTGTCCTTGGACTTCTGAGGTTTGTCTAGATTTGAGTGGGTAATTGGATTCCTTCTGGATCTACTCTGTCAGATGTTTGATCTTAATAATAGGTACTTATGTGGAGATGTTCGAACTGGACCTTGACAAAATATCATAAAGGGTTTGCAGTTGAAGATTAGGAAACTGGCAGAAAATCTCTGCCAAAACTTACCTTTTAAATTCTTCCTCACCTCAACTTAATCACTTCCATCAAAAGTCAGTCACTCAGAAATAACACATGGATTTTAAAAAAAGACATTAAAATGTTCCTTTTTGTTTGTAAATACACAGACTCTGTACACTAGATGGAAGACCCTTGCTCGGTGCAGCTGAATTAGACAACAACCAGTACTACGTGGCCGTTGGATCAGAGAAATTCAAGAAGCTGCCCTATTATCAAGTCCTGTCAAAGAAAATTACAGTACGAGAGACACCAGGGTGAGTTCTAAACACTGCACTGTTAGTTCCACAATGTCTGAGCTTATAACTGTGTGCTTAAAATTTTGCTAAGTCAGTAGTGTGTTATTAAATGCATAAATTATACTGTTCAGTGCAAAATTAAGTGCCACTTGTAAGGAGTTTTGAGATTCTTCAGGAGCGGATATTGTTTTTTATTTTTTTAAAAGTAACTGCCAAATTTTCAGGAGCAAAGCTGTTCCCTGGAACTGCAGACTATGCATGCATGCAAAAGAATATTTTATCTTTTAATTATTTACTGCAGGCAATATATCAAACTCTCTGTGTAATGAAATAGTGATACTGTTGTCAGTAATGTTTTGGCAGCACTGTATTCCTCTGGTATGAAGGCAGGAGTAAGATGTGAATAGTGTGGGGTGCATTCACAACATGGGACTTCTTTACACTTATTTTGCCTGCTGTTTATGGGGTGCTAACAACAGCAAAATAGGACTGGCAGCTACACTGCCCATCAATCCAGGCAGCATCTGCCTACATTACTGTTTTCTGCAGAAGTGCCTTTTACTATATAAATTAGGATTTCATGATTAAGCAGGACATAAATTAAGCTTAGGTTGCTACAGGTTGAAGTCTGCAATGTTCAAGGTCCTATCCAAGGACAGCAGAACCAAAGGAACCCAGCAAATACAAGGTTGAAACTTATTGTTGTTAAGCCAGGAAGAGAGCAACAATATTCCTCTGTGAAAATAATATGGATTGACATTGCCTTGGATCCCCCTCAACTTTCTGTTCACTAGTTCTGTGATCACTATGGTTCCATCCTCTCTTGACCTGGACCGTGTAGTGACTGGGGCAGTTTGAAATGAAAAGGCTTGATCCAGTGAGTTATATCAAGATGCCCATTTATTGTCAGCAGTGTACTCAATGAGTTTGGACCCTCTGCATTTTGAGGGTGGACAGCTGCCTGCTCAGTTAGTTAAAGGCCAAGATCAACCCCTATCTTATAAATGTACCAGATTCAATCTGCATTTACTTAGCTGAGGTAAACTTTGCTGCTTTATCTGAACATAAACATGCCCTTTGCTTCTGATGTGGAAGAAAATGATTGACTACAATTTTGCAATCAATGGCGATTGTAAGTATGAACTTACAAAACTCCAACAGCACATTGTAAAAAGTGAAAATTTTGAGGATATTCAGCTCTTGTCCTCCATGGTGGCTGAGTTTGCAGGTTTGGGAGGTGCTGCCAGAATAGCTTGGTCAAGAAACTGTAGTACATTTTGTAGATGGCAGTCAATGGGGATGTTCTCTAATGATTACACAATGTTCATTCCCTCATGCACCAGTGTGGAGAGAATGAATGTTTAGGATGGTGGATGCGGTACCAGTCAAGTGAGCTGCTTTGTCCTGGATGGTGCCAAGCTGCTTGTGTCAGAGTTGCACTCATCCAGGCCAGAGGAACATCATGCTCCATTCTTGTGCTTGTTGATGTGATAACGTTTGGGCTGTCAGAAGGTGAGTCACTTTCTCCAGGATCCCCATCCTCTGAACCACCCTGTAGAAGCAATATTAATGAGTCAGGTCTAGTGGAGTTTCTGGTCAATGGTGACCCGCAAGGAGCAGAAGTAGGCCATTCGGCCCATCGAGTCTGCTCTGCTACCTCACCATGAACTAAACTATTCCCATCTAGCCCCAGTTTCCGGACTTTTCCCCATATCCCTTGATACCTTGACTAATTAGATACCTATCAATCTCCTCCTTAAACACCCTCAATGATTGGGCCTCCACAGCTGTATGTGGCAATGAATTCCACAAATCCACGACCCTCTGGCTAAAGAAATTTCTTCTCATTTCTGTTCTAAGTGGGTACCCTCCAGTTCTAAGACTGTGCCCTCTAGTCCTGGACTCACCCACCAAGAGAAACAACTTAGCCAAGGACTCTGTCCAGTCCTTTCAACATTTAAAATGTTTCTATGAGGTTCCCTCTCATTCTTCTGTACTCCAATGAGTACAGTCCAAGAGCTGACAATCGCTCATCCTATGTAGGCCCTTTCATTCTGGGAATCATCCTCGTAAATCTTCTCTGAACCCTCTCCAACATCAGTACATCCTTCCTAAGATAAGGGGCCCAAAACTGCATACAGTATTCCAAATGAGGTCTCACCAGTGACCCATAGGGCCTCATCAACACATCCTTACTTTCATACGTTATACCTCTTGAAATGAATGCCAACATAGCATTCGCTTTTCTTACCACTGATCCGATCTGGTGGTTAACCTTTAGGGTATCCTGCACGAGGACCTCTAAGTCCCTTTGCACTTCTGTACTTTGAATTTTCTCCCCTTCTAGATAATAATCTGCCTGTTTATTTCTTCTTCTAAAGTGTACAATGGCACATTTCTCAACATTGAATCTCATCTGCCATTTCTTTGCCCATGCTCCTAAACAGTCTAAGTCTCTCTGCAACCTTCCTGTTTCTTCAGAACTCCCTACTCCTCCATCTATCGTGGTATCATCTGCAAACTTAGCCACAAAACCATTTACTCCATAATTCAAATCATCGACATACAGCGTAAAAAGAAGCGGCCCCAACACCGACCCTTGCGGAACACCACTGGTAACCGACAGCTGACCAGAACAGGATCCCTTTATTTCCACCCTTTGCTTTCTGCCTATCAGCCAATGCTCTACCCGTTCTAATATCCTTCCTGTAATTCCATGGGCTCTCATCTTGTTAAGCAGACTCTTGTGCAGCACCTTGTTGAAGGCCCTTTGAAAATCCAAATACACAACATCCACAGCCTCTCCCTTATCCATCCTACTTGAGATTTCCTCAAAAAACTCTAATAGATTGGTCAGACAGGATCTTCCCTTCATGAAACCATGCTGGCTTGGACCTATCTTGTCGTGCGCCTCTAGGTATTCCATAACCTCGTCCCTGAGGATCGACTCCAATAAGTTTCCAACCACCAATGTCAGACTAATAGGTCTGTAATTTCCCTTATGCTGCCTCCCACCTTTCTTATACAGCGGAACTACATTTGAGACCTTCCAGTCCTCCAGAACCATGCCAGAGTCTATTGATGCCTGGAAAATTATCACCAATGCCTCCACAATCTCTAAAGCCACCTCCTTCAGAACCCAAGGGTGCACTTCATCCGGTCTGGGAGACTTATCTGTCCTTAGTCCATTTAGCTTCCCCAGCACCTTCTCTCTATTAATCTTGACTGAACTCAGTTCTATCCCCTGAGACCCCTGACTATCAGGTGTATTGCTGATGTCTTCCACAGTGATGACTGATGCAAAATACTCATTTAGTTCCTCTGCCATCTCGTTGTTATCCATTATAATTTCTCCTGCACATTTTCAATTGGTCCTATATCTACCCATGTCTCTCTTTTACTTTTCATATATTTAGGCCATAGAACCATGGAACCATAGAACCATACAGCACAAAACAGGCCCTTCAGCCCACCATGTTGTGCTGTCCATCAAACCACCCTCACGCTATCTAACCCTTTCCTCCCACATATCCCTCTATCTCACATTCCTTCATATGCCTATCCAACAAACTCTTGAACCTGTCCAATGTATCTGCCTCCACCACCACCCCAGGCAGTGCATTCCATGCACCTACCACTCTCTGGGTGAAAAACCTCCCCCTGACATCTCCTCTGAACCTCCCACCCATAACCTTAAAGCCATGCCCTCTTGTCTTGAGCATTGGTGCCCTGAGAAGGACAACTTCTTTTCATAATTCATCTTTTCTTTCCTAATGACTTTCTTAGTTCCTTTCTGTAAGTTTTTAAAAGTTTCCCAGTCTTCTGTTTTCCCATTAAATTTTGCTTCCTTGTATGCCCTCCCTTTTGCTTTTATTTTAGCCTTAACCTCTCTTGTTAGCCACATTTGTGCCATCTTTCCACTCATAACTTTTTTTCTTGGAATATATCTATCCCGCAATTTCCTTATTTCTTGTAGAAATTTCATCCATTTCTGCTTTGCCTTCCCTCCATCTAGCTTACATTTCCAATCAATTTGGACAGTTCCTCTCTCATGCCACTGTAATTTCCTTTGTTCCACTAAAATATTGAGACGCCTGATATCTGCTTCTCCTTTTCAAATTTGAAACTGAACTCAATCATATTCTGATCACTACTTCCTAATGGTTCCTTTACCTTTAGTTTCCTAATCACCTAAGGTTCATTACACAGCACCCAATCCGGCAGTGGTAATGCCATTGAACATCAAGAATAAGCAGTTAGATGCTGTCTTTTTGGAGATGGTCATTGCCTGACATCCTTGTGGTACTAATATTATTTGTGAGTTATCAACCCATGCTAAATGTTGTCTAGATCTTGCTGCATTCGGATATGGGCTGCTCAGTTGCTGAGGCGTTGCGAATGGAATTGACATTGTGAACATCCCCAATGATTTTAACCATTGGGGTGCTTTCCCTTGATGCCGATTGACTTCAGTTTTACAAGGGCTCCTTGACCCCACACTTGATTAAATTCTGCCTCACTGTCAAGGTTAGTCACTCTCACCTCAGCCCTGGAATTCTGCTCTTTGGCCCATGTTTAAACCATGCTATGCTGAGTTCTGGAGTGGAGTGTTCCTTGTGACACCCAAATTGGTGTATACGTTCTGCTTGATAGTACTGTTGATAACAGTATCCATTATTTTGCTGATGATTGATAGACTCATCTAGGTGGTAATTAGCTTGATTGAATTTTTTCCTGCTTGTTGTGTAGGTGCCAGCTGTATATTTGTATTGGAATAGCTTGGTCAGAGGTTTGGCTAGTCCTGGAGCCCAGGCCTTTAGTACTACAATCAGGATGATATCTGGTCCCATAGGCTTTGCCGTATCCAGTGCTCTCTAACTTAATATCCCATGGTGAATTGTATTGTCTAAAGACAAGCCTCTGTAGTGATGGAAATCTTAGGAAGAAGCCAAGATAAATCAGGCATTCAGTACTTCCAGCTGAAATGCTTCAGTCTCGTCCTTAGCAGTAACACAATGGATTCCACCAGCATTGTTCACCTCCTGGTAAATATTTAATTATCCACCACTATTCATGACCAGATGCAGCATGATATCAGAGTTTTGACTTGATCTGATGATTGTGAAATTGCTTCACCTCTTCTCGGGTGTGCTGAGTTTCTGTTCAGTCCTACATTATAGTTTCACTTGCTTGGTACCTGATTTTTAGCTTTGCCTGGTGCTGCTCGCAGCATGCCCTTCCTCACTTCTTATTGAACCAGGGTTAATCTGGCATGATAATATTGAGATTACAGATTGAGATAATTGTAGCGACTCACCGTCTGGTCAGGCGAA
The DNA here is from genome assembly GCF_009764475.1 of Pristis pectinata. Lineage (NCBI taxonomy): Eukaryota > Metazoa > Chordata > Chondrichthyes > Rhinopristiformes > Pristidae > Pristis > Pristis pectinata. The sequence continues at coordinate 75,413,550 of NC_067414.1, read as the reverse complement.
CCGGCTCAGCAGTCGGGTCGTGCGGCGTCGGAGCGACGAGGCCCAAGATGGCGGCGGGCCTCGTCTTTCCCGAGCGATGGGGAGAACCCGCGCGTGGGAAAGACTTGATGACGTAGTACTTACGTCATTGCCGGTTGCATTGGGCGGGAACAGTCTCCCTTAAAAGGCCCGCGCAAGGCGGGAAAATAAACCAGTTCTTGTTTGACAATCCATCGACTAGCGTCTTGTTTTATTTCGCGGTAGCAACCGCTACATAATGTACATTTCTCTTGCTCAACTGGAACCATGGAACCACAAATGGTAAGTCTGAAGTTCTTTCATAGACTACTGTCTCTGGGCCATTTGGTTGATAGTATTGGACAGAAGAATATTGTGTATGTATTTGTTGGACAGATCCTTTTCTTTATAGTCACTAGGCAGATTCTTATCTGAATTTTGCGATCAATATCATAACAGTGCTTGCCACAGATCTCAAAGAAAGCAGACCATAAAAATCTACTACTTCTGTGCACGGACCTAATGTCTGCCATTGGTCACTACTCAATGTCAGTTCCAATGAATTGCTGACATCCAACAACAGTGATACTATTAATTCTCACTGAAAATAAACCAGAAACAAGAAGTGCAATTTTTTAACAAATATTTTAAATATTTCACAGAGTGCAAAATAAAGATCGGAACATGCACAGGAGATTATGGCAGACAAAGTATGATTGACAAATACTTAAAAGGGAAAAAATCCAATATGTTGTGAAATAGTTGCAATGAAATTATAATACATGCTTGATTTTTCAATATACTCTTGACTTGCCTTGCTCTGCCCTCTGTAAAGATATAACCATCCAAAAGGATATAGCCTGTGTTCTAACTTGCACCATGAGCATCCACCTACTATTCTTCCTTTGTTTGCTGACCTACTTTACCTTACAAGATAAGCAGGGCTTCAGTTTCAAAATTGTCTCTCTTGTCCTCATACGTCTGTATCTGCATACTCATAACCTTCAGAGCTTTCTGTCTTTATTCAATTCTAGCCTCTTGATCACCATCACCATTGATTCCTTCACCATCCTCTGCTCAGATGTTAAAATTACCTCTTTCAATACCATGAGCTGATTATCCAAGTGGAAATTATCTTTGGAAAATTGGTTAGGGCACTAGATGATGCAAAGCCTAAACACAAAGTCCCTGCTACAATCATTGACATTGTAGCGACTCACCGTCCGGCCAAGCGAACCGACTTGGCAGTCGGGTTGCGCAGCGTCGGAGTGACGAGGCCCAAGATGGCGGCGGGCCTCGTCTTTCCTGAGTGATGGGGAGAACCCACGCGCAGAAAAGACTTGATGACGTAGTGTTTGCGTCATCACTGGTTGCCTTGGGCGGGAACAGTCTCCCTTAAAAGGCCCGTGCAAGGCGGGAAAATAAGCCAGTTCTTGTTTGACAATCCTCCGACTAGTGTCTTGTTTTGTTTCGCGGTAGCAACCGCTACATTGGTGACCCCGACGGTCCAAATGGATTTTGGACCCGCGCAATGGACGACAACGCAGCAGCCAACGCAGTGGCCCTCCAGCTACCCGCCTTTTGGACACTTCGGCTCGGCGTCTGGTTTGACCAGGCCGAAGCGCAATTCCACCTTCGGCAGATCACCTCCGACTCCACGAAGTACTACCATGTGGTTAGCTCTCTGGACCAAGAGACAGCCGCCCAGGTCGGGGACTGTATCGCCGGTTCTGGGGGGGGTGGTGTAGTGACTCACTGTCCGGCCAAGCGAACCGGCTCGGCAGTCGGGTCGCGCGGCATCGGAGCGATGAGGCCCAAGATGGTGGCGGGCCTCGTCTTTCCTGAGCGACGGGGAGAACCCACGCGCGGGAAAGACTTGCTGATGTAGTGCTTACGTCATCACTGGTTGCCTTGGGTGGGAACAGTCTCCCTTAAAAGGCCTGCGCAAGGTGGGAAAATAAACCAGTTCTTGTTTGACAATCCTCCGACTAGCGTCTTGTTTTGTTTCGCGGTAGCAACCGCTACAACATTGTGAATTTTCTATGTTGCTGTATGAGTGAACACAGGAGCTATTTTGTGTTGAGTAAGGTGCCACAGAACCAAGATAATAAACCTTTTAATTTATACTTTGGCATAGCATGAGAACAAAATAAATGGAACACTGAAAGAATTTTTTGCTTATATTTGAACAGTCCTTGATAACCATCATACAAGTAAATATAACCTTGATGAAACATCATTTACACAGGACAATAGATCAGCACTCCCTCAAATTTGACACATGATAAGGCAAAACAGGGTTTGAATCCATAACATTCAAATTCAGAAACGAAAGTGATACTGACTGACCCAAGCTGTCAAAGCAGCACCTAAATTGAATCGTGATATAATGCCTGTAGTATCTATTTTGAGTGTGCAAAAGATACTTTGCCATATCCGAAATTTTATTTAACTAGCAAGATCAATAAAGCATAGGCAAAGAATGATCTAGATAACTTTTGAGAAGGCTGATTTGAATTATGGTAACTTGTTCATTTTGTTGCTAGGCTATATTTCTAGTTAATAAAGAATTATGTAATTTAAATCAATGAAACATTTGTCAACAATTGTGTAATAATGCAATGTCCCATTAAGATCGGATCATTCTTAGACTAATATTGCATTATTGACTGTGTTATTGTAGAGATATTTGGACGTAAATCACAATTATCAAAGAGCTGGTACTGACAATGTAATTAATTCAATAATAACAAGCATACTAAATGGAAACAAGTATAATGTTCCTCTCAAAATATGTGTAAGTTTATACGTTCCAGATAAATATAAACTTATTAGACTAAATGATGTTTATTCATTATTGTGACTCCTTTTATTCCAAATGAAACAGAAAAAGACAGCTCCACATTGATTGTTGATAATCCACTTGATGTAACATATTTCTAAGGAACAATGCTTTATGGATGTTCTACTTTCAGTTCTTATCATATCTTCAGAGGAAGAGCTGAGAAAATTTCAGTATTCTAACAAAGGTTCAATTTATTTGATGAAAGCTTTCTCCTAAAAATCTGATTGAAGTTACCTTTTGTCAGTAGCTAATCATTTACATGTGCTTTGCCTTTCTAAATCAGCACTGCCTTGGTGTCAGCTGTCTCTCAGTGGTGGCACTCTTTTATCACCTGGAAATGTGGACATCTCTGAAAGCTGCTTATTTGCAGAGTGGATTATAATTGTAATCATTCCCTGAAGATCATTTGGGCATTTCTGTTTGTGAATCACCATTTGGTTGAGACATTAAGTGGATGCTAATAACCATCCACTTTAATTGTCCACCAACATTCATGACTAGATGCAGCAAGACGTAGGAGCTTTGACTTGATCCAAGGCTTGTGAGATTGCTTAACAGTTCTGCCATGATATTTCATGCATGCTTGATGATCAGCAATTGCCCTGATGGGCTGATGGGCCTTTTCTGTGTTGTATGGCTCTCTGACTCCATTAAGTCAATAAATCAGCTGAATCTAGTTTTATGAGTGTTTATGATCTTATTCTACTGTTCACAGACTCCTGCTGACACGTACACAAATATTTTCCCTTTAATCAATCCAATCAGGAACATCATATGTTCTGAATTATCTGACTGTGAAAGTTGCAGGTAATTCACAGGCACATGGAGGGAGCGCTCTCGTCTGTCTCTGGCTTCTAAACTCTGTGCTTGTTTGGGCGGACGCCTGTTATAATTTTGAGGGTGTATGAAAACTGTGTCTTAGATTTCCAATATAGCCATGTAGGTGGAGTGTCCACCTGTGTCTTACAAGAACATTGTAATGGGGCAGCAGCATTGTTCCTATGACATGGGCCTCTGCAAGGAGTCTGCAGGTGGATGGTAGGTGGCATTTTCTTGTGGCAGGCCTGGTCATGTATGATCTGTCCCTTGGGGTTACTGAGAAGTGGCTCCCTCTCTTAGACTTTTCAAAGCTTAGCTCAAGAAATCTGACTTACTTCACATCCTTTGGAAGGGCTTCTCAGCTCCAGCTAGTGAAAGATGGTGGATCGGTCTGCACTTCTCGTTGCCTCGGAAAAGCAGCCAACGTAATCAAAGACCCCGCCCACCCCAGACATTCACTGTTCTTCCGCCTCCCACAGGGCAGAAGATACAAAAGCCTGAAAGCATGTACCACCAGGCTCAAGGACAGCTTCTATCCCATTGTTATAAGACTATTGAATGGACCTCTTGTACGACAAGATAGTCTCTTAACCTTACAATCTACCTCATCCTGGCCTTGCACCTTATTATCTGGAGGAACTCAGCAGGTCAGGCAACATCTATTGAGAGAAATATATAATAAGATATAAGATATAGATTGTGATAGAGTGTTCTGGGTGTAGCCCGCAAGTGTCGCCACGCTTCTGGCGCCAACATAGCATGCCTACATGTCGCTAACCCATACATGTTTGGAATGTGGGAGGAAACCGGAGCGCCCAGAGGAAACCCACGCAGACACAGGGAGAACGTAAAAACTCCTTACAGACAATGGCCAGAATTGAACCCAGGTCGCTGGCACCTACCCTACCGAGACTGTCAAAAGAGTCGACGTTTCATGATGAAGGGTCTCGACCGGAAACATCAACTGTTTATTTATTTCTCTCCATAGATGCTGCCTGACCTGCTGAGTTCCTCCAGCATCTTGTTTGTGTTGGTCCAGCTTCCAGCATCTGCAGAATCTCTTGTGCTACCTTATTGTCTGCCTGCATTGCACCTTCTCTGTAACTATAATACTGTATTCTGCATTCTGATATTGGTTTTCCCTTGTACTAACTCAATGTACTGATGTGAAATAATCTGCATGCAAAACAAAGTTTTTCACTGTACCTTGGTACATCTGACAATAATAAACCAATTACTAATTAAAGGCAGTGAGACTTAAAGGCCAGAGACAATCACAGGCAGTATTTGTGACATTCTCCGCTCGTTGGATTATCCTGCATTACAGATGATTTGGCAAGAAGAGGAGCAATACTATATATAGAGAATATACAGTGGCCCATATGTCCAAGAAATTTCCTAAATGGTTATGATATATGGATTAGGAATTCAAAGGGTGGTTTCTTATGAAATGTGAGTTCAATCTGGAAATGTTATCATCACTGATGCTCAGAGGACTGTGTTCTTGGGTGTTAACATTTGTATTTTCCCTTTGGGAGAGTTTATTGGCTTCAGGTAATTGGGGACACCAGGTAAATGTGGCTAGAATTGAATATTTTGGTCCTCCTGACTGATGGACCAGAGGAAATCACGAACAGCTTTTGTGGCCTGACAGAGAATGATCAATATTCTCAAGTGACAAACCCAACTCGTGCTCATGGGAGCAGATAACTGATACCTGACAGCTGTGCATCCAGGACGATTGATATGTGATAGAACCTCTCGATGGAGTCGGAGCTGGAGTCATTAATACTACAAGGTTTCCTGGCTGGAGTCGATCCAGGTGCTTTAATGCAATACTACTTTTTATTGAGAGCAGTGGTATACATCTTCTTGACAGGACTGAAACCATGGAATGAGCAGTAATGTAAGATCCAGTGTCTCAGCAGGAGAGCAGAGAGATGCACAGCTTCATTGTAAGGTCTGTTACCTGGATTGGAGTGAGACAGCAGCACTAAGACTTGATGAGTTCCTGTTCGCAGTGACACCAAGAGTATTGATATATTGCAAATCTTCTTGAACAGACTAGAAGCAGGAGCAACTAGGCCTCTTTTCAGGAGTGGAATCATTGACACATGACAAGACCTTTCATTGAACAGACTGAGCCTGACCATTGATACCTGACAAGGTCTCTTTGTCAGGCTTAGATTGAGTCAGAAGCATTGATATATAAATAGATCTTCTGTCAAGATGAAGCGAAGGGTGCATGGGTGCAACAATCTTTTGATAGAAACAAATTGAACTTAATGCACTTGCACGTGACAGTGTATTGTGCCAATAACAGTAATGCATGATGATCTCAACAGCAAGGACCACTGTCATATGATGGCCATCAAACCAATAAATGAATAGAACTCTAAATTGGCACAATATAAGGATCACCAATACATAGATTTAAAACAAAATTAGAAAAAAATGAAGAATATAAGAAACATTTTTTATGCACACTAAGAAACTAAAATGTGGAACAACACACGAAGCACTGGAGGAACTCAGTGGGTCAGGCAGCATCTATGGAGGGAAGTGAACAGTTGATGTTCTGGGTTGAGACTCTTCATCTGGATGGCTAAAATGTAGAAATGAGCAGTGAGGGGTAGGGGAACAATAAGATTGGAGGCTGTGGAGGGGAGATCTCCAGAGGTGATGAGGCTAGTGACGGTATGGGAGACAGTGGCCTGATGATTGTTGGTGGGGTGCTGGTCCAGGGGTAGGTAAGAGGAAGGGTCCAGATGAAGGGTCTCAACCCGAAACGTCGACTGTCCATTTCCTTCCATAGATGCTGCCTGACCACTTGAGTTCTTCCAGTGCTTTGTGTGTTGCTCCAGATTCCGGCATCTGGAGCTATCAAAATGTGGAGCTCTTGCTGCAAAACCATTATGGAGATCCAGGTTAAAAGTACTTTAATAAGGAGTCAGATGATTGAAAGGGAGGAATGCTTGTAAATGAGGAACAGAGTAGAATTAGGCCTGGAAGTTTGTGGAGTAAAACAGTGCAGCACACATAATAGATAAAATGGCTTGCTCGTATACTGCAAGGTTTTATGACAGGTGCATCAAGGCCTAACTAGGCAAACCAAACCAGGCCCAACAATGAGAGAAGAGTAACTGACATTAAAATCAGTTTGGAATGTGATGGAGCTGATGATATGCCGTCTGTAATGCTACTATTCTTATTACATGTTCAAATCTGCTGCTTGGTCATTACACTTATGTGATGCAGTAGAAACATTACACTTATGTAATGCAGTAGAAACAAATCCCGGTAGTGTAGCGGTAGCATAACGCTATTACAGCGCCGGCGACCCAGGTTCAATTCCTGCTGCTGTCTGTAAGGAGTTTGTACGTTCTTTTTGTGTCTGTGTGAGTTTCCTCCAGGTGCTCCGGTTTCCTCCCACTTTCTAAAGACATACGGGTTAGGAGGTTGTGGGCATGCTACGTTGACGCAGGAAGCGTAGCAACACTTGCGGGCTGCCCCCCAGAACACTCTACGCAAAAGCTGCATTTCACTGTGTGTTTTGATGTACACGTGACTAATAGAGAAATCTTATCTTACACAGCTATGTTGCTGAGAGCCTCTGATGTAGAGTCTGTAAGCTTCATTAAGGCTGTAAGGAATATCAATAACTTCCTTATTCTATAATTCATGTGTAATATCATTTGGTGCTGAATGTTTGGCTCCTTCAGTTACATGAGCACCGTTTCTTAACAAAGAAACTTTTTGACAGTTGTGTCAGGTTGATGCAAGACCATGATTTTATTTAATTGATTGTGCCCTTGGGCTTTACAGATACAGCTGATCACAGCCTTGTAGAATTACAATTTATCTGTGGCTTTTGGCTAGGGGAATCATAACTGAGCTTTGCCTGCTCTTTGGATCCAGATGTTCTGAGTTACTTCCATCCTCCCTAGAGCTCCCCTGCTGGACATTTGGCCTCTGTGCCTCCTTCCAGGGTATATCCCTTGAGTTAATGGGAAATGCACTCAAATTAAATGTTAATACTGACTGAGAGCGGGTGGTATATTCAAATTAAAAAAAAAGTTCTTTCTTGAAACAGTTTCAATAGTATTAATATGATTTCCATCTCCCCTAGCATTGAAGTCACAGGAAACATTACCCAACACCATTGACAAATAAAACATCACTTCCATTTGTCCCAGCTATACACAAAAGTCCATGAATGCAACTGAGTTGCTTCCCAACAACATCAAACTACCTTATACAAAAAGAAATGTAATGGTAGATTGTAGTTATCTTGACATTCAGAATTTTTGCAATGCTGTGCAGATGTGTTTGCTTCCTGTCAATAAGAATGTCTGGTGTGTTTCATCATTGCAATTGCTTGTTCTTTGTAAGCGTTTTCCTATTGGAAGGAGAAAGTAAATGGGTAGCTTCTGGATATCACTGTCCTCTTCTATGGATGGAGTTAGCCTACTCCCTCCTACTGACATTGATGTGATGGTTCAATGGCCATTGGTATGGGACATCTGTAGTCCTGCAAACAGGGAATTGCGGCTTGGCTTTATCACCCTTGCAACATCATGCTGTTCATTGTCGCTGGGTGCCTGTTTCAAGGAGAGAAACTTCGGGACCATAAACAGGGAGGAAATAACAGGAACAGAAGAGCAAGAACAAAGCCCAGGGGCAGTATTGTCCTTTATTTTCATGGCCTGAGATCTGTATGAGTGTAGACTCTCAAACAACTATGGGGTGAATTGTTGGCATGCTTAGCATAGTGAATGCGGGAAAGGCAGACCACTGCCGATTAGAACCTCAGTTCTCTGGTGTCTTGGTGATAGTGTTATCGTTAAGGAGGCTATAGCTGAGTTTAGAACCTCAATGAAAATTGGTTTTGAGATGGTTGTGTTTCAGAAAACACATTCTCTACAGTAATCTACACCTTACACCTGCTCCCTGTAGACTGCATAAGTTGATCATACTGAGCTACCAAACTGTGGGTTCTGTGAATCCTGGTTTCAGCAGCTGCTGGAGCCAAAGTCAAAGTCAAAGTCAAAGTCAAGTTTATTGTCATATGCACAAGTGCATGTATGAACAGGTAAAATGAAAAACTGACTTGCAGCAGCATCACAGCCATATAGCGTCAGATAAGCAGACTTCACAAGAAGATCATAAATTAAACATAAATTATGCACTATTTTTACAAGAAAGAACACAATTCGAACAAAAAGAGACAAAGTCCATTGTAGTGCAAGGTGATCAAAGTGGTCATTGTGTTGTTATATTGAGGTTATGATTAGACTTGCGCCAGTTGGTTCAAGAACCGAATAGTTGAAGGGAAGTAGCTGTTCTTGAACCTGGTGGTGTGGGCCTTCAGACTTCTGTACCTCCTGCCCAATGGTAGCTGCAAAAAGGTGGCATGGCCCAGATGCTGGGGATCTTTGATGATAGATGTTGTCTTCTTGAGGCAGCGCCTCATGTAGATACTACTGATGGCCTATGGGGAAGACCACATTCAGAAGGCTGGAGCAGCTCTAATTTCTCCTGGGTTTGCTCTTCCTCCCTTGTGCATTGTGCCGCTCCAAGCGCTCCTTTCTACCGCCTTCCAACAACTCTTCGCCTGGATGGTGCTAACCGTGTGGGTGCTGGTGATGCTTGGCCGGGTGAAATGTATGGTTCAGGGTGCATCTCAGAATCTCTCACCATAGCAGATGAGAACATAAAGAAGTGGAAGAGAAGCAGACCTTATAATCTAAAGGCACCTCTCATATAGCAAGATATTGCAGTGTATCAGAACACTGTTCTGCAATGTGTGTCTGTACGTGAAGGAATAAACCTGTAATTGAGTTAAGGTAGCAAAGAATAAAAATACAAAACGGTACTGCCCGTGGGCTTTGTTCTTGTTCTGTTTCTGTTATTGCCTCCTTTTTTATGGTCCCTATGTTTCTCTCCTTGAAATGTGTCAGATAATTGCAGTTCATATTCCCTCTGCTCTTCGCTGTGTACTTTTGTCCCTGAGTGAGCAGATTGTGGCTTAAATGCCACTTCTGAATTTGAGCACAAAAATCTCTAGGCTGACACTGAAGTGAAGGAGTGATGCACAGTTGGAGGTTATTGACTTTTTAAAGAGTTGTTACAACCAAAACCACATCAGTTTTCTTGGTAAAAGGTTTCTCAGTACTTCTTCAAAGGAGTTTTCCCCATTTCCTGGTCTACCCACAAGGCTACAAAAGCAGTACATAATTTACAACAGAGACACAAGAGATTCTGCAGATGCTGGAATCTGGAGCAACACAAACAAAAAGTGCTGGAGGAACTCAGTAGGTCAGGCAGCATCTTTGGAGGGAAATAAACAGTTGATGTTTCGGATCCAGACCCTTCATCAGGACGTAATTTACAATGTTTATTTTTCTACAAAGGCAGAAAAACCCAACACGGAAATTGGCTTGGCCATGCCTAACAGGAGAAGTTAAAGCTAGCATTCTGTCAAAGGGCTATAATATTGCCAAAACAGCAGAAAGCCCAATGATTGGGAACATTTCAGAACTCAGCTAAAGAGGAAGAAGAAATTGATAAGAAAAAGTGAAGTTGCAGCTTCACTCACTACCCCCTCGCTGTGTCATCCGCTGACTCCTTGTTATTCCAGTTACTACCCACTCACTGACTCATTCATTGCAGGTGATAGCAGGTCCCTTTGTAAATAATAATACAATTGGGCAGAGTCAACATGGATTTATGAAAGTGAAATTGTATTTGCCATATCCGTCTTTTGAGCCTATAAGTAGCAGAATAGATAAGGAGGAATCAGTGGATGTGGAGTATTTGGATTTTGATAAGAGCCACGTAAGAGTTATTAAACAAAAATAGAGCATTTGGGTCGAGGGATAAAAAAAGAGTGTGAATTGAGGATCGGTTATAGGAACATATAAACATACAAATATACCAATTAGGGTCAGGAGGAGGTCACTTAACCCCTCAGAATTTCACCTCCTTCAATAAGATCATGGCTGGTCTGATTGTAACCTTGACTGGTTGCCACACTATAGGAAGCATGTGATTGCACTGGAGAAGGTGCAGAAGAGATTGACTAGGATGCTGCCTGGGATGGAGTGTTTCAGTTTTGAGGAGAGACTTGAGTAGGATGCCTCATTGGAGCAGAGGAGGCTGAGTGGGGATCTGATGGAAGTGTACAAAATTATGAGGGCCATGCATCAGGTAGATAGTAGGTAACGTTTCCCCAAAGCTGAGGTATCTAAGGTTAGAGGGCAATAGGTTTAGGGAAGGGAGTAAGAGGTTTAGAGGGAATCTAAGGAAGAATTTTCACCCACAGGGTGTTTGGAAACTGAAATGCACTGCTTACAACATTTAAGAAGCATTGACCATTTGGGCCAAAGGGCCTGTTTCCATGCTGTATGACTCTATGACTCCAAGTACCTAGGTGAGCACTTAAACCCCCAAGGTGTAGAAGCTTATGGACTAAGTACTTGTAAATGGGATTAGTATAAATGAATACTAGATGGTCGGCATGGATTGGTATTGGTATTGGTTTATTATTGTCACTTGTACTGAGGTACAGTGAAAAACTTGTCTTGCATACCGTTTGTACAGATCAATTCATTACACAGTGCATTGAGGTAGTACAGAGTGCATTGAGGTAGTACAGGGTAAAAACAATAACAGAATACACAGTAAAGTGTCATGGCTACAGGGAAGTGCACTGCAGGTAGACAAAAAGGTGCAAGGTCAAGCAAGTCCATCTCATCATATAAGGGAACCGTTTGATAGTCTTATCACCATGGGATCGAAGCTGATATGGTGGGCTGTAGGGCCTGCTTCTGTGCTGTATGATTCTGTGACTTTGCAACTCAACACTGCATTACCATGTACCTGTAGTAACCTTTACCCATTGCTTACCAAATATCAGTCTACCTCTGCCATAAAAATACTCAAAGATTCTGCCTACTCTGCACTTCGAGGAAGAGAGTTTCAAAGATTCACAACGTTCTAAGAGAACATTTTCTTCTCATCACTGGCTTCATGAACATACCCACATTTTTTCAAAGCAGCGACCCTGGTTCAATGTTCTCCGACAAGAAGAAACATTCTCTTCACATCCACCTTGTCAAGACCCCTTTGGATTTTATGTGTTTCAATTAAACCCCCTCTCATTGGTTTAAGCGCCAGTGGATACACGCCAACCTGTCCAACCTTTCCTCATTAAGCAACCTGGCTATTCCAGTTATCAGTCTGGTAAATCCACTTTCAGCGCACTAGTGAGGTGTGCAGAAGGGCATCCTTGGAGTGGTACCTAAAATGATCAGCACAGGACTGCCAGAGGACCAACAACGATGGCATGCAATAAACAGAGCTCAGGAATTTTAGAGGCAAAGGATCAAACTGAAGCTCTGCAAGCCTATTATATCACAGCCTGAATGATGGTGGACAATTAACTAGCCCACAGGAGGAGGAAGCTGTAAGGTTGTCCCTCTCCTGATCAGTGGAGGACCCAGGATGGGGGTGCTGAAGCCAAAGCTGAGGCATTCGCTTTAGTGTACATCAAGAAGGGCTGAATAGATTATCAATCTTGGCTTCTTCCTGAGATCTAATTCTGTCACTGCTTCATTCCTGCTTCATTCATTTCCCCATTGCTACTTCCCTGACTTCCCCATTTGCCCCTCACTCCCACCTCACTGTCTCTTCACTGTCCCCTCACACCCCTCATTCCCCCTCACTGTCCTCTTACTGCCCCCTCACTACCCTCTCACTGCCCCCTCTCCTCTTCACCCCTGTCACTGCCCCCTCATTGTCCCTTCACTGTACCCTCACTCCCCCTTACTTTCCCTCTGTCCTTCACTCCCCCCTCATTGTCCTCTCACTGCCCTCTCTCCCCCTCACCCCCCTTACTGCCCCTCACTGTCCCCCTCACCCCCTTTACTGTCCTTCACTCTACCCCCACACCCCCTCACTATCCCTTCACTGTCCCCTCAGTGCTCCACTTACTGACCCCTTGCTGCTCCACTCACCACATCTCTGGTGTTACCTTGCAGCTTACCAGACCTCTCCCTTTCTGGACTGTGTGCCATTGTTTTAAAGTGACAGCCCAGCCACCGCCAGTATTGTCTTCCCCTTGTTCTTGTTTTGAAAGTCCCTCAGCTTTCCATTCCAGTTCTTTGGGTTCTAAGTTGACTGATGAGGTCAATATGGGAACCACAGAGTCTATCAGAGTTGGGACAGGAGATGCCCGATTGGATGGATGGGTGAGTAATTGGTGAGCTGGTGCCCTCCTTCTGCTGTTTACACTTATCTCTGTGTGCTTTTAATGCATGGGTTTAAGATTCTCAATACCATGGGTTTTGTGCCTGGTTTGCAGTTTTGATATCAGACACCCTTTTCCTCAGTTATCCAAAGGCTGTACTGACCCTGAAGGCAATGATACATGATTGTCTGCTTTTGCAGAGAGGTGTCTCCCGAGATATGAGAAGCAGGATATGTTTTCCTGTATTTCACCATGAACCTTTATTGTGGTACAGCAGAAACTCATTGGTAGAAGGCCTTTGTTTTGCAGATATTGAATGTAAGGACCATCCTCTCATCAGCTTCAGTGAACGAATTGTTGATGATGTGGAATTTGGCTTCCAAATCTACTTAGTTAATGACTTTTGTTGGGGTGAGCTTGGTCTGGAGAGAAAATGTAAGGTGAACAGCTTTCCATTGACGTAAGTTAGATTCAGAACATACCTGGTGCCAATGTAGAACTGTAGATGGTCTTGACAGTGCTGAAGAACCCAAGCATGTCATGGCTATCAGCAAATGCTCTTACCACCTGCCATCCATTCTTTAGAAGCTGGGTTTTCTTCTGGACCTCTGTGTTCGGGTGCCGGTAGAGCCATTCCTTTTCCCTCAAAGGATGGAGAAAGTTCCATTCTAGGAATGCTCTATTTATGCAGTTCATTATCTCCTGGATCTCCCCAGTCATTCTCATCAAACCATTTCTTGATAGAGAAGCCAAGAGTCCCTTCACAGATACCAATTATGATGGACTTCAGGCAGTCCATCCACTATGAATGCTGTTGGCCAAATACAGACAGGTTGTCTGTGAGGCATTGTCTGAGGAGAGCTACCTTTGTGGGGTCCTTGAGAGCTTTGACATTGATTTTCTTGTATTATTTCTGTTGCTGCTGGTGTTCAGAGGCCATGTGGTGTTACAGTATGGATTTGGCAGTGGTCAGTTCAACAGTAATCAGTGCTATGCCTGTCAGTGTGTGAGTGATGCAAACACCCTTGCTGTCCCTTGCTTGAACAATGATTTAATTTAACAGGTGGCAATGCCTGGAGCGAGGTTGTTGCACAAAGCCTCTGCTTGTCCCTCTGACAAAACAGGATGTTGCTTACAAGACTGTGCAACACACATTTTGTTAGTTACAGGACCCACTTCCTCTGTAGCTGTGACACTTTACTCTGTATTCTGTTATTGTTTTTACCCTGTACTACCTCAATGCACTGTATAGTGAATTGATCTGTACAAATGGTATGCAAGACACTGTACCTCGGTACAATTGACAATAATAAACCAATACCAATACCATTGGAGTTCACCATCCCTACTCCCTCTGTGCCAAACTCACCTTGGCAGAGGCTCGGACTTGGGAGCTGGGAACATGGCAAGTGTGTGCAGAGATGGAGGAGGATGTATAGGAGTATATGTATTTATGTACATGGAGGGGTATATAGGAGGGTGGGGGGAGAGCAGAGAGCAGAGGGGCAGATGCTCAGAATAAAGGGAATGAGGGATAGGAGGACTGAAGGTAGCAGGGGTCAAGGAGAAGTGGGTGTGGTGGTGTTGGTGGTCGTGGGGAAGAAGAGGCTGCGGGCGAGAGCATCTGTGCCTGAGCCCACCTGTGTGAATGTGCAGGCACATTAGAATGAGTGCATATATACAGGGGGGCATCTAATGGGGTTGCCCACCAATGTATGACCAATATTAACCATGCATCAGTAGGACACCCAAATGTTATACTGTGATCTTAGAGTAATGTACTGATAGAACTGTACCCACCAGGACCGAACACCAGTGTTATCTAGTGACAAACCTGTACCCACAAGCACTGTACCGCAGTGTTACACAGCGATAGACTTGTACTCACTGGTGCCAGACCCCATTGTTATACAGTGATCTATGCCCCAGTGCAGGCCTGTATCAACCAGAGCTGTCCCCCGGCATTATACAGTGACAGCATATATGGTGACCTGTAGTTACCAGTACAATCAAGAAAGTGCAAAATTGGTTTTGTCAATTTCACTTCCCACTACTGTAATAACTGGGGTACGGTATGTAGTATAATGCAGAAGACAGCAAGAACCTTGTAATTAGTTTAAGCCGGTGTTATAGTTCATTCTACTTAGTTTACTGCAACTTTTGTGACATGTGCAACTAACATTGTGTGGTAACGGCTAATGTATCAAGAATGTGGTCGTCACCTTGATTAAAGCTGATTGCTAGCATTATCCATCATGTGACAAGAAGCACTTGTCATGTGACAGAAAGTTATTTAATAGGTATAAAATATTTTTGCACTAATTGAGTTGACTTCTCCTTTGGATTGGTGTTACGAGCCATGTCAATGGCCATACGTAGAGAATATAATCTTACATTGCTGTCATCAGGGGTCTCCAAAGGAAAAAGCAATGTGAAAGCACTGCTTTGTTTTCTCTTGAGAACTCTGTTTTTCTCTATTAATTGAGCAGGATTCCCCTTTGAACTGTCATCATTAATGATGACAAGGGCAATTGAAGATTCTTACATTTGTTTGTGCTGGGGATCCTTTACAGCAGAAGGGCTGTGAGAACTGTGTTTATTTTAATAGTACAAATTGTTTGTTCTAATTGCTTCATGAAACAATTTTCTCAAAAATATTGAATCTGAACCATAGAACATAGAACATAGGACAATTACAGCACAATTCAGGCCCTTCGGCCCACTAAGCTGTGCTGAACATGTCCCTACCCTAGAAATTACTAGGCTTACCCATAGCCCTCTATTTTACTTAGCTCCATATACCTATCTGACAGTCTGTTGAAAGACCCTATCGTATCAGCCTCCACCACCGTTTCCGGCAGCCCATTCCACGCACTCACCACTCTCTGAGTAAAAAACTTACCCCTAACATCTCCTCTATATCTACTCCCCAGCACCTTAAACCTATGTCCTCTTGTGGCCACCAATTCAGCCCTGGGGAAAAGCCTCTGACTATCTACCTGATCAATACCTCTCATTATCTTATACACCTCCATCAGGTCCCCCCTCATCCTCCGTCTCTCCAAGGAGAAAAGGCCGAGTTCCTTCAACCTGCTTTCATAAGGTATGCTCCACATTCCAGGCAGCATCCTTGTAAATCTCCTCTGCACCCTCTCTATAGCTTCCACATCTTTCCTGTAGTGAGGTGACCAGAACTGAGCACAATACTCCAAGTGGGGTCTGACCAGGGACCTATATAGCTGCAACAATACCTCATGGCTCCTAAATTCAATTCCCCAATTGATGAAGGACAATACACCATATGCCTTCTTAACCACAGAGTCAACCTGTGCCACCACTTTGGACTCGGATCTATGGACTCAGACCCCAAGATCCCTCTTATCCTCCACACTGCCAAGAGTCCTACCATTAAGACTATATTCTGCCAACATATTTGACCTACCAAAATGAATCACTTCACACTTATCTGGGTTGAACTGCATCTGCCACTTCTCAGCCCAACTCTGCATCCTATTTATATCCCTCTGTAACCTCTGACAGTCCTCCAAACTATCCACAACACCCCCAACCTTCGTGTCAACCTTCGTGCCATATTATAATAAACCAGCCATTTGTGGCACTGTATCATAGAATCATAGAACAGTACAGCACAATACAGGCCCTTCGGCCCACAATGTTGTGCCAACCTTTAAACCTTGCCTAAGACTATCTAGCCTCTACCTCCCCCATATCCCTCTATTTTAAATTCCTCCATATGCTTATCTAGCAATCTCTTGAATTTGACCAATGTACCTGCCTCCACCACCACCCCAGGCAGTGCATTCCATGCCCCAACCACTCTCTGGGTAAAAAACCTTCCTCTGATAGCTCCCTTGAACTTCCCACCCATTGCTTTAAAGCCATACCCTCTTGTATTGAGCATTGGTGCCCTGGGAAAGAGATGCTGGGTGTCTACTCTATCTATTCCCCTTAATATTTTGTACACCTCTATAATGTTTCCCCTCATCCTCCTTCTCTCTAAAGAGTAAAGCCCTAGCTCCCTTAGTCTTTCCTCGTAATCCATACTCTCTAATCCAGGCAGCATCCTGGTAAGTCTCCTCTGCACCCTTTCCAATGCTTCCACATCCTTCTTATAATGAAGTGACCAGAACTGGACACAGTACTCTGAGTGTGGTCTAACCAGAGTTTTGTAGAGCTGCATCATTACCTCGTGGCTTCTAAACTCAATTCCACGTCTTACGAATGCTAACATCCCATACGCTTTCTTAACTATCCTAACCATCTGTGAGGCAACTTTCAGTGATCTGTGGATATGAAGCCCCCCGGATCCCTCTGCTCCTCCACACTACCCAGAATCCTGCCATTAACTTTGTACTCTGCTTTGGAGTTTGTCCTTCCAAAGTCTACTGCCTCACACTTCTCCGGGTTGAACTCCATCTGCCACTTCTCAGCCTAGCTCTGCATCCTATCAATGTCCCTCAGCAATCTTCGATAATCCTCCATACTATCCACAACACCACCGACCTTTGTGTCATCTGAAAACTTGCCAACCCACCCTCCTACTCTCTCATCCAAGTCATTAATAAATATCACAAAAAGTAGAGGTCCCAGAACCGATCCTTGTGGGACACCGCTAGTCACAGCCCTCCAATCTGAATGCACTCCCTCCACCACAACCCTCTGCCTTCTACAGACAAGCCAATTCTGAATCCACACAGCCAAGCCTCCCTGTATCCCATGCCCTCTGACCTTCTGAAGAAGCCTACCATGTGGAACCTTGTCAAATGCCTTACTAAAATCCATGTAGACCACATCTACTGCACTACCCTCATCAATCTGCCTGGTCACCTCCTCAAAGAACACTATCAGGCTTGTGAGACATGATCTGCCCTTCACAAAGCCACTCTGGCTGTCCCTGATCAGACCATGATTCTCTAAATGCCCATAGATCCTATCTCTAAGAATCCTTTCCAACAGCTTGCCTACCACAGATGTAAGACTCACTGGTCTATAATTCCCTGGAATGTCCCTACTACCTTTTTTGAATAAGGGGACAACATTTGCCACCCTCCAATCCTCCGTATAGATGGATACCTATGACTCTCACCAACTTTTACCAATGCACCATAGAAAGCATCCTATCTGGATGTATCACGGCTTGGTACGGCAACTGCTCTGCCCAGGACCGCAAGAAACTGCAGAGAGTTGTGGACACAGCCTAGCGCATCAGGGACACCAGCCTCCCCTCCTTGGACTCTGTCTTTACCTCTCGTTGTCTTGGTGAAGCAGCCAGCGTAATCAAAGACCCCACCCACTCGGGTCATTCTCTCTTCTCTCCTCTTCCATCGGGTAGAAGATACAGAAGCCTGAGGGCACGTACCACCAGACTTAAGGACAGCTTCTACCCCACTGTGATAAGACTATTGAACGGTGATGGACTCTGACCTCACGATCTACCTTGTTGTGACCTTGCACCTTATTGCACTGCACTTTCTCTGTAGCTGTGACACTTTATTCTGTACTGTTACTGTTTTTACCTGTACTACATCAGTGGACTCTGTACTAACTCAATGTAACTGCACTGTGTAATGAATTGACCTGTACGATTGGTATGCAAGACAAGTTTTTCACTGTACCTTGGTACAAGTGACAATAATAAACCAGTACCAATACCAATACAGGTTAATATATAATGTGCTGGTCCAGCACAAGTAAGCACAGTTCTGCCACTATATAGTATTGGCAGACATTTTCTGGCAGGTGTAAGTAACAATGGTGTTCAGTACTGATGGGTCCAGATTTGTCACTGTGACAAACCTGTACCCACCAATACTGTCCTCCACCAGTGATACACAGTGACAGACTTGTCCCCACCAATACTGACCACCAGTGCGATCTGTGTTAGACGTGTCTGTAGTATGAGAGTAATAGAGTCATAGAGCACAGCAACAGGCCCTTCGGTCCAGCATGTCTGTTAAATTCCATTTGTCAATGTTTTGTCCAATTTTTCATCTGATCCATATCCTGCTGCAGCTTTAGTTAACCTTTCTCACCATCAACCACACCACTAATTTTTGTATCATCTGAAAACTTATTACACCTTATACATTCACATCCAAATTGTTACTGTGTGTCAGTGACATCAAAAGTTCCAGCTTCAATGCTTGTGGTACACCACTGGTCATAGACTTCCAGTCAGTAAAGCAACCCTCCACCATCACCCTCTGCGTCCTGTTACCAAGCCAATTTTGGATCCAATTTATCAGTCTGCCCTCGATCACATGGGCTATTAACCTCTGGACCAGCTTACCACATGGGACCTTGTGAAAGGCCTTACTAAAGTCCATGTAAACAACATCTACCGCACTCCTGTTATCAATATGCTTAGCTACTTCCTCAAAAAATTCATTCAAATTTGTGAGATAGGACTTCCCATGAACAAACTCATGCTGACTATCCCCAATTAATCCTTGCCTTTCCAAGTGAAAATAAATCTTGTCCCTTAGAATTTTTTCCAATAGTTTCTTTACCACTGAAATAAGTCTCACTGGCCTGTAGATATTTGCCTTATCCCTGCAGCTCTCCTTGAATAAAGGAACAATATCACAAGATCACAAGATCACAAGACAAGGGAGCAGAAGCAGGCCATTCAGCCCATCGAGTCTGCTCCAAGGAAAGGGAAATAGAAATGAGAAATGGGGAATGGGGGAAAAAGAAAAAAAAAACTATTCTAATCCCAATTACCGGCCTTATCCCCATATCCCTTGATATCCTGACTATTTAGATATCTATCTATCTCCTCCTTGAATGCCCCCACTGATCTGGCTTCCACTGCTGTACGTGGCAAGGAGTTCCAGAAATTCACCACCCTCTGGCTAAAGAAATTTTTCCTCATCTCTGTTTTGAAACTGTACCCTCTAATTCTAAGATTGTGCCCTCTGGTCTTGGACTCACCCACCAAGGGAAACAGCCTAGCCACATTTAATCTGTCCTTTCCTATCAATATTTTAAATGTCGCTATCCTCTAATCATCCGGTACTTTCCCATGGCTACCAAAGATGCAAAACTGTTAGGATCACAAGAATCTCCTCTCTTGCCCTCCCATAGCAGCCTGGGGTATATCTCATAGGGCTCTGGGAATTTGATCACCTTTATGGGTCCCATGACATCCAGCACTTCCTCCTTTGTAATGCTAACATGCCTAGAATATCACCATCCCTCACCATGTCCTTTGCCTCAGTGAATTCAGATGACATTACCCACACCCACTGGCTCTATGCAGATTGCTCCATGGTCCCTAAGGGGATAATCTTTACCTAGATACTCCCTTCCCCTTAATAGTCTTCTAGAATGCCTAGGGATTCACCTTAATCTCATCTGCTAATGATATTTCATGGCCTCTTTATGCCCTCCTAATTTTATTTTTAAGGACTTTCCTACACTCTCTATATCCCTTGCTGGAGTGTGCCTGTCTTCAGTTGCCTATACCTGTTTTATGCTTAATCTTTTCATCTTCCTGGCATCCCTTGTCATCCAAGGTTTCCTAATCTTGCCATCCTTACCTTTCACCCTCGTGGGAATATCTTGGCCCTGTGCTCTCACAACCTTTTTTTTAAAAGACTCCCACATTGGATGTTGGTTTACTCAAAAGAAGCTGATCTCAATCTATTCCCACTAGGTCCTGCCTTACCTTATTGAAATTGGCTGTCTCCAATTTAGGACGCTAATTTATGGGCCCCTCCACAACTACCTTGAAATTGCAGAATTATGACCACTGTTCCTGAAATGCTCCCCACTGACACTTGTACCACTTTCTGGCTTCATTTTCCGAGGTTATATCCTGTAGACCCCCATTTCCAGTATGACTATCTATGTATTGGTTCAAGAAGCTCTCCTGGATGCCCTTTACAAATTTCTCCCAATCTAAGCCCCTCATGCTAAGGCAATCCCTGCCTATATTGGGGAAGTTAAAGTACCTCACAACTATAAGCCTATTGCTCTTACACCTTTCTGGATTTGTCTGCATATCTGCTTCTCTATCTCCCGTTGACTTTTGTGGGACTTCCAATATAATCACAGCAAAGTGATTGCCCTTTCCTCTTTTCTAAATTCTACCTATATGGCCTCATTAGAAGAGCCTTCCAAGACATCCTCCCTGAGCACTACAGTGGTGTTTTCCCTAATCAATATTGTGTGCCCCCTCCTCTTTTACCTTCCTGCCTATCATGCCTGAAATTTCTATACCCTGGAAGGTTGAGCTGCTAGTCTTGCCATTCTTTCAACCACACTTCTGTGATTGCAATAGTATCACAGCCCCAACAGCAAAAGCAATCTTCCCTGCAAGAATTATCGCTTCTCTTCCAGCTCAGGTGAAACCTGTCCTGCCTGTATGATTTACGCCCTCCTCAGAAGCAGTCCCAATAATACTAGTATCTAAAGGCCTCCCTCCTGCACCATTCCTTTAGCCATGCATTCATTTGATCTATCTTCCTAATTCTGTACTCACTAGCACTTGGCACAGGTTGTAATCCAGAGATTACAACCTCGGAGGTCCTGTTTTTAGCCTCCTACTTAACTGCCTAAATTCACTTTGCAGGACCTCATCCCTCTTACTACCTCTGTTGACAGTACCAATGTGTACTCTGACTGCTGACCACTGGGTGATCACCCTCTCCTTTCTGCTCCAAGACAACCATGACCCTGGCACCGGGGAGGCGACACACCATTTGAGAGTCTCCACTATCTGGGCCATGCCATCTTCTCACAGTTACCATCAGGCAGGAGGTACAGAAGCCCGAAGTCCCACACCACCAGGTTCAAGAACAGTTAGTTCCCTTCAACCATTCAGTTCTGGAACCAACTGGCAAAACCCTAATCACTCCAGTTTAGCAAAACTATGACCACTTTGATCACTTTGCACTAAAATGGATATTTTTGTGCTAACTGCGTTCTTTCTTGTAAAAATTGTGTAAATTTATGTTTAATTTATGTTTTTCTTGTGAATGCTGCTTATCTGATGCTATGTATCTGTGATGCTGCTGCATGTAAGTTTTTCACTGCTCCTGTGCATGCATGTACTTGTACATATGACAATAAACTCGACTTTGACTTTGACTTCATTCATGGCCACAGAAAGTCCTGTCTGCTTCCCTCTCTATTAGGTCCCCTACTGTATTAGGTCTGCACTCTGATTTAACAGGGGCAGACTGTACCCACCAGCACTGCATTCATTGCATAGTGGAAACCTGTGTCCACCTTTAAAGGACAACTGAATCCAGAACTAGATATCGAACTGGATCTGGACACAGCTCCAGAAGTTGGGATTGGGCCAGATATGGTTCCTGAATCCCATTTCTAGACTTGTATACTTATTTATATGCTAAACATGAAATGTGTGCTTGAATGTATTTTAGTCACATCTGTGGCTATCATAGCATCTGTGGTTTATGTCTGAAAAATTATGATCTTTATTGGAAGTCATAATTACTTGTAACCACAGTTGAATTCATTTTAATGTATTTTGTGAAGTGTCATAAAAATTAATATCACAATGAATAACATACTATAAGCTCTATTCTCTTTTATCTTGTATGTAGGCAGAAAACTTGTTCATGTGGGAAAAATCAGTTCAACCAAGAAAGTGCAAAATTGACTATTGATTTTGTTCTCTGAGTGTGAATGACAATTTCACTGCCCACTGATGTGATAATTTAACCAAGTTAATTATCAGTTAAGACTCCAATTGCACTGTGCACCTAAAATCTAATAGTAAATCACCTGTGAAATAAATGCACGGCTGAAAAACTTTAAACATTGCTGATGCATTGCCTTCTATGTGTTCAATTAAATAGCACAGCTCTTGACTGCAGCACAATTTAATAGAACAGAAGTAAATGACCTCACTTTCACTGTGGGTTAACCATATCAAACATGTCTTGCTTCCAGGCCAGTTCTATGGAATCTTATTGACGTGAGACTTGCAGACTTTGTCATACATGGGCAGGAGTTGTTGACAGGGTAATGGCCAGGTAGCTTGGGATATGGTGTGCTCCATCTGGCATTTATACTGGACTTCTATGTACTCCTGAGGAAGGGATTCCAGATTCTCAAAGCCATCCTGAAAGAAGTTATTGTTAGCATATGGGTATCACTGTCAAGGCCAGAATTTATTGCCCATCTTAACTCCCTCTAAAAAAGTAATAATGGGTCATAATTTTGATCTGCAGCAGAACATATGCTGGGCTTTTCCTTCAATTGCTGTAGGTAGGGAACTCCAGTATCCTGACCAAGCCATAATGAAAGAATGGAGCTTGATTTAGAGGAACTTGATAGTGACTCCATGCTTCATTTGTCCTTGTCTTTCTTGATGCTCAATGCCCTGAGTTTGGGAGGTGTTGCTGAAGATTCCTTAGCGAGATGCTACAGTGCAACCAGTAGATAATGCTCACTACAACAGGGAACACTGGTGGCAAAAAGACTGGATATGTCAGGTGATGAGGAGCTTGTCAAGCAGACTCATCTGCTATGGATGATGATGGATCTCTTTAGTGTTGTTCCAGGAAAACGCAACTAGGAAAATAAAGGTTATCCCATCACAGTCATGGCTTGAGTTTGAGGATGGTAGAAAGGCTTTAGGCAGTCAGGAGGGGTATGAGATGGAGGAAGAGAATGAGAATAGCCAGTCTCTAACCTGCTCCAGCCATGATGGCTTTTATATATCATTTGCAATTGAATCTGGGTAATGGTGGCCTTCAGGATGTTGGTAATGAACCAATCAATGGTGGAACTTCATCTGAATGGCTGAGCAAATTAAAGTATTCAGATTGGAATAATAATTTCCTGGGCTGATAATTATTTGCTTCTTATTGGCCCGCACTTGGATATTGTGTTGATCTTATTGCATGCAGGCACGGACTACCTTATTGCCCCAGGAATTAAGCTTGGAATTAATTGTAGTACAGTCATTAGGAAGTCTTCCCATTTTTGATATTAAGATCACTGATGAAGCAGCTGAGCATGCTTGGGCCAAGGCTGTTGTTCTGAGGAACCCCTCCATCGAAATCCTGGAGCTGACACCTGGGATTGGCTTCCACCAATCAGCACCTGTAAGCATAGTTGATGGCATCTTGACCAGTGACTGATGGGCATCCTGACTTGTACTGGTAAACTGGTAAATTGGTTTATTATTGTAACATGTGCGAAGATACAGTCAAAAATTTTGTTTTGCATGCCATTCATACAGATCATTTCATCACATCAGTACATTGAAGTAGTACAAGGGAAAAGCAACAACAGAAGGCAAAATATAGTGTTACAGTTAGAGAGAAAGTGCAGCACAGGCAGATAATAGGGGGCAAGGTCATATCGAGGTAGATAGTGAAGTCAAGATTCCATCTTATCGTATAAGGAGATCTTTCAATGGTCTTATAACAATGGGATAGAAGCTGTCCTTGAGCCTGGTGGTATGTACTTTCAGGCTTTTGTATCTTCTGCCCGATGGGAGAGGGGAGAAGAAAGAATGTCCAGGGTGGGTTCACCTACTATTGTTTCACCTACTATCTCTGATAGCAGGGAAGAAACTTTCTCTTTTGATAACATTATCTAAAGGAAATATGGCCATGTGCTTCACAAAGGAAGAAAGGAACCAAAGATCAGTATGTCTGGGAGAGTTTGGATGGGATTGAGACTGAGATTGAGGAGGAGAAGGAGAAGTGTTTATTGTGATCCTGCAGTTTACAAAGAGAATGAGAGAAATCTTTAATTCAAGCCATGATGATTCCTCTCTTTTTTATTGTAATGTTTGAACCTTCCTGGAAATCTGCTCATTGTTGTTTGCTTTTGGTTGAATACAGTTATCTCTTGAATATTCACCTAGATAAGTCATTGTTAATTTGTTTTATATTTTTACATCTTAATAACTGACCTATTCTTGTAAAACATTTATCATGGTAGCTACATAAAACTATCAATTTGATAGTTTTCTTCAATTTATTTTGACCAGCTTGGCATTTATATGCTGCTTGTTTGATATTTATCAAATGTAATGACTTGCAGAATGTTATAGAGTAAAGGGGAAGAACTTGAAATAGTTCCCGAATTAATAAATGAGATGAATCATGAACATGGAAATGAAATAAGTGTCAAGGCAATGGATGTTGACCCCTGTTTTATGACGATGGCTACAGATTGTTTTTCATTTTGTTACAGATTTCATTCTGATCTGCTTCCTCCAATCCACAGAGGTCGAAAGGCTAGAGGAAGGGTAAGGTTTTACTTTTTTCCTTGCTCTGTTATAATTGAATTCATTATACCGTTAGACTGGAGTCTACTGCAATAACTCAATTTCATAAATCTATCATCTCTGCAATGTTTTAAGATGAGATAGGTCAAAGGAGTTAACATAGTTGTACATCCTTTAAATAGTATTTCAAAAATGATGAACAGATTTTCTACCAATTCTTTTAAAACTCTCTCAGACATTGGCAAGAAATTGATACTGTTTAAAATGTAAAATTAGCGTGTTTTGAAATTGACCATCATTTTAAATGTAGAAACCTCTGCAATATTACTTAACGTGTCTCTACTAAACTTTAACTATTTAAATAATGAATTTAGTTAGATAATGTTTATTTCAGATGACATAACTATAATTCACAAAAACAAAAAAAAATTAAGTCTGCTAGTACTTTGCACCAACTGAACTTTTCTTAAACTTTCCATTGTTAAACTACAATAGGGTGATCACTTTAGATAACGTTGTGAAAGAAAATGAATGAACTACTTTCTTAAATCAAGCTTTCTGTAAACTATCTGATTTGAAAATGGGGTAAAAAATATCAATCCAAGCAGAACAGCACATTTCTGTCTGTACTTATTGACCATTTCTTTAAAACACAGATTTTGTATGAATTGAATGGAGAGTTTAGCATCTTCAGAAAATGCTCTCAAAAAATTATAACCTGAACTTGGATTCATTATTGACTACATGACACATTTGGTTTCTAAGTCTGGACTTCCTGCGGGAGGAAGCAAGCTCCAGGTTTACCATTTCAAATCCTTTCATTGTTTTCAAAGACCTCTATCAGGCTGCCTCGAAGTTTTTACTCTAGGCAAAGAAACATCTCAGCCATTTCATTCTTTGATGATAATTGTACCATCTTAATTCTGGCATAAACTTTATACATTTTCTTTTGGACTTTCGTCAATACTATTTCTGTTTGGAAATACGAATATATAAAAAAAAACACATGTTGACAGGGTCAATGTAGCAAATGCCTGTTTCTTCCAAAATTCATGCACATGATTTAGTAAAATATAGAGAACTGGTTATTACACAAAAGTGTGTTTTGGAAAAAAGATACAGAAAATACAACCTTCCTGGCTAAATGGGCAGCCCACCCACAGTTCACAAATTAAATAGATTAACTGAATAGTTGAAAGAATATGGAAACAGTGCCAAAACAATGAACTTCAGCAAATTAGCTGGCACATTAGTGGACTCTCATATCTATAATACATAGAGATAATGAGGGTAAATATCCACAGGGGTCGTCTCACTATAATTTAAGAGGATGTGCTGTGGAAATTGTGGGAAAATGACATAAGTGGTAGTTAAGTTGTTTCCCTAAATACTCTACGGTTCTTCTGCCAAAGTTGAGGCAGATGAGAAGGGAATTCAAAATCACTGAGACATGTAGTAGCTATTTTATTCCCCCATGCTAATTAACTCTCCTTTTGAAAGGAAGTCTGAATTCTTTATTTTAACTTGTTAGCCTCTTTTTAACACCTTCTTAGCTGGTCCCTTAGGGTTGAGAATGACTTGCTTCTGCCCTTGTTTTGTGGAGTCTGAGGTGGCTGCTGAGGTCAATATGGGATCTGCAGACTCCCACGCAGGTGAGGCAGGAGGTTCTTGGTGGATGAATTGGAATTGGAATTGGTTTATTATTGGTATGAGAGTTTGGGAGGCGGTACACTCCTTCTGCTAATAGCATTAGATATCCATGCACATCTGATGAAAGGACTCAAAAGTTCTCAGTGCCATCCTGACCATTCATGGGCCAGGGATTCCCACTAAATCAGAGAGGATCTTACACTTTTACAAGGAAGCTTTGAGAATGTCCATGTATGAGTTCCCTCACCCAGCTGGTAATCCCTTGCTGTGGCAGAATTCAGAATGCGCGGCAGCACTGTACGCCTTCTGGACCGACAGTTGTAATGGCTGCTGAGAGGTGAAACAGTTTAAGCTCCTGGTACCCTCACAGCTCATTTTCTAGCTATAACCTAGCTTCACAGGTGATGGTGCCATTGAAAGCTATCAAAATGCTTACAATTGAATGCAGATTCCTTTTTAAGAAGGGCCAAGCTGCATTGGTGCAATAGGATGAATGCTTAAAATTGACTGGGCTTGTCTGACATCAAAGGATTGACCTTGACAGTAATCTTTGGATTTGGTCCCATGTGAGAGAGTGAATGGCAGGTACAAGTAAACGGCTACAATACGATTAGGCAGGCATGTGTCCTGGATAGAAACAGCTGCTTCCTTTTCCCCCAGGGGCAACCAATTATCCATTGAAGTGCAACAGATGATTTGCTTGCCTCCTTTCTGGACTTCAAGCTGTTGCGTCACCAGGATGCCTTGAGTTCAGCAGCAGGAGCTCTTCTGTTTTGTTGTGGTTCCTGCTTGCTCAGGAATACCTGTCTGCACAATCGGACGACCCATTCTCGAGTGAGGCAGCATTGTCCGGTTGGAACTGGCAATCTGACTGGCAGAGAGATGCTTGTGATGGAATGGATGACAGACTTGCAAGTGGGGAAGAGACTAAGGGAACTAGAAGCATGAGTAGGCCATACAGTTCCTCTGCTCCATAAATCATTATCTTGGCATATCCTGAGACTAAATCCAGTTTTCTGTCCCAGTCCGCATATATTCAGAGTCCCAGAGAGTTTGATAATCTATCGATCTCAGCCTTGAATATATTCAGCTGACTCAGCATTCACAACTCTCTGCTATGTCTGACCTGATAGCTATCCCTCTGGCCTCCTCTGATCTGGCTTTCTTCACATGAATATACCTACGAGGATAATGAATTAGGCCATTCGGCACCTCAAATCTGCTCCACCATTTGGTAAGATCATGGTTGATCTGATTGTAACCTCACTCCTGCACTCCTCAAACAGAGATTTTCCTGATCCCCGTCTCCCTTCCTCCCTTGACATTTAAGAGGAGTATAAATGTGTGTAGCATGTCAACCCATTTAAATGTATGAAGCTGTTTATTTTAAACGGTAACATACTGCAAATAGGTTATACTTATAAAGCAAGATAAATGATATTTGGCAGATCTTAGTAATTAATAGACAGTGAAACTAATCCCTTACAGGTTATAATTGATTTAGAAAGTCCTTTATAATTGAATCAAAGGTGTTGCAGGGAACTGTAATTTTAATTGGCAGATATGGTGATTTTTAATAGGATTGCAAGTGGTCAGTCATTTTTCTCTCTTAGTTTGTTGTGTCAGCGGGCCTAATGGTAACAACTGTGCCTTGGACAAGGTGGAAGGGGTCAAATCCCACTCCGGAGTGTTGCGTATGTTAGTTTGAGGCACACATTTGGAACTCATGTTAAACTGATGTCTCATTTAGGAGAATGCAAAAGATTTAAGGAAGATAAGGTAGTTCTCTTTGTCATGGAGTCATACAGCACAGAAACAGGTTCTTTGGCCCAGTATGTCCATGTTGAGCATCAAACACCCATCTATACTAATCCCATTTACCAGCACTTGATCAGCAACCTTCCATGTCTTAGCAATTCAAGTGCTTGTCTAGATAGGTGGCTCCACCACCCCCTCAGACAGTACATTCCAAATTCCAGCTACCCTCTAGGTGAAAAAATTCTGCCTCGGGTCCCCTCTAAACCTCCTACTTCTTACCCTAAACCCATGCCCTCTGATTTTAGATACCTATGCCAAGGAGAAAAGTTTCTCACTCTCTATCCTATCTTTGCCACTCATAATTTTGTATACCTCTGTCAGGTCCACCTTCAGCCTCTTCTGCTTCAAGGAAAATTAATCCAGTCTATCCAATCTCTCCTCATATCTTAGGAAAACTTGGCCTTTCCATCAGACAATTAAATTTTCCATTTCCTGCTTAGCCACATGCAGAATTTTAAACACATATTCAATTCTGTCTTAAATAATGCTATATGCTATTTGGTGCATGCTGCATTTTCATACAAAATGACAATTGCCTGCATTTTGTACAGTCAAGATATTTTGGAGTCTCCTATATTTGAAAAGTGCTATCTGAATGCAAGTCCTTTCTATCTACTCACAGAACAGTATAAAATATTTATGCTCACTTGTTGGGACTGGTTATAGAAAACCAGAAGGTTCTAAGATCTTGCAGAGCCAGACAGCAAGGAAACAAGGCCTTTGACCTAATGAGACCACATGGACCATCAAGTACCTATTTACACTAATCTTACACTAATCCCATTTTATTGTCCCCACATTCTACCGTTCACTCAGACACTAAGGACAATTAACAGTGGCCAATTAACCTACCAACTTACATGTCTTTAGGATGTGGGAGGAAATCAAAGCACCCTGAGGAAACCCACATAGTCACAGGGAAAATGTGCAAACTCCACAAAGACAGCACTAGAAACAAGGACTGAACCTGGGTTGCTGGAGATATGAGGCAGCAGCTCTACTAGTTGTGCCTCTATGCCACCTCCAAGTGGGTTGTGTAGCCAGGAGATGATGGTGTACAGGAGTCAATAGGAGAGAGAGGTGAAGCGTTGCATGTATGCTTGAGTGAGGTGATGGGTAAAAAGCTTAAAAGTGTGGCTCTCTTTCCAGTCACTACATCACCTGCCAGTCAAAGACTTTGAAGCAAAAGAATCAAAAGGAATTCAGAGAATGGAAGCAAAGGCAGAGGAGAAGGAGAGAGACAAAAGCAGAGGTAGAGAAGCAGAGAGAGAAACTGCAACTCAGTGACAAATGAGTCAAACGAGAGATAGACCATGTTCTATGATCTGCTGTGTACTTGGAGTATAATGTGGGGAAATGTAAGGTTATCTGTACAGAAAAGCAGAGAATTGTTTAAATAGTGAGAGACTACAGAATGCTGCTGTGTCGAGGGACAGGTGTCCACCTCTATGAAAAGACGGATACGCTTGCATTGGAAGCAGTTCAGAAAAGATGTTTATGTTGATTCTGGGATGAAGGCTTTACCGTATGAACGTATTGGGCTTGTATTCTGTGGAGTTTAAAAGAGTGAGAGGTGATCTTATTGAAACGCAAGGTTCTGAAGGAATTAGGCAGGGTTAATGATGAGAGTCTCTTTCCACCTGTGAAATCTCAAACTAAAAAGGAATAATTGATGAATAAGGTTTTGCCCATTTAAAATGGAGAAGCGGAGAAGTTTCTTCTTCAGATGATAGTGAGTCTTTGGAATTCTCCATCCCAGAGAGCTGCGGAAGCTGTCATTTGTCAAGCAATTGGTATTTTTAATGCACTGAATGTGTGCTGAGCATTTTATTGTGAGTTATTTATGAAGGTCATCTGTTGCTTTTGATCCAATTTCCGTCATTAAATAATTAAAATAAGTTGCACATGTTGATGTCATCATCACATGCATAAAATATGACAGTGAAATGACACCAAAGTCAGGGTTAATTGGGACAGGAAGTGCCCAATTTAACTTCTCAGTGGGTATGACTTCAACAGAAGATTGGTGTGAAAACTTGAAAGAAGAATTTACACATAAAGAATGTAGAAATGTGCCTAGTCTCTCAGCAGTTGAATATATTCAAGGCTGAAGTAGGTGGACTAGGTGTGACTCACAGATTGTGGGGAACAGGCAGGAAAGTGGAGGTGAGGTTGAGGCCAGATCACCAATGATCTTATTAAATGCGGAGCAGACTTGAGGAGCCACTTAGCCTATTCCTGCTCTTATTTCTTATGTTCTTCTGTGTCATACCATGAGAGATATCTGTGGATCCTTCCAGCTGGTTTTATGCATTGGAGACACAAGAGACTGCAGATGCTGGAACCAGGAGCAAAAAAATGTGCTACTGGTTGAACTCAGCGGGTCAGGCAGCATTTGTAGAGGGAAATGGACAGTCGACGTTTAGGGTCGAGACTCTTTATCTGGACTGATGATTCCAGATGAAGAGTCTCGACCTGAAATGTCGACTGCCAATTTCCCTCTACAGACGCTGCCTGACCTGTTGAGTTCCTCCAGCAGCTTGTTTTTTAATTTTATGCATTGCCAATTCTCCAGTCCACATATATAAAAAAAACTATTCAAGGACACGTTTCAAAGTGTAATTACAGCCTAATTCACATTTTGGTGCTGCAGTGATGGGTGACTGTAGTTACAGGGTGACAAGTTTACATTGGTACTTTCAATTATGATTGTGAACATAGCAATTTACAATGAAACTATACAAAATAAGGAAAGAATGTATTGCTTTAAAGTAAGAAAAGTTTTCAGTGCCCTATTTAATTATTCTTTGCTTTATTACTTCCCTCAACACACCTCACCTGAAGCTGACATTGCACTCCTCTTATGCCATGACATAGAAAATTACTGAGTAATTATGTTAAAACCCTTCATATATTTTTACTATAAATTGTTCCTTTATCCACATATATGTATAGCATATGGTATATGCAAGCTTGATGCTGTGATTGCATTCAAATCGATTTTAATAAATGATAGGAAGTCAGAGGATTTTCGTCTTTTTTATGTACTGGATAATATTGTCCAATCAAATGTTGCAGATAAATAAAAATAATAATTATGAGTTTAAATATGTCTGCATGTCCAATTATCCCCTAACTTTCTGGTTCACTTCATCTGCAGACTATACTTGGAATAGAGTCCCTTTGTGAAAGTACATTTGGGATTGACTGGGACCCTTTCATATCCTTCCTTTTAAAATACATGTTCATTTCCATCATAAACAAAGATACATGCCATGAATTTCATCATAAACACAAGTTTGTTATGCTTCTTGGAATACCAACACATGAATGAAGTTCCTATGTCTTGCTATTGCGCTAATGGTAAATTTCCATGATCGTTTTGTATGTGCCAATCATATATCTGTCAAAACTCCTCAGCTCTAGCAATTGACACAGCTTTACAATTCCCATATTATTTTAATAGCTCTTCAGCATTTCAGGCAAGTGTAATGAGTCAGTGCCTTGAAGGGATAACTATACTTATTAATTAGAAGCTTTCGATTAAATGTTTTTAATCCAATTTCTTCACTATTTAATCACTGAGACCAATACTTTATTGCTTTTCTCTCTTCGACGGAATATACTTTGGACCCCCATGACCATCAAATGCATAGTCAGACTGACTTCAATCAAGGGATGGGCATACTCATATTTCTCAGATTCTCTCACAGTTTCATACAGCATAGAAAGGGGTCATTCAGCCTATCAATTCTATGTCGGCTCTCAGAGCAATCCCATCAAATCATTTCCCTCACTTATTTACCTGTAACCTATCCTGCCTCACAAGCCCACTAACTCCTGCTGCCCATCCACGCAAGATGTAATTAACCACTCCATCTCGGACTGTTATCCAGGTCCTATTTGTACCAAAGCCACTTCACCCATTTCACTGTGCTTGCCAACCTGCAGGAGCTCAATTTTAAAATCCTCCCCCTTGTTTCCATATCCCTCATGTCCTCCCTCCTCTCTATCTGTGAATGTAGACCCTCTCCAGGCCTACGGTCCTCAGACATAGCAACACTCCTCTAATTTTGGCATCTTGACCATCCCTCAGTTTAAATGTGGCAATTGGCAGCTGTGTCATCATTGCCAAGACTTTAAGCTCTTCCCTCTTTACCTTTAGAACATAGAACGTAGAACATAGAACAATTAACAGCACAATTCAGGCCCTTCAGCCCACAAAGCTGTGCTGAACATGTCCCTACCCTAGAAATTACTAGGCTTACCCATAGCCCTCTATTTTACTCAGCTCCATATATCGATCTAACAGTCTCTTGAAACACCCTATCGTATCAGCCTCCACCACCATTTCTGGCAGCCCGTTCCACACACTCACCACTCTCTGAGTAAAAAACTTACCCCTGACATCTCCTCTATATCTACTCCCCAGCACCTCAAACCTATGTCTTCTTGTGGCCACCAATTCAGCCCTGGGAAAAAGCCTCTGACTATCTACCCGATCAATACCTCTCATCATCTTATACACCTCTATCAGGTCCCCCCTCATCCTCCGTCTCTCCAAGGAGAAAAGGCCGAGTTCCCCTAACCTGTTTTCATAAGGCATGCTCCGCATCCCAGGCAGCATCCTTTTAAATCTCCTCTGCACCCTCTCTAAGGCTTCCACATCTTTCCTGTAGTGAGGCGACCAGAACTGAGCACAGTACTCCAAGTGGGGTCTGACCAGGGTCTTATATAGCTGCAACAATACCTCATGGCTCCTAAATTCAATTCCCCGATTGATGAAGGACAATACACCATATGCCTTCTTAACCACAGAGTCAACCTGCACTGCCACTTTGAGCGTCCTATGGACTCGGACCCCAAGATCCCTCTGATCCTCCACACTGCCAAGAGTCCTACCATTAAGACTATATTCTGCCAACATATTTGACCTACCAAAATGAACCACTTCACACTTATCTGGGTTGAACTGCATCTGCCACTTCTCAGCCCAGTTTTGCATCCTATCTATATCCCTCTGTAACCTCTGACAGCCCTCCAAACTATCCACAACACCCCCAACCTTCGTGTCATCTGCAAACTTACTAACCCACCCCTCCACTTCCTCATCTAGGTCATTTATAAAAATCACAAATAGTAAGGGTCCCAGTACAGATCCCTGAGGTACAACACTGGTCACCGACCTCCACTCAGAATACGACCCCTCAACAACCACTCTTTACCTTCTGTGGGCCAGCCAGTTCTGGATCCACACTGCAATGTCCCCTTGGATCCCATGTCTCCACACCTTCTCCATAAGCCTCGCATGGGGTACCTTATCAAATGCCTTGCTGAAATCCATATACACTACATCTACTGCTCTCCCTTCATTGATGTGCTTAGTCACATCCTCAAAAAATTCAATCAGGCTCGTAAGGCAGGACCTGCCCTTAACAAAGCCATGCTGACTATTCCTAATCATATTATACCTCTCCAAATGTTCATAAATCCTGCCTCTCAGGATCTTCTCCATCAGCTTACCAACCACTGAGGTAAGACTCACTGGTCTCTAATTTCCTGGGCTATCCCTACTCCCCTTCTTTAATAAGGGAACAACATCCGCAACCCTCCAATCTTCCTGAACCTCTCCCGTCTCCATGGACGACACAAAGATCATCGTCAGAGGTTCCGTAATCTCCTCCCTCGCCTCCCACAGCAACCTGGGGTACATCTCATCCGGTCCCGGTGACTTATCTAACTTGATGCTTTCCAAAAGTTTCAGCACCACCTCTTTTCTAATATCTACATGCTCAAGCTTTTCAGGCCACTGCAAGTCCCCACTACAATCCCCCAGATCTTTAACCGTGGTGAATACTGACGTAAAGTATTCATTTAGTACCTCCACTATTTCTTATGGATCCATACACACTTTCCCACTGCTGCACTTGATAGGCCCTATCCTTTCGCATTTCATCCTCTTACTCTTCACATACTTGTAGAATGCCTTGGGGGTTTCCTTGATCCTGCCCGCCAAGGCCTTTTCATGTTCCCGTCTGGCTCTCCTAATCTCTTTCTTAAGTTCCTTCCTTTTAGCTTTGTATTCCTCCAGATCTCAAACATTACCTAGCTCTCTGTACCTTTTGTATGCTTTTCTTTTCCTTTTGACTAGATTTATTATAGCCTTCGTACACCACGGTTCCTGTATCCGATCATGACTCCCCTGTCTCATCAGAACACACAAATATCCCCTGAATATTTGCCACATATCTTCCGTACTTTTCCCAGAGAACATCCGTTCCCAATTTCATCTTCCAATTTCCTGCCTGAGAGCATCATAATTCCCTTTACTCCAAGTAAACACCTTTCTAGCCTGTCTGTTCCTATCCCTCTCTAGTGCTAACGTAAAGGAGATAGAATTATGATCACTATCACCAAAATGTTCACCCACTGAGAGATCTGACACCTGACCAGGTTCATTTCCCAATATCAAATTAAGCACAGCCTCTCCTCTTGTAGGTCTATCTACATACTGTATCAAGAACCCTTCCTGAACACACCTAACAAACTCCACCCCATCTAAACCCCTCACTGTCTGGAGATGCCAATCAATGTTTGGGAAATTAAAATCCCCCATCACAACAACTCTGTTATTCTCACACCTTTCTAGGATCTGCTTCCCTATCTGCTCCTCAATAACCCTGTCACTATTGGGCAGCCTATAAAAAACACCCAGCACCGTTATCGACCCCTTCCTGTTCCTAACCTCCACCCACACAGACTCCGTAGACAATCCCTCCACAACGTCCACCTTTTCCGCAGCCGTGACACTATCTCTGATCAACAGTGCCACTCCCCCACCTCTCTTGCCTCCCTCCCTGTCCTTCCTGAAACATCTAAAACCCGGCACTTGAATCAACCATTCCAGCCCCGGAGCCATCCCAGTCTCCGTAATGGCCACCACATCATAGCTCCAAGTATCGATCCAAGCTCTAAGCTCATCCACCTTGTTCACAAGATTCCTTGCGTTAAAATAGACACATCTCAAGCCTGTCTGAACACGTCCCTTCTCTATCACCTGCCCACAGCACCCACTCCTAGCCTCCTCCACTCGAGAGCCAAACACCTCCTCCCCAGTCTCTCCAATATGGATCCCACCCCCCAACAATTCTAGTTTAAACTCTCCCCAATATCTTTAGCAAACCTCCCCGCCAATTTGTTGGTCCCCCTGGGATTCAAGTGCAACCCGTGCTCCAAAAGAGGCCTCAATGATCCAGAAAAGTGAATCCCTGCTCCTTTCTCCAATCCCTCAACCATGCATTTAACCTCCTCCTCATTCTGTTCCTATACCCACTGTCGCTTAGCACAGGCAGTAATCCGGAAATTACTACCTTTGAGGTCCTGCTTCTCAACTTCCTTCCTAATTCTCTATAGTCTCTTTTCAGGACCTCATTCCTTTCCCTACCTATGTCGTTGGTACCAATATGTACCACGATCTCTGGCTGTTCTCCCTCCCCCTTCAGGATATCTTGGATGCGATCCGAAACATCCCGGACCCTGGCACCTGGGAGGCAAACTACCTTCTGAGTTTCTTTCCTGCGTCCACAGAATCGCTTGTCTGCCCACCTAACTATAGAGTCCCCTATCACTAGTGCTCTCCTCACTCCTTCCCTACCCACCTGAGCTACAGGGCCAGGCTCTGTGCTAGAGACACTGCCACTGCCACTTTCTTCTCTTCTTCAAGGTGCTCCTTAAAACCTACCTCCTTGACCAAGCTTCTGACGATCTGCCCTAATATTTTCATGTCCTTTAATTTGATAATGCTTCTGTGAATTGCCTTGGGATATTTTGCTCTGTTAAAGCTGCTATGTAAATACAAGTTGTTTTTATGCTGTTCATAGTGGCTTTTTGAATAGCAATTCTTCATTCATTAACTAAACCTCTCAGATGAAAGATGGTGAGCTGATCCTTGCATGAGAAGAAGCCAGTGTCTTGGATATTAATCTGAGAGAGTGCTTTGGGTTAGAGGTAGATGGTGGAGGTGGATTTAATCTTACTATTCCCATGTTTTTTTTAATCTTCCTTAGGCCTATGGCTGATTTTGGAAAGAAGTGTTCTAAATTCCAAAAACCTGTGCATGTGTGTAGTGTCAGTAACCAGAAATGAATTCCTCTTCCTATATCTTACTTTATTGGACTCTTACAAGAGGAGAACAAGAGTCCCTCCATACCTTAGAAAAAGTTCTACCTGAAGTAATCTGTGTTGTTATCCACTGGTGTTGCCTCCATTCCTGCATTAATGTGAATATAGAATCAAGGTGTGGGTTAGTGATGCAGTGGAGACCACCTTCAATGTGAACATAGAATCATTAGAAACATAGGCCACCTTCATTAATTAGGAATATAGACCACCTTCAATGTGAACATAGAATCAAGGCGTGGGTTAGGGATGCAGTGTTGACCACCTTCAATGCCACAACACATTCTTCAGACCTGGCACAAACCTCATGTTTTACCAAGAAGCAGTAATCCCTGCTTATGATGCCTGGCCTACCTACAGCAGCAGTTCAAGGCACTGGAAAAATGCCACCAATGCTCTCACAAAATTCTCCAAATTCACTGGAAGAACAGGCTAATGTCACTACTGAGTACTGAGGCCCTGGTTACACTCAGCTTGCTCCATTGTGCAGGCCCTGTTATTTGCATGCCCAACACCAGACTCCTGAAACAGACAGTATTCTGAGTTCTGACATGGGAAGAGTTTACCAGGACAACAGCAGGAAAAATTTAAGAATTTACTCAAAACTCCCTTGAAAAAGGCAACACTCTCACTGATTCCTGGGCATCTCTGGCCTATGACCACTCAAAGTAGAAATGGAGAATTCAGGATAGTATCAAGAACCTTGA
This sequence comes from Pristis pectinata, assembly GCF_009764475.1. Classification (NCBI taxonomy): domain Eukaryota; kingdom Metazoa; phylum Chordata; class Chondrichthyes; order Rhinopristiformes; family Pristidae; genus Pristis; species Pristis pectinata. Next base: position 75,376,045 of record NC_067414.1, on the reverse strand, counting down.
GGCCATTGCCACGGGAACATGCAGAAATCCTGCAAATGCAACGGAAGGAATGACCACTTAACAAACTACACCTGTCCTCTCCATCAGGCACCTTCTGCATCAACTGTGAAAGTGCCTCAAGCGTCACTAACCACCTTAGAATCTACAAAACCAAAGTGGAAGTAAGTTGTCCTTGATCCCAAGGGATTGCCTAAGAAGGAACAGGAGAGATGTGAGCAGAACTGAGGTGAAGATATTTGCTGTATCTTTTCCTGCAGTTTCTGGGGTTGTACTGAAGATGAGGTTCTGTGGACTGGTGTTGAACAGTTAAACTGACATTGCTGTCAAATTTTCTGTGAACTCTGCTGTTTCCATTCATTTTATGGATGCATTGGAGTTGTTCCCTTTGGATGTGCTCAAATCAGTTTGTATGACATGTAGTTTTGGATGCACCACAATCTACCCCAGTCACACTTGGGGTTTTGTAGAAGTCTTAAGTCAATTTAAGCTCCTTGAGTACATGGCTCTCTACATTTTGGAGGCCTTGAAAGCTCCAAAGAAGTCTGGAATCACAAAACACTATTTCACATGAATCAGTGCCCTGTAAAAAGTGGTGAGTAACCAGTCTGCAGGTAAACCATCCTCTTTAAAGATGCAGATGCTGGGACCTTCCTGCTGGTGGATCGTCCATGCATGTTGAACACATGACATTAACAGCATCACTGGAGGCCAATTTGGCACAGTGGTGTAGCGGTTAATAATGCTGCCTCACAGCTCCAGGGACCTGGGTTTGATCCTTCAAGAGCTTCAGTGTTTTTGTCATTTTTAGCAGCTTTAGTGATTTTTTTAAGCAGTGATTGCATACTGTATTCAGAATTAGAGATTTATATTAACTGACATATGACGTGAAATTTGTTGATTTGCGGCAGCAGTACAGTGCAAAGACATAAAAATCTATAAATTACAAACAAAATAAATAGTGCAAAAATTAAAGGAATAATGAGGTAGTGTTCATGGGTTCATGGACACTACCGTTCAGAAATCGGATGGTGGAGGGGAAGACACTGTTCCTGAATCACTGAGTTTGGGTTTTCAGACTCCTGTACCTCCTCCCCGATGGTAGTAATGAGAAGTGGGCATGTCCCGGATGGTGAGTGTCCTTCATAATAGATACCACCTTCTTGAGGCACTGCCTCTTGAAGATGTCTTCGATGGTGGGGAGGGTTGTGTCCGTGATGGAGCTGGCTGGGTCTATAACCCTTTTCAGCCTCTTGCAATCTTGTGCACTGGAGTTTCCATACCAGTTAGGTATGTTTGGAAAACCAGTTTTCTTGTTTCCGATCCTGCGGAGGAACTGCAGGCATGTCCAAAGGTCAGTGACTTTGAAATGGCGTGAGAAATGAGTAATGTGGGCAGTTTTGGCACTGTACCCTGGGAATTTAAACTTAATTGATTTTGGAGAGGCATTTCAATCAGATGCATATTGTACAGATATGTGTATACACACTTGTTCTTAATATGCTTAATGATTTTTCTGAGGAACTGTTCCCCTGCTAGTCCTCCTCTCCACACTTGACCTCAGTGGGAAGGATACAATGGTGTAGGAAGCAGTATATTATAGATTTACCAACATGATAGTTGGACTCTAAGGTTTATATTACAGCAAGAGATCATAAAAGCTATCATTGTATTCCTAGGAATTTTTAAAGTTAAGGGGAAACTTTTACATGATAGACTTGAGAGAGGAATGAGATTTGGAAATCTGGGATATGGTGGAACAGTCCAAAAGTTAAAGCCAGGTTTTTCCACAAGTAAAATTAGGAAACAATTCAACATTTCAAGGATGATAAAGACTTGGCGTTCCACTGGATTCTTATTAATCAATGGATTAAGAAATATCTACAAACTGGAGCTAGGACAATGATCAAACATGATCTTATTGAAAGATAGCATTGACACGAGGGGCTAGAATGCACAGTGAGTAGATGTGCGAAGAGAGGTCAAGAAGTGTGGAGTCAGATTAGCTGAAGTGCTTTCGATAAAGGGGTTCTTGCATAGTGGATCTGAGGATGCTAATGAGAAAAGCATTAAAAATATTGACTATGGATAAAGGAGTAGATAAGGATTTCATCAGGGATGATTATGATGAAGGACATTGGGGAAATACTGGGGTCTTAGAAATAGGTCTTCTTGGGTGACAGATTAGATGCAAGGCTTGAATATCACCCTAACATAGAACAGAACATTTAAACTCCACTGTCAAAAAGTTTCCATGAATAATAGCAAGGAAATTCACTTTCTGCTTTTTATGCCTCTATCAGACTTTTGCTGAGTAGGCCTTTAAGCCCAGGGTGAGCCATCAGTTATTGCTCCAGCATTGTGAATGCATGCATTAGGTTATGAGAAATCTCTTAATTAGTAACAATAACTTTTTACATTTGCTGTGCTCCCAGATTTGGATGGTTTGGCTTTGTAAAACACTTCTTACACAGAAGCTCTCAGAGAATTATGCATGGTCTTATTGTACTTATAATTTTTGTCAGAATTAGTTGAATTTCTCATGACACTTGCTTCAAGCTGTTCCTTGTTAAGCCACCTGAAATATAAAATGAGAATAAAAAAAGCTCTGAACCATACGAGATATTACTTGAATTCAGAAAAAATTGATCGAATAAAAGTTTTTAAATTTGCTACGGAGAATTGATCAAATTCTCTTTGATTAACAAATACTAGAAAAGGACCTATTCTTTTTTATACAGGCACAGTTCATAATAATATTTCCATTTTAAGAGGTTTTTCTTTTACTGGGAATTTACTCAGTTAGTTGAATTTTGCTAAGTTAGTCACCAAGCAAAAGACAAAACTGAAAGAACCTGCGAATGATGGATGTACTGTGACATTTCATAATTGCCAATGCTTTCCACTAAGCATAATTGATACTGCAGGTAGCCAATATTTCACAATCAATGATAAAAAGTCATGCCATCAATCAACAACAGCAAGGAAATATGTCACAGTTTAGCCATTACACCTTTCTTTCCACTTTAATAAATGATTAGATTAGACTTGTGCAGAATAATAAAATAAGTAGAGTCTCTTAGTAGAGAATTGATCTAGTCAAGAATAAAGCGTGATGCCTTGGGCTGGCAGTAGTCATTTTTTTCACAAAGAGATGAATTGAAGTGTTTAGTTTAATAACTATGTATAGGTTGACCACATGCTTTGTGGAATCACTTGCACTGATATTAACTCTCTGCCATATTGTAATTTCATGCATGGCCTGATTCCCACTTCCACTAACTATAGAAATCTAACAGAATATTGAGGAAAAGTTGATACAATTCATTGATTCATTTTCACTTCTAAGATTTGGATTTAAAGTTAAATTTTTTTTAAATTTAATTTACAGCGTGGTAACAGGCCCTTCCGGCCCAACGAGTCCGCGCCGCCCATTTTAAACCCAAATTAACCTACCCATACGTCTTTGCAATGTGGGAGGAAACCAGAGCACCCAGAGGAAACCCACGCAGACACGGGAGAACGTACAAACTCCTTACAGACAGCGACAGGAATCGAACCCCGATCGCTGGTGCTGTAATAGCGTCGCTAGAATAAAAATCTCATCTAACAATTGGCTGTAAAGAAATGAGTTTTAGAGTAATTCCAACCCAGCCCGCCGTACAAAAATATAACATGACACTGATTGATACCAAATAATGAGACTCTTACACATCACCTGATTAGCTGGCAAGGGAAATGTCATATTGGTCCAGCAGTGGGCATTCACCTGAAGTTTAAAGGTTACTGTTGGATTAGCCATCTTTTTCTGCAGCAAAAGATGCCTTAACTGGAAAAGTTTTCCATTCCCTGGCCTTTTAATATTCCTCATCTTATCGAGAAAACCATTTAACATCAAAATGAAATAAGTTTCTAACATCTTAAACCTGAGCAATTAATAATTGATACAAACCTCATGATGGATAATGGTAACCATTAAAGATTTCATGGCATCTTCTGAAGAAGAACAGTTAAAATCTTTTGCTCCACTGACACCCCCAGTTGGCCACAGAGTGTGACAGACACCCCCTTTTAGCTGCTCATTCATCCTTTTGCCATTTGTGGGATGTTGAAAGTGCATAGAATAACGGCTGCACTCACCTACATTATAGTGACTGGGTCCCATTTTATGTGGAGATCATATACAGGGTACCAAGATATCATGAGGTGTTTAGTATATTCCAGTGCTTTCTTTTGTCTTTACCATGTCACAATAATGTTTTCTTTCTCCAATATTGTTCAAAAATTTTCCCAAAGAATCTTGAGAATTATTTTCAACTTTCATTCTAAGCAAGACACTTGTAGGCAATGTATTTATAGCAAGCATGGGTCTGTTTGCTAAGGCACCACAAAGGGTAGTGCAGAAGAAAAGTACATGAACTAAATGAAAGATGAACACTTGAGAAAGACAAAGGGATAAATAGAGAATGGGGAGACAATTGGAAAGGATACTCTCCCACTCTGCATCAACTGAGTGTGAATGTTGGAAGCAGATGTGGGAAGTGCTAAGGAACATTATTATTTCAATGAAGTTTATCACCAAGGACCAAAATATTTTAAGACTTTTATTAATTCCATGACACTTTAATTCATTTCAGTATGTGTTTGTGTATATATAGAAATAAGTAAGATAAAACATGTTAAATGTAGAGGTAGAAAGTGCACCATGTACAAAATCTACTCTTCATCTGGGAGTTCAGAGCAGTCATACAGTTTACAGCTTAGTTATAAAATTACAAAATCTATTGAGGATCCTACATCTTATGAATCTGAAACTATAGTCATGCTTCTTGTTGTTTTACCAATTCTGATAAAAAGGGAAACATCTTTTATTTCTCTTTATGATACCTTATAACTCATAACATATTCTCACTCCAAACGATTGAAACACTATTTTTAACAAAAAGCTTCTTTTATGTTCCATTGTCTGCTTTTCACAAATTATTATAGCAATGTTATGTAATTATAATTTAAATCATGCAACAGCATGAAAGGACAATTGTAATGCAAATAGGCTGTACTTTACCACTAAAGTGGAAGTAGTCAGTGTACAGAAACAGTGTGAGCTTTCACTATAGAGACGCATCAAGAGATCAAACCAAACCACATGAGGGATCTCCAGACAGCTTGGAAATAAAATCTGACAGCAAAGCATTATTTTAAACTGTAGAAGCCATGGCAGCTGATAATTACAGATAGGTTTGCCAAGCTTAACAGCCCATAACAAGCTTTAACTGACTACTGCTTTAGGGAATTATACTAACAGTTCATTACTTAGTATAGTTTAATAACATGAAGCAAAAAAAAGGTAAAACTGATTTCACAATACTTTATTTTGTAATAAATTAAAGGACACATTGTGTCTATTAAAATGTAGTTTAAATTTTCTTTCATTAAAGGAGAATATTTAGTTGGATTTCTGCAAAGGCAAAGTATGACAAAATAAGAAAATAAAAATCTGCAGATGCTGGAAATCTGAAAACAAAACAGAAAATACTAGACCAATTCAGGCAGCATCTATGTGAAGAGATAACAGCAGCTTTAAATTCCTTGGTATTAACATATTAGATGACCTGTTCTCGGCCCAGCACATAGATGCAATCACAAGGAAGGCACGCCAACGTCTTTACTTTCTTAGGAACTTAAGAAAGTTTGCCTTGTCAACAAACACTCTAACAAACTTCTACACATGTACTGTTGAAAGTATCCTGATTGGTTGCATCATGGTCTGGTAGGGCAATTTGAATGCGCAAGACTGTAAGAAACTGCAGAGAGTAGTGGATTCAGCCTAATACATCATAGGCACATCCCTCCCCACCATTGGTGGTACCTACAGGAGGCATTGCCTCAAGGAGACACTGCCTCAAGAAGGCAACATCCATTATCAAAGATCCCCACCAGTTAGGCCATGTCATTTTCTCGCAGCTACCATCGGACAAGAAATACAGAAGCCTGAAGTCCCACACTACCAAGTTCAAGAACAGTTACTTCCCTTCAACCATTCAGTTCTTGAACCAACCGGCACAACCCTAATCACTACAGTTTAGCAACATTATGACCACTTTAATCACCTTGCATTAAAATGGATTTTGTTTTTTTTATTCTAATTGTGTTCTTTCTTGTAAAAATTGTGCATAATTAATGTTTAATTTATGTTTTTCTTGTGAAGTCTGCTTATCTGATGCTATATGGCTGTGATGCTGCTGCAAGTCAGTTCTTCCTAGCACCTGTACATACATGTACTTGTGCATATGACAATAAACTTGACCTTGACTTTGAGAAACAGCTAACATTACAGAACTGAGAAAGAGAGAAACAAGTTAATTTTCAGTTTTATCTAGCCGGCAGAGAAAATGGAGGAGGACGATGGGTGGAACAAAGGAATTTCTCCAATCAAATCAAGTCGAGTTTATTGCACAAGTACGGTGAGGTACGGGTACAATTAAAAAATTGTTTGCAGCAGCATCACAGGCACGTTGATGCAGACAGCACACAGAACATAAACATAAATTATACAAGAAGAGAAGAAAAAGACTGTGCAAAACAAGATATTAGTGCAAAAAACACAATCAGAGACAGTCCATGGTAATGTAAGAAGTGGCCTGTAGTGTTCCATTGCTTAGGTAGGATTAGGGTTGTGTAGGTCGGTTCAAGAACCTAATGGTTGTAGGAAAGTAGCTGTCCTGAACCTGGTGGTGTGGAACCTCCAGCTTCTGTACCTCCTGACTGACCGTAATGGTGAGAAAAGGGTATGACCTGGATGATGGGGATTCTTGATGATAGATGCCGCCTTCTTGAGGCAGCACCTCGTAGATGCTTTCAATGGCGGAGAGGACTGTGCCCATGCTGGACCGGGCTGTGTCCACTACTCTCTGCAGCCTTTTGATAGAGTGAAATAACAGGGCAGTTAGATAAGATTAAGATTCTTTGCCTGTGCAATTTGTTTCTATTGTTGTGTAGTCTGTGTAATGTTGTTTGGTCTAACTATACAAAAAAAAACACAGGAAAGAAGAAAAAAACGATGCTACGTTAAAAGAGCCAGAATTCAGTATTGAGTTCTGCAGGTTGCAATGTGCCCAGATGGAAGATGAAGTGTTGTGCTTTACTGTAACAGTGCAGGAGGCCACAGACAGAAAGGTCAGAGTGGGACTGGGATGGTGAATGAGAAAAGAATTATTGGTGTTTTATGATTGCAGTTTTACATCTGAGAAGGCCCAAAAATTGGAATATCTTGTTAACAACAACAACTTGCTATTGTTCCATTAATGTAGGCAAATATCTTAAGGTTCCATATTTTTGGAGAGGAGCAGTGAAATAAGACAAGGTTTCTCTTAAGAACATGGATTTTGATCGATCTTTTGGTCAATCCATATTCTAAAGATACAAATGATGGAAGAAAAGAAATGCAGGGTTTACTAAGCCCTGTAATAGTGTGGGCAAGAATAAATCAAGAAAAAAATGAGTGTAAATTAGAAACATTTTATCTTATTAATACCTTTACGAAGGCAAAGAATATATTTTCTAAAATAATGCTTTTATGATCTGTTCATGTTGAAGTCAAAGAATGACCATGTTATTGGTCATTGCTTAATTCAGATATATCATTAAAATCACCAAACATTGGGTAAAATGACAGATGGAGAATTGCATGGGTTGTACTGATTCCTGCATCCCTGTTCTCAAACACTGCTCCAGTTCATAGTATGAATACTCATTTGTATGATCTCCTCTGCAAATTGAAAATTCCCTGTTTGCAATAGGTTATAATTTTATGGTGATAAGTGAGTTTGGGTCCATTATGAGAGGCTTGTAAGTGTCAAATTGTCTGCTTTGGTAATAAGTGGGCAGCATGCTGGTGTCGATGACCATTCCAGGGACTTGGGTTTGATCCTGATCATAGGTGCTGTCTGTTTGGAGTTTACGCAATCTCTCTGTGACTGCATGGGTCACCTCCAGGTGCTTTGGTTTCCTTGTACATCCTAAGGTAAATTGAGTACTGTAGGTATCCCTCACTGTTAATGGAGAAAAGGAATAAAAGAGGAGTTGATGGGCATTTGTGCAAGAGTGCAAATTGAGGGGAGGGTAATGGGACTTGTGATTAGTGTTGAAACATATTCATTTCTGTGTTGTGTGCTTGCACGCAGTACCTTTGTGCAGGCAGCCAATAGAAATGTTGTCTCATTTAGAAACAGAGATTCCAAACTTAGTGGCCACTATTGCCCTGACAACTAAAAAGTATGATTCTTTAAAGGGACGTGCATGTGTTGGAAATATTCAACAATAATGAAAAGGGTAAGCTTATTAATAAGCAACAGTGCTGTTTCAGATTTTGATATTTTCTACCTCTGGTGTTGTTAAATGCTTCAAGAAGTTCTTACTCTGAAGGAGAGTGGTGCCCTAGACATATTCTTCCTAAATTGTCTGGAAAGAATAACATTTGAGTGTGGTTCATTCATTCTGAGAAAGGAGCACTGAGCAATTTGTCACTATGCAGAAGTCTGTTAAATTGTACCAGAGATAGGTAACCAAAAGGTAGATGAGGGTTAGGTAGCCATAAAGGTAGATGAGGGTGGGGCAGTGGATGTTGTCTATTTGGACTTTAGCAAGGCCTTTGACATGGTCCCACATGGTAGGCTGATCTGGAAGGTGAAGTCCCATGGAATCCAGGGAGAGCTAATTGGGTGGATTCAAAATTGGCTCAGAGGTAGGAAGCAGAGGGTGGTGGTTGAAGGCTGTTTCTTGGAATGGAGGCTGGTGACTCATGGTGTGCCGCAGGGGTCGGTGTTGGGACCCTTGTTATTTGTTATTTATATAATTGATTTGGATGTGAAGGCACAAGGCTTGATCGGTAAGTTTGCGGATGACATGAAATTAGGATGTGCTGTTGATAGTGAAGAAGGTTATCGTAGGTTACAGGGGGATCTTGATCAGTTAGAGAAGTGGGCTGAGGAGTGGCAAATGGATTTCAATACAGATAAGTGTGAGCTGATGCATTTTGGAAAGTCAAACCCGAGTAGGACTTATACTATGAATGATCGGGCACTAGGGAGTGTAATGGAACAGAGGGACCTCGGAGTACAAGTGCATAGTTCATTGAAAGCGGCATCACAGGTAGTCAGGGTGGTGAAAAAGGCGTTTAGCATGCTGGCCTTCATCAGTCAGGGCACTGAGTACAGGAGTTGGGACATTATGTTGCAGCTGTATAAGTTGTTGGTGAGGCCGCACTTGGAGTACTGTGTACAGTTTTGGTCACCCTGTTATAGGAAAAACGTGGTTAATCTGGAAAGAGTGCAGAAAAGATTTACAAGGATGTTGCCATGACTAGAGGGCCTGAGGTATTGGGAGAGGTTGGCCAGACTAGACCTTTATTCCCTGGAATGTAGGAGAATGAGGGGTGACCGTATTGAAATGTTTAAAATTATGAGAGGCATAGATAAGGTGGATGGTAACAGTCATTTCCCCAGGTTAGTGGAGTCCAAAACTAGGGGGCATATATAGATTTAGGGTGAGAGGGGAAAGATTTAAAAGGGACTTGAGGGGCAACTTTTTCATGCAGAGGGTGGTGAGTATTTGGAACGAGCTGCCAGAGGAAGTGGTTGAGGTAAGTACAATAACGTCATTAAGAAGCACTTGGATAGGTACATGGAGGGGCAGGGCTTAGAGGGATATGGGCCGAATGCAGGAAATTGGGACTAGCTGGGTGAGCACCATGGTCGGCATGGACTGGTTGGGTTGTAGGACTTCTATTCGTGCTGTATTGCTCTATGACTCTATGACAGGACTTACTGTTCATTGGCACAATTACATTTGTCTTAAATTAGCAAAATTTCCAGTCCTCATAAGAGCACCAGCAACATGCGTGGGGAATAAAGTTGCAAAATGACATTGCAGTAAACAGATACTAGAGCAAGAAACAGACGTGTAAAATTCTTCTCCTTTGTATTTTTTGTGATGCCAGCAGGGTGGGACTTGCAACTGTCAGAGCAAGACCTATTCCTGCTTCTCCTGGTGGGTGAACCCAGAACCAAGGCACATGGTCTCAGGATAAAGGGCTGCTCACGTAAGGCTGAGATGCAGAGTTTTTCTTTCTCTCAGAACTTTGCAAATTTTTGGAATTTTCTGGACTGGAGAGCTGTGGAATCAGCATCATTAAGTATATAAAGAGCTGAGATTTTAGAATTACAGGGGAACTGAGAGTTATGGGGGAGAGGGAGAAAACTGCTGCTAAGGACAAGGATCAGACTGGCCATTATCTTACTGAATGGCATAGCAGGCTTCAGGGGCCAAGTGGCCCAACCCTGCTCCTTCTCCTGATCTTTTTATGTTCTTTCCCCACATAGCAATGGGGGTGATGTCATTATATAATCACAGTGGGATTCCAACATGAAAACCATTGCCAAGATAAAGCTTGCCAGCGCCCGATTAAAAAATTCCCAGCAAATCAGCGAAATAGCTAAAGTGCAACTAGAAAGGGTGGCTGGGCATTTAAAGATTTCCAAGAATCCCTGAATTAGAACTTCATCTAGCCTTGGAACAGTCTGAAGAAGCAACAGTGACAGGGGCAGGTGGGAAAGAAATGGTCTGTGGTGCTGTGTGTGACTGGAAGAGAATGATCCACGTTTGTGGCAGGAGGAAGGAAGGAACAACGATGTGAAGAGGTGATGGCACAGCATACTATTTGACTTTGTCCCTTTCCTTGCCATTGTCTTGCCCTCTTTCACTTGAGATTTGGAAAAATGGGGCATTTCACAAAAAGTATTCACAGTCTGATTATCAGGCAAATATCATTCTGGAAGGATTTGCCTTTGCTTTTTTGTTGTGCCATTTTCTAGCGCAAACATTATTAATGGGCAGAATACACCTAGTCCGAAAAGGTTTCATGATGTATTCTTTTAAGACACACCATAATATTTGTTTTTGAATCTTTTCGTACCAGATAGCATTTTAAGACAAAAAAGCCTGGTTCTTGATTCCTATTCAATACCAGTCAATGTTGATTAGGAGTTCACTTGATTTAACAGTAACACAAAATATATTTAATTTAACAATGGATAATTTTAGCTATTAGCTATGTTGGCAGCATTACTTTTTAATATCTTGCCAAAATGATCCTCATGCTGGTCTACTTAAAGATATTTTCTTGTGTTGCTATTGTCCACCACTGCCCTTTTGATCTGTGTTCATTAGGATTATTTTGTCAATTCTGTGAGGTGTAGTTAATTTAAACTTCTGATTATACTTTCCATCTGTTTGGGGTGTAAATGTGAAGCACATGTAATAATACTACTCAATTTTCAATTTGGATTCTATGTTCAATAGAGGAAGATTGGCAATGTCTCTACAGGAATAATATTGGGCCTATAATCTTTGTTTCTGAGTAAAATCCAAAGCATACTTATGAGCTTCTATAGCCTATGGTAATTGGCAATGCCATTTTGCTTAGTTTTAGAAATATATAATCATTTAAATTTTCTACTTTGGCTAAAGACATGTTTGTTCCCTATCCCAGAGTTTAGGCCTGTAATTCTGCTAAATTGCCATTAATTTGAATTTTTGTCTTCTCAGTTTGAGGCGCATGACATATCCCATGGTGAATCAAGTGATTCTGGATTTTTGTCCTCTCCCCAACAGGTAAACTGGCTGTTGTCCACCAGTGGATTAGTTTGGAAAACAGCAGTTCCCTTTTAGCCCTTGTATATAATATAGTTCTTTCTCTGTACATTTGTGGGATAGAAGATGATGTGTGGTAAACACTTGGGATACAAAATCAACCTTTGTAATTTGGGAATGGCAACAGATCCTATCAGAATGCAGCCAACATTTTCTTTTCCATTGAGGTCAACAGTGTAGGCCTATTTTACTACCTTAATTTGTTAACCACCTTTATGATTCCTTCTCATCTGACACACTTTAATTTGGATTATTGATGATTTTTTTGGGTCTTGTTTTGGACAACTTTGATATGATTAAAGTGTTGACAGTATGTAAAAAAACTGTTTTCTTCCATAATCTCTTGCCATTTCTTCTTAATTTTCATTACTTTTAATAGACTATCAGCATGAAGTTTTAGGAATGTTTAATGTTTGTACTTTTTTTTCCTGCTACGGAGACATTGATAGCTTAACTTCATCAAAATTGTGGTGAACAGAATTTTGAGCAAGAAGTTAAATATTTGTATTTTGACACCAGACAGCACAATTGTATTCATTTTGATGCAGAGTCAGTGTCATAGAGTCATAGAGTCACAGAGTAATACAGCATAGAAACAGGCCCTTCAGCCCAACTCGTCCATGCCGACCAAGGTGCCCATCTAACCTAGTCCCATTTGCCTGCATTTTGCCCATATTCCTCTAAACCTTTCCTGTCTGTGTACCTGTCCAGTAAGTGTCATTATTGTACCTGCCTCTGGTAGCTCGTCCCATATACGTATGAATCACCCTCTGCATGAAGAAGTTACTCCTCAGTACTTTTTAAATCCTTCCCCTCTCACCTTAAATCTATGCCCTCTAGTTCTTCATTCCCCAACTCTGATAAAAAGACTGTGTACATTCACCCTATCTATGCCCCTCATGATCTTATACATCCCTATAAGGTCACGCCTCCATCTCCTATCCTCTAAGGAATAAAGTCCTAGCCTGCTCAATCTCTTCCTATAACTCAGGCCTTCGAGTCCTGGCAACATTCTTGTAAATCTTGTTTGCATTTTTTCCAGCTTAGTGACGTCTTTCTTATAACAGGGTAACCAAAACTGTACACAATAATCCAGGTGTGGCCTCACTAGTGTTTTGTACAACTGTAACATAACATCCCAAATCCTATACTCAATGCCCTGACTGATGAATGTCAGTGTACCAAATGCCTTCTTCACCACCCTGTCTACCTGTGATACCACTTTCAGGGAACCATGCATTGGTACTCCTAGGTCCCTCCAGTGGTTCAGAATCAGCTCAGTTCAAATTTGGGAATGAAATTAGGCTGTACTGTGGTATGAAATGGGCTCATAGTGTGTTGGTAGTCCACATTGCACAACTCTTTATTTTCACTTCTGTACACTTCAAAGGAAGGCAATAAATATAAAAAAGGTACCAATTACCATAAACTAGTTTTATGTTACTGACATTGACCAATTATACCTGAAAAGAGACAAAGGTAGGGATCTTTTATGGACGTCTCAATGTAAAATATACCTTTCTTTAGAAGTGAAAGGTGTAAGGAGTTCTCTTCAAACTTATCGGTCCAAATAACAGTTTATTACTCAGATACTAATAGTACAATGACTATTACTATTATACAGTAAAGTCAATAATCCTGGTTTCCAGTAGATCCAGCCTTGGCTTCTGTAGTCATTGAACTTCTGATTGCCCTGTGTACTCCTCCCTAGAATACTGCCAACTATTCTAAAGAATCCCTATATCCCTTCCACTTAAAAAATCCAAAACCTCCTCCTTTGAACTTAAACCACATCACATAATTCTTACATGGCTAAATGAAATCAGATTCCTCATCACCAAACCTCCAGGCTTTGATCCAAAGGTTGTCTCTCTGTTATAAATGAACAGGGGACATCCTGGTCTCTCTTAAACAATCAATTTATTCATTAGATATCACATCTCAGAATAGCAAAAAAACTGCAGGTACTGGAAATATGAAGTAAAAAAATAAAATGCTGAAGTATTCATTAAGGTAAGCGGCATCTGTGGACAGAGTAACAGAGCTAAACATCTCAAGTCAATGACCCTTCAGTAGAACACAGAGAATGTCTTGGGAAATATAACAAAGCAGAACAAGTTGGTTTGACTTTAATACACACCAATTAAGCTAAATGACATCCACAGTGGAGCTGCTTAGGAGATTTCCAACTAGATTGGTCCAATTTGGCATGTTCTTTCTCTTTAGGATTAGAATTTGAATCCAACTCAGGCTGATATAAGGTGAATTGTGAAATTCTCAACCTGATTCCTTATGTTCCATACTCCAAAACAGACATAATTAATTAATTCCATTCAGAGAAGCAACGTGAGATGTAGACCTCTACATGAGATCAGGAGGGAGTGCTATTTTGACATTGGTGTTCAGGTACATTGTAAGGCTGTATGGTGACACGTTAACCTGCATCTGATTCTTAAATCAAAGCTGGAAGGTCTAGAAGGGGCATTGAATATTGTTTCAATCTTCAATATTGACATCAATTATTGTCTTTTTTAAAATCTTTGGAGATTTAAATTCGGTCTGGGCAGATGAGGTAAAAGACCCTTTTTAGATGTCAAGGAAATGAATTCAGTCAGCCTCATCTCCATTTTCCAAGGTTATGAATGGAAAATATAAAACAGACATTTATGTAGTTAGTGTGCTCTTTGGAAATGAATGTAAGAGCTGTTGTTGGAGCTGAAAGATGTGATACTTTTGCTTCCCTAATTACATCTCTGTGAAGTACCTTGGGACATTTTTTCTACTTCAAACCTGCCATATAAATGCAAATGACTGTTTAATCTTCACTCTGTGTGACCTTTTCAAACCGAATGAAGTCCAGAGGAATAGTTTGTTTTAAAGTGGTAGGGTAGAAACTATTCCTGGGTGATGTGGAGCACAATTTGAGCCATGTTATTATTTTGAATTGACCATATTCCCAATCTCTACCCAAGTCTATGTTCCCATCTCAGCATGTTTTGAAGCTATTTTGTACAAATAAGAATGAAAAAATTCAATAAATTAGTTTCTGCTAAGAATATTTTACAGCTTTGCTACTGTGACAAGAGTCTCTTGCTCTCCCAAATACAGTGATGAGTTTTTTTGCAAATGCTAGTGCTATGATCAGCCAGTAAATCATGAGGATGCCCAGCACTATGACTGATACACTGTTCAGTAAGATAGTAGAGGATTTATGGGAAAATCGATTGCTGACTATTCCAATGAGCTTTACGGATCATTAAAAAGGGATTAATGAGAAATGAATATGCCACACATACTAATTGGGCAAGCTTTTTATCTTTTTTATGTACGGAAAAGAAACAATTTTAAGAACATGAAAAATATTTCTCTCTCACATACCCAGTCTGAAGGTGATAGTTCCCATTCTACAACAGATGGACAAGTACTTGTGGGAGCTCCACAAATGGTTCAAGGGCAATCAAAAGATCTGGAAGCAAAACCATCCAGGGAGAAAAATTCGATTTTTCGTGCAAAGCCAATGAAGGTCAAACACCACAAACATTCAGCTGGTCCTTTGGCAGAATACGGTAGGTTGTAACAAGTTTTTGAAACTAAAATTGAGCATATTTAAGTTAGAAATTCATCCTTGTTTGCTTGTGTCAAATGGATGTGGATGAGGATAAGTCTGGACCTTGGAGGAAAGTGCTCAATTGGGGAAAGGCAAATTACAACATTACAAGGGAGGAGATGGGAAAAATAGATTGGGAGCAGCTATTATTGGGTAAATCCACATCTGACATGTGGGAATCATTTAAAGACCAGCTGGTTAGAATTCAGGACCAGCATGTTCCAATGAGGAAGAAAGACAAGGCTCGAGATCCTTGGATGATGAGAGATGTTGTAAATTTAGTCTAAAAGGAAAATGAAGCATATGTAAGGACAACAATCTGCTAGAAAAACTGTGCTGTGGGGGGGAAAGGAATTGTTGACGTTTCAGGTTGAAACCTTGCATCAGATTTAGAAAGCAGAAATCAGACAGGCCCTGATAGGGTAACAGAGAAGGTGTACAGCATGCTTGTGTTCATTGGTCAGGGCATCAAGTGTAAAAGTCAGGAAGTCATGTTGCAGCTGTATAAAACTTTGGTCAGGCCACATTTTAAGCATTTTGTTCAGTTCTGACTGCCGCTTTACAGGAAGGATGGGGAGGCTTTGGAGAGGATGCATAAGAGGTTTACCAGGATGTTACCTGGGTTAGGGAGTATTAGCTATAAGGAGAGGTTGGACATTCTCTGGAGCATTGGAGGTTGAGGGGAGACCTGATTGAATTATGAGAGACACAGCTTGGGTAAATAGAGTCTTTTTCCCAGGGTGGAAATGCCAAGAATTAGTGGACATAGCTTTAAGGTGAGAGGGTGGAAGTTTAAAGGAGATGTGCAAGTCAAGTTTTTTTACAGAGAGGGTGGTGCGTGGTGGTGTGGTGAAAGCAGATATGATAGTGATGTTTAAGAGGTATTTGGACAGGCACATGAACAGGTAAGAAGTGGAATAATGTGGCTCATGTGCAGACAGATGGGATTAGTTTAATTTGGCATCATGGTTGGCACGGACATCATGGGCCGAATGGCCTATTGCTGTGTTGTTCTGTTCTCTGTTCTTTGTTCCATGTTCTATGTTTTATGTTCTACATTCTATGAGTGCTGGTGTATAGGCTGAACATTGTTCTCATCTCCCCACATCTGGTGCTATTACAGCTGATGCTGTACCCACTCTCATGACCAAAGACAAATTTATTTTTTTAACTGCTTTGATTCCTGTAACATTATTTTGGAAGCACTGCTCCCTCACTTATCTCTGGCAGAAACCTCACAATTTGTCTTGCCTTTCCCCTTATGATATTTTTGAGTGATAATGTCAAGCCTGCAATTTTATATTACTTTCCTGTCACAAAGCCCTGAGGTTTTTACGTGATTTAAGGTGGTACCAGTAGGGTAGGGTCAGAGCTGGCTATTTTACAGTCTAAGAGGCTATTTCTTCTCATTAATTGTGAATGAGACACTGGCAACTAAGCTGGAGAATCAATGATATTTCAGCTATGATTGGTGAAGAAATTATGATAAAAGCAATACAGCACATAAAAAGAACTTAATGCAGGGACTAACATACAACAAAATCTCTGTGTATTCCCCAGGTCTAATGTAACATCCTCACATACTTTCAGAGCAGAAAAAGCAGCTGTCAGAATCAAACATCTGAAGGCAGATGGCTAGTTCATTATTTTGCCCATTTTCTATTGGAGTAGGGAGTGGTAGCGGTGGAACACGACCAAGCAGGGTGGATTTCGGTTGTGGTCCTCGTTCTCTACACAGAGATCAACAGGACCCTGTATCCATGTTTCCATATCTCTATAGTACTGCATTCTAATCATAGGAAGTGATTCTGTGTGTGTGGGCATTGATAGAACTTGCTCACCACTTCTAACTGCTAGTGAACGTTTTGTCTAAATTTTAAAAACTGGCTATTCTGTCTGCTGTTTTCAAGCTTACAACTTATGTTAAAGGCAGTTCAGGAGGTAGCTTGAATTTTTAGAGATTTTAGGCTTGAATTTTCCTTCCAAGTTGGGAATATGAGCCATGTGTCCATTTAGGACCACAAAAAGGCAGCTTTGACTGTTTTGAAGACCAGGCTCCTATTGGAATGCTATTCCCTGAGCTCAGTGGCTGGGTCTTTAACCATAATATGGCTGCAAATTGTGACCTGGGAAGGGGAAGGGAAATCTGAAGTCCTAGGTTTCTTTGGGGAGACTGAAGAAGGTTATGTCTTCAAACATTGAGATCTTCACAAAACCAAAGAGAATTTTAACATTTCAAAGTGATAGAAACAAGCTCTGCTGTTAATAACTGTTGACAGGGGCCAGAATTTGATGGTCATGATGCTTCCTCTCGTCTAATAATCAGCTGACAAGGATTATATATGAATAATGACCAGTTGCCCAAAATACTGGACAACATTCAAAATCTATCAATTTGTACAGAAGCCAGGAATCAATATTGTCAGAAGAGATGGGGAAAGAGGAAAAATAGGCAAATAAGGAGGTATACTCTTGACAGCAGTCACATTCAGATCTTGTTACCAAGAGATGTGTCTCAGAAGTAAAAAGCATAATGCTGGCTAACTGTCTCACTCAAAGCTTTGGATAGGTTTGATGAAATGCATTAAAATGAACATATGACCTAAAATCATGATTTGTTTGGAATCAAATCCTCAATGAATTTAACCATTAGGCTAAAGTACTTGAATTTTTTTCTGGATAAATTACTTGGCGCTGCAATAGCTTGAAATGTTGTAGAGGTCATTAGAATTCATCTCACAATTGGAGAATCCAGCTATCCTGGAATATTTTATTAATGAAGTTAACATTAGCACTGAGCGTTGGGGTCAGATTCATATTGCTGATCTTGTTGCTGGAAAAGTAGATGTGGAGAAGAAATAGTGACCACTTTTTGATAAAATTAAATGCAGGGCAGTGATTCATCTGGCCCATTTGATTGTCATATATTACATGGTATACTTCCACCAAAAAACAAAGTTAGTAGACGTAAAGCAAGCATGTTCGTATTTGTGTGTAACAAGATGGATATTATGTTTGTTTGGATTAGAAGATAATGGAGTGTTTAAAGCTCAAGACCCTCGGAAAGAAACCCAAGATGCTGCTGAGGTGAGGGAAGATGCAGACATGAGAGTGGATCTACCTATTGATCAGGTTAAAACTTGTCATTCTTTGATATGTATGTTTTTCTTATTTTTTTTTGTTGATGCATAATCTGATTTTACAAGGCGCCTAAGTATCATTCATAATTTTGTATGTTTTACCAGACACTACTGGTGATTACCAGCAAGCTGTTTAGAAACATTTTGATTACTTTTTTAGTTAAAAGTTGATGCATACACTTGACCAAATAAATAACCAAATTCCTTTTTATTTTTAGACTATTCTATTTGCGCAATCTTTATCATAGTTTGCTTTTACTGCTGATTTAAAAACATAAGAAATAGGATAAGGAATAGGTCATCTGGACCTCTGAGCCTGCTCCACCAGTTCTCATCAGTTTCTCCCTCAGCTCCACTTAATGGTTATTCCATCTGAAGGTTAGTTTAGTATCAGAATAATCTGACGATCTAA
Organism: Pristis pectinata; assembly: GCF_009764475.1. NCBI lineage: Eukaryota > Metazoa > Chordata > Chondrichthyes > Rhinopristiformes > Pristidae > Pristis > Pristis pectinata. The sequence goes on along the minus strand of NC_067414.1, from coordinate 75,357,180 downwards.
TGGGACCAGGGTTTGTGTTCTCTAGTCCTCTAACAAGGCTCACTTACTTACCTCTGTTCTGCTCTTAAAATTGACTACCCAGTTTTTATTGCATGGAAGAAGAAGAGTGGGGACTGGCAGTTAGATCTCTAGACCAACGTCAGCAAAAAAAATACTCAATCTCACAAAAAAAAGAACACTAGAAGAACTCAGCAGGTCGAGCAGTATCTGTGCAGGGAAAAGGTGTAAGTCGACATTTTAGGTTGAGACCCTGCATCAGGATTGAGACGGAAGAGGAAAGGTTGCCATTATATAGCAGTATGATGGGGGTAGGATAGAGGCTGGTAGGTGATAGGTGGAAACATATGGGGAGGGGATGATGGACAGATAGATCAGGTGGGAGGAGGGGTGGATGGAATAGGTGAGCAAAGGGAGGAGAAAACTAGGACAGTTAAGTGTGTGTGTGTGTGTGTGTGTGTGTGTGTGTGTGTGTGTGAGAACAAAGAGGTTGTGGGTTACTTGAAATTGGAAAATTCAATGTTCATACCATTGGGTTGTAAGCTACTCAAACCGAATATAAGATGTTTTTCTTCCAATTTGCATTTGGCCTTTTCATAGAAATGGAGAAGGCCAAGGATAGACATGTTGGTGTGGGAGTAGGAAGGAGAGTTAAAATGACATGCAACCTGAAGCTCAAGATGGCTGTTGTGGACAGAGCACAAGTTCTCTCTCTGCAATCTACAAAGCTAAATATCCCACCCACCCTGGACATTCTCTCTTTTCCCCCCTCCCATCGGGCAGAAGATACAAAAGCCTGAAAGCACGTACCACCTGACTCTAGGGCAGCTTCTATCCCACTGTTATAAGACTATTGAATGGTCCCCTAGTATGATAAGATGGACTCTTGAACCACAATCTACCTTGTGATGGCCTTGCACATTATTGTCTGCCTATACTACACTGTCTCTGTAGCTGTAACACTTTACTCTGCATTCTGTTATTGTTTTCCCTTGTACTACCTCAATGCACTGATGTGATGAAATGATCTGTATGGATGGGGTGCAAAACAAAGTTTTATCAATGTACCTTGGTACATGTGACAATAATAAACCAATTTGTCAATTTATTTACCAATCAACAGCAATGTTACCATTTAATTTCTCATCATTAACATCCCAGTGCAACCACCTATAACCAGAAACTCAACTGGATAACTCCCATGGCAATTGGGTCATCTACTGACACCCCAATGAAATGGCAACATCCTCAAGTCAGGCAGGTAATGGAGTTAAGTTCATTTTCCTACATGGGTACAACTGCAGAATCACTCAGGAACCTCATTGCCATCCAGGAAAAAGTGTTTGCTTGACTGGCAATCCAACAATCAACATACACATCCATACAAGCCACCCAACAGCATTTCACAGTTGCACTGTATACTCTCCAGAGGTTGTACTGCAGGAACTGCAGCACGTCACTAAGATATCTTTGGCAGCACTTTCTAAACCCTTGATCTTCACCATTCAGAATCACAAGTGCCCTTGATGTTGAGGAGTTTTATCACTTCCACTTTCTTCCCCCAAGGCAACGGTCATACAGCTTAGACATAGAGCGCCATTCTAATGCCAACATTGGATCAGAGCTGTGAAACTATATACCTAATATCACTGTAGGAGAACCGTCAATGCACATAGTGTAGCTGTTTAAGAAGAGGGACCACAAACATCATCTTAAGGGCTACAAGGAATGTGAAGTAAATGCCAGCCTTTCCAAGAATGCCCACATCATAAGAACAAACTAAAAAGTAGTGGGCATCAAGCTTTTGATTATGAAAGGGCTTTCTGAATTGATAATGCTGATTTAATGCCAAGTTTCTGCTTGTGTCTCCCTGAAGTTTTGATCATACATTACATGGAGCTGATATTTCTGCAGAGTTCACACATTATCAGCTGCCTATTAACCAACTCTTCCCTTGCAGTTTGAATGATTTTATGTAGGGTGGATTTGTGAGCTTCGTTTTTTGAAAAGAAACTGCACATATGTAGACCGCAAATGGAGCAATATACAGTACATGGTAAATATGTTGCAGAGGCAAAGAATTGTGATCTTATTTCAGGAAGTTATGATCTGTGTCCTTAATGTGGAATACGGTTCATATTCAATTGCATTCAATGATAAATGCTGATGAAGATACTTTTGTGTTTGTTTATGGTTGACTCATTTTAATTTTCTGCTGACGAAGACAACAGCAGATGATCTGTTGTGACATGTCAGTTGGCTCTCACTTCCTTCAAAGTGTGATCTAGCTATCATCTCATGTTTCCCTTTATAATTTGTACTAATTCAAGGTGATAATTTGGTCCCAACTTCATTAATGGTGCTTGAAATTTATGTAAATTTAATATGTAGTAAAATGTATATTCACCAATTTATCAGGTAGACTTAAGCACCACAGATACTCTTACCATTTTAGTTATATATTTATCTCCATGTAAAAATTAGATCCTATGATTGCAAAACATTTCGGGTAGATGGACTGATGTTCAAGCACATCTTCAATTCCTGAACAGACCTCCAGTGGGGAACCACTGCTAATGATTAGCTGCTCCATGCAATGTGCAAATACAACTTCAGTTTCCATAGTTTCCGGGCAGCAGGAGTCTCTGAAATAATCTGAAAGAATTTGTTGGATCTCCCTTCCTTCATTTGATCCACATGTATTTCACTGGAACATATTTATTTATTTTAGTTCAGGACAAAATGCCCTTCAGTTCACTGCACATGCAAGGTAATTTATCCATCCTCTTCCTTTGATGAAGTAGTCTGGGAGAACAGTGATTGTGAATGACTCTCAGCATTCCATCGCCTGACTCAGAATTGACCGTGACGGATGTGAAGCATGCCAGAGCCTAATAATTAATTCACATTGAAGTCATGGGTGGTTTTAATTGAATTTTTATGTGGACCAAATTGATAGGGTAGCTGTTAGAAGGCATGTATCTCTTGTGAGTTAGGAGACAAGATTTAAATTGCAAGTACAGTAACTTTTTTTAAAGGAATACCAATTGAAAATACATTTTTTGGATAAGAATTTTTCATGAATTTCTCATATTTCTATATTTCCTTATGACACAGAAGGAAGCCACTCAGCGCATTGAGTCTGCGCTCCCTCACAGAGCAGTTCCATCAGTCCCATTACCCCATGTCCTATTCTCCCTCGCTTGTCCATTAACTGCTTCCCTGTCTCCTGACCATCTACACTTAAGCTGCACCAGACCAGAAATGTCAACGATTCCTTTCTCCCCACAGATGCTGTTCGACCCGTTAAGTTCCTCTGGCAGATTATGTGCTGCTCCATATTCCAGCATCTGCAGTCTCTTGTGTCTGCACTAGGGCTACTTCGAGTGGCCAATTAACATAGCAGCCAGCATATCTTTGAGATGTGGGAGGAAAGTGGAGTACCCAAGCGAAGTCCGTGTGATTACAAAGACTCCACACAGTTAACACCAGAGGTCAGGGTTTAACCCAGACTGCTGGAGCCGTGAAACAGCGGCACTACCTGTAGCACCACTGTGCTGCCTGTTGAACAAGGGAGAAAATGTTGAAAGAGATAGGATGACCATTGATCCTGTTGACTTTAAGGATTAATCTCCAAAGTATATTTGCAGAAAGAAGATATTACAAACAAAGTATAAATTGCTGAATTAATTTATATGCACTTTGGGTGGCAGTGATCAAAAGAGTTTTTACCCACAGCAGGTTAAAGACAGTGAACTGATTTGTCATCTGAATGATTAAAAAGCTAATCCAGAAGAAAAAGGCCTCTTATAGTTTATTGAAAAAAATGCGTTCCACAGCCCAAGCCAGTGGTTCTGGCCACCACAATGCAGATCACTCTCAGATGTCTGCATTTAGGTGCTGAACAGGAACAGTTCATTAAAAGTGCATAGCAGGTGGTGAGTCCCAAGTGCAAGTGGATTTCCACTCCCCTGTCATTCAAGCTATACCATTGGCAAAGCTTAGAGCTGGCGGGAATGTTGGGAGCAGTGGCAGTACTGTCAGGTACATGGCTGCCCCTCATTCCTCGGAGACCAGAACCAACAGTGATTGGAAGTCAGACAGCTTGACCATCCATTGAAATTCTTGCAAGAGGTTTCTAAAATAAAATTAATGCAAAGTCATCAGCTGACTTTTGGTAAGCTCCTGGCAACCTGGAGGAGGTCAGGGATAAACTGGACAGCTATCTCCTTTTGGGCATCCTTCTGTGGGGTCCTGATGTTTGGGTATTAAACTAGCACTGTGTATAGCCATAGAGTCAGAAGTCAGTCACCAGCTGACCTTTGGATGTTCCTGGCTGTCTCAAATTCTGATGAAGTGTCTGATGGAGTTCAATCTTCCTTAAACAGAACTCTGATGAAGGGTCCCGGACCTGAAATGTCAATTGTTTCCCTTTCCACAGATGCTGCCCGATCCGCTGAGTATTTTCTGTTTTTATTTCAGATTTCCAGCATCTGCAGTTTTTTCTTATTTTCACTAGAAACAGAAAACTGTGAACACACCTTCCCATGACCTTAGCTCTGCCTTAGCTGTGTCCTACAGGTCTATTCCTTGCCCTGACAACAGAACCGAGGTCCATATTAATGAATGAGCTTGATCGCAGTACTGTGTGAAATGCTTTGAGTTCAAAACAGCAAAGATAATTCTGCTCTCCCTGCAGAGGGTTGTATTCACTGGAGTCACAAATTTGGGGTTCCAGTGATGTAGAATTAACTATGACAAGTGGGATTTTACCTCCAATAAGAATATAGGAAGAAAGAAGGAGATACATTTACATCTGGGGAGAGCAAAAGAAAATGTAAGAGGAGAAGTGATAATGGAGCCATTAATCCAATGGTATAATGAGTAAAGATAGGTGGTAGAGTAGAAATGAGAGAGAGAGAGAGCTGAAAGAGAATCTAATCAACTTTAAGCCTTTTCTTAACTTCTGCATATTTATAGCCTAGTAGGCTAAATGAGAGCACCTAATGTCAGTGATAGGAAAACATTGGAATTTATAATCAATTATATACTAACAAAACATCTTGAAAAGAATAATAGGATTGTGCAAAGTCAACATGGATTTATGACAGAAAAATTATGTTTGACTAACCTACTAGAGTTCTTTGAGGATGCGACTAGTGGAATATCTAAGAGGGATTTTCAGATGGCTTTCGATAAAGTTCTGCTCGGGAGGTTAGGACAACAAGGTTAGACCACATGGGAGTAATATTTTGACAGGGATTGAGAATTGAGTAAGAGACTGAAAGCAAAGAGTGAAATAAATAGATTCTTCTCAGGTTGGCAGATAGTGACTGCTGCAGGACTAAAGGGATTGGTGCTTTTGGCCAAAGCTACTCGCAATCCATATCAATATCTGCTGATAATACTGAACTAAGTGGGATTGTGACTATGGAGGAGGATGTAAAGGGGCATCAGGGGACTGTGGACAAGTGAATGAAGATGGCCGATGGAATATAATTTGAAAAATATGAGGCTCTCTCCTTTTGTGAACATAACAGAAAAGCAAAGAATTTGTTAAATGATGGGAGATTGGGTACTGTGATGTTTAAAGGGACAAGCGTGTGCTTGCAGACAAATCACTGAAGATCAACATGCAGGTGCATCAAACTATTAGAAGGGGAAATGGTATGTTAGCCTTTAAAATTAGTGAGTTTGATAACAGGAGTAAGGAAGTCTTATTGCAATTATATCAGGCCTTGGTGAGACTGCATATAGAGCATCGTGTATAGTTTTGCACTTCTTACCTCAGTGAGGGAGTGCAGCATGGATCCAGTAGCCTGGTTCCAGGAATAGCAGGTTTGCTGCATGAGGCAAGATTGAGTAGATGAGGAATGTATTCCCTGGAGTTTAAAAAAGAGAGGAGATTGAATCAAAGCTTACGAGATTCTTAAAGGCCTTGACAATCTAGATGTAGAGGGGATATTTATCCTGACTGAGGAGTCTAGGACCAGGGGGCACAGTCTGGGAATGATGGGCAAGCAGTTTAACTGAGATGTGGAGAAATATTCTTTCATTCAGAGGGTGGTGACCGTTGGAATTCTCTACCCTGGAGGGCTGTGGAGGTGTAGTTATTGTTTTCATTCATGACAACAATTGATAGATTTCTGGACATTAAGAGATTCGGGGGATATGGTGTTACTTCCAGAAAATGGCACCGGGGTCAAAGATCAGCCATTGTCTTGTTGAACAGCAGAGCAGACTCAAAGATCCAAATGGCCTACTTCTGTTCCTATTTCTTATGTTCTAATGTTGATATCCAGTGCAAAGGATATTGAACATCCACTCAGCCAGAACGTTGAAATAATTTCCATGTGAAGACTATGATAGCCACAATGCAATTTCTAATCTGGTAAAACCAATGTCATTTATTCTACAGGTCCCTGCTGAGATTGTTCATGAGGAAGAAATACCACCCAATGACAATGATACATCCACAGATAACCATAAGGAAGAAGATCTACTTCATGGAATGGAAGATTATGGGATAATAAAAGAGCAGTGGAATGATCCAAATGGATGGACAGGGGATGAGGATGGACTGGTAGAAAATATTCAAGAATACAGTAAAACTAAAGAAGATGGCCTGCCCAATAATATTGACCGTAATACCAGAGTGCTGGAGAATTCAGATGCACTACCCTCATCAACAGATGAACTTTATAGTGAACAGGAGGATCCAGGGAATGAAGTCTATCGCCCAGCCCATGATGACGAAATTGCAGGTGTGGGTTCAGAACAATCTACTCAGAAAGACCCAGTATCACTTAAATCTGAAACATGGCTCAAGCCAGCAGAGAAACAAGAGCATGTTGATGAAGTATCAAGGTTAGAAAAGGTTAGCACTGCAAAGGAACTTAATGAGCTTCAACTGCATTATCAGTATGCGGTAGTTAATTGTTACAGTGAAGATTGCTTTAAGGATGTGAAAATGGTGCCCTATTATTGCTTATTCACTGTACAAAGCAGCTGAAAGCAAAATCCAATTGAATGAAGCCCATCACAGCTTGATGGGAGTGAAAAATATGTAGTTTGCTGAATTAGGAATCACTTCTTCCTGAGATAGACTGTGAGAGGAATAGTTTAGGAATGTATAATTGAAAGCCCGCTTGTGCTTACACATCAAAAAGATACCCAGACCATGAATAAGGCCAAGAAATAGGATGCTGAGAAAGAACAGGTTTTACTTTATCCTTCCCGTGTTACAGGACATACATTCAATAAACAGAAAATCGTGACCGTAAACATTGAGGCAACTCCAGTGCCAGGTGCCAGCACTTGTGCTGGGATTTGTCCATGTTTCTCCAGGAAAGCCTCAAAAATTCAGCATTGGCAAGGACTTAATCTGGCGGTGGCATTATCCACTGTGTCACCTTTGCTTCTGACTGCCCCTGTACACTACACCTGGATTCCTTATGGAGTTCAACAGGGTAGCACAGGTTTTCACAGAATTTGCAAATTCCAGGCTGAAAAATCTACCTGCTGAATCTGTGTCAAGTTAAGCCCAGTGTAGAGTGACCCCAGGGAAGGAATGTCTGTTGATAAGATGGTTAGTGGATCTTTTTATATGATTTAGGGTTACTTACTTTAATTCTATTTAGTTGCTTTGGATATGTGAATGCTTGTATACTAAAAGAACATCTCCAATAATTTATTTTTTTTAAATATTACTTTTATTTTGTAATACCTCCCAAGTCTTTTTGAATATGGTGAATGTCATTGACACTCAGTGAGAACTTTGATAGCTGGTGAGTCTGCAAGTGCGACTTCACCGACTGTCAAAGCCATTCTGGGAGTGCAGCCAGCTGCTTGCACTTGGAGAAGCCCTGTGCCCCACTATGGAGCACTGGGCCATGCCTATGGGCTAGGAACTGGCTTTCCTGTGGAAGTTCATGCCCAGAGTCAAGCTGGAAGAAGCAAATGGGTTGAAGGCAGGTGATCTTGGGACAGCATAAGAACTGCCCTATTATAAACAACACAGAACTCATTCTTTACGTAGGCTTTATTCTGTGCATATTGAAATAACTGCCCCCTTTTTATAATGGCTACAACCAATCTTACATTGTGATATTACATTTAAACACTGTTTCTTTTTCTTTCATGTTTATCCTTTAATGTGAATGGGTAGCTGACGTTCAACATGGACTCAGAGGGTGAAGGCCCTGTTTGCATGCTGTATGACTCTATGACTCCACTGTAAGAATCATGGTCTGGGTTAGAAAAGACCGCTAATTGACAACCTATTGAATTTTGTCATGTAGAGAAGCTAATTTTTTTGAGGGGGTGGGTTAATGGTGGATCTACCTCCCTGGTAGGAAGAGCCAGGTCATGGGATAAGCTGCCTATTGTGTCAGTGATGACCAACTTCTCCTGTTCTTCTGGTTTTCATGCAGGTAATTATACTTACATTCTTCTTTCCTTTAAAAGTGATTGGAGACTCATACACTTTATTCTGATTATAGCTGTGCCTAACTTTTCAGAGCATTGTCTACAGATGCCTATACTTCAGCTTCGATCAGTGTTGATTCATGGGCACCCATTTTATGCTTGTAAAACAGGTATAGAACATAGAACCTAGAACATAGAACATTACAGCACAGTACAGGCCCTTCAGCCCACGATGTTGTGCTGACATTTTATCTTGCTCTAAGATCTATCTAACCCTTCCCTCCTACATAGCCCTCCATTTCTCTATCATTCATGCGTCTATCTAAGAGTCTCTTAAATGGCCCTAATGTATCTGCTCCCACAACTTCTGCCAGTAGTGCGTTCCACGCACCCACCACTCTGTGTAAAAAACATACCTCTGACATCCCCCTTATACCTTCCTCCAATCACCTTAAAATTATGCCCCCTCGTGTGAGCCATTTTTGCCCTGGGAAAAAGTCTGAAAGGAAACAAAAGAGAAGAAAAAAGTATGACAGCAGGAAATTTCTAAGCTCAAACATAATGGAAGGATATGGGCTGGATTCTTCTCTGGAGCACTTTAACTTTCCAGAAAAGCGCTTCAATGGAACTTAGGCCCATTGTGTTTGCCTCTTTTCCTGATGGAGTCTTGTTAAACAGGGTCTTGCATGCCTAGAAGTGCATCTGCTGTAATGGATGGAGCTCGTCACAGTCAACTATGCTGTAGAAGGGAACTTGTTATAGCTTGCCAATATGGGAGGAGAGATATTTATAAAGAAACACAAGATCACAATAAAATGGGAGTAGGAATAGGCCATTTGACCCCTCAAGCCTAACCACCCTTCAATATGATCATGGCTGATGTGCCCCATACCTCAACTTCTTATCTGTGTCAGTTCAACTTAGCACATCAAAGATCTTGGCATGAGGAAGGCAGACCAATGGGAAATGTGTTCATAATCTGATCTCTTCAATACTTGGTGAGCTACTATTCTATTGGTATTACCATTTAAGGTAAGAACATTCAGAAGTTGTCTGTTTGATATCAATGCAAAGAAAGATAAGTGGTTTCGGGAGAGTTGTTTGCAGGAAAGGGGCAAAGGAAGTCTTAATTTTCATCATTTAGGGTTTGAGCATCCATTGTGGGCCTCCATGACATTTTCTCAGCTTAACCACTTCCACATTCTCCTGATGCCAATACACTTGAGATAATTAATTAACCAGGTGCATTGCTATGAAAATCCAGTCGTTTCATGATCACTGATGCTGATGTTAGTTATTTTACTCCAGAAATACTTAACTTCTTGAATTTAAATTACCATGTTACCATGGTGGGATTTGAACTTGTGTCTCCAGATCAATTGTCCAGGCCTCTGGATATTTGATCAGTAACATGATCACCATGTTATCATGCACATCAAACAAGTTGTGCCCTACTTGGATTAAGCTGACATTCCACTCTTTAATATATAATACACTTGTCTATCATCTTAACCATTATAAATATTGTTAGAATTTAAAATTTGTTCATAACCTAAGAAGGTCATTAGGAAAGAAAAGATGAATTATGAAAGGAAGTTGGCGGATAACATTCGAAAGGATACTAAGAGTTTTTTTAAATACATAAGGTGTAAAAGAGAGACACGGGTTGATATAGGACCAATTGATAATGGTGCAGGAGCTATTATAATGGACGATAGAGAGATGGCAGAGGAATTGAATGAATATTTTGCATCGGTCTTCACCGTGGAGGACATCAGCAATGTGCCGGTCAGTCAGGAGTCTCACGAAATGGAACTGAGTTCAGTTAAGATTACTAAGGAGAAGGTGCTAGGAAAACTAAATGGACTAAAGACTGATAAGTCTCCCGGACCGGATGAGGTGCATCCCCAGGTTCTGAAGGAGGTGACTTTAGAGATAGCGGAGGCATTGGCGGTAATTTTCCAGAAATCGATAGATTCCGGCGTGGTTCCGGAGGACTGGAGGGTCGCAAATGTAGTTCCGTTGTATAAGAAAGGTGGGAGGCAGCATAAAGGAAATTACAGACCTATTAGTCTGACGTCAGTGGTGGGAAAGTTATTGGAATCTATCCTCAAAGACGGGGTTACGGAATACCTAGAGGCGCAAGGCAAGATAGGTCCTAGCCAACATGGTTTTGTGAAGGGAAGATTCTGCCTGACCAACCTATTGGAGTTTTTTGAAGAAATCACAGGTAAGGTGGACAAGGGAGAGGTGGTAGATGTTGTGTATTTAGACTTTCAAAAGGCCTTTGATAAGGTGCCTCACAAGAGACTGATTAATAAGATGAGAGGTCATGGAATTACGGGTAGGATAACAGAATGGGTGGAGCATTGGCTGGTTGGCAGGAAGCAAAGAGTGGAAATAAAAGGATCTCGTTCTGGTTGGTTACCGGTTACTAGTGGTGTGCCACAGGGGTCAGTGTTGGGACCGCTCCTTTTTACCTTGTACATTAACGATTTGGATGATGGAATAAATGGTTTCGTGGCTAAGTTTGTGGATGACACCAACATAGGGGGAGGAGTAGGGAGTATTGAAGAGATAGGAAGGTTGCAGAGGGACCTAGACAGTTTAGGAGAATGGGCAAGGAAATGGCAGATGAGATTCAATGTGGGGAAATGTGCAGTTGTACACTTTGGAAGCAGAAATAAGCGGGCAGATTATTATCTAGGAGGAGAGAAAATCCAAAGCACGGAAGTACAAAGGGACTTGGGGGTACTCGTGCAGGATACCTTAAAAGTTAACCACCAGGTCGGATCGGTGGTAAAGAAAGCGAATGCTATGTTGGCATTCATTTGAGAGGTATAGTGTATAAAAGTAAGGAAGTGTTGATGAGGCTCTACGGGGCACTAGTGAGGCCTCATTTGGAATATTGTGCGCCGTTTTGGGCCCCACATCTTAGGAAGGATGTGTTGACGTTGGAGAGGGTTCAGAGGAGATTTACGAGGATGATTCCAGGAATGAAAGGGCTTACGTATGAGGAGCGTTTGTTGGCTCTTGGACTGTACTCACTGGAGTACAGAAGAATGAGAGGGGACCTCATAGCGACATTTAAAATATTGATAGGAAAGGACAGAGTAAATGTGGCTAGGCTGTTTCCCTTGGTGGGTGAGTCCAGGACCAGAGGGCACAATCTTAGAATTAGAGGGTACAATTTCAAAACAGAGATGAGGAAAAATTTCTTTAGCCAGAGGGTGGTGAATTTGTGGAACTCCTTGCCACGTACAGCAGTGGAGGCCAGATCAGTGGGGGCGTTCAAGGAGGAGATAGACAGATATCTAAATAGTCAGGATATCAAGGGATATGGGGATAAGGCTGGAAATTGGGATTAGAATAGTTTTTTTTTCTTCTTCTTACCCCATTCCCCATTTCTCATTTCTATTTCCCTTTCCTTGGAGCAGACTTGATGGGCCGAATGGCCTGCTTCTGCTCCCTTGTCTTGTGATCTTGTGATATTGTGAACTGACATCACACTTGCAAATCTAGTTTTCAGTGAAGAGGACTGTAGCAAACTTCATGAAGACAAAGACAAATAAATGAGATGGTCAGGTACATGGCAGATAAATTTTATTGCAGTAAAATATGAAGTGATGTAGTTTGGAAGGAAGAATGAGGAAAGGAAATGCAATCAAATGACACATTTAAAAGAGGTGCAGTAGTAGAGAGATCCAGGGATATACTTACACTAATCTTTGAAAGTGAAGGAAGAGTATGAGAATGATATTTTCAAACAAATACAGTATATATACCTTTCCCACGCTTTTCAATGACCACAGTGTACTTTACAGCCAATTTGTACACAGTGAGCTTCCACAAACAGCCATATGATAATTTGTTTCCCAGTAATATTGAGTGAGGGAAAAGTATCGGCTAGGCCACCAGGCATAATTTCCCTCCCCTGCTGTTCTTCAAAATGGTAGCCTGGTATTGTTAACTTCCATCTGAAGGAGCAATCTAGGCCACACTTTAACATCTCCAACAGAAAGGAAGCAGCATCAGCAGGGCAGTACTCCCTCAGTACTGCAGGTTTTTGAGCTCAACTCTTTAGCTGAGTATTCAGGTATGAATGCAACCAAATGAGGCATAACTGACATCTGTTTAAGCAATGCATATTGGATCCTTGGCTTTATGAATAGTAACATTGAGTCCAGAAACTCATAAGTTATCAATAACCTTTATATATGATTGATGATGCCTCAGCTAGTGTATTAGGTAACACCACACAGCTCTAGTGACCCAGATTCAATCCTGTTTGTGTGGAGTCCTCCCTGTGACTGCATGGGTTGCCCCCCCCACCGTGCTCTAGTTTGCTCCCACAGGCCAAAGACATGCTGGTTGTTTCATTGGCTGCTGTAAATTGCCCCTAGTGTTGAGTTGATGGCAGGTGAATCAGTGGGGAAGGGAGTTGATGGGGATGCAAGAGGTATTGGATGAATGTAGAAGAATAGTTGATGGATAGTGTGAGTGCTTGTTTCCATGCTGTATTTCTCTAAGATATCTTTATTAGTCACATGTACATCGAAACACACAGTGAAATGCATCTTTGTGCGTAGAGTGTTCTGCGGGCAGCCCGCAAGTGTTGCCACGCTTCCGGTGCCAACATAGCACGCCCACAACTTCCCAACTCGTGCGTCTTTGGAATGTGGGAGGAAACCAGAGCACCCGGAGGAACCCCACGCAACACGGGGAGAATGTACAAACTCCTTAAAGACAGTGGCGGGAATTGGACCCGGGTTTCTGGCACTGTTAAGCATTACACTAACTGCTACACTACCGTGCCTGCAACAATAGGCAGTGTAGTTTTGGAAGAATGACAAAGCTTGACGTTTTGTCAAAGAACTGGCAATTTGGGCTAAGTGGACACCTCATTTGCCTCCTTAGTAATGATTTGAACAAAAGTTGAAGTTGGGAAGAAAATTCCCCACAAGTGACTGTCTGCCTCAAGTTAACAAGTCTAAAAGCAAATTACAAATGCTGTTCGTGCCATCAGACGATGTGCTAACATGTATGTATTCCTACATGCTGAATCATTCATAAGGCAAGATGAGGTTGAAGCTGTAAGGGATTCATGTTATATTGTATCCTTTGTACCTCAAGATTTTTGCTTAGATGCTGCAACAACATTCAACAGTAAGCAGATTCCTGGAAATCGTCCTGTTCAAATGAAATGCTTGAGGCAAATAGCTCATTAATGTGTGCCATTTCCCATGACTCAACTATCCACAACTTGTGGAGTGAAGGGGAATTAAAGTAGAGCTCGGCCTACTAAAACAGTTGACAAACTTCTGGAAATGAGGCCCTGACACTAAGCAAGAATCCTCCGTTAGTTGGGACCCTGGGCTTCTCATGAGGAGGTCTAATGGCCATTTGTATTTCATCACTAATTCTGTTTTTGAGGAAACTAGATCAATGTGAGAAGTTTTGAGCCTTCTAGAGAGTATTTAAGAATTCTTGGACACAGTTGGCATTATAAGCCTGTATTAAGTAATATGACCTGGTCACTGCCTCTGTACAGGGTTGAATATAATAAAAGCAGATCTCCTCAGACATTCCAAGGCTAAACCACTTGAATTAAGACAGAAAATGTCAACATGTCAGGCAGTATTTGTGGAATGAGAAATGGGTCTCAGGGACATTTCTGATGAGGTTTTTTTGTACTTTTTTTTTGGAGTGTGTATTGAACTTTGATTCAGGTATGAATGCAACCATATAAAGCATGCCTGACACTGGTTTTCCAAAGGATGAGTTCTTTGCTTTAAAAATAGAAGAACTGAGCCCAGACACATAGAAATTATAATAACCAAGCATTATAAAGTTTCCTCCTCCTGACAAAATGACCGAAAATAGAGCCTTTGCAAATCTACAAGTTGTCAAGTTGTGTAACCTTAAAGAATCAGCTCACTAAATCAAGGCAGACTAAGTTTTAGCAGCATTAAGACAAAGAGGCCAAGGCATGCTCAAAGTGGTGTGGGCATCTTACATGGATGTCCATCTCATTCTGGGCGGGCTATGGTCAAATGCAGTGGGGCATTGCATATACGTAACTTCGCTGTGCAAATGGTGGTTGGTGCAAGTGTAGGGAATGCATTTTTAAGTGGGAAATGGACATTTGCAGACTGGCGTGGGGGATGAAAGCTGGGTGCAACATAATTGGTCTAAAATTATGACTTATCCCAATAGCCACCTTCCTGTGAGGAACCTTAGGAAATTTGCCTCAACATGTTTTGCTGTAAGGGAGGACATTTGGGGAACAAATGGATCCTGCTATGTCCATCTGATGGACAGACTGATAGCAAGAGGCAGCAAAGAATGTTTTATTCAATGTTATTATCGTGCTAGGCTATGAGTAGTAGAAGCCCTTCTCAGGCTCCACAGCCCATGTCTCCATTTAAGTAATATGGAGGAGGGTTTAGTGCAAGTATGTCTAACATTTTTACGTTAGTATCAGTTGACATAATTTTAAGAACATTGTATTCTCAGTTGATTTATATGGTAATGTTTAAAGCTACCCAAAGAGGAATGCAAACTTCATTATTTTTCAGAATAGCCTTGCGGAGAGAGAATTGATCTGATCATTTCTATCTGACATGATTAGTGACCCATTAAAAAAACATTGTTAGCCTTTTTCTTCAAACAACTATATGATTTTAAAATCTGCAATCTGTATTTATTGATCAATGAATAGTATCCACTTATTATAGAGACATTTAGCACTTTACCACTAAGAGATTTTATCTCTAGCAAGTGAATAATAACAAATTCAATGTGCACACTTGCATGGTGCCTTGGCAATGAATTATTATGAAGTGCTTTATGAGGACCCAAGCAGTGAGCAGAAGTTTGCAAGGAAATTAGTGGAGATGACTAATGGTGCTATTGGAAGATGCTTTTAAAAGGGGCGCAAATGTGGCAAAATGGTGAACATTGGGAAGCAATTTTCAGATTGTCTGTGACGATGGCAGAGGTGTGAAGTGGAGGGGAGATAAGCAGCAGTGAGCTAGAATCAGAGGAGTACAAGACACAAGCTTGCACATGGGCTGGAGAAAGCTGCAAAGGTGGGATAGTAACAAGAGAGTTTTGAAATCGCTTTATTGACGGATGGAGAGTCAATAAAGTGTAGTGAGGATTGGAATGCTAGTTGAGCAGGACAGCAGGGACGTTTTGTAATTTTTGATGAATTCTTCTAATTCTGAGTACCTTTCAAATTCTGTGGGATTAATCCCAAAGGAAGCCAGTCTTATCGTTTTGAGAATGATCTTCATAAAGAACATCTGTTCGTGGTTCTCCAAAAAATTCTGAGCACTTCGAAATTTCACATGCAATTGGGCAACTTTTTGAACCTTTAGTAATCACGCCTGTGCATGAATTATTATTGTGTAGTTCTTTGGGCTTTGGAATAGAATCCTTGTAAAAATAGAACAGCCTCCCCTCAGAGTGAGGGGAAAGAAGAAAAATTGTCAAATCTCGTACCATTAAACCTTGCCAGTCTCATCTTTGCTGAACGACAGATCTCATTTTTATGTCCAAAGAATAATTGGAAGAACTTTGCGTTTGGGACAGAACCAGATGGAACTGATATAATTTTCAGCTGGTATTTATAACAGATGCTAATGCAACATGCCATTGATCTCCTATTTTTTAATGCACCATCTAAGCAACAGACATATTTGCTCTTAAAGAGAAGCGATGTTATTGTAAAATACATTTCCCCATACATGACCACATAATAGCTTCCCCATTTAGAAATGCCTTTGTTAAAGTGATAATAGTCTGAAGGTTCTACATGGCTGAATCAAACACTCAAGTGTAAACTGCAGTGATTGCAGCCAGTCACTATAGCCTGTCCATTCCCTGTTTATCTTATGTTCAATTTTCTCCTCTACTCTCCTGAAAGTTCTGATTTATTTTGGGCCACTTGCCCAATTTCTTTCTCTCTATTTCCTCATCCACTCGGTCAACTAATAGTCATACATAAGGTATGATAGCCAAGAATGATCCTGCTCTCATCTGATTGCTACGCAAGTAGAAAATAATCAAGAGCAGAAGCCATGACTGATTTATTTTCCCTCTTAACATTGTGTCCAATGCTACTCTTCTATTCCGGGCAAGACTGTCTCATTGGGCACATCCCAGAGACTGAACCCAAGATCTGCTTCTCCCTGTTAGTGTCAATCTTAACTGGAATATCACTTGTCAGCTTTTGTTTGTTACTTTTCTCAGTCCTCGTTGAGCTCTTTGTTCTTTTCCTTAAGCACCTCTCTTTTGTGGCTGGTTAGCTCTTGAAATAATGGTATGGTAGAATACATGCTCCATCGACTTCCCATTAACTACATGCTGAAGTTACATCTGAATATATTAGCTTAAGTTCAGTTTTATGTTACGAAAGGTGTTTAATTGAAAAATTATCCTTTAGCATTGTTTATATTAATTAATTATCTATTTTTCAAAACATTATCATTTTAGAAGTAAAAGTGATTTACCTATTATTTTTGCTGAAGGATTTGAATACCTCCCTTTTCCCTAATTCCAAAGTTTGTAATTTAATTTTCTGCCTTAAATGTTAGATAAAACATTTATTTAAAAAAAAGCTAAGGAAGGTTTTCTTCCCCAAACTTTACTTTTTAGAAATCATGATAGGCTGCTAAAAGAATAGAAAACATACCCTTTGTGCTTACTGCTAACCACGTGTCTAGTTTAGAATGGCAGAACTTTCATGTTGGTGATTGGTTAGGTTAATAACACTTCTAGTTATGCCGTGTATTAAGGAAATTGGAAGAATTGGCTGAAAGACAATGGCTTACATTCCAGGCACCAAGGGGACAGGAGAAATTCAGAAAACTGTTTGGATTTCATTTCAGGAGGTCATCAAAGTCCAAGGGTAGGTCTTTCAGGTGCACAGACTTGGTAAGATTTAGTACTTTACAAAAACAAGATGGCAGTTTATCTAGATTTATGTGGCGATTCGTCAAGAAAATATAACCTATGAAGAGAACCCATTTTGTAATACCTACTATTGATTTAAATCTCTCGATAGACTTCAATGATGCACATCAACTGGTTTAAAATCCATTCACAATACCCCATGAAATTACTCCTAAAGGAGAAAGTTGTACTTGAGTATTCATAGACAAAGACAAACTCAGCACATGCAGTAGATTAACAGGCTTGAAATTAAACAATATAGTTCACTTTAGGCAAGTGTTTTAAGTATTTAGTGCTGCAGTTTTGCTGTGCCCTATTCTTAGCATTTTATAAGGCTATAAATGAACTAATAATATGCTTACAAAGATAAATTACCAAGATTGTGTAAAATGATTCTTCTGCTTTATATGCATCGGCCAACCACAGTTCTTTGGCAACAACATGAGATTTTGATCCACCATTGATCTCAGGCTATTAGCAAAAATTAGCATTTTTTTTGCTGAATTAAATCTTCAATGCATTAGGCATTTATAGGAAAGAGAGAAATTTACTAGAAATTTGCTATTTGTAAAATGTATGTATTAATTTATGTCGTACATTCTCATGCATGCTTATTAAAGTTACTGTACACTTACATTTTTTCAGATGGTTATAAAAATAACAAATGAGGACAGTGGCCCCTGTTCCAGACCCTAGATGAATCATAAGGTAAATCTGGATATTCTGTGGATGATATTTCTTAACTGACAAGTTATAAATAATGCATGCTGTGCTAATTATTTCATCAGTATGTTTAATCCGAATGTTTGTGAGTTGATTCATTTTGGGATAACACAAAAATTGGTAGCATTGTGGACAGCAAGGAAAATGATCTAAGGCTACATCAGGATATAGGTCAGATGGAAAGTTGAATGAAGTGTTCACAGATGAAATTTAATCCCAACAAATGTGACGTGATGCATTTTGAAAGTCATGTAGGGACAGGACATGTACAGTAAATGGTAAGGTGCTAAGGAATGTTGATGGATAGAGGGACCTCAGGGCTCAAGTCCATAGTTCCCTGAAAGTTACAACACAGGTAGATAGCATCACGAGGAAGGTATATGGCATAATAATCTGTTGGAGGTACTCAGCTGCTCGAGCAGCATCTGTGGGGCGGAAAAGAATTGTCGATGTTTCGGATCAAAACCCTGCATCAGGACTTAAGCATAAATAAGGTAGATAGCCAGAATCTTTTTCCCATGGTAGTGGTATCAAAAACAAGAGGACAGAGGTTAAAGATGAGAGGAAGGAGTTTTAAAGGGGATTTGAGTGGAAAGTTTTTTTTACACAGAGAGTGGTTGATATCTGGAACTCGCTGCCAGAGGGTGTGGTAGAATCAGATATAGCTGCTACATTTAAGAGTCATTTAGACAGGTACTTGAATAGGCAAGGCATAGAAGGATATAAACCTAATGTGGTCAAGTGTGGTTTGTGTAGATGGGCAAAAAGGCCGGCAAGGACGTGGTGAGCCAAAGGGCCCATTTCTGAACTGTACACCTCTATGACTCTATGAAGCAGCTGCGCATTGTTCAGTTCTCCATGTTTGACACAGTGATGATTATTGGCAGAACTAAGCCAACAGTTGTGGAGGGGAATGGGAAATGAGCTGCTGCTCTGCAGGAATGAATCATCTGGGTGTAGTGAATAAGGCATAGGAAAAGGCCATTCAGCCCATCAATTCTATATCCCAATCCCATCAATTCCATTCCACCACTTAATTCTCCGTAACCTACTAAAGTTGTAGAGTCATACAGCATGGAAGCAACTCCTTCAGCCCACCGTAT
Organism: Pristis pectinata; assembly: GCF_009764475.1. Lineage (NCBI taxonomy): Eukaryota > Metazoa > Chordata > Chondrichthyes > Rhinopristiformes > Pristidae > Pristis > Pristis pectinata. The sequence goes on along the minus strand of NC_067414.1, from coordinate 75,337,972 downwards.
TCATGCCTGCGCACAAATACCTATCTATACTGATCCCATTTTCTAGCACTCGATCCACAGCCTTCTATACCACAGCATTTGTGGTCATCTAAATATTTTTAAAATGTTGCAGGAGAATGTGCTTCCACCACAGCCACAGGCAGAGCTGGGTGAAAAAAAGTTCTTTTTCAAATCTGCTCTAAATCGCATACCCCTTACATTACACTAATGCTCTCTTGTTCGAGGTAACTCTAAGGGAAAAGTTTCTCACTGTCTGCCTTATCTATGCCCCTTGTCATGCATACTGATATCAGGTACACTTCAGCCTCCTCTGCTCCAAGGAAGACTTGCCCAGCCTTTCCTGTCTCTCCTCACAGCTGAAACGCAACATCCTGGTGACTCTCCTCTGTACCTTCTGGAATATTCTCACACACATGCCTATTAACATCCTGCTACTCCTACCACCCTGCGACATAGCATTTTTCAGTAGCCAATTATACTAACAACCAGCACTTTTAGGGATGTGGGAAGAAACCGGACTGCCCAGGAGAAACCTATACTGTCACAGGGAGAATGTGTGAATTCCACGCAGACAACATCTGAGGTCAGAGTTGAACCCGGGTTGCTGAGTTGTGAGATAACTGCACAAATGCAGGGCCACTGTGTTAATTGCCTGGCGCTGATCAAAGACCTTTTCTGCCCACCAGCTGCACATTTTGCATTATGGCACTGTTTGTGGATTGAAGTTACAAGGCTAGACCAAGACCAAGGAGGCCCTGGCATCAGGCATCAGTCACAAAGTGGTTCCTTGTCACAGAACCTATTGCTTGGATTTCACCTGCAACATAATCAATGGGTCTCTCTTAACCATTTCTGAAATGGCCAAGGCCTCCATGCAAGTAACCAGCATGATTGGGGTCTCTGAGATACCCTGGCCTATAGCTGTGGTACAGACCAAACCACGCAACACCCTGTGGTTGAATGTTCGCTGATCAAATTCAGTGGCGGGCTCCATGATACACACCAAGAACGTTACTGCTTGGGTTAGAAAGCATGCAAATACCAAATGAATAAATAGTGCTCCCCCACTTCATCCCAATCCAAAAAAAACTAAGTGCCACTTGGTGAAGTTCAGGTCTGAGAGCTCTCCAATGTTGCTGGAGTTTCATTGCTGTTATGCTTTGTCAGGGCATGTCGAGCCTACTCACTACTGACCCCCTGACACTAGGAGGGGATGCATTTAGACAGAATTATTTGGTTACACAGCAGTGGAAACTGGCACTATGTTTTCCTCTATAACCTGATGCCTGGGTTCAAGGCATCAGAACTTCATTGGGGATATGTCCACTGTGCTTAGGTATGTCACCTGTTAAATATCGTCCTCAGGTGAAATGAATGGAAATAATAATTAAACTCAGTGTACCAAAGGTAGTTAATTGGATATCACCCATTTATCCACAATCTAATTATTTTCATTGATGTAAATTATCCAGCAACATGGATTGTATGTATTTTACTGGGTGTGATCGTAGTTCTAATTAGTTACCGCTAATGGCCATTGCTTGGTTTACTTGCAGGATTTAACACTGAAAAAAGTATTTGAATGAAAAATGAAGATAGAACTTGAAGAGACATTGGTGGGCAGTCATCCGGTGAATCGATCGATATGCTTTTAGATGAAGCTGCAGCTCTCAAATGCTTATTAAAATGATTCTTTTAAATGTATTAATTTTCCAAAAATCAAGCATGCTTTGTGCACTCCCAATGCAGCTTGACTAATATATTTGTTAGTAACATTTCATTATTGTATAACAGCTGAGGATATAATTTTCACCATATATTTTGTTGATTAGTCTTTTTTTGTAATTTTCTGATTAATTATTTCTGTTTTTGCATAATCAGCTGGCTAACTGTAAAATATAATTGCATTTGCAAGAAAATTACAGTCTCAGGCGAAGAATTAAATTGATCATTATATTGAGAAGAATAGAGTAATAACGTTGACTATCTAATCAGTGTAACATTCTTCTTTGTCACAGTTTAATGAATTTTATAAATAACGAGAAGGCTTTTGTTATATACTCCTGTGACTTAGGGGATTGCAATGACGCAGACTAAACAAAGCATATTATTAGCACCGAACACTTACTTGCCAAGCAAAGTTTATGTCTGGACTGATCTGAATAATGGAGTCCTTAGATATGTTTGATTTGTGAATAGCATTTATGTTAGTTGTAATTCATATGAATTCACATTTCAATTAGGCATCTCAGATCCTTGTGTGTTGAATTTTCCCTTGGATTAAATGTGTAAACTCTGTGATGTTCACAACAAAGTAATAAAGGATGTTTGGAAACTGTTGTTTGAGAATTTTTTGCTGTTTGTATGATGTCGCTATTGCTGGACATTTGGTGCGGCTTTAAGGGATACCCAATCTTCCCACAACAAAAAAATGATTAGGTATTGTGTCCTTATAGAAAAATATATTCACCTGCCCATTGGTTTTGTTTATAATGTAGCCAAAATAATCAGTTTTTAAAATGCTTGTTGGGATTCAACTCATGTCCGAGAACCACCAATTGGTTTGGTTTGACTCAACCACTGAGCAGAAATTCCGGTTAGTGACACTTGGCTTGAGCAGGTAGAAGCTTTATCATTCAAGCAGTCCTCTGGAATCACCAGGGTAATGATCCGGCATATCTGGATACCAGCCAAAGAGAAATGACTTATCAGCCCTGATCTCCAGCGACAGACCTAGCCCTCCATAAAGTGCAGTGAGGACTCCAAACTTATTTGCCAACTATATTTTATTATACAACTTAGTGGTAACCTGCAGTGTTCCACTGGATACACTAAAAGTTGAAAATACCACAACCTCAATTTACAACTGCTGCACTAATCCAGTAATAATGAGGCCTGATGAATCAGCCGTTAGCTATATTGCACCCAATACTTACTGGAGGTCAAAAAAGATCAAAAAGCTCAACAAGCTTGAGAATCTGAGACTCTGCTGATTTAATTGACCTTAATATCTTGTCTCTGGCTAGTAACTGACAAATGACAGATAGAAGGGGTACTCAGTGACTGGATGCTGGAGTAAGGGGTCTCTGGGTATGGGGAGAGCAGTGTGATTAAAAACAATAAATAGTGTCTCCTCATTGGAACTGTGGAAACATCTAGACTGTTTCACATCAGTGATTACTCAGAATGTATAGTTGTTTCAACTAACTTAAGCAACCATATCATCCCTGTAAGCTACATAAAACAGTCTTCTGAATTCATCAATTCATAGCAAGCCCTCTTGGTGAATTCATGTTCTCTGTTGTGTAAGTCTTTCTCAAATAGAGCAATACTTCTCATTTGTTACTTCTGACACAATATAAATAGTACGTAATTTTCCAAGCTGAAGAGATCACAGTGCTTGGCATCATACGGATTTATTAAATACAGTACATTAAGATGCCCAAAAATGCACATTTTACCTGGAAGGGTGCACGATAAATAGCTTTAAAAATCATCAGTAGATTTCACTGCTATAAGGTGGCATGGTGGTGTCACAGTCCCAAAATTTCAAGAACTTGAATTTGATCCTGACCTGACTATATGGAGTTTGCAAACTTTCCCCTTGGCTGCGTTTCTGCTAATTGCTCCGGTTTCCTCCCGTATGGGTGTGCCTGTAGGTTAACTGGCCACCATAAGTAACCCCTTAGTGGGGGAATGTAGCAAAAGAATTAAAGACAAATTGATGGGCATGGGAGAGACAGTAACTTGTAGGGTTACAGGGAAATAAGAAGAGGGGTTGTTGGACCGATGGTATTGTGCTGTTGGGAGTTGGCGTGATCTTGATGGGCCAAATAGTCTCCAGCTGTGTTTTAATAAATGCTGAGCTTCTGTCATTTATTACCCTGTCAACATGCTATTTATGCCCATATCTCACTGCATACAAATCCCACCCAAAAGTTAACTTCTAACTGAGCTGCAGTGCAAGTATTCTGGCTGGTTGTGATAAATCAAGGAATATTGTCTCTTCTTCTTCACAGTTAGGTTGGTTCTTTGCTCTTTGGAACGAGAACAACACTGGGGAGGAGCTATGGTATGAGAGGAGAGGAGAGAGGGATGTTTTCACATCATCTATAAGTTCTAAATGGGAAGGGATTGTGAGATGGGGAAGTGGGAACTGAGATTGGAAGGCAGCAAATGTAATTTAGTTTAAGAAAAAAGGGAAAGAGAAAATAGATAACAACAGGTGATCCCCACATTGCGGTTGTTTGAGTCATGGAAATTCACCCCTACAGAATTCACAAATCACTACTCAGAAATTTGAGATATGGAATAAATTTCACACTCACAAAATTTATGTGAAAAAAGGTAAATAAATAACACAAAACTTGTGTTTCTTGATGCATGCACAGACACTGCAGATTTACATTACAGAAAATGGCAATACTGTCTGTTTTCTAGGAATGCTACCTCTCCCCGCCCCACCGATAAAGCAGGGGTTGCCTGTATAGGTCAGTTAGCCTGACATCACTAGTAGGGAAAATGCAAGGGAAAGTTACTAAGAAAGTGGCAAAAGGTCATTGTGAAAATAATAATAAGATTGGGCAGAGTCAGCATGAATTTATGAAAGGAAAATTATGTTTGACAAATCTGTTAGCGCTTTTTGAGGTTGTAGCTATCAGAGGAGATAAAGGCAAACCAGTTGATGCTGTGTATTTGAATTTTCAAAGGACCTTCTATAAGATGCCACAAGAGACTATTAAATAAAATTAGAACACATGGTACTGGTGTGGCTTAAGTGTTAAGGAAGGATTGTCTTCCAAAGAAACCATCCGTGTCTTGATTTTCCATAACGCAAAGTCCTATTTCCCATTGAATCCCATGCTATAAGTGGAGATGTGTTCCCACTGGATCATTTTCTCTCAACAATAATAATGAGAACCACATCTGATGATAAAATGCTGGATAGCGGTGTGTGTTGAGAGGAGGATGCAGACAGGCTTCAAAGAGAAATAGACAGTCCAGGTGAATGGGTAAGGACATAGCAGATGGAATATAATGTAGAAAAAAAAGTGAGGTCATCTACTTTTATAGAAACAATAGAATCATGGAATGTTTTTATTCAATAGTGAAAGAATGAAATGTGTTGGTGTTCTTGTACACAAATCACTGAAAGTTAACATGCAGGTACAGCAATCAAATAAGAATGGAAATGGTAATTTGGTCTTTATTGAAAGCTACTTTGAGTGCAGGAATAAAGTCAATTGGCCCAGTCATATAGAGCCATGGAAAGACTAACCTAGAATAATGTGTACCGGTCTATTCTCCTACAAAAGGAGCTATTGCTACAGAGAATGTTCAAAGAAGGTTCACCAGTTTAATTCTTGGGATGGCAGGGTTGTCATATGAAAGCAGATTGAGTAAACTGGTCCTGTCTAGTTCAGAGTTTAAATTGGTAAATTGGTTTATTATTATTATTGTCACAGTACATGAGGTACAATGAAAAAGTTTGTTTTGTATGCAATTCATACAGATCATCAATATTACATCAGTAATAGAATGCAGAATAAAATGTTACAGAGAAAGTGCAGTGCAGGCAGACAATAAGATGCAAGGCCATAATGAGGAAGATTGTGAGGTCAAGAGTCCACCTTATCGTAGTACAGGACTGTTCAATAGTCTTATAGCAGCAAAATAGAAGCTGTCCTTGACCCTGGTGGTATGTGCTTTCAGGCTTTTGTATCTTCTGCCTGATGGGAGGAGGGAGAAGAGAGAATGTCTTGGGTGGGTGGGGTCTTTGATTATGCTGGCTGCTTCACTGAGGCAGTGAGAAGTGTAGACAGAGTCCATGGACGGGAGGCCGGCTTCCATGATGTGTTGAGTTGTGTCGACAACTCTCTGCAGTTTCCTGTGGTCTCGGGCAGAGCAGTTGCCATACCAAGCCGTGATGCATCCGGATAGGTTGCTTTCTATGGTGCATCAGTAAAAATTGGTAAAGGTCAAAGAGAAGAATGAGAGGTGATCTCATTGAAATATGCATAATCCTTTCAGAGTTTGATTGTGTAGATTTGGGGTTATGATTTGCCTGGGATGTCTCAAACCTAGAATCAGCTTCAAAATAAGGGATCAGCCATTCCTACGGAGGATCAGTTGCTGTAGTGTAAAAGGTCACGGCTGTCATGTGACTGTGACAACACTGACCCCTCTGGTTGGGATGACACCATTGAGTACATGGCCGAAAGCGAAATCACTGTCAATCAAGGTCTGGTTCCACCCCACCCATTAGGTAAACACCTTTGTCCTTACTGGACCACCTGGATTGGTCCTTGCGAGCACCTTTGTTCCTGGGCACACCTAACCATTGGCCCATTTAAACACCTTTGTCCTTGCTGGACCACCCAGCCCTCCAGCAGGATAAAAGTGCTGCATGTTTGGTTCTCTCTCTCTCTGTCTCTCTGAGGATGTTGAGGTAAGCTGTGCACTACTTCAGGGCAGTTACTTAAGGACTCTCGAGACCAAAGAGCCAATGTTTGTCCAGAATCAGGGTGTTCAAACATTGTATTGTTTATTCCTTGATCATTTGTAACCAGTTATTGTGTGTGTGTGTGTGTGTGTGTGTGTGTGTGTGTGTGTGTGTGTGTGTGTGTGTGTGTGTGTGTGTGTGTGTGTGTGTGTGCGCGTGTGCACCTCACCCCTGTTGCAATTCCCTTCACACTCGCAATCTCCTGCTTGAGAGTGTGCCAGTGTGCATCCGTTCCCATCCATTCTGTCCCCATGTTTGTCTTTGTAAATAAAATTCTCCTTTTTAAAATACAAAGACTTGTGTTTGAAGCCCTCTGCCTTTAAGACCTGAAAGAACCTTTTCTCACAACATTTGGCACAGCGAGCAGGGTCTTAAAGGTCTTGGCTGGACACAGACGCGGGGAAGATGTTTTGGAACAGGGGGAAGAAGGCTAGCGCAGGCACTGAGGAGAGAATTCCTGGTTGGATTGATGAGAGTGAGGGATTTGGGAGCTTGGCCAGCATGCTGGTGGACCACAGTAAGCCAGTGGACTGGGCCGAGCAGTTAGATCCGCGTGGTGAGAAACTGGGGCACCATGTGTTTGCCCTCCTCCAGAAGTCAGGGTTCCCCAGGGCCAAAGGGAGTCAAAGGGGTGCCTTCTGGCTGCTTGCGTCCCTCCTGAGACACCAAACTGGGATTACTAGCCAGATGCAGAATACATTTCTCCAGAAAGACGTGGAGATAAAGGAGCTCCAGCAGCGTTGCTGTGTGCTACAGCAGGCAGTCCAAACTGCCCAGACCCGAGCCAATGACCTCGAGGCCAGATGGACTGAGGTCACCTGCAGGCTGATCCAAATGCAGCAGGCACACGTAGCCCGCCGGTCTGGCTGGCAACCAGACCCATTAAAAATTCGAGCCCTGGTCCGGCGCGGCAACAAGCTGGACACATGGCTGTGGGATGGGGATAGGTGGATGGATACGGACGAGGAGGGGGTGCCTGAAGAGCAGGGGCCCCGTCACCCCCACCCTCCACCCCATGTACCCGAGCTTCTGCAGGCTCAACCCGTCCAAACACAGTCCCAGGTCCGCCACGAAAGGGAGGGGAATGGGGATGAGGCCACCACAGGGGAGAGTACATGGAGCCCCTCCGAGACCACGGAGACCCGAGATTTCTCCATCAAGGAGCTTACCCAGCTGGCGGATTGGTACTACCAGCGGCTGGGTGAGAACCTAGCTACATGGCTACTCCGACTATGGAATGAGGGGGCCCCCAACGTGAGCCTCTCTCACCAGGAAGCGAGCGCCCTAGGGAGCTTGTCTGACCAATAGAGAATTAACAATGCCCTGCGGGTGCCACTGGGAGGGGCTGGGAATGACACTCCCCTGTGGGATCGGGTAGTGACCATAGTGAGGGTCCGGTACCCTACCCTCCTCGAATGGGACTTATACGGGCGACTGTAGTGGAGCACGGTCAGTGAGGCCACCAGGGTCATCAGGGAATGGGCGCTGGTGACAGGCATCTATGAGAGGACCGGCGATCGTGGGTTGTTAGAAAACACCAGGGTGACCAGAGCACTAACAGGATATCTGGTCACCACCGTACGCCCCGATTTGAGGCCAGTGGTCCTGCCCCTCATGGGACCGGCTAATGGGAAGACCGTGCGGGACGCCATCACCCTCCTGGAAGGGCTAGAGTTCTTGCAGTGGGGGAAGCCCACCTAGGTAAGGCAAAGACAAGGGCTGGAGACACAGCCCCCCCTGTTTTACGCGCAAACGGCTATTCTTGGGTCTGCTGCGCGCAGGGGTGGACCGTACCAGCATAGATGGGATCCTGACCTCCGCCATTTATGCGCTCTGGAAAGAGCAGTGCGGGGGGACATCTGGCCAGGGGAAAACCCATAACAACTCTGGGATCAAGCCCGACACAGGGGGTGCCCCCAACCTCCAGGCCACGCGGGCTGCCCCCGATGACACTGCCTCTGTCCCTCCCCCACCCGAAGCAGTCTCTCCTGCCCTCAAGGCTGAGCTCCGGGACCTGATGAGACAAGAAATAGCCCATCTCCACCCGCAGGAACCTTAACCCATGGGGTGGCAGATGCCTATCCCCCTCCCACAGGATGAAGGCCAGGGGTCCCGGCACATTTGTTCCACCGCCCTCTCCCGTCCGGGAGACCTGAGGCCACATACATCCGTTGCTGTACATTGGGGAAGGGGGAACATACAGAGGTGGATGGCAATCATCGACACGGGTGCCCAATAAACCATCATCCCAGGTAACCCTGTCACGTGAATGGGGGCACAGATGCAGATAGAGGGGTTGGGGGGTTCCCTTTTGCCCATGAAGGAGGTCACAGTCCACGTGGCCATCGGGAACCAATCCCCTCGACCCGTAACAGTGCTGATAGCAAACTCGACCGAGTGCATCCTCGGGATCAATGTCTTAAAGTGACAATCCTTCCATACTAACCGGGGCAAGTTTACATTCGGGGTCGTGCGGTCTACAGTCGTGGTTGGGGCAGCCAAACGTGAACCAGTTGTTGTTCCCCCTCCCTCCAAGGTTGGCTGTAGCCGACAGTACGGAGTGCCGGGAGATGTCGAGATATCACTGAGGCCATCGCAGGGCTGCTGGACAAGCCTTGGCATGCAGTGGTCGATTTAGATATTCATAGCCCCACTATCTGCCATGGCTTAATCTTTCATAAAAAAGCCACTTTCTTATGGGGACCTGAACAACAGGCCGCTTTTGAAGCAGCAAAGCAAACTGTGGAACAAGCACTGCCACTTGCTCCCCGCCAGGCAGGTGTCCCTTTTGAATTGCAGGTCTCGGCCAGTGGGACGGTCGCTGAATGGAGCCTCTGGCAGAAGATCCAAGGGCGCAGAGCTGCTTATGAATTCGCCAGCACCTCCAATCAATCAGACTGTGGGACTTGCGTCCGAACCCCAGCACACACTGGTGAAGCTCTACCACTAACACAGATTCCCCTGGATGATCATTGAATGAACTGTTTGCACAGACTTTTTGCGCCTGTTGGGTTCGGTATATTGGTTTTGGGGGGGGGGGGGGCGGATGGCAGTTCCCCACCTCTCCCCTCACCACTACAGCACATTTCTTCCAGTGATTCCCGATGGGGTGGGTGCTTCAGGAGCTGGTATTTCCCTTCTTACAATTTGACCTCAACCCGAGTCCCGACCCTCAGAGTCACCCCGCAGACATCCAGTCAGCCGAGAGAATGTTGGTGCAGACTCCAAAACGACCACACTTCCACCTTTCCAGTCAGCTACAGTGACTGCGAGACCAACTGGTACCCAGGGGCCACAGTGACCACCGTCAGCGGCGCTGCTAAGCTGGGACCTCCCTGGACCTTGAACAGCACCCACTGGGTCTGCAGGCACTGTGCCTACCTGTGGCTCCCTACGAGCTGGTACGGTTGCTGCTTCCCAGCATTTGTGGTGCCCTATATCCATGCACTCGATGACCTTGGGGAGCATCCAGCATACGTCGACCACCGGCACAAAAGAGACATCACGTAGGTGGAAAGGTTCTGGATGATCGCCTTCCCCACATATGACACGACCCGACTGTCCCGAGAAGTCATCAAGATGACCAGCGTGCTCCAGACAATGGCTGATAACAGAAACGGTCACTGCAACGTACTAAGTATGCCCTGCTACAGATGGCAGCGGAGCTGGCTGCCGTCAGGCTGATGGCCCTTCAGAACTGGATGGCCCTGGACTACCTACTCGCTGAAGAAGGCGGAACCTGTGCAGCGGTCGGGAAGGAGTGCTGTACCTTTATCCCAGATGAGTCCAGCAACATCACGGACCTGGCTGCTCACATTAGGGACTCGGTGGCCAAAATTCAAAAAGTGAGGGACCAGCTCCTCAAGCACGACAACTCATGGGAAAGCTGGTGGCCGTTTGGTTCACTGGGAGGATGGTTGGCAACTGCCATCCACTGGGCCACTACCCGCGTTTTAATTGTTATAGCTATCTGTATTTTGTGCTGTGCTTGTCAAGTTATTAGAGCCACTTCTGCCTTCCATTAGTACTGCACCCTGAAGTATATACCTTTGTTTAGTTCTAGTTATTTCCTTGATTGGTGAGTGATGTAGCTTTCGAAGGGTGGAATGTAGTGTGAAAGGTCATGGCTGTCATGTGACTGTCACAACACTGACCCCTCTGGCTGGGATGACACTATTGAGCACATGGCCGAAAGCAACACCACTGTCAATCAAGGTCTGGCTCCACCCCACCCATTAGGTAAACACCTTTGTCCTTGCTGGACCACCCAGCCCTCCAGCAGTATAAAAGTGCTACATGTTTGGTTCTCTCTCTGTCTCTCTGAGGATGTTGAGGTAAGCTGTGCACTACTTTAGGGCAGTTAGTTCAGGACTTTTGAGACCAAAGAGCCAATGTTTGTCCAGAATCAGGGTGTTCAAACATTGTATTGTTTATTCCTTGATCATTTGTAACCAGTTATTGTGTGTGTGCGCACCTCACCCCTGTTGTGATTCCCTTCACGTTTGCAATCTCCTGCTTGAGAGTGTGTGACTGTGCATCCATTCCCATCCATTCTGTCCCCGTGTTTGTCTTTGTAAATAAAATTCTCCTTTTTAAAATACAAAGACTTGTGTCTGAAGCCCTCTGCCTTTAAGACCTGAAAGAACCTTTTCTCACAACAGTTGCTGGTTGTTTTCAAGACAGATATTAATAGATTTTTGGATATCAAAGGAAACAAAGAATATGGTGTTAGTGCAGGAAAGTGGTGCTGAGGTAAAAGAACAACCATGATTTTATAGAATGGTGGAGAAGACTCGAAGGGCTGAATGGCTCATTCCTGCTTTTATTACTTATGTTCTTATGTTAAGGACGATTAGACATGACAAAGCCATTATCTTCAGCAATGCTGTTGCCACAGCCTGGGTATCTGTCTCTCCAATGACAACCAGCATTGCTTCTTCCATGCAAGTAGAGATCAAGCAGCAGAGTCTCAAATGTCCAGTTAAAATCCTCCACCCATTGGTTCTATCATAATAATTTACTCCATTCTTATCTGCAATCTTTGGCTGTTGTCCATCAGCCAGGTAGTGAATCTACATGGGCTTGAATGGGACTGCAGTGAAATTTATGCTAATAGGGTTCTTCTGTCAAGATTGACTGGGCCTGTCTGTCTCCAGATTCACTGTTTCCAGTCTCCTTCAGGGTTGATTTGCACCATATTTGAAATAAGACTTGAGAAGGTTTAATTTATTTTCAAACTTGGGAGCTTTATCTTCTACTGCTCTCAACCTTTTGATGATCTGCAGTTTTTTAAACCACCTGATTCTGTTCTGCTGGGGAAATGACTGACCACTTCCATGGATTTTGTGTGGCCTCTAGGTAGTGGTAATTATTTTAAATTTAAAACATTTTGTTCTTTTATGAGTGGCACCCTGATCTATTTGTGTCTTTGAGTCTACCTCAAGAATGGTCAATCAAAATTATCTATCATAATGGATGTGGGATATAAAGAATTATTTTATTGTAAATGAACCAATTCATGAATACTTTATTCTGACAGTTGAAATTAAACATACAATATTTCATGTATTGATATTATCTGAGAAACAGATCATATCGATAAGAGTTCATTTTGTACTTTGGATTCCAATTAAGTTGTAATTTGCAACAAATTTAGATGAATGAACATCAGTCAAATGAATCTCATTCAATCCTTATTGATCCTTGTTAACTGCTGTAAAATGAAGGCAGTATTTAAAAAAAACACACAAACTAGGAAACTCATTTTAGCATTGGTTGAAAGATCATTAACAACATTCAACACATTGAACCTCATATGGCCTAATGTTTTCTTCTGTGGTAGGCAGTTCTGCCAAATCTATCAACGCATTCTTTGTAAGTAGATATATGGGTTCCGGGTAATAATATGGGACACTACTTTAGGGTAAAGACACTGCATTGAAGTGTTAACTCAGGAAGAGAAATAGCTTTATTAAATGGAGTATATTTTAGTGATCATTGATTAATTCCTGCATAAAGCAGTTCACTAAGCTTATTCTGTGAAGGTATTTGATTGTAATTAGTTTAATGCTAAATACTGAAAAGACTGTAACATTTTTTTCTTATCCAGCCTGATCATTGAGATTACACCAATGTCTTTCAAGCCAAGAAAAAGTGATATTTGGCACAGGCCCTCAGAGTTATAAGACAAAACAGAATTTATAATGTTTCACTTCCAGACACAAATAAACTCAGACAGGTGGTAGAATTTTCTAAGATTGCTATTCTCTAAACTAACTGGGAAATACTGTATTTGAAAATCACTAGGCTTCAAAATGCAAATTACTTTACAGGTGTATCACAATGTTCCATTAAGACTGAGTTCAGATTTCAGCAGTGAGCAATTTTAATTGATTCTTTTTGCTCTCTGTCTATCTGTCAAAGCACATCAGGTTACTCATGTTGTGGCATATATTCCATCTGACAACTCAACGTATGGAGTAAGTGTGAAATCATGCAAACATGGGTAACAAATCACTGGAAAGGTAGCAGTTTGCCTCTGGCAATCCCAGCCAGTATCCACAGAGCAATTTCTACAGCAATTACTAGATATAGAATCCCCACTGAGATTAAAATGTTTGAGATAGCAAATCCAATGATCAAAACTGATGTGTCCTATTTCCATACCACAATTAGTAATTGCTCAGAAGAGAGAGAATGCAACATTTTGTCTTGGAAGGAATGGACTATTTATTTGCAAAAGATTAGATGCCTTTCAGAGGGAACTCTGAAATATGGTAAGCTATCCTTTCCTGCAATATTGTTGATGTCATTTGATGGAACTTCAAAGTTTATTGAGCAGAAAGGAACCTTAAAACATCATAATAAATGAGTACCTATGAGATAATTAACGAGTTTGGTCCTGCAATAATAATATTGTCCCAGTCAGCCACAATCACACTTGCCAATATAGAGGCAATATCCTATTTGTCACAAGTACATTCTGAATAACATGTACAACAATGGAATTCTTGCAAAAAACACTGCCCTTATGTATAATTTTACTAAAAAAGAATATTCATTGGCTAGATTTATGTTTGCTTTAATTATTTCTTCTAACTAAAGATACAAAATGTTTTGTAGCTACATTTCTTCACGCTATAAGAAAAATACATTGTATAACTTCAAAATAAGGAATGAACTTTAATTATTAACATGAAAGATTGACTGGGATAAGACCTTGGTAATAGAATAGTGTGTTTTTGGATGTTTACCATTAGATCATTGTCATATACTGTACCTGTACATGCATATTGCCTGACCCAGCTAATATTTAACTGGGCCTTATATTTTCCTACCAGTGTAGGGCTGCATATGAAGTGTAAAAGTAGGCATGGTAGTGTAGCGGCTAGCATAACGCTTTACAGCACCAGCGACCCAGGTTCAATTCCGGCTGCTGTCTGTAAGGAGCTTGTATGTTATCCCCGTGACTGCGTGGGTTTCGTCTGGGTGCTCTGGTTTCCTCCCACATTCCAAAGACGTACAGGTTAGGAAATTGTGGGCATACTATGTTGGCGCCGGAAGTGTGGCGACGCTTGTGGGCTACCCCGAGAAACTCTGTGCAAAAGATGCAGTTCACTGTGTGTTTCGATGTACATGTGACTCATAAAGAGATCTTATCTTATCTTAGATGTTATTTTATATATTTGAACATTATGCATATTTACTGAGATAAGTAGCAGCAGTGTTCATCCTGTGACCATCATGTTGAGGGCAGGGGTGAAGGGATATGCTTGTTAATGTTCTAACAGCTGTAGCACTCTGTAATGGGCAGATGTGATCATTTTACAGAAGTGAAATTGGGGTGTTGGCTTTCAATCAAGTTAAGTTTCTCTCAGAACTTGTTTTATGTACAGTATTTGTTTCCAATTACTTGACTTAAAAGAACTCAACATAACTTTCAAAGTATAACCGGGTAAATCAAGCAAATGGTGAAACCATTTGGTGAAACTATTATCAAGATTTGGGAATGTGGATTTTAACTACAGATGTTTGAGGACTAATAGTCAAAGATAGCACCAACCACTAGAGCTGAGAAGATCTCTGTTGTGAAACCACATCTACTTCTTGCATAATAAATACATGTACACATTTTAAACCATCACTTTTTACAACAAAAATGGAGATTGTCAAAAAATTAATTTGCTTTGAGCTCAAGGAGAACTATACCTCAAGGAGCAAATTAAATTTTTCATTTCTGTAGATTTTTCAAACTGCATTGTATGTATATGATGGAAATAACTGCTTAAGATTATGGCAAACATTGTTTTAGTAGAGGTATTAGCCTCAGATTAAATTTACAGATGGGAGAAATATCAAATGTGCATATTAAATGTTTGCCTGTCAATAATACTTCCTACCTTTATTTTTGGAATGCATTACAGGTCCATCAAAATTGATAAATTTGGAGAAGGCAAATTATAAATAAGATTCTATACCTAACTTTTGGGAGTGCAATACTTTACCTTGATGCAATTCAGAAAAATATATGCAAGCAGATTTCCTATGCACCCTCAATTTATGACTCTTTGAATCTGCCTCATCTATAATATGGTTTGGAACTTTCAGTGTCAATTATCTTGCTGTTGATTTTAATCACTAAGTCAATTGCTGTTAAGTGATTCTAATTCATATCTGCTATATTTTTCTTGACCTTGTCCAAAATTTGTTCCTTTGGGCACAAAGGTTTGTTGCTTGGGGCTTTTGAAGTAGTCTCGTGTGCAGTCAGTACTACAGAAGCAATATCTCCATAGGTTTGGTGGTTGCTTTCACCCTGACAGATCTACAGGATGTGGGAATAATTGGAATTGGTTTATTATTGTCACATGTACTGAGGTACAGTGGAAAAACTTTGTTTTGCATGCCATCCATACAGATCATTTCATTACAACAGTGTAATGAGGTAGCACAAGGGAAAACAATACAAAATGCAGAATAGTGTTACAGTTACAGAGAGTGCAGTGCAGGCAGACAATAAGGTACAAGTCAGTAACGAGGCAGAATGTAAGGTTAAGAGTCCATCTTATCCTACCATAGGACCATTCAATAGTCTTATAACAGCAGGATAGAAGCTGTCCTTGAGCCAGATGGTACGTGCTTTCAGGCTTTTGTATCTTCTGCCTGATGGGAGGGAGAGAAGAAAGAATTTCCGGGGTGGGTGGGGTCTTTGATTACGTTGGCTGCTTTACTGAGGCAGCAAGAAGTGTAGACAGACTATGGAGGGGAAGCTGGTTTCCGTGATGTGCTGACCTGTGTCCACAACTCTCTGCAATTTCTTGCGGTCTCGGGCAGAGCAATTGCCATACCAAGCTGTGATGCATTTGGATAGGGTGCTTTCTATGGTGCATTGATAATTGCTGGAATAGTATTAAAAGAGAAGGTATAAGCAGATACAGGACATGTGGCAGATGATTGAGGAAAGGATCCACATTAAATTCAGCAGCAAGAACAAGGTCTGCAGCAATGGATATCCTGGCCTGATTGTTAGTGTTGGATAAACAACGCCGTGGTTTGCAGAAGGGAAACATCGGTTATGCCTACTTTTGGACATGAAACAATTGGCTCTTTTGGACTGTACTCCAGAGGCCAATGGTCTAAAGCTCATCCAAAATTAGGGTTCAGGCCTCATCAATATAATTCTTGGTAACTGTGGTTACCCATTGGACTCCCCGAAGCAGCTCACCCAGTGCCTTAAGAGGTATAGCACAGAAACAGGTCCTTTGGCCCACCAAGTCCAAGCCAACCATCAAACATCCATTTACACTAATTTTGCATTAATGCCTTTTTCTTTTTTCTCCCCACATTCCCATCAACTCTCCCCAGGTTCTACCACCCACCTACACACTATAGGTAATTTACAGTGGACAATTAACCTACTAACCCACCCACCTTTCGGATGCAGGAGGAAACTAGAGCACCACACGGTCACAGGGAGAATGTACAATCTCCACAAAGACAGCACCTGAGATGAGGGCTTAACCCAGGTCTCCGGTGATGCGAAGTAGTGGCTTTAACAAGCTGTGCCACTGCGAAGTAGTGGCTTTAACAAGCTGTGCCACTGCGCTGCCTGTTTGGGGTGGTGACTATGCTGAAAATTGGGAGAGGTTGCAGAAATTGGGAAGTGCATGAACAGTGGCCGGAGGCAGTCTCCCAGCTCTAACATAAGCCAAATTAATATTCTAAAGTGTCCCTTTCTGTTGGCAAACTTCAGCAATGCCTTTTAGAATTGTTGGTGAGATTGCAGATGAACCTACCATGTTCTCCACTCAGTCTCATTATATTTTGGACTGGATTCATGAAACAAGCACTATGCTCTTCATTAGCATGCACAACAAACCCGATGAACAGACCTTGACTTGAATCATTATTCCTGTTTCCCTCCCCGCAGATACAGCTCGACTTTCTGAGTGTTACTTTTCTCTGTTTCAGATGGCTGCCAGCTACTTCTGCATAATTGCCTGATCCAATGTAGCAAGTGGACAATGGGCAGGGGTCTCAGAATGGACAGATGTGTTAAAGCCAATTTAAAAAAAAATATAACAAGGAGAGAGGTAGCGAGATAGAGATTTTGACAAAAAGTGTTTCAGAGTGGATAATGGTATAGAAACTGATGCTGATGAGGAGATTGTGGCAAACAAGGAATAAGTTGATGTTGTAGGAATGATGAATATATGCAGGACTCACAATGGAAGAGGACATCTTCAAGAAGTGGTGCCTCAAGAAGGTGGCATCCATCACTAAGGACCCTCACCATCCAGGACATGCCCTCATCTCGTTACTACCATCAGGAGGAGGTACAGGAGCCTGAAGACCCTCACTCAATGATTCAGGAACAGCTTCTTCCCCTCCGCTATCAGATTTCTGAACAGTCCATGAGCCCATGAACAATTACCTCATTATTCCTTCTTTTTGCATGATTTATTTATTTTTATAATTTATAGTAATTATATATCTTGACCTATATTGCTGCCACAAAAACAACAAATTTCATGTCGTTTAAGTCAGTGATGATAATCTGATTCGGATCCTGATTCCAAAGGATGTCCTGATTCCTGTACACTGTCCATAAATCTGCCCATTTCATTTATGAACATACTGAATGACTCAACATCTGCAGTCCTTTCAGCTGGAAAAATACAAACATTTACATCCCAATGAGAAAAGAAATTTGCCCTGATCTCAATCTAAAATGTCTGATGCCTCATTCTGAGATGATGGCCCTTGAGCTACGTTCTGCCATCAGAGGAAATCACATCTTTGATCTAACGCAGTAATTTATAATGAAATTATATACACAGTAGCTACCTATTTTCTCCTCACAACCTTTTATGTTTTAACAAGATCATCTCTGATCCTTGCAGTTGCCAAGAGGATGTACAACATCTGGCTTATATAGGAAGGGTGAGAATCTGTAAGTCAATTTTCTGAGTTAACCAATGAAAGTTGAAGTGACTGATGGACAAGTTTCAAGCCTGGCAAGGTTATGATACAAGACATTTTACATTTCTCATAGTTTGTGAAAACAAAATTTGAGAAGACTGGCTGTGGGAGCTTTGGAGAAATGTGGCCTCAGACTAATAAAGATGAGAATAATTTAAAGGAATGCTGGAAATTGTTGCATTTTTAAATGATTCATTGTTTGAGTTAAGAAACTCTGAAATGCTTTCCTGTTCCCACTGTATTTAGACTGCTAATTTTTGTGTTGATACAAAGATGAAACTGTTTAAAATCACCAGAGGTGGACCAGTGGTTCATTCAAAGAACTGGAAATGAAAATACCATTTAGAATATTGCAAATGGATTTTGTGATAGATGTTGGATTTAGAACTCGCTGTCATGTTATGAGTGTGCCACAGGCCAAACTTCCTTCAGTCAACATTCAATGCCCAGCAACAAAGTTTTAATTAATATTGCAGGTGTGAGTACCACAATTTTAAAAGACAGCTGCAGTAAATTTTGTTCCCTTGCAGGGTCCTATTTAAAGAAATCTGACAATTCCACAAAGAATTTTGATAATTTTTTGGACTCCAAGATGTATGATAATTTTGTTTTTGAAGTCTCACCGATTACTGAAACTATCATGCTTCTGATTCACATTAACTGGTTGAAATCCGGTCTTGAAAATGGAACTTTGAAGGAAGATTGTGAAACCTAAAATGTGATTTTAAAAAATCACAAAATAATAACATATATTTCATAGCATTGGCAAAAATATCTGCCAAATTCTCTAATGATAAGTATTGTGTGATCACCACAGGAAATTATGAAATAGCAAACAAACAGCAAGAGTTATCATCCATGTAGAACATGCAAGGAGTCCGCTCTAAGACAAGCCACAGATGGTTTGTTTTACTACACTGTTTCCAAATGGATCTTTTATCTGAAAGAAATATGAAGTGCCATTATACATATTTTGTCAGAGACATTATTGAACAGTGTGACTGACTGAATCAGTGTTCATTACTCTGGACTGTGGTCACGTCAGTGGAGATTTATCCACTCAAATGCGAACTGTGAGCTGATTACATCAAAACAAAGTTTTCTCCAATAGTCAAGATACAACAATTCAAAATGATCATTTATCTATTTTTCATATTACTCACCTTTGGAGCAAATCTTCCTGGAGGTCAATGTAAAATCTTTTTATTTGCATTTTGTGAAGGTGATCATAAATAACGGGCATTCATGGATCTCCATCAATGATCCTGTACATATAATTTCATTATAAACTACTGCATTAGATCAAAGATGTGATATCTTATGCTCCATCAGGCATGGTTGGCCGTTTGTTGCAAAGCAGATGAACGTCTCCTTGTTTCAAGGTGAGTATCAGTTCCAGTTTGTCTTCTGTCCCATTTTGTGTGTAATGATTTCAAGCAGGCAATACTAATAACAGGCTGTGTTTGACTTAGATGTTTGGACAAGAAAAATATTGGCTGCAAGTGATTGAAGGGAGTCGAATGATGTATTTTGCAGCTATTAAAATGATAGCTCCAACACACATCTTTCGTGAATTGAGTTATCTGAAATCTTTTAGAATAAGATCGTACAATGATATAGAAGAAAACTATTTGGTCTGTTGTGCCTGAGACAATCCATTGTAGGAGTGATCCAATTAATCCCATTTTCCCTGCTTTTTCCCAAAGCCTTATGAAATTTTGCCCTTCAGGATGCTAATGTACTTCCCTTCTGAAATTATTATTTAATCTGCTTCCATTAAACAATCAGACACTACATTCTGGAAAATAAATTCTCATTTCATGATTCCTTTTTTTGTCTCAGGTCAATTCCTGTTCCTTTGCCATTACTATTACTACTCACTCTGGTGGTTTAATCTTTCCTTGTTTTGAACATATGCATCAAATTACGCGTCGCTCTGCTCCAGGGAGAATGTGCATTGCACTTTCCTGGCTGTGGAGTCCTGCTGTATGGATGAAGATAGTTAGTATCTAATCCAAACAGCAGTAATGCAGCAGTTTGCACTGCTGCTTCACGGCCCCAGAATCCTTGGTTTGAACCTGAGCTTGGGTGCTGTCTGCCTGGAGTTTGCATATTTTCCATGTGGGTTTCTGAGGGTGCTCCAGTCTCCTCCCACATGCCAAGAATGAGCTGGTAGGTTTACTGGCCACTAAGTTATATGGTTGTGCAGGTAAGCAGCAAAAGATTCGATGGTGAGTTCATGGATGTGTGAGAGGGAATAAATTGCAGCCCTATAAAAGAGGAATAATGGAACATGATCAATGCTGGGAGCTGGCATTGATCATTCTTGGGAAGCTATTTATGTTTTTTTTTCCCCAGAAGCACTGCAGCGGTTCAAGAAGGGAGCTCACCACCTGCTTCTCAGGGTCAATTAGCGATGGACAACAAATGCTGGCCTTGCCAATGCTGCTAGATCCCGAAAATGAAATAAAAACATTGAGAACCATTCTTCATCTGCCATGTAGATATTTTCAGGTCTGGTATACAGTTATACAAATGCAGCATTTCTGTCTGATTTCACTGTTTCCCAGTGTGAGAGTACCCCAAATAACAATAATTCTAGATTGACATCCAACTTAAAGTAAAATAACCCAGAAAAGTTTGGTTGATTTAGCCCTCCTAGAATCTGCTAATTTAAAATCCATTGGATTGGTTAAATATCAACATGACATCATAGGCTCAGTGAACCAAAAGTGACAGGACTCAAGTTCAGACTTGAGCACAGGAGAAATAATGGGTATTGTATTTGAATTATTGAATTGAGCCTTGTAACTGTTAAAGCAGTAATGATACAAAATGGGAACTTCAAACCCAATCTGACCTTACAAGAACAAAGGAAGGTAATCATACTAATAGAGACAGACTTGGATTTGTGTGGCATCCAGCAGATCTCCTGGTACCACTCAAGACGAATGATATCTCATTTAATTAGATAATAGAGAGAATCACTTTAATATTGTGCCTTCAGAGATCTTGGCAAGTTACAGGCTTGGATTCTGAAATCAAGAGTCAGGTGAGACAATTCCTGATTATAGTGTTGAAGCTGAACCAACATGATAACTTTGGTGCCTTCCTGAATCGAGTGCGAAGGAACAAGTTCCTGTGCACTTCAGCAGCTAAGCAAATGTAATGGTGATCAACCATCGGAGAGATCAGTGTTTGGTGTAACAAAATATTTCAACAGTAAAGAAATGCACACAGCCTCAGTGTGTAGACCCAGGATGGCAAGGCAGCATAATGTCAGTCGAATATGTGTAACATGAACACCGGAAAGCCACAAAGGAGAGGCTTGTATAATATTGCCATTGATGAGCAGCTTAGGAAATGAAGCTTCAACATCACTAGTGGCATTAATTGGAAATATGGTGATATTAAATTTAGAATACTAGTTAATGACCAGCATATCAATATACTGTAAGATTGATGCAGTGGGTGACTACTAGATTATGGGCAGAGATTAAAAGTTTGAGGAGACCGTAAGATATAGAAGCAGAATTAGGCCAATAAGAGTTTCATCTTACAGGAGTCGAGACTTGGAGTGGGGGGGGGGGGGGGGGGTGTGGGAATTTTAAAGAGGTAGGTCTCGGGGTTTGAAAGTGAGGTTCACCTTACAGAAATTTAAAGAAGGCAAGTTTGCTAATTGTTAGTTAATAGTTGATTAGCTAATTGGCTAATTAACAGCAGTCAATAAAAAGAAGGTAGGGTCAAGCAGAGTGGCTAAGGCTGCTCTGTTGTGAAGAGGCTGAGTAAGTGGCCCAGGTGTTGGGACTGAGAGTGGCTCTTTAAAGAGGCTTTGGTGAGGAGGTAAAGTTAAGAACAGGTAAGGTTTTATATTGTTGTTGACTTCACTACTTGATTCAGTGCAGGCAGGATGGTAGTTAGGGCAGTGGAATGCTCCTCCTGCAAGATGTGGGAAGTCAGGGAACCTCACAGTCCCCCTGATGACTTCCTCTGTGGTAATTGCACTCAGCTGCAGCTCCTGATAGACTGGGTCAAGGAACTGGAGTTGGATGTACTCAGGATCATCTGGGAAGCTGAGGGCTTCATGGATGAGACTTTCAGTGAGGTGGTCACACCTAAGATACAGGCTTCAGATAGATGGGTGGCCACTAGGAAAAGTAAGGGTTGTAGGCAGACAGTGTAGGGTTCACCTGTGGCCATTCCCCTCACTAACAGGTATACCCCTTTGGATACTGTTGAGGGGGATGTTCTTTCAGGGGCTAGGAGCAATAGTCAGGTTGCTGGCACTGTGACTGGCTCAGAGGGAAAGGGTGCTGTCAGGGTGATAGTGATAGGAGACATGATAGTGAGGGGGACAGACTGCAGATTCTGTAATTGCAGAGGAGCTGGCAGGGTGGTGTGTTGCCTCCTGGGTGCTTGGGTCAAGGATGTCTCTGGTTGCAGAAAATTCTTGAGGGAGAGGGTGAACAGCTGGAGGCTGTTGTACATGTTGGTGCAAATGACATAGATAGAATAAGGGATGAGGTTCTGCAGAATGAGTATAGGGCATTGAGTAAGAAGAAAAGAAGCGGGACCTCGAGGGCAGTGATCTCTGGATTACTCCTGGTGCCATGTATTAGTGAGGAAGTACAAGGATAGGCCAGATAAATGTGTGACTGGTGTGGGGGGCAGGGATTCAGGTTCTTGGATCATTGGGATCTTTTCTGTAGTAGAGGTGACCTGTAAAAAAGGGACAGGTTGCACTTGAACCAGAGAGGGACCAATATCCTTGCAGGAAAATTTGATAGTGCTACGTGGGAGGGTTTAAACTAGATTGGCAGAGGGTTGGGACTCTGAGCAGGAGCAAGTCATGAGAACAAGTTTAGTAACCAGGATAGCCAGAGGCACAGTAGAGGCAAGGAAAGGAGTACCCAGTTAAACTGCATTTGTTTCAATGCATGAGGTTCAACAGGTAAGGGGGATGAACTCGGTGTGGATTGGCTCTGAGGACTGGGATGTTACAGCCATAACAGAAACATGGCTGAGAGAAGGGCAGGACTGGCAGCTCAATATTCCAGGATACAGATGCTACAGGTGTGACAGAGATGCAGGTAAGTGAGGAGGGGGTGTTGCCTTTTTGATAAGGGAGGACATAACAGCAGTACTGAGAGATGACATTCTTGGGGTATCATCCAGTGAGGCCATATGGGCAGAACTTAGAAACAAGAAGGGGAAGGTCACTTTAGTGGGGCTGTATTACAGATGCCCCAGTAGTCAGCAGGAACTTAAGAAGCAGGTGTATAGAGAAATTGCTGAGTGTAAGAATAATAGGGTTGTATTAGTGAGAGATTTTAATTTCCCCTGTATTGACTGGACTACCCAGAATGTTAAGGACCTGGATGGGGTGGAATTTGTGAAATGTCCAGGAAAGCTTCCTGAGCCAAGATACAGGGCCCTACTCAGGAGGGTGCAATACTGGACCTTCTGTTAGGGAACGAGGCAGGGCAGGTAACTGAAGTGGTAGTCAGGGAGTACTTTGGCTCTCATGACCATAATTTTATTAGTTTTAAAATAGTGATGGAAAAGGATAGGTCAGGCCCACAGGTTAGGGTTCTAAACTGGAGCAGGGCTAATTTTGGGGGAATTAGGCAGGATCTAGCAGAGTTTGATTGGGTGAGCCTATTTGAAGGGAAAGGAATGAATGGCAAATGGGAGGCTTTTAATAGTGTGATATCAAGAGTCCAGGAGCAGCATGTTCCTGTCTGGAGTGGAGGGTAAACTTGGCAAGTTTAGGGAACTTCGGCTGATGAGAGATATTGAGGCTCTGGTCAAGAAAAAGAAGGAAGCATGCATTGTATTTAGGAGGTTGGGGACAGGTGAATCCCTTGATGATGAAAAAATAAGATTAAGAATTCTCTTAAAATAGGAAAGCAAGAGGGCAAAGAGAAAGTATGAGATGGATCTGACAGGTAAGGTTAAGGAAAATCCCAAGAGGTTCAATAGTTTCTATTAAGAGTAAAAGGGTGACCAGGGAGAGAGTAGGTCCCCTTGGAGATCAGCAGGGCTGCCAATGTCTTAAGCCGCAGGAGATGGGTGGGATTTTTAACAGATTTCTCCTCAGTGTTTACTCAGGAGAAAATCGCGTTGTTCAAGAGATGAGGAAAACTAGTGGTGATGTTATGGAGGATATTCGTATTACCAGGGAGGAGGTATTTGCAGCCTTACAGAACATTAAGTTGGATAAATCCCTAGGGCCTGAGAGTGCATCCTAGGACTGAGGCTAGAGGAGAAATTGCAGAGGCCCTTGCAGAGATTTTTTGCTTTGTTAGCCACTGGTGAAGTTCTTGAAGACTAGAAGGTGGCTAATATCATTCTGTTTAAGAAAGTAGCAAGGATAAGCCAGGGAACAACAGGTTGGTCAGTCTGATGTCAGTAGTGAGGAAGTTACTGGTGGGAATTCAGAGGGAGAGGATCTACTAGAATTTGATCAGGAGGAGTCAGTATAGCTTGGTACAAGGAAAGTTGTGCTTGATGAATCTTTTAGTGATTTTTGAAGAGGTAACCAAAAAGGTAGATGGGGGGGAGGTCAGTGGATGTTGTCTATTTGGACTTTAAGGTCTTCAAGGTCCTGCATGGCAGGCTAGTCTGGAAGGTTATGTCCCTTGGAATCCAGGGAGAGCTAGTTGGGTGGATTCAAAATTGGCTCAGAGGTAGGAAGCAGAAGGTGGTGGTTGAATGTTCATTCTCAGAATGAAGTCAGTGACTAGTGGTGTGTCCCAGGGGTCTGTGTTGGGACCCTTGTTATTTGAATGCACAAGGCTTTATCAGTAAGTTTGTGGATGCTATGAAATTAAGAGGTGTTGTGGATAGTGAACAAGGTTATCAGATTACAGGACAATCATGATCAGTAAGGGAAGTGGGTTTAGGAGTGGCAAATGGATTTCAATACATAAGTGTGAGGTGATGCACTTTGGAAAGTCAAACCAGAGTAGGACTTGTACTATGAATGGTAGGGCACTAGGGAGTGCAATGGAACAGATCTTGGAGTACAAGTGTATAGTTCATCAAAAGTGGCATCACAGGTAGACGGTGGTGAAAAAGGCACTTAGCACACAGACCTTCATCAGTCAGGGCTTCATCAGTTGGGACATTATGTTGCAGTTGTAGAAGTTGTTGGTGAGGCTGCACTTGGGGTACTGTGTACAGTTTTGGTCACCCTGTTATAGGAAAGATGTGGTTAAACTGGAAAGAGTTCAGAAAAGATTTACAAGGATTGAACAGATTAGGACTTTATTCCTTGGAGTGTAGAAGAATGAAGGGAGATTTGATAGAGGTTTACAAAATTGAGGGGTATAGACAGTAAATGCAAGTAGGTTCTTTCCACCTAGATTAGGAGAGATAAGTACGGGAGGACATGGCTTTAGGGTGAAGGGGGAAAGGTTTAGGGGGAACTTCTTCACTCAGAGTAGTGGGAGTGTGGAACAGGCTGCCATCTGATGTGGTAAATGTGGGCTCACTCAAGTTTTATGAATAAACGGGATAGATACATGGATGGGGGAGGTCTGGAGGGTTATGGACTGGGTGCAGGTAAATGGGACTAGCAGAATAAAGTTTTGGCACAGACTAGAAGGGCCAAATGGCTTGCTTTTCTGTGATAGTGTTCTATGATGTTGCCAGGAGAAGAGGGCCTGAGTTATAGGAAGAAGTTGGCTAGGTTAGGTCTTTATTCCTTTGAATGTAGGAGAATGAGGGGTGAGCTTATAGAGGTTTATATAATCATGAGGGGCATAGATAAGGTGGATGTTAACAGTCTTTTTCCCCATGGTAGGGGAGTCCAAAACTAGGGGGCATAGATTTAGGATGAGAGAGGAAAGACTTAAAAGGGATCTGAGGGGCAACTTTTCCATGCAGAGGGTGGTGAGTATATGGAATGTGCTGCCAGAGGAAGTGGTTGAGGCAAGTACAATAGTATCACTTAAGAAGCACTTAGATGCATACATGCAGGGGTGGGGCTTAAAGGGATATGGGCTGAATGCAGGAAATTGGGACCAGCTGGGTGGGCACTGTGGTTGGCATGGGCTCATTGGGCTGAAGGGCCTGTATCTGTGCTGTATTGCTCTGACTCTATGTAGCCCTATAACTATGTAGCCCATCAAGTCTGCTCTGCCATTCAATCATGGCTGATAGGTTTTGCCTTATAGGAAGCAATGGCATGCAAACTCTTAAACTCCTATTGCTTGTTTTGATATTACACACACGAGTTCTCTTAACATCAATTTTGTCCCTCCTTAGAGGTTATTAGTCTTTTGCTGCAGGATCCTGAACATTTCCTCTAGCCTACCACCAGCCCTTGCCACTTACTATGCACTATTTTTCAATTTAATCTCCTTTGTTAACCACAGATTGTGCCTCTTCCTCATGGGATAAATTCCTACAGTGTGTTAGGGACCAGCTGTTTGAATATCTGCCACTGTTCCTCTACTGACCTGTCTCATAGTTATTTTTCCCATTCCACCTTTGACACCTCGATCTTCATGCTGTTATAATTGCTCAAGTTGAAGACAGTGGTTTTGTTCCTATGATCTTCAAATCGCATCAGGAATTCTATCCCATTATGGTCACTACCTCAAAGGGGATCTTTAACCACTACATCTTTGATTAATCCTTCTCATTACTCATCACTAAATCTGAAATAGCCTACTCCCAGGTAGGTTCCATAACATAAGAGGTAATCCCTGATGCACTCAACAAATTCTTCTATGTTACCTATAACAACTTGGTTTGTCCAATCAATATATAAATTAAAATCTCCTGTGACAATTGCAGTTCACTTTGAACATGCCCTACATATTTCTCTACTTAAGCTCCACCCTATCAAGAGGTCACATTTTTGGGGCCTATAGACTACTCCCATCTGTCTTTTCCCTGCTATTCATGATCTCAACCCAAATCCATTCTACATTACTATTAA
This sequence comes from Pristis pectinata, assembly GCF_009764475.1. Classification (NCBI taxonomy): domain Eukaryota; kingdom Metazoa; phylum Chordata; class Chondrichthyes; order Rhinopristiformes; family Pristidae; genus Pristis; species Pristis pectinata. Next base: position 75,311,042 of record NC_067414.1, on the reverse strand, counting down.
TTGGTTCCATATCACGACTCAATGCCGCTCTGATAGCTTCCTTGGTAACAATGCTACTCTGCCTCCTTCCCTCTCCTTGCAGCAAAAAACAAACTGCTGACTTGCTGAGATTCTCCAGTGTCTGCAGGAAGATCCCTCTCCTGCAGTCGCACTGTCCAGTCCTTGACTATTTGCCAGTTTAGAGCTACTTAATCTAAGAGGTGTGTCTACCTCCTGGAATACCATGTTCAGGTAATTCTTCCTGTCCCTGATGTCAGTGTTTAGAGCTCGGGTTTCAGCTCATTGACTGAACCAAAGTTCCTCGAGCAGCCATAACTTGCTGCAAATATGGTCACTGCTTCCCACAATGGGATCCACCAGTTCCCTTGCATTGCAACTACAACACATCACCTGCCCAGCCATCTGTTCCAATTAATTAGTTGTATTTATTAGTTTAATTAGTTTATATTAGATTTCACTACTTCAAACCTTCCCACACTAATGTGCCCTGATTTAAATCTCTTGACTAATCAGAATCAGGAAGAGAAAAATAAAAGAAAAAAAATGCCCATCATAGCCTCCCTGAAAGTCTTTCTTCTGCTGGTTCTGCATCAGCACAATATTTGGAGGAGGCTGGGTAGAAAGGGATTACAAAGGAATGGGAGGCAATAGGGAAAAGGCAGTGGGAGTCACGGGGTAAAGACGATCAGGTCTGGAACTTTGTGGGAGCAGGATGGGTGTCAGGATCATCAGGGGAAGGAGGCACTACATTGGGAGAATCAGACATAAGGAGAAAGGAAGCATTAAGCATTTTGGTAATGTCAGGCTCGGAGTATTGGGGAGAAGGGAGCACTTAAAATGCTATTGATCTCACATGGGGCTTTTCACCTGTTGAAGAACTACTTTACAAAATATGCTTCTGAATCGACAGGCTCTGGTCTGTCCTGCTCTGCTCTGCTCTTGATTCATCAGTGGCTCTGTAACTCAGCTTAAGCATCTGAAACCTTTGTATGAAGGTATGAGGAACAACAGTGCTTCTTATGATGCCAGTGTCACCAAATACCAGAACAGTATCACCAACAAAAGATCAGTTTAAAGCTGCTCCCCTCTCAAAGGATGAACCAGCCAAAGGAAGGTTGTCAAATTAAGATACAACATTATTCCTGGTTTCCTTAAAGAGCTACAATCCTTGAAGTGCTCACAGATCATTGAAAGTCTCCAGCATACTGGTGAACACTCCTTTCTCCTGGGTAAACACCTCTTGATCCCTGGTGAAGAGGGACACTGACAGAGCAACTTCTCCACTGTTGCAGACTGTGTTGAAAAAGATGAAGAGAACATCCAGTTTGACTGGCACCCCCTCTACAACCCTGAACATTCCATACCTCCACCACCACCACAAGATGCCATGCAACAGTTAGCCAAGGATTCTTCAACCACGTCTGGAATACCTGCAGCATCTGGTGACTAATGCAGCAGGTGGATGGGGACATCAACTCTGCAGGTGACACCCTATCCTGAGCTGGGAACTCAGCACCGTTCCTTCATGATGCTGGCCAACATCCTGGAACTTCTAACCCAATGGTCCTTTGGGAGTACATTTACAAAGCAGACTGAGTCTCCACCAACCCCTCAAGGGTAGTCAGAGATGAGCAATAACTCCTATCATGAATAGCAAAAATGAACAAGAAACGATGAAAATATTGACTCCTTTTAGAGTCTCAAGATTTTTTTCTATTTACTTTTGGAATCTGGACTTTATCAGCAAGGTCAGTATTTATTGCCCATCCCTAAATGCCTGAGAAAGTGGTGGTGATTTTAGTAATAATATAAAGTTATAGGTTGTTTAATGATCACTAAATCACTTTGATTTATTCTTGGCCACTTTGTACTCTTTACCAGCACTGATGCATAGAGCTTCTCACAAACATTATTGTAAATTGGTTTATTATTGTCACATGTACTGAGCTACAGTGGAAAAACTTGTCTTCCATCCCATTCATACAGATCAATTCATTACACAGTACATTGAGGTGATATAGAAATAATGAGTGGATCAGCAGAGAGCAGCTTGCAATGAATTGCCATGCTCCAGCACCATCTTGCTTTAGCCAAATTGTTGTTGTTCCTGTAATGAAATTGTTTTCCTTCAGATGATACACTTTTAGAGTAGGGTTTATTGAGCAAATTTAGGAACAGGGATGGCCATCCAGCCCCTCAACCCTGTTCAGGCATTCAACAAGCTCACAGTTGATTTGCATCCAACTCCCAGTTATACACCTCTAGTTAATATCCCTTCACACCTCTCAGCTGTGAACAATTGTGTGTCCTTAAATTTCAATGGGCCTATGTGGACAGCATTTGGCAGAGAAGACTTCTAGATTTCTACAGTTGTTTGTTAGGTTTAGTATTTCCTATGCTGTTAAATTGACCAAACAATCTCAATTTTTGCTGGCTGCTTTAATTTTTAATGATTAAGCTGACATTTAGTAAATTAGTCCATATGTTTATGGTAAATGCTTGGTTTAAGATGTTTATTTTCAACAAGGGCATATAAAGAATATTACTCCCATTTATTTTAAACCATAAGTACATTACCTCCAATCATTTTTTGAGGGAATACTCCTCAGTAATCCTGTACAGAATAAACTTTTACATTGAAACTCTTCCATGAAACATTTATATTCAGTGTAACTTCTTGGTGAATCAGCACTCAGGAAGATTCCTTTATAGGTCAATTCATAAATATTCTCTCAATATAAAGTTACAATTTGTCCATGATTCCTATAAAAATTTCATAGCAACTCATGAAATTTGATGCAGTACTTTAAAGATTTATGTAGGTATTTATCAGGAATAACTCCAAAACACCTCAGTGTGATGTTTGTACCAAATAGCATCAGCATTTATTATCCTCTATTATCAGTCAACATTTCACACTATTTTACTTTAATGTAGCACCATGTAAACAAACTTGCATCAACCACACCAAAAACAGATCACTACCATTTTTAATTTTAAAATATTGGTTCAAAGTGCTTTTCTTACACTGTTTTATTACTCAGTCTTGCCTAGCTGATGAATTTAAGCTGTGGTATGAGGTCACCATTAGAGGTCACCCCAATGGTAAAAAAGTCACATGATCAAGCACTGACCCATTTGTGAACATTCACTCACATCCCATTTATAACAAAAGTAGATTGTTTTCAGATGTTACATTATCACCATTATTTCATCCATCTTGCAAGGCTGTAAATCATATCACCAGCATGAAATAAAACTCTTCATTTTATATTGCAGCTTTTCCATTACAGGGCCTCCTGGGGCAGAAGAGTTTACAGTGGAGTATTTGCCTGTTCATGTGGAGTTCATGTCCATTTGCAATTTTCTGCTCTCAGTCCAGATTAACCCTTTGTTGTGAAACTCAATTTATTGAGCTGACTATGTACTAGTTACATGCCTGGCAACTTATTAAACTATGCTGTAACTAAAGAATGGACAGCAACTTAAAGTGACTACTAAAGTGGTGGTGCTGCTCGGCACACAAGATCTCAGGTTTCCACCTGTTCTGACATCTTCCCCTTATGGACCAAAAGAAGACGGAGCCTTGCTTCTAATCTAGTAAACTGGTCTGAAACCTAACCCCAAACTCCACCATCTGTGTAGCCTCCCAACAATTGGACCCATCCCCTCAACCAATATTCTCTCACTCCTGTGTGATCTTTCCTTTCTGACAGTGACCTTGAACCCTCATCAGCCCCCATCTCCCATCCCCTAACCCTCATAATCAGACTCCAAGCCACAATCTACCAGTCTCGATTACCACCTCCTCCTCCTTCCACAATGTCATCCACCTCTCTAATGGATACTGGGCAGTGCCCTCTCTCTACCTGTGGTGCTGTTGTATGTGTCTGCTTGTCAATCATTTTGGGTGTCTGTTGTGTAAATGGGTGAAAATGAAAACATTGACATTGCTGGGTATTTTGGAAACCTGTACCTCTGAGTATCAAAAGCATAACTCCTTTACCATCTCCCCTGACCACCCCCCTCAAACATGCCTCTGAGGTAATATCGAGACCTAATTCTTACTTTGAATCTTTTGGCAAAACTAAATAGGGGATTTTAATGCACAGAAGCATGTGAATTTCAGTTAGATAGAAAATAAGGTTATTAAAAATATCAAAGACCTAACCGTTCTCAAGCACACTCATTTTTCAAGTGAGTGGGGTGAGGGGTGTGTGTGACCAATCCCCTCTCAGGAAGTTAGATTGAATGTGTGGGACCCCTCTGTTTTACAAGGTTTCCTTTTTCTGTCTTTTATGTTTCCCAAACTTCACCAAGCTAAAAGAACTAGGTCTGAAAGAGAAGAGCTTTTGTGGTGCTGCTTGGGCCCCAAGAGAAACAAGAGCTTTCAACATGCCTTTACCCTGAGCAGACTTCATCTCCATTACCTTTCCCCCAAACTGCCTTTTCTGTTCCCTTTTGATCTTCCCCTCAGTCACAGTTATCTCTCCTAATACTCACTGATTCCACCCTCTGAAGCTCCCTTCTGAAGAAACAGTTTCACCAAGCCACCCATCTGATCACTTCTAACACCCTTCACCGATGCTCTACCCATCACAGCTTCTTATTGCATCTCACCACTTCGTCTGAATCATTTTCCTCCATCAGAAACAAGCCAGCATTCCTGAGCTGTGCTCTCTTCCCCATACTTCCTTATCTGATGGGGAGTTAAACAGTCATGCCAACTTTAAGGTGGGGATCTCAGGGAAGTGGGGAATTTAAATTATGCTGTGCAGTTACAAACCTGCTGTGTTTGGAGAAACACTGATATTTGAGTTTCCTGACAGCGACTCCTTCCCTGCTCTGAAATTCTAGCCAGAAAATAGAAAAGGCTCCACTTGCGAGACAGGCTGGCAGATAATGGAAAGGAAGACACACAGACCAGATGAAGTCCAAATTTTCAGGTCCCCAGTAGGAAACCTGTGTGTCACATGAACTTACTTACATTGAAGTCATAAAGGAGTGGAGGGACTTCTGAGACCCATTCCTAACCATTGAATGAGTCATTCACCCAGGCCTGGAGGCAAGACTGAGGGAGGGTTTGAGCTGGCTCTGAGGTTCTCCAGCTCTGCATGGCCAGTCAGTGGAGAGGAAGAAGGACAACCTCTTCTGGCTCCTGACTGCAATGTCTTCCTTTCTTTCTCCTCTTTTCTCTAGCCCCAGTTGGAATGCTCCATACCCACAGCCAGGAGATCACCCAGACAAGAAACACAAATACTGCAACAAAGCAACATTTTTCTTACATGATAAGATAAGATATCTTTATTAGTCACATGTACATCGAAACACACAGTAAAATGCATCTTTTGCGTAGTGTTCTGTGGCAGCCCACAAGAGTTGCCACGTTTCCAGTGCCAACATAGCATGCCCACAACTTCCTAACCTGTACGTCTTTGGAATGTGGGAGGAAACCGGAGCACCTGGAGGAAACCCACGCAGACACGGGGAGAACGACCAAACTCCTTACAGACAGCGGCCGGAATTATCCAGCCTGAAATGAGAAACTAGCAACTGAACCTGTGAGAACAGCATGATACCTTTAAATTGTGCTGGTGTGGTGGGCCTTCATGTCAGATGTAAATCTGAAGCTATATGAGCTCAGCATGTGGTGATGGATAGGCAATCTGAAACCAGGAGCCGTTCCTGACAGATGTGCAGAAATAAAATTCAAATAAATAAATTTGACACTTAGATATGTACCTGAAGAATGCTACATACCTGCTGCATTGTGTGTGTGGTAACCTGCTTACTGTATGACAAATGAGTGCTGACTTCCTAGGTCACTAAGTTAGGACCACTTGTGAATGTCTGAGCCTCCCAGTATTATTATTGCAAAGGCCTTACTTATTTTTGGAGATTTACAGCAAAATCTGGCCTGAGGTCCAAGAGCAAGGAAGCAAGTGGGAGTGCACAGAACCTGTGTTGCTCACACCACCTGCTGCAAGTACCAGCACAGCTATGGACTGCCCACAGTTTGCAGATGGGGAGTGTGCGGGGGCTGGATCAGATGAATCATTGCACAGGCATGAGTAGGAGGCAAGATGTGTCAGTGGAGTAGTGGGAACCTGCCGTATTGACCCCTTGTGAATCATTCCTCCCTGAGATGCTTGCTGATGATGAATTGTTACTTCCAAGTGGGATTTCTGCACCTGTAAGTGTTGTTTGTCTACTTAAGGGTGCTGTGTGTCTTGATATAAACTGCTGAGCCTCATTAATAGCTAGTTTATTTTTGCCCGGCAATACTATTTTTGACTCTGGAGAAAGTCAAACCTTCTTGGAAATATATTAAATTTAAATGAGATGGGATTTACTTTCTTTTTATAATTCTAAATGTGGTCTACTTATTTCTCATCTCTAAATGTCAGTTGGTGCACTGGGGGTCCAGAAGCCCACAGTCATGTGACCCAACATTAGAGTTCTCTCCCCGAATTTCTGTCCCATCATTGGCCGGGAGTCCAGCTGAAGAGGACCCCACAGGAGAAGTGCTGATTTATTTTTCTGGGGCAAGCAGAAACATGGCTGCTCATTGCTTCCTTTCCCCCACCCTCCCAATTTCAAGGGCGGACTCACACCAAACTTGCCTTCAGTTCAGTTTGGCTGCCTGATATTACAGAGACATGATTAGTGCACCATGGCAACATGTTAAGGAAGCCCTGTGCCACAAAATGGATCCAACCTGCCTTTGGTACTCATGAGCGACTGGCATCTGATTGAAAACTGAATGGGCCATAACACTTAGCTCCAGATTTTGGGTGACATTTAACAGGCTGTTTTATTGCATTATTTCACACCTGAGGAAGTTTAATATACAGCATTAATATCCCAGGCTCATAAAGTTAAAAATGCCGTAGAAAAGATTCACAAGGATGTTAGCTGGACTGAAGGGTTTGAGTTATAAGGAGAGATTGAACATGCTGGGTTTGTTTCCCTGGAGCGGAGGAGGCAAGGTGGTGACCTCTAAATTTCTTAAAATTATGAGGGGCACAGATAGGGCAGATGGTCACGGTCTTTTTCCCAGTGTGGGAGAGTCTAAAACTAGAGGGCATAGGTTTATGGTGAGAGGTGAAAGATTTAAAGTGAATCTGAGGGGCATATCTTTCACACAGAGGTTGGTGGGGGTACGGAATGGGCTGCCGGAGGAAGTGGTAGAGGCGGGTACAGTTACAATTTTTGAAATACATTCGGACAGGTACATGGATAGGAAAGGTTTAGAGGGATATGGGCCAAATGCCCTAGCTGAGCTATGGACTAGCTGAGCTGGGCATCTTGGTCAGCATGGACAAGCTGGAGTGAAGGGCTTGTTTCCTTAACTTACTTACTTATCTATGAACCCATAACTTCACCTCAGTTCCACAATGCATGGTTTTAAGATGTTTTTCCATTTACAGTGCTGGAGCTGATATTGGTTATTTTACTTTCCACTTCACTATTGCAACTGTATCTGAATATATTATGAAGGTTTTAATCTCATTGCCACTTTCAACCATAGGGAAAAATATTAATGCGAGCCACTACAGAATATCAACATCATAATGAAGAATACACTTGAATGCAATAACCCTGTAAATATGCTATGCTGACATTTTTGGTTATTTGTTCATGTTGACATGGCTGCCTAGGTCAGGATTTATTGTTCAGTCCCAAACTGATGAGTTTATTTCAGAGGGCAGTAAAGAGTTAACCACGTTGGCAGGTCTGGAGCTGGAACAGCTGAGGATGGCAGATTTCCTTCACTGCAAGCTGTTAATAAACCAGACTGGTTTTACTGTAATCCAGTAGTTTTCTTGTCATCACGCAGAAGGAGGCCATTTGGCCCATTACATCTATGCCAGCTTTCAGAGCAATCCCATCAAGCCCCACTTATTTCCTTGCAATCTATTCTCTCTCACATACACTAAATCTCTTACACCTACCTGCACTAAGGGCAATTTGCAGGAGCCAGAGAACCTACCAGCCAACCAACCAGCACATCTCTGGAAAGTAGGAGGAAACCTGAGCACCTGAGCGGAAGCAGGAGAACATGCAAACTCCACACAGAAAGCACCAGAGGTCAGGATCGAAACCAGTTCACCAGAGCTATGATGCAGTAGCCCTACCTGTTGCACCACTTGCCAGCTATGTTATTCTAGAATTATTTAATTAACCACATTTAAATTCCCCAGCTGCCATGGTAGGATTTGGACTCATGCCTTCAGATCAGTAGCCAGATCCCTAGATAATAATGTAGTTACTTAGCCAACAGCCACCATGTTCTTTGATTATTATAGAACAGTGATCTAACGATACAAAACATATTATAAGGTGATGCCATTTGGACTGTCTGAGAATCTGTTTGTGGAAAATAATGGCTCAAATGTTGAAATGCCTATTGCAGTCAGTATACTTTCAGCACTTGCTACCACTCTGCACAAATGATTCATGAGCACCAATATACATTTCATAGAGGCATTGACTCATTGAGCACAGTAACGGACCCTTCAGCCCACCATGTCCATGCCAACCATTAAGTAGTTGTCTGTATTAATCCCATTTACCAGCATTTGGTCCATAGCCTCTTATCCACTTACAGTTCAAGTGTAACCCAGATACTTTTTAAGTGTGGTGAGAGTGTCTCCACCATCTCTTCAGGCAGTGTGTTTCAGATTGCAACCACTCCTTGCATGAAAAAATATCCTCAGTTCCTCTCTAACCTTCTTACTCCTCATCTTAAAACTATGCTCTCTGGTTTTAGATATAGATAGATAGATATTTGTTTACTAGTCACATGTACATCGAAACACATTGAAATGCATCTTTTTATATTACTGAGAATGTGCTGGGGGCCGTGCCTGCCCTACACTACCGTGCCACCTGTAGTAATAGTGGCAGCATGTTGCAACCTGTCTCTGAAATTCAGTGCCATTCAAATCAGGGAATGCATTTCTGGATAATTATTTTCTCTTTAATTGCTCACTGTTTTGTCATTCCACCTACTATTCATTAATGCAACATTTCTGATGCTTCTAACAAGCATTTAGCCATCAGCATTTTATCAATTTATTGCAAAGTTGTTGTGTTTGATCTTAATCATAGTAACCCAAGACTGCTGAGGATATTGGTATTGGGTTATTATTGTCACTTGTACCGAGGTACAGTGAAAAGCTTGTCTTACAAACCGATTGTACAGGTCAATTCATTACACAATGCAGTTACATTGAGTTAGTACAAAGTGCATTGATGTAGTACAGGTAAAAACAGTAACAGTACAGAGTAAAGTGTCACAGCTACAGAGGAAGTGCAGTGCAATAAGGTGCAAGGTCACAACAAGGTAGATCGTGAGGTCATAGTCCGTCTCACTGTATAAAGAAACCATTCAGTAGTCTTATCACAGTGGGGTAGAAGCTGTCCTTAAGTCTGGTGATAATCAGATGCCAGGATTTTGGAGGTGAATGAGGCAAGTACCTAAAGTAATAACCAGCAACCTTATGTAAGCAATGAGATCCCACTGCAAAATTTAACCAATGAATGATCAGTACAGCTATGACCTTTGTTATAGCCAGGTCAGCAGACAAAGGCCAGTTTAAAATCTCCCTAACTAGAGCCAGGAAGGGCACAGTTGTGCCTTCAGCTCACTCACAGAAATTCACAGTGTCCCCTTCCTACCCCCACTTAAATCCCCTGAACTCCTTGAAGCTGACAAGGAGGAAAGCTATGTCAAGTTCTCATTTACTGCAGCCACTCGTCATATCGGTTTATTTAAATGAGAAAGTTAAAGTGCTGTAGTTCTGAAATACAGGCCAGTAAGTGTAGTTTGCAATTACCCACTCACAACCTGCCCAAAACCTCTTATATGTTAAAATTGGTCCTCCAAGTTCCTTTCACTTATTTATTTATAGCAATTAAATTTATGTAGTCACAGAATCTTACAGTGCAAAACAAGCCTTTTGACTCCCTGAGTCCACACCTTCCATCAGACACCCACTTACACAAATCCTATGCAGATCCCATTTTTATTCTCCCCATATTCTTATCAACTCACTTCCCCCCACCCCACCACCGCACATACCCAGGTTCCCAGATTCTGCCACTCACCACACACTAAGAGGCAATTTACAGTGGCAATTAACATGCCAACCCATCTTTGAGATGTGGGAGGAAGCTGGAGCACCAGAAGGAATTTTGCAAACTCCACACAAACTGCACTGGTGGTCATATTTGAACCCTAGTCACTGGAACTGTGTGGCAGCAGCTCCAGTGCATGTCTTCCACCCTGCTTCCTTCTTTGCACCATTAACCTTGTTTGATACAAGGGGAGTCTCTGCAGAAATTTTCACAGAGATGGAGAATTAGACAACCAGGACATAGCTTAGTCTGTATGTTTCCAGTCAGTTGACCACAGAATTAGCAGAGGACAGCACCAACGTTTCCACTCTGGTTAAATGAGATCCAAAAATTTGTGCTCTCCAAAATTTATCAGAGCATTCGTTGATCCACTCTAATCCTCCTTATATTATTCCATTCCCACTCCCATTCTGTGGTGGTTTTTGGTATTGGTACTGGTTTATTATTGTCACTTGTACCGAGGTACAGTGAAAAACTTGTCTTGCACACTGATTGTACAGGTCAATTCATTACACAGTGCAGTTACATTGAGTTAGTACAGTGCATTGAGGTAGTACAGGTAAAAACAATAACTGTACAGAGTAAAATGTCACAGCTACAGACAAAGTGCAGTGCAATAAGATGCAAGGTCACAACAAGGTAGATCGTGAGATCAGAGTCCATCTCATCGTATAAGGGAACCGTTCAATAGTCTTATCACAGTGGGATAGAAGCTGTCCTTGAGCCTGGTGGTGTGTACCCTCCATCTCCTGTATCTTCTACCTGATGGAAGAGGAGAGAAGAGGGAATGATCCGGGTGGGTGGGGGTCTTTGATTATGCTGGCTGCTTCGCCAAGACAGTGAGAGGTAAAGACAGAGTCCAAGGAGGGGAGACTGGTTTCCGTGACGCGCTGGGCTGTGTCCACAACTCTCTGCAGTTTCTTGCCGTCCTGAGCAGAGCAGTTGCTGTACCAAGCCGTGATGCATCCAGATAGGATGCTTTCTATGGTTTGTCTTCCTTATTGCAAAATATTAAGGATGGCTGAAGAAATTAGGTTAGCCTGCTACTGGAATATTATGTACAGTTCTGATCACCATATTATAGGAATGACATGAATGCACTGGAGAGGGTGTAGATGAGGCTTATAGGGTGTTGCCCGGGGTGGAATGTTTCAATTATGAGGAAACACTGGGTTTAATTTTTTTGGAGCAGAGGAGACTGAGAGAAGATCTGACAGAGGTATCCAAAATTGAGGGGCCGAGAGAGGGTGGACAGTGAGAAAATTTTCCCTGTAACAAAGATAACTGGCGGCACAATAATGCATTGGCGGCACGGTAGTGTAGCGGTTAGCGTAATGCTATTACAGAGCCAGTGACCCGGGTTCAATTCCTGCCGCTGTCTGTAAGGAGTTTGTACGTTCTCCCCGTGTGTCTGCTTGGGTTTCCTCCGGGTGCTCCAGTTTCTTCCCACATAAGGTGCTCCAAAGTGCTCCAGACCTGCCAAGACATACAGGTTAGGAGTTGTGGGCATGCTATGTTGGCGTCGGAAGAGTGACTACACTTGCGGGCTGCCCCCAGCACATTCTCAGTAATGCAAAAAGACGCATTTCACTGTGTGTTTCGATGTACATGTGACTAATAAATAAATATCTTATCTATTATATAGCGTGGTAAGGGCTACCTACTAGGGATGAATTTTGAGGCATACATCTCTACTCAAAGACCTTACTGAAGCATTTAAAAAAAAGACCATTGTAAGAAATGTGGCAGTTTAGATTTAATCGTGCACATTTCTAAATCAGAATAACCTTTAAAGAATTTGTAACATGATCCCCTGGGGAAGTTCTGGAACTGTGAATATTAGATGGACTGGTGAAATCAAATCACTTAACTGAAGCAAACTAACACCTCTTTGTGGCAACTAGTAAAGAGAGAAATGTCATAAAGATGCATTGATTGTTCATTTGCTATTCTCAGCAAAAGTTTTGGTCGCCCTATTATAGAAAAGACAAGGTTAAACTGGAAAGAGTGCAGAGAAGGTTTACGAGGATGTTGCCAAGATAAGAAGGCCTGAGTTATAGGGAGAGGTTGGGAAAGATTTAAAAGAGACCTGAGGGGCAACTTTGTCACGCAGAGGGTGGTGAGCATATGGAATAAGCTGCCAGAGGAAGTGGTTAAGGCAGGGACAATAGTATCATTTAAGAAACACTTGGACAGGTACATGGAGGGGTGGGGCTTAGATGGATATGGGCCGAACGCAGGAAATTGGGACTAGATGGGTGGGCACCATGGTTGGCATGGACTCATTGGGCCAAAGGGCCTGTTTCTGTGCTGTATTGCTCTATGACTCTCTCTGTGACTCTAGGTCACAAAAGAAGCCAAAGTCAACAGCCTACAATGTGGGTGGAATATAAACCTGCTGGGATCATCTGTCAATGTTGCTCACCTAACAACCATGAAATTTAATGATGATTTGAAGGATTGTTCAGTGATGCATAAATTTTGCTCCAACATCGTCCAAATAAAAGCATTTCACAGGACAAAGCACCCCCTTAGAATGTGATTATGACATGATATACTGCATCACCATGCATTCACAAGAAGAACTTTATGTTACATAGAGCTCCGAACTGCACCACCTAGTCATTTTCCCCTTGTCAACAGTGAATAGTCATCAAGACTGATTCTGCAAAGGACTAACCCTTTTAAATATGAATTAAACAGACTACTGTTTTTTTGAATGTCGCCCTTCATTCTCCTACATTCCAAGAAGTAAAGACCTAGCCTGGCCAATCTCTCAGGCCTTCTGGTCCTGGCAATATCCTTGTAAAGCTTTCTGCATTCTTTCCAGTTTAACCACGTCTTTTTTATCATAGGGCAATCAAAACTTTAAGTGTACACTTTTGTAAGTGTACTGTGGAGTGATGTTGGTCATGATCATTCTCTCTGTACTCACAGCTTGTATGAAAGTTTTGATAATTCCCTTTTTCCAAAAAAATATAGATAATAAAGTAACACAATACAACTGGAGTAACCCAGTTTGCTTAGTACTGATCTGGAGTGATTTTAGCATAAAATAGGGATGAGTAGGGAAGGGAGAACAGGTAGAGGTTTGAGGGACAGATGTTCAGTGATGGGAGGTGGAATGTGAGAGCAGCATTATGATTATGTGCCTTTAAAACAGCTGAGAACATGAAATAGTGGAAACAGAGGTGTCCTCATCCTCTTGACTGCAAGGGTATCAGGCAATAAGAGACTGAAAAAAGGAAAGCAACTTCTTCAAAAATTTTTGCCATAGGGAAAAATAAAGGCCATTAAAAGGCAATTTTATTAAAGAATACTTGCATTAGGGAATTTAAAAATTGAATTATTATATAGGAATTTCACAGTCCAGTATAGCGTTTAATTAAAAATTAATGATGTTGACTGAAGTATAAAACTTCCAAAGGCACATGAATTTTTCTTACTGTGCATGTCATAATGGCAAAGCAAAGAGGAAATGGTAGGAGACCCATTGTATTAGGAATTTGTTGGCCAAAACTCGACTATATCTACATTTAATTGCTGGTGCCCAAGATTACAACCTTGCCACAGATGGCATCACCTTCATTGATTTAATTTAGAAAATTTGATATATCTACATAATAAAGGAAAATACACTTCACTGGTGTATTTATGTAATTTATATTTAGCAGTATTCAGTGCTGATTGCTTGCAGAGATCAATAAACACCCACAAGCTATATTTTTCATCTTACCTTTTCTTCGCCAAAAGCAGCATAGTTTAAAATGCGCATATATACAAGTTTTGAGATTCTATGTCTAAAAGAAGTCTGTGACTTACTTTTATCCAAATTACAACTGCAATTTGACATATTTGGTTGACCAATTAGCTACATTTATCTAGTGGCGAGGTGAGGCGCAGTATTAGTGCTGTTGTAAGGTAAGAAGGAGATTCTCCTACCTTTTGTTTTATCCATTCACAAAATTTGAAAGTCACTAGCAAGCCTGACATTTATTCAGGTAAAGTCATTCCCAAGGCAGATGTGATGATGAGGCACCTTAATGTTTTAAGGTTGTCTGACCTTCTTGAGGTGTATCCACACTCCTGCAACTTCCTTTACACAACAGCTGTGTTGGCCTTGAGCTCACTGTATGAGACATGTTAGAAGTCCCTGCGAGCAGCGCATTTCAGTTGCCCCAATTCTGGTTCCTAACCTTTTGTTCAGTATCCACATAATAATGAACAGCAGAGATGGCCATAGCCTGCAGTAGATGTTACACTACCTGTGCTGTAATATTGCTTCTTGTCCAGAGTTCAGCTAGCGGCAATAATTTTTCAGATGTAACATTTTCTGTAGCCATTGCACTTTCTAGTTTTTCATTATCCACCCTTATTTTACAGCCATGTGCTTGACAAAAATGTGAAGAGAATTACAAAGGTAAAGGAGTTGTGAGCCTATGGAAGCATTTTGAAATGAAAGCTGAAACAGTTGCAGGAAGGTGAATGGAGTAAATGGCAGAGGTACAGAAGGATGCCCCAGAAAGGAAGGCTACATTGTATTGAAGACAATGTGTGGTTGGAGAATTGGGTTTGTGTCGCATTTATGCCACCATCGGCAATGACAGAAAGCAGAATTACTTCAAGACTACAGTATGGTTAAATGGTCAATGCATCAGTGTGAGCATTGGTTTGGCAGCAGATTGTTCAATTGTGGGCAAGGATACATAACTAAGTTCAGCCAAGTATCATTTACTATATGAATAGTGAACTTGAAAACAATCAGGCAAAGTACTGAAGACTAGGCCAGATGAAATTATACGAGTAGACCAACAATTGTGGGCAAAGATTAGCTCAAAAAATTGAAGCTAGACAAGTTATTCAATCTTTATTTTTTTTATGTGTAGCATATATTGTCACGTAGTAGCTGAGCTTCAGGTGTGCAACATTAATGGCATTAGGATGGCAAAGGATGAAGGTGAGGAAGATGGAGAGATCATACAGGACCTGATGATCAGCATGCCAACCAATGTACAGTCTATATCAGATATTGAAGTGGGTTCTGAAAACAGTAAAATGCCAGTCAGAGGAAGTTGCGATCAAATTGTATAGAACATTGAAACACTGCTGATCCTGGAAAACAAAATAAACCAGAAAGTGCTGGAAACATACAGCGAGCCAGATGACATCTGTAGAGGGCAAAAGAGAGTTAACATTTCAGGTCAGTAAACTTTCATCTGAATGAAAGGTCATTCACTTGAAACACCAACAGTGTGTTCCTCTATACAGATGCCGTGTAACTTCCTGAGTTTTCCCTGCATTTTCTGTCCATTATTTCAAACGCTTGTCATCCCATCCCTTGTGTGGACATTGTTAGGTGAGCTTTATTCTTCAACAATGCTAAGGAATATTAATAGTGAGGTACACCCACAATGTTTAAGAATCAGCATAAAAAGGTATGACCTATATTTCAATGTATTTACCTCTGTTCCTATGTCCTTAACACTCCTCAATCTCAGATCTGTACTGGATTACATGCCTGAGTTTGGTTGTAATACCTTTCATGATAAAACAGAGAAATTTGAAAACTGACATATCAGCCCATCAACTTTCTCGCACACATTATGGCCCTCCACCTCCTTCCATCTCCTTCCATCGGCCATGTAATTTCCTGGGAGATGAAAAGAAATAGTTAACACAGAACACAGGAGGCGTGACTATGACATCAGACATCAATTGATTGATGTGGAACTACATATGTCTTGTGTGGCTTTAAAAGATCAGGATTTAGGGAGAGAAACTGAAATTTAAAATAAAATCCTCTTGGTTTAAAATAGATTGGACAGTCCAGATTTGCCTTTTTGTGACTGAATGGAAGAGGTCTACCTGCTGGGTGCAGCAGTCAAATCCCTGTGTGTGAGCTGCCTCAAACTTGTCAATACATTTATTCAATGGATATAAAATAGTGGCAAGTACACAGTGGGTAGTTATAACTTTTTGATAGCTGAATATGGAATACACCTTATGGTGACACATTCAAAAGATGAAGTTGGCTCTCAATCTGAAGGCTCGAACCTTATTTTAAACCTGCTGGTGAGCTGCACATGCTTAATGCAATTTTGTACGTTTTAGGTTGTAACATTCCAGTTTTGAGTAATAGGAATGTCAATGGTTAACAATTTATTAATAAGTCCAATGGTGTAGGAGGCAATAGTTTTGGAGACAAGGCTGGGCCATTAATATTTATAGTGATCATGTGGCCAAAATTGAATGTGGTACCCAGACGTGGTCTAACCAGAGTGTTGTTTTATTATGGCCATAACTTCCATCCCATTAGCCTTTCCCACCTTTTTTTGTATCTTTTGAATATCTTTTAGTCCATTTCTATGCACGTTGCTCCAAATCACTCTGTATCTCCACAGCTTCTGTTCTCTCACCCTTTCAAACCTAATATGATCTATCTTTCGTAAGCTTAAAGGAGTTGGCCTTATGCTTTTCCAAACTGAACTCAGTCATAGGTTTTGCACATTGTAGACCTTGGGATTCAATTGTGAATTTCAAAATTTCAGATAAACAGCCTTTCCTATTCCTTTCAGAACTGGTCAGTTCTGATGTAAGGTCACCCACCTGCAACATTAATTCTATTTTTCTTTCTCCATAGATGGTACCAGATCAGCTGAGTATTTCCAGCATTCCCTTTTGTTTCAGATTTCCAGCAATAATTGTGCTTGGTATCTCACTGTCCCAGCTTGTTTTCCTCTCTCTTTCTACTGCCTTCATTCATCTGCCCCTCCTTCCACTCTTCCAGGCAGATCTGCTCCCTCACTTAGATGAAACTGAAGGCAAGTGTCATCTGGACAACTTGGTGTCCACACTATCATAGATATTCCCTTTATTTTCTCCACCTCTCCTCCTACTTGCAACTTAAAATATGCTTGTTTTCTCACTTTTCCATACATGATGAAAGATCATTGACCTGAAACATTTCCTCTCTATAAAAGCTGACTAACCTGCTGAATATTTCCAAGTTTCTTTTTTATTTAAGTATTTGGACACCCACCTAAGATATTTGCATATCTCTACTCACACTGTATGGTATTCCCTACATCTCAAATTAAATGGAACATGTTTTCAGAAGGGGAGTACAACATGCACCTGATTTAGTATTGTGGATTTAATGTAAATGACTGAGGTCAAATCTCTATTCCACCCCACCACCCCCACCTACACTTCCACATCCAATAACCAGCTCTGCACCCATTTCCATAAATTGCCTCAAATTCCTTATAATTTTGTTTGGCTATTGCTTAGGCTTTTCATTGCCAGTGTTACAAAAGCACTTTGCTTCTTAAAATTTAAGTCAGGATGATAATACAGTCATTGGGCCTAACGCCTCTTGCCCATTTCATTAGAAATATAGAAACATAGAAAACCTACAGCACAATTCAGGCCCTTCGGCCCACAAAGTTGTGCTGAACATGTCCCTACCTTAGAAATTACTAGGCTTACCTATAGCCTTCTATTTTCCTAAGCTCCATTTACCTATCCAAAAGTCTCTTAAAAGACCCTATCATATCCGCCTCTACCACTGTTGCCGGCAGCCCATTCCACACACTCATCACCCTCTGAGTAAAAAACTTACCCCTGACATCTCCTCCATACCTACTCCCTAGAACCTTAAACCTGTGTCCTCTTGTGGCAACCATTTCAGCCCTGGGAAAAAAGCCTCTGACTATCCACATGATCAATGCCTCTCATCATCTTATTACACCTCTATCAGGTCCCCCCTCATCCTCCATCGCTCCAAGGAGAAAAGGCCGAGTTCATTCAACCTGTTTTCATAAGGCATGATCCCCCAATCCAGGAACATCCTTGTAAATCTCTGCACCCTTTCTATGGCTTCCAAATCCTTCCTGTAGTGAGGTGACCAGGACTGAGCACAATACTCCAAATGGGGTCTGACCAGGGACCTATTTGGCTGCAATAGTACCTCTCGGCTCCTAAATTCAATTCCACGACTGATGAAGGACAATACACCATATGCCTTCTTAACCACAGAGTCAACCTGCGCCGCCACTTTGAGCGTCCTATGGACTCGGACCCCAAGATCCCTCTGATCCTCCACACTGTCAAGAGTCCTACCATTAATACTATATTCTGCCAACATATTTGACCTACCAAAATGAACCACTTCACACTTATCTGGGTTGAACGCCATCTGCCACTTCTCAGCCCAGTTTTGCATCCTATCTATGTCCCTCTGTAACCTCTGACAGCCCTCCATACTATCCACAACACTTCCAACCTTTGTGTCATCAGCAAACTTACTAAGCCTTCCCTCCACTTCCTCTTCCAGGTCACTTATAAAAATCACAAAGAGTAAGGGTCCCAGAACAGATCCCTGAGGCACACCACTGGTCACTGACTTCCATGCAGAATATGACCCATCAACAACCACTCTTTGCCTTCTGTGGGCAAGCCAGTTCTGGATCCACAAAGCAATGTCCCCGTGGATCCCATGCCTCCTTATTTTCTCAATAAGCCTTGCATGCGGTACCTTATCAAATCCCTTGCTGAAATCCATATACACTACATTTACTGCTCTTCCTTCATCAATGTGTTCAGTCACATCTCAAAAAATTCAATCAGGCTCGTAAGGCTCGAATAGTCAGCATGGCTTTGCCCTTGACAAAGCCATGCTGACTATTCCTAGTCATATTATACCTCTCCAATCTGTTTTTACCTTTCGTTGTCTTGGTGTAGCAGCCAGCATAATCAAAGACCCCACCCACCTGGGACATTCTCTCTTCTCTACTCTTCCATCGGGTAGAAGATACAGGTGCCTGAGGGCACGTACCACCAGACTTAAGGACAGCTTCTACCCCACTGTGATAAGACTATTGAATGGTTCCTTTATACATTGAGATGGACTATGACCTCACGATCTACCTTGTTGTGACCTTGCACCTTATTGCACCGCACTTTCTCTGTAGCTGTGACACTTTACTCTGTACTGTTATTGTTTTTACCTGTAATACATCAATGCACTCTGTACTAACTCAATGCAACTGCACTGTGTAATGAATTGACCTGTACGATTGGTTTGTAAGACAAGCTTTTCACTGTACCTCGGTACAAGTGACAATAATAAACCAATACCAATACCAATAAATCCTGCCTCTCAGGATTTTCTCCATCAACTTACCAACCACTGAAGTAAGACTCACTGGTCTATAATTTCCTGGCCTATCTCTACTCTCTTTCTTGAATCAAGGAACAACACCTGCAATCCTCCAATCCTCCGGAACCTCTCCCGTCCCCATTGATGATGCGAAGATCATTGCCAGAGTCTCAGCAATCTCCTCCCTCGCCTCCCACAGTAGCCTATGTTACATCTCAACTGGTCCCGGCGACTTATCCAACTTGATGCTTTCCGAAAGCTCCAGCACATCCTCTTTCTTAATGTATACATGCTCAAGCTTTTCAGTCTGCTGCAAGTCATCACTACAACCACCAAGATCCTTTCCCATAGTGAATATTGAAGTAAAGTATTCATTAAGTATGTTTGTTATTTCCTGCGCATCCATACACACTTTCCCACTATTACACTCAATAGGTCCTATTCTTTGACATCTTATCCTCTTGCTCATCACATACTTGTATAATGCCTTGGGGTTTTCCTTAATCCTGCCCACCAAGGCCTTCTCATGGCCCCTTCTGGCTCTCCTAATTTCCTTCTTAAGCTCTTTCCTGTTAGCCTTATAATCTTCCAGATCTCTAACATTACCTAGCTCTCCGAACTTTTTGTAAGCTCTTCATTTCTTCTTGACTGGATTTATTATAGCCTTTGTACACCATGGTTCCTGTACCCTATCACAACTTCCCTGTCTCATTGGAACATACCTACGCAGAACTGCACACAAATATCCCCTGAATATTTGCCGCATTTCTTCCGTACTTTTCCCTGAGAACATCTGTTCCCAATTTAAGCTTCCAATTTCCTTCCTGAGAGCCTCATAATTCCCCTTACTCTAATTAAACGCTTTTCTAACTTGTCTGTTCCTATCTCTCTCCAATGCTATTTTAAAGGAGATAGAATTATGATCATTATCTCCAAAATGCTCTCCCATTGAGAGATCTGACACCTGACCAGGTTCATTTCCTAATACCAAATCAAGTACAGTCTCTCCTTTTGTAGGCTTATCTACATACTGTGTCAAGAAACCTTCCTGAACACACCTAACAAACTCCACTCCATCTAAACCCCTTGCTCTAGGGATCGATATTTGGGAAATTAAAATCTCCCATTGCGACAACTCTGTTATTATCACACCTTTCCAGGAACTGTTTCCCTATCTGCTCCTCAATATCCCTGTTACTATTGGGCAGCCTATAAAAAATACCCAGTAAAGTTATTGAGTCCTCCCTGTTCCTAACCTCCACCCACAGACACTCCGTAGACAGTCCCTCCATGACACTTTAGCTGTGACACTTTACTCTGTACTGTTATTGTTTTTACCTGTACTACTTCAATGCACTCTGTACTAACTCAATGTAACTGCACTGTGTAATGAATTGACCTGTATGATTGGTTTGTAAGACAAGCTTTTCACTGTACCTCGGTGCAAGTGACAATAATAAACCAATACCAATACCAATACCAATACCAATACGTCCACCTTTTCTGCAGCCGTGACACTATTTCTGATCAACAGTGCCACGCCCCCACCTCTTTTGCTTCCTTCCCTGTCCTTTCTGAAACATCTAAAACCTGGCACTTGAAGTAACCATTCCTATCCCTGAGCCATCCAAGTCTCTGGAATGGCCACCTTATCATAGCTCCATGCTCTAAGCTCATCCACTTTGTTCAACAATACCCCTTGCGTCAAACCGTCAGTCTGACTGCGTCCCTTCTCTATCACCTGCCTATCCTCCCTCTCGCACTGTCTACAAGCTTCATCTATTTGAGAGCCAACCACCTCTTCCCCAGTCTCTTCAGTTCGGTTCCCACCCCCCAACAATTCTATTTAAACTCTCCCCAGTAGCCTTAGCAAACCTCCCCGACAGGATATTGGTGCCTCTGGGATTCAAGTGCAACCTGTCCTTTTTGTACAGGTCACACCTGCCCCAAAAGAGGTCCCAATGATCCAGAAATCTGAATCCCTGCCCCCTGCTCCAATCCCTCAGCCACACATTTATCCTCCACCTCATTTTATTTCTATACTCACTGTCGCGTGGCACAGGCAGTAATCCTGAGATTACTACATTTGCGGTCCTGCTTCTCAACTTCCTTCCTAACTCCCTGTAGTCTTTTTTCAGGACCTCATCCCTTTTCCTACCTATGTCATTAGTATCAATATGTACCACGACCTCTGGCTGTTGTCCCTCCCTCTGCAGGATATTTTGGACGCGATCTGAAACATCTGGACCCTGGCACATACCATCCGAGTTTCTTTCCTGCATCCACAGAATCGCCTGTCTGACCCCCTAACTATAGAGTCCCCTATCACTACCGCCTTCCTCTTCCTTTCCCTACCCTTCTGAGCCACAAGGGCCAACTCTGTGCTAGAGGCATGGCCGCTGTTGCTTCCCCCAGGTAGGCAGTTCCCCCCCAACAGTACTCAAACAGGAGTACTTATTGTCAAGGGGTACAGCCACAGGGGTACTCTCTAGTACCTGACTCTTCCCCTTCCCCCTCTTGTCTGTGACCCACTTGTCTGTCTCCCGTGGCCCGGTGTGACCACTTGCCTATAACTCCTTTCTATCACCTCCTCACTCTCCCTGACC
Source organism: Pristis pectinata (assembly GCF_009764475.1). Classification (NCBI taxonomy): domain Eukaryota; kingdom Metazoa; phylum Chordata; class Chondrichthyes; order Rhinopristiformes; family Pristidae; genus Pristis; species Pristis pectinata. The sequence goes on along the minus strand of NC_067414.1, from coordinate 75,289,133 downwards.
AGACGAAGGTCATCGAACTGCATCTCCAGTCCCTTAGGAGCTACAGCTCGATACACCGGGTGCAGACGTGGCTGTCCGGGAGGCTGGGAGACTCCAGGACCTCCCACATCTGACACTGAGCACAGAAAACCGGCCTCACACACATACTACTTCCTTTCAGCATTTAGAACTTCCTTTCACATCCTGTAGCAGAATAGTGGAAGGCCCTGTCCCAAATGGCAACACCCTGAGTGTAGCATTAACACAAGCCCAGCTTCTGCACTTTGAGACTATCATTTTGTTTATGTATTTTTGGTGAATTAAAATCCAACCTTAGAACCTGAATCCTTAACATTTTAATCACATTTTTTGATATCTTAAAGGATTTGAATGAAAGAAATATAGAATTCAGCATGAGTATACTGTACAGAAGAACTTCCCTTACAAAAATGTTTGTGAAATATTAATTGATATTTTTAACAATGTTCTTAACTGCAGAGAGCATTACTGCTATTTTTTTTAAAAAGGCACTAGAATATATATGTCAAAATCCATTAAGCATTTTGAAATTCTGCAACATTTGAAATAGATTCAAGGGAAACTGCTTGCATTGGCAGGTTACGTTTTGAATCAAGTTGTGTGGCTGTAGTTGGTGATCATTTTGGAAAATGTTTATACTGCATTCGGCTTTTGTCACCATCTGACAGAATGGATTGCATAAAATCTCCATTTCAATGCATTTGCTTCAATCTCTCCCATCAATAAAGTGCACATAATTGTAAGGCAGCAATCAAGGGTTCATTATTATTCAGGGATGAATATGGGTAGTCAAACAATAGTTATCGTGCAACAAATCTCAAATGTTGATAATTCCAAAATCTCAGCTTTGTTGCATCTGATAGATGTTCTTTCAGGTTTAACTATTGGAGTCTTAAATTGTTTAGGGCTTTTAAAAAAAACCACCAGGGAGTAGTCTGGCCAATCATTAACTCTGCTTTTCTTGAAGGAGTGACAATGTACACAATTATAGAGTAAACCAATTTCAGTTTGGCAAATTAACTTCTATCCAATTATAAATTTTCAAATGACCTGTTTTGTTCAAAATCATTCAATTTGTAACAGGACAATCCTCAATTCTTTGGAAGTGCAATATATGTTTTCAGTTTGAATGCCCACTGTTTTCAGTTGAGTTTGCATTGTGTGACTAGACCTTAGCCATTACTTCAAAACCAAAATGCTGCGTGTGATGGAAATCTGAAATAGAAACAGAAAATGCTGGAAATATTTAGCTGGCCAGGCAGTACTTTTAGAGAGAGAAAGACAATTAATGTTTCAGGTTAAGCTTGAGAAACAGCACCCCATTTTCTGAGCAGTCACAATGCAGCAACCTAGACTCAAACTACCTTCAACAAGTTCAGTTAATAATTGCACTGTTCCCAATTACTCTTCCTCTGTACTAATTTTTGATTTCTTTACTTGTATAATTACCACCCTTTTTGCCTTGACTCATCATTGCTTTTCTCATTTAATCTCTCCTGCCTTTTCGTCCCTTTTGTTCTTTCCTTCCCCCGTCTTTGCAGCTGTTTTATCTTTAACTTTTTACACATCAGATGAAAGGTCATTGATCTGGAATGTTAACTCTTCAGATGTGTTGCCTGATCTGTTGATAATTTCGAACAATTCTGATCAACTGAACATTATTAGTTAATGTGACATTCCCTCCAGGATCTCCTAGAATTCTGTCTTGTATTCAACAGGATACTGAAGAACAAATTTTCCATTCCAATTAGAGTATCCTATGTATGGATTTATGACACTGCCAGGTACATCCCTCACATGGATGATGGTGATACCAAACTCTACCTTATTGCCGTAAAAAGTAAGGCTGTATTATGTTCTGACATCATTAAAATTTCATTCAGCTTTGCAAATATGAGCAAATACAGTCAAAGCTCTCTTCTGAGGGAGACTACAAATTTCAACCTCCAGTAGAATTCCAGTCTTGTTGATTGCACTTTAGAGTTATTAATGTCATTCAGATAATGCAGTATAACTGCAGCCTGAACTGCTAGAAAGGATGTGTAAACAATAAAGTGTGAACTTTTGGAAGTACAGAAGTACTATTCTATTTTTATTCTGATCATTTTGACTTCTTTCATTGGCATCTATTTTAAATAGCACTTTAAGGGTTAATACAATGCTAATAGGAAAAACTAATAAATCTAAAAAAATAACTATGTAAACAGAAGTTGTGAAATGCTCGGTCACAATCAGTTGTGCATTATGGAATCCCGAATAAGTTCCTCACAGGAAATACCAGACAAACTCACCCTTGGTTTATTGAAAAATATCACCGACTCTTGCTTAATGTGCCATAATTACTTTGTAATACTAATACTAAAATCCCCTTACTTTTTGCTTAGCTCCATACAGAAGGTAACATGAAAGGACAAAAGAGATAGGCTGAAAAGATACCTGAACTGGAGAAATTATGCCTATTGGAAAAGACTGGGCAGCAGTTCTTTACTCTGAAAAAAAAATCAAGTGGTGACATGATAGAGGTCTTCAAGTTTATAAAAACTTTTGCTAGGTTGGAAGTGGGAAAGCACATGTAGACCATGGGCCAGAAGTATAAGTAGCAAATAAATAAAACTGCAATTGACAAGACAAATATTAACCTAGAAAGTGGTTAGAATGAGGAAGGAGTTGTTGATGCATTTAAGGAGAAGCTAAGTAAACACATAAGGAAGAAAGCAGTCAAAGGGTATGATGATGAACTTATATGAAGAGGTGATAGAAGTTCACCTGGACTATAAGGACTAGTATGTACCTGATGAGCTGTATGATCTGTTTCTGAGCTGCAAATACTGTGTTATGCCAGTGTTGAGATATTCCTGATGCCTATTCCTAGAGAGATGGAAAAATACTGTTCTTTTCCTTCTTCTTTAGCTTGGTGTTACAAGTATTGATTTGCTGAGATACTAATGAAAATTGTCATTTTAAATGAAAATCTTTACTGTGGAACCTCATTGCACCAATTGCCTGTTTATTTAAGTTCCCTATTGGACATATTGAATGAAAAGCAGTTTTAACATAAGGATACAAATTGTTCTGGGACATGCTCAGCAATTTCTCACTACTTAATGCAGAGAGAATACGCAATATGCCAAAGAAAGCAATTACATTTTGATGTAGCTCATTAACATTCCCAAACACGCATTGGTCAATGATTAAAGGCATTCTAATGATCTCAGAAACATATGCTGCAAATTTTGCAATGGACCTTTAATAAAGTGAACCTGATCATATTGCGAAGACAATTTGAATTATATAAAGATTCCTCCCAGGAGAAATATGTAGAAGTCCTCGAACAGTATTTCGTTTTGACCTTCTGTCAATTAGAATTTATTTTACCCATTGTTTCTGAAAAAAATGAGATACTGGAATCAAAAAAATATGATTACTGGCAATATTCTGATTTAAGATTTCACATTTTTTTTCCTTCATGAATTATTGGAATTGTAAACTTGAAAATTCTAAGTATCAATAATTTTGTTCTATTAAAATCTGAATATATAGAAGCAAAGTACAGTGAATATTAGATTCTGAAAGAAAAACAGAAAATGTGTAAACACCTCACAGCATCTAAGGAAAAAGACAAATGAAGTTAACATTTCAGGTCAATGACCCTTCATTTGAACTAGAAAAGGCTGATGATATATCAAGTTTCAAGATATGCGATTACCCCACAAGATATAAGATTAGCCCATGCGAGGCTTATGGAAAAGGTGAGGAGACATGGGATCCAAGGGGACATTGCAGTGTGGCTGGCCAGACTGCAATGAACTGGCTGGAACTGAACTGGCTGGAACTGAACTGGCTGGCCCACAGAAGGCAAAGAGTGGTTGTTGAGGGGTCGTATTCTGAGCGGAGGTCGGTGACCAGTGGTGTACCTCAGGGATCTGTACTGGGACCCTTACTATTTGTGATTTTTATAAATGACCCAGATGAGGAAGTGGACGGATGGGTTAGTAAGTTTGCGGATGACACGAAGGTTGGGGGGTGTTGTGGATAGTTTGGAGGGCTGTCAGAGGTTACAGAGGGATATAGATAGGATGCAGAGTTGGGCTGAGAAGTGGCAGATGCAGTTCAACCCAGATAAGCGTGAAGTTGTTCATTTTAGTAGGTCAAATATGTTGGCGGAATATAGTCTTAATGGTAGGACTCTTGGCAGTGTGGAGGATCAGAGGGATCTTGGGGTCCGAGTCCATAGGACACTCAAAGTGGCGGCGCAGGTTGACTCTGTGGTTAAGAAGGCATATGGTGTATTGTCCTTCATCAATCGGGGAATTGAATTTAGGAGCCGTGAGGTATTGTTGCAGCTATATAGGTCCCTGGTCAGACCCCATTTGGAGTATTGTGCTCAGTTCTGGTCACCTCACTACAGGGAAGATGTGGAAGCCATAGAGAGGGTGCAGAGGAGATTTACAAGGATGCTGCCTGGAACGTGGAGCATTCCTTATGAAAGCAGGTTGAGGGAACTCGGCCTTTTCTCCTCGGAGAGAGGGAGGATGAGGGGGGACCTGATAGAGGTGTATAAGATGATGAGAAGTCTTGATAGGGTAGATAGTCAGAGGCTTTTCCCCAGGGCTGAATTGGTGGACACAAGAGGACATAGGTTTAAGATGCTGGGGAGTAGATATAGAGGAGATGTCAGGGGTAAGTTTTTTTACTCAGAGAGTGGTGAGTGTGTGGAATGGGCTGCCGGAAACGGTGGTGGAGGCTGATACGATAAGGTCTTTCAAGAGACTGTTAGATAGGTACATGGAGCTGAGTAAAATAGAGGACTATGGGTAAGCCTAGTAATTTCTAAGGTAGGGACATGTTCGGCACAGCTTTGTGGGCCGAAGGGCCTGAATTGTGCTGTAATTGTTCTATGTTCTATGTTCTATATGGATAAAGAATTGGGAGTTGGGAGACGGTAGGTCTCTGATGGGGCAAAAGATAGGAGAGATTAAATGACAAAGGGGAATGTGGTTCGAGACAAAAGGTAATGGTAATAGGTCTGTGAGCAAGATCCCAAGTTTCCCCATTAATTCTCTGTCCCAGTCAACCTGACGTTTCTTTTCTCAGTCTCCTACACTGTGCCAATGAAACTCAATATACATTTGAGAAACAGCACTTTTTTTTCTGACTAGATACATTGTAGCTTTCAGGACTCAGCAGTGAATTGAATATTTTCATGTAGAACAGCACAGGAACTGACCCATTGACCCACAATGTCTGTGCCGAACACGATCCCAAATTAAACTAAATCTCTTCTGCCTGTACATGATCAATATCCCCTCCATTTCCTGCATATTCATATGCCTATCTAAAAGCCTCTTAAACACCACTATCGTATCTGCTTCCACCACTTCCCCTGGCAGCCTGTTCCAGGCATCTACCACTCTCTGTGGAAAAAAAAAACTTGCCCCATGCACCTCCTTTTAACTTTCCCCATCTCACCTTCTATGCATTTCCTCTAGTATTTGAAATTTCTATCTGCGAAAAAGAATCTGTCTACCCTATCTATGTTGCTCATAATTTTATAAATTTTTATCAGGTCTCCCCTCAGCCTCTGACACACCGGAGAAAACAACCCAAGTTTGTCCAACCTCTCCTTACAGCTCATACCCTGTAATCCAGGCAGCATCCTGGTAAACTCCTTCTGCACCCTTTCCAAAGCCTTCATATCTTTCCTGTAATGGGACAACCAGAATTGCACACAATGCTCCAAATGTGGCCTAACCAAAGCTTTTTTTGAGCTACAATAATGACTTCCTTATTCTTATACTCAATAGCACGACCAATGAAGGAAAGCATGCCATATGCCTTTTTTACCACCCTATCTGCTTGCATGGCCACTTTCAGGGAGCTATGGACTTGGACCCCAAGATCCTTCTGTATATCAACTCTGTTAAAGGTCCTTTCATTAACTGTATACTTTCAACTTACATTTGACCTCCCAAAGTGCAACACCTCATACTTGCCTAGATTTAACTCCATTGCCATTTCTCCACCCATATCTGTAAATGATGTAAATATCCTGCTGTATCCTTTGACAACCTTCTTCATTGTCTACAACTCCGCCAATCTTTGTGTCATCTGAAAACTTACTAACCCACCCATCTACATTTTCATCCAAGTCATTTATGTATAATCACAAATGAACAACTGTGCTCGTGAGTTTCACCTTGCAGAGTTGGGAGTTGGAGCCAGATTTGGAGCAGAACCTTTGAAAAGAGGTGAGTCTCTGTGCCTGAGCTTGTGAGTTTCACCTTGCAAGAGTCTAAACAAGGCACATTTGCAATTTGTTACCATTTGATTGGCTTATTAACAGCAGCAAATAAAGGGAAGGCAGGTAGAAGTAGAGTGGCCATTTTGGGAGCAGCCATTGTTGGGGTGGACTAGTGTTAGAGTAGGGAGCTGAGGCTTTGGTGAGAAAAGGTGAAGGTAAGTCTCTGGTAAGATCTTTTCTTTCTTTGCTTTGGTGTTTCCTTTAGTGCCAGGCCAGAGGAGTGAGAATGGCTCCAGGGTCAGTGGTGTGTTCAGCTTGTGAGATGTGGGAGTTCTGGAAGATATCCAGTCTCCCTGATAACTATATCTGCACAAGGTGCATCCAACTGCAGCTCCTTACAGACTGTTAGGGAACTGGAGCTACAGCTGGATGACCTTTGGCTCCTACAGGATAACTGAGGGGTACATAGATAAGCACTACAGGGAGGCAGTCACTCCTAAACTGCAGGAGGCAGGTAGCTGGGTGACTATCAGGAGAAGGAAGGAGAATAGGTAGGTAGTGCAGAGTGCCCCTGAGTCCCCTCAATAACAAGTATACCACTTTGGATATTGTTGGGGGGAATTACCTACCGGGGAAAGTTGCAGTGACTAGGCCTCTGTCACTGACCCTAGTCGTGTGGTACAGAAGGGAAGGGGGGAGAAGAGGAGGGTGGTAGTGATAGTGGATTCCATAGTAAGGGGAGCAGATAGGAGATTCTGTGGATGTAAAAGAGACTCCCAGATAGTATGTTGCCTCCTGGGCGCCAGGGTCAGGGAAGTCTCGGATTGGGCCCACAACATTCTGAAGGGAGAGGGTAAACAGCCAGAGGTCGTGGTACACATTAGTACCAATGACATAGGTAGGAAAAGAGATGACATCCTGAAGAGGGAAGGAAGCTGAAAAGCAGGACCTCAAGGGTAATAATCTCTGAATTGCTGCCTGTGCCATGTGTCAGTGAGGGTAAGAATAGGATGATTTGGCAGATGAATGTGTGGCTGAGAAATTGGTGCAGGGGGTAGGGTTTCAGATTTGTTGGTCATTGGCATCTCTTCTGGGGAAGGTATAACCTCTACAAAAGGGATGGATTACACCTGAACTGGAGGGGGGCCAATATTCTTGCAGGCAGGTTTGCTAGAACTGTTGGGGAGGGTTTAAACTAGTTTCCCAGGGGGATGGGAACCAGAATGATAGGTCAGAGGTTGGCTCATTTAGTGTATGGGTAGATGTGGAGCATAGAAAGATTGTGAGGAAGGATAGGCATTTGAAAGGGCAAAATTGCAGTCAGTTGGATGGGCTGAAATGTGTCTACTTTAATACAAGAAATATCAGGAACAAGGGTGATGAACTTAGAGCATGGGTAAGTACGTGGAAATATGACATGGTGGCCATTACTCAACTTGGCTGTCACAAGGGCAGGAATGGCCACTGGATATTCTGCGGTTTAGATATTTCAAAAGGGACAGGGACGGAGGTAAGAGGTGGGGGAGTGGCTTTGCTGATTAGGGACAGTATCATGGCTGCAGAAAGGGAGGATGTCCTGGAGGGATCTACCACCGAGTCAGTGTGGGTGGGAGTCAGAAACAGGAAGGGAGCAATCACTCTATTGAGAGTATTCTATAGACCCCCTGATAGCAACAGACACTGAGGAGCAGATCAGGAGGCAGATTTTGGAGAAGTGCAAAAATAACAGGGTTGTTGTCATGGGTGATTTCAACTTCCCTAATATCGACTGACACCTCCTTAGTGTGAAGGGGATAGATGGGGTGGAGTTTGTTAGGTGTGTCCAGGAAGGATTCCTGACACAGTATGTGGACAGGCTGACTAAAGGAGAGGCCATACTAGACCTGGTACTAGGCAATGAGCCTGATCAGGTTTCAGATCTCTCAGTGGGAGAGCATTTTGGCGATAGTGACCATAACTCCTTGACCTTTACCATAGTCTTGGAGAGGGATAGGAGCAGGTGACATGGGTAGTATTTAACTGGGGGAGGGGGAATTATGTTGCTATTAAGCAGGAACTTGGGAGTGTAAATTGGGAATAGATGTTCTTGGGGAAAGTGCATAGCTGAAATATGGAGGTTGTTTAAGGAGTACTTGCATGGGGTTCTGGACAGGTTTGTCCCATTGAGGCAGGGTAAGGGTGGTTGACAAGAGACAGAATATCTTGTCAAGATGAAGAAAGAAGCTTACCTGAGGTTTAGAAAGCATGGATCAGACGGGGCTCTGAAGAGTTACAAGGTAGCCTGGAGGGAGCTTAAGAATGGACTTAGGAGAGATCGAAGGGGGCATGAGAAGGGCTTGGTGAGTAGGATCAAGGAAACCCCAAGGCATTCTACATGTATGTGAAGAATAGGAGGATAACTAGAGTGAAGGTAGGACGAATCAGGGATAAGAGGAAACACGTGCAAGAGGTAGGGGAGGTCTTTAATGAATACTTTGTTTCAGTATTCACCTGTGTGAGAGACATTGATGTTTCTGAGGATGGCATATGACAGACTGACATGCTAGGGTATGTCGATGTGAGGAAAGAGGATGTGCTGGAACTTTTGAAACATTAGGATAGATAAGTTGCCAGGGCTGGACGAGATATATCCAAGACTATTATGGGAAGCGAGGGAAGAGATTGCTGTGCATTTGGTGATGATCTTTGCATCCTTACTGGCCACAGGAGTAGTGCTAGATGATTGGAGGGTGGCAAGTATTGTTCCTTTTAAGAAAGGGAGTAGGGATAACCCTGGGAACTACAGACCATGAGTCTTGGGCAAATTATTGGAGAAGATTCTTAGACAGGATTTATGGGCATTTGGAGAAGCATAGCCTGATTAGGGACAGTCAGCCTCACAAGCTTGATTAATTCTTTGAGGATGTGACAAAGCACATTGAAGGTAGAGCAGTGGATGTGGTGTACATGGATTCTAGTAAAGTGTTTCATAAGATTCCTCATGAAGGCTCACTCAGAAAATCAGGAGGATGGAAACTTGGTTGTGTGGATTCAGAATTGGCTCGCTCATAGAAGACAGATGGTTGTGGTAGATGGAGCATTTTCTGCCTGAAGGTCAGTGACCAGTGGTGTTCCCCATGTCACGAACCAGCAACAAAAGAAACACGCTGAGTCATGATTTAGTATTAAGAACTATTTTATTAATCATTACTTATGATAATAAGAAAAATAAAAGTAAAAATGTTAGTATGTTAGAAATAAAAATGTTAAAACTTGAACATTCACCCCAAAACTAAACTCCTTGTGTGTGCGGCAAAGTCCCAAACTCCAAGTCCAGGAATGGTTCTTAAAGTTCAGTTCCGCAAGCCATAAGGTGAAACATGAGCAAAGGCTTCTTCAACAACCACTGTTGTCTGAAGATAAGATGTAGAGAACATAGAGAGTAATTATGAAATCCAAATGTTCCACGATGGAACCCAAACAACACCTCAGTGTTTACTTGGTAGTGACTTCCTCACCCCTGCAAGCATCTGAATCATGGCTGTCCACACAAATACCTGTTTCCTTCTACAGGTCAGCAACAAAGTGAACTCCACCAGATTACTTCCAATTTCCATACGTGGATTGCAGTTACAGACAGTTATTGTTTCTCATCCATCAATAGAGAAACTAGCAGGCTGGTGTCTCTCCCTTTTCTTTCTCTCTCTCTTCGACTGACCTCTTCAACAACATCATTACATCCTTTATCTTTTGTTGATGTAAGCACGCCACACACGCCTAACTCTATCTTAAAGGGATATTCACCGAGTCCGTAACACCCAGGGATCTGTTCTAGGGCCCCTGCTCTTTGTGATTTTTTTATAAATGACTTGGATGAGGATGTGGAAGGGTGGGTTAGTAAGTTTGCTGATGATACAAAGGTTGGTGGTGTTGTGGATAGTGTAGGAGTTTGTTTTAGATTACAACAGGATATTGATAGAATGCAGATCTGGGCTGAGAAGTGGCAGATTGTGCTCAACTCAGCTAAATGTGGAGGGATACACTTCGGGAGATTGAAATTGAAGGCAGAATACAAGGTTAATGGTAGGACTCTTATCAGTGTGGAGGAACAGAGGGATCTTGGGGTCCATGTCCATAGATCCCTCAAGGTTGCCATGCAGGTTGATGGGGTTGTTAAGAAGGTGTATGGTGTGTTGGTCTTCATTAGTCAGGTATTGAGTTCAAGAGTTGAGGTAATGTTGCAGCTCTAGAGAACTCCAGTTAGATGACATGTGTAACAGATTCGAGGGTCTCAAGTGACAAGGACTTTGGACACAGTCTTTGGAGTTAAAATGATTTATTTGTAAAAGACAAATGCAGGACAGGATAATGGGAACAACACACATGCACACTGGTGATCATGAACGTGGGGGAGATACCAACAAAGGTAGGATGCGCACATTCACTGAGTACAAACGATCAAGGAAGAAACAATACGATGCCCGCCACCCCTCGACTCTGAAGGCATAGCTCAATGATCCTAACCCTGTGGAAGTGCACACTCTTACCAATGGTCTCTTCAACATTGTTTCATGATTCCGTGGAGCAATCAAAGAGCGAACCACGCACACGTGGCATTCTTTATAGTGCTAGAGGGCTGGGTGGTCCAGCCCAGGTATTTCAAATAAGCCAATGACCCAGGGCCAGGTACACAGGTGTTTACAGAGACCAATGGTCAAGTGTGGACTAATGGGTGGGTGGAGCCAGACCTTGATTGACAGTGATGTATCTTGACCAGGCAATCAGTGGTGTCATGTGACAGCCATGACCCTTCACAATACACCACACTTGGAGTATTGTATTCAGTTCTAGTCGTCTCATTATAGGAAGGATGTGGAAGCTTTAGAGAGTGCAGAGGAGATTTACTAGGATGCTGCCTGGATTGGAGAGCATGTCTAATGAGGGTAGGCTGAGTGAGCTAGGGCTTTTCTCTTTGGAGAGGAGTATGAGAGGTGGCTTGATAGAGGTGTACAAGATAAGAGGCATAGATCGAGTAGACAGTCATAGACTTTTTCCCAGGGTGATGATGGCTAACACGAGGGGACATAATTTTAAGGTGATTGGAGGAAGATACAAGGGGGATGTCAGGGGTAAATTTTTTTTACATTGTGGTGGGTGCGTGGAACACACTGCTGGCAGAGGTTGTGAGGGCAGATACATTAGGGACATTTAAGAGACTCTTAGATATCCCTTCATTTCTCTATCATTCATGTGTCTATGTGGGAGGGAAGTGTTAGATAGATCTTGGAGCAGGATAAAATGACGGCACAATATTGTGGGCAGAAGGGCCTGTACGGTGCTGTAATGTTCTATGTACTAAACCAGAGGTCTCATATTGAGGTGACTTTGTTGTACTGTTCTGGAATTTAAGGAACTGAATATTGGAAGTGGAATACAATATTCAGATAATAAATTGCATGTTGAGTGCAGATGAGTGTGGACTCATTTCTAGTTAATGATATATCTAACTTTTAATTCTGATAATAGCTGAGCAATTTGAAACAATAACACTGTTTCTCCTGCTACTTGATAAAGTGAAACGGGATTTGTGATAGGTCTGTGCAGCTTTAAAGCAATAATCCTCTTTGGGCATGTGACTATGATAAGGCACCTGAAGAGACAAGGGACAAATTAAGATCTGATGGCTGTTCTGATTGAATCAGTGTAGAAAACAAAACAGATGAAAAACATGTAAATTCTCATTCTTGAATTCAACAAGATGACAGAATTAGACCTGGCAGTTGTCAGCAAGCTAGTCTGATTTCAGCAGGAAATTAATGAAGTGAACAATTTAGAAAGGATGGATTTACATTTATATAGCATCTTTTATGACTTCAGAATGTTTCAACATGTTTCATGGCCAATCAGGTGCTTTGGAGTGTAGCCTACTACTAAGAGTATGGAGAGGTTTTAAATATCTTGTCAGTGGCTTCTCACTGTAATCAATATTCAAGGGTCTCTTTTTTCTGAATTTCCATGATATTGTTCCATTATCTTTATACTCAATAATAATTTGTCTTTGTTGATTACTATTTTCCCTAAATCTGAGGGGGATAAACAGATGATAGTATTTTAGTCTCTATAAAACACATTCTAACAGACCTTTATATTCTCTTCCTATCAATGTGGAAGCTTGTATTTTATTAGGTAAAATGAGTCATTAAGGATCAGGAAATTAATAAACTGAGCAATTTAGGATGGATTTAAATTTATATAGCCCCTTTTATGACTTTAGGATGTCTCAAGATGCTTCACAGCCAATGAAAGCTTTTTGAAGTGTAGCCTCTGTTGCAATTATATGCGCAGCATGGCCATAAGGTGTGAAAGGATAAATAGACAGAAACAGATAGCCTGGCACCATACTAAAGAGGAACTGGGGAGAATGTGCGAAACCTTGGTAGCATGGTGAAAATCCTACAAGGCTGAGCATGTGGAGGCCCTGCTGGTCTTAAAAACCCTGTTGCAGATTCCAGGCTGACTGTTAGCCATTTTGAGATCATGGCTGGTGGCCTGTAGTTTGACATGGGAACTGAAGAGAAGCATATGAAATAGTTTACCTCATCTTGAAAAGTAATAGATGAAAACTTAATCTTTTTTCAAAGATATTCTTGGTGAATGTCAAGAATAAAGCAGGTGACTGAAGTGAAAGATCATAAGAAACATGCACTGGAGTAGATTATTTTGACCCCCTCAAAGCTGGTCAACCATTAAATAATAGGAGCTAATATATCCACCCCAGGTTCTGCCCCTATCCACACATCCCTTAGTTCCACTCTGTCCAGGCATCCATCAATCTGTTATGAATATATTCATTAACAGCATCCACCAACTCTGAAAATACAGGATACATCTGGGTTACGAACACCCAACTTATGGACATCCCCTACTTGTGAACGTACTCCCATAATATTACTAAATTTAAAAGTCTGAAAATTTACATGTTCACTCGCAGAAATGACAGAACTAGTTTCCTCATTCTCTCCACTTTTAGTAATCGTTCTTCTTAAGTGCTTTTGATGCCATTCATTACAATACCATGGAGGTATGGTTACCATATTAAGTGATTTTTTTTTTGTGTACTTTCCAACTTGCAGATAAAATTGACTTGTAGACATCTGTGTCTGTATGGAATTTCTGTTACCCAGGGAAGACCTGTACTCTCAACTCTAAGTGATGACAGTTGTTCTACCTATTATCTCAAGGCACACAGTTGTTTAGCTCGTGCTGTTTTCCAATCAGTGCTGCAGCAGGAAATTCTAAGCCTAAGCATTTAAATGCTACTCTAAGGTCAGCTAAAGTTTTCTGCTCTGCACTTCTGTGGCAGCAAATTCTCTAGGTTAGAAGCTTAGAATGATAACATTACCTTTTTCTGAAACAAAACCTGCCACATTATTTCAAGGCTCATCTGATTTAGAGCACATCTACCTTGTAAATGATTTACAAATATTGAAAATGCCAGCTGCTTTTCAGGTTTTGAAAATTGTTCAGATCCAATAGATATTGCTTTAGTGCAAAATTAATAGAATATCAATTTATATTTCTGTTTCAAAACTGAAAATTCTACCAATATATTCAGCAGATCCATAATATGGGAAAAAAGTTAATATTTAGAGACCTTTCATCAAAACTGATGTCAACTGCCCAAAGCTAAGAGGGGGCATAATAGTGCACAGGAACAAGACAGAAATGCTAACTTGTTAGACTATTTTTTAAAAAGGAAAGAGACAAGAAAAATGTGTTTAATAATTTGCAAAGGTCATCCCAGTCAGATGGTGAGAAGGCATTAGAAATTCAGATTTTGTCTTCACACTTTTTTGGTTGAGAGATGATTTGTTCAGAACCTATTTACAATAAAGCTGCAAATTAAGCCTTGTTTCAAATGACAGACCCTTCCTGACCTATGCTGCAAATTATTCAGGCTTCCTCCAGCTCAGGTTTCAGAACCTACTGCCTAATTAAGCTTGGAGCTGATGGGAATGGATCCTGAGAGAACTATCAGTGCTTTTTCAAACTTACTGCTGCAGCACAGACTTTGTAACCATAGCCGCTTTTCCAGAGGCCCTGGTGGTGTAGCTGGCTTTGTAATGTCCACTTTGAGGAACCATGAGGCCTCCTGAGCAGAAAATTATTGGGTGTGATGTGAGTAGCAGACACAGTATTAAAAAAGCTGTATCTGACAACTGGTGGCCGCGTGCAAGCTCCAAAGATTGTGATGTGGATCATTGTGTAACCCTGACAGCTGTCACCATTGCTATTTTGGAGCATCATGCTCTGGCCTATGCCATCAAAAACTCATAAGTGTCAGTGAAATGGAAATTGCTTTGTGTAAATGTCCACAGATGCTCGTGGGCAAGTAAACTGCTGTCAGCAGTTTGCTGCAGCGTTGCCAACTGTATTTCAAGGCTGAGTTGCATGTGTGAGAGACTTGGGCATGTTGCTCTGCACTCATAGCCCGAACTTGCCATGATAATCTGTGCCAGGTACAAGGTTCACAGTGGGTCTTTTCTCCTTGGCTTGAAGGGAAGGGACTTTTTTTAAAAAAAATCTCAGGTGAGAGGAGAAAGAGTGCCTTTAAACCTGTATCCTCTAGTTCTAGACCCCACTGCCCTGGGGAAAAGACTGACTCTATCAATGCCCCTTGTAATTTTATAAACCTCTATATGGTCACCCTTCAGCCTCCTATGTTCCAATGAGAATAAAATTAGCCTGTCCAATCTTTACATAACTACAGCTGTCTATTCCAGGCAACATCCTGGTGAATCTCTTCTGCATTCTTTTTATTGTTACCTCATCCTTGTGATAAGACTATTGAATGGTTCCCTTATATGAAGAGATGGACTCTTGGCCTCACAATCTACCTTGTTTGACCTTGCACCTTATTGTCTACCTGCAATGCACTTCCCTGTAGCTGTGACACTTTACTCTGTATTCTGTTCTTGTTTTTACCCTGTACTACTACAATGCACTCTGTAATGAATTGATCTGTGTGAATGGCATGCAAGACAAGTTTTTCACTGTACCTCAGTACAAATGACAATAATAAATTGATACCAATAGCGTGGTGACCAAAACTGTACACAATACTTCAAGTGCAGTCTGTCTAATATACACCTACAACATGATGTCTCAACTCTTATACTCAATGCCTCAGCCAATGAAGGCAAGCATACCAGATGCCTTTTTCAGTATCCTATCCGCCTGTGTCACCACTTTCAGCAAGCTATGGACTTGCAACCCAAGATTCTTCTGTACATCAACACTCCTAAGGTCCCTGCCATTTACTTTGTGTTACCAGAATATGACTTCTCAAAGTGCATTACCACAAACTTGTTTGGATTAAGTTCCACCTGCTACTGCTCTGCCCACTTATCCAGCTGATCTATGTCCATCTGTATACTTGGACAACCTTTTTCACTGTCTATGACTCCACCAATTTTCATGTCATCTGCAAACTTGCTAATCAGTTCACCTACATCCAAGTCATTTATACATATCATAAACAACAATGAGCCCAGCACTGAGCCCTGTGGTACACCACTTGTTACAGACTTCCAGTTAGACAAACACCCATCTACCACTACCCCTCACCTATCACTGAGCAAATTTTGGATCCAGTTTGCCAATATGCCTCAGATCCCGTGTGCCTTAATCTTCTGGACAAGATTACTATGTGACACCTTGTCAAACGCTTTACTGAAGTTCAAGTAAAGCACATCTACTGCCCTGCCTTCACCAGTTATCTGTGTGGATTGCCCATCTATACAATTATCCACCATGCCCAGTGCAGGAGGAGCATGGCTGGTGACAACATTCATCTCTTCGAACAGGATCATACAGAAATATGAGATGCAGTCTTTAATCCACCTTGACTTCTAGAAATCCTTCTTTCCTTTGTACTTTAACAAATGGTAACGCACTTCAGTTAAGGTTAATCTGCCATAACACTAGTATACTGGAATATTGATATCCATTAGTGAATTATCACTGTTGGTAACCACTGAGATCAGTGTCCATCAATTCTTGAATGTTTTGTAAAAGCAACTAATTCAGTGATCATTAGAATGATTTCATCGATTTAAGTGGGTTGTCACTATTGAGAAATTTCTGACTTTATTTTTGATGATGTTAATTCAGTTTTCATGATTAATTTTTGGCTTGAAGCCCAAGTGAGATAATTCTCCATCGACAGATAAATCAGTAATTTCAAATAGTTGGAAGCGCTTTAATAGAATATCTATAATTAATAGATTTATTTGTACATGACATGATTAAGGTTACCTTACAAGTGAATAGCTACTTGCTCATATTACCTATTGAGAAACATTTCATATTTATCAGAAAAGACTGAAAATTATGCAATATTATGTGCTTTTATTTGATGTGAATTTCTGCAATGTACTTTGAGCCTCCAACTTCTGCAGAACTGGAGCTAACAAAGGCAGTTAATAAAACAGTTTTTAAAAAAATTAAACCAATCACTCTCTCTGTCTAGGTAATGAGCTGGTACCTCTGCATTCAATGTCACTGCATGGTCCTTATAAAATGCAAAACACTCCTGAAATCTCTCAAAAAAAATTGGTGGCTAATATGTCACAGATTATGGGGCAGAGGAAGTGGGAATGCTTTGTCGAATATTGCAAAGTGGTTTTGAACTTCCTCAGCCAAGGGCTTTCCTTATCCACCCTATTTGAGCAATTCCTTTTGAATCCACCTTCCCCATTTCCCAAACTGCAGTTATCCATTTATATGACAAGGCATTGTTATCAACTCCCTCTGGTGGTTGGATGATGACAGAAAATAAAGCAGCTTTGCACTGCAGAAGCTCATGGTGAGAAGCTTTCTGGCAGTGGGTGTTGTGTTACTCAATGTTTGCAGACGATGAACAGTACTGTTATAATACACAACATCATTGTTGCGGCAGAGTCCTTTCCATCCAGTGACCCCAGTGGTAGATTGAACTCCTGCTCTGACTCATCAGCCCTGAGATTAATACTGCTGGCTACTGATGCGAGAGAGCTCAGCCAAATGCTCCCAAATGGGAATTAAAATGAGCAGAGCTAATGTTGAATTTTCCTTCTTGGATATCCAGAACACCACCTGTCGTGTGTTAAAAATCAGGTCTCATTTGTCTGCCTCACACAGGACCATATATTAATCAAATGTCTTGTATAATAATTTCCCAATTCTTATCATAAACTGAGTCCGTGGGTCTCTATGATATTAAATATGCACAGTTTACTATCTTGGATAAAGGAGATTATCTCCTTCCCTTGTGACAAAAAGTATAATTCTACTCAGTGTGCATTAATTAAAAAATCATCATCTGTTATTTGCAGAAGTAATTTTTGAAATTCATTCCTTCTACTTTAGTTCCATTACACAGAGACCACTGTTAGGGGAATATCCCCAGCACTAACTAAATGAGGCCAGCAGCAAAGTGATCACACAAGAAAAGCAAGAACTATAGGCAAAAGCCATGCTTAATTTCTGGAGAGGAAAAGGCATAATCAGCCTCTGTTCCTCAGTGCAATAAGAAATGGAATGAGATAAAAAGAGGCAAATACCATTTAACATAATAATTGGGGCTTAAAATAGTATTTTTTCCCAATATTATCCTCTACATTTACCCATTATGAGTGCAGTGTTCCCTGGGCCATTATGCAGTTCCTTGTGTGAACCTAGACAGTGATGGAGAGAAAATGGTCAACCCCAAAAGTGGGGATGGGGACTACTGTGCTCAGTTAACCTGCACTAATTTGTTGCATCATAAACAGAAGGTTTAATTTCTGTGATGTACTGATTTAAGATATTGCTGTATGCAACCCATGCTGTCAAAAATTGACCTTGCTCCCATATTCACAACTTGATTCCACTGGCAGTTTTTAAATTATGAAAGCTACTTCACCAAACATATTGCTGGATACCTACTGGTATGCTCACCTTACTGCACAAGAAGGTGGTGCAGAGCAGTAGACAACAAGAAGGATTTAAGGAGATTAAATGCAGATAGACTTTTAATGTCCATGGAGGAAAACTGGTGTGTCACAGTGTGAAGGGAGTTTACTGAAGCCAAAGCAACTGTGAGGATTGAAACAATTGCGGTACATCTTTATTCATCGAACTCTCACTGATTCTTCAATCCCTTTGTTGGAGGTTAGGACACAACGGATCCACAAATAGTCAGTGGGAATTAGAGGAGCAAATATGAAGGAAGTTTGCAGATAGTTGTAGGAATAATAAGGTTGTAATAGTAGGTGATTTTACCTTCCCTAATATTGACAGTGACTGCCATTGTGTAAAGGGATTAGATGGAGCAGAATTTTTCAATCAACATGTAGATAGGCCTGCTAGAGAGGGAACTACACTCAAACTCCTCTTGGGAAATGAGGCTGGGTAAATGGCTGAGATGGCAGTGGGGGAGCACTTTGGCACCAGTGGACATAACTCTATTAGTTTAAAATAGTTATGGAAAAAGATAGAACTGGTCCACAAGTTAAAGTCCTAAATTGGGGGTAGGGCTGAGTGACTGTGGTATTTAGCAGATAAATGGGAGACCTTTAAAAATTAGATAGCAAGAGCTTAGGGCTAACATATTCTTCTTAGAGTGAAAGGCAAAGCTGGCAGGATGAGGGAACACTGGCTGATGAGAGATATTAAGGCTCTGGTCAGGAAAAAGGAGGAGGGATATGTCAGGTATAGGCAGCTGGAATCCAGCAAATCCCTTGAGAATAAGAGATGTAGGAGTACACTTAAGGAAATCAGGAGATCAAAAAGGGGACATGAGATATCCTTGGCAGATAAGATAAAGGAAAATCCGAGGAGATGCTATAAATAAAGAGCAAATTGGTAACTAGGGAGAGAATAGGTCCCCTTAATGATCAGTGTGGTCTTCTATGTGTGGAGCCAGGGGAGATGGGAGAGGTCTTAAATGAATAATTTTTATCTATATTTACTCTGGAGAAGGTCATGGAAGCTAGAAAATTTAGGGAAAAGAACAGTGATGTTCTGGAATATAACAATATTATGGAAGAGCAGATGATGATGGTCTTGAAGTGCATAAAGATGGATAAATCCCCAGGGTCTGACCGAGTGTATCCTGGGATGTTGTGGGAACAAGGGAATAAACTAATAGGATCCTGGCAGAGATTTTTGTATCTTCCTTGGCCACAGATGAGGTACCAGAAGACTGGAGGGTGGCTAATGTTCCTCCATTTAAGAAGGGCTGCAAGGACAAGCCAGGGAACAACAGGCCAGTGAGCCTGACATCAGTGGTGGGTAAGTTACTGGAGGGGATTTTGAGAGACAGGATCTATCTGCATTTGGAAAGGCAAGGACTGATATGGGATAGCCAGCATGGCTTTGAGCGTGGGAAATCGTGTCTCATGAATTTCTTTGAGTTGTTTTAAAGGGATGACTAAGAGGATTGATGAGGGCAGGGCAGTTGATGCTTTTTACATGGATCTTATCAAGGCTTTTGACAAGGTCCTACATGCTAGTCTGGTCTGGAAGGAAGGATCACATGGGATCCAGAATGAGCTGGACAATTGGATACAAAATTGGCTTGGTGGTAGGTGTCAGAGCCTGGTAGCAGAGGGTTGTTTTTCAGACTGGACGCCTGTGATCTGTGTCGTCTCACAGAGACTGGTGCTGGGTCCCCTGTTGTTCGTCATATTATAAAGATTGTAGTTGGCATGATTAAGTTTGTGGATGATACTAAAATTGGTGGTGTGGTGAACAGTGAAAAAGGTTGTCTAAAGTTACAACAGGATGTAGATCAGCTGGAAAAATGGGCAGTGGAATGGCAGATTGAATCTAACTCAGACAATTGTGAATTGATGCATCCTGGAAGGATAAAATAGGGCAGGACATACAGACTAAGTGACAGAGCTGTGGGGAATGTTTTAGAACAGAGAGACCTAGGGGTACATGTACATGGTTCCCTGAAAGCAGTGACACAGGTAGATAAGGTGGTGAAGAAGGCATTTGCCATGCCCGTCTTCATTGGACGGGACATAGTATGAGAGTTGGTGTGTCATATTACAGTTGTATAAGTCATTGGTGAGACAGCACCTGGAATATTGTGGGAATTTCTAGTTGCCGTAGTATAGGAAGGATGAGATTAAGCTGGAGAGGGTGAAGAAAAGTTTCACAAGGATATTACCAGGACTGGAGGGCTTGAGTTATAAGGAGGGTCTGGATAAGCTGGGACTGTTTTCTCTGGAGTGAAGGAGGCTGAGGAATGACCTGGTGGAGCTTTATAAAATCATGAGAGATGTAGATAAAATGGATGGTCAGAATCTTTTTTCCAGGGTAGTGGTGTCTAAAACTAGATGGCATAGGTTTAAGCTAGGAAGGGAAAGGTTTAAAGGGGATCTGAGGGGCAATTTTTTCACCAAGAGGGTGGTGGGTTTATGGAACAAGTGCCAGAGGAAGTGGTTAAAGAGAGTAAAATTACAGCATTTAAAAGACATTTGGACAGGTACATGGATAGGAAAGGTTTAGAGAGATGTGAGCTAAATACAGGCAAATGGGATTAGCTCAGGAAGGCACCATGTGCAGCATGGATGAGTTGGGCCGAAGGGCCGGTTTTTGAGCTGTATAATCCTATAATTTGAAGACACTAAATGACAAGACACCGGGGGGGAAAAGGCCACAGCATCTAAGAGAACAGTAATATTAATGTAGGAGCTCACACTACAGGGTGATGTCATGCATGAATGTTGCTGCAGAGGACTCAGATCAGAAATTTTATGAGCCAGAGTGTGGAAGAATATTATTGATGCACAATGCCAAATATTTGGTACATAAAAAGACTGCTTAAAGTCCAGCAATCCACAAAGGAGTTGGAGGAACTCTGGATCAGGAAGCATCAATAGAGGGAAATGAACAGTTGACATTTTGGGTCTAGGCCCTTCATCAGGACTGGAAAGAGGGAAGATAGCCCGTATAAAAAGGTGGGGGAAAGGAGTAGAGTGATAGGTAGTTCCAGGTGAGGGGGTGAAAGGCATGATATGCAGGTGAGGGAAGGGACAGATGGGAGTGGTTACTGGAAGTTAGAGAAATCAATGTTCATGCCATCAGGTTGGAGACTCCCAAGGCAGAATGTGAGGTGCTGTTCCTCTAATCTGAGTCTAGCGTCGACTTGGCAGTGGAGGAGGTCGTGGACAGGCATGTCGGTGTGGGAATGGGAGGTGGAGTTAAAATGACTGGCCACCGGGAGATGCTTAATGTCCAGGAATGTGAAAAAGACCATTTCCATCTTGGTACTGAGTGAAGGGCTCACTTTCCAACGTGGAATGGGTGTTCTGCTCTGTATCAGACGCGTGGATCCCAGCATGATGCAGTATCTTATGGCCAATGTTTCAACTTCCATTGCACCAAAAGTCTAAACGTGGAAGTGGATGCTCTGGCTGTTGCCATTTTGATTGTGGATACAAGTCTTTTAAGGGGAACTTCCAGCACATCACAGTGCCCACTGATCGGTTTCAGGATGACAAGGATTGCTGTCTATGGGCCACGAACATTTTGTCTTCTCAGGATGACAGCATTCTCACTCCCATCCCCACCACTCCTCCATAGCCCAGACGGCTGTCCTTCATGTCAGGATGCTGTGTTGTGACGTCCATTCATCTGAGCCCAGGCTTACTTGAAGGCCAAGGGTCAGCAGCCTTCCACCATCAACATTTCAACTACTGGGGTGGGGGGTGGGGTGGGGGCAGGCACTTTGTTGGTGCAAAGAACACTTGGATCTTACTGAGTAATCATTGAGGGATTAGTCAGTTTATGAAACAAGTGATTAAGTCGTGGGATTCCGATCACTTCTTTCAGGATGTGATGTTGCAAAGCAGCAAGTGCCTTTATGTTCTAATTCAGTAAGCTATGTTGTTCCCTTTTATACCAAATGTCTGCTACACTTGATATTGATGAAGAGAGATTGATGTGAATGGAGCACTAGGAGAAGCAAAGACACAAGGAATGCACAATGGTGCTTTTGTGTGCATTACACGAAGGAATGGAATGTTGGCTTTTTTTTCCTGTGTTGTTGGAAAGGTTAATGATTCTGAAAGATAAGCAAGGTAAGGCTGTTGGTCTGGGAGCTGTGGTTGTAGTTATAAGTATCACTCGTGAATAACTTGATCATGTAACAACCAGGGAGAAGGGGCCTGTTGTATGTCCGTGTTGTCTCCTTTCCTCCTCCTATTTCTCTACTTCCTGTTGTATTCTGTTGTGTTCTGCTTCTGAGGAGCTTGGCTGAAAGGTGGTGGCAGGGACTTTTTCCTTTTGTGGCCAGGTTGTTCAGCACACGGTGTAATACAGTGTAATAGCTGCAGAGAGTAGTGGACTCTGCCCAATACATCAGGGGCACATCCCTCCCCACTATCGATAGTATCTGCAGGAGGCGCTGCCTCAAGAAGGCAACATCCATCATGAAAGTTCCCCACCATCCAGGCCATGCCATCTTCTTGCAGCTACCATCAGGCAAGAGGTACAGAAGCCTTAAGTACCACACCACCAAGTTCAAAAACAGCTACTTCCCTTCAACCATTCAATTCTTGAACCAACCAGCACAACCCTAATCATTACTGTTTAGAAATACTATGACTACTTAGATCACTTTGAACTAAAATGGACTTTTTTTTGTTCTGATTGTGTTTTCTTATAAAGGTTGTGTTTAATTTATGTTTTTCTTGTGATTGCTGCTTACATGATGCTTTGTGCCTGTGATGCTGCTGAAAGTAAGTTTTTCATTTCACCTGTGCACACGTACTTGTGAACTTGACTTTGATTTTCACTTTGACTTTTTGATACCTATCTCGTTGGCTGCAGGACTCCAGTATGTTCTAGAGAGTAGAAATATTGTTTGAAGAAGTGTATCATTTGGTCTATAATATTACTTGTTTCAAAATGGTTTGCTGTGTTCATACTGGCCATGTGTTCATTGGTTCTGGACTAAGCACTGAAGTTCGTCAAGAGTTGATAAACCTCGTCACCTAGTAGCTTGTAATTACCTTGATGTGTTGGGTGAAATGCAGAGGACTACTGCTGAATGAAGGAGTTGTCCACTGACAGGACGATGGGCATTCACTTGCAGGAGGCACCATCTGTAGTCTCCACCCAGTTGCAGACTGAAGAAGCGGAATCACTTTTAGTTCAAGAAAATGGCAGAGCTGGCGTGAAACCCAGCCAAGGCAGTATGCATGCCATCGATGGCAGGCTGCAGCATGGGGAAGCCTGCTAACATTTGTACTCACTCTGCTGGCCTGTCACTGGCAAGAGGAAATGAGATGAAGCTGTATTTGTTTTTGCATCAGGAGTAGCAGTGTGTGGCAAACTGTGAAGTGTTGCTTTTATTTCCAGTGGTAGTCTGGAAGGTATCTGACACACGCATGTTAAGATTTATAGCCATCTTGACAAAGGTAAATTGGTTCTTGCCCTGTTATTTTCCCAGATGAAGCAACAGTGATTTCAAGTTGTCCATAACAAACAATCAGTGTATAAATTATAACAGGAAGATACTGTCAACTTTTTTGAAAGACAAGGAATACTTAAGTATTGTCAGAATATTTAACAATTCGTCTGCCAGTGGTGACTGAAATCTGTGAAGAACCTCCTAAATCAGGGAACAAATACAAACTACACAATATTTTACATCTTACCTTGTTCAAGAAATAGCATTGCTATACTCCGATTAATATTTTGGCCAAAGAAGAGGGAATTTGCACCCTCCCCCTCCCTCTTGACGAAGCCAGTTAATTCACTTTTCAGATCCGTGACCTCAGAGCAATTGGTTGCTAAAAGGCAAAGAAATCTAAAATTCAAATAAGACTGTCATTCATTGTTATAACCAAGGTCATTATTTCTGTCTGATGGAATCGTGTCTGATGTCTTGGGAAGTTACTTGTGCTCACTTTGAGCTGTTCAGGGCAGGTCCAAGATTCCCTCATTAAGTCAATGCAGGCTCTCAGAAATCCCATCAATCCCATTCCCCCACTTATTTCCCTGTAACTGAAGTATGTAGTCATGTTCTTAAAGATATTCTTTGTTTGCTCTGAAATAACAGATTATAAAACACTACAAGTTATATTTCACTCATGTCAAGTTTTTTTTAAAAGAAAGAAATCCTACAGGACTTCCTATATAGTCTGCTACATCATGACCCTCTCATTAATATTGTTCACTGGCAACAGCCTGATTTGTAACAATTTGGAACTCATTACTCAGACAACACCAAATATTGAAAATTTAATGAAAATTCATTCAACAGCTCTTTGTATTTCATTCTCAGGGTCACAAAGTAACTATTACAAGAACATTGTGTTGTCTTGTTATTTGCTGAGCTTACTGATCAAACCAAGAATTTCTGTTCACTTTGTGGTGATTGTATTTAGATTGAAATCCTTTACTGATAACCACTGAGGTTCCATTTAGAAAACGTGTAGGACTCCAATGGTCAGGTGTAAATGGTCAGACACATGCTGGAAAATTACTACGTGGATTAATGTACTGTGGTCCTCAAAATATGCTATGTTTTCGAATCCTACAGAATGTATTTTTAGTTATGCCACTGACACCTTGTTGTGGTAAAGGAAACAATGCAAGATTAACTGTGGAATATGAAGGATGTACAATATGATATTTCTGCAGTTCAGTGTTGAACCACTGGAAAAAAGGACAGAATACACTGAATTAATTCAAAAGCATGTTATTCATAAATTGATGTCGCATGGGTTTTGGCGCAGTGCCTCAGGATAGCACTTTGCTAGTGGCATGATGAAAAGTATCATTTTTCAGGCTTTTCTTCCTTTTTAATTAAGGAAAAGGAATGGAATTACTGAGGGGGTCACTGAAAGAGCTCTTAATGATTAAACTTTACAGCTATTCCTCTTGAAGTACGTACTAGAAATAGAAGTCCTGACCAAACATGATTAATATACTCAGATAATGGTTTATGTGACATCATCAAATACAATAAACCTTTAACCTGGAGAAATAATTTTTGGCAAGACTTGGGCACAGAAAAGATGATGTATGATGTTTGGTTCACAATGATTGGGAGGAACAGTCAATCAAGTGTAATAGTGGTCATCACCACCATTGCTTTTCAATCCCAAAGGGGCCTTCTGTGGGAGGGAGACAGCTCCCAAAAGCCAATGGACCAACAAAAAGCACCTTTTGCACTCTGATAACAAAGGGATATTCTAGCAGCAGAAGGCGTGAATAAAAAAAGTAATACTTTGCCTGTAAAGTTTTACTCCACAGTTGTATCCTAGATTATAAACAAGATTGAATCCGCCTATTTTTTCAAAGAAGTATATGGTAATGTGCTAATTGCCTAACTTTGACATTCAAAGGCAAGACCATTGCCGAACCCATCACATTGTGAGGGTCGCCATTGACCAGAAGCTCACCTGAACCAGCTGCATAAATATTGTGGCTACAAGGTAAGGTCAGTGGCCAGGTATCCTATGGTGAGAAACCGATTTCATAACACCTCAAGGCCTTTCAACTACCCACCAGGCACAAGTGTGCAGTATGATGGGATACTTTCCATTTTCCCACTCCATGACTCTCAAGAATCTCTCACTATCATCCAGGACAAAACAGCTTCCATGATTGGTTCCCTGTCCATCACCCTAAATACTCCCTCCTTTTCCCACTGGTGCACCACGACTGTAGTTCCTGCCATCTACAAAATCAACTGTAGTTACTTGCCTCAGCTACTCGGACGTAAGCCCCAAAACTTGCAGCTTCCAGAAGGACAAGAGCAGCCAGTGCACGGGACCACCACCTGCAGGTTCCCCTCCAAGTTGCACACCATCCTGACTTGGAAAAATATCCCTGTTTCCTTTGTCATCATTGTCTAAATCCTGGAACACCCTGATGCAGGGTTTCGACCCGAAATGTCAACAGTTCCTTTCCTCCCACAGATGCTGCTCGACTAGCTGAGTTTCTCCAGCAGATTATTTGTTGCTCCAGATTCCAGCATCTGCAGTCTCTTGTGTCTGCAGCGTGGGTGCACCTTTACCAGAAAGCCTGTAACTGTTAAGAAGATGACTCATCACCACCTTCTCAAGGGCAGGCATAAATATTGGCTTTGCCAGTGACTCCTCCATGTTATAAACTGACTTGGAAAATACATATAATTCCATAACAATTAATGTTGCGGTAAAAGGTGGAGAAATTTGGATTCTTTGACCATTTACTTTGGTCCAAATGTGCTTTTTGTTTTCAATGGTAAAAGCAGTGAGCATTTTTTTTTGTGTAAATGTTCATTGCTGAGTACCACTAACTTAATAAATCTGAGTGGAATTCACCACCTCCAGAATTTTTTAGTGGACTATACAAAATTAATGTTAATGATGGCTACAAACCACTTGATGTATTTGTGTTCATTAATGATCTATACATCAGGTAATGCCAGTGCCTTCCGGGCATTCAGTGTTGCTGAAGGTGAGTGGAGGTTTAGTATTAAAGAGCTGGAAAGACTATTGCAGACCAATGCTCCTCATCAATCCCTTGCTGCCACCTTGCCCAACCCTGACCCAGTAAGCTTGCCTCCCACATGACCCACTCCTTTTCCCCCCTGCTGTCGATGTACCAGCCATGAGACAGGACCCTGACTGGTCAGTCATTTTCCTCTGTAGTATCCGGCTGCCTTCTGCATCTGATTCAACAAGCTGCAAGAACTCAGCAGGTCAGGCAGCATCTGTGGGGGAGGAAATGGACAGTCGATGTTTCAGGTCAAGACCCTTCATCTGGACTGAAAGACACAAGGGGAGATAGCCCACTGTGGTTGATGCAGCCCTCACCTGCATCTCCTCTATTTCATGCACTTCTACTCTCACAGAACAGGGATAGTTCCCCTGGTCCTTGCCCATCACCCCGTCAGCCTGCGCATCCAACATGTTGTTCTTCGGCATTTCTGCCAGCTACAATGTGATCCCATCGCCAGCCACATCTTCCCCTCTCCATCCCTTTCTGCTTTCCGCAGGGACCACTCTCCATGACTCCCTGGTTTGCTCATTCATCTCTCTCCCTCCCAGTCACTTTCCCCTGCAACTGCAGAAGGTGTAACACCTGTCCCTACACCACCTCCGTTACCCCCATCCAGGGGCCTACACAGCCCTTCCAGGTGAGGCAGTCATCATTATGCATCTCCTCCAACATTGCTTATTGCATCTGGTGCTCCCAGTTTAGCCTCCTCCACTGTTGGTGAGACCAAGCGCAGACTGGGCAACCTCTTTGCCGAGTGCCTGTGCTCTGTCTGCCATGGCCATCTGGAGCTTTTGGTTGCTAGCCATTTTAATTCCCCTCCCCATTCCCACGCCAACCTGTCTGTCCTCAGCCTCCTCCATTGCCAGGGTGAGGCTAAACGCAAGCTAGAGCAACAGCACCTCGTATTCCCTCTGGCTAAGTCTACAACCCGGTGGCATGAACACTGAATTCTCCAGTTTCTGGTAACTGCTCCCCCACTGTCCCTTTCCTCTCTCCTCCTGATCTACCCAGTTTCACCCACCCCAGCCCCCATCACCCTGTTTCTTTCCCCAGCTCCACCTGCCCATCACCCACACACTCCTCCCACTGGGTCTCCTCCCCCCGCTGTTCCTACCTGCCCACCCCACCTCCTTGCTTTGGTTCCGTGCTCCACCTTCCGCTCCTATCAGATTCCGTCATCTGCAGCCCTTTGTTACCTCCACCTATCACCTCCCAGCCTCTGTCACTATTTCTGCTCTCTCCTCCCCCATTTGCCTCTCACCCCTCCTCACCTGGATCCACCTATTGCTTGCCAGTTCTTGCTCCACCCCTTCAGCTCATGTCTTTACACAATCCCCCCTCTGTCTTTCAGCCCAAATGAAGGGTCTTGACCCAAAATGTCATCTGTCCATTACCCTCCACAGATGCTGGCTGACCCATTGAGTTCCTCTAGCATCTTGTTTGTTACTCCAGATTCCAGCATCTGCAGTCTCTTGTATCTTCCCCATCTGACTGCCAGACTGACCATCAACCTGACTGGCTGTGGTTTGAAACTTATTTAAAATTCAAACAACTTAAAATTCTATCTTACTGTTAAAGTTGGCAAGATCTGTGGGAAACTTACAAGCATCTGGCTGCAGAATATCTCCCAACTCCCACTCACTCCACCAACTCCATTCCCATCATGATATTATTATCAGATCTAATTTCTGACCTAACCTTTTTCTTTTCACTTTATCCAGATGGTGCTGTATTCCAAAAAAAAGCCCTGAAATCTTTCAGCCACAACAGTACCTTTACAAGAGTTGTTTCTGCACAACATTTGATTTGATCGGGTGACATTGTATGCATTAGGAAATAACACACAACTGAATCTGAGTTTGAAATAGTTGTCTTTGCATTATTATCATTTTAGCTCAACTATATTTATACCTAAAATACCTTGGGGGGAGAGTGGGGTGCAAAAAATGGGGCAAGTTACTAGCAGTTCCCTTATCCCCTTTTCCTTATGCCCATCCTTACCTATTTTGGGAAGTGTTGGAGAGCCTATCACAGGGAGATTGAGGTCCCATATCAGTTGCCCATGGGACAATTGGGTTTTTGATGCAATTTTCATAACGGAGCATGCAATTGAAACTGAATACTGGAGCCAATAATAAACAAAAAAAAGTTGGTTATGTATTTGGCAAGAGGTATGAATGTATATCACATTGTGTATACATGCTTCTTTTTGATAAAAACCATCTGTCTGAAACAACTTAGCTGTTTCCTCTGCTGTTTCACGTGCCTGCAACCACTTAAACTCAGCATGGCATCAATACTTATATCTGAGTAAAGGAAATGTGATGCCTGAACAAGTACTGTCCCTTTTAGAAAATCACTTGCAATTCAATACATCAGGGAATACAGGTTGGAAATTCATGGATTTGGAATTTACCCAAGTAGGAACAACTGAAGACAAATGCATGTTGGATTTGCTTTGACAATGAGAGAAATTCTGTTACTGTTTAAGGACATATCAACCTTTCATAAGAAGAGAAAAATCTGTATGTGAACCACCAACATGCAGTGCATTCAGATCTTTCAAGAGGGAATTTAGGGATGAGAGATGCAGCCTGGAAACAGGCTCCTTGGGTCACAGAATCTACACCAACCATCAAGCACCCATTAATCCCTAGCAAAGTCATTCTTTTATTCTCCCCACATTGGTCATCAACTTCCTCCACCCCCCCGCCTTGCCCCCAGATTCTACCATTCACCTCCACACTAGGGGCAGTTTCCAGTGGCCAATTAACCTACCAACCCACACATCTTTAGGGCGAGGGAGGAAACCTGAGTACCATGTTGTGGAGGGCCATCTTCATGCCTTTCAGCAAGAAATATGATTGGCTATTTGCTCAGCCCTTGCAGTGACCTGCTTGTCCCTCAGAACTGACTCTGGCTACTAATGGCTACTAATCCAGAAATGGATTAGTAGCCATTGTTACCTTGTTCACCTTCTATCATCCTGTATTGGCAAACATTCAGATCACTGGACAACATTGACATCAATCAACTTCTGACAACACAGGCTCAAAGGTTGCTATTAAACCAAAATGCAGACTAAAATTGCCAAATGCAGTAGCACTATTTAAACTCACATCAAGCATAATAATTGCTTTCCATCAATTTCACACCCAAATGTGTAACCCATTATGGTTTTGGAATGGAATTTGCATTCTCAATAGCTCACCAACCCTTCTGAGTTTATCATTAATTTATCCTCATTCCTTTTTTCTTACGCCTATACTGAATAAATTTTCATCTTTGGTGATTGAGCATCATCTAAAGTCACCATCTCCTCTCTCATCTGAATTCTCTACCACGGGGCCTCCATGAAGACTCTTTCTCCATTTTAAGCTCTTCAAATCCTGTTTATATCTGCAGCCTCAATCTTGCCATTGCACCTAATTCATTGTCATCACCTTAATCACAGAACCCCAATCATTTTCTTACGTTCATCTACTCCTTCCCTCTTTCAAACCCACATCTTCCTCTTTGTTGTTGTAAGAGGCACATTTTCAAACTCCTAAATTCCTGGTTTTTGGCTAGGGCTGTTCCAGTGCTCTGGCAGAGAATTTCAGACCTCAAGCTGTAAATCAGTTAGGATTATATTTGAGACTAATAGTTCTAAACTCATTGAATTAAAGTTTTTTTTGAAGATGGATGACAAATTTGCTGGGGAGGAGAATTCCTGATGGTGGAGAGCTGTAATCTATCAGCAACAATGGCTGTCGGGAAGGAATAATGTGTTGTTGTAAATGTGTGGGATTAGGCACAACAGGCCAGGAGTAGCTCTTGTGGACAAAACCAGTTCATGATACTAGAAAAAGATGTGAGTTCAGGTCTAGTGCAAGGGAAACCTTGAGTATTGGTATTAGTTTATTATTGTCACTTGTACCGAGGTACAGTGAAAAACTTCTCTTGCATACCGTTCGTAAAGGTCAATTCATTACACAGTGCATTGAGGTAGTACAGGGTAAAACCAATAACAGAATACAGAGTAAAGTGTCACAGTTACAGGGAAGTGCATTGCAGGTAGACAATAAGGTGCAAGGTCAAAACAGGTAGATTGTGAGGTCAAGAGTCCATCACGTTGTATAAGGGAACTGTTCAATAGTCTTATCACAGTAAAACTCGTGGCAGTGGTAAATGGACAGGAAGAATGAAACAAACAGTTGAATGGATTGCCTTAACCTTAATGAAGGAGAAGGCCATGGGATCCTCATATTTGGAAGTTAAGTGGAGGGGATTCTAATTATTCCCAGAGATGACCAATTGTGGTAGGTGGTAGAATCCATGAATATGGTGAAACTTTATTGTAAAGAGAATTAATAATCATGCCTTCAATTGTGTGAGGCAGATAGGAAACTGCCTGACATCTGACATGGTCAAGGTCATCACTCATGTAAATTGGATTTGTTAGATGAAATGACCCAGTGGATTGGATCAAAGTGTTCCTCAGCTTACTCTCCAATGTCATCCTTGTGCCTATAGTTAAAATCCTTAATGTTCTTTGGTTATGTTAATTGGACTTGACTGAACTTTTTAAAAAAAAATAAGATTCAAGACATTCAATGTCATTCCAAGCCATTGGTGTCCCGGCAGTCTGTGTTCCAGTATTACAATCAATAGATGGCAGCATTGGCAAACTGTGAAGATGCAGACTGAGGAATTCTAGTGCATCCTAATGGCTGCACAGATGAGCACAGTAGCGGGGATGAGGGGTGGGGGACAATGATTAATTTGGTTGTTGACCCACTGTGAACACTTCACTTGTGCCTAAGGCCCAAGAGGCACATGGGGAGTTTGGGAGACTGGCAATTGGTGGCCTGAGGGAGCAGAGGTGGTGCTGTGAACAGGAGTCGGGCAGCTGTGGGGGGGGGGGGGGAAAGGGGACTGTTGTTAGAGAGGGGATATCAGTGATTTCCATTGTTGTTTAGGGGGAAGATCATGGGGTCACAGTGAGGGTCTGGAGATCAGAGATGGTAAGGGTGCAAAGGTGATAGGTGCTAAGGATGAAGGTAAATAATCCACTTATCCTGCAGACATCCTAGTCCAGCAGTTTCAGGAGAGCCCAACAATGGTCATCACCAGGACAACATGGTCCATGAACTCCAATAATACTCCAAAAGGAATGTTCTGTTGAGAATGATGTCATCCTGTGCCTACTGATGTGCAGTTCACCTCGGGGTGAATGGTGACTCATACCAGGAAAAACACGGCTGAAATTCTGGAGTAAAAAATATCCAAAATAGTGGTTATCTATTACTCTCCAGCATAAGTCAATTTTCAGTCATGTAATATTGAAGAAAAGCGCAATGTGATCAAATCAGCAGTTTATTTTTCAGAGAAACCAAAGCAAATGGTGAAGATGCAGTGAGATGTTCACCTTGTATATACACACGTCCTTAATGTGCATGATGATTATTAAGGGCACCCATCTCATTGATGCCATCCCCCACCCCAACACCAGTCAGGAATGTAGCCAAATGATCAATAGTCTAATCATACAAGTGCATGAAGGTATATCAACAATAGCTCTTCGTGATGTACCTTTTGCACGTACGTTTATATGTATTTCTCCAATCTTTCAATTGATCTTATGAAAACGTGATGAGCCAGCTAGGAGCTGTTAAGCCATTATATTCTGTAACCAGCAATTGCACAGTAACTGTTACAATCAATTCTCACCTTTGTACTTCAGTTCTGTTAACCAGACAGAGAAAAATGTGAAAAAACATTGCCCCTTTTTAGCAACTAAATCTATATACTTTTCCACAACCTCTGAAAGGTGACTAGTCTTAATCTTAATGTGAAAACTGCAGATCCTGGAAATTTGAAATTAAAACCAGAAAACAGTGGAAATATTCAATAGATCAGGTAGCATCTGCGGAATGAGAAATATTGTTACCGTTTTGAGTAGCCGATTTTTTCATCAGAATTAAGAAAAGGTGAATGAATGAGAGAAAAAGAAAGGAATGTCTGTGATAGGGTGGCGACCAAGAGAGAGTGAGTGACACAAAGGGTAGTGGTGTCAGCTGAGAGATGCCCTATGAGGAGATGTAAATAAAAGGAGCTGAATGAGAATGGACAGAAAAAGAAATGAAATAAACCCTGCACAGACAAAACACCACAGTTGCTGGGAATAAAAGAGAATACCGGAAATATTCTGAAGGTCAGGTGTCCACTGTGAAAGAGATAAGATCAGAGTTGATATTCAGCTTGATATCCTTTCATTGGAACTGGCCATTTTAGAGCCTCCATCTGCTCATCGCCCACACAGTCCTCCCACTGGGTCCCCTCCCCCCACTGTTTCCACCTACCCACCCCACCTCCCTTATTTGGTTCCGTGCTCCACCTTCCGCTCCTATCAGATTCCATCATCTGCAGCCTTTTGTTGCCTCCACCTATCACCTCCCAGCCTCTGTCTCTCTTTCCACCCTCCCTCGCCCACCTGAGTCCACCTGCCCATCACCCTTCCTCACCCAGATCCACTGGTCGCTTGCCAGCTCATGCCCCACCCCTTCCCTTCACCTCTTTACATTGGCTATCTCCCCTCTACTCTTTCAGTCCAGGTGAAGGGTCTTGACCCAAAATGTTGACTGTTCATTTCCCTCCACAGATCCTGCCTGACTCACTGACTTCCTCCAGCAGCTTCTTTGCTCCAGATTCCAGCCTCTGCGAACTCTTGTGTCTCCAATTTGGAAACAAACTGGAAAGATAAGATAAGATTTCTTTGTTAGTCACATGTACATTGAAACACATAGTAAAATGCATCCTTGAGTAGAATTTTCTGGGGGCAGCCCGCAAGTGTCACCACGCTTCCGGCGCCAACATAGCATGTCCACAACTTCCTAACCTTTACGTCTTTGGAATGTGGGAGGAAACCAGAGCACCCGGAGGAAACCAACACAGTCACGGGGAAAACGTACAAACTCCTAATAGACAGTGGCTGGAATTGAACCCGGGTCATTGGCATTGTAATAGTGTTACGCTAACTGCTACACTACTGTGCCTGCCCACTGGTCTTATGAAAGTTTTGAATTCAATGTTCTGCCATGCGGGGTTTAATAAGCCTGTCCAGCAGGTATGATGTTGTTCTTTGAGCTTACCTTTGGTTTTCTTCTGCTGCCTTTATCTTCATGCCCGGTTTTTTGGCCAGGAATCCTCAACCACGCTGTGGACCTTTTCTCCTCTCTTCAGAATTCCCAATCCTTCTGGTTTCTTGGCCTCCTCTAGATCTGTTCATCACTGACATTAATTATTTCAATTGTTCCACTATCCTTTCTCATTCAAACCTGCCCCTCTCTGAATGTGCACTCTGCTCACTGAATCACATTGTTATCAATTCCACAGACAAAAATAGCGTTGTTTGGTGAACTGACTTTTGTCAGTTTGTTGGAAGCCAAATGGGGAGGCCAAATGAGGAGGGGGCTCTTAGCCCCCCTCCTCATGCCTCCTACTGGTCCATGACCCCTCCATTGATAATCACCGGGTGCATTGTGTCCCAGTCACTGACCTTATTTCCTCAGGGAATCTTCCCTCTACAACATGCAGCCTCAGCCCCCAGCTCCACACAGCCCACTTTCACTTCATTCCTAAGCTCCAGAAGCAGGATTCTCTGAGCAGATGCATTGTTTTAGCTTGATCTTGTCGCAGAGAAATTTTTCCTTCCTACTCTGACTTTATTATTACTCCCTTTGTCCACTTACCTCTGATTCCCTCCACCATATCAGGTTCCAGTTTCCTGGTCCCAGTTGGCTCCTTTTCACCATGGACAACACTTCTATATCCCTCTATATTTCTGTCAGAATTGCCTGAGGGCTTTTCAGTATTTCCTTAAACAGAGGCCCAACCACGCCTTAATTCACCTGACTGAACTTATGACTACTCATTTAACTCAACTCACTTCCTCCAGAGAAAAATTGTAGCTCTGGGAAACCACTTGTTTCAAGGTCAAACTGGTCTCTGTGGGATAAGTGGAACAGTCCTTGTTTCAGCCCAAGACAAGAACCCTCCCTTGCCTTTTTTTGTTCCCACTACATTGACATTGATTCCTGCACTTATGGAAAAAAACCTCACAAATATCATTATCTGATGTACTGCTGGAAGTATCCTGACTGGTTGCTTCATGGTCTGGTACTGCACTTCAAATGCAAAGGAACGTAAGAAGCTGCACAGAGCAGTGGATTCAGCCCAATACATAATGGGCTTGTCCCTCTTCACCAATAGTAGTATCTACAGAAGGCGCTGCCTCAAGGAGGCAACATCCATCATCAAAGGTCCCCACCAACCGGGCCATGCCATCTTTTCACAGCTACCATCGGGCAGAAGGTACAGAAGCCTGAAGTCCCACACCAACAGGTTCAAGAACAGCTATTTCCTTTCAACCATTCGGTTCTTGAACCAACTGGCAGAACCTTAATCATTACTGTTTAGCAACATTATGACCATTTTGCACTAAAATGAACTTTCTTTTGTTCTAATTGTGTTCTTTCTTGTAAAAATTGTGTGTAATTTATCCTTAATTTATGTTTTTCTTGTGAATGCTGTTTATCTGATGCTATGTGCCTGTGATGCTGCTGCAAGTTTTTCATTGCACCTGTACATACAAGTACTTGTTCATATGACAATAAACTCAACAAAAGTTTTGACTTTTGACTTGGCTATGTTGCCAATTTTCACCCCGCTCTCACTTTTACATAGTTAATTTCTGACTCTTCCCTTTCCTTTCTAGACTTCTGCATCTTTACCTCAGGAAACAGTTTAGCAACCAATATCCATGATTAGACTGCAGGCACTCATTGCTATCATGATTACACTTCTTTCCACCCTGCCTCCTGTAAGGACTCCATTCCATTCTCCTGGTCTCTCTGGCTGAATTTTATCTGTTCTGATAATGATAGCTTCCACAACAGCAGTTCCGAAATACGTTCTTTGTTCATGCCTTCCCTTCCACCATGGTTAACAATATTTTCAACTTTGTCTGTTCTGTTCCCTGTACTTCTGCCTCACCTCCTCTCCTCCCAGTCAGAACAAGGACAGCGTTCCCCTTGTCTTCACCTTCCATCCTAATAGTTTCCACATTGAATAGATTACTCCTTTGTAGTTTCCACCACCTTCAACTTGAAGAAAGTACCAGACGCACCTTCCCTTCCCCTTTCAGCATTCCCTCTGTGTCTCCCTAGTTTATTCTCTCATCTCAATCAACACCCACTCCATTTCACACGGTGTCTTCACCTGGAACTGCAGGAGATGCAACATTTGCCCTTTTACTTCTTTCCATCCCACATCCAGTGTCCCTAATAGTCCTCTAAGGTGAAGCAATGACTCACTTGCACTTCTTATTTGGAGTATTGAATTTGTTGTTCACAATGTGGTCTCATTGACACTGGAGAAATTAGACACGGGTTGGGTGACAGGTGTGCAGAACTTATTCATTCATCTGCAAAGGTGACCCAAAACTTCCTGTTCTGGTCACTTTAGTTTTTCATCCCACTCCCATACTTAGTTTTATGTATATGGCCTCCTGTGCTGTCCGATGAAGTCCAAAGTGAGCTTGGAAAGCAGCATCACGTGCTTTGTCAAAACGAGTTACAGTCCTTAAGATATAACGTTGAATTCAAAAACTTTAGACAACCAGCGTTTCCAGAACTGGCCACTTCTGATGAAAGGATCTTAACTTGCAACATATTTCTTTCTCCACAGATGCTGCCTGACTTGCTGAGTATTTCCAACACTTTCTGTTTTTTATTCCAGTATACACCTTATTGCCTTCCTCTCAACAGCCGTTGCATTCTCACTTTGTAATCTGGGAGTCGCTATTTTCCTGTTTTCCTCCCATCAGGTAGTTTAGACTTAGTTCCTGATATATCCCTTTACTCAGAATAATTGCCAGTCATGAAATGCGGGGCTATGTGGGAGGGAAGGGTTAGATAGATATTAGAGTAGGATAAAATGTTGGCACAACATTGTGGGCTGAAGAGTCTGTACTGTGCGTTATGTCTATGTTCTTTGTTCTATGCCTAGTAGTAAACTCTGACACACCCATTTCCTATCCTGTCAAAGAATGGGCCATTCTGGTATAAAACATTGGCTTTTCCTCACAAGGACAAAGTAATGAGCCCAATTTCTATTCCTGAGGCATTGCTTGGGTTTTAATAGGATTGTCACAGCCAGGGAGAAAGAGGTGGCACTGGAATAGCCTCAACACAGTGGAAATGTCACTGGGTTGCTCATTTCTTGGTGTTTACAGCTCTTCTTCCACTTTAAGTATCCTGCTCTACCATCTTGAGCTGATGCTTTGGTTATCCTGCCTGGATTTGGTGGGGTGTTGGTGAACATCCTCTTGGTGGCAGGAATGACACTGGGCACTCGCAAGACAACTCTGATTTCTGCTGACTGAGGAAAAGGATTTCAGGTTAGAGCAGAAATAGAGGAGTTGGGAGGAGATGTCAACTCCTTTTGACACCCAGCCAGAAGGAATGAAGCAAGTCCTCGTTGTCTTGGTTCAAATTGGTACACCTGTACCAGCATTCTACAAGTTGGTTCGTAAAGTTTTACCAGCATTCCACACAATGGCCTCTCCCCTCAACATCCCACAGTACTCGGGCTGCTCAGCAATTTTAATTTCCTGAGAGCTGGAATTGATTTCAAGAAATGAGGATATTATTAACTTTGGGTGATAAAGTAAAGTCAATGACAATCAACCATTTTATTCAATTGTATATGATATGTGGCATCACTGGCAAGGGCTACATTTATCTTTAATTTCCCTTGGGAAGCTGGTGCTGTGTCATTTTCCTCCATCCAGGAGTCTGGCATTCCATGAGTCCATTTTTAGCTTGCTGGAGTCACTGTGGTGAAGCTGTTCCTGCAGTACTTTAAGCAAGGTGATTCATGATTTTGCAAGTACAGGGATAAAGGAGCAATGATCCAAGTTAGGACACTGTGTGACTTCAAGCAGCCTTGGAGCAGTGATGTTCAAATATGCTTCTTATTGGTGTCACAGAAGCCTTAGGTTGCTACAATGCTTCTCGCTAGAGGCTCAGAAATGCCAGCAGTGGAGTGAGGGAATGTCAATAAGCAACCTTTCAGGTTTCTTTGTCTAGAATGACATTGAAGTGTCTGAGGTTGGTACTACACTTATCCATTACATTCCTGACATGTCCTGCAAAAGGTATAAGATTTTAGGAAGTCGAGAGGTGTGCGCTCAACACAGTCCATGACCTGACCTTATGTTTATGCAGCAGGTCTAATCAAGCTTCTGTTTGACGGAGACAGTCTATTCTCTTTCCTGATTTTCATCTCATGTTTCCCCATCACCACTTTATTGCTCATAATCAAAATTTCTCCCAATACTTTTAAGGCAGCAAGATCCCAAGGTCTGTCTTTTAGGTACTGATATCTCACTTGCTTTTACATTCTCCAGGTATGTGTGTGATAGGTTAGGTTCTGTGGAAAAGATTTTTAATTAAAGACAAAATGTGTATTGATGCCGTCGTGTCAGCCATTGTGTTATAGCTAATTTATGGGGACTCCAAATATGTGACCACAACCAGAGCAAATTGGGTATCTCCAAGACAGCACAATAGTTCTCCAACAAAATGCAATGAGTGCAAGGACAATAATATCAATGAAATGAACATTTACCCACAGATGATCAGTCATGTTAAATGATGGATTCCCCTTCCATCTTCATTCTGGCGAAGGCTTGCGTTGACACTATATGTACAGTTCTGTGTTAATAACCATGTCCAAACCAAATGGAGGGAACGTTCCTTGCAATTTTAGGTGCTTCCCAAGATGGCAGCACAGTGCAGCCTCCTCCCCAGGGCCCAGCTAGTGCTCACTTTTGCTGTTCACACAAAAGTAGAGCTGCAATCAATTGGACAAGGAAAACAAAATCATCTCAAAGATTTGTTGAATTCCTGGAGCAACATTAATCTTTCAGTCTGAATTTTACTTGATTGCATGCTGGCTTTTTCAGAGAGTTTAAATTGTGCTGGGACTAATCACCAATCTGTTTCTTTTTGCATGTTGTGTCTTGGCAGGCCTGTTGAGTCACACTACTTTGCACATACATTGCTCAGTTTGTGGTTTATATCTTTCCTCTGCTGTTATCAATATTTTTTCAATTAATATTCTTTCACCATGAGGACTGTTCAAATGGGGCTGGTTAATGATGGAATTTTAAATGATCCTGCCTTGTAATTTGCTGATGTTGTCGTGTATAGCAGATCATTGAAGACTCGAATGTGCGTAAATGTGGGCATTAATCTTCTGCTTATGGTGAAGGCCAGTCTGGTATAATTAATGATATTGGTTCAGTCACAAAAAGCAACTAATTTCACTGAAGAATAAAAATTCTCACAAGCTGCACCTAATAAGTTCCATTCCACTTTACGCCTTGTCTCCTCCTGAAAGCTCCATTTTCTGTCTGTTTTCAGAAACCTTCATATCACCATTTATCTGAGCAAGCTTTATAACTGTTGTCAGGTTTGGGCTTCCTCAGTAGCTTTCCAATGTACAGCGATGTGTTCATTGAACTGTAGCAAGCAATGGCCTCTTGCTAGAAGTGGAGACTTGGCGGGAGGGAAGTGGGGAGGAGGAGGGGGAAGGGATATTTGGTTGGGATGATTGGAGGAGGGGAGTATTTGATGGATCCTTTGAGGAACCAATCTGGATGTTGAAGATAGGTGGAAGTATACTGGTAGTTCTTTTCTCTCCAGAAGTTTTAAATTTAAATTTTAAATTAAATTTCTAAATTTTATTTACAGCGTGGTAACAGGCCCTTCCGGCCCAATGAGTCCGCGCCACCCATTTTAAACCCAAATTAACCTACCCATATGTCTTTGCAATGTGGGTGGAAACCGGAGCACCCGGAGGAAACCCATGCAGACATGGGAGAACGTACAAACTCCTTACAGACAGCGACGGGAATCAAACCCCGATCGCTGGTGCTGTAATAGCGTTGCTTTACTGTCTGTCACTGGTCTCCCTGTGCTCTCCCTCTCTCCAACTGAAGATTACTCTGTCTTTTCACCTCCATGGATAGGTGGCTGCCTTTAAAAGATCTGCGACTTTTTAGGATGGAGGTAATAGTGGGAAGCAGGAGGCATTTTTCTGGAATTGAATGGAATATTTATGGTTCACTTGACTCCAGAAAAGTAGTTTAAATACGTTTCTGAGAAGTTATTCTGAAAAGACTGGTCCGTCAATGGTCTGCTGGTGAGCGGTCTTAATTCATTTCCACATAACTGCTGCACCTCTTTGCCTAGAGAGGATGGAAATTGTGTTGGAGTCTTGAACATGTAATGGCGACTGCAGTTTTAATACATTAAGGAAACCAGTAATGGGGGACCACCTTCCGTTTACATTAGAACCTGCTTAAAAACTGCCTCTGTCAAGTTTTGGATTTGATCAGACGCTTCAGTGCAATGCTGCAGGGTTACACCCAGGTCCTGCTGTTGACTTGGGGTGAATATAAAAGAGCCATGGAAATATTCAAAGTCGAACACTGGAATCCTCCTACTTTGAGCTTTTGTTGTATGCAGATTTGAATGTTGTTTTTTCTTTAAGCGACAACACTTCAAAACGAGTTTATTGTATTGGTCATAAAATATCTTTGACTTCCCATGATCATAAAATGAGTGATAATAATGAGCGCATTTTCTTTCTTGAAAATTTTATCCTTGGTGTTTCCAGCAGGCAGCTTTGTGCACTGGAAGTGCACATCAGAAATTAGGCAGGCAAGTTAGGGAGTGCAGGTTTGTAAAATTCTCCCTGTTGAACTTGCTTTTAAGATGTTAGAATGGCTATTACTTGATTATCCTCAACAGATTTATATTCACTAGAACAATTCACTTGTCAATAGTTACAGTGCAAAGCCATTTCCTTTTGGACCTAATTTAATGGCCACATTTTATGATCACTTGTGATGTGTTCATGTGTTCTATGGTGAAGTGCCTTACATAAATTCACAGGGAGTTCATTTGTCACTCTTTAAAGCATCTGATTCACCTTTCACGTTACTTAGCTGACAAGGTATAATCTGAGAATTTTATTGAAGCAAATTTTCTGCTCGGGTGCCAGTACTCCTGTCAGACACGTTTCTGTGCAAAAGTTTTAAAGTCAGCACCTTCAGCAGGTGGCATCTTCCACTGCTGTGTGTGGTGCCGACCAATCTGTGCTGCGTCAGTTTGAGGCAGTGCAAACTAACATAGGTTCAGTGACAATGTAAGCTGGAAGTGCTCAATAGGTTAAAGCAGCATTGGTAGGGAGAGAAAATGAGTCAGTAGTTGCGGTACAAGGCTCATCTTTAGATGATCATACAGAAGTGTGTAAAATGATATAGTCTGGTAAGAATAATTCAATAAACAGAATATAATTTAATAGAGATGCTAGAATAGAAATCCTAAACAACTCGTTGACTTTCCTATTTAAATTTATAACAAGCACTCTCAGTGCACATTATTTCAAGAAAGAACTTGCTTTGATTTTATCTTATTTCACCGTGGGAAGTCCCAAAATATTGGTTGTGGAACAGAGAGACCCAATTTGTGGAATAGAGAGAGCTAGGCAGTGGAACAGAGAGACATAGGTGCACAGGTAGGTAGTTCCCTGAAAGTGGTGATGCAGGTAGGGTGGTGAGGATGGCATTTGGCAAGCTTGCCTTCATCAGTCAGAGTTGGGACGTCATGCTGCAACTGTACAAGTCGTTGGTGAGACCACACTTGGAGTATTGTGAGTAGCTTTGGTCACCCAGCTATAGGAAGGATGCCATTCAGTTGGAAAGGGTGCAGAAAAGATTCACAAGGATGTTACTGGGACTGGAGAGCTTGTTATAAGGAGAGGCTGGATAGGCAGGGACTTTATTCCCTTCAGCATAATAGGTTGAGGGATGACCTTCAAGAGGTGTATAAAATCACCAGGGATGTAGTTAAGGTGAATGGGCACCAGTCTTTTTCCCAGCATAAGGGAGTCTAAAACTAGAGGGGATAGGCTTAAGGTGAGTGGGGAAAGATTTAAAAGGGATCTGAGGGGCAACTTTTTCAGACAGAGGGTGGTGGGAACAAGCTGCCGGAGGAAGCTGTAGAGGTGGGTGCAATTACAACATTTAAAATATACTATTTGGACCGGTACCTGGGTAAGATAGGCTGAGAGAGATAGGGTCCAAACGCAGACAAGTGGGACTAACTCAGATAGACCTCTTGGTTGGCATGGACGTGGTAGGCCGAAAGGCCTGTGTCTGTGTTGTATGACTCGATACAATTTTACAGCCAACGCAATAAAACTACTTTTTAAGTTTAAATACTCTATGTACAAAGCACAGTATCCAAATCTGCAGACAACGAGATCCCAAAATAGCCTGAAACTAAGTAGGAGAATTCCAATGCTTTTCTTTGAAAACTTCCATGGTTCTTTCATACCTACTCTAGAAAACAGCAAGACCTTGGTTTAATCCATCAGCATTGTTTTGAAATATCTAACCTGTTCAAAATTATTTCCTTATCTTGACATATGTATTAGTGTTTCAAATTTTATAACAGTTTTTATTTTTCAATATTTTTAATTTGCATTAGTTTCTAGATGACATTTGTGAATGTGACTTCCACAAATAATCGAAGATTCACCAACAGTGAAAGTAGGAAGTGTTCAGCAAATCAGGCAATGTCAGTGGGGAGAGAAAGAGTTAATGCTCTGGGTACAGGATCCTTCATCAGATGATCAATGCAGAAATGTGTAAAGTGATATATTCCAGGAAGAAGAATGAGGAAAGGCAATATAATACAGAAGAGTGCAATTCTATAGAGGATGCAGGAACAGAAAGATCTGGGCATATTGTGCACAAATGTTTGATGGTTGCAGGACAAGCTGAGAATGTAATTTTTTATAAGAAACCAGCATGGTGCATAAATATAGGCACAGAAGAAGCCAGGAGGTTAGCAACAATGATATATATGGTAATTTTTCATCTTGCTGTGTCATAGGAAGGATGTAATGGGCTGAGAGAGGGTACAGAGCAGATTAAGCGAAATGGTCTTGGAATGAGAAACTTAT
Source organism: Pristis pectinata (assembly GCF_009764475.1). Lineage (NCBI taxonomy): Eukaryota > Metazoa > Chordata > Chondrichthyes > Rhinopristiformes > Pristidae > Pristis > Pristis pectinata. Next base: position 75,246,277 of record NC_067414.1, on the reverse strand, counting down.
GTAGATAAACTGGAGAAGCTGGGCTTGTTATCCTTGGAGCAGTGAACAATGAAAGATGATTTGAGAGGTGTTTAAGATCATCAACTGACCATATAAAGTGAGCAAAAGGAAACTGTTTCCATTGGTGGTAGGGTTGATGACCAGAAGCCATGGGTTTAAGGTGATTGACGTTTGAACCTTAAGCATGACTTGAAGAAAGCTTTATCATGAAGTGAATAATCATCACCTGAAATTCATAATGTGAAATTCTTTGCTTGAAAGGATGGTGGAAACTGACTCAATCAGCATTTGAAAGGAAATTGGATGGATATTTGAATATTTTTCAAGGTAGGAATAGAAAAATTCTTGATAAGCAAGGGGATGGTAGGTTACCCTTGTGACGTTGAAGTTATAGTCAGATCATATTAAATGGTGGAGCAGGCCTGAGGTGGTTAGTGACCTACTCCTGCACCTGATTCATATGCATCTACTGTGCATGTACAATCAAATCTGGGATCAGCTCTGCTCCAGCTAGATGTGTAGAATCGAGTAGCACCAGGCAAGCCTAAAATTGAGATGCCAAGCTGGTGGAACGGCGATACAGGATTACATGTATGCATAACAGATAGAAGAGAATATAAGCAATCCCACAACCAATGGATCACAACAAGGCACCGCAGTCCTGCCACACTTAGTTGTGAATGATGGTGAACATTAATTAGCTAATGCGGGGAGACTCCAAGAACAATGGGATTGTTGTTGGTGTCTTGGGAGACACCATTGACCAGAAAATCAACTGGACTAGATACATAAATACTGTGGCTACAAGTGCAGGTCAGAAACTTGGTATCCTGTGGTGAATGTCTCGCTTCCTGAGCCTTTCCACCATCTGCAAGGCACAAGTCAGGAGCATGATGAAATATACTCCATTTGCTTGGATAAGTGCAGTTTCAACAATGCAAGAAACTCAATACCATCAATAAAAAAGCACCTGGTTGATTGGCACTCATTTAAACATTCACTCCCTCTACCACAGGTGTAAATGAGGTTCTATGTGTACCATCTACAAAATAGGTTGCAGCTTCTTACTGGGACACTCTAAACCTCTGTGATTAAGAAGGAGCAGGGCACCTGGCACACATGGGAACACCACCAACTGCAGGTCTTCCTCCAAACAGCATATCATTCTGACTTGGAAATATGTTGCTGATATTGCTGGGTCTAAATCCTGGGCTTCCCTACCCAACACCATTGTGGGAGTACTTTCAACAGAAGGACTGCAGTAATTCAAGAAGATTGCTCACCACTTTCTGAAGGACATTTAGGGGTGGGAAATACATTTTGGCCACATCCCAAAAAATGAATAAATAAAAAAGCATTTTCAGTTGATCAAATACCTGGTTACTAGTTCAAACCAGAGAGCAGGAGATTCCTGTCAACTGTGGCAGGGGATGCAGGTGATGACAACATTTTCTAGGCACACTGCACACCAGCCATTCAACACAGCAGTTATTTTCAATCCAAATTCCAGTGTCACTTTCATTTCTGGTTCACCTGTGGAAATCTTTGTCATGGATCGCAACAACATTTAATAGCTATCAATAATCTTATTGTTTTACTTATATTATGCTTGTTATTCCTGCTCTCTGACTATAACACTCTTTTCAGTATTCTGTCATGCACACATGTTCACTCCTCAGTTGTATTGTTACTTACCTGCAATGTACTTTGATAAGTTACATATGGAGCTTGATGTAAGAATGGGACCTATTTTGTTTAGCTCTTCCCCTCTGTACAAATGTCTAATTTTCATAGCAAAACAATCAGGAAAAGGGAACAGAGACCCATTTAGCCAGGTCTCTTTTCCTTCATATAGCTGTGAGGTTTCTTTGAGGAGTGGTTAGCTTGCAAGTGAAGTGGAAAGATGTGTTCCTCATCTTTTGCATCAATTTCCTGGGTCCTCTGCTTTTGGACTTTCTGGTAAACTTGGTTTGCCTATGGACCTCCACCAAGTGAGTTATGCTTCATTTCCTCCATCCATACATCCTGTCTGGTGTGCAGAGGCAAATGGGATCTTCTGTCTTACTACATCAGTGAGGTGTTGCCTCTGGGTGGACACCAGGTCAATAATTACCAGAATTGGGGCCCGAATTACATGATAGTTGAATTACTTATTGAGCCCCTGGCTGGCCAAAGAATGTAGATGGGCTTGAGAGGGGAGGTCAGAAACAAATTCGTCTTTTGAAAATATTGAGGCTGATCCATTAAATTGAAAAACAAAGTGGTGGAAAGACTAACACAACACCGTGGCAAATATATCTGGAGGTCATCCAAGTGATGGGTTTGCCACATGCACATATTCTGTTTTCTACTATTGGACCTGCAGATGTGGAGGTACCTTTGCCATATGGGGCAACGTATTTCAAGAAGGCAAGCTTTCTCATAGACAGTTAGGTATCAATAATAAAAGCTGGTGTTGCCAACAGCACCCGTGTCCTGTAAATTAACAAAAACACGCTGGTCACTTGCTTCCCTTTTGAAACATTTGGGTAGTCCCCAGAGACTGAATGATCCAAAATTTACACCAATAAACCTCTTGAAATACATAGTGGATATATAGTGGTAACAGCCTTAATATTGTGGTAGAATTCTCACCTTTGTGCCAACTGATGAATAGATTCTGATGCATAAAGTTCAGGCTGACAATCCAAGGTAGGACATGGAGTGTTGCATTGTTGGAATCATCATCTTTTGGATGAGGTGCTAAAACGTGGCTCCTGAACTGTATCTTAAAGATCCAATGAACAGAATCATTCTCCTGTTCTTCTACTTGCTTCATATTCACAACAAAAGTACAGAAATAGAAACCAAAAATACTAAAGAGACCAAACTACAAATCATCTTGTGACAGGCACTTTGCATTGAGTGATGCTGCTTCACAGGCTCACTTGGGGTTGAGAGGTTGGTCAGTCACATGATGCAATGCAACTACTATAAATAGATCCCATTTGTGGACCTAAGCTAGGCAAGTGATTTTTTTAACCCTTAAAGACATTTATTTATAAGGCTGGGTTCCTTGCACAGAGAGCAGGAGACACAAGAGAAAGGAGATGTTGGAAGCTAGAGTAAAAAACGAGTTGCTGGAGGAACTCAGCAGGTCAGGCAGCATCTGTGGAGGCCAAGGGATGGGTTGATGTATTGAGTCAAGACCCAAGCCTAAGAGGGAAGATAGCCAGTATAAAGAGGTGAGAGGGAGGGGTGAGACAGCGTTTGGTGGGTGATAAGTGAGGTGGAGGAAGATGGGCGGATGGAGCCAGGTGGGGAAGAAGGAGGGGTATGGGGGGCTGGAGTTTAGAGGCAGCAGCTTGTGGGTGCTAAGTGGAACTAGATAAGGGGGGAATGATGGACAGATGGAACCAGATGGGCGAGGGGATTGGAAGGTGAGGCCAAGGGAGAAGAAACCCAGGTGGATGGGTGTGTGGGTATTGGGCGGATGGATCCGGGCAGGGGGGTTACGAGTCTAGGTAAAGGGGGAGGTGGGGGGAGTGGGGGAGAATGGAAAGGGGAACAAAGGAAGAGAGACCCTGGGTGGGCTGATAAGAGTGGGAAAGGAACACAACACCTTAAAGTGGACAATTCAATGTTCATTCCATTGGACTGTAGGCTACCCAAGTGGAATAGGAGGTGCTGTCCTTCTTGCTTGCATTTGGCTTCACTGTGGTAGTGGAGAGGTCTGAGGACAGACAGGTCGATGTGGGGATGAGACGGGGAGTTGAAGTGACATGCAACTGGAAGCTCAAGATGACCAATGCTGACAGAGCGCAGGTGCTCTGCAAAATGATTGCCTAGTCTACCGATGGTCTCACTGATCTAGAGGAGGCCACAGCGAGAGCACCAAAAGCAATAAACGAGGTTGGAGGAAGTGCATGTGAATCTCTGCCTCACCTGGAAGGGCTGTTTACGTCCCTGGATGGTGGTGAGGGTGGAGGTGTAGGGACAGGTCTTAAACCTTCTACGGTTGCAGGGGGAAATTGCCAGGGGACAGGGATGGATGGGTGAAAAGGGACGCGTGACCCACAAAGAAGGTCGTAGCAAGTGGTCCCTGCGGAAATCAGAAAGGGGGGAAGGTGTGACCGTGCTGGGATCCGGTTGGAGCTGGTGGAAGTGGCAACGCATGAAATGCTGGATGCGGAGGCTCGTTGAGTGAGAGGTGAGGACCAGAGGAACACTATCCTTGTTCTGTTTTGGTGTGTGTGTGTGTGTGTGTGTGTGTGTGTGTGTGTGTGTATTGGGGGGGAGGACAGCAGGTGATGAGAGCAGATGTGTGGGAAATGGAGGAAATGTGTGTGAGGCATCGATCAGCTACAGTTGAGGGGAAGCCATGTTTCCTGAAGAAGGAGGACATTTCAGAAATCATGGAATGGAAGAAAACATCGTGAGAACATGGTGGACACTGAGAAAAAGGGACGGCATCCTTACAGGAGACAGGGTGGGAGGAAGTGTAGTCTAGGTAAGTGTGAGACTTATTGGTTTTATGGTTGGTGTCAGTGGATAGTTTGTCTCCTGAGATTGCAACATAGAGATCCAGAAAGGGAAAGAGTCATTGAGGGCAGGGTGGAAGTTAATCGCAAAGGTGCTAAAATTGACGCGTTCTGCATGAGTGCAGGAAGTGACACCAATGCAGTCGTTGATGTAGCGGAGAAAAAATTTGGCAGGGGTACCAGAGTAGGTTTGTAAAAAGGACTGTTCCACGTAGTCAGCAAGAAGACAGGCGTAGCTCGGGCCCATGCGAGTGCCCATGGCTAAACCTTTGATTCGCTAAAAGTGGAAAGAATTGAAAGAGAAGTTGTTGAGGGTGAGAACAAGTTCAGCCAGGCAGATGAGAGTGTTGGTGGAGGGGAACTGGTTGGGTCTCTGTTCCAAAAAGAAATGGAGGGCCCTAAGACCTTCCTGATGGGGGAATGAAGGTGTACAGAGACTGGATCTCCATGGTGAAGGTAAGGTGGTTGGGGCCATAGAAGAGGAAGTTGTCTAAAGGGTAGAGAGCATGTGAAGCATCCCAGATAGTAGGAAGGGTCTGGATAAGGGAGACAGGATAGAGTTGAGGTATGAGAAGAGATGAGTATGTTTGGGCAAGAACAAGCAGAAACAATGAGTCTATAAAGGCAGTCCTGTCTGTGGACCTTAGGTAAGAGATAGAAGTGGGAAATGCAAGGATGGGGCACCATCAGGTTAGAGGGTGTGGAGGGGAGATCTCCCAGCAATGAGATCTGTAACAGTCTGGGAGACAGTGGCATTCACTGGAGGGGTCATGGCCCGGAGGAGGTACGAGGAGGTGTCCGAGATCTGCCGTCTGGCCTCTGCAAGGTAGGGGTCAGTGATCAGGGCACAACGGCATTGCCCTTGTCTGTGGGTTTGATGATGAGGTCGCAAAAGGTACAGAGTGAGTGGAGTGCTGTGCCTTCAGAGGGGGTGAGTTTGGATTGGGTGAGGGGAGTGGAGAAGCCAAGGCAGCCGACACTACATTGGCAACTAGAAATGAAAAGGTCGAGAGGGGTTAAAAGGCTAGAAGGGGGTGTCAGGAGGAAGGGGAGTGTTGGAGACACTAGAAGGGGTTGTCAGTGGGTGGGGGGGGGTGTTAAGGACTCCTTGATAAAGAAATAGGTGCAGGTGCAGAGGCAAAAGAAAAAGAGCTCAACATCACGTTGGGCCCAGAACTTGTTGAAGTGTAGGCACAGGGGCACAAAGATGATGCTTCTGAGGACAGATGGAGGGAGGAGGTTTGGGGGGGGGGGGGCGGTGATGATGAAGTCATGGCAGGGGTTGGAGCTGGGATGAAGGGTGGGATCAGAAGGGGGTAATGGGTGAGAGGGCTCAGGTGGGGTTTGTGGAATGGGGAAGGGACATCAGAGGAGGGAGGGGAGGGAGAAGGGTAGAGGTGGTTGGGGCTATGGGGTTGGATGTGGGATTAGAGGAGGATGGAGGGGTGGTTGGATCCACAGCAGGGGAAGAATGGGGGTTGGGGTCCATGAGGCATCAGGGGCCTGGATCAGGAGTCCAGTTGGAGAACGGGGAGGCCCCCACGGGGCATCAGGTGCTTGAACCTGGAGCTGGGTGGGAGAGCGAGGAGGCCACCTTGAAGAATCAGGGACCTGGAACTGGGAGAGTTTCTGATTCTTCGTGGAGGTGAGGAACACAGAGAACCTTTGGTTGTGGGAGTGGATGAAGGAGTATTGTGGACTGTGGCACATTTGAAAAAGTGAGGCCTAGAGCTATGGTAGAGAGAGAGAGAGAAGGGGACAGGAGGTACCAACACAAGGCAGAGTTGGTAGGCCAGAGGATATAGAAGGAAAACTGTTGGGAGAAACAGTGAATGGACTGTGCGTACCTGAGATCCTGGTTGGGAACAAACTGGGAGGCCTGAAACCGGAGCTGGAAGCCAAGATGGCGGTGAGCACATGTACTGAGGAAGGACACATGGCTGTAGTACTGAGTCTTGGTGACAGCACTGTTGAAGAAACAAATCAGGGAGAACAGTGATTGAGGGACTTGTAGTGCTCACATTGAAGAGAGGTGGAAAACTTCTTCAAAGTAGGCATGCCTTCCAGAGAATTAACAATGGAGTGGCAAAGTAAGGAGACAACCAGGGTTGGAGGCTGCTGCAAACATTTAACACCCAGCTTCTCCCTCCACAACAGCTGAATTTTGGAGTTTCTAGATGGTTGCTAGATGTGAGTGTGATATAACCGTGCTGTCTCCCTCTCCTCACCGCATGCCCTCACCCTCCCCAACACCCCATGAAAATTGAACTCCTTCCAGGGCTCACAAACTCTACCATCACACTGGTGGCTGCGATCCCAATGGTGCTTGGGGCTTTAATTTTTAGAGATACAGAATCCTGTACAGAAGCATAACTTGCCATTCAACATAATGGTTGGCTACACACAACATTAAGTCAGATACAGGGTCAGACAGACGCATTCCTCTTGTGAAATGTATACATCACTATCTTTTGTATGTTTTCAGGTCTCAAGTGTCCCAGTGATCAACATTGTAATGACCCTAGCTAATAACTGCTTGGGAGTGGATTGGATAAGTGTCTTCTGTAGATAGATGGGGGTACTGATGTAACAGCCCAATGTATTTTAGCTGGTTATATTTCAGTCTTTTGTTGTTTAGATAAATTCTGATGTGCTGTATATGCTTTTCTAGCTGAATCTTTCCCCATGCTCTTAATGCAGAAGGATTCCTCATCAATATTTTCTGCCTAATTGTTCAGTAGGATATATCTGTCCTCCAATCAATTATCCACATTAGAACAGGACTCTTCTGTGGTGCAATCTGCCAAGTGATTTATATTGGGTTGGCGACTGGGTATTATGAGTAGCAGACAGTGTGACTGGGGGCAATCCACAAACTGAAGGAATGCATTTATGGCTGAATTTTCCCCTTAAATTTTTCATAACATTCTCCTAGTAGGATATGTGACTTATCTTTGGAAAAAGTCAGAGCTAATAACCATAACTACCCTATTTGTACCATTAAAAACACATTTATTTCACAAACTATCTTTCTTTTTACGGTAGCTAATAATGTTGAATAGATTTAATGGATTATCAGTTGTGAAATTATAATTTTTCATGACTAGAATGTTATATTAAATACTTAATTATTCATTGCTAATGGTTGTCATGGTGAAATATAATTTCCTGTAATGCAGAATACATCAGACGTGACTTTTCTGCTTTGAGGTTAATGGACAAGACCTTGGCTCCATTAATATTTCCAAATATGGCAACTCGTATGTCACAATTTCTCTTACAGAAAAAAACATAGAAACCATCACAACCTTTGCTGACATCCTCAGAGGTCAACGAGGCACATTGATACTTTATTGGCCTGTAAGTCAAGGCCTCCAAAAGTGACATGAAATGTTTTGAATATTAACGTGTGTAGTACGATTGAGACCGAATCCATCCATTATCATGAAGTAAATCATACCATTTATAAATAATAAATGTGTTCAATTTTAACCCAAACACTTAAGAACTGATATTTCACCTTGCATACCTGGCAGGGCCTGGATGGGCAGGAAATTAAAATCAAGACAACAAATTTCCTATGAATCTAATTTTAACCTGCTTTAAGATATCTTTATTAGTCACATGTACACTGAAACACACAGTGAAATGCATCTTCTGCATAGAGTGTTCTGGGAGCAGCCTGCAAGTGTCACCACGCTTCCAGCGCCAATATAGAAACTTCGTAACCCATACATTTTTGTAATGTGGGAGAAAACCGGAACACCTGGAGGAAACCCACGCAGACACGGGGAGAATGTACAAACTCCTTACAGACAGCGGCCAGAATTGAACCCGGATTGCTGGCGTTGTAATAGCATTACGCTAGCCACTACACTACTGTGCATGCCCTTTTATTGTGCAGATGGGCAGTATATCTGCCTGGAAGGCAACAACATATTGCTTTAAGTATACAATCAAGTTCCCATGGCAGCATATGCGTCAAGGATTGGGCCAAAAAAAAGATAAGAATTGTAAATTTAATATATTTGTGTTTCTTTTGTCTCCTTGTGGCATTGGAAGACCTGAACTGTTCCAATCTTTCATATCCATCATCAAGACTGAAGGCAAGGGGGATAATAAGTGAGAGGCTAAAGGTCAAATACCAGGGTACATGTTTGAGTCTACAGCCAATGGGATGGAAGTCTGCAAGGCAACAAGTCTGGCACAACACCTGACTTGCTTTTTACTTGTTGTTGGAATGGAGTTGGATGAATATGAGGAAGGTAGATCTCTCTGCCGTTCCATCTTGCCACTCCCATATACCAGGATCGCAGTTTACCAGTGAGAAGCGCAGGACAAGTCTGATTGTTACGGTCTCTGGTATTGCCAGCTCTTAGTTTCACATCAGCTGCTAGGTAGCAGAGTTTTATATCTGGTTCTTTTCTGGCCAAGGGCGTGGATTTTCAGCTGCCAGGTAGATATGCTCAAGCCTCCATATGTAACCTTGATGGCTTCTTGGTTATGCTGGTTGCTGGTCAGTCATATATAATTCATTACATTCTCTGATTGGACTATCTCTGAAAATCCACCAAGTATTAAAGTTCATGTTGCTCAGACTTCTGTAATGAGTCCCCATCTGCACATTGGCATGTAATGGGTCCCAGTTAAACATGGAACATTGCAGCCTAGTACAGGCCCTTTGGCCCATGATGTTCTGCAACCTTTTAACCCACTCTAAGATCAACCTAACCCTTCCCTCCCACATACCCTTCCATTTTTCTATCATCCATGTGCCTATCCAAGAGTCGCTTAAATGTCCCCAATGTATCTGCCTCTACCAGCACCCCTGGCAGTACATTCCATGCATCCACCACTCTCTGTGTAAAACACTTACCTCTGGTATCCCCCCTGTACTTTCCTCCAATCACCTTAAAACTATGCCCCCTCATGTTAGCCATTTCCAGCCTGGGAAATATTCTCTGGCTGTCCACTTGATCTATGTCTCTTATCATCTTTTACACCTCTATCAGGTCACCTCTCATATCCTTCAACCCAAAGAGAAAAGCCCTAGCTCACTCATCCTATCCTCATAAGACATGCTCTCCAATCCAGGTAGTATCCTGGTAAATCTCCTCTGCAGCCTTTCTAAAGCTTCCACATCTTTCCCATATTAAGGTGACCAGAACTGAACACAATATTCTAAGTGTGGTCTAACCAGGGTTTTATGGAGCTGCAATATTACCTCGTGGCTCTTGAACTCAGTCCCCTGACGAATGAAGGCCAACACTCCATATGCCTTCTTAACAACCCTATCAACTTGCACAGCAACTTTGAGGGATCTATGGACCCCAAGATCCCTCTGTTCCTCCACAATGCTAAGAATCCTGCCATTAACCTTGTATTCTGCCTTCAAATTCAACCTTCCAAAGTGAATCACTTCACACTTTTCCTGGTTGAACTCCATCTGCCACTTCTTAGCCCAGCTTTACTTCCTATTAATGTCCCATTGTAACCCTTGAGTAGTGTAATGGTTAGTGTAACGCTTTACCATGCCAGCGACCCAGGTTCAATTCCGGCCACTGTCTGTAAGAAGTTTGTACGTTCTCCCCGTGTCTGCGTGGGTTTCCTCTGGGTGCTCCAGTTTCCTCCCACATTCCAAAGACATACAGGTTAGGAAGTTGTGGGCATGCTATGTTGACACCGGAAGTGTGGCAACACTTACGGGCTGCCCCCAGAACACTCTACGCAAAAGATACATTTCACTGTATGTTTTGATATACATGTGACTAATAAAGATATCTTATCTTATCTTATCTTCTACACTATCCACAACACCACCAACCTTCGTGTCATCTGCAAACTTACTAACACACCCTTCCGTTTCCTTATCCAAGTCATTTATAAAAATCACAAAGAGCAGGGGTCCCAGAACAGATCCCTGCGGAACACTGCTGGTCACCGACCTCCAGGCAGAATATGCTACACCTACAACAACACTCTGCCTTCTATGGGCAAGCCAATTCTGAATCTACACAGCCAAGTTTCCCTGGATGGTGTGCCTCCTGACCTTCTGAATGAGCCTATCATGGGGAACCTTATCAAATGCCTTACTAAAGTCAATTTACACTATATCCACTGCTCTAGCCTCATCAATGTGTTTTGTCACATTCTCAAAGAATTCAATCAGGCTCATGTGGCACAACCTGCCCCTCACAAAGCCATTCTGACTGTCCCTAATCAGATTATGCTTCTCAAATGCTCATAAATCCTGTCCTTAAGAATCTTTTCCAATAATTTGCCCACCACTGAAGTAAGACTCACTGGCCTATAGTTCCCAGGGTTATCCCTACTCCCTTTCTTGAACAAAGGAATAACATTTTCAACCCTCCAATCATCTGATACTACTCCTGCAGCCAGTGAGGATGCAAAGATAATCACCAAGGGCTCAGAAATCTCTTCCGTCACTTCCTGTAATATCCTGGGATATATTCTGTCTGGCCCCGGGGTCTTATCTATCCTAATGTTTTTCAAAAGTTCCAGCACATCCTCCTTCTTAACATCGACATGTTCTAGTTTATCAGCCTGTTTTACACTGTCCTCACAAACGTCAAGGTCTCTCTCACTGGTGAATACTGAAGCAAAGTATTCATTTCCCCTACCTCCTCCAACTCCAGGCACAAGTTTCCTCCTCTATCCCTAATCGGTCCTACCCTCACTCTAGTCATCCTCCTGTTCTTCACGTATGAGTAGAACGCCATGGGGTTTTCCTTAATCCTACTCACCAAGGCCTTCTCATGCCCCCTTCTAGCTCTCCTCAGTCCATTCTTAAGCTCCTTCCTGGCTACCTTGTAACTCTCTAGAGCCCTGCCTGATCCTTGCTTCCTAAACCTTGATTAAACATCTTTCTTCCTCTTCACTAGATATTCCACATCTCTTGTCAACCATGGTTCCTTCACTCCATCATCCTTTTCCTGCCTCAATGGGACGAACCTATCCAGAACTCCATGTAAGTGATCACTAAACAACCTCCATATTTCCATTGTGCATTTTCCTGAGGACATCTGTTCCCAATTTACACCACCAAGTTCCTGCCTAAAAGCATCATAATTCCCCTTCCCCCAATTAAATACTTTCCCATACCATCTGCTCCTATCCCTCTCCAAGAAAAGGGTAAAGGTCAGGGAGTTGTGGTCACTGTCTCTGAAATGCTCACCCACCAAGAGATCTGACACCTGACCAGGTTCATTGCCTAGTACCAGATCCAGAATGGCCTCTCCTCTAGTTGGCTTGTCTACATATTGTGTCAGGAATCCTTCCTGGACACATCTAACAAACTCTGCCCCATCCAAACCTTTTGCACTGAGGAGGTGCCAATCAATATTAGGGAAGTTGAAATCACTCATGACGGCAACCCTGTTATTTTAGCACCTTTCCAAAATCTGCCTCCTGATCTGTTCCTCAGTGTTCCTGTTGCTATTGGGGGGTCTGTAGAATACTCCCAATAGAGTGATTGTTCTTTGCTGTTTCTGACCTCCACTCACACTGACTCAGTAGACGGTCCCTCCAGGATGTCTTTCCTTTCTGCAGCTGTGATACTATCCCTGATTATCAATGCCATCCCCTCCCCCCACCTCTTTTACCTCCATCCCTATCTCTTTTGAAACATCTAAACCTTGGAACATCCAGCAGCAATTCCTGCCCTTGTGACAGCCAAGCCTCTGTAATGGCCACAACATTATAGTTCCATGTATTGACCCATGCTCTAAGTTTATCACCTTTGTTCCTGATACTTTTTGCATTAAAATAAACGCATTTCAACCCATCCAACTGGCTGCAATTTTGCCCTATCAACTGCCTATCTTTTCTCACAGTCTCTCTACACGCTGCATCAACCTGTACACCAACTGCCCCATCCTCTGACCTATCACTCTGGTTCCCATCCCCCTACCAAACTCGTTTAAACCCTCTGCAACAGCAAAACATCAATTTTTAAGTTTCTCACCCTTGTCTTCAATTCCCACCAGAGTCTCTCCCTTTCATTTCTGTGTGATCTCCTTCAACAAAAAAATCTATCAATTCTCTGTGTTCCTTTCATTCCACCTTTTTCTCTTTCCCAGAATTATTCCCTTTACCTGTGCTAGCCATGTCTTTTCCTGCCAAGGACGTAAGCTCCCTGATTCTCACTTCACAAACTCTGACTTTCCCATCTTTAAAAAATTACTTTGAAAGCTGCCTTTTTGAACAACCTTTTGGTCTCCTGCTTTAATTTCTCCTGTATTGCCTCACTGTTATTTTTTTGTTTGATAATACCCCTGTGAAACTCTGAGATACTTGTATGCTAAAAGTATTAACTGATTAGAAATTGTCATTGACGCCAATCCTCTGAACAACAACAACAATATGATTAGTTTCCTATAAGTGGTTCACGGTATAACATAAAAATAATTGTGTGAAGTGATGGAGGTAGAAAAGGACTTTGGTTATTCACGTTCAGCGCATACAGTGGGGAATATCATGGACCACACTGACAACGGATGAATCTGTTAACCTTGCTGAGATTAAAGTCCCAGAACCCATCAGTTGAGGGTGAGTTAAGTTGGCTGGGTGTACATTCTCACCTTAAAACAGAGCTGGATTTTTTCACCTCATTTCCTTATAATTTTTAAGTGAGTCCATATCTAACCCTAGTTATTTCCATTGAAAAAAGATATTGACCAATGTAATCTCTCTAACAATGGAAATGGAATGTGTTTAGTTTAGCAAGCCAGCAAGCAGGGCCTGCAGCAGTAACAGGTGCTTGAGAGACCAGGCACTGAGAGCTGGGATGGAAGATCGTGCTCATGGTGATGCTGTGCAGTCTGAATGGAAATAAATTGTTTTCTCTGGACTCAATATTGAATTCTACAACTTCAGGTGACTTGATTTCTCCATCTGAATCTGTCATCCATCTGTAATATTAGCTCAGCTTGCTTCTTTTCTCACTGAGAATGGAAGGCATACCCAATCTGACCTGCTGGGCTTGTTGTCGTGTCCTCCTGCTCTGTATTTTACAACTTTCACATTCTGTTGTTGTGGTTCTTTTGCCTATGTTCTCAATCTCTACCTGCTACCATTGACCAGATAACCTTATCCCCATGGGCACCCAGGTTTCACTTTATAAAAGATACCTTCCCTTTCCCACGTTCCCTGCAGCTTCTCTTGTCTCCTTCCCAGTTCTAACAAAGGGTCTCCGACCTGAAACATGGACTCTGTTTCTCTTCCCACAGATGTGACCAGACCTGCTGAGTATTTTAAGCATTTTCTGTTACTTGTTTTAGATCTCCAGTATTTGCAGATTTTTAAAAATTTTTATTTATTTGCCCGGGTTGCTGAAAGTAACTGGTTAATAGTCTGGATTGTGCTTCATTATAGGGTATAGGCCGTACTCAGTTCATCTTCAACTTCTAAATGTCTGCACTACAAAATAGAAGTATGGAAAGTGCTGAAGGTTAGATGCTGGTGTGTCTGACTTCTTGCTTGAAAGCTGGGTGCATCACTGAGTCCAGGAGCAGAGGTCAGTAATACTGAGCTGAGGGGTCAGATACAGGAAACCTCTCAGTTTAACACCAACCATCGCTGTTGTATGGACCATTTGAAAGTGCTGGATATTTATGGTAGTACTCAGCAATGAAAATTTACATTATAAAATGCTAACTGTTTTTATCATTAAAACAAAAGGCACATTTGACCCAAAAAAAGTTCATCAAAAAAATCCAAATTTCTCCATCTTCTTACTGCAGCATTTAACGTAATGGAATTGTATGTTTTTCCCAAGTCAATTTACAGCAAGCAAGAGTCACTGGGAAGGCCAGTATTTAATGCCTGACCATATTGCCCTTGAGAAGGTGGTGATGAGCCATAATCACAACGGTTACAGGCTCTCTGAAGAAGGTACACCCACATTGTAGATGGAAGAGACTACAGATGCTGGAATCTAGAACAACAATCTCGTAGGAACTCAACGGGTCAAGCAACATCTTTGGGAAGAAAGGAATTGTCGACGTCTCGGGTCCAAATATGGCATCAGGACTAGGAAAGAGCTGACCTGCTAGGAAGAGGAAAGAAGGATTTTCTTCTTCTTTATTTCAATAAATATTAAGGATTGTAATTAATTTAAATTAGTTACACATACCTTTTAAATTTATTTTAATTCTCTTTTAATTTTTAAGGATATTTAAATCTATTTCAGCTACTTTCAAATGAGTCTGATTATAGGTTGAAAAAGCCTTTGATGGCATGAGTTGTCAAAAGGCCATCAGGATAGTCAAGGAGTAACTAGTTCTAGCACCTGAGCCCAAGTTACAATTCATTGACTGCTCTGCTTTGCTTTATAGGATCTGTGGGACTGCAAAAAGTTACATCTGTGGAGTTGGTGGAAGGACAGTGGATGGGTAGTGTTCCCAAATGTTCTCGTTGTACTCTTTCTTATCCTCTGTGCCTGAGTCCCTTTGATAATAAGAGGAGTGTAGTGGGAGTTAAAGGTGTGGTATGGGTTGGCTCAAGAACGATATGCACAAAAAGCCTTAAGAATCACCTTAACATAGAACATAGAGCAGTACAGCACAGGTCAGGCCCTTCCGCACACAAAGTCTATGCCAACCATGAGGCTAACTTAAACTGCACATCTCCTAAACATGATGTATATCCGTCAATTCCCTGCTTGTTCATGTGCCTGTCTAAATACCTGTCAAGCATTGATATATCTGCTTCCACCACCTTCCATGGCAGTGTGTTCCAGGCACTACCACTCTCCATGTCAAAAAAAACTTGCCACGTATATCTCCTTTAAACTTATCCCCTTTCGCCTTAAAGCAATGCCCTCTAGTATTTGATATTTCCACTGTAGGTGAATTGTGGAGGGCCGTGGCTGTCATGTGACAGAACTGACCAACACCTGGTTGAAAGACACACCACTGTCAATTAAGGTCTGGCTCCACCCAACCCATCAGTGCACACCTGACCATTGGCCCCCTTAAGCACCTTTGTACTTGGCCTCGGGTCATTGGCCTTTTGTGATCGATTAGTCCCTGCTGGCAATGGACCATTGGCCTTTTTGAACTACCTGGGCTGGACTGCCCCACCCCTCCAGCACTATAAAGAGTGCCACATGTGCCTGGTTTGCTCTTTTTGATTGCTCTGAGGAATCATGAAATGACGCTGGAGAGACCATTGGTAAGGTGCACACTTCAACAGAGTTAGGAGTGTTCTAAATTAGGATTCCGGGTAGCCTAGAGCCATGCCTGCACTGAGTCAAGGTGTGGCAGGTATCGTATTGCTTTTCCTTGATTGTTTGTACCCAGTTCGGTGTGTGTGCGTGTGTGTATTTTACTCTTGTTCTGATTTTCCCATTCTCATTATCACCGGTGCGCATGTGTGTGTGTGTTGCCCTCGTTACCCTTTCCCTGCGTTTGTCTTTGTAAATAAATCACTTACCCCTAAGACTGTGTTCGAGTCCTTGTCTTTCGAGACCTCAAATCTGTTTCACAACAATTGGCGCTGCGAGCAGGGTCTCGAGGGTCTTGGCTGAACACAGATGCAGGGAGGGATGTTCTGGAATAAGGGCAAGAAAGCCAGTGCAGGCACTGAGGATAGGATTCCCGGGTGGACTGATGAGAGCGAGGGATTTGGGAGCTTGGCCAGCATGCTGGCAGACCATGGTAAGCCAATGGACTGGGCTGAGCAGTTAGACCCACGTGGTGAGAAACTGGGGCACCAGGTGATCGCCCTCCTCCAGAGGCCAGGGTTCCCCAAGGCCAAAGGGAGTCAAAGGGATGCCTTCTGGCTGTTTGCATCCCTCCTGAGACGCCAGGTCAGGATTACTAGCCAGATACAGGGTACATGTCTCCAGAAAGACAAGGAGATAGAGATGCTCCAGCAGCGCTGCTGTACGCTGCAGGAGGCAGTTCAGACTGCCCAGACCCGAGCCAACAACCTCGAGGCCAGAGGTACCAAGGTCGCCTGCAGGCTGATTCAGCTGCAGCAGGCCCAGGCAGCCCGCCAGTCTGGCTTGCGGCCAGACCCACTCAAAATTCAAACCCCGGACCGGCGCGGCGACAAGCTGGACGCATGGCTGGGGGATGGGGACATATGGATGGATAATGACGAGGAGGGGGTGCCCGAAGAGCCTGAGCGCCATCACACCCGCCTTCCTCTCAACGCACCCGAACCCCTGCAGTCTCGACCCGTCATCACACTGTCCCAGGTCCGTCACAGAAGGGAGGGGCATGGGGATGAGGCTACTGCAGGGGGAATAGCACGTGGGTTCTCCGAAACTATGGAGACCCACGATTTCTCCATCAAGGAGCTGACCCAGCTGGCGGATTGGTACTGCCAGCAGCTGGGCAAGCACCTGACCACATGAATGCTCTGACTGTGGGATGAGGGGGCCCCCAACGTGAGCATCTCTCACGAGGAAGTGAGCACGCTGGGGAGCTTTTCCAACTAACAGAGCATTAATAATGTCCTGCGGGCGCCACCGGAGGGACCAGGGACAAAGCTACCCCTGTGGGATCAGGTAATGACTGCCATGAAGGTTCGGTACCCTACTAAACTCGAATGGGATTTATATGGGTGACTGTAATGGAGCACAATCAGTGAGGGCACCAGGGTCATTAGGGAATGGGCACTGGTGACTGGAATTTATGAGAGGGCTGGCGATCGCGAGTTTTTAGAAAACACCAGGGTGACCAGTGCGCTAGAGGGATACCTGGTCGCCACCGCGCGCCCCGAGTTGAGGCCAGTGGTCCTGCCTCTCATGGGACCAGCTAATGGGAAGACCATATGGGACGCCATCACCCTCCTGGAAGGGCTAGAGTACATGCAGCGGGGGGTGCCCACCCAGGTCTGTAGAGCAGAGGCGAGGGCAGGAGACACAACCCCTCATTTCACGTGCAAACAGTTATATCTGGACCTGTTGCGCGCAGGGGTGGACTGCACCAGCGTAGACAAGGTCCCAACCTCCACTCTCTACGCACGGTGGAAAGAGCTCTGCGGGGGGAAGTCCGGTCGGGGGAAGACCCATAGCCAGCCCGGGACCAAGCCCGACACAGGGCGCCCCCAACCGCCGGACCACGTGGGCTGCCCCCGCCAACACTGACACTACCTCTGCCCCTCCCCCACTTGAAACAGTCTCCCCTGCCCTCAGGGCTGAGCTCCAGGACCTGCTGAGACAGGAAATGTTCCACCTCCGCCAGCAGGAACCCTCACCCACAGGGTGGCAGACCCCCACCCCCTCCCATAGGATGAACGCCAGGGTCCCCGACATACTTGTTCCATCGCCTTCCCCTGCCCGGGGAACCTGAGGCCACATATACCTGTAGCGATACATTGGGGAAAGGGGAACGTACAGAGGTGGATGGCACTTGTCGACATGGGTGCCAACATCATCATTCCGGGCAACCCCGCCGGGTGGAAGGGGACACAGATGAAGGTAGAGGGGTTGGGGAGTTCCCTTTTGCCTGCGAGGGAAGTCACGGTCCGCATGTTTTCCTGATTTTGAAGTCCCACTTCTGTCTGCAGATACGAGCCTTCTGGGGGCAGGGGACCGTGACTGGCCCAATCGCTCCTATTGTGAACCAGGCTGGCAGAGTGGGGTTGGCGGTGGTATCGGTACCATTGAAAAGGAGCACATACCCTTCCTTGTCCCAGTAACAGGTTATATTGCCAGTTTGCTGTGGACTAGGCATCTGAGAATACAAAGTGATTCCAGCAACTCTCCTCCCATGAATTCTCAGATAACTTTTCCTGGTTAGGCATTCCAAAGAGACATTTGACACTTTCACATGGGTACCGTTCCCTTCCCCACAAACCCATTGCTCCCCTGCAAGTAGTACCACACACCTAGTGTTGGCACACTCACACCTAAACCATCCTCCCCTGAATGCACACTTTCTCTCTCGACAAGTGGTGGTGACACATGATATCGGGTGCTGTACTATCGCTAGCCCACAACCCCATCCTTTACCGTTAAAGCAGTGGGGGAAGGACTGGTGGCTAGTTGTGCTGCTTAGGTCTGCTGTGGTTCCTTGCAAACATTTACCTGGTAGCACCCTCCCGTAAGATCCCGTCTGCCCAATGCACTTTGTTTTCGAGTATTCATATTTTAAGAGAGCCCTGGGGCTCCAGCTTGGTGTGGCTACAAAAAGACCTTTTACTGATTCTGCCAAGGGGTAGCAAACAGTGCGATTGCCATGCAGTTGTATATGGGCTTTGTAAAATAAATTGTCCTCTAATGCCCACACACAAGTACTGGTAATGTTAAAGAATCCAAATTTAAGAGGGGTCATTTTCCCTCCGGTGGACATCGTTTACAGTCACTTAGATGAATCCAGCGTTCCTGGCCCTGTACTTTCACCGCTGTGGGGGTCTGGAGTAGTACCTGGTAGGGACCTTTCCACCGAGGTCCCAGCTTAGGTCATGCCCAGTCCCGTATCAGCACCGACTCTCCAATTTCCAGGTTAGGCAACTCCGCATCCTTTCCCTCCTGCTGCGTAAATACGCTCTTCATCTGTGAATGAAGGAACTTTAACAAGGTCGTAAGTTGCCTGAAATATCTTTGTAGTTCATTCCCCATGTCATTAAGGTCGACCTGGGTGGGAGTTTGGGTGTCAGCATCCATTGGGGTTCTTCCCTGGTGTCCATAGACGATTTCGGCAGCCGACACCCCGGTGGCCGAGTGGGGAGTAATTCTCATGTGGTATAAAGCTAATGGGAGAACCTTCAGCCAATTTAGACCTGTCTCTGGCACTAGTCAATTTATTCTTCAGGGTGCCGTTGGCTCATTCTACTATACCCGCTGCCTGAGAATGGTAGGTGCAATGGAATTGTTGTTTGATATGCAGTGCCTTGCACAACTCCTTATTTATTCTCCCTATGAAGTGGGGACCATTGTCTGAACTAATCTGTCAGGGTACCCCAAACCTTGGTATAATCTCTGTAAGCAATAATTTCACCACTGTTGAAGCCTTATTGTTAGTGGTAGGAAAAGCTTCAATCAATCTACTAAATACATCAACGATAATGAGATAGTACTTATAACAATGTATACGCGGTAATTCAATAAAGTCGAGTTGTATACATTCAAAAGGTCCCTCTGGCAAGGGGGTTCTGCCTGCGGTGCACCTCACCCCTTTCCCAGCATTGGTTTATTGGCATATTAAACATGATCATATTTTGCCTTGTGCTGCTTCCTCCAGTCTGGGGTGCCACCAGGTACGTAGTAAAATATTATTCATTCCCCCCTTGCCAAGGTGGATGTCAGAATGCAGGCAGTCAATGAGCATTGGTAACAAATAATCAAGTATACATACTTGACCAACCGAAGTGGTCCAGAGGCCATGTGGCGCAGAATGCACACACCTGTGCACCTTCCATGCTTGTTTTTCTGAGTGTAGGGCGTCCCCCTGTAAGTGCTGCACAGTAACCATGTCTGGGGTGCCCTGCGTTGCTATTGTCGGTTTATAAACAACCGCCTGTTTTTCCGCAATCGAAATGATATTCGTCCCCCGGTGTGCTGCCAATTTTGCCTCTGCATCTGCCCTGTATTGTCCTGTATTATTAGGGAGGCGTCTGAGAGGTGGGCTGAGCATTTGATGAAGACCAATTTATTAGGGAGGAGGATGGCTTGGAGGAGGTTCTTCACGTAAGCCGCATTCTGTATGGGGATGCCTGTAGAGGTCAGAAATCCTCTGTGCGCCCATAGTTGACCGAAATCATGGGCTACTCCAAAAGCATAGCGGGAATCAGTGAAGATATTAGTTACTCTGTCCTTGGCTAAAACACAGGCTCTGGTAAGGGCAAAAAGTTCTGCCTTTTGGGCAGAGACTGGGGGCTGCAAAGACGCAGACTCAACAACATGGGAGTCATCTACTATAGCGTAACCGCAAAGGCGGATTCCCTGTTCCGAAACAGAGGAACTGCCGTCGACATACAGGTTTAAGTCTGCTGGCTGGAAGGCTTTATCTGAAAGGTCCAGATGGGGTGCAGTTAAGAAGTGGTTACGCAGTAAACAGTCATGTGGTGGGTCTTCAAGATCCTCAGGTGGGGTCTCTAGGAAGTTGGCAGGGTTAATGGTGGTACAATATGCAAAGGAGAGGAGCGGGTTATTCAGGAGCGCTATCTCATATCAGTTTAAGCAGGCCTGGGTTAGGTGTTGGGTCTGATGGGAGGTCAGGAGTGCTGTTACAGTATGGGAAGAATAAACAACCACGGTCTGTTGCAGGGTTATATTGGAGGCTGCTGTTATGAGGGAGTAGACTGCTGGAAGCATCTGAGAACATGGTGGAAGTCCCCTAGCCACTGGGTCCAGCCGAGTGGAGTAATATGCCACTGGTCTTTTTCTATCCCCATGGGCTTGAGTAAGGACGGCTGTGGAGCAGTCCTCCAGGACATTCACAAAAAGCTGGAATGGGCGATCATATCGGGGTCGTCCCAGGGCTGGGGCGCTGGCAAGGGCTTGTTTGAGCTTATCAAAGGACTCCTTTTGTTCCTCCGTAAGTTCAAAAGGTCCCACGGACTGGCTTGAAGCCAAGGGTGTGAGGTGCTTAGTAAGGATGGCCATGTTAGGTAGCCACTGCCTGCAGAAATTTACTAAACCTAAGAAGGCGCGCATACCCTTTGGGGTAGCGGGCGGTGGGGTAGCAATGATGGGAGCAATACGTTCAGGGGTGAGCTGCCGCTCAGTGGCGCTTAAAAGGGTGCCCAGAAGTTTCACCTGGCGCTGGGTTCTTTTCACTTTCTGTGGAGGTATCATGTATCCCCAGGAATGGAGTGCGTTAAGTAACCTGTTGGTGTCCGCGATGTTGGGGGTCTCAGAGGGACTTGCTAATAAAAGGTCGTTGACATACTGGACAACAGTGGATTTGTCAGAAGGTTGTAACTCTTGGAGTTGTTTATGCAAAACTTGGGAGAAAATAGTCGGGGAGTGTATAAAACCTTGCGGGAGATGCGTCCAAGTGTATTGCTGACCTTGGAAGGTGAAAGCAAACAGGTACTGCGATTCGGGGGATAAGGGAATTGCAAAAAATGTGTGCTGGAGTTCTATGAGTGTAAAAATACAGGAGTTGGCCAGGATGTTACTGAGGATGGTAGTGGGGTTCGGGACCACGGGATGCAGTGGCTCCACTATATCATTGACCTTACGCAGGTCTTGGACCAGGCGCCATTCTGCCTGTCTGGGTTTGGGGACAGGCAAGATGGGGGTGTTACAGGGTGATTGGCAGGGAACCAGGATGCCCTGTTTGCAGAAGGAATCTATTAAATGGGTTATTCCTTCAACTGCCTCTCTCCGGAGGGGGTACTGTTGGACAGAAGGCAATTGTGCTCCCGGCCTTACGCGGATTTGGATCGGAGTCACTGGGGTGAGCCCTACCTCAGCTTTCGACGCGGCCCATAAATCGGGGTTTGGCTCATCCGAAGGGAGTCGGTGGGGCTGATGGTGGCGTAAACGGCCTGTTACCGAAAAAGGGGTGAGGTAGTAAGTCAGGGTCCCTTTTGGTAGTACCTGGGGAACCCCGTAAAAGCCTGCGTCTGCCTGTACTTCAAGTTAGTTTGCTAGGAATCCCAGCTCCTTTGGCTTATGACCCTCATTAACTGACAAGGTAATGTGAGGGGACACTAGGGAGCGATGGTGGCGTGTGAGGGGGTCGGTACTCTGGGGCTCTTGGGCCGTTGGGGTGCATTGGATACCTTCTATCAGACCAGTCAATCCATCCTGGAGCGCAAAACTGTGGCTTCATTTGGTATTCCGTATTATCGGGACAGGCAGGTCAGGGCCGAAGGGGCCTTTGGACCATCTCCTGTTTTACCCTTGTGGCTTTTGAATCGCGCCCATTGTTCCAGAAGTGGACCAGGACCCTTCTCATATTTTGTCGTGTATAGTCAGGCCGATTCATGTCATTAGTGCGGACAGCTGACGCCACTCCCTCAGGGATACATTGTAGTAGGAGGGCATTAAAGTGAGGGGAGACATTGCCTCTGTTATAGGCATCGTCCCCTGCATAGGTGCTGTAAAGTGAGCAGAAATGATCCCAGAATTCTGGACTATCCTCACCCTGTTTCGGTCGGCATTCTAAAACCTTAACTATGTCAATGGGCTGTTGGTGGGTCTTGCGGAGGGCAGCTCTAATGGTGTCTACCTGGTTCGGAGCCTGGACAGCTGCTTGGAAGGCTGTCCAGTCTGCATAGTTACCCAGGTACTCTTTCCACCTATCTGCCTCAGCAGTTGTAAGGGTCATGCAACAAAGACTAAAAAGGTCCTGGGATGTTGCTTGGCACATCTGAATTGTCCCAATGACATAATCTATAAAATCCTCTGGATTTGTTTTACGTTTGGGCGCCTGACTCATGATTAGGCACGTCTCCTGGGGCTTCCAAGGGGTGTAAATTTGGATCGTGGGATTAGCGGCGCTCGGGCTGGATCGGGATTGGGGACACTCTTATTGGGGAGTTGTCTTTTAGCCTTAATTCCCTTTCCCTTATTCGGCATAGATGATGGGTCGGGACCTCTAGGGTTGTCACTATTAGTGGTAGAGTCGAAGTCGTAATCATTGTCCGATTGAGGATCTATTATAGGTCTGTCCCCTACCAAAGGGTTCCGTCGTATGTCTGTGGCTTTCGAACCATTCGGAGGCGCCCTCTCGCTCTGTCTGAGCTGATCTCTGGTTCGGGACGCTACAGGGTCAAGGGACTGTTCTCGTGACGGGGCTTGGCTGGCATTAATGGTTTGTGGGCTAGCCACATTGTATGGGGGCAGCAGTGGAACTGGGGGGTAGACAGGGGGTGTGGGTCGAACCCTCCAGTCCTCCTCACTCTCGTCCGTATCGTTATTTTGGAACAACAAGGGCACACCAGACATGTCGGAAGGTACCTCCACTTTCTCCTTGTTATTATTCTTTTTATTACTATTTCTATGTTTTTCCTCATTCTTCTGATCTATCCCTTTCCTTTCCCTTCTGCTTCTCTCCACATTGTGGTCTCCGCACTGAGACCTCAGAACTTCCCAACTCTTGGGATTGCCTTTCTCATCACATACACTAATCCCTCTTCTATGTGCATTATGTTCCCAACTATTCTGTTTAGGTCTATTTGTTAGGTCGTCGGCCATTTTTCTCTAAGTAGACATTAATATTTTCCATTTTTCCCAGTATTGCACTCCCAAATCGCCTTTTCTGCCTTTTGGCACTTATCCAAATCCCAGGTTCCCCCTAATGGCCATATTTCATTTCCCAATTTTTTATTGAGGCATGCCGATAATTTGTGGAAGTTATACTCATTTTTTGGATCGTCTTTACATAGTTTAGATAGTGGGGTATTGGACCCAGACTTATTGAGAGTTTGTCCCTTTTTTTTCTTATTCTCTCTCCCTCTCCTTTTTTAAAAAAGTACGGTACAGAACGCTGTGATTATCTTATGATCGGTCTCCTTCCTTCACCCACTTCAGGTTCCTGACTTTCCCATGGGGGATTTCCCCTCTTAAGAACCGGTCTAAGGCAGGGTGGTAGTACCGGAGAACTGATCTCAATACTTAGAGCTCTAAACTTTAAAATTCGCAAACTTAAACTAACCCTGACTGGGGACTCGAACCCCAAACCTTAAATTGACCTTTGACGTTAACAGGTGCGTCCAAGCCCAATCATATAAAACTTTCCCAAGGCAAACCACAAATGAACCTTGACATTAACAGGGGCATCCAAGTCCAAACACATAAAACTTGCCCAAGGCACACCACAAATGAATCTTGAATAACCTTGATTTTAACCCCAGTTCTCTTTCCTGTGGCAATCAGACAGGTTCGCGAGGAGTCCGTCAGAGGGTTTTTGATAAGCGAAGGGATCGGTCAGGAGTCTGGCTGCCCAAGAGGGATCAAGGTGAAGTTTACCTTGTGGGCTCTTCCGTCTCAGGTAGTCATTGTCCCTGTCGATCGTTCATGCCACTTCCGAAACCTCGTCTTGGACTCCTGGATGGCTCACCAAATTGATATCCCGATTTTGAAGTCCCACTTCTGTCTGCTGTAAGATCACACAGTGCCACAGGTTAATTCAAACGCATTTATTTGGCAATATATCGCTAGGGAGAAATCTCCTTACTCTCAGGTAGAGTCCACAGCAGAGGTCTCCGAGATACAGAGGGGGCAGACAGTAATTTATACAAACATTGTCACGCACACTTTAATGAGTCAGGCGCTGGAGTTCTTGGTTGAGCAGGAAACGGACAAAGGGCTACCGCAGATGGACAAAGGGCAGCCTCACACCCCAGGTTCAGCTAAACGTTTTGCAGTCTGGAGAGGCAAAGGCAGGTATCACCTTCATTGTTTGAGACAGCCTCCCCATTTCCCGTTAAGCTTGACTATCATCCCTATGGTCAAACATAATGGGAATCCAATTAAGTTCCAGACACAGCAATTACCACACAGGACCCAGCACAGGGAAGCAGTGGTGTGGCTGTTCTGGCCTGAAGGACACTTTTTAAATCAGTATTTCGAGTAGCCATATTTCTCATCCGTCTTAAGACATGAATACAGTTATAGTTTATTAATCCTATGCTTCCTCACGCATGGCCATCAGGAACCAACCTCCTTGACCCATAACTCTTTTAGTAGCAGCCTTGCCTGAGTGCATCCGAGGGATCAATGTCTTAAAGGGACAGTCCCTTCATACCAACCAGGGCAAGTTCACTTTCGGAGTCGCACGGGCTACTGTGGTAGTCAGGGCAGCCAAATGGGAACGGGTCGTACTTTCTCCCCCCACGCCCCCAACCCCCCCCCCCACAAGTGTCTGTAGCCGACAGTACAGAGTGCCGGGCGGACACCTAGGCATCAGTGAGGCCATCCAAGCCTTGCTGCGGGAGGGCGTCATCAGACCTGTAGCCTCTCCCTTCAACAGTCCCATCTGGCCTGTCCACAAAAAGAATGGGACGTGGCGCATGACGGTAGACTATGAACACCTGAATAAGTCTGCTCCCCTCCTAGCTGTTGCCGTGCCCGACATAGTCACTCTAGTCGAGGATATTGCGGGTCACCCAGACAAGCTGTGGTATGCAGTTGTGGATTTGGCCAATGCATTCTTTTCCATCCCCCTCCATCACAGTTCCCAAGATCAATTTGCATTTACCTGGGACAGGAGACAATCCACATTTTGCCATCTGCCCCAAGGCTACATTCACAGTCCTACCATCTGTCATGGTTTAATCTCCCGGGATTTGCAAGCCATTCAACTCCCCCCAAAGGTGTCAATTGCCCATTACATCGACGACATCCTCATTCAAGGGCCATCTGAGACCATTATCGCAGAGGCTCTTGATATGCTAATCTCCTCCCTCAGGGAACGGGGCTGGTACAGGGCCCCAACCAGAATGTCCTGGTCCGAGGGATGCAATGGGACTCAGGCCAGCGAATTATCCCCGAGGCTGCCAGGTATAACATTTTAAATTTTGCCGTCCCCTCCAATAAAACTGACTTCCAGAGCCTTGTGGGCCTCCTAGGCTATTGGCGGCAGCATATACCCCACCTCACCATGCTCCTTAGACCACTCTATAGGGTCTTTCAGAAGAAAGCCACATTCTCATGGGGACCCAAACAACAGGCTGCCTTTGAAACAGCAAAGCAAGCTGTTGAGTAAGCACTGCCTCTTGCTCCTTGCCAGGTAGGTGTCCCCTTTGAGTTATAGGTCTCCGCCAGCGAGACGGTTGCCGAATAGAACCTCTGGCAGAAGGTCCAAAGGCGCAGAGTCCCACTCAGCTTCTGGACCAACTCTCTGCCTGAAGCCACTGCTCGCTACAGTCCTTTCGAGCGCCAGCTGCTTGCCTGCTACCTGGCGCTCCTCACCACCGAACACCAAACCGGCAATGACCCTGTTGTCCTTCGCCCCCACCTGCCCATAATGTGTTGGGTCAAGTCCCTCGATTCCACCCACAAAGAGGGCCGGGACCAGTGGTCCTCTATAGTGAAGTAGAAATGGTATATTGCCGACCGAGCCGAACCCAGTCTGGAAGGGGGTCAACCGCCTCCACAAGAAGGTCATGTCCTTCCCACAGTCCCAGGACCCAGCTCCAGACATACCTGAAATCCAGCCCTCCCCAGTGTCCTGGGACCAACCCTTCGACTCCCTCGACCCTGAAAAAATTGCACGCCTGGTTGACAGATGGCTCCAGCCGCTGGAAAGGGGGGAAACAATACTGGAAAGTGGCGGCACTTCATCCCACCACGCAGAAAACTTTGACCAAAGAGGGAGCGGGTGGATTTAGTCAACTTGCCGAACTGGCAGCAGTAGCGCTTACTCTACAGGACACCACTGGGCTGGTCCACACCTATACCAACTCTTGGGCAGTGACCAACGGTATGGCGGTGTGGATGGCCCAGTGGTACGAAGTGAGGTGGGAAATTCATGGACGCCCCCTCTGGGAACAGGGACACTGGTGTTTTATCTGGGATCAGGCTTCTCACAGACAGATTTCAGTCCACCACGTGGATGCTCATACCCACAAAAATACACAGGAGGCCATACATAATGCCGCCGTGGACCAGGCTGCCCAAGTACGCTGTGCCACCACCTGCCCAGATGAACCCGACCTCAGCACGTTGGCTGCATGGGGACACCGCAAGAGCAGTCACCTAGGAGCCAACGGTACACGGCGTTGGACAGAGCAATTCAGGGTCGCTCTGACATTGGACCAATGTAAGACCACTGTTGCTAACTGCCCCATCTGCCAGCAAGTGAGGCCACAAGGCTGGCCAGCCGGGCCGCCGGGTCACATTCGCCGTGGCACGGGAGCGGGTCGTGTATGGCAGATAGACTATATCAGACTGTTCCCACGCCAAAACAAAAAGCAGAATGCCTTGACGATGGTGGACACATACTCCAGTGTCCTGGTGATGGTGCCCTGTGAGAGGGCTGACAGAACAGCACCATCAAAGGATTGCAACACCTCTCCTCCATCTATGGAGTCCCATGGGAGGTACAATCCGATCAGGGCTCACACTTTGCTGGTGCTAAAGTCCAGAACTGGGGCTGCTGAGGCGGGGATCTTGTGGCTGTTCCATATGCCCTATCACCCACAGGCATCAGGCCTGATTGAGAGAATGAACGGCCTGCTTAAAGAGAAAATACGCACGCTAACGCCCTCCCGCACACTGCAGGGGTGGTTGAGTGTGCTGCAGCAGGCCGTCAACCAGCTGAATACACGGCCCACTGGCCAAGGGGAAGTCCCCACTGTCTCACCATCTAGTACACTCCCCACCTCCCGACATGCAAGACACCAAACCCCCCAAGACCAAGGACTCAGGGAGATTATGGGTACGACAGCCACAGTGTCCCCCTCAGAAGGGAGAAGTTGTCGTGCGCGGTCCCGGAGACACCTGTTGGGTCGCGATTCCGGGTCACACTAACCTATCCTGTCTTCATACCCAACATCTGACCTGCCAAGGATGAGCCTGTTCCTCAACCACCACCACCAAACCCCCCCCCCCCCCCCCCCCCCCAACAGGACAATGGCACTCCTCCAGTTATCTCTTCTCTTCACTGCGATGATCGGCATCGGGACGTCTGCCAACACCTTCCTCAGAGTCAACTATGAATTCGCCAACACCACTAATAAATCAGACTGCTGGATCTGCTTCTGAACCCCGACACACGCTGATGAAGCTCTGCCACTTACGCTGATCCCGCTGGATGACTTTCAAATGAACTGTTTACACAAACTTTTCGCTCCGGTGGGGTTTGGCATATCTGTTTGGGGAGGGCCGAATGGCAGTCCCCCACCACTCCCCTCATCACTACATAACATCTCTTCCAGCGATCCCCAATGGGGTGGGTGCTTCAGGAACTGGTATTTCCCTTCCTACAATTTGACCTCCACCCGAGTCCCAACTCTCAGGGTCATTCCACAGCTGCTGAGCAAGCATAAGGAATGCTGGTACAGGCTCCCAAATGAGCACGGTTCCACCCTTTCAGATGGCCACAGCGACTGCGAGCGAAACTGGTAATCGGGCACCTCAGTGACCACTGCCGATGACGCCGCTAAGCTGGGGGCTCCTTGGACTTTGAACAGGACCCACTGGATTTGTGGCCACCGTGCCTACCCATGGTTCCCCAAGTGAGGTTGCTGCTTTCCAGTGTTTGTGGTACCCTATATCCATGCCCTAGATGACCTTGGGGAGCACCCGGCATACAGCGGTCACCAAGACAAGAGGGCCATCACGGAGGCAGAGAGGTTTTGGATGATAGCCTTTCCCACATATGGCATGGCCCGATTGTCCTGTGAGGTCATCCAGATGGCCAGCGTGCTCGAGACACTGGCCAGCGAAACAGCAGTGGCACTGCAACATACCAAAGAAGCCCTGGCGTGGACAGCAGCAGAGTTGACGGCTGTCAGGGTGGTTGCCCTGCAGAATCCAATGGCCCTGGATTACCTACTCGCTGCGGCTGGTGGGACCTGTGCAGTGATTGGTAAGGAGTGCTGCATGTTTATCCCTGATAACTGAAGGAACATCACCCATTTGGCTGCTCACATTCAGGACTCGGTGGCTAAAATTCAAAAAGCATGGGACCAGTTCCTCCAGCACTACAGCTGATGGGGAAACTGGTGGCCATTTGGGTCTCTTGGGGGGGGATAGTGGGCAACTGTCATCCACTGGGCGACTGCTCTCATTCTCATTGTCATCACTATCTGTATATTGTTCTGTGCTTGCCAGGTTATTAAGAGCACGTCTGCCCTTCATTAATACTGTACACTGATACATAGTTCTAGGCTTAGTAATAGTTGTCACCATGATTGGCGAGTGGTGTGACTTTCAAGGGGTTGACTGTATTGTGGAGGGCCGTGGCTGTCACGTGACAGCACTGCCCAGCACCTGGTCGAAAGACACACCACTGCCAATCAACATCTGGCTCCACCCTACCCGTCAGTGCACACCTGACCATTGGCCCCTTTAAGCACCTTTGGGTCATTGGCCTTTTGTAATCGATTAGTCCCTGCTGGCAATGGGCCATTGGCCTTTTTGAACTACCTGGGCTGGACCTCCCCCCAGCCCTCCAGCACTATAAAGAGCGCCACATGTGCCTGGTTTGCTCTCTTTGTTTGCTCCAAGGAATCGTGAAACAACGCTGGAGAGACCATTGGTAAGCTGTGCACTTCGACAGAGTTAGGAGCATTCTAAGTTAGTATTCCCGGTAGCATAGAGCCCTGCCTGCACTGAGTCAAGGGGTAGCGGGTATCGTATTGCTTTTCCTTGATTGCTTGTACCCAGTTCATTGTGTGTGTGTGGTGTGTGTGTGTGGGTGTGTGTGTGTGTATGTTTGTGTGTGTGTGTGTGTGTGTGTGTGTGGGGGGGGGGGGGTGTTGCCCTCGTTACCTTTTCCCCGCGTTTGTCTTTGTAAATAAATTATTTAACTCTAAGACTGTGTTCAGAGTCCTTGTCCTTCGAGACCTCGAATCTGTTTCACAACAGTAGGAAAAAGACTCTATCTATCCTGTCTATGCTTCTCATAATCTTATATACTTTCATCAGGTCACCCCTCAGCTTCCAGCTGTCCAGAGACTGAAATCCAAGTTTGTCCAACCTCTCCTTATAGCTCATACTCTTTAATCCAGGCAACATCTGGTGAACCTCTTCTGCATAGTCTCCATATCCTTCCTGTAATGCGGCAACCAGAACTGCAGACAATCCTCCAAATGTGGCCTAACCAAAGTTTTATACAGTTGCAGGACGACTTCCAGACTTTTATACTCAACGCCCCTACCAATGAAGGCAAGTATGGTCAAATGCCGCCTTTATCACCCTGTCCACTTGTGTTACCACTTTCAGGGAGCTATGGACCTGCACTCTAAGATCTCTCTGTACATCAGTGCTGTTAAGGATCCTGCCATTAACTGTATACTTTCCTTTTAACTTTGACCTCCCAAAGTGCAAAACCTCACACTTGTCTGGATTAAACTCCATCTGCCATTTCTCTGCCCACATCTCCAACTGGTCTATATCCCGCTGAGCCCTTTGACAATCTTCCTCACTATTTACAACTCTGCCAATTTTTGTGTCATCTGCAAACTTACTAATCAGCCCAAATACTTTTTCGTCCATATTATTTATATATATCTCAAACAACAGAGATCCCAGCACTGATCATTATGGAACACCACTGGTCACAAACCTCCATTCAGACCAATACTCCTCCACCGCTGTTCTCTGTATTCTATGGCAAGGCCAATTTTGAATCCAATCTATTAAGTCTTCATGGATCCTCTGTGCCTTAATCCTCTGGATCAGCCTATCATGAGACATCCTGTCAAAAGCTTTACTAAAGTCCATGTATACAACATCTACTGCCCTACTTTCATCAACAGCTTCATCCACTCCTTAAAAAGCTCAATCAAGATTGTAAATCATGACCTCCCCACACAAAGCCATGGTGACTAATCCAAAGTAGGTCTATGCTTTTCTACCATGTTTTATTATGCTTTGTCCTTGATTCCTTTGCTAATAGCAAATAGTCAATGTTTTTCCCTCACAGTGACAACTATCTAGGATAAACAGGGGTAACATAATTGACAGGGTATGTAGCTTTGACTGTATTTATGTCAATGCTAGTAGAATATTTGTATTGACGTAATTTTCTTTGGAGAAAGGTCCATGCTAGTACAAATCCTCTGTAGAATAAAATAGGTATGTATTCCTCCACCTATGAAAGTTCTGGTAGACACAAAATACATCCAGATCAGTCTGAGCTCTCTCATATTCCTCTTTTGGTTATCTCCTTCCAATAAAAAGCTTATATGCACATCGCCACCTGGAAATATATTGGTGCCAGAAGTGGAACTGAACAAAAAAAGGAGTAGACCTATTGCCAAGAAGGCCAAATCAAAACTTAATTGACAACAGAAACGAAATACAGCAGAAAGTGGAAAATAATGCAGAAATGATTAAGAAAATATTCTCTGAATCTTGTTAGTAACCGTCAGCAGTTGGTTTTGATAAACAGTCATGAATTGCAGCAGGTGGAGCTAATTTTGACTTTGCGATAGTGTAAAATGCACAATATTTTGGCCAGTATTTCATTTCTCTCAATTTTAATTTCTGTTCTCTTTAATGGAAATAAAACTTGAGTGATATTAAGTGTGACTGACCTGACATTGTCCGTTTTCACTGCTGTTCAAATTCAAAATTGCCCCTGTGCACGTAAATGTTCAGGAATGAAGGCCGAAGCATCACTTCATCTGGTTGATAAATTCACCTCGCTAGATTTTAGCCAAAGTTTTCCATTTGCATACACTCCTTAATTCAGTACCTGTACAGAAGAAAATCACCTTATTACATTCGCTGAAGAATAGATGTCCTCATCCCCCAAGACTTCACATCACTCAGCATCTCCATCTCCAGTGCACAAATCTTGCCAACAACTGACTATGGTTCCAAAACTAGGGGCACCATATTTCATCACCTCAGTCCATACTTGCCTTTCTGACTTTTAGCCCTAAACAAACATTAAATAGTTAATTTGTTTTGAGGAATAAGTCAACAGACTAGAGCATAGAACATATAACTGTACAGCACGGTATGGGTGCTGCGGCCCACGATGTTGTGAGCTAATTAATATTTTTGTTGAAAACCTTTGCCCATAGTGGTATTGGTATTGGTTTATTGTTGTCACTTGTACTGAGGTACAGTGAAAAACTTGTCTTGCATACCGATCATACAGGTCAACACAGTGCAGTTACATTGAGTTAGTACAGAGTCGATTGAAGTAGTACAGGTAAAAGCAATAACAGTACAGAGTAAACTGTCACAGCTACAGAGAAAGTGCAGTGCAGTAAGGTGCAAAATCACAACAAGGTAGATTGTGAGGTTAGGGTCCATCTCATCGTATAAGGGATCTGTTCGATAGTCTTATTACAGTGGGATAGAAGCTGTCCTTAAGTCTGGTGGTACATGCCCTCAGGCTCCTGTATCTTCTACCTGATGGAAGAGGAGAGAAGAGAGAATGACCTGGGTGGGTGGGGTCTTTGATTATGCTGGCTGCTTCACCAAAGCAGCGAGAGGTAAAGACAAGAGTCCAAGGAGGGGAGGCTGGTTTCCGTGATGTGCTGGGCTGTGTCCACAACTCTCTGCAGTTTCTTGCGGGCCTGGGCAGAGCAGTTGCCATACCAACCCGTGATGCATCCAGATAGGATGCTTTCTGTGGTGCATCGATAAAAGTTGGTGAGTGTCAAAGGGGGACATACCGAATTTCTTGAGCCTCCTGAAGAAGTAGAGGCGCTGGTGAGCTTTCTTGGCCATGGCATCTATGTGATTTGACCAGGACATGCTATTGGTGATGTTCACTCCCAGAAACTTGAAACTTTCAACCCTCTCGACCTCAACACTGTTGATGTAGACAGGTGCATGTACACCACCCTCTTTCCTGAAGTCAATGACCAGCTCTTTTGTTTTGTTGACATCGAGGGAAAGGTTGTTGTCATGACACCATTCCACTAAGCTCTCTATCTCCTTCCTGTACCCTGACTCATTGTTGTTTGAGATATAGCCCACTACGGTGGTATCATCTGCAGACTTGTAGATGGATTTAGAGCAGAATCTGGCCACACAGTCATAAGTGTTTCGGGAGTAAAGTAGAGGGATGAGGATGCAGCCTTGTGGGGCACCCGTCCCAGTGTTGAGAATAATTGTGCTGGGGGTATTGCTGCCTCTCCTCACTGATTGCAGTCTGTTGGTCAGAAAGTCAAGGATCCTGTTATATTCATTATTCTATGGGGAAGCAACTTTTCGGGGGGTATTTTCCTTGGTGTGCATATATGTGACAACTACATGTAAGTTGGGTAGATTTAGGTCCAATCACTAAACAAACTCACTCATTGAAATGAATGGGAAAATAAGCAGGTTCTTTTACAGGGACTACCCATTTTACCAGTATTGGCTGTGTTCAGGCAATTCTGCATGTCAAGATGCAGGCCTCTGAGAATTCTTTTTATTAGCTTCCTTTCTATGTGCTCTTCCTTTAAACTCAAATTAAATGGATGTTAAGCATCCCACGTGAGTCCCTTGGTAAACTGAAGTCCTAGTTTCACTACTTCTACTTTTCTCCGATCATCTTTCCAAAGCTTGCACTTGCCTTCCTTGGGCAGTGAACTGGGCTCTCAGCATGGAGCTTCACATACAGTGGGAGCATGTGGGGAATGTGCACTTCTGTTAACCTTATAAAATAAGCACTCCCCAACCAAAATACTTCTTTCAGTTTTCATCAGTTAATTGTCCATCTCATTTATTTACCATTTATTCTTGCACATGAAACTCCTTTGAAACTTTTAGATGTGAAAATGTTATTAAATTACTTAAGATAACACAGGTAATAAAGGCATGATAAAGTAAAAAGGTGCATAAGACTGAAGCAGGAGATGAAAGGGTGTACAAAGGAAGTACTTTGAGCAGAACAGGGTCAGGTAATTAGTGCAAGTACCACCCTTGTAAATGTTGGTGTATCTAGTAGATCTTCTCTGGTGAAACTTAGCATTAGGATATTTCTGAATTTCTGTCCATCACCTCCCTTGACCACTCCCGCACCACCCCACCCAGACTACTTTCAAGGCTGAAATTTGAGAAAAGGATGGCAATGTATTTGACTTTCAGGGTTGAGGGCAGGACATAGACTGGCCCTGTTTCTGCTACTTAACTGGGCTGAATGTCAGTCTCAAATCTTGGTTTTCTGGACTCTAAGCAAAGGAAATTACTCTTGGGGAAAGCATCTTATTTCAGCATTACCCTCTTTGCTCTAATAAGTCACACTTGTGCTGGTTTGAAACTCCTGCAGTCCCAGTTCCCTTTGGAAATTGTTGACAGTGCATCCACAGTAGGAATTGGAATTGGAATTGTTTTATTATTGTCAGTTGTACTGAGGTACAGTGAAAAACTTGTCTTGCATACCGTTCCTATAGATCAATTCATTACACAGGGCATTGAGGTAGTGCAAGGTAAAAACACTGCAGAATGGAGAGTAAAGTGTCAATTACTAGGCAACAGAGAAAGTGCCTTACAAGTAGATAATGAGGTAGATTGTGAGGTCAAGAGTCCATTTTATCGTACCAGGGAACTGTTCAATAGTCTTATTAGAACTGTTCAAATGTCAACAGCGGGATAGAAGCTGTCCTTGAGCCTGGTGGTATGTACATGCTTTCAGGCTTTTGTATCTTCTCCTGAGGAGAGAGGGGAGAAGAGAGAATGTCCGGGGTGGGTGGGGTCTTTGATTCTGCCTGAGGGGAGAGAGGAGAAGAGAGAATGTCCGGGGTGGGTAGGATCTTTGATTATGCTGGTTGCTTTACTGAGGCAGCGAGAAATATTTGGTATTTCTGTGGTCTGCCAGAATTTGCTGTTCTGCAGACCTCTGAGCCTATTGTTCCCCAGGAGCTGAAGGTTTACTACTCCCAAAAAGTGATGATTGCTTATGTGCTTTCCCATGATTTCTAAAGGTATGAAGAAAATGCATTTTTTCCCATGAAGAGTTCTACATTTGTACAACTTCAGGCCATAAAATGAAACCATCTGAGCCGGAGAGAAATAGCTGACTATTTGAAAGAGCTATGTACTTTACCCTTTCCTTCTATGCCAACTGTGTGTGGTTTTAAATTGTTTTATTTTTAAAATATTGATCCACATCTCCTTTAAATGAATTCTGCTTTGATCGTTGTCTCTGGTTGAAAACCTGCATATACAGTAAAACATCTTTTGTCCACTCTTTCTTTATTTTAGTGACTTTCGTCATGAATTTCTATCTCCGGGTCAACAAAGCCACTGATTAATGGAAATATCTTGCCTTGTCCATCATAACCCTTCCTTATTTTGAAGGAGTCGACCGGATCTTACAGTCACCGGGTCGTACACCGAAATAGGTTTATCGGCCCAACTTGCCCATGCTGACTAAGGTGCCTTCTCATTTGTCTGTGTTTGGCCCATATTCCTGTAAACCTTTCCTATCCATGCACCTGTCCATATGTCCTTTAAATGATGTCTCTAATCCTTCTTCTGGCAGCTTATACCCACCAGCCTCTGTGTGGAAAACCTGTCCCTCAGATCCACTTTAAATCTTTCTCTCTTATCTTTAACCTCTGCCCTCACGTTTTAGACTTCCTTACCCTGGGAAAAAAGACTGTGACCATCCATGATTTTATAAACCTCTGTAAGAAAACCCCTCGACCTCCTTCAGTCCAGGGAAACTGTCCCAGCCCATCCAGTCTCTCCTTATAAGTCGAGCCCTCCAGCCAGTCCCGGCAACATCCTTATGAATTTTTTTCTGCACCCTCTCTACCTTAACCACATCCCTCCTGTAGTGTGGTGACCAGAAATGCACGCAATACTCCAAGGGCAGTCTCACTATCTCGTACAGCTGTAACACGATGTCCCAACTCTCGTACCCAGTGCCCTGACCCCTGAAGGCAAGCATGCCATATGCCTTCTTAGTCACCCTGTTTAACTGTCTTGCCACTTTCAGGGAATTATGTGCTTGTACCCCAAGGTCTCTCTGTTCATCAACACTCCCCAGGGCCCTGGCATTCACGAAGTATGTTCTGCCCTGTTTAAATGTCCCCAAAAACATCACTTTGCACTCGTCTGAGTTAAATTCCATCTGCTATTCCTTTGTCCGTTTTCCCGGTTGATCTAGATTCTGTAGTAACCTTAGGAAACCTCCTTCACTGTTCACTACACCTATGAACTTGTTCTCATCCACAGACTTACTAATTATGCCCCCTACATTCTCATCCAAATAGTTAACATATATGACGAACAACATGGGATCAAGCACCGATCCCTGCAGCGCACCACAGTTCACAGGCCTCCAGTCTGAAAGCCAACCCTCCACCATTAGCCTCTGACTCCTTCCACCAAGCCAATTTTGTGTCCAATTGGCTAGCTCACCTGGATTTCATGAGATCCCACATTCTGGACTAGTCTACCATGCGGGACATTATCAAAGGCCTTGCTAAGGTTCATGTAAACAACATCTACCACCATGCCCTCATCTATCCTCTTGGTCACCTCTTCGAAAATCCCAATCAAATTCGTGAGACAGGATTTCCCTATGCACAAAACTCTGCCAACTATCCCTAATCTGAATCTATTTTCAAATGCAGAAAGATCCAATTTCTCAGAATTCTCACCAGTAACTTTCCCACCACAGATGTTAGATTCCCTGGCTTGTCCTTGCAGCCTTTCTTGAATAAAGGCACAACATTAGTCACCCTCCAGTCCTCTGGTACCTCACCTGTGGCTAAAGAAGATACAAAAATCCATGCCAGAGCCCTAGCAACTTCTTCCCTTGTTTCCTACAATGTGCGAGGATGCACCTGGTTAGGCACCAGGGATTTATCTACTTTTATGCACCAATACCTCTCTTACGCTTAACAGCCATTTAATTTGACTGTAATGGAGCACACAAATAGGAAGCACATAGACAACCACACTGATCCTTCAGGGGACCTACCCTCTCCCTAGTTACCCTTTTGTTCTTAATGTAGAATCTTTTGGGATTCCCCGTTATCATCTCTGCCAAGGATATCTCATGGCTCCCTTTTGCCCTCCTGATTTCCTTCTTAAGTATACTCCTACATCTCTTATACTCCTCAAAGTATTCGCTTAGTCCCAGTAGGCTATGCCTGACATATGCCTCCTTGTTTTTCTATCCAGGGTCTCAATATCCCTCATCAACCAGGGTTCCCTCATCCTGCTAACAGTCTGTCCCAATAGACCTTTGTAGGTTCCTGTCTAATGTCATCAATATTAGCCTCGCCCCAATTTAGGACTTTAATTTGTGAACCTGTCCTATCCTTTTGCATAACCGTTTTAAAATTAATAGAATTGTGGTCACTGTCCCAAAGTGCTACCCCAGTGACACATCAGCCACTTACCCAGCCTCATTTCCCAAGAGGAAGTTAAGTGTTGTCCCCTCTCTTGTCGAGCCATCCCCATATTGCTTGAGAAAATTTCCTGGATGGGCTTCACAAATTCTGCTCCATCTAATCCCTTGGCACTATGGTAGTTCCAGTCAAAATTAGGGAAATTGAAATCACCTGCTATTACAACCCTATTATTCCTATACCTATCTGTGATCTCCCTACATATTTGCCCATGGAAGACATCTTCTTGTCTTCCTCAATCCAATAGAAAGAGCTTCACGTTATTGGTGGAATTTGTATTTTAGTACACTTTAATTTTCTGCGGCATCTACCTAATTTATGAGCTTTCATTATCATGAGAAGGTTTTGATATCAACTCAAATATATCAACTTGATATAAGGGCACCTTTCTGTTAATGTGGTGCTTCATCCCAAACTAGGAGCAGTTATTCTGAACACATCATTATTAAGATTTTCCAATCATAACTGTCCATTTTAAGCTTTGTATTAAATTCATTCATGTTTGTTTCCTAAAGAAAGTTAAGCTTCTGGTTCAGAAGATCACCAAAGTTGCATGCTCTTGAAAATGAAGAAATAAGACTTAGTTCATTAAATGGTAAAATAGTAAATGTTATTATATAATTCCCATTTTCAATTACTGCACTCTATTCAGGAAACCCTTCATCGTTCTAATGATTATGATCTCTGAAATAAACCTCAATTTAACTCCCTTCTCCTAGTGGAATGCAAACAATCAAATTTACACTGTTCTACATCTTTTCTAATTTATATGCAATGATTGAAGCTTGGCTGAATGGAGTGTATCTTGTATTTGATAAGTAGTACTGCATTTTTTATTTTTTCTTGAAACCAGTGATGGTTCACATTAGATTAACAGGGAAAATGGAATGCACTCATGCATCCAAAACGTTTTCTGTGTGACGCTAAATATATGGTATTCCAGCTCCAACATCTCTGTGAAAGCATGGTTCACTTTATAAGACAATATAATTGTCCTCTGAATGGAGGGGGAAATCAGAATCCACTGAGAGTCCTAATCTTCCAACTGGTTCACAAGCAGTCAATCAAATTTGGAGACATAATGTTCCAAGATTCATTGTGAAATTGAAAATTGAACATAGATGGTTTTATATCTTTAATTTTGGACACATTTTTGGGGCAGCACAGTGGTGCAGCTTATAGAGCTGCTGCCCCACGGCACCAGAAACCTGGTTCAATCCTGACCTTGCGTGCTGTCTGGAGTTTGCTTGTTCTCACTGTGATTGGTACTGGTATTGGTATTGGTTTATTATTGTCACTTCTACCGAGGTACAGTGAAAAACTTGTCTTGCATACCGATTGTACAGGTCAATTCATTACACAGTGCAGTTACATTGAGTTAGTACAGAGTGCATTGAGGTAGTACAGGTAAAAACAATAACAGTACAGAATAAAGTGTCACAGCTACAGAGAAAGTGCAGTTCAGTAAGGTGCAAAGTCACAACAAGGTAGATTGTGAGGTTAGAGTCCATCTCATCGTATAAGGGAACTATTCAATAGTCTTATCACAGTGGGATAGAAGCTGTCCTTAAGTCTGGTGGTATGTGCCCTCAGGCTCCTGTATCTTCTACCCGATGGAAGAGAAGACAAGAGAGAATGACCCGGGCGGGTGGGGTCTTTGATTATGCTGGCTGCTTCACCAAGACAGTGAGAGATAAAGACAGAGTCCAAGGAGTGGAGACTGGTGTCCGTGATGCGCTGGGCTGTGTCCACAACTCCCTGCAGTTTCTTGTGGTCCCGGGCAGAGCAGTTGCCGTACCAAGCCATGATACATCCAGATAGGATGCTTTCTATGGTGCATCGATAAAAGTTGGTAAGTGTCAAAGGGGACAAGCCGAATTTCTTTAGTCTCCTAAGGAAGTAGAGGCGCTGGTGAGCTTTCTTGGCTATGACATCTACGTGATTTGACCAGGACAGGCTGTTGGTGATGTTCACTCTCAGGAACTTGAAGCTCTCAGCCCTCTCAACTTCAGCACCGTTGATGTAGACAGGTTTGTGTACACCGCCCCCTTTCCTGAAGTCAATGACCAGCTCTTTTGTTTTGTTGACATCAAGGGAAAGGTTGCTGTCATGACACTATTCCACTAAGCTCTCTATCTCCTTCCTGTACTCCGACTCATCACTGTTTGAGATACGGCCTACAACAGTGGTGTCATCTGCAAACTTGTAGATGGATTTAGAGCAGAATCTGGCCACACAGTCATGAGTGTATAGGGAGTAGAGTAGAGGGCTGAGAACGCAACCTTGTGGGGCACCAGTGTTGAGAATAATCGTGCCGGAGTTATTGCTGCCTATCCTCTCTGATTGCAGTCTGTTGGTTAGAAAGTCAAGGATCCAGTTACAGAGGGAGGTGTTGAGTCCTAGGTCTCAGAGTTTGGTGACAAGTTTGCTTGGGATTATTGTATTGAAGGTAGATCTGTAGTCAATAAACAATAGTCCAATGTAGGTGTCTTTATTGTCCAGATGCTCCAGAGCTGAGTGTAGAGCCAAGGAGATGGCGTCCGCTGTAGACCTGTTTCAGCGATAGGCAAATTGCAGTGGGTCAAGATTGTCTGGGAGGCTGGAGTTGATGCGTGCCTTGACCAGCCTCTTAAAGCACTTCATGATGGTGGATGTCAGAGCCACTGGTCAGCAAGAGACATGTTACCTTGCTTTTCTTTTGTACTGGGATGATAGTGGTCTTCTTAAAACAGGTGGGAACCTGAGATTGAAGCAGGGAGAGGTTAAATATGTCTGTAAATACTTCTGCCAGCTGATCAGCACAAGATCTGAGCACATGGCCAGGGACACCATCTGGGCCAGGTACTTTCCTCGTGTTCACTCTCCAGAAGACTGATCTTACATCCTCAACGGTGACCATGGGTTCAGTTGTATAGGAGGCTGTCAGGGTGGGTGGTGACAATCCACTTCCCTTCTGTTCAAAACGCGCATAGAATGCGTTAAGTTCATCAGGAAGGTATACGCTGTTGTTAACTATGCAGCCTGTCTTCGTCTTGTAGCTTGTTATGGCATGTAAGCCCTGTCATAACTGGCGGCTGGTCTGGGTCTCTATTTTGAGTCGGTATTGCCTCTTGGCATCCCTGATAGCTTTCCGAAGGTCATATCTCAATTTCTTGTACAGATCAGGATCACCAGATTCGTGTGCAGCATTCCTCGACTTCAGTAGGGAGTGGATCTCCCGGTTCATCCATGGTTTCCTGTTTGGGAACACCCTTGTTTTTCTCTTTGGTACGCAGTCCTCCACACACTTGCTGATAAAGTCTGTGATGGTGGTGACATTCTCATCAAGGCTGGCAGCTGAGTCTTTGAACATGGACCAGTTCACTGTCTCAAAGCAGTCACGTAGGAGCTCATCTGCCTCCTCGGACCAGCACTGCACGACTCTTCATACCGGATCCTCCCATTTCAGTTTCTGTTTGTATGCAGGGAGAAGGAGCACAGCCTGGTGGTCTGATTTCCCAAAGTGAGGATGAGGGGTGGCTCGGAAGGCATCTTTGATAGTTGTATAGCAGTGGTCAAGGGTGTTGGCGCCTCTTTGGGTGCTGTCTGTGTGGAGTTTGCATTTTCTTCCTGTGACTGCATGGTTTTCCTCTGGGTGCTCCAGTTTCCTCCAAGACATGCAGGTTGGTAGCTTAACTGGCCACAGTAAATTTCTTCTGGTGTGTAGGTGTGTGGGAGAATCTGGGGGGTGGGGGGGGGGGCAGTGGGGAGAGAGTTGAGGAGAAAGTGGAAACAATATAAAAGGGATTGGTGTAGGATTAGTGTAAATCAGTGGTTGATGGTGAGTGTAGAGCCAGTAGGCCAAATGGCCAATTTCTAAGACTCTATTGAAGTTCTGTGGTCCAACCACAGCTTGTTATAATAGTGAACAATTCAACAGCTAAGAAGAGGCAGAGGCTCCAAGAACATCCCCATCCTCAATGAAGGCAGAGCCCAACATGTGGATGCTAAAACAAAGGCTGATGCATTGCAACCACCTTCAACCACAAGTGCCAAGTTGATGATACATCTTTGTTCCCCCTGAGATTCCCATCACAAAAGCCAGTCTCCAGCCAATTCAAATCA
Organism: Pristis pectinata; assembly: GCF_009764475.1. Lineage (NCBI taxonomy): Eukaryota > Metazoa > Chordata > Chondrichthyes > Rhinopristiformes > Pristidae > Pristis > Pristis pectinata. The sequence goes on along the minus strand of NC_067414.1, from coordinate 75,204,743 downwards.
CTCCATGTGATATCAAGGTACAGCTGAGACATTGAATACAGCAAAGGCTATGGCAGCAGACAACATCCTAGATGTGATACTGAAGACCCGAGCTGCAGAACTAGGTGAGCCCCTAGTCAAGCCATTCCAGTACAGTTATAACTCTGGTAGCTACCTGACAAAATGGAAAATTGCTCAGGTATAACCTGTTAATAAAAGCACACAGTACAAATCCAATCTTTCTAATTACTGTCCAATGTCTGCTCCTAGTCATCAGCAGAGTGATGGAAGCCATCATCAACAGTGCTATTAAGTGGCACATTCACACCAATAAGTTGGTCATCAATGCCTTGTTTGGGTTCTGCCAGGTGAAGCAGACTCTAGACATTAACACAGCCAGTCCAAACTTGAACCAGAGACCTGACTTCTAGAGATGAGGTGAGAGTGACTGCATTGTGCATCATCTACAAAATGCACTACAGTTACTCGCTCAGGTTAACCCACAGTCTCTACCAACAAGAAGGACAAAGGTAGCAAGTGCATGGGAACATCATCACCTGCAAGTTCCTGTCCATGTGGCACACTATCCTGACTTGGAAATAAATCGTTCATCCTTCATCACTGCTGGGTCTAAATCCTGGAATCACTCCCCAACAGTACTCTGGGAGTACATTCATCAGAAGGACTGCAGAAGTTCAGGAGAGAGGATTACAACCACCTTTTCAAGGAAAATTAGGAATCGGCAATAAATGCTGGCCTTGCCAGCGAAGGCCAGATCCCAAAAATTAATATCTTTTTTTCATGGTATTGACTTGCAAGACTATTTGCTCCCCCCTGCCTCTAAGCATGTGTTGACGAAGCTTCCTGGCTCCCTGTGAACACAGGACATCTTTTTAACTTTGCCGAAGCTCCACCAAAACCTCCAGTCCAGTGTCCGAATCCTTGGAGCCTGCCCTTTTGCACGTTATGACATCTTTCCAGAGTGACTTGTAACAAAGCTGCCAGTATCTGCTCCAATCACAATGCATCTTCCTCTCAAGAGAGCCAAGCTTCTTTTAAACAGTGCAAGCTCAACTTGAATGTTAGCTACTCACAATATTGGTACCCAGCCACCCCATCCCATAGGTTGGTAGAAGATGAAGTTATTGTGGGATGCTTGTTGGACTTAGCAGGCAGGGTTGTTGATGTGCTGCCTGCTTTCCAGTCAGCAGGGAGTAATCACACATTATTATCCCTGCTCATATTTTCAGAAGTAAATGAATTTAGCCCCTAGTGTAATCCTCTGCAATACCAGAAATCTGTTATTATTTGATTCTTACTGACCTCCTTAGATATAAAAACCTGACTCAGCCAAATTAACTTCTACATTTTCAGTGCGGAAATTGAGACAGTTCATTAAAATTATTCAAAATGCCCTGTCTGAGTGTTTCAGTGCCTTTCAGCTGAGTTTTTCCATAACTACAGATTGCTTGTAGACAAATATAAATTTGAAGTGCTATATCATGACATTTTGGAAGGAGCCTGCTTGGCTCAAACCCTTAGATCCATATGTTCTTAATGCATCCAAAGATCAGCACCTTGCCAAAGCTGTCTCTTACCATCTGAACTTTTTTTAATAGAGGATAATCTATGGGGACTCATATGATTTTTCTTTTGATGCATGACGTGATTATATAACTCATGCACTGCCACAGATGGAACCTAAATTGAATTCACATATTCACCTCTGGAATGAATGAGTTATCCTCAATCCGGGAACGGACAGATAATCCATACAACAAAAGCACCCAAAGGTTAATCTAATTATAACACTGGAATGGACTTGAAAACATCATTGACAATTTTTTATTTAAAATAAAATGTTTTAATAAGCACAAAAGGTGTTTTACATTACCCATGAATGTGGTCTGCCTTTTCGTTCAATTTGATTGGTCATCAGTATGAAGATTCTATCTAAGCACATATTAACAGTTAAGCTTACAAGTAAGTGATGAAAATGAAGTACAATTTTGGTTCCACAATTCAATATCAATTTGAAAAGAGTGTAGGTTGTAATTTATATTAATTGGCATGGAATTAAAGCCCATTCTGAGCAATTCAACAGCGTGCAAGTATAACTGACAAGTTGTTGTAGCAAGGTTGACAGTATGTATAAACTCTTCCAACCTAGCTTAGGCAAACAGCCGAGGATTGACAAAAAGCTTTTTCACATTACGGGCAGAAGGGAGCGGGGATGGTGGTGGTGGCATAGGTGTAGGTTTTCATCTGGGGCAAGAGTTGATTACAGGGATCATTCCAATTGACAAGCCCAGAGATTAACCTCATTATGAGTATGATGGGAAGGAAGCTGTTCGAGCAAGCCTGATTCATGCCTCTCCTCACTGCCCTGAAATCTAAAGTTAGAACTTCATGTGTTTGCTACCGCTGCCTGTTCTGACTCCACAGTCAGCTCTGTCTCATTGCTTTGGCAGTAGGTCTGATACTAAGTCCTAGAACTGGGAGGAGATAAGAGGATTTTAAGTAGGGAATAGTGGCCGGGAGTGGATGGGAATATGATAACTGTAGAACTTCTGTCTCCATCATGTGCTTCTTAAAAATACATTGTTAAAACTTTGGCCCTCACAGATTCATAAACTTATGCCCCAAATGCACATCAAATTACAGTAGTTAGGTTATAGTTTAGGGGCCCTGGTGTTACAGATGGGCTAGAGATATGGTGGGTTGATAGTGGCAACATTAGGTGCAAAATCTAGCAGAAGATTTGTGCATTCAAATGTGCAGTTGCAGGATGGATTTGTAACTATTTTTCTTTTTCTGGATTATGCTACAATTTGCACAAGGGCAATTTCTGCTTGACTGTTTAAAGATCTAATTCAAAGTTGGAATTTAAAGGAGTTAAATGGTTTGGCAGAGAGACAAGAATTGCAGAATGTGAACTTAAGATTCCCAAAGGTTGCATCTTGCTTTAATAATAATAATAGGCCAGTAAAACACAGGAAGAAGATGGTCTTTAAAATGGGTCATTTTGCATACAGAATATTGTAATTAAATTTGGAACAACATTTGGTTGAAATTAAAACCAGTTTCAATCCCAACCAGAGCAGAGATTCAATTCAAAATTACACAAGGAACATAATGCTTCCAAAATAATGAATAAATTATTTCATTAGAGTTTCTGGTGGGCTCGAAGTACAATAGTGGCGAAGGAACTCCCCTCATCCCCATCAGCGAACATAAGTCTGCACTGAAAAGAGTGAATGTTCCACTTTGTATTGACATAATAACTGTAGTTTTTTTTTCTTGGTGATAGGAGGCAGGGGGTAGTGGTGGAGGGCTGTTTTTCTGACTGGAAGTCTAACCAGTGGTGCACCACAGGGATCAGTGCCGGGACCTTTGTTGTTTGTCATGTATACGTATAAATAACTTGGATGAAAATGTCTGTGGTTGGATGAGCACGTTTGCTGATGATATGTAGATTTATGGAGTTGTAGAGTTGTGGATAGCAAAGATAGTCGCTCAAGGATACGAAGGGACATAGATGAGCTCAGAAGTTGGCAGATGGAATTCGATTCGAGGAGAGATTCGACAGGCTGGGATTGTTATCAAAGGGGTGAACCTTCATCCTGCTGGGATCCCATTGAGAACACTCCCAGCCTATCCAATCTCTCCTTGTAACTAAAGCCCTCCGTTCCAGGCAACGTCCTGATGAATCTCTTCTGCACTCTGCACTACCACATCCTTTCTGTAGTGTGGTGGCCAGAGGTGCACACAATATTCCAAGTGTGGCCTAACCAATGCCTTGTACAGCTGCAACCTGATGTCCCCACTGTTATACTCAGTACCCCTACATATGAAGGCAAGCAAGCTGAATCCCTTCTTCACTACCTTGTCCACTACTGCTATTTTCAGGCAGCTATGATTTTGCACACCAAGGTCACTCTGTATATCAACGTTTCTACGATCCCTGCCATTTAAATGGAGGTTTGTAAAACTATGAGGAGCATCAATAGGGTAGATAGTCAGACTTTTTCCCAGAATAGAGAAGCCTCGAACTAGAGGACAGAGGTTTAAGGTGAGAGGGAAAAGATTTAAAGGAGCAAAGTTTTCATACAGAGGGTGGTGGGTGTATAGAGTTTCCTGCAGAAGAGGTGGTAGAGCCAAGTACAGCAGTTTAAGAAAAACATTTGGGTAGACACATGGATATGGGCCCAATACAGGAAAATGGGATTAGCATAGCTAGGCATCTCGGTTGGCATAGATAAGTTGGGCCGAAGGGCCTGTTTCTGTGCTGTGCGACTACGACTCTGACCTGCATTATCTAATTCTTGATCATAACCTTACAGTAACAGACTTCAGCACCAAGACATAGATTGAGTGTGAAGCAGCAGCAAAATCTCTTCATAATCAGGGACAGCAAACTTTGGTATATTCTACCCCATTAGAAAGTATTACAAGCAAAGAAGCAAGTTGTTATCTTCCTGTTTGATTGCTGAAGGTTCCTTTGCCTTATTGGTCTTTGATAAGTGAGTTACAGCTGATGGCACGTGTTGCAAATAGCAGGTGTGGTTCTGGGGCCCAATGAGAGAGTTTGATCACTGGTTGGGTGTTAGATTCAAGAGAAGCACTCTTTCAGTGAGGGACTATTGCTCGCACTTAGGGCAGAAATACAGAAGATACTCATTACGGTCATATAAAGTCACAAAAGTATGGTCTTCAGCAGGATTATAATATTAGAAAAGCCCGTTGTGTCCCAAGATGCTTTACAACCAGTGAAGTACCTTTGAAGTCAAATCAGTGTTGTAATGCTGAAACAAAAGGATTAAGTTTACTCTTTGGGTTATTAGGAGGATATTTAACACCATATACAGTATAGTCAATGATAAATAATGCATGACAGTTATAGGAAATATTGTTAGGGGACAAATGCTCCAAGCATTCTGTTGTAGTTTCTGTGGGATTCTGGTGGAACCTGTTGGAATATGGCCACAACAAAGATTCACCAAGAGAGACACAAGAGAGTACAAGGGTACACCAGGTCCTGACCTGATTTGAGAATTCTTGTTCAGGCTTATACAGACAGAGCAAGTTCTCATCCCTACAAGGCCTTTGCTGTGCAGGGGGCAGGAACTCTCTTGGTTGGGAGTTCTCAGTTTAGGGCTATGTGAGATCCTGTGTCAGTCTGGAGATTAGTGGAACCAGTGAAATGAGGTGTACTGCCATCCAGAAGGGCATAAACAGAAAACACTATAAGGTGGCCAGACCTGAGAGATAGCTTGAACCTCCACAGATGGTTAGATTTCTTGAGACAAATATAATATTTGATCTCTTACATGAAAGGCAGAGAAAGTAGCTACCATTGTTGTCTCAGGTGGGACCTGGAATGTCTGGTCTTGCTTGTACACCATTATGACCAGTTATACTCAGACATAGGCGGCCACTAAGTCCATCCTCACAATAACCAAGCTTACATTAGTGGGATGAGTGCTGGAGCACAAGCACAGGCATAATCCCTTTTGGGAGTGTTCTATTGTGTGTAATCCTGAATGTAACAAAATTAATATGTAACGTGCCATTCACTCAGCTAGTTGCTCTTATAAGTTCACACAGTCAGAAGTAATGCCAATTTACTGTTCGGAAGGTACAATCTGAAAGTCATTCTAAATAAAAAGGATTCCAGGGAGAACTTCCATTTTACTTAACTATAAGATAATGACAATATTAATCTGCAACGTAAACAGAAATCAATATAAACATTTATGGAAAATATTTCCTGCAGGTGTACAGATGTGCCAGTGACAGAAGTTTTTTTTTGTGTATATTTACTATCAATTTACTCACTCCTGGATTTAACCCAATGGTTTAACACCTGAATGAACACATAATCTGGGACTGAGTGCAGTATGAAGGGTGATCTATTGTTAGATGTGTTGACTTTTGGATTAGAGATTGACTCAGTGAGCCCAGTGAATTGGATGTAAAAAGGTTCCATGGCATTATTCACCTGTTATCCTTCAAACAACATTAGTAAAGCAAATTATCTGTTTTGTTTTTATCTTGGCACTTAAATACAAAGATGCAGAGTACAGAGGCATTGATTTGGCTACAACTGATGAATCATGCCAATTCCAATCATCACAACATGCAATCTGAAGGCTTTAGAGAGGATGCATGAAGACCTGGAAAAATGTTCTCATGGATAAAGGTTTCAGTTATGTGGTAGACCGGGGAAAACGGGATTGCTTCCTCTTTGGCCAAAGGAGATTGAGGGGAGGTTTTATACAAGTTCAAAATCATAAAAGGTCCAGACAAAGTCAATAAAGAGGAATTATTTTCATTTATCAAAGGTTTAAAATTCCAACAATGGAGAGTAGAAGTCATTGACATACTGCCCTGGTTCAATTCTCTGGCCAGCTTGTCATCTTTTTTTGGAGGCTTATTTCACACCTGGTGTTGGCCTCCAAAGATACTTGAGCAACAGATACCTGTCCCCAGTAAACACACTATCGTCCTACTGCAAAATTTGGTTCACTTGCTGACCTGAAGTGAAGTAGCCACATGCCCAACCTTTGAAAAAGATTAACACTGCAAATCCCTGACTTTTGAAGAATGTTCTAAAATTCTCTTTATACCGCAGAAGAAATATACTTGGAACGATTTTGTCATCTTGGACTAACAATCCCTTCTGGGGATATAAAGCCCCACAATGCTGCATTTTCAGCTCCTTACTTTGCTCCCATACACCAGGATTGTGTGGCCAGATTCTGCTCTAACTCCATCTACAAGTTTGTAGGTGACACCAGTGTACTGGACTGAATCTCAAATATCAATGAGTTGGAGTACAGGAAGGAGACAGAGAGCCTAGTGGGATGGTGTCATGACAACAATCTTTCCCTCAATGTCAGCAAAACAAAATAATTGGTCATTGACTTCAGGCAGAGGAGCCGTGCATACGCTCCTGTTTACATCAACAGTGCTGAGGTCAAAGGGGTTGAGAGCCTCAAGTTCCTAGGACTGAACATCACCGATAGCCTGTCCAGGTTCAACTATGCAGACACCATGACCAAGGAAGCATACCAGCATCTCTACTTCCTCAGGAAGTGAAAGAAATTTCACTTGTCCCCTTTGACCCATACCAATTTTTATCAATACACCACAGATCCTATCTGGATGCTTCATGGCTTGGTATGGTAACTGTTCTGCCCAGGACGACAAGAATCTGCAGAGAGTTATGGCCACAGGTCAGCACATCACGTAAACCAGCCTCCCCTCCATGGACTCTGTCTACACTTCTCACTGCCTTGGTAAAGCAGACAACATAATCAAAGACCCCACCACACTGGACATTCTCTCTTCTCCCTGCTCCCATCAGACAAAAGATACAAGAGCCTGAAAGCACATACCACCAGGCTCAAGGACAACTTCTATCCCGGTGTTATAAGATTATTAAACAGTCCTCTAGTACAATAAGATAGACTCCTGACCTTACAATCTACCTTGTTATTGCCTTGTGCCTTATTGTCTGCCTGCCCTATGCTTTCTCTGTAACTGTAACACTTTATTCTGCATTTTGTTATTGTTTTCCCTTGTACTACCTCAATGCAATGATGTGATGAGATGATCTCTATGGATGGCATACAAAACAAAGTTTTTCACTGTATTTCGGGACATGTGACAATAATAAACCAATTTACCAATTATGTACCTCTTCTCCAAATGGAGTTTCATGCAGTCACTGGCTTCCTATCACTTGATCTTTTCTAAATCTCCTTTGCACAAATTTTTGCTTGGACTTTTGCTTACCTTCCCAGGAAGGTCCCATGTTCAGCTGCTTAGCTCTTACTTTAGCCCAACTTCACACTTCTTTTCAGATGGACTGTACTTAAATTCCATCTGTAGCAATGCTGCTACGTGACAACTTGTACCTAATCAAATCGGCCATCTTCTCAGAGAGAGTGCCCTACCTTTCCTGCACTCTCATCTGGGTTATGCCATCTCATGCTCTTCCAGGAAGTTGTATATAGTTGTCAATGTCTTGTCGTCCATGACTCTTTGTTGATGGTGCCACCTGTGAACTCTAGTTTGTCAGTGTCTGTGAGCTCTCAAACTCACCTGACCAGTGGTTTGTTTGGGTTGGGGTCAGTGCATCCTGTGGCATGTCTGGCTGTCAGATCTCCTTAATGTGAAACACTGTAATCCTATAAAACACAAGTGGCTCAGTCCTATCTCTGCCTGTCGTTACTGGTGCACTCTCCTGGCCTAAAACCATAATATACAACTGGACCCATTTATATCCACTGGCAACCCAGCGGTTCACCTCCCCTGTAACTTGGAGAGTCCCTCTTACATATGTTCAATAGCATTTGCTCTGACTTGATGGAAAGTGACTGAAGTATTTTTAAGGCACATCCAGGCCCATGACTGACTTGACACCATGTCAATTTATGTGCTTATTGACACTTTACATAGAAAGAAAATATAGGAGTAAGAGTAGGCCATTCTGCACTTTGAGGCTGCTCTGTCATTCAATACAGTCATGTTTGATGATCTACCTCAATACCATTTCCATCTCTCTCTCCACATGCCCCTTGATGCCTTTTGCACAAAGAAATTTATCTGCCTTTCCTTAAAATATTCAGTGAAGTGGCCTCTAGGGCTTTCTGCGGTGGGAGAACTGCATAGGTTGACCACCTTGTGATGAAGAAGTATCTCCTCATCTCAGTCCTAAATCTCTTGGCCTGTAACCTGAGATTGTGAATCCACATTCTGGACATCCCATCATGCGGGAACATCCTCCAACATCTAGTCCCATCATGATGTTAATCACTCTCATTCTTCTAAGCTCTATTGAACATAAAATTAGACAACTTAATTTCTCCCCATGGTGGTTCTGCCATTCCTGGAATTAGTCTGATAAAACTTAACATCATTCCCTCTATAGCTAGTAATCCTTTCTTTGGTAAGGAAACCAAAACTGCATACAATACTCAAGGTGAGGTATCGCCAAGGCCCTGTATAATTGAAGCATCTTCCTGAACTCAAAGCATCTAGCCATGAAGACCAACACATCCTTTGCCTTTTTAACTGCTTGTTGCGTCTGCATGTTTACTTTCAGTGTCTAATGTATAAAGACACCCACGTCTCTTTGTACATCATCATTTAAATAATACACGGCTTTTCTGTGTTTCTCTACCGAAGTGGATAACTTCACACTTAGACTGCACCTGCCATCTTTTTCCCACTTGTTTTCTTTTTGGAGACTGACAACTCACAATCCTACCCAGATTAATGTCAGTGGCAAACGTTGAAACATTACATTTGGTTCCCTCATCTAAATGATTGTGAATAGCAAAGGCCCACCATGGATCCCTGAGACACCTATTAGTTAATGCCTAGCAACAAGACTTACTTATTCCTACTCTTTGTTTCTATCAACTGTTTTTCAATCCATAACAATACTATGCACTTAATTTATTTTTCATTCTAACCTTTTATGTGGGACCTTATCAAAAGCTTTCTAAAAATCCAAGTAAATCACATCTACTGGTTCTCCTCTATTTATTCTACCACTCACATCCTGAAAAAAGAATTCATGTGGTGGACGTTGTTCTCAGAGGGAGGCCCAGGAACAATAACATGAATCTTCAAAGGTGGCAGAACAAATTGGGAAGGTTGTTAAAAGAGCATACATTATCTTTAGCTTTATTAATAGATTGCAAAAGCAAGTTGTGCATACAAATCATACAAATCAGTGGTTAGAGCCTTACTGAAGTATTGAGGCCACAAGATTTTCAGGTCTATTTCAAGGCTTTGGTGGAAGCATGGAAGAGATTTACCAGAAAATTACCAATAATATGGCACTCAGACCAGGAGAGCCTAGGGACACTGGGGTTAATTTCCTTTGGAAGAATACAGGAAGATTTAAAAGCTGTGCTCAAAATCATGGAGGACTTTGACTGAATAAATAAGGAGAAACTATTTCCACTGGAAGGAGGCTTGGTATCCAGATGACATAGAATGAAGATTATTAGTTAAAGGGTTAGAGATGAGGTGGTACAATTGTTTCATGCAGCAGATTGCTGTGATTTGGATTGAGCCATCTGAGAGAATTATGAAGTTTCCAAAGGGAATTGAATTGGAAGTAAAAAAAGCAGCAAAGGCATGATGGTCAAATGGCCTCCTTCTGTCATTTTGATGCTCTTGTATGACAGTGCAGAAGGATAAGAGTTAAAAGCAGTTAATTCACGCCTTCTTGGTAATATGATAATTCATTATCATTTTTCTCAGGCTGTGAAATTATTGCTCAACCCCTGTTCCCATTTCACAAATGTAGGACATTGCATCAGTGTTGGTGTATTGTAAAAATAATTTCATGAGTGGAAATGATTCATAACATGAGTGCCATAGATAAGCTTGAGTTATTATATGCTCTCATGCAACTGAAAGAATGTCAATAATTTACCATTCAAAGCTATGTTGTCCTATTTTATCCCAGGGTTATTTTTATTCTGTTTCCCACTGATTTCTGAAATTGGAGTGTTAGGAAGATATTTTACTGCTTGTTAGGCATAGAGAAGATTTTAAGCTTGGTTCTGTCAATTTAAGGATAATGATTTATCTGAAGTTTCAAGTTTTCAAGACACGAGCTCATGTTGATTTTCAGAAGTGCTCTCCCCTTGGCAATCAATGGACATCGCTGACATGAACCACAGGAAATTCTGAAGTCTGCCAAAGCTTGGCATCAGCATTCGGTGACAGTGACACTAAGATTTGAAGTTTGTCAACTTGAGGTTCGGTTGCAAGTATCAAAAATGATAGATGATGAGCCTTTTGAATGACGAATTTATGGGGCAATATTAAAGAGCATAGTGCAGGTTTGCTTTTTACATTATAATCTTGTCATTTCACTGTTTCAACCAGCAGGACCATCAGTAACAAGAACACAATGATATCAGATAATTGGCTGAAGAACCCAGGCAGAGATGAGAAGACATGGGCCGAGTAATCTGTCTGCACAATGCCAAAAAGAAGGGTGTTGTGAAGTTGAAAATCATATAAATGGGGAGTGAAGCAAATTTTGTGCATGTTTTTGGGTGTCAGATGCTCATGATGGGGCAAGATTTAAGTATTTCCCCAATACTGTTTATTCAGCATCAAACTTGTCCAAACAACATCAAGAACAGCACACCATAAGGAACTCATCATCAGTGGCATTGTCATTGACATTGGTCTGAAGAATGATGACTTCTGTTCGTTCATAGAAGAATCAGTTTGTACTGATGCTGAAGGCCCAAAAACATTACATAAAGGATTAACCATATATAATTTGTATTCACAGTTAAACTGTTGTACACCACTCTACGCGTTCACATCTCTCCTTGCTTTCACTGAAGGCTGACACTTCCTTGCATCTTCAGGAACTTTGCTCCAGCCAAAACTTTATTTGAACGCCAAATTTTTCTGGACCAAGCACTCCTACTTATGGATGACATGCATCCGACACCTCCCAGACGTTACAGGTACCCACGGAGACCACCTTGCTGGAGATGAGTTGTCAACACCAAACACCTCATTCAGCCAGGCTTCATGTGGAGCCAGTCTTTCTTCTACATTTCTCAGAGGAGCAATATCGATGTGGGCTATAGCATACTGCACATGGGTGGTCCTCAGTTATATCTTTAACCTGCTACAGGTGCCTGCACAACATTCACAGCTGAAGTCAAGGTACCCCTCGCTCTCAGTTTAGCCTTACGATTATTCCAGCCTCATCTGCTAATGCATGCCACATGTCATGATGTGCTGATTACCACTGCATTAAGGACGTCCTCTGCTTCCAGACTTGCTCTGCTTCTACCTCACTTGCTGGCAGCAGGAACACCTGTCATTTAAAAGGTCAAAAAACAAAACTGCAGCTGCTGAAAATCTTAAATAAAAGCAGAAAATGCTGAAAACATGCAGCAAGGCAGGCAGCATCTGCGGAAGAGAAACAGTTAACAATTCAAGTCTGAGCCCCTCCACCAGTCCTGTGCACTTCTGGCTTCTCCAAAGTTCAGGCATTCATAGACTGCTCATATGTCCTTACGGAGATCTTCCTGGCAACCTCTTGCCGGGAGCACCTGTGTGTCCCTTTGAACAAGGGGCATCACTCCCATCTGTGAAGTCATCCACCAGCTTCTTGAGCTCTCTGTCTGTAAACTCTGGACCAAGGTTCCAAACTGCAGAAATTACTGCTGCTGCCATCCGCATGTGAAAAATACTCTCAAGTGTATGGAAGAATGTTGGTGGTGTTGTCTTTAAGGACAGGCTGATGAACTTTCAGCTGAATGTCCAGATTATGGCAAATGTGATTTTTTTTTAGAATGGATTTTTAGTACTACCCACTACTTCAGAAACAGTATAGCATTACTCAAGGAAGCTCAACAATACTGTGTACTAAGAAGTGATGTCAAATTTTAGAATCTTTTTGGAGCATTTTAAAGAGACACGTAGCAACATTTTAAAGTTGAAAATCAGTGCAGAAGAACCTCTATGTGATGATTTTATTCAGCGAGTTGTTATGATCTGGAATCCATCACCTAAGAGGGTAGAGGAAGCAAATTTATTGGTAACTTACAGGAGCGAATTGGATAAATAATTAAAAAGGGGAAAATGCAGGGGAGAGAACAAGGGAATGGGACAATTGGAAACACAGAGACGTGGAGACTACAGATGCTGGAAACCTGGAGCAACAAACAAAACGCTGGAGGAACTTAGTGAGTCAGGCAACGTCTGTGGAGGAAAATGGACAGACAACATTTTGGGTCGAGACCCTTCATCAGGACTGGAAAGAAAGAAGAGAGATAGCTGGTCTAAAAAGGTTGAGGGAAGGGTGTAGCAAGAGCTGGTGGGTGATTGGTGTATCCAGGTGAGGGGGGGTGTGATAGGCAGGTGAGGGAGGGGGAGAGTGGGAATTATGTAAAAAGCTGGGAGGTGATAGGTGGAAGTGAAAAAGGGCTGAAGGAGATTGAATCTGATCGGAGAGGGCTGTGGACCATGGAATAAAGGGAAGGAAGTGACGAGGGGAACCGGAGGGAGGGATGTGTGGGTGATGGGCAGATCGAGAGGGTGAGGTAGGGGAAAGAGATGGGGCTGGTAGGATAAGGGAAAAAAAGGGGAGGGAGGGGAGCGGTAACCAGAAGTTAGAGAACTCAATCTTCATGCCGTCAGGTTGGAGACTACCAAGGTGGAATATGAGGTGCTGTTCCTTCAATCTGCATCTAGCCTCAACTTGGCAGTAGAGGAGGCTGTGGACAGACATGTTGGTTTGGGAATGGGAAGTGGGATTAAAATGGGTGACAACCGAGAGATTCTGGCTGACGCTGTAAATGGAGTGAAGGTGCTCGATGAAGCAACCACCCCCCACCCCCCCAATCTGCGTCGGGTCTCACCAATGTAGACGAGGTCACACCAGGAGCACTGGATGCAATAAGTGACACCGATGGATTCACATGTGAAGGACTGCCTCACCTCGAAGGACTGTTTAGGGCCCTGAATGGTGGTGAGTGAGGAGGTGTAGGGGCAGGTGTAACACTTAGTGCGGTTGCAGGGATAAGTGCCCGAAGGGAGCTCAGTGGGGAGGGATGAATGGACAAGGGAGTCACAGAGAGAATGATCACTACGGAACGTGGAGGAGGGGGGGAGGGGAAGATGTGCCTGGTGGTGGGATCCTGTTGGAGATGGCAGAAGTTGTGGTGAATAATGTGTTGGATGCGTAGGTTCGTGGGGTGGTAGTTGAGTCCAAGGGGAACTCTCTCCCTGTTATGTATGGGGGGGGGGGGAATGGGGTGAGGGCAGACAACAGGGAATAGAAGAGATGAGGGTGAGGGCAGGCTCAATAGTAGGGTGGGGAAACCCTGTTTTCTGAAAAAGGAGGGCATCTCGGACGTCATGGAGTGGAAAGCCTCATCATGAGAACAGATGCGGTGGAGATGAAGGAACTGAGAAAAGAAAATTGTGTCCTTGCTAGTGACAGGGTGGGAAGAGGTGTAGTCGAGGCAACTGTGGGAGTCAGTGGGTTTGCAGAATATCTCTATAGTTAAGCTGTCTCCCAAGATGGAGACAGAGAGATCAAGAAAGGGGAGAGAGGTGTCAGAGATGGACCAAGTGAATCTGAGGGCAGGGTGGAAGGTTGTGGCGAAGTTGATAAAATTGACGAGTGCCACGTGGGTGCAGGAAGCAGCCCCAATGCAGTCATCAATGCAGTGGAGAAAGAGCAGGGGGGCGTTGCTGGTGTAGGTTTCAAATATGAACTGTTTCACGTAGCCAACAAAAAGGCAGGCATAACTGGGGCCCAGGCAAGTGCCCATGGCTGCACCTTTGGTCAGGGAGAAAGTGGGAGGAGGCGAAAGAGAAGTTGTTGAGGGTGAGTACCAGTCCTGTCAGATGGAGGAGGGTGGCGGTGGAGGGGAGCTGGTCGGGTCTGTTGTCCAGAAGGAAACAGAGAACCCTGAGGCCTTCCTGATGGGGGATGGAAGTGTACAGGGATTCAACATCGATGGTGAAAATGAGGCCGTCAGGATCAGGGAAGTGAAAGTTGTTGAAGTGGTAGAGAAAATGCGAGGTATCATGGATGTAGGTTAGAAGGGACTGGACCAAGGGAGACAAGATGGAGTTGAGATACAGGGCTACATGTTCAGTAGAGCAGGAGCAGGCAGAAGCAATGGGTTTATCAGGGCAGTTCAGTTTGTGAATCTTGGGTAGGAGGTAGAAACAGGTGGTGTGGGGTTCTGGAACAATGAGGTTGGAGGCTGTGGAGGGAAGATCTCTGGAGGTGATGAGGTCAATGATAGTGCAGGAGACAGTGGCCTGATGCTTCCCAGTGAGGTCCTGGTTGTGGGGTAAGTAAGAGGAGGTGTCCGAGAGCTGTCGTCTGGCCTCTGCAAGGTAGAGGTCTGTCCGCCAGACTATAACAGCACTGCCCTTGTCTGTGGGTTTGATGGTGAGTCTGGAATTGGTGCAGAGAGAGTGGAGAGTACTGCGTTCAAAGGGGGTGAGGTTGGAGTGGGTGAGGGGAGTGGTGAAGTCAAGCCCATTAATGTCCAGTTGGCAATTAGAGATGAAAAGATCCAGGGTGGGCAGAAGGCCGGAGCGGCTGTTCAAGAGGAGGAGGAAGGCTTGAGGCGGGAGAAGGGGTTATCAGTGGGGGGGTGGGGAATCCTTGCCGAAGAAGTAGATGCGGAGGCAGGGGCAATGGAAGCAGAGCTCGGTTTCATGGCGGACGCGGAACTTGTTGAGTTGCGGGCACAGGGTCCGAAGGTAAGGCCCATGCTGAGGACAGAGAAGGGGGAGTTCGGAGGGGATGGTGAAGACATGGCTGGGGTTGGAGCTGGAGTCAGTGGAGGGTAGAGCATTGGAGGGGTTGCAGGAGGGTAGAGGGTTGGAAAGGTCAGAGGAAGTGGTGTGGTAAAAAGAGTAGGGCTCAGAGGAATGAAGAGGACAACGGGTAGGGGGAGGTGTGAGAGCAGGAGTTGGTGGGGTGTGGTGGTAGAAGAGGAGCATTAGGACCCAGCGGTGATGTGAGAGGTCTCATCCTGGAGGCAGCCAAAGCTGGCGTGAGATCTGGAGACAGTGGGGGCCCTGGCCTGGAGGTGACCATGGCTGGAGTGGGCAATTGGAAAGCTCTTTAATAAATTTGGTACAAACAGATAGGTTGAATGGGCTCCCAATGTAACTTGCTAAAAGTCTATAGTGGTGAGTGGCATAGTGTCTCTGAAATGCAGTGTGATGATTGTAGATCCTCATAACTTTCCAGCATGGTTGCTTGCTGTTACGGACTCAGTGAAAGTCCCTTTAAGATAGAGAGTGTGTGTGTATGTGTGTGTGGGGCGTGCTTACGTCAATAGAAGATAAAGGACATAATGACGTTGTTGAAGAAGTCAGAAGAAGAGAGAGAGAAGGGAGAGAGACACCAGCCTGCTAGTTTTCTCTATCGATGGATGAGAAACAATAACTGTGTCTGCCACTGAGATCCATGTATGGAAGTTGGAAGTAATCCGGTGGAGTTCACTTTGTTGTTGACCTGTAGAAGGAAACAGGTATTTGTGTGTGGACGACCACGGTTCGGATGCTTTTCGGGGTGAGGAAGTCACTACCGAGTAAACACTGAAGTGTCGTTTGGGTTCCATCATGGAACATTTGGATTTCGTATGTACTCTCTCTATGTTTTTCTACATCTACATCTTATCTTCAGACAACGGTGGTTGTTGAAGAAGCCCTTGCTCATGTTTCACCTTATGGCTTGCGGAACTGAACTTTAAGAACCATTCCGGAACTGGGAGTTTTGGACTTTGTCACACACACACACGAAGAGTTTAGTTTTGGGGTTAACATTCGAGGTTTAACATTCTTGAATTCTAACATACTAACATTTTTACTTTTATTTTACGTATTATCATAAGTAGTGATTAATAAAATAGTTTTTAGCACTGAATCATGCTCAGTGTGTTTCTTTTGTTGCTGGTTTGTGTCATTGCTTTGACCTTGTTCATCAACTAACCAATTAAATTATTTTTGAAAATATAACAAGATCTACTAGGGAGAGACATCATCAGAGCCATTCCATGTCTTCCCTCACACACAAATCAGTAACACCTCCTGAAAGAAAGGAAAATGTCTGATACATAGCCTTAGTGAGACCACACCTGGAGGACTGTGTACAATTTTAGTCTCCTTAACATAAAATAATATATTTGCTCCAGAAGGAGTGCAGTAAAGATTCCCCTGACTGATTCCTGGGATGGCAGGTTTGTCATATGTTCAGAGATTGAGTAGATGGACCTCTATATGGGGGATATTATTCAAATGTTTAAAATTTTTTAGAGGGCTTGACAGAGTGGACACGGAGGAGATTCCCTTGGATGGAGCATCTCGATCTCAGCAGCACAGTTTCAAAATAATGGTTAGTCATTTAGGACTAAAATGGGGAGAAATTTCATTCCTCAGAAGGTGGTGAACCTTTGGAATTCTCTGTCCTGGAGGCTGTGAAGACTCAGTCATTGATTATATTTGATAATTTTCTGGATATTAAAGGAATTGAGGGATATGGAGATAGTGCAAGAAAATAGTGTTGAGCCATGATCATGTTGAATAACCTACTCGCGCTCCTATTTCTTATGTTCTAATGCCTACGCGTCCTAAAGTATTAATTAGTGCATTGTGACTGCATCAAATGTAACGAATCATGGAGACATCTGGAAATGGCACAGCATGGGAGAATGCAAACTCCAAGGTTTTCCATTACTGCACAGGATGAGTTGGTGCATAAAATAGAGGATGAAGAAAGATGTCCTTTTACTGCAGGGGAATTCTTGGGAAGGGATAGGGATGGTGTACGAGCAGATCCTTACATACACAATGAAGGCACTGATCAATGAACACATGCTTCAAGACATTCAATGAAAACACATGTATGGCCAATGATGAAAGTTCTATAAACCATCCAATGTAGCCACTGGGAGGTTTAACAATGGTAGCAAATCATTAGCAATTAAGGCCACATTGAAAGGAAATAACAAGAGATTAAAATTATAAATGCTGTATATGAATGTGCAAAATGTTGAAACTCTACAGTCTGGCACCCTTAGGACCTGACTGGTAAAGGACAACAGCAAACACTGGGCACAGAATTTGCCCCAAGAACCCCCTATTTGAACATTTGCCTAACCCTTAGGCTTGCCAGATCACTCTGTATATTTATTGTTATGTTATAAAGAGTAAAATAAAGCTTAACACAGAAAATAAAACTATCATTAATGCTGTCAGAAATAGTTTTTATTGTTCATGAATAGAATATGAAGCTTAGAGTTGAAAAATTGTACTGCATTTTCATTTAGATTTAATGCTGTTGAAACATATGTATTATATGTATAATAAAGCTTAAAATGGAAAACAAATGGCGGCTTGGCGCTGGCGGCTGATCCAAAAATGAATGGCGCCAGATTCAAAACATGCCAGACCCAAGGGAGTTCCAGAGTTTCAACCTGTAGCCAAATAGATGAATCAATGGCCTAAATAGAAAAAAATGGATTTAATCTTGTAGCTGTTACTGGGGTGTGGTTTCATGGTGTGCAAGGTGGGAATCTAAATATCCAAGAATACTTCAGTCTTCTCTGATGGACAATGTGGAAAGGGAAGGGAGATTGCACAGATAACATAGGATGGGATGTAAATAGTTATGAGGAAGCTTTTCAGCCCAGAAAACCAGTGAATAAAAGCAGTAATATTGGAACTAAAATTAACAAAAGGCAGTAGCCATGGCCTGATGGGAATAGTTTGTAGGCCTCCTAAAAGTAATCATAGTATGGAACCGATAATAAATCAGGAAATTAGAAGAGACAAGAAAGTAATTGAGTTAGACTTTAGCATTCAAATAGACTGAATAAACCCGTCAGAGAATGGCAGAGCTTATAGAATGCATTTGCAATAGATTCCCAGAACACGGTTGAGAAGGCAAATGGAGAACATTTTAGATTTCATATTATGGAATGAGACAGGATTAATGAGCAATTTACAAAAAGCTGGAGAACTACGCACATGACAGGCTTTCATATCGAGTTTGATGTTAATATGGTTAAGTTCAACATTTGAACAACTGTATGAAGAAATTTGATTGAACAATATGATGGTTAACAAGCAATTGCAATGTTGCCAAAAAAGTAGTGAGCTTGATTACTGGGAGGGTTTGAAATCAGCAAAAGATGATCAATAAATCAATTCAGAATGAGAATATAGGCGATGAGATTAAGCCAGTAAGATGTGTAAAAACAGATTGAAAAGAGATGACTGAAAGTAAGCATAGGTTCTTTAAAGTTAGGGAGAGGAGAAATTGGAATGGATAATAAACAAAATGGCAGAGGCATATCTTCAGAGTGGATGATGAAAACGAGTGGGAAGTTATTGGGAACCAAAGAGTGAAGTATGGAATTCAAAATAACTAATACTTGTAAACAAGAATTTCTGAAGAAATTAATGTGACAAAAATTCGACAATGCCCCAGATCTGAAAACCTACATTCTAGGGATCTAAAAAATGTGGCTGTAGAAATAGTGCACCTATTAGTCATAATCTTCCAAGATTCCTTAAATTCTCAGAGGAATCCAATAGATTGAAAAGTAGCAAATGTAACTGAGATTCGAGCAAGGAGAAAATTAGGCCAAATGGTGTGACATTAGTAAGAAGGAAAATGGTATAATTTAGTCTTACATATCAGGCTCTTGGGAAATTAAACGATAAGGCAAAGTTGTCAAGTTTTTTTGAAGGGATATTGTGTTTAACAAATTTATTGGACTTGTTTTGAAAGTTGTTAATAACTAGCAGGGTCAGTAAGGCAAACCTGTGGATGTGGAATATTTAGATTTGCAGAAGGCATTTGATAAGATTAGCTGAGGTATGTTAACTGATAATACAGAGCTGGGAATGAGGAGAACAAAGAGACCTGTTATATGTTTGGCCGGAAAAGTGGCAGATGGAACCTAAAATTGGAAGGTTTAAGAGATTGGTTGGTAGATTGGAGGTAGTTTTTTAAAAGGTGAAAGTCTAGTCATGTTAATATTCAAAGAAAATTTTATGGTTTCGTGAAGAAAACACAAATACAGGAAGCAAATGATATGGAAGCTTTAAAAGAGATTGAAGTATCAAAATAAGGAAGTCTTGCTAGAAATATATAGACTCTATTGATACCATGCTTGGAGTACTGTGCTCTGTTTTATTCTTTTTACGTAGGGCAGGCATGGTAGCATAGCAGTTAGCGTAACACTATTACAGTGTCAGTGACCCAGGTTCAATTCCTGCCACTGTCTGTAAGGAGTTTGTACGTTCTCCCCGTGACTGCGTGGGCTTCCTCCTGGTGCTCCGGTTTCCTCCCACATTCCAAAGATATACAGGTTAGGAAGTTGTGGGCATGCTATGTTGGTGCCAGAAGCATGGCAACACTTGTGGGCTGCCTCCAGAACACTTTACACAAAGATGCATTTCACTGTGTGTTTCAATGTACATGTGACTAATAAAGATACCTTATCTTATCTTATCTAATTGCTTTAAATGGATTGTAACAAGCGCTTATTAATGTGTTTTCTGGAATTGGGGGTGTACTCTGAGGAAAACTTGACTCTGAAGTTTAGAAAAATGAGACAGGATGCTGAGAGTGGATTGCAACAGATGGCTTCCCCAGCTGGATACTCTAGAACTAGAAGGTATAGTCTCAGGATAAGGTGTTGACCATTTAAGACTGAAATGAGAAGTACTTTTTGTAACTCAGATGGGTGTGAATCTTTAGACTTTTCTACCATAGAGGGCTGTAGATTCTCAGTTGATAAGTATACTTAAAATGGGGAGGGAGTTTTGGTCACTCAGGGAATCAAGAGATTTGGAGGTGGGATGGGGTTGGATAGGGTTGTGTTTGGTGATGAGAAATGGAAAATTAATTCAGAAATACACCTACAAGCATTAAATCGCAGAGAGGTTCAAAGGCTATAGACCTGACTCCTGCACCTGTTTCTTTTATTTTTTATATTCTAAACCAGAACATTGAAAATATAGAGTAAGTTTGAATATTTTAAAATTCATGTTGACTCATTCTATTAAACAAAGCCCCAGGCAAAACAGGAGTATGATTGCTACAATTCATTTTCATAAAGTGTCAAGACTATCATTGAGGAATAAGTATGACATGAATCACAGTCTCGTAATGACACCATGCAATAGCTAATCTTCTTAACTGTTCAATATCACCTCCAGTATAACCTCGGATTATATACCCAGCTTCCCAAAATGCTACTATCATCCATGGCTACAATAAACAGCACAGAAAAGTTTGGGTTTGATTCAATTTCACAGTTCTATTTCTGATTAGTAGTTGGAAAGTAGGTGAGTATCCCTTTATTTTTTTCACATTTCAGTATCTGGGCATTGCTAGCAAAGCCTGCAGTTATTGGACATGCACTGAAGAGTTTGCCAATAGCATTTCAGGGGGTGCTACATTGTTGGGTCTGGTCACAAATAGGCTGGACAGGGTAAGGATGGCTGATTTTCATCCCTGAAGGACATTGGTGAACTAGGTGATTTGTACAAAAAAACAGTAGTTTTGTAGTCTTCATTACCACAGACTAACTTGTTCTTATTCCAGATTGTTAACCGAACATAAGTAACATTGCTACCATGCTAGAATTTGAACTTCAATCTTTGCATCATTAAATAAGGTCGTTAGATATCAGTTAAGTAATTTAACAACCGCACCACCACCTCACCACTTAACAAAAGAACTAATTCAGCTCAAGGCTCCAATAGCAGCCTGTTGTCAATCTAAGGAATAGTGTTGCTTAACTGGTTGTGACCCATCGATTTAGCTTTCGCTATCTCTGGCCAAGCAGTGCTGTTAATGTTACTGATAATCAATATATGCCTCCCCACCACAGCCTCACAGAACTTTCTCGGATAACACATTCTCCGAAACTTAAAAAATGTACCATGAGATTCCTAAGTGCCCCTCATTGTGAAGCTCTATAATTTTAAAACTGTGGTTATCACGTTGTCTTTAATTGCCAATGTACAATTAATATTAATTATCTGCACAACAAACCCTATAGGTCAAGAGTTGTTTGGATTGGTTATAATTGGTACTGTCTGTTGCTACTTTAGTGACCTGATTTTAAGTTTAATGACAATTGCAGTATTTCAATATATTCCTATACAGTAAGTCACTGAATCCAGTGAGCACGAGTTAAGGGAGGGAACTTTGGCTTTCTACTCTAGTCCAAATGGTATTATACCATCAACCATTCACAATACATCTCCTTCAATTTTCACTTCTATTGAAGATGGGTGGCTGATCCAACAATTTCTGTTTTACAAAATTACCCCACAAGCACCTTATATACAAGTTAGAAGAATACAATGAGCAGGATTTGGTTGGCTAACACTGAAAGGAACTATTTAATTGTCAGTAAGCCCATGCCTTCTGTGTATGTACTATCAAACATGTATTTCCAGATCCAACCCCATCCCACCTCCAAAACTCTAAATCTGTCATGTGGAGTCCACAGAAGAGTCCAGTCTTGCTGAGTTTCCCAACATAAAATTAATTGCCACCTGGATAGCATGTGAGGATCCACGGCCTTATTGTTTTTCATGGGGCTGCAGATTAGGAGGCAATGTGGGAAGAAAGTTACTGTGTTCTCTCTAATTGTGTTCTTTCTGTAAAAATTGACTATAATTTATGTTTAAATTATGTTTTTCTGTGAATATTGTGAATCTGATGCTATGTGCCTGTGATGCTGCTGCAAGTGTTTTCACCTGTTCATACATGTACTTGTGCATATGACAATAAACTCAACTTTGACTTTGTTGCTTTTTTAAACGAATTTGCTGTTGTGTAATATTTTTAACTGTGTTTTTGTGAACTTAGTTCTTAAAAGATTTTTGGATTTGAATTATTTGTGTCAATTTTAATAGCTTTTAACTGCCTCTGAATGTAAGCGATATTTAAAAATATTTATAATATTTTTACAACATTGACAGCCAGCTAAGTCCCAGCCACTAGAGTCAGGACTGCACCTGGCTGGCCAGATAGGCTCTCCACATCTGGACCATGTAAGCACGGACTTTTAAAACCACTTCCTGCAATTTCTCCAGCCAGGTGGGTGGGAGAGGGGGAGTGCATGTGAGAAATGGGTCAGCAAGTTCTGGCCCAATAAAGTAATCTGAGAAAATATGACTGGAGGCACAATAAGTGCTACAGAAACAGGTGAAGTTTAGTAATCAATAGCGACTTGACTGGAGCTAACAAAATATGATGAAAATGAGCTCTGCTCATGAAAACTGTTCAATCTTTTAGCAGTTCTATAATTCCTAATGAAGTGCTTGCATAAATTATGATATAGCTTCATAAAGATTTCATAAAAAAATGAAAGGCAACAAATTAAAAATATATTTAAAGAAAAATTGCAGATGTAAATAATTATATTGGTAGAATCCAAATATTATTAGTTTTTCATCGACGATTATCACGATGATCATATAAGAGCATAAGAAAAAGAAGCAAGAGCAGGCCATTTGGCTCCTTGCATCTGGGCTGCCATTCAATAAGATCATGGCTGATCTTTCACCTCAGCCCACTTTCCTGTACTCACCCCACATTCTTTTGTATCCAAAACCCACTGATCTGCTGTGAAGGGTAATTTGTCACATTACAGATCATTCATTTCCTCTGTTATTTTTCATTTTGGTAAATGCTATGGAGTGGAAAAATTGGTGATTGCACAGTAAGGTATAATAACATGCAAAGAGTTATGTCAGAGGCAGTGGTAGGACTATACATTGCAAAGATATTCTAAACCTTGCATTGGGTATAACAAGGTGCTCATGCAACATAAAAAAGTTAATGTCAGGACAGGGTCATCAGTGTCTCCCATAATTGGTTGAAAAGGATGCTGAATTGCATTTTAACAGTTTAAACAAAATTGCATGAGATTTTGAATAGAAAATGTATTCAGTGAGAATTAAAGTTCAGAAAAGACAGCATTGGATCTCCAAAAGCTAACAAAACCCTGGCTTCTCAAAAGAAGCTTTCAAACCCCGTAAAATTTAATTTTTGCACACACTTTTTTCTGCTTATGATGTTCTATTTCATGTGAGCTGATCATCATTTTTACCTGACAAGCTGTGGATAGGCCTATTTAAATGTGTCAATCTGCAATAATAACTTGCTACCATTCTTGCAGGAAGAGTCACCTATCCAAAACTGTTTTCATTTTTTTAAAAAAAGAATTGATTTAATATTAAAATTGTCCAGTTATTTTGTCAGTGCTAAAAAGCACCTCCCTTTCATTGATGAGTTTCCATATTGCTGTAAAATCTGGTGCAACAATCTTGACCTTGTAACCATTTATGGGTTGGCTACTAAGATGGCCAATGAGTGAGAGGAGATGATATTGTGATGGGTTGTGCTTTCAACCATTAAGGGTGCAAGAAGAAGCAGAAAGATTTTGTACATTGGGAAGTCAAATTTGAAAAGTATAGCAGTTTAAGGACACCATCTATTAGGCATTAAAGCATTTCATTTAATCCTGACCATCCACTATTTTGTTTATAATGTATAAGAAAGCAGCAAAAATTGTGGGAATGTTATAAGATAAGATAAGATATGTTTAGTAGTCACATGTACATCGAAACACACAGTGAAATACATCTTTTGCAAGAGTGTTTTGAGGGGCAGCCCACAAGTGTCGCCACACTTCCGGCGTCAACACAGCATCCCCACAACTTCCTAACCCGTACGTCTTTGGAATGTGGGAGGAAACCAGAGCACCCAAAGGAAGCCCACGCAGACACGGGGAGAATGTACAAACTCCTTACAGACAATGGCCAGAATTGAACCCAGGTTGCTGGCTCTGTAATAGCGTTATGCTAACTGCTACACATGTGGTCACATTATTGAGATGAAAGACAGAAAAGAATTGGAAGACTTTAGTTATGGAGAGAGATTGGATAAGCTGGGCTTGTTTTCCCTGGAGCAATGGAGGCTGAGGGGTGGCCTTAGAGAAGTTAATTAGATTATGAGAGGCATCGATAGGGTTTTTACACAGAGAGTAGCTGACATCTGAAACATGCTGCCAGAGGGGGTGGTGGAATCAGATACAATTACCATGTTTAAGAGGTATTTATAGAGACACTTAAATAGGGAAAGCATGGAAGGATATAGTCTTAATGTGGGAAAATGGGATTAGTGTAGATGGACAAAAAGGTCAGCATGTACGTGATGGGCCGAAGGGCCTATTTCTGTGTTGTACGACTCTGTGATTCTATGATTCTAAAAGTTAATTGAAAAAAATAACAGTTGTAATTAACAGGCCAATGTTTGTTTGTGTCATTGAGTTTAGTGATTACAAAAATGAAATTGGCTGTCAGGTTAGCTTATGCTGTAAGCCATACACAGTAATGACCAAACAAGTTAGAAAATAACAAAAGGTAATCAGATGAAGGATCATGCTGCCTGACTCGCTGAGTTCAAGTAGTTTGTTTTTTGCTGTCTACAAGGGATGTTGCGTCAGGTCTCTCTCCATCCACAATACTGGGGTTCCGTGCATTTGGGAGGGCCATGAAGGGGGTGAAGTGGGGAATTTGGTGTAGTGGTGCACTTTTTTGCTTCTTACATCTGTGGAACGTCAGCCATTCGGTAAAATTCTGAAGTTCCTTCTTGTTGCTTAGCAGGCTGTGAGTGGAAGGTGTTGGCATCTTCTACATAACACTTGCCTTTTTGAGGTGTGCGCTACACATTGAATGATGCCCTCTGAGAGTGTGTGGAGTGGTCCAGATGTGAAAATAGGTTCAGAAGTAGAATTGTATTTGATGCCTCTGCCCTGCTACAGAGCTCAATAACTGCATCCTGCTAAAAGTGTCTGCCTTGCAGACAGCTCCTCTCTCAGGTACAAACCAGTATTCCATGAAGTCTAACAAGTTACACAGTTTAAAAGAACTGATGTTCCCTTTAAATATTGTTGCTGGACTCTCCATCCTGATTGTGACTGTCATGGTTTACTGAATAAGGTTAGAAAATGATGAATCAGGTACTCTAAGGCAGCAGTTTGATGAAAGGGCCCCAATGCAGCTGCAGGACTGTTAATAAGAGTAGTTTTCATTTAGTGAACCAATACTGTGTCCAATGTGTTAGTTTTAGACCAGTAGCAGTTTCTACTCTTGTGTTGCATTTATTGTACAGGCAGCTTGAGGAAAGCTCTGTGCCTTATGGCATATTTCTATTGTAACATTACCTCAAGAAGCACTCTGCAATTTTGTGTGGAGCTCCCAGCAGTGCTAAACTGCCTCATTTATTTTGTACCATAACAAAGAAACAATTGCTTATGTGTCAACAGATTTTAAAATTGATATGTGATTTTGCTCTTGGCTGTCATACCTTGCATGTTGTCCTGTACCTGGTTAGAAAAACACAATGACCTTTGCCCATGGTGGCAATGTTTAGTTGCAGCTATTATGTGCAACAGTGCTTTAAGGTAAATACAACATTAATCAGCTCCCTGTTTGCTACTCCAATTAAAAATCACTTGAATATTCATTGCAAACACAGTACCATTCACCGAGTGCCTCATTATCTGTTTGTCCCAGCTGGCAACACACTCACCCTTGAAGCACAAGGTTATGTGTCAAGCATTTCTCCAGGTTATGAGGAAGAAATTCAGGATGATATTTCAGTGTGGTACTGAGGGGATACTGTAATTTGAGCTTCTGTCTTTCAAATTCGACATTAAATCAAACTATCTTTGGCCCATTCAAGTGGATGTTAAAGTAGTTGTGGCATTATTTGAAAAAAAGCAGTGATTTGCTGGCCAGCATTTATCCTTCATGCAATACCACAGAAACAGACTAACCTGCTGTGCAGAATTAATCAACTCTCCTGAGAGAATGATACCTTGAAATATTAATCCCATTTCTCTTGCTGCAGTTGCTGTCCGACTGGCTGAGTGTTTCCAATGTAATCTGTTTTCTTTTAATCAATTGTCCAGCATCTGCGTAGTTTTTTCTATTCAAACGATTTTTCATCTCATTTTCAATTGATGGAACTTTGTTATGTGTAAATTGGCTAGTATATTTCCCTAAGTATCATGACCAGACTACCACAATCATTGAAAGAGCAAAAAAAACTGCAGATGGTTGAAATCTGAAATAAAAACAAAGAATGCTGGAAATACTCAAGTCATGCAACATCAAAAATAAACAGAATTTGGGTGATGCTTTGCAGAACACTTCCATACCATTTGCAAGAGTGACAGCCAGTTGCCCATCAGTTTCAGTTTTCATCAATTTCCACTCTGATATCCCTGCCTTTGGCCTTTTACACTGTTCCAAAAGTGAATGTTAAAGTCAAGGAACAGCACCTTATCTTTTGACTGGGCGCTCTTGTAACAGTGAACTAAGTCACTGGAGGCACCAAAGCTGGTAAAAGTAAATGTCCTTTTTCAACACAAATAGGCCTTCTGGAAAATCTATTTCTCCTCTCCCAACACTCAACAGTACAGTGATGTTTTATACATTTAAACACAAAGATAACAATAAACGATTAACTGTGGTTTCAATGATTATAATTACCTATTTAAATTTAACATATTGAGTGTAGAAGGGTAACTTTTGCAGAATTACATATTTATAAGGGGAGCACATCCCAATTTCAGAAACCCTTTGGATATTTAAATACTGATGGCCGGTCCAAGAGATTCTGAGCACAAAACACCAGACACCCAAAGTATACCATTTTTGTTACAATATTGAGGGATAACTCCTGGATATACAAACAGCCAGAATATTAAGTGACAAAACAGACATGTCCTGAACTGTGTATTAAGTAGCAAGGATATACGGTACCTTTAACAATATGTTAATGCAGGAGATGGCCACTTAGTACCTTCCCTCATCTCATCGTGAAGGTTTCAATGAGGGCTGATTAACATGAGCATTTATATATTGTCTTCCTCTGCAATAGTTACAATGGTACAGAATTAGAATTTCCCACACCTGACATTGGTTTCAAAGGCTTTAAAGTATCAGTGTAAGTTAACTTGTGAGCAGGTTTTGTTTTGAAGACTGGTTCTCATTTCAATCATTATGCTATCCACATAATTCCATGACTCCAGGATATCTCTAACAGGCACATTACAGCCCTCAGAACTTAACACTGAATTTGGCAATTTGAGATAATCAGGTTTTCGAGTTTATATCAGAAATCTGTTTTTTCTCTCTGAAATGCAGAGTATTTCCATCATTGTTATTTATATCAGATTTCCAGCATCTGCAGTGTTTTGCGTCTCAGTTTGAGAATGTACTTTTAAATTTTTTTTCATTTCTCCCCCTGTTTTCATTCAACACCTTCTATTTACACCCCTGCAGACAAATCAGCTGCAATTAAAAAGCTTTCATCATCCTCTCTCAGACAGCACCGTCCTTTGTATCATTCAGTTTCTACAATCACAGGCATTCCCTTTGTTCTCTCCATCCTTCCCCTTTCTCTGTAGGTCAGAATGTTTGATCTCTAATGCTTTTCAGTTCCGACGAACAATCATCAACCTGCAACATGAACTCTGTTTCTCACTCCACTGATACTGCCTGACCTGCTGAGTATTTCCAGCTTTCTCTGTACTTTCTTTACAATAGTAAGTAATCGCCAATTAAGTCTTTAGAAGCAGCTAAGGATGTTAAAGGTGCTTGATAATGGTTGCGGAAATACAAGGGCCCTTCCTTAGCTGGTACAGAATATCTTAATGATTCTGCTGCCACAAGGGATACTTGATAGTTTAAAAGTGGGAATAAATTAGTAGCCCTTCCATATATAAGTGTCTGGATTTCCTCTTGAGTCAATGGTGCACAGAACTGGAAGACAGAACTAAACTGCATCTTTCCCAAACCTCCTCTACTAGTGGAAGCGAAGTTTAGAGTAAAAAGGGATAATTTACAACTAGTCATCCATTACACAAAACACACATTTTCCCTTTGATTGACTTCAGTGAAAAGAAAGATTGGGAGAGATTTACGAATTACACAGTAAAATTTGGTATTCTCTATTTGATACTATTGTGCATATTAATATTAATCATGCCATCCCCATGTTCTTTCTCATTGGCCTTTAATCTGCAGGACGTTCTGTCAAAATTGAAACCTTTTCTGTTACATTCAGAATGTAATGAAATGTGTTTCAAATTTTTAATTGGACAGTTTTTCTTATGAATGATTAGTAAGGAGCATGGAGAATAAATCTTGCAACAATTGACAAAGCTAAATTAAATGCCGTTACTGATACAAACTTCACAATTGTTTGTTGTTGCATTATGGTTAGATTTTTTGCAAGAGCAAATTACGCACTTTAGTAGAATTTCCTTCAATAATCTATGTTGATTTTAGATTAAATTCAGCTGTGCTGTCCCAGAATCTTTTTCCTGTTTCTCCTATTGGTGAGAAAGATTTTCCTTTCAATTTTCAGTGGAACTGATATTTGACTCAAGTAATTCCTTATAACCAAGGATAGAAAAACCTGATGTCAGAGTCTCAGGACACATTTATCAGTGGAGAATGACCATCAGGTGAAGGAAAACCAAGACTCAACTAATTTGTCTCTTGTTTGATGTAACTTCATAGTCACTGACTATACATAAAACTCTATCAATTGGTCCAGAAACAATAATAGCAAAAACCCAGTAGTGGTATGGTTTGAGATCTATTGAAAAAAATTGACTTTTGCTTTCCAAACATGCTACTTTTATTTTGCACTTTTGATTGTTTCACGACATTGATGTCAGTTAGTGCTTTTAAGAAGATGCTTGTGTTATGTTAAATGAAGCATGCTGCACATATGTGTGCAAAAAATTAATTTTATACATTGTGGAATCAGCAATAAACAAGCATTTAATAATTAAAACTCAATATTTCAATGCAAAAAAAAGAGTTAAGCTAATCCTTTATCCCTTGTTGTAAGGACAAAGTGTGATGGGATAAATTATAGTAAGTGCATTATTGAATCACTTTTCCATTAAGAAGTAACATACAATCCTTCCCAAGTGCAGTTTTCTTTTCTGAAGATTAAAATTTTACATTTATCTATTAAATGTCTTGACTTTTCTAAAGTTTCCCTCATCAATGAGACCTTTTTCCCCAAAGTAATCTTTGAAAGGCTTATTTATGAGGAGAGTAAAACCTGATGTCAGGAGATGTTAAACACTATCCTTCTGTGTATTTAGATGTTCAGCTTTTTGTACTTCAGGGCAAATGTATACTGTTTCCTCCAAAATGGGCATTGACAAATTGTTAAACAGCTGTAATTTTACCCTTTCCGGGCCTGAATTTAATTTATTCTTCACTGAACTCCAATAAAACAATAAACCCAGATGATATTTTGACATAGACCTTGATGGTTTATGAGGCACTTAATATTACATGATGCAAATATTCAACATACCCGGTGTGGTTCAACAACAGAGATACCTGTTCATGGGCAAATGTGTTTTTATGTTGATTCACAGATTCTGTCTCACTTTGCATTGTTATCGCATTGCTTCCCTGTTATACTGCTTGTTATACACTCCATTGGCTTGCATTGACTTCATTTGAAAGGTAAATTAGGCAGGCTGTACAACAGATGGACAATTGGCTCCTTGCAGTTTCCTGTTTGAATGGGAAATTTTTGCAACCTACCCAAGTGATCTCTGCCTTTGATGGTTCCACTTAGAGTCATAGATCAATGCAGCATGGATATAGGCCCTTCAGCCCAATGAGTCCATGCCAACCACGCTGTCCACCCAGTTAGTCCCAATTTCCTGCATACAGCCCATATCCTATCCAAGTGCTTCTTAATAATATTATTGTACCTGTCTCAACCACTTCCTCTGGCAGCTCGTTCCATATACTCACCACCTTCTGCGTGAAAAAGTTGCCCCTCAGGTCCCTTTTAAATCTTTCCCCTCTCACCCTCAATCTGTGCCCCATAGTTTTGAACTCCTCTACCCTGGGGAAAAGACTGTTATCATCCACCTTATCTCTGCATCTCATAATTTTAAACACTTCTATAAGGTCGCCCTTACATTATAAGGAATAAAGACTTAATAAGACTTAATAAAGACTTAAAGAATAAATACAAGCTTTTGCTCAGTAGTCTGCTGTAAGGTGGTACTTCTTGCTCTTCCCCACCCCATCCCTATCCCCGCTGCAATGCTTCTTGTTCTCTTGGTTTGAATCCCCTTTGAAGAAGCTAATGAACTCTTTATACATGGTATTTCTGAAGAAGCATCTAATCGCATTCCTTGCTGCTTTTCTCCATCCATCATGCTTGTTGGGACTAGCAATCTTCCATTTTGCTCACTCCACCCACCACCCTTTCCCATGTTTCTGCTGTGATTGCTATAACATCAATCCTCTTTAAGTCTTCCTTCTAATACCTTCTATTGTAGTCAAGAGTGTACTTTATTCTTGCCAGCAATGATTCTGCTGGTATATTACCTATGGCAAATGGAGATATTGTATCACTTCGAACCTTTCTTAGCTATAAATCCCACCACTTCTTCTGCACAAATAGCCAATGTGGCAGGGAGACTCTTAGTACTAAATCAATCTTTCGGCTTTTTCTCTGTTTCTTTGGGCTCTTTCTATGCTTCTTTAGCACCTTCTGTTATTTCAGGTCCTCGTTCATATTCTAATCCTTTAAATTACTGGTTTTTCACTGTGATTCCCACCCCAAGTTGACATGGAGCCTCTCTCTGACCTGTTCTCCTTTTGTTAAGGCTCTGTACTGAATGATTCATCATTCTCGTGCTTTAAATCTGCATCTGAACTCCCTTTACCTGTATTGAATTCAATTTGTTCTCTAACATTTTTATGGCTATGGGCTTGAACTTGGCCTTTCCGTTTCCATAGCTTTCATTACAAAGCTCCAGACACTTGCTTCCTTCCCTCACCATCCTCATTCCTCACTTTTGCATCTATTCCTGAAAAAAAAACATGTTTGTCCAGCTCATTCATAACTGCACTCTGTGATTCACATTGCCTGGCATGTGGCCTTGAATTTATCTGAACTCTTCTTCTGTCTTGCTCAACAATGTTCTTGCCCCAACTTCAGTGTTCTCATCAAAGTCTTCATTATCTCCATCCTGATTGTCCTTCCATCTCTCTAACATTTGCACTCTTTCCAGCCTCAGTACCACAGACTGGAGCATCAATAATGGTAAGCAAGTGGCTCCATCATTCATTGTTGGATCAGTCCCATTAGCACTTGGTGTCATTTGTTAAAGCCATCTTGCATCATTCTAGAAGGTGGGAATTACCTTATGTTCAACTTCTTCTACTACCTAGCACTTCTTAAATCTATCCTCACCCCACCAACCTTGCCACGAAAAGAGAAACAGCTGGAAATGCTAAATTTTCTACATCACATGTCGTCCTGGGTCCCTGGTCAGACCCCACTTGGAGTACTGTGCTCAGTTCTGGTCGCCTCACTACAGGAAAGATGTGGAAGCCATAAAGAGGGTGCAGAGGAGATTTACAAGGATGCTGCCTGGGATGCGGAGCATGCCTTATGAAAACAGGTTGAGGGAACTCGGCCTTTTTTCCTTGGAGAGATGGAGGATGAGGGGGGACCTGATAGAGGTGTATAAGATGATGAGAGGTATTGATAGGGTAGATAGAGGCTTTTTCCTGGGGCTGAATTGGTGGCCACAAGAGGACATAGGTTTAAGGTGCTGGGGAGTAGATATAGAGGAGATGTCAGGGGTAAGTTTTTTACTCAGAGAGTGGTGAGTGCGTGGAATGGGCTGCTGGAGATGGTGGTGGCGGCTGATACGATAGGGTCTTTCAAGAGACTGTTAGATAGGTATATGGAGCCGAGTAAAATAGAGGGCTATGGGTAAGCCTAGTAATTTCTAGGGTAGGGACGTGTTCAGCACAGCTTTGTGGGCCAAAAGGCCTGAATTGTGCTGTAATTGTTCTATGTTCTATGTTCTATGTCCTATGTCCTCTGCTTCTGAAATTTGGTTGAATGGAACTGAATTGACTTCAAATTTCAGGGGTCAGAGTACGCTGCACTGAAGGTACTAAAACGTGTGTTCAGCACCACTACCAGGGATGGATTTCTCTGTACAAGGCAGTCCCCAGGATGTGACAGGATTCCATTCCTGAAAACTGTTCACAACCTGAACTGTTTGTCAGTCAAAAATGAAACAAAAACAGGGTGTTGGAGAGGATCACAGAAACAGCTTGAAAACACAATGATGCTGGAGGAACTCAGCAGGCCAGACAGCATCCATGGAGAAAAGCAGGCAGTCAACCTTTCAGGTCAGGACCCTTCTTACTCCTGAAGAATGGTCCTGACCCAAAACGTTGACTGCCTGCTTTTCTCCATGGATGCTGCCTGGCCTGCTGAGTTCCTCCAGCATCATCCTGTTTTTTCATCTAGATTCCAGCATCTGCAGGTCCTTTTATTTTTCTACAGACACATCTGGGATGGGAGAGCGAGCGAGCCTTGGGGAGACCTACTCCCAGCAGGTCTCACTGACTCAGTGAATGAGTGATTAAGTCTGTTCATCACTCCCAGCTCTGTCGGGCTCAACCCTGCCCTGGGTTGGGGGTGGTGGTGGTGGGGGGAGGGATACAGGGGCGTGATAGAGAAAGCAATTGGAAATGCCCTGTTCCGACCTGGCAGAAGGTGCCTGCAGCCTCCTAGCAGCCAGCAAATCCATCCCCATACGTCTGCTAGTCTCCCGAACACATCGTTCGCACGTATGAGGTGTCATACGGTGGGTGTCCGTGACCTGGGGAGAACCAGTATAGGATTTTATTGTTATCAAGATAATGTTTCCCTCTTTGATCTTCTTCACCAAATTAACCATCCCCTGGGTACCTGACCCAATCTGTCAGTGGAGACTCATTCCCTTCGAAATTCTCTGAATTTCTCCCTCTGCCTTCTATAATCTCATCTGATTCACGAGAATGACCTTCCAACTTTCACGACCATCCTTCATACAATAAAGATTGACTTCAATTTCTTGCCTGGTGCAACCTGATATTAGAAATAGTTCCTTCTTCTCCAGAACAGTCTTCCTACAATTCCATGCTGGCTTTAATATTCCTCTTTAAAAAAATGACCTCAATTACGTTAACTTTTCTAGTTCCTACTGTATTTATACCTATCTCACCCTTAATTCTTTATTTGCATTTCTCTCATCAGGCTTCTGCGCCTACTGAAATGGTCCTAACACTAGTCTAAATATTCTCTGACTGTGGTACATTATCTCCTTATTGTCCTCAACTTTTCTGCTGCCTTCGGTACCGTTGATTATTCCATCTGCAACGTGTTTGCCCATTTTACTGCTGAGGGCACAGAGCCCAGTTAGCCATCTGATTGCAGATGGAGACTTCTTATCCATGCATGACCCCCAACAGAATCTTGGACTATCAATGCCTGGCCTCCCCACATGTTACTGTAGACTAGAGGTCAGGTGCTTTTGCCTAGAAACTCATCTCCAGTCTTCAGTGGTCAATGTGCTAGATGGTCATTAGAGCATGTTGAACTTGGCCTTGAAATTCATTCCACAATGTGATTCTATTTACTCTGTTTGACATTTTTTGACCAAGAATAGATTTCCAGGCAAACATTTGCTGGAAGTATTCAGCTAAACATCACCAATAGCTCATGTCTGTACTTTCATATTGCTTGTTGGATTTGTGGAGTTACGCATTGTGAAGAAAGAGTTCATCGTCTTTGGCCCCTCTTCCCTCTGTGCTCTTGTTGCCAACTCCACCCCACTTTCTGGCAACTGTTTGCTAAATCCAACTGTTCAACCTCAGGAAGTCTGATTGCTTTCAACTGCATTTCCAAGGCCATACTCCAACTCTAAGATGAATAAACTTTGTCTTTGCTTAAAAAATCATTTTCTCTAATTTTGGCAATTCCAACATGCTCCTGGGCAGCAACTTACCTTCTCTAAATCTAAACTCATCCAAACCTCTACTCTCCAGAATACCATCTCAAACCAAATCCCAATCATCCAGAAGCCTTTTCTTCACTGACCTGCAGTGATTCATTGTCCATTAATAAAGGCCGATTTATATTCCTTATCCTTTGTTTGAATCCAGCCATACCCTTGCTTTGTTCTACCTCTTTAACCACCTCCAATGCTGCAATCCCCCCACAACCTCTCTATTAATCTCTTTATCACTTTCCTAACACAATCTATCCTTCAAGTTTACCCCCATCATAGGCAGCTTCATTCTTGGCCATTTGGGGCACAACCTGGAACTTCCTCTTCAACCCCCTTCAGCATTTTACCACCCTCTTCCCCTTTAAAACCATCATTAGAACTCACCGTCCAGCACAATTCTTTACCTTCACTTCCTAATCTCTCCTGGGTTAACCTTTAAACCTCTGAAGCACCTTGGGGTGTTTCTCTAAAAAGCAGCACATCATGGGAACCTGTGGTTGTTACAATATTATGTAACTGTGGTTTAACTCTGATGAGCCTGATTAGAAAAGACTGGCAGTTTATTTGATTTTGAACCAAACGGACAATAACAGGCTCCATAACATTGAATAACGTCAATAGAAACTGTCAGTAATTGACACCTCTGGGATTGGTTTCAGGTGATTAAGACAGGTGATCTAATGCAGGTTTAAGTCTGAGCCATTCAGTGCATTGTTGAAACTGACATTCAATGGATCTTAAAACAGATTTCACTTTATAATGCGTGGTACATTACACAGTAAATGAGAAAACTAGATGTTTCCTTTTCACAACCTGTGCATGGCAATGTGCCAGTAAATTAAATAATAAGACAAGGAAAATGGCATAAAAGCAAAACCAATCTGAAAAAAGTAGGAATCTTTTCAGTGATTTAACTTTGAGAGGAAATGTAATATTTGATCAGTTGAAGAACCTCATTTATCAAGAATTATTGGCATTGGTTAACAAGATAGAAATCCTTCAGCTTTAAAAGCACTTGTTTCTCCACAAAATAAATTCGTGTGATTCCTAGAAAAAAAACTTCCCTTAAAATAGTAGAACAAGGTAGATGTAAGAGAATACAAATTAGATTTTTTACAGCTCCATTTTCAAGTTCAAATAGACACATACACATTGTTGAATATTATATGTTGGTAGAATAAGAGGTAATTGAAAAATTCAATAACATGAAGTAAGGTTTTATGGACAGTGAAACTCCACCATACACCACATTGTTAATATAAATTATGTTTAATGCTTGTCCAGCTGTATTGATGGATGTAAATTCATTCAGACTTCCTGTGATTTTCTTCCATGCTGTCTATGTATTATTTATACCTCAGTATGAAAACCTGCACCCATTTCCTCTGAATGGGAAATCAGTGAACAGGCTTCACTAATTTAATATATTACCAAGAGAGTGAAGAGAGGTACTCAAAGAATTTCTTTACCCAGACAGCTGTTGGAGTAACATTGCTTTCCTACAAGGAACGTTGGAAGAATCGGCTATTATAATTTTTAAGGAAGAGGTATTTTAAGAAGGAGAAAATATCATAGGAAAATAATGGTGTAATAAGTTGACCTATTGATTGTTTGGGCAAAACAACTAGCATAAAGCTGACGAGCTAAATGACTTCATTCAGTACTGTGAACTCTATGACTCTATTTAAAACATTTTTGTTCAGGAAACTGTAGCTGCCGTTATGACTGCTTTTAGGATGAATAGGAACAAAAAAAATCAAAAGGTACAAGATAAAAGCAACTAATCTGTAATTACTATTGTACCTTAAGGAGAGAATGGTTATTCAATTCATAATGAGCAGATTTATTTAAAAATGAGTATTTCATCTAATTTGATTAAGTTCCAAATTAAACTTTAAGTACATTTAAATATTAGCATTGAAACCTACACATGAGGTCAAGAAATGGAAGATGCATTTCTATGACCTAAAGGTGATACATTAGCATAATCTAAAACTACAAACGACCCCTGTGTTATGGGGTGGTTGCATTCCTAGAAAACTGTGTCACAATTTTCCATAGTGCAAAGTCACATCATCTGCACAAGCATCAAGAAATGCGAGCTGAAAAAAAATTATGTTTATCTATTTACTTTTTTCACATAAACTTTGTGAAAGTGAATTTTTATTCCGTATCTCAGGGTTTTTTTTTGGTAATGATATGTGAATTCCGTAAGGGTGAATTTCTGTTACCCAAACTGCTGTAACACATCATCAGCACTTTCCTAGCTCTTTGAAATGTACTTGGATTCCAGTGCTGTATTATTGCCTAGGTTTGTTAAGCCAGTGGCAGACTGTAAAAATCTGATAATTTTCAAAGGTACCAGCACAATTTCATCTTTCCCCTCAGAGGTACCTGTATATTAAAAATCTTGAACCATGAAAATGAATCAAACATAATAGGGCTGTAAGAAGTCCAAAGGCAAACTTAAATGAATTTCAATCACATAAATACTTTGTGAAGTCAATGTTAGTATTTAAAATAATTATTCCTGGATAAACATCAATTTTGTATTCCCACAGTACAATGCTAAATCCCAAGTTTAAAATATATATAGGTTCAAGACAGAAAAAAATCACGGAACAAGAAAATCCCATTATGTCTAGCAAATCTGTTTCTTCTTTGGCTTATGTACAATCCTAATCCATTTTGCCTCTGGATAAAATAAACTGCAATATTCTCCAAACCACCCACAAACCCAACTCACCCATCGGCCTACACGTCACGTTAAATCATTTACAATTTCTTGATGCCTCCTCCAGCTGTCCCCTGAGATAGGGGTGAAAGTCTGTCAGTACCCAGACCACTGCTGGTGCTTCTTATGTAGAGAAAAGCCTATGGATAAACTACAAACATATTTCTGTCACTAGTTAAGGTAAAAGTTAATCCTTCTTCAATAATTCCTTCACAAACTGCCCAACCTAAAAGGATGTAGTTGTTTGTTTCAAAACTTGTTTTTATGGGATGATAAGTAGAAACCCTTACATTTCCTCCAGAGAACAGCCAAGGACAATGGTATCTCTGGCTTTGTGCTCTGTCACTTATTGGGAGGAATTCTGGAACTATGATAAATGTAGCATATTAAGGAAGAAGAGATTACCGTTAGCCTATTGTTCCCAAGTTTTCCAACACCGTAAGTCTGTTGCAGTCCCCATTAGTTAGTTTATTTGCTATAATTAGCATACATCTCCATTATCTTTGTATTATATAATCATTTGTAAGTTAGAAGACCAATGTGCTGGACCTTAGTCTTGTCCATGATTTCTTATTAAGTCCATAACTCATTTATCTCCATGGTCTTGTTTTGATAATTGGCTGCAGTAAGCTATTGGGAAGTAAGTAATGACTGGAAAGTGGGAACAATATTCCAGACAATAAACCTTCAACAAAATAAAAGCCAATGGAAGCATTTAGAAAAGTAAGTCCAAGGTTAAATTATGGGACACACTGGCACACTCCTATTGCTCCTATCTCATGAAGAAGAAAGGAAAGTGAAAGGAATCTGCCTTGCTGAGCCTCTTCTGGTTCCTGGTTTTGTCTGGCAGGGAAAGCCTTGCCTACATAGCGTTAGGGTTAACATTGCTGTCAATTGCCAGTTACATCATTGGGAGGTGATTTGCATATTTAGACAAAGAACTCCTGTCTGCAGAAGGCCTACAACTTAATATCAGCTATGGCATTAAGGCATAAGGGCAATAGATAAAGCTTTTGTTTCATCTCAATCTCCTATAACTCCTACCCAGCTCCCTCCTTCTTCCCCAGTACATGAATTAGAAGGAGATAAGTTTTCACCTAATACTCAGAAAATGCTGGTGATGGGTTCACTCATCCCTCCATGAAGGGTGTGTGCACAGCAGCATCGTCAACCCCTGACGTTATAGCAAATCCAGAGTAACCTAAAATGACGCAGTGATAGTGCTAATAACAATCTCATATTCTGGGATGCCTACTGGGACTACTGCTAATGTATTTATTTAATTCCCATAAAACTCCCACTTGGTTATCAATGGGATTGAAAACCAGTTTTGAAACAAGCAACTTTTATTTGTAAAATTTCTGTCTGGCATCCTTTGAGGAAATCATCCCCTGGCCCAAAAAAATCTGTCGATGACATCTGTGCAAATAATGTTTTAGTTATCAGAAATCTGTGCACCTTCCTATTATTTTATCTCGCACCATGAATTGTCCTTTGTGCAAGGGTGTGTGTCTTTTGAGTCTGCACCTCTTCCTTTTCTGAGGCAAAAGTTCCATGTGACTACATGCAGACTTTGGTGTACTTAGTGGGAGTCCAGTCCATCATGGGCTGAAGTGTTCTAATGAGGCCAACACCATCTCGTCAGGGAAATTAGAGGGCAATAAATATAGCATTGACAGTGTGGCTACATACAGAGAAGGTGGTGTTGGTCTCATTTGAACATTTCAGCCCATTTTAAAGTTCTTTATCTTTGTACAGGTGGCACAATTTCAGCATAAAAGAAATTGCAAAGTGATTCAATAGTACTCAGATAAATATTGAGAAATGATCATTTATGCTCAATGAGTATAAATGATCATTAGTTAGCTCAATGAGCTTCATTGAGAGAGTGAGAAGGGGGAGAAACTAGATATTTTAAATACTCTCCTTTCTCTTTCTTATTTCTTTCTTATTCGTGGTATTAAAATTCCCTACTTCTTATCTTCTCTATGTTGTCCTTCCAAATTTCCTTTTATCTCCTGTGTTCTTTCTAATCACCAACTGAATGTGTGCATTCATTGCTCTCTGCAGTTTCATGACTGTCTGTAGTTTGTCCGCCTTCTCTAAACTCTGCACTGTTTCTCCCCTTCTCATTCTCTCAACGAAGCTCACTGAGCTAACTAATGGCATAAATGATCATTTCTCAATATGTAACTGTGTACTATTGAATCACTTCGCAATTTCTTTTATGCTGAAATTGTGCCACCTGTACAAAGATAAAGAACTTTAAAATTATGGATTTGAATTATTGAAAAATCACATTTGTAGGTCTATTAATGAACTATAAAGTGCAGTGTAAGCAAAATATGTGATGAGCAGTGATATATCACTTAACACAACTTGCTTGTGCCTTCAAGTTAAAAGATTTCCCTGTAGAAAACAAATTTACTCTGGTAATATGATAGCTGTATTTCAGCCACCAGCATCTTGATGGCCTCCTTGGGCAAGGCTGCCAAATTATTAATAGGAAATTTCTACGGTGTCTTGCAAGGAGAAGAGATTACTTATCTCATTAGTCTAGAAAAGATTCATATTCAGGTGTTCAAATAAAAGAATGGTGCCCTTCCATGAAATTGTCAGTCTTGGAATAATGTAATTTTGAATGTTATAGATGCTAAAAAACTTGAATGTGATTTTAGTTGTGATTGACAACAATATGAATTTTTCACCACTCATGTCC
The DNA here is from genome assembly GCF_009764475.1 of Pristis pectinata. Classification (NCBI taxonomy): domain Eukaryota; kingdom Metazoa; phylum Chordata; class Chondrichthyes; order Rhinopristiformes; family Pristidae; genus Pristis; species Pristis pectinata. Next base: position 75,164,815 of record NC_067414.1, on the reverse strand, counting down.
TTTTTATATTTCAGAATAAAGCTGTCTATAGACTTGCACTGAAAAACTCATTTAATTCCATCGGATTTTGGCTGCGAATTACCAAGCTTACCTATGAATTATCACACATTAAGCATTGCAATGTAGTTCAAGCTCTCTGCCAACATGTAATTTAGTGCAGGGCTTTTTTTTAAACAAGGGTCAAAATGTTTTTTTTCCAATGTTCTCCCTTTTCGCTCTCACTTCCTCAAACCATGTTGGACTAATGTTGCACGAGTACCATCAGCCTTTCTGTATCTCATACAAGCAACCGTTGATTAGGTTAAATCTAAACAGCAAATGCTGCAGGAAAATTTTTTGCCAAATGCGAAAAATAGCATGCAATAGTCAGAGTTACAGTGATCCCAAAACCAATAGATCAGATCATAGCTCTGCAGTCCTGCCACATTTAGTTAGCAATGGTGCTCATTAATTAAAAAGTTAACATGAAGAAGAGGATCCTAGAACATCCCCATCGTGAGTGGTTGTGGAGCACAGCAAGTTAATGCTGAAGATAAGGCTCAAGCATTTGCAACAATCAGAATAGATGATTCACTTTTGGCTCCCTCTTGAGATTCCCATCAACACAGAAGTCAGTCTTCAGCAAATTTGATTCACTCCAGGTGCTATCGAGAAATAACAGAGAACACCAGATGCAGCAAAGATTATGGAACCAAATAACATCCAGGCTGTAGTACTGGGGCCTTGTGCTCCAGAACTAACAGTGCCTAGCTTGGTCCAGCTGCTACAACGCTGGTGTCTATCCAATAATGTGGAAAATTGTCCAGAAGCAGGACAAATCCAACCCAGCTGATTACTGCTCAATCTACTCTCAATTATCAGCTAGTGATGGAGATTGTCATTGACAATGCGCAGGAGTGTCCTGCTTGGCTTTTGATAGGGCCATTAGCTCCAGTCCTCATCGCAGCCTGGGACCAAACATGAACTACAGAGTGAAATGAGAGTGATTGTCCTTGATATCAAGGTAGTATTTGATGAAAGGTTCTATCAAAGAGCCCGAATGAAATTGAGGTCAATGGGCATCAAGGGGAGAGCATTCTAATGAATGGAGTTGTACTCATACAAAGGAAGATGATTGTCATTGTTGGATATCAGTCATCCCAGCACCCAAACATCTCAGGAAGGCTAATAGTATTATCAAAGATGCCTGCCACCCTTGCCATGCTCTTTTCTTTCTTCTACCTTCAGGGAGAAGATACAGGAGCTTGAAAGCCCAGTAAACCAGACTTAAGAACAGCTTCTTCCCCACTGCTATCAGACTACTGAACCAATCAACTCTTTCACATCCCCTTCCTGGTGATGCTTGGACTCTTAATTCTACCTCTCTTGGTTATTTTGTTATTGTTTACTTTAACACTACTTCAGATTACACTCCAATCTTTGCACTCATCACTGTATTTATTGCTGGATTTATTATTACCCTGTATACTGTTTACTCTGTGACCTTCACACAAGCAAGGAATTTCATTGCACCCTGGTATATATGACAATAACCTAATCTAAATCTGAATCTGAAGTGTGCAATGCCCAAACTTACAGTTTCTGCACCTTCCTTACATCATCATTATGATCGTGCAACGTTAAATTCCATTTGCAACTCCTCAGCAAATGAAAAAGTCGGAGTCGAAGTCGAGTTTATTGTCATATGCACAAGTACACATGCAACGAAAACCTTACTTGCAGCAGCACCACAGGCACATAGCATCGTATAAGCAACATTCACAAAAAAATCATAAATTCAAGTTTGTTAGAGGGTTGGTGACAAGCTGAATCTCCTTAACCTCCTAAGAAAGTAAAGACACTGGCGAGTCTTCCCTGTGATCACATCAATGTGTTGGACCGAGGACAGGTCATCTGATATGTTAACACCCAGGAATTTAAAGCTGCTGACTCTCCCTGAATGAAATAGTCCACACCCGCATGTAGCAAGAGCTAAACAACATTCAGGAATGGGCTAAGGACAATCTCCAACAAGCGAGAGCGTAATTTGACATTTGATGGCATTACCATTTCGAGTCTAGTAATGGCAATCAATGCTGGACTCTCAGCAATACCTATATCTATAAAAATGAATAATTAAAAGAAAAATCAGTCATGACAACTCATTCTGCCTGGTTGTGTTCTTATTCAATATCCATTCTGAAGGGGCTGCATGGTGATCACTTAGATGAACTCCGGTTGAATTTTCTGCAGCCAAGAAATGCTGAAATGAATTTTCCTATTTCAATAGTTACCGAAACTCAGATCAGCTAACCTATAATTAGAGCAAAGACTGAAGAAAAGCATTATCTAGAATCGTAGAACAGTACAGCACAATACAGGCCCTTCATCCCACAATGTTGTGCTGACCTTTAAACCTCACCTAAGGCTATCTAACCCCTTCCTCCCACATATCCCTCTATTGAATTTGACCAATGTACCTGCCTCCACCACCAGCTCAGGCAGCGCATTCCATGCCCCAACCACTCTCTGGGTAAAAAACCTCCCTCTGATATCTCCTTTGAACTTCCCACGAATTACTTTTAAAGCCATGCCCTCTTGTGTTGAGCATTGGTGCCCTGGAAAAGAGGTGCTGGCTGTCCACTCTATCTATTCCTCCTAATATTTTATACACCTCTATCATGTCTCCTCTCATCCTCCTTCTCTCCAAAGAGTAAAGCCCTAGCTCCCTTAGTCTCTTCCCATAATGCATATTCTCTAAGCCAGGTAGCATCCTGGTAAATCTCCTCTGCACCCTTTCCAACGCTTCTACCTCCTTCCTATAATGAGGCGTCCATAACTGGACACAGTACTCTAGGTGTGGTCTAACCAGAATTTTGTAGAGTTGCATCATTACCTTGCGGCTCTTAAACTCAATCCCACGACTTATGAATGCTAACATCCCATAAGCTTTATTAACTACCCTATCCACCTGTGAGGCAACTTTCAGGGATCTGTGAATATGAACCCCCAGATCCCTCTGCTCCTCCACACTACCCAGAATCCTGCCATTAACTTTGTACTCTGCCTTGGAGTTTGTCCTTCCAAAGTGTACAACCTCACACTTCTCCGGATTGAACTCCATCTGCCACTTCTCAGCCCAGCTCTGCATCCTATCAATATCCCTCTGCAATCTTTGACAATCCTCCACACTATCCACAACACCATCAATCTTTGTGTCATCTGCAAACTTGCCAACCCACCCTTCTACCCCCTCATCCAAGTCATTAATAAAAATCACGAAAAGCAGAGGTCCCAGAACCGATCCTTGTGGGACACTGCAAGTCACAGCCCTCCAATCTGAATGCACTCCCTCCACCACAGCCCTCTGCTTTCTACAGGGAAGCCAATTCTGAATCCACACGGCCAAGCTTCCCTGGATCCCATGCCCTCTGACCTTCTGAAGAAGCCTACCATGTGGAACCTTGTCAAATGCCTTACTAAAATCCATGTAGACCACATCTACTGCACTACCCTCATCAATCTGCCTGGTCACCTCCTCAAAGAACACTATCAGGCATGTGACACATGATCTGCCCTTCACAAAGCCATGCTGGCTGTCCCTGATCAGACAATGATTCTCTAAATGCCCATCTCTAAGAATCCTTTCCAACAGCTTGCCCACCACAGACATAAGGCTCACTGGTCTATAATTCCCTGGACTATACCTACTACCTTTTTTGAATAAGGGGACAACATTTGCCACCCTCCAATCCTCCGGTACCATTCCCGTGGACAATGAGACTCAAAGATCCTAGCCAAAGTTTCAGCAATCTCCTCCCTCACCTTGTGGAGCAGCCTGGGGAATATTCCGTCAGGCCCTGGGGACTTATCTGTCCTAATATTTTCTAACAGCTCTGTTACGGACTCAGTGAATGTCCCTTTAAGATAGAGAGTGTGTGTGTATTTGTGTGTGTGGCGTGCTTACGTCAATAGAAGATAAAGGACATAATGACGTTGTTGAAGAAGTCAGAAGAAGAGAGAGAGAAGGGAGAGAGACACCAGCCTGCTAGTTTTCTCTATCGATGGATGAGAAACAATAACTGTGTCTGCCACTGAAATCCATGTATGGAAGTTGGAAGTAATCCGGTGGAGTTCACTTTGTTGCTGACCTGTAGAAGGAAACAGGTATTTGTGTGTGTGGACGACCACGATTCGGATGCTTTTCGGGGTGAGGAAGTCACTACCGAGTAAACACTGAAGTGTCGCTGGGGTTCCATCATGGAACATTTGGATTTCGTATTTACTCTCTCTATGTTTCTCTACGTCTACGTCTTATCTTCAGACAACGGTGGTTGTTGAAGAAGCCCTTGCTCATGTTTCACCTTATGGCTTGCGGAACTGAACTTTAAGAACCATTCCGGAACTTGGAGTTTGGGACTTTGACACACACACACACGAAGAGTTTAGTTGGGGTTAACGTTCAAGGTTTAACATTTTTGAATTCTAACATATTAACATTTTTACTTTTATTTTATGTATTATCATAAGTAGTGATTAATAAAATAGTTTTTAACACTGAATCATGCTCAGCGTGTTTCTTTTGTTGCTGGTTCGTGACAGCTCCAACACATCCTCTCTCTTGATATCAACATGCTCCAGAACATTAACATTACCAACACTGTCCTCAGCGTCATCAAGGCCCCTCTCCTTGGTGAATGCTGAAGAGAAGTATTCATTGAGGACCTCACCCACTTCCACCGCCTTCAGGCACATCTTCCCACCTTTGTCTCTAATCGGTCCGACCTTTACTCCTGTCATCCTTCTGCTCTTCACGTAAGTGAAAAATGCCTTGGGATTTTCTTAACCCTACTTGCCAAGGCCTTTTCATGTCCCCTTCTTGCTCTCCTCAGCCCCTTCTTAAGTTCCTTCCTTGCTACCCTATAATCCCCAAGAGCCCTATCTGATCCCTGTTGCCAAGCCTTATGTATGCTGCCTTCTTCCTCCTAACTAGATGTTCCACCTCTCTTGTCACCCATGGTTCCTTCACCCTGCCATTCTTTCTCTGCCTCACTGGGACAAATTTATCCATAACATCCTTATCATCTCCATGCCTGGACACCTCATGATGAGTTGTGCTCATTCAGTGCAGCACAAGAATATTCAATTGATCATAATTAACACATACAGCAATTGTTTTATAACTCAAATGCCGTCAAATTCCAATAGACAGGACTGATTCCTATATTCTATCTGAAGGGAATAGTTGAAGTATAGAGAGATCAGTCACTTTACAGTAAATATTGAATGGTCTAATTTATAGGTCGAGCACAAGATGACATTTAACACTCTGATGAGAGCTCAGAAGATGCATGATTACTCAGCCTGGCTCACATTTAACTCACAAAAACATCATTACAAATAGATGGCAAAGCATATGGATTTGGATTAACTGACCTATTGAAGCAAAGAACAAAGAAAACACAAAAAGAATACTGCCAGCCAGTCTGCGCAATGTTGATATCTATCATTGACGTACTCCATTGGGTGAGTAAACTGATTCTTCAACATTTCGTCAAGATGATTTACTGAGTAAACCATGCATACATAGGGTATCAATGAGTTTAAACATACTGTGACCCTGTTGGTCAGGAGAGTCATGTGGTGTGCCTGCTTTGTAACAAGGTAACAAGATCTGGAATATGCAGACAGTTCTGAAGACATACACTTTACAAAAGTTATTACCTCTTTAACTTAACTTCATAGAGATGTATTTTTGAAAGTTTTGTAATGGTGAATTGCAGAAAATGAAGTGAATCATAAATCCTTGTCAAGCTACTCCTTGTTTTTTACTTAGGTGACAGCCCTTGCTTAGTAGTGTTTACACTGCTGAGTGGGAAGATTGTTACTTCAAGGCAAACTGCCAGCATTGAGCACATAATCGAAGCTAACAGTTTTGTTGAGTATGGAGAGAGTGCTACAGTATTGAAAGTGCCACCATCTATATGAATGATGACTTGTCCATCCTTTGAAGATGAACAAGGGTCTCTTGGCTAAAGTTTATCCTTTAACCAATACCGTGGAAACAGATGATCAGTTTATTCATCTCATTGTGTGTGCAATCAACACTGTCTCCTCATGTTGCAACATCAACATTTCAAAATGACTTCAGTGTAGGAGTAGTACGGCAGGGTAGCTTGTAAATTTACAAGGTGGTAGAAAAATGCAAGAGCAAAACTGATTCAAAAATATAGAAAAATTTCTTGTGGTTAATAATTGTTGTAACCTACTGCCAAATGTTAAAATGACCAGACAGTAGTTATCCTAATCTCTGAAAAGAAGTTAAATTAACAAAAGAAAACTAAGCTCTTTGGCAGAGTGCTTGATTAAAAAGGGTTTTCTACATTTCTAACCAAACGGGTTCTGTATTCCTGTTTTGAGAGACAAGATTGTGACAGGTAAATCCTCACCCAATCAATTCCCACCCTGCAGACTCTCACCAGCAATCCACTCAAACAAGTAACGAGTGCTACTTTACATGAATGTGTGGTGTGTCGTTGAAAGGTGCTAATTTGGGTCTCTGCTGTGTGTTTCATTTTCATTCTTAGGTATATGAAAATCTTAAGGTTTGAATTTTAAAGTAGATAACTGAGTAGAAAGAAAAAGATTCCAGCTAATTATGAAATTACTTCTAAATTTAATTTTCTGTAGAAACTATACAAGTCAACTATTGATATCACTTCAGGAACTTGGTTTGTACTTTGCTTTTGATTTCTGGCAGAGATGTTACACACATCAGACCCATTACATTGGCTCTTTAAGTTCTGAAAGGCACAATTAATCAGTGAGTTGGGGTGTGTGACCTTGCGGCTCTGCATAATTTCTTATGATTCCTTCCCCTCAGAGCTGTAATAACATCATTACTTCTCTGTTAGGCTAGTTGTGAACCATGGAATAAGCACAATTAAAACTGAGTGTTGGCTGGCTAGGTTTCTGTCAGAGAGGCTGAAACATAATACACACATCAAGAGGAAAACCAGAGCAGTAAGCAGGCCGATTCATTCCCATTAAGTTAAATACAAACACATCAAAGTTAACACTTTGGCTTCTAAAAACCTAAAATAGTGATTTAATGATATTTGTACCAGTTAGGTAAGTAAAATAAGATCCAAAATAATTTATTGAACATACACAGTTAGCTTATCAGAATTTAAAAAAGTTTAGGCATTTCTTAATAAAATATTAATTAATGAGATGGGCACCCTTGGCAAGGTCTGTATTACTGTGCACTGTGCATTACTACTTGCACTTCATAAGATAGTGGTAGAACTTTTACTTGAACTGCTGCAATATTTTGAAGATCTCCCATTATACTGTTAAGCAGGGAGTTCTAGGATTTTGTCCCAGCGACAATAAAGGAGCATTGTTTTCAAGTAAGGCTCTTATTTGGCTTGGAGAAGAATTTAAAGGTAGTTGTGTTCAGATGCCCTTTATGCCCTTGACCTTCTATGGTAGAGAAGTTGTGGAACTTTTAAGGATGGTAGAATCAGGTGGAACAAACTGGTCATTGTTTCTTCTCCTTTACATTGACATTCAGTTCTCTATCATTTTTCTTACCATTACGCTGTGCTTTAAATATTTAGTTACCTGTGAGTAATCTAACCAACCCTGATGGGGTGCTGAGCGACTCTTAAAGATTGGATTAACTGTCCTGGCTTATAATTTAAACTAATTTGTTGGTTTACCATCTGGTTCATTTAGCCAAGTTAGGAGAAGTTGCACACTATTGTATTTAATATTGGAGTACAGGAAGGAGATAGAGAGCTTAGTGGAATGGTGTCATGACAACAACCTTGCTCTCAATGTCAACGAAACAAAAGAGCTGGTCATTGACTTCAGGAAAGGGGGCGATGTACATGCACCTGTCTACATCAATGGTGCTGAGATCAAGAGGGTTGACAGCTTCAAGTTCCTGGGAGTGAACATCACCAACAGCCTGTCCTGGTCAAATCACGTAGAAGCCAGGGTCAAGAAAGCTCACCAGCGCCTCTACTTCCTCAGGAGGCTAAAGAAATTTGGTTTGTTTCCTTTGGCTCTCACCAACTTTTACAGATGCACCATAGAAAGCATTCTATCTGGATGTATCATGGCTTGGTATGGCAACTGCTCTGCCCAGGACCACAAGAACCTGCAGAGAGTTGTGGACACAGCCCAGCGCATTACAGACACCAGCCTCCCCTCCTTGGACTCTGTCTTTACCTCTCGCTGTCTTGGTGAAGCAGCCAGCATAATCAAAGACCCCACCCACCCGGGACATTCTCTCTTCTTGGGTAGAAGATACAGGAGCCTGAAGGCACGTACCACCAGACTTAAGGACAGCTTCTATCCCACTGTGATAAGACTATTGAACAGTTCCCTTATACAGTGAGATGGACTCTGACCTCAGGATCTACCTTGTTGTGACCTCGCACCTTATTACACTGCACTTTCTCTGTAGCTGTGACACTTTACTCTGTACTGTTATTGCTTTTACCTGTACTACATCAATGCACTCTGTACTGACTCAATGTAACTGTACTGTGTGATGAATTGACCTGTACGATCTGTTTGTAAGTCAAGCTTTTCACTGTACCTTGGTACAAGTGACAATAATAAACCAATACCAATACCAATAAAATCTCTGTGTACCATAGGCAAGTGGCTCTAATTTTTTTTATCTAGTGGTTAATTTCTCACTGAGCTGGATATAAGTTATCTAAGATATCTCCAAACCTTAGACTGTTCAAGGTTCTGTTGCAGGAATGCACAGCAACAGCTGCTGGATTTTGCAAATACAACAATGAAACCAATAATATGATGCAGGCTCTGGATGCTCAGGCATTTGGTATTTAAGAGACCGAGCAAGGAAGCATGATGGTTGTGACTCCTGAAGTTGCCCAACCTGGCCCATTGCCCCGCTATAAAGATCCACATAAAAGCTATGTTTGAGCTTCACTGGGATCTTGATTTTGCTGGGAATTATGTGGCCAGTGCATAAGGTACTATATTTGTCCATCTCTTTTGGACAATGAAAGGAATTCTTCCATTCTAATAGATGCTTTTAATTTCTCATGACTATCTCCCTTTGGCCCACAGTCACTCCTATCCCTCTTGATGTATCCCCAACTCTCCTCCACAATATTTCCCTGCTATTTGCTTCGTCCTGTGCTCAATGTTTCTCTCTCCCATCCTTCGCAGTCAAAAGCTTTGGCAAGCCATTGGTGACCAATTGATTTTCACCATACTCTGGAAGCTCACAGTTTAGCCCTGGCACTCACTGTAGGCCATGGCCCGCACACAAAACATAATGAAATGTGATTAAAGTGGCTTGAGTTTGCTTTATGCAAAGAAGATTGCTCAGCAGCTTCCAAATGGCAGGTGCATTATTGGTCCAGTCATTTTGAATTGATAAGATCCAATGGCGTTGTATTTATTTATTGGAGGAAAGCGTATAGATTGAGTCAGTAAATGACTTACATGAAGGTAATACTGTCGACCCTGTCCTTCTAATGAACTGCTGTGAATATGTGTTTGCTGAAGCACCGTAAAATGTTAACTGCAAGTTTTATTCCTACAATTCTTATCTACAATTTTCAAGAAGTTGATAAGATTTACACAATTCAAACATTTATGTGCTGAAACATATTCCCCATAGGCCATATCTGCAAGAAGAGAGTGGCAAGTGTTTTTTAATTCTTTGAAGATATGTAAGCTGATAATCATTTTAAATAAATGTGACATCAGGTGCCATGTGAACACAGTTCCATGTCTGTTAAAAGTAAATGAAGTTTTAGAGACTAACTCATAGCATATCAGACTCTGAGGAATGCCTGCATGACTTCCCCAAAATAAAAAAAATTGCTTTATATTGACAACTTTAGATGCTTCACTCCTACACAGTTTGCACACATCCGTCATCATTTTCTTAATTCTGCACTGCTAAATGGGCTGAGACATTTTTTTTAGCAGGCAGCCAGCTGCCTTTGAGTTAATCAGCCAGCAGCCGATGAATAATTTGTTCTGTCAAGGAGATACATGTAAACCTTGAGTGCACTTGCAGGCCCGTTTATACAGCTTGAAGTTGACAGGAAAATACAGTATGTGAGAGATAGTAAGGTGAATGGTCGGGTTCTGACCTGTAAGTCTTGCTGTGCTCAGGAAGATTTGTGTAGCCTTTTCAGTGGAGATCTGTACAATCTGAGGCAACAAATCAGGGTGTAGAAATTTATAAAAGTCAATAAAATAGCTTATCAGCTTGCAGACAGTTGTTTAACAAAATCTCTGCTGGATCCCATACAACATTGTGAGCATCTTCAAAAGGGTAACAATGAAGTAAAATATATGCTGGATTGATGAGTTCATAGTGGTGTCAACTGTTATTGAACCTTTAAAGATTATTCTTCATTTACTTTATCTCTGTGTAGACAAGATTTGGCCCTCTTTTTTCTTAAACTTCAGCCAAGCTCCTGGTTCTGCTCCCGATTGCATCCACATTAAAGTTAACTGATCAAATCTGACTTAAAGAGAAAACGTACATTCACGTAATGCCTTTCACAACCCAAACATGTTGCAATGCCAATGAAATGAGGTCGGAAGCCACAAATTCAGTCTGTCCAATAGATTGGTGAGCACCTGTTGCTTTGGATAATCCTGACAATCAGTTTAATTGCTGAACACTGAATAGGAACTATTTCTAAAATGGTAGTTTGATTAAAGTATCTGGGGAAACTTAAAGTAGCTAAAAGCCATCTAGACTATTTGATGGCTTTCCAAACTTTGACCATCAATTCAGCTGACAGAATATTTCCAATTTATAACTATATTTTTTAAATTAACTTAAAATCATATCTTAATAATGCAGGTGCAAATGCGACACATGTATTGACTCTGTTTTGGAAAACATTATTGTGGAAAGAGTCTGATGAATAAAATAAACATGAAGGGAGGTAAAGTAAGTGACTCTGATGGTGATGGGGTTGTTAAATCTCACTTTCAGTCACTTACACCAGCAAGAAGTGAGCTCTGCACCTAACGTTCAGCTTCAGTGAAGTCAATAAAACTGAAGGTGTGGAGTTGGGCACAACTGGTGGCTAGTACTTGGTTATTTGGAGCCTTCAACTCATGCTGAATATCTCTCCACCAAATCACTTCACCTCATCACCTTGAGATTTCCTGTGTGCACAAGGTGAGATTAATTAAGCGATCGGAGAATTATATGGTAATAATGCCCACTGCAAAAAAGTGTGAGCTGCTCACAGTTTTCTGGAGAAAGTATTGGGCAAGTTCAGTGCAAGTGCAATATTGTTTGTAATTACATAGAATATACAACACCAAAAGTTGGCATAATTGGCCTATGCCGGTGTTCCAAGAACATCGGATGGAGACTGGGGGGTAGCCATATAGCACTTGAGTCTGCTACTACTCAGTAAGATCACTGCTGACCTAATCTTGGCCTCAACAATTCTGTTTTCACTTCATCCCCCTCCAAATAGAACACAGATAGAGTTCCCCTCTCCCTTACCTTTCACCCTATTAGCCTCCGCATTCAAGACATCATCCCTCGTCATTTCCACCAACTGCAGCGAGACCCCATCACCAGCCATATCCTTCCCTATGCCTCCCTCTTTCCACCTTCCATAGGGTCCACTCCCTCTGTGACTTCTTGGTCCACTCATCCATCCCCATCCACCCTTCTCTGACCCCTGGCACTTTCCCCTGCATCCACTTTCGCCCACCCCATAGTGTAGCGGTTGGCATAACGCTATTACAGCACCAGCGACCCGGGTTCAAATCTGGTCGCTGTCCGTAAGGAGTTTGTACGTTCTCCCCGTGTCTGCGTGGGTTTCTTCTGGGTGCTCCAGTTTCCTCCCACATTCCAAAGACATACGGGTTAGGAAGTTGTGGACGTGCTATGTTGACGCCGGAAGCGTGGTGACACTTGTGGGCTGCCCCCAGAACACTCTACGCAAAAAGATGCATTTCACTGTGTGTTTCGATGTACATGTGACTAATAAAGATATCTTATCTTATCTTATCTTCACCACCATCCAGGAACCTAAATGGCCCTTCCAGATGAGGCAAAGATTTACATGCACCTCCTCCAACCTTACCTAAGATAAGATAAGTTAAGATATATTCATTTGTCACACATACATCGAAACACACAGTGAAATGCATCTTTGTGTAGAGTGTTCTGGGGGCAGCCCGCAAGTGTCGCCACTCTTCTGGCGCCAACATAGCATGCCCACAACTTCCTAACCTGTACGTCTTTGGAATGTGGGAGGAAACCCACGCAGACACGGGGAGAATGTATAAACTCCTTACAGACAGCGGCCAGAATTGAACCCGGGTCGCTGGCGCTGTAATAATATTATGCTAACCGCTACACTACCGTGCCTGTCCCCTTCTGCATTCAATGCTCCCAATGTGGCCACATTTACATCAGTGAGACCAAGCACTGCGTAGATGAGTAATTCGCAGACACCTGCACTCTGTCTGCAAAGACCATTCTGAAGTCCCAGATGCATACCATTTTAAGTCAAGCCAGGTCGAATTTATTGTGCACAAGTACGATGAGGTACAATGAAAAACTTGCTTGCAACAGCGTCACAGGATTGTAGGTTCAGACAGCATAGAATATAAATTATACATATATTCTACATTTCCCTTGCCATTCCCACACTGACCTGTCCATCCTTGGCCTTCTCCACTGCCAAGGTGAGGCACAATGCAAATTAAAGGAACAACACTTCATATTCCACATGGATAGTTTACAACACAATAGTATGAACATTAAATTTTCCAATTTCAGGTAACCTTCACTTCCAGTTTACTTCCCCCCCTTCCCACTCTCTGTCTCTCTCCCTTTGATCCTCCTCCGATCCCTTTATTTTTGACCCCTTTCCCATACCCTTTTCTAGTTCTCATCAACTAATGGTTCCCATTATCACATCAGACTCCAGCGCTGGTAGCTTATCACCTTCTAGCAGCTGTCTCCACCTTCACTTTCCCCTCCCCCCTCCTGTCTCCATCTTCCTCTTTTTTTTTCTCGTGCATCCATCCATCATTCACCTGCATCTGTCTCCCAAATCCACCCCTCCCCTCCCCTACCTGGCTTGACCTGCCCCTCATGCTTCACCTACCCCTTCAGTCTGCCAACCACCTCTGGCTCCTCTTTCACTACTCCCCTTCTTCTTTTTATACTGTCCATGCCCTCTTTCCACTCTTACTCCTGATGCAGGGTTTCAACCCAAAATGTCAACAATTCCTTTCCCCTCACGGATGCTGCTCGACCTGCTGAGTTCTTCCAGCAGATTGTTTGTTGCTTCAGATTCCAGCATCTGCAGTCTCTCGTGTCTCCTCGCTTGGTAAATCCAAAGATGCGATGACTAAATTTTCATCTATGTGCCTTGCTCATGATGCGGTCCACTTAATGAAAACTATTTAACATTTTCCCAAGAGCTGGCTCTCCATAAGTTAATAAACAATCTTCTGACATTCCTAATAATTAAAATGCTTTTTTAGTTGCCTGTGAGGTTTTAAAGTATGATTGACTTTTCCTTGCCAGTTCCATGAACAAAATCATATTATATAGAAATCATTTGTTGCAACACAGGTACATTTTGTTATTGAGCTGCAAGTAATAAACTTATTTTAATTTTCACTTCTTTTCAACAAAAAGAGAAAAAGCCTGGTCTGTAGATGGAACTGGCATTTTGCTACATTATTGGATTTTGGATTTGATTTAATTTCAAGTATTATGTGCTGAAATTGTTACTTCAGAGGATAATAGTTCAGCTTTTTCCTTGTCAGGTACATAAAATATCACTTATGACACCAAAATCTAAATACAGACAAGGAAGGAATAATATCAGTTTTCTCAGTGAAGACAAGACAGACAAAGGCCAAGACATATAAGATACTCACTCACCAGTAAAACTGCTTTGAGTAAGCTTGCATTAATTACCAGTAATCCATGAGAAAGGATCATGCAGGAACTTGAGAGAATAGTGTCCATTCAGCAACAAAATGTAGTTCATGATGGATTTTCTTTCTGTGAAGCATCCAATGTCAAGTAATGTCATTCCTCTACAACAGTGGAGGAAAAGAGGCTGACCCTTCGTCAGGGAATTCTTTGAATGAGAGTCCTAAAAATGTGGAAGAATTCACAAAGATCCACCAATAGGAGGTGCTGCTATTCTCTCTTCAAAGTGCCAACACTGACCACCACAGCTTGTCTGAGTCTCTCCTGTAGCAATATTATAACACGAGTCTGACTTTATGATAAAACATCGGATTGTCTCACTGCGTACTTGATGATGTAGATCTGCTAAGTATAGATGAATGTCGATCACTTATTTGTCTTCATAGGTGAGACATGTTATTGTTCAAATTTAATTAATTTCTTTAGTGATGTGAAAGCACTTTCCAATATTTCATATTTTATGGCCCGAAGAAAGATTTCTTTTCAACCACCACAGCTATCAGAAACATCCCAAAAGAGTTTTTTTTTAATATTTCTTGGATAGCAAGATCACACAATTAACAATTTTTTTTATTGTTGTTAGTTGAGGAAAGGATTAGATAATTCTTTGAGCTATAGGGCCATTAATATTAATGAGAATAAGAAGACTGGGTCATAGCATAGCATCTTGCCTGACTCTAAAGCACTCACTCAGTGCTGCTGTGAACCATCAGACTGTATAGTGAACTCAAATGGGACTTCAAGTCTGCAACCTCCTGACTCAAAGGGAAAATGTCACAAATTGAGCCAAACTGGCATAAGGCATGGTAATGCAAAGGTCGGTATCCAATGACTCAACCTCATAATGAATTAAGGTAATGCAGTTTAGAGGTTGCTTGTTATTTCTTCCTTAAATTCTTAATTGTTGAGAGAGACTTCTAGTTAGAATACTGTAACTGCAGAAGTTGAAAATGTTGGGGATACATTAGATTAAAAATAACACTATGTGAAATGTGCAATATTTGGATTCAACGAATTATTTCACATTATTTAATGGGGATCTTCTGTGGGATTTTACTATAACTAAGCAGTGGTCTGTGACCTTCTCTGCACTACCCCATTTGGTTCATTAATGTCCTTCACTGAAGGAAATCTGCTGTCCTTTACCAGTCCAACCATATGTGACTTCAGAGCCACCACATGCCTCTGAAATGACCTAGCAATTTGAGGAGGGTGATAAATGCTAGTCTACCTTGTAATATCTATATGAGGAAGGGTAAAATTACTGGATCTAATGACAGTTGGAAACATTGTAACATAATTATTCTCAGTTAAAATTTTGTATTAAGTTCCATATGATCTCATTATATTTTGTTTAGGATTGCCATTAATGAGTGTAATCATTTTTTTTACAAAAGTGATGTTAATATGTTTAATTACCCAATGAAACTTCAGAGAATGTAACCTGGTTAAAGTATGATTTGCAGGTCTAAATTTATTATGCTGCATGTATCAAATAAGTTTGTATTAGACTTTGTTTGTTTTCAAATATTTGAGATGCAAACATAAGTGGTAAAGGTGCAGTTAACTCTTGACTCACTCACCAACTAGCAGGAAGTATGCACAGAATACATTTGCAGTATCACCCTTACATATTCAGTGGGGAGTTTATTGGCATCAGCTGAGAATTTTCTTGGCAACCTCTTTAAAGACTCCCAGTAAACCAGTTGCTCCTGACAGTTTTATTGCTCTTATTTCCAATTTCCACATGCCACTCAGATTTTATTCACTAGTCTTTTTGGCAGCTTGTAGGATCTACCATGCAGCATTTTGAGGGTTATTTCCAAGTGTTGTCTAAACTTGAATCCAAATGAGTACATGGGACCTGGGAATTCCACACCCAGCACAAGAATGTGCAAGGAAGAAGGCTTTTGGATTTGGTTTTAACCTAGTTAATTTATTAACAATGATCTGTTAGTGAGAATTTTGTTTTAGAGAATATTGATCTAATAATAAAAAAAGAATTGTGTGTGATATTTGTTGTGTGCTAAAATGATGGTTTATTCATCCTCTTACTGGAGATTTAGAACAGAGCTGTTTGATCAGCTCTGTTCTAAATGTCCTTGAGCTACCATTTATGAAACATTGCCTTCTTTATCAGGTATAAATTAACTCCCATTATCATACTCCTGCCATTGGGTAAATGCGCATTCCCTCTACATATTTTAGGTGTGGTGTAGGTAAACTGGCAGGAGACCCACCAATCAGGTTTAAGAAACTTGGCAAAAAATGTAAAGGTGAGTTAAAGAGAACACTTTTTAGGCACAATCTCGAATGCAATGCCTGAAAATGTGGACAGTAGTAATTCATTGAAGAGAAAGCGAGTCATGGAGTCATTGGTGGGGCCTCAACTTTTAATAGAAAAAAGAGAACACTTTTTAGGCACAATCTCAAATGCAATGCCTGAAAATGTGGACAGTAGTAATTCACTGAAGAGAAAGCAGGTCATGGAGTCATTGGTGGGGCCTCAACTTTTAATAGAAAGGGAATGGAATGTGCACTTGAAAAGGAAACATTTTTAACACTACAGAGAAATGTCATCAAGATGATAGTTGTTCCAAAGAGTTGGTACAAGTATGTGAATTTCCTCCTTCTGTGTTGTAAGATACTCTTTTTCTCTGGGGCCATTTTATATTTACTCACTTCGTTTTTGACAGGCAACTGAGAAATTACAATTACATTAAAGATACCATGATCTTGACTGTTAGGACTTCAACTGACACCCACCTAAAGCCAATGTGGGATAATTTTAATCCAAACAATGTTGGTACCTGACGGCAGCATTTACTTCAAGACCCAGATGTAAAATTGCAATCAGTTTCCCACTAGGCAAATCCAGCACTGGTTTAGTTCGTGGTAAACAAAAGCCTGCACTGTAAGTTTTACATCTGTTTTCATCCTCTTGTCAAACTTGGAGGAGCAGGAAATTAGTACACAGTCTACTCTCCCTCCACTGGTTATAAGGACCTCTGTAGGCAAGTCAGGAAGCCAAGCCCGTACTTGGTGGTCACCCTCTGAATCATGCAAATTAATGCTGAATCTGACTGACATCCTGGTGAGAAATTTGATTGACAATGTTAAACTGAGGCTTGAGAAATTTTGTGATTGAGTTTTGAATAAACACCAAAGCCCACATAGTGAAAATTGGGGAATTAACATGAAAAACAAGGAGGTTTTTCATTGGTCTTCTCTTTAGAGGATACGCATAATATCTCAGGATCAGCTGTAAATCAAAAATTGGAAGAGGGGTAGGAAATGTGGGAATTACAATCACTAGCAAAGTGGTACTGAAGTTGTATGAATTGAAGTTTTTCAATTTATTTAAATGACTTGAATCAAGGGGTTATAGGTGTGAAGAGGACATATTATTGTGAAGAGGACATATTATTGTGAAGAGGATTTAAGAAGTCCTTAGGTCCCAATGGACTTCATCTTAGGGTCTTAGGAGAAGTGGCTGGTGAGATAGTTGGCACATTGGTTTTAATTTTCCAAAATTCCCTAGATTCAGGGAAGGTTCCATTAGATTGGAAAATATCAAATATAACTCCCTTAGTCAAAAAAGGAGGGAGACAGAAAGCAGAAAACTAGAAGGTGATTAGCTTTATACATGTCATAGGGAAAATATTAGAAACTATTACTAAAAACATTGTAGCAGGACACTTAGAAAAGTTCAAGATAATCAGGCAAAGTCCACAAGCTTTTATGAAAGGCAGATCATGATTGGCCAACTTATTGGTGTTTGAAGAAGGAATATGTACTTTAGATAAAGGGAAATTGGTGGATGAAATATGGCTTCCAGAAGGCATTTGACAAGGTGTAACGTCAAAGGTTATTGTGGAAATTAAAGGTTCGTAGTCTAGGAGGAAAGATATTGGCCTGGATGAAAGATTTGCCAGCTAACAGGAAACAGAGAATAGGCATAATGAGTCTATTTTAGGTTGGTAAGATGTAATGAAAAGTGTGCCAAAGGGATTGGTCCAGGGATCTCAAATTTTGCAATTTATATAAATGATGAGATCAAGGGATGGTGGGTGTTGTCTCTAAATTTGCTGTTGGCACAAAGATAGATAGGAAGGTATATCGTGAAGAGGACATCAAAGGCTACAAAAGGATATAGTTTAAGTCAGGGGGCAAAGATCTGGCAAATGGAGTAAAATGTAGGAAAATGTGAAATTGTTCCTTTTGACAGGAAAAATATTTTAAAAAAGCATATTATCTAAATAGCGAGAGATTATGGGGCTAAGAGGTAGATGGATTTGGGTGTCCTACAGCATGATTTGCAAAAGTCTAGTATACAGGTACACCAAGTAATTAGGAAAGCTAACAGGATGGTATTGTTTACTCCAGGGAAACTGAGTTCAAAAGTAGAGAGGTTATGCTTCAGTTATATAGGGCATTATGAGACCACATCTGGAGTACTGTGTACAGTATTGGTGTCCATATTTTAGGAGGGCCAGAGAAGGTTTATCAAAATTATAAATGGAATAATACACCACAGCGTTGCACCATTGTAAAGGAAAAGTGTTTAATAATTGGAATATTACTTTAAATATTAAAATTAAAGAAATATTGGCACTTATATACCCTCTTTCACAATCTTAAGATGCCCTAAAATGAGCTACAACCAATCAAATATTTTTTCTTTAGTTATTGGATTAAAGTAACCTGAGAGACAAGATTAAAAAGTACATATACTATCTTTTGACTTAGTTCATAATTTAGGAATTGGATAACAATCTTGGATCAGTGGTGGCAATCTGACAGAGTCAGATGTTGATGGGTTCAAGTCCCGTTTCAGATATTTGAAATACATAATTCAGGCTGACACTGCTGATGGAGTGTTGCACTGCCAGAGAAATTGGTTTTCAAGTATGATATTAAATGAGGCTTCTACTGTTCTCTGAGAGGTACCCCTGGACACTGTTTAAATAAGATCATGTTCTGCTTTAGACCTGACTAATATTTATTCTCATTTATCATCAATGTAAAAAGCAAATCATTTTGTCTGTCACACATCACCGTTTGCAGGGCATTGATGTAAGAAAATCTGTGGCTGAATTTGGTCAAATTATAGCAACTTCTGCATGTCAAAGCTTCTCAATTAGTCTGTGAAGTTCTTTGGGATGCAAGGTACAATAGAATATTCACATAGCAAACTGTGGTCATGGGGATTTCTAGTACCTTTGACATTGGGGAAATGACTCCACTCACAAGAAAACATCAACACGCTGAATGCATTCAAGTCAGCATCTGGAAGAGACTGATTGGCTACATTCAATTGGGCTTTTTCATTAGAGCTCATGATCGACTCCTGATAAGGGATTGACGTGAGCATATTTTTCTTCTTCAAATGCTAATTGAACAGCTGTGCATTTCCAGGGTTCTTTGTTTTTATTTCAGATTTCTGAGTTCAGTTGTTGGATTTGCTCACACAGTTGCCGTGCATTAACAGGCATCTGCCAGTGTGAAAAATCATTTTATTTCCTGGGGCTTGTAAATAAGACCAGGTCACCTACCTCAGTTTCTTTAAATTCTTCTATCTTACATACATATCTCAAGTATTTTCTAAACCATTTAAATAGTAACCTGGGACTTTCAATACCAAATTTCAAAGTTACTTGTGTTCAACTTGACTTAAAATTAAATGGTTTCAAAATTAAAAGAGGTTTTAAAATTAAAAGCTTAGTTTAGTTTGTTTTGAGCTCTTCTTTCTCATTCTATGGAAGATATGCAATCATGATACTGTATTTTAGAAGGGTATCCTGTTTTGGCTAGTTTATGTGTGTGCAATCATAAATTGCATTTAATCTAAGTGAAGCTCACTTTTTCAACTTCTTTTCCAAGCTGTTTTGCTGAAAGTGCACCTGGAACCACACATTATTCAGAGCTCCCAGCTGAAAAGCCCTGCTGTTAATTTGTTCTGCAAAGATTTCTTTTTAAGCAGGAGAAACATTATTATTTTCATGAAGTGTTGTGAAATGAAGGAAGTATCATTCGTCACCTTAAAGAGGTTATCAGTAATGACCCTCATTAATCAGCAATGATAATCCTATTGTGCCAGGGTCTGTGACAGAGCCAGTGTATCTATTATCATGAACGTCAGCATTACAAAGGAAGGCACAGAACACCCACAACAGGCAGAGATGTCACAAACTCTCAGTTTGCCTCCCTGCATGCTTACAATAAAAGTTTCGATGAAATACATGAAACATTTTGGAACATACTGCAGGCAACTAGTCACTTTGTTCTTTGCAGGTTTTTCGATTTAGTACTTGTGAATTTGGAATTAAATTAAGATTTAATGTTGTGGATTTTAGTTCTGTCATCCTGAAAGAGGTTAAAGTTCAAAACATTCACACTTATCATGGTAGACTGTGGCAGGCTTTTTACTTTATCTTCCACACAGCCACACAATCATGGTTTGCTTGCCGGTAATGTTTATGCTGAACACCTAGTGACCCGAAACTAAGTGGGATGTAGTCTTTAGCAGAGGATGGAAGTATATCTTAATCATCAAGTTCTGCTGAACACCAATGCAAAGAGAGAAAATGAATGTCCCCATTCTATGGAATGATCAACCTCATTAGTGCTATTGAGCTTATTGACTTGTCCAGGTACTGTCTGATCAGATAGGACAAAAAGGAATCAACACAGAGGGCTAAGGCCTCCACTTACACTTACACGTTTTTCTATAAAGTTAATTACCCAATAAAACTCCACATGAACCATGTAATTTTGAGACCCCATTGGTCTGATATGGCAAGAGTGCAGAGGCACCACAGGTCTCTGCAGAAGCTGCTGTTTCAATTTACTTATGAATGATGTGCCATTAATGCAAAATGAAGCGTACATTACTTCTGTGGACAACTGTCTGCTACTGTTTGCTTTCCAGACTAGCAACAGTGTCTGCCTAGCACTTGGCTCATCATTCACTTGCCCCACAGACTCACATTCTGCGCACTTCAGTGTGATAGAGCAATAATGGACTCTTTTGTGCCATTGATGTGCACTCACCCATGCGGGCAAGTCAACGGAAAATCTTTTTCATACATCTCAGGAGTTAGCTTCAATTAGCCAAGTTACAGTCTGGAATGAATGTCCTTTCTGACCTTTAGCCTGAGTTGTTATTTTTTGTGAAGAAAAGGATTTAACAAGATCTTGACAGTTAAGAGGCCTGATGCTCGTCTTTAGTTTCTGGTGGATGGGAGTATACTATGGATATGAAAAAAGAAAAAAACTGGATGGAATTTCCACCGTATGAAAGCTCCACAGACTAGTCACTGTACAGTTTTCTCTTACATTGTCACTGAGGTTTGAAAGGATTTACAATGGCCCTGTCTGTCTATCTGCGCCTGTATGGGTGTGAATGTAATTGAAACTAACAGCCCATTATACAGTATATCCCCTATATGAATAAAATATAGTGAAGTGTTGGGCTAATGGAGGCAGGTGGGCCGGAGGTGGGGGTGGGTGTAGAAACAGTTCTGTATTGAATTTCATCCTGTTCCAGGATCTGAAACAAAAACAAACTTATAAAAAGTTACCAATGAGTTACACTTGTTAATTATGCTGTTAAGTTTAACCATGCTAGTGCACAATAAATTGTATTTGACTGCTTTTAGATTATTATATTAAGCAGAAGGATGTAATGCACAAATATGCATATTCATGCATCTTTAATATCTACTGTTTACTTGAGAGGCACATGCTCTAGCTGCCAATTTCTCCCCACATTTCAGCACTCATCATGAATGTTAAAGATCATGCATTTTTTTAAAAAAATGTCTTTAATTTTATAGTTATGGTAGCAGATCATTGTCAAAAGTAATATGGAGGAAAAAAACAATCCCACTCCCTCTGTGGGCCTGAGATAAGTTGGGCTGTCCAGTCATCTCTCCAATTTTACCCCTTTAACTCCAGATGACACCACTTTCTCCACTTACTGAGGCGATGTACTGGTGTGTTTGTCTTGTTTACATCTTGTTTACAGCAAAGTACTTTTTTAAGTGTTGGTGTACACATTACATCAAGGAGGAAGCAGGAAATTTACTATTACCATGGGAAT
Source organism: Pristis pectinata (assembly GCF_009764475.1). NCBI lineage: Eukaryota > Metazoa > Chordata > Chondrichthyes > Rhinopristiformes > Pristidae > Pristis > Pristis pectinata. Next base: position 75,142,730 of record NC_067414.1, on the reverse strand, counting down.
AGTACGTATCTTGAAAATGTCTGTTAATTTTATATCTTGGGCTACTGACTGTACCAGGTTAGCTGTGTGTCACTAGAATGGGGCTTGAATTACTTGAAAACCAATGCAAGCGTCCAACAGATATCGCGCTTTAAATATTTTGCTTTTACAACACTGCCACCACCTCCAAGCAAAGAATCCCCTGTCTCAGTAATGCTAACCTCATCCCTGACCAGGAAAGTGGGTGCCACAGAGCCCTACGCTCTGCAAACCCCCAGCTTGAGGTAGTTGAGCACCCTAGAACCGGGAGTCTCCAGGTGAGACAGACAGACAGTATACATGGATGTGGGAACCCAGCATTTGAATAGTCAGGAGTGGCAGAAAAGAGTGAGTGTAGGGAACAGCTGAGTAAAGGATTAAATGAAACCCAAGGATGTTACTTTGGATAAATAATGGGGAATGTGAAACACTTGGAGCTTGCCAATATACGTGTTCAGAATTTTGAGTATAGGTTTGATCTGATTGTAGACATCATTTGAGATTTATCTGTCCACAGCTGGCTCAGAACTTTTTACACAACAGTCATAAGTGTGAAGCTACATGAGGACTGCACAAGGAGGCTGAACTCATGGCATATGTTCAGGGAGCACTTCTCATGCCCCAGTTTCAACGGAGAGCAATGTGTGCTATACTGGCACATCACCAATGGACTTTTTTCGGCTGGTGCAGCCAAAGATAAAGCTTCAGACCAGGCAGCTTCATCATTAGCCATGACTGCTAAGTACATGGTGAGGCTTAACATTCATTGCAGATGATATTGGTGACATTTTGTGTCATTGAGGTGCTAGGAGAAACATATACAATCACACGCCCAGTGGATAGACCAGGACTGAAGAATTAAGCACTAATCTTTACTCTTCGACTCCACTCACGTGGTCCTGTGTAGGTTAACACAATATGGATTACTGTTTGTTTCCGAAAGGATATTTAGCCTTAGAGTGGATGACACACAAATTCACTAGAATAAAAATGGAGCTAAGAAGGTTAAATTTATAAAGATAGGTTAACATAACAATAGTGTGTTGGCTACTTAGTCTGACAAGCCTTTGCCACCATTCAATTAGGTCATGATTAGTGTGTCCCAAATTCAGTTTTGCATCATTTCCCTTACTTTTAGTTAAGTAGAATCTGTCATTCTCAGATTGAATGTTAACAATTGACCTAGCAGCAGCTAATACCAAACTTCAAAACTTCCATTGCCATTTGAACTTGTTAAAGACTTCTCTGAAAGGCCTGATTAATTTTTCAAAGTCCCCCTAATCCTAAAACTAGATTCTCTCTATTTATTCAATGCTCCATTTAATTACTTGAAAACTTTGATCCAAATTTACCCCCACCCCCTTTCTCTCTTCTTTTAGTATTTTAAATTCCCTGGAATAAAACCCTAGTTTCCCATAACTTAGTAGTTGGAGTGATCCTGATTAATGTTCACTCTGCTCCCTTCAAGGTCATGATTTCCTTCCTATGACATGGAATCCAACATTGTTCATTGCATTCCAAGTACAGGATAAACAAGGCTTGATATAGCTATTCCCTTGTATACTAGTCCTCTGGATACAAAGATCAGTACTATACTAACCTTTTTTGATTATTCATTACACCTGTCTGTGACATTTTAATGATCAACATACATAGACTCCTAAATAGACTAGGCTTGTATTCCCTTGAGTATAGAAGATTAACAGTGACTTAATTGAGCTTGTTATACTGCTGGTAGGATTTGATTAGATAGCTGAAAACTATTTCCTGTCATTAAGAGTCCAAAACAAGGTGGAATAACTTTAAAATTAGAGCTAAACTGTTTGTATATAATGTTTTGAGGCAATTTTTCACATAAATGTAGTACAAATCAGGGACTCAGTTCTTTATAAGGTTATTGTGGCTATGCCAAAGAAAATTTCAACACTTGAATATTGATAGACTTTTATTAGGCAAAGGTGAATGAATGGAAGTAGGGTACAGATCAAACATCATCCTCTTGGATGGTGGAAAAGGCTTGAGATGTTGAATCAGTACTTCTCATTCCAAGATGAGCTCTCTGGTAGCAACCTGGCAATACCATTCACTCTGCATAAATCCTCTGTGTCACCTTCATTCCAGCAAGGAATTCTGTCAGAAGATGGCTCTGAGACAACAATGGATGTAGCATGTGATCCTGTTGACCTGACCGACAAAGACTGACAAGCTGTCACAAGGAACATAATATTGAGCAAACCTTTGGAGAAAGAGACATAGCTTTATTAGTCACATGTACATCGAAACACACAGTGAAATGTATCTTTTGTGTAGAGTGTTCTGGGGGCAGCCCGCAAGTGTCGCCACGCTTCCGGTGCCAACATAGCATGCCTACAACTTCCTAACCTGTATGTCTTTGGAATGTGGGAGGAAACTGGAGCACCCGGAGGAAACCCACGCAGACACGGGGAGAATGTACAAGCTCCTTACAGGCAGCAGCTGGAATTGAACCCAGGTCACTGGCGCTGTAAAACCGCCACACCGCCGTGCCTTTAGTACAATGCATGGGCTAGTGCTCTGGTTGTAATCGGCACAAGAGGCAAAACATGCACATCCCATGCACACCTTCAAGAAGGCTAACTTCCTGTTCCTGAGATGACATGTACATACACAGGTTCTGAAGTAAACAAGAGGGACAAAGGACAATGCAAGAGTAGCAAGAAAGTGGCTGGAGAAAACAATAAACTGTGTGTCCTGCAGAGTGTGGTTAAAAAGCAATAGAAATAATGAGGGGGAATGAGAGTAGGTGAAACCTTGTTAGATGTTCCGTTGACATTGACAATCACCTTGGCCATGACTCTGCCTCTAACCGTGATTGCCAGTAGACCTCAGGGGACAAAGCATCTGCAAGAGGACCCAGTCTCCACCTCTGGCATTGTGTTGTCTGGAGTTATGGGCAAGCTCTTCCTGCAAGAAAGAAGGGAAATGGTGACAGTGTCAGAGAATGTACCAGTCATAGTTGAATAATGGCATGTAGCTTGGCCAGATGTAAGGTGTGAGGAAGGGAGGGCTGAAAAGTGGTCGGTGTGAGTTTGAGGAGAAGGGGGTGGAGTGAAGTGCCACGCAGTGATTTTAGAAGAGTGAAAATGGTTGCAGCTGGTGGAGCAGCTCCCTCACTGTGCCAGTGACTTGGGTTCGAGGCTGACCTCCGCTGCCGTCTGTGTGGAGCTTGCACGTTCTCCTTGAAACCCCATGTGTTTTCCCCGGATGCTCCGGTTTCCTCCCACATCCCAAAGCCCTGCAGGTTGGTCGGTTAATTGGCCACAGTAAATTACCCCTTATGTGTAGGTGCATGGTGAAGTTGATGGGGATGTTGGAAAAATAAAATGGGATGAATGTAAACAGGTGCTTGACAGTGGGCACAGACTCGCTGGGCCAAAAGCTTGTTTTCCATGCTGTATGACTCTCGGAGAAGCAGGAAAGAAGCTTTGAGGCGTGGAGTCAGGTAGTACTGAAAGTGTGAACAGAAGGAAAGTGTATTATTACCTTGTAGCATTGCCGGTAAGCCTCTGTTACCTATGGCCAGAGGGAATTTCCCCTCCAATGGGTTACCTCTACATAGCATCAAAATGAATGATCTCCGGGCCCCCTGAGCAGGTGCAAAGCCAATGAACAGTATTTACAGCATTAGCTGTTCACCTAATTCATAATAACTGCCTGGAGCCAGAGTAAAAATGCATGAAGTTCAAGTCCTGTTACATGTGCAACCACTTCTGGGCATAACTCAGTCAAGGTTTCTAAATTAAATATAAAATCAATTTGTTTCTGAACTAAAATTGCTTAAGTATTCATCTCTGTTTGCTATCAGTATCAATGCTATACAATAGTATCCGTGTGCTGCCTCAGAAGTTAATTCCATTGATTTCAAAGCAAAAGAAATTTGCAGGAAAACTGCAACGTGCTGTTGCTAATATCCAGCATATTTAGTGCTACCCCAGCTGGGAAGGAATTTCTAGGCAACCGAGCTGTCTCTGTCTTGTTAAATACAGGTTTGCATGGAGGCAGAAGTACAAGGCAATTCTGCTTTGTCTTTCTGCTTCCCATGTAGTTAGCAGTCAAGTATCAATTCATTAATTTTCACTTCAAGACCCTTTCAGGGTCCTCCTAACACTGGTGGAAATAATCATCACTGTTAGTACACCTCACTACTTCTGATCAACATTCAAGGAGTGTGCTGTAATTTCTGAGCCACCGAGCTGCTTAAATCAAAAACTGATGTGCTTCTACTGGACAGAATGGCAGTGATCATAACAATCATCATTGCTCACTAATGCTTGGGCTTATTCTGATGCATGATGTATGCATTTACATGTTACTTCTTTTGACATTTGTTTTAAATTGGAGAAATAGAAGCTCTTATGGAACTTGCACAGTTTATAATTATGATGTAGAAAGAACTAAATATAATTTTATGATAAATGCATTCATTTATAAAATGCATGTAGTTATGAGATAATGTGGTGAGGTAATGGTGTATTTTTGCTTAATTATAGAAAATTCTTAATCAAAAAATAATGACTATGCAGTGTGTGTTGCTTCCAATAATTCCTAACTGTTATGTTGTTCAGCATTGTCTCTTCCTGTTCCCAGTCCGTTAATGTAATAAGGAATGTTTATTACTATATCATTAAACGGATGCACTGTATTAAACATATCTAAAGTTGTGCTTTTCTTCAGTATGGTTCCCAAAGTGAGAATCTACCATGGTATTAAAAACAAGAGAACTGGATACCCAGGTGTATCCACAATCCACACAAGTAGTTTCAGATTTCAATAAAATATGAGCTGACAGTCATGAAATCTTTTATTGTCATGTTAAAACATTGCTGTTATGATTGAGTCATAAACCATTCATCTGGAGCAGTCCAAACATTAGCTCCATGGCCAGACGTTACGCATTCTTTTGGCACAATCCCAAACTAGTTCACCCCTGTTAACTATAGGAGGTTTGATTTTCACTCATATAGTTTTGCTGTAGGTCTGAAGAACTTTTTTAGCTTCTTTTTTTTAAATAAAGGCTTTGGAATGTGGTTAGAAGAGTGGGTAAGGTTATTATTAATAGCAAGGGCCATAAATATCAAATAGCCACCAATAAATTAAGAGTTCAGGAGTAACTTCTTTTCTCAGAGATTGGTGGGAATGTCAAATTCACTATCACATAAATTGAGTAAGGTAATTGTACAGATGCATTTTAGGGGAAAGGTTAGGGTTAGGGTTAGGCCTCAGACAGAGAGGAATGTAATGATTTGATGATGATATGTAGCAAAGTGAGAGAAGAGCAGAGTGGAGCTTAAGCAGCTGCATGGATCTGTTGACCATTTGGCTGGTTTCAATGTTGCAAAATTCGCTGCAATGTTAAGAAAGTAAAGATAATGAAAAAATATGCAAAAATAAAAGGTGTTGCCAGGATGAATGTGTAGGAAATAGTTTGAGTTTAAACATCCATAATTGGAATACCTTCAATCAGATTGGATAAAAAATCTGTTATTATGAACAGCTGAGAATTTGCCAGGTGCTTTAGAGCTCCAAATGTCAAAAGTATGGATAGAAATTCTAACGTACCCAAGTGAAAAGATCTTCCACATGTTTGTGGGTGAAAATATGTCACCCAAGACCAAGGCTGGATCCAGTTGTATGTGGGAGTAGGGCAGGAAGCCACGGTATAGGATAGGTGACCAGAGACCATCAGCCCAATCATGGTCTGGAGTCAGTTCCACAAACAGATAAGTAGCCATGGTGGGGGTGGGGGTAGTGTAGGTGGTGGAGAGGTTCGGTGGTATAGGGGAGTGGAGTGGTGGTGGCGGCGGTGTTGTTGTTGGTGCCTAAAACCAAGGTCAGGGCTGGTTTTGGGAAGGTAGGAAGCAAAGTAGGAGGCAATGATGTGAGATGGGAGTGAATCTGCAAGTAAGTTCAGAGACATGAAATGAGGGAGTGTTGGTGAATCAGAATCAGATTTATTATCACTGATTTATATGATGTGAAATGTATTGTTTTGCAGCAGCAGTACAGAGCAAAGATATAAAAATTATCACAAATTACAAAAATAAATAAATAGTGCCAAAAAAAGGAATATGGAGTAGTGTTCATGGGTTTATGCACCGTTCAGAAATCTGATGATGGAGAGGAAGAAGCTGTTTCTGAATCATTGAATGCTGGTCTTCAGGCTCCTGTACCTCCTCCCTGATGGTAGGAACGAGAAGAAGGCATGTCCCGTTGGTGAGGATCCTTACTGATGGATGCCACCTACTTGAGGCACCACCTCTTGACGATGTCCTCGATGTTGGGGAGGGTTGTGCCTGTGATTGAGCTGGCTGAGTCTACAACCCTCTGCAGCCTCTTGTGATCCTGTGAGCCTCCATACCAGGCTGCAATGCAACCAGACAGGATGCCCTCCACCGTACATCTATAGAGATTTGTAAGAGTCTTTGATGCCATGCTGAATCTCTTCAAACTCATAACGAAGTAGAGCCACTTGTGTGCCGCCTTCATGCTTGCATCAATGTGTTGGGCTCAGGAAAGATCCTCTGAGACGTTGACGCTCAGGAACTTGAAGCTGCTCACCCTTGCCACTGCTGACCCCTCAAAGATTTTGTGACTGCAGTGGGGTGGGAGGTGTGGGTGGAATTGGAGAATGGGCCTGCTTTGCTGATCAAGGGCTTGTGCCCAAGGCTTTGAAGTAGGAAGCTTTGGAGACAATGGATGAACTGAATATAATCGTCTAAAATTCCATAGATTTCACAAGACCCACCCCCCAGATGTAACCCCAATATCTAAGAAAGGAGGGAGAGAAAAAGAGGATACTCTAAACTAGTCAGCCTAATGGAAAAGCTATTTCTATTTCCTGTTACTATTTCCTATTAATTTAGAGTGCTCATAACACTAGTGGAAACAATCATCATCAATGTGAGCATACCTCACTACTTCTGATCAACATTAAAGGATTGTGCTGTAATATCTGAACCACCAAGCTGCAAAATGCACTGGATATTCGTAACAGCATCTTGCACTCTCCCTGCATATTGCTGCTGTGATATAGCATGGATACGGCTACCAACAGGGTACTTAGAGAATAACAATAGCACTGAGCAGAGTCAATGTGGATTTATGAAAGGGACACCATGATTGAAAAACCTGTTAGAACTTTTTAAGGGTGTGACTAACAGTGCAGATATAGAGAAAACAGTGGATTTGCTGTATTTGGAGTTTCAGAAGACCTTTGATAAGATGACAGTCAAGATATCATTACTTTAATGAGAGTTTATGAGATTGGGGGTAATATACTGGCATGGACTGAGAATTGGTTAATGACAAAGAACAAACAGTAAGAATAAATGGGTCATTTTTAAATTGGGAAGCTGTGTCTAGAGGAATGCACAAGGACTGAGGTCCCAGCTTTTCACAGTCTATTTCAATAATTTGAACGAGAAGGCCAAGTGTAATATATTTCAGTCTGCTGATGATAATGATTTGTGAGATAGATGGAGGGAGGATTAAAGGAGATATGCACAGGTTAATTGAATGGGAGAGGAAATGGCAGGTGCAATAGGATGTTGAAAATTGTGAAGTCATCCATTTTACCAGAAAAAATATAAAAGTAGATTTTGTAAACAATTGAGAGAATGAAAAGTGTTGCTGCTAACAAGCACCCAGATGTCCTTCAACATAAATCACTGAAAGTTGAGATGCAGATACAACAAGCAAGTAGAAAGGCAGATGCTGTGTTGGTTTTTAATACAAGAGGATCTGAGTGCAGGAGTAGAAAGGAGACACAAGAGATTCTGCAGATGTTGGAATCCGGAGCAACACACACAAAATGCTGGAGGAACTTAGCAGGTCTTCCAGCAGTTCCTCCAGCATTTTGTGTGTGTTGCAGCAATAGAAAGGTCTTGCTCCATTATATAGATCCTTGATGAGACTGCATGTGGAGTACTGTGTACAAATCTGGTCTTGTTTCTAAGGGAGAATATATTTGTGACCGAGGGAGTGCAGAAAAGGTTCACTAGATTGATGGTAACACAAGAGACTGCAGGTGCTGGAATCTGGAGCAACAATCTGCTGGAAGATCTCAGCAGGTCAAGTAGCATCTGAGGGAGGAAAGGAATTGTTGATGTATCAGGTCGAAACCCGAAACACTGACAATTCCTTTCCTCCCATAGATGCTGCTCAACCCACTGAGTTCCTCCAGCAGATTGTTTGTTTCATCAGATTGATTCTTGGGATGAAGAACTGTCCTCTGTGGAAACATTCAGCAGACTAGGCATATACTCACTAGGGTTTTGGAGAATGAGAGGGGATTTCACTGAAACATACAAAAATCTTATGGAACTTAACAGGATACATGCAGGAATGATGTTTCTTCTGAGTTCAAGGGTTTTTGAGTTGAGTTCAAGAGCCGCCAGGTAATGTTGCAGCTCTCTAGAACTCTGGTTAGACCACACTTGGAATATTGTGCTCGGTTCTGGTCGCCTCATTATAGGAAGGATGTGGAAGCTTTAGAGAGGGTGCAGAGGAGATTTACCAGGATGCTGCCTGGATTGGAGAGTATGTCTTATGAGGATAGTTTGAGTGAGTTAGGGCTTTTCTCTTTGGAGAGAAGGAGGATGAGAGATGACTCGATAGAGGTCTACAAGATGATAAGAGGCATAAATTGAGTGGACAGTCAGAGACTTTTCCCCAAGGCAAAAATGGCTAACACAAGGGGGCTTAATTGTAAGGTGATGGGAGGAAGGTATAAGGAGGTAAGTTTTTTTACACAGAATGGTGGATGCATGGAATGCACTGCTGGCAGAGGTTTTAGGGGTAGATACATTAGGGACATTTAAGAGACTCTTAGATAAACACATGAATGATAGAGAAATGGGAGGGAAGGGTTAAATAGATATTAGAGCAGGATAAAATGTCGGCATAACATTGTGGGCTGAAGGGCCTGTACTTTGCTGTTGTGTTCTATGTTCTGGTTGAAAGAGGAGTTATAATCTCAAGATAAGAGGTCAGCCATTCTGATGAGAAAAAAAATTCTTCAGTCAGAGGGTGGTGAATTTTGAAACTCTCTACTCAAGAGGGCTATGGAGACTCAGTTGCTGAGAATATTCAAGATGAAAGCTGATTTTTGGATTGTAAGAGAATCAAGGGATATGGGGGGTAGTACAAGAAAGCATCTCTGAGGTAGAAGATTAGAATGTTCTCATAGAATGTTCAAGCAGTTGAATGAGGCAAAGTGGTCTACTCCTTCTTATATTTTTTTATGTTTTTAGAAACATCAATTCAATTCTGAAATTCTAGGTCAGTTTATTCACATTAGTGGTCATTTCAGAATCTTTAGCTAATCTAATCATAAAGGGCGATGACATCTATTGAAAATAGTTCAGAGACAATTAGTAACAAGATGTATCTTTACAAAGGAGCTAGAATATTGTCTGCTGGCAAGATTGCCTAGATATAATTGTGAAATATTTTAAATTCTCACTCTCAGTTGGGAATAAAAATCAGCAGGAAAATTGTGTAAATGGAAAACTCCTTTTATAACAAGCTGCATGAAAATGTAAGGGGGAAAAATTGCTCTCCAGCAGGACATGGAAAACAGGATGATAAAAAGACACCTATCAGCCTGAGTCCCATTTAAAACCCAGCCTGTCACATCACTTGATTGCAATTTGCAAATTGTGAACCCCAATGGGATCCTGATATCCCTCCCTGGATTGTGGCCTTTGAACTTCCCACTCTTTCTGACCTAGCCTGTAAGTAAGACCAGGGGAGTGAGGTGAGGAGGAGAAATGAAGGTGATGGGGGAGTTGATTACAAGCCTGCTTTGACAGCCAAGCGCAGTACTTTTTTGGGAAGAAGCACTTCTCTTGGGAAATAAAAGGTTTCCACAAATGGAAGGTAATCAGGTTGAAGGTCTTCCAGTTGTTGTTTTCAACCTCACAACTCATAGCGATTACTGCTCTAGCAATACACTTTGCCAGGCCTGCATAACCCAGAATAGCATGTTCTGAATACACAAATCTTGCCGAGATTTGATCAGGTCAAATTTTGTATTCTTTGGTTGACTGCTGGTCCCCAGAGTGTGGAGGCTGGTACATAGTTACTGGTGAAGTAAAATCAAGACTTTAGCTTTTTTGAAACTATGGAATATTGTTTTCTTAAAGAAATAGTGAATGCAATTTATGAATGATCTGAATTGGCTCATAATTTAAACCTCTTCAAATTATTCCAAATCTGTTGAGTTAGAAATAAATAAAATTTCAGATTTCTTTTAGAAATCAAAATCAAGCTCTGAAAGATAATATTAGCATCCGTCCTTTTCTGGAACTGCTTCTAAGTTGTAAACTGCATTTACAACCAGATCATCAAGGCAGTAATTTATTCAGGTCATTAAAAAATTGCTTATTATCAATGAAGTGGCTAAATCACTGAAAGATTTGAGGCAATGAAGAGTAATGATTACAGTTACAAATGAGCTGTCTTGAGTTACTTATGAAAAGCCATTTGAAATGGCCAGAACGACAGTAGAGTCATTTAACCTGAAAGGCTGTATAGTTGCATATTTAAATAAGCTCATCACTTCAAAATGTGTTTAGTTTAAACTCGGGTGAGTCTCCAAAGCACCAGTATCCTTACTCAGTGTTAATCTTCTGGCACTAATGTATTAGATTATCTTAATAAGGCATAATGGAATAAGACATTTCCGGCCCAGTCTTTAGCATTGCAAGAAGTCTAAGGGTTGACAGAAATTGTAACTGGGGCCTATTCTCAGTAATTGGGATGAGTTGCTGGTATTGGAATCATAGAATTAGATGATTCTATTGGTCGCTATTTAACAGGTTACTCTAGTGTGGGGAGATACTATTTCAAACTGTTTGCCTCAGTGATAGCTGATCTCAGATAAGGCTCTGGTGGTGGGCTAGGGTGGAGCAGTGGAGATGTTGTGATGCCTGGAGATTCTGAAGAGAGTCAATGGAACCAGATTGCAGAATCAGACTACAACACACAGCCCCTGCAACATTATGTGTTCAGTGCAAGCAACCAGGGCAAATTTTTAATCCCTCAGTGTGTACTTGAGCAGTCTGCAGTTAATCTGACTTTTGCATTTTAGTCTGTGACAGTCATTCCTTGGCTGATGAAAACAATATCTACAAGGCTGACCTCTGACACAATAAGCATGCAGGACATTATAAACGCAGACAAGGATAACAAAGACAGCATAAAAATACACCATGTCTCTCTGTTAAAGATTCCTTAAATCAAAATCTGGGCCGCTTACTTTCTGACATTTTGCAACCAAGAAACACTGTCAAAAGTACTCTACAGAATAAGTATTGTTCTGCAAGTACAACGAAAAATCTGTTGAGTACTCTGTTTTGATGCTTAATTCAGAATATAGCAAAGTTAGCAGATTCAGCTGTTTGACTTGATAGAATGCCAAGTACAAAATCCATTTGCTAACAAGATAATAAAGTGACAGAGGAATGAAAGCCTCATTTGTGACTCTAAGGTCACCCTCGGACATTTGACTACAGGCCAATGCTGTTTATCCTGTGCAGACACAACGATCACAACACCTGTCAAAGTTGGGCATATAAGCATTTGTATCAGCTCATCCTAACTGCTCTGCTTCTCGCCATTTCAAGATATGAGCTCATTATGAGTAATGGACTGTCTCATTTGCAATGTAATGTGCATTTCATCAAATGTCATGCATTAATCAATGACAAAGGATCATGTAGGAAGCCGACAGGCCTTATGAAAAATGTCTGTGGAGGGATATCCATTTCATAATCCCTAATAATTATAATACCTTAAAGTATCATTGGTTCATTACAGTAGATCAGGATTTCAATGTACTTAGAGTGTGCCTTCACCCTCCCAAATACTTCCATTTTTATTTCAGTTTGATGCTATGATGGACTGAACTAGATATTTTGCAAAGTCAAACTCGTATAGCATTGGGATTTCAGATTTACAAGTAGCCAGTAAAGCTTATATTTTTTTTTTGTTCAGGGTTATTTAATTACATTAGTTTGTATTAACCCTTGGTCCTTGGGAATTTGCCTGATGGAACTGACCACAGGGAGCAATCACTGCAGCTGAATGGATAGGACTGGTGCTCATGAATCTTTGGCCAAGAGTCTCATCGCCAACAAAATTTAGGAGCTCTGGGCACCCAAATTTCAACCTTCAGGCAGCATCCAAGAAAGAGCACCAAGATCAGTCTACTGTTTCATCAGTTTCAGTGCCCAGGTATGCTCTCAAAGGGAACTGGGAAAGAGGTTTGACAAAGAATATGGATTGGGAAGGGGGTGAGCAGGGCAAGGGGAACCGGGCAGGTAACACTGATCAGTAGGAAGTGGGAGATGTCAAACACCTAATCAACAAAGAGACAAATGGTGGCTGTCAAAAGTCTGACCTTCACTTTGTGTTTGGAGGAGTCACTCTTCTTTCTCCATACTTAGGTGAGCATTTTAACAAACTTACTTTCATATCAATGCATTTTACACGAATGGGCTCAGGGCTGGTGCACCACCCTGGGTTAAAGCTGAGGGCAAAGTACAAAATGCTTCTGTGTCCTTTTCGGTGAAATCTGCTCCTCTGTGGTCTGAATGATGAGGTCATGGGGAAGCAGACAGAAAACTTCTAGAATGTCTTGGACTTCAGCACTTAGGCACAAGTACAAGACTTGCTGATGGGTGAATGGCTGTTAGCAGGCTGTTCTGAGGACCCAGCAGCACAACTTGACCTGTTGATTTTGGTCTCCACTATATAAAAAAAAGTTCCCAAACTGTAACTCCATCTGTCCCACAATGCCTGCAGCTGGCCATCCCCAATCCAGATGCCCTATTTGACCTTGGGGTGAGCTTCATGTGATATATGACATTCCATTTGGGGCAGTGGGATCAATGGGATTGCTCTGAGAGTTGCCTTTGGCTCTAGAAGCCAAATGGCCTCCTCCTATGTTGCAAGGATATATGAAAAATACACTAACTTTCTGTTACATCATCTGTGTCCACACCTACATCAATTAACTTGCTGCTGAAACCCTCTCCCATGCATCTCTTGCATCTGGACTGGGCTATTTATATGTTCCCTTCACTCTCCTCCATCTGTGCATCAGAGGTAGATTAGTGCTCAAAGAATCAACTGCCTTTGTCCTTGCTTGTCCCAAGTCTCATTTACCCGCCATCACTGCTTGCTGAACTGTTTTATTATCTGGTCCAACAATTCTTTGACTATTAAGGGAAACAAGGGATTCTCACCCTTGTTTTCAAATCCCTCTGCAATGTCATCCCTTCTTATCTCCTCTGTACTCTTTTGAGGGTACTGAGATCTCATGAATCTCAATATTAATTCAGTTTATATGTGTTTTGAATGTTGTATGTGTTCTGAATGTGCAAATGTTGTATAAAAATGAAATTAACATGAGAGCAGCCATTTCCTTTTGAAATGCTGCTCATCGGAAAATAGTTTTCACTTATTTTTCAGGGTCATGATGTCACAGATAAGTCCAGCATTTATTGCCCATTTTTAAATGCTCTTAAGAAGTTGGTGGTGAGCTCCCAGCTTGAACATTCTGGTGAAGCTACTCCCATACTGCTATTGATTTAGAGGCAGTGACAATGAAGGAACAACACTATATTTCAAAAATCAAAACAAAACATGAATGAAAGAAATCTGAATTAAAAGCAGAAAATGCTGGAAATACTCAGCTCTGCAGGAAGCATCTGTGGTGAGAGAAATAGAGCTAACATTAGTCCAGATTAGTCCAAAAGTCCAGATGAATGGTCTTGACCCGAAACACCAACTGTCACTCCACAGGTGCTGCCTGACACACTGAGTTCATCCAGCATTTTGTATGTTGCTCCAGATTCCAACATTTGCAGTCTCTTGTGTCTCCAATAGAGCTAACATCCTGGGTTGGTGACCATGCAGGCTAGGATGAAGCATGACTCAAAGGGAACCTGAAGGTGGTGATGTTTCATTTTGCCTTTTATCTTTGCCTTCCTCAGTGGCAGAGTTCAGGGCTTTGGGAGGTGCTGTCAAAATAGCCTGGGCAAATAACTGAAGTGAATTTTGTAGACAGTGCACATTAGTGGTGGAAGAACTAAATGTTTAGGATGATAGTTCGCATGCCAATCAACCAGGCTCCTTCATCCTGGATGTTGTTCAAGCTGTGTGCTTGAGTTGTGCCTTGCTGATGACGCTTTGCAGTGTCAAGTGATGGGTCGCTTATCTTAGGATACCTGCTTTGTAGCCACAATGTTCGTGCAGCTGGTCCAGCTGGGCTTCTGGTCAGTGATGCCCCCCATAATGTTGATGGTGGTGGACTGGGCAATGGTAATACCACTGACTGACAAGTGTAAGTTGTTAGACTTACTTTTGTTGGAGATGGTCATTGTCTGATATTTTTGTGGCACGAATGTTATACCACAGAAGCCATGGCTGAATGTTGTCTAGGTCTTGTTGCATGTGGGCCTGGACTGCTTCATTTGCTGAGGAGTTGTGAGTGGAATTGAACATTGTGCCATCATCAGTAAACATCCTCACTTCTGACCTTATGTTGAAAGGAAGATCATTGATGAAGCAGCAAAAGGTAGTTGGATCTAGTACTTTATCCTGAAGAACTCTTACAACAATGTTTGGGGCTGGGATGAGTGACCTCCAACAGCGTCATCCATCTTCCTTTTTGCAAGGTATGGCTCTACTGAAGTATTTTTTCCATTTGGAGCCTATCGATTTCAATTTTATCTGGGTTCCTTAATACCATAATTGGTCAGATGATGCCTTGATGTCAAGGGTAGTTACTCTCACTTCACCTCCAGAATTCAGTTCTTTGGTCCAAATTTGGACACTGCCTGAGAGGAAGTCTGGAGATGACCGCAGGAACCGCCCTCTCCACGACTCCTTAGTTCACTCCTCCACCCAACCCCACCCCCCCACCCACCCATCCATCCCGATCCCACCCCAGGAACTTTCCATTGACCCCTCCGTAGGTGCAACACCTGCCCCTACACCACCTCCATCACCTCCATCCAGGGACCTAAACAGTCCTTTGAGGTGAGACAGAGATTAACCTGCACCTCCCTTAATATCATCTACTGCGTTCAGTGCTCTAAGTGTGGCCTCCTCTACATTGGTGAGACCAAACACAGACAAGGCGACCGTTTCGCAGAACACCTGCTCTCCGTCCGTAACCGCGACCTGCATCTCCCCGTTGCCAGTCGCTTCAACTCCCCCTCCCACACTATCACTGATATGTCAGTCCTCGGCCTCGTCCACTGCCAGGAGAATTCCAAGTGCAAACTGGAGGAACAGCACCTCATTTTCCATCTTGGAACCTTGCAACCTAATGGTATGAATATTGAATTCTCCCACTTTAAGTAATCCCCGCTCCCCCTTCCCCACAACACCCCCCACACCATGTTTCTTCTCTTCTTTCCTAGCCTATCTCTCCTTTTTTTTCTAACCTTTTTTTTCCTTTCTCTCCTTACTTTTGACCCAGCCCCAGTGGATCTGCTCTCCCCTCCTCCCCCGCACTTGCCTATCACTATCTCTTACCTGCACCTACCTATCACCACCTTGTGCCCACCCCACCTCCCCTCTTTTGTCCACCTATCACTGCTCTGCTTTTCCCTGCTCTATATTGGGCTTCCCATTTTCCTATCTTCAATCCTGAAGAAGGGTCCTGACCTGAGACGTTGACCGCCTGCTTTTCTCCACGGATGCTGCCTGGCCTGCTGAGGTCCCCCAGCATCATCGTGTTTTTCATGAAGTCTGGAGAGGACTGGTCCTTGCAGGATTTTGTGTGACTTGGAAGGGAAGCTGCAAGTGGTGGTGTTTCCATGTGCCTGAAGTCCTAACCCACCTTGGTGGTAGAAGTTGTGGGCTTGTGGAACGATGTTGGAGTAGTCTTGCTGAGGAACTGAAGTGAATTTTGTAGCCTGGAGCTAAGTAGCCTTTGCAAAACCCAAAATGACCTTCACAAAGCAAGTGCCATTTGATAACACCATCCAAGGCACTGCCATCATTTTCTGAAGATCAAGAGTAAGCTGATTAGACAGTAATTATCTAGATTGTATTTGTCCAAATATATTAAGTAGACAGCAGGACTGCCTGTGAAATTTCATAGATGTAAATGTAACAACATTCAGAAAGGTCTTCACAGCAGCATAAACTTGGTCTGAGTCTTTTAGCCTCCAGATATGGTGCATGCCACACAAAGTCATCTTCACGGGATTCATATTTACATCTTAAATATTGTTAAAAATTAAATTCATATTGAAGAACTACATTTCAGTTCAAAAGTTTTCAAAGATTGTCTCCCCCCAAAGAACATCTTTATTGGGTAGAGGTGGAGAGACCATGAACACTCATTGAAAACATACACTATAATTTATTACTCGTCCAATTCATGAAAAAATACTTGTTTAAGGGTTTTCATGTTTATAATCAACAAAATAAGCTCATCAATACAGTGGTTAAGAATGAAATTTCTTTAGAATTGATTATCAGGACCTTTATGTTGAATATTGAAAATGGTTATGATGAACCAAATTGTTGGGCAGCATGGTTGTGCAGCAGTTGGTTCTGCTGCCTCACAGCTCCAGGGGCCTGGTTTCCTGACCCCAGGTGGGTTCCTGACCCCAGGTCTTGCTTGTATGGAGTTTGCAAACTCTCCCCATGACTATGTGGGTTTGTGCTGGGTGCTCTGGTTTCCACCCACATCCCAGAGTTGTGCTGGTAGTTTAACTGGAAATTACTCCTTAGCGGAGGTAGGTGGTATAAGAACCTAAGGGGAAATTGATGGGCCAGTAAGACAGAATAAAATCAAAGTCAAGTTCATTGTCATATGCACAAGTACATGTATGCACAGGTGCAAGGAAAAAACTTACTTGCAGCAGTATCACAGGCACATAATCATGTAAATAAGTTGCAGGGCCAGAGGGAAAAAGGGAAGTGAATTGGGACAGAGGGGCCAGAATGATGGGCTGAATGGCCTGCTTTTGTGCTGTAATCAGTAAGTTTTGAAACTTGGCTCTTGTAAATTGCGTGGTGTTTGCTTATTATTTTGTAATCTGGAAGGATTTAATATTTTCATAATCTTTCTTGAATTAGCCTTCTGTACAATTAAACTTCCCTTAACTTTGAATTTCCTCATCGGCAAAAGCTAAAATATAATTTCAACGTATTTCCTATTAGAATTACAATCTTGTTTAGTGAGATGTTTTGCTCTCCTGCTGATTTCAAAATGTGGTAGAATTACGTGGCGTTCAAGGCTACTGCAGTGAAGTACTTTAAGAGACACAAAGCTCCCCTAGCTGTACTATTTGAAATGATATTTTTGTTTCTTCGAGTTGGCTAGAGATTTTAAATAAGTGGGAATCAAGCTAATTTGATTCTCTGGTGCAATGGGGCATTAGTGAGTTGTGTTGTCAATCACTGCTTGGAGTTAATTCACCAATAGATGAGTTGAGAAAAGGTAGGCCTGTGAACACTTTACTGTAGATTTGTTTTTTATTGCTTCATTACTAGTGGAATGGTTTTCTCAAGCTCGCATATCAAAGAAGAATGCAAGAACCCCACTTCAGGTATTTAAAGGATAAATTAAAAAAATTATTGGCTTCTTTCTTAGAGCACATTTTCAGAATAGGAGCTTGCTTTGTAGCAAGTGCTCATGGAAGCAAATATTCCTTCCTGTTTGTCTTCCATATCATTACCAACAGGCTAGAAATAATGATATACTTAAGGGTATCATGAGGAGAAAATAGCTCATTTTTATGGCTTATCATCCCATTACATGAACAGAACTCAGGACTTAACAATTTTACTGTTATTCATCATTTCTGGGCTTATGCCAACCACTTGTTAATTAAAATTGAGTAATCCCTTGTCTTCAGCATGTTTCACCCAAACTGTTAAAATTCTACCAATTCAAAAGAGAAATCGAATGCAAACAGGAAACAGTTTCTTTTCCATGCTTTAAGATTTACCTTAATTTTTGATTGTATGATAAATGAGCCTATCATATAATTGAAAATAATATTTACCAATCCTTTGTGGTTTAATGCCACTTAAAGTGATCAACTGTAGTTTGACATTTGTTCTGGTGTCTCTTTAGCAAATGCACTCTGAAAGGTTTCAACTCTAAATAGAGGATTGTCAGAGGTCAGACTCTGTCAGGACACAGTGCACGAGGTCCTCTTCTGCCATGACCAAGGTAATAAATACTTTTTCATCTGCATGTAAAACTTTTATCGCATGTTCTTATTTACTGAAATGCTTTATTTTAATATCACAAAACCACCGTGGAGTTATTTGATTATCAGATGTACTTGCTACTAGAAGGTATATAACTGCAGTGAACTGAAATCATGAATCAAGTTTCAAACCTCTGATTCTTTTTCCAAGTTACTTACTTGTATCCAGTTAGCAGCACTCCCATCTGAAATGGAAGACTGTGGGCTCAAGGATCAATCTAGAGATTTGAGCATAAAAATCTAGCCACTGGGGCAGAGTTATATTGTTGGAGGTGCCCTCCTTCTGATGAACCATAAAACCAAGGATCAATCAGCTACTTCAGGCAGGTTTTACGAAGATTCCATGGTAATTATAATATTCAGCTTCCCAGGATTCAATCCAATGAACCTTTATTGCACTCCATCACAATTATACAAGTGTAGAATAGTACTAGCTTCTTCAGAATGTGTTGTGGAAGACAATAGATTTAAATTAATTCAGTGATTCTTCAATTGCTCTAATCAAGTTTTAATTGAGATGTACTCGGAGCCCATTTAAAACATTCTGCTTGCATGTCTCTTGGTTAATTGATAAGCATAGATAAATATTTTCAGTGCATACAATAAAGCAGGGAGGAGTTTAACTTACAATCTTGTGTTGTGTGGAGGAGTTGCTGCTTTCCTAGAAGTCCTCTCTGTTGGTTTATGCAGGTAATTAAAATCTCATGATAATGGGAGATAAAACAAGTGAACCAATTTCATCTCCTTCCTGATTGTATGATCCTGAAGAAATACCAAAGGTATTCATTTCAAATGAATTTATCATACCTGCACAGTTATGTGACATTTCTGAGAACTGTGACAGTATGCTATATAATTTTTTTGAAGAGTGATATTGTCAAGTAAAGATATGTTACCTCACTGCTGCTGGTAAAAACAAGCATGAAATAAAAAAGAGGCTTTTCTCAAAACCCCTGAAAAGATCTTATTAAAACACATAAGGTTCTATAGGGGCTTGACAGGATATAGGCAAAGTTGATGTTTCCCCTGGAGGTGGTGTCCAGAACCAGGAGCCAAAGTAGGGATCAGCTATTCAGGATAGAATTGAGAAGAAATTTCTTCAACCAGAGGGAGGTAAATCTTTGAAATATGGCAGTGGAGGCTCAGTATATTCAAGACCCAAGATAAATAGATTTTTAGAAAGCAAGGGCATTAAGGGAAATTAAGTTAATGTAGAAAAGTGACACTGAGGTAAGAGATCAGTTAAGAACCTATTGAATGATGAAGCAAACACAAAGGGGTGATGGCCTCGCCTGTTGATATTTTATATGTGTTCTGTGATCACAATCAGCATTATCTGAGTAAAGGTGCTTTTAAACAACCCCATATCTTAAAAAATTGAAGTTTGTGTACAAGAATTTAACACATACCTAAATAATTTAAAGACCTCACTGGACTAAAGGACATAAGATTTCAGTGGGCATAAAACAAAAACACTCAGCAGGTCAGTCAGCATCTATACAATGAGACAGTTAATATTTCAAGTCAATTTTTCAAGAAGACTCTTTGTCAGAACTGGGAAGGAGAAAAAATAAGTTGGTATTAAGTTGCAGGGAAGGTGGGGAGGCATGGATAAAGGGAATATCTCTGATAGGGTGAAACTAGGGTTGCCTTAGGGATGAGCTGTAAATATCAATGACTCTCTTGACTTTAAATGTGTTCCGAGGATATCCGAACTTGAAACTGGGGAAGATCAATTCAGACCAAACATTGTGTCACCGAAGCTGAGAAATCAAAACATCCTAGAGAACCTTGAAACAAAGTTGGATCATTTACAAATTTCGCAAAAACAACAGATGAAGCAATTAATTTTAAAATTCCAAAATTTGTTTCCAAAAAGAACATCAATGAATCAAAAGAATCATGATGTTGACATTGGGGTTGCAAAGCCAATCAAACAACACCCATATCGAATGAATGTGGAAAAGAGTAAATTTGTTGACCGAGAAATTGAATATATGTTAGAGAATGATATTATTAGATGTTCCACTTCAAATTGGAGTTCACCCTGTGTTATTGTGCCTAAGCCAGATGGGAGTTTTAGGTTTTGCACTGATTATAGAAAAGTGAATGCTGTAACTAAGTCAGATGCTTACGCTATCCCTTGGGTGGATGATTGCATAGACAGAGTGGGAAAGGCTAAATTTCTTACAAAGATTGACCTATTGACCATATGGTGTGTTCCATTGACAGATAGAGGAAGGGAGATTTCTGCCTTTGTAACCCCTTCTGGATTGCATGAATACAGTGTTTTGCCATTTGGAATGAAAAATGCTCCAGCAACATTTCAAAGAATGATTAATTCTGTAATTCGTGGGTTAAAACATACAGATGCCTACATTGGTGACTTAGTGACAGGGAATGATACATGGGAAGAGCACATCTCTGCACTAGAAAGGTTGTTTGAAAGACTTTCTGAAGCCAACCTTACAGTTAACTTGGCTAAAAGTGAATTTGGCCATGCCACTGTGACGTATCTTGGTTATGTTGTAGGTCACAGCAAGTTAGCTCCTGTTCAGGCAAAAGTTCAAGCAATATCTGAGTTCCCCGTTCCAACGGGTATGAGGACTGTTAGAAGATTTCTGGGAATGGTTGGATATTATCGCAAATTTTGTAAATATTTTGCTGATATTGCTCTTCCCCTAACTAATCTTCTGAAGAAGGGAGTGAAGTTTGTTTGGACAGATTCTTGTCAAGAAACATTTGAGAAACTGAAAGCCATTTTATGCTACCATCTTGTGCTCAAATCACCTGACTTTGAAAAGCTATTTTCATTTGTAGTAGATGCCAGTGATGAAGCTGCAGGAGCTGTGTTGCTGCAGAAGGGTGACCATGGTAATATTGACCATCCTGTAGCTTACTTTTCAAAGAAATTCAATGAGCATCAAAAGAATTATTCCACCGTAGAGAAAGAATTACTGTCACTTGTTTTAGCTTCGCAGCATTTTGGTGTGTATGTTTGCACTGCTCAGAAACCACTTACCGTGTATACAGATCATAACCCACTGGTATTTCCGAGCCGAGTCAAAAACAAGAACAGAAGGCTGTTAAACTGGAGTTTAATTTTGCAAGAGTTTGATCTCATGATAACTCACATTAAAGGCAAAGATAACATAATTGCTGATTGCCTTTGTTGATGTTAAATAGAAACATGTATCTTTACTAATCTGATTTTCTGTAACTATAACACATTGCTTTACTAATGGTATACGCGGTTAAAAATGTTGCTCTTGAAGATCAACATTTTTTTTTAGGGTGGAGGTGTTATGGATCAGGTTGCTATTTGGTGAATGTCCCTTTAAAATATAGTACTGTAGAAAGTAGTGTGTGTGTGGTGTCATCATGACAGCAAGATAATAACGTGCGGACATTTTTTTTGCTCAGTGAGTCAGTGAGAAGGAAGAGAGAGAGATAGAGAGACTGACTGCTGGTCTCTGTATCATGGATGAAAAACAATAACTGTGTCTGTCACTACAATCCACATATGGATTATTGGAGCAATCCAGTGGACTCCACTTTGTAGTTAACCTGTAGAGGGAAACAGGTATTTCTGTGGACGGCCACGTCTCAAATGCCTTTCAGGGTGGCAGGTACTTTGGAACAAAGCAGTGGAGATCATCAGTGATTGAGGTGTCGTATGGGTTCCATCACGGAACATTTGGATTTCATAATTTCTCTCTACATTCTCCCTACATTTTCTCTTCGGTCAACGGTGGTTTTGCAAAAGCCTTTGCTCACGTTTCACCTTATGACTCACTGAACTGAACTTTGAGAACTATTCCTGGACTTGAAGTTTGGAAATTTGCCACACACACACTTTGAGTTTAGTTTTGGGGTTAATCTTTAATATCTAACATTTTTACTTTTCTTGTTATTACAAGTAGTTATTAATAAAATAGTTTCTAACACTTATACATGACTCGGTGTGTTTCTGTTGTTGCTGGTACATAACAGTAGCTTCAATAAATTAATTTAAAATCGCAAATGATATGAAATTGTGTGCTGTGGTTGTCAATAGAGTAGTGAACTGTAAAATAAAGATTTATAAATGTTTGATGTAATTTAAAGTGCAATGGGACAGAGTTATACACATGGGACAACAAGAAACAAGACTTGCTTTTCCGACATAGGTACCACGTAAAAGTAATAAAACACAATTGTACTTGGCATTGCTGACCAGTTGGTGAGGAGTCTTTCCCTCAGGATTAAGGATGACTTGCTTCCACTCCAGTTCTGTATGTTCTGAGGTGGCTGATGAGACCAATGTGAGAACCACAGACTCTTCCACAGCGGTAGCAGGAAGTCCCTGACAAGGTGCTGGGTGGATAGTTTGTGAAGAAGTGCACTCTTCCCACTGTTTATACAGGGCTTCTGTGTGCTCTTGATGCATGACCTCTAGGTTTTCAATGCATTCCCTGCTGTTCCTTCCCCACTTTCAACAGTCATGGGCCAGAGTTTTCAGAAGTCAGTGGGGATGTTGCAATTTTTTCTCATTGAAGCTTTGAGCACATTCTTGAATCTTTTCTTTATCCACATGGTAATCTCTTCCCGTGACAGAAATGCGATCTGTTTTGAGTGCACAGGGTCAGGCATCTAAATGATGAGTGCCACTGAACGTAATTACAACCTCAGTGCTGGGGATGTTGGCCTGTACTAGGGCACAGGTATTGCTTCACTCGTTGAAGTGAATTTGGAGGATTTTGTGAAGACAGCATCAGTTGATAGACCGTGAGTTCTGTGCCAGGTCTGAGGTCTTAATCTTGAAAACCCTTTTCCTCAATTGACAAACACTGTTTGGGCCTTTAAAAGCAGTGGTCACTGTCACTGCCTGCCTTCACCAAAAGGTGGCTGCGGAGATTGCGGAACTGTTCTCGGTAATTGTGAATGGGACTCATGCAAGCAATGTTGGGTCAATAAAGTACAAAACTAAGAATACTACCTTCCACTTACAATTTAGTGTGCCTGGGTCTACTTTTCAGTCTATTTTTTCTCTCTGGGAAGTAATGTTACTCGCACTTGTATATCAAGAACAGCAAATGCAAGAAACACTGAGCAGATTAGGCAGCATTTGGGAATTCACTTTTAATATGCATGAGATGGCACCATCTATGGATATGCTGACATTGATAGGCTCGATAATCTTTTCTCACATCCCTTTTCATATTGTCACATTTTCCACTCAGCTGCATTTGTATCCTAATTAGACAGAGAACATAACACTTGATGCTTTCCCCCACTGTACAAATGTAGAAAATTGCCCAGGTGCATTCCGTCCACATAAAGCACGACCAATCCAATTCAGCCAATTACTACCTCCTTAGTGTCCTCTCAGTTATCAGCAAAGTGATGGAAGTTGTCATCGCAAGTGCTACTAAGTTAACTTATTCATTAATAGCCTTGTTAACTGATGCTTAGTTTGGGTTTTGCCAGCACCTATCAGCTCCAAATCTCATTTCTGTAGTTTTCCAAATACGGACCAGAGTTGAATTCCAAACATGAGGTGAGAACGACTGCCCTCAACTTCAAAGTCACAATAAACCAAGTCTGGCATTGTAGAGGCCTGTAACATTGAGTCAACTGGAAATAGAATGCAAACTTTCCACTCGCTGTCATTACATCTTCCAAAAAGGAAGCTGGCTGTGGTTATTGAAGGTCAATCCCCTCCGTCCCAGGAAATTACTGCAGGAGTTCCTCAGAGCTGTGTCCTGGGTCCAACCATCTTTCTCAGCTTCAGTAATGGTCTTCCTTCAATCATGAGTAGGGAAGATCACTGAGGTTTGTAGTATTCAGTTCTATTCAGAATTTCTTCTAAAATGAAACAGTCTGTGTCCACAGTTAGCAAGTATTAGACAGCATTTTGGTTACGTGGGGGGATTAACACCTGTGCAACACATGCAAGGCAATGATCGCCTCAAAGACAGAACCTATCTACTTGTTCTTACCAGCACCATCACTAAATCCCAAACTGTGTACATCTTAGGAGTTACCATTGACCAGAAATCTCACTGGACCAGCCACATAAAAACTGTGGCTGCAGAACGAGATCAGAAGCTGGATAGCCTGCAGTGAACATTTCCCTCCTTGCATCTCTACAAGGCAAAATCAGAAATATGACCTTGCTCTTGCACAGCTCCAACACTCAAGGAGGCCAGCACCATCCAGAGCAAAGCAGATCATCCCATCCATGGCCCAAAATATTTACTCCCCACCACCAGAGCATTAGTGCCATAGTGTATACCGCCTACAGATTCTGTGACTGAGTGGGGATGTTCACTGATGTTTGTAGTATTCAGTGACTCACTATGGCTTCTTTTATTGGACCTTCAAAGCAAGTGACCTTTAACAAAGGTTCAACATAATTAAGTGTGTTACCAGTATGGTTGTATCACTAATATTGCTGACTTGACCCACTTGTTCTGATTGCGTCAGCCATTTCCTACCAGCCCACTTTCACCTCTGCCTTTAACACTCAGAATGCCAAGGGCAGCAGTCACATTGTAACTCTAGTGCTTCCAAGTTCTCCTCCATGTCATACAACATCCCATACCAGAAATCTGCTTTTACTTCATTGCCGCTGGGTCAAAGTCCTGCAACTCACTGCACAGCAGCAATGTGGGAATACCTTCACACACAACCACAGCAGTTCAAGAAGGCAGGTCACCATATCACTCAAAAGCAATAAAGGGATTGTTTTTTTTTATTCGTTGTGGAAAAAAAATGCACATTTAAATCCCAAGCCAACTGAATAAGCAATGTGTTGCATTATCTCAGTACAATCATAAGCTATTCATCATCAGACACCGATGCTGTCTTTACCTCAGCCATGCTGTGTCATGCATTATGAGAGCTCTGGTAAATCACCAGACCATCAGATTATTGTAGTTTTGGGGAAATGATGAGAATAAGTAGTGACGTAATGTAGAATACTGTGGCCTGAAGTGCGGGTGGAGGAGCTGACTTCCGTGTCCATGGATTCTCAGCCCCTGAGGAAAGGTAGGATGCCATATAAACCATAGTCCTTACAGAACAACTCTGATAATTCAGCACCCTTGAGACCCTTGTGCCAGACCAGCAGATTTTCCATACTATTAGATATTACTGTGATTACTATCCCAAGACATTTTTTTAAAAGGTATTACAAGCAGCTTCAATTTTCCAAGGAACACATTGAGTTTAAAGGGAGTGTGGGAAATGTGGCCCCAGTGAGTTTACAGGGAGTGCTGGAACCGAAACCAGGTGAGTTTAAAGGGAGCGTGGAAGACAGAATCCAGTGAGTTTAAAGAGAATGTGGGAAGCAGAACTTGGTGAGCCAGATGCTAAAACATTGAGAGTTCTGAACAATTGGATACCACATTACGGGAGTTTGATTGTACACATTGAAGAAACTTGTGACTTGCGAAGCGCAATAAACATCATGTTTAAACTCCAATCTTAACCGTAATTGTACAAACATAGAACAAAACTAAATTGTTGTACCAACTTGGCCGTCCATGAACTCTTCTTAGAAAAACATTTTTTTTTAAAACAAGAAAAATTGCATTCCTGTTTGAATGAAAAATAATTAACCTGAAATGTTAATTCTGTTTCCCTCTCTCCCATATACTGCTTGATCCACTGAATATTTCCATTTTTTCTGCTTTCATTTCAGCGTCTGCAGTCTTTTATTTTGCTTTTCGAGAAGAATTACTGCTGTTTTTCTTCCAGGTTTTCTTTCAAGAGATATTTTCAGTGGCAGTACAAAAAGTTAGAATGTATAAAAGTCAAGAGATAAACAGAAGCCCATATAAATATTAGTAACAATGTTGCAGTTGAAACATTATATGGACACCACATTTCTTCTGCTTAGGCAGTACCTTGGGATCAAAGATGACTTACTTCTATATGGGTTTTGTGGGATTAAAGCATTCGAATACTATGCAGGTTCATTGGCATCCTTCCTGTCATGAGGGAATGCAAATGTAAGGAAAAACTTAAAAATTGAGACATATTTCTTTGGAGTGATACAAATTACGGCAGCAATATATAGTTAAGATTATGGAAGAATGGGGTGGGGTTGATAGGGGCAGACTGTCTCTAGTGGTTCAGGGCTGACGAATGAGGTGACATGTATATAAAAGGTTCAGAAGAGAAAGCAAAAGAGACAGCTTGGCCGTGAGCTTTCAATTTGTGGAATTCACTTGCAGAGTTAACACGAGTCAAAACCTACATAAACATTTGAGATTGGAGATGTCAGGGGAAAGAAAGAAAATGGAACAATGAACTTTCCTGATATAGATAATGACTGAGATGGGGCACATGATGCATGTGCCCTAACTTTGATGTATTTAGTAGTTTCTTATGTTCTCAACGTTTGTGAACGGTGAAAGCAAGGAGTTATATCTTAGCAGAGGAGTCTAAAACAAATGTGAGAGATTAAATGAAAGGAGGAAAATGGAACAATGTAAATAGAACATAGAGCTTTACAGCACCCTACAGGCCATTCGGTCCACAATGATGTGCCAACTTTTTATCCTGTTCTAAGATCTACCTAACCTTTCCCTCCCACATAGCCCTCCGTTTCTCTATCATTCATGTGTCTATCTAAGAGTCTCTTAAATGTCCCTAATGTATCTGCCCCCACAACCTCTGCTGGCAGTGTGTTCCACGCACCCACCACTCTCTGTGTAAAAAAAATCTTACCTCTGACATCCCCCTTATACCTTCCTCCAATCACCTTAAAATTATGACCCCTCATGTTAGCCATTGTCGCCCTGGGAAAAGTCTCTGACTGTCCACCCAATCTATGCTCCTTATCATCTTGTACACCTCTATCAAGTCAGCTGTCATCCTCCTTCTCGCCAAAGAGAAAAGCCCTAGCTCACTCAACCTATCCTCAGAAGACACGCTCTCCAATCCAGGCAACATCCTGTTAAATATCCTCTGCAGCCTCTCTAAAGCTTCCACATCCTTCCTATAATGAGGCGATCAGAACTGAAAACAATACTCCAAGTGTGGTCCAACCGGAGTTCTATAGAGCTGCAACATTACCTTGTGACTCTTGAACTCATTACCCCACTAATGAAGGCCAACACACCATATGCCTTCTCAACAACCCTATCGACCTGCGCAGCAACCTTGAGGGATCTATGGACGTGGACCCCAAGATTTCTCTGTTCCTCCACGCTGCTAAGAGTCCTGCCATTAACCTTGTATTCTGCCTTCAAATGCGATCTTCCGAAATGTATCACTTCACACTTTTCCGGGTTGAACTCCACCTGCCACTTCTCAGCCCAGGTCTGCACTCTATCAATACCCTGTTGTAATCTACAGCAACCTTCTACACTATCCACAACACCACCAACCTTTGCATCATCAGAAAACTTACTAACCCACCCTTCCACATCCTCATCCTCATCCAAGTCATTTATAAAAATCACAAAGAGCAGGGGTCCCAGAACAGATCCCTGCAGAACACCACTGGTCACTGACCTCCAAGCAGAATACATTCCATCTACCACCACCCTCTGTCTTCTATGAGTGAGCCAATTCTGAATCCACACAGCCAAATTTCCCTGGATCCCATTCCTCCTGACTTTCTGAATAAGCCTTCCATGAGGAACCTTATCAAACGCCTTACTAAAATCCAGGTACACCACATCCACTGCTCGACCTTCATCAATGTACTTTGTCACATCCTCAAAGAATTCAATCAGATTCATGAGGCATGACCTGCCCCTCACAAAGCCATGCTGACTGTCCCTAATCAGGCTATGCTTCTCCAAATGCCCATAAATCCTGTCTCTAAGTATCTTCTCCAGTAATTTTCCCACCACTGAAGTAAGTCCCTCTGGTCTGTAATTCCCAGGGTTATCCCTACTCCCTTTCTTAAACAAAGGAACAACATTTGCCACCCTCCAATCATCTGGCACTACTCCTGTGACTAGTGAGGACGCAAAGATCATCGCAAACTCTTCCCTCGCTTCCTGTAATAACCTTGGATATATCCCGTCTGGCCCCAGTGACTTATCTATACTAATGTTTTTCAAAAGTTCCAGCATATCCTCTTTCCACATGTCGACATGCCCTAGCATATCAGCCTGTCATACGCTATCCTCACAAATGTCGTTATCTCTCTCTGGTGAATACTGAAGCATAGGATTCATTTAGGACCTCCCCTACCTCTTCCAACTCCAGGCACATGTCTCCTCTTTTGATCAGTCCTACCCTCACTCTAGTCATCCTCCTATTCTTCACATACGTGTAGAATACCTTGAGTTTTTCCTTGATCCTACTCGCCAAGGACTTCTCATGCTCCCCTTTAGCTCTCCTAAATCCATTCTTAAGCTCCCTCCTGTAAATAAATGTAAATAAAGTGTAAATATAAATAAAGTGAGAACTATTCCAGCAGCAGAAGTGCTGGCTTTTACACTCAGTTTGTAAAGTACATGTCAGATGCCCTGAACAGCAATGGCAGGTGCATGGGGCTGGATGTGTCTGGTTGAAGATTAAGACAGGAGTAAATAGTTCCGTAAAAACTAGTAACTAGGAAAATAGGTCTATGTTGTCTGGTATATAGCAGGGGGATTAATAGCGTTCCCTGCCTGTTTAGGAAGATTCACTCACACCTTGCAATTTTGAAGTTTCTTCAGCAAATCCCAACCATTAGAATAGATCTTCATCCTATTAATTAATCTGATTGAGAAAATCACTTGTCTGCACACTGAACATGAGGATCAGGCAATTTGAAGTGAATATGATAATCT
The DNA here is from genome assembly GCF_009764475.1 of Pristis pectinata. Taxonomy (NCBI): domain Eukaryota; kingdom Metazoa; phylum Chordata; class Chondrichthyes; order Rhinopristiformes; family Pristidae; genus Pristis; species Pristis pectinata. The sequence goes on along the minus strand of NC_067414.1, from coordinate 75,113,644 downwards.
ACTCTGTCTTTTTGTAAATCGTTTTACTTTACAGAGGGTTTCTCTTCCACTATATTGTTGATGTTGCAAATATCAAGTGCCCTGCTGAACTCTGCCCCCTGCAGTGCTTTTAAGCTTTACTTATTGAATGATACAGTTAGTTATAATTCCAAATATGAAAGTTGATTTTATGGTAGACTTTGAAATACATCTGTTCTAGTCATCAATTAGCCCCGAAGCTGTTACACTTAATAGAATCTGTTTGGGTGTTATTAGTTTGTGTTAGAAACCATTAAATATGTGTGTAATGTCTCCTTTATTGATCCCATCTATTGCACTTACTCACCATCAGTCAGTTTCATTATAATAGCCACTTCATCACTGACTCCAATCACCCTAATAAATTACTTCTTTCTTTTAACTTGTCTTCAGCTTCCTTTTTAAAGACATGTTTTGACAGATTAAACAACATGGTTTTCTCATTCTTCAACTGAGCAAACCAATGAAAATAAATAGTGTTCTTTTTTGCTACAGATATCATTTTCTTATTTTGTTGGTTTTAGCTTTGATAAATGATAAGCAATAGGAAAACATAAAAGTCTGTCATTACTGTAGAGAGCAGTCACAGAATCACACAGCAGGGAAACAGGCCCTTCGGCCCAACTCATCCATGCTGACTGTGTTGCCCACCGAGCTAGTCCCATCTGCCTGCATTGGGCCCATAACCCACTGCCAAACCTCTCCAACCAATGTACTTATCTAGATGGCTTTTAAATGCTGCTAATGTGCCTGCCTCAACCATGATTTTTGGCAGCTCATTCCAAATAAGGACTGCCCTTTGCGCGAAGAAGCTGTCACTGATGTCCCTTTTAAATCTCTCGCCTCTGATCTTAAACCTATGCCCTCTTGTTTTTAGCAACTCCCTCCCTCAGGAAAAGACTACGTGCTTTCACCCTGTCTATGCCCCTCATGATCTTGTATACCTCTATCAGGTCACCCCTCAATCTCCAAAATTCCAGGGAACAAAGTCCTAGTCCACACAACCTCTTCTTGTAAAGCTATGAAAAGCAAAATGTTGTCTTTTTGTGTGGGATATTGATCATGTCACATTATGGGGTATGAGAAGTGCTTATCTAAACCTGCATATTCTGCAACTGGTGCTATTGTGGCTCCTGTTATTTTTGCTTGAATTATGAGGGTTATCAGCATAAGGTTGTTTTGTCAAAGGGTTGTTGTGGCACAGAAGGAGGGCATTCTACACTTTGAATCCTTGCTCTCTCCTGACAGGGCAATCCTGTCAGTCCCTGTACCACTGTTCTGTCCCCGTAGCCCTTTAAATCTTTCTCTCTCCAATTACCATCAAGTTCCCTGTTGAAGGAAAACAGAAAAAGCTGGAAACACTCAGCGGGTCAGGCTGCATTGGTAGAAAGAGAAACAGTTAAAATTTCAGGTCCAAGACCATTTGTCGTAACTCACCTCTTAAGTATTTCCAGCATTTTCTGTTTTTATTTCATATTTCCAGCAACTGCAGTTTTTTTATATTTCCCCGTATGAAGACGCTAATTGACACTTGCTGATTGCTTCCACTAACTTTAAATGCAACAAGTTTCAGATCATATCCACTTTCTGTGTAAAACGTTTCTTCTCACATCCCATTTGTATCCTTGCCAAAACTTTAAATCTATGTCATCTGCCACTGCGAACAGCTTCTCTCTATTCATCATTTCTAAATCAGAAATCTCCTTTCATTATTCTTTGCTCCAGGGAGAAAATCCCCAGCTTTTCCAGTCTGACCTTGTGCCAAAATCACTCTTCCCTAGAACCATTCAAGTAAATCTTTCCTAATCTCTCACAAACCTTAATATCCTTCCTAACACTAGGTAACCCAGAATTGTAAGCAATGTAATACTGGCCTAATCAATATACAATAGGGGTTCTCTATAACTTTCCTGCTTTTGTACTCTACATCTCTATTCACAAATTCCATAATCCTTCTTTGTAGTAATCATTCTCATACCATGCTCTGCCACTTTCATAGATCTAAGCACAGATATACTTAACTTTAATTCCGAGATTTTCTGACTTATTGTGTTCCATTTGATATTTTCAAATGCGAATTACAATTCCTATTTGAATGTTTTTCTGCCCATTTTCTTCCGATTCAATCTATGATTTTGATGATTTGCTGTTGTCTAATAAAGATAAAAGTTAAGACAAACAAAATGCAGAAGTTTGAATATGTAGCTATGGTGCTGAAATGTGTGATTTCATGAACTGATGAACAAAGTGTGATTGAACTGTAACATTTATTTGAGCTTTATTAAACTTTAATTTTAATAGTGATTCTCTTTAGTATTGACTCATTATAAGACATAAGCTGCTTTCATCTCTCTGTGCACTCTGAAAAAAATCCTCTTAGGTTGAAATTAGAAATAAATTTGTAAGGGTATTAAGAGAAAATTTTGCCAGTGATTAATTAAAATATAGAATAAATATTTAGATTGACAGTGCAGTAAGACAAGTTCAATGATAACATATTGACAGTATAATCACATTCAAGGGATGGTACTTGGCTAACTGGTTAAGCAGGCTTCAGCACCGGATTAATGCATGGGATATTCATACAACTGGTAGAGCCACCATTTATTGCCATCCTTAATTTTTCCCATGAACGTAGTGCTGCATTCAGTTTTGAAAGCCTTGCACAGGCTTTGCATGAGCCTTACTGCTCCAAATCACACCTAAGTTGGTCTTGTGCTTAGCTCACTATTCCTTTGCACTGGTTCACTCTTGCAGCCACTTAAATACATTTTATGACAAATGTGTGCAACTATATCCTGAAATGCTGATTTATTTTTAGCAAAACAAGTTTTTTCTTTGTTATGAAATGCAAACTTGCACCAGATTAAAATGCATTGTGCTACTGAGCCAAGATTTTACCAGGTACCTGACTTTTCCATAAAACAAACATGGCTTTGGACAATATAATAGGCTGGTGTCCATTCAGGATGAATCAATTGACTGGTTGCTAAATGCAGTTTAATTATCCCTTGTTACCAGAAACAGCTGGAAAACACAATGATGTTGGTGGAACTCAGCAGACCAGGCAGCATCCATGGAGAAAAGCAGGCAGTCAACCTTTCAGGTCAGGACCCCTCTTAGTCCTGAAGAATGGTCCTGACCCGAAATGTTGACTGCCTGCTTTTCTCCATGGATGCTGCCTGACCTGCTGAGTTCCTCCAGCTTCATCGTGTTTTTCATCTAGATTCCAGCATCCACAGTCCTTTGTTTCTCTTCCTATTGAGTTCAATGGGCCAGAAGTAGTTCCAACCCTCGGATTGGCAGGTGGCCCTGCTACTCGCTATCTATGCAGCTCTAACAATGAGTCGATTCACCTGGCTTGCTGAATGTCTAGGGACACATTCATGTCTTGATTTCCAGTTCCTCCTGATCTCCAGTTTCTCTCCAGCACTCCAGTTTTCCAGTGTCTTCCCAGTCCTCTTTGTCTCCAGTTTTCCTCCCTCTCAGACTTCATTCTCTCCCCAGCTCTCCAGGCTCCCGGTATTTCCTCACTTTACCAATCTCCAGTGTCTTCTGAGTCCTCCTAACTTCCAGTGTCTCCTCTGCCCTGTTGAGCTCCAGCCTTTCCCCAGCTGCCCTTTAGATCTTCAGCTTCTCCCCAACCTTCTTCTTGGCCTCTCATGAAACTACAGTGAAGTGCCATGATAGCTGGAGCCCAGCAGGTTGTAGATAATGCTGTGATGATACTTACTCTCCAATTGTCCACTCACTGATGCCCAAACTGTTTCACCTGGACACTTGGTCCAGACCTCATTACCACATTGACCCATATATGCATGAAAGAGCCAAATTCCTCAGCTGAGATGAGATTGATTGCCATTGATGTAAAGGCAGCAAGTGTCTTGAGTGTGGCATCATTGAGGCCCAGGTGAAAACAAAATCAATATGCGTCAAGAGGAAACCATTTTAGTGGTTTGAGTCAAACATTGTACAAAGGAAGATAGATATAGTTCACTTATCCCAGCTCCAGGATATCATTCCTTGGGGCAGGGTCCTGGACACAACCATTTGCTGCTGTTTTATCAATGACCTTCCTTTCACCATTAGGGCACAAGTGGGGAGGAATGTACAATGTTCAATTCCATTCACGACATTTCTACAATTGTAGAATCATGCCTGCATGCAGCAAGGCCTAAACAACATTCAGAGAGCAGCTAATAAGTGGCAAGTAACATTCACGTCACAAAAGGCAAAGACAATGTCCAGCAAGAGAGGAGCTAACTATTCACCCTTGACATTCAATTGCATTACTATCACTGACTTTCTCACCACCAAAGTCAATTCAGTTAGACCAGCCACATAAATACAGTAGTTACAAGTATAGGTCTGAGGCTCAGCATCAAGTGACGAGTGACTCACCTCCTAATACCTCTCTTCCTTTCCACCAGCTACAAGGAACAAGTTGGGAACATGATGGAAAACTTTCCAGTTGCTTGGATCAGCACAGCTCCAGCAACTGTCAAGAAGCTCCATATCATCCAAGATAAAGCAATCCACCTGACTGGCACTAAATCCATCACCCTGAACGTTGATTCCCACCACTATGGTTGCAGAGTTGATGTTGTGTGCACCATCTATAAAATGGACTGCAGTTTCCCACCTAGACAAGTCTAGTGGGAGCTCCAGAACCTGCAACTTCTACAATATTGAAGGACAAAGACAACAAACGTGGGTTCCTCTCCAATTTGCATACCACCCTGATTTGAAAATTTATCACTGGTCCTTCATCCTCATTGGTTCCAAATCCTGGAGCTCTCTAATCAAGAGCACTATGGGAATACCTTCACCGGAATGGCTACAGAAGTTTGAGAAGGAAGCTAACCACCACCTTCTCAACTGCAATTAGGAATAGGCAATAAATGCTGGCTACGCTAACAATGTCCAGATCATTAAAATGAATTTAAGGAAGGGGTAGAGTTGGACACTTATTGGAATTGGTATGATCAGCTAGAGGACTTTCTGGAAAATGTGCCCAAGCGTGATGGAAGGAACAGCATGATCCCTAGCTCAGGCACTCAATGATTATAGAAGATCTGACCTTTTATGCATTTAGCTTTGTTTGTTTCACCTACAATGGCTGCTTTTGATCTTTTGAACCAGAACACAAGAGTAGGAATAGAAGTGAACAAAATGTCAGTTAAGTTGCCGTGAATATTCTACAGTTTAAAATATCTTTGTTCAGTTACAAATTACCACTGGCACAGTAAACAACATTGGAGATAATTACTCCCATAATTCCCTAGTTTAAAAATTATGCTTTGGGGTTCAATATTCCTACATTGTACACTGCTTAAAACATACACATAAAGTCCCTTTTTTAAACAGCTTAATGACTGCATTAAACTAAAGCACAAAGGAATTTTCCACAAATGCGTTAAACAGTGTAGTACCAGAGGAAATTAAACCCTGTATTAATGAGTGACAGATGTGAGAACAATAACTGTTAATGACTTTTAGAATGCTGTGGTTAATGAGTTTGATGTAATTAGGATTTGCATTTGCATTCTGTCACGTGAAAAGTATATGCACACCAACCAGGTCGCATCACTCACCAGAGAAGAAAAGTTAAGATTTTGAAAATGTGATCTTGTATTTCTTACTGCTTATATATCCTTTCCATCATTGGTATATTATTCTTTATTTCCAGTTAATCCATCTACTGTTGAAAATCTTGTGAAATGTGGTAAGGTTGCTGTAAACCCTGAGAAGACTGCTGTAATGTGTAAAAAAAATTATTAATCTCAAGCAGCTAATCTTCTGGAGCAAAGTTCTGCGCAAATATTCCCTTATCCTCAAAGTACTTTCATGAATTTTTATTTCCCTAGAAATTCAATTGCATAATCCTTTTTTTTTCAGTGTTATGCTATTGAAATTTGTTTTTTTTTCCTAGAGTGAAATGCAATCACGATCTCTCCAGGTCAGTTTACATCATTCTGGAAGTTCAACTGAGCATTCCTGAGCATGAGTCTGCTTTATGTCCTTGAGGCATGGGATGATAATGTTCACTGGATTGAGCTCCTTTTACAGAGTATTACAGAGGAACTTGGAAGGCATTGTCCTAGGATTGGCCACTCCCAGAATAGCATTGTCTTCCTAGCGAAGTACCTCCCTCCCCCCCCAGACCACAGCTGTCTCCCACACTCACATCTAATCCTTCAATAACCAGAGTTCTGGGCCTTTCCTTCTACCCCTGATCCTGGCACCATCTTAATCGCAGGTCACAAACTACTGCTGCAGATCTTGCAATACATCTCCTTGTTCTAATGTACTGACTAGCGCAATTCATTGTCTTTGCTGCCTTGGTTGCTGTAATGCTGTATTAACCAGCAGGAGGAGTCAGGAGGAACAAAACAATATGTGGCTACACCCAGATGAACTAGCACATGTCTCTACCTCTCTCTCTGTATTATTATAACAAAGGTTATTACAGCTGTATCTGCTGGTTCCTGAAGTATATCAGTGCAGCCTCCCATCCTAATCTCCTAACACTTCTGCTATTAAACTCACCTCAATCTCTTTTCAGCTTTTACATGGTCCATCTGCTTCTTTTCTGTAGCACTCAGTACCTCTCACAGTGAAACAAATCTCCCCCTGTGATCCTCTTTCTCCATTCACTCACCTCTATCACTTGGCTCTTTATTTTATGCTTGCTATGTAAATGCAGTTGTTGTTGTGGACATTAAGTGTTAACTGCATTTTAGCATGGAGCTACAGGATGCTGAAGCCAGTGGAGGTGATAAGACCCTTCCATGCTAGACATTACTGAACTGCTTCAGGTGATGTAATAATCCAGCAACAGGAGTGGGTCACTTGAACCTGCTCTGCCATTTAGCAAAATTATGGCTGAATTGACTGTAATCTCAGTTCCACATTCTTGTGTCCCCACAGTAAACTTCCACCTACTGCTTATCTAGAATCCATTTACCTCAAAAATATTCGGAAACTCTCTTTCCTCTATTCTTTAAGGAAGTGAGTTCCAAAGCCATAATGCTCTGAGATAAAATCACATTGCCTCATGTCTGTCTTAGATAGATGATCCCTTATTTAGAAACAGCTATCCCTAGTTCCAGATTCAACCTCAACAGCCACCAACCACCATATTAAGACTGCTCTGCAGGTGCCAGATTTACTTCCCAATTCACTGTTGTAGACTTTGAGTGCTGGATTATTGGTTTAATGCTCAGGATCACAGCCATTAGAATTCCATATAACAAACAGCAGCCATCAGTGTGAGGATGAAGTGAAAACATTCCATTTATGTGGCACTGTACACATCCCTAGAATGTCTCAAAGCTCTTACCAGCCAAAGAATTTTCTCTGTTTACTGGACTATTCTGTGAAGGAAAACATAGCAGCCAATTTGCATTTTGGCAAGGTACCACAAGTAGCAATGAGACGAGCAACCAATTAACGTGTTTTTGCTGATGTTGGCTACAATACATGCACCTCCAAGAATATAACTCTTTATCGCAACTCACTCAATTTGCAATTTTCATGTAGGCTGCTGCATTGATATGTTATTAATGTAGATCCTGCAGCACCAGATAAAGTCGTCCCTCAAATACTATTTTCGAATTTACTAAATTAAATATTCATGGAATTTAAAATGAAAATAATGCATTTTAAATCAGTTTATCTCTCATAAAACTGTAAGGAAAAACAATCTGCAATCATCCAGGGAGCTGAACAGATTAGGCTTCCACCGGTTTGGCACTGAGGAACTGATTTATTGTTAGAGGTGTCACCATCTTTCAGGTGAGACATTAAACCGAGGTCCTGTCGACCCTCACCACAGACTTGAAAAATCCCGTGGCACTAATTTATTGAGAGGTAAGGGAGTTATTCCTAGAATCTTACCCAACATCTATCTCTCAGGCAATGTCACTAATCAGATTATCTGGTCAGTGGTGTATCTGGGTCCTTTAGACCCATAGAGTTCTACAGCATGTGAACCCTCCCTTTGGCCCAACTTGCCCATGCCGACTGAGATGCCTAGCTAAACTAATCCCATTTTCCTGCATTTGGCTCAAATCCCTCTAACCCTCCCCATCCATGCACTTGTCCAAATGTTTTTTAATACACTGTGATTGTACCTGCTTCTGCCACTTCCTCTGGCAGCTCCTTCCATGTACCCACCATCCTTTGTGTGAAAGACTTGCCCCTCAGATGTCCTTTAAATATTTCCCCTCTTACCCTAAACGTAAGTCCTCTAGTTTCAGACTCCGCTACGCTACTCTGCAATAAAGACTGTGATTATCCACCCTATCTATGCCCTTCACAATTTTGATGAACTTCGATAAGGTCACCTTGCAGCCTCATGTGCCCCAGTAAGAACATACCCAGCCTATCCAATCTCTCCTTGTAGCTAAATCCCTCCATTTCAGGCAACACCCCAGTGAATCTCTTCTGCACTCTTTCTAATGCTACCATATCTTTTCTATGATGTGGTCACCAGAACTGCACACAATTTTCCAAGGGTGGCTTAACCAATGTCTTCCACAGCTACATTATGTCCCAACTCATATACTCAATACACCTCCCTCTGAAGCAAGCAAAGTTGAATGCCTTCTTCACTATCCTATCCACTTGTGCTGCCATTTTCAGGGAGCTATGAACTTGCAGCCCAAGCTCTCACTGTACCTCAACGCTTCTAATGCATTACCTCACATTTGTCTGGATTAAATTCTATCTGCCACCAGTCCGCCCAACTTTCCAGCTGATCTATATGTCCCTCTGTATCCTTCGGCAACTGTCCTCATTATCTGCAACTCCACCAATCTTCGTGTCCACAGCAAACTTACTAATCAGACCACAGACATGCTCATCTATATAAAGGTCCCAGCACCAATTCCTGCAGTTCACCACTGGTTACAGACATCCAGTCAGAAAACAACCCTCCACCACTACCCTCTGCCTCCTATTTTGACTATTTTGACCAAGCTAATATTGGATTCAGTTTGCCAAAACACCATGGATCCCATGTGCCCTAACTTTCTGGACCACCCTACCATGTGGGGCCTTGTCAAGAGCCTTGCTAAAATCTATGTTTGCCACATTTATCACCTTGTCTTTGTGAAATTTTCTTGGTAACTTCTTCAAAAAACTCAATCAGATTTGTAAGGCAGGATTTCCCCTGCACAAAACCATGCCAATTCCCCCAAATCATTCCAAGTGATCATAATTCCTATCCCTAAAAATGTTTTGTAATACTTTCCCTAGTTCTGATGTAAGGCTCACCAGCCTGTAGATTCCTGCCTTATCTCTTCTTGAATATAGCAAAAGTATTAGCTACACTTCAGTCTTCTGGTACCTTACATGCAACTAAAGATAATGCAAAAAATCTCTGTCAGAGGCCCTGCAATATCTGCCCTTGTTTCCCACTTCATCCTGGGATAGATTTAATCAGGCCCCGAGGAGTGGTCCACCTTCATGTGCATCAATATCTCTAACACTGATACACACTGATACACACATGTTCCTGATACACACATGTTCCAGACTATCAGTGTTCACCTTCCCTAACTCTCCATACTCCCTATCCTGCTCCCTGGTGAATACTGGCACAAAGTATTCATTCAGGACAACATACATGCCCCTTGTCGCCACATTAAGACATTTCTTTTGGTCCCTGAGGGGACCTACTCTTTCCCTAGCTACCCTCTTGCTCTAACATATTTATAAAAAGTTTTGAAATTCTCTTTAATTCTGTTGGCCAGGTCCATCTCATGTCTTGTTCCTATGTGCAAATTGGTTGTCACGGTTCCTACATTACAACACAGAAATGCTGGAAGAACTCAGTGGGTCAGGCAGCACCTATGGAGGGAAATGGACAGTTGACGTTTCGGGTCGATCTGAAGCATCACCTGTTCATTTTGCTCCATAGATGCTGTCTGATCCACTGAGTTCCTCGAGTGCTTTGTGTGTTGCTCCAGATTCCAGCATCTGCAGTCTCTTGTGTCTTCTATATTACAACAGTGACTACATTTCAAACCCACCTCCCTAACTGTAAAATCTTGGGGTATTTTGATGCTATGAAAGGCTTTATAGAAATGCCTTTTTTTTTATTTTTCATTTTATCAACTAAAATGTTTGAACAATAGCTGTAAAGCCCAACATGTAACTATAGACCATATGGAACAAATATATCCAGTACAAATACATTACTTTATTTTAACAGAACTCAGGTTCCCATCAAGATGAATAGGATCAGACTTCTCACGTATTTTGGTGTGTACATGGAGTGATGCTACTTTTAGAATCTGTCCAGTGAAAGACATTTCTTTCACTATAGATTTATTTTTATGTCGCGAACCCCTTGGTGAGCAGAACAACAAAAAACATCAGCAATAAATGTTGCCTGAAGTTTGGTACAAATGTTTGAGACCTGAAATAAAATGAATCACCAATAGCCTGTCCTGGTCCAACCACGTAGATGCCACGGCCAAGAAAGCTCATCAGCGCCTCTACTTCCTCAGGAGGTTAAAGAAATTTGATATGTCCCCTTTGACCCTCACCAATTTTTACCAATGTACCATAAAAAGCATCCTATCTGGATGCATCATAGCTTTGTATGGCAACTGCTCTACCCGGGACCACAAGAAACTGGAGAGAGTTGTGAACACAGCTCTGCTCATCATGGAAACCAGCCTCCCTTCCATGAAATCTGTCTATACTTTTCACTGCCTCTGTAAAGAGACCAGCATAATCAAAGACCCCGCCCACCTCAGACGTCCTCTCTTCTCCGCTCTTCCATCGGACAGAAGATACAAAAGTCTGAAAGCATGTACCACCAGGCTCAAGGACAGCTTCTATTCCACTGCTATAAGACTATTGAATGGTTCTGTAGTACAATAAAATGGACTCTTGACCTCACAATCGACCTCATTGTGAGCTTGCACCTTATTGTCTGCCTGCACTGCACTTTCTCTGTCACTGTAACACTTTATTCTGCATTCTGATATTGTTTTCCCTTGTACTACCTCAATGCACTGTGTAATGAATTGAGCTGTATGAATGGTATGAAAAACAAGTTTTTTACTGTACCTCAGTACATGTGACAATAATAAGCCAATTTACCAGTTTACCAATCCGAAGCTGCTGGAAGTGAGAAATGGACAAATGTTAAACCATCAATCTCTTTACACACGCTGTCTTTTATTCCCAACACTTCCGGTCTCTAATTGTATACTAAAATGACTTGTGGAAAAAAATTCTTACATGCACATCAAATTTAGTTAATGTCAGGGCACATTGAATTTTATGCTGTCCTGTACTGAATTGAAGATAAAAGGTACAGATTCTAATTACTTAATCAAAGTATTTATATATTCAGCTCATTTTCTCTATTTCAATGCTAGGCTTGAATACCATCTGTCTGTATCTATTCTCAATTAATATTCTGCAGCAGAGCTCCTGCAAAGATTACTTATGCTGTTTCAAATTTACAAAATAATCTCCTCTACCATAAAAGTACCAAATGTTGCATATACATGTATGTAATTCATACACAAGTGCAGACAGTAAGTGTAGAAAGTGCTAAATTAAACTAGTACCTAGACTGCTTAAATTGCATTTAAATATACTCTCTATTTGATGCAGGGAACTCAAATTAATGTACTTCTCTCAATTTAAAAATCCTTTCCCGAAAACAGATTGATTTTTTTTCAAATGTTAATTACAGGCTGTGGCAAAGGCTTTAAATCAGACTGCATTATTGTGCCTTGATGCCTCGTTCATGCATTCACCGTTCAGGTTTCCATGGGAGACCTTCCCTTTTGTGCTCAGTGTAATAGGCACAGATGTTCAGCCTGGCTCAAACAGAGTGGGTTTTGCCTAATAACCATTTTTAATATGGGAAGGCTGCACCTGTTCAAGAGATGGGACTGAATTGGAAGGGCTTGATTGCTTCTAAAGAAAAATTGGCATTTTTTTGTTTAAAGACATGATTGTGTTATCTCAGTGAAAAAAATAATTGTTACTGCAATTGTCCTTTATAGTAAGATTGTAGCCAAAATAGTCAATGGTTTGCTCTTTCATTACCTTTTGTGTTTGCCTTCCAAACACAAGTGTATAAAATCATTTTTTGAAAATTTTCTCAATACATCTCATCAAGGTCTTGTGGATTTCCAAAATCTGAACTGCACAACGTGAATGTGAATCATTTTATCCACAGGGATAGAGAGTGCTCAACCTGTTCTAAGAATTATTTGACTTCCAGAAAACAGCCAGTAACTTCCATTTTCTAGTCCCATATCCATTTTTACAGTTTTAATTCAATGTGTGCTTTTGATATTCTTGTAAACCTTATGAATAACTATATATCCAATATAGTCACTTTATTATTGAGATTGTGATGTCTGCAAAGTTACAGTCACACAATCTCCAGTGGTTGCAAGGTTCTGTGAACCTGTCCGAGATAAAAATAATATTTTCCCTGTGCAGGTTGCACCAAATGGATGTGTGTAATCAAGATCTATCTTATGCTTGTCACTCTGGGAGGTACGGTACAGTGAATTTAATATGTTGCATGCCACATTTTTTTACCAGCCCAGCTGAGTGTAACTCCTGTAGTTCTTTCTATACGGTACACCCTTCCTGAAGCAGCGTCAGTGCTTTAGGGTATTACATTATAATCCGATACATGCCTTATGTTGTACAGCAGAGTACAAAGACAAGAAGGGATTTCAATCCACCTGCTTTCACAAGCTGATTAAAATCAATTGATTGTCAGCCAGTTTTAAATTGACCATAGATATGGGCAGTGTTTTGAAACCCAGCAATAGCAAAGGGAACAGTTTTGTACGTTTATACAATGCCTTTTAAAATGGAACAGCTGTCAATTCAGAAGCACTCCCCTCCAAAAAAAAACACAAATTAGCAGCTGCAATGTGCAAAGGACATTAAGTGCACCTCACTATCTTTGGCTTGTCATAAAATGGATTAATGAGGAAAGAGAATCAGACTGTGAAGAGACCTGAAAAGTGAAGGGAGCTGGCATCAAAATACTACAGATGAAGTAACGAGGATGCCAAAATCGTATGGAGGGCATGGTGGTGAAATTAAGATCCATATTTACGATGGTGAAAAAGAGGCAGGAAAATGACTCATTATCAAAAACTTTGACAAAAGAACATTTAATTGTTCCCATAATTTAATCTGAAAAGACAGCTGGACTGGAGTCTGTTTTGTCCTCAACTATCCATGACATGAATTATTTGTAGAGAATATATAGTTTCTCAGTAATCCTTGTTATAATATTCATCATTACTGGAGCCTATTTTAATGGGCGCTTGATTAGATTTCAATGTTCAAATGCTCCAAATTTTGGCAAACAACGTAAGGCATGAGCATGAATTTTATATGACTGTGGTCTGAGAGAGCATTTGATTGAGAGGAATACAAGCAGGTTCTGTTCTTGGGTGATTATTCAGTTTTGCGTTTTCCATGATAATTGACCTTGGTTCTGTTAAACCTTATTTTCCTCATTGTAGGAAATGACTTGGACAAAAGTGTAGATGGGCTGATTGGTAAGCTTGCAGACAACACAAAAATTAGTGGAGTTGAGAATAACGAAGAAGGTTGTCAAAGGATACAGCAGGATGTAGATCAGTTTTTTTTCAAAGGAGATTTATTCAGTGATTACAGCATCACATTATTACAAAACCACAGTATTCCACGATTCACACTATTTACAGTCAATAGTTTCAAATTATAACACAATCATCTCTATCCAGAACACACTTGAGCCCCTGTGGTGCCCACTGGTCACGAAAATCCCCCATTGTACCCGTGAATACCACATGCTCCTTCTCCAGGGACACATGGGTACAGGTGTAACCCCAGAAAAGGGGGCAGACACTCAGCTCGGGCAGAACCCTCGACTGCTCGCTGTCTGGACCTGTGAATGGCTACCTAGGCCTGTTTTAAATCAGTTGCAGATATGGACGAAGAAATGTCAAATAGAGTTTAATTGGGGCAAATGTGAGGTGTTGCAATTTGGGAGGTCAAATGTAAGGGGAATGTACACAGTAAATGGCTTTGAGAACATTGATGGGCAGAGGGATCTTGGGGTCCAAGTCCATAGCTCTCTGAAATGGCAACAAAAGTAGATAGGATGGTAAAGAAGGCATGTAGCATGATTGCCTTTATCAGTTGGGGCACTGAGTATAAGGGTCAGGAAATTGTGATGTAGTTGTATAGAACTTTGGTTAGGCTGCATTTAAAGTATTCAGTTCAGTTCCAGTTGCTCCATTACAGGAAGAATCTGAAGGCTTTGGAGAGGGTGCAGAAGAGGTTCATCAGAATGTTGCTTGGATTAGAGGTCATGTGCTATAAGGAGAGGTTCGACAGACTTTGATTGTTCTTCCTGGAGCGTCAGAGGCCGAGGGGAGAGCTGATAGAAGTTTATAAAATTACAAGAGGCAAAGATAGGGTCGACAGTCAGAGTCTCCTTATGAAGAGAATAGAGGAATAAGGATGATATGCAGGCAGATGGGATTAGTTACATTTGGCATCACAGTCGGCACAGACATCAGGGCCAAATGGCTGGTCCCTATCCCGTAATGTTCGATGTTCTAAGTTTTATGTTCCGAATCAATACTTAGCGTCTGAGATAAGGTGGGAAGGAAGGACTAGGACTTCTTTCAATAAATCTACATCTGTCATGTGGTCATCAGGACTTAAGCATCAAGGAAACTAGTCTTTGCTGAACTCTGTGTTCTATGTTCTTACTCATAGCTTGTCCCACTCCCATTCACTTTATAGCAGCTATTCAACAAAGTACTCCAGAAGTTTCAAACATGCATGTGATAACATCGGAAGAATCTTGATAGAGCTATTGAAATTGTGATACCATTACTAAAGAAATTCAAGTGACCTCCAGGAATTCAGTTCATTCCTGAAGACACCACTCCAAATGGTATACAATGATTTAAGTATGATGTAGAAACTTCAGTTAGGTGCAATGAAAAGCAAGATATCATACAGATACATCTAATAGAAATAAATGGCACTGATACTCCATCCTCCTAACAAATGGGCTAAGATCTGGCAGACAATGCCTGAAGTGCAATGTGCCTCTCACATGGATTTCTGTGAACAGCTATCCTCAGGTATAGAGGTGTAACATGGTAGAAGTGTATAGAGGTGTATAGAGGTGTATAGAGGTGTTACACCTCATGTATAGAGGTGTAACATGGACAAGAACATCCAGATCCTTCTAAATACCAACACATTTCAATCTCTCACCATTTAAAAAATACCCTGTTTTCTATTTCTTCTATAAATGTAATGACTTTTATTTTTTATATTATTATAACATGTTTTGAAAACAGATTCTGTTTCCTTATTTTTTATAGACCAAGATAATATATGAAAGAGTAACAAGAAAATGTGGAAATAAAAAGATGGAAATGAATGATAAGAAATCGAAAAGCATGAGTTGTATCGTATGAAACAGTCACTGTGTGTGAGATCAGTGAACATTTTAGACCATAAGATAAAGGAGCAGAATTAGGCCATTTGGCCCATTGAGTCTGCTCCGCCATTCAATCATGGCTGATTCTTTTTCAATCCCATTCTCCCACCGTCTCCTCGTTTGCTGTAACCCCTTTACCAATCAAGAAACTACCAATCTCTACCTTAAATACGCCCAATGAGTTGGCCTCCACCGCCTTCTGTGGCAACAAATTCCACAGATTCACCACTTTCTGGCTTAAGAAATTCCTCCTCATCTCAGTTTTATTCGAAGGCTGTGCCCTCGGATCCTAGACTCTCCTACCAATGGAAACATCCTCTCCACATTCACTCTGTCCAGGCCTTTCAGTTTGTTTGAGACTTTGCTGTTAAGAAGTTCTGGAGCCCAAGAGCTCCAAGATATTGAACACTACTGAATAGCCTTTTATTTTTAGAAGCCTGTCCTTTGTGTGCTCCTTCATTGCATAGCATACAAAGAAAATCAGATAATATTTCATATTCAGGAGGGTGAATTGTGGGGATGAATGGCCTGGGTGTTTGGAGAAGGATTGGTATTTGGACAGGCAGAGGTTGGGACTGGATTGGAAGAGTAACAGTTGGTCCAGGCAGAGAGATGGGGGTCTGTCCAGGATTGGAAGGGTAGACGTATTTCTGGAACGTTAATAGTAAGATTGAGACAAGTGTTGGCTGCTGGGAATTGTTGTTGGACTGGGGTGGGGTGGTTGGGCCCTGAGATTTGTAATGGTGGGGTAGTAAGGTTGTTGGTTTAAGGGGATCAGACAAGAATTGTGAGCTGAGGAGGTTTGGAGATCACTTCTGGAATTGGCAGACTAAGTTCGCAGCACCACACTCCACAGGCTAGGGCGGGGTCAAATATATCACCTTTAAATAAAACTAAAACAGGTTTCACCATCCCTGAGAAGCCTCATCCCACAAATGGCTTGAGGGCAGTGTAGGCCCACATGCAGGGCCCAAATTCCACAAGTGACCCTCAGGTGTGCATTGTCCACCAGATGCCCCAGTTCTCTCCATGTACTGCATCAGATGAATGGAAGTTCCTGAAAGAAAATTGCAGACTTTGTTCTACTTGCAGTAACTTCCCAACTTTCCTTTAGGTTTTACTTTTCATTGAAATTAAACCACACATTGTAGAAAAATGTGGCACTATGCGATACACTCCAAAAATACTCAAAGTGTGGCTGCCCCTGAAAGAGAATTGATTCTAAGTTCAACAATTCTTGGAACAAACAGTGAAGAACTCACATGAGTGTTTAACTCTCAGCTTGAACAGGATATTTCACAACCTTCATATATGAGAACACTAAGGCTCACCAAGCTCACACCAAATCTGAATATTTGGTTGAAAGTCCTTCATATTTTGGTGATTGTGGTGTGTGAGAAGGGGTCAGGAGGAAAAAAGTCCAACCACAGCAGGGTGTAACGTAGAAGGCAGATGACTTAACAACCCTTATGCACCTATACAGTTTTCCTTTTTGGAGACACAAGAGACTGTAGATGCTGGAATCTAGAGCAACAAACAAGATGTGGGAGAAACAGAGCAGGTCAGGCAGCATCTGTGGAGGGAAATGGACAATGTTTAGGGTCAAGATCCTTCATCTGGACGTGAATATGTCCAGTTGAAGGGTCATGATCCGAAACGTTGACTATCCATTTCCCTCCACAGAGGCTGTCTGACCTGCTGGGTTCCTCTAACATCTTGTTTTTTGCCCAATCTTTCATTTTGTTGATTTAAACAAAATAAATGAAGTTTAGAGCAGGTGGCAGATCCCTTTTGCCTCTTTTGTCTCCCTTGTATTGGTATTGGTATTGGTTTATTTTGCCTCCCTTGTGAAGTCGAATTTTGCTCCTTATTAATTTGCAAACAATCTAAGAGCTAAAAATGCTAAAAATGAGGAATTCCAAGAGCAGACACAGACACCAGAAAGGTTTAAAGCAGTCTTTTAACAATGATGGAAAAATAGTTAGAAAATTATTTGGTAAATGGATTAAGGATTACGAGGAGAAAGCGGGAGAATGGGTTTAAGAAAAAAATAGCCGTAATTGAATGGTGGATCAGGCTTGATGGGCCAAATAGCCTAATTCTGCTCCTATATCTTATGATCTAAAACCATGCATATGTACAAAATACACAACCTATAATGTAGAAGAATAAAAACACCTCTGTTATCAGTGCATTTCTTATCATGCTGCTTCACAAACAAAATATCAGTAGTTTAAACAGGTTCCATTTTCCATGTCTATTTGCCATATATCTCAAGAATGACATGCTCTCAGAAGCTGTCTATGCAATTCTTCAGCTGGTCACTAGGTAGCATGCGACTGCAGCTTGGTTGAAGGGTCGGACAAGTTCCTCTTGCTTCTCTGTAAGATACGATCCTGTGCTTACTGGTTTGGTGAACTGCTGCAGCAATACTACTTTAGTCCAGTTTGTGGCCAAGTACACTGGAGTACTATAGTATTTAACCATCCATAGTAACGAGATGGTTTTATCCACACATCTGATTATTTGATTTCATTTCATTAAAACAAGATTTTATCACTGGATGTTTCCAAAGCAGAACATTAGATGCAACCAATTATTGGCAACACTATAAGGAACTTTAAACAAACATCCATCAAAATGCCAACAAAGGACAAGAACTGATCCCTGAATTTCCCAGATTTGGTGTCTTCAGGGACTCAATCAATGCTTTTAAATGTAACAATTGGATAATTATTAATGATTCTGACAATGAATCTGAACTATTTTGAAATCCAAGTTCCTATATCTGAACATCTGAACATCCTCAGTGTGAGCTGTCGGTGCTGTAGTTTTGTATGAAAATCAGAATCAGCCTTCAACTGTCTTCATATGTAAACCAGTAGTTTACATTTGATATTAGACTGCATAAAAACCAGACATTAAATATCTACAATGATATTTGTTATAAACCCACTGACACCCACAACTACTTGGACGAAATCTCTTCCCACTCTTTCTCTTGTAAGGATGCCACCCAGTTTCGCCGTCTCCACCGCACCTGCCCTCAAAGTGAAGCCTTCCATTCCCAGACATCTGAAATGTCCTGCTTTTTCAGGAAGTGTGGCTTCCCTTTGGCTGAGGTTGATGGAGCCCACTCTCGATCTGCTCTGTTTCTTGTACTTCTGTTCTCATCCCACCTCCCTCCTGACAGAAACACTGCTCCCCAACTATAAGTTTACACAGCTTTGCACACAAACACAGCAGTACCTGTGAAGAGATCAGACTGCCAGGTCACAGTGGGAAGCTACTTAAGGAGATATAGTTTGGAAACTGACGGAATTTGTTAAATGTGTCTAGGAGGGATTCCTGACGAAGTATGTTGACAGGCCGACTAGAGGGAATGCCATGTTAGATCTAGTTTTAGGAAATGAACCAGGACAGGTGAAGGATCTATTGGTGGGTGAGCATTTGGGGGACAGTGACCATTGCTCCATAGCCTTTAAAATTGTCATGGACAGGGACAGGTGCAGAGAGGACAAGGGGTTTTTCAAATGGGGAAGGGCTAACTACGAGGCTATAAGGAGAGAACTTGGGAGTGTAAATTGGGATGTCCTTTTTGAAGGAAAATGTACCATGGGGATGTGGTCGATATTCAGGGATCTTATGCAGGATGTTAGGGATAAATATGTCCCGGTGAGGCAGAGAAGGAGTGGCAGGGTGAAGGAACCGTGGGTGACGAGAGAGGTGGAACGACTTGTTAGGGAGAAGAAGGTAGCATACGTGAGGTATAAGCAGCAAGGTTCAGACAGGGCCCGTGAGGAATATAGGGTAGTGAGGAAGGAACTTAAGAAAGGGCTGAGGAGAGCTAGAAGGGGACATGAAAAGGCTTTGGCTAGTAGGGTTAAGGAAAATCCCAAGGCCTTTTTCAAGTACGTGAAGGGTAGGAGGATGGCTAGGGTAAAGGTAGGTCCGATTAAGGACAAAGGTGGGAGAATTTGCCAGGAGGCGGCGGAAGTGGGAGAAGTTCTCAATGAGTACTTCTCTTCGGTATTCACCAGGGAGAGGGGTCTTGATGACGCGGAAGGGAGTGCTGGTAGGGGTAATGTTCTCGAGGTTGTAGATATCAAGAGAGAGGATGTGTTGAAGTTGTTAAATAATATTAAGACAAATAAATCTCCGGGACCTGACGGGATTTTCCCCAGGCTGCTTCAAGAGGCTAGGGAGGAGATTGTTGAACCACTGGTAAGGATCTTTGAGTCCTCGTTGTCCACGGGGATGGTGCCAGAGGATTGGAGCGTTGCGAATGTTGTCCCCTTGTTCAAAAAAGGTAATAGGGATAGGCCAGGGAATTATAGACCAGTGAGTCTCACGTCTGTGGTGGGTAAGCTGTTAGAAAGGATTCTAAGGGATAGGATTTATGAACACCTAGAGAATCATGGACTGATTAGGGACAGCCAGCATGGCTTTGTGAAGGGAAGATCTTGCCTCACAAGCCTGATAGAGTTCTTTGAGGAGGTGACCAGGAAGATTGATGAGGGCAGTGCGGTGGATGTGGTTTACATGGATTTTAGTAAGGCGTTTGATAAGGTTCCTCATGGTAGGCTTCTTCAGAAGGTCAGAGGCCAAGGGATCCAAGGAAGCTTGGCTGTGTGGATTAGGAATTGGCTTGCATGTAGAAAGCAGAGGGTTGTGGTGGCAGGAGTGCCCTCGGATTGGAAGGCAGTGACTAGTGGTGTCCGGCACGGATCGGTTCTGGGACCTCTACTTTTTGTGATATTTATAGATGACTTAGATGAGGGGGTGGAGGGCTGGGTTAGTAAGTTTGCGGATGACACTAAGGTAGGCGGTGTTGTGGATAGTGTGGAGGGCTGTCGGAGCTTACAGAGGGATATTGATAGGATGCAGAGCTGGGCTGACAAGTGGCAGATGGAGTTCAATCCGGAGAAGTATGAGGTGGTACACTTTGGAAGGACAAACTCCAGGGCAGAGTACTGGGTAAGTGGCAAGGTACTTGGCAGTGTGGAGGAGCAGAGGGATCTGGGGGTTCATATTCACAGTTCATTGAAAGTTGCCTCACAGGTGGAAAGAGCAGTTAAGAAGGCCAATGGGATGTTGGCTTTCATAAATCGCGGGATTGAGTTTAAGAGCCGCAAGGTGATGATGCAGTTTTACAAAACTCTAGTTAGGCCACACTTAGAGTACTCTGTTCAGTTCCGGTCGCCTCATTATAGGAAGGATGTGGAGGAGTTGGAGAGGGTGCAGGGGAGATTTACCAGGATGCTGCCTGGATTGGAGAGTATTGAATATGAGGAGAGGCTTAAGGTGCTAGGGCTTTATTCACTGGAAAGGAGGAGGATGAGAGGAGACATGATAGAGGTATATAAAATATTGAGAGGAATAGATAGAGTAGACAGTCAGCGCCTCCTTCCCAGGGCACCAATGCTCAAGACGAGAGGGCATGGCTTTAAGGTTATGGGTGGGAGGTTCAGGGGAGATGTCAGGGGGAGGTTTTTTCACCCAGAGGGTGGTTGGTGAATGGAATGCAATGCCTGGGGTGGTGCTGGAGGCAGAAACATTGGACAGGTTCAAGAGCTTGTTGGATAGGCATATGGAGGAGTGTGGGATGGGGGGATATGCAGGAGGAAGGGGTTAGGTAGTGTGAGGGTGGTTTGATGGACGGCACAACATGGTGGGCCGAAGGCCCTGTTTTGTGCTGTATGGTTCTATGGTTCTATGGTTCTAGATACAGGTCTCCCTGTCCATCGTTCCCTGAAAGTAGTAACACCGGTTGATAGAGTGATGAAGAAGGTGTAGGGCAAGGTTGCCTTCAAAAACCAGGGCAGAGAATATCAGAGTTGGGACATTATCTGTTAAATTTGCAAGACACTGGTTAGGCCACTCTTGGTGTATCATGTACAGTTCTGGTCACCATGCTCTGGGAAGGATGTGATTATATTGAAGAGAGTGCAGAGGAGATTTGCCAGGATGTTGCTTGCATTGGAGGACTTTAGTTATAAGGAGAGATTGGATAAGCTGGGTTTGTTTTCCCTGGAGCGAAGGAGGCTAAGTGGTTACCTGATAGAAGTATGTAAGATTATTAGAGGCATAGATATGGCAGATAGTCAAAATCTTTTTCCCATGGTAAGGATATCAAAGACAAGGGGGCATAGGTTTAAGGTGAGAAGAAGGAGTTTTAAAAGGATCTGAGAGGTAAGAATTTTTACACAGAGAGTGGTTGAGAGTGGAACTTGCTGCCAGAGGAGGTGGAGGAATCAGATGCAATTTCTAAGGTTAAGATGCATTTAGACAAATGCTTAAATGATCTAGGCATGGAAGAATACGGTATTAATGTGGGTAAATGGGATGTGTAGATAGGCAAAAAGGTCGACACAGATCGTGGTGGGCTGAAGGGCCTGTTTCTGTGCTGTACGACTCTATGACTCCGTGACCATGACACATTCTCACACACATTGTCCAAACATAATTAACATAGAACTATGTTAATTAGACTGCATCAAACCAGGTGACCGACATCTTGAGCTAAGATAATTTGCACCATTGTGATAGAGATCAAGGAAGGTTCCAGACTGGCATTTTTGCTACTTAGAACACCAAAAATGGTCAAATACATATTTGTTTTGTTGATTAGTATTCAGGGTATTTTTGTATCCAAAGAGTCAGCTCTCAGAATAATATGGTTTGAGAAAGATGTTTGGAGGTCTGAAGTCTTTTTGCCTCAGATCTTTTAGACTATCCGGGTAAATTACTTTGACCCGCCAAAGGTGTTTGAATATTCAGAATTGGTCTTGTCATTTAAGATATGCTGCCTTTGGAAATATAAGAGATAAGATATCTTTATTAGTCACACGTACACCGAAACACATAGTGAAATGGACCTTTTGCGTAGAGTGTTCTGGGGGCAGCCCACAAGTGTCTCCACGCTTCTGGTGCCAACATAGTATGCCTAAAATTTCCTAACCTGTATGTCTTTGGAATCTGGTAGGAAACCAGAGCACCCGGAGAAAACCCACGCAGACACAGGGAGAACGTACAAACTCCTTACAGACAGTGGCCAAAATTGAACCTGGGTCGCTGGCGTTGCAATAGTGTTACACTAACCACTACACTACCATGCAATTCAATGGAATCATTTTTCTACACCCAAAATATTGAAGTAAACTGGGCAATTATAACTATTGAAATTGGTTTCAATCATCTGCTGTTACCTTTGTGGGTAATGCATAAAAACAGAATGTACTTTGAAAACTGAATGTACTCAGAGAGATTCTCCCATCAGATCTCCCCCTGCATGTCTACTTGGGCTGAAGAGAGACCTGTTACATCTACCGCTCTGACCTCTGTGTGGCTCATCCAAAAGCACAACACCCTCAATCCAGCTTCCAGAGACATGGTCCATGATGTTGGCAGATGTGACATCAACGGGAAGGAGTATCCAGAATGGGAATTGGTGTGGCCTGATTGTGCCTACCAACCATCAGCCTGGACATGGGGATACACCTACCTCATGAACAAATGGGCTCTATGGAGACTGGAAGGTCTGGACAACCATGGAAATATTAAATATATCTGCTCCAATTGGCTCTTCTCTGGCATCTCTCCTTGTGGGCCCATCACCTACCCTTACCTTCAGTCCCCTCATCCCTGCATAGCTGGCACTCAACATACCAACATACAGTAAACAGGGTCAGTTGATTGAACCTTGTTTTAACCCTCTGTATTTTGGCATTGACAGCAGCATCTGCCCCACTTGTTGCAATGGTGCAGGGGACCTCAGAGACGCCACAGTCTTGACTACCTTCAAGAATGGAGACAGCTGACTGTGGTAAGAGTCTCCCTGGTATCTGTCACAGGGAAAGTCATTGCCAGAATCTTCCTCAGTTTCTACACACAGTCCAACATCTCCCAGTCCAACATCCCCTGCACTGAGGTCCTAATTAGTTGGAGTGTTGGACTGGCCACATCATTTACAGACCCTTTTCTCCCGAAACAGACGTTCCATTTACTGCTCTGTCACGGGAAGAGATTATCAGAGAGACAGAGACAAGGATGTGCTCAAAGCCTCCTTGAAAAAAGTCCAGAGCCCCTGCCGATTTCTGGGGATCTGTGGCCCATAACTGCTCAAAACAAGGAAGGAACATTTGAGATGATTTTGAGTCCATGCATCGAGAGAATACAGAAGTCCAATGTAAACAGCGGGAGGACTCCTCCTCACAATCTATCCACCCACCCAGCCCATCAGGCATCTCCTGCCCCACCGGTGGCAAAGTCTGCAGGTCCCACATTGAACCCACAAAACCAGTTATCCTTGATCCCAAGAGAATTGCCTAAGAGGAAGAGAAAGATGCAGAGTGGACGAATTTCGGTCCAAAGTTTGGGTTTGATTGCAGAGAAGCTTGAAGTAAGAAATTTTGAGGAAAGCGAGATCGACCAGAGTAAACATAGAATAGTGATATTGTTAGCAATAATGGGGTAACAGATGAACTGGGACGAGGACGGGAAATAAAATAGGAATTGCATTCTGCCAACGTGTGTCATGATCTTGATGCAGGGAACAATCCTGGTCCCAGAACTGATAGATCAAAGCCCAGTCAAAATTTAACCTGGGGTCCCCTTTAAACTGGATCAGTGCACTGTGGACCCCTGCTGCACATTTCCAGGTGACTTTCCTGTGAAACAGACATCAGTATCTGTGCTACTGGCAGTGACCCTCAGGATGGTTGGATTGGGGGGAGGAGATGAGGAATGGGGGCTGGGGCCAGGACTGGTGGGGAAGAGTGGGGGAGATCAGAGAGGAAGGAGAGGCTCAGGAAGGGATAAGATGACCAGATTAAGAAAGCAGAGTTGCAGAGAAAATCAACTAGATGTGAGGAATGGAATAGTGGAGATTGGTTGAGGGGTGGGAGGTGGTGGTGTTGAGAAGATTGGGGAGAGGGACATTATAGGAAGGGAGCAGGTGGTCTCAAGGAGATGAATTAAGATGAGGAAGTGATCCTATGACTGGAGGAGATTAAGTAGGGGTAGGGAAAGGATAGGGAGGGCATGTGAGATCAAGGCAGTGGGTCCAGTGAGTCGAGTGGCAGAGGGATTCGTTGATGGGAGACAAATGCATTGTGATGGCTGTCGAATGATGGGAAGTGATCCAAATAGAGCAGAACTTTGCAAAAGGGAAAAAGATGGGTGGGGGCGGTCAGGGAACTGGACCTATGGGGAGAGGGCTAACTATTGGGAATGGGGAGAAGATCAGGTGAAGAGGAGTAGGCAAGATTGGGAAGTTATATGGTTGGGAGTGGAAAGGGTTGAGGGGGTGATCTGGAAGTGGAGGTGTTCTGGAGGGGCCTGCAACGTAGCACTCACTCCTGGGCACTCGGGCAGATCCAGTTACCCCAAACCAAGCTGACCCAGGACTGGCTCAATTCAGGATAGCCTCATTTTGGTATCTCAGTAACATATTCAAAAGAGTAATGCCTGTGTTCCATGAGGACAAATTCATTGGCCTCACAAACTTAGCAGTGGGACAAATGCCCAGGGAGTTTGACCATCCTCTGCTAAACTGGTGCAGCTCCTGAGTGTTTTATCACTGAGAAAGAACATAAGTGTACAGCATATTCTGCCTGAGGATCTTCAGTGCAGACTGTGGAGCCATAAAAAGGAAAATTCACATTCAATGGAAGGATCGCTGAATATAAAAACCAGGATGTAGTGCACTTTGAGGCATCCTGTGCTTGTAAAAGGCATAATGCATAAATCCAATTTGATTTTCCGTTACTTCTGTGTGATGTTGATGTGATGTGACATTGATTAAGGTGCCATTGGAGTATAATTAGAGTTCTGGGCACTCTATTATAGGCTTTCAAATTGTGGAAAGTTAGATCAAGGTTTTATTAGAATGATACGAAGGATGAGAGGCAAAACCAATTTCACTGAAATAAGGGAGGAACAGAATGACATAATGGAAATCAAAAATACAAACGATTTTGAGTAAGCTAGCAATGAAAGACGTTTCCTGCGATTGGAGTAATGGGGACAGTTAGACTTGATAAAGAGGGGACCTAGAAGATTCTTTTTCACATAGTATTATTGGGACATAAAATACATGAAATTGGTTGCTAAAGTAGAAATATAATTTTGAAAGGGAATTGGCTGGCTATTTTAAAAAGAATAATATGAAAAGATATGACTTAACTAGATAATGAGACCAGAATAAGCTGCTCCAGTTAGAGAGCTGCAATCGGTACAGGATAACTTGCTTAGCTGCCTGTGTTCAGTGTTCTCAAAGGAGAAGGAAGTAGTTTTCAACACAACATTTTAGGAGTATAAAATTAGAGCTTGAGGACCAATTTCCACAAAACATGGCAGCTAGAGGCTTCCAAGATCTCCCTCCAACAGCAAAACGTATGTCAGGCTGCTGTTTATTGGTTATATCTCAGCGTTCAACACCATCAACCCCTCAGTATTAATCAACAAGCTTCAAAATCTGGGCCTCTGTACCTCCCTCTGCAAATGGATCCTCGACATCCTTATTGGGAGACCACAGTCAGTGTGGATCGGTAATGCTATTTCCTCCTCGCTGACAATCAACACAGGCACACCTCAAGGATGTCTGCTTAGCCCACTGCTCTACTCTCTACACTCATGACTTTGTGGCTTGGCACAGCTGAAACTCTATCTATAAATTTGCCAATGACACCACTGTTGTTGGTAGAATCTCAGATGGTGATGAGGAGCATACAGGAGTGAGATAGTTCAGCTCGCTGAGTGGTGTCGCAACAACAACATTGCACTCAATGTCAGCAAGGCCAAGGAATTGATTATGGACTTCAGGAAGGGGAAGCCAGAAGAACACACATCCGTCCTCATTGAAGGGTCAGCGGTGGAAAGGGTCAGCAAATTCAAGTTCCTAGGTATCAATATCTCAGAGGATCTATCCCGGGCCCAACATATTAATGTAATCTCGAAGAAGGCGCACCAGTGGCTCTACTTCATTAGGAATTTGTGTAGGTTTGGTATGTCACCAAAGACTTGCAAATTTCGATAGACGTACGGTGTAGAGCATTCTGACTGATTACATTACAGTCTGGTATGGAGGCTCCAATGCACAGGATTGCAAGAGGCTGCAGAGGGCTGTAGACTCAGCCAGCTCCATCACTGGCACAAACCTCCCCATCTACCATCAGGGAGGAGGTACAGGAGCCTGAAAATCCACACTCAGCGGTTTAGGAACAGCTTCTTCCCCTCCACCATCAGATTTCTGAATGGTCCATGAACCCATGAACACTACTTCATTATTCCTTTCTTTTGCACTATTTATTTATTTACATCTTTGCACTGTACTGCTACTGCAAAACAACAAATTTCACAACATATGAGTCAGTGATAATCAACCTGATTCTGATTCTGAAGCATCACCTCTCCTAAATTTGTTAACCTGAGCCTGATGCCAATTGGAGTCACAAGAGACTGCCGATGCTGGAATCCCGACCAAAGAACAACCTGTTGGAGTTCCTCCCGATGCCAGTGGTTAGGTTTTGCATAAACATGGTAGTGTGTTCAGCACATCAATTTTGGGTTTCTGTTGACCTATCTGGCAAGTATTGCTGTGATTTGGGTCTATGTTGATGACTCAGCCTCTCCCTTGTATACTCTCTGAGATATTGGAAATAGTTGTTAACTTAAACTATCAATAAGATGCTTTATAAATGAAGCAGCTAATAGAGCCAGCCGGCATTCTTACACTGCTTTCACTCAAACAGCCTCCTTCCTGAACATTCCTCAGCAGTCCTGTTGCAACATTGTTAACCATGTGAAACAATTTTCAGAGGAGTGACAGCATTAAGCAACAATTATTGCCTGCAGACCAATATTACATAGAGCACATATCTTGCATCCAGCCCAGTCCTCATTTGGTAACAAAGGAAGACAAAAAATCTATCCAGTATGTGTGCTTTATTGTGGGACAAAATCCTGGAAACAATTGGGTTGATGGACTCTCTTTCCAGAATTGTTCCGAACTGGTCATCGTTCTCCTGGGGCCTTTTCCGGAACTGTGGTGTTTTCAATCTGCACAGTGACTGGTAATGCCCTTCACTAACTCCATTCAGTGTCAATGGAGACAAGCATGTCTTTTCACATGATAGAACTCTGTACCAGAAAACATTCATGAAGTTCAGCGTTTCTCCGCAGCATTTCAAGAAATTAAAATCTATTTTTACATCATTGATCTGATCACTTTTCAATCCACTTTCACGACTCTGCCTCAAATTATGTCCAAATTTGCATCTGTTTCAAGAAATGTTTATTGCCCTTCATTCTTTGTCTCCATCCCTGTTCCTCTGCTTCTCTGCCCTTGCTAACAATATCACTATTCTGTATATTGGTAAATGTAAAATCTGTCACAAATTAGCAGATTTCAACTGTACTTTAAAGGGTAAAGACCCAATTTTTGTTTGGAAATGTTGGCAGTTACACATATTTAGTATTTTAAGATTAAAAGACGCTGGTCCTCAAGGGGAAATGGGTCCTTGTATATGAATCACTGAGTATTAAGTCATAGGTGCAGCATGAAACTAGACAGACAAACAGCATGTTGCCTTTATTTCACGAGGATTTCAGTCCAATCAGAGATACAGTAGGTCTTGCAGCAACTATATGGGAACCCGATGAAACTGTAGCTGAAGCACTGTGTACAGGTCTGTTCTCCCTATCTAAGGATGGATATAGTTGGAATTGATGGAGTGAAACAAAAGTTCACCAGATTAATTACTAAAATAAAAGGATTTGTCCAATAAGGGGAAATGAATCAATTGGCCTTTGCACTCTAGGTTTCAAAAGAATGAGAGGTGATCTCACTGAAACCTATAACATTCTTATGGAGCTTGATGGGGTAGATACACAGATGATGTTTCACCTGGCTGGGGTATCTAGAACCAGGAATTACAGTGTCAAAATATTGGGTTGGCAATTCAGGACTGAGGTGGGATGAATTCTAAATTCATTACACTTTCCTGTCAGAAGAAATGTTCGCTTCTGCTGGTAAGAAAAGAAGCCACAATCATATTGTTCATCTATTATCAAGTTATGTTCCTCCTCTCTTCCCTGCCCCTATTAAAAGTGTTCCCTCACGTCAGTTCAGTTTTATAGATACCCATACCCATGTAGTCCTTCATCCATGGTCAAAGTTTGAGTTTTGGGAAATTGGCAAAGCAGGGCCTAGGTCCTTTCCTGGGCTTCACTGAGGTACACCTGATCCACTACAACATTTCTTCAATGGAAGCAGTCTTGGGTGATTGTACTGAAGCCACACACCCATAGATACATTCATTCTTGTATAAGAATGATTGTAACAATTTTAATACTAATAAGACAAGGTTTGGAATATAAAAAAAAATTCTATTTGGCACCCACCTGGCCCTTCATCTTTGACTTTCAAGAGGAGTGTGGATTAATACTTTAAGGAGAAAACATGCAGGAAATGGGGGAAAGAGCCAGTGAATATCACTGACTGAGTTTTTGTCCCAAAGAGCGAATGCAGTTTCAATAGGCTGTGAGGCTTTCATTTGTGTGGCACTATTCTATGAATTATAGTAACTGTTTCTGACTTATGGCCATCTTGCATAGCTCTGTGCTCCTTTCTGAAAGTTATCACTTTTCACCCTTTCAGTGGAGAGTGCTCCTACGTCAGCTGTCCTACCCCACTTGCTCCAGAGCCAGGCATGGAAATATTTGAACACCAACACAAAAACTATATCCGTGTACCGAGGCAGAATTACTTTTTAATCACACAATTACAGCATCAATATTTTATAATTCAGTGAGTGCACATGAAATAGTGGTTAGATCATTTAAAAAATTGAAGCAGGATTTAATCTGACCAGAACTCTTCCCAAGTGGCCCATATGGGCATCTTTACGAGGCATTTAGCAATAACACATCAGTACTCATTTCAAACAATAGTCAGACTATTCCTTTTGCACACACAACTGACTTTTGTAGAGAGTGCTTGATGATACTTTCTTATTTTACGAAATTGTTTTGGATTCAGCCGCTGTCAAGTTGTGGAAGTAGTGGCTGCTTCAGCTGCCAGGGGATTCTATGGAAGGAGCATCGAAATTATTTTGTTGATGCAATGTTTTTGTCATTCATTTTGCACATCACAAGATTGTCTATTACATTGCAATCCTATCCATTCCTGGTTCGGACTGGCCTTGCCTTTTGTTCGGACTGGCCATAGGTAATTCTGTCCTGAGTGACAATAGGCTACTTCAGTGAACCTCTCCTTCCATTGTGCTCTCCTTTCCCAAGCTCCAACTTTCTCCTCTCTTGTCTTTAATCTCTCATGTTGTTAGCCTGGGGTTCCCATGACTGAATCTAATACTCTCCTTACCCATAATCTGTACGTGTATCTTCCAGCACCAATTCCCCAACACAACTTCTTTCTATGCTGCAGAATCCAGCTGAGATCAGATCATTAAGCAAAGGCTATTTGAAATGTTTTGAGGATTTGATCAGGTACATAAAGAAAATCAACTTCCATACTTCTATACAACAAAGAATGAGGCCATTTGGCTTGTTGAGCCAATGCTAACTCATTGAGACTCTTGTAAATTTCTGTAGGTATACAGTGGAGACCATTCTGACTGGTTGCATCACAACCTGGTACGGAGGCTCCCCTGCACAGGATTGCAAGAGGCTGCAGAAGCTTGTAGAGTCAGCCAGCTCCATCATGGGCACAACCCTCCCCACCATCGAGGATGTCTTTAAGAGGTGGTGCCTCAAGAAGGTGACATTGATCCCTGAGGACTCTCACCATCCGGGACATGCCCTCTTCTCATTACTACCATTGGGGAGGATGTACAGGAGCCTGAAGACCAACTCTCAATGATTCAGAAACAGCTTCTTCCCCTCTGCCATCAGATTTCTGAACAGTCCATGAACCCATGAAGTCTACCTTGTTATTCCTTTTTTTTTGGATTATTTATGTATTTTGTAATTTATAGTAATTTTATGTCTTTGGACTGTACTGCTACTGCAAAACAACAAATTTCACATCACCTAAGTCAATGACCACAAATCTAATTCTGATTCTTATTCTGATTCTGATTCTAAAGATTGGTGTTGCTGTGGATAGTGTAGAAGACTGCCTAAGGATACAGTGGGATTTTGATCAGTTGTAGATATGGGCGGAGAAATGGCAGATGGAGTTTAAGTCGGCAAGATGTGAGGTGTTGCACTTTAGTAGATCAAGACCCTTAACAGTGTTGATGTACAGAGGGATCTTGGGGGCCAAGTCCATAGCTCACTGAAAGTGGCTGCACAGGTTGATAGGGTGGTTACAAATGCATATGGCATGCTTGCCTTTCTTAGTCAAGGCACTGAGTTCAAGATTCTGGAAGTTATGTTGCAGCTTTATAAAACTCTAGTTAAGCTGCATTGGAGTATTGCATTCAGTTCTGGCTGGCCCATTATTGGAAGGCTTTGGAGAGGGTGCAGAAGAGGTTTACCAAGATGCTGCCTGGATTAGAAGGCATGTGTTATTAGGAGAGGTTGGACAAACTTGGGTTGTTTTCTCTGGAGCGGCGGAGGCCTAATAGAAGTTTATAAGATGATGAGAGACATAGAGTAGACAGCTGGTACCTTTTTCCCAGGGCTGAAATGTCTAATACTAGAGGGCATGTATTTAAGGTTGGGGGGGGGGGGGTGGTGGGGGTAAGTTCAAATGAGATGTGTGTTTTTACACAGAGAGTGGTTGTTACCTGGAATGCGCTGTCAGGGGTGGTAGTGGAGGCAAATACTATAGAGACGTTTAAGAGGCTCTTAGACAGACACATGAATGTGCAGAGAATGAAGGGATATGGACATTGTGTAGACAGAAGGCATTTAATTACTAGTTTAATTAGTTCGGCACAATTTTGTGGGCTGAAGGGCCTGTTCCTGTGCTGTACTGTTCTATGCTCTATGTTCTATGTAACCTATTCTCCCCCCCATTACTATCACCCCTCCCCTGCCCCCAGATACTCCTCCTCACCTGCCCACTAAGGACAAGTTACAATGTCCCGTTCACCTACCTACCAACCCATACTTCTGGCCATTTCAACTACCTACCAACCCATACATCTGGTCAGTTCACTTACCTACCAACCCAAACATTTTGAGCATCAAGAAGAAATCCATATAGTCTCTGGAAGAACATGCAAACACTACACAGATAGCACCAGAGGTCAGGACTGAACTTGGATTACTGGAGCTATGAGGCAGCAGCTCTACCAGCCGTGCCACTGAGGAGGATTGCAAAACAAGGGAACATAATAGTAGAGTTAGAACTGGTCCACGTTGGGAGTGATAGATATCTAAAAGACTTTCTCCAAAAAGCTGTTAAAATGTCAAAAATAAAATTGATAATTTTTTTTGTTAGATAAGGGATTAAGTTTTATGGAACCAAAGCGTATAGATGTACAAATACACAGATCATGCTCATACTGAACAATATCAGGCTCATGGGAATTCTGTTTCTGTTGGAAAAATTTTTATTCCCTACCTTGCACTATTTTTTAATGCAATTTTAACCTAGGAACAGTGTGGTAACAATAATAATCTTTGACGTGCCTCTGTATTTGCATGCTAATTAAATTTACACAATATAATTTACAAATATTAATATTACAGTTTCACAGCTTGCATTGCCACCAGCAGTTCCCAACTTAAATAAGTTAACTGCAATGACGATAGTTCCAACTCACCAGTTAACAGTCTTGAAACGAGACATTACTTGGAAGTTCCTACAAGCTGTATGCAAGAGAAAAGCTGGTCTAAACAGTAATAATTTCTACTAATTTCTTTCCTGAGGGAGTACCATGCTTGTTGATTCTAAATTCATTTGCTTCAAAGGACATGCAAGTTTCCATCTAATGATGACTGTTGTCATTAATAGTGGGCAAATGCTTAACATATACAGGTGTTAGAGCAAAACCTAAAGCTGAAAATCCAAGGCAAAAACAGAGATGTTTTGGAGGGAGAAACAGAAACAGACATTTCGGTCAAAGACTGTTCATCAGAACTGGAAAAGTGAGAAAACAAGTTTTTTTTAAAAATTACAGACAGAAAGTGGGCTGGAGAGAATAGAGGGAACATAGGTGAGAGGATGTAGATCAAGGTACATATTACCTTAAATTCCAGCAGTTAGAGACAGAAGAAAAAAGAAGCAAAAGGAATAAATCAAAACCGAAATATTCAGCAACATCTATTGAGAGATTTATTTTTTTTTGTCCTTGTGAGAATACTTAGTTGAGAAAAAGTGCAGGGTTCTCTCAGCTCCACCTTTACTTCTGAAAATATTAAGCTCCAGAGACTGACTCTTCTCTTATTAACAAGTAGCAAAAGGTTAGACCAGGAAGAAAATCTCAGCGCTGATTGAAGTGACCTGTATGACATGTCCAATTTGCCCAATGATCATGGACACTTTGAAACTCCCAGTAGGCAGAAGTAAAATTAATGTGCAGGTAGACCAGGTAATTAGGAAGGGAAATTTAATGTTGGCCTTTATTGCAAAGGTGATGGAGTATAAAAGTAAGAAAAGCATTGTAGAATTGTCTGGGGACAATACCTGGAGTACTGCGTAAAGTTTTTGATCTCCTTCTTTAAAGAGGGATGCACTTGTAGTGTCGACAGTTCAGCCAAGGCACATAAGGTTGATTCGTGGGAAGGTGTCTTATGAGAAAAGATTGAGCAGATGGATCCAGGACTCATTGAAGTTTAGAAGAATGAAATGTGATCTAATCAAAAGATATAAGACTCCAGTGGGGCTTGATAAGATAGATGTTGAAAAAGTGTTTTTGTTTTGAGAGAAATCTGGAAAAGGGAGCATAGTTTCAGAATGAAGGGTCATTCATTAAAATGGAGGTGAGGAGGAATCTCTCCTCTTGAGGACCATAAAACTTTGGGATTCTCTACCTCAGAGAACTGTAGAAGCTGAATTATTGAATATACTCAACGATGAAATAGACTTTTGGCCAAAGGGGAATTAAGGGTTTTGGGGAACAGGCCGAAAAATTGAGCTGAGGCTGAAGTTAGATCGACAATGATTTTGTTGAATGGCAGAGAAGGGCTTGATGGTCAAAATGCCTCACTGATGTCATTATATCTTCCATTCTTCTATCTTCACAGTTTTTGTACCGGAATGCTAGTCAAGAGAGCCTCCAATAATACTAGTCTTTAGATGGAGCCAATCAACACAAAGTACTTTTCTAGATACATAATTAAGAGCTCTGTCGACTCAGTTTTGGGTATTCATTAATATTGTAGTTCTTTTCAGGAAGCTTGGTCAAAATGCTAAAATATTGTCCATTTAGTAATAGAGTAACTTGACTGAGTTTTTTGAGGAGGTGACCAAGAGGATTGATGAGAGCAGAGTAGTGTATGTTGCTTACATGGATTTTAGCAAGGCCTTTGACAAGGTCCACATGGTAAGGTTAATGTGCTAGAGCATGTAGCTATCAAGAGGGAGGATGTGTTGGAGCTGTTAGAAAATATTAGGACAGATAAGTCCCGGGGGCCTGACGGAATATTCCCCAGGCTGCTTAGTGAGGCAAGGGAGGAGATTGCTGAACCTTTGGCTAGGATCTTTGAGTCCTCGTTGTCCATGGGAATGGTACCGGAGGATTGGAGGGTGGCAAATGTTGTCCCCTTATTCAAAAAAGATAGTAGGGATAGTCCAGGGAATTACAGACCAGTGAGCCTTTTGTCTGTGGTGGGCAAGCTGTTAGAAAGGATCCTAAGAGATAGGATCTATGAGCATTTAGAGAATTATGGACTAATTAGGGACAGCCAGCATAGCTTTGTGAAGGGAAGATCTTGCCTCACAAGCTTTATAAGGTTCTTTGAGGAGGTGACCAGGAAGATTGATGAGGGTAGTGCAGTAGATGTGGTCTACATGGATTTTAGTAAGGCATTTGACAAGTTTCCACATGGTAGGCTTCTTCAGAAGGTCAGAGGGCAAGGGATCCAGTGAGGCTTGGCCATGTGGATACAGAATTGGCTTGCCTGTAGAAAGCAGAGGGTTGTGGTGGAGGGAGTGCATTCGGATTGGAGGGCTGTTACTAGTGGTGTCCCACAAGAGATTGTTAGATAAGCATATAGAGGAATTTAAAATAGAGGGATATGTGGGAGGAAGAGGTTAGATAGTCTTAGCCGTGGTTTGAAGGTCGGCACAACATGGTGGGCCGAAGGGCCTGTATTGTGCTGTATTGTTCTATGGTTCTATGGCTCTGTGGTAGTCTGGTCCAGAAGGTTATAATACATGGAATCCAAGGTAAGATAACAGATTGGATACAAACTTCGCTCGGTGATAGGAGTCTGAGGGTGGGGTGGTGGGTTGCTTTTCAGATTGGAGACCTGGAAACAGTCTGCAGGGATCTATGTTGTGCTGCAGGGATCTGTGCTTTGTTCTCTATTGTTCATCATATGTATTAATCATTTGGAAGAGAATGTCGGTGACATGGTTAGTAAGTTTCCAGATGATACAAAAATTGGTGGTATAGTGGACAGTGAAGAAAGTTGACTCAGATTATAACAGGATCTATATCAACTGAGAAGGTGGGCAAGGGAACAGCAGATGGAATGTAACTCAGAGGATAGTGGGTATATGGAAAAAGCCACCACAGGAAGTGATAGAAAAGGGTACAATTACAACATGTAAATGGTATTTCGACAGGTAGATAGATAGGAAAGGCTTAGGATATGGGTCAAATGCAGGCAAATGGAGCTAGCTCACGAAGACACCCTGATCGGAATGAATGAGTTGGGCAGACGGTTCTGTTTAACCATAGTACCATAGAACCGTACAGCACAAAACAGGCCCTTCGGCCCACCATGTTGTGCCGTCCATCAAACCACCCTCACACTATCTAACCCTTTCCTCCTGCATATCCCTCTATCTCACATTCCTCCATATGCCTATCCAACAAGCTCTTGAACCTGTTCAATGGATCTGCCTCCACCACCACCCCAGGCAGTGCATTCCATGCACCAACCACTCTCTGGGTGAAAAACCTCCCCCTGATATCTCCCCTGAACCTCCCACCTATAATCTTAAAGCCATGCCCTCTCGTCTTGAGCATTGGTGCCCTGGGAAGGAGGCGCTGACTGTCTACTCTATCTATTCCTCTCAATATTTTATATACCTCTATCATGTCTCCTCTCATCCTCCTCCTTTCCAGTGAATAAAGCCCTAGCACCTTAAGCCTCTCCTCATATTCCATATGCTCTAATCCAGGCAGCATCCTGGTAAATCTCCTCTGCACCCTCTCCAACGCCTCCACATCCTTCCTATAATGCGGTGACCAGAACTGAACACAGTACTCTAAGTGTGGTCTAACTAGAGTTTTGTAAAGCTGCAGCATCACTTCGCGGCTCTTAAACTTAATCCCACGATTTATGAAAGCTAACATCCCATAGGCCTTCTTAACTGCTCTATCCACCTGTGAGGCAACTTTCAATGAACTGTGAATATGAACCCCCATATCCCTCTGCTCCTCTACACTGCCAAGAACTTTGCCATTTACCTTGTACTCTACCCTGGAGTTTGTCCTTCCAAAGTGTACCACCTCACACTTCTCCAGATTGAACTCCATCTGCAACTTGTCAGCCCAGCTCTGCATCCTATCAATATCCCTCTGTAAGCTCCGACAGCCCTCCACACTATCCACAACACCGCTGATCTTAGTGCAGTCCGCAAACTTACTAACCCAGCCTTCCACCCCCTCATCAAAGTCATCTATAAATATCACAAAAAGTAGAGGATAAATATCACAAAAAGTAGATAAAAGTTTCTGTGCTGTATAACTCTATGACCGTATGGATAAGTGTGAAATGAAGCATTTTGGGAAGTTAGGACCAGGCCAAGACATACACAGTGAATGGCAAGTCCCTGAGGGAATGTTATTGAATGGTGAGACCTTGGGGTACAAGTACATAGTTTCCTGAAAGTGGTGACACAGGTAGACAGAATGGTGAAGAAGTCATATGGTATGCTTGCTTCATTAGCTAAAGCATTGAGTATAGGAGTTGGGATGTCATGTTACAGTTGTACAAATTGTTGGTGAGGTGGCACTTGGAGTACTGTGTGCAGTTCTGTTTGCCGGCTTATAGGAAGGATGTGCTTAAATTAGAGAGGGTGCAGAAAAGATTCATGGGGATAAAGTTATAAGGAGTGATTAGTTAGACTGGGACTGTTTTCCCTGGAGCGATGGAGGCTGACGGGTGACCATATAGAGGACTATAAAATCATGAGAGGTATAGATAAGGTGGATGGTCACAGTTTTTCTCCCTGGGTAGGGAAGTATTAAACTAGAGGGCACAGGTTTCAGGTGAAAAGGGAAAGAATTAAGAGAGACCTGAAGGGCAAGTTTTTCACACAGAGGGTGGTGGGTATATGGAACGAGCTTCCAGAGGAAGTGGTAAAGATGGGTACAATTACAGGTACCTGGATAGAAAAGGCAAATGAGATTGGGGTGGAAAGGTATCTTGGTTAGCATGGATGAGTTGGGCCAAAGGACCTTGTTCTTGTGCTATATATCTCCTCGAATCTATGAATCAATCTTTTTCCTGTCAGTTTTGGGATCAGGGTGTCATTCACAAGGCCAGCATTTATTGCACATCCCCAATTGCTCTTGAGAAGGTAGCGGTGAGCTGCCTTCTTGAACTACTGAACTCTTTCAGGTGTAGGTATTCCCACAGGGCTGTTGGGTAGGGAGTTCCAGGATTTGTAACCAGCAATGATGAAGGAATGATGATATACTTCCAAGTCA
Organism: Pristis pectinata; assembly: GCF_009764475.1. NCBI lineage: Eukaryota > Metazoa > Chordata > Chondrichthyes > Rhinopristiformes > Pristidae > Pristis > Pristis pectinata. The sequence continues at coordinate 75,076,309 of NC_067414.1, read as the reverse complement.
GGAGTGTGCAAATAGGATGGGAACCTATGGGTGATGGCCTTTCCATGCACCTGCTCCCCTTATCCTTTCTCGTGGTAGAGGTATCCCAGTTAAAATTAGGGTAAGTGGAATTTCTCACTATTTCTCCCCTCAAGCTTTTGTGCTTAACAGAAATTTGCCTTTAAATTTGATTTTCTATCTCTGCTGGCTTGTTTGGAGGTCTGTAGTGCAGTGATGTTTCATGCTGAGTTTTGAACACCTTTCTAAAATTTACTACCTGAGAGTCTCGTTAACAATTCCAGCTGACCTCTTCATTACTTCACTTGAAACTAGATGATATGAACATAGGAAAGAATATAATTTAATTTCATGAAATTTGCAGACAGAACAGATGGACGCTAGGGCCCATTGTTAGAAACAGGCTGTTTAAGTGAAGCATAACCTTCATATAGACCTTAATTCATCTGTAATATATTTGGAAATATGCTCCATAAAGTGTTTCGCTTCAATCCACTTGGAGAGCCAACTGATCAATGCCAGTAAACTGAAATTCACTTTATCACAAATGTCTACCTGTATTCCCCCCAAAAAAAGTCTAGCATCAATGACCGTAAATGCAAAGGGGGTATTTGTAGCTTATTCCTACAAGTATAGCACATCTTTTTTTAACCAGCGATTCAATGTCACTGTCAAAACTAGGAAAGAAATCAAAGCTTCTTGCAGTTACTTTCACACTGACTGTTCTGATATGTTTAAAATGAAATTAGGCTAAAATCTCTCCTTAAAGTAATAGGTATGGCCATCTCATGACCACAGTTGATTCAACTTTGCTCATGTGACAATTCTTTGCACCTAATGCGAAATGGTTTCAGTCAAGTCAGTAGGTGGTGGCATATGATCTGTTACCCAGGTTAAGGATCTATTGAGTAAAAGCTGGTGAAATTTCTTGATCTCGAACACTACTCTCAGTCTTTCTTCCTTGATTTCTGCATCTTTGCACTTGCTTCTTGTGAGAGTATGAGAAGCAAAAGCAATAGGTTTCACTTGGTAAGCCTTGCATTCATCATATGCACTTTCTTCTTTCTTGCTCTATGTCCATTCCATATCCTTTACCAACAAGTGCTTCAATTAATGTGGGCACTGTTGCAAAATCTGGAAGGTAATACTACCCAGTCCCTGGGAATGACCTTATATCTGCTATATTTTCAAGCTTGGCATATTGGTGATGGCCCTACATTTCCCTTCATAGGCCTTAGGTTTTAGGCATTAAATTTAAAACCAATTTGGATACTTAACTTTGTAAGAACCACAAAAGCTTTACTTTAACTTCACATTGCGTTCATGTAATCTCCTGCAAATTTCCTCCCAAATCAGAAAATTTTCTTCTTTGTGCATGGTAATAAATAGATCACTGCATTATACAAACAATACTCTACTCCCTTGCAAGATGCTATCCATCAAGGCCTGGAAAATCTTGGATGAAGACTTGACTCCATAGGTTAATTTTGTTTATAATTGCAACAGTTTACAGATAACATCTTTGATAAAGCCACTTACTCACTAATTATCTCACCCTGCTTCTGAGTCCTTTCTTAAACTTACAGATGTCAATTATTTCTAATGGCTTTAGACTAACTCTTACAGTTCCCACACAAGATCTTTACACAAGTTATCTTTTGCATGGCTCAAGAAGAGTTGTCAGCATGCATTATGCTTCTGTCCCAATCTCTTCCAAATGCATGGAAGTCTAACTGGGATTCCATCCTCAACATATTTTTAATGTCTTCACAAATGCTTTGAGGCACAATATATATTATCAAAAGTGGCATTGTTTTATTTGCAAGGCAGGCACTTAACCTATGCACATGATGAATCTTCAAGTTCTTGCCACAGACTGTGGTTTCCAGTCAACATATTGTTACATTATTACAAAACAGGCACACAACCTGACTCTTCTGCCCAACAGGATCACATTATGGTCACACACTGGGCTACAGAGAACAGGACGTCCATGCATACTGTTTATACCCTTTCATGATTGATCTCAAAGTACCTGGCTGCATATTACATCCTTCCACTCCTGAGACACATCTGGTTATCCTTTTAAGTTTTTATAATGTTCATTTAAGTTATTTTTTCTAATTCCATAAACCTATTACCACTTGAATGGAAAGGTTAATTTTCTGTCCCTCCTTAATCCTAATATTTTAATTCAGTTCCACAGCTCCAGGTGATGAACAAGGTAATGCATTTCCATTTTCCTCTATCACCTGTTGCTTTTCATCCTTTCTTGATTGATAAACTATCTTGCTGGTGTGTAGCATCTACTATATGTGCTATATGTTCCAGGTATACTTCCAACACTGCACTTCTGGTGCTCCAAGTTTATTAAGGTCAAGGTTAGCTTCTTCTAGACTTAATATTGGACCTTGGCTTTGAAAAATTCAGCTGAATCTTAATAAATAAAGATATCGCTGTTTCATTGCAAGCTCAATTGACTCCAAATGTCCTTGGCAGTAAGTATTACAGTCAGTCAATAACATTGAGTGGAAGAGTACAATTGCAGTAATTAAGTACTGCTACATGGACTGCACCTCTCTCTCAAAACTTTATCTACAAAACAAAACATTTTAAAAACAGGCTGTCAGGAACAAAAACTGCGAACTGTGAAACCCACTTAAACTCATTTTTATATAGTTAGTGGCTTTTGATTCTAACCAAAAAGAGAGACTTAGACAGTTTAGGAGCATGGGCAAAGAAATGGCAGATGAGATTCAATGTTGAGAAATGTGCCGTTGTACACTTTGGAAGAAGAAATAAACGGGCAGATTATTATCTAGATGGGGAGAAAGTTCAAAGTACAGAAGTGCAAAGGGACTTAGGGGTCCTTTGTGCAGGATACCCTAAAGGTTAACCACCAGGTTGGATCGGCAATAAGAAAAGCAAATGCTATGTTGGCATTCATTTCGAGAGGTATAACGTATAAAAGTAAGGACGTGTTGATAAGGCTCTATGGGGCACTGGTGAGACCTCATTTGCAATACTGTGTGCAGCTTTGGGCCCCTTTTCTTAGGAAGGATGTACTGATGTTGGAGAGGGTTCAGAGAAGATTTACGAGGATGATTCCCAGAATGAAAGGGCTTACATACGATGAGCGATTGTCAGCTCTTGGACTGTATTCATTGGAGTACGGAAGAATGAGAGGGGACCTCATAGAAACATTTCGAATGTTGAAAGGATTGGACAGAATAGATGTGGCTAAGTTGTTTCCCTTGGTGGGTGAGTCCAGGACAAGAGGGCACAGTCTTAGAATTAGAGTGTACCCATTTAGGACAGAAATGAGGAGAAATTTCTTTAGCCAGAGGGTCGTGAATTTATGGAATTCGTTGCCACATACAGCTGTGGAGGCCCGATCATTGGGGGTGTTTAAGGAGGAGATTGATAGGTATCTAATTAGTCAAGGTATCAAGGAATATGGGGAAAAGGCCAGGAACTGGGGCTAGATGAGAGAATAGTTTAGCTCATGGTGAGGTAGCGGAGCAGACTCGATGGGCCGAATGGCCTACTCCTGTTCTTTTGTCTTGTGATCTTGTGAATAAGAATAAATGCATAATTTTAGAAATCCATGCATTTAAGTTATAGATCAGTATTAGTAGTAATAATTTGATATATATCAGTCTCAGAATGTGGGCTTTGGGGATCACTTGAAGTATGGGAACAGAGACAGGATTACATTTTAAGCATTCCTTTCTAAATTAAAAGTACAGCAGATGGGCTCAGTCCAGTATGCTGTACAGCTTGCAGCATGTGACATTCCAAGATGCTGCTTGCAGACTGGCTGAGTACATCCGCAGGAGGTGCCTCCAGTTTGGTCAACTTGAACGTTGTATTTCAGAACTTGAGCAGTGACAGAACATCAGCAAGGCTGGAAGTTACATGGATACCATGTTTTGAGAAGCGATTGCCACACAGTGTAAGGGAAGGCTGTCAGAGAAGGAATAGGTGACCATCAGGAAGAGAAAGGGAGGTAGTGGGTACATAGTCAGAGAAAACTCTGTGGTTTGCTTTAAAACAGTTTTGTATTGGAGAATGGTGGGGGTGAATGTATCTCTGCAGCATCCAGGTGGAGTGAAGCAAATGGCACTGTGGGTTACTCAGCTGCACAATGGAGGAGGAGCAAAAGTGGTAGGAGACTTGATAGTAAGGGGACTAGACAGATGCCTCTGTGGCTATAGAAATGAATCCATTTGGTGTCTTCCTTCCTGGTATCAAGGATGTCACAGAATGGTTACAAGGCATTCCAAAAGGGGATGGTAAATAACAAGAGGTTCTGGTCCACATAGGTACTAATGACGTAGGTTAAAAAAAAGAGGGATGAGGCTCTACAGCATTAATTTAGAGAGGTAGGTTGCAGATTAAGGAGCAGGACCTCTCAGGTTGTAATCTCTGGATTACTTCTTGGTCTATGTGCTAGTGAATATAGGAATAGGTGGATAGGTGAAATGAATGTGTGGCTAAAGAGATGGTGTATGAGAGAGGGCTTTAGATTTTTCAAACACTTGAACCTTTTCTATGGAAAGTGGACCTGTACAAGCAGGACAGGTTGCACCTGGACAAGATTAGGTCCAATATCCTTGTGGAGAGACTTCAAAGTCAAAGTCAAGTTTATTGTCATATGCACAAGTACATGTATGCACACTGGCAAATAAAAACTTACTTACAGCAGCATCACGGGCACATAGCATCAGATAAGCAGCATTCACAAGAAAAACATAAATTAAACATGCATTATACACAGTTTTTGTAATAAAGAACACCGTTAGAATCTTTGCGGGGAGATTTGCTTGTGCTGTTGGGGAGCAACAGAGTAGATGAACAGTGTGGGGGGTGCAGTCAAGTATAGAAGGGAAACTAAGTCAAGCTATTAGGAGGAACATTCATGGATGCGGTGAAACACGTGAGAGGAATAAAAGATGAAACTTCATCTATTTTACTGCAAGGAGTCTGACTTATAAGGCAAATGAACGAAAAGTATTGATCAGCACATCAGAATATGATATTGTTGCTATCACAGAGAAATGGTTGAAAGAAGGGCAGGACTGGCAACTCAGGGTTCCAGGGTATAGAATCTACAGGGGAGATGCAAAAGATGAGGTGGCATTGCATTATTGATTAGGTGTCCATTACTGCAATAATCAGGGAGGATATCCCAGAAGGTTCCACAATGAGGCCGCATGGGTAGAACCTGGTAACAAAAAGGTGGTGATCACTTTGTCATATATAATGTAGGCCTCCTAACAGTCAGCAGACACTTAACCTATGCACATGATAGCGGAGTAGAATGCTGGACAAATCATGGATAAGAGTAATAGGGTTGTAGTAGTAGGGGGTGTCAACTTCTCCAATATTAACTGGAATTGGTATTGGTATTGGTTTATTATTGTCATGTACCGAGGTACAGTGAAAACTTGTCTTGCATACTGATCGTACAGGTCAGTTCATTACACAGTGCAGTTACATTGAGTCAGTACAGAGTGCATTGAGGTAGTACAGGTAAAAACAATAACAGTACAAAGTGTCACAGCTACAGAGGAAGTGCAGACAATAAGGTGCAAGGTCACAACAAGGTAGATTGTGAGGTCAAGAGTCCATCTCATTGTAAAAGGGAACCATTCAATAGTCTTATCATCGTGGGATAGAAGCTATCCTTGAGCTGGTGGTATGTGCCTTCAGGCTCCTGTATCTTCCGCCTGATGGGAGAGAGAGGACAGAATGACCCGGGTGGATGGGGTCTTTGATTGTGCTGGCTGCTTCGCCAAGGCAGTGAGAGGTATAGTCAGAGTCCATTGAGGGGAGGCTGGTTTTCATGATGCACTGGGTTGTGTCCACAACTCTCTGTAGTTTCTTGCGGTTCTGGGCAGAGGAGTTGCCATACCAAGCCGTGATACATCCAGATAGGATGCTTTCTATGGTGCATCGATAAAAATTGGTGAATGTCAAAGGAGACATGCCAAATTTTTTTAGCCTCTTGAGGAAGTAGAGGCACTGGTGAGCTTTCTTGTCCATGGCGTTGACATGATTAGACCAGGACAGGCTATTGGTGATGTTCAATCCTGGGAACTTGAAGCTCTCAACCCTCTCAACCTCAGCACCGTTGATGTAGACAGGTGCATGTACACTGCCCCCTCTCCTCAAGTCAATGACCAGCTCTTTTGTTTTGCTGACATTGAGGGAAAGGTTGTTGTCATGACACCATGTCACTAAGCTCTCTATCTCCTTCCTGTACTCTGACTCATTGTTATTTGAGATACGGCCCACTATGCTGATATCATCTGCAAACTTGTAGATGGAGTTAGAGCAGAATCTGGCCATGCAGTCTTGTTATTGAAAGACTTAGAGGAGGTGCACTTTTTAATGTGCATCCAGGAGAGCTTATTAAGTCAATGTGTAGATAGTCCCAACTAAAGAAGAGGAGGTATTGGACCTAACTTAGGGAATGAAGCTGGGAATGTACTTGTAATGCCAGTGGTTAAGCATTTTGCAGATAGTGACCATAACTCTTTAAGTTTCAAGGTGGTTATGGATAGGAGCTGTCAAAAGTACACTGAGACAGCTATTTGTAGGTAGGTCAACATTAGACAAACGGGGGTCATTCAAAAGTGAAATAATGAGTTCACAGCCAACATGTTCCATCAGGACAGCAAGTCCAAGGAACCCTGTATGTCAAGGGACATAGACAGTTGGATAAAGGAATAAAGGAAGCAAATGGCAGATATGGAGAACCAAAAACAAGGGAGGACCTTCAAGAATATCAAGGGTGTAGGAGGGTACTTAAGAATAAATTAAGATGGCAAAAAGGCACATAAAATGGAATTGGTAGACAAGGTTAAGGAAAATCCCAAAACACTTTATAAGTATAATAAGGGCATGAGGATAACAAGGGAAATAGCCACTTGGGGACCTAAGTGTCAACCTGTGCATGGAACCAGAGGAAAGTAGGCAAGGATTTAAATACTTATCATCTGTACTTACTAAGGAGAAGGACATTGTAGTTCGAGAATTCAGGGAGGGGATGGTGAATTCTAGAACATGTTATCATTTAACAAGAGAAAGTATTAGATGTCTTAGTGGGCTTAAATGTGAATAAATCCCCAGGGCCTAATGAGATGCCTCCCCGACTGCTGTTGGAAGCCAGGGAGGAGATTGCTGGAACCCTGACTGAGTTTTGAGTCTTCACAGGCCTCGTAAGAGGTGGCCAGAAAACGGAAGATGTGGTACCTTTATTCAAGAGGGGCATCAAAGATAACCCAGGTAATTATGGACCCTTAAGTCTAATGGCTGTGGTAGGGGAATTTTTGGAAAAAAAAACTGAGGCAAGAATTAATCAAAAATAGTCAGCAGAGATTTGTTTGGGGGAGATATTGTCAGATCAATTTGACTGAATTTTTTGATGTAGTAGCAGAATATACAGAATATATCGCTGAGAGCAATGTGGCTGAAAAGTCCCAGATGTTAAACTGATTCAAAAAGTTAAATCCCAAGACAAATTTGCCAACCAATAGGAGGCAGGGGGTGTTGGTAAAAAGTTTGCTTTTGTGATTGGAGGACTGTGATCAAAGATGTACCACATAGACTGGTGCTGGGACCTTCTCTGTTTGTTACATACATTAACAATTTGGACATCAATGTTGGAGGTATGATTAGTAACTTTGCAGATAACATGAAAATTGGGAGCGTTGATAGTCATAGCCTGCAGGATGTTGAAGTTGGTAAAAGGGGCAGAGCAATGGTGGATGTCACTTAATCCCAACAAGTGCAATATGATTCATTTTGGGAGGACCAACAAGGGTAAGACCAAAACAACGAATGGTAGGGCCCTAGGGAGCATTGAGAAACAGAGGGACCTCATGTACGAGTCCAAGGATGTCTGAAGATGACGACACAAATTGTTAAGATGCTAAAGAAAGTATATGATATGTAATTCTTGCCTTCAATAGGTAGGGCATGAAAGGTAAGAATAGGAAGTTTGTAGTACAGGTTCATAAAACAGCTGGAGTACTGTGTAAAATTCTGGTTGCTATATAATAGGAAGGATGTAAGTGCATTGGAGAGAATGCAGAGGAGATACACAAGGATATTATCTGGGATGGAGTGTTACAATTAAGAGGAGAGATGGATAGGCTGCATTTGTTTTTGAGAATATATGAGGAATAGTTAGTAAATTTGCAGATGACACGAAAGTAGGTGGTGTTGTAGACAGTGAAGTATCAAGAATTGCAGTGGGATCTTGATCAACTGGGTAGGTGGGCTGAGGAATGGCAAATGGAATTTAATTCAGATGTGCGAACTGTTACATTTTGGAAGGACAAGTCAAGGTCGGAATTCTTCATTGAATGAAAAGGTCCTGGGTATTGTTGTAGAACAGAAGGACCTTGGAGTATAGGTGCATAGTACCCTTAAAGTGGAGTCACAGGTAGACGGGGCAGTGAAGAAGGCGTTTGGCATGCTGGCCTTCATCAGTCAGGGTATTGAATATAGAAGTTGGGAGGTTATGTTGCGATTGTGCAAGATGTTGGTGAGGCCACACTTGGAGTATTGTGTTCAGTTTTGGTCACCCTGTTGTAGAAAGGATGTGATTAAACTGGAAGGGGCGCAAAAAAGATTTACAAGGATGTTGCCAGGACTTGAGGGACTGAGTTTCAGGGAGACCACACTTGGAGTATTGTGTTCAGTTCTGGTCGCCTCATTGTAGGAAGGATGTGGAAGCCTTAGAGAGGGCGTAGAGAAGATTTACCAGGATGTTGCCTGGATTGGAGAGCATGTCTTATGAGGATAAGTTGAGTGAGCTAGGGCTTTTCTCTTTGGGGAGAAGGAGGATGAGAGGTGACTTGATAGAGGTGTGTAAGATGATCAGAGGCATACATCGTGTGGTCAGTCAGAGACTTTTTCCTGGGGTGACAATGGCTAACACGAGCGGACATAATTTTAAGGTGATTGGAGGAAGATATAAGGGGGAATGCCAGGGGTAAGTTTTTTACACAGAGAGTGGTGGGTGCATGGAATGCACTGCCTGCAGAGGTTGTGGGGGCAGATACATTAGGGACGTTTAAGAGACTCTTAGATAGACATATGAATGATAGAGAAATAGGGGGGCAATGTGGGAGGGAAGGGTTAGATAGATCTTAGAGCAGGAAAAAATGTTGGCACAACATTGTGGGCTGAAAGGCCTGTGTTCTATGAGAGGTTAGATAGGCTAAGCCTTTACTCCTATGAATGTAAGAGACTGAGGGGTGATCTCATCAAGGTATATAAAATTATGAAGGGCAAAGATAGGGTGAGTGATCTATTTTCCAGGGTTTGCGAATTGAGAACTGAAGGACATAGTTTAAAGTTTAGAGGTGAAAGCTTTAATAAGAACCTGAGGGGAAACTTTTACACAGCGGGTGGTAGATATCTGGAACCAGCTGCCAGAGGAAGTGGTTGAGGCAGGTACGTTAGATACATTTAAGAAGTATGTGGACGGGTACATGGTTGACCAGAGTTTAGAGGGATATGGGCCAAGTGCTGGGAAATGGGATTACCTTGAACATACATCTTGGTCGACCTGGACACGTTTAGGTTGAAGGGCCTTTTCCTGTGCTGTACAACTCTATGACTATGACTTTGCATGTGACGTTGCCAAATTTTAATAAAGATATAAAGAATTTGCATTTGTATGACTACATGATGATTCAAAGCACTTTGCAACCAAGTAGATACATTAACTTTTAATAAAAATTTTTTGCAATAACACCATTGATTCTTCGGGTAATATGTCTCCAATTTTATGAAGCTAGTTTTCACGATAATGAGGAACACACCACTCTCTGCCCTTGGGAATACATTGCACAAATGCTCACATTGCATTTTGTCCAGCTTTTTAGATTTACAAAATTTTGTATTTCAATGAAACTTTGTTAGGAATACATTTTCCATAGATTGAAAAATGTATTTTTGAAATTAAACCACCATTGTCAGATAAGATACATATTCTGCACATCAAAGTCTTATAGAAGTGCTAGAAGGCATTGCTTTAAGGTGAGAGGGGGAAACTTTAAAGGAGATGTGGGCGGCACATCTTAAAGAAGGGGTGGCACGGTAGCGTAGCAGTTAGCGCGACACTATTACAGCGCCAGCGATCGGGGTTTGATTCCCATCACTGTCTGTAAGGAGTTTGTACGTTCTCCCGTGTCTGCGTGGGTTTCCTCTGGGTGCTCTGGTTTCCTCCCACATTGCAAAGACATACGGGTAGGTTAATTTGGGTTTAAAATGGGTAGCGCGGACTCGTTGGGCTGGAAGGGCCTGTAACCACGCTGTAAATAAAAAAAATTTTTAAAAAGAGATGTGCCAGACAAGTTTTTAACAGAGTGGTAGATGCCTGGAATTTGCTGTCAAGGGAGGTGGTAGAAGCAGATATGCTAGCAACATTTAAGAAGTGTTTAGACAGACACATTGGCAGGCAGGGAATAGAGCAACATGAATCATGTGCAGGCAGGTGGTGTTAGCTTAGATTGGCATCGTGGTTGGCTAGGACAAGGTGGGCTGAAGGGCCTCTTCCTGCACTATGTTCAATGAAATGAATAAGTAGATCATTGGTTTTAGCATTGGTTGAAGGATAAATGGTGGCCAGGAGCCTTGGACTGTTATCTGTAAGGCCCCAAGTCTGACAGTGCAGAACTCTCTCAGCACTGCAAATGTGCTGATCTAGATTATGTGCTAAAATCGCTGACATGGGATTCAACCACGACCAACAAACAATCTGCTGGAGGAACTCAGCAGGTCAAACAACATTGTGGGAGGAAAAGAATTGTCAATATTTTGGGTTGAAACCCTGCATCAGTCCAAATTCAGGGTTTCGACCTGAAACGCCAACAATTCCTTTCCTCCCACAGATGCTGCTCTACCTGCTGAGTTCCTCCAGAAGATTGTTTTTTGCTCCAGATTTTGCTCTTGTGTCTCCATTTGAACACAACCTTCTGACTCGTTGATTTTGAGTAAATCTCTCCTCTCAGCAGCAAGGTTTTTTGCAGGGTTAACCTACTCAATTTCTGAGTGGAGCTTTCCTCCAATTTTGACAAATCTTATTGATTTGTTCTTGGAAATCCAGCACATGAATGCAAAAGAAGAAAATTTCATCTTGCATGACAGACTCATTAAGTTTTCCCCATGATAAACATGTTTTGCTGAGTTTTATGTTCGAAGTAGAATCCATTATCGTTCATATCACTGTTAAATAACAATGGAAGCTATGTCTTTGTTTAGCAACACTATCTAATTATTCTCCCACTTGACTAAATTGCTTGGATGTGATTAGCCTCTATTTTGACATCAGGAATTTCACCATTGTGATTTGAGAAGCCAAGCCCATAAATAAATTATTTAATTGTTTTCAGTATATTTTGTTTGGAAAGTACAATTTATTACAATTGAACAACAGTAAATTTAATACCTTTTGGCTCTCCAGGGCTAACACATTATACCACAATATGAACAGACAAATTTTACAAAGAGTGTGAGTGAATTTTATTATAAAATTAATGCTGAAAAACAAACAGTATCTTGTCAAAGAGGAAGCAAAATTAATATTTCAATATTTCAGGCCTCTGACCTTTTATCAAATCCTCAATTTTATTGTATTTATCTTTCATGTGTTCAATTGTTTCTTTAAGCTTTCTGTGTGCCGATATGCAATAGTGAGGCACCAACGTGAAGTTGGAGATCTTATTACCAAAGACTCGAGTGAATGCACTTATATGATTTTAGCTATGCAAATTAAAACATTCCTGTTCACTTGTATTATATCCAGTATGTTCAGCATAACATAAAGCCTAACAAAGGTGTAAACTATATTCTAAACGGGGAGCGAATTCGGAAATCAGAGGTGCAAAGGGACTCAGGAGTCCAAGTGCAGGATTCCCTAAAGGTTAACTTGCAGGTTGAGTCAGTAGTAAGGAAGGCAAATGCAATGTTAGCATTCATTTCGAGAGGACTAGAATATAAGAGCAATGATGTAATGCTGAGGCTTTATACGGCATTGGTCAGACCACATTTGGAGTATTGTAAGCAGTTTTGGGCCCCATATCTAAGGAAGGATGTGCTGGTTTTTGAAAAAGCCCAGAGGAGGCTTACGAGAATGATCCCGGGTATGAAAGGGTTAAAATATGAGGGGCATTTGACAGTTCTGGGTCTGTACTTGCTGGAGTTTAGAAGGATGGGGTGGGGGAGGGGTTGGAATCTCATTGAAACCTACCAAATATTGAAAGGCCTAGTTACAGTGGACGTGGAGAGGATGTTTCCAGTAGTGGGAGAGTCTAGAACCAAAGGGTGTAACCTCAGAATGGAAGGACGTCCCTTTAGAACAGAGATGAGGAGGAATTTCTTTAGCCAGTGGGTGGTGAATCTGTGGAATTTTTTCAACAGACAGCTGTGCAGGCCAAGTCATTGGATATATTTAAAGTGGAAGTTGATAGGTTCTTTATTAATAAGGGCGTCAATGGTTACGGGGAGAAGGCAGGAGAATGGGGTTGAGAAGGAAAAATAAATTAGTTATGATCGAATGGTGGAGCAGACTCAATGAGCTAAATGACCTAATTCTGCTTAATGTAGAACGTTGCTGGATATTGGAGATTTAAATTTCTTTTGACTGTCTGATTGTTTGGAATAAAAACCCTGGGATTGAAATTATGGCCAATTCCAGTACTTCTTTGGTACTACTAAGGCAATTTTCTTCTTTTGTAAATTTGAGAGGATGCTTAAACATTGTTTTTCTCAATGTAAAGGTTGGGGTCTGTTTCCATTTGGGACCTTCTGTGATTTATCTATGATGCAAGAAAGACTTGTATTAATACAGTGTCTTTCCCAACCTTAGGATACTCAAAGAACTTTACAGCTTGTTACATCACTATTGTAATATTGGAATTGCAGCAGCTAATTTGCATTCAATAGCTCCCACAATCAACAATGGGTATGGGAGCATAGTGGTTAAATTACTGGACTAATAGTAAGAGACCTGGGCTATTAATTAGAGACGTGAGTTCAACTAGCATGATAATAGGTGGGAAGTTTAAATTCAAGTAATTAATATATTTGGAATAACAAGCTGGTAATGGTGAAACCATTTGACTATTATCAAAATTCATCTGGTTTATTCATAATATTCAGGGAAGTATATCTGCCATCCTTACCTGGTCTGCCCTAAATGCGACACCAGACCTACGAATGTGGTTTTCTCTTAACTGCCTTCTCAACTACCCTCTGACTATGCTGAGCAAGCCACTGAATCCAAGGAGCAAAAAATAATGGTCATATGCGCTGAGTTTTCCAGTGACATCCACCTTCCACAAATGAACAAAACACAATTAAGAATGATGAGATAACTTTATTGCTGCTAACCAAAATCTCAACCAATCTAGCAGAATAATGTGTCTGCTGGAGTGGGCCAGAGCCTAGATGTTCTGCAGTCAGTGGCTTATCTCCTGAATCACCACTTTAAAGACAGGGCAGGAATCCAATAAAATACTTTCCACTCCTTTTATGAGCATAGAGGCTCCAAGTCTTGTAGAACAAAGCAGCCCAGATGATTAACAGAGAACAGTGAGACACTTAGTCACAAAGCAACTTGGCAAGTCTGTTCCAGCAGCACTTCCCAAGCACCCAGCCTTGAAAAACAAAGAACATTGAGCATACAACAATACTGCACAGGAGCAGGCCTTTTGGCCCATGATATCTGTGCTGAACCACCACCTCTTATCATAGAATCATAGAATCATAGAACAGTACAGCACAATACAGGCCCTTCAGCCCATAATGTTGTGCCGAACTTTAAACCTCGTCTAAGACTATCTAACCCCTTCCTCCCACATATCCCTCTATTTTAAATTCCTCCACATGCTTATCTAGCAATCTCCTGAATTTGACCAGTGTACCTGCCTCCACCACCGCCATGGGCAGCACATTCCATGCCCCAACCAGTCTCAGGGTAAAAAACCTCCCTCTGATATCTCCCTTGAACTTCCCACCCATTACTTTAAAGCCATGCCCTCTTGTATTGAGCATTGGTGCCCTGGGAAAGAAGCGCTGGCTGTCTACTCTATCTATTCCTCTTAATATTTTGTATATCTCTATCATGTCTCCACTCATCCTCCTTCTCTCCAAAGAGTAAAGCCCTAGCTCCCTTAGTCTCTCCTCATAATGCATACTCTCCAATCCAGGCAGCATCCTGGTAAATCTCCTCTGCACCCTTTCCAATGCTTCCACATCCTTCCTATAATGAGGTGACCAGAACTGGACACAGTACTCTAAGTGTGGTCCAACCAGAGATTTGTAGCACTGCATCATTACCTTGCGGCTCTTAAACTCGATCCCACAATTTATGAATGCTAACCTCCCATAAGCTTTATTAACTAACCTATCCACCTGTGAGGCAACTTTCAGGGATCTGTGGATATGAACCCCCAGATCCCTCTGCTCCTCCACATTACCCAGAATCCTGCCATTAAATTTGTACTCCACCTTGCAGTTTGTCCTTCCAAAGTGTACCACCTCACACTTCTCCGGACTGAACTCCATCTGCCACTTCTCAGCCCAACTCTGCATCCTATCAATGTCCCTCTGTAATCTTCGACAGCCCTCCACACTATCCACAACATCACCAATCTTTGTGTCATCTGCAAACTTGCCAACCCACCCTTCTACCCCCTCATCCAAGTCATTAATAAATATCACGAAAAGTAGAGGTCCCAGAATCGATCCTTGTGGGACACTGCTAGCCACAGCCCTCCAATCCGAATGCACTCCCTCCACCACAACCCTCTGCTTTCTACAAGCAAGTCAATTCTGAATCCACATGGCCAAGCCTCTCTGGATCCCATGCCCTCTGACCTTCTGAAGAAGCTTACTATGTGGAACCTTGTCAAATGCCTTACTAAAATCCATGTAGACCACATCTACTGCACTACCCTCATCAATCTGCCTGGTCACCTCCTCAAGGAACCCTATCAGGCTTGTGAGACATGATCTGCCCTTCACAAAGCCATGCAGGCTGTCCCTGATCAGACCATGATTCTCTAAATGCCCATAGATCCTATCTCTAAGAATCCTTTCCAACAGCTTGCCCACCACAGATGTAAGGCTTACTGGTCTATAATTCCCTGGACTATCCCTACTACCTTTTTTGAATAAGGGGACAACATTTGCCGCCTTCCAATCCTCCGGTAGCATTCCCATGGACAACGAGGACTCAAAGATCCCAGCCAATGGTTCAGCAATCTCCTCCCTCGCCTAGCAGAGCAGCCTGGGTAATATTCCGTCAGGCCCCGGGGCCTGACGGAATATTCTCCGGGGTCTCTTAAGAGGTAAAACCACCACCTCTTAGTTACTCACCAGGGCATGCACTGTCTTGACATAGAAAAGTAACACCATTCCCTCAGTGTTGAGGTCAAAGTCATGGAACTTTCTTCCTAATAGCACAGTGATACCTTTACACTAAGATTGCAGTGGTTCACCATTGCCCTCTCAGGGCAGCCAGGGCTGGACCCACCCATGAAAGCTATACTCCAAGAATGAATAAACACAGGTTTTAAAAACCCTGCTGTGTTTGCATGTGTTATCTAAGATTGGTAATGTCACTTGCTTATATATTGTTCCAAAGTTAGTTAGGAACTGCATTCACAATTGTGGCTTACCATCCCTTACTCTATATTTAATATTGACAAAATATTGCAAATCAAGTGTTTTTGTTGATAGCTTTTCTATCGGTGTTCAAACAATGTCCATCCGTGAGGCCACATGATAACATTTTGAATTTAATTTATTGATTTTTCTTTTCCTATCTACATTCGTTTCAGTTGGGGAAGGAGACCCATTCATTTTTCAGGTAACCGATTAGAGAAGGCAGCAACATTGTATGACAAGCATATTTGCTGTTCAGCTTTATCACTTTTGTTTAGATAGGCTTGTTGCAGTCACAGGACATTCCTGCTAAATGACCAAAAGCTAATATCACAGATAAAGTTGCTGAAGAGTAAAGGAACTGTTTGTACATTCCTTCTCTTTGAATAGTTCCCTGCTCAAAATCTGGGATCAATAACCTTCCTTAACAAAAATATCTTCATCAAACAAACAGTTATCAAAATGTCATAACATGGAAGAATGATGTTTTGGCAGACACAAGAAATTATGGTTTGGCAGGTTGCATTCTAAATCAGAATAAGTTATTGGAAACATTATTTGTTTTGCTTTGATTATTTTAGTTCAATATTGGTGAGCTGTTATTCCAATTTGAGTTCATTACTTTCAATAGCAGACTGTGGTTGGATGATTGTGGTTCTCTGAAATATTAATAACTGGGACATCAATACCTAAATACATCAATACTTAAGCCTTTTTTTGTGGATAACAAGGAAATCAATATCTAATAGATACAGATTAATTAATAAATACAATGAGTAGTTTGGAATCTTATCAAGAGCATCAACGAGCATCACATGAGACTCAGCCAGTTAGCAGCTATAGCTGTTATCTTGGGAAGACAAAAGCCATCAACTTAGAGGCCAATCAAGAACTAGTAACATTTTTTTTCCCAGCAATTTCTTCCTGGAACTTGTTTGAGGTTGAACAAGATTGTTTGCGGCCTTTGCCTCGAATGTGACCTTGAAATGAATTTCCCAGTATGTATACAGCTGACTGTTTCTGTCTCCATAACATTGCCCAACTCTGCTTCTACTCAGCTCATTGGTCTCTGAAACACTAATCCATGTTTGTGTTACCTCTTAACTGTTCGATTGCTTTCCTGTCTGTTTTTTCTCATTCTACTCTCTGTTACCTTAAGATAATCCACACGATGCTGCCCTTGACATTATTCACATCTTTCTGTTATCAGACACTAGGCTATGCTTTTCCCCTTTGAAATTTGACAATATTTACAGTGTTTGATGATATGCATTGGTTTCCATGTAATTTTTCCACTTGAAATTTCTCACCCATTTTCAAATCCCTCTATAGTCTTATCAGCTCCCATCTTTGTAATCTCCTCCAGCCCTATAACCCTCAGATATTTGCAAATTAGTCACTGCACTACTGGCAGCCATGCTTTCAGCTGCCAAGGTCCAAAGCTCTGAAATTTCCTCTGAAAATCTTACAACCATTTTATCTTCCTTTAAGGCACTTTTCAATATCTACCAATATCTCTTCACATAACTTGGCATCAACCTATGTTTGCAAAAACTTTTACAAAATACATTAAAGGTACTATATAATTTGACGTGGTGAGGTTGTTGTTATCTAAACTCATGAAGTCATGCCTTTGAAGTTGTTCATTGGTATTGTATGTTTGAAATATATTCTGAATATTTGAACAGTTAGTGGTAACTTCTCAGCATATTTTCCTAGGGAATGTTTCCGCTTGCAAGATGATCACTGTACACAGGACAGAAAATCTTAGCCAAAGAGCCAAATACAACTGCAGTGAAATGTTTGAAAGGAAATCCAGCAGGTTATGTGAAGGGACTCCAATCATTGCCAGCGGATAACTGAGTCTGCATTCCATCCAGCCCATGTTAGTTGGTGAAGACACAAATCTGTGCCATCATATGTTGAAGCACAGTTCAAGTTCCTTTGACCCGGTACACCTTTGCTTATGATCTGAACCACTTGTGTACCAAGTGCTATTCCCTTGCCCTTCTCACAGCTTTTATGTTCTTTACCAAACATTTATCCACTTCTCCATAAAAGCTGGTACAAACTTTATTTCCAAGACTGGTTCTTCCATTTCTGATATTTCTCTGAATTTTGCTCTTTGCTTTTCTGCTACAGCCTTCTGTTCATTTCCTCGAATTGACAACTGACCTTACAAAATAAAAAGTATTTTCTCAATTCATTTCATTGTAAGCTCTCATAATTTTGACTTCATTTCTTTCCCAGTTACAAAACATTTTTTTTCATTATCTTTCTCATGTCTTTATTCAATGTCCATTTTGCTCAACAGAAACTAACCATTATTTTCCATTTTTAAGCTACAATTGCGAGCTAACAATAAAATAAATTTGCAATAACCGTAGTTAATTAATAATATAAATGATTAGATTGAACAAAATATTGATACTTTGCAAAATTAGTTTGCAGATTTGAACTCTTGACAGTATTCGATTACAAGCAGTAGGTCTGCAGTAGGATGATTGTAATGAACATTATTTTAATGGACACCAATACAACACTGCAACCAATCTATAACAATTTCCTTCCAGGAGCCCCATTGTTTTTGGGGGCAGTTTGAAAGCTGGAAAAATCACATTTCATCGATCTACGTTTGTGAGGAGGGACATATTCAGCATCCAGGTAAGGGTGATTTTTTTTTAGTGGTGAAAGAATTACTGAATACAAAAATACTCCAGATATTTTTATCCAATTTATTTGGTAGACAGTTGCATTCCCAAATATACTAGCAAAATACTGTGGATGCTGGAAATCCATCAAAGTCCTGGGGATGCTTGGAAGAGCACACAACATCTGTGCAAAGAGAATGCAGTTCACTTTGGGATTATGCTTGGTATAATTTTGTGTGACAATTCAATCATTACTCAATGGGCTGTCTGGGAAGAAGTTGTGCAATCCACATTCAAATTCTGCCTGCTTCTTTGAGGACAAAGGGACAGGAACAGGGCAAGTGTATTACAGCTTTGCATGGCAATTGCATTACTTTGTACCTTGGAGAGAAAAACAGATCCCTAAGTGAGTGGCGTAAAGGTAGGAAATCAAACCACTTTCGAAGTGAAAGATTTGCAGTCCCCTATCTGAAGCTATTTTTCTTGCAGCACATTGAAACCACTGCAGGAAATGGTGCATGGTTTAAAAATCTATGAAATAAATTCTTTAAAAAAAAATGTCCTTGAGCTCCCAAGTAGTCAGAGACCAAATGCAGGTCAAGAAAGCTTTAAGGAAAAAGATCCATACTTGTTTCCATTGACAAAGTTTCCCCTTTAGTACTGAGATTTTTTTAATAAGCTTGTATATCATTTGGTGTGTTATCCATTCATCTGATTCTTTGAGAATCATTGACTGTAAGATTTAACCTTTAAAGTATGGTGCACAAATGGATTTGTGAAATGCTACTATGTGAAGGTCTTTTAATTTATTGGAAATAGCTTACATTGTTCCAAATTGCAACCATTGTTTAAAATAATAGAAAGGAAGTAAAAGGACATTCAATTTTGAATGAACTGATTTATACTCAATTAAAACTTCACTTATTTTTGTTCTCCAATAACTGCTTCAGAAATCACAATACTTAATGATGTAGATAATTGAAGACCAGTTAAGTTCCACTTGCCTGGATCACTCCTACTGTTGCGAATCATTTAGGAACTTCTGTGTCTCTTACACCCAGATATATATCAGTGAGTGAGTTCTACAGAGCAATATTAAAATAAATGGTCTGTACCATTTGTTTAAAAACTTATTTAATGCACTTTGGTTGTTGTAATTATAAACAATTTGTGAAAGGTGTCATGCTGACTATTTCTCAATTTCCTTTATATTTTGTTTGGTACTGATAGCCACTTCCTAAGAGAAACAGCATGTTCTGATCCGATGTATTTGCCATTGTTATTGAATAAGTGGTCCAGGTTGTCTTTGTCTCCAGTGTTATGCCACTCAGTACCTTTGCTCTGAATGTCTAGGAGCCAAACCTTCCATCTTCATTTAGTGTCCTGCATTCAGTTCTCATGATGTGGTTTCTTCTGCATTAGACAAACCAAACACAGATTGGGAGACTTCTTAGCAAAATGTCTTTATTCAGATTGCAGTGACAACCCTGAATTTTCAGTTGCCTTTCATTTGGTTCTCCATTCTGCTCCCATTTTGGCCTCTATCTTCAACTCCTACACTACTCTAGCAATGTCCAATGAGTGTTTGAGAAACAGCACCTCTTCTATCTGGGCACATTGAGACTCAACATTTGAATTTAGCAATTAACCACTCTTTCTTCTCTTCACAGATGTGGTTGTACCTTTCTGTTCCAATGTCTCTTTTTGTTCTCTTCTGTTTCTAATGGTAGTTGTTTAAAGTAATTGTTAGCTAAACAACTTTGATATTTTTAATATCACAGAAGTTCCCTTACTTCTTTCTGCACAGCTACCCTCCACCCTTACCCTTCTCTGCAACGTAAGTGTTTCAGGTTGACTATCCTTCATCAGAAATGGAGAAGTGGGAAAACAGGTTTTAAGTTGCAGAGGGGAGGAGGTTTGGTTTGCGTAGAAGAGAGGAAATGTCTGTGATAGGAGCAGGCAAAAGTCAACAGCAAAAAAACGGCAGTTGGAGATGAGGAGGAGGAGAAAAAATAAATAAGTTGGGGAAAAAAATACTGGAGCAGAATACCTTGTCTGGTCATGTTGAATAATCAAATTGAACTTCTGTCTCAATGCAGTTTTCAAATTTATTTTGCTCCTGCTGCTGTGTGTTTTTAGCATGGCCACCTCCAGGTTTCTTTGTCCTTGTTCCCAGGTAAGGGTTCTGTTTGTTAATGGCTGTGCTCCTTCCTCTTCTGTGATGCAAGACCTCACCATTGCAACTGGAGACCTGGTTACAAAACAAGATCGAGACTAATGGTCAGAAGTAAAGTGATTCTCATCCAACGGCAGAGATTTTTGGGTCTGCTTTATTAACCTGTACATGGACCTCATTGTTTTCACTAGATTTTCACTACAGCAATTATACACTCAGTTGACTGATGAGCTCCAGATGCTGTACTACTTCACTATGTGAGCAGAATTCTGATCCTATCTGTTCATATTAAAACATGCTATGTGCATCTTTGTGTTAGACTGAGAAAGGAATGTGAAGTCATTAGTTCACTTGTCCTGCAACACTCTCCCCCACTTCTTCCCGTGGTTTCCCCCTTCACCCACCAGCCACCACCCATCTTGGTTTGCAAGAGAATTGGATGAAGATATGAAGCCAGGCAGATCAGCAACCACAGTTGCAGGAGTGGGATGTTCCTTTCCCTTCTGGGTACAAAAGACGGCTCTTCCATCCGAATTCTCATTGTTGCATCCAAAAATTGAGGTCTGGACCATTTAAAATCTGCCATTGTGTGCTTAAAAAGACCACACTTGGGTTTCAAGTGGAATGAGTAAAGAGGGTGGATGAGAATATATGCATGATGTTCATTATAATACTGCTCTATGAAAACTGTCTTTTCAGCATGTGTTAAATCTGCAGTCATCTGTTTTAGTACCTCAGAAAATTCATATTATCAGTCAGCAAATGGGATCAGAATTTTGTGCTTAAAATTTCAAACACATGTTTTATTGATATAACACTATTTACCATCTGCTTTCACCATTTTTCCAAAATAGCCCTCTTCACCTTTGCTATTGAATAACTCAAGAACATTACACAAACAGTTGAAATTAATATTTAATTACATCAGATAAACAAGTAGTCCTGGGCTCTGGTTTGAATTCAGTCTTCAAGTTTTATCTATTTGACCCCTACGCTTTTGAATGGTGAGCACTGTTTGCATTAGATATTGTTGGTTTGTAAAATCTTTTGGTCGGCAGTATTTTCCCACACAAAATCCATCAACCTAGAGCTGCACTTATCTTGTGTGTTTGTGCAATATTATGGAGAGCTTCAGGGAAAACCAATGCAGACAATACTCTGCACTGTATGTGACAGGAGAAAAAACATAGATCACTGACACTGGCTTATCAGAGTATACAACACATGTTGCTTCTGATAACTGGAAACTGGTAAACATCAATGTTAATCTAAACCCAGACATTACATTAAAGATGTGAAGCTGGGCCCATTAAATCAGTGTGATCTTAAGCCACTTATGTTCTCGCAAAAACGTCCAATCCTGACCACATAACTTATATTTGTAATGCAGAATCACTGTTTTATTACAGAAGGCACATGAATGTGCAGAGAATGGAGGGATATGGACATTGTGTAGGCAGAAGGGATTAGTGTCATTAGGCTACCATCGTGGGCCAAAGGGCGTGTTCCTGTGCTGCACTATGTAAGGCATGGATATAATTTAATTCCTTGAAAAAGTAATTTTTTTTTCGTTGTGTACATTTAAAATATATCTTAAGCAAGAAGAGACAAACTTTTGTAGTGAAGCTTTCTGAAGGTCAATTCCCCCAAGGTTCAGCCTGCATGGCTGACTGAATCTCATGGTTCCACAGCACTGGTGAAATAGAAAATAAACAGTACTGTATGTGACAGAGCAAGTCCATACTCTGCTTATTAAAATTGATATGGAGCTACATGATAAACACTGCTGAATCCAATATTCATCAATTATTCATTAAAATTATATAATATTTATCTTCTGTTGAGATGCTTCATTTCTCTGCATGAAGATACTTTTGGCCTCATGAACAAGAAAAAACTATAATCTCCATCAAAATAATACTTCAAGCAGGTCGCATATACATACTTGGAGTTAAATAGTCTCATTCAACATGGTGATTCAACAACAATCGTGGGACTAGATGTCCTTCACAGCACCTGTTGCAACTTCTCAGCTGAGAAAAGCCTGCCATGCTGGATTTGACACAAAGTCGATTTCTTTCCTTTTAAAACAAAAATTAAAAGCGCCCTAAGTTGAAATGTTGAACTTTCTGAAAAGAAAAAAGAAACATGTTAAATTGTTTTGAATGTAAAGCACAGACACAGGTGTGGTCTGCGTTAATGTTATCTCCCCAACACCTCTTCATCTAGCAGTTTTTCCTATTTTTCTATTTCTTTGTGTTTCTCCAAATTCTCCTTAAATGTAATAGTTCCAAAGCTACAGGTAATTAGGGTATGGTAAGACAAATGTAATCACAGGAAATGGGTGCTTGCTAATGGCTGCCAAAACAGAACCACTGCTGAGTGGGTGCAAGACTGGATGCATCTTTCTGTGTTGGGCTGCACCCTCAAGACGATAGTAGTCTATTCTTGACAACTGAGGCCACACATAGATGTGTGCTGAGATAAGCAAGCTCTGTGATGCAGTTGAGGGGTAGATGAAGGAACAAATAAACCTGCATGAGTGATTGGATTTCCAGCCTTAAACCCGACTCCACTTAGAACTGAGACAGTGAAGAGAAGAGTTCACTCTAACACTGTGTTGGATAAGGCAAATAAACTGCAGCAGATTTTCCTGATATTTTATCCATTGGTTACATGAGGTGGGAATTGTATCATACTATAAAACCCTCTAATGAGATCCTGGAGAATGCTTACAATCCCATTGTGAACTGCCTAGAAATGAAACAGTCAACTGTTTCTGCTTTTATATGCAACCAGGATCAGGGAGAATCCTGTCATATTTTCTCATCAGAGGTTGGACTGTTAGCAGCTAATAGCAGTTTCACAGATTTAAGGGACTTTCTTGTTAGAGATTAGATTATTTGTGAAATATATGAGTTCAGCCTTGGGAAACAGCGTGTATGTGAGATGGAGTTAACACGGTAGTGTAGCGGTTAGCGTAACACTATTAGAGTGCCAGTGTAGTATGAAGGGCCAGGGGTCAGATGACAGTGACAGCACTACTGACCCCCACGGTCGGATGATAGCATTGCCTATCAGGTCGGAAGCTACACCACTGTCAATCAAGGGTCTGGCTCCGCCCCACCCATTAAAGAGCACACTTGAGGATTGGCTCATAACCCACCTTTGTTCTTGACCCTGAATCATTGGCTTGTTTCACCTGAGCGGGCTCCACCCCGCTACAGCCCTATAAAAGATGGTGGGCTCTCTTTCTCTTTTCTGATTGCTGCTGGGGTCGAGACCACAGGTGAGAGGGTGCACTTCCACAGGGGTCTAGGAGCGTCCTGAGTAGATTTCCAGTAGCGTAGAGCCGTTGTTTGTCCTGATTCAGGGGGTCCAGACAACGGATTTGTTTGTTCCCTGATCATTTGTACTAGTTCATTTTGTGTGTGTGTGTGTGTGTGTGTTTGTGTGTGAGCGTGTGTGCACTTCACCCCTGTTACGACTCCCCCCACGTTTCGCGATCACCCTGGTGCGAGGGTGCATTTGCTCCTTCACATTCTGTTCCCGCGTCGGTCTTTGTGAATAAAATCCTCCTGTTAAAGTACAAAGACTGTGTGTCCAGATACCTTTATCTTTAAGATACCAAAAGAACCTTTCTCATAACAGCCAGTGACCCGGGTTCAATTCCAGCCGTTGCTTGCAAGGAGTTTGTACATTCTCCCCGTGCCTGCGTGGGTTTCCTCTGGGTGCTCCGGTTTCCTCCCATATTCCAAAGACGTATAAGTTAGGAGCTGTGGGCATGCTATGTAGGTGCCGGAAGAGTGGTGACACTTGTGGGCTGCCCCCAGGACGTTCTTAGTAACGTAAAAAGATGCATTTCACTGTGTGTTTCAATATGCATATGACTTATATTTTATATTTTATCAAGCAAAGAGTGTACAAGTACACAGAGCTACTGAGCTATCTGAAGCAACACTAGAAATGTTGGAAGACCAACAGAAGGAACCGGTGTGACAAAAAAGCTGAGGAGGCAAGGTATAGCCAGGGTCATTTACACGTTTCAAGTATTGCGGATGTCATATGAGTGGGTGACTAAAAAATGTCCTGTGTGCACGATGTAAAATGTAAAGTCCTTCCTATGAACAGTGAATGATGAAGTCATTAATAGTTCATGGTTTGGACAAGATGAACCACTCAGGGACAGAGGCAGAGTCACAATCAGAGTATCATTTCAGAAGGAACAGTGGCACATCTAGTGGCCTTGTAGTTTCCAGTGACACAGATTAAATCCTAACCCTGGGTGCTATCTGTGAGATGTTTGCATGTTCTCCCTATAACCACTTGACTTTCCTCCAAGTGCTCTGGTTTCCTCCCATATCCCAAAACATCTAGGTTGGCAGGTTAACTGGCTACTGTAAATTGTCCCAAGTGCATGAGTGGTAGAATCTGGGGGGAGCTGATGGGAATATAGTGAGAATACAAAATGAAATTAGTGCAAATAGGTGCTTGATGGTCAGTGTGGACTCGATGGGCCAAATGGCCTATTTACGTACTGTGTGAAGGTATGACTCTAAAATAAAGGAACAGAACAAAAGCAAAAGCTGTAGCTGATGAAAATTGAATGAGAAGCAAAAACTTTTGGAAATGGTCAGTACAACCAGTCTGACCATGGAGAAGTAGCCAAGATATTTTTGGGATGGACTTTTCCTCAGAACTAATGAAGGGCCCATACCTAATCCCTCTTCTCCACACTCTCAACAGCTGTTACCTGCATTTTTAGCATTTTCTTATTTTAGAGAGTGCATCGATATCCTGGAATATGATTTTTAACCTGAATCATGTCATCCTGAAAACAGGCAAATTATCTGGCAAATTAGGTTTTGATGTTAAGACGTGCAAATTGGGATTTGATTCTGGCTGTGGAAACTTCAGCTGCAGGCTTGAAGTGTGAGTGTGGGTCATGTACACTCTACCTGTTGTGCAAGTTCCTGAGCAGCCAACAAAATGGTTTTGTAACAATCAATGATGATTTTCCTGAATGTATGCAAGAGTTTTCTCATCCTATCCCAAAGTAGACTGACCTGCCGGCTGGCTTGATCTTGGCTGTCAGCTGTAGTCCCACAATCCCAGAGCTGGAAAAATGCATCAAGGCACCTATTTGCTGTCCAGAGGCTCATTGGTACATTCTATTGAAGCTCAGTCCTCAGAATGACTTGAAATTCATTGGGCCCTTGGGACCAGGCAAGCAAATCACCCATAGTGTTAAAGTCACAGTGTCATAGAGTCATACAGCATGCAAACAGGCCCCTTGGCCCAACTAGTCCATGTTGACCAAGATGCCCATCCAAGCAAGTTCGATTTGCCAACCTTTGGCTCATAACCTTCTAAACATTTCCTATCCATGTACCTGTCCAACTGTTTTTTTAAGAGTTGTGATTGTACCTGCCTCAACTACTTCCTCTGGCAGCTCATTCCACATACCTACCACACTTCGTGTAAAAAAAAAGTTGCCCTTCAAATTCCTATTAAATCCTTCCCCTCTCATCTTAAACCTATGCCCTCAAGTTCTTGATTCCTCAGTCCTAGGGAATTTGTCCTGTCTATGCCCCTCATAATTTCATTCACCTCTATAAGGTCACCCCTCAGTCTCTTATGATCCAAGGAATAAAGCCCTAGCCTGTGCAATCTCTCCCTCTAACTCAGTCCCTCAGGTCCTGGTAACATCCTTGTAAATCTTTTCTGCACTCTTTCCAGTTTAATAACATCCTTCCTATAGCAGGGTGACCAAAACCTGAGCACAATACTCCAAGTGTGGCCTCACCAGCGTCTTGTACAACCGCACCATTACCTCCCATCTGCTATGTTCAATGCCCTCTTTGATCATAACTTCATCTTACAGTGAAATTCAATAACTAATGTACACAAATTTCAGATTACATTTCACTCAGATCAATTAATTAAAATTAGTCAAACACTATTAATAATTTTTGACTCTCCAACCTGATTGACAAGGAACTGAAGAGGGAGCAGGTATGGGGAATGGCACTCAGGAAACCCAAAGGCATAGTCTTCTCTCAGTTCTGATAACTTTGACAGCTGGGTAGGTTATTGTTTTTGGAAATCATTTCTCACTAGTAGCCAAAGCCAAGCAGAGGAAGGGAGGACGAGATCCACGATCAGGGCAATGGAGATCAATAGGATTCCTGAAGAGATCAGGGGAGGTGGGGATATTGGGGGTGCTGTGAGATCATCACTTACGGAGTGGAGAGAT
Source organism: Pristis pectinata (assembly GCF_009764475.1). Lineage (NCBI taxonomy): Eukaryota > Metazoa > Chordata > Chondrichthyes > Rhinopristiformes > Pristidae > Pristis > Pristis pectinata. The sequence continues at coordinate 75,049,539 of NC_067414.1, read as the reverse complement.
TATATCAATGGAAGGGACTGGACAGATTGGGATGGTGGGGACACTAATGGTGGTACTGGAGTGATTGCAGGTGAGATATCATTGATGATCTAAAGAGATCCACAAAGATAGAAACATAGATGGGGAAGGAGCATGGACAATTTGGGAATATTAAATGGGGAAGCCTAGAGAGGATGTAGGGTGGGGGGGGGAAGAGAGTTGATTCTGGGGGTGGAAGGTGAGGGAGATTTGGCGCATTCATAATCAGTTGTCGAAGAGAGGCTGGAGGAGATAAAATATCAGTGATTATCAGATTTCCCTACAGAGGAATCTCCCCATAGAGATGGAGGGGACAACATGGAGGCAACAGGAGAAGTGGAAGAGGTCACTGTGGGTGATAATGAGGAAGTAATGGGGCATTAGGTGTGATGGAGAAACAGTTGTGTGGCTATCACTGAGGTGGGAAAGAGATTGTGGATGGACTACACAAGAACATGTGGGTGGTTGGTGGAGGTGGAAAGGAGGAGACTACAGAGAAACCAAAAGGGATAGCATTGTTTCAGGAGCAGGAGGAACTTCAGGATCATGGAGATCCTTGGGAGGGTGTCAATCATGGCGAGCATTCGTCAGCCAGGTGTACAGGTTTACTTGGTGGGGCTGGGGTGAGGGGCGGAGAGGGGAGATCTTGCCTCTTCCACCCAGTGACCCTCCCTTTCAGCTGTTGGCTTTTCTCTGGCCCTGGAAACAGGTCAAAATTGGAAGCGAAAAAGATCTGGGGTAGGCGGCCTTAATGAAATACTTAAATGCCACCAATCCTTCTGGTAGTGGACTTACTGTCTGTAAAAACAGAAACCAACTTGGTTCACAACAGGTTGTCTATGTGTTTGATAGTTTTTTTTAAACTTTGCACCTGATTGAAACCCAGCTATTAGGGAGTTTAAAATCCCTCCACTCCTCACTGCCAATTATTTTTGTTTTTCTCTGTCTATTTGTCATCACTCTGAAAGCCACACATATTTTACTTGGCTCCATATTTTAACATGTGGTTAGGATGCTTGTTTCTCACCTTCATCTCTCTTAATATAAACTTCTCATCCTAGTTTCTCTTTCTTGTTTCCTTCTATCGGTATTTTCTCTCCCATGTGCCTCCTTCACTTCTGTACTGTGCTTATTTCCATGTTCCCAGTTTTTAACCCAGACCCTGTAAAATGCTGATGCTCAAGCTTCTATCCTATTCCCTTTTCGAATTATTTATGGATTTTACTTTTGCGTAGCATTCAAATCACTTGTGCGCCTGTATTTGTTTTCCTCATCATTCTAGTAGTTCTTTTGTCAATTTTAATTTTGTATCTACGACTTTGATTGTAGATCTAATTGCCATTGGAATAGCTTTTGTTCTTCATCTGTGCCATCAAGATTCCTTTTCACTCATATAAACCACTAGTCATCTCTATTACAAGGAGAACATCACTTCTCATTATAACTAAAGCCCTTATCTTTAATGACATCCTAGTAAATGTCCTTTGTACTCTCTTTTCTTTCTGCATGGCTGGCACTTTGCATAAATTTTACACACCGGTAAACACAAAGGTGTGCTTCAGTGGTCATACGTGGCCAGTTGACATCAGCAGATGTTGCTTCAGGTCATTTAAGTTCAGGGAAGGACAAACCTGGGAAAGATGCCAACCAAGCAAAGCAGTATAAGAATCCAAATTAAAAAAGGACTCAAGTCTTATATGACATTAATATAACATTGTGCTTAATGGATATATCTAAATGCAAGGAGTATAATGAATAAGGTGTAGCGGTTGCTACCGCGGAATAAAACAAGACTCTACTTGGAGGATTGCCAAACAGAACTGGTTTCTTTTCCCGCCTTGCACGGGCCCTTTAAGGGAGAATGTTCCCGCCCAAAACAACCGGCAATGACGTAAGTCCTACGTCATCAGGACTTTCCCGCGCGCGGGTTCTCCCCGTCGCTCGGAAAGACGAGGCCCGCCGCCATCTTGGGCCTCGTCGCTCCGATGCCGCGCGACCCGACTGCCGAGCCGGTTCGCCCGACTAGACGGTGAGTCACCACAAAGGCAGATAAGCTGAGGGTATAGACAAATACAAATAAATAAAATATTATAGCTATTGCTGAAACGTGGCTTAAAGAAGGGAGGCAATGCCAGCTTAACATTCCTGGATTCTTGTCTTCAGATGAAATGGAGGAGGGAATAAAAAGAGGAGAGGGCTGGCAATATTGCTTAAAGAAACAACTTGAGCTGTGAGAAGGGGATGTTACAAATCATCAAATGAGGCTATATAGATTGAACTAAAAGGAAGCAATCATACAATGGGAATATACTGTCGACCTCCACATAGTCCAAAGGAAATGCAGAACAGGCAATCTTTTGACAAGTTTAAAAAAAAAGACACTAAAATCAGGCTATTTTAATGACCTTACATTCATGCATGGTAACTAAAATAGAACGTGGGGGAGCATTTTTGTGTGGTGAACGTAATGTTATTTGTCATATTACATAAAGACACAGGAGGTTACCACTGAGTCTTTGCCAGGCTCTCAGAACAATCCCATCAATCCCACTTCCCTGCAACAAACAACCTGCTGGAGGAACTCAATGGTTCGAGCAGCATCTATGCGAGGGGGGGAAAGGAAATCTCAACGTTTCAGGTCTAAACCCTGAGTCGAGACTGAGAGTGGAGAGGGGAGATAGCCAGTATTAGGAGGAGAGGGGGAATGGTGAGTCAGAACTCCAAGGTGATTGGTGGACTGAGGAAGGGTGAAAGATGATGGGCAGGTTGTGCCAGGTAGGGGAAGGAAGGTGGGGTTGGGAGACAGTGGGAGGTGGATGACAGATGGAGGTGGATGACAGATAGAGACAGACAAAGAGAGAGAGAGAAAAAAAATTGAGCGGCAGATTGAGTGAGGTTGAGGTGGAGGTGGAGACAGCTGCTGGAGGGTGATAAACAGGAACACAAAGGATTACCGGCGTTGGATAAACAAAGGAGGTGATAGGGGAATCTCATTCCTGCATGCCCTTTAATACTCACCTGATTCCCTGACCAGCCACCTACACACTAGGGGCAATTTACAGTAACCAATTAACCTGACAACTAGCCTGTCATTGAGACATGGGAGGAAACTGGAGCATCCAGAAGATAAGCATGCAGTCACAGAGAAGATGTGCAAACTCCACACAGACAGCACCAAAGGTCAGACTTGAAGGCAGGTCACTAACTGTGAGAAGTAGTCTTGTAGACTTGGCACAGTCACGAAAAAGGATGAAGATAAAGTAGGAGTGAAGGTTCTGAATTTGGGGAAGGAAATTTACTTAGTTGAAAAGCAATTTAGCAAAAATGAGCTGGAAACAGTTACTGGAAAGTAAATCAATGACAATGGCAGTGGGAGGCATTGAGTAAGGAGATTCTGGGGTTTGGAGTTAATATTTTCTTACAAAGGCAAAGAGTGGTTCTGCTAAATCAACTGTAAGACTGAAAGGGATGATCATTTAATTTTTATTTCTCCCTTTTATCATGAGTGCACACAGCTCTACACTGAAAACACTGAGAACGACTAAGCTATGAGCAACTGTAACATGGTTCTCACTGTCCCATCTGGAGTCTTCAAGACTGAACCATGCATGAAGTCTCTTCAATCTATGGGATAATGTTAACCCTTGGCAAGGATTAGGACCCTGCATTGGAATTCTAAGGAAACCATTAACAAAAGCCCAAGAAATAGATTTATTTAAACCCTGGGGAATTTATTTTGAGCTGCTGGAAAAGAACTTCTACGTTCCTCCAGTGTTATGGAACAGAAGAGGAGCAGCTGCACTGAGTTCCTGATCAAGTATTCAGCTTGATTCATTTTTTAAAAATATATTTTTGTCTTAATTTTTTCTCTTATCAACATGCCTCTGATTGGATAGCCACATGGGAAGATGATCAGGATTCCTAAACAAGCACAACTATTAGTTCTCATCAGTCTTGCCATCTCACAGGATGGCCATATCGGTGAATTGATGAGTAAGAGGTTAGCAGTTCACAGGGGGTCAATGCTACAATTTTCCAGCCAGCTGTGACACTGATGCTGCTTTTCCTGGCTTTTCATAAGTCAGTGCAAAGTAATGTGCACTGACTTCCAATGAAGTTACATAAACATGGGTAGATCCTGGGAAATTCCAATAAAATCCATAAGCAGCTATTTTTAAGCTTAAAGTAATACAAAGCTCAATAGGTCAAATTTCTATGGGAAACAAAGAATTCTTATATTTGACATCATCCTTGGGGGAAGAAAGCTGTTCTAGTAGAATCTGGAACTTAAAAAAGTAATATGCGATTGTCATGCTTACAGAATGTTTAGCTAATCTAAGATTATCCTAAAACGCAGATGTGTAATGATACTGTAAAAGGATCATTCAATGCAATGTATAATATAGGAACTACATTCAATTGATGAAACAGTGGGAAGGTCGGAGAGATGGTAGGCTTGGAAGGTAGTCAGATCTTATAGAGCTGTATAACTTTATGAGGGGCATAGATAGGGTGAATACACATAGTCTTTTCCCCAGGATTGGCGAATCAAGAACTAGAGGGCAAAGGTTTAAGGTGAGAGGGGAAAGATTTAATTGGAGCTTAATGGGTAACTTTTTGTTTTACACAAAGGGTGGTATGTATGTGAAATGAGCTGCCAGTGGAAGTTGTTGAGGCAGGTACAATAACAACTTTTAAAAGACAGTTAGACAGGTATGTGGATCAGAAAGGTTTAGAAAAGTCAGAAATTATTAATAGTATTTGACTAATTTTAATTAATTGATCTGAGTGAAATGTAATCTGAAATTTGTGTACATTAGTTATTGATTTTCACTGTAGAGATGAAGTTGTGATAGAATAGGGCATTGAGTACAAAAGTTGGGAGGTCACAGTGCAGTTGTACAAGGCATTAGTGAGGCCGCACTTGAGGCCGAGTATTGTGTTCAGGTTTTGGTCACCCTGCTATAGGAAATATATTATTAAACTGGAAAGAGTGCAGAAAAGATTTACAAGGATGTTGCCAGGACTTGAGGGACTGAGTTATAGGGATAGATTGCACAAGCTAGGATTTTATTCCTTAAAGCATAGGAGACTGAGAGGTGACCTTATGGAGGTGTATAAAATCATGAGGGGAATGGATAGGGTGCATGTACTCTTGTCTTTTTCCAGGAGTTGGGGTATCAAGAACTTAAGGGCATAGGTTTAAGGTGAGAGGGGAAGGATTTAATATGAACTTGAGGGGCAACTTTTTTACACAAACTGTGGTAAAAATGTGGAATGAGCTGCCAGATGAAGTGGTTGAGGCAGGTACAATAACAACATTTAAAAGACAATTGGACAGGTACATGGATTGGAAAGCTTTAAAAGGTTATGGGCCAAATGCTGACAAATGGGACTTGCTTGGATGGGACATCTTGGTTGGCATGGACCACTTGGGCCGAAGGACCTGTTTCTGTGCTGTATCACTCTCTATGTCCTGTATCTTCCATGAGATTCTCCAGACACACACTCAAAAATCAATGCGAGAAGATTTAAATGGATGGTGTCAAGTTTTGGAGGCAGCAGCTTGGAAACTCGCTGCAAGATAGTTAGTGAATATGTTTTAAAGTAACCTCTCCATGAGGTGATGAAAAGCACTGGTAGGCTGGGCTCAAGCTAAATACTGACAACTGCATTGTCAAGGGGAGAGAATGCCAGTTCTTTGCAATGGTATACACACCACATACCATTAAGGCAAGTCCAGAAAGTCACAGTTATTGCTGAGTTGAAAACAACAGAACATCAAAGGACAGGAGAGAAATTTTTTTTTGTGCTGCTCCAGTTCTTTCATTCCCCGTGTGCCAATACCTGAGGTAATCCTGACAATGAATGAAAGAAAATTTCAAATACTGGTGGTCAAAATACTATAACATTTAGTTTGAACACATTTGAGACAGTGTTCACTAAGTTGAGCCTACAACAGACCGTGTCTTTCTACAGGTAGATTTCTCCACTTGCAAGCCTTTAGCATCTACATTCAATGCTCTAAAGTGAACAGAAACAAGGGATACCAACATAGAAGGAGGGCTATTAGAAGTTCTGCAGTTATCTCTATGGGTGGCAGTGTGTAGAAGAAAATGATCACAGACCCCTAGAGCAAATCTAAAATAAGCAATAATGCTTATTATAAGGAATAAGCAAGATGGTGCTGGAACTTGGTGACTCATTACAAGTTGCTCTCTCTGCAGATCTACTCATTACTTCTGCTACTGTCATTCTACTCTTTTAAATCTAAATTCTTTGGTTCTAAGAATTGACATGGCCTTGCACCTTATTGTCTGCCTGCACTGCACTTTCTCTGTAACTGTAACCCTTTAGTTTGCATTCTGTTATTGTTTTTCCATTGTGCTGATGTGTTGAAATGATCTGTATGGATGGCATGCAAAACAAAGCTTTTCACTGTACCTCGGTACAGGTGAACATGTGACAATAATAAACCAATTATCAATTTAAAAGAAAAACCTATGTGGAGTATCAAAAAGGCTGCAAAGGTTACATTTGAGTTATGATTTCACTCTGAACTACAAACCAGGGAAAGAAGTGATGTGAGCAGATACATTATCTTATCCATTACCACTGGAGAAGCATGAGGTGAGAGATCTAGGTTTGAAGATACACAACCTAGTGAACGTGACACCAGCAAAATCGAATAAGATCAGAGACGGGACCAACAATGAATGGAAGACATGCTCTCTCAGCAAATGATCTGGCAGAAGCTTGAGAAGGTGAAAAAAAATACAGCCAGCAATAAGATGTTATTAGTGAATTGGTGATGGTTTCTGACCTTTCTACTGGCTGGACTCAGAATCCTCATCATACAAAAAATAATTCAAGGAGGATTCTTCCTGAAAATAGACTAAGGTTTCATGAGTCTGGCAAAATGGAAGCTGAGAGCTTGATCAGATGCAAAATGAATCGCTGTTTAAAAATGACATGGAGAAAATGGTGTCAACACAGTGGTAATGTCTGAAGTGCAGAAATATATAACAAATAGGGGAGATGATGGCTGCTGAGATACCACTTGGACCATGTTATATCAGCTGATTTGTAGACGTAAGTAAGAATGGTATGATGTAGTTGTAGACTACTACCCAGGTTCCCATTCATTAGAAGGATGAAAGAAATGACACCCACAGCAGTTCAAACTCTATGTGCAGAATAAGAGATTCCTGAGAAGCTGATGCAGGACAACCGAAACAAGAGCAATATTGGTTCACCACTACATCCTCATCCTTGGACTGTTCAAATGGGCACAGTTTCATAGAGAGACATGCTCAAATAGGCAGAAAGATCCTTACCAAAGCAGATACAAAAGAAGATTCAGCTTTGCTGTCATATTAGGCTACATCTCTGTTAAATGTTTTAAATTTTTTTTAAATTTTTTATTTACAGTGTGGTAACAGGCCCTTCTGGCCCAACGAGTCCACGCTGCCCATTTTAAACCCAAATTAACCTACCCATACGTCTTTGCAATTGCAAAAAGCTTGGCCATTGAATGACAGAATGGGAAAGCATATGACAACTTTCCCAAGCAAAATATATCTTCCATGACCAAGAAGTTGTGTGATAACAGACCGATGCAAAAGTAAAATGAAGCCAAAACTACAACACTCATTCTAAATCATTCATCAAGTTGTGGCGATAACATAGGAACCACTTATGAAAGCCTGGAGTCCATTTAAAGTTATCAATAAAATTGATAACTCATGGTTGTTTATCATCAGGACTGAGACAGGCCAACAGATACCATGAACAGAACCCATCTCACTCCTTTACCAGATAAAACCAAGTATCAGCAGCAAGACCATCAATGGTGAGAGGGGGAAAGTTCAAAGGAGATGTGAGGGGGAGTGGCAGGTGCCTGATATGCACTGCCAGGGATGGTGGTGGAGGCAGATGCGATAGAGGCGTTTAAGAGTCTCTTAGATAGGCATGTGAGTATGCAGAGAATGGAAGGATATGGACCATGTGCAGGCAGAAGGGATTAGGCTTCATTAGCAACACACAAAAAGCTGGAGGAACTCAGCGAGTCAGACAGCATCTGTGGAGGGAAATGAACAGTCGATGTTTCAGGTCAAGAACCTTCATCTGAGTTAGCCGGTTATCTGAGCTCATTAGCTGATTAGCAAGCGTTATTAGCTTAATGAGGTCAGCACAACATCGTGGACTGAAGGGCCTGTTTCTGTGTTGTACTGTTCTATGTCCTATGTTCTAATATCATCAGCAAACTGAATGTAACTTCAACAATATCATCAAAATAACTGTATCCGTTTTGCAGGTGAAAAGTGGTCATAGTAAACTAACCAATTTATTAATTAGGATTAAGTCACAGGGGCCTTTATTGGGAAGTTGCTGGAATTGTTCAGGCCCCATTGGAGCCTGTGAACATTCTCAAGCTGAATTCCTACACTGAGTTAGATTAGTTGTAATTTTTACTACATGGCTCAGATTTGCCAGAATGATGTTAGATTTGAAAGGGTTAAAAGTTATGAACTCAGTTTCTATTCCCTGGAGTTCAGGGGGTTGAAGTATGACCTAATTGAGCTGTTTAAAAGGTAGTGGAAATCTGGAACTCTCTCCCCAAAGGGCTGCTGGGTCAATTGACATCTTCAAGGTGGAGACTGATAGATTGTCAGGTCAGGGTATCCAGGGGTACAGGGCTAAGGTGGTCAAAGCACAGCTCAGCTGTGATCCAACTGAATGCTGCCAGGCTCGGGTGTTGAATGACCTAATCACATCCCTATAAATTAAGAAGGACACAAGCACAGAGTGAATTTGCAAATAGAATGGACGCAAGTGATTTTATTTAAAAAATAATGCCAGCTTGCTTTACTTGGTCTGATTTTCTTTCCTTTTGATTTCAATGGAAAAGAAATTTTGAGCACAGCATGAGACAGTGCACTCATTCTTTTGTCCACTGTTTCCATGCTTTTGGCGAAGATCTTTCAATCTCCGTGACCTTAGTCAATTTTAATGTTCTTAATTTTTATATTTTTAAAAAAATAACTCATAACAATTATAAACCTTTTCCTCACACTATTAATATAAAATTAAAACTAATGCAGAATTTTCTTCAAGAATACACCGGATTAAAGGATTTACCATATGTGACTAGTTCACATGAGGTAAGAGTGATCTTATCCTAAGAAAGCTGAAAGATCATAGTTCAAATTGGCATTTGACACATTGAAAATATGGCTCTGTTTCCCACATTAGCTGTGGAAAAAAAGCCAAACCAGGAAGGGCCTCCAAAGGTCACGTTGCCAAAATAATATTAGGGTGAATTTGTTGCAAAATTTTGCATATTTTGAAAGAACACAAAATATTTAATTAATTATATTGTGTTATGATAGAAGACAATCAAAATAAAGTATAGAACATATTGTAGCCTGCTTATTTTTAGGAGTGTGAGAAAAAGTGTGAGTATTTGAATATTGTTATTTTGAATGCCATTCAGAATGTGCAAGCAGTTGCTGGCTAAGATGAGCTCGTTAGTCAGTGGTGGTCACTGAATGGTCCTCCAAGCTAATTGGTTTGGCAACAATTCCACTAGTCACATAATTTGAACAATTTCAATTGTCACATTTGTTTGTTTTTGTTTTCCTTTTGAGCTTTTTACTAAATGTGAAAAACTCTTCGTTTTTCATTGCTCCTTTGAGATTTCCTTGAAGCAATCATAGAAGTAACATGGCAAGGGCATAAATCCACATGTTTCAAAGGCAGTGAAAACATAATAAGTATCCACAGTACTGTTATAAATCAGAAAAATAATAGCCTGCTGCACCTGTTGTGAATAGACCAAGAAATCAAATCCTTGCACTGTGAGCCGCAGGGGTTTATTGAAAGCAATTCTTTCTAACACAGCAAAAACTGTTACATGTGATTTTGTGAATATGAAAGAGAAACAAGCTTCTTCTCTGCACATTATACTTTGTAGAAATTGGTTTCAATGAAATAGAAACATAATAACAAAATGTCAACTTAATGATGAATTCAAAAGCATTACTTGAAATAATTATTACACAAGGTCCATTAAACATTGCATCACTAAAACTTGTATTTCTAAGCACTGTATAATATTTTTACAGCTCATTGAGAGTGGTGAGCTGTGTCATGCAATCCCCAACAAAGTGTTAAATAGTATCTTGTTAATGTAATAAGCATGTTGTACGACTTTGAGCATAGTAACATATAGCATTGGTTGAATTCATACTATTTGGAGCTTGGTGACAGATTGTACTAACTGTGCATCTTAGACCCAATTACATGGCATTGTTGAGACCCGCTTTTATGAAAATGTGTACTGGTTGAGAACTGATTCAAAGAATGTGCACAAAGAGTGCAATTTTGAATCATAATTCATCTTGTATTCTTTTTGATGAAAAGCAGCATAGAACATCATTTAAAAATAAAACAAACATTTCAAATATAAATCATTCAGGTCTTAATGATTCTGAAGACAATCACTGATATTGGTTTTAAAATTGCCAGAATAGACTGAAATATCACTTGAATTGAATGCCTTTTAGTCAGGAGGTGGACCACCGTGTGTGAACACGTGGAGTAGGAGATAAGTGCCCCAGGAAAGAAAAGCTTAATGTGGGATAGAAGATTACATGAGAAATTGTTCCTTGGCAACAATGTCTGAGGGTGAGCAGAGCTCAGCATGTTAGTTAACTGAATAGAAATAATAATAATAATCAGTCAATGGTATTGTCTTGAAAGAAGCCTAATAACAAATTATGCAAAAAAATGCGGGGCTGTGCTACAGTCAATAAAAATTAAAATAATAATGCTGGAAAACAACTGACTGGGGGAAGGATGTCCACACATCCCTGTTTTAGTATTCCAAAACCTATGTTTAAGACTTCTAAATCTAATTAAAACTTGATAGTTAACCCAAGGAAATGAACTGTAATATTATGATTTAACCTGGAAGGGTCAGTGTCAGCATTCTGCTCTGCTGATGTCATATGAATGACCACCTCTATTCCTATAAGAACACAACAACTCATCCTCTCTGCATTCAATATTAAATTGAATTATTAATACTGAATGGAAAATTGCTAGCTTTTCTTGAACTTTGCCGATACCTTCTCAACCAGCCCTTACTCAAGCAAAAGGCAAATGCATTCATCCAGGATCTTAAAAAAATTGACCGTTGAAATAATTCATGTGTTTGTCCAGATTTCCCAGATTTGTGAAAGATTCAATTAGATTGGAAAATAACAATGTAACCCCTTTATTCAAAAAAAGCCAAAAACTACAGGCCCATTAGTTTAAAATCTCTGAAGACAAAAGAAACTCCAGATGCTGATATTTGGAACAAAAAAAACAAAACACTAGAAGAACTCAGTGGGTCAAGTAGCATCTGTGGAGGCAGAAGGTGTAAGTCGATGTTTCAGGTGGAAACCCTGCATCAGACGCCTGACAAAGTAATGTGTACTTTGTCAAAGGTGAACTTGTGGATGCACTATACTTAGATTTCCAGAAGGCATTTGATAAGAAAAGATAAGATATTTATTTATTAGTCACATGTACATCCAAACACACAGTGAAATGCATATTTTTGCGTAGAGTGTTCTGTGGGCAGCCCGCAAGTGTCGCCACGCTTCCAGCGCCAACATAGCATGCCCACAACTTCCTAACCTGTACGTCTTTGGAATGTGGGAGGAAACTGGAGCACCTGGAGGAAACCCACGCAGACACAGGGAGAACGTACAAACTCCTTACAGACAGTGGCCAGAATTGAACCCAGGTCGCTGACGCTGTAAAGTGTTACGCTAACCGCTACACTATTGTGCCTGGCTCGCTGACAGGAAACAGAGTATGCATAAATGGATGTTTCTCAGGTTGCTCGTTATAATGAGTGGAGCCAGGTATTGGGGTTGAGGCTTCAACTTTTACAATTCATATAAATGATTTGGATGAAGGTGTGGGAATTGTGGTTTCTACATTTGCTTATGACACAAAGATAGGCAGGGAAAGAAGTTGTGAATAGAACATAAGGAGGCTACAAAATGATATTGACAGCCTAAGTGAATGGTTAGACACTTAGCACATGAAGTACACTGTTGGAAAATATGAAATTGTCCATATGGCAGGAAAAATTTAAAAAATATGTATTAGTTAAATGGTGAAAGATTGCAGAGTTCTGATATGAAGAGGGGTTTGGTACCCCAGTACAAGATTTGCAAATGGCTAGTAAGGGGGGCACAGCAAGTAATTAAGAAAGTTAACAGAATATTATCATTGACTGCTAAGATAACTGAATACAGAAGTAGAGAGGTTCTGCCAGTGTTATGTAGGGTATCGTTGAGACTACATCTGGAGTATTGTGTACAATGTAAATTTCCTTACTCAAGGCAGAATGTTACTGCATTGGCTAAGCAGTTCTGAGAAGGTTTACAAGACAAATTTTAGGAATGGGTGGGCTGCCTAATGAGGAAAGATTGGAGATGTTTGGCTTGTATCCACTAGAACAGTGGGTTGGGGTTGGATCAAAATATAACATCAGGAACGGTCTTAACAAGATGGATGTAGAGAGGATATTTATGGGAGAACCTAAGAGCCAGTATTTTAAAAGAAGGGGTCACCCATTTGAGACAGAGACAAAACAATTTTCTTTCTCTCAGAAGTTGTAGTGGTCGCGTCTCTGGCACCGAGACTGGACCCTCAGCTCAGAAAGGAAGGAAAGAAAAAGAGGAGATAAGTAGTGATAGGGGAGTCGATAGTTAGGGGGACAGATAGGAGGTTCTGTGGGAGAGATCGAGAATCCCGGATGGTCTGTTGCCTCCCTGGTGCCAGGGTCCGCAATATCTCGGATCAAATTCTCGATATTCTCAGGAGGGAGGGTGAGCAGCCAGATGTCGTGGTCCATGTAGGGACCAATGATGTGGAAAGGAAGGAGGAGGAGGTCCTGCAAAGAGAGTTTAGAGAATTAGGTGCAAAGTTGAAGGACAGGACTTCCAAGGTTGCAATCTCAGGATTGTTACCCGTGCCACATGCTAGTGAGGCTAGAAATAGGAGGATAATGCAGCTAAATACGTGGCTAAGGAGATGGTGCAGGAGGGAGGGCTTCAGGTTTCTGAACAATTGTTCCAGGGAAGGTGGGACCTGTTCCGACGGGATGGTTTGCACCTGAACTGGAGGGGAACTAACACACTTGCAGGTAGGTTTGCTAGTGCTGCTCTGGGGGGTTTAAACTAGATTTGCAGGGGAGGGGAACCAAAGTGTTAGAGCAGATAGTGAGGTGGAGGAAAAATGTCATGCGAGGACTGCATGTATAGACAGAAATCAAAAATTTGTACGTGATAGAAATGTTCTCAGGTGCATCTATTTCAATGCAAGGAGTATTTAGGTAAGCAGATGAGTTTAGGGCATGGATTGACATGTGGGATTACGACATTATTGCTATTAGTGAGACTTGGTTGAAGGAGGGGCAGGACTGGCAGCTTAATGTTCCGAGGTTCTGTTGTTTTTGATGTGATAGAGGGGGAGGGATAAAAGGGGGAGGAGTGGCATTACTAGTCAGTGAAAATATCACAGCTGTGCATAGACAGGACAGCCCGGAGGGCTCCTCTACAGAGGCCATTTGTGTGGAGCTGAGGAACAGGAAAGGTGTGACCACACTAATAGGGTTGTGTTATAGACTGCCCAATAGTCAGAGAGAATTGGAGGAACAAATCTGTAGTGAGATAGCAGACCGATATAAGAAACAGAAAGTTGTAATAGTAGGGGATTTTAGCTTTCCACATATTGACTGGGACTCCCACACTGTGAAAGGGCTGGATGGCTTGGAGTTTGTCAAATGTGTTCAGGAAAATTTTCTAAATCAATATATAGAGGTACCAACGAGAAATAATGCAATACTTGATCTCCTATTAGGGAACCAGACAGGTCAGGTGACAGAAGTATGTGTAGGTGAGCATTTTGGGTCCAGTGACCATAATGTCATTAGTTTCAAGTTAATTATGGATAAGGATAGGTCTGGTCCTCGAGTTGAGGTTCTAAATTGAAGGAAGGCCAATTTTGTGGAATTGAGAAAGGATCTAGGAAGGGTGGATTGGGATAAGTTGTTTTCTGGCAAGGATGTGTTCAGTAAGTGGAAGGCCTTCAAAGGAGAAATTTTGAGAGTGCAGAGTTTGCATGTTCCCGCCAGGATTAAAGGCAAAGTTAACAAGTATAGGGAACCTTGGTTTTCAAGGGATATTGGTGACCTGGTTAAGAAAAAGAGAGAGGTGTATAGCAGGTATAGGCAACTAGGAACAAATGATGTACTGGAAGAGTATAGAAAATGTAAGAAAATACTAAAGAAGGAAATCAGGAAGGCAAAGAGAAGACATGAGATTACTTTGGCAGATAATGGGAAGGTAAACCCGAAAGGTTTCTACAAGTATATGAAGAGTAAAGGTATAGTAAGGGACAAAATTGGTCCCCTAGAAGATCAGAGTGGTCGTCTATGTGTGGAGCCTCAGGAGATGGGGGAGATCTTAAACAGTTTTTTTGCATCAGAATTTACTCAGGAAACTAGCATAGTGTATATGGAAGGAAGGGAAACAAGCAATAGTGTCATGAAACATATAGAGACTAAACAGGAGGAGGTGCTTTCTGCCTTACAGCGAATAAAGGTAGATAAATCCCCCAGGCCTGACAAGATATTTCCTCGGACCTTGAGAGAGACTTGTGTAGAAATTGCAGGGGCCCTGGCAGATATATTTAAAATGTCCTTAGCCACGGGTGTGGTGCCAGAGAACTGGAGGGTAGCCCATGTTGTTCCGTTGTTTAAAAAAGGGTCTAAAAGTAAACCAGGTAACTACAGGCCAGTGAGCCTGACAACAGTAGTAGGTAAATTATTGGAAGTTGTTCTGAGAGATCGGATGTATAAGTATTTGGACAGCCAAGGGCTGATTAAGGATAGTCGGCATGGCTTTGTGCGTGGTAGATCGTGTTTAATGAATTTTGTAGAGTTTTTTGAGGAGGCTACCAAGAAAGTAGATGAAGGAAAAGCTGTGGATGTTGTCTACATGGATTTTAGTAAGGCCTTTGACAAGGTCCCACATGGGAGGTTAATTCAGAAGGTTCAGACACTAGGTATTCATGGAAAGGTTGTAAACTGGATTCGAAATTTGCTGTGTGGGAGAAGACAGAGAGTGGTAGTGGATGATTGTTTCTCAGGCTGGAAGCCTGTGACTAGTGGTGTGCCTCAGGGATCTGTGCTGGGACCATTGTTGTTTGTTGTCTGTATCAATGATCCAGATGATAATGTGGTAAATTGGATCAGCAAGTTTGCTGATGACACTAAGAATAGAGGCGTTGTGGACAGCGAGGAAGGTTTTCAAAACTTGCAGAGGGATCTGGACCAACTGGAAAAATGGGCCAGAAAATGGCAGATGGAATTTAATGCAGACAAGTGTGAGGTGTTGCATTTTGGAAGGACAAATCAAGGTAGGACATACACAGTAAATGGTAGGGCACTGAGGAGTGCAGAGGAACAAAGGGATCTGGGAGTTCAGATATATAATTTCCTGAAAGTGGCGTCACAGGTAGACAGGGTTGTAAAGAAGGTTTTTGGCATCCTGGCATTCTTAAATCAAAGTATTGAGTATAGGAGTTGGGATGTTATGGTGAGGTTGTATAAGAGATTGGTGAGGCCAAATTTGGAGCATCATGTGCAATTCTGGTCACCTAACAATAGGAAGGATATCAGTAAGATTGAAAGAGCGCAGAGAAGATTTACTAGAATGTTTTCGGGTCTTTAGGAGTTAAGTTACAGGGAAAGATTGAACGGGTTAGGACTTTATTCCTTGGAACGTAGAAGAATGAGGGGAGATTTGATAGAGGTTTACAAAATTATGAGGGGTATAGACAGAGTAAATGCGAGTAGGCTATTTCCACCTAGATTAGGAGAGATAAGTATGAGAGGACATGGCTTTAGGGTGAAGGGGGAAAGGTTTAGGGGGAACTTCTTCACTCAGGTGTGAGTGTGGAAGGGGCTGCCATCAGATGAGGTAAATGTGGGCTCACTCTTAAGTTTTATGAATAAATTGGATAGATACATGGATGGGAGAGGTCTGGAGGGTTATGGACTGGGTGCAGGTAAATGGGACGAGCAGAATAAAGTTTCAGCACAGACTAGAAGGGCCAAATGTCCTGTTTTCTGTGCTGTAGTGTTCTGTGGTTCTAAGGTCAAGTGTCATTGAATTCTCTTCATTAAAGTGTGGTGGAAAAGGTGAAATATGATTTAGATAAAGGTGGATAGACACTTGATGAGCAAAGATGTGAATGGCTACCAAAAGTAGATGGGAATAAAGAACTGAGGCTACAATCAGATCAGCCATGATCTTATTAAATAGCAAAACAGTATTGAGGGGTCAGGCAGCCTACCCTGCTTCTAACTCTTGTGTTTATTTGGAGCTAAGTATTAACAGATGGTGGTTGGCTCAGTTGAACTTCTGGTGAATGGTGTCTCCAGGATGTTGATGGGGGGTGTGGTGGGGGTATGGGAACATGGCAATGACAATGAATCATAATGGTTTGCATTAGATGCTCTCTTGTTGGAGATGGTCACTGGCTGGCACATTTACAGTGCAAGTGTTACTTGACACTTCTTAGCCCTTGCACGAATGTTGTCTACATCTTGGTCCATGTAGACATGGGTGGTTTCACTTCCTAAGGAGTTGCAAATGGAATTGAACAGTATGGAATCTTCAACGAATGTCCCCACTTCCTGACTCTGTGATAGAAAAAAAGGCTATTGATGAAGTAGCTGAAGATGGTTCAACCATGTCACCTTCCTGTGGAACTCCTGTCGTGATGTCTTAGTGTTGGGATGATTGACCTTCAAGGACCACAACCATATACCTTTGTGCAAAGTATAACTCCAACATTTGGAGGGTTTTCCCTAGATGTCTAATGACTTCAGTTATACCAGAGTGCCTTAACATGACACTGGGTAAAATGCTGCATTGGTGTCCAGGGTACTCACTCTCACTTCACCTCTGGAATTTAGCTATTTGATCCATGTTTGGATCAAGGTTGTAAGGAGATCCGGAGCTGAGCGAATCTGGCAAAACCCAAAATATACTTGTTGAGCAGGTTATTGGTGAATAAGTGCCTTTTGAGAGCACAGTAGAAAACAGCTTTCCTCACTGTACTAATAATTGAGAACAGGCTAATCAAGTGGTAATTAGTTGGATTGGTTATCTCCTGCTTTTTGGTTAATTTTCCATATTCTTGAGTAGATGTTAATGTTGCAACTGTACTAGAATTGACTTGTAGGCTCAGCTAGTTCTGGAGTATAATGCTTCAGTACTGCAGCCAAGATGTTGTTTGGTCCTATCACTTTTCTAGTACCCAGTTCTTTCAGCTATATCACAAGGAGTGAATAGAATTGGTGGGAGACTGGCTTCTGTGATGTGGGGATTTTAGGAGGAAGATGAGATGGATCATTTATTAGGCACACTGGCTGAACATGATCGCAGATGTTTAAGTCTGCTCTTGAGCAATAGCATGCCAAGTCCTGCCATTGTTGTGGGTTGGGATTCTTCTTGGAGTCCCTCTTGCAATTGGCTGTTTAATCCTCTAAGACCATTCACAAATACATGTGGCAGGATTGCAGAGCTTTGAGATTTCCATTATATGCTGCTTTTGCTGTTTAGCATGCATGTACTCCCTTGTAGCTTCACAAGGCTGGCACCTCAGTCTGCTATGCCTGGTGTTGTTCCTGCATTGCCTCTCAGCATTCACTGAACCAGGGATGATTCATTGCCTTGATAGTAATGGTCGAGTAAAGAGTATGCCAGGTCATAAGTTAGAGATTGTGGTGCAACAAAGAATCTGCTGGAAGAACTCAGCGTGTCAAACAGCATCTGTGGGAGGAAAGGAATTGTCGATGTTTCAGGTCGAACCCCTGCATTAGGATTATGGTGTTGTACATTTCTGCTTCTGGATGTCCAGTTTTGAGCCACCAAATCTGTTCTGAACATGTCCTATTTCACATAATTAAAATGCCACGCAACATAATGGAAAGAATCCTCGGTGTGAAGATGTGAATTTCTCTCTCCAAGGGCACGTGTGGTGTTATTTCTACCAGTGTTATCGTGACTAGATGCATCTGCCACAGGAAGATAGGTGAGCACAGGGTACAAGTGTTTTGCATGTGGAAGTGCCCGGTTGAATTTCAGAATGAGAGGAAACGACTTAGAAATGTCACTACCACATTTTGCTCTGAATAAGTTTTTGTAGTGGTTGAGAAAAACAACATAATGCATTTGAACTTCTTGGCAATGCATTGTTGCAAAATTAGTGTTGTTCTAAAATTATTTGTTCTCCTGATCTTGAATTTTAATCTGTTACTCAATCCTCCGACAACCTTGCCATTACCAAAATCTTGAACCCTTGCCTTCCACCAATCTTCACACAGGTTTAAAGAATCTCCTTAGGACACCAATATAAATGAGCTAGTTGCACAGAGGCAACAAAGAACTTACCGAGCACTCCTATTCCTTATTGCTGTCAAGTGGCGTGTGTTTGGAAGCTGTGAGTGCATATCAGCAACTGACAAATGCAGTGAGATTTCCAGTGGTTCAATGGCATCTATTACCCACTGCTTCCATTCTGATAGCAAGGAGGCTAATGTGGATGAGGGTACCTGTGGAATGCTGCTACGTTCCTCTTTAAATTGTGCATTTAAGTGGAGCAGACTGGTGAAGCACTTGTAAGGTTCAATATAATCACAAATCCTGAAGTTGGCTAAAACCTTATCAAATAGATGTCAATGGAATATTTGGGTAGATTCTTTATATTGTGTATTAAATATTTCAGATGAGCTGCAAGACACCAGTGTGTCTTCAAATTCATTTGTAACCATGTGTTTTGCTGGTTTTAATGTCCATTTAACATCCATCTTCTCTATCCCAAAGTGCAGAATAATTTTTGGCTTGTGGTTTGCTGAAGAGCTTTAATATAAAACTCAAGTTAGTATTGTGCATTTAAGACTTTAGTTGATAAATTATCAGGCTATTTGACCATGGAAGCATTACACTTCCATACTTGTTCCATCCACGATATGCACTTTCAGATGGGCTGCTGCATGGTGGGTGGGTGTTCTCCTTGCCGTGACCATAACCCTGACACCTCCCCTCCCTCTGCAGTCTCTTGTGTCTCCTGGGACATTTGTTCTCTTCTTTGCTGAAGGCAGCTGTAGCCCCCCTTCTGCCACCTCAACCGAAAGCAGCTAATTTACAAGGACGGTTGAGCTTCCTTCTCTGTTTGATTCAGCGACTCATTAGCTATATTCGCTGAGCTTTTTGAAGAAACAAAAGTTGTTTTTTTTTCAGTTAAATTTTCTTGGGCAATATTTCCCCCCATTTCATCCTCAATTTATCTTCTGAGATTCATTAACTAGTCTGGGTACAGTCACTCTGTTATGATCGGAAGGTGCTCTGAAGCCCAGAGCTGAGGTTTATTTTACCACCTCTAGCACCTTACGAGCAAACACAACACTGACTGTGGCTTAAACAGCCACTTATTGGTTGGTTAAACATACAGAACTACTGGGGGAGCTATAAGCTTTTTCATCTGCATTTCTTCATTTCTTTCCTGCCTTGAAATCCATCTCTTTCTTCTGTTGTGTACATGCATTAAGCACTCAATATAGCTATAAAGGGAGCAGTTGGTCAGCTGTGTCCAAAATGCCTGTCATTAACATTTTGAACTTGCAGCTAGGTGCGGCTCCTGCAAAGCTTCACTCCCTAAATTGCTCAAGTGGGAGCTGGAGGACTTGGTAATAAAATAAGATATATCCTCTGTTCTTGTGGCCAAGAAACAGATCAAGAAAAAAACTGGCCACAGCCGCACATAAAATGCTTCACATTAATTCTTATACTAATGAGTGAATACAAGTTTCCCATCAGATTTAGAGTTTCAGAGAAGTCACATTCTTAAAAGTAAAGATGGTATGTCATGAGCTGCATGAAAACTGTCACCAAGATTGGAGGCAACTTATTCGCTGTTACAAATTCTTATATACAAAAAATAATTGCCAATTGGAAAGAAAGATTTTGACTCCACATCATTCACTCATCATATTTTCTGATATGTGTTTACATGACTGTGAAAACACATATTCTGTGGAGGTTATTTATGCTGTTTGAAGTATCAGTGCTCAGGGGTCATGTATAGAACCTGTCAGATGCAACCATACTTTTAAAGTTGTGCTACATTAACTATGTTAACTCAGCAGGGTTGAATATTTTGACCCACTCCAGTTTAATTTACTGCAGGTAATAAGTTACTTCAACAAAGTGCTCACTAAAATTATTCAAATTTACCACTTTAAATGAAAATTAGCCACTTCAACTAGGCAATCAAATGTGACTTTTAGCACTCTGACCATAAAGTGGAAAATGGTCAATTAAAGTTGAGGTATAAGAACATAAGTAAGAGAAGCAAGAGTAAGCAGTTCAGCCCCTCATGTCTGCTCTACCATCCAATGAGGACATGGCTAATTTTTTACTGCAGTGTCACTTTTGTGCACTAATTTTATATCCATTGATGTCCTTCATATCCAAAAACTCTATGTCTCAGTTAGATGGCACTGCTACAGGAAGCAATTAAACATAATTCACTTGGAAACTAAACAGCATTGTTTGTAACAAAGTAATGTGGCAAGATTTGTGACAAAAGACAAATCTTTATCTTCAATAATTTTGGAATAATTAATTTCTTGCTATTATTTGAGAGATACTGAATCCCTCCTGATATATTTACTGATCATGTCATAATTATAACTGAATTTAAACCTCTGGAGCTAGTCATTGATGACTTTATATTAATGGTGTGTTGCATAATGGTGCTGGAGCTGGTTTGTTCCCAGGCCAGATGAAGTGTCTCGACCTGAAATGTTGACTGTCCATTTCCCTCCACAGATGCTGCCTGAACCATTGAGTTCCTCCAGCAGTTTTTTTTTGCTCCAGATTCCAGCATCAGCAGTCTCTTGTGTTTTGTTCTTCTTTGAGTCTGCAAAATGGAAACCACCAGGCAAAACTGAAATTTATTGCTGGGAGTTTGCCTCTCCCTTTTGGAACTTAGTTTAGGTGGCCAGTGAACAGATGAGCTGTGTATTAATATGTAAAAATGTGCCTTAATGTGGGTCAAATGACATAGCTCAGATCTCAGTGCTGTGTGCAATATGGTTTGGGTTAGTGGGTGGTGGGGAAACCATTTTCAATTGCATTAAAAGGACTTGCAAGGTGTAAGGCACTAATTACGTTAAATAATGTCAGTTCTAAACAGAAGAGAGAAAAGGAAGCAAAGAAGAAAATTGGAGCTGAATTTTTTAGTAATAGTGGAAAAGAACAATTAGCTGGTTCTGTAAAACTGTTACATGTAATATTGAATCCCAAGGCTTGCAATGTGCCTACATGGAAGCTGAGGTTCTGCTGTTGGGCATTGTTGGGACAGGGGAAAAACAGAAATCAGAGGGGGCATGAGACAAAGTAATAGAAAGTCAGGATTATCCCTGCAGACTGAACAGAGGTTTTTGCAAAGTGGTCACTTTGTGTTTGGTTTCTCCAGTGTGTTGGAGATCACACTTTGAGCACCAAATGCAGTAAACTCGATTGGAAGAAGTAAATCCCAGCCTCATCTGGAAGGATTTCCACTTCCACCAATCATTCCCCTTCTTGTTGCAACTGGGGCAGGTGCCTCTAGATGCAGTGCCTGCCTTATTGCAGGTGCTGCTTGAACTGCAGAGGGCTTCTGGCAGTTTCTGCAATTGTTAGCAGCACAGTTAATCCTGGCTGCTCACTTTTTCTGTGCCATTGTCCCCTGGGCATGAAAATGAAATCGGGCCTTTCGTCATCAAACACATCACCCGAGTAGACCCTGAAGTTCACCCACCCCCTTCCATATTTATGCCATGTCAAAACCCATTCTGTTCTCTTAACCACTTCAGCAGGATTATTTAGATGTACCCAACCAGTCTTCCTGTATTGTGATCTAAATTTACCAATGCCATGCATGCAAGTGTATCATTTTGGAACCCCTGAATATGTGATTGCAGGGTTAATCTGTCTGCTGTGGAGTGAAATATCTGTGGTGGGTAAATAAGGTTCATACATAAGCAGGTTTTAGTAAGGACATCTTTTTCTCAACACCTTCAACTCACCATCTGCAAGGCACATGCTAGGAGTGCAATGGAACACCCTCCAGTTGTTTGGACGAAGGTAGCTCTCACAATGCTTTCGAAGATTAGCACCATCCAAGACAAAGCAGGCCAGTTGATTGGCACTGTAATGACTTGAGGCTGGATTGTGAATAAGGCCAGGAGTGTTGGTAATTTCTAATTACTTTAATAACTGGAGAACACAGGGAACTTAAAAACAAAGATATGTACTTTCTGGTCCAAAACCAACAGGGACAGAACAAATGGTGCTTATATCATATATATACACAGTGACATCAACATATAATATTTACACATTACGCATCAATACAGCACACCGCTTTCCCTCTTTGAAAACAAGTGTGTGAATACTCTTCACATATATACCGTCACTGGAGATTCAATCTGTTGACTGTCTGTCTTTTTGATCTCCTCAGCTGTATACTTGTCACTGACATTGTCATAGAGTCATATAGCATGGAAGCAGGATCTTTAGCCCAACTCATCCATGCTGACCAAGGTGTCTTCATGGGCTACCCCCACTTGGCCCATATCCCTCTAAATCTTTCCTATCCATGTACCTGTTCAAATGTCTTTTAAACGTTGTGATTGGACCTGCCGCTGTCACTTCCTCTGCAGCTCCTTCCACATACCCACAACCCTGTGTGTGAAGAACTTGTCACATAGGTCCCCTTTAAGTCTTTCTCCAGGCCCATGTTTGACAACACTCCCCAGGACCCTGTCTTTCACTGCGTATACCCTGCCTTGGTTTAACTTAGATAAAAAAATGCATCACTTTGCACTTGTCCGAGTTAAATTCCATTTACCATTCCTTGGCCCACTTTCCCAGTTGAAATAGGTCCTGTTGCAGCTTTAGACAATCTGCTTCACTGTTCACCACATCACAAATTTTGGTGTCATCCACAAACATACTAATCTTACCATCTATGTTCTCGTCCAAATCGTTAATATATATGACAAACAATGGTGGATTTAGTGCTGATCTTTGTGGCACCCCGCTGATCACAAGCCTCCAATCTGAGAAACAACCCTCCACTACCACCCTCTGATTCCAACTACCAAGCCAATTTTCTATCCAGTTGGCTAGCTCACCCTGGATCCCATGTGATCTCACCTTCCAGACCAGCCTACCATGCAGGGTCTTGTCAAAAGCCTTTCTGAAGTTCATGTAGACAATATCAACCCTCTTGGGTACGTTTTCAAAAAAAAACTATCAAATTCATGGGACACGATTTCCCACACACAAAGCCATGCTGACCATTCCTAATCAGTCATTGCCTTTCAAATTGTAAGCTAAAATTTGAGGCTAAAGTTTGAGGCTAAAATTTAAAGTAGTTGGTAGGATTAGAGGGGAAATGAGGGTGGCAGAGGATCTCTAACTCTTTGCTTGAAAGGGTGATATAGGCAGAAACCTTCATCTCATTTAAACAGTACTAAGATGTCCACTTAAAAGGCCATGACCTGCAGCCCAAATGTGAAGGGCTGAGTAACCTCCTTCTGAGTAATAATTTTATTTATGATTCTATGATTGAACTAGTGAACTCACAACCTCCTAGCTTAAATCATAGTTGTTCTTTATGTCTTCAACCACAGATGAATCTATATCTCAAGAGGAAGAGATTCATTATCACACATCACTTTAATGTCTTTTGTTGTGATCTTTTGACCCAAATAGATTTGATATGACTTCCAATATGAGCCAAGTACCATCTCACACAATAGATTTGAATTACCTCGCTGAGGTCCCATTACTGAATCTCACTTATCTAGTTACTCTGACTCTTTACATTATCTGAATTGCTATTCTTTGCTTCAATTGCTGGCTGTCTTTCCTCCAAGCTAGGCAGCACAAAGATGAACTTAGTTGTTTAAATTTCACTTTGGAGGCACTTCAGAATTAGTAAATTGTTCTCTGCACTTACTTCTGTGATAAGGAGATTTTCTGAGCAATTGAGTCAATCCTCCATGCCTGGCAATTTCTTTTCCATGCTGGATTGAAAGATCTTTGAGGATTTCACTCTATACATTAACTAACGACAGGAGTATAACCCTAATGTGTGTCAATAGTGTGATTCTTCTGTCTCTCCCCCTCTACACACAGCTGAACCTATGATTGTAACATGAGGAGCCTGCTGGAAAACTTCTTACAAGAGAACTTCACTTTCGATAATGATATTGCGTCAGAAATAATAGTCCAATCTGTTGCCTTGTATTTCTGCTTTGTACCTTTTCATCTCATAGTTCTCACTTTCTTACAATGTAGAATGAGGCCATTTGACCCATCGAGTCTATGCCGGCTGACACGGCAATCACATCAATCACTTTCCCCACTTATTTCCCTGTCAGCTTTTCTCTCTCATATGCCCATCAACTATCCACCACCCCATCCCCATGAATGATATTCCCGCCACACATTTGTACCAAGAGCAATTTACAGCAGCCAAATAACTCAACAACCAGTACACCTTTGGGATGTGGGAAGAAATCGGTGCCCCTGGAGGAACTCTGAGCAGTAGCTGGAGGTCAGGCTTGAATCTGGGTTGCTGAAGCTGTGAGGCAATAGCCCTGCCTACTGCACCATTGCTCCATCCAGGATATGCATTGCTCTTGGACAGTTTAAAAGAACAATTAGTTGAGGAATGACTGCCATTATACAGAAACACACTTCCATAACACTTGGGGTTGTGTGATGTCGTGTCTGTTTCTGGATCAAGGGTTTAGTAGTTGTCCTTTGATTGTGATCTTTTGACCCACGTAGATTTGATATGACTTCCAATATTGTTGACTACTGTTACAGTGTGACAATATAATTATTTGCTAAATGACTTGCTAAATCACCCTGTGTCATTCATTCCCCACTGCTGCAGGAGCCATACAGGAACATCCATCATGGGGGACTTATGCTGTGATGCATTCAGCAGAAGTTCTCACCAAGGCTCCTTCAGCAACGTCCACAAGGGTAAGAGCACCAGTAACATAGGAATATTGCCAGCTTAACTTCCCTTCCAAACTGCAGATCATCCTGACTTGGCACTACTGTCTATGGTATAAGATACTCCCACAGTGTTGTACACCTGTACTTTGAATCAGTGACAACTAAGAGTGTATCTGCAAGTTGGAATGCTGTGTAACTTGTAAGCTGGAAGGACTCCCATGCTCCTGGTGTCCTTGTTTGTGAAGGTGGTCATGTTTGTACCTTTGAAACTTTCTGGCATGTGGCAGTGGTACATTCACAAGCAGACCAAGTACCCTGAGGTGCATGTCTTTTATTAGTTATTGCAGCAGAGGTGAATGAATGGCTCTAGGTGCTTTGAACTGCTGTCCTCTGTGTAATGTGGGCACTAGCTAGATTTAGAAAGAAACTGAATATCATCTACAAAATGACCTTTAAATGGCAGCGTATATAGTTACACATTTGTTATCACGTACTAATTGTGTTAATGATCAAATCATCAGTCTAGATGGAGGGTCTAGACCTGAAATGTCAACTGTCCATTTCCCTCCACAGATGCTACCTGACCCACTGAATTCCTCCAGCATTATATGTGTTTCTTCAGACTCTTGTGTCTCTTTACTGAGTAGGATGATGTTTCAAACAGGCTAATTCTCCTTTTCCTAATTTTGGGAGTGCTTGTGAATGCACCACAGCCATTTCCAAAGGTACGGTTTTCTACTTACAAGGTCAGTAAGAGGAGCATCAGAATCCTCTCAGCCTCACAAATGTATAAGTGAGATGTGGTGTCCTTACCTGCTCTCTCTGCTCTGCTTCCTGCTTTCAGCTTTCCACTCCCTTTAAATGAGCTGTAGTGATATCTGAGTGATCTGCTCCCACCCCAGCCTCTCTCCCACAATCTCATTGTGAGTTCCCATTGGGAGATCAAGAGCAGACTAAGGAGCTGAGCATTTGTAATAAATAAAGCCAACCCAATAGGTTTTGTTGGGCATGAAGTGCAATGCCTGTGCAGAAAATCCTTCAAAGAAATTGAAAACTTCACAAGTATGGTACAGAAAACTTCTAGAAACAGCTCAAATAACTTATAAAGTTTCACCTGGTAGTCATAGAGCAATACAGTATGTATACAGGCCCTTCAGCCTAACAAGTCCATGCTGACCAGGGTGCCCACTTAGTTAGTCCCAATTTCCTGTATTTGGCCCATATCCCTCTAAGCCTCTCCCCTCCATGTACCTATCGAAGTGCTTCTTAAATGATACTATCATACCTGCCTCTGGCAGCTTGTTCCATATACTCACCACCCACTGTGTTGAAAAAGTTGCCCCTCAGGTCCGTTTTAAATCTTTCCCCTCTCACCCTAAATCTATGTCCTTTAGTTTTGGATTCCCCTACCCTGGAGAAAAGCCTGTTACCATCCACCTTATTTATGCATTTCATAATTTTAAACACTTCTATAAGGTCTCCCTCATTCTTCTGTGTTCCAAGGAATAGAGACCTAGTCTGGCAAATCTTTCCCTATAACTCAGACCCTCTAGTCCTGGCAACATCCTCGTAAATCTTCTCTGCATTCTTTCCGGTTTAGTCACGTCTTTTCTATAGCAGGGTGACCAAAACTGTATGCAGTGCTCCAAGTGCATCCTCACCAACAACTTTTACAACTGCAAAATAATGTCCCAGCTCCTATACTTAATGCCCTGACTGATGAAAGCCAGCATGCTTAACCACCCTTGTCTATGATGCTACTTTCAATTAGCTATGCACTTGTACTCCAAGGTCCTTCTGTTCCATTAAACTCGCTCATGCCCTACCATTCATAGTACAAGTCCTACACTGGTTTGACTTTCCAAAATGCATCACCTCATACTCATCTGTATTGAATTCCATTTGCCACTCCTTGGCCCACTTCCCTAACTGATCAAGATCCCCCTATAATCTATGATAACCTTCTTTATTATCAACAACACCTCCTTAATTTCGTGTCATCCACAAACTTACTGATCAAGCCTTGTCCAAATCATTTATATAAATAACGAATAACCAGAGTCCCAACACTGACCCCTATGGGACACCACTAATCACCTGGCTCCACTCCAAGAAACAACCTTCAACCACTACCCTCTGCTTCCTACCTCTGAGCCAATTTTGAATCCACCTAACTAACTCTCCCTGGATTCCATGGGACCTAACCTTCCAGATCAGCCAACCATACAGGACCTTGTCGAAGGCTTGCTAAGTCAAATCGACAACATCCACTGCCCTACCTTCATCTACCTATTTGGTTACCTCTTCAAAAAACTCTAAAAGATTCTTCAAGCATGACTTTCCACACACAAAGCCATGCTGACTCCTCCTAACCTGACTCTGTCAATCCAAATGTTGGTAGATCCTGACCCTCAGAATTCCTTCCAGTAACTTCCCCACTACTGATGCCAGGCTGACTAGCCTGTAGTTCCTTGGCTTGTCCTTGTAGCCCTTCTTAAAAAACGGAACAACATTAGCCACCTTCGAGTCTTCGGGAACTTTATCAGTGGCTAATGATGAAGCAACTATCTCTGCAAGGGCATTTGCAGTCTCTTCTCTAGCCTCCCATGAAGTCCAAGGATGCACTCAGTCAGGCCCTTGGGATTTATCCATCTTGATTCGCTGTAAGGCTGTAAGTACCTCCTCATTGGTAATATGAATGTCCTCCAAAACATTACCACTTGCTTCCCTTATCTCTTGAACAAGCATGATTTTCTCCTCAGTAAACGCCAAGGAGAAATATTCGTGTGAAGTCCCACCCATCTCCTGCGGCTTGAGACATAGGCAGCCCTGCTGATCTCCAAGGGCACCTACTCTCTCCCTAGACACCCACTTACTCTTAATATTGCAAAAGAACCATTTGGGATTTTCCTTAATCTTACCTGCCAGATCCATCTCGTACCCTCTCTTTGCCCTCCTGATTCCTCTCTTAAGGGTATTCTTAATCTTTTTGTCATCATCAAGGGATTCACCTGTCTCCAACCTCCTAAATACAATGTATGCTTCCTTCTTTTTCTTGACCAGAGCCTCAATATATCTCATCAGCCAAGGTTCCCTAAACTTGCCAGGTTTACCCTCCACCCTAACAGGAACATGCTGCTCCTGGACTCTTGATATCATACTATTAAAAGCCTCCCACTTGCTATTCATTCCTTTCCCTTCAGACTTACCCAGTCGACCTCTGCTAGATCCTGCCTAATTCCCCCAAAATTAGCCCTGCTCCAGTTTAGGACCCTAACCTGTAGACTGTCCTATCCTTATCCATCACTATCTTAAAACTAATAGAATTATGGTCACTAGAGCCAAAGTGCTCCTTGACTGCCACTTCAGTTACCTGCCCTGCCTTGTTCCCTGACAGAAGATTCAGTATTGCACCCTCCCGAGTAGGACCCACTATATTTTGACTCAGGAAACTTTCTTGGACACATTTCACAAATTCCATCCCATCCAGGCCCTTAACACTCTGGGTAGTCCAGTCAATACCGGGGAAATTAAAATCTCCGACTGATAAAACCCTATTATTCTTACAAGTATGAGCAATTTCTCTGCACACCTGCTCCTCAGATTCCCACTGACTGTTAGGGGGTCTATAATACAGCCCCAGGAAAGTGACTGTCCCCTTCTGTTCCTAAATCCTACCCATATGGCCTCACTGGATGATCCCCCAAGAATGTCACCTCTAAGCACCGCTGTTATGTCTTCCCTTATCAAAAAGGCAACACCCCCTCCTTACTAACCTGTACCTCAGTCACACCTGAAGTATCTGTATCCTGGAATATTGAGCTGCCAGTCCTGTTCTTCTCTCAGCTATGTTTCTGTTATGGCTATAACATCCCAGTCCCCAGAGTCAATGCATGCTCTGAGTTTGAGTGTCTTACCCATTAAACCTTGTGCATCGAAATAAATGCAGTTTAACTAAGTATTCATTTCCCTGCCTTTGCTGTGCCTCTGGCTATCCTGATTACTAAACTTGCTCTCACTGGCTGCTGCTTTATCCCATGATTTGCTCCTGCTCAGACTTCCACCCCACTGCCATTCCAGCTTAAGTCCTCCCATGTGGCATTAACAAAGGAGGACTAAAGTCAATGGAGAGAACACTCTGGAAAGATATTCAGGCTGCTGACTCACTATCACCTGACACCCACTGATGGTGGGAATGGGTCAGTTAGTGTTCCCATTCTCCCAGTTCAGGAATCTTTTCCTCACTTGGAAATAGGGTTGAGATACCAGCTCCATATTTTCTCCACACCAAGCCCTCGGTTAACCTATTCCACTCATCAAGAACAAGGCAAGTTAAGATAAGATAAGATAAGGTATCTTTATTAGTCACATGTACATCGAAACACACAGTGAAATGCATCTTTTGCATAGAGTGTTCTGGGGACAGCCTGCAACTGTCGCCACGCTTCCGGCGCGAACATAGCATGCCCACAACTTCCTAACCCTTTTTTTGGAATGTGGGAGGAAACCAGAGCACCCAGAGGAAACCCACACAGATACGGGGGGAACGTACAAACTCCTTACAGACAGTGGCCGGAATTAAACCCCGGTCACTAGCGCTGTAATAGTGTTACACCAACTGCTACACTACAGCTTGTACCCCACCCAAATTTATTATGGGTAAATACTTTGGATAAAATCTATATCCTTTTCTTATTTTCAATCTCCGGTAGTGAACTAAAAAGCACCTAAAGAAACAATTTTTCAGGGGAGATGACAACAAAAGCAAACTAGTAATTAGTATAAAGGCTTCTACAAAGGTAAATAAAACCTAAATAAAAAGTGTTACTGCGGACCTTCATTCTTATGTAAAATTTTAGTCACCTGTTTAAAATGTGTGTGTGACCAGTGTTTTCATAGTCTGTGAAATTGCCC
This sequence comes from Pristis pectinata, assembly GCF_009764475.1. Taxonomy (NCBI): domain Eukaryota; kingdom Metazoa; phylum Chordata; class Chondrichthyes; order Rhinopristiformes; family Pristidae; genus Pristis; species Pristis pectinata. Next base: position 75,019,444 of record NC_067414.1, on the reverse strand, counting down.
AAGAGAGAACATCGAACAAAGAACAGAACAGCACAGAAGCAGGCCCTTCAGCCCACGATGTCGGTGCTGACCACGATGCCAAATTAAACTAAATCTCTTCTGACTGTCCATGATCTATGTCCCTCCATTCCCTGCATATTCATGTGCCTGTCTATAAGCCCCTTAAACGCCACTATTGTATCTGCTTCCACCACTACCCCTGGCAGCCCATTCCAGGCACCTACCACGCTCTCTCCAAAAAACTTGCTCTGCACATCTTCTTTAAACTTTCCCTCTCTCACATTAAATGCATTTCCTCTGGTATTTGATATTTCTCTATCCTGGGGAAAAGACTGTTTTAAAAGTACCAAGCAAATCCAAGATGTCGACGAAAACATGAGTCACTTTATGTCATTCGATTTTGAATTGTACGTATGGTGTGACCCTAATGCACTATTTAATTGGGGAACAGAAGATAAATTATTATTACGTGAAGATTGTAAGAATACATGTGCCAGGGGATTTTACAAACTTTGAAGCCTGGAAATCATTGTCCATGTGCCTTCTGCTTGTTTGGAAGCCGCAATTCCCAGTGTAGTGGCTGGTGCACTTTTCTTGCCTAGTAGAAGTGATTTTCAGTGGAGCATGTCCTTGGCCAAATATGAAACATAGACATAAAAACTGCAAACCTTGTTGTTACTGGCACTCAAGGATGAAGCAGACTAAATGATAATCTCTCTATATTGTTCCTCTGAGGTACTGACCAACCAAAACAGATGATCAGAGACATCTTTACCTGTAGACATTACCAAATATTTTACTATATCACAAGCCATATTTATGGCACTGCGAATTACTAAGGTGTACTTCTTCCAAGCCCACTTTCAGCATGGATTCATTGCCCTGCTGTTCCATCTGCCTTAAGAGGCCTCCAGGTAGCCTCAGACATAGAAAAAGCTTGGCGAGATTTTGCAATAATCCAGACTAACTCTGGGACTTGAAGATGACTTTGAGGATCAATGAGTCACTGACTGAAATAATTGCAATTACTAAAAATAAACCTGCTTTTTTAAAATATGTTTTCAAATTTGGATGTTCTGTGACCCACAGGTGCAGTAAAGAGAAGAACCTGCCTTCATATGTCTGTCAATACCACTTACATTATTAGAGCAAATTATAACTGTTTCTAGACTCCTGAGATTCAGCTCTGTCATGTTCTGGAGCAGCTTTGATAGTCCTTACACCGCACTAACACCACCTACCCCCAGAGTATGATCTGAGAGAATGCCCCTGAAAACTCTGTTTATGGCCTTCAGCCCATACTCTGAATTTCAATGACTTGGCAAAACATAACGACTACTGGATGTGTACCATACCAACCCCTTGTGGGAAAGGAGGCAAAAGTTTATTGTAATATTTAACTACTTATTTTCAGACCATTATCTTGCCTCTCCACACCCTGCACCCCCATCTTTGAGATTATCATTTGAACAGACCATGTTAGTACTTGGTGGTCTGCTTGTGTATAAAATTAAAACTAAACCCAACCTGGTCTGAGTCAAAGTCAAATCCAAACTGAGGCCAAAGACATGTAATTTTCCTGAACCCAAACTGACCATTGCTTTACATATAATCATTCTAAGCATGCCAGTGTGCATGTTGGACAATTCAAATGAAGGCTGGAGGAAGCATTTGCAGAAAAGCAAAAAAAAAGAGAGAAAAATTTGTTATTGCAAAAATACATTAAAAAGCACTGACCTCTACATATAGGCAGGTCCTGTTGGGTAGGGTCAGATAGCCAGGCTCTGCTTCAAATCTAAATTAGGACATTTTCCCATTAAATAGTCGGCATCGTGATTTAGACTCTGTTCATTTTCTTTCGAAGTGCTTTCTGCTTACATTTACAATGTGATAGACTGTCCATTTGTGCTGTCAAATATCTGCACATCTAATTTACACATAAATGATTAAGACTGAAGGATGCCACTTCCTATTTTGCACACAGTTACAGTGAACTAGCCAAGGAATTGATTTCTCCTGAAGTATTTGATGTTGCTGTTGAAACCAAATAAAAAATAATTAGTGTTAGAGTAAACCCTTGGGGCTTATTAGAATTCATACGATTAATCACACTGTTACCAATAGGATGTCTAGCTGAACAGCTACTGAATAGAAATTAGCTCTCACTTCAATTTAAGTGGAGAATGGTGGGGAAACAATAAACCAAAAATATACTGAATTTGATCTCTCTCTCTCTCTCTCCTCTCTCTCTCTCTCTCTTTTCTCTCTCTCTCTCTCTCTCTCTCCTCTCTCTCTCTCTCCTCTCTCTCTCTCTCCTCTCTCTCTCCTCTCTCTCTCTCCTCTCCTTTCCTCTCTCTCTCTCTCTCTCCTCTCTCTCTCTCTCTCTCCTCTCTCTCTCTCTCTCTCTGTATACATATATATATATCTCTTATGGTGAATATTTGTGTCAGAAAGAAGAAATTGTTATTGTATGCTTGGATTTCTGACAATATGCATCTGCATAAAACCAAGATATTTATTTCTCTGTCTCTACTCTATTCAATCAGTGGTTTCCTTCATTATATACAGTATTCACCCATCTAGGTAATTTATTATGGCAATATGTATAGGCATAACATTTGAGTAAAACCATCACATTTAATCAAAATACCATTGGTTATTTATCTGAAGTCGTTTCATTCAAATTATTGGAAGTATTTGAATTGGAATTCCACTAATAAACCCCCTAGTGCTACTTCAATACAATTACAATTCAAATTCTGGGCAATTAAATATTTGGACCACAAACAAGCTTTAACTGTCAGGAGTATACCATTTGCACTTCTGAAACAATAATTACTGATTCAGAGAAGAGATGAAGAGACATTATTTTGCACAGGGAATTAATATTATCTGGAGTTCTTAACAGTTTAACAGACAAAATTTAAGTGGTAGTTTTCAAAAGGAATTAGTTAAAAACAACTGTAAAGAAAGAGAATTGCAGGACTATGGAAATGGAGTTGGGATAATCAGATGGAGAGAGATAGAGATAACACTGACATGATGATCAACTGACCTTGTGTTTTAAGGTGCCACAGTCACAAAGATCAACATTTCTCGATGCATCAATTAAATAAGTAGGAAGCAACTTAAAAAATACTGTAAGCTGATGCTACCAAGTGTTGCACGGAAGAATTGGATTATCCTAATTAGGAACATAAAGCATGTGAACAGGTTCAAATCATACACCCCCCTGAGCTTATTCAGATATTCAATAAGATGATTACTGATCTCTATCATTTAACTACAATTGTTCCATATTCCTTAAAGCCCTTACCTAGAAAAATAATTTATGTTCTTTTTTATTTCAATGTAATTGTTAAAATAGTTGTGAGCTAATACAATAGAGCTAATAACTTGTTTTATTTAAAATAAGAATCTGTCTTAAGCACACAATTTTGGTCCTAATTGCTGAATACTACAAGTGCCTAGAGGTGATAACATAAGAATATAAAAAATACAAGAAGGAGTAGGCAGTTGGTCTATCTTGTTCTATTTCCATATCCCTTGTTTCCTCTAATAGACAGAAATTCATCCATCGCTGTTTGAATGCAACCAAGGACGGAGTTTCCAAAGCCCTCTGGGGCAGAGAAATCTAAAGATTCACTCCCATTTGAGTAAAGAGAATTCTCCTCGTATGAATCCTAAATTTCATCTTTGAGTTTGAGATTTTGACTGCTAGTTCCTGATACCTTAGCCAGGGGAAATGGTTCCAAGTGTATACCATGTAGATCCCTCTCCTAATTTTGTATGTCTCAGTGAGGTCACCTCTCATTTTTCTAGAGAATATAGGCCTAGATGACTCTTCTCATCTGACAGACCAGCCGTCTCAGGAACCAATCTGATGAATCTTCATTACACTCATCTCTATACTCTTTTTATAACGAGTATAGTTTTCCTTTAGTAAAGACGTTAAAATTTTGAACAATATTCTAGATGTGGTCTCATGAAAGCCCTTTCTAGTTTTCCATGCTGTATAACTCTAATTGCAAAAACACCTATACTCCCATACTCAAATTTTCCTGCACTAAAGGCCACACCATTTGCCTTCCTAATTGCCTTCTGCACCTTAGAACATCAACATTTCTCAATCACTCATTTTAAAAAAACTTCTGGCATTTGTGCTTATCCCTTTGAAGTAGATAGCCTCCCATCTTGCAGCCTGTTCGCATTTTTATCACTGTTCTCATTCCCACTTAGTTTCATATCTTCAGGAAATCTAGAAATGCTGCATTTGATCCCTTCAGCCAAACCATTGACATAGATAATGAATAGTTGGGACCCCCATCTCAAATTCCTGGGATACTGCAGCAGTCACAGCCTACCAACCTGAGATGTTTATTCTCACTCGTTGTTTTCTCTCTGTTTATCAACTCTCAATCTACATTTGTATATTACTCCCAATTCCATGTGCTCTAACCTTGTTCACCAACTTCTGTGTGGGACCTTATTGAAAGCTTTCTGAAAATCCAAATACATCATGCCCACTTGTTCTGCTTTGTCTGCTCTGCTAGATAGTTCTCAAAGAAGTCCAATAGATTACTCAAACATGATTGTCTTTTCATGGAGACACCTACAAGTAATAATGTTGTTTGGATGCAATTTCCGTTGAACAGCGTGTTCCTAGAATCCACTTCCACTGAAGCTATGAGGTGTACCAGCTGACACACTGAGGCAAGGTTCTGATGGATCAGGAACTGAAGGAGAGATTACTCACAATCTTGGTGGTGGCTCTGGAGGTTTCAGAGGAGAAGGGCAGTTGAGGACAGATGTCAAACACCTGCAGTGGGAATAGGACCCGGCTCCCACTCTAGGCCTTTCCTGTCTGCAGTTCCTGCTGCTGCTCTGTCTGGCTTCATCTCCCACCATTCACCCTGATTAAACACTCGCTTTCTCCTGGTGGTTCCTCTAAGAGGTCTTATAAGACCACAACATTTATCCTTCCCTGACACAGTACCTGGAATAAATGTTGATAGTATTTGTGAAGTCTTAACAAGGTGTCCAAAGATATTTCTCAATGCTTTAAAAAATTACTTGCTTCAGTCCAGCACTGTGAACAGTGGGAGGTGATATACCTTCAAGTTATGATCAAAATCTTCACACCAACTTGGTTACTTCCAGCCAGTTGGCTGACATTAGCAAAAGGTATTTGGTCAAGCACCATCCACCAAAATGCCAACCTGCCATCTTGATGAGCAACAGTGTGCAATTTAATTGGCAATCAGATGCTTAGTGCTCTTCCAGGAGGTTATTACACCATCAGTAAGATGACAACCTGCAAGCTGGCTTAAGGTGCCATTCTGATAAGAAGCCCCAGCTTGGCAGCCTCAGAGGCTCATTACTTTCTTAAGCATGTGGGGAAAATCAACTCCTCTGTGTTTTGTTGAATTGAACATTACATTGTCCAGTAGGAAATACTTAATTAACTTGATATTCCTTTGAAAGTCACATTATGCAGTGGATAATTTGTTGTCTTGTGAATTATATGATATCATGCATAAAATAATGAAACATTATTCAGTGAAAAATATTGCATTATGCAGTTGATGGTGTTTTGTGATCTAGCAGATAATGTTTCATTATCCTGTAGCTATTGCTATGCAATCCTGTTATCCTGCACACATTGCTGTATTAACCTATAGAGATTGTTCTGTCATCCAGTAAACATTGTGGGGTTATGTGTAGATAAAGTCTTAATGCATAAGCAGATGAAGAGTTATCACTTTATTCTTCCTCTGAACCTGAAAGCATGTCTCATGTATCTTAAGTAGTAGGTTGCCTGTTCAATTGTTTGCTCCATGTAGCCAGCAGAGCTTTTGATTTGAGTTTTACCATCAAGTAAAAAGGGAGTTGGTGTTCGATTGACTTAAATGCATCACCTTATCAACAGGGAACGTGTCATGTTATCCGTTATTATTTAATAATCCACTTCATCCAAACCAGGCAACAAGATCAATAAAGCATAAGTGATGAGTAACATTCTGAATATTGGCATTTTAAACTGAATTGCTTGTAGTTAGATTGTTCATAATTACAAGAAATTAAAAGAGGAATGAAGAAAGTTGAGAGGGCTGAATTGGATTGAGTCTGGAAATGGAGACACAAGAGACTGCAGATGCTGGGATCTGGAGCAAACAACAAGCTGCTGAAGGAACTCAGAGGGTCAGGAAGCATCTGTGGATGCAAAGGGCTGATCAACATTTCAAGTTGAGACCTTGCATCACGACCAGTTCTGCTGAGTTCGTCCAGTAGCTTGTTTTTTGAGTCTGGAAATGGGTGTGGAGATTGTTTTACACAATTAACTGCTTCTAATGCATATCCACATGGTGCTGCCTTCTAACTTACTTTTGCTTGCAGTCAGTGTTATAGGTTGGCTCTAACCTGCGACTGGGGTGTGTGTGTGCATGCAAGAGTGACAGTGAGAGACCAACATTACTTATGTTTGCTCAAGTTATAACCAGCTCACACTTCTTAAAGACTGAGGAATACTGTGACTGCAGCAATGGGGGAAACCACCAGACCATCCATTCTTACTGAGGAAAATTAGCCCAGCACAGGGAGAATGGGCTCAGTGATTGACAGGTACTTCAGTAGAGGCCTTGGTGGATCGGAGCAGAGATGTACTCTATTCACAGAGGCGAGACAAATTCCACAGGAGTTGGGCTGGAGGCAATACCAGGAGTTGAGGCCCTGCAATTGGATGAAGCAAATGCATTTTTAATTCTCTTTCACCTGCCGCCACTGCTGTGTTAGTTCTGAAGTGAATGACAAGGACAATGTGGGGCCCACAGACTCTGCCACAGGTGGGGCCGGAGGTGCTTGACAAGACAGGAGGATGGTTAGTTTGTGAGATAGTGCATGGCATCATACATCATAGAAACAGGTTATTTGGCCCATACAATTCATGCTGACCATCAGGTACCTATTTATAATCAACCCATTTCCCATCCCTTGTCCTGTAGCCTTCAATACCATGGTGCTTCAAGTGCAATTTAAATACTTCTTAAATGTTGTGAGAGGATCTGCCTCCACCAAATCCACAGATGGTGTGTTCCAGATTTCAATCACACTCTGGGTGAAAATATTCTTCTTCAAATCCCCTCTAAAGCTTCTACCTTTACCTTAAACTTATGCCTTCTGGTCACACACACTGCTGCTAAGGGGAAAATCTTCTCACTATCTACCCTATCTCCGCCTCTCATATTTTTGTGTACTTCAATCAGCTGCCCTCTCAACCTCCTCCACTCCAAAGAAAGCAAACCAAACCTATCCAGTCTCTCTTCATAACTGAAACGCACCATCTGAGGTGAATCTCCTCTGCACCCTTCTCCAGTGCAATTACATCCTTCCTATAATGTGGTGACCAGAACTGCCCACAGTACTCCAGCTATAGCCCATTCAGTGTTGTATATAACTGCATGATAAATCCCTTGCTCTTGTTTCTGTGCTGTACATAATCCAGGCCTCAGAAGTATATGAGGAGAGAAGGAAGCTTTGTAACAGGTAGACCATAAGTTTTGTGTTGGGTTTCAGACCTTGATCTTCAAGCACTATTTTCTCAGATGGCCAAAAACTATGCTGGTGCATTAATGGTGAATTTCATCACTGGCCTGCCTTTGCTGGGATGTGGCTCCCAAGATTTGGACATGTATGTCTTCTTCAGCACTGTCAAGGCCATCATCAAAAGCCCAAACACTCAAGACCCCGCCCCACTGAGAACCAAGAATGGAGGACCTCCATTCAAGGACCTCCTCAACCCTCCCTCTAACCTTGATCTGAATGTCCTTGATTCCATCACACAGCTTCATATCTGATTCAGCCTTGCCACCAGTCCTAACCATTAAGAAGTCATAAAGGTCCTATACGAACTAAAAAAAATCATGGTTTCATTGAGGGGATGGTATCTCAATGGAAACATTAAAACTCATTGATGAAGAGCTTAATTTAAGAATCCATGATATCATCATCCAGATCTGTGTAAAGAAAGATATACCAGGGGACTTGGGAGATGCCATAGCTGTGACCAAGAAAGAAGACAGATCTAACTGCAGTAATTAGGGATGGGTCACTGTATAGTCTGCCATAGAGAAAATGATCGCCAGGGTCCTTTTCAACCACCTCCTACATGTCAAGAGGTGGGGGAGTAGCACTGTTGCTCAGAGATAGTGTCACGGCTGCAGAAAAGGTGGACATCATGGAGGGACTGTCTACGGAGTCTCTGTGGGTGGAGGTTAGGAAAAGGAAGGGGTCAATAACTTCACTGGGTGTTTTTTATAGGCCACCCAATAGTAAAAGGGATATTGAGGAGCAGATAGGGAAGCAGATCCTAGAAAGGTGTGAGAATAACAGAGTTGTTGTGACAGGAGATTTTAATTTCCCAAATATCAATTGGCATCTCCATACAGTGAGGGGTTTGGATGGGGGTGGAGTTGGTTAAGTGCATTCAGGAAGGATTCTTGACACAATATGTAGATAAGCCTACAAGAGGAGAGGCTGTGCTTGATTTGGTATTGGGATATGAACCTGGTCAGCTGTCAGATCTCTCAGTGGGAGAGCATTTTGAAGATAGTGATCATAATTTTATCTCCTTTACGTTAGCATTGGAGAGAGATAGGAACAGATGGACTAGAAAGTCGTTTAGTTGGAGTAAAGGGAATTATGAGGCTCTCAGGCAGGAAATTGGAAGCTTAAATTGGGAATAGATATTCTCAGGGAAAAGTACCAAAGAAATGTGGCAAATATTCAGGGGATATTTGTGTGGTGTTCTGCATAGGCATGTTCCAATGAGACAGGGGAGTTATGATAGGATAAAGGAACAGTGGTGTACAAAGGCTATAATAAATCTAGTCAAAAGGAAAAGAAGGTTACAAAAGGTTCAGAGAGCTGGGTAATGTTAGAGATCTGGAAGAGTATAAGGCTAATAGGAAGGAGCTTAAGAAGGAAATTAGGAGAGCCAGAAGGGGACGTGAGAAGGCCTTGGTGGGCAGGATTAAGGAAAACCCCAAAGCATTCTACAAGTATGTGAAGAGCAAGAGGATAAGATGCAAAAGAATAGGACCTATCAAGTACGACAGTGGGAAAGTGTGTATGGATCTGGAGGAAATAGCAGAGGTACTTAATGAATACTTTACATCAGTATTCACTACGGAAAAAGATCTGGGTGATTGTAATGAGGAATTGCAGTAGGCTGAAAAGCTTGAGTATGTAGATATTAAAAAAGAGAAGGTACTGGAACTTTTGGAAAGCATCAAGTTGGATAAGTCGCCGGGACTGGATGAGATGTACCCCAGGCTGCTGTGGGAGGCGAGGGAGGAGATTACGGAGCCTCTGACGATGATCTTTGCACCATCAATGGAGACAGGAGAGGTTCCAGAGAATTGGAGGGTTGCAGATGTTGTTCTCTTATTCAAGAAAGGGAGTAGAGATAGCCCAGGAAATTATAGACTAGTGAGTCTTACTTCAGTGGTTGGTAAGCTGATGGAGAAAATCCTGAGAGGCAGGATTTATGAACATTTGGAGAGGTATAATATGATTAGGAATAGTCAGCATGCCTTTGTCAAGGGCATGTCCTGCCTCACGAGCCTGATTGAATTTTTTGAGAGGTGACGAAACACATCGATGAAGGGAGAGCAGTAGATGTAGTGTATATGGATTTCAGCAAGGGATTTGATAAGGTACCCCATGCAAGGCTTATTGAGAAAGTAAGGAGGCATGGAATCCAAGGGGACATTGCATTGTGGATCCAGAACTGGCTGGCCAACAGAAGGCAAAGAGTGGTTGTTGACGGGTCATATTCTGTGTGGAGGTCAGTGACCAGCTGTGTACCTCAGGGATCTGTACTGGGACCCTTACTCTTTGTGATTTTTATAAACGACCTGGATGAGGAAGTGGAGGGATGGGTTTGTAAGTTTGCGGATGACACAAAGGTTGGAGGTATTGTGCATAGTATGGAGGGCTGTCTGAGGTTACAGAGGGACATAGATAGGATGCAAAACTGGGCTGAGAAATGGCAGATGGAGTTCAACCCAGATAAGTGTAAAGTGGTTCATTTTGGTAGGTCAAATATGATGGCAGAATATAATATCAATGGTAGGACTCTTGACAGTGTGGAGGATTAGAGGGATCTTGGGGTCCGAGTCTATAGGATGCTCAAAGCAGCTGCACAGGTTGACTCTGTGGTTAAGAAGGCATATGGTGTATTGCCCTTCATCAATCGTGGAATTGAATTTAGGAGCCGAGAGGTAATGTTGCAGCTATATAGAACCCTGGTCAGACCCCACTTGGAGTACTGTGCTCAGTTCTGGTCACCTCACTACAGGAAGGATGTGGAAGCCATAGAAAGGGTGCAGAGGAGATTTACAAGGATGCTGGCTGGATTGCGGAGCATGCCTTATGAAAGCAGGTTGAGGGAACTCGGCCTTTTCTCCTTGGAGTGATGGAGGATGAGAGGGGACCTGATTGAGGTGTATAAGGTGATGAGAGGTAGATAGTCAGAGGCTTTTTCCCAGGGCTGAAATGGTTGCCACAAGAGGATGCAGGTTTAAGGTTCTGGGGAGTAGGTATAGAGGAGATGTCAGGGGTAAGTTTTTCGCTCAGAAAGTGGTGAGTGCATGGAATGGGCTACCAACAATGGTGGTGGAGGCGGATAGGATAAGGTCTTTCAAGAGACTTTTGAATAAGTACATGGAGCTGAGAAAAATAGAGGGCTATGGGTAAGCCTAGTAATTTCTAAGGTAGGGACATGTTTGGCAGTTTTGTGGGCCAAAGGGCCTGAATGGTGCTGTAGGTTTTCTATGTTTCTTTCTATGTCATATCCCATCGATCCTGCTATCATCCTGACACTTCAATGCAGTAACCTCTTAGCATCCACCTGGCATCAACATTTATTAATCAGGAATCATACCTAAAATTCATGGAATCAGTAACTAACACACTTACTCTCTTTCCCCTCTCTTTACTGAACATGTTGACACATTATCAGAGGCAGCAGCAGCTAAACATGAGGATATAGATGTCACTATGTAGCTTCACCCACGGAGGAGGAGGTCTTCACACTAATTGGAGAGACCATCACTGTGACTATTGCACTTTTGAAACTATAGTAGTTGATGATATTCTCACACTTAGTTTTCCCCTCAGATCCCACATACTCCTCATCACACAATCTTTTCTGGTTTACAAGCTGCTAATGATGTCAGCATACAGCTCTGACTCCATACCCCACACTACTCATCTCATGCAACCCTATCTTGGTGTTTTTCACTTATTTAATACTCAACAGCAACACTCTGGCATGATTATTCTCAACACTGGTGCCCCACAAGGCTGTGTCCTCAGCCCTCTACGCTCCTCAAAACTGCGTGGCCAGATTCTGCTCTAACTCCATCTACAAGATTGCAGATGGTACCACCGGAGTAGGCCGTATCTCAAATAATGATGAGTCAGAGTACAGGAAGGAGATAGAGAGCTTAGTGACATGGTGTCATGACAACAACTGTTCCCTCAATGTCAGCAAAACTAAAGAGCTGGTCATTGACTTCAGGAAAGGGGGCAGTGCACATGCATCTGTCTACATCTACGGTGCTGAGGTTGAAAGGGTTGAGAGCTTCAAGTTCCTAGGAGTGAACATCACCAATAGTCTGTCCTGGTCAAATCACGTAGATGCCATAGCCAAGAAAGCTCACCAGCACCTCTACTTCCTCAGGAGGCTAAAGAAATTTGGCATGTCCCCTTTGACACTCACCAACTTTTATCGACGCATCATAGAAAGCATCCTATCAGGATATGGCAACTGCTCTACCCAGGACTGTAAGAAACTGCAAAGAGTTGTGGACACAGCCCAGTGCATCATGGACACCAGCCTCCCCTCCATGGACTCTGTCTATACCTCTCACTGGCTTGGTGAAACAGCCAGCATAATCAAAGACCCCACCCACCCAGGTCATTCTCTCTTCTCCCCTGTCCCATCAGGCAGAAGATACAGGAGCTTGAGGGGGCATACCACCAGGCTCAAGGACAGCTTCTATCCCACTGTGATAAGACTATTGAATAGTTCCCTTATACGATGAGATGGACTCTAACCTCACAATCTACCTTGTTGTGACTTTGCACCTTATTGTCCACCTGCAATGCACTTCCCTGTAGCTGTGACACTTTACTCTGTACTCTGTTATTGTTTTTACCTGTACTACCTCAATGCACTCTGTACTACCTGAATGTATCTGCACAGTGTAATGAATTGATCTATACAAACGGTATGCAAGACAAGTTTTTCACTGTACCTCGGTACAAGAGACAATAATAAACCAATACCAATACAACCTGCAATCTGCCAGGGAGTTTGGGAAGAAGCGGGTGAAAGAATGAGAAGACAGCAAAGGTGAAGAAATACAGTAACTTGGATTTACAGTAACAGTCACCAACTCAGATCCTGGCACGCCATATCATTTGAAGATTAGTTTAGAGGAAGAATCTACAAGTGGCAAGATTAAGACAGGGCAAAAAATGAGCTGCTGAAGCAACTCAGTGGGTCAGTTAGCATCGATGGAGGGAAATGGACAGTTGACATTTCAGGTTGAGACCCTACATCTGGATTTCATGACCAATCCAGATGAAAGGTCTCAACCCAAAACATCGACTGTCCATTTCCCTTCACAGATGCTGCCTGACCTGCTGAGTTCCTTCAGCAGCTCGTTTTTTTACTCAGGATTCCAGAATCTGCAGTCTCTTGTGTCTCCATTAAGACAGATCATTAGCCAGTGCACAAAATTCCTATCTGGGAATGCTGGCATCAAATCAGTTTTGCACACTGATTGATTTCATGCTCCGTCGACTCTGCTTAATTCCATTGGGTCTTAGCTACTCAAATATTAGCACCCTCATCAATATGCTTCAGATGCAACTAAGCATGAATAATAAATGTTAATCACAACATTGGATAAGAAGCTGAAAAGTGATCTTAACGAAAAGTCCAATGGTAACAAGGAAAAGAGCTACAGCATGGGAAGGAAGTAATGGGAGCTGGACTCCAGCAGTTCTTTCTTTGAGCAACACAAAGACTGTGAAGCAGCAAGGAGAAGCAACAGAAATTAAAAAAGATGTCGAGAATTTTATGGATTGCGCAAAATGTGGCAGGTGTCATATAAAGTCTATTTGTCTGAGAAAGCCATTGAAGCAAAATTCAGAAATACATGTACATGCCAATAGAAAATTGAATGCTCAGGATTAATACAAGCATCTAGCGGTTCAAACATAGTGGTGGATCATGCTGACTTTTGCATGCATGTTATGAATGGAACTGTCACATTTCACTCACTGAAGCACAAGTAACTCTCAGAGTAGACGCATGAGCTGTGAAATGCTAAGACTTACTGATAGATTTGGAAGGCTGAATGTCAAAATTCTCTACCATGTCAAAACTATGAGACCCCATTAATTTGAATGGGAATTGTAGGGCAAAGATGTGGAACACAAAAGGGAAGTTAAATTTCTGATTTCATCATCTTGCTTTAGTTTATTTATAGATTCTTTGTATTTTTAGCTGAATTTTCTAAAAAAAAACTTACTTCAATCACGAACATTTTTATATGTCTCTAAATGTCAGACATATTTAAAAATCATTCAATTAATGATTTTTTTCACAAATGGCAATGTGTCACTCATGGATTTACCTGCAGTTAACAGGGGTTCCTCAGGCTCAGGGCCTTCTCTCAGTGCTGCTGAGGTCCTGTCGCCATTGACAACCTGTTGCTGGACACTGGGTCGCCGAGTTCAATATGACAAGACCTCAGCATCCTGCTCAGGTAAGAATGGGCATGGGTGAATCAGAGGCATCACTTGTGGTTACATGCATGCCGGCTCATAATATTCTGAAGAGTACAGTTAGACAAGGTCATAAAAGTAGTCATCAGCAGTCTGAGTTTCGTGAGCAAGGCAGTAGTCTATTGGACTAAAGAAAAAATGCTGTTACAGTTATGGTCATATTTTCCACTGCTGCATACCTCATTGAAGAAACGACAGAAAAGCTGTAAGTACACGAGCTTAGTGGTGTAGAAGCTTACAGTTATGATGAGAGACAAGACACTGTCACAGTCATTGTCTTGTTCTCCCCCATTTGCACCATGTGGAATGGTAACCATCTGGTAGATGTGCCAGTTTTCCATTTAACTGCCTTAACCATTTCAGAACCTTTTCCAAATTGGAAAGAGAGGACAAATTTAACCATTTGGGAGCCAATGCCAATTTCTTTCTGTCTGTATTACTATCATCACCAATTACCTATTCTTCCAGGTAATTGTGAGAGCTTTAAATTGGGAGGTAGCCACTTTCAGTGAATATGAAGAGATTCTTAAAAGAATACAGGTATTATTGTGTCAAGTTTTTTTCTTCCATTTGTGTTTTTTTTTCTGCCTTGAAATGAAAATGTTTTTATTGCTGCTAGTGGCATTGACCTACTATGTAGTAATGTCATTAAAGTGGACAAAATATTTAGGTGACTTAGCAGGGTAAATATGAAGTTGATGTTTGCCCTGGCTGGGATGTTTAGAACCCAGGTCATAATGTCAAAATAGGAGATCTGCCACTCGGGACAAAGATGAGAAACTTTTTTGCTACCAAGGAAGTGGTGAATCTTTGGATTTACTACCCTAGAGAGCTGTGGAGGCTCTATAACTGAGAATATTGTAGACAGGGATGAATAGGTTTTTAGATATTAAAGTAATCAAGTGATATGGGAAGATGTACTAAAAGTAAGATCAGCCATGATCTTAAATGTAGAGCAATTACAAGGGGACAAGTTTCCTAGTCATGTAATATGTCTTATATTATTGCACTTCTGGCATTGTAGGTAGATCATCCACTCATCACTTCCAGCTGACAATGGTGAAAAACAGTTTGACCTATCATCTGAACACTGCTATTATTGAGGTTATTCCCATTTATTGTTTAACTGTCCACTACCATTCAAGTCTGGATGTGTAAGGAATGCGGAGCTCTGGATCTGATCTATTTTTCATAGAATTCTACCCCTCTGTGCATATGTTCCTTTACTGTTCTACCTGCATCTAGTGCTGCATTGTAATTTCATATAACATGAGAATTTCACACACCCACCACCCTCTGTGTAAAAAAACTTACCCGACATCACCCTTATGTCACCTTTATACTCACCCAGGTCAGCATCTGCTCTTTTGGTATCTCTGTTGCTTAATATGGCATTCTCTTCTATATTCTGCATTGTATCAGACTTGGTGCTTGAGTATGATGGTCATAAAAAACTGACGAATATCCTGAGCCATGATTGTGTTTGAGTACAATATTATGGCTGCTGGTAACCCACAGTGCCCCATGCCTTCCCTTTCTGAGCTTCTAGATCGTTATCAAATTTATCCCATTTAGCACACAACCCAATAGAATTCATGTACAATATGAAGATGTGACTTTACCTCCACCAGGACTATGCAATGCACACTCCCAGCAATCAGTTATGGGCAGGTGCATCCATGACAAGTAGCTCAATGAAGGTTGTCCTTCTTGTTTTTTTTATATATCTGCTGCTAGACTGCATTGTTCAACTATGTCTATTAGATTGGCCAGCTTTATCAGAAATAAAGCCATTTTTGGCATTGAATGTTTACGTTCCCTGCCCAAAGTACATTCTGAAATCTCCCTGCCCTTAGTGCACCTTCCAATTGTTACTTGACATGGAAAGGGCACTGATTTTTCAGCCCAGGGCATTTGTTGGTGGTACTCAGCAGGAGGTTTCCTTGCCCAAGTTTGATCTGATGACACAAGGTTTCATATTGTCTGGAATCAATGCTGAGGACTCCCAGGCTCACTTCTGCCCTGCAGGGCATCTCTGGTGGTCCTGCCCATCAGTGTGTCAGAAAGTCCTCTGTGACAGGTTCTAACAATTTAAGCACAAGTTTGCAGATGATACCACTGTTGTAGGCCGTCTCTCAAACAATGATGAGTCATGGTACAGGAAGGAGATAGAGAGCTTAGTGGAATGGTGTCACGACAACAACCTTTCCCTCAGTGTCAATAAAACAAAAGAGCTGGTCATTGACTTCAGGAAAGGGGGTGGTGTACATGCACCTGTCTACATCAACGGTGCTGAGGTCGAGAAGGTTGAGAGCTTCAAGTTCCTGGGAGCCCGTCCTGGTCAAATCATGTAGATGCCATGGCCAAGAAAGCTCACCAGCGCCTCTGCTTCCTTAGGAGGCTAAAGAAATTCGGTATGTCCCCTTTGACACTCACCAACTTTTATCGATGCACCATAGAAAGCATCCTATCTGGATGCATCACGGCTTGCTACGGCAACTGCTCTGCCCAGGACCGCAAGAAACTGCAGAGAGTTGTGGTCACTGCCCAGTGCGTCATGGAAACCAGCCTCCCCTCCTTGGACTCTGTCTATACCTCTCGCTGCCTTGGCAAAGCAGCCAGCATAAGCAAAGACCCCACCCACCTGGATCATTCTCTCTTCTCTCCTCTTCCATTGAGTAGAAGATACAGGAGCCTGAGGGCACGTACCACCAGGCTTAAGGACAGCTTCTATCCCACTGTGATAAGACTATTGAATGGTTTCCTTATATGATGAGATGGTCTCTGACCTCGCGATCTACCTTGTTGTGACCTTGCACCTTATTGCACTGCACTTCCTCTGTAGCTGTGACACTTTACTCTGTAGTGTTGTTTTTACCTGTACTACCTCAATGCACTCTGTACTAACTCAATGTAACTGCACTGTGTAATGAATTGACCTGTACGATTGGTACGCAAGACAAGTTTTTCACTGTACCTCGGTACAAGTGACAATAATAAACCAATACCAATACAAGCCCCTAGTTGATAATGAGAACTTTACAAGAATTGCATTGGGTGTATTTTTGCAGCGTCAAAGTACAATTCCAGTTGGTCTATTGGGTTATATTATTTTTTGCTTCGTTGTAACAGTTTTTTAATTGAATGGCTTACAATGTCATTTCAGTGGGCAGTGGGTCTAGAGTAGCACTTAAAACAGGCATGGTAAATTCGGCAGGTTATTCTCCCAAAAGGGCAGCAGTAAATCAAGTGACTTATACAACAAACTGATAGTTTCGTGATCACTGTTACTTACTCCAGTTTGGTTTGTTGTCGAAATTGAGATGGCCTGACTGCCATGGGATTTGAGGTCTTGTTTCTGGATCATCAGTCAGGCCTCTAGTTTTCTGATCTGGTTACTTAATCACTAACTCTTCATTGGAAAAAAAAAGTGAACTAAATAAAAAAAGAGCAGGGGACCAAAATAATGACCCATATATCAGGAAAAAACGGTGCAGCTCTTGTAGTGGATGAAGCATGCAGTCATTAGTAGGGTGCTCAACAGTAGTAAGAAAGGTAAGTCAGAGGTGGGGCTGTAGATCTGCTGAGATAAAGTACAAATAACAACAGTTGGTTAGTTTCCGGAATAAAGTACCAGGCAGTCTCCAGATGGAACTTGAGGTTGCTCAGTCAGAAGAATTGTATTGCTTCCCCTGAGAGCTTACATACACAAGCAGCAATGATGGCACTGACGTCAACAGAAATTAAAATCGGGAGAGATGAATAATGGTCAGCTGACCTGACGTAGCTCTTTTTGCACTATCACCTGTAGTCAAACTTCCCCTCCACCCACCCCTGGGATCCAAGAATGGAAGCTATGAGAGCACTTAGTGAGACACCTGCTGAGTATCTCCAGCATTTCTGTACATACCTAAGGGAACTTGATTTCCTTCTTGGGAGAAAGAAGAGCTTTTGAAATTATGTAATTATAGTTTTCAAGATTAAGAGGAAAGCCAGCAGGATTTAACCAGGCAGATTGCTCAGAGTTGTGATTGTTTAAAATATTAGGAGAGGCACTTAAAAATTACAAAGCTTGGAATAAGAAATTTCAGCAGGTAAAACATGGTAATATGATGTAAATATTACAGCATAATTGCAAGATTAATATAAGAAGCCACTAATTAAGTAAAGTATTGCACTAAATTTGTATATTGTAACCATTCCACAATTATTATCAATTCCAACTGTCAGATTTAACAATTAACTAATAAATCAGAAAGTTACCTGTTGCTTTATCAACATGAAACACGAGAAGTTGGGTTGAAATGGGGTTTGGCCATAGACAACAGGCTTTAACTCTGTGTTATGAATGAAGGATTTGTAAATATGGCAGTCCACAGCTCCTGGGAAACAAATCACTAGCAAGCTCTCTCGTGATCCAAGCTGATCTGGTAACCCGAGCAGGGTGTTGTATGGCATGGCTAGAACCAAGCACTGCCTGATTAACTGGAACTAGACACCAGAAGAACAGGCCTGTGTTGTAGTTTCCTGTAATCTGCAGCGGGAATGTGACTCCAGGCTAATGTTGCTTTCAGATGGGCAAGGCAGTAATTCGGAGCTGAAGTTAACTGCCAGAAATTATAGAAGGCTCTACTTGCAGTGAGTGGCTTCAAAGCATTTTCTTGCTGCAAGAGTCATTCACAGAGATGAAGTTTGGGGATTGAGTTTTGAAAGAAGCAAAGTCTCAGAATACGGAAATCGCCATTTGATAACGTAACAGTGTTTGCTGAATGTAATTATGTAATCTCACCCTAGTTACTGAGAGCTCATGACAAATTTGAAAGGCAATGAAGACTATGATTATGAAAAATTGCTTTTCCTTGGGAGATTTCAGCTGCTTTCAATTAAAGAGTTTAGTGGACAGCACAATTGTCTATCACAGATATCCTGTTTGTTTGCAAACAGTTCATGCATATGACAATATAACCAGGCATCTGATGTGGCTGTGATCTGAGGCTCCTTTAAACCTTCTTAATTTATGTGCATAGCAAAAAGGCACTTCATATGAGCAAATAGAAGAGAGGATTTCAACTCACTTCTCTTGAGCAGAAACCAAGCAGAACAGGATTGAAAATCATGTGTTGGATTGACACTTTTTTACATGGATACATCTAAGTCTCTGTTTACTGCATTTTCTCTTCCACCCATCTGAATCTTTCTGCTCTGAGACCCTGGGGAAATGATGGAATCAGTATTGCTAAAAGAGGTCATTCAGCCCTTTAAGTCTTTTGCCAGCTCACAGTAGAACAATTCTGTTAGCCCCTTTCCCCTGCTCCTTTTCCATAGCCCTGCAAGTAATTCTCTCAAGTGCTTATCCAATTCTCTCTTGAAAGTCATTACTGTTTCTATCACCATTACAGGCAAAGAGTTCTTGATAATAATTAACCAAAGAGGAGGAAAGTGATTTCCCTTGCATTCCACCTGAATCTTTTGCTAAAAGATTCAAAATCAATGTCCCAGTCCTTCAACCATTTGCAAATGGGAACAGCTTCCCCCTTTCTTCCCATCTACACCAGTCATGATCTTGAGTGCACCCAACCCCACAAATTTCCTCTGCTGTCAACACTCAACTATTAGTACTGGCTGACAACTCTCAGGCCACTTGATAATTGCTGCCCATTTTTGCCCTACATGGAAGGTCAGTTGATCAGGGATATTCTGATGAAGTCAACCTCCTGTGCTGGGTTTCTACCTGCTCCCATCAATTTCAAACTGACAGTTAATGCCAATCCTTGTTTTATTACAACAGTGAGAAAGGACCCCCAGCCACTAAGGCTCGATTATCAGTACAATAAAAGGGAAGAGAAATTATTTTTACACACCACAGGTGCTTATCATTATTGATGCTTATCAAATATAAGCTATTTTGAATTTTGCTCTTCATAAAATGTAGTTGATTGCACTGCGCATGAACAAATTACCCAAAATGGGCATGCAAATGTTTGACCACAGTACTTGACACCCTTCCCCACAACTTTGAATTATCGCTCAGAACACCAGGAGTATTCTATCTTTAACGCCTGGCATTTTGATGAGAAATGCACCATATGACATGATCCAATAATCTTTCTACCACTTCCCTATATTTTTTTGGAGGATATTTTACAGCCGTGATTTCTTTTCTGGGAGGAGGTAGTGTTGGATGGAACTTAACAGTACTCCACCCACATGCACTCTCACCATCTAGATTAAAATTAGGCTTCCAGCATCAATTACAAAGCGTGAAACAAAATAAAAGTTAAATTCTAAACTCAGGCACTGAACTAATCAGCAGTAGTAATAACAGTACCTTTTTTGGAAAAGATTTTCACAACACACTTAAACCACTAATGAATCAGTAATCTAATAGCTTGATGCACAAGCGATACCAGGCCAATTAATGGACCAAGTCTGAAAAGAGTTCCATTCATACACAGAAAGGACCACCTTACTTTCAATGTATGGACAATATATGAGTATGAGAACAGAATCTTTCATGCTTACTCGGTGGCTTACATGCCAGATTCCTTTTGTTTCAGTCAATGGTGCCTGCTTTGTTTGATGAGAAGAAACTCTCAATGGAGCATGGATATGTTTTGTATCCAGTGCTCAAAATACGGGAGTGCTGGGGAGGTTTATAATGCAGCTCATGCAGCACCAGAACCATAGAGAAACAGACATAAAGCACCCAGGGACAGGGATTCCACTACTTTGAATATCTGAGGAAGTCTTGCAGTACAGGCCACCATGCAAGATTTTAGTAGCTCTCTGTGCCCTTGCTCTGGAGCAACTGATAGAGGAAAGGCAGTAATCAATAGGAAAAGGTATTGCTTATTAAATAGCTGCAGTCACCAGATAGGATCTCATTGCTGAAAACATACATTAAAGCTTGCACATGTTGCTAATGTTGTTGTCCTCCTGCCTGCACAGCTCCATTTGTGCCCCGTCCCCATGTCTCATGAAACTTCCCCTCCCACTGTCTTCAGCATCCAGCAATACCATTCCATTTCAACCCAAAACATGAACTGACCTCATTTAAAAAACATTGTCAGGACACAACCAACCAAAATGTTATTAACTCTTACTATCCTTGGCAAGGCACTTGTCATTTAGTCCACTTCCTCATGCATTCATCCAAAGTGAAAGTACTCAGAATGTGTCTTTTTATTTCGGGTGTGGGGGCACAGTGGCACAATTAGTATAGAGCTGTTACCCTGCAGTGCCAGAGACTTGGGTTTAATCCTGACCTTGGGTGCTGTCTGTGTGGAGTTTGCACGTTCTCCCTGTGACCTTCTGAGATTCCTCCGGGTGCTCCGTTTCCTCCCACATCACAAAGATGTGCAGGTTGGTAGTTTAATTGGTCACTGTAATTTTCCCCTTGTTGTCACAGGAATCAGGAGATGTGGTACTGCCCCGAGGAGTATCTCTATCAGCTGTGCTGACACTGGTCATTTCTGTATTGCTTGGTGCACACAGGATGACCAAGGAACAGTGAGGTGAATGTAGCTCTGCTTTAATGACTGCCTCAGTCTAATTTCTGGACACACAAAATATGGAGGAAGTCCGGTGAAGTCTGGAGCTTATCTGAAGTTTCTGCTCCTCAACCTGCCCAGTATTTCATTCTGCGCCCCGTTCTCCAACCTGCTAAATGACTCTGTATGGGGGTTAACATATTCAGCGTGGTGCTTTTCAATGCAGCGTGGAGTTTATACAACTGGTTCAGGCACTGAGTATCTGGAGAAGCCAGAGTAGAATAAACCTAGAGTAAGAAATCTCCTGAAATTGGTCCCAGCATGATATTGAGTGCATAATGAAAGAATCAATGAGAAGTTAAAAAGCAACGATGAACAAAGTACACTAGATGTGAGACTGGATATGACTGCTGAGCTCACCCTCTCCCTCTTCCTTCTGCAGCCATGATCTTTGTGGTTCTCTCTTCATTGGAAGTCACTTCCTGTCTATAAAGTGCTGCCTTCTGTTCTATGTAGTCTCCTTCTCCAAAGTGATATGATGGAGTTAAATGCAATAAAAGTGAAACATAAAAAAAGTTGAGTTCCACCAACATAGCCCAGACAACAGTCATTTCGTACAAGCCTGTGAATATGGCTTGATCGAGCAGGGTCATTGATGCTTGGGGCTAGAATTATTTGGTTTTTATTTTTGATTCAGTTCTTGAGTGTTTTTTTTATTAGTGTTCAGCAAAGTGGAATATTATCAGTTCTTAAAAAATGTTTTCAGACAAAAGATGGATCAATTTTCAGGCTCTTTAAAGTGTAAATAAATTGAAATTGCTTACAAAGATAATTGTGGACTATTTCAGGCTTTATCAGAATTAGTTTCTCATAAAATCTTCACATCATCACATTTTTCATACCATTTCTGCTATCTTTGATTTTTATTGATTAAATAGTCATAGAACATAGACCAGTACAGCACAGAAACAGGCCTGTTGGGCCATGATGTTGTGCCAAACTAATTAAACTAGTAATTAAATGCCTAACCAAACTAATCCCTTCTGCCTACACGAGGTCCATATCCCTCCTTTCTCTATACATTCATGTCCCTATCTGAGAGCCTCTTAAACGCCCCTATCTACTTACCTCCACTACCACCCCGGAAGTGTATTCTAGGCACCCACAACGCCCTGTGTAAAAACTTCACTCCACATCTTCTTTGAATGTCTGCCTCTCACCTTAAATGCATGCCTTCTAATATTAGTCCATCCCCATCTTGTAGGTAGCTTGAGCAGCAAAGATTCCTTGAAATATAGTGCAGTGGGATGGAAGGAAATAAGAATTGATGTGCATTTACAGAGATTAGTTGTTCGCATAGTTTCCTGTATTCTCAATCTATACTTACCAACTTCACAATTAGCAGTAATAAAATTGCCTGGAATGATAATACTGTGAGGTTTATTACACATTTTGCACCCTTATCATGGCCATTTTGCATAAACCAGAGCACTCTTTCCTTATCCAATTCCAGGTTTGGATCACAGGTGAGACTATGCTGAAGTCTCCTTCCAGACTTTTCTGGCTATATTTTTAATTGTACCATAGTACTGCTTCTAAACTAAGGCAGCTTTTGCTGCAGGATTCCCTGAAGTACAAACAGTAACATTTGATTGCTGAATGGGGTTATTCTGTTCTTAACCATCTTTCAGCTGAAATCAATGCATGCCTTTAAGACTGTTGTGCTATGTGCTCACAGTTCCTCACACAAAAGGGCACCAGTAAACTATGTTAATGACCTGACCTGATAATTGGTTGAGGTCACCTCTTGGTGCCACAGGCATATTCACCACCTAATGAACTGCTTTCACAATATCTAAATATCTTTCTTTTGAGGTGCACTCAATGGATCAGTTTAGAGATAATATGTCTGAACCTTTTCCTGAAATCACATTGGCTGGAATGTTCAGTATTCCTTAAACATGAATGGGAATTATTTATTAATGCATTAAGAATCATGACCTTCAGTACTGTCTGTGTGAAGTTTGCATGTTCTTCCTGTAACTGCATGGGTTTCCTCTGGGTGCTTCAGTCTCCTTCCATTTCCCAAGGACAAGCAGACTGATAGATTAATTGACAACTGCAAATTGCCCCTAAAGTGTAGGTGAGTGGTAGAAGTTGGGAGGAGGTCATGGAAATTTGGGAAGAATGGATCAGGGTAGGCTTAATGTAATTGGATGGTTGATAGTTGGCACAGGCCAAATGTCCTGTTTCCATGTTCTGTCTCTCTATAACTCTATGATAAAGCACTGAGTGTCACATGCCTGGAACCCTCCTGAGGCTGCTATCATGCAGCAGGCTTCAGTACCATGACCATTCTATTATTGTGTTTGTTTGAAGAAGGGGGGTGTTGAAGACCAGAATTCATTGCCTGTCCCTAAATGTCCTTAACATAATGATGAAGGGTTGCTGCCTCAAACTGCTGCTGTCCTTCTGGTGAAGTAAGGCTTCCGGCTTTATCAGAATTGTTAAGTAAGACATTCAAGGACAACTATGATGAAGGTATGGTATGTTTTCAAGTCAAGATGTTGTGTGGCTTGAAGGAGAGAGGAACTTGCAAATGGTGGTGTTCCCATGCACCTGTTAATGTTGTCCTTCAGTGATCGCAGGTTTGGGAGGTGCGTTGGGAGAGATTCTGAGTGTAACTACAGTGCGTATTAAAGATGGTACCCACTGCAACCATAGTGGATTGAGTGAATATTGAAAGTGGTGGATGAGATACCAATCAAGTGGGCTGCTTTGCCATTAGTGAAGTCAAGCTTCTTCAATGTTGCTGGATCTGTGTTTGTCAATGGAACTTGAAATTATTCCACACAGTCCTGATGTGCCAAGTAGATAGTAGAAAGGCTTAGTGTCTCAGAAACCCAGCCTCCACCTTGCTTTATCAAGTTTCTAATCAATGGAGTCTCCCAGAATGTTGAAATAGTGAAGTTCAGCAATGATTATGCCCTTTTGTCAAGGGCAGGTGTTTAGACTTTCTCTTGTTGGAGATAGCCATTTCCTGACATCCTGAATAAATAATCCACTGGTATTTATTGATCAATAGGCTGTGGTTTAATCATCACTCTTGGAATGCAAAAATCAATGGCTTCAGGTAAAGGGCTTTTGTTTTCTGAAGAAGGTTGTATGATTTTGTTTCTAGCCTCATTGGCTTGGAGCCGACATTGAGGGGTGAGCTTTTGATCCAGGTTCAGTCTCATGAGTCACCGATGTCATCTTTGAATTTGATAATCCTTCGAATGGAAAATACAGGAGGAATGCAATGCTATTTCCAAGTAAAAGGATGCGTGTTGAAACATAATCTTCTGTAATAAACTATGATCTCACAAGAAACAGGCCTGTTTTCATAAACAGGAGGAAACTTTAGATTTCAACAACATCCCCAGGATATATCTGACTATGCCTCTTCACCTTCAGATGTGAAAATCAGTGAGTAATCTAACAAGCTGTTAACAACCTGATTAAAATGAAGCTGCTGATACAAGTAATCTGATTTCAGTTTTCAAGGACTGCAATTATAAGGTGTAAAGAGTGGAAAATTGCACAATTTTCTGACAAGGTGCGAAAGTCATTGGAAATAATGAAATGATCTGGATGTTTTGGTAATTTGCTTGTGGAAGGCCATTAAAATGGGTGATATCAATGAATTTCAGGAATAATAAGGTACGTTTCTGGGTGGAGAAAAAGTTTCAGTGAATACAATGAGAATGTGAGATGATGCGCTGAAAACATTCCAAAGAAGCTAGCTCCACAGAGGAAAATGGAACAGTTACCTGGGGTTAAAATCTTGGCTTTCCCACTATCTTTCCACCAGTTTGACCTGGTGGGAAAGTGAAGGCAGCTACATAGATCAAGCCAAAGAAATTTACAGAGAATGGGTAATGCTGAGAGGAAAAGAAGGGTACAAGCAGCAGGGAAAGAAAAGCAGTGAGCTAGTGAGATTTTTCCTTTAGTGCCAGGCTAAAGTAGTTAGAATGACTCCAGGGTCAGTGGTGTGTTCATCTTGTGAGATGTGGGAGTTCTGGGAGACATCCAGTCTCCCTGATAGCTGTATCTGCACAAGGTGCATCCAGCTGCAGATCCTTACACGCCGTGTTAGGGAACTGGAGCTGCAGCTGGATGACCTTCTACAGGATAACGAGGGGTACATAGACAAGAGCTACATGGAGGCAGTCACTCCTAAGCTGCAGGAGGCAGGTAGCTGGGTGACTGTAAGGAGAAGGATGGAGAATAGGCAGGTATTGCAGAGTAGCCCTGTGGCCATTCCCCTCAATAACAGGAATACTGCTTTGGATACTGTTGGAGGAAATGACCTACTAGGGGAAAGCTGCATTGACCAGGTCTCTGGCACTGAGCCAGGTTGTCTGGTACAGAAGGGAAGGGGGGATTAGAGGAGAGTCGAAGTGATAGGGGATTCCATAGTAAGGGGGGCAGACAGGAGATTCTGTGGATGTGAATGAGACTCCCAGATGGTATGTTGCTTCCCGGGTTCCAGGGTCAGGGATGTCTTGCTTTGGGTCCATAGCATTCTGAAGGGGGAGGGTGAACAGCCAGAGGTCGTGTTACATATTGGTACCAATGACATAGGTAGAAAAAGAGATGAGGTACTGAAGAGGGAATATAGGGAGCTAGGTAGGAAGCTGAAAAGCAGGACCTCAAGGGTAGTAATCCCTGGATTGCTGCCTGTGCCACGTGTCAGTGAGGGTAAGAATAGGTTGATTTGACAGATGAATGCGTGGCTGAGGAGCTGGTGCAGGGGACAGGGTTTCAGATTTGTGGATCATTGGGATCTCTTCAGGGGAAGGTACGGCCTGTACAAAAGGGACAGGTTATACTTGAACTGGAGGGGGACCAATATTCTTGCAGACAGGTTTACTACAACTGTTGGGGAGGGTTTAAATGAGTTTGGCAGGGGGATGGGAACCTGAGTGATAGGTCAGAGGTTGGTGCATTTCGTGTACAAGTAGATGCGGTGTGTAGAAAGACTGTGAGGAAGGACAGGCAGTTGAAAGGGCAAAATTGCAGTCAGTTGGATGGGCTGAAGTGTGTCTACTTTAATGTGAGAAATATCAGGAACAAGGCTGATGAACTTAGAGCATGGGTCAGTACATGGAACTACAATGATGTGGCCATTACAGAGAGTTGGCTGTCACAAGGGCAGGAATGGCTGTTGGATATTCTGGGGTTTAGATGTTTCAAAAGGGACAGGGACGGAAGTAAAATGGGGAGTGGTTTTGTTGATCAGGGACAGTGTCACAGCTGTAGTAAGGGAGAATGTCCTGGAGGGATTGTCCACTGAGTCAGTGTGGGTGGAAGTCAGAAACAGGAAGAGAGTGATCACTCAATTGGGAGTATTCTAAAGACACCCCAACAGCAGCAGAGACAGAGGAGCAGATCGGGAGGCAGATTTTGGAAAGGTGCAAAAATAACAGGGTTGTTGTCATGGTTGATTTCAATTTCCCTAATATTGATTGGCACCTCCTTGGTGTGAAGGGGATAAATGGGGCAGAGTTTGTTCAGATTGGCCAGGAAGGATTTGTGACACAGTATGTGGACAGGCTGACTAGAAGAGAGGCCACACTGGACCTGGTACCAGGCAATGAGCCTGATCAGGTTTCAGATCTCTCGGTGGGAGAGCATTTTGGAGACAGTGACCATGACCTTTACCATAGCCTTGGAGAGGGATAGGTGCAGTTGATATGGGAAAGTATTAAATTGGGGGAGGGGGAATTATGATGCTATTAGGCAGGAACTTGGGAGCGTAAATTGGGAGCAGATGTTCTTGGGGGAAGTGCACAATGGAAATGTGGAAGTTGTTTTTGGAGTACTTGCATGGGGTTCTGGATAGGTTTGTCTCAGAGACAGGGTAAAGATGGTGGAGTGAAGGAGCCATGGTTGACAAGAGACATAGAATATCTTGTCAAGAGGAAGAAAGAAGCTTACCTAAGGTTTAGAAAGCAAGGATGAGACAGGGCTCTGGAGAGTTACAAAGTAGCCAGGAGAGAGCTTAAGAATGGACTTAGGAGAGTTAGAAGGGAGCATGAGAAGGCCTTGGCGAGTGGGATTAAGGAAAACCCTAAGGCAGTCTACACGTCTGTGAAAAATAGGAGGATGACTTGAGTGAGGGTAGGACAGATCAGGGATAAAAGAGGAAACATGTTCCTGAAGTCAGAAGAGGTAGGGGAGTTCCTTAATGAAAACTTTTCTTCAATATTCACCACTGAGAGAGACCTTGATGTTTGTGAGGATAGTGTAGAACAAGCTAATACGCTAGGGCATGTTGACATGCTGGAACTTTTGAAAAACATTAGGATAGATACGTCACCGGGACCGGTAGGGATGTATCCAAGGTTATTACAGGAAGTGAGGAAAGAGATTGCTGCACCTTTGGCGATGATCTTTGCATCCTCACTGGCCACAGCAGTAGTGCCAGATGATTGGAGGGTGGCACATGTTGGTCCTTTGTTCAAGAAAGGGAGTAGGGATAACCGTGGGAATTACAGACCAGTGAGTCTTACTTCAGTGGTGGGCAAATTACTGGATAAGATTCTTATAGACAGGATTTATGGGCATTTAGAGAAACATAGGCTGATTAGGGACAGTCAGCATGGCCTTGTGAAGGGCAGGTCATGCCTCATGTGCCTGACTGAATTCGTTGAGGATGCGACAAAGCACATTGATGAAGGTAGAGCAGTGGATGTGATGTACATGGATTTTAGTAAGGCGTTTGATAAGGTTCCTCATGGAAGGCTTATTCAGAAAGTCAGGAGGCATGGGATCCAGGGAAACTTGGCTGTGTGGATTCAGAATTGACTCACCCATAGAACACAGAGGGTGGTGGTAGATGGAGCATATTGTCTCTGGAGGATCTGTTCTGGGACCCTGGCTCTTCGTGATTTTTATAAATGACATGGATGAGGACGTGGAAGGGTGGATTAGTAAGTTTGCAGATGACACGAAGGTTGGTGGTGTTGTGGACAGTGTGGAAGGTTACTGTAGGTTACAACAGGACATTGATAGGATGCAGACCCGGGCTGAGAAGGGGCAGATGAAGTTCAACCTGGAAAAGTGTGAAGTGATACACTTTGGAAGATCAAAATTGAAGGCAGAATACAGGGTTAATGGCAGGATTCTTAGCATCGTGGAAGAACAGATGGATCTTGGGGTCCACGTCCACAGATCCCTCAAGGTTGCCGCGCAGGTTGTTGGGGTTGTTTAGAATGATGTGTTGGCCTTCATTATTTGGGGTACTGAGTTCAAGAGCTGTGAGGTAATGTTGCAGCTCTATAAAACTCTGGTTAGACCACATTTGGAGTATTGTGTTCAGTTCTGGTCGCCTCATTATAGGAAGGATGTGGAAGCTCCAGAGAGGGTGCAGAGGAGATTTACCAGGATGCTGCCTGGATTGAAGAGCATGTCTTACGAGGATAGGTTGAGTGAGCTAGGGCTTTTCTCTTTGGAGCAAAGGAGGACGAGAGGTGAATTGATAGAGGTGTACAAGACGATAAGACGCATCGATCGAGTGGACAGTCAGAGACTTTTGTCCAGGGTGAAAACGGCTAACACTAGCGGGCATAATTTTAAGGTGATTGGAGGAAGGTATAGTGGGATGTCAGAGGTAAGTTTTTACACAGAGAGTGGTGGGTGCGTGGAATGCACTGCCAGCAGAGGTGGTGGAGGCAGATACATTAGGGACATTTAAGAGATTCTTACATAGACACATGAATGATAGAAAGATGGAAGGCTATGTGGGAGGGAAAGGTTGGATAGATCTTAGAGCAGGATAAAATGTCAGCACAACATCATGGGCCGAAGGGCCTGCACTGTGTTGTAATATTCTATGTAGTTGGAGGAAGGATGGGGTAAAGAGAGAAAGGAATGGGGGAGATAGTAGGCTTCCATCCTACGGGGAGGAAAGTAGATTATTTGTGCCTCAGTCAACTATCCTCATGCTGCAGTGGGTGTCAGTTGGCGATGTGGGGGTTGGGAGCGGGGGTTGGGGAAGAGAATTCCCTCAGTTATTTAACTTTCAGGGGACTGGTCTACAGATCTGCTTTTTCGTCTTAGCAGGCTCTGGGTTCTGATTTATACAAGTTGAAGAGAAGAAGGTTTCATAGCAGATTTTTTTTGTTTATATCTGGCCATCGAATGCCATTCACTTCTTCTTTCATGATGTGTTTATGCGGAGAATAACATTTTGTAAACTTTTCATTCTTCTTCCATTTCCCTGTTTGAAGGATGGGCTTGGAAATTATTTTGGAAAAAGTATTTTGTTGCCAGTTTCTTGTAAGCATCCTTTCTGATATCAAGCTCGCCAACAATCAGTTCTCTTTATTTTTCCCATTTGTTTCAACCCAGATATTCCTCTTACAGTCATTGTCTGTTTCTCGTGTTTTCAGTGTCTGTTCCCAGTTTCTTTGTTAAACTGTCCGACTGCAGAGGTGACCCTGTCACATAATGTAAGGTGCCATCCAATTAATCCTAATGTATCATATTATGTCGATGTACTAGCAGCTGATGCAGTTCTTGAAGAGGATTTGCATTTTTTTAATATACAATAAGATGCTGGTGGTCATTTTTGGATCAAATAACATGAGTTTAAAATTTGATAAAAATGTTTAGTTCAGGGTACTTGGCATTCTTTGACCAGCATTTGTCCTTGAGTACAGGCATACAAAGCCACTTTGGATACAACAAATGCTCCATGAAACTGCCTTAGATGGTGAAAAGCATCCGGCATTTGATATGTAATAAATCAAGGCAGGTTTTCCCAGCATCCACCTCATCTGCTGAGACATTGACACTAAAGTCTTGCTGATTATATACTTTACTTAAACAAACAGTGTCCTATTATTGTAAATTAATCACCATCCATCAGTGTTACATCAGAATCTCTTCATCTATATTATTGAGACATGAGAAGGCCTTGGCGGGCAGGATTAAGGAAAACCCCAAGGCGTTCTACAAGTATGGGAAGAGCAAGAGGAAGAGGATGAGATGCGAAAAGATAGGGCCTATCAAGTGCAGTAGTGGGAAAGTGTGTATGGATCCGGAAGAAATAGCGGAGGTACTTAATGAATACTTTACGTCAGTATTCACCATGGCAAAAGATCTGAGGGATTGTAGTGGGGACTTGCAGCGGCTTGGAAAGCTTGAGCATGTAGATATTAGAAAAGAGGTGGTGCTGAAACTTTTGGAAAGCATCAAGTTAGATAAGTCACCAGGACCTGATGAGATGTACCCCAGGTTGCTGTGGGAGGCGAGGGAGGAGATTATGGAGCTTCTGACGATGATCTTTCCATCGTCCATGGAGACGGAAGAGGTTCCGGAAGATTGGAGGGTTGCGGATGTTGTTCCCTTATTCAAGAAGGGGAGTAGGGATAGCCCAGGAAATTATAGACCAGTGAGTCTTACCTCAGTGACTGGTAAACTGATGGAGAAGATCCTGAGAGGCAGGATTTATGAACATTTGGAGAGGTATAATATGATTAGGAATAGTCAGCATGGCTTTGTTAAGGGCATGTCCTGCCTTACGAGCCTGATTGAATTTTTTGAGGATGTGACTAAGCACATCGATGAAGGGAGAGCAGTAGATGTAGTGTACATGGATTTCAGCAAGGCGTTTGATAAGGTACCTCATGCGAGGCTTATGGAGAAGGTGAGGAGACATGGAATCCAAGGGGACGTTGCAGTGTGGATCCAGAACTGGCTGGCCCACAGAAGGCAAAGAGTGGTTGTCGAAGGGTCGTATTCTGAGTGGAGGTCGGTGACCAGTGGTGTACCTCAGGGATCTGTACTGGGACCCTTACTCTTTGTGATTTTTATAAACGACCTGGATGAGGAAGTGGAGGGGTGGGTTAGTAAGTCTGCGGATGACACGAAGGTTGGGGGTGTTGTGGATAGTTTGGAGGGCCGTCAGAGGTTACAGAGGGACATAGATAGGATGCAGAGTTGGGCTGAGAAGTGACAGACGGAGTTCAACCCAGATAAGTGTGAAGTGGTTCATTTTGGTAGGTCAAATATGTTGGCGGCATATAGTATTAATGGTAGGACTCTTGGCAGTGTGGAGGATCAGAGGGATCTTGGGGTCCGAGTCCTTAGGACGCTCAAAGCGGCTGCGCAGGTTGACTCTGTGGTTATGAAGGTATATGGTGTATTGTCCTTCGTCAATCATGGAATTGAATATAGGAGCCAAGAGGTATTGTTGCAGCTATATAGGTCCCTGGTCAGACCCCACTTGGAGTACTGTGCTCAGTTCTGGTCGCCTCACTACAGGAAAGATGTGGAAGCCATAGAAAGGGTGCAGAGGAGATTTACAAGGATACTGCCTGGAATGCGGAGCATGCCTTATGAAAACAAGTTGAGGGAACTCAGCCTTTTCTCCTTGGAGAGACGGAGGATGAGGGGGGACCTGATAGAAGTGTATAAGATGATGAGAGGTATTGATAGGGAAGATAGTCAGAGGGTTTTCCCCAGGGCTGAATTGGTGGCCACAAGAGGACAGAGGTTCAAGGTGCTGGGGAGTAGATATAGAGGAGATGTCAGGGGTAAATTTTTTACTCAGAGTGGTGAGTGTGTGGAATGGGCTGCCGGAAACGGTGGTGGAGGCTGATATGATAGGGTCTTTCAAGAGACTGTTAGACAGGTACATGGAGCTGAATAAAATAGAGGGCTATAGGTAAGCATAGTAATTTCTAGGGTAGGGACATGTCAGGCACAGCTTTGTGGGCCGAAGGGCCTGAATTGTGCTGTCGTTTCTCTATGTTCTATGTTCTACTTTCTTCCATAGATATAAATTTTGCAACACTGTTTATCATAATGCTTTTTATAACAAAGTCTTCTTGACAAGTTTTTTATAACAAGTTCTTCTTGAGGTCTCTTTGTAGATGATTGAAACGTTTTTAAACCAACGCATCATAAAAGATTATAGTCTTTAGCCCGAGTCTAGCTTTCACACTATAAAGGTACAATGACTGGAAGGTAGACTCACCCCTTTGAAGGATGATCACAATACAGTCATGAAAGACAATGCTGAATCAAAATCCCCTTGGGTCTTGAGGTTTCCTTTTAAGATGTCTTTGTGTATTAAGGAACTCCGCTACAATGGAATGCAGTTTGATCTTTTGCAATGAGTATAAGCTCAAGATTGACATTACTTCTGGCCTGAAATATGACAGGGCAACTGTATTAAGAGCTGCCTTGTATATGGGAAAGATCAACAAATATTTCTGATACGTCTTGTTGTTGGCTTCCGTTCCACTGTGGGAGACAATGGCTATTGCAGCCTAAGACATTTGGCATGTCCCCTTTGACCCTCACCAATTTTTATCAATGCACTATAGATAGCATCCTATATGGATGCATCACTGCTTGGTATGGCAACAGTTCTGCCTGTGACCGCAAGAAACTGCAGGGAGTTGTGGACACAACTCAGCACATCATGAAAACCAGCCTCCCCTCCATGGAGCCTGTCTACACTTCTCACTGCCTTGGTAAGACAGCCAATATAATCAAAGACCCCTCCCACCCCAGATATTCTCTCTTCTCCCCCCTCCCATCAGGCAGAAGGTACAAAAGCCTGAAAGCACATACCACCAGGCTCAAGGACAAGACTATTGAATGAACCTCTTGTACGATAAGATGGACTTTTGACCTCACAATCTACCTCATTATGATCTACCTTATTGTCTGCCTGCACTGCACCTTCTCTGTAACTGTAACACATTATTCTGCATCCTGTTATTTTCCCTTGTACTACCTCAATGCACTGTTGTGATGAAATGATCTGTATGGATGGCATGCAAAACAAGTTTTTCACTGTACCTCAGTACATGTGACAATAATAAACCAATTCAACTCAATTCAAGAAAGATCACTAATTTACTATACACTGTATAAAAACAAGAACAAAGAAATATAGGAAGCTATCATTGAAAATGTCCACTTACCTCTTTCTGATTTACCTTGGAGTGAAGTGGGTGGGTGTGGTCAGAATATGGTGGATCAGAGGTTGGCAAGAGTGCTCTGAATTTCTCCAGTGAAGGAGCCACATTATAAATTATCATGTGTTTTTCCTCCTGTTGTTATTTTGTTATATCTATCAGAAATTTAAATTGTGAGCTTGTGTTCATATCCAGAGAAACTGATGAGAAAATTGTCCAGTGAAATGTTAATAGGGTGGGATTATTCAGAAAACCTGTCCATTTTCTAGTTGGAGACCATGAGCAATGTGATGGCTGTCACCTCAAAACTTCAATGCAACATAATTATTCTCTCGGTTACCTTTAAAGTCCAGCAGGAGTTTGTCCCACTGCATTTTAAGTGACTAAACCCTCCAAGCTATTTTACACAATTAAATGGCAACATATTACTTCTATGTCCTGGGCCCAGCACATAGATGCAATCACAGGGAAGGTGTGCCAGCGTCTTTACTTTCTTAGAAGATAAAGGAGGTTCGGCATGTCACTGAACACTCTAACAAACTTCTACAGATGTACTGTTGAAAGTATCCTGACTGGTTGCATCATGGCCTGGTATGGCAATTTGAATGCGGAGGAACGTATGAAGCTGCAGAGAGTAGTGGACACAGCTCAGTACATCACAGGCACATCCCTCCCCAGCATCGAAAGTATCTACGAGGTGCTGACTCAGGAAGGCAACATCTATCATCAAAGATCCCCACCACCCAGGTCATGCCATCTTCTCGCAGCTACCATTGGGCAGGAGGTACAGAAGCCTGAAGTCCCGCACCACCAGCATCAAGAACAGCTACTTCCCTTCAACTACTCGGTTCTTGAACCAACCTGCACAACCCTAATCACTCCCTCAGTATCACAACACTATTACCACTTTGACCACTTTGCACAACAATGGATGATTTTTTGTTATAATTGTGTTCTTTCTGATATAATTTTGTATAATTTATGTTTTTAATGCTATGTCTCTAATACGTTTCTGTGATACTGCTTCAAATAAGTTTTTCGCTGCACCTGTACATACATGTACTTGTGCACAGGACAATAAACTTGACTTTGACTTTGACTATGCTGGGTATTGAAAATGAAAAGGCTGGAAATACTCAATAGGTTGCACAGCATCTGTAAACAGTGAAAGAAAGTTAACATTTGAATCTGATAGCAATCGTTGACCTGAAACATTAACTCTATTTTCCTCTCCACAGAGGCTACCTGATCTGGTATTTTCTAGCTTTTACTGTTGTATTTACAATCCGAACTTTAAATCACTTTTGTCACTGAATACATGAAACCATAAGGTAGCTACCAAGGTGTTTCTAGAGTAAATACTTCCTTCCATCACTGAATGTTTAAACTTTAAACTGTAGTGGCCCGTACTCACGGAACTTGAACCGCCATCAGCGGCTGCGGGCGGACACGTGGGAGCGCATCGTAGACTAACTGTGGGGTGGGCCTTCTGACAGGAACCTTACGTCATGTCCGCCGGAGAGGATCTCAGGTACTTTTGCGCGTGTGCGTTTTGCTTCACTCAGTAAAGTGTGCTACGGTTCAGCCTCCACGCCTCTGAGTTTTCCTTTCTGCCACGTGCCGCGTTCGGCTACATTTGGTGACCCCGACGCTTCCAGACGGCATCTGGAACCCGCGATATGAATTCCAACAACTCGCACGACGCAGTCTCGTTCAAGCTCCTGACTTTCTGGGCCGCTCAGCCCCATGTTTGGTTCGAGCAGGCTGAGGCCCAGTTCAGTATCAGAGGCATTACAGCTGACGCCACGCGGTACTATTACGTGGTCAGCACACTGTACCAGGACACGGCAGGCCAGATCATCGACCTCCTGCACCATCCACCAATGGAGGACAGGTACGCTAAGATCAAGGCGCTCCACATCTGCACTTTTGGACTCTCCCACCGCGAACGAGCTGCGGGGCTTCTGTACCTGGATGGCCTGGGTGACAGCAAGCCATCCGAGCTGATGGATGACATGCTGGCACTCATGGATGGCCATAAGCCCTGCCTTTTATTCGAGCAGTTGTTCCTCGAGCAAGTGCCAGAGGACATTCACCTCCTCCTCGCGGGTGAAGATTTCAGCGACCCGCGCAGCCTCGTGGCCAGGGCGGACATTTTGTGGCAGAGTAAGCAGCGGAGAGCGGCTTCCATCTGCCTAACCACGACCGCGCAGCCTAAGGCCAAGACCCCACAACTGAAGCCACTGAGACCCACGGAGGACAAAGATGAGGGTTCAGATCAATGGTGCTTTTACCATCAGAGATGGGGATCAAACATGCGCCGCTGCCGTCCACCGTGTGCCTTTCTGGGAAAAGCCGGGGCCGGCCATCGCTAGTGGCTTCGATGGCTGGCCATCGCAACAGCCTCCTGTTCCTTTGTGACCGACACTCTGAGCGACGTTTCCTGGTGGACACCGGGGCCGAAATCAGCGTCCTTTTCCCCTCGAACATGGACACCTGTAACATGGCCCCAGGCCCCGACCTCACCACCGCGAATGGCACCACCATACAGACGTACGGCTCGTGTACCATCCCGCTGCGTTTTGGCCCCAGCTGTTTCACCTGGACCTTCACAGTAGCAGCGGTGTCACAGCCGTTACTAGGGGCGGATTTCCTACAGGCCAACTGTCTTCTGGTCGACCTGAAGGACCAGCGTTTGGTCCACGCCGAGACGTTCCAGACTTTCCAGCTCGGAGAAGCCCAGTTCCCAGCCCTCCACCTAGGCTCCATAACACCCTCGGGTGACGAGTTCACCAGGGTGCTGGCGAAGTTGCCCTCTATCACCACCCCACAAGTTCTCCACTACTGGTCCCAAGCACGGCGTGCAGCACCACATCCCCACACAAGGACCACCGCTGCATGCCCGTGCCTGTAGACTCCCACCCGACAAGCTCCACCTCGCCAAGGAGGAGTTCTGGAAGATGAAGGAGATGGGGATCATCCACCGCTCCGACAGCCCTTGGGCATCTCCGCTGCACATGGTGCCCAAGTCCGCAGGAGGTTGGAGGCCCTGCGGGGACTACAGGGGACTCAGTGACGCCACAACTGCCGACCGATACCCGGTGCCCCACATCCAGGATTTCACGGTGAACCTCTATGGGGCGACCATCTTTTCAAAAATCGATCTGGTCCGGGGGTACCATCAGATCCCCGTGCACCCCGACGATGTGCCCAAGACAGCCCTCATCACCCCCTTCGAGTTGTTTGAATCCCTAAGGATGACTTTCGGCCTCAAGAACGCCGCCCAGACTTTCCAGAGGCTTATGGACTCGGTGGGGCAAGGCCTGGATTTCGTCTTCATCTACCTAGATGAAATCCTGGTAGCCAGCAAGTCACGCAAAGAGCACGTGGCACATTTGCGCCAACTCTGCCAGCGCCTGAGCGACCACAGACTGGCAATCAACCCGGCGAAGTGCCAGTTCGGGCTGATGGAGATCGACTTCTTAGGCCACAGGGTCAACCAGCACGGACCCGCTCCTGTACCTGACAAGGTCCAGGCCATCCACCAGTTTCCCAAACCCAGCACGGTCAAAGGCCTGCAAGAGTTTGTAGGGATGGTAAATTTCTACCATCAGTTCGTGCCGGCGGCGGCGCACATCATGAGACCTTTTCTTGGTCAGATGGCCGGCAAGGCCAAAGAGGTGGCATGGGATGCGGAGTCCACGGAGGCTTTCTAGCGGGCCAAAGAGGCATTGGCGAAGGCGGCCCTCCTAGTACACCCGAGAGTCGATGTACCCACGGCGCTCACAGTCGAAGCTTCTGACACGGCGGTCGGCGGAGTCCTGGAGCAGCTCGTTGAGGGCCAGTGGCGACCGCATGCCTTTTTCAGCCGACACCTGTGACCACCAGTACAGCGCTTTTGACAGGGAGTTGCTAGCGCTCTACCTAGCTATCCGGCACTTCCGGTATTTCCTCGAATGAAGGGATTTCACTGTGTATACAGACCACAAGCCCCTCACCTTCGCCCTTGCAAAGGTATCGGACCCATGGTCAGCTCGGCAGCAGAGGCACCTCTCCTTTATTTCGGAGTTCACCACAGATGTCCACCACATCGCAGGGAAGAACAGCGTGGTCGCCGACATGCTGTCCCGCCCCTACATCCACTCAGTGACCACCTCAGCCCCAGGGATTGACTACACGGCGCTGGCGCAGGTGCAACAGGCTGACACCGAGATCCCGGCCTACCGCACCACTGTCTCGGGACTCCAGTTGGAGGATGTCCCCATCGGCCCGACAGTGGTTTGGCTCCTGTGCGACACGTCTACTGGCAGACCTCGGCCTGTGGTACCAGCAGCATGGAGGCGACGAGTGTTCGACACGCTACGCGGCCTGGCCCACCCGTCCATCCGGGCGTCTATCAAATTGGTAGCGGACAAATTTGTTTGGCACGGTTTGCGCAAGCAGGTAGGACACTGGGCCAGGACCTGCGTACACTGCCAGACCGCAAAAGTCCAGCAGCATGCGAAGGCCCCCCTCTAGCAGTTCCACCCGATGCTCAGGGGGTTTCAGCACATCTATGTGGAAATCGTTGGTCCCCTGCCCGTCTCCCGGGGCGCCAGGTATATCTTCACCATGGTCGACAGGTTCACCAGATGGCCGGTGGTCGTGCCGCTAGCGGACACATCCACCAAATCCTGCGCCAGGACGCTCATCGCAAACTGGATCGCCAGGTTCGGACTCCCAGTGGACATTACCTCCAACAGAGGGGCACAGTTCACGTTGGGTTTGTGGACAGCACTGGCGCAGCTCCTGGGCACCCGGTTACATCACACCACGGCATAACACCCGCAGGCCAACGGTTTGGTCGAGCAGTTCCACAGACACCTCAAGTCAGCCCTGATGGCGCGCCACAGAGGGCCCAACTGGACAGATGAGCTCCCCTGGGTTTTACTGGGCATCTGCACGGCCCCCAAGGAGGACCTGGGCACCTCCTCGGCGGAGTTGGTCTACATCACTCCCCTGACGGTCCCAGGCGAGTTTGTGCCAGAGGCCCAAGGTCCAGCAGGGACACCGGCAGAAGTGCTGACAAGGCTGTGGGACGAGGTAGGGACCCTGGTACCAGTTCCGACCTCCAGACATGGCACTACACCGTCCTTCATCCCTAAGAACCTCCGGGACTGTGAGTACATTTTCATTTGCACGGGCATGCACTAGTCACCTCTACAGAGGCCGTATGAAGGACCTTTCAAGGTAATCCAGCACAACGGATCTACGTGTGTTGTGGAGGTGGGTGGCTGCGAGGAGACTTTCACAGTGGATCACCTCAAACCGGCCTATTTGGACATTGAGCAGCCAGTGAAGGTACCCTCACTGCGTCGGCAGGACAGGCCACCCAAGAGGGATCCCACGCCCCCGAGGGACATTTCTGGGGGAGTTGGTGTAGCGGCCCGTACTCACAGAACTAGAACCGCCATCGGCGGCCGCGGGTGGACGCGTGGGAGCGCATCGTAGACTAACCACGGGGCTGGCCTTCCAGCAGGAACCTTACGTCACATCCGCCAGAGAGGCGCTTGGGTACTTTTGCGTGTGTGTGCATTTTGCTTGTCTCAGTAAAGTGTGCTCCAGTTCAGCCTCCACGTCTCTGACTTTTCCTTTCGGCAACGCACTGCGTTCGGCTACAAAACGTTATTTATGCAGCTCAGTAACAGGCCCCTCTGGCCCAACGAGCCCGCGACACCCAATTACACCCATATTACCCAACTAACCCGTTTGTTTTTGGAATGTGGGAGGAAACCAGAGCACCCGGAAGAAACCCACGCAGTCATGGGGAGGAAGTTAAAACTCCTTACAAACAACAGCAGGAATTGAACCCCAATCACTGGCGCCGTAATAGCGTTACACTAACCACTACGCTACCATGCTGCCCATTGTCAGCAGGTCAAACAGTCTGATAATTTAGAGGTTTTGCTCAGACTCTTGCTGGTATTCTTCAGTCAATTTTGTAAACTATAAGTCGGACATTTCTTTGGTCAGTATTACTGGGGAAATAATTAAGTTGAAATGAGCATTTAAAATTCCATCCAAAGAGAATGATTACAAGGGTATGAAAGAGACCAGCTTGAAGCCAACATTCAGGGTGGGAGGGAGCAGTGATCTCTGGCAATCAAGTAAATGAATTTGAGAGAAGTTAGGAGGACACTTAGGTCAGTCATAAGGAAAGGAAGTTCTAGGCAGGGGAGTGTCAAGGATTCCTGTGTGGCCTGATTGAACTCTTGTTTCCCCTCCTCACTCACAAGGTACTGAGAACAATTTAGCTTTTTGGGCAAAGATGCAGAGACCTGGCAGTAATTTTAACCTAACGTGCTTATGAGAAGGGTCCCAAATCGAAGCAGACACTCATGTTACTCACCTTAATAGAATGCAAAATAGGTTGAGGTGCAACTCAGGTATCCAACCCAACTGGGCAGACAGAAGAGGTCACCAAGGAAACGCTCCATATTCTGATCAGTCCAACTGTGTTTACAGCACAGAGCAACATTCAGCAATAAATTCCTGCAAATAACTCCCACGTACAATTGAACACTTAATCATGCTTTTTGTTAGTGACATTACTTACTTTAGTTTCTCACCTGCTGCTTCTGACTACCAGGCAATCTGTGACTGGGACAAGGCTGTGTGTTCCACATTTAGGATGATAGCCCCTGAACTACATAAGTCGGGTGATGGCATCTCAGGAAGGAAGCAGCCTTCTTCTTGCAGTAGGAAGCAATGCAAGCCCACGTTTGAAGAATCTCTGAGCTTTTCTACTTTGTAGAGAGAATGACATTTGTGACCATTGCTTCAGACCCACTGTGACAGGATGCAGGCTCCTCTTTGTCAATATCATTACAGTCAGGTCTTGGAAGGCCAGTGTAAACAGCTGTTGAAGCAAGGCTAGAAGATGTCGGTACCTCCTTGAGTGGATGGATAAACCAAAGGTGCCTAAGGTTCAATGACTCCTCCCTCAAAGTCACATTGAGCTCTATAAAGGCCTGTCGGTGCATCATCTCCCTTGGAAGGCAGCATCTTGTTAAAAAGTCATGGCTGGAGTTTGCTACAGAAATCAACAGCTGGAGTATGGCCCCCACTCCTGGGCTCATTCTACAAGTGGTGTAATGACTTCATCAGATTAAGAAAGGTGAGCACAGTGATGCATTCACCTTCATCTTGATGCTTGCATGAATTTAAACCCTTTTCCTCTCAAACCTAATGCAGCATATCACTCTTCATACTTATTTACCTCACAGGTACGCCCATCCCTCTCTGTCCTTGGATTCCCATATCTCTGGGCACCACCATGGAGATGCTGTGGCATGGAGGAATTTTAGGAGAAGGAAACATAAAGCTTTGGATTTTAATAAGGAAATGCACATGGGTGTTTTGCCCAATATTAAAAATATGTTATATTTATCTTATTTTGCCACATAGATGCCATTTGTTGATACCACTTTAAGGTCTAGAAAATGTTTGTCTGGTGATAGACAGGTGGTTTTTGAATTTGAATGGAATCGAGAGGGATGGGTTGATGAGGAATGTCAGACAATGGCAAATGTGCAAGGCACACATTGTTGTTTCCACAACAGATCTGTGCTTGAGGGTACAAAGATGTGGGGCCACATTGAGGATACAAGGGACTGCAGAAATCTGGACAGAAAGCAGGACTGCTGGAGGATCTCAATGTGTCAGGCAGTATCTATGGAGGCAGAGGGATGGTCGACGTCTCGGTCCCAAAACTTCGACCATCCCTCTGCCTCCATAGATGCTGCTTCACCCGCCGAGTTCTGCCATCAGTTTGTTTTTTGGAGCCACATTGTATCTGGAAACTAGCTGTCAGATGATTGATATTGGTTTTGGTTTATTATTGTCACTTGTACTGAGGTACAGTGAAAAACTTGTCTTACATACTGTTCGTAGAGATCAATTCATCAATGCAGTAAAGAGAGCATTGAGGTAGTACAGGGTAAAAACAATAACAGAATACAGAGTAAAGTGTCACAGCTACAGAGAATTGCATTGCAGGTAGACAATAAGGTGCAAGATCAAACAAGTCCATCTCATCATTTAAGGGAACCGTTCAATTGTCTTATCACCTTGGGATAGAAGCTGTCCATGAGCCTGGTGGTATGTACCCTTAGGCTCCTGTATCTTCTGCCTGATGGGAGAGGAGAGAAGAGAGAATGTCCCGGGTGGGTGGGGTCTTTGCTTATGCTGGCTGCTTCACCAAGGCAGCGAGAGGTAAAGACAGAGTTCATGGAGGGCAGGCTGGTGTCTGTGATGTACTGACCTGTGTCCACAACTCTCTGCAGTTTCTTATGGTCCTGGGTAGTGCAGTTGCCATACCAAGCCATGATACATTCAGATAGGATGCTTTCTATGGTGCTTCGATAGAAGTTGGTGAGTGTCAAAGGGGACATGCCAAATTTCTTTAGCCTCCTGAGGAAGTA
Organism: Pristis pectinata; assembly: GCF_009764475.1. Classification (NCBI taxonomy): domain Eukaryota; kingdom Metazoa; phylum Chordata; class Chondrichthyes; order Rhinopristiformes; family Pristidae; genus Pristis; species Pristis pectinata. The sequence goes on along the minus strand of NC_067414.1, from coordinate 74,977,651 downwards.
GAGGCGCTGGTGAATTTTCTTGGCCGTGGCATCTACATGGTTGGAGTGAAGCCTGTGTTATTAAGGCATCCTAGGAATCTTACTAAATGTGCATTATTGTAGCACTGTCTGCATCAACTTCTTATTCTTCTCTCTCATTTCTCTCCTGCCTGTGTCTTCAGAATTCACTATCCAACACTCACTGCTGCATGTTGTTGAGTGAAATACAGCAGGCTGCCACAATCCTGGAGACCACACCACTGTCTAACTGAGACCACTGCCAGGCCTGTCAAGGTATATTAAGGATGCTGATACTTACTCAATAAGACATTTGAGTATGTCATACCTTTGATTGTGCTACTCTCAAATCTCACTGGCTGGGTGAGTGAGCATCATCACTTATTTGTTAAGAGTGTAATCCTTGTCTTCAGGGCAGCCAGCTGATGTCCAGGTCTGCTTGGCAAGGTGAAGAGATTGGGAAGGGTGGACTGACACATAATGAATACGTTATGGCAACTGCTCACGTATCTTGCAGAAATCTCTGAAATAAAAATTGAGAGTGCTGGAAACAACTCAGCGGGTCAGCTGGTCAGTTACTCATTGAATAGGATGGGAGGTCCTTGTGAACAGTTCTGGGTAATCTGGGGCCTGCCAATTGTGAGTAGGTGATCACCATACATAGGCAGTTGATGACACTCTGCATTTTTGGTTCCCAGCCAGCGATGTTATCCTAAGGACGTATTCATTATGACTGGCCTCATTGCAAAACAAGTTGATTTAATTTCCTGCTTGGCAAATCAGTTACCCACTTCTGAATTGCTGTGAGTTCTTGCAAATTTCTCAGGCACAGCCCTGGGATTATCCCAAGTCAAAGAATTAAAGATGGTTGTGACTCTTACACCAACTGGTAAACTGTGACCACTAATTTTTTCCATGACACTACAGGCTTTCTGAAGCATAGCTGGTCAAACAGTCATGGAAGCTTATTCTCCACTACACACCCCGTGTAGAGCTGTGTCTCTTCACTGATGCCCTTCCCTCCATGGAGATGAAGCCACATGAGGAGCAATCTGTTGCCTGTCTATAGATATTTGCTGATATTCATTCATTTCAAAACATGGGGGTGTGAACAACATATATTTTGTCATAGCCAATGAAAGCAGTAAATTGTAATTCCCTACTGAGTTAGTCAGTTAATTGACATTGAGATGGTATCTTCTTGTCTTTGGACCTATCAACATCACATCCCAAACATACCACAGAGATATATTGCTTGGTTATTTAATTTATCCTTCCACCTTGTCCATTGTTGTCCTTTTCTAGCCTATCCTTCCATATTCCCATGAATAATCATCTTCCATACTTCATTATTTGCCTGATCCTTAATCGCAATGTACTGATACAGTCATGCAACTTCAATGGTTCATATTATACCTGATACAAAGGAAGATAATTATGCCTGTGGTCAACTATTGCAGCTCTGGGACATTGCTGCAGGTGTTCCTCAACTGCTTCATCATGATATTCTTTCCATTATAAGATCCTAAGTGGCCATGGTCACTGAAGGTTGCACATCACTAACCTTGTGCAATAATATCCTGTATGGAACCTTATCAATTGCCTTCTAAAGATCTGAATATACTTCAGCAGTTGGCTTCCTCTTAAATACATTATCAGTTACACACAAAATAACTTGGCTTTTTAAAGGCACGATTTTCGTTAAGACCACATTGACTCTGCCTCAACATATTAGCCCGTATATTCTGCAGGTTGCCCTCCTAGTCACCTGCCCACTAAACTCACATTTACCTGGAGCATGGTCTCTGGCAAAAACCTCCTCAGATAAACCTGCTCTGAGCTGAAGGTTGAGGCCCAGCTTATCTCAGGGACTACTGACGGGAAAGACAGGCCCTATCTTTGGCACGAAAACATTTGCTGGGAACACACAGCAGATCAGGCAGCATCTGTGGAAAGAGAAACATTTAATGTTTCAGATTGAAGACCCTTCATCAGAACTCATAGTTAAACTATTGCCCCTGGCTTCCTGGCTGTCAAAGAGATTGAGTGTAGCGGTTAGCGTAACGCTTTACAGCGCCAGCGACCTGGGTTCAATTTTGGCCGCTGTCTGTAAGGAGTTTGTATGTTCTCACAGTGTGTCTGTGTGGGTTTCCTCTGGGTGCTCTGGCTTCCTCCCACATTCCAAAAGACATACAGGTTAGGAAGTTGTGGGCATGCTATGTTGGCGTTGGAAGCGTGGTGACATTTGGGGCTGCCCCCCCAGAACACTCTGTGTAAAAGATGCATTTCACTGTGTGTTTCGAGGTACGTGTGACTAATAAAGATATCTTATCTCTTACCTTATGTCTCTGACACAGAAATAATTTAATATTTAAATTAACTCAGTTGGAGCAGAAGTAAATTATATGATCATCACCATTCTTCCCCTCCATTTTAATGAATGGTCTCATTGATCCTGTGCCAGGTCCAACCTGGTGTATGTTCTGCATATGGGCTGGGAATTTTTCAGAAGTCCATAGCTCACTGCTGATCTCCATGAGGAGCTGAACATCAGGGTGCAGAATTTCCTGGACTTCTTCTGTCTGGAAGTTCAGAGGAAATGCCTGCATTTTTGTGAAATTTTTGTGTCAATGTCATCATTTTTGTAGCACCCTATGGATATCTATTTGACAGTGGATTCTAGACATTTTCCCTCGTGTAGATATCGGGCTAATTTGCCCATGTTCCCCACCTCCTCTCTCCTTTGTAGATCAATAGGAACCAATGGCAACACATGAACAAAAGGAATGTGTAGGTCCCATGATTTTCTGAATCCCAATAAGTACTGCTAATAGTGAGTCAATGTGAGTATATGTAAGAGTACGCAGATTAGCTCAAGGAAATCAGGCTGTATTTGAATCCTCACAGAGGAGACACAAGAGACTGCAGATTCTGGAAATCTGGAGCAATACCCAAAGGAGCTGGAGGAACTCAGCGGGTCAAGCAGCACCTATGGAGGGAAATGGACAGTCTACATTTTGGGTCGAGACCCTTCATCAGGACTTCATCCTCACATATGTCTGGTTTGGTTTTTGTCCCAATTCTGTGCAGAATTACTAGACTACTTCCAGCTGAAGGTCCAGTGGTCTGGGACATCTGTGATCTTTGATAATGTATTATTCAAAATATATTACTCTCCAGTCCTGTAAGTTGAGATGCTCTACTTGCAATACTGTTGTCAGAGTATTTAATGAATACTTGAAAGAGAAGAGTTTCGGGAATAATTTCGGCTTTGCAATTAAAACTACAAATGGCACTAGTTACAGCATCATCATTTAAAATGGGCTGTTGCTTACCTCAGCTGAAATGCCACAATCATTACACGTTCACGTTAATGTCAAATTCAAAGTTGTTGGTTATAACGTCTTAAATACTCTGTTTATTTTAGGCAGAAACAGCTGCATTTATTCACTGGTTAGGCATCCATTTCTTCTGCAATTTAAAATGCTGATTTAGTATCACAGAACAGAGCTTGGTTACACGACCCAAGCCTGACAGGACCCGATGATATGTGTCAAGTGTCAAAAAAATTTATGAGTCCTTAGGAGTGGGTCATGTTTGGATAGGCTCTGGTTGGGTTAGTTTTAATTTTATATCTGAGCAAATGTCTAATACAGAGAAATGACCCAATTGCAAACCCACAAGATAGTTGAAATATATAATGGAAATACTCAGAATGTCAGGCAGCATCTGTGGCCTGAGACTTAGCGTTCAAGACAATTACCCTTCTCACTGCCACAAGATATTCAGCTGGAGGGGTTGAACTGCAAAATAGAAAATCAATTGAGTGCTGTCAGTTGGCATCTGAACCTTCAGATTGAGCCACAGGCACAAACTCTCCTCAGCCGAACTGAGGCTGTCAGTTAAATGAAAAATGTTCTGAATCTATTGGTTCAGTTTTCTTTTCATTCCCACCGTTGCTGCACTGGGTTTTGACAGAATTTTGAGTGGTGAGGTAAAGTTCTGCCAGTCTTAATGGAATAAATTTGTTTTCATATATTAGTTAAAACCAAGTCTGCATTATGCATCTGGAAATTCGCTCAAGAACTAACTGTAATCATTTTTAATTTTAACAGTTTCCTGGGCTATGAAGAAGTAAGATCAGCCAAGATTCATTGCTTTTTCTGAACGACTGCTGCAGGAAAGTGCATGCGTATGGACATCAGCTGAGATAACATTGGGTTTGCCTGTGAGACTGTTTATCATTGGAGAATTAAAATTATTGTTAAGGAATGGTATTCATTTAAAAAGCACTCTTTAATTAAGTTCAATAATCTAATAACAGTTTATTGGGTGTTCCTCTTACACTAGCCCACAACAGAATGTGAACAACTATAAAATTGTACCCCCAGTAAGGAAAAACAAGGGCATGAATAGAAAGAGGTTTGTCCTCTTCTTTTAATTTTGTAGCCTGAGTACAAAAAATTCTGCACTCAAATATGGGTTGTATTTCACTGTTCTATTAGCTGATACTTCTGCTTTCCACAATGGAAGGAAGAGTGTAACAATGCCGGGCAGAGTAGCTTTGGGATGAGACATTAAGCCAAGACCCGTTTTGTCCCCTTATATGGGCATGAAAGACTCTATGAAGCTAGTTCAAAGAAGAGGAGGAGAGGGTGTTATTCTGGTCTCAGAGTTAATATTCATCTCTGAGCCAATAACTCTAAATAATAGATAATCTGGCCATTTATCATATTGCTGTGACTATGAGCTTGCCACAAATAATCTGGCAGCTATTTTGCCCTACATTACAATGGAACATTTCCTCTATGACAGTGCCAGCACCTCTGTTGAGAATTCCCTGCCTATTCGCATGGAAGTCCCAGAATTGCCCAAGATAGCAATCATAACTTTCACTACACGATCTGTTCATCTGACTGCCCTTGTATTCCTGCACAGGGGTCTTCATAGAGACTCCCATTCTAGGTGCCTCTGCTGCACCAACTCTGGTGCTATTCTCAGAAGATGCAGTGCAAATAAAAGGTCATGGGTTTCCTGCTGAGCCTTGGGTTTCAGGTGCCTATAGAGCCATTCATTCTATCCCTGAGGCACATTGTAGCTTCCACTCCAGGAATAGCTTGCACTTGCTGTTAATTGCTGGTCATTCTTAGCATACCAGACCCGGTTCTTTCTGCTGGAGAAGTCAAGAGTTTCTTAACAGGTGCTAATTATGGTTAACTTCAGAGCAGTATAGATGCTGAGGACTCTTGTGTTGGTTGGGAATCATCAGGATGTCTAAGATACTGTCTGAGAAGAACTGTCTTTATGGGACATAGAAAGCTTTGACATCAATGGAAATAACAGAATGATCATTCCAACAATCATCAGTATCTACCATAGTGTGAGTGAAGCAGGCTTTCTTGTGATATCTTGGTTGGATAATGACATAATTTAACAGGTGCCAGTTCCTGGATTGTAAGCGTGGCCATGAAAGTGTGTGTTTGTCTCTCTGGTTAAGCAAGGTGTTGCTTATGAGAAGATCATGTTCCAAATATTTTGTCAGGAGGAAAGCTTTCCCTGCTCCTTCCTTGCTGATCAGACCTTGCTACTAAATATTTCAAAAAAGACAGAACCTACGCACATGTTCAACCTTTTGACGACAGTTCCTGATTGCCTTATTGGATGCTCCCAGCAGTAAGTACCACTTGCAGTGAGTGCAAATTAGGAAGTCACAAGCCTGTTCTGCCAAATTCTCAATTATTCTGGGTGTACTGGCCATTGACATCCTATATGTGCAGTGACCTGTGTGTTCACTGCTCCCAGCTGTGAGTGGCTATTCAGGAAATTGACTCATTGTGTCAAGTGGAGATTATAGTGAATGCTAAATACATATCTCCTCATTTCTTATCCAACTTTACCAACAGATACCATTAGTTGTGCACTGACTTTCCAGATGAGGTGTTAAACCAAAGCAAATGTTAAAGATGCTCAAAACCATACAAGCCAGCCTATGGAGTCTTCACTATATCGTTAGCCAACATTCCTCTCTCAACTAGCATCAGTTTAAAAGAGATATTGAATAGCAGGTGATTCATCTAATTATTGTTTCTTAAATTAGGACCATTTGTTATGAACAGTTTATCCACTGGATTGACAGCAATATTGTACATCTCAAAATTACAATATATTTTGGAATAAAACAGCCAATTTGAATATATTTACATTCATCAATAACTTAATCTGAATTGCTAAAAACTCCCTGCAGAATTTGGAATAGAAACATTGTGATAGTTCATCTTGCACAATGTAATTTTCACTATTTAAAGCCTCTCTGCAATATTCAGTGGAGAGCATAAGGGTAGATCAGAAACTGGATTCATACCTTACCCAAAGGTAGATGGTTGTGATTGTTGGAGGCCAGTCATCTCAGTCCTCAAACATAACTGAAGGAGTCTCTCAGGATGGTGTCCTAAACGCAACCATCTTCAGCTGCTTGAGCTATAACCTTGTTAGAAACAGTGATGGTTGCAGTGTTCAATTCCATCAATAACTTCTTTCATTACAGAATGAAATAAAAACAAAAAATGCTGGGAATATTCAACAAGTCTTGCAGCACCTGCGGAGAGGGAAAAACAGAGTTAACATTTTAGGCTGATGATCTTTTATCAGAATTTGGAAAAATTAGAAAGAGGACATGTTCTAAGTTGTAGAGAAAAGGGACAAGTGAAGAGAACAAATGGAAAGTCTGTGATAAGATGGAGACAGACAAAATGAATGACACAAATGATGGTGCAGACTTTTTAATCGTAGGCGATGTGAAGAAGAAGATAAATCAGGAGAGAGAGAAAAAAACAATGCTGGTATTTTAAGGTACAAAATACTGCATTTGTGGAAATCTGAAACAAAAGGAAATGCTAGAAATATCCATCAGGCCAGGCAGCATCTGCAGTGAGAGATACAGAGTGGAAGTTACAGATTAATGAACATTTTATCAGTACTGGCCAATTCTAACACAAACTGAAAAGGCTGCTTCCCTGAAACTGTTGAATTCAATTCACAGGGATGTTGTTGGGACTGGATAGCTTGAGTTATAAGGAGAGACTGGATAGGCTGGGGCTGTTTTTTCTGGAGCGTAGGAGGAGCATGGATAAGATGGATGGTCACAGTCTTTTTCCCAGGGTACGGGAGTCTAAAACTAGAGGACATCGTTTTAAGGTGAGAGGGGTTTTTCACATAGAGGGTGGTGGGTATATGAAATGAGCTGCAGAGAAAGTGGTAGAGGTGGATACAATTACAACATTTAAAAGAAATTTGTACAGGTATATAGATAGAAAGTGTTTAGAGGGATATGGGTCAAACGCAGGCAAATGGGACTAGCTCAAGGAGGCACCTTGGTCAGCATGGACAAGTTAGGCCAAGCGGTCTGTTTCTATATTGTATAACTCTATGACTCTGAGTCCAGAGGACTACAATGTGCACAGGTGGGGCACATTGGAAAAATGTAAGAGGCCAAAAGCAGAGAGGTCAAAGTGGGAGGGGGATTAAAATGAAGGGCAAGAACATCTGTTGTTGAGTCAAGATACTGGATCTCTTTATTATAAGATAAAATATCTTTATTAGTCACATGTATATTGAAACACATAGTGAAATGCACCTTTTACGTGGAGTGTTCTGGGGACAGCTTGCAAGTGTCGTCACGCTTCTGGCGCCAACAACTTCCCAACCTGTACATCTTTGGAATGTGGGAGGAAACCAAAGCACTCGGAGGAAACCCATGCAGACACGGGGAGAACGTACAAACTCCTTACAGACAGTGGCCAGAATTGAACCTGGACCGCTGGCACTATAATAGCGCCACACTAACCACTACACTACTGTGCCTGCATTGTTCACCACATGGTTTACATCAGTTTAAGAAGATGGCTCAATATCACCTTTTCAAGAACAATTAAGGATAGGGCAATAAGTGTCAACAGTTCCTGCAATACCTAAGTCCTGGAATGAATAAAAAAACTCTCATATGTGGGTCGGCACCTTGTATTTAAGTATGCACAAATCTTTTTTTTCAATCTTTTTATTGAATTTCAAATTAATATACATAACATTAATAATTATACATATGATGCAAAGAGATTGGGATAACAATAATAACAGTTAATTTATACTCACAAGGAGTAAAATATGTAATCTGGACCTCCTGCTCTCTTGCTAAGTGAACACGATACAAAAAAAAGAAACTGAAAAGAAATTTGATTATATGAAAAGAAAACCCCCAAATCAAAAAAAAAAGTATAATAATAAACAAAAGCAAACCAAAAACTTCAAAACAAAACTGGTCTGATATTTCTTCGGTTAAAAAAAAAACATTATTATGTCATCAGCTCCTTTACTCTAAATTCAAAGGTTATTGAAAGGGATTCGAAAAAGGTCTGCTTACATCATATGGAAATATTGAATAAATGGACTCCAAACTTCCTCAAATTTAAGTGAAGGATCAACGGTATCACTCCTAATTTTTTCTAGGTTTAAACATGTTATAGTTTGAGAAAACCATTGAAATGTGGTAGCGGGTATAGGATCCTTCCATTTAAATAGAATGGATCTCTTGGCCATTAATGTAACAAAAGCAATCATATGACAAACAGAAGCGGATAGAAGGCCAAAGTCCATCACTGGTAACCCAAAAATCTTTATAATGGCTTCAGGCAACACCTGCCTTTAGTTAATCATCTGATTGACCACAAGATCAAAGATAAGGATGAAAAAAGCCAATCTGTTCATCCAATCTTCTTACAATTATGCCATAAAAACAAGAAGTGCTGGAAACACTCAACAAGTCAGGCAGCATCTGTGAGAACAAAGCAGGGTCAACATTTCAGGTCAATGAACTTTTTATTGGATTGGAAAAAAAATTTAGAAATCAGACAAAGTTACAGAGAAGGGAGGGGTGTGGAAAAAACATAGGGAATATGTGTAGGGTGGAGCCCAGGAGAAATGCGCTGGAACAGCTTTTGGACGTCTCCGAACAAGAGTCTTTCATGATCATGACATCCGAACAGACACTAAAATATTAGTGTACAAAGCAGTGGTGATCCCAACGCTGCTGTATGCATCAGAAACCTGGACAACGTACCGACGACATGTGAAGGAACTTGAAAAGTTCCACCAACACTCTCTTCGAAATATCTTAAATATCAGCTAGAAAGATCGAAGAACCGATGTCAGCGTGCTAAATGAAGCAAAAACAACAAGCATTGACGTCTATGTTATCAAGAACCAATTAAGATGGAGCGGTCATGTTGCTCAGATGAAAGACGAACATCTGCCGAAACAAGTCTTCTACTCCCAGCTTAAAGTAGGCAAACGCAAAAGAGGCGGACAACAGAAGAGATTCAAAGATGTCTTAAAAGCCAACATGAAGAAATGTAACATTGACATCAACAATTGGGAAACCAATGCCAAGGACAGGAAACTCTGGCAAACCATCATCCAAGAAGGAACAGCAACTTTCAAAGCCAACAGATGTGCAGAATTAGAAGAAAAGAGAAGAAAATGGAAAGAGGCAGCAACAACCAAAGCCCGATCTGCCATCTGGAACTACCTGTCCTGAATGCGGAAGAACTTTCAGAGCCAAGACTGGACTCATAAGCCACTTGAGAGCCCATAAATAGATCAACGGAACGAAGACCATCATCCTCGACCTCGAGGGATAGCCACAATGACGACGATATTGACTGAGAGAGGTTCAAGAAGGTGTGTTAATGGCAGCTAACCTGTCTATATTAGATATAAATAGGGAGACCACAGAGGATAGAGAAAAAATGAAACATAACATGCTGGAACTTTGAGGTACAGAACAGAGCAGTTGCTGGAAATTAGAAATGAAAGAGGGTGCTGGGAAAACCCAATGAGTCAGGCAGCATGTGTGGAGATTGTAATGATGCATTTTATCAGAACAGGCCAGTGATTAAAAAGCAAAAAAATAACTGCAGATGTTGACTCAAGCAAAAGCAGAAAATCTTGTAAACACTCAGCAGACCAAGCAGTATCCATGGAGGGGGAAACAGAGCCAACTTGAAGACTGCAAACTCCCCCCCACCCAACCATGAAAAACCATCAGTCCAAAGCATTGGGTGGAGAAATAACAGATGGGATGTAATCCGGACAAGTGTGAGGTGTTACACTTTGGGAGGTCAAATATAAGGAGAAAGTGTACAATAAATAGCAGGACCCTCAGGAGCACTGATGTACAGCGGGATCTTGGGGTCCAAGTCCATAGCTCACTGAGAGTGGCAACACAAGTAGATACGGTGGTAAAGAAGGAATGCAGCATACTCGCCTTTATTGGTTGGGGTGTTGAGTATAAAAGCAGGAAGTCATATTGCAACTGTATAAAACTTTGGTTAGGCCACATATGGAGGACTGTGTACAGTTCAGGTCACTGCATTACAGGAAGGATCTGAAAGCTTTGGAGAGGGTGCAGAAGAGGTTCAGCAGGATGTTGCCTGGATTAGATAATATTAGCTCTAAGGAGAAGTTGGACAAACCTGGATTGTTTTCTCTGGAGCGTTGGAAGCTAAGTGGAGACCTGATAGGAGTTTATAAAATTATGAGAGGTATCCATGGGGTAGATAGTCAGAAACTTTTTCCAAGGGTGAAAATTTCAAATACAAGAGGGCATAGCTTTAAGGTGAGAGGGGACAGTTTAAAGGAGATGTGCACTTCAAGTTTTTTACACAGAGGGAGGTAGGTATCTGCAATGTGCTACCGGGGGAGTGGTGGAAGCAGATACTATTGTGACTTTTAAGAGGCATTTAGACAGGCACATGAACACGCAGGGAATGGAGGGATGTGGATCATGTACAGGCAGATGGGGTTAGTTTGAATTGGCGTCATGGTCACACAGACTTTGTGGGCTGAAGGGCCTGTTCCTATGCTGTACTGTTCGATGTTCTATCAACCCTGCCCCCTTCCTCATGGGCACAAGGACATTATACTGGACTTTTATCTTTTTTATTTCACTTAGAAGTCTGATCCTGCATGTTAATCAACCTTACTGCCAAGAATTGCTGCCACAAATCCTCTGAATTTGCCCTTTGCTAGTTTGAACATGCCCCCTTACCCTACAGTCACAGTCAGAGCTTGAAGTCGTGTTCTAGGTTTGCTCTCTCTGTGTGGTTCACTATTTATCACTCTGTTTGAAATTCTGCCTCTGATTTTGTTATTTCAAGGCTGGAAGGCAAAGTTTTTCCAATTTTTCTTCAGTGCTGTGGGTCATACACCCTAGAATATTCTTTACACTCATCTTCAAAGAATCTAAGGAAGAGTTAGCAGAAGCATGGCCGCATATATTTAGTAACTGGATGGAAAAAGATGTGGTGCCAAAGGGCTGCTGAACAATTAACATATACTAATTTAAGGTGGATAGAACATGTGCAGAGTTTTATAGACTAGTCAGCTTAACATCAGCAGTAGAAAAAAATAAAAAAATAAAATACAAGCAAATGGAAAACCTACAAGAAATGAGTGGATTTCCACCGGGAATAACTTGAATTTTTTTGAGCAGGGATCTGAGAGAGCTGACAATGGCAACGTAATGGATACAATTTGTCAGGATTTGCAAAAGGCTTGCTATAAGGCACTCCATGGTAGACTAATAATATGGTCAAGGTTACAGTCAGGGAAGATATAGAAGAATGGGATTATTATCTGGCTTCAAGGCAGAAAGCAGAGAATGGATTGCTTTTCACACTGGAAGAAGGTTGGCAGTGGCATTCCACAAGGATCAGTGTTATTCACAATTTGCATTAATGATTTAGACTCTGGAATCAAAAATACATTTTCTAAATTTGATGATGATGCCAAATTATGAAGCTAGTCAATACAGAGAGGACTACGACAAATTCATTAACTGGCAAGATGGACAAATAACTGACAGATGAAGTATTACAGTGATAAACGTGAGATAGTACATTTTGGTAGGAAGCTTATTTGGAAGCGGTGAGTCATTGTTCAAAGAGAAGCAAAAGGATCTCAGAGTAGACATTTTCAAACATATGAAGGGTTTTGATAGAGTGGACATAGGGAGAATGTAAACCTATTTCATTGTGTCAGTTGCCACTCACTTGGGTTATTCATTTGCATTTTTGTTCTCGCGCAAAGCAGTTTGCATCGATGGTGTTTGGGAAGAGTACAAACTAACAGTAAAATGTATACATTTTTAAAGCCCGATGTACTCTTGACCTTATTCTGCAGGCGGATTAATCCCTTATAACGTTACGTTTGCACCTCATCAGGAGTCCTTCAAAGGTGAACCCTTACTTCTCCTTTCATTGAAAAGGCTCATGAGAATATAAGACAGGAACAAGTATAGCCCATTTGGCTCCTTGGGCTACTCCACCATTCAACAAGATCATGGCTGATCTTGTATCTCAACACCATTTTCCTTTCCTCTCTCCACATTCTTCGATTCATTTAACATCCCAAAATTTATTGATCGCTATTTTGAATGCAATCTGTGACTGAGCTGCCACAACCCCCGGGCAGAGAGTTCCAACAATTCCCCACACTCTGAATGAAAAAAAAGTTCTCCTCATCTCAATCCTAAAATGGGCTATCTTATTATTTTGAGGCTGTGATCTATGATTCTGGACTCATCAGCCAAGGGAAACATCCTCCCCACACCCACTTGCCTAATGAGCTCTCTCAGAATTTTGTATGGTTTATTGAGGTCATCTCTCATTCTTCTAAACTTCAGAGAGTAAAGGCATCATCTTCTCAGTTTCTCCTCATGTACAGGAACCAATCTGGTGGATCTTTGCTGCGATCCCGCTGTAGCAAGTATATCTGTTCTTAGAAAAGGAGATCGAAACTGTACGCAATAATCCAGATGTGATCTCACTGAGGCTCTATATAAGTGAAATAAGATGTTTTTACTCTTGTACTCTAATCTTCCCTCAATAATGTCAACATCCCATTTGCCTTCCTAATTGCCTGTTGCACCTGCATGTTAGCTTTTGGTGACATGTACAAGGACACTCAGATCCATTTGAGCATCAATATTACCCACTCCCTCAACATTTAAAAGATACCAATATTCTCTTTAATGTACCAAAGTGGATAACCTCATATTCTTCCATATTATACTCCATCCACCATGTTATTGTCCATTCTGTTAGATCATCTTGAAGCCTCTTTGTATCCTCATTACTACTCACAATCCCAGTTTTCCATGGACAATAGATTTTCCATTCTGTAAATTGCCAGCCCTGGAATGAGCTAAGAGCTTGATAATTCAATGGCATTAAAATGGCCTTCTCCAGGACCCATCTGGAAATACTTCAGTGATGCTGAATACAGATGACTGTTTGCAGTCACTGCAGTAGGAGGAAGGCTCGCCAGTGTGTGCCTCGGATCTGGAGAATTTCAGAAAATCTGGGTTACCAAAATTAACAGAGGAATACAGAAGAAATGATGCATTGCAAATAACAATTAGCTTCCAGGTATTGTAGGAATGCCCTCAATTTATACCTTGAAGATGCCAAAGGAACATACTGTGGTTAACTTTGCAACAAGGTGCTGGTGTTGGAGAATCTGGCCATTTACAGTAGTGGTGTGTATAATGGACAACATTTTTTAATGTGGATGCAATTACTGGCATTCTTATTGTTGGAACTGCCTTGTGACTGGTGAAAATGGCATTTTGGCTTGGCCAACATGATTTCATGAAATAAAATGTTTTTAACATTTCCAAAATTTAGAAATATAGTTAATTATAAATATGTAAAATCACTGGACATTCCTTAGGGTGGATTACTTGATATTGCAAGAGCACAGAAACTGCTTCTTCCCCACTGCCATCAGGTTCTTGAACCGACCTGAAAAACCTTAACACTACCTCGGATTATATTCTTTTCTCTCTCTCAATCTTGCACTCGTGTTTATGTTAACTTACGTTTGTCATCGTCTTGTAATATACTGTGCTGCTGCTGAAAAACGGCTAATTTTCATGCCATTTATACCCTGTGTGTGTATGACTTTGATAACAATAAACTTGAAATTGAACTGGAACTGTTCTCACTTTCCGGGGTCATTTTCAGAGAGCTGTTGATTTTTTAAAAAAATCTGTATTGTTAGAAAATTTGGACACTTTGCAGTAGTTTTTGCTGCTAAGCAAACAGCTTTTTGATTAACATTTCATTGCTTTCCATTCATTTTTTACACTTACAATGCCCCAAGGGCATGCGTCTCATTACCAATTCCTACACATGCTGAGGTACAAGAGTGTGCGAGTGCAAAATCAAAAAGAATACCGATGAATAAACCAGTCAGTGATCATATTGATTAGGTTTCCCCATGAACTGTCCTAATATTCTGTGAAACACTTTAAACTTCAAATATAATGTAACTAATGGAGTAAAAAGCCATTGATGGGATTTACAATGTACCAACTGATGCCCCTTCCTGCAATACCAATGAATCCTGATACATTTTGTGCATTAGGTATCCTTGCAGATCTATAGCAATTGGGTATTTTGGAGCAAATAGTAACTCATTTGTTAGTGTGAAGTGGCCCATTCTAAGATATTCAATTCAGTGGTATGAATACAGGTCAAATGTCCTCGGTATAATCTTCAGTTATTTGCCTTGATAGGATAACTAATCAGACTACAGTAAATAATCCATTTACTTTTCATAATGTCCTTTTGTTGTTCTAGTTATGGATGATCAAAACGTGTATTAATATAATTTATTTCATCTGTACTTAGGTGAAGGAAGTTCTTAAAGTATTTCTTTGACCTAGAAAGTTAATAAGAGTGGTCTGTGTGACGTCTTGTTTTTAAACAAGCTTTTGATGTAGGTGCAATAGTCATTGTGAAAGAAAAAGGGAAGAGCACAGTATGCTCAAGTCCAAGTCCTGCTTACCAATGGTTCCAAGGCAAACAAGAACGATCCTCACCACCTTTCTGTTTACTTTGGATCCAGAACAGCATTGATACTCGGGTACCCAAAAGCAGGTGATGGTGGGAATGGCACAGATCAAAAGCTTTCAACTATATCAGCACCAAGATGAGAAAGGACTAAACATTGGCTATTATACTGAATTAGGGATCTGAAGATGTGACAGAAATTCCACCCTGACAGCCAAGGAATCTAAATGTATGTATTTAAATAAACTGAAAGTAAAAGCTAGCATCTGTCATAGTGACCGTGAAACATCCAAAGTCTTATAACATCCGATTCACTGATGATCTTTGAAGAAAGTTAGTTGCCATTTTATTCAGGATGGCCTACATGAGACTCCAAGCCAATGGCTTAGTAAACTATTCAGTTGGGTAAAGCCATGACCAAAATCAATAATAATATAACTGAAGGGATTGTTGAATTGCATTTCTGCTGCTCACAATATCCCACAATGTCTCAGAAATACCTACATCTGGTCTACTGAATCTGTCCTGAGTCTATCGCACTTAGTATTGTAGTGCCACACAACACTAGCGCATTCTTACTGTGCCATGGATATGCATTTGCAGTAGATGGATTAGAGCTGCCAAAGTCAGGCATATTTTTCAACACACTGGCTCCCTCACTACTTACTGGAAATTAGTCTGGCAGCAGTGTCCTTCTGGCCTCAGCCAGCTTGGTCAGGAGTGGTGATATTGAGCTACACTTGGTGAAGAACATTGAAGTCCCTCATTCACAAGGCATTCAGAAACCTTTGATGTCATCAGTAACCTGAAGATCACTGAAGTGTATAAATCACAAAAGCATTCCAATGATCACAGCGAGGGGGAATCTGAAGATCCTGAAGGGGTCTGAAGCTCATGTTGGAATTTGGGGTGGGATTCTGATCATTGGGATTGGGGAGGGGGAATTTTAAAAGCAGAGAGGAAGTCTGAATATTGCAAGGCAGATTGAGGCAGCTGGTTTGCTTTTGAGGCCGGGGGAAGTAGTCTTGCTCCCAAGCATGCTTAAAACGTCCAACAATTACAGCTGCAGCTCCCACTTTGCTCCAGCTCCTGATTTTCTGAGCCCTGGGATACCACCAGATTCAGCTGATGGTCAAAACTTCAGAAAATAAAGTCTATTTGCATACTATTAGTGAGGACCACCTCCCTAGACCAGGTTACTAAGATGACCTAAACCCATCCAGGATACATCAAAAGGCAGCATATTCATAGTGGATTTCATTTACCAATTTAGCACCCTGCCTGTAATAGCAAGGGTGTTTAAAATAACGCTTGCCTTTCAATGATTAGATCTTTACTGCCTTATACATACTATTATCTCTGCACTGCTGCCATGTTTATCTCATCAGGCATTGAGTGTACAAGCAGACCATGTTAATGCTTCAGCCATCCAAATGCACATTCAGTTCAAGCTGAGCAGCCATTTCAGCTGTCCAGCTTGACAGCAGATATGGAACAGGACTGCTGTTTCTCACGTTTTGAAGCTTTATTTTAGTTCATTATCGTATACAATAAAGAAGGAATACTACAAATCAACAACTCATATCAATATCCCTCCAGTCTGACTGAAGCCACTTCACTCTAAGGTAAAACTATTCCAATTTATGTAATAGAATTACAATACCAATTTAATGTCAGATAAATGGTACAGGATTATGTTACTTTTGAGATCTATGATGCAAAAAATGTTGGATTTCATCAGACTACTTATCACTGAGCCCTCTGTAAATTTTTTTCTTCTTGTTAATTTGGTACTCTGCAAGCTCAACACCTCACTTTAGAATGACGCAGAGACTAATTATTTCTTATTTATTATGTTTTTTTTAAACATGAGACTAGTAGAACATCAGGAAGTTGAAGGATTATCCGCATCAGATGAGCAGATACCAAAATGATATGTGTGAGCTGGTGCTGAGGACAGATCAGACCTTCCCTGCACAACCTCCTGGTCTCCTTGAATGGGAGATGGTCCTAGAAGCTGAGAGCATCACTAGCCACGAATCATCAGCAGCTTCCAGGTAGGGGTCTCGAATGGTTCTGGCCAGTTCTGGTGAAGAATCAATCAACATGATTTCAATGAAATTGATGTGTTAAGATAACATCTGATTGTTTCCAACCCTGCACTCCAGCCTATCTGGATGGTCTACAGTTTTATGATACAAGAAGTGAAGTACTACCGACCTCAAATCGAAACACAAATTGCTGGAGATAATCAACAAGGGAGAGGGAAACAGAGTTTCTAATTTTTCTGATGAGTAACCTTTCCTCAGAATTGGTTGCTTCTGGTGATAGCTCAGGCCATCAGACTGAAACACTAACTCTCTCTCTCTTCACAGATGTTGCCTGACCCTTTATAAGTTCCCACCATTTTTTGATTTTATTCCATTTTCTAACTGATTTGGTTAGTTTATTACCATGGTTCTCTTTTTTAAAAGAACTTTATTTTTATTTTCAAATCACAAACACATTCGGGGGCTGGAATTCTAATTGTCAGCTTAAAAATAGTGATTGTTGACAGAAATGGCATGATCATTACATGACACCTTGTAAGTTTCTTCACACCATTGTAATTAAATTGCTTGCATATCAATTTTGATTGTAGTGCTCCATTGTAGATAATTGTGTGATTAAACCCTGAGCAATTCAAGAAGAATAAAAGATTAAATTAAAGTGAATAAAAGCCATCTCAAAAATATAACAAATTGGATCTGTTATGCAAACAAAATGAAGACAATACAGTAGACTGATTGCAGATGTAGTCCACCGGTGTATTTAAATTTATTAAATACCTTGTAACTCCCTTAAAGGAATTGTCATGAGTCAAAGTACGTATTCAAGCAAAGGGATAACTTTTTCAAGGCTGAATTGGTGCAAGGTCATTGACCGAAACACTAACTCTATTTCCCTCTCCAGAGATGCTGCCTGGCTTGCTGCGTATCTTCAGCATTTTCTGTTTTTATTTCAAATTTAGAGAATCATGAGTTTTCATTTTGCTTTTCCATTTGTGTGCCTTTAGTTCTGTACCTGCCCACTTTGAGACTAGTTTATAATGGTGTGACAGAGGAATTTATAATGTTTCATTTATATCACCGAAGTGCAAGAAACCAAAGCCCACATAAAAATGAGCCCCTTGTAGTATTGGGGCTGACAGCCTCTCTGTAGCTGCTTCTTATTTATTGGTGTAACAAATAAGTAAGAAATGAGTTCAATATTTTGGTTTTGCTGATGCAGTTTGAGCTGACAACTGTGAAAATGATAGATGGAAAATTTAAACCATATCCGCATAATACAGATGTAGTAGCTAGACCTGACTTCCATGTTTTCACAAAAGATTCAGGGCATGAGGAAATAATGCAACCAACTTGCTGGTGTTCTGTTTGTCCCTTTCACTTCAGAATCAGAATCAGAATAATTTTTATTATCACTGATTTATATGACGTGGAATGTGTTGTTTTGCAGCAGCAGTACAATGCAAAGACATAAAATTACCGGAAATTACAAAAATAAATAGTGCAAGGAAAAGGAATAATGAGGTAGTGTTTGTGGATTCATGGACTGTTCAGAAATCTGATGGCGGAGGGGAAGAATCTGATCCTGAATTGTTGACTGTGGGTCTTCAGGCTCCTGGAACAAGAAGAAGGCATCTCCCAAATAGTGAGGGTCCTTAGTGATGGATGCTGCCTTCTTAAGGCACCTCCCCTTGAAGATGTCCTTGATGGCAGGGAGGGTTGTATCCCTGATGGAGCTGGCTGAGTCTGCAACCCTCTGCAGCCTCTTGCGATCCTGTGCATTGGAGCCTCCATACCAGGTGGTGATGAAAACAGTCAGAATGCTCTCCACCATACATCTAAAGAAATTTGCAAGAATCTTTAGTGACATACCAAACCTCCTCAAACTCCTAATGAAGTACAGCCTATTTAAGTAATGATTGGACACTGGCAGTGAGTGTCCCAGGGTATGTGAGCTGCATTAGGACATGAAGATTGTCTCATCTACATTTACCTTATGAGTTTATGAAAGGCAGTCAACAAAGTAAAAATTAAAAAGAAAATTCAATGTCGTGCAATGAATGTAGAAGATTGAAAACGAGAATTTTGTAGTCACAGGTGTTTGGAACCTGTTTGAAATGTTGGAGGAATAGCAAGAATCGATTGTAACAAAATTCAGAAGCATGAGTCCCAAAGCATGTTGCATCTCAGAATAGGCCTGACACGCTGAATGGTCTTTCCTTTATTCATTCTACCTGGAGAGTGGAACTGAGGGGAGGAGAGGGGAGGAATGCCAGTCAAGGGCAATTGAGACCTCTCACTGGAGAGGTTATGAATACTGACTGCCAAGAATGAATGTGGGAGTGGGGTGATGCAGGGAGGGACACTGTCAGATGGGTAGAAGCGGGAGGTCAGTCAGGGTGTTGAGGTGAAATATTGATGGCAGGTTGTTGATGGGTCAGACTGAGAGATCTGTTGGGGGTAACATGATGGAATACAACAGATCATGGGCAAGGTGGGGAAAGAAGGATAGTGAGCTTGGGAAAAGAAGGTGTGGGTTAAAATTAGAATCAGAATCAGATTTATTATCACTGACTTGGATGACATGAAGCTTGTTGTTTTGCAGTAGTAGTACAGTGGAAAGGCATAAAATCTTTGTCAATTACCAAATAAATAAATAGTTAAAAAAAAGGAATAATAAGGTTGTGTTCATGGGTTCACGGACTGTTCAGAAATCTGACAGCAGAGGGGAAGAAGCTGTTTCTGAATTGTTGAGTGCAGGTCTTCAGGCTCCTGTACCTCCTCCTAGATGGTAGTAACAAGAAGAGGGCATGTCCTGGATGGTGAGAGTCCTGAGTGACAGATGCCGCCTTCTTGAGACACCACCTCTTGAAGATGTCCTCAATGGTGGGGTGGGTTGTGCCAGTGATGGAGCTGGCTGAGTCTACAACCCTCTGCAGCCTTTTGCAATCCTGTGCATTGGAGCCTCCACACCAGACTGTGATGTAACCTGTCAGAATGCTCTGCACCATACATCTATAGAAATTTGTAAGAGTCTTTGGTGACACACCAAATCTCCTCAAACTCCTAACGAAGTACAGCCACTGGTATGTCTTCTTCATGATTGCATCAATGTTTTGGGCCCAGGATAGATCCTCTGGGATATTGACGTCCAGGAACTTGAAGCTGCTCACCTTTTCCATTGGTGACCCCTCAATGAAAACTGGTGTGTGTTCTCCTATCTTCACCTTCATGAAGTCCACAATCAATTCCTTGATCTTGCTGACGTTGAAGTTGAGGTTGTTGTTGTGACACCACTCAACCAGCCGATCTATCTCACTCCTGTACGCCTCCTTGTCACCATCTGAGGTTCAACCAACAATAGTAATGTCATCAGCAAATTTATAGATGGTGTTTGAGCTGTGCTTAGCCACCCAGTCATGAGTGTAGACAGAGTAGAGCAGTGGGCTAAGCATGCATCCTTGAGCTGCACCTGTGTTGGATGTCAGCGAAGAGGAGATGTTATTGCCGATCTGCACTGACCATGATCTCCTGATAAGGATCCAGTTGCAGAGAGAGGTATGGAGGCTCAGGTTTTGAAACTTGGTGATTAGTACTGAGATTTTGAATGCTGAGCTGGAATCAATAAATAGCAGTCTGACTTATGTTTTGCATTTGTCTAGATGCTCCAAAACAGAGCCAGTGAGGTTGCGTCTGCTGTAGCTACTACATCAAGAGATATGTGTGCATCCTGCGGAATAGCCATGTTGAGAGGTTACTATTTATTTTGAAGAAGAAACATCTGAGGTGAATTCATAGCAGTGGACTCCATAAGCTGGGACCTGCTCAACTAGACAGTCCCTTTAAGTAATGCTGAAGCTGATTCCACAAATTCTGTGAAGACGTGCTCCAGCATGAATGGCCAGTGCCGTCATGGTGACACATACATGATCCAAAAATATAGAAGTGGTGTTCAGTCCTGTGTTGTATGTCATTGAGCATCACTGTGTATGCTCATGGTCCATCTCGTAATAGAATGTCAAGCACGCATTATCCTAAAGGAAAAGTGTGGGGTTTGTGGTACTCACAGGAAGTCAACAGATTTCTTTTGTGATTAATTTGTGTGGAACACAAACATATGGTATTACAATTCTGAGGTAATTTTTCCTTTATTTCATGATAGCTGTAATTCCTGTTGATCCATCTGTATATCAATATATGGCCTAGCTTAAAAATCCCTGCTGAACAAACTTGACACAAGTCATTAAACATCTGATTTTTTTTCGGGCAAGCAGAATCCATACATTTTAACCGGATTAACCTCTCTGCTAAAACAACAGACAAGGGAATGGAAGAAATTCAGAAGTATGCATTGAACATCCACTTGTGAGTGTTGACAACAACAATGATACAGGGAAAAACTCTGTTCATTTTTTGATGAACTGTTATTTTGTTTCAATAAAATGACTTTGAACTCTATTTCAATAAAGGTGTCAATCATGTGCAATATTAGTAAAGCATACTGTAGCAAAGCATTAAAAAATGATGCTTGGTTGAATGGATGATTGTCACCCTGATTGGATAGCGCAGAGAGCATCAAAGGGTCCAAGTCTGTCTGCATAATAAAAATAAAGGTTGATGAGGTATCGATGTTATGTCAGAAGATTTTATTACACAGCTAGTTTCCAGTAATGATATTAGCACATTTAGTAATACAAAGCAATACATTAAAGCACATGAAAATCATCTGGAAACATTGCAATGCCAGCCTATGCTTTGCTGTGATTCCCAAACATCAAGCACAGAGAAAGTTAAATGGCACCAAATCAAAAAGGATGATGAAATGAAGCCAGATTACCATAAACCCCATATTGACAGAGTATTCGAATTAACCATCAAGGGTGGACTTGAGCCTTTCTTGCGTGATAAAACGGAGTAAATTATCAGCTACACTGGCTTCATATGGGCAAGATGCCTTGACCAACCTCCTGCTTCTTTTTGACCCTGTGTGCTTCAAAGAAGTGACATAGTGGTGCAGCAGTTAGCAATGTTGGCCTGGGTTCGATGCTGACTTCTGGTGTTGTTTGTGTTGAGTTTGTACATTCTCCCTGTAGCTACATGGGTTTCCTCTGGAAGCTCCACTTTCCACGCACAATCCAAAGACATGTTGATGGATTAATCGTCTACTGTAAATTTCCC
The DNA here is from genome assembly GCF_009764475.1 of Pristis pectinata. Classification (NCBI taxonomy): domain Eukaryota; kingdom Metazoa; phylum Chordata; class Chondrichthyes; order Rhinopristiformes; family Pristidae; genus Pristis; species Pristis pectinata. The sequence goes on along the minus strand of NC_067414.1, from coordinate 74,955,519 downwards.
TTATTTAGGTGGATGGCATGGGAATTGGGGGAAGTTGATGGGAGAATATCTTAAAGGGAAATAAGTGGGAAACTAAGACTGAAGGAAATGCTCTGAGACCTAGCAGGGTCTAGATCTCCTTCTTTGTCATGTGGAACTATGAAAGGGAATTCTGGAAAGAGTTATGACATAGATTAATCAGACTTGAGCAAAAATCAGCAATGTGTAGAAAATGAATTGGCTCTGAAATGTCTAAGCAGAACTCAAGGAAGATAAATGGCATGCATTCACACACTTGCTAGTAGAAAGAATGAAAGAAAACAGAAATGAAATTGTACAGATCAAGTCAGTGTCGTGTAAAAGACTCTGCAGAGACTCACTACTCAGTTGGGCCTGATACTCTGTTATGAGATTGTACCCGGCTGTAGAAACAATGTGTGTGGTTGATGAGCTCGAGCAGTTTTCTAGTGATCAGGATGCATAATTACTTGATCCACTTGATCCATAATCTAATATCAATGTTCAAAGTCATATTAGCAAATAATTTTGCAGTGACAATAAATGATGCCAAAGTAGTTACAAGGCCTACAATGGAAAAAACATATCGTTAATATATCCTTTCTAACACAGAATATTCAGACCATTCATCTGATCAGCTAGAGTAGCACCATTAATGACAATATAGTTTCATACCCGAGATCTGATCTGTTTTTGTGTATAATTTATGTTAATCTTTTGAATACTGCTTACGTGATGCTATGTGCCTGTGATGCTGCTGTAAGTAAGTTTTTCATTGGACCTGTGCATACGTGTACTTTCATATGTCGTACACTGAATGATGTTACAATGCACATGATAGTAAACTCAACTTTTACTTTGACTTTAAACTTCTGAGATTCAGATGTTCTACCACTCTTGAAGCTCAAAGCCCAAGGATTCTCACACAGGGATACATGCAGTCACTGACCAAGTTCCTCTCCTGCAATCTCCCACCATTGTGGAGGATGGAAATCATGAGGAGCTTGCTGGTTAGTGGATGGAAAGGGTGGGGTTGGGGGTGGGGTATTGACGGTGGTGGGGAGGTGATTAATAAGTAGGGAGAGAATTGGTGGGTTGGAATGGGAGATCAGGGAGGCAGATTGGGGAGACTGCTGGAGAGAAGTTTGGGAATGGGCTGATGTTGGAGAAGTGCTGGGGAGATGATCGAAGAGGAGAAGATCCAAGGAGGCAAAGGGACAGTTCAGGAAAGGAGTCAAGGAGGAGATCAAAGCTTCAGGTAAAATGGTGTAGTCAGTCAATGGGGGGGAGGGGAAGAATGTGTAGGGAGATCCAAAGGGACTAAAAGGAGGGTGATCATTTCAGTTGAGAAGATAAAGATAGAATGTGCTTTAAATAAGACCATTGCCCTTGTCTCTCTGGGGGGCAGGGGAAAAAGGCCGCAGCCCTGTAGTTATGACCTGTTCCGGTATTTAGTGCCAAGCCATTTCCAAACATTCCATGTGACATCTGTCATATGTCGTACACCGAATGATGTTACAATGCATGACCCACAGCCTCTTTAGCAGTGTATAATCATAAGATAAGAGATAACATAAGATATCTTTATTAGTCACTGAAATGTATCTTTTTTGCGTAGAGCGTTCTGGGGGTAGCCCACAAGTGCCGCCACACTTCCGACGTCAACATATTATGCCCACAACTTCCTGACCCGTACGTCTTTGGAATGTGGGAGGAAACCGGAGCACGCAGAGGAAACCCACACAGACACGGGGAGAACGTACAAACTCCTTACAGACAGTGGCCGGAATTGAACCCAGGTCACTGGCGCTGTAATAGCGTTACGTTAACCGCTACACTACTGTGCCTGCCCTACATTGAAGATCCCATTCTAATCCCAGGAAATATGCTAACCATGTTCTTACTGGGAATATAAAAACTGCCAGACAAGGGAATATCCAAACCAGCATGTTAATCTCCTTAATGCTGCCATTCTAGGGGTGCCCCTGACATAATGAGAATGTGGCTAGCAGGTAGGGAAGGAGATGTTTGCATAAATGAGATGGAAATCTTATTTGGGATGACTGAACTGTGCTTCAGCTAATCTCAAGAAAGGATCACAGAGGAGCAGTTCTCACCATTCCCCATCAGGGAAAATGTCAAAACAAAACTTATTAGAAAATTATCTTATTAAACGTTGCAGAGAGAATGAGGTGGTGATGGGAAGGAATTATATTTCTAGCCGATCAGTTGAATGGTATGAACATTCTGAGATGGAAAGGATATATTAATGACGTATATTTTCCATTGTAGGCCTTGTAACTACTTTGGCATCATTTATTGACCTATTACAACATTATTTGCTAATATGACTTTCAATATTGATATTAAATTATGGATCAAGTGAATCAAGTAATTATGGGTCCTGATCACTAGAAAACTGCTTGAGCTCATCAACCACACATATTGTTTCTATATCCAAGCACAATCTCCTAACAGAGTATCAGGCTCAGCTGAATAGTGAGTCTCTGCAGAGTCTTTGCAGCCACGTGGCCAGCCCTACACTTGATTTTCTTTAGTTTCACTGCAGATCAGGAAGTCTGATGGAGGCTGGGGATTGGGTGAGCTGGGGAGGCTGGGCTTTGGGTGGGCTGCGAGAAGCTGCAGATTGAGAGAGCCAGGAGAGACTGGTGATCGGGATGACTCAGGGAGGCTGAAGGTTGGGTGGACTAGTTTAAGGTTGGAGATTGGGAAAGCTGGGACCTGGACTGAAAGCTTCTCACTACCTCCAGTGAAAGGACCATAACTGAAATAACATTCCTTGTACCAATGTGCATCCACAGACAAATTATAATACCATGAACATAATTCGAACATTGATCAATTTGTGCAGTACCCACAGTAACTTATGCAAAGCTTGAGAAGGCACAGATGCACTTCCTGCAATCCAGCTGACCAAATGTTAGCGCTGCTTACATCGCTAATGGTGGAGCATTACTGTGAGATGTTGCAGTTGCAGTGAACTTCTTGGGGTCCTCCATGGTGCAGTGGGATCCACCAGTTGTGTTAGGAGATCAGCAGACAGCTATAGATGGGCAATTCTGTCCTGAGTGGAGTGATGTCACCACACATGCCCTGTCGCTTCCGTGTGCATTACGTCTTTCTGTTATGATAGAACAATTCATCATTAAGGATCAGATAAGATATCTTTATTAGTCACATGCACATCAAAACACACAGTGAAATGCATCTTTTGCATGGAGTGTTCTGTGGGGGCAGCCCAAAAGTGTCACCACGCTTCTGGTGCCAACATAGCATGCCCACAACTTCCGAACCTGTACGTCTTTGGAACGTGGGAGGAAACTGGAACATCCGGAGGAAACCCACGCAGACACGGGGAGAACGTACAAACTCCTTAAACAGTGGCCGGAATTGAACCCGGTCGCTGGTGCTGCAATCGCGTTACGCTGAATAGGAATGAGAATTAGAAAAGGGAAAAATGTAGTGCAGATCATTGCTTGATAATTCCCTCCAGCGTTTTGTCAGTTTCATTGGCTGTGAATTATCATGTTGCTGAGTGATGAACAGAGCAATAGTCATGGGATAACAAGGATACTCGAACCAGAATAATGGACACGGCAAAGAAACACCAGGCGGAATTACTGCTGTAATGAAGCGAGTATTTGAAAACACAAGTAATTGCTGTGTTGCAGTTGACATTTTCTCCTTGTTCAAATATTTGTTACAGCTACAAACACAAGCAATTCATTTATTTACAAGCAGCAAGGTGTCTCCTGAATGCTCTGTTGTACTTGCGATGTCATTGCTAGTGCATCGTGGTTCTAAGCCAGCACTGTTAAGGCACTACAGATTCTATGTTGAATATATTGCAGTTCAATCATAATTGAAGGGCAAGCATAAGTACGCTTGTACAGAAATACAAACCATACACCTCAATCAAACATTGGTGGGAAGTTCATCTTACACACTAAAACAAAGCAAGCAATAGGAAATCCACTGTCCAGCCTTCTATTCCACTAGCTTTAAATTTATAGAATACAGTTTTTTTGATTCAGATATGGGGGACATGACTGAAACTTAATACACGTCCTTGATTGCTCCTGAGAAGGTAGTGTTGAGCTGTCTTCTTAAATCACTGTCGGTTTGCTATTGCCCCCTTTGCTCTATCAAATAAGAAGAATTTCATCCCCATTGCACTTCATTTTAAGTGTCCTTGGAGTCAATAAGTCATAGAGTTATACAGCACAGAAGCAAGACCATACCAACCATGGTGCTTTCCTGAGCTCGTCCTGTTTGCTTGCATTTGGCCCATATCTCTCTAAACCTTTCCAATACATGAACCTGTCCAAATGTCCTTTAAATGTTACTCATGTACCCACTATTACCATTTACTCTGGCACCTTGTTCCATGTACCCATCACCCTCTGTGTGGAAAACTTGTTTCTCAGGTCCCCTTTAAATCTTTCCCCTCTCACCTTAATCCTATGCCCTCTTGTTTTAGACTCCCCTACCCTGGAAAAAGATTGTGACCATCCACCTTATCTATGTCCCTTATGATTTAATACACCTGTATAAGTTCACCCCTCATCCTACTTTGCTCCAGGGAAAACAATCCCAGCCTATCCAGTCTCTCCTCATAACTCAAGCCCCCCAGTCCCAGCAACATCCCTGCTCTTGAGTTTCTTACTCTGAGAAAATTAAGAACAGAGCAAGTTCTTACTCTGGCATTTCCTGCACCATTGGCTTTGAGCAGAAGATTGCTGGTTGTGTCAGGGTGATTGTCATTCACTGGTAGAGGAAACAATATACTTTGAGTTCAAGATGATCAAAACAAAAGAAATGATGAGCAAGATAATGCAATAGTTAAACACATTTATCAGGTAATTAAAATATACAATTGGGAACGTAATTGTGGGTTGACCTTTGTATCCTTTTTTTTGAAAAGCCATGTGGTTTGATAAAACAATTGTGCTATTAGCTCAGAGATCCCTGGCCTTCGCAATTCCATTAGTCACCCACCTCTGGGGCCTGATCATAATCTGACAGCTCCACTCTGTAAACAATTAGAAAGCAGTTTAGTAAAATCTTCAAGTTTTTCAGTTCTTTACAGATAAATTGAAAGCAATCCCTGTTTATTGACTAGCTAGGAGCATTTCCTTGTAAAAGGCAGAAGAGAGAGAGAGAGAGAGAGAGAGAGAGAAAAGAGATCCTTTAAGGAATACGTCATTTGGGCTCGTTACAGCTGGGTAATATTACAGTATGATTTGTGATGTGAATTCAGGCTCATCATTTAATCGATTAAAAGACTCACTTTAGAAGTCATATTATATTATGAAGAAAATAATCCTAATAATGGGCTAATTCAACAAAAGATCAAATTCTAAACTGAAGAGATTTGGGCCTATGAATTTAAATGCATTACTTGCATCTAAAGTAAACTATAAAGTTGAAACAATTCGTTTTTTTTAATGAGGTTAGCTTGCTTCAAATTTTCCGTTGAAATTTATTTTCAATTCAACGCCCTGGTGAATTCTTGGAATGATTTTCTTAAACGACCAAATCTTCATCTTTTGACTGCTTCCACCACTCTCATTGGCAGAGAATTCCATAGCTTAATCACTCTCTGTGCAATGTTTTTCCTGACATCCTGCTGTATCAAAATATATCAACGTTACCTTAGCAAGCAGCTGGGCATGGGGTTGGAATCAAAAGGCAGTGGTAAACACTTGGGTTTCAGTCTTGCTGAGATTTTGTTGGAAGAATTATTGGTTCATTCGAACAGGAGGGTGCACAAATGGTTGTTGTGCCAAGAAAGGCGAAGGCTGTTGTCAGTGGTGGGGCGGCACGTGAAATGATTTTAAGGTGGAAAATGGGCCCTGCTGGGGTTATCTGTGTGGGCACACAAGAAGAAGGCATTGCAGGCGTTGGCCTGAATTTGCGCTGCTGGTTCTGAAGGTGTCAGCTGGCTTTCAGCTGATCACATCTCAGTACACCTCGGACTTCTATGTGTGCCTAGAGGAAGGCATAAAGTCAAAGGTTTGGTATGGATATAATTGACTGCCTGTTCTGTTGCTGGGATCAACATTAAGTCCAGCAACAGATCAATGCCTTGATAAGCATAGGGAGCTGAAGAACTTTGCACCAGCATAGGGAGCTGAAGAACTTTGCACCAGCTAGCTCCATACATTAGAATGGGGTCACCAAACCCTGTGGAAATGAAATGCAGGAAAGTGTTTAATTTTGTTTTAATTATCTATCAGTCTTTTTTTGCATTTTTTTACTGTTTTAAAGAAAATAATAATGATTTTATTTTCAAAAACAATTAAATCAACCAATAGTTTTTGAATGTCTCTATTGCAGACATTTATAAACCCTTCAAAAACCTTCAGCAGGTGGTGAGCTGTTTCTGAGGTGATTCCTGGAGATATGCCACCTGCAGCCTACTTGTTGTTTATACCTGCTCAGCCTCACCAGACACTTGTCAGGCATAGAGGGACAGTTCATCTGGCCCACTCCATCCGGAGGGAGGAAGTAATTTTTTTTTACTTACAGCATGGTAACAGGCCTTTCCGGCCCAACGAGTCCTCTCTGCCCATTTTAAACCCAAACTAATCTACCCGTACGTCTTTAGAATGTGGGAGGAAACCGGAGCACCCGGAGGAAACCCACGCAGACACGGGAGAACGTACAAACTCCTTACAGACAGCGATGGGAATCAAACCCTGATCGCTGGCGCTGTAATAGCGTTGCGCTAACCGCTACGCTACCGTAAGGGTGGACAGGAACCATAGTTTGGGTGGCAGCCTATGCTGGAACAATCCAGGCCATGATTATCGTGTACATTGTAACAAGATAGGCGGGGAAGCTGAAAGGACAGGCAAATGACGAAGAGGATATAAGACTTAACATCAGAGAAGTTGAGATAAGTAGGGTGAGATGAGAAAACACAATTATATTTATGTAGAATATCATTGGTAACTTTGTCCATAGTGCAGTCTCAGTGCTGTGAAAAGTGGAAACACAGACTAAATTGATTCAGAGTGCAACAGGACAAATATGCATCAATTTGGTTTTAATGTACCAAAACTTTCCCCATCAAGCATACCTCTAAGGTTTCCACAAGTGTTACAGCAACCATTCCAGGAAATCTGAGGCAAAATTGTTAACCAACACACTGTTGAAAGTAGAACCAGCTATAGTTATGAAGAGGAGTGGTTAATTATATCTGCAAGTATCGAGGAAAGGAAGGGATGTGCCACTGATCAAGCACTGTTCATAGCAATGTTTAAAGGAGCAGTTAGTGGGATATTCATGGGAAATAAAACATGGAGATTGGAAGAAATAAGGAATCTGTAGCAGGGGGAACTAATGGGGAAATAATAGGACATAGAAGCCTGAGGTACCCAAATGGTTATTTCCATAGACAAATAAATCTAGCTTTCATACCTTTTCATAGTGTAAGTGACACTTGCAGAAAAGGTTGCTCAAGGAAGGAGACACGCTATCATTCTTGTGACTGGTCACCATGAGTCTACTCCATGTAATTGGCTCCTAATGCCTTGGAGCAACTAAACATGAGCAATAGATGTCACCTTGCCAGTGCCTCCTACATCATCAGAGAAAATATTTTTAAAAGTGTCTCATTTTGGTGCAGTTGCTGGTTCCAAAAAAAGGATTATGTGGGTTTCTTGTTTATGCTTGATAGTTTTTCTTTTCTGTCAATTGCATTGTGATTAGAAGGATTTACTGCTTGCCTGTATTTGAGCATATGATTTACGGTTGGAGCAATAAATAGTATTTATGAGAATCTAGCATCAAATGTGATAGATGTAGAGCACTTCCTAAATGACACTCTAAAGTATTACATTTATTTTCACATGCATTATGAAAGATGCAAGACATACTTTACTCTCTTCTTCTGCAAACCTTTGGGGTTGAGGATGACTTGCTTCCATCCCAGTTCTGAAGACTGGGGGAAGACACCTATGCATGAATACTTCTGACTTGGAGTGGCCTTTGTACACATTTTTACACATGGTCTTGAGAGAGCAAGGCCTTGATCCATAGTCAAGATGGTTCATCTTTCAGAATGAGATACATTGGATGAAGATAATCTGGATATTATTGTCTAGATGTGGTCATGAACGTCACTTACTTTTAATGCTTTGTTGTTATTTCCTTCATTAATATTTTGCTAATTCACACGTAATTTATCACATATCATAATTCCTTTATCATCTTTGTGTAAAAATTCTGAAACACTTTGTTTACCAGAGATTGCCTCCACCATACATTCCACTTGGGGAGAACCGGAGGTGAGCAATAGTGACAACCTTTGCAGGTGATGATGAAAAATCACAAGCTATTATAGGCATAAAGATTAAGAACTTGGAGGCGGGGTGCTTTATTGGATAGCAGGGAACTTGGATCTGACTGCAACAGACAAAACACTGGAGGAAATCAATGGGTCAGGCAGCATCTATGGAGGGAAGTGGACAGTCAATGTTTTCGGTCGAGACTCTTCATCTGGACTGAAATAAAGAGGGGAGATTGTCAGTATATAAAAGGGTGGAGGGAAAGGGTGGAGCAAGAGCTAGTGGGTGATAGGTGAATCCAGGTGAGGAGGGGTGATAGGTAGATGGGGGAGGAGGGAGAGTGGAAATGTGTCAGACGCTGGGAGGTGATAGGTAGAAGTGAGAAAAGGCTGAAGATTCCAGATTCCGGCATCTGCAGTCTCTTGAGTTGTGGATCTGACTGTTCTGCATACTTCTAATCTACATGAGCATTAATGCCCAACCAATATGGCAGTCATGAAGTCATAGAACCTTACAGCACAAACAGAATCTTTGGCCTATCATGTCCACACTGACCGTCCAGCAGTCATCTGTAATAATCCTGTCTACCAGCATTTGGCCCACAGCCTTCTATGCTGTGGTAGATTCAAGTGTTCACCATGATACTTCTTAACTGTTGTGAGAGTTTCTGCCTCCACCACCCACTCAGATAGTGTGTTACAGATTTCACCCACCCTCTGGGTGAAAAAATTCCTTCTCAAATCCTCTCTAGACCTTTTCCCCTTTGATCTAAACCTGACTCTCAAGTTTTAGACACCTCTGCTATTGGAAAAAAATGTTGCTTGCTATCTACCCTATCTATCCTCCTCAAAATTTTGTGTACCTCTGTCAGGTTCCCCCTCAGCCTCCAACCAAATCCATTTTATCCAGTGTTCTGCACCCTCTCCAGTGCAATCATGTCCCTCCTCTAGTGTTGTGACCAGAAATGCATGCAGTACTCCAACTGTGGCATAACCAATGTTTTATAAAGTTCTACCATAATCTCCCTGCTCTTATATTCTATGTCCCAGCTAATGAAGACACGATTTTGTTTCTCAACTACCTTATCTACTTAACATCTTAAGGGATTTCAACGCATCTTAAGGGCTAACATCTTAAGGGATCCCTGAGTTTGTACACCAAGGCCCTTCCATTCCTCAATAATCCCTAAGGCTGTACCATTCATGGTGTAGATCCTACCCTTTTTAGTCCTACCAAAATGCATTAAATAAGATAAGACATCTTTATTAGTCACATGTACATCGAAACACACAGTGAAAATGTATCCTTTGCGTAGAGTGTTCTGGGGGCAGCCCACAAGTGTCGCCACGCTTCTGGCGCCAACATAGCATGCCCACAACTTCCTGACCCGTACGTCTTTGGAATGTGGGAGGAAATCAAAGCATCCAGAGGAAACCTATGCAGGCACAGGGAGAATGTACAAACTCCTTACAGACAGTGGCCGGAATTGAACCCAGTCGCTGGTGCTGTAATAGCATTATGCCAACTGCTACACTACCATGCCTGCATTACCTTGCAATAATCAGGATTCAATTCCATCTGCCTTTGATCTGTGTGACCCATGCCACAAATGTAATATTGAAATTATTTAGTGGCCATTGCCCCCATATAACTATTACTACACTGCCATGTTTTGCAGCTATATTATAATCCATTATTACTAAGTATGAAACAATGGAGTAAATTCCCAGAAAGTTTCCAGCACTGTCATGGCATCAGATAAAGCAATAGCTTGTCTGAAAATCCTGGTGTTACAGTAATGATCTGTAAAACTTATACCACTTTTAGGAATCTCCTTCCAATCAAAGATCAGTCAAACCATGTCATTGTTCAACTCAATTAAATTTGGGTCGTTCACTACTGAAGAAAGAAATTTTGTTTCCACAAACCACATAGAAACTAGTAATTATAACAAAAAATGCTTTATTTGCCATAGTTGGATGATTGCTGCTAAATGAACATTTTGGTATTAGTATTGGTATTGGTTTATTATTGTCACTTGTACCAAGGTACAGTGAAAAACTTGTCTTGCATACCGTTCATACAGATCAATTCATTACACAGCGCATTGAGGTAGTATAGGGTCAAAACAATAACAGAATACAGAGTAAAGTGTCACAGCTACAGAGGAAGTACAGTGCAGGTAGACAATAAGGTGCAAGGTCATAAGTACAGCATTAAGTACAGCAGTTAAGACTATTATGGAATAAAATCAAGGACCATGACATGAAAGACAGTCATAGTTGAGGACTTCTTCAAAGTGCCACTTGCAGTGGGTGCTAAATGTTTCCCTATTCTTGATAAAGTCTCCTTTGCTCTTGGCTTACATTGGGGTGGGTCCTTTGGTGCTTGGGCTGTAGATTGCCTTGACAGTGCTGACAAATCCATGTATAATATGGCTATCCACAAGTTGCTGGACCTCCTGCACTCTTTTCACCCAGTCTCTGTTCTACAGGTCACAGGTTTCTGTTGGAACTCTGCCTTTTGGTGCCTTCAGAACTGTTTCTTTTCCCTTAAGTGGTGGTGGAGCTTCTGATCCAAGAACGTCTTATGGTTAATTAATTCCTGGACCTCTTGGTTATTCTCAGCAAACTAGTCCTGGTGATTTCTGGGGAAGAAGTCAAGAAGTCAATGCACTATGGGCATTCTGCAACTTTGGTATGGATTCATCAGATGGTGTCTAGGTGCAGTCTGACAAGAGCTATCTTTATGGGGTCCTTGAGACCTTCAACATTGATTTTCTTATGGCAGTGCTTCCATTGGTGCTGATAAGTTGAGATCAAGTCAAGTCATCCGGTTAATTGTCATCCAAACAAATATGATGATGTACAGCTACAATGGAAAAACTTGCTTGCAGCAGCATCACAGGCACATAGATTCAGACAACACACAGAGCATAAGTGATACATAAATTATAAAAGACAGTGAGAAAAAGACTCTAGAAAACAAGACATTAGTGCAAAAGAAACACAATCAGAGACAAGTCCATGGTAATTCAAGAGGTGGTCTGTAGTGTTCCATTGCTGAGGTAGGATTAGGGTTGTGCAGGTTGATTCAAGAACCTGATGGTTATAAGAAAGTAACTATTCCTGAACCTGGTGGTGTGGGACTTCACACTTCTGTACCTTCTGCCCAATGATAGCAGCAAGAATGGTGTCAGGCTAACTGGCATAACAAAGTGGATTTTGTGGCGTCAAACCAATAATCATCTCATGGCATGGGTAATGTGGCTACCCGCCTTGGATTTTGACATCATTTAACAGGTGACAGTGCCCGAATCAGGGTTGTTGCCATAAGGTCTTGTACCTGTCTCTCTGGTGCAACAGGGTATTTGTTGTGACAAAACCAGGTTCCAAACATTTCATCAGGATGAAGCCTCCACTGAAGTTAGACTTCCCTACTTCCTCCTTGCTAATCATGGCGTGCTGAAGGCCTCCACTCAATGAAGCCACCCAGAAGGATTAGTCTGTCTCAGCCCAAAACATTGACTGTGCATTTCCTTTCACAGATGCTGCCTGACTCACTGAGTTCTTCCAGCTCCTTCGTTTGTTGCTCCAAATTTCCAGCATCTGTAGTCTTTTGCGTCTCGGTTCTCACTTTCTCAGTTCTGATGAAAGGTCTTAAACGTGAAGCGATAGCTGTATTTTCTTTCCACAGATGCGACTTGATGGGCTGAGTTCTTCCAGCACTTCTGTTTTGTTTAACTCACTCTGCCTGCTACATACACCACCACAGGCAAGTCAGAATGTGTGAGAAGTGAGCACAGGGCATGTCATTTACTTGACTGAGAAAGGAGATGTAAACAGCAATGGAATAAAAGGAGATTGCAGATTGGAAGTTTAATCCATTTCCTTCATTAATGGAACAGTCCACACTTCTCAGGGGCTTCAAGTATAAGAATGTTGCTATCCAAGCAAGAATACTTTAAGAGTCACTCAGGACATGAAATAAAAAGCCCCACATGGTCCATCAGTGGATGAGGAGGTGCCCATCTGTAAATCAATAGTTTCACAGGGTTGCAGTCTATCAGTCCAAACATAGCAACTCCGTGACAACCCACACGCAGTGGGAGAATTTTTCAGAGATGTTGATATTGCTCATGCAGAGGCTTCAGAATCAATTGCACACCAGGCTTTCTTGGCTTGCTTCAATGTGCAATGAAATGGGACTGAAAAAACCATGATCTCATTGCTGTTGTGCAATCTGACTGTGTGAGAACTAACTGGTGCATTTACCCACACCCTAACTGTGACAACAACCTGAAAGTAATTCATTGGCTGTGAAATGTTTCAGGATATCCTAAGGATGAGAAAATGACTTTTTATTTGCAAGTTATTCCTTCATTCCACCTTAGTTATAATGCCCATGGGAGGAAATGAAAAACCATTTTAGGTGTATCACATTATGCCTCCTTTAGGCTAGCTAATACACATCAGATTGTTGCAAAGTGGAAGAGAGCTGAGCACTGCACTCTCAACGAGAACCTGAAACTTACAAGCAACTTACTGATGTTTGATTGATCGGATGAAATAGTCACAGTTATGTGCTTATCATTGCAACCTTAAATAGCACAAGGCAGGATTTGGCCTGGAGGGAAATTTAGGATGGAATTCACCAGAAGTTGATTATTGGTCCACAGCTTTTCTTAATATGTATGAATGATTCGGACTTGGGTGTACAGGTCACAATTTTCTCATATGCAGGAATAGTGAGTCATAAGGGCAGGTGACATAGACTGGGAATATGCACAATGAGATATAGGTGCATCCATCCTAAATTTCCCTCCAGATCAATTCCTGCCCTGTGCTATTTAAGGTTGCAACGATAGGCATATAACTGTGGCAGATGAAATCTAATGCTGAGAAATATGAAATGTTTTATTTGGTAGGGAGAATGAGAAGAGGTAATATAAAGTAGAAGGCACAATTCTAAAAGGATGGGAGAGATCTGGCGTATATGTGCAAGTCATTCAAAGTGGAAGGGCAGGTTGAGAATGTTAAAAAAGGAAAAGGAATGTGGGGCTTTATAAATAGATGCTAAGTGTACGAGAGCAAGGAAGTTATGATGAACCTTTATGAAATGCTGGTCCATAATCAAGAGTATCGTATCCCATTCTGGGTGCTGCACCTAAGGATAGATTGGAGGGCTTTAGAGAAGGTGTGGGAAAGATTTAAAGGAAGGATTACAGGGATGAGGAGCTTTAGTTATGGGGACAAACTGGAATGCTTGTTGGAACAGAAGAGATTACAAGGGGATCTGATGGAGATATTTCAAATCACATAGGGTAGACAGAGTAGATAGTTCCCATTGGTGGAAAGATCAAGAACTAGAAGACACAGAATGAAGGTGATTGGCAAAAGAACCAAAAGCAATATGAAGAAATATATTATCACACGGCGAGTGGTTAGGCTCTGGAATGCACATCTGGGGAGGCAGATTCAATTACAGTGGGAACTTGATAAGTATCTGAAAGGAAAGAATTTGCAGAGTAAGGCGGAGGAGTTTACACGTGGGACCAGCTGGATCACTCTTGCATGGAGCTGGTACAGGGTTGACAAGCCAAATGGCCCTCTTCCATGCAGTATCCATTCTGTTATTTTACCTCAACATCACCTCTGTACTCACACAGAAGAGAGCCCTGTACATCGTGTCAAGAGGAATCTCATAGCCCGTGCATTATTTTACTGTGAAGGGCTCTCTGGTTAGGAAACAGATTAACGATTGAGGGGCTGAAAGTGGTGTTGGGCAGTAGTACAACATGAGTGATGGCAAATTGCCATCTAGGTTTTCTTTTCCAGGAAAGTCATGGCCGTGTGTTAAACAGGCTGCTGATTTCTTGCTGTATATCATTTGTTTCTGCTGCATCACTCTGCAAATCTGTTACTGCAAAAATTATATAAAACTTGAACTAATAATCAACTAATTACTGAAATAGATCCACATTCACTAGACTGGAACTTATATAATGAAAGGGAATAATGTAAAGCAACAGAAACAAGACAAATATTTCTCACTAGGGAGGTTAACATTTAACATAATGTCAGAATCTGCTTTGGTGTTGTTTCAGATTGAATTATATCTTAAACAATTTGCTGTATGTCTAATTAATACTGGCACATTTTGCTTGACTTTTTTTTACCTTGTGCACGTCAGCAATGAGTGCCACACCTTCTGCATCCAACATGATAGTTCTCCTGGGAAAGGCTGAACGGTCGGTTTGGATAATAAGAGGCAGGGACAAATGCAGTAACTTTGAAATCATTCAGATACTGTCCCGCCCCATTTTGCAAGTGTCATTCAATCCTCAGTGCTTTCTTCTTGGCTTCCGCTATGCTTTCTTTCTGGGATGTTGCTCAGGACACAGTTTCACATCTCTGAGATCATTCAGACCCAACATTCTGGTGTAAACATGTGAATCACTTGCCTGTGATCTCCACCAAAGTTCGCAGGATTAGGTGGTGGGGGCAATTTGAATAAGTGGGAGGGTTGAAGGTCAGCTCAGGGAAGGACGTTACATGTGGAGAATGGTACCTTTGAGCACATGCTTCAGCATAGACTTAAACCAACCTACTTACTCAGAATCAAGACCCTGCTAAGTGAGTCATGCTGATCAGTTTTATAGTTCATCTGCTGTGCTCTATCTAATTCTGTATGGCATAATTTGCATGATAAATATGAAAAAAACAATTCTCCAAATCTCCATTAAAAGTCATAAACCAAATCCGCAGTAATCCCACAACTATCATGTGAAGCAATTTTTTGCTGTTTCTGTTTCCCTGCTGGCAGCTGTTGCACCTCAAAGTAATGCAATTCTCCTGAGGACACTCAGGTTTTCAATCTGTAAGTTCATTACTGGTTCCTTCCATCTGATCAGAAATTCCCAAAGACAGCTGACCAATTCTCCAATCTTTCAGACACTCTCCATGGGTAAGAAGAAAGAATTGGAGGATTGCCCTTAAACACCTCAAGTTGAGTTAAGTTGAGTTTATTGTCACATGCACAAGTACAGTGAGGTATGGTACAGTGAAAAACTTGCTTGCGGTAGCATCACAGGCATGTAGATATAGACAACACACAGACTATAAATTATATATAAATTATACCATACAGTGAACAAAATACAGTGCAAAAACAAGACCTCAGTGCAAAATAACAAAGACACAATCAAAGACAAGTCCATGTTAGTGCAAGAGATGGTCTATAGTGTTCCATTGCTGAGGTAGGGTTAGCATGGTGCAGGTAGGTTCGAGAACCTGATGGTTGTAGGAAAGTAGCTGTTCCTGAACCTGGTGGTGTGGGACTTCAGACTTCTGTACCACCTGCCTGATAGTAGCAGCGAAAAGAGGTCATGACCTGGATGGTGGGGACCTTTGACAATAGACGCTGCCCTTTTGAGGCAGTGCCTCATGTTAATGCTGTCAGTGGTAGGAGGGATGTGCCCGTGATGGACCAGGCTGTGTCCACTACTCTCTGCAGCCTCTAGCATTCCAGTGCTTTGGAATTGCCATCACAAGCCGTGATGCAACCAGTCAGGATGCTCCTCCTAACTGGCATTTACAGGGGGCCAACAAAACAATGAGGGACAAATCCCCTGCCCATGTTCCCAACTGAAGAACTTCTATGGGGGAAGGTAAATTTAAAATGAAGGAAAATAAGACTTAAATTCCTGCTCCATGCTCAAATTGCAATGGATAATGCTTAAAGAGTTGGATGGCACTATGACACAGCAGTTAGTGCTGCTGGCTCACAACTCCAGTGACTCAGGTTCGACCTTGAACTCGGGTACTGTCTGTGTGGAATTTGTTCTCCCTGTGACCATGTGGGTTTCTGCTCTGCTTTCCTCTCACAATTAGTTGTCCACTCCAAATTACTCCTCGTGGTAAAAGAATCAAGGGTGGGAGTTCACGGGTATCATCTGAGAGAATACATTGCAGGGTTACAGGGAAATATGAAGGGAATGGCATTGATGAGATTGCTCAACTGGTATTGGTATTGGTTTATTATTGTCAGTCGTACTGAGGTACAGTGAAAAACTTGTCTTGCATACTGCTCGTACAGATCAATTCATTACACAGTGCATTGAGGTAGTACAGGGTAAAAACAATAACAGAATACTGAGTAAAGTGTCACAGCTACAGGAGAAGTGCATTGCAGGTAGACAATAAGGTGCAAGGTCAAACAAGATAGATTGTGAGGTCTAGAGTCTATCTCATCGTTTAAGGGAACCGTTCAATAGTCTTATCACCATAGGATAGAAGTTGTCCTTGAGCCTGGTGGTATGGGCCCTCAGGCTCCTGTATCTTCTGCCTGATGGGAGAGGAGAGAAGAGAGAATGACCCAGGTGGGTGGGGTCTTTGATTATGAGTGGGTGGGGTCTTTGATTATGGGAGGCAAGGAGGTAGCATGGACCCATAGTAGAGGCAGCCTCTTCTATTATCATACTAAGTAACTAAGTATTATATTTTGATTTCAGTTGCTCTGGTTTACAACGTTTTGTCAGTTTGTCTGTACCTTTTCCATTGCTGAGAACATCCCTCACCCTAATGATATGATGGCATGATAGTATCCACATGTTACATGTCACAAATACTGCACGGGCTGTCTAGATGACATCTTACAACTGTTAAGAGTATCTGCAAGAAGTGCACATGTTTCAACAAGAATTTTCTGTCATGATAAACATTAGAGCAGTTACTTTTCAAACAAAGCCTGAACTATTGTGCATCTTATTACTAAACTGAATTTAACTTGACATAATTTATTGACAATCAGAATTAAACAAACAGTTATGCCCACAAAAGATTGTATTGATTAAAAATAACATTGTTATAAGCCACAACACTAGATGCATTACAGATACTAAAATAAACACTATTACAAGCATTCTGTGTGTTGCTAAAATGTAATGCAAAATCTGTCCATCCATGTGGCATATTCCTGTCATTTATTGCTTACATAAAATGCTATTTATTTCCTATCTGTGCATGATAGTACTTTTTATCACTTCTTTGACTGCTCTGTCTCCCCTCCTCACCGTGTACATAAACAGAGCCTCCAGTCAGACTCCACATTGATCAAAGCAGTTAACTTGTCCAGCTGCAATCAGGTTCCTCCGTCTGGCTGGACCCTTGACAACGACAAGCTCTTTGATCAAACATCTATCAGCTCCAACAGGCATTGCTGCTCTTTTGTCTGAGGCAGGAAATGAGAGGAGTGATAACTCCCTTTTTGTCTTACACCACTCCATGGTTTTAGTCAGCACATAAAAGGCAATCTCAGTGATATTGGAAATAATCTACTCATTCCTCATTCAGAAACTCATTACTGTTATTAAACTAGATTTGGGTATGATTTTAATTGAGAAAATTAGCTTCATTTTCTGCTGTCAAGGAGAGAAAATATTTTGCTGCCCTTATTCAGCTTTTTAATCTTTAATGAGGTGCAAAAATAACTTACAGGTTACTGTGAGGATGTATTTTATTTTAGTATAAATATTTAAAAATATTTTTTCTTCTGTATTTATACTTTCATTTTTTGTCCCAGTTTTACTACTATGCACTGCCGACAATTGGAACATTTTTTGCCTTTTTACTGCCCCACTTATCAAAGCACAGAAAATATTAGACCATTCAACTCCTCAAAACTGATCCACCGTTTAATTATATGAAGGTTGTTCAGTGTCTCTGCTCCACTTTTATTTCATTCATCTCATGTTATTGGTCTGGTATGGCTAACATTTTGTCGTCTCCAGTTGCTTTCACTCATTTCCTCCTTCTGGTGAAGGTTATTTCATAATGCTACCATGTAGGAAGTTTCAGAAATTTGACCCACTGACAATAAAGGAATGATGGTATATTTCCAAGACAGAGTGGTTTGTGAATTTTGAATGACATTTCATTCAAAAGGTGGTGGTCATGCTCCTATCCATCTGCTATTGTTGTCCTAGGTAGTACAGTTTACAGATTCAGAAGATGTTGAACAAGTCTGCAGTGTATTTTGTAAATCGGACCCGCTGCAGACACAGTGCACCACTGGTGGAGAGAGTGATCTTTAATGTGATGAAAGGATGGCAAACAAGCAAGCTACTTTGTCCTGAATGGTGCTGAGTCTCTTGTGTGTTGAGGGTGCTGCACTGATAAAGGTAAGTGGAGAATATTAGATCACAGTCCCAAATTGTGCCTTGTAAATGGTGGAAAGGCTTAGGGGGGTGAGGAGGTGAATCACAGCATACTCATTTATGTGTCTGGTCCAATTGTATTTCTAGTCTCCAGGAGGTTGATATTGGGGGGTTTTGATGTTAATCTTGAGGTATTTTGATTTGATTTCCCATTGATGAGGAAGGTCATTGCACAGTATTTGTATGAAATGCAAGATATTTGCCGCTTCTCTTTCAGTTTTAGCGCACACAGGCATAAAATCCTTCATTATCCAAGGAGCTGTGAATACAACTGAACACACTACCATTGCCAAACAACACTGGTACTTCTGACCACATGATGGAGGGAAAACCATTGAGGAAGCAGCTGAAAATAGTTGGGTCCAGGACACTGCGCTGAGGAATTCTAGCAAATCAGAGATGATTGTCTTCTGACAACTACAACTGTCTTTCTTTGTGTGAGGCTTTCTCCCTGATTCCCATTAGCTTCAATTTTACTAGGGTTTCTTGATGTCAAACTCAATTAACTGTTGCCTTGATGTCAAAGGCAGTGATTCTACTTTTCCCATCTGGTATTCAGCACAGCTGCACTATATGTTTATACAAGTTTAAATGCACCCACACATGCACTGCTCCTAAACCAAACTGCTTGTGCACACTTAAGTGCCAGATGGGAAAAGAAGAATCTTCTTCCACTAATGCTCCACAATGCATCTTATATTCCCGCTTCTGAGCTGCAAAGCACATCAAAGACATTTAAATATCATTTTCCAATCTCTGTTTTGGTCGACGATGGAGGGTGGGGGTTAGTGAGAATAAAGGCCAAGAGTGCAGAAGTGATATTATCAGGAGAGATGGTTGCATTTTCATTCTCCATTCCTGACTGCCAGTGCTGTTTGGGCAGTTGCTCAAAGCACATACTCATCTGTGGTAGTGCAGGATCCATGACAGCCTTGGTCCAGCTGTGCCCAAAAGCTATTCTCTCTCCTAGATGGAGGAGATGATTGACCCAAAAACATGTGTAGGCCAAGTATGAGAACCCCAGGGGGATACAATAGCTGACAGATGATTTCAGAAGGGCTTAATTTTAACTAGCATTGAAGTGTCACCTGGTCTGATGGCACATTCCCCAAAAAAGTGAAGGGAAGAAAGAGCAAGTGAAGAGGGTTGAAGTTTGGAAGCCATTCAGAGGAGAGGTCAAGGCAAGAGGAAGACAGTGAACAAGAGCAGGAAGGCTGGACATCTGTTTGAGGACCAAAATGGGGACTTCTGCTCCTCCGTACCCACAAAGAGCACAATGCAATTTGCTTGTGTAATGTGGGACCATACAAAATCAGGGGGTTGGGCGCAATTTCTGTGTTAAGTTGTCTAACCCCTGACTTTATCTCACCCACCATGGAAGTGAACAAAGATATTATCATATCCATGTTTTTTTTTAAATATCAGAGGTACTTAAAAGGTCTTTTGGCACAATATTGAAGAAGAGTAAAGGATTTATTATTTGTGTGCTGGCCAGTGCTTATCCTTCAGTCAATCTTACCACAATGCTATGTGTGGGAGGTGGCTGTGTACAAAGTGGTTGCTGCTTTTCTTACATTACAACTGTAACCATTCTTCACAGGAATTTCATTGGCTGAAAAGCACTTTGGGATATTTTGAAAAGGATTGTGCCTGCAATTTTAATCCTTGGTATACGAGGAACAAAATGAATGGTAATAGTTAAAGACAGGCCATTATGTATGGGAGGCATATTTCCATACTTAATATGTTTGAATGTTCAGTTACTTGATCTTATCCCTTATAATCATAAGTTTACAATAACATATAAACACAAAATATGAAGGTCAATTCTAATTATTAACACATCCTGTTAAAATCAGATGCTGTAATTTTTCATCAACTTCATGTGTTGCACAGAATATCATCTACAGATATAAATGTTGTCTTCAACTGATATTTATAGCATAGAATAATTGATATGCTGCATTTGCAAAGAAAACACATTGAGTGTAAAAATGCCAAATCTCCATATTTCCTTTGCAAGAAAAAAACCTCCATCCCTCAAGAAAATTATTCATAATTATTTACGTACATATCAGCAGCACAGAACAAAAGCAGTTCCTTTTTTATTCTGGCTGCCACAATATTTTCTAGATGTTGAGTTACATGTGATTATCTTTAAATAACTATGCTGAATTTTACTTTAAATAGAGCAGTGCACAAAATTGCCTTGGCTTTGTTGACACTGCACCAATGGCAGACTGTCAATTCCGCATGAAAATTTTAAACAGGGCTGCGAGCATGAAACAGATTCACTTAATAACTGTCAAGAATCTTCCCTCAGCAGGAATACTTCAGCTTCTGCATAAACATTCAAGCTATTTTATGAATTTAATTTAAGAAAATGAAAGATGAATGATTATATTTTGAAGGGGGTGGGTGTGATACAAAGGAATTATTCCATAAATTTTACATTACCATGGAGATGTATCTTAAATGTTAAAGACTGTGAATTAAAATAATGTGTCAGTGTCTTTCAATATATAGTATGTTCTTTTCTCAAGAAAAAAGTCACTTCCAAATATCCATCATTATCAAAATCAGCTTGAAAAAAGACCTGTGTTTCTGCAAAACTACCAGTATTATATAGTCAGTAAAGTATGACCCAAGAGAGTGATAGGCTATTGGTATTTCCTAGAGCTTTACGTATCTGGTAACAGTATAGTCTAAGGCACATACCACCAGGACGCGTTTGCTTCCAAATGTAAATATTAAGAATGTGAAGCACGAACTGCTCACAGTGCAGCGTTTGTACTAAATATAAATATGGCAGTGGGAGCTCAACCCATTCATGCACTCTCCACCAAGTCTTGTCTTATGTAGGATCAATGCCAAGTTCTTTACATAAACGTGTTTCGTTCAAGTGCCTAAATCAATGTTTACTCCAAGTATTGCTGCATTCAGTCTCCTGATATCATGTTTATTAGTTTTCTAATAGTTCCTTTTCCTTAAAATATTACTTCAGTGTCAAACATTTTAATTTCAGTGAACGCCAGTTTGTCCTTTCTAACCAGAGCTGGAAGATCACCTTAACTAAGACCATAAGACCATAAGACATAGGAGCAGAATTAGGCCATTTGGCCGATCAAGTCTGCTCCGTCATTCAATCATGGCTGATTTATTTTTCCCTCTCAACCCCTTTCTCCTGCCTTCTCCCTGTAACCTTTGACACCCTTACTAATCAAGAACCTATCAATGTCTGCTTTAAATACACCCAATGACTTGGTCTGGACAGCCATCTGTGGCAATGAATTCCACAGATTTACCACCCTCTGGCTAAAGAAATTCCTCCTCATCTCTTTTCTAAAGGGACGTCCTTCTATTCTGAGGCTATGACTTCTAGTCCTAGACTCTCCCACTACTGGAAACATCCTCTCCACGTCCACTCTATCCAGACCTTTCAATATTTGGTAGATCTCCCCTCATCCTTCTAAGCTCCAGTGAATACAGGCCCAGAGCCATCAAACATTCCACATAGTTTAACCCTTCCATACCCAGGATCATTCTTGTAAACCTCCTCTGGCAGCAGTGCCTAGATGGATGTTGAGATATTTTGATATGCCCCTTCTCTCCCTTGTATTGCACATTTTACTTGTCACAAACAGCCCACATTAAGGACCTTCTGCTTGGGAAGAGTTTCAGCTAGATTTCAGTTGAGACTGCGGCATAAATGTCCCCGATTTTAATAAACTAATTAATTTAGATGATCCCACCTGTGATTACTGGTCTGGCTTTTCCACCAATTATTTCTGCATTGGATTAAACTCAACTTTAGCAGTTTTGCCTGATATTTCTCCATATTCTGGTTCAGAATATTTACTCTGGATGTCTTTGGCTTGGGGTTTGAACTCATTTGGTCCAATCATTCTTACTTTGAAGTTTGGCTGATTTGGCTGTGGAAATAGTGGAACTTAATATTGGTGGTTTGATGGTGAAACACCTTGGTTAGTTGTTAACAGTTGTTACTTGGGCATTACTGAGCTACTCTGGATTTGTGGTTGACAGTGCAGGCCAGTTAGCTACATTTTTGTTGCTGGTAACTTGGGCCTTGCTCTATTGCTCTTCCCACTAGAGGTTAGTGTAACACTATTACAGCATCAGAGACCCAGGTTCAATTCCAGCCACTGCCTGTAAGGGGTTTGTACATTCTCCCCTTGTGACTGCGTGCGTTTCCTCCGGGTGCTCCGGTTTCCTCCCACATTCCAAAGAGGTACAGGTTAGGAAGTTGTGGGCACGCTATGTTGGTGCCAGAAGCGTGGCGACACTTGCGGGCTACCCCCAGAACAATCTACGCAGAAGATGCATTTCACTGTGTGTTTTGATGTACATGTGACTAATAAAGAGATCTCATCTTATCTTATCTATTGGAAATAGTGAAGGTTTTTTCTAGTGGGTGTGCCATCTTAATGTTCTGGCATGGCATAATGCATGTGGGATGGAGGTACAGTTCTCTTGAACACCATAGTTGTGAATGTAGTCCACAGATATTGATAAATATTCTCCCATCTCTTGTGCTTTCTCCTTGGAAAACTCCAATGGTTCTCTCCCAAACAACTCCTTGTCATCAGTTGAACCACATGATGTTTGTCATACAGCAGGTTTTGCATTTAACTGCCTCAGCCCACATAGCTGACGAAGTCAGGACCAAAAAGAGTAAAGGTTACACACAAAATGCTGGAGGAACTCAACAGGTCAGGCAGCATCTATGGAGGGAAATAATCAGGACTGATTAAGGGGCTCGACCCAAAATGTTGACTGTTTAATTCTCTCCATAGATGTTGCCTGACCTGCTGAGTTCCTCCAGCATTTTGTGTGTGAGTTGCTCCAGATTCCAGCATCTGCAGAATCTCTTGTGTCCCAGAATAAAGGCTACCTCCTTGAAAAAAATGCAAGCAAAACCAGATATGATCATTTAGCAAATCATTGCTGCTCCTTGTTCAAATAGTATAGCTAATATATAACAAATGCTTAAAACGAATTAGCTGAACCACTTGTTACAATGTTGTTTGTGAGACATTGCTATGCGTGAAGTAACTCTTGCATTTCCTATTTTGCGATAGTAACTACACAACATGTACATTAGAATTATAGAATCATAGAAGCATGCAGAACAGAAAGGAGTCCTTGCAGCCCACCTTGTCCATGCTGTCTGTGATGCCTCCCGATGCTAATCCCACTTGCTCCTAATAGGCATGTATCTCCCTATGCCTTTCCTATCTAAGAACCTGCCTGAACACCTTACACCTCAGATCTCTTTTAATTTTCTCCCATCTCACCTTAAACCTGTGCCTTGCAGTTCTAGAGTCCCCTGCCCTGGGAAGCAAGATGCTGACTATACATCCTATCCATGACCATCATAACTTTATAAACCTTTGTAAAGTCACCCCTCAGCCTCCTACGTTCCAGTGAAAATCAGCCCAGCCTATCCAAACTTTCCCTACAACTACAGCCCTCCATTCCGGGCAATTTCCTGGTGAATCTCTTCGGCACACTCTCTATTGCTACCATATCCTTCCTGTCGTGTGGCGACCAAAACCATACACTATACTCTAAATGTTGCCTAACCAATGTTTTGTACAACTGCAACATGACGTCCCATCTCTTACACTCTATGCCCCAGCCTATAAAGTCTTAATGCCAAATACCTTTTTCACTACCACACCCACCTGTGTCGTCACTTTCAGGGAGCTATGGACTTGCACCCCAGGGTCTCTCTATATATCAACACTTCTAAAGTCCCTGCCATTTACTCTCTATATCCTATGAGAATTTGACCTCCCAAAGTTCATTACCTCATATTCATTTGGATTACAGCAAATTATCTGGTCCACTTGCTCACCACTCTGCCAACTTTCTGGCTGGTCTATGTCCCACTGTATCTTTAGACAACTTTCTTTACCATCTATCTCCACCAATTTTCATGACATCTGCAAATTTACTGGTCATACCTGCTACATTCTCATCCAAGTCATTTATATATATTGCATGCAACATATGTCCCAGAACCGATCTTAGCAGTACATCACTTGTTACAGATTTCTAACCAGTAAAACACCCATCTACCACTATCACCCAGCCAATTTTGGATCCAGTTTGCCAAAACACCTTGGATCCCTTGTTTCTTAACCTTCTGGACTAGTCTACCATGCAGGATCTTGTCAAAAGCCTTACTAAAGTCCATGTAAATTATTTGTACCGCTCGGCCAATTTTGTTTCTCACCTCCTCAAAGAACTTCATCAGATTTGTAAGCCATGATCTCCTCTGCACAAAACCATACCAACTTCTCTCCATGTCTGTGTGGGTTTCCTCCGGGTGCTCCAGTTTCCTCCAACATTCCAAAGACGTACGGGCTAGGAAGCTGTGGGCATGCTATGTTGGCGCTGGAAGTGTGGCGACACTTGCAGGCTGCCCCCAGAACACTCTGCTCAAAAAGATGCATTTTACCATGTGTTTTGATGTACACGTGTGAAGATATCTTATAAAAAATCAGTCCCTGCCTTTCCAACTCCTGTTCCTTAGAATCTTCTCCAACAATCTATCCCCACTCACAGATTTTTCACTGGCATCCTATTTGATGTAAGGCTTACCAGCCTGTCCCGACTGCCTTTTTTGAACAAGGGGACAACATTTGCTATCCATTGGCTCTATTTTATTGGTTCTGTCATGAAGATGTGAAAACCAATGTACAAATCACATTCTTTCTTCATGTCTTTACCATTTCATGGTCAATGCCTTCCAGATCTCATGCAATAGATAGTTGGCTTCTCTGGTGGTGATAATGTGGAACTTGTTGCTACAGAGAATACCTGAGATATGATAGATGTATTTAAGAAGAATCATGGAAGAAAAGAGTCAAGGGGAGATACAGCATGGAAACAGGACCTTTGGCAACCATCAACCACCCATTTACACCAATCCTGCATTAATCTCAATTTTTATTCTCCCCACATCTCATCAACTCCCCTCAGATTCTACCACTGACCTATACATTCGGAGTAATTTACAATGGCCAATTAAGCTAGCAACCCACATGTCTTTGGGGTGAGGGAGGAAACCGGAGTACCCAGGGGAAACCCATGTGGTCACGGGGGAATGTTCAAACTCCACACAGACAGCACCGAAGGTCAGGATTGAACCTGGGTCTTTGGTGCTGTGAGATAGTAGCTCTGTTAGCTGTGGCACTACACAGGATTAGAAAGATAGCTAGATAGGGCAAATGAAATAGCATGACATAGACCAGTTAAACAGAATGGTATGTTTCTGTGTTGTAAATTCTATGTAGTATTAGTAAATCTATAGAACTGCTCTATAATTTGGCCAAATTTTGCATCCACCAATAATTAGAACTTTGACCTGAACTTCCAATGTGATGCATGAACTAAACAACCTCAGGAGTGTGTGCGAGTAACCTTAGATACCAAAAATATGTATTTCCTGCTGTAGTGAGCAGTTGCTATCTCTAGTTAGAGCCAGAGCAGTAAAGAATGTTGTTTTCCTAACTTGGTGGTCTGGTATAATTGTTTGACTGTTTAAATGGGCTTGATTATAGGTATCACATATCTGGTGGTCCAGAAGTGAAAATATGTCCCTTTCGCATTACAGTTGAATGTAAGATGATCCATTCATTTATTCTGCTTATATCAAGAGTGAATTGTCTCTGTATTCCTTGATAATCCAATCTTTAATGGTGTACGTACTCACCTCCAGTCATTCATGATACTACATCTAACAAAGTTATTCTGGAGAGTGCAGTAGAGTAAAAGAGCAAAAGGAAAGACAGTGTGAAGCAACTACAAGGCTTTATAAAATGTTGACTTTTGCCAAGAAGCTAGTGATATAACTTCTACAGAGTTGATCACACTTGTCTTTCTTCAGCCAAAGATAAACTGTCTTGGTAAACATAATTATAAGCTTTCCAAAGTGAAGCAATAATTACACGGTATACTGACAACTTTAAAGTTGCACAGTAGTGCACTATTGGACAGGTCAAGCAATTAAATAGAAGGCCAGTGTTTGGGGTTGACTGAAAGATACCTTGTGGTAAGATATATCCATAAAATTGACGAATGTCAAGGTTGTAAATGCACTCTGGGAACCACTGGGCTTGGAGAGGTTTCAAACTAATTATCCTGATATATACTGCTTGCACTGTATAATAATAACTTAACTTTTTGGGGGGATAGAATAGTCCAATTGTCAACTAATCCTCCAAGTAGTTGAAATCTGACAGTGAATTGACTTTAGGATCTAAATTAGAATTTTGGCCAAGAGATCTGATGACAGGTCACTAGTCTGAAACATTAACTGTTTCTTTCTCCACAGATGCTACCTGACCTGCTGTGTTATTTCCTGTATTTTCTGTTTTTATTTCAAATTTCCAGCCTCCGCAGTATGTTTTGATTTTGTGGGAATTTGGTCAAATTACTCCCCCTCATGCCAAATTTGATGAAAAGCTCACACTACATGCTGTGAGGCAGAGGTAACTCCCATCTTTGGAATTTGAAAAATGAACCTCTCCGACATCTTGTAACACTTCGAGTATAGCTCAGCTAAGAATGTTACATTAATTTTAAAAAATCCCAACTCTGCCTAATGGCTCATTCATGGGACCTTCCTCATAAAATATTTTTATACAGCTTCTGTTTGGAAGTCTTCCTCAACGAGAAAAAATCTTCTAAGACATCCTTCACTTCCAGTGTCATGGTGCCTGTATTTTCTGCTCCAACTCTAAAGATGGAACTATGGAACAATTTGAACAAAATAAAGTCAGTAAAAATGAAAATCAGAAGTTCAGCAATTAGCTAATCTGATAATACCTCTTTAATTTTGTTGCTCAGTAGCAGTACTAGTCTCAATATCTCTGCAGATTTTAGTATGTGTAACTTAAAATATTGTCCCTGAGAAGACTGTTTTGATGACACTGCAGTTTCCTGAATAATTCACATAGCTCATCTTTCTGCCAGCATTACTATATGATGAGTATTAGAAAATTTTAATCGTTGCTTTTTAAATGCCTCAGCTGATTCAGAAAATTTATCTTCAAATAATGTTCCTTTGCTTTGAATGTCTATGATTGTTACCCATTGCCTACAAATCAAGCATGTGGAGCTTTTCATTCATATTCAGACAAAAAAAAGGAGCACAAACGTGAGAGGGAAGATGATTAATGCAGCTTAAAGAATAGTTATTTTACGTGTTGGGAAAGATGAGGTTTTGTTTTGAAATAAATGCAGCAAATTGTCCTCTGTTGGTTGGTGGATGATCTGGGAGACTTTGAAATGCAAATTGTCATCAGTTTCTGATCAGTCTTTGGCCCAAACTTCATCAGGCAGCTCGTCAGAAACCTCATAATGGTGCACCTGATCTTGCAAGGAGGTTTTGCAGCATCTTGCCCCAGATCCATGGTGAAAGGTTCTTGGATCTTAAAAATGATGTAATTCTGCAAGATGCTATCATAGATCTGAGTACTCGCAATACTCCATTATCCAGATAATTTGATCTCAATGATCCCTGCACCATTCAAATCACTTTGCTTTGGCTCCTTCATCCAGGATCCATGCCAAATAAAAGACCTCCATGGCACATTCCCTTGCAATTGATTCCCATGCTCCAGTTATTTCAGGGCCCATTTACCTGGGACTTATTGCAGAGAGCAGCTCTCTGAATTCATACCTCAATTGCAATTGGAACTGGAATTGGTTTATTATTGTCACTTGTACTGAGGTACAGTGAAAAACTTGTCTTGCATACTGTTTGTACAGATCAATTCATGGCACAGTGCATTGAGCTAGTACAAGATAAAATTTTAAAAAATGCAGAATTAAGTGTTACAGTTACAGAGAAAGTGTAGTCCAGGTACACGATAATGTGCAAGCTCATAACGAGGGAGATTGTGAAGTCAAGAGTCCACCTTATTATACTAGGGAACTGTTCAATAGTCTTATAACAGTGGGACAGAAGCTGTCCTTGAGCCTGGTGGTATGTGTTTTCAGGCTTTTGTATCTTCTGCCCGTTGGGAGAGGGGAGAAGGGAGAATGTCCAGGGTGGGTGGGGTCTTTGATTATGCTGGCTGCTTTACCGAGACAGTGAGAAGTAGACAGTCCATGGAGGGGAGGCTGGTTTCCGTGATGTGCTGAGCTGTGTCCACAAATTTCTGCAATTTCTTGCATTCACAGGCAGAGCAATTGCCATACCAAACTGTGATGCATCTGGATTGGATGCTCTCTATGGTTGCTATGGTATCGATTTCTAATCATGGTCCTCTCACTGCATGTGGATTTGAACTGGGGTCTATGATGAGACACAGGGGAGATCTCATTGAAACCTACAGAATACTGAAAGGCCTGGAGAAAGTGGATGTGGAGAGGATGTTTCCATTAGTTGGAAGATGTCGGATCTGAGGGCAGAGCCTCAGAATAAAGATAAGACAAGATAAGATATCTTTATTAGTCACATGTACATCGAAAAACACAGTGAAATGCATCTTTTGCATAGAGTGTTCTGGGGACAGCCCGCAAGTGTCGCCACGTTTCCGGTGCCAACATAGCATGCCCACAACTTCCTAACCTGTACGTCTTTGGAATGTGGGAGGAAACTGGAGCACCCGAAGGAAACCCTCGCAGACACGGGGAGAACATACAAACTCCTTACAGACAGCGGCCAGAATTGAACCAGGGTCGCTGGTGCTGTAATAGCATTACGCTAACCACTACACTACCATGCCTGGAGACGTCCCTTTAAAACTGAGATGAGGAGGAATTTCTTGATGGTGGTGAATCTGTGAAATTTGTTGCCACAGAGGGCTGTGGAGGTCAAGTCA
The DNA here is from genome assembly GCF_009764475.1 of Pristis pectinata. Lineage (NCBI taxonomy): Eukaryota > Metazoa > Chordata > Chondrichthyes > Rhinopristiformes > Pristidae > Pristis > Pristis pectinata. The sequence goes on along the minus strand of NC_067414.1, from coordinate 74,926,132 downwards.
TTTTATGTATTTAAAGCAGAGATTAATGGGTTCTTGATTGGTCAGAGGTTATGGGGAGGAAGGTGGGAGAATGGGGTTAAAAACAATCAGCCATTATTGAATGGTGGAGCAGACGCAATGGGCCAAATGGCCAGATTCTGCTCCTGTATCTGATGGTCTTATAGTCACTGTTGATGGTGCAGGTTACAGATGTGTAGCTGCTTAAAGGGATTGGTTCATCTTGGGATTATCTGACAAGGAAACGCTGCAAACTTATAAAAGTTCTTACTATGTGAAAGTGTATGGCTTATACCAAAATATTCTGTATACAAACAACCCCCACAATACAGGGAGGCGGTTGGATTTCCAGAAAACTGTCCATATTACGAATGCGGAGCTATATTATCTGCACATGCATTGAGAAAAATTTGCTTTATTTCGAGTCATAGATCATGGAAACAAGCCCTTCAACCCAAGTGTTCCATGCCGACCAAGATGCCCCATCCAAACTAGTCCCATTTGTTTTTTTATATATGAATTCCGTGAGTGAATTTTTATTCCGTACCTCAGACTTTTTGGTAGTGATTTGTGAATTTCATAAGGATGAACTGTTCTAACGCTGGGGTAGCCTGTACTTTTAAGAAGTTATTTTTTCTTGATCATTTTAAAGCCAAAATGCTAACAAGCAAGGTTTAATGACTGTATTCATAAGCAAGGGGCTCATTTTCAGATTTTAGTCCATTTACCTCTCCCAATTTTTTACCTTTATTGAAATCAGTGCAATTGATAGCAGGTGAGTTGTTAATGGGTGCAGATTTGAGATTACCTGTTGTCCACAACAACCCAAAGTATCCACCATGTAGCAAAATTATCACTCTGCCATTCAGAAGGGCAAGATGCGTAAGTGGTGATATCCTGGCTCTACAGTTGCAGGAAGTCAAGTAGAGATAAGATATCTTGAAAGCTGGGAAGAGTACATAGAAAATTTACAAGGATGTTGCCAGGACTTGAGGACCTGAGTTATATGGAAAGATTGAATAGTTTAGGACTTTATTCCCTGGAGCGCAGGAGAATGAGGGGAGATATCATAGAGGTATACAAAATTATGAGGGATATAGATAGGGTGAAAGCATGCAGGCTTTTTCCCCTAAGGGTGGGTGAGACTAGAACTAGAGGGCATAGGTTTTGGGTGAAAGGTGAAATGTTTAAGAGGAATCTGAGGAGAAACTTCTTCGTGGTGCAAGTGTGGAAAAAGCTGCCAGTGGAAGTGATAGATGAGGGTTCAATTGTAACATTTAAGAGAAGTTTGGATAGGTACATGGATGGGAGGGGTTTGGAGGGATATGGTCCAGGTGCAGGTAGATGGGAATGGGTAGAAGATCAGGTGGTATGGAATAGATGGGCCGAAGGGCCTGTTTCTTTACTGTAGTACTCTATAACTCTACCTTGTTTTGGAGGTTGCAGTATGAAAGGGAAAGCTGAGATAAGTAACAACACCAGTACTGACCAAAGGACATGGATGAAGTGAGGAAAGAATTTGATGAGGGGAAGGTAAGTATGAGACTTTTCACGTGTAGAAAGTGCTTTGAGTCCCTTTCCAGCATTCTATTGTCCCATGTGATACGTCATCCCAACTGGACAGTATAAGCTTGTAGAGGCGCAAGATACTTTGATTTACAATATACACACTTTGGTTGCACAGACAAGAATCAACTAAAAATCAAATCAATGAAAACAGCACCTTCATTTTAATTTTGAGACACAAGAGACTGCAGATGCTGAAACCTTGAGCAAAAAACAAGCTGCTGGAGGAACTCAAGCAGGATCAATGGGGGGAAAGGATTTATTGATATCCACCGATCACCTACCCACCCCTGTTGCCCCCTCCCCCTCTCCTCTATATACTGGGGCTCGTTCCCCTTCACACATAGTACTGATGCAGAGTCTCGACACATAACGTTGACAATTCCTTCCCCCCCACCCGCAGATGCTGCTCAACCTGCTGTGTTCCTCCAGCAGTTTGTTTTTGGATCCCTTCACTGTAATTCATTTCTTCTCACACAGAGAAAGAAGGTTGTGATTCTTTGGAATGTGCTGTCTGATACCACTATTAATAATGAGCATTGCACTTGCCTCTGCAAGATGCTATAGTTTCTAACAGAAAGCCAGCCACTGCTATTGGAGGTATACAAGGACCTGGTTGTACTGTCAAAGAGTAACATCGCAGATAGGCAGGGTGATGAAGAAGGCTTTTGGCATGCTGACCTTCATCAGTCAGGGCAGTGAGTATAGAAGTTAGGATGTTATGTTGCAGTTATATAAGACGTTGGTGAGGCCGCATTTGGAATATTGTGTTTCAGTTTTGGTCACCATGCTATAGGAAAGATGCCATTAAGCTGGAAAGAGTGCAGAGGAGATTTACGAGGATGTTACTGGGACTCGAGGGACTGAGTTATGGAGAGCTGTTGAGCAGGTTGGGACATTTTTCATTGGAGTGTAGGAGAATGAGGGATGATCTAATAGAGGTGTATAAAATCGTGAGGGGCATAGATAGAGTCAATGTTCACAGACTTTTTCCCAGGGTTGGGGAATCAAGAACTAGAGGGCAGAGGTTTAAGGTGAGAGGGGAGAGATTTATAGGAACCTGAAGGGCAACTTTTCCATCCAGTGGGTGGTCAGTATATGGAATGAGCTGCCAAAGTCAGTGGTTGAGGCAGGTACATTAACAACATTTAAAAGGTACTTGGACAGGTACATGGACAGGAAAGGTTTAGATGGACATGATCCAAACACAGGCAAATGGAACTAGCTTAGATGGGAATCATGATTGGCATGGACCAGGTGGGCTGAAGGGCCTGTTTCCCTGCTCTATGAATCTAATTCAAGAGACTGGTGAAAGTAAGCCTTTCTGTTTTCTTGCCATCCAACTCCCCAACATCCCTTCATCCCACTGCCCACTCCCACCTTCTCCCTTCCAGTCCTTGAAATAGTTGAACCCAATGGTGAATCTGTTTGACTGACCCAACTGTTCTGCCGTCTCTGCCACTTTTATAGAGATGCAAAGTCACATAGCCTGGAAACAGGCCTTTTGGCCCAATGAATCCATGCAACTATTCAGCACCTGTTTACACTAATTGTATTTTATTCTTCCCACATTCCCAACAATTCCTCCCAGATTCTACCTCTCAGTTACACACTAGGAGCAAGTTACAGCAGCCAATTAACCTCTAAGCCCACACCTCCTTGTGATGTGGAAGGAAACTGGAGCACTCGGGTATTAACCCTTGCAGTTGCAGGGAGAACGTACAAACTCCTCACAGACAGAACCAAAGGTGAGGATTGAACTTGTGTTACTGAAGCTTTGAGGACAGCAACTTTACTAGCTGCACCACTATGTCACCTTAAATAATGTCAGGGGATCTTCTATGTCCACTTGGGACTATAGTTTAACTTCTCATCCAGCAATCCCTGGCAAGTCATCCGAAGGTCTCTGAGCTCACATTTCTGGAATGGGATTTGGAGTCTGACTCAGAAGTGGATATGTTGCCACAGCGGCCATTCTGCTCTGCTCCCCATACCTCTTCATAGTTTTCCATGTGCTCTAGCCCCAAATTGTCACCTTTCTCCAGTTAAGGACCAAATAAATCTTCACTGAGCTCAACATATCAACTGCTACTTGATCTTATTCCCACCAAGCTGCTCCCACATGACTTCCCTTCCTATCTCCATTTTACCTGACATCATAAGTGATTCCTTCTCAAGAATTGCAAGATTGCCCTCATTCTTTTCCCCTTCAAAAAAAAATTAACACTTTACCCTCTCTCTATGCCAACTACCACTGCACCTCCAAACTTGTTTCCCTCTCCAACATGCCTTACCTCATGCATCTGTCTTGATGCATGGTTTCAACCTGAAACGTTGACAATTCCTTTCCTCCCACAGACGCTTCTCAACCCATTAGGTTCCTCCAGCAGATTGTTTTACCTCATTGTCATTTCGCAACATAAAAGATCACATGGTACTATTTAGGGAGACACACTGGGGCAGCCAGTAGAGCTCCTGCCTCTTAGCTCAAGTGACCCGGGTTCAATCCTGAAGCTCAGGTGCTGTCATTGAGGAGTTTGCATGTTTGTTCTATGATCATGTGCGTGTTCCGGTTTCCTCCCACATCCCAAAGACCGGATGGTTGGTTGGTTAATTTACCTCTGTAAATTGCCTGGTCTGTAGGTGAGTAGTAGCAACAGGAGTGGGGGTGGGAGGGGGAGTGATGGGAATGTAGGGACAATAAAATGGGATTATAGTAGGGTTGGAGTACGTGGATGTTCAATGCTCAATGTAGACTTGGTGGACCTGTTTCCATGCTATATAACTTTATGATCATGTGGGTTTCCTCTAAGTGTTCTGGTTTTCACCCAGATCCGAAAGACATGAGGGTTATCGGTTAATTGGCTACTGTAAGTTTCCCCTAGTGTGTAGGTGAGTGGTAGAATCCAGGGGAGTTGTTCAGAATGTGGGGAGAATAAAATGGGATTAGTATAGGATTGGTTTAAATGGGTGCGTGATAGTTGGCATGGACTTGTTGGGCCGAAAGGCCTTTTGCCATGCTGTACCTCTCTGTGAGTCAATTACTCTAAATGCAAACCCAGCTTTTCTCCGAAACCAATTCTGAATCCCTCTATCATAGAATCGTCAGACATTTTTGACACATTTTCAGCCCTTTGTGTCCATCCCAGTCAAAAGTGAGCCCCTCACTCTAATCCCTCCTTCCAACAATAGGTCCATGCCCCTGAGATCATGACTGTGTAGGGATACAGCACTTACTGTTTAACTGTGATGGCTTCTATCTGCAAAATACTTTTAGGCAGTGAGTTCCAGACTCCTACTATCCTCCGGGTGAAAACATTTTCCTCCCCCCCCCCCCCCCCCCCCCCCCCCCCCCCCCCCCCCCCCCCCCCCCCCCCCCCCCCCCCCCGGAAGAAAGGAATGAATTTGCAGGGCAGAAGAGAGAAGATGGGGGAGCAGAACTGGCTGGATTATTTTATGTAGAACCAGTTCAGATATGGTGATGGAGCTGCTCCCTTCTATGCTATAACCGAACTGTAATTCTGGAATCCTTCTACCAATTATTTTCGACTATACTCTCTGGATTTTGACCCTTCCAAGCCCCTTATAATTATATACACCTCAATTATGTCTCCCCTCAGTCTCCTCTTTTCCAAAGGATTATATTAAATATTAAGATATTAAGACAAAATATTAAGAGGAATAGATAGAGTGGACATCCAGTGCCTCTATCCTAGGGCACCAATGCTCAATACAAGAGGGCATGGCTTTAAGGTAATGTATGTGAAGTTCAAGGGAGATATCAGAGGGAGGTTTTTTACCCAGAGAGTGGTTGGTGCATGGAATGCGCTGCCTGGGGTGGTGGTGGAGGCCGATATGTTGGTCAAGTTCAAGAGATTGTTAGATAAGCATATGGAGGAATTTAAAATAGAGGGATATGTGGGAGGAAGGGGTTAGATAGTCTTAGGAGTGGTTTAAGGTCAGCACAACATGGTGGGCCGAAGGGCCTGTATTGTGCTGTATTGTTCTATGGTTCTATGGAAACAACCTTAGATTATCCAGTCTTCCTCACAGTCTTCCAATCCCGATAAACTCTGTAAATCTCCTCTGCAACCTTTGCAGTGCCATCGCATATTTCTCTGATTTGATTTCTGTCTCTATTACCTAACAAGGTCACAAGTGGCATCAATTATGACTGCGAGACAGTAGGCTGCCAATATTTATCCTTCTCCCCAGGTCTCCAGCCACTAATGAGGGCTTGACCATATATAATTTTTCGCTGGCAACGTTTCATTTTTGCCCCACTGGTGGAAACCCTTTTGCTTGTTTCCATTATCCATCTACAAAATTACCAGTGGTGGCTTCTTTTTCCTTCTCTCTGTATCTGATGAGGATTAATCTGCACCTCCAACCTCCAACATCCATCTCCACCCAGCACTGATTTCTTATCTGCATGTCACTCCACAATTGCATGAGCGGGAATGTGGATTCACTACTTACTTCCTGCATTTGCTTTAATGATTGTTTTACCTCATGACTTCTCAGGAACAACACAGCTAGCAGATGCTAGATCCACCACAGAACTGGCAGGAGGCAGCTCATCTGGAACCTTATCACCATTCCAAGATTTGGCATTGCCCAGCCCAGTTACAGGAGGCTCAAGACTGAAAGTGTGAAGAATACAGCATGCAATCCATCACCCATGTCCTAATTGACATATTGATGGATTGCACAATGATGCAGCCACAAGATCTTCCGCTTTAGCATTTTCACTTTAAATATGATCTGTTGGCAGAAATGTTCCCAGAAGCTTCCGAAAAGCATCATTAGAAAACAAGCAATATGTAAATGATCAAACACTAGTGTGGGAGAGTGTGGAAGAATGAGGGATGATCTCATCGAGGTGAATAAAATCATGAAGGGCATAGACAGAGTCAATATGCACAGTCTTTTTTCCAGGTTTGGGGAATGAAAAACTAGAGGGCGTAGGTTTAAGGTGAGAGGGGCGAGATTTCGTAGGAACTTGAGGGACAACTTTTTCACCCAGAAGGTGGCCACAGTGTGGAACAAGCTGATAGAGAAAGTGGTTGAGGCAGGTACATTAACAACATTTAGAAGGTACTTGGACAGGTGCATGGATAGGAAAGGTTTAGAGGGATATGGGCCAAACGTGGGCAAATGGGACTAGCTTAGATGGGAAAATTGGTCAGCATGGACCAGTTGTGGCCGAAGGGCCTATTTCCATGCTGTATGACTCTATGACACTGAAACGCACCTGGCCGTTTGTCCTCCACATAAACAAGTAGCCCTAATCACATTTACTTACACCGTGTCCATGACTTTTCAACCTTTTTATTCATTCACCTATCCATCCTAAAATCATGAACATCAATATAATTTCTGGCTCACCCAGCAACCTCAGAAGTGAATTCAACCAACTCACATCTCTTTATATAAGTTGTTTCTCAGTTTCTCTGCACTAAACCCTTTATATTTAATCTAGGATACCTCAACCTTTTGTTCAAAATCTTCAGCTATTGGAGGTCTTATTCCATCTTCCCCATGACATCTGTGCAGCTCAGAGATGTGGTCAACTCTGTGCAGGAAGCTTGTGACCAACGGTGAGCTCGATGAATGCTGTGTATTCACTTCAGTAAGGACGTTATCACAGCCGAGGTTTGTTGTCAAACAGCTGCCCCTGCCCATGTGAATGAAATGGTGAGGCTTGGGAGACTCCACTTCTTCTCATAGCTTGAGGTAGATGCCTCGGCTGTATCCAGAGCCCTCTGCACCAACAGCAGCAGCCTATAGTGAGACCGCAGCCAGCCTCAGGGCAGATCATGGTTGATGTGGCCACACACAGTTGAACTGAACTCAAACACCACAGTTCTTGTAAGTGTTCGGAACAGCAGCCTGTTCAGTGCTGGGTCACCTGGTGGAGTCTGGTGGGGACCAGAGGCAAGCTGGAGAGAAGGCTGAACAGGCAGTGAAGAGAACTGTTCAAATCTAACAGGGGTTTTTCTTTATATTTGCATGTCAGGTCCTTATCATGTCATCTGGACCCAACAGTGATAAGAAGAGTCAAATAAGATAATGTTTGTTCTATCCCTTATGAAGCCAGGAATAGCAGTTAAATATCTCTGAAGTCCTGAAAAACGTATCAGCCTTCTTTGCGCTAATTTGATGTACCCTCATGTCTTTTGATTGTGAGATGGTTCTGCTTTGAAACTTATGATATATTGCTTTAAATTTTATGCATGAATATTATTCTCCTCTTTCAGATTTTAGTCGCTGCTATCTTGTTCCAGTAGATTTGCTTGAATCCTTCCCTGGTTCTCTCTTTCAGTTTTCCCATATGGTCCTCTTGAAGCTGTCCTTTGTATTCCACCTCCCCACCTCCCTGAGCAGACACCACTCCCTTTCCCTCCCACCCCCTCCAACCCCTTCCACTTCCCCATACCCCCAAGGCCTCTGGAAATGATTCAGCTTCTAGTCTGTAGCCTGAAATAGCTTCCACTTTTAAAAGAATGTTTCTCCAAGGTGAAGTATATACATGAGCATCTCGTTATACTACTCCTGCAGCAGTTGGCACATCTTTATTTTTCCTGGTGCACTCATTCCCTTAACTCGCTCAATGAGTATGCTGCGTTTCTCATTGCTTTTCTCAACCTGTCTTCCAGCTCCAGCCAACCCCTCCCACCTCCTACCTCCCATCCCATGTCTGTGACTGCAGTTGTATGATTGGAGAAAGGTTTATCTTCAGGTGTCATTGTCAGGGTTCCGAATACTGGCCCTTGATTCGGCTCCATTGATGGTGCCTTGTTGTACAGCACATGGATTCCATGCTCAACTGATTGCATAATGACACACACCTGAGCCCTATCAGGGACCTAGCATAAGTACCTGGGTTTTTCTAACACTATTTGCCAGAATATTAGTCAGTCTTTGGGCATACTTTGTCTCTTGCCTGCTTAGAGTCATCAACTCTAGAGCAGTCCTGGTTTTACTGTTCCTCTGAGGATATCCAGTTTTTGTGTTGGGACTCCACCTCAGATCCCCAAAGCAAGATTCCTTCCAGTTGCTGCCTGTGTTTGGTTCTGAGGAAGCATCCTGACTCTAGTCTCGTACCAGTGTGCAGCATTTGCGTTCTCTGTGAGCTTGCTCTTCACTTGACACTGTGACAGTTGTATAACACACACATTTAAAATAAAATTGGTTGTTTCAACCAAAGCCTTAATACAGCACAAAGTGGCCCATTATTTAACACTAATTGTCAATAGATCAGCATTCAATGCTGGAGAAGTGACAAAATGCTCATTGTGTCTCAGGGAACTATAATAGTAATAAGGTACTCTTCTTAGAATTGTTTCCTTGTATAATGTTAAGGGAGAGCACAGGAAGCCTTAATCTCCACCTAAATGATGTTATATTCCTCTCAAGAGTAACCTGATATTGACAGTGGGTGCAAAAGTGAGAAAGTTCTGTCAGCAATAATGTTCCTTATAAAGAATTAATAAAAATAAATTTAAAAAGGTATGAAAATCCCTTCATGACCTTCTCATTCCAAATCAAATATTCGTTCACAACTGCATAGCCAATATGAAATTTTGGCTCAGGAAGTATTTATGCCATTGGTTTATGAATGGACTTGAGTGTTCCTGCAGAACTCTGAACAAATGAGTACTATGAAGCAATATCAGAGCTCAGAAATAGTTCTGCCTATGGATAGGATTTGAAATCTTTTTACCAAGAAAATGGGTAATAATTGTATTTTCAACATTTAAAATTTGGTGCAAGCTTATGGGACAATGCTAACAGTGGCAACATCCTGTAAATGAGTTGGGCAAGTCTGAACTCAGTGTATTGGTGGCTTGAGATAACAGGAAACTTGCAAGACCTTAACTGGGTAAACTGTCATTTGTATGTGCTCTTGTCATGTTCCGACGACCTTTAAGTGGGTGGACTTAAAAACAATTCAGTGAGATGAAGCTGAATGAGAATTATTAAGTGCTTTATTTTGCAGATATCAAGTCAGCAGAGTAACTATCAAAAGTTCCTGCAGTTAGACTCTCCTCTCCCTTAAATATCAGAAAAGAATAATGAATTATATGCTCTGTCCCCTTCCAAGGCTCATAGATTTAGCATTATTTTCCACTGAGTTGCATCTGACCACAAAGACTGACCTTTGTTTTAGCTGCCAGCTTTGAGACACATGCCTATACCTTACAGTCTCCTATTTTAAGATCTGTTGAGTATCATATTTTTCTTCTAAATTCTGCAAATTCTGGGCTCTGCTCTTTCTTCTCTGTTTGAAGATTGGCCAATAAGCTTCTCAATGTTCATTCCAACAACAGAGAGGAAGATGCTCATGGAAGATACAAATCCATCTAGAATGTGAACCTGGATTGTGAATCTCCGAAGATGTTAATGCCACTATTAAAATCTGATTATCCCTCAACTGATACCTCCTGGAAGCCATTGGAACTGACACCAATAGCAATGGAAAACCACATATGCCCATGGGAAAAATCACCGGCAAGATAAGTGAGGGATGTAAGAGAATGGAAAAAAAATTGGATGCCTATCGTTGGAGATACTTGTGACCTTCTATGAAATCACCATAAAAATGCAAGTTGATGTTGGATGAGGATGCCACATAAAAAAAATATCTCTCTAAACTTCCTCTGGTCGCTCTGTGGGTTTTAGCTCTGCCTGAAATATCAGGTGTGACTGCGTATGCATCTTCTGAACGCAGAACTTAAAATACCATTGCATGCCAATTACATCATTGGATCCCAACCTTAAGATTTAAATTCAGCTCTTGCTTGCCTGCAATGGAATGTCAGCTGACTTTAAAGTCAACAAAGAAAAAAATATCCGGGGTAAATGTTGAGGGCTGAAATGACTTTAACTGCCTGCATGGATCATTCTCCGTGGAAGGACAGGGAATTGTGACTAAAGTCTGCACGATTGCCTCAACCTACGGGGTCGAGGGACCACTTGGCCCACCCCTGCTCCTTTTCATCTTCTAAAATTCTGACCCCGTGAGACCTACATTTGAAGTAACAGCAACATCTTTGGCATAAATTGGACCAAGATCAACTCATGGTGGCACAGCTGTACGTCAAGAGACATGACAGTAATTAAGTAATGTCAGATTACAAAGGGCTGGTTTCAAACATTGCACTGCTGGGGGGGAGTTGCAGCTGCTGGCAATGCAGCCAGAAATTCAGACATTACCTGCACGCAATTTCATAAATTAATCTTGCCATCAGGAAGATGAATATGGAGTAGATTCCTGAATGTGCCTAAATGACAGAACGTGTATGTGAGGGCATAAATAACTACCACAAACGAACAACCCTAAAATATAAGCCATAATTTGTATAAATAAATCTCATTTTGATTATGGTGGCTGATTGCGATGCAAATAGCCTAAAAGAGGTCTCGTCTGTGATATATCACATCAAATTTACACTAACAGAACAGAACATTTGATGCCATTTGTATATTTCACTATTTATGCTCCAAATGAACCTTCTGCCATCCTATTACATTTAACCCTATCAGCCCAATCTTTTCCCTTATCCCTTACTTACATATCTAGTTTCCTCTCAAATATATCTCTGCTATCCCTCTCAATCACTCTACTGGTTGCAACATCAATACCACTATTGTGTTCAGAAATTTCTCCTAAACTATTGGATTTCCAAGTGATTATATTATATTTATGAACCCTGGCTTTTAACTCCCTGACTAGTTGAAACATTTTCTTTATATAGCAACAGTGATGGCATTTCAGAAGGACATCTTGGCTACGGTATTCTTTGGAATAACCAGTGACCATGAAACGTGTTACATAAATGGGAATACTCCTTTCCTTTTTTTTCTTTCTCTAGTTCTACTCTATGAAATACCTTCATACCCTTAACACCTTCTATCAGGTCACCTCTCAGTCTAGAGAAAAGAACTGTTTAACCTTAGCTGATAGTTATTGGAATTGGCTTATTATTGTCACATGTTCCGGTGCACAGTGAAAAACTTGTCTTGCATACTGTTTATACAGATCAATTCATTACACAGTGCATTGAGGTAGTACAAGGTAAAACAATAACAGAATGCAGCATGAAGTGCCACAGCTACAGAGAAAGTGCAGTGCAGGTAGACAATAAAGTGCAAGGTCAAAACGAAGTAGATTGTGAGGTCAAGAGTCCATCTTATCGTACTAGGGAACTGTTTAATAGTCTTATAACAGAGGGATAGAAGCTGTCCTTGAGGCTGGTGGTACATGCTTTCAAGATTTTGTATCTTCTGCCCGATGGGAGGAGGGAGAAGGGAGAAGAGAGAATGTCCAGGGTAGGTAGGGTCTTTGACCACAATCAGTGACTGTGAAACATGATATATAAATGGGAATCTTTCTTTTGGTTTCTTCTTTCACTAGTTCTATTCTATGAAGTACCTTCATAAAATTAACACCTTCTATCAGGTCACCTCTCAGTCTGGAGAAAACCTCTTTTAGGCTATTTGCATTGCAATCAGCCACCTTAATCAAAATAAGATTTATTTATACAAATTATGGCTTATACTTTACAGTTTGGTATCTCTTCATGTAGTAGCTGCACTTTCTCTGATGCAGCTGAATTCTTTTTTGCAATACGGAAATCAAACCTGTCCACTATACTCCCAGCATCTATGCTGAGAGACAGATGCATAACGAAGACCGACTGTATACCATGCAAAGACAGAGCAATTAAAAAGAAACATTCAAATTTATTTCTAAAGTGATCAATGGTTCACTCAAGAAAAGTTCAAGGGTATAAAGGCAGAACATGCTGGAAACACTCAGCAAGTCAGGTAGCATCTATGGAGAGAGAAACTGTTAACGTTTCAGGTCAAAGGTCCTTGAGCTGAAACATTAACTCTATTTCACTTTCCACAGGCACTATTTGACTTGCTGAGTATTTCTAGCATTTTCTGTTTTCACTTCAGGTTCCAAGCAGCTACTTTAAAAGTTCAAGGGTACATTGGTTAACAAAGCAGGATAAGTCACCAAGACAATCCAACATCCACTAAGTTACAGGAAGTGCAAGTTCCTGAGGGCAAGGAAATCAGGGCTTCTAGGTCAAGAAACAATAGAGTATCTTAAACACTGGTAAATAAAGAGAGACAGCAGAGAGAAGGAGGTTGAAACAGACCATATGATTTCAATGACCAACCTATTATAAATACAGGACAAGAATAGATTAAGAGAGGAATGAAAAACAAGGGATAAGTTACAAGAAAGTAAAAAATCTGATGTTTTTGCTGTCTCCAAAACAATTCACAACCTGAAGGAATGAGACTCCACACTTGTAGTGGTTGGTTTTATGAGTCACAGGGACTATTTGGTGGTCACTAACTCTTGCGTTACATGCAGTTACTGGTCCTGAGTATCCATGGTGTAGTTAGCTCATATCAATTACAGAAGAAAAGCAAGGTAACATGCCTCAATGACTACCGACCAGTGGCTCTGACATCCACCATCATGAAGTGCTTTGAGAGGTTGGTCATGGCACGCATCAACTCCAGCCTCCCAGACAACCTGGACCCATTGCAATTTGCCTATCTCTGAAACAGGTCCACGGTGGACGCCATCTCCCTGGCCCTACACTCAGCTCTGGAGTATCTGGACAGTAAAGACAGACACGTTAGACTGTTGTTTATTGACTACAGCTCTGCCTTCAATACAATAATCCCAAGCAAACTTGTCACCAAACCCCAAGACCTAGGACTCAACACCTCCCTCTGTAACTGGATCCTTGACTTTCTAACCAACAGACCGCAATCAGTGAGGATAGGCAGCAATACCTCCGGCATGATTATTCTCAACACTGGTGCCCTACAAGGCTGCATCCTCAGCCCTCTACTCTACTCCCTATACACTCATGACTGTGTGGTCAGGTTCTGCTCTAACTCCATCTCCAAGTTTGCAGGTGATACCACCGTTGCAGGCCGCATCTCAAACGGTGATGAGTCGGAGTACAGGAAGGAGATAGAGAGCTTAGTGGGATGGTGTCATGACAACAACCTTTCCCTCAATGTCAACAAAACAAAAGAGCTGGTCATTGACTTCAGGAAAGGGGGTGGTGTACATGCACCTGTCTACATCAACGGTGCTGAGGTCAAGGGGGTTGAGACCTTCAAGTTCCTGGGAGTGAACATCACCAATAGCCTGTCCTGGTCAAATTGCATAGATGCTATGCTCACCAGCACATCTACTTCCTCAGGAGGCTAAAGAAATCTGGTTTGTCCCCTTTGACTGTCACCAACTTCTATCGATGCACCATAGAAAGCATCCTATCTGGATGTATCACGGCTTGGTACAGCAACTGCTCTGCCCAGGACCGCAAGAAACTGCAGAGGGTTGTTGGTACAGCCCAGTGCATCACGGACACCAGCCTCCCCTCCTTGGACTCTGTCTTTACCGCTCGCTGTCTTGGTGAAGCAGCCAGCATAATCAAAGACCCCACCCACCCAGGTCATTCTCTCTTCTCTCCTCTTCCATCAGGTAGAAGATACAGGAGCCTGAGGGCACATACCTCCAGACTTAAGGACAGCTTCTACCCCAATGTGATAAGACTATTGAACTGTTCCCTTATATGTTGTGACCTTGCACCTTATTACACTGCACTTTCTTTGTAGCTGTGACACTTTACTTTGTACTGTTATTGTTCTTAACTGTACTACATCAATGCACTCTGTACTGACTCAATGTAACTGCACTGTGTAATGAATTGATCTGTATGATCTGTATGCAAGACAAGTTTTTCACTGTACCTCAGTACAAGTGACAATAATAAACCAATACCAATACCAATACTAATTGCACAATCACTTTGTCATTAGCTTTAAGTAAATACCATCTTGTAGTTTGACTCAGTGCCAACATGCCTAAAACAGAGAAGCACAACGATGACAGCAGGTTTAGGATTTCTGCATCTCACTGAACATTTCCCCTTTACTGAGTGCTGCACTATGTCCACATGAGTAACAGTAAGTGATTTTAACTTCAAAATATGGCCTTATGTTTCATTCTGAGTATTTGTCCTTCCTCCAGTTCCTGCAAAATTAACCAAGAAACTGCATTGACATTTAATGTTTAAAATGGAGGAAAACTTAATATCAATTAAATTTGAAGACCTTTTGGTTTATATTCATCCTGATAAAGATTTTAGTACTGACAGTTAACAATTCTCTTTGTCAACTTCTTTGTCAAAACTGCTGTCACCAATGGAATCGATGATCTTATTGACTGGATGATCAAGTTCGAAGGGCTGTATGGGCTTTCCTGCTTCTTATGGAGCCATAGAAGTATACAGCACAGAAACAGGCCCATCATCCCTTTGTCAACCATCAAGTCTCCATCTATACTCATCCCATTTACCAGCACTTGGTTCATAGCCTAATATGCCTTGGCAATTCGTGCTCATCCATATACTTCTCAAATGTTGTGAGACGACCTACCTTCACCCCTCCTCAGGTCATGCATCCCAGATTGTGACCATTCTCTGTATGAAAAATCTCTTCCTCAGATCCCCTCAACCTCTTCCTCCTCACCTTAAACCTATGCCCTCTGGTTTTAGACACTTCTGTCACGGGCAAAGGTTTCTTACTATCTCCATAAGGTTCCCCTCAACTTCCTCTGCTCTAAAGAAAACAAACCCAGCCTTAAAGTCATAGAGTCATACAGCATAGAAACAGGCCCTGTGGCCCAACTCGTCCATGCCCAGCGAGTGAGTCCCATCTGCCCGTGTTTGGCCCATAGCCCTCTAAACCTCTCCCATCCATGTACTTATCTAGATGGCTTTTAAATGTTGCTAATGTGCTTGCTTCAACCACTATTTCTGGCAGCTTATTCCAAATATGCACCACCCTTTGAGTGATCTTAAACCTCTGTCCTCTTGTATTTAGCACCCCCTCTTCCTGGGAAAAAAAGACAATGCTTTCACCCTGTCTATGATGGTATATACCTCCAGCAGGTCACCCCTCAATCTCCTATGTTCCAGGAAATAAAGTCCTAATCTACACAACCTCTCCTTGTATTCATGCCCCCACATCGAGGCAACATCCTGGTAAATCTTTTCTGCACTATTTCTAGCTTAATAAAATCTTTCCTATAACAGGGCAACCAAAACAGTACACAATACTCCAAGTGCGGCCTCACCAATGTCTTATATAACTGCAACACAACTTCCCAACTCCTATACTCAGTGCCATGACTGATGAAGGCCAGCGTGCTAAACGCCTTCTTCACCACCACTTTCAGTGAACTATGCAGTTGCAGTCCTAGGCTCCTCTGTTCTATAACAATCCCCAGAGCCCTACCATTCACTGTATAAGTCCTACCCTGGTTTGATCTCCCAAACTGCAATACCTCACATTTATCTAGATTGAAAGCCATTTGCCAATCTTCAGCCCACATACCTAGATGATCAATGTAATTTTTCATAACCTTCTACACTGTCTACAACACCACATATTTTTGTATCACCTGCAAACTTACTAACTATGCATTGTACATTCATGTCTAAATCATTTATGTAAATTACAAACAACAAAGGTCCCAGCATCAACCCCTGCGGCACACCACCAGACATAGGCCTCCATCCAAGAAGCAATCCTCGACCATCACCCTCTGCTTGCCACAATTGAGTCAACTATGAATCCAATCCACTATCTCCCCTGGATCCCATGCAATCTAACCTTCTGGACTCGCCTGCCATGAGGGACTTTGTCAAAGGCCTTGCTAAAGTATCCAGTCTTTCTTCATAACTCTATTTTTAAAGTCATTGAAAATGCCAGTTGCTCAAATAGACAGCATTTTGAAGTGGATAAACACCAGCAGTACTGGTAAGGCAACATTTTGCTTCAGTTAATTCTGATATTAAATATGTCTAATTATGTATGCATAGAATAGACCTGCAAAGTTGTAATCTACTGAAAACATTATTACCCTTGAAAGAGAAACATGAATGATAAAGCAGCAGACCCTGAGATTTAATTACACCTTTTACCTCCCTGCCCAGCACTGGTTATTTGATTTCATTTACATGACTGTACAGATGTAATTTTAAATAAAATAGAGATGTTAAATCACTGCAATAGCTGGTACTCTATGGAGCTCTGAGGAAGATTTCAGATTTGCTGACAGTTCAAAATAACTTACCGTAAAGTAATGGTTGAAAAGAATGTTACAACATGTAACAACATGATCCATGACCATGTTACTGTCTCTAGCTTTGACTCCAAGCACAATCAAGTGTCTAATTTAAATTGCCTCAAAACATATTCCTTGCTATCAGAGGGTTAGAGAAGTCAAGGGGTCATTTGGTAACATGTCCACCACCGGGTTCAAGCACTGCTCCAGAGATTAAACCACAAAGTCCTTCCTGTGTAGTGCTGAGTGAGCTCTGCAGAGATGGAGACGGTGCCTTTTAGTTGAAACAATGCCCACTTAGAAAGGCCTTGAAGGGCATTACTCAAGAAGGATCAAAGGAGTTAACTCCTATAGTGTAAATGCTTTGACCAAGATCACCAGAAGAACCCAATTTGGTAATTATCAGTCAGCTATTTATGGGAGCTTGCTCTGCCTCACTTCCAACATTTCAACAATGACCACAATTCAAAAGTACTTCATTGGCCGAAATATCCTTTGGAATGTCCTGAGGTCATTAAAAGTGTGAAATCAAAGTAAGACCCTTTTATAATGAGAGTACATCAGGCTGATAATTTTCTTGACTTCAGGATCTCTACCACCCAGTGTCTAGGTTGTTGGGATATTGTAAGAGAGGCTTCATTGGCAGAGGAGATAGAAAGACATGCATTTTGTATGTAACCAATAAAATAAACATAAAGGCATTCAGTGAGTGGAAACAGTTGGGTGAGTTACCATCTGCACCAGGTCTTGGGCTTGTGGTGATGATGGCAGAGATTGGTTGACTGATGCTTCCTGACATCCTTTGAAATGATGCCACATGACGTAATTGCAGTTTGGAGACACGTAAGACTGCAGATGCTGGTAATCAGGAGCAACAAAGATGCAAGAGCAACTCAGGAGGTCAGGCAGCATCTATGGAGGGAAATGTACGTTTTGGGTCAAGATCCTTCATCAGGACTGGGTAAAAAGAGGAGAGATAGCCAGTATAAAGAAGTGGGGGGAGGGGGTGGAGCAAGAGCTGGTGGGTGATAGGCGGATCTAGGTGAGAGGGGGTGAAAGGCAGATGAGGGAGGGGGGAGACTGGGAATGATGTCAGGAGCTGTTCCTCTAATTTATGATACTGTCAGGTTGTAAACACCAGGAACAACACATATTCCGCCTGGGTAGTCTCCAAGCTGACAGCATGAACTTTGAATTTCCAAACTCCTGGTAACCACTCCCCTCTGTCCCTTTTATCCCCCTTTTCTGTCCTGATCTGACTGCCCCCATCACGCTATCTCTTTCCCCTCCCCCACCGTCTCCAACTGCCCATCACCCACACACTCCTCCAGTGCTTCCCCTCCTCACCTCGCTCCCGATATTCAATTCTCCACCGTCTTCTCCTATCAGCCCTGTGTCACTTCCACCTTTCACCTCCCAGCTCCTGACATCATTCTCACTGTCCTCCTTTTCGCAGCTGCCTATCAGCCCCCCTCACCTGGATCCACCTATCACCCGTCAGCTCTTGCTCCACCCCCTCCCACCACCTTTTTACACTGGCTATCTCCCCTCTTTCTTTCCAGTCAAGATGAAGGCTCTCAACCCAATCGTAGACTGTCCAGTTCCCTCCATAGATGCTGCCTGACGTGCTGATTTCCTCCAGTACCTTTGATGATTGCAGTTTATTGGGTTCCAGACTCAGTTAAAATAGAGAACAAGCTCTTTGCTGCTTTCAGACTTTCGGCAAAGAAAAAGTGTCTAAGTTCTGCAACTCTGTAACTTCCTACTTTGATGATGCAGTGATTATTCTGGGAACTGACTTCAAATCCCAGTGTGGCAGCTGTGGAATTTAAATTCAGTTAATAATCTGGAATTAACAAAAATTGTTCATTAGATCCCAGATTATTCTATAAACCCATCTGGTTCAATGTTGTCCTTCAATGTTGGCCTTTTTGCAACTACAGGCACCGTAGTGTAGCGGTTAGCATAACGCTATTACAGCGCCAGTGACTTGGGTTCAATTCTGGCCGCTGTCTGTAAGGAGTTTGTACGTTCTCCCTGTGTCTGCGTGGGTTTCCTCCGGGTGCTCCAGTTTCCTTCCACATTCCAAAGACGTACGGGTTAGGAAGTTGTGGCCACGCTATGTTGGCACCGGAAGCGTGGCGACACTTGCGGGCTGCCCTCAGAACACTCTGCGCAAAAGATGCATTTCACTACGTGTTTCGATGTACATGTGACTAATAAAGAAATCTTATCTCTTACAGGCCCAACAATGTTCTTGACCCTTAAACGCCTCAAATTGCCCAACACTCAGTTCAAGAGGAATTAGGAATCGACAAAAAAATACCACCCTTACCACTGATACTTAGATCCTGAAAAATTCACTTAAAAACAAAAATCACTTGCATCAATTATCATGTGACTACAGCAAGAAATGGTGAGTCCATTCCATTTATCGATTTACTTTTGTTTTCAGCAATGGTAGTGATATCATTATTGTATGTGCAAACAATGACATGAAATATAATAATGCAAAAGGGAACCTTTGCACCTGGCCAACATAAGCCAAAAGCTGCCCATCAGTTAAGGTTAAGCAGAAATCAGCCCCTTGAAAGAGCTGATACGAAGTAAGTGTATTTCCAATGCAACATCACAATACATTTCTGTGTATTTAACATGGTAATGTGTCACAAGAACTGTGGTGGACTATTATCGATCAAAGAGTTTTGCTGAGCCTTATAGCGTGATGTTAGGGCAGGAGCCCAGACTCTTGCTTAAAGAGAGAAAAAACAGCACATGCTGGAAACACACATTAAGTCAGGCAGCATCTGTGGAAAGAAAGAGAGAATTAATGCTTCTTTTATCAGAACACTTACTTCAGATTTTCTGCATGAACTTTGTTTTTCATTTTTATTTCTCATTTAAATAAGATGCTTTTAAAGAGGAGGGAGAGGTAGTGAGCAAGCAGGAATTCTAGCGTGCTGAACACTTAACCAACCGATGTGGAGCGTTGATGTTAGGGATGAATACAAGACTGGAAATAAAGAAGTGCGGCTACCTCAGAAGGTTGCAAGGTGAGGCAGGATTGCAGAAGTAATGAGGAACATAGTCTTGGAGGTCTTTGAAAAAAAGAAACAATCCTTCCAGCTTGTCATTTCCCCAGCGCCTGTCTCCCTGCACTCCAGCACGCTTTCCCTCCCCAAGCTCCGCACCTACCATTGGTATCAATGATCATTCCCATTGCTGAACATGCACCTATCTGACATGAGCAATAAAAATAAGTGCAGCCTCATCCTGGTTACTTCATGGGGCCGAGAGCTTGGGTTACTGGGCATCAGCTGCCCACAGCCCCAGAAATGGAGCTGGAACAGGGATATTTTTATTTCCTCCCCACCACCCAACTTAATTCCTACTGCAAAAGATGCACTGGTAATACTTGGATTTTATTGCAAATTTTCCAAGTATGAATGCTGCAGTAAATGTACAATTAAATATAAGTATGTAAGAAATAGAAATGGAAGTTAGCCCTTGCAGCTGTGCTGCCATTCGGTAAGATTTTTGCTGATCTCTTACCCCACTACCACTTTCCTGAACAAACCATATATCCCCTGAGTCCTCTAACATCCAGGAATCTACCCATCTCTGGTTTGAATATTGAACCTCCACGACACTCTTGGGCAGAGAATTACAAAGATTCATTTCCCCCTGGGTGAACACATTTCTTCTCATCTCAGTGCTGAGTAACTGACCCCTTATTCTGAGAATGTGACCGCAACCAGGGGAAAGGTCCCTGCATCTATCCTCTCAATCCTCTAAGAATTTCATACATTTCAATGGAATCATTTCTCGTTCGTCTAAACACTGGAGAGCATTGACCAAGTCTGCATAATCTTACCTCATAGGGCAACATCCCCATTTCAGGAATCAATCTACTGAAATAAGAGACTGCAGACACTGGAATCCAGAGCAAAAATCAAACTGCTGGGGAGGACTCAGCAGGTCGGACAGTATCTGTGGAGGGAAATGGACAGTCAACGTTTCAGGTTTCGAAGTTTCCCTCCACAGATGCTGCCTGACCCACTGAGTTCTGCCAGCAGTTTGCTTTTTGCTCATCAGTCTGGTGAATCTTTGTTGCATCCCTCCACTGCAAGTTTATCTTTTGTTAGGTAGGGAAATGAGACCTGTACGGATGCAGGTCCCCTCTCACCTTATACCTATGTCTTCCAGTTTTAGACTCCCCAACCTTCAGCCCGAAACATCGACAATCCTTTCCCCCACAGATGCTGCTTGACCTGCTGAATTCCTCCAGCAGATTGCTTATTGCTCCAGATGCAGTCTGATCAGGATTCCAGGTTATTTTAGTGAGATGTCTTCCATCTCTTTCATCTCAGGCTCACTGCAAATGATATGGACTGTCTTTTACAGAAAATTGGAAACACTGAATCCAGGAATCTACTGAGAGTTAAACTCCCAGAAGTGCATCATATTTATGCATGGTGGCTTTTGATGGATTTGAAATGAGATTACTTAAACTGAAGAAAGGAGTATTTCTATAAAAGCAGCAAAACTGCTTTCTAATCCCAAGGGCTGACCGACATGATACCATTCTGGTGCACAATGAATCTTTTCAAATATAATGTTCAAGATAGATGCCGTGGGCAAAATATTTGATGACATGAGGAAGGTTTGGTGTTTCTTCAATATTTGTGATTTATAAAACATTTAAAAATTAGCTGTTGTTCCTTTTTCCCACAGATATTTGATAGCACAGGTGCTGGTCCCACCACTGCAGATTGGAGTGTGCAGATTGAATCTCTTTCACAAGATACAAATATGTGACACGAATAGCCCTTTCCCACAGATCATAATTACTTATCAGATTAGACAGGTTTATGAAGACTGATCAGAAATGATAACTTCAGTAAAGGGAAAATAATACAGTTTCTTTGGTAAACCTATTCTTGAGTTTTTCAATGTAGATCTTACTTGACATTTCATAACAACACTTATTAACTATTTATGAAGTCATAGAATGAATGTCACACATTGGTAAACTTAATTTGTTGGATGATAAAGCATCTTGAGTAATATTTTTTCATGTATTTTAAACTATCTCCTTACAGGTTATATGAAATTCAGATTTGCTGAATGGTATTTCTCAGTTAATTTCTGGTAAAAAGTTAACCCTTAAAGCATAGTTATTGGCAAGTGGATAACTGGCATAAGACTAACCTTGACATCTATCATGAGCTGTCAGACTCGGGTTATATTGTTGACTTTGGTATTTTTTTCAGCTCTGTGACAATAAACTCTGTCCACTGACACAAGTGTTTGTTATTTCTGGGAGGTGGGTTGGGTTATATAGTTTGGTAAACTACAATTCATATTCAGATATAGGATTTTACAGCACTGGCAAACAGTATTTTTCTTGCTTATTTGTTACATTACCCAGTGCGAAAGGGCATCAGATATAAAACAAACACTTGTATTTTCTGCAAACTCAGGACATCCCAAAGCATTTTACTGACAAGAAAGTAACCTTAATCCAAAAACAAAACACTGCAGCTGCTGGATATCTGAAAGAAAACCAGAAAATATTAAAGATACTCCGCAGGTCAGGCAGTATCTATGGAGAGAGAAGCAGTTAATGCTTCAGGTTGATGATCCTTCATTAGAGCAGAGGAAAATCAGAGATATTACAACTGTGGCACATTGACTCAGCTAATAGAGCTAGTCAATCTGTTGGTTCACAGTGCCAGAGATCCGAGTCCAATCGTGACCTCGGGTGCTATCTGCGTGGAGTTTGCATGTTCTCCTTGTGATTGCATGGGTTTCCTCTGGGTGATCTGGTGTCTTCCCACATCCCAAAAACATGTAGGTTATAGTTGGCCACTGTAAATTGCCCCTAGTGTGTAGTTTAAAGGGAGCATCTGAAGGAAATTGAGGAGAATGTGGGGAGAATAAAAAGAATTGATTAATGTAGGATTGGTGTAAATGGATAGTTGATGGTCGATGTGGACTTGATGGGCCGAAGGGCCGGTTTCTGTGCTGTATTACTCTATGACTCTGAATATATGACCCCTCCAAGCTGCAGAGAAAGGTTAGAGTTGTACAGCACAACAGGCCCTTTGTACCGACTCATCCATCTCAAATGAGATGCCTATATGCCAATATCTCTCTATTCCCTTCCTAGCCATGTCCAAATGCTTTTTATATGTTGTGATTGTACCTGCCTCTACCACTTCCTCTGGCAGCTTGTTCCATGTACCCACCACCCTTTGTGTGAAAAACTTGCCCCTTAGATCTCCTTTAAATATTTCCCCTCTCCCCTTAAACCTATTTCCTCTCGTCTTAGACTCTCCTACCCTTGGATAACGACTGTGACTATCTACCCCACCTATGTCCCTCATATTTTTATAAGCCTCTCTAAGGTCACCCTTCTGCCTCCTGTGCTCCAGTTAGAATAAACCCACCCTATCCAATCTGCCCTGGTAACTAAAGTCCTCCCTTTCAGGCAACGTTCTGCTGAATCTCTTCTGCATTCTCTCTATTGCTATGGCATCCTTCTTGTAGTGTGGTGACCAGAACTGTACACAATATTCCAAGTGTTGCCTAACTAATGTCTTGTACAACTGCAACGTGATGTCCCAGCTCTCATATTCAATACCCTTGCCTGTGAAGGTAAGCATGCTAAGCGCCTTCTTCACCTCCCTATCCACATATGGCACCATTTTCAGGGAGCTATGAACTTGCACCCCAAGGTCCCTCTGTACATCAACACTTCTAAGATCCTTGCCATTTACTGTACAATTCCTGCCAGTATTAGGCATCCCATAATGTATTCCCTCACTCTTGTTGGGGCAGGAGACTGCCGAGGTGGTGGTGATGCTCTGTGGTGGGGTGGAGACCAGGAGGGATTGAATGACACAGTGGTGTTATGTGAAAGACTGAGGTGATGATTCATAAATAATGAAAAAATATGTTGGAAGAAGGTGTAAATAGTAGGATATGAAAAAAATCTGAAACACCAGAAGAGCGAGAATGAATACTGAATACTGGAGACATACAGCACGGTAACAGGCCCTTCGGCCCAACTGGTCCATGACTGGTAAAATTGTGAGTTGTGGAATCGCTGATTATCTGAACTCGTTAAATCATGAAGGCTGTAATATGCCAAGTGGAGAAGAGATAGTTCCTCAAGCTTACGTTGATATAACATTCGCCTTCATTGGAAGAAAGCTGAAAACTCAAACAGAATGGAAGCCTTCTGCCCTGCAGTCACTTTTCCTATGTTTGCTTTTCCCAGTACAGAACTGACCACATCATGAGCACTGAATAGTGGACATTAAATTGGAAGAAGTAAATTGCAGTTTTACCAGCGTTTGGGTCTCTGCATGACGGAAAGAGATAAAAAGCAAAGTTTTGCAGTTCCTGTAGTTGCACGGGGATGTGCTCTGAGGAGTGGAGTGGGTATCAATGGATATAGAATACTGGACCAGTGTCATGGAGGTAATGGTTCCTTTGGGAATGGGAAAAAAGGGGAGGGGAAGATGCACTTAATGTGTAGGAAATTAAGGAGGGTGATTCATTGAACGTGGAGGCCGGTGGGGTGTAAAATAAGGCCAAAAAAAACCCCTTATTCTTGCCCTGGGTGGGGCAAAAGGGGGTTGAGATCAGAAGAATGGGAATTGGAACATATATGACAGAAATGGTTAGGAGTCCTAGAGGGGAAAACATGCTTGAAGGTAAAGGAAAATATCTGAAAGGATTGGTGTGGAAGGTTTCATTATCAGGGCAGATGTGACAGAGGTGAAGAGACTAGGAGAATGGAACGGGGTCCCTGCAGGAAGCAGAATGGTAGGAAGTGTGGTGATATCTATGGGAGTCTGTAAAGATACAGGTCACTATCCTATCCCTTGAGATGATGATAAAAAAGTTGAGAAATAGAAAGGAAGAGTCAGAGATGGACCAGGTGAAAATGAGAGCAGGATGGAAATGGCAGCAAAAGTGATGAAATGTTTGAGTTTGTCTGAGAGCAGGAAGCAATCCCCAATGCACCAGAAAAAGAGATGCAGGTCAGAGCCTGAGAAGAATTGTTTCATATATCATACAAACATAGAACATACATAGAACATTACAGCATAGTACAGGCCCTTCGGCCCACAATGTTGTGTCAACATTTTATCCTGCTCTAAGATCTATCTAACCCTTCCCACCCACATAGCCCCCCATTTCTCTATCATTCATGTGTCTATCTAAGAGTTTCTTAAATGTCCCTAATGTATTGGTATTGGTATTGGTTTATTATTGTCACTTGTACCGAGGTACAGTGAAAAGCTTGTCTTACAAACCGATCGTACAGGTCAATTCATTACACAATGCAGTTACATTGAGTTAGTACAGAGTACATTGATGTAGTACAGGTGAAAACAATAACGGTACAGAGTAAAAGTGTCACAGCTACAGAGAAAGTGCAGTGCAATAAGGTGCAAGGTCACAACAAGGTAGATCGTGAGGTCATAGTCCATCTCATTGTATAAGGGAACCATTCAATAGTCTTATCACAGAGGGATAGAAGCTGTCCTTAAGTCTGGTGGTACGTGCCCTCAGGCTCCTGTATCTTCTACCTGATGGAAGAGGAGAGAAGAGAGAATGTCCCGGGTGGGTGAGGTCTTTGACTATGCTGGCTGCTTCACCAAGACAATGAGAGGTAATGACAGAGTCCAAGGAGGGGAGACTGGTGTCCGTGACATGCTGGGCTGTGTCCACAACTCTCTGCAGTAATGTATCTGCCCCCACAACCTCTGCAGGCAGTAAGTTCCACGCACCCACCACTCTCTGTGTAAAAAACGTACCCCTGACATGGCACTTATATCTTCCTCCAATCAACTTAGAACTATGTCCCCTTGTGTTAGCCATTGTCGCCCTGGGAAAAAGTTTCTGACTGTCCACTCGATCTATGCCTTTTATCATCTTGTACACCTCTATCAAGTCAATGTACAAAGAGATGTACATAATTTGAACACATAGCACTATTGATGTATAGGTCACAGTTGTAAGGTAGGGTCCACAGCAATCAATTTGTGCAAACCAAGCCACCGTAAGCAGCAATATTGAAGCCAACTAGTCAATAGTCCAGAAGCAAAGTGCTGCAGCTGATGTAAATCTGAATTAATGACAGAAAAATGCTGAAAATAAAAACAAGCTGCTGGAAGAACTCTGTGGGTCAGGCAGCATCTGTGGAGTCAGAGGGATGGTTAATGTTTCAGGTTGAGTCCCTAAGAGGGCTGAGACTATAGAAGAGAGGTGAGAGGGAGGGAAGAGAGAGGGAGGGGTGAGAGAGAGGCTGATGGGTGATAGAAGGAACCAGATAAGTGAGAGAAATAGGCAGATGGATCTTGGTGGGGGTAGGGGGTAGGATGGTTAGAGACAGGGGCTGGAAGGTGATGGATGGAACCAGATAAGGGAGGCATAATGGGTAGATAAAACCAGGTGGGAAAGGGCAATGAGTCCAGGGAACAAGGGGAGAAGGGATGGAAAGGGTGAGCAAAGGGAGAGAGACCCTGGGTGGACTGGAGAGAGTGGGAAAGGAATGCAGGGGGACTGGATTACCTGAAATTGGAAAATTCAATGTTCATATCATTGATTGTAGACTACCCAGGTGCTGCCCTTCCAGTTTGCACTTGGCTTCACCATGGCAGTCGAGAAGGCCGAGGACAGACAGGTCAGTGTGGGACTGGGGAGGGAAGTTGAAATGACATGCAACTAGAAGCTCAAGTTGGCCATTGCAGACAAAGCACAGGTACTCTGCAAAATGGTCACTTAATCTACGCTCGGTCTCACTGATGTAGATGAGGCCACATCCAGTGCAATAGACCAGGTTGGAGGAGATGCATGTGAATCTCTGACTCACCTGAAAAGGCTGTTTAGGTCCAAGGATGGTGGTGAAGATGGAGATGTAGGGACAAGTTTTGCACTCCTATGGTAGCAGGGGAAAGTGCCAGGGGACGGAGAGGGGAGCATGGGGAGGGATGAGCGGACTAAAGAATCACGGAGAGAGACAGGGGGTGGGGTGGGGGACGTGAGGGGGGAATATGTGACTGGTGGTGCGATTCCATTGGAGCTGGCGGAAATGGCAAAGGATAATATGCTGGATGCAAAGTCTATTGGGGTGAAAGGTGAGGACCAATGGAACGCTACCTCTGTTCTGTCTGGGGAGATGAGGAGTGAGAGCAGATGTCTGAGAAATGGAGGAAATGAGTGAGAGGGCTCCATCAACAACAGCAGAGGAGAAACCACATTTTCTGAAGAAGTCCTAGAGAGAAGATCCTCATCTTGAGAACAGATGTGGCGGAGGTGGAGAAACTGCGAGAAAGGACTGGCATCCTTACAGTAGACAGGATGGGAGGAGGTGTAGTCAAGGTAGCTATGGGAGTCTGTAGGTTTATAATAGATATCAGTGGATATCTAATATATGTACTATAACAATATGTATTCAACAGGTTAGGCAGCATCTATGCAAAAAGAAAAAGAAAGTGATAATCATTAAGAGATAAACATTGCTCAGGGGAGCATTCCCCTTTGTTTCAATAAATGTCATGGGATACTTATGTCTGAGAGAATAAAGTTTAACATTATATTCAAAAAATAGCACCTTCAAAGGTGTAGAAATCTTTCAATACTGTACTGGAGTATCTGCATAGATTTTCATTCCAAAGATCTTGGAGTGGAGTTTGCACATAGACCTTAAAAATGAGTGGGTAGAGCCCACAACTGTTTAAGTTTAAATTTAAAAAAAAATTTTATTTACAGCGTAATAACAGGCCCTTCCGGCACAAAGAGTCCACGCTGCCCATTTTAACCCCCAAATTAACCTACCTGTAAGTCTTTAGGATGTGGCAGGAAACCGGAGCACCCAGCGGAAACCCACGCAGACACAGGAGAACGTACAAACTCCTTACGGACAGCGACGGGAATCGAACCCCAATTGCTAGCGCTGTAATAGCGTTGCGCTAACCGCTATGCTACTGTGCTGCCCCCTAATTATAACCTTGAACCTGAGTCTGCAGAATAATCCAGTTATATGTTCATTAATATTAAAGATGAATTGCTTCATTAATAACATGGTTAAAAGTTTGGTTGAAACATGCAATTTGCTGATCACTGTATTTTAAGTTGCACAGTGGTTCTACACTCCCAGGCTCAAAAGGCGCAACTTTTATTGGAGCAGTACATGTGGTCACCTTTCACTGGAAGTGTGGACCACGGAAGTTGGCACCGCTGTTTTTGTTGGATGTTTCAGGGATTTCAGGGACTGAGGAAGGGAGCAAGGGAAGCTCTGTGGAAGAGACTTATTGGGCGAGGGTAGTTCCTGTGCCCTCAGTGTGAAATGAGTGCACCAGCCCTTCTTTCCCTCCTGCAGCTGCCTTTTCTGATCTCATGTTGACCTCCCATTTTTCATTCAATTAACTTTGAACCAATAATAAGATTGCAATGACCAAGCACTGCCTTTCCTTGGAACTTCTATGTGCCCTATATAGTAGATTAGTGTAGCTCTCTCTCTCTGTAGGTAGTTATAGAACATAGAAAAACTACAGCACAATTCAGGCCCTTCAGCCCACAAAGCTGTGCCGAACATGTTCCTACCCTAGAAATTACTAGGCTTACCCATAGCCCTCTATTTTACTCAGCTCCATGTACCCATCTAACAGTCTCTTGAAAGACCCTATCATATCAACCTCCACCACCGTTTCTGGCAGCCTATTCCATGCACTCACCACTCTCTGAGTAAAAAACTTACCCCTGACATCTCCTCTATACCTACTCCCCAGCACCTTAAACCTATGTCCTCTTGTGGCCACCAATTCAGTCCTGGGGAAAAGCCTCTCACTATCTACCCTATCAATACCTCTCATCATCTTATATACCTCTATCAGGTCCCCCCCATCGTCCGTCTCTCCAAGGAGAAAAGGCCGAAATCCCTCAACCTGTTTTCATAAAGCATGCTCCACATTCCAGGCAGCATCCTTGTAAATCTCCTCTGCACCCTCTCTATGGCTTCCACATCTTTCCTGTTGTGAGGCAACCAGAACTGACACAATACTCCAAGTGCGGTCTGACCAGGGACCTATATAGCTACAACAATACCTCACGGCTCCTAAATTCAATTCCCCGATTGATGAAGGACAATAAACCATATGCCTTGTTGAAATCCATATACACTACATCTACTGCTCTCCCTTCATTGATGTGCTTAGTCACGTCCTCAAAATATTCAATCAGGCTCGTAAGGCAGGACCTGCCCTTAACAAAGTTATGCTGACTATTCCTAATCATATTATACCTCTCCAAATGTTCATAATTCCCGCCTCTCAGGATCTTCTCCATCAGCTTACCAACCACTGAGGTAAGACTCACCGGTCTATAATCACCTGGGCTATCCCTACTCCCCTTCTTGAATAAGGGAACAACATCCGCAACCCTCTAATCTTCCGGAACCTCTCCCATCTCCATGGACGACACAAAGATCATCGTCAGAGGCTTTGCAATGTCCCCCCTCGCCTCCCACAGCAACCTGGGATACATCTTGTCCAGTCCCGACGACTTATCTAACTTGATGCTTTCCAAAAGTTTCAGCACCACTTCTTTTCTAATATCTACATGCTCAAGCTTTTCAGGCTGCTGCAAGTCCCCACCACAATCCCCCAGATCTTTTACCATGGTGAATACTGACGTAAAGTATTCATTAAGTACCTCCTCTATTTCTTCTGGATCCATACACACTTTCCCACTGCTGCACTTGATAGGCCCTATCCTTTCGCATTTCATCCTCTTACTCTTCACATACTTGTAGAATGCCTTGGGGGTTTCCTTGATCCTGCCCGCCAAGGCCTTCTCATGTCCCCTTCTGGCTCTCCTAATTTCTTTCTTAAGTTCCTTCCTTTTAGCCTTGTACTCCTCCAGATCTCTAACATTACCTAGCTCTCTGTACCTCTTGTATGCTTTTCTTTTCCTTTTGACTAGATTTATTATAGCCTTCATACACCACGGTTCCTGTATCCTATCATGACTCCCCTGTCTCATTGGAACATGTCTATGCAGAGCTCCACACAAATATCCCCTGAATATTTGCCACATATCTTCCATACTTTTCCCAGAGAACATCTGTTCCCAATTTAATCTTCCAATTTCCTGCCTGAGAACCTCATAATTCCCTTTACTCCAAGTAAACACCTTTCTAGCCCGTCTGTTCTTATCCGTCTCCAGTGCTAACGTAAAGGAGATAGAATTATGATCACTATCACCAAAATGTTCACCCACTGAGAGATCTGACACCTGACCAGGTTCATTACCCAATATCAAATCAAGCACAGCCTCTCCTCTTGTAGGTCTATCTACATACTGTGTCAAGAACCCTTCCTGAACACACCTAACAAACTCCACCCCATCTAAACCCCTCACTGTCTGGAGATGCCAATCGATGTTTGGGGAATTAAAATCCCCCATCACAACAACTCTGTTATTCTCACACCTTTCTAGGATCTGCTTCCCTATCTGCTCCTCAATAGCTCTGTCACTATTGGGCGGCCTATAAAAAACACTCAGCACTGTTATCGACCCCTTCCTGTTCCTAACCTCCACCCAAAGAGACTCTGTAGACAATCCCTCCACAACGTCCACCTTTTCCGCAGCTGTGACAATATCTCTGATCAACAGTGCCACTCCCCCACCTCTCATGCCTCCCTCCCTGTCCTTCCTGAAACATCTAAAACCCGGCACTTGAATCAACCATTCCAGCCCCGGAGCCATCCCAGTCTCCGTAATGGCCACCACATCATAGCTCCAAGTATAGATCCAAGCTCTAAGCTCATCCGCCTTGTTCACAACACTCCTTGCGTTAAAATAGACACATCTCAAGCCTGTCTGAACTCGTCCCTTCTCTATCACCTGCCTATGGTACTTACTCCTAGCCTCCTCTATTTGAGAACCAAACACCTCTTCCCCAGTCTCTCCAGTACGGATCCCACCCCCCAACAATTCTTGTTTAAACTCTCCCCAGTAGCCTTAGCAAACCTCCCCGCCAGTATGTTGGTCCCCCTGGGATTCAAGTGCAACCCGTCCTCTTTGAACAGGTCATACCTGCCCCAAAAGAGGCCCCAATGATCCAGAAAACTGAATCCCTGCTCCTTTCTCCAATCCCTCAACCACGCATTTAACCTCCTCCTCATTCTGTTCCTATACCCACTGTCGCTTAGACAGGCAGTAATCCAGATATTACTACCTTCGAGGTCCTGCTTCTCAACTTCCTTCCTAATTCTCTATAGTCCCTTTTCAGGACCTCATTCCTTTCCCTATCTATGTCGTTGGTACCAATATGTACCACGACCTCTGGCTGTTTTCCCTCCCCCTTCAGGATATCTTGGACACAATCCGAAACATCCCGGACCCTGCTACCTGGGAGGCAAACTACCTTCCGAGTTTCTTTCCTGCGTCCACAGAATCGCTTGTCTGCCCACCTAACTATAATAGTTAACTATATAGCTATATAGTTCACAGAGAAATTCCAGAAGAATTGATAATATAATTAGTGAAGCCTCGACAAAGCATCTTATAAAATCTGATCTGTTTCAAAAGTCTTCTTCACATCTGGAACGGTAGATAAGTATTAAAATATCGCTATCCTTTTAAATAGTACTTGAAGTCAACATTAGTGCTATATTTACTCCTGAAGTATCGATATGAAGAATTGTTAACAACTTTGGGAATCTGTTAACAAACACGGTGATTTTGATCTTGAAGCAAGAACTGAGGATCTAAGGAAGAGTTACACCATATTCAGCTTGTTTTTATGCAGAAAATATTAAAGTTGAGGTTGACCATTTTCCAGAAGGAAGAAACCTGACAGGCAAGGACTTCTTTTCACACCAAGATGCCTAGGTCAATTAAATATGCCAAACAAGCACCTAATACTAGTTTAATACCCAATTCTCTATTTCATTAAAACCTTTGTGCAGAGTATTGTTTTCATGGATCGATGTGGACCTTGATGATGAAAATTTAAATAAAACATCTCCCACACTCAAGAGGCTCACCTTGCTGAATTTTCCAGGACTCTGAACTTTCGCTGAATTGGACCTACTCACTGCTTTCAGATGACTGAGACATGAAGCCATGCAGTACAGAGCCAGCCAAGGTTAGTCACAGTCAGACAAAACTAACATACTGTCAGTCATACTGGTTCCTGATATAAACCATTTCCTCAGCCCATATCGAAACTCTTTCAAAGCTTGGTGCTTCACTACAACAAGAGCCTTGGACAGATTAAGACCTTCCTCTTGACAATGATAACGGAAAGACAATTTAATACAAAATGTTTATAACAGATTTTTCAGTGGACGAAGCAGCTGAATCTACTGAATAAGAAATATTGTTGTTTATAAAACTGAGATTCAAGATTTCAATCAGTAGACATTTTTATTAATGGACAATTGGATTTTTAGATTTTTTTATGTATGTTCATGCGTATTGTACCTTTATTATGTAATTGTTATTGATCTTCATAATTCTGTTTATACCTTATAATAAATCTGTCTTGTGAAATAGTAAAAACATTTCAAAGGGCTTTGGTAACTCAGCACAAGATCATGTTAAATATATTAAGAGGATTACCGTAAGGCAGTTTTGCTCTTCTTGATTATAAATCTTTGCAAAAGCAGATCATAGTGAAGGTATAACTGACAGATCCACTAGGCATAGGTACCCTTACACAAACTGTCATCTGACTCTGAGATGAAAAGAGTTCAAAAAAGCTCTGAAAAGTATAGCAAATGCTATAGTTTGTTAAACAAAGCACTTACTTTAATATGATTCATCTCTCCTGGAGCTGTAAAGAAAAAGCATTGAGCCAATGATTTTAAAGCCTAGAGTTCATTCTTGCTCCTGTGGGAATGGCTGTAGATTGATCACATGCATGAAAGGGAAAGTATTTTTTTAAAAAGAGAAGGAAACCCAGTCTAGTGAGGAAAGCAAATTACATCAAAGTATAAGCCTTATATAGCTTGATTTTAAGCCAGGAGCTGGTGAGTCACTCAAGAGGAATTGCAGTTTGTGCTGAGAAAGTGGGAGAAACATTGCAAATTTGTGAAAGGTGTAAATGTGGGAAGGAAAAAAAAATAGCACCCCGTTCAGAATGGCAGCTTTGGAATGCTTGGGAAGTTTAACTGGAGGATGTGCATTGAACAAACAGGTTTAATTTGGGCATTTGCTGTTTATGGCCCCATGCTTTCATGGGTGTGTGACCTTGCTGATTTTTCAAACAACAAGACCATTTCAGCTGAGAATTGCCAAAAGTTCAGCATGGAGCAGGCCAGGAGAAAATCAACATGGAAAATAGATATAACAATGTACATATATCAGTCCTGCCAGCACCATGAAAGCAACAATGAATTTCATAAAATTGGATGTGGCAGTGAATCCGGGTGAGCTAAGTGGGAACAAGAAGACTGAGAAGTAAAAGGCTTTAGGGAGATGGCCAGCAGGATTCAAAGTGACTTCAGGAATATCAACTACAGAAAAGCTGCCTTAATCTCTTGAACAGTAATATAGGAGGAATTTATATCACTCTAAGGGAGCTGTCTGCACTGCATGATCTCCTGGAAGCTAATACAATCAGGGAGCAACCTCAGCACTGCCAGTGGCAGAAAATATGATGATAGTAATCAACTGTTCTGGCTACAGGGCTCCTTCCAGTCAGTGACTGATCCCTGCCATAATTCCTGTGAGCTTGCTCTTCACCTCTGCAGCACTGATGCCACAGATGACCTGCTTCAACAAGCTGGTGATTTCATTAAAATGAGTTTCATGATGCCCTACTTGCAGGAGGCTCACACCATTTTACATGCATGTCACTCCAAGGATTTAGGACTTCATCATCAGTCTATCTGGTAATGTAAGCTTCAGAACATGGTCTCATGATGTTCAGTCATTGAAAATGATGCCACCTGATGAGAATTACAAAAGCAAAATGCTGTGAAGTTGGAAATGTGATATAAAAACAAAATGCTGAAAATACTCATTGGGCCAGGTGATCCATGTTGTGAGAGACAGAGAGAGAGAGGGAGAGAGAGAGAGAGAGGGAGAGCAAATTAACATTTTAAATCTTTCGTCCGAAGTTAAGAGAAGTTAAAAACTCATATTGTGATCTTTCTGAACTCAGTTTCTTCCAATGAAGCTCAAGATAAGCATGAGGAACAGTGCGTCAACAATAAAATTCTGAATTCGCCAACGAATTCAACAATTTCAGATAATAATTCTCCTGCTCGTACTCATCTGCACCCATCCTTTGCTCCTTTATATTGTATTACCATTCTGCTTTATTTTGCAGTGTCATCCTTTTCCTCATTAATTTCACCTGCCTTCCATTTTATCACAGGAATTCCTTTTTATTCTTTCCTTCTCTTTCCAATTTCTTTAGATCTTAAAATTTATTGGGGTAGAAATTGGGTTTGGTCTCTGACACTTAAAACCCAGTGTAGCAAGTATTATGAAGTCAAAGCAACTGACTTTTGGAAGCTGAGTATAATGTGCAACCTCCACTACATTGCTTCTCCCACAACTGGCAAAGGAAATTCTCTACCTTCTTATATTTTCAACTACTTTTGGTTCTGATGAAAAGTTACCAACCTCTGTATCACTCTCCATAGATCCTGACTGACTTGCTGAGCATTTCCAGCATTTTCGTGAAATGGTGTGCATAAGTTTGTTTCCAGGGAGATTCCATGACATCCTTATGGAATTAAATCATAAATTATGGACCTGTCCAAAGGTGGTGATGAATTGAATCATCAGTTCCTTGTATATTTTGTTGCCAAACTGTGTTGTACATTTAAGCTGCAGCTGGGTGCTCTACAATACAGAGGACTGTTATTTGTGGTAATGGTGCACTCCCTGCTGCACGGAAAAGCCAAGGGAAATAACGTGTGTACATTTATACATGATGAAGAACAAGAGACATTAATGACATCATGATGTGTTTTGCTGGAACTGTGGGGAAGGTGCTCCTAGACACAGATTGTAATACTGAACCAGTGCCAGGATATGACCACATTAAACATCTCTAACACTGGCTCTTCAGAAGAAATCCAAGCACTGATGTGGTAGCTGGTGAAACACCTATTCACTTCCACCTCATTCTTCAAGTATTGGAAGTTGCTTTTACAAAGCTGCCAGCAAATTTTCAAGGCACAATGCAATTGTTTGGGTGGGGCAGAGGTGGTTTAAATATGCACTTTTAAGACCCTAAATTCCATAGCTGTAGGCTCATACGGGGACAATCAGGGGAGATGTAACTCTGCATGAACAAAAGAATCATTTTATTTCCAAATAGTTTGTGATTCTCAACATGGCATGAAATATATAACAAGCACACATATAAAGAGACTGAGAGAACTTAATCCTATTTATTACTTTAATATAATTTTGCTGAGACTATTTTAAAAAAATGGCATATATTTTCATGTTTGCCTTAGTGAACCCCAAACCTCTCTCCAGATCAGCTTGACTGATAGGAAGGTACACCATTGGACTAAACCCTTGTTTGAATTAAGAGGGATTATTTTAATCTTTGGTGGAAAATGGTGTAAATTGGACCATGTTGATAAAACTAACCAATAACTAGCTCGCTCTCATCTTCCCTACATTGGAAAGGAAAATTGGTTTGGTGTACAATGAGCAGTTTATTGTGTATAGCCAAAAAATGCACCCTTTAATTAGGTAATTAGGTCATTACCTCTATAATTATATTGATTTAAAATGGGGCCGTCCTTACTTTTATTTGTTTACTTGATTGTTACACTTTTTAATTGCCAAATAGAACTGAGCTGTAAAAGAAATTTAACAATATAAACTGTCCAGGCTGGAAATGCATAGCATGCTTGTTAACATCAACAGAGAAATTGATCAATATCCAAATGGACTATTCCTGAAACTCCAAACCTTTTCTGGTCTGGCAGGCCTGCTGTAATCCTCCAGCATTCCTCTGATTTCATCCTTTTCTTCCAGGATTCTCCTTTTTCTCTGCAATTGCAAGAAATTCTAGCTCCAAGGATCTTCCTTAACATATCTACAGCATTAATTTTCACACTGGCTTGTGATTGATCCTTTTTTTTCTATCATCAACAACAGAACACAAAAACTTACCTTTTCTGACAATTAGAAATATTATTTGCATGAAATATTGACAATGTTAGTGCAAATTTCACATGGATGAACTCTGCCAGCAATTTTACTGACAACTATTTGAGAAAGATTTTCATGAGAGGGATATAATTAAATCAGTTGGGCAGTAGTAACAGCAGCTGTTCTGGTACAATATACCACTGCTCAGTGCAATAGTAATTGATCAGGTTAGATTCATAACAAGTGCTGAAGAAATCAAGTCATACTCTGAGGAATAAAGTGGGGTTAACCAATATTGTGAAAGTTATTGCAGAAATTCCATTGAGGATGCCTTCAGATTTTAGTTGTATCTCCAGACTTTCTAAACGGATGAGGAAATGAGAGCTTTCAGTAACTATGAGCCAAATACGCAATAGCAGTGATTTGATCTGACCACTAACACCCACTACAAGTGGATCATATGACAGCCATTTTTAATGATTCCAGCCAGTTGCCAAGAAGCCTCATTTGAGAGGCACAAGGAACAAGAGATGGTTTACACCATAAAGTTCCCCATAAATGTCAGAACCAAAGCAGATCATTCGCCTCTGTGAGCCTGTTCAGCTGCTCATCGCTGACCTGTCGATTGCCTTTCATTGACGTATGAGTTTAACTCTAATTCCCTCTTATAGTTGCTGCCTGACCTGCCTAGTATCTCCAGCATTGTCTCTGCTCTACCTTAACCATGTCCACCCAAACCCTTAACTCTCCTGCCTAAAAAAATCAATCAATCTCAGTTTTAAACTTTTCAACTAATTCGGATTCATCAACTTTTGAGAGGAGCACATTCCTCATTTTGTCTGCCCTTTGTGTGAATAGGTACTTTCCAACTTCATCTCCTCAATGGCCTGGTTCTAATTTTAAACTCATAGCTCTTAGTTCTGATTCCCAATCCTGAGGAAATGGTTTCAGTTTTTCTCACCTTAAATATCTCAGTTAGATCACCCCACACTCAAATGAATACAAGTTTAACCTGTGCAACCTTTCCTCACAACTTAATACTATTACCTCTGTATCCTTCTGATGCATGTGTGCTGCCCGCCTTCGAGGGTCATTACATCCATCCTGCTGTGTGGTGCTCATAGCCAAATACAAACTCATATGAAGTTTAACCAGAGTGTTAAGTAACCAATGATTTAGGGAGGGAACTAAATGTAACAATTTCAAATTCCAAATGACACAAAACTGGGAGTGGGGAAGTGTGACTTGGACAAGTTCGGTGCGTGGACAAGTGTATGACAGATGCAATTTAATATAGACAAATGTGAAGTTTTCCATTTTGGTTTTAGAAACAGAAAGATGTTATTTTTCGAATAGTGATAGATTGGATAAAGGGAAGGTGAAATGAGATCTGGTGTCTGTGGCTGAAAGCAAGCATTCAGGTGCAGGTAGGAAGGCCTTCATTACGTGAAGATTTGAGTAAAGGGGTAAGGATGTCTTGTTGTAACTGTGAAATTTTGGTGAAATTCTGCCTTGGTGAAATTGTGTGCAGTCTCGGTCTCCTTATCTGAGGAAAGCTGTCTTTGTAATGGAGAGATTGCAAGGAACATTAATTTGACTGATTCCTGGGATTGCAGCATTGATGGGATTACAGCATTGGGTAGGGTAGGGTAGGGACATGTTTGGCACAGCTTTGTGGGCCGAAGGGCCTGAATTGTGCTGTAGTTGTTCTATGTTCTATGATGTATGAAGAAAATTATGTTGGTTAAACTTATGTTCACTGGAGTTTAGAAAGTTTATAAGATT
Organism: Pristis pectinata; assembly: GCF_009764475.1. Taxonomy (NCBI): domain Eukaryota; kingdom Metazoa; phylum Chordata; class Chondrichthyes; order Rhinopristiformes; family Pristidae; genus Pristis; species Pristis pectinata. The sequence goes on along the minus strand of NC_067414.1, from coordinate 74,888,454 downwards.
GAGAATGGATCTCAAAGAAACCTATAAAATTCTAACAGAACTAGACTGACGAGATGCAAGGAGGATGTTCCCAATGACTGGAGAATCCAGAACAAAGGATTACAGCTTCAGCAGGGATGCTATTGGAATTGAAATCAGCAGTAGTGTCTTCACCTGAAGGGTGGAGAACCTGTGGAATTTTCTACCACACAAGCAGTGAAGGTCATGTCATTCAATATATTCAAGAAGGAAATAGATGTATTTCTCATTGCTTACATGTTCAAGGGATACAGGAGAAGACTGGAACAGGTATTGAAGTGGATGATCATGACTGTGTTGAATAGTGGAGCAGTTTTGAAGGATCTGGCCCCTATTTTCTACTTTTCTGTGATGTAGCCTCTACTCTTCTCTATTCCAGCCTGCTTAAAAAAATGTGTATTATTTATTTGTATCTGTATGTTGGCTTTTCGTGATATCTCCTTTTAGATTCCTAACTCTTTGCACAACTTCACTGTGCTTTGTTTCTTGTCATTCTGAAAGTGCTCTGATCTATTGTCCTCTAGTCCAAAAAGGATAACCTTTTCTCCAAACAGAACTACCCCTATCCACTCACTTACCTATTAATATTCCTCCTCTTGGTTCTCTTCTACATTATTTATTATGCCACTTAACTTAGTGTCATTTGCAAATCTGCTAACATGGCTTTCAATTGCTTAATCGGTTTTACTGATAAATTTTATGGAGTCTCAGGCAGTTTACCGATTGTCAACAGTCAATTGTCAACTGGAGTTCCTTTCAGGCTATCCCACAGGATCGGAGATGACTTACGTCCACTCCACTTTTATGGGTTCTGAGGTGGCCCATGACATTATAATGGGATTCTTCCACTGATGGGGCAAGTGGTAACTAATGGGGCAGCTGTAAGGTGGTCTGCTCCTTCTGCTGCTTATGCAGAGCCTTGGTGTGCTCTTAATGCATGGACTTGAGGTTCTCAATACCATTCTGACTCTCTTTCTCCAGTCTGAGCACTCATGAGTCAGGGATTCCCGGAAGTCAGTTGGCAATGTTGCATTTCTTCATTAAGGCTTCGAGCACATCCTTGAATCTTTTCCTTTGTCGATCTGGCGATCTCTGCCCTTGAGGCAGGATCTTTTAACACGTGGTATTTATGAAATTAAGCTCTCATTCTCGAATGAATATAAAAATGATTAATTACAGAGTCATGGAGTCATGCAGCACAGAAACAGGCCCTTCAGCCCAATTGGTCCATGCTGACCAAGATTCCCATCTAGGGTAGTTCCATTTGCCTGCATTTGGCCCATATCACTCAAAACCGTTCCTATCCATGTCCCTGCCCAAGTAACTTTTGAATGTTGTTAATGTACCTACTTCAACCACTTCCTCTGGCAGCTCATTCCATATACTGACCACCCTCTGGGTGAAAAAGTTGCCCTTCAGGTTCCTACTAAATCTCTCCCCTTTCACCTTAAACCTCTGCCCTCTAGTTCTTGATTCCCCAACCCTGGGAAAAAGACTGTAAACATTGACCCTATTTATGCCCCTCATGGTTTTAGACACCTCTATAAGATCACCCCTCATTCTCCTGCACTCTAATGAAAAAAGTTTGAATAGGTCTTGCCAGGGAAAAACTCAAATTTCTTGCAATAAATTCCTAGCAGGGCCAGGACCACAACTAGCAGGACACAGGATAGTCCTGCTTTACTTGAAGCCCTTTTCATCGCCTGTATAGTTCAGTCCATTCCACAAATTCAATAAGCAATTTCAGACTGTGGCTTATTCGGCAATAATAATTGTACCTTTAGGAGTTGTTTAGTAGATGTCATGTGAGTTATTCTCAAAATCTGAAAAAGTGAGCCTTCTTTGAGTGATAGGAAACTGGTATATACATTTCAAAGGACCTCAGTAATGTCAGTGATTAATATTGAAATGAGAATAAAATAGTCACTGAGTTGAAATGATTCAGCCAAGCAGGGGATATGATGGAATGTCAAATTAAAAGGAAAAATTTCCATCATTGGCACTATTAAGGCCTATCCTGAAGCAAAGCTAGCCAGCACTCCTATTAATTGACTGTGCTCAATTTTCTACTGTAAGATTGTTCAAATAATTATTTTTAGCTGCCTACCCAACTTTAGCCTTGTGCAGGGAACTAAGGGAAGTAGAAAACTGATCAATGAAAGATGCATGCACAGTTGAAGTTAAATGGCTACATATGGAGACATATATTAATCTTTGTCAAACTGCAGAATGAATTTTCAGTATGCTTTACCTTGGCTAATGCAGTGGGGAGTGAGAAGTCTGAGGCATAAACAATGTGAAAGGAAATCCAATATTAAGGGAAACATTTCAGTGGGGAATTGGCATGTGTTTGCCTTGATATACAGGCTTACTTGGAGCCCATCTGAGAAAAGTAATGGAAGGAAGTAGGAACTATCCCAAATATACTGAAAAATCCCAGTTTTAACTTGAAAATGAATGAAAGGACAGTGTTATCGGAAGCTTAGTTTTGCAGACAAGTAGGGTATGTATGCAAACATTTAAAACTATGGAAAAAAACAGGCAGTGACAGACCTTGTCGTCCATTCATTCTCTCTGATGCAAATATGATACCTCACGCTTCACAACAAATCTACTAGGTCCTCTGTATTCTCTGATTGGGGGATGGGGGAAGGTGGGTGCTGAAAGATTAGATAGAAACCCAGGCCACATGCACTTCTTAGATACCCCTTCTCCTTTAGTAATTGAAACTGCCAACACTCATATAGGCCCTGATTAACTTTGGGCAGTACCTATCCATTGAGATGACATCTGACCCAACCAGAAATAGGTCAGGCCCTTGTCTGAAAGAATGAAGTGAATCAGCATTTGGCACATGACCTGTCAGTCTCCTCTACAAGGGAAAAGGAAGTCAGCTTGGCATCTGACCTGGAACCTGTCTGACTATGTCCACTAACAAGGCAATAGCAAGTATATATTTATACGCATTCACAATAATGACACCGGCATGCTAGTACCTTCAGCTGCAGAGATTATGAAAGCATGCTGCATCTTTCATCACATAAATGCAGGCCTCCTGACCTCAATGCTGTTCAGTCAGGAATCAAGTAGTTTACTCCTGCTGCACTTCTGATATGCAGTCCCAGAGGTGCACAGTCCCAGCCACCTTCCAACATACCTGCTGTGTCTTCTGTCACTCTTGCACAGGACTGGAACAGTTTGAGGTGTAATTTTCCAGCCTTGTGCTCCCAGCATAAATCTTGTCCTTGAAAAGTTTTGTCAGAAATTTGGGCATGATTTTCGATCCATTTGTATGTTGAAATCGGTTGGGAAACAGGTAACAGATCATCTTAATACATTACAGTGCCAGAATTCCACAAAATCAGGAATGATAGAATAGGCTTTCTTCTGGTGTTTGTCCAGAGCAGCCCCTACAAAGACCCTGCTTTGGATTTCTCATTCACTGTTGACCTGAACATAATAGTGTCCATATTCTAATGCAATAAGATTAAAAGGAAGCTCAGTGTCAGAGGTGAATGCCATGGAAGATCAAAGTTCATCTGGGCTGTGTGCAAATAGCTCCAAGATAGCCCCGAAAGAGAAAAATCACACCAACTCTCTCAAAGAATCTGTGCCACTGTAAGAATATAATAACTTAAGAAATAGAAGCAAGAGTAGACCACATGGCCTCTTGTATCTGCCCTGCCATTTAATAATGATGGCTGATCTTTTACTTCAGCATGACTTTCCTGTACAACCCTATATCCCTTGATTTCCATGATATCTAAAAGTCTTGAATGTACTCAGAAGCTGAGCCTCTACATTCCTCTTGGATAGAGAATTCCAGAGATTCACTAACTCTTGAGTGAGGAAGTTTCCTCTCATGTTGGTCTTGAATGGCTGATCCCTGATCGTGAGGCCTATGACCCCTGATTCCAGATACACCAGCCAGGGAAAAAATTATTTTATCTCCACCTGGCAAGCTTCAGGAAAGTCTATACTTTCCAATGAAATCATCTCTTTTTCTTCAAAGCTCTAGAAAGTATAGATTCTGTCTGCTCAACATCTCCTCATAGGACAATCCTCTCACCCTGGGAATCACTTTGGTGAACCTTTTTATATTTCCCCATCACAAGCATAACCTTTCTTAGGTGGGAAAACAGCTCTGTACATGATATTCAGGTGCAGTTTCATTAGGGATCTGCATAATTTCAGTAACACATCTTCACTTCTGTACTCAAACCCTCTTTCAATATAGGCCATCATACAGTTTACCTTCTTTTTTACCTGCATGTTAACTTTCAGTAAACTGTGTATGAGGACAATCAGGTCCCTTTGAACACCGTTGCCCTTCACTCCCTCATCCTTTCTGTTTCTGGCATGACAGTTTACATCCTAAGAAGCTCCTGCATTGAAACAAGTTCTGCTGAGCACAGTTTCAGTATAGAACATAGAACAGAGAACAGTACAGGACTGGACAGGCCACTCGGCCCACGATGATGTGCTGATCTTGATGCCAATTTATACTAAATGTCCTCCTCCAGTTTATCATCCATATCCCTCCATTTCTTTCACATTCATGTGTCTATCTAATAGCCTCCTAAACTCCACCAAACTGCCTGATTCTACCACTACCCCTGGTGACCCATTCCAGGCACCTACCACTCTCTGCGTAAAAAACTTGCACCTCACGTTGCCTTTAAACTTCCCCTGTCTCACCTTAAAAGCATGTCTTCTGGTGTTTGACATTTCTACCCTGGGGAACAGCTTCTGACTGTTTACCCCATCTCTGCCTCTCGAAATTTAAAAACCTCTGTCAGGAGACCAACCCAAGTTTGTCCAACCTGTCCTTATAGCTCATACCCGCTAATCCAGGCAGCATCCTGGTAAACCTCTTCTGCACCCTCTCCACAGTCTCCACATCCTTCCTATAATGGGTGACCAGAACATATATACAGTATGGGCGACCAGAACTGCACACAATACTCCAAGTGCAGTCTGACTAAAGTTTTATACAGCTGCAGCATGACTTCCTTACTCTTGTACTCAACACCCCGACCAATGAAGCCAAGAATTTCATATGCCTTCTTTACTACCTTATCCACTTGCGTAGCCTACTTTCAGTGAACTAAAGACCTGGACCCCAAGATCCCTCTCTACATCAATGCTATTTAGGAGCCTACCATTAACTGTATGCTTTCTCCTTTCATTTGACCTCCCAAAGTGCAATACTTGCACTTGCATGAATTAAACTCCATTTGCCACTTCTCTGCCCATATCTGTAAATGATGTATATCCTTCTGTATTCTTTGATAGCCCTTTATATTGTCCACGATTCCACCAATCTTGGCGTCATCCACAAACTTGCTAATCTACCCATCTGTACCTTTTGATATGTATCACAAACAACAGAGGTCCCGGTACTGATCCTTGTGGAACACCATTGATTACAAATCTCCAGCTGGAATAATACCCTTCCATTCCTACTCTCTGTCTTCTATGGGCAAGCCAGTTCCAAATCCAAACTTGCAATTCACTCTGGATCCCATGCATTTTTATCTTCTGAATAAACCTACCATGAGGGACCTTGTCAAATGCCTTACTAAAGTCCATGTAGATAATGTCCACTGCCTTGCCCTCATCAGCATCTTTGTCAGCTCCTCAAAAAAGTCAATCAAGTTTGTAAGGCATGACCTGCCCCACACAAAGCCATGCTGGCTGTCCCTAAGCAGGCCATGCCTTTCCAAATGTGCATAAATCCTATCCCTCAGTATCCTCTCCAATTGCTTCCCTACCACTAACGTGAGGCTCACTGGCCTATAATTACCTGGATTATCCCTATTTCCCTTCTTGAACAAAGGTGCAACATTTGCTATTCTTCAGTCCTCTGGGACCTCACCTATTACTAGGAGGACACAAAGATCCTTGTCAAAGCCCCAGCAATCTCCTCACTTGCTTCTTTCAATATCCTGGGATATATGCCATCAGGCCCTGGGGACTTATCCTCTTTAATGCTTTTCAGAAGACCCAGCACTACCTCCTCCTTAATCTCAAAATGTCCCAGCACATTAGCATGTCCCATTCTGTTTTCACTATCCTCCAATTTGTTCTCCTCTGTAAATACCGACACAAAGTACTCTTTTAGCACCTCAGCCACTTGCTCTGACTTCAAGCACATATTTCCTCCTTTATCCTTGAGAGGACCTTCTCTCACCTTAGTTATCCTCTTTTTCTTAATATGCATAAAATGCCTTGGGATTATTCTTGACCCTGCACGCCAAGGACATTTCATGACATATTTTGGCCTTCCTAATTGCCTGCTTGGGCACTTTCCTGCTATCTTTATATTCTACAAGGGCCAGTCTAACTTTAGCTTCCTAAACCTTACGTAAGCTTCTTTTTTCTTCCTGACTAAGTTTAGTATCTCTTGGGTCCTCCAAGGTTCCTTTACCTTACCATCCTTGTCCTTACTCCTTACCAGAACCTGTTGATCCTGTACTCTGATCACCTGGTCTTTAAACAATTCCCTCATGTCAGACATGTCCGACAGAAGCTGCTCCCAATCAATTTCCCTTAGCTCCTGTCTTATCCTGTCGTAATTTTCCCTCCCCCAATTTAGTACCTCTGGCAAGATCCAGTTTTATCTTTCATTTTGTTCTTTTGCTTTTTATTCTCTCTGCAACTGTTTTCATTCATCTATAAACTAGAAAGCTCTCAAATCATGTGCGTAGCCTAGACATTCCTGGGCTCTATTCCATCACAACTCCCTGTGTGCTCTCCACTCTTCCCTCCATCATCAACTTAAGATACATTTGTTCTCTTGCATATTCAGTTCTGATGAAGGGTCATTGCTCTGAAACGTTAGCTCTGCAGAATGCTGCCTAACCTGCCGAATATTTCCAACACTTTCTGCCTTTTTATTTCCACTAACCTCTCCCTTCCTTATTCTGTGATAATCTAATAAATGACTCACTGACCATTTTCCCCATGAATATGAAAACTTTTCACAATTTTGGATACACCGGTCAGATCTTTCCTAACATTTTTGTGCCTATTTACCTGGTCTACTATCTTCATACCTGAAAGCAATTTTGTGTAACCTTACTGAATCCCTTCCACATTCTGTTTAGAGTCTGGGCTATTAGAGTAATTTCTCGAGTTTTGATCACACCTTCAGAAATAGAAGAGAGGGGATTTTGTGCAACCCATATTAAACATAAAACTGAGTTTTCTTTTTCCTTGTGATTCTTTTTTCTATATTTCTCCTTATGACTCTGCTCTGGGTCAGTCTGAACTATTGGCTTGGTTCTGGACCATTGGATTGGATCTCCTTCACTTTACTTCAGCCTGAGAATGGGACTTTAATCTACAGCTGCCCCAAGGCTATGCTGAAATCTTAAAAAGTATATCATTCCTCATGCTTTACCTGGATGAATATCTGACATTTGAAGTTGGGCATTCAGCAGAAAGGTGCCCAGCTAATCACTGTCGAAGGGTCACAAGAACTTAAGAAATAGAAGCATGTATCATTCTGTAAGAACATGAGAATGAGGAAGAAGGTGACCTGGCCATTCGTCAACATCATGGATGATTATCTATCACAATGCCATGCTCCTGCACCATGCACATGTCAGAATCTGAATCAGAATCAGATTTATTATATCTGACTTAGATGATGTGAAATCTGTTGTTTTACGGCAGCAGTACAGCGTAAATGTAAATTCATTATAAATTACAAAAATAAATACATAATGAAAAAAATATATGGTATACGAGGTCATTTTCATGGGTTCCTGGACCGTTCAGAAATCTGATGGCGGAGGGGAAGAAGCTGTTTCTGAATCATTGAGTGTGGGTCTTCAGGTTCTTGAACCTCCTCCCTGATGGTGGTAACGTGAAGAGGGCATGTCCCGGATGGTGAGGGTCCTTAGTGATGAATACCGCCTTATTGAGGCACTGCCTCTTGAAGATGTCCTCGATGGTGGGGAGGGTTGCACCTGTGATGGAGCTGGCTGAATCTACAACCATTTGCAGCCTCTTGTGATCCTGTGCATTGGAGCATCCACACAGACTGTGATGCAACCAGCGAGAATGCTCTCCACCATATACCTACAGAAATCTGTAAGAGCCTTCAGTGATATACTGAATCAATATTTCAAGTCATTATGCCTTTTGGTTCAATTTACTTGTTTTTATTGGGCCAAATCTTGTGACTTTGGTCCCTCTGCCCACAATTACCAGCTACAGTTTACTGGGTCCAGAAGTGAAGAGCCAGTTTCAATATGTCCTTGAAGCTTGAGAAACAAAGGACTACCATTGCTGGAATCTAGATGAAAAACTCTGGAGTTCCTCTAGCATCATAATGTTTTTCATTGCCCTTGAAGCTTGCATCCTTGCTGGCTATTGAAGCTGTAAGTAAATGTTAATAGTTTTCAAGAGACTTCATAGACTATTAACATTTAAATATTTAATTTAAAGGTTCAAAATTATTAATTGAAAAATTTTTAGAAAGTTGACAAATATATCTCAAAACTCACAGTTAAACACATTAAGTAAAGTGATATATAAAGAAACCCTAACCTTTCTCTTTGCCCCTGATCCTTTTTCCCAACAATCCTCAATCAAATTGGTCAGTTCAACAGTTCCATGTTTGACAGAATATGCATGGAATTTCAAGATATATTCCCACTTAACTGGCTAAACAGCAGTAGCCAGCAGGAGCAACAAACAGTCTGCTAGAAGAATTCAATGGATCGAGCAGCATCTGTGGGAGGAAAGGAATTGTCAACATTTCAGCTCGACACCCTGCATCGGGACCTGATGCAGGGTTTCAACCCAAAACATCAACAACTCCTTTCCTCCCATAGATGCTGAGTTCTTCCAGCAGATTGCTTGTTGCTTTGGATTCCAGCATCTGCAGTCTACTGTGTAGCTAACAAGATCTGCCCCTTTGTATCATTCAGCTCCGGCAATGGTCTCTTGCACAACTTTATCAATTCTAATATTTCACCACTGTACTTGATAACTGCACATACTTAACATTATATGCTTCATAGTTACCTCTGAGTTATCAACTAATGTGTACAAAGGACCACTTCAGAAATATTAGCTCATTATATAGATCAACATTCCAGTGCTAACAGAATGCAGCAAGGTCAGAAGTGCTATTTTTCAGATAAGATGCCAAACCAAATTTCCATCTTCCCTCTTAAGAAGACACAAAAGGTTCCATGACAATTTTCAAAGAAGAATGGCAAAGTTTATCTGGTGCCTTAGCCAATATTTATCCCTTAGCTAGCATTAGTAATAGTAGTTTAATTTGTCACTCATCGCATTGGTCATTGTCAGTTCTTGCTGAATGCAAACTTCCCCAGGTTACAATGTGAGTATGCTTTAGAAGATTTAACTACCTATGAAGTGCTTTGGGATGTCTTGAGGTTATGAAAGGGATCAGATAATTGCAGCTTTTTCTTTCTTTCTCTTTATCTGTAGAACCTGCTTCACCTGCTGTTGAGATTAGGCCTTTCCAACATTAGCAGCTTGACACAATGTAAAACAGAACTATTGCTTCATGGTTACAGTGTATGTATCTGTGATTACACAACTAGCTACCCACTTAAATAAATTACACCAGAGAAAATTGTTTCAATCATTATTTGTTCTTAGTTTCTAAGATGTCGAATGCCAAAAAAATAAGACTTTAAAGTTTTCCAAGTTACATGATTTACACTAACCATCAAATTATCTATTTTTTGTTTGAAAGCCTTGTTGAAAATTTTTGCTTGAAGGCCTCACCCTCTCCCGAAAGCTGTGTTTGGACTTGATACTTCTGCCCAGAGATTTGTCTTTGTGAGCTGAGTTTGATTTGTTAGATCTGTTAAAGGAAGAAAAGAGTAAAAATATTAACATTTTAATGCATCAGAAGTCAAGTTCTTTGAATTCTATAATTTTTTGGAAGTGCATTAAACTAAGAGAGAATGTATGTGAATGTATGCATTTACTTCAATTTAATTAGATTTCAACATTTCTCTTTTCTGGAAAAAAATGAAAACAATTGGTTCTCAACCCAATAGTTTGAAAGGGACATTATTCAGAGATGCCCTTAAGTGATTTAGTTGTCCTTAAGTGATTTTTGCAGCACCAAGGAGCAAGATCCATGGCCTTCCAGAAGTTGCTTTAGACAGAGAGGATCACCTTTGATCAGTGGTGATGTTAGATAATCCATTATTTAACAGTACTTAACAGTTTGATGTAAAACATGCACTGCAAATACCTGTGGGTGAATCTCCTCATTAATACCACTGCATTTCAAGAGCTTTACAAGTGCTTGCCTTAACAAGAGTAACATCTAGGAGGGGTCCCTGGCAGCAGAGGTATTTTAAAGAATCCCACAGCCCATTTTGCCTGTATCAATTCTTCATAAGAGCTCATTGTAGTTGGATTTTATGCCACTGAGAAATCTGTAGCCTCCAGTATGGTACCTTGGCGTTATTCTGCAACACATCTGTGACCATCAGCGCTGTACTTTGGTGATATAGTGTGTGGAACTGGGCATTGAGTTGGACCTGAACTCACATTCAGAATAACAGTTCAGGCCCAGGTGGGTGCTTGGTCCCAGGCTCATTCAGACATCTGGTCAAAAGTCTGACATCAGGTGGGCACTGGGGACCTGGGCAGACAATGGGAGATGGTTGGAATTGGTGGTAAAGAGCTGAATCTTACTTTCACTCTCTGGCCTCCACAGCACTTCTTCGCTTCCCACATGTTTCTCCAGTCTTTTGAAGGATTTGTGTCTGTCCTGGAGAACCCTGATGAACTAATGGTCAAACATCAAGCGCAGGGGACAGATTTCACATGTCCATTAGTAGTTTGCTTCATGGCCAGACGTCAATGATTGCTCATAACTTGCGTATCACTCATGCTCATACTGCCAGCTTGTACCCTATACACCAGTATGTGGGGTAGGCTTAGATGTGCACACAAACGTGAACATGCAACTGTTAATGCATGAGTATCACGGTCAATGTGTGAGACTTGGCTTGTCTACATTATTAATTCCTGGTCCTGAAATTTTAATGTTTATCACTGAGGGAGAGAAAAATGCAAACAAGAAGAACTGTCAGACAGTATTTCCCCTCATTCTCATATGATTTCTTTATAAAAAATCATCTTGAATTTTTGAAGCCTCTCCCCTTTCGAGAAAACAGGTAAGAAAAAATGTTCATTAGCCTGGAATGTCAACTCTGTTTCCCTCCACAAATGTTGGCTGAGCTGTGGAAAATTTGAAGCAACTCCTGTTTTATTTCCATAGGGATAGAGGTTGGATGGGATTGGAGAGGAGGGGGATGTTAATGAGTGTGTGGGGGAAAATAAATAACGGAAAGAGTGCAGGGAAGCTTCAGTCATTGCGGGTAGCTATCAGGGAATCAATGAGGGACACATTTTCATCCTTTCCGCACAGCACGAAATTGAAAAGAAAAACAGACCAGAACAAAAGAACAAAGAAAAAGAGACTGAAGAGAGAGAAAACCTCAAAAGAAATAAGGAAATGTTAAAAGAAAGGCAACTGAAAGGACAAAGTGATGATATTCTCTAAACTATTCCCTGAAAGTGGTGACACAGGTAGACAGGGTGGTTAAAGAAGGCACTTGACGTGCTGGTCTTCCTCTGTCAGGGCAATGAGTATAAGAGTTGGGATGTTATGTTGCAATTGTACAAGAAGTTGGTGAGGCCACACTTAGAGTACTGTGTACGGTTTTGGTTACACTGTTGTTGAAAAAATGTCATTAAGCTGGAAAGAGTACAAAGAAGATTTATGAGAATGTTGCCAGGACTCGAGGGCCTGAGTTATGGGGAAAGGTTGGGCAGGTTAGGACTTTATTCTTTGGAGCGTAGAAGACTGAGGGGTGACCTTCACAAGGTGTATAAAATCATGAGGGGCATAAATAAGGTGAATACACACAGTTTTTTTTCCCAGGGAAAGGGAATCAAAAACTAGAGGGCATAAGTTTAAGGTGACAGGGGAAAGATTTAAAAGGGACCCAAGGAACGGCTTCTTCAGACATACATGTTGCATTAATGGAATGAACTGCCAGATATAGTGGTTGAGGCAGGTACAATAACAACATTTAAAAGATACTTGGACAGGTACATGGCTAGGAAAGGTTTAGAAGGATGGGAGCCAAATGTGGGCAAATGGAACTAGCTTATGTGGGCATCTTGGTCAGCATGGATGAGTTGGGCTGAAGGGCTTGTTTCCATTCTGTATGACTCTATGTAACTACCAAATCAAATGTTAAGAGGGGTCAAGAACTAGAAGATGTAGACTGGAGGTGATTGGCAAAAGAACCAAAAGTGACCTGACAAATTTTATTTCATACAGCAAGTGATTAGGGCCTGGAATGTCCTGCTCGGGGAAAATAGTGGAGGTGGATTCAATTGTAGTATTCGAAAGGGAGACAAGTAGTTTCTGAAAGGCAAAAATTGTCAGGGGGTGAGATGGTGGTGGAGTGGGAATGGATGGATTACCTGTATAAACCCAATGGGTTAAATGGCCTCCTTCTATGCAGTTATCATTCTGTGCTTCTGTAATCTGCAATGTTCTTATAATATCCAATGCCAATTTCAGTACCATTTGCAGTTTTACTATTAATAAGCATCAAAATGTCTAACCATTAATACATATTAAATATTTACATTTGTTTTGAATTGATAAACACTCACATTCCACCTTGTAAAAAATTGGGACAGTACCCACTAAAAGACCAAGAATTCTACAGTTTCATTTGTGAATCAGAAAACATTTAGCAGATTGTTAAAAAAAATCAACAGCTGAATATCATCCAAGCCGTAAACATGAAACTCCTTGTGATGTTCAAAATACTTCAGTAAGGCCTCAGGTACTTCCTTTACCTCACACAATGGAACAGTTGATGTTGATTCATTATAATCCTGTGGGTGTGGTTATTGTCTGCACGATGAGAATCTTATGTTGGAGACTCACTGAAAATGCCAAAAAATTCCTTCATCTGAAAATATCTCCTCAGTCTGTCTATCCCTGTCTGTCTACAAATAGATAAGAACATCAATGGAGCCTTAAGATCTATTTGTTTAATCAATCCATTACAAACTCAAATACCATTTCCTCTGAATATAAATATTTCTTCCATGTTTCTAACTCATTCATAGAAATCCTTGATAGTCAAGCTTTCCATCTTACTCGAGACATCACAAGCAAACAAAGTAAATTGCTTGCTTGAACTGTATACAGTCCATTTACTGCAATAAATCTCAGCTTCATAGCTCTTTTATCTACAGCTTTGCTACTGTCTTGAGGTCACTATCTCAAGAAATTCAAAAGTTACTCTATTGATCGGGCAGTCTTTTAGAGCATTTGTTGCTGAGTTGATGAAATTAATCAGGTTAATATTCCATTTGATGGGATGGGCTTCAAGAAAGTTATCATCCACCACTCAAGCAGGACATGGGCAATGAGGTCACTTAATTCATAAGTGGCAAATCAAACTGTCCCTGGCGGTGAATGTGGTAAGCCAGATCAAACAAGTAGTGGACCACATCATCATATTCTTCCTTTGATATAGGTTCAGTGTAAATACCATTAAGAAAAGCTTCCTCAGTCAATTTGTAAATCTGTCCTTCTCTCCCATCTCTCTCTCCCTCTCTCTCTCTCTTCTACTATCATGTTATCTAAAGTCAGTAGCCCTAATTCTGAAAACAGATCACAATTTATCATACATTTATGGATTCCATTGAACATTTTCTGGCTTGGGGCATACAAACTGTTGGACAACAGAAAGGCATGGATTCATTTGGTTTACCTTTCGCCATCATCTAGTCGAATGACACAATGACAACAATGATATTGCCGAAATGTTGCCATCAATTTTGAGTGAAACATTACCAAAGATCATAGCTTTTGCAACTTTTCTTCGATCTAGTTCAGAAACCATAATTGATGTGTAATCTGCTCCATGCAATTCTCACTGTCTATGTGGGGTGTGGCCAACAATCATTTAGCTCTTCAGCAAATACAAGACAAGCTCATATATTCCAAGTATCCACTCAGGCAGAACATCATTTATCATGTAGTGGTTCTATTAAGAAGCTGCACAGGCTCTCTTACATCTCAGGGAAGTTGGTCCAGTCTTAGTCCAAGTAGATTATGTGAGTCATGCGCAATTGTATGCTATGGAGAAAAAGATGCAATTAAGACATGTCCAACCCATTGCTAAGTCTTAGATGGTGACTCAGAGAAATAATTGCATGGTTAAACAATAACAAAATAAGGTTTGTACAAGGTTAGTTCTGCTAGTAAGAAGAATTTACCAATTTTCTTAATGTGGGGGAATTCTTTCTCTGAGCTCTAAGGCCATTCCCTGAATCATTGCCACCTTCGTTCCTCATGCTTCACCTGTGATTTAACAATGGGAAATGGAGGCTTCATGGAGCTCATGGATTCTGGCCAAAAACAACAAAGTGAGAGTGGTCACGTGCACACAGAGACATGGAAGAACATCTGGCAAGACTGGAAAGTGACATAATGGAGAATGGTGCCTTCCTGATACAATAAGAACATAAAAAACAGGGTTAGGACTAAATCACTCAGTCCCTCAAGTTTGCCCTGCTGATCTGCCCAATCCTCATCGTCTTTGCTTTGCTGGTTCCCCAAAGTCCTCTCTTCCCTGATCTTTCAACAATTTATCTAGCTCCTCTTTAAATACCCCTATTGATCTTACCTCTACAACTCTCCAGGCAAGAGAATTTCAGAGATTCACCACCCCCTGCCTGAAGAAGTTTCAATAGATCTCTGCTTTAAAAGACTTCCCCCTAATCTTGTAACTACATCCTCTCTTTTGAAATTCTTCCACTAGTGGAAGCACCTTGACATTTACCCTGTCAAGTCCCCAGGGATCATATATGTTTCAAATGGATCACCCCTCATTTTATTAAACTCTGAAGAATATTGATCTGATTTCTTTGGCCAATCATGACAGAACTACCTCTCATCCCAGGAATTAGCTTAGTGAAGCTCTTTTGGACTGCCTTTAATGCAAGTATTTCCTTAATATCCCTTCTTAGGTAGTGGACTAAAACTGTGCAAGTTCTCCTGGTGTGGCCTCACCAGTGCTCTGTACAAATGTAACAATACACCTCTATTATTGAACTCCAACCCTCTACAATAAAGGCCAATATGCCATTTGCCTTCTTAACTACTTCCAGCACTTGCTTGTAACTTTTTTGTGATTCATGCAAAGGAACACCCAGATCCCCCTGTACTTTCCACATCTACACTATTTCTCCATTTACATAATAGTCTGTCTTTATAGTCCTCTTATTGAAGTGCAAGACCTCACACTTTCTCACATTAAATTCTATTTGTAACTTTTCCCCTATTCACTTAATCTATCTATATCTTATTGCAGAGTCCAAATATCCTTATTGCAACATGCCCTCCCACCTATTTTCATGTGATCGGCAAACTTGGACAACTTACATTCCAATCCCTTCCACCAGATCATTAATATAACTGGTAAATAATTGAGGGCAAAGATCTGATCCTTGGGACATTCACTAGCTATGTCCTTCCAACCTGAGAAACACCCACTTACTCTGACTGTCTTCTATGTGATAGCCAGTCCTCAATCTGTGATGAATGTCTAAGGATATAATGCAGCACTACCTGGACCTTGTAGTGAGTCAAAGAACGTTGCTTCTGTTTTTGAGAAGGGGCCTCTACATTCGTCAATATTTTCATTGTAGACGTTTTGATCATTGCTTTTCAGATCTATTGGTATGTTTTGGAAAATAGCAGCAATTAGTTTCCAAGTTGCTTGCATCTGCAAGACACAGCTAATCTGATCAGTGAGCACTCAGATCCAGGACTCAGAGCACAAGTGGAATGGATATAGTCTGTTCATTGCCCTGATGACAACTCAAATTACTTTTTCAGCTACTCCCTCCCCCCACACCCCCCAAACGTCCACTGATGTTGGTGACAAGATACAGGATCAGGATGCCCGCCTGCCTGTAGCTTTGACACATCCTTCTGAAGAGTCCGTCCATGTTCCAGAAAGCCTGAGGTGAGGGTTATGTTACTACCCCTGAGGCTCATAATGCCATGTAGCCAAGATCCCTGATCTTCAGGCATTATCTGAATGCAACACCAGGACACGGTTAAGAACAGCACAAGCACAAAGAGGCATTTAATCTAATTAAGTGGACTATCAAACTATTTTATAACAAGAAGCCCAGTGTTTTACAGCATGTCTTTACAAAATATTTTTTGTGCTTAGTTATGCATTCGTGTCAGGCTGCAATAGAAAACATTAATTCCACACTTCCTTACCGAATCATCGGTCTGAATCTCTTCTCCTTCATTAAGTCAGAAGTGAGAATGTTTACTGATGACTGCGGTGTTGAATTCCATTCAAAACTCCTCAGATAATGAAGCAGAGTGTTTCTTCGTGCAGCAAGGCCAAGACAAAATCCAACCTTGAGCTAATGTGCAGCAAGTAACAAGTGCTAGCAAGGAGCTTCCACAAAAGGAGAAAGTACGATCGGTATGCAAGACAAGTTTTTCACTGTACCTCGGTACAAGTGACAATAATAAACCAATACCAGTAACAACTCGAACATCTATTCATGACATTCAGTGATATTAACATCACAGAATCTATCACTTTTAACATTTTGGGATGGCCATTTCCCAGAAACTGTAGCTGCTAGTGCAGATCAGAGAGTGGGTATTTTGTGCTAAATTGTTCACCCGTTGACCTCCCAAAATTGTTCCACCAACTATAGACACAGTAGTGTAACAGTTAGCGTAACGTTATTACAGCGCCAGCGACCCAGGTTCAATTCTGGCCACTATCTGTAAAGAGTTTGTACGTTCTCCCCGTGTATACGTGGGTTTCCTCTGGGTGCTCCGGTTTCCTCCCGTATTCCAAAGACGTACAGGTTAGGAAGTTGTGGGCCTGCTATGTTGGGCCACTTGCGGGCTGCACCCAGAACACTCTACGCAAAAGATGCATTTCACTGTGCGCTTCAATGTACATGTGACTAATAAAAATGTCTTATCTTATCTTATATCTTATAGACCCCAGTCTGGAGTATGATGGACTATTCTCTATCTTAACGTTAGAACTTCAGCAGCATCCAGGTCAAAGCAATCCATTTAAATGTCATTTCATCCACTTCTCTAAGCATGGACTTGCACCATCATCAATGTGTACTACCCACAGAGGTTTCAGTCTGTATCATCTAGCAGATGCACTGCACCAAGTTACACAGACGCATCTCCTCCATCACTCATATGCAGAAGGACAAAAGCACTTGGTTCATGAGCACACCATGGCTTCCATCTTTTCCTCCAACTGCACTTTATCCCAGTTTGGACATATGTTACCATTCCTTCATCAGTGTTGATTTATACTTTACATTTATATTTTACATTTATGTACACTTTATACATTAATGGTCTGGATGAAGGAACTGATGGCATTGTGGCCAAGTTTGTAGATGATACCAAAATATGTGGAGTAGCAGGTAGTGTTGCAGAGGCAGGAAGTCTGCAGAAGGACTTGGATAGGTTGGGAGAGTAGGCAAAGAAATGGCAGATGGAATAAAACATAGGGAACTGTGGGGTTATGCACTTTGGTAGGTTAAGAATGAAGGTGCAGACTATTTTCAGAATGGGGAGAAAATTCAGAAATCAGAAGTGCAAAGGACTTGGGAGTCCTAGTGCGGGATTCCCTCAAGGTTAACTTGCAGGTTAAGTCAGTAGTAAAGAAGGCAAGTTCAATGTTAGCATTCATTTCAAAAGGATTAGAATGTAAAAGCAAGGATGTACTGCTGAGGCTTTATAAGGCATTGGTCAGACCACATTTGGAATATTGTGAGCAATTTTGGGCCGCGTATCTAAGGAAGGATGTGCTGGCATTGGAGAGGGTCCAGCGGAGGTTTACAAGAACGATCCCAGGAATGAAAGGCTTCACATGTGAGGAGTGTAGTTGTCTCTGGGCCAGTACTCAATGGAGTTCAGAAGGATGAGGGGCGATCTCATTGTAATCTACTGGATACTGAAAGGCCTGAATAGTGTGGATGTGGAGAGGATGTTTCCACTAGTAGAAGAGTCTAGGATCCAAGGTCACAGCCTCAGAATAAAGGGATATCCCTTTAAAACTGAGATGAGGAGGAACTTCTTCAGCCAGAGTGTGGTGAATCTGTGGAATCTGTTGCCACCGAGGGCTGTGGAGGCCAAGTCATAGAGTATATTTAAGGCAGAGATAGATAGGATCTTGATTGGTAAGGGGGTTAAGGGTTACTCGGAGAAAATGCAGGAAAATGAGTCTGAAAGAATCAGCTATGATTGAATGCAGAGCAGATTCAATGGACTGCTCTTATATTTTATGGTCTTATAGTTTATATTCCTGGACATGCCCACTTAACAGCACTGTGGAAGTTCCTTAACCACAATTTTACAAGGCAACTATGAAGAGGCAATAAATGCAAGGTTCACCACCTTCTTAGCCATGCCCTGGTACATTCATTAAAATAAGTCAACACATTGTTCCTCTTCCTTTGGTATAACATTAAAGAATAATAACAAATAAACTTCCATCTATCTTAATTGGCAGTGAAACACCTGATCAACCCTTTAGGCAATATATTCACAAACTGCTTAAATAGCAAGAACATTGATGAAATTTCCCAGGGGCACATTGGAATTGTGTCTTCTATCTTCATTGAGTAGGACAACTTTTGAGCTGCTACCACAGATATTGCTGATCTGTGCACTTATCTGTAATGCAAATATACAGGGCTGCTGCAGTCATGCAAAGCAGCCCTGTGTATTTGCTTTCTTCAACAATATAATCAGTTTTGATTAAGTAATTGATGATTGATGTAGGCCATTGTTCAAACATGAATGGGTGTTAGACAAAGATATTGTGTGAGTCTGAGCTGCCAGTGAGAAGGAATGCTGCACTTCACTTGAAACAATTTATGTGTTTTTACTGTTTTTGTCATAATAATTGCATGAAGAGCAATGCCAAATGGCAATAGACATTTCTTGTACATAGCAATTATGTATATCTAATATGTATGTTTTATTTTGCTGCCAAGAAGTGAAGATTTATACTGATTTTTGAAAGGAGTTTTTAATTGCTTATTTTTAATCAACAGTAACTGAAATATCAAGAGACCCTGAAAGAAGACTAAAGGATCTTTAACAAACATTATATCAAAGCACTTTTTCTTTTGGTGATTTCATAAGTGACTTTTTCTTTTGTATTAAAGGATCAATGGTGCAGTTTGCAATTCTCAACTGCATTTGCTGTTATCTTTTGCCCTGATTATAAGAGAAGCCAGGAGATTGCTAGAGGGGGTCTAAATGCAAATCCCTGTTTGATAGTAAGCAGAGCTGCCTCATCCAGCAAACGTCAGTCTCAAGACTTACACTATAAAATTATATACTCTGGTGATGTGTAGAGAATTCCAAAGAAGGCCTTGGGCACCACCTTTGTGAAAAAAATATATTAACTCTGTGAGGATTGCCTCACTGGTTAGAGATGTAAGCAAGAGTCAGCTGCTAATTTCTCAAGGTCATTGCTTGTGTATTCAAGATAAACAGTATCAGTCGATGAGGATGATGTGTGTGTATTACAAATAAGACTAAAGAGTCTGTGCAGTGTGTGTCTGAAAAGAGAGTGATAATAATAACACACTATATTGATAATTGCTGCTCCTGCTTTGTAGTTCCTGATGCATGGGGCTCACAGTTAATGGCAAAAAGCAAAGATCCATTTGCCAGGTTAACATAGCCTGTCAGCTGGGAAGGTGCCGTTATAAATGTCCTTGTCAGCTCCTGGCCTCAGGAAGTCCAGCAAGATTATCTTGATTTCATTGCCGACGCTGACATTGCTAGGAGCCAGCAATATGAGAAAAATGTTAAAGTAGCATAAAAGAAACCCGTGTAAGGACTTGATGGACACTAGAAATAGCTTTCTCAAATTAAATAAGCTATATGCCTATGATGTACTTAAAATCTTAATATAGCACATATTTCCAGCAAGCACCTCACTTGCATCCTCTTACGTTATAGCTGTCACACTACAGGAACCACACTTTACTGTAGCCCTTGTCTCACTGTGGATAATGTCGCAGTGGATCAGCTATTTTATTAATAGTCACCAGTCAGTCTCTGGTCAGTTTACATCCTGATGCCACACATTTTCTATCACATGGTAAATTTGAATTGAAAAGCTAAAGAATGTAAGAATTAAACACATGAATGCAGATAAAAAACTACTGATGAGACTTATAAATGTAATAAATATTGATTTTTCTTTATACGTAGATGGGACTGTTAGGGCTGGAACTTCCTGCCCTCAATCACTGCAGTTCATGGGGTGAAGAAACTTTGTATAACTCTGTATAATGCTGCAGCCACAATGGGCTGGTGGTGGAAGAAATTAATGTTTGAGGTGGTGGAAAGGGTGCCAATCACATGATTGTTTCTCCTGGATGCTGTTGAGCTTCTTGAGGTGAAAACAATATTTATTCAGGTAGGTAGAGAGTATTCCATCACAATCCTGAATGGTGCCTTGTAAATAGTGGAAGGTTTTGGGAAGAGGAGGCAAGTCACTTGCCAAAGGATACCCAGCCTCTGATATGTTCTTGTAGCTGCAGGACTTATGTGGCTGGTTCAGTTGAACTTCTAGTCAATGGTGATGACCAGGGTGTTGATGATGGGTTGATAGTATGTCAATGGTTAGATTTCATCTTGCTAGAAATCCCCCAGCAAAAATAAAACAGAGAAGGTAAGCCTCCAAGTCACATTAAAATGTCATTTTATTTTAAGTAACTGAAATGTATAATTTTAAAAATTAAGAACAGGTTAAATGGTTATTTTTATTTGTTTTATTTATGAGACTCATGGTTTCTATAAAGTCTATTTTTGCTCTGAGCAGGTTTGGGTCTCAGCATAAACTTGCATGAAGAGAGAAGTCCTGAAATCTTGATGGGGTTCTCACTGCTGTCATTCTGATGCTGAACTCCTATTGGAGTTCGAACCTGCCCTCAAGGCTCCAGTCGTTTCGATGGAGAGGAATGGTTGTGAGGGGGAGAGGTAGGTTTTCTTTATTTTTTTTAGATTAATTTAAATGAGTCATAATGTTCTTTGCATTTTATTTTATAAATGTTAATTGTATGTCAAACTTTTTTTGATGTGTGATATTTATTTGTCAGTTTTGATGGCTGATGCAGCCTGCAATGGTTTAACCAATTTTCAGAGAGTATCTATGGTATTTACAATTGACCAGGTCCCAGCTGCTTAGGGTTTACTCATTGGAGAGAACTTAATTTCATTTAGCTCGTTGCCACCAGAAAGCTTGCTCCAGGTAGAGGACTGCTGGTCTGAGTTGCTTGCAATTACATAAAACATAGAAGAGTACAGCACAGAACAGACCCTTTGGCCCACAATGTTGTGCCGATATAGCTATTCCCTCCTACCTACAGAATGCCCATATCCCTCTATTTTCGTCTGATTCATGTGCAATTCCAATGCCCTCTTAAAAAGCCAGGAGATTTCCCAGGAGATTTCAGGCCGTTATTTCTGGCTTCACGTATGTCGGTTGTACACGTTATTACAAGGCTCTCCCAGGACCTTCAATACTGTAGGTAAAGTTCTGATGGAATCTGCTTCCAGGTGCCATTTTACACAGCACCAGAACTGTGCATTCAACATCAGAGAGCGTGGTTACCTGTCAGTGGCGCTGAAGCTCGGCTTTCACAAAGGGAATCAGCACCGCCACCCTTTGTGGTGGCTTTGGTGGAAGGTCAAATGGTTGCCATGGAGACTCCAGGCTCCACATTTGATTGAATGGACAGATGCTCTGAAGGAGTATCTCATTCGATGCAAAACTTATTTCTGAAGATCAGTGAAATTAGTGAACCCTAGTCCTACAAGAGAGACAGTAATATGATGGGAGTGGTACTTGATGTTTTCACCAAAAGAAAGGTAGCACGATGATCCTTTACCACCTTCTCGAACAATCCCCGCCGTGGTTCCAGCAACATAGTTCAGTCAGACAGCTTTGGCAACAGTTCAGATGCAGCAGTCAGCATTGAAGCTCCAGACAGGATCAAGCACATGGAGGTTTATAAACATCGGCATATCAAAGGCCACAATATGATGAAGAGCATCCTCCCTTCAGTTGGCTGCGGCCGTTAGTAGAGAGCTTCACAACAATCATAGACCAAGGGAGCTTACCTAACATATCAGAACTAACAGCATCATCACATTCAGTACCCAGGGTTTAAAGCACAGAAAGAAATAAATGAAAGCAAAGAAAATGGCTGAGAAATTATGAAAAGACCATTGATGGATAGCTGGAGACTCCAGGCCTCAAGTCCTGGTCCCAACTGGGAAGGCCAGATTGTATTTTGGGCTTCATTTCAATGTCAACAGCCAGCCACTGAGGAAGTGCCCAAGGTCAGCTTTTGTGAGTCCTCAGGTGAGTGTTGTTGGGAGTTGAGAGCAGAGGATTCAGGAGTCAGAAGTGGGGGCAGGTACTCAGGACTGGAGGCCAGGGAGAGTAGGAAGAATTGGGTGCTGGTGCTTGGGAGCTGGGAGAGGATGCCAGGGCCAAGACCCCTGCAGGTCATGGCTTCACTTTCAGGTGTATAAAATGTGTGCAACTTACCATTTTAGCAGCAGGTATCCACGAGGAATGGTTATACTTGGGCATTCAATAGGGCATTAGAGCCCTTTTTTGTCCTTCCTTCACAAAGTAGTCAGTGTGTGACTAACTAAAAACTTATGAGAGCTTCTCGACCACCACATTCAGGACTCACAGGCAATTATGCCTTGAGAAAAGGCAATGTTGGAACCCATTCTTGTTCCTTCTAACCTGGAACCAAGAAATTTACAAGCATATCTGGCAATATATGAAGTTCTATCACAAAATCAATGAACCTACCATTAACATCAGGATGTTTTCCTTTGAATTCTAATAGTGCTGAAGCACAATAAACACAAGTGGACCTTAAAATAACACAACATGCACATTAAAGTACAATGTTGCTGTCACAATAAGTAAGTGTATTAACCTGGTTACTGTCGGCAAGCATAGTCATGAGATGTTGCTGGTAAGTGACAAATTACAGAGCAGATATCAACAAGTGAACCAACCTGATACTTAAAGGGAAAGCATCTTGATTGTTTTCTCTTTAGTTATTTGATCTGTATAATTCTTTGAGCACTATCCACCAATGATTTACAAATGCTAGTTCAGTAATGAATAATGTTCAAAAGTGAGACAAGTGCTGCCTAATCCTTTGAATATGAACAAAGAAAATACAGGATCAATAGATAAACTCAGACAAATTTAGTGAGACAATGTGCTCCTGATTGTTAAGAGTCTCATACTTAAGCAGACAGTTTACAGAAAACACATTACATTCAACACAAAAATTAATAGATTTTGGGTTTTTTGATCTACCAAAAGAACCCAACCTAGTTTGATAGAACATTAACCTATATTAAACATTGAGTCATAGATTTACCATCTACTTAAACTTTGAATGCATACATTTTACATACTATCATTTGAAGGCCATAATCCTATCCATGTCAGCCTACTTCCACAATACTATTAATGATCTGGTAAAATGCTTGCTTATAATTAGCTAACAAACTGCACTAACTTTAACAAAGTACAGTTTTGAATTCCTCTCTAACAATCAGAGTGGTTTGAATGTGGAGCTCATCACCATACAGTGTACTGGAGGCCAGCAATATGTACATTTAAGAGCAAATCCATGAAGGGTAAGTGAATATGCTGATAGAATTAAATGATGGGAGGAGGGTGCTACAGAGCACAGACATCAGTATAGATAGTAGGTTGAATGACCAGTTTCTGATAAAAAGGAAGTTGTGAGAGCTCAAGGCCAACATGTTCCCAAGAGAGTGAAAGGCAAAGGTGGCACAATTAGGAAACCCTGGATGACAAGGAATGCTGAATAGCTGACGAAGGAAAAATAGGAAGCATACGACAGATAAAGGAAACAGAAAATTGCAGCGTCTTATGAAGAATATAGAGAGTGGAAAAGAGTACTTAAAAAGGAAATTAGGAGGGCAAAAAGAGGCCATGGAATATCATTGACAGGCAAGATTAAGGAGAACCCCAAGGCATTCTATTCAGAGGAAGAGAGTAACCAAGGAAGGAGCAGGATCTCTTAGGGACCATTAGGGCAATCTGTGTGTGCAGCCAGGGAATATGTCATCTGTATTCACTGAGGAGAAGGACAAGATAGAGGGAGAGTTCAGAGTGAGGAATGGTGATGTCCTGGACCATGACATGTAAAGGCAGATAAGTTCCCAGAGCCTGCTGAGATATATCCTGGCCTGCTATGGGAGAAGAGAGGAGATCACTGGGACCCTAACGGACATTTTCATCTTCATTAGCCACCGGATAATTGGAGGACAGCAAATGTTGTTCCTTTGTTTAAGGAGGGCAGCAAGGATAAGGCAGATAACTACAGTGGTAGGGAAACAATTGGAAAAAATTTCTGAGGGATAGGATTTATCTTCACTTGGAAAGGCAGCGATAGATTTAGGATAGTCAGCATGTCTTTTTTTATGGGCGATCCAGTATCATAAATTTGATTGATTTTTTTTTAAAGATGGAGCTAAGCATATTAATGAGGGGGAGTGTAGTAGATGTTGTATATATATATTTTAGTGCGGCCTTTGACAAAGTCCCACATGGTAGGCTGGTCCAGAATGCTAGAGAACCTGGAATCCAAGACAGGCTGGCAAATTGGATCCAAAATTAGCTTGGTGTTAGGAGGCAGAGGGTGGCACTGGAGGGTTACTTCACTGACTGGAAGTCTGTGACCAGTGGTGTACCACAAGCATTGGAGCATGGACCCTTGATGTTTCTGATACACAGTAAAGACTTGGATATGAATGTATGATGTATAAATAGCTTTGCACATGATAAAAAAATTAGTGGTGTTGATAGATAGTGAGGAAGGTTGTTTAAGGCTACACATTAAGGGGTCATTGAGGGGTCAGTGGTGGAAAGGGTGAGCAGCTTCAAGTTCCTGGATGTCAGCATCTCGGAGGATCTATCCTGGGCCCAACACATTGATACAATCACGAAGAAGGCACGCCAGCGGCTCTACTTTGTTAGGAGTTTGAGGAGATTTGGGATGTCACCAAAGAATCTTGTAAATTTCTGTAGACATACAGTGGAGAGCATCCTGACTAGTTGCATCACTGCCTAGTATGGAGGCGCCAGTGCACAGGATTGCAAGGGTCTGCAGAGGGTTGTAGACTCAGCCAGCTCCATCATGGGCAAAACCCTCCCCCCCATCGAGGACATCTTCAAGAGGTGGTGCCTAAAGAAGTTGGCATCCATCACTAAGGACCCTCACCATCCAGGATATGCCCTCTTCTCATGACTACCATCGGGGAGGAGGTACAGGAACCTGAAGACCCACACTCAATGATTTAAGAACATCTTCTTCCCCTCTGCCATCAGATTTCTGAATGGTCCATGAAACCCATGAACACTACTTCATTATTCCTTTTTTTTGCACTATTTATTTGTTTTGTAATTTATAGTAATTTTATGCTTTAGCCCTGTACTGCTGCCACAAAACAACAAATCTCATGCCATATAAGTCAGTGATAATAAACCTCATTCTGATTCTGATTCTGAACATGATATAGGACAACTCAAAATTTGGGCAAAGTATTGGCAAATAGAATTTAATCCTGACGAATGCAAAGTGATGTATTCAGTTAATGGAAGGGTCCTGTGGAGCATTGATGAATGGAGGTACTGTGGGCTA
Organism: Pristis pectinata; assembly: GCF_009764475.1. Classification (NCBI taxonomy): domain Eukaryota; kingdom Metazoa; phylum Chordata; class Chondrichthyes; order Rhinopristiformes; family Pristidae; genus Pristis; species Pristis pectinata. The sequence goes on along the minus strand of NC_067414.1, from coordinate 74,862,576 downwards.
TGAGTCCATAGATCCCTGAAAGTGGTAGCACAGGTGGATGGGGAGCTTGACCATTGGCTGTGGCATGGAATATAAGAACTGGTGTGTCATGTTACAACTTAATAAAACATTGGTTAGGCCACATCTGGAGTATTGTGTGCAGTTCTAGTCACCACACCATAAGAAGGACATGATTGCACCAGAGAGGATGCAGAGGAGATTCACCAGGACATGGTCTGGATTGCAGGATTCCAGTTACAAGGAGAGATTGAACAGGCTGGATGTGTCCCCCTGGAGTGGAGGCAGCTGATAGGCAACCTGACTGAAGTACAGAAAATTATGAGGGGGAAGGTAGTAAAAATCTTTATTCCTGTAGTAGGTGTGTCTAAGACAAGAGGACATAAGTTTAAGGAAGAGGCGGGAAGTTCAGAAGGGAACTGATGAGGAATTTTTTCACACAGAAGGTGACTGGAGTTTAGAATGCACTGTCTGAAGAAATGGTGGAGGTAGAGGTGCTGGAGATATTCTGATGATATTTAAGAAGCATCTGGACAAGTACTTGAATCACCAAAGCATAAAAGTCTATGGACCTAAAACTGGTAAATGGGATTATTGCAGATAGGTACAAAGGATGGCGTGGACGTGGTGGAAGAAAGGGCCTGTTTCCACGCCATATGGCTCGATGGCTCTATGATTCCCTTGTTCTATAATTTCTATATATTCACTGTGCCAAAGGAGATGATATAATCATCATCAGAAGAAATGTTAAATGAACAATTAATTTATAATGTAGAACTGAATAGAACCACAGACCTAATTCAGAGTGACAGTGTTAATCTTTGAGCTCAAAGGTAGCCTCAAGCTATTAAATTGGGATCTTCTCCCTGCCTATGTATTTTTTCCAGAAACTATCTCCAAGAGTGAGATCTTATTGTTTTTTCCTTATATTTTTTCTCATAATGTGGGCCAACATTTATTGTTCATCCTTAATTGCTCTTGGATCCAGTGGCTTGGTAATCACTCAATCACAGTGTCATGGTCTGGAATCATGTAGAATAGTATAGAGCAAACAGGGTGGGGATGGCAAATTTCTTTCTCTCTCGGTCATTGGGGAAATAGCTGATTTTTTATAACAATCCAGTAATTTCATCAACACTATTACTGATGCAATTTTTTTGTAATGTGTTTACATTTAAAGTCATTAAGTTTAAATTCCTCAACAACACATATTGGGATTTGAATTCATGTCTCCAGCTGTTAGTCTAGATCTCTAGATTACCAGCCCAGCAAAATAACCACTATTCTACCATATTTCTATTTACTGGCTTTATTTGCATAAAGTAAAAAATCTTCAACTAAAATTGCTATTATTATCAGAAATACTGCCTTTCTGATAAATCCAAATCATAGAATAGCTTGCGGAAGATGTGTTAAACCAAATTAAACTTGCAGTTTTTATGTTGAGCTGATCAATATGGTAATCAGCCAATTAGCTAAAGCGCCTAACTGGCTACGCAGACCCAAGGAAATCCAAATTCAGGTAAATTAAAAAAAGATCTGAATTTCCATAAAATTGGATTTGGGTATCTGATACCTTAAACAAAGCAGGAATTGCTTTTATTTAAGGGCTTTGAACTATCTAAACAATACCAAATAGAATTTGAAGTTGGTTCATAGCTCGGGCTAAAACTAAATCAAAACTAATTAGTGTAACAGAAAATGTCAATCCTTCTGGGAAGTTTTATTGCATAGGCATTTTTAAAGCTTAAATATTTTTAAAGCTTATATATAGACTATAAAAGAACACAGATGTTGATATCTAAGCTACAAAGGCCATGCTTTTACTTACTGTATATAAATATTGACGGACAAGATGAAAGAAATAAAAAGTCTGTGGTCCTTAGGAATGGGTTTTGACTGACATAGGAGAGAATTGACCTGCAAATGTACTTTTTATGGCATTTAAACAATTTATCTTTGACTGTTTGATTAATTATTGATTACTTCCTTCAGCCAGAAATTGAAATAATGTTTAATCCATAAAGAATGCTGCTGTTGGCAGGGGGGGAAGAACTTAGTGAAATGGTTACTGCAACTTAGTTTTCCAGCAGCGTCAGGTCAAATTAAGCTATGTGGAAAAGTTTCATCTTCGCTCCATGGGCGCAGAGACTTTCAACAGTATGTCAACGAGAGAAGCTAACAAGGAAGAAAACTGAGGGTCCATTTCATCAGATTACAGTCAATGTGGTGAAGGAAAGAATCCACTGCTGTGTTATTCCTCTCACTTCCAAAGGGATCTTGTATGGGGAGATGGCCTTTTGCATGAGGATGGCATACCACTTGAACAGGCTGGGCAGAACACTCGGGTGGACAGAAGGCATCGAGGGTTTGTTGAGTGAGGAATGGTGGGTGTTAGGAGAGTCAGAGAGAGAGAGGGTGGGGGGGGGGATCCTTAGGTAGGAGGTCAAAAGTGCAAATGCAGCATCTTGAGGAAATGTGTGACAGAGCACCAGACTTTCCCTGGGCAGTTAGTTACACTGAAGTATAGCAGGGGGGGGAAACTGTTTCTTCAGCTCTTGAATTGCAGCTGCTCAAGATCATCTGAAAGCAACCCGATGCACTTGAAATAAAATAGCAGAATATGCCACAAATGTTATTCTTATTTCAGCACACTAAAAATGTCACAACACTGGTCTTCTAGACCTGGCACTAGATAAACATATGAAACTAATTATATTCACACAAACATCAGTATCAAGTTTGCTTCGTAGCTATTGGATCTGTTGGTTATGCTTCCTTGGTGCAATTAATGTTACCTTAATTTTAAAGAAATGAGAAGTACGTTCAAAAGTTTTTCTATAATGGAGAAAAAATAATGTCATTATGATCACATGGTGTGATTACTGTGATATTGAAGTTTGTAGCTTACTGTCAGTGTTGATTAAGGAATGAAACTGAGAATGGAGCAAGATAACGAGTTAAAAAGATACTATGAAGGAAACCAAATATTAAAGCAGGTGTGAATACAGATGAAGAGATGCAAAAGGTTAATAACCAATGGTGGAGAAGGGAAGTGTAGAGATGAAGCAGAGAGAGGGATGGGGGGAGATTATTGGAGAGGATTATTAGTAACAACAGCAATCATAAATTTTTCAATTTTTAACATAATTTTTTTCTTCCTTGTTTCTAATCCCCTTTGCCACCTGCACTGCTGTGTATTAGATTAAACGGAAATCAGGCAATTGGGCCTTAGACTTGCACTTTGCCGTATTCCCGAGGGAATGTTACTTTCCGACAATCATGCATAAAGTAACCAGAAAGGTTTCTGATGCAGGATCCAGAAACTCTGCCACAGGTAGGCGAAGCTGACACTGGGTAGTGTGGGTGATGGGTGGGTATATTGGGGTGGGGCGCTCATTCTACCACCTTCACTGGGCTTCCATGTGTTTCCAGCAGCTTGAAGACTGTAACAGGAAAAAATGGCATGATCTTGGTTCTAGAATGGAGGTAATGTAGGTCAAACAGTTTGCCATTTGTACTGGCAATTAGTTCCATTCCAGCAGAAACGTTGTTGGAGATGAGGTACACAATTGCAGTGAGGTAGATTGAGAAGACGTTTGAAGCAATGACACAGCCTTGATCGCTTGACATGAATCTCCAATGGAATTGCATCTGCGATGGACCCACTGGCTAGAGTCGTGTTCTGTTTGTCCTTATGCAACAGAAAAATGGAGACAAATTTCCGATGTCAAACTTCAGATGGATTCCCCACAGATCCAACTGGTTGACAGACATAGATTTTTCAAGGACAAAACAATGATATCCGTAATGGTTGATCCTGCCCCCTGCACGTTCTCTTGAGTTGTCATGTGGTACTGGTCATGTCCATTGTGCATCCAGATGAACAGAATCCACACCCTAATTCAGGAAATATCTTTTTGGCCCCTGGAAGGCAAAAGCTGAGGAAGCTTTCCCTGTGGCATATTGAAGGAAAACCCCTCTGTGGTTGCCACAATTGGATTTAAGATAAGACAAGATCTCTTTATTAGTCACATGTACATCGAAACACACAGTGAAATACATCTTTTGCGTAGAGTGCTCTGGGGGCAGCCCGCAAGTGTCGCCGCGCTTCCGGCGCCAACACAGCACGCCCGCAACTTCCTAATCCGTACGTCTTTGGAATGTGGGAGGAAACCGGAGCACCCGGAGGAAACCCACGCAGACACGGGGAGAATGTACAAACTCCTCACAGACAGCGGCCGGAATTGAACCTGGGTCGCTGGTGCTGTAATAGCGTTATGCTTTGTCCCCTTTCTTGTAGATGGCCAAGATTCCAGTACCCTTCCCAGATAGAGCAGATGTGAATTTGTGACCGAGTTTCCAGTCTGCTAGGTTTTAGATCTTCAGCAAGGATACCTTCTGCTCCCAAGGCCTTGTTGTATTTCACTTGACATAAGAAATTTTCAATCTTGTTGGTCCAGTATGGTGGCAAGTCTATGAAACGGAGTCCAGGGTAGTCATGTCCTAGACAGAGTCATGGTTGAGGAGTCCTTTGAAGTTGATGAACAGCTGATGACTGCCTCTCTGTTCTTGACAAGCTCTCAGTAGTGTGGCCACTTTTCTGTTTGGGTTGTAGATGATCTTGAGGAATCCTAGGATATCAATGATTATCCTCAAGATGCTGGATCTCCTGCACTCTTTCCACTTAACATCTTTTCTTTAGATTGTTGTTGGACCTTCGCCTTCAGTTACCTACAGAGCTGTTTTCTTTCCCCTCAGACCAGGCAGAGTTTCCATTCCAAGAATGTCTTGACTTTGTGGAAATTAGTGCCTGGATCTCCTTGTCGTTCTCATCAAACCAGTCCTTGTGTTTCCAAGAGCAGATGCCAAGAGTCTCTTCACAGGTGATTGGCTTCAGGGTACTTCACGCAATCTCAATTGAAGCACTTATAACAGAAGAATGCACAAGGAAAGGAGCTTTTCCAATGCAAATATTCACAGTAGCTTGAGGAATAACTGGGAATAACAAATCTTTAGCCAATTTTGTCTGCATCCTCCAATTTTCTGCCTTGTTTCAAGTCAACATATTGTTCAATATGCTGTCCACATTTATGATGAAAACTGATAACTGATTTGACCTGGTCAAAACTTAATTTCTTTTTTTCCTCTGCATCGTAACAAGTGTGTGCAATGGTGGCATAGTTGCTAATTGCTGAATTTCAATAAAATCAGGAGAACATTAATCGTCACCTAGGGAGATGGTTTGCCCCTCTTCTCTCTTGGTGCCATGTTCTTTCTGTGCACTTACTCCTTTGCCTTCAGGGGCACTAATTATGTGCCCAGAGCTTTGCTTAATTGTACTGTTTCTTACAAACATTGTGAAAGGGATGCAAGAGAGCTAAGAGAAGCTTGATTATTCTGGATGAAAGGCTACGTTGATAGGCTCTTTCTACAGGCTATTTCTACAATGACACAAAGGACATGGAAGTTTACAAGAGCAGGGCTTACATTACAAACGCTTTGCTGGGGATAAGGGAGTGAGTGGGAAGGGAAACCAAACTCATGAAGTGGATTGATGTCAGATCTGAGATGCGGGAAGGTTTTCCACCATATTTTCCCCATTTCCCACTATACAAGAATACCCAGAGAGGTTGCCTCTGGAGAATTGAGTTTTTCTTGTTTTTGAGCAATATTTCAGATCAATTTTATTTCCGGAATGAATCTGTCTGAAGAGATGAGTATGGTACAAATTCCATTTTTAAGTTTCAGCATGAATGAATGCTTGGATTAGCAATGAAATATTGTGTGATGGCTTAGCATCAGTCAAAGTAAATGTGAAACCAGCTGGGGCAAGGCTTTGGATCATTTATCTCATAAACCATGCTCTTGTATGCTCTGAGTTCGACAGCCGGTTAAGCTATACCATCTTCTTTGCATTTGGAGCCTGAACATGTAGATGGCATGCACAGTGTGGGCTCCAATTATTACCTCCTCCAGTTACTTGGCACTGCTATCCTTTGCAGAGGATGTTTCTGGAGGAATGGCAGTGCCAATCACAATTACTCCACACATCCATACAAGAGGCACATTTGCATTAGTCACCAAACAGAGGGTCAGTGTAAAACACTGTCCACAGAGTCATTGTCTCCTAATCACAATTTGAAGTAACAAACACATTGCTTTCTCTAAAGTTTTCATGGGAGAATATACATGGGCAAATAGGAGAATGCCAAAGGAAATGTAAACTTATTTTAACGGTGTCCCCAAAATGCATCTTCAATGAATGTATTTCTTTGAAATTCTAATGCACATTGTTGGCAGGAGTGCAGACACATGGATGAAAAGTTATGATGGGGAGGGAGAGGTCAACTGGGAGACTTGCTGTGATTCTAGATGGTGAGATGCAGAGTGGGGTGGGATGAAGTCAAAGTACCAACTGTGTTATTGGACAGGAATGGGGAAATTGTTCTGTCACCGGTAATGGCGGTGGAGAGGGGGCAGCAATTATGTTTAGGTCATGGTAGTGGTGTGAGGAGAGACTTGAATGATCGAGTGCGGGTGGTGGGGTTGGAGTTTCAGATCAGGAGGTTGGAGCCTTGCATTCGGGGTGTGTGGATGCAGCAAATTGGAGTGGGGGAGAGAGCAATGTAGAGGTTGACGCAGTGCCGACAGAGTGGGGGAGCCAACAATGAAGTTGTTGCCCTACCTCACAGGCATCCCAGTCAAACACTACCCTGGGTTGCAGGTAACCTGAGGGATATTCCTATGACATTCCACTCCAGGTTCTCCCACAATGCTCCATATGCATGGAGAATGACATCATTGTGTGTGTCCCTGCACAGAAATTGAGTCTGGTGCAAGGGTAACTCACCCAGAGGTTCCAGAGGGACATGAAAGGATGTGGAAATACTCATTCGTGCATTTCACTTCCAAAAAAAAAATTGATTGCATAAAGCTAAAAAAAAATGAATTTGAAGTGATTGTCATTGCATTAGTTCCAGTGTCTTATATACAACCTGTGTCAGGGATCAGTTAGAATTTCACCATCATACTAAAATGACACATAATATGAAAATAAGTTTCTTCTAAACTTGGACATCATCATGATATTCAACACACCCGATTATGGCCTTCAAAACTAACTTCCATTGGTTGTCTCCTGTGCACCTGTGCAATACTAAAGAAAGCTTTTGAAACATAGATTACACATACTCAAGATCATTATCTTATTCAGATGAATGCATAGGTTTTAATGAACATGCTGTCATGAAGCTTTAGTTATTGTAGGCATGCAGCCAATGTAATGTCCATTATAAACAAGTAAAACTAACCACTACTTCATAGCATTCAGGCTGAATTGTTTAATTAAAGGTACATGTTTTGATGATATATAGATTGCCTTAAGCAGTATTGTAATTTTATTACATTTCAAACTAGCAACAGATGGGTTATTTTTGTCCATTATTTGGAAAGAGTTTATAAGCTTAATATGAATGCTTGGTGAGTTTGTGTTTAACTTTATAAAAGAAGTTGTTTTATGATAGAAAGTTCTTGCTGTTCTGCATGAGCTATTGTTCCCAGTAATTTTACTGAAGTCATCCATAAGCTCAGCATTCAGACAGAACACTGTGACACAATTGCTAGCATGATTTTGATATTTATCATTTTCAAGTGCTGGTTTATGAAGAAACCACAGATATATTTGTTTACACAAAACGTGTTCAAAGTCTCAGAAGGCACATAAAACTGGAAGGTGCCAACACATGCTTTGGACCTGGACTCCCCCCAGCCTTGTGACATTCTATTGCCATGAGCCCAAAGCAAAACAGAATTGAGCGTGCACATTTTGTGTACAAGAAAGCCATTCCTCTGTTGGCCTGGGTCCAGTGCATTGAGGAATGGAAGGTTGCAATCATCCTGGATGGGTGGGTGTTGGGATCATGTTCATACAGTATAGGGGTCAAAGCAATGACCAGATGGTGGTGGGGAGTTGAAATTGTGGTTTGGTGGTATTGGAAGGGTCAGGACTGTGATAGGATAATGGAAAGGTCAGGGTTGCAGTCATGATTGGGTACAAGATTTTAGATCACATTCAGATAATAGAGAGTTTGTGTCATAACTTAGTGGTAGGAGGGTTATAATCAGGCTGGGCTCAGGTGTTTTTTTCCAAAAATATACTTTATTCATAAAATATGTAATTCTACAAATGGGACAGAGCATCATTTTCAATTCTGTGTTAAGCATAATGTTACAATAGTTACAATATATCAACATATCACTCAAATTTCATCCCCCAACGTTCCATCAGTGAAATAATTGAGAGATCATTACACAGTACCCAAGTCCTGTACCATGGTCTTTCCCCACAGAGACTTCCTGGTGGCTGCACCAAGCATCAATGCATCCCACTGCATGTACTCATGCACCTTAGAATGCACTATTCTGCAACATTCCATTGTGGACAACTCCTTGCACTGGAAAGCCAGCAAATTTCGGGCAGAACAAAGAACATCTTTCATTGAGTTGATGATCTTCCAGAAGCATTGGGTATTTGTCTCAGTGTGTCCTGGGAACAGTTTGTTGAGCACAGAATCCTGTGTTACACATATGATCAGGATGAACCTGGATAAAGAAGGTAGCTTATGTAAGTTACCTACATCATTGGTGGCCTAGCATATGCAAATGATTTTGGCAAAAGTGTCTTCAAAACATGTGTTGAACACTGCTTGAAACCTTATGTAATGGCTGCCTAGGTTTCTCCGTGTGGAAGCATGTCATACTTACTGAGGACCTGCAGCCAATTTTATACCCTGTGATCCTGAACATTGTGTTACTTGATAAAATTTCTCGTTCAGTCTTTCTGATAGGCTAACTTGTAAAACTTCCCCTATTGCTCACAGATACACTGCAGAACACGCATTTCTCCACCAAATGAGATTATTTTATGTAATTGTGGCTCCATTTCCACAAAAGCAACATTCACCATACTTTCTGCATTATAGAAGTGGCTTGAAGAATTCTTCCATTCTGGGCTCATTTAGGAACAAACAATAACCCATTCATAGACTCAGTGGGCCATACAGCATTCTTCTATGTCATAATGACATCAAGGACATGGAATGGAAGTAATACCCTCAGCTCTCCATCCCAGAATGCTCAGTGTAAAGGAGCATATTTTATTGGTTTTCACTGATAACTTTTGCTAAAGAAAGACACTGAAAAAGAAGTCCAACACTTTAAGTCTCATGTAAATCCAGGAAAAAAAACCAATTCTAACTGGCAAAGATCCAAGTCATCATGTTCTGAATGAAAGATAGGACAGCTTGTATGTAACAGCAGTCAGGAGGAGGAGATTTACAAATTTAAACACATAGTTGACATAATGATTTGTTTAATATGTGTCTGTGAGATAGACATAGAATTACTGATTATCAAGAGCAAAAAGGAAGCTCATTGTTTCTCGTTTTTGTAATGCTATATGTCTTTACTTGTGCCTTGGTTGAATTGATGATCTTTGAAATACTCTGTGAATGAGGAAGCATTTTCTTAAATGTCCATTTATACCTGTAATACATTAACCACAATATTTTTCCATCAGTCATGCCATACAGTGAATGATAATCACCACTTATCTGTCCTTTGGTGCAGGAGAGTTGATCTAATACCAGGACAATTATCTAACTGAACCAATGAAAATAGGTTGTATTTATATAGTTTTTTTAAAGTTGTAAAATGCCCCAAAGTGCTTTACATTAGAACAATCAGACAAAAAGTCACTGCGAACCAAAGGAGATAGCAATTGGATAACAGTCTCCTAATGTGTACAAACGCTAGGTAGCAGGTAAGGTCAGTTTGTGGATGAAACAAAAATTGGTGGTGTTGTTGATAGTGAGGAGGATAGTCTTAGATCACAGAAATATATTGATCAGTTGGAAAAATCGACCAAGCAATGAGAGTTGGAATGTAATCCCAGTAAGTGCAAGGAGATGCACCTTGGGAGACTAATAAGTGTAGGACTTATATTAGGGAACAATGAGGAACGAAGGGGTCTTGGTATACAAGTCCAAGGAACCATGAAAGTGGCAGCACAGGTAGAAAATATGGTGAAGAAGGCATAAAACATAAGAAAAGATGGTTGTGGTACAGCTTTATAAAACATTGGTTCAGCCACAGCTGGAGTATGGTGTGCATTTCACTACAGGAAGAATACGATTGTATTGGAGAGGGTGCATGGGAGATCACCAGGTTGTTGTCTGGGATGGAGCATTTCAGTGATGACAAGAGACTGGATAGGCTGGGTTTGTTTTCCTTGGAGTCAAGGAGGTCTATCAATAGAATGGAGGTTCCCCATAACAGAACTGTCAAAAACTAGAGCACATAGATTTAGGGTAAGGGGAAAAAGTTTGAGAGGGACTCTGAAGAATTTCCTCACCCAGTGGTGGTTGGAATTCTGGAACGCACTGCCTGAGTAGGTGGTGAAAGTATGGACTCTCATGACATTTCAGAAGTATCCAGATGAGCACTTGAATTGCCACAGGTGTAGAAGGTTGCGGACCAAGTGCTAATTAATGGATTGAAGTAGATAGGTAATTTATGGACTGCATGGACGTGCTGGTCCGAGGGGCCTGTTTTTGTGCTGTTTGACTCTATGACTTGATGACTCAAGCATAAATCTACTTATTTTCTTAGTCCTTGCATCCACAAATCTCTTCACTACAGGATGTACTTAACATTTTTGAAATGCTTACTTCAGGCACCAGTTAACTACCTCTTCAGGTAGATTACAAGACAATTGGCCTGAAATCCTTCATTATAATTGTTGCATTAACCTAATTATCTCCATAACTTTGAATACACTGTATGAAGTACACAGTTTACATAAACCTTAACACAAACATCAAATAATATTGATCAATAATAAGAACAAATATAATTATGCAATGTATGTGGCACACCGCTAAATATCATGAACTCACTAGTATTATTGTTGCTGGTTAGCATTCTTTATTTTGTTGCTTTTATTTTCAAGCTATGTTGCATCCCAATTTTCTTTCTGTTCTTCCGATTCCTAAACCTTCCTTACCTTTTCTTCCTTCCATTTGTAGGCATTTCTGTGGATCAGTTGCTTTTCCTGCTGAGGCATGCATCTTGGGCTCTAATTCCAGAACATTTGACCTGAACTCTATTCACTGAGAGAGCCCATGAGTCATAGAGCCATGGAGTTGTACAGCACAGAAATCGACCCTCTGGCCCACCACGTCCAGTCTGACCTTTTTGCACTACACTAATCCGATATGCCTGCATGAGGTGCTTATCCTTCTAACCCTTGCCCACTTAAGTGCCTGTCTAAATGTCTCTTAATCATAATTATTATATCTGGCTCCATCACTTCCTCTGGCAGCAAATTACAGACATTATTCACTCTTCTGCATAAAAAATCATTCCCCTCTGATCTCTTATAAGACTCCCTCCTCTCACCTTAATCCTCTGCTCCCTTACTTTTGATACCCATACCACTGGAAAAAAGGTGCTGACTTTTCTATCCTATCTATGCCTCTCATGATTTTATGTACTTCAGGTCACTCCTCAGCCTCTTTCAAAACAAGCCCAGCCTATCCAGTCCTCCAAGCCAGGCAACATCTTGGTGAATTTCCTCTGAACAACCACATCCTATAGTATGTATGCCATAGGCCTTCCTCACCAGCCTATCTACCAATGTTACCTCTTTCAGGGAGCTATGGATTTGAACAGGTCCCTCTGTTCATTAATAGTCTTTCATGCTCTACCATTTACTGTACATGTCCTACCCCTATTTGACTTCCCAAAATGCATCACATCACATTTGTTGGGATTCAATTCCATCTGCCAATGCTGTACCCAGCTTTCCATCTGATCTATAACCTATGGTAGCCTTAGGCAACCTTCCTTGCTATCTACAACACTAAAAACTTTCACGTCACCTGAAAACTTACCAATCATACCTTCTAAATTCACATCTAAGTCGTTAATATGCATCAGAAACAACAAGAGTCTTAGCACTAATTCTTGCTATACAACATGATCTAATAGTTGCCTGTGTTTCAATCCTCCAATGCCCAGGTTATGAATGAAGCTGCCAGAATTTAATTTTATGTTGCTTCGATTGTGGACAAAGTGGTCTCCACTGAGCAGTACTGGTCAAACATGTACAGCAAGTTGTAGTATGAAAGGCCAGGGGTCAGATGACCGTGACAACACTACTGACCCCCATGGTCGGATGATAGCATTGCCTATCAGGTCGGAAGCTACACCACTGTCAATCAGGGGTCCGGCTCCGCCCCACCCATTACGAGCACACTTGAGGACTGGCTCATAACCCACCTTTGTTCTTGACCCCGAATCACTGGCTTGTTTCACCTGAGCGGGCTCCACCCCGCTACAGCCCTATAAAAGAGGGTGCATGTGGGCTCTCTTTCTCTTTTCCGATTGCTGCTGGGGTCGAGACCACAGCTGAGAGGGTGCACTTCCACAGGGGTCTAGGAGCGTCCTGAGTAGATTCCCAGTAGCGTAGAGCCATTGCTTGTCCAGATTCAGGGGGTCCAGACAACTTATTTGTTCATTCCCTGATAGTTTGTACGAGTTAGTTGTGTGTGTGTGAAAGTGTGTGTGCACTTCACCCCCGTTGCGACATCCACCCCCCCCACGTTTCGCGGTCGCCCTAGTGCGAGTGTGCGAGGGTGCATTTGTTCCTTCACATTCTGTTCCCTCGTCGGTCTTTGTGAATAAAATCCTCCTTTTAAAGCACAAAGACTGTGTGTCCAGATAACTTTATCTTTAAGATACCAAAAGAACCTTTCTCATAACATGAGTAAACTTAATAATGGGAGTTACAGTCCACCTTCTCTTTCAACTTCCTTCATTTTCTCATTGTCTGCCTCTTGACAGGATAAATATTAATGTTTAAAGTTGATCACCTTTCATTAGAACTGGAAATTAAAGTAATTTTTAAATTCTCGAGGATGGTGGTGGAGTGGTGGGGAGGGGGTGTGAGTGAGCAGAGAGAAAGAAGGGGAAAACCGATGATAGGCTGAAAGGAAGGAGAAGGGGGCAGAGAGATAATCAGCCCGATGAAAAGTCATCAACTGCAGACATGAACCTTGTTTCCCTCTCCACAGCGCGGCTGAACTGTTGTGTGTCTTGACAGACCGCTGTGCGTGGATTCACTTTGGAGCATCCACGATGCTGAGAATGTTGTGGAGAGCACGTTTAGTGAGTTGGTCATACTGTAGTTTAAAGGCCTAAGGAAAGACAGGGAACAGGAGAGCAGTAGCAGGAAGGTAGTGCAGGAGTCCCCTGTGGTCTTCTCCCTCCAAAACAGATATCCCACTTTGGATACAGTTGGGGGAGATGGCTAATCAGTCGAAGGCAGCAGTAGCCAGGGTCATGGCACCGTGAGTGGCTCTGCTGCACAGGAGGGCAGGAAAAAGAGTGGCAGAGCGAAAGTGGTAGGGGATTCCACGGTAAGGGGAATAGACAGGAGCTTCTGTGGCTGCAAACGGGACTCCTGGTTGGTGTGTTACCTCCCAGCTGCAAGGGTCAGGGATGTCTCGGAGCAGCTGCAGAGCATTCTGGAAGGGGATGGTGAACAGTCAGTTGTCGTGGTGCATGTAGGTACCAACAGTATAGGGAAAAAAGCAGGATGAGGTCCTACAAGCTGAATTTAGGGAGCTAGGAGATAAGTTAAAAAGTAGGACCTCAAAGGTAATAATCTCGGGATTGTTACCTTTGCCACGTGTTAGTCAGAGCTGGAATAGCAGAACAGTTAGGATGAATATGTGGCTTGAGCAGAGGTGCAGGAGGGAGGGTTTCAGATTTCGGGGCATTGGAACCGGTTCTGGGGGAAGTGGGACCAGTACAAACCGGATGGTCTGCACCTGGGCAGGACCAGGATCGATGTCCTGGGGGATTGTTTGCTAGTGCTGTTGGGGAGGGTTTAAACTAATATGTCAGGGGGATGGGAATCCATGCAGAAAGACAAAGAGAAGCAATGCAGAGACCAAATCAAGTTAGATCAAGTTAGAAAAGAGAAAGAGTGGAGTACAGAAAAGTCAAATGCAAAGGACACAAAGGTTACTAGAGTCTAAAAGGATAAGATAAGGGCACTTTATCTGAATGCTCATGGGATTCAGAAGAAGGTCAGTGAACTTGTGGACCAAATCAGTACAAAGGGGTATGATTTAGTGTCCATTACAGAAATGTGGTTGCAGGGTGGAGATGATTGGGAATTAAATATCCAAGGGTATCAGGTGACATGGAAGGATAGGCAGGAAGGTAAGGGAGATGGGGTAGCGCTCTTAATTAAGTATGAGATCAGGGCGATAGTAAGAGATGATATAAGATCTAAGAAAGAGAATGTTGAGTCCGTCTGGGTGGAGATTAGGAATAGTAAAGGGAAAAAATGACGGGTGGCAGTTGTCTATAGGCAACTAAATAATAATATTACAGTGGCACAGGCAATAAACCAAGAAATATCTGATGCATGTAAGAATGGAATGGCAGTTGTCATGTGCGAATCAAGTTGGTCAAGGCAGTCTTGAAGAAGACTTCATAGAATGCATCCATGATAGCCTTCTTGAACAGCATGTTAGTGAACCGACAAGGGAAAGTGTTGTCTTGGATCTGATTCTCTGCAATGAGACAGGTCAAATTAACAATCTTGTAGTTATCGATCCTCTTGGAAAGAGTGATCATAGTATGATTGAACTTCTCATACAAATAGAGGGTGCAATAGTTCGATCTAAAACCAGTGTATTATGCCTAAACAAGGGAGATGACAACAGGATGAGGGAGGAGTTGGCTAGCATAGATTGGGAACACAGGCTATATATTGGGACAGTTGAGGGACAGTGGAAGACTTTCAAAGAGATTTTTCACTGTGCTCAACAAAAGGACATTACAGTTAAAAGCAAAGACAGTAAGGGCGAGGAGCCTTGGATAACTGAGGAAATAAAAAAAGGCATCAAGCTAAAAGCTCACGCATACAAAGTCACCAAGAGTAATGGGAAACTGGAAGATTGGAAAAACTTTAAAAAGCAACAAAGAACCACTGAGTAAGCAATAAGGAAAGGGAAGATAGATTATGAAAGTGAACTAACACAAAATATAGAAACAGATAGTAAAAGCTTTTATATTTATATAAAGCAGATAAGGGTGGCTAATGTGAACGGAGGTCCCTTGGAAGATAAGAAGGAAAATTAATAGTGGGTAATGTGGAAATGGCCGAGGCCTTGAAAGACTATTTTGTGTCGGTCTTCGTGGTGGAGGACATGTCTAACATGCCAAAGAGAGATGTTATGGATGCGATGGGATGTGAGGACCTTGATACAATTGTTGTCACTGAAGAAGTAGTGATGAGCAAACTAGTGGGCCTAAAGGTAGACAAGTCCCCGGTCCTGATGGGATGCATCCCAGGGTGCTGAAAGAAATGGCAGTAGATCTGTTTGTGATAATTTACCAAAATTCTCTGGACTCTGGGCAGGTCCCGGCAGATTGGAAGACAGCAAATATCACGCCACTGTTTAAAAAAGGACGTAGGCAAAAGACGGATGACTATAGGCCAGTTAGCTTAATGTCTGTAGCCGGGAAAATACTTGAAGCTATCATGAAGGAAGAAATAGCAAGACATCTGGATAAAAGTAGTTCCATCGGGCAGACACATCATGGATTCAGGAAGGGCGGGTCCTATTTCCACCGGCTGCTCAGCTTTCTCTCCACATTCCAAAGACGCACGGGTTAGGAAGTTGTGGGCAGGCTATGTTGGTGCTGGAAGAGTGACGACACTTGTGGGCTGCCCCCAGCACACTCTATGCAAAAGATGCATTTCACTGTGTGTTTCGAATGTACATGTGACTATTAAAGATATCTTATCTTGTCTTTGAGGATATAATGAGCGCAGTAGATAGAGGGGAACAAATGGATGTTGAAAACTTGGATTTCCAGAAGGTGTTCGATAAGGTGCCACATAAAAGACATCCATAAGATAAGGTTGTATGGAACTGGGGGTAATGTGTTAGCATGGATCGAGGATTGGTTAAGCAATAGAAGGCAGAGAGTTGGGATAAATGGGTATTTCTCTGGTTGGCAATCAGTGGAGTGTGGGGTGCTGCATGGGTCAGTGCTGGGCCCACAACTGTTCACGATTCACATTAATGATTTGGAAGAGGGGACCACGTGTAGTGTATCTAAGTTTGCTGATGACACTAAATTGAGTGGAAAAGCAAATTGTGCAGAGGATGCGGCGTATCTGCAGAGGGATATAGATAGGTTAAGTGAGTGGGCAAGGATCTGGCAGATGGAGTACAATGTTGGTAAATGTGAGGTCACCCACTTTGGAAGCTTATTATTTAAATGGTGAATGTGAGGTCACCCACTTTGGAAGCTTATTATTTAAATGGTGAAAGTTTGCAGCATGCTGTTGTGCAGAGGGACTTGGGAGTGCTTGTGCATGAATCGCAAAAAGTTGGTTTGCAGGTGCAACAGGTTATCAAGAAGGCAAATGGAATGTTGGCCTTCATTGCCAGAGGGACTGAATTTAAGAGCAGGGAGGTTATGCTGCAACTGTACAGGGTAATGGTGAGGCTGCATCTGGAGTACTGGATCTTATAGAAACATATAAAATTATGAAAGGGACAGATAAAATAGAGGCAGGAAGGTTGTTTCCACTGGTAGGTGAGACTAGAACCAGGGGACATAGCCTCAAGGTTCAGGGAAATAGATTTAGGACAGAATTGAGGAGAAATTGCTTTTCACAGAGAGTAATGTATCTGTGGAATTCTCTGCCCAGGGAAGCAGTGGAGACAACTTCATTAAATATATTTAAGACACAGTTAGATAGATTTTTGCACAGTAGGGGAATTAAGGGTTATGAGCAAAAGGCAGGTAGGTGAATCCGAGTCCACGGCTAGATCAGCCATGATCTTAGTGAATGGAGGAGCAGGCTCAATGGGCCAGATGGCCTCCTCCTGTTCTTATTTCTTAAGTCTTATGTGTTTCCAGACTTCTTTATCTGTACTGGAGGGCAGGAGAGGCTGAGGGACAAGAGGTGTCAGATGGAAGAGGGTGGTATAGTCTAGAGATGTGTCTGAGGGAGTATGATTCGAGGGAAATGCATGACATCTGAAATTAACAGGAGGAGAGGGAAATGTTGCATTTCTTTGTGTGTTCAATCATTGTATTGTGGAGGGCCGCGGCTGTCACGTAACAGCACGGCCCAGCACCTGGTCGAAAGACACACCACTGTCAATCAAGACCTGGCCCCACCCCATCCATCAGTGCACACCTGATGATTGGCCTCTTTAAGCACCTTTGTACCTGGCCCCGGGCCATTGGTCTCCGGTGATTGATTAGTTCTTGCTGACACCGGGCCATTGGCCCTTTTGAACTACCTGGGCTGGACCACACCCAGCCCTCCAGCACTATAAAGAGTGCCCCATGTGCTGATCCTGCCTCTTTGTTGCCCCCAGTGGAATCATGAAACAACGCTGGAGAGCCCACTGGTAAGCTGTGCACTTCGACAAGGTTAGAAGCATCTTAAGTTAGGATTCCTGGTGGTGTGATGCCGTGCCTGCACTGAGTCAAGGGGTGGCGGGTAGCATATTGTTTTTCCTTGATCGTTTGTACCCAGTTCGTTTTGTGTGTGTGTGTGTGTGTGTGTGTGTGTATTTTACCCTTGTTGTGATTTTCCCACACTCAATATCACCAGTGCGCGCCCGTGTGTGTTCCCCCGTTACCTTTTCCCTGCGTTTACCTTTGTAAATAAATCATTTAATTCTAAGGCTGTGTTCAGAGTCCTTATCCTTCAAGACCTCAAACTTGTCTCACAACATTTGGTGCTGCGAGCAGGGTCTTGAGGGTCTTGGCTGAACACAGATGCGGGGAGGAATGTTTTGGAATAGGGGAAAGAAAGCCAGTGCAGGCACTGAGGACAGGATTCCCGGGTGGACCGATGAGAGTGAGGGATTTGGGAGCTTGGCCAGCATGCTGGCAGACCACGGTAAACGAGTGGACTGGGCCGAGCAGTTAGACCCCCGTGGTGAGAAACTGGGGCACCACGTGGTCTCCCTCCTCCAGAGGTCGGGGTTCCCCAAGGCCAAAAGGAGTCAAAGGGGCTGTTTGTGTCCCCCCTGAGATGCCAGGTCAGGATTACTAGCCAGATACAGAATACATGTCTCCAGAAAGACAAGGAGATAGAGATGCTCCAGCAGTGCTGCTGTACGCTGCAGGAGGCAGTTCAGACTGCCCAGACCTGAGCCAACGACCTCGAGGCCAGAGGTACCGAGGTTGCCTGCAGGCTGATTCAACTGCAGCAGGCGCAGGCAGCCTGCCGGTCTGGCTGGCAGTCGGACCCACTCAAAATTCGAGCCTTGGTCCGGCGCGGCGACAAGCTGGACGCATGGCTGGGTGATGGGGATATATGGGTGGATAATGACGAGGAGGGGGTGCCCGAAGAGCCGGGGCCCCATCACACCCGCCCTCCCCCCACACACTTGAACCCCTGCATGCTTGACCCGTCACCACGCAGTCCCAGGTCCACCACGGAGGGAGGGGAATGGGGATGAAGCCACTACAGGGGGAAGTGCAGGGGGAAGTGCACGGGGCCCCTCTGAGACTACGGAGACCCAGGACTTCTCCGACAAGGAGTTGACCCAGCTGGTGGATCGGTACCGCCAGCGGCCGGGCGAACACCAGGCCGCATGGCTGCTCCAACTGTGGGATGAGGGGTTCCCCAACGTGAGTCTCTCTCAGCAGGAAGCGAGTGCCCTGGGGAGCTTGTCTGACCAACATAACGTTAACAATGTCCTGCGGGCACCACCAGGAGGGATCGGGGACGATGCTACCCTGTGGGATCGGGTAGTGACCACTGTGAGGGTCCGGTACCCTACCCTCCTCGAATGGGATTTATACGGGCGACTGCAGTGGAGCACGGTCAGTGAGGGCACCAGAGTCATCAGGGAATGGGGCTGGTGACCGACATCTATGAGAGGGCTGGCGATTGCGACTTTTTAGAAAACACCAGAACGACCAGTACGCTAGTGGGATACCTGGTCGCCACCACGCGCCCTGAGTTGAGGCCAGTGGTCCTGCCACTCATGGGACCGGCTAGTGGGAAGACCGTACGGGACACCATCATCTTCCTGGAAGGGCTAGAGTACATGCAGCAGGGGGTGCCCACCCAGGTCCATAGAGCGGAGATGAGGGCTGGAGACACAACCCCTTGTCTCACGTGCAAACAGTTATACCTGGCCCTGTTGCGCGCAGGGTGGACTGCGTCAGCATAGATGGGGTCCCAACCTCCGCCCTCTACGCGCAGTGGAAAGAGCTATGAGGGGGGATGTCCGGTCGGGGGAAGACCCACAGCCACCCCGGGACCAAGCCTGACACAGGGGGTGCCCCCAACCGCCAGACTACGTGGGCGGCCCCCACCAACACTGATACAGCCTCTGCCCCTCCCCCACTTGAAATAGTCTCTCCTGCCCTCAGGGTTGAGCTCCGGGACCTGCTAAGACAGGAAATGTCCCATCTCCGGCAGCAGGAACCCTCACCCACGGGCTGGCAGACCTCCACCCCCTCCCATAGGATGAAGGCCAGGGTCTCTGGCGCATTTGTTCCATCAACCTCCCCCACCGAGGGGACCTGAGGCCACATATACCTGTAGCGGTACATTGGGGAAAGGGGAACGTACAGAGGTGGATGGCACTCATCGACACGGGTGCCCAACACACCACTATCCCAGGCAACCCTGCTGGGTGGAAGGGGGCGCAGATGCAGATAGAGAGGTTGGGGGTTCCCTTTTACCCTCAAGGGAAGTCACAGTTCGCATGGCTATTGGGAACCAACCTCCTCGACCTGTAACTGTTTTAATAGCAGCCTCACCTGAGTGCATCCTAGGGATCAATGTCTTAAAGGGACAGTCCCTTCACACCAACTGGGGTAAGTTCACTTTCGGAGTCGCATGGGCCACTGTGGTAGTCGGGGCAGCCAAATGGGAACCGGTCGTTGTTCCCCATCAAACCCCCCCCCCCCCCCAACCCACCCCACCACTGGGTTGTCTGTAGCCAACAGCACAGAGTGCCGGGGTGACACAAAGACATCACTGAGGCCATCCAAGCCCTGCTGCGGGAGGGAGTCATCCAACCCACAGCCTCCCCCTTCAATAGTCCCGTCTGGCCTGTCCGCAAAATGAATGGGATGTGGTGCATGACGTTGGACTACAGTCACCTTAATAAGTCTGCACCCCCCCCACCCCCCTCGCTGCTGCCATGCCCGACATAGTCACTCTGGTTGAGGATAATGCGGGCCGCCCAGACAAGCCATGGTATTCAGTTGTGGATTTGACCAATGCATTCTTTTCCATCTCCCTCCATCACACCTCCCAGGATTAATTTGCATTCACCTGGGACAGGAGACAATACACCTTCCAACGTCTACCCCAAGGGTACATTCATAGCTTGACAATATGCCACGGCTTAATCTCCCAAGGTGTGCAAGCCATTCAACTCCACCCAGAGGTGTCAATTGCCCATTACATCAACAACATCCTCATATGAAGGCCGTCTGAGACCATTGTCTCAGAGGCTCTTGATATGCTAATCTCCTCCCTCAGAGAACGAGGCTGGGCTATTAATATGGATAAGGTACAAGACCCCAGCCAGAATGTCCTGGTCCTCTGGATGCAATGGCACCCAGGCCAGCAACATACCCCCAAGGCTGCCAGGAATAAAATTTTAAATTTCGCAGTCCCCTCCAATAAAACTGACACCCAGAGCTTCATGGGCCTCCTAGGCTATTGGCGGCAGCATATACCCCACCTCACCATGCTCCTTAGACCACTCTATTGGGTCTCTTGGAAGAAGGCCACCTTTTCATGGGGACCCAAACAACAGGCTGCCTTTGAAACAGCAAAGCAAGCTGTTGAGCAAGCACTGCCCCTTGTTCCCTGCCAGGCAGGGGTCCCCTTTGAGTTAAAGGTCTCGGCCAGTGAGACGGTTGCCAAATGGAGCCTCTAGTAGAAGGTCCAAGGGCTCAGAGTCCCGCTTGGCTTTTGGACCAAATCTGCCCGAAGCCGCTGCCCGCTACAGTCCCATTGACCACCAGCTACTTGCCTGCTACCTGGAATTCCTCGCCACCGAACACCAAACTGGCACTGATCCTGTGGTCCTTCGACTCCACCTGCCCATAATGCGTTGGGTCAAGTCCCACGATTCCACCCACAAAGAGGGCCAGGCCCAGAGGTCCTCTATAGTGAAGTGGAAACGGTATATTGCCGACTGAGCCCAACCCAGTCCGGAAGGGGTCAGACTCCTCCATGAACAGGTCATGTCCTTTCCACAGTTCCAGGACCCTCCCCCAGACATACCTGAGATCCAGTCCTCCCTTGTGTCCTGGGGCCAACCCTTCGACTCCTTCGACTCCCTCGACCCCGAACAAAAACTGCATGCCTGGTTTGCAGGCGGCTCCAGCTGCTGGAAAGGGGGGAAGCAATATTGGAAAGCGGGGAAAACCTTGACCAAAGAGGGAGCGGGTGGATCTAGTCAACTTGCCTAATTGGCAGCAGTAGCGCTTACCCTACAGAACACCACTGGGCCGGTCTACATCCATACCAACTCTTGGGCAGTGGCCAACAGTATGGTGGTGTGGATGGCCCAGTGGCACGAAATGGAGTGGGGAAAGGAACACTGGCATCTTATCTGGGATCAGGCTTCTCACAGACATATCTCAGTCCACACGTGGATGCTCATACCCACAGAAATACACAGGAGGCTATACATAATGCCGCTGTGGACCAGGCTGCCCAAGTATGCTGTGCCACCGCCTCCCCAAAGGAACACGACCTCGGTGCGTTAGCTGCATGGGCACACTGCAAGAGCGGTCACAGCGTTGGGCAGAGCATTTTCAGAGTCACCCTCACAGTGGATCAATGTAAGACACTGTCGCCAACTGCCCCATCTGCCAGCAAGTGAGGCCGCGAGGCTGGCCAGCAGGGCCGCCGGGTCACATTTGCCGCGGCATGGGAGCAGATCACGTACGGCAGATAGACTATATTGGACCGCTCCCACGCCAAAACAAAAAGCAGAATGCCTTGACGATGGTGGACACATACTCTGGTGTCCTGGTGGCGGTGCCCTGCAAGAGGGCCGACCAGAACAGCACCATCAAAGGATTGCAACACCTCTCCTCCATCTATTGAGTCCCATGGAAGGTACAATCCAATCAGGGCTCACACTTTGCTGGGGCTAAAGTCCAGAACTGTGCTGCTGAGGCGGGGATCTCGTGGCTGTTCCATATACCCTATCACCCACAGGCATCGGGCCTGATTGAGAGAATGAACGGCCTGCTTAAAGAGAAAGTACGCACGCTAATGCCCTCCCGCACACTGCAGGGGTGGTTGACCATGCTACAGCAGGCCGTTGATCAGCTGAATACACGGCCCACTGGCCACTGTCCCGCCACCTGACACACTCCCCACTTCCCAACTTGCAAGACCTCGAACCCCCCAAGACCGAAGACTCAGGGAGATTATGGGTACGACAGCCACAGGGTCCTCAGAAGGGGCAAGTCGTCGCACGCATTACCGGGGACACCTTCCTCAGAGTCGCCTACGAATTCACCAGCGCCACTAAAAAATCAGACTGCTGGATCTGCGTCCAAATCCTATCACACGCTGATGAAGCTCCGCCACTTACACCAATCACACGGCATGACCTTCAAATGAACTGTTTGCACGGACTTTTCGCCCCTGTGGGGTTTGGCATATCTGTTTGGGGGGTGCCAAATGGCAGTCCCCTACCACTACCCTCACTATTACATAACATCTCATCCAGCGATCTCCGATGTTTCAGGAACAATTTCACCTCCACCCGAGTCCCGACTCTCAAGGTCATTCCACAGCTGGTGAGCAAGCCTAAGGAATGCTGGTGCAGTCTCCCAAATGAGCACAGGTCCACCCTTTCAATTGGCCACAGTGACTGCGAGCAAAACTGGTATCTGGTCACCTCAGTGACCACTGCTGAAGGTGCCGCTAAGCTGGGGGCTCCCTAGACTTTGAATGGGACCCACTGGATTTGTGGCCACGGTTCCTAACCGTGGCTCCCCACGAGCTGGTACAGTTGCTGCTTTCCAGTATTTGTGGTGCCCTATGTCCACGCTCTAGATGACCTTGGGGAGCACCTGGCATACAGTGGCTGCCAGGACACGAGGGCCATCACGGAGGCAGAGAGGTTTTAGATGTTAGCCTTTCCCACACATAGCACGGCCCGATTGTCCCTTGAGGTCATCCAGATGGCAAGCGTGCTTGAGGCGCTGGCCAATGAAATGGCAGTGGAACTACAACATACCGAAGATGCGAGGATGCAGATGGCAGCAGAGTTGACGGCTGTCAGGATGGTTGCCCTGCAGAATTGAATGGCCCTGGATTACCTACTTGCTGCGGATGGTGGTACCTGTGCAGTGATTGGTAAGGAGTGCTGCACATTTATCCCTGATGAGTCAAGGAACATCACTCACTTGGCCGCTCACATTCGGGACTCAGTGGCTAAAATTCAAAAAGTGAGGGACTAGCTCCTCCAGCAGGACACCTCATGGGGAAACTGGTGGCCGTTTGGGTCTCTGGGGAGATGGTGGGAAACTGTCATCCACTGGGTGACTGCTCTCATTCTCATTGTCATTGCAATTCGTATATTATGCTCTGCTTGCCAAGTTATTAAGAGCGCATCTGCCCTTCATTGATACTGTAGACTAACATAGTTCTAGACATAGTAATAGTTATCACCATGATTGGCGTTGGTGTGACTTTCGAGGGGTGGAATTTATTGTGGAGGGCCGCGGCTGTCACGTAACAGCACGGCCCAGCACCTGGTCGAAAGACACACCACTGTCAATCAAGGCCTGGCTCCACCCCACCCATCAGTGCACACCTGATGATTGGCCTCTTCAAGCACCTTTGTACCTGGCCCCTGGCCATTGGTCTCTGGTGATTGATTAGTTCTTGCTGGCACTGCGCCATTGGCCCTTTTGAACTACCTGGGCTGGACCTCCCCCAGCCCTCCAGTACTCTAAAGAGTGCCCCATGTGCTGATCCTGGCTCTTTGTTGCCTCGGAGGAATCATAAAACAACGCTGGAGAGCCCACTGGGTAAGCTGTGAACTTCGACAGGGTTAGAAGCATCTTAAGTTAGGATTCCCAGTGGTGTGATGCCGTGCCTGCATTGAGTCAAGGGGTGGCGGGTAGCGTATTGCTTTTCCTTGATTGTTTGTACCCAGTTCATTGTGTGTGTTGTGTGTGTATTTTACCCTTGTTCCGATTTTCCCACACTCACTATCACCAGTGCGCGTGTGTGTCGCCCCATTACCTTTTCCCCATGTTTACCTTTATAAGTAAATCATTTAATTCTAAGGCTTTGTTCAGTGCCCTTGTCCTTCGAGACCTCGAACTTGTCTCACAACAATCATTTTTCAGGATTAGTACATCCCTATATGCTCATGGGAAGATGGGGGTGGGGGTGTTGGTGATGGATGAGTTGTATGGTTGAACCAGTGCAGTGCTTCTAGTGAATGTGCTCCCAAAATGCTATTGGGTAAGCAGTAAGAGGATCTGAGCCAGTGACAAGTCCGGATGGTGCCTGACCTGGAGGGGAATCTGCAGGTGGTGGTACTCTCATTGGTCTGTTGCCCTTATCTTGCTTGCAGTTGTGGGATGTGCTGTCAGAGTAGCTGAGGTGAGTTAGCGCAGTGCAATTTGTGCTTGGTTTGCACTGCTTCCACGCAGGCACCAGTGGCAATGGTTTGAATGTTTAGGATGAGGTACCAATCCGGTGGGCTGTTTTATCCCAGATAGGTTTGGGCTTCATTGTTGTTGGATCTTCTCTCATCCAGGTCAGTAGAGATTATTTCATTGTACTGCTGACTTGTGCCTTGTTAATGGTGGCAAGGTTTTGAGGTGTAAGGAATTGAGCCGCTAAATGCAGGCTAATCAGCTTCTGACCTGCTCGTACAGACACAGTATTCATGTGACTGGTCCAGTGGAGTTTCTGCTCAATATTGAGTCTTGGTAATGGGAGTGCCTTGAATATCATGGGTTCCTGGTTAGACTCTGTCTTGTTGGAGAAATATGCGACTGAAAGGGCTGATTATTGGAAATTGTTGATTCTCTATGGAGTCCAGAAGGCTGTAATGTGCCTGGTTGACAGATGAGATGCTGTTCATTGACCTTGTGTTCGGCTTTGTTGGAACAGTGTAGGAGGCTGAAATCAAAGAAATCAGAGTGGAAGCGGGAGGGAGAATTAAAACGACAACCAGGGTCATGCTTACAGACTGAATAGATTTTGCAAAGTGGTCACCCAATCTGCATTTGGCACCTCGAATGAAAAGAAGGCAAACTTTCCTCAGTTCTGTGAAAAGTTCATCAGACTGCACTGTTACCTCTGTTTCCTATTCCAGGAATACTTCCCGACCTGCTGAGCATTTTCTGTTTGCATTTCAGACATCCAGTATTTACAGTATTTTGCTTTTGGAGATTCTTTCATTGGTCATGCAGTCAGTAAACCCTTCATCATTCATCCACCTGTCCAGTGAGAGCCCAAGAAATCCTAACAACAATACAGGCACCTGCTAATTCTACTCCAAGAACTGGTATCTCTAGTATCAGATATCAATCAGTATCAAGAATGGAGATAGACCATTTTCAACTCTGCCATAGAGCAATAAAATGAAGTCCAACAATTTTTTACCCCATTTTATAGAACATTTTGTGTACCTTTTTCTCTTGAAGTCAATCTGAACAATATCAATAAAGCATTTTATTACAATACCTTTGCTGTATTTAGTTACTGCAATAACTTCTGAGCTGTTTCATACCTCAACATAAGCTCCTCTCTCATTTAATGAGATCACTTAGGTTACTGGACAAATCTCTTTCAGAGATGAAACATTATGTCAAACCCAGAACTCACTGTTCTTGTGCAAAATCCACTCCATCAATTAAGATAAAAGTGTGAGCTATTGCATTTACTCATCATTTGTTCCTGGATGGATGAAGTCAAGCTTATAAATGCAGCCCAAATGGATAAGAACAGCATGTTACTGCCAGAGGAATAAGAAGCATTGAATGTAATGCACAAGAACAAAAGGTAAGTTGGGAGAAAGTAAAGCCTATTTGCCTGGTCATGTCCATCACTCTGTCATTCTCATTTTTTCCTTATAACATCCTTTCTGAAGAATGTTTAATTTAAGATCAAAGAATCATTTATCAAACAAATCCTAAGACATATATTGTTTTCAATACAATTTTCAGAATCATTTCAGTCTAAATTCCTGCCTGTATAACTGAATGTCTTGCTTCAAAACCACACCAATAACTACACTTTTCACAAGTTTCACACCTGAAAATGTGGTCCCAGGAGCACCACATTCAAAATTACCGCTGTCTATGTGAAACTTGATGGTAAATATTAATGATGAATTGGCAAACAGTAGAAAAAAAACAATAATGATATCACTTGATTGCAAGCTGTCAGCCCTAATCTGGCAATAATAAAAAATTGCCATTTTGTGAGTTGGTTTGGCTGACAACATCTACTTAACAAAAGACCCACTGAAAAGTAAATTGTTTCATTTTTGTCTTTACTTGTAAAGTTGTCATTTACAGAGTTGCAATTGAGGGAAGATTAAAATCAATTGAGAGGGAACAGCATTAACATATTCAGATTTGTTTAGATATAAAGAACATAAGAACATACAATTTTCTTTATTCATTATTGTATCTGGACATTGCTGGCAAGACCAGCATGTATTGCCCATCATTAACTGACCTTTAGAAGGTGGTGGTGAGCCACTTTCCTGAACCACTACAGTCTTTCTCGGATCAGTATTCTCATAGTGTCATTGGGTAGAAAGTTTCAGGATTTAGATCCAATGACAGTGAGGGACCAGTGATTTATTTGCAAGTCAGAATGATGAGTGGTTTCTAGGGGAATCTGCAGTGGTGGCGTTCTCACACACCTGCTGCTCTTGTCCACCTTAGTGGTAGAAGTCACTTGTTTGAGAGTTTCTACTGGAATAGTCCAGGCAAGTAACTGCAGGGAATTTTGTAGATGACTCATAATGCTGTCACACTGTGCCTATGGTGGAAGGAATTAACGATTAGGGTGGGTGATGGGGTGCAAATCAAATCACCTGCTTTTTCCTGGATGGTGTTGAGTCTCTTAATAGTTGTTGATACACTCATTCAGGCAAGTGGAAAGTATTCCATCACACTCTTCAATTATGCATTATAGATAGTGGATAGTTCTTGGGTTGTCTACGTAAAAGATGCACTTCACTGTGTGTTTTGATGTACATGTAACTAATGAAGATATCTTATCTTATTCATCGCAAGATATCCAGCCTTTGAGCTGGTTTTGTAGTCACAGCATTTATGTGGCTGGTCTAGCTCAGTTTCTCCCAGGATACTGATGATGGGGACTTGGTGATGGAAATGCTATTGAATGTCGAGGGTAAATTGTCAGACTCTCTTGTTGGGGATGGTCGTTGCCTGGCACATTTGTGGCCTGAATGTTACCTACCTCTTACCAGCATGTTGGAAACACAAGGGACTGCAGATGCTAGAATCTGGAGCAAAAAAACAAGATAATGGAGGAACTCAATGGGTCAGGCAGCATCAGTGGAAGGAAATGGACAGGCAATGCTTCAGGTCAAGACCCTTCATCTAGACCATCTCCCTTTGTGCAAGGTATGACAGGTATGGCTCCTGCCACATTAGGAACAAATCTAGGCAACTGATCCTCTCAGACCTGAGTCATCATTTAGTAAGCTCTTGGCTGATCATCTTAAAGCTTCAACTCTGCATTCCCATTTGCCCAAGGTAACCTTCCACTCTCTTGACAACCAAATGTCTATCTACCTCTCCCTTAAAATATTCAAAAATGTAGCTTCTGCCAACCTTGGGAGAAACTTCCAAAGACCTCTGAGAGATAAAAAAAGTAACTTCCCCTCAATCTTAAGTAACAACCCATTATTTTAACCAATTTTCCCACAAGGAGAAACATTTTCTCCACATCTACTCTATCAAGACTCCTCATGATCTTATATGCTTCAGTCAAGTCAAGTAAATGTACTATTCTGTATTCTTATCAAGTCCAAAAAGGAGTTGTCTCTGGAACACATTAGATCTTATTTAACTCCTTCCTTCAAAATGATCAGTCTTAGACTTTAGTTGATTAGTTAACAACTGTTAGTTGATTAGTAAGTCAACAAGAAAAAGCATTAAGGTGTGGCAAAGCCTATGACTGTGACATTGGGCAGAAACTGCACTCCTTTCTGGGAGGTTGCACCTCTGATGAGCAAAAGGTCTCAACTAGAGACTTGCAATATTTATCCATTTACTGAGACCATAAAGCCCCCTAATTAGAAAAACTACAGCACAATTCAGGCCCTTCAGCCCACAAAGCTGTGCCGAACATGTCCCTACCCTAGAAATTACGCGGCTTACCCATAGCCCTCTAATTTTCTCAGCTCCATGTACCTATCCAACAGTCTCTTAAAAGACCCTATCGTATCCACCTCCACCACCGCTGTCGGTAGCCCATTCCATGCACTCACCACTCTCTGAGTAAAAAAACTTACCTCTGACATCTCCTCTATACCTACTCCCCAGCACCTTAAACCTATGTCCTGTTGTGGCCACCAATTCAGCCCTGGGGAGAAGCCTCTGACTATCTACCCGATCAATGCCTCTCATCATCTTATATACCTCTTTCAGGTCCCCCCTCATCCTCTGTCGCTCCAAGGAGAAAAGGCCGAGTTCCCTCAAGCTGTTTTCATAAGGCATGCTCTGCATTCCAGGCAGCATCCTTGTAAATCTCCTCTGCACCCTTTCTATGGCTTCCACATCCTTCCTGTAGTGAGGCGACCAGAACTGAGCACAGTACTCCAAGTGGGGTCTGACCAGGGACCTATATAGCTGCAACAATACCTCATGGCTCCTAAATTCAATTCCCCAATTGAAGAAGGACAATACACCACATGCCTTCTTAACCACAGAGTCAACCTGCGCAGCTGCTTTGAGCGTCCAATGGACTCGGACCCCAAGATCCCTTTGATCCTCCACACTGCCAAGAGTCCTACCATTAGTACGATATTCTGCCATCATATTTGACCTACCAAAATGAACCACTTCACACTTATCTGGGTTGAACTGCATCTGCCACTTCTCAGCCCAACTTTGCATCCTATCTATGTCCCTCTGTAACCTCTGACAGCCCTCCAAACTATTCACAATAGCCCCAACTTTTGTGTCACCTGCAAACTTACTAACCCACTCCTCCACTGCCTCATCCAGGTCGTTTATAAAAATCACAAAGAGCAAGGGTCCCAGTACAGATCCCTGAGGTACACCCCTGGTCACCGACCTCCACGCAGAATATGACCCTTCAACAACCACTCTTTGCCTTCTGTGGGCCAGCCAGTTCTGGATCCACACTGCATTGTCCCCTTGGATCCCATGCCTCCTTACTTTCTGAGTAAGCTTTGCATGGGTACCTTATCAAATGCCTTGCTGAAATCCATATACACTACATCTACTGCTCTCCCTTCATCGATGTATTTAGTCACATCCTCAAAAAATTCAATCAGGCTCGTAAGGCAGGACCTGCCCTTGACAAAGCCATGCTGACTATTCCTAATCATATTATACCTTTCTAAATGTTCATAAGTCCTGCCTGTCAGGATCTTCTCCATTAGTTTACCAACCACTGAGGTAAGACTCACTGGTCTATAATTCCCTGGGCTATCCCTGTTCCCTTTCTTGAATAAGGGAACAACATCCGCAACCCTCCAATCTTCCGGAACCTCCTCTGTCTCCATCGATGATGCAAAGATCATCGTCAGAGGCTCCGCAATTTCTTCCCTCGCCTCCCACAGCAGCCTGCGGTACATCTCATCCAGTCCCGGCGACTTATCCAACTTGATGCTTTCCAAAAGTTCCAGCACCTCCTCTTTCCCAATATCTACATGCTCAAGCTTTTCAGCCTGCTGCAAGTCCCCACACAATCCCCCAGATCCTTTTCCGTAGTGAATACTGATGTAAAGTATTCATTAAGTACCTCTGCTATTTCTTCCGGATCCATACACACTTTCTCACTGCTGCACATGATAGGCCCTATTTTTTCACACCTTATCCTCTTGCTCTTCACATACCTGTAGAATGCCTTGGGGTTTTCCTTAATCCTGCCCACCAAGGCCATCTCATGCCCCCTTCTGGATCTCCTAATCTCCTTCTTAAGCTCCTTCGTATTAGCCTTATACTCTTCCAGATCTCTAACATTACCCAGCTCTCTGTACCTTTTGTAAGCTTTTCTTTTCCTTTTGACTAGATTTATTATAGCCTTCGTACACCACGGTTCCTGTATCCTCTCATGACTCCCCTGTCTCATTGGAACATGCCTATGCAGAACTCCTCACAAATATCCCTGAATATTTGTCACATTTCTTCTGTACTTTTCCTTTAGAACATCTGTTCCCAATTTAATCTTCCAATTTCCTGCCTGAGAGCCTCATAATTCCCTTTACTCCAAGTAAACACTTTTCTAGTCTGTCTGTTCCTATCTCTCTTCAGTGCTAACATAAAGGAGATAGAATTATGATCACTATCACCAAAATGTTCACCCACTGAGAGATCTGACACCTGACCAGGTTCATTTCCCAATACCAAATCAAGCATAGGCCTATCTGCATATTGTGTCAAGAACCCTTCCTGAACACACTTAACAAACTCCACCCCATCTAAACCCCTCACTGTCTGGAGATGCCAATCGAAGTTTGGGGAATTAAAATCATCCATCACAACAACTCTGTTATTCTCTCACCTTTCTAGGATCTGCTTCCCTATCTGCTCCTCAATATCCCTGTTACGATGGGCGGCCTATAAAAAAACACCCAGTAAAGTTATTGACCCCTTCCTGTTCCTAACCTCCACCCGCAGAGACTCCACGACGTCCACCTTTTCCGCAGCCATGCCACTATCTCTGATCAACAGTGCCACTCCCCCACCTCTTTTGCCTCCCTCCCTGTCCTTTCCGAAACATCTAAAACCCAGCACTTGAAGAAACCATTCCAGTCCCTGAGCCACCTAAGTCTCCGTAATGGCATCACATCATAGCTCCAAGTATTGATCCAAGCTCTAAGCTCATCCGCTTTGTTCACAATACTCCTTGCATTAAAATAGACACATCTCAAACCTGTTTGAGCACATCCCTTCCCTATCACCTGCCTATTGTACCTACTACTAGCTTTCTCTATTTGAGAGCCCAATACCTCTTCCCCAGTCTCTCCAGTTCAGATCCCACCCCCCAACAATTCTAGTTTAACCTCTCCCCAGTAGCCTTAGCAAACCTCCCCACCAGGATATTGGTCCCCCTGGGATTCAAGTGCAACCCGTCCTCTTTGAGCAGGTCATACCTGCCCCAAAAGAGGCCCCAATGATCCAGAAATCTGAATCCCTGCTCCTTACTCCAATCCCTCAGCCACGCATTTAACCTCCTCCTCATTCTGTTCCTATACCCACTGTCACTTAGCACAGGCAGTAACCTGGATATTACTACCTTTGAGGTCCTGCTTCTCAAATTCCTTCCTAATTCTCTACAGCCTTTTTTCAGGACCTCATTCCTTTCCCTACCTATGTCGTTGGTACCAATATGTACCACGACCTCTGGTTATTCTCCCCCCCCTTCAGGATATCTTGGACACGATCTGAAACATCCCGGACCCCGGCACCTGAGAGGCAAACTACCTTCCGAATTTCTTTCCTGCGTCAATCAGGACTTTAATCAGAACTAAATTTAATCAGTGATTATAGAAATAATACATTTTGGAAATACTCAGCTGGTCGGTCAGGATCCACTGAGGGAAAAGCATTTTTAACATTTCAGATGAGTAACCTTTCAATGGTTCTGATTCAACGCCTGGGTCATGTTGGTGTTCCAGTATCTGATGATTTGGCTCTTCATGAATTTCAACTTAAACACCAGAAATGCATTGGCTATTCCGGTGGTTTTAAATGTTTCTCTCTGCAGGTGATCTCATTAGGCCAAATCATTAGGTCTGCAAATTGGATTCACCACTGGTGCTGCCCACATAGACATTTTGGCCAATTCTCTATACCTGATAAGTGTCCCATGAGGCAGAGGCTCTGTGAGGCATCAAAGCCTGATGGAACAGATACTGAGGCTCTTCCCCAGAACACCCTGATGTCTTGTCATTGTCAAAAGTCTTTAAACTATTTCTTTTTGCCTTAGAGTTAGGGACATTTAACATTTTCAAAAAGACCTAAATCATTGGAAAAATAAACATTCTTTTGAAAACTAAAGTTAAATTTTTCGCACTTCATACCCAGCCCCTCTACTCACTGTGTCAATGCTCAGATGCAGTGGATTGTCAGAAAAACTGGTGACCACCATTGAAAGGTAATGTTAAGACTCATTAATTTTTTTGTTACTGTTTTCCGAGCTCACATGAAGTAGATTTACTTTTTAACCTACATTTTATTTGCTGTTGATCAGCTGCCAAGTCACAGTGGTGAGGTACTGGTAATTAAATCATTTGATGATTCCAAAGGCATGACAGTGAACAAGATAAATACTGTGATTTAGATTGGCACATTTAACTCTTCAGCGACACTTGTTCTCAAGAAGTAATGTTTCAAAGCAGCTATGTGGATTAATATTTTTTAATTTCTTCCAGATAATATTGCATCTTTGCACACCTTCACTTACAGAGTAATGCAAGTAATTAATGGGTTCCAGTTTGATGCTGGAGTTAATTATGAAGGTTCAGTGGCCTTCAATTAGCGATCTGTGCGTATGAAATGACTTGCGCTCATGCCATCTTTGCTATTCCACAGTGTAATTAAAGGGGTGTTAAAAACTTATAATGCAATTTTGAGAGACGGTCTGTAAGTATACTGCCAAATAGTCTGTGACTTCATCATCTATGGTTGATGATGCAGTGAGATCTTGACAAGAAAGAAACTGGATCATGCTACCTGCTGCAACACATAAAAAGCTGAAGGAACTCAGCAGGTCAGGCAGCATCTATGGAGGGAAACGGACAGTCGACGTTTTGGGTCGAGACCCTTCATGAGGACTGGAAAGAAAGAGGGGAGATAGCCGGTATAAAAAAGTGGGGGAGGGGTGGAGCAACAGCTGGCGGGTGATAGGTGGATTCAGGTGAGGGGGGGGGTGATAGACAGGTGAGAGAGGGAGAGTAATACACCCTCTCCCCCTCCTGACATAACAGGGACATGGTTCCCCTTGTCCTCACCTACCACTTCACGAGCCTCCGGATCCGACACATTATTCTCTGCAACTTCCGCCACCTCCAACGGGATCCTACCACCAGACACATCTTCCCCTCACCCCCTCTCTCCACTTTCTGAAGGGACCACTAACTCCATGACTCCCTTGTCCATTCATCCCTCCCCACTGATAACCCCCCTGGCACTTATGCCTGCAACCTCACCAAGTGCTACACCTGTCCCTACACCTCCTCTTCACCACCATTTGGGGTCCCAGACAATCCTTCCAGGTGAGGAAGCGCTTCACCTGTGAGTCTGAGGGAGTCATTTATTGCATCTGGTGCTCCTGGTGCTCCCTTTTGTACATCAGTGAGACTCGATGCAGATTAGGTGACCACTTCGTCGAGCACCTTCGCTCCGTCTGCCACAACAGCCAGGACCTCTCGGTGGCCACCCACTTCAATGCCATATCCTGCTCCCATACTGACATGTCTCTCCATGGCCCCCTCAACACCATGTTGAGGCCAGGCGCAGGTTGGAGGAACAACACCTCATATTCTACCTTGGGAGCCTCCAACCCGATGGCCTCAATATCGATTTCTCTAACTTGCAGTAACCCCACCCCTTCTTTTTCTCCCCCCCCCCCACCAACTCCTTTGTCTTCCCTTATTCCTGTGGCTCTCTTCCCCCACCTTGATGACCTGCCCATCTCCTCTCCTCTCCTCTCCTCTCCTCCCCTCCCCCATCCTTTATTCCATGGTCCACTGCCCTCTCCTACCGGAGCCCCTGGCCTCTTCTACATATTACCTCTCAGCTCATTACATCTTCTCCCCCTCCCCCACCCACCTACCTCCCTCCTCTTACCTGGATTCACCTATCACCTACCTGCGTGTACTCCTCCCCCTCCCCCCACCTTCTTATTCTGGCTTCTGCCCTCTTCCTTTCCAGTCCTGATGAAGAGTCTCGGCTTGAAACGTCGGCTGTTTGTTTCCCTCCATGGATGCTGCCTGACCTGCTGAGTTCCTCCAGCACTTTCTGTGTATTGCTCCAGATAAATCCAGCATCTGTAGGATTTCTTGTGTCTCTGAGGGAGGGAGGGAGTGGGAATGATGTGAGGAGCTGGGAGGTGATAGGTGGAAATGA
The DNA here is from genome assembly GCF_009764475.1 of Pristis pectinata. Classification (NCBI taxonomy): domain Eukaryota; kingdom Metazoa; phylum Chordata; class Chondrichthyes; order Rhinopristiformes; family Pristidae; genus Pristis; species Pristis pectinata. Next base: position 74,828,133 of record NC_067414.1, on the reverse strand, counting down.
CAAAGGACTGAAGAGGATGGAATCTGATAGGAGAGGACTGTGAACCATGGAATAAAGGGAAGGAGGTAAGGAGGGGAACCAGTGGGAGGAGTGTGTGGGGGATGGGCAAATTGAGAGGGCGGGGAAGGGGAAGGGGTGATGGGGCCAGTGGGATAAGGAAAACAAAAGGGAGACTAGAGAGAGTAGTTACCAGAAGTTAGAGACATCAATTTTTTTAATATTTTCCTTCTCCGTGTCCAAGCTTGAATTAGTTTGAAACCATTGTCAGAGTGGAACTTGTGTATTCTTTTCAAAAGCATCCATTCAGAAATTATTTTCTGACTTCCACTTGACCATCGAGAGTGCATTGCAGAGATTCAGTCCTATGCCATGCATGATATTCCCACCCATTAGAACTTATGGTTGGAAGTTTTGATGCAGCCTGCACCTGAATTTCTGAGATTCCCTCGATGGCCGATTCAGCAAATGAGTCCAACTGCTCAAGAGGCAAAAGGTGAAGCTTTACATTGTATCTGGGTGTAAAGCTCACTTGGGTGTGATTGTGCCAGAAGGATTGCACTTGTGGAATGAAAGCCTCCTGATTTTTGTCTCTTTCATATTGGTAGATGGGAATTTGATCAGAACCCCTTGCTGAAATGTCATTATTCCACTCTGATTTTCCTATCTGCAGTGGTCCAGGTAAGGCCTTCACAAACAAATCTTCCTGATATTCTATGTTGGAAACAAAAGCATTTTTTTAAGCTTATTTACAGGATGAGGGAATCACTGACAGGAGCAGCATTTATTTCCCATCTCTAAAGATGGCTTCATCTTGGTGCCCAAAACACCCACCTGGTTAGCACGATGCAAGAGAGGAAACCCGCTGAATGTGGAGAGTGGAGGAGCAGGACTGCACCTCCCAGGCCAACAAGAATAATCTGGTTTGTTCAGGCCTCGATTCTCCATGCACATAACTCACTGCCTCGCTCCACAATTATGCTGAAGCACTGCCACTTCATACTAACCAGTTTCACATCAGACACCATATTCTGTCAAAGACTACCTTCAGAGGACATTTTCAGCACAAAAATATAAGATTTTACAATATCTTTATTAGTCACATGTACATCGAAACACAGAGTGAAATGCAGCTTTTGCATAGAGTGTTCTGGGGGCAGCCCACAAGTGTCACCACGCTTCCGGCGCCAACATAGCATGTTCACAACTTCCTAACCCGTACGTCTTTGGAATGTGGGAGGAAACCGGAGCACCCGGAGGAAACCCACGCAGACACAGGGAGAACGTACAAACTGCTTACAGACAGCAGCTGGAATTGAACCCCTGTCACTGGCGCTGTAATGGCACTATGCTAATCGCTACGCTACAGTGCCTGCGATGAAGTAGCAGGGGATGGTTTTGATCCATTGACCTCTGGGTTACGAGCCGAGCACACTCCCTCTGCGCCACTCTCATCAGCAGTTCAGCTTTGTGCAGACATGAGGCCCAGCAACACATGCAGCTCCTTGGACATGAAAAATGTACATCTTCCAAAGCATGCAGATGGCCACCCTATTCCAAATATTTCTTGCTTACTCTCAGATTCTGCAATGAAGTCCTTGAAGGCATTTTTCTGAGTCCTTTGCTAATTTTACAGAATGGCCCCAAACATTTTGGACAGAATTCAATCTCTGCTTCCGTAAATAGTCCTGAGAATAATTCTGTGTAATATTTCACTTTGCCTTAAAAATGTCAGGTTTCCTTCTAAAGTGACAGAAAGCATTAGAGAATACTTATTCGCCATCTTGTTACATGCAGTCCCTTGGCTATAGGTTTTAAAATCTTCCAAAGCGAACGGCTTCTTTATCTGTTCTTCCTAGAATGTTGGCTATCAGAAGTGTTACGTCCTTATCTTGGTGTACTGAAGGATGTTCATCTCAGTCTGGATCTGAGATGCAATGCTGGTAGAAAGAGTAGGGTAAAAACATGGCAAGGCCAAAATGGCAATGTGGCAAGGTCAACAAAGAAAATGGGATGCTGAACTTACAAAACATCATATCCCTCAGATCAGTGGCTCCCATCCTTCTTGAATGATCTTCACATGTTCACGCTCGGTTAAATTTGTGCCATCCGCCCCCATCGGTACTTGATGACATCACCAGCCATTCCTTTTCACTACTATTAGTGACCATCCTAGGGCTCTATGCCTTGGGACATCTCCACCATCAGTTTCTGGAAAACTGGTGAATCCCTTTATGCTGTTGTAGCCTTTTGATACTTCACCAGAACTGAATATCCTTCCTTCCCATTCACAGGAACCTTAATAGTAATGATACTACCAGTCCTGAAGCATCCTGCATGGTTTATTAGGAAGGTGGAGAAAACTGCTGCTAAGTATAGAGTACAAGAGCAAAGAAGCTACACAACTATAGCAGACTCTGTGGGTCACAATGTTACCAGTCACGCCTGTTGTTGCAAAGTTTATCAAAGGCACCTATAACTGGAGCTTTTTACTTTAAAGTTACCATTGAAGTCTATTTATATGTGGTTGCCAAAAGTCAGTGATGCTCTGGTTCAATATTGACCCATACAAATGAGAATGATCCCAAGTTCAATTGGTTGTCTCCAAAAAGTTGGCTGATCAAGGGCGTTACAGCACCAGCAATGATCTGGTTCACCTTTGTCTCTGCGATAGGAAAGTATGGGTGGGTAAAAGAGAGAAAATTATCAGGGTTCAGAGTGTGGACTTCTGCGGAAAGAATCAGGCTTGATTGTTGAACTCTGGCACAGTGCAGTAACATCCTTACCATGTCTGCTCTGGGTCACTCAGGTCAAGTTATCAATCAGGAGAGGGGTCACTGGGGTGTAAGTGCTTGTGAAGCCATCATTCAGCACAACCCGTTGCAGAACAGTTAAAGAAATTGGAAGAAGATTATCTTTGTAGTTGTTAACTTGCCAATTCCTGACAACTTAAGTGAAAAGCCTTGACCTCTAGGTACTTGATGGCAAATCATGTTTACATGTGTTCATATTTGGGGCTTGAGTTGGTGATGAGTACCTCATTGATGTAGTGTCCTTTACCCTAACAATATTGAAGATGTCATATTTTTGCTAGACGAGCACCACTGCAGTACTGTAGGAGTGCTGCAATGCTCAAGGTGCTGACCTTTGAAATCAAGGTTCACTCAGATGGACATGATAAATCCTGTGGGTATAGCAGTTAATACCACCAGACCCAGACAAGCCAGTCATTTGTATCAATGTGCTGTTAGATCTTGCTGTGCAGAAATAGGCAGGCATGTTTCCCTGTGTTTTTACAACAGTGACTGTGGTTCAAATGTTGTTCATTGGCTGTGAAACTCTTAAAGACGATTTATGTTTATGTAAAATGTTAGATAAATTTGACTTTATAAATTTACAATCTACTTCCCTTAAAGTGGCATAAGGAAATAGCACAACATAATATAATTTCCATTACCAGTAATAACCAGATTAAGCGGCTGGGTGATGAGGAAGCATTGAGGTTCTGTCACTTGAGCAAGAAATCTGTTCAGCACACGTAAAGGTGAAATTTACAAGCTCACCAGCATTCAAAATTGAATACTCATCAAAAGTACTTCATCTGCTTCAATGCACTTTGGCTGTGAGGCTGCATAAGGCTTGAGATGAATGCAAGTTATCTTTCTGGATGATTCCCTGCACTGTCAAATTTTCAGTGTTTCATGTTATTTTAGGGAAAATCTGGAGCATCACAACATTTTGACTTCTGTGGCTGATTACTCCATCGACATCAATCAGGTTTTTCAATCGTGTCCTGGGCTGCTATTTATTTTCCATTCAATGTCACTAAAAACAGATTAACTAGTTGTTCTCATGTTTCTCTTTGTGGGAGCATTCTGGTCAGGAATTGGTTCCTCTATTTTCTATATTACAATACATTAAAAGTACTTAATTCAATGTTTTCAAGTACTGAGATCATGAAAGGAACTATATTGGTGCAAATTGTTCTCTCTTAGATGAAAGCAACTTTTGGTAACAACATTTCCGTTATTCTTGACTTTTCCTGGGTTCATTTTGATTAGTTCTGGTCTAAGATTTCTGCTTTTAAACGTGACACCATTGACTCTGATCTCGTCAGATAGGGTGAGGTGTAGGTGACTGCACCACATTTCAACTTGAATGTAATCAAAGGTGCATAACCTTTCTGTAGGTTCAGATTGGGGTTATACTGTGCCTAATAAAGCTATAGTCTGTACATCTGGAAGCATTTACCGGACTTCCTTTACTGCGATTTTCTTTTAATGTTATTTTTCTACAACCACAGATGGCCAATTGGAAAAGTGAAATGGCGCAATATCAGTGAAACTTTTAAATACAACTTTTACAGAGTCATTTATTCGACAAAAGATTGGAGGACAGATATTTTAAAAACAGATCATGTTAATCCCTTAGCTGACCTGAACTAACGTGTCTTGGATTCGGCAGTAGTATAGGGAGCTGTAATACTATCCAGGGCAAAAACAAACCTCGGTGTTGGTGAAGCCCTCACGATTGAATAGTCTATTGAGTTTTTTTTCCTCATCAACTTTGCTCTATCCTTGTCTTTCCCAAAGATCTTTGTTGGGAGACAATTCCACAGCATCTTCCCACTAATGCTGCAGACTTTACCCAATTTACCCAAGATGATCTTGGAAGTGAGCAGTCAGAAATATGAGTCCAGGTTAATTGTTCTTCTACCAAACTGGAAAGTTAGGTGCGAGCACCTCATCTAATGCTAATTCTTTGAACTCTTCATTTACTCTAGACTTACTATTTCCTGGATGCCTTCTGTGACTTTTACTGTGAGATTAGATATTTGTTTAATTTCTCTGCAGTTAAGAGTTACCATATTGGATGATAAAAGATGAAAGAATAATTAATAAATTACCACAAAACATCATCAGCACTCTCAATATTTCAATATATAAGATTATCCCAATTAACTTGCCATGATTATCTTGCAATTTTTCACCACATTTTAATACCAGTGAATTTATTGGAATTTAGGTGTCCACATAGATATTTGTTATTACCAAAATAGAATAAAATCTATTATTAAAAGAAGATATGCATGTGAATTATTTCCCTGTGGTAGCTCTATAGTTTTAAACTGCTAAATACAGTTAGTTCATCTGTCAGACTGCATGGATGCTGTGGATGTTCTTTCTACTTGTCAGGCATATACTTTTACACCCTTAGTACCAGCAATTCTCTATTGCCTGGTAAAATACTGAACAATGCTACTTATGACTGTGGCTGTCTTCAGGTTATCCAGTAGAGGAGCTGACCAGGCTCTGGCATAAAAGGTCCAAGAAACATATTTGGACATAGTAGAAGGCATAGGTTGAGCAAGCTAGGGATTTTCTCTTTGGAGAGGAGGATAAGAGGTGACTTGATAGAGGTGTACAAGATGATAAGAGGCATAGATCGAGTGGACAGTCAGAGACGTTTTCCCAGGGCGACAATGGCTAATACAAAGGGGCATAATTGGAGGAAGATATAAAGGGGGATGTCAGGGGTAAGTTTTTACACAGAGAGTGGTGGGTGCGTGGGACGCACTGCCAGCAGAGGTTGTGGGGGCAGATACATTAAGGACATTTAAGAGACTCTCAGATAGACAAATAGATAGAGATAGAGAAATAGAGTGCTATGTGGGAGGGAAGGGTTAGATAGATCTTAGAGCAAGATAAAATGTTGGCACAGCAATGTGGGCCGAAGAACCTGTACTGTGCTGTAATGTTCTATGTTCCTTCTCCTGACAAAATATATGCCTGGAAATCCAACGGAAAACCAGCAGATAAAGTCCATTTGTAGTGATTAGCACTTTTATATACAAGTCCTTGGGAGCTGTAAAATTAATATTTCTAAATTGGACCTTCACGGTCTCTGTGAACCAATGGTAATATAAGCCCTCATAGTGCTAAAGCACTATGCTAAAGCACATACCACCAGACTTAAGGACAGCTTCTATCCCACTGTGATAAGACTATTGAATGGTTCCCTTATACAATGAGATGGACTATGACCTCACGATCTACCTTGTTGTGACCTTGCACCTTATTGAACTGCACTTTCTCTGTAGATGTGACACTTTACTCTGTACTGTTATTGTTTTTACCTGTACTAACTCAATGTAACTGCACTGTGTAATGAATTGACCTGTACGATCGATATGCAAGACAAGTTTTTCACTGTACCTCGGTACAAGTGACAATAATAAACCAATACCAATAAAGCTGAGAAGGGCATATGTTGTACTTAGAACACTCAGGTGTGGAAGGACAGGAAAAGTGATAGATTCAAGTTCCACAGTAGAGCCTTGTGGAAAGCAACTATTTCCCACTCATATCAGACAGGTTGGTGGCGGGGGTACTGACGAAGGTGTAGTGCAAAGTGGAAACCAAGAAATCCCAAACAACATTCACATTGCTAATCTGAATTAAAACAAGAGTTGGTTTTGCTTCCTTTTGTTAATGTGTGCAGATGTTACTGGATATCTTAGAAAGATAGAAAACCTACAGCACAATACAGGCCCTTTGGCCCACAAAGTTGTGCCCAACATGTCCCTACCTTAGAAATTACTAGGCTTACCCATAGCCCTCTGTTGTGAGAAAAGGTTATTTGAGATTTCAAAGGTAGAAGACTCTGGACACAGTCTTTGGAGTATTAAAAATGACTTAATCACAAAGACAAACACGGGAACAGAATGAATGGGAACGGATGCACACTCGCACATGAGTGATCGCAAAACACAGGGGAAATCGCAATGGGATGAGGCACACACACACACACACACACACACACACACACACACACACACACACACACACACACACACACACACACACACACACACACACACACACACAGTGAACTGGTTACAAATGATCAGGGAAAAAACAATACGATGCCTGAACACCCTGACCCTGAGGAATCTACTCAGGACACTCCTAATCCCTGTGGAAGTGCACACTCTTACCAATGGTCCTTCGGCATGGTTTCAATTCCTGCAGCAATCAAAAGAGACAGAACCACACACATGTGGCATTATTTATAGTGCTGGAGAGCTGGGTGAAGCCAGTTCAGGTAATTCAAAAGGTCCAATAGGTCATGGCCAGGTACAAAAGGTGTGTACAGGAACCAATGGCCAAGAGTGTGCACTAATGAGTGGGTGGAGCTAGACCTTGATTGACAGTGGTGTTGCTTTCAACCAGTGCTCAATGGTGTCATGTGAAAGCCATGACCCTTCACACTACAACCTCTATTTTTCTAACTCCATGTACCTATCTAAAAGTCTCTCAAAAGACCCTATCGTATCCGCCTCCACCACTGTTCCCAGCAGCCCATTCCATGCGCTCACCACTCTCTGAGTAAAAAACTTACCCCTGACATCTCCTCTGTACCTACTCCCCAGCACCACTCTTGTGGCAACCATTTCAGCCCTGGGAAAAAGCCTCTGACTATCCACACGATCAATGCCTCTTATCATCTTACACACCTCTATTAGGTCACCTCTCATCCTCTGTCGCTTCTGCACCCTTTCTATGTCTTCCACATACTTCGTGTAGTGAGGTGACCAGAACTGAGCACAGTGCTCCAAGTGGGGTCTGACCAGGGTCCTATATAGCTGCAACATTACCTCTTGGCTCCTCAATTCAATTCCATGATTGATGAAGGACAATACATCATATGCCTTCTTCACCACAGAGTCAACCTGTGCAGCTGCTTTGAGCATCCTATCGACTCGGACCCCAAGATCCCTCTGATCCTCCACACTGCCAAGAGTCTTACCATTAATACTATATTCTACCATCATATTTGACCTACCAAAATGAACCACTTCACATTTATCTAGGTTGAACTCCATCTGCCACTTCTCAGCCCAGTTTTGCATCCTATCTATGTCCTGCTGTAACTTCTGACAGCCCTCCACACTATCCACAACATCTCCAACCTTGTGTCATCAGCAAACTTACTAACCCATCTCTCCACTTCCTCATCCAGGTCATTTATAAAAGTCACGAAGAGTAAGGGTCCCAGTACAGATCCCTGAGGCACACATCTGGTCACTGACCTCCATGCAGAATATGACCTGTCAACAACCACTCTTTGCCTTCTGTGGGCCAGCCTGTTCTGGATCCACAATGCAATGTCCCTTTGGATCCCATACATCCTTATTTTCTCAATAAGCCTTGCATGGGGTACCTTATCAAATGCCTTGTTGAAATCCATATACACTATATCTACTGCTCTTCCTTCATCAATGTGCTTAGTCACCTCCTCAAAAAATTCAATCAGGTTCGTAAGGCAGGACCTGCCCTTGACAAAGCCATGCTGAATATTTCTAATTATATTATACCTCTCCAAATGTTCATAAATCCTGCCTCTCAGGATCTTCTCCATCAACTTACCAACCACTGAGGTAAGACTCACTGGTCTATAATTTCCTGGACTATCTCTACTCCCTTTCTTGAATAAAAGAACAACATCCGCAACCCTCCAATCCTCTGGAACCTCTACCGTCTCCATTGATGATGCAAAGATCATCACCAGAGGCTCCGCAATCTCCTCCCTCACCTCCCACAGTAGCCTGGGGTACATCTTATCCGGTCCTGGCGACTTATCCAACTTGATGCTTTCCAAAAGCTCCAGCACATTCTTTTTCTTAATATCTACAATGCTCAAGCTTTTCAGTCTGCTGCAAGTCATCACTACAACCACCAAAATCCTTTTCCATAGTGAATACTAAAGTCATTTCCTCTGTCACTTCCTCCGGATCCACACTCACTTTCCCACTATTACACTTGATAGGTCCTATTCTTTCATGTCTCATCCTCTTGCTCTTCACATACCTGTAGAATGCCTTGGAGTTTTCCTTAATCCTGCCCACCAAGGACTTCTCATGTCCCCTTCTGACTCTCCTAATTTCCTTCTTAAGCTCCTTCCTGTTAGCCTTATAATCTTCTAGATATCTGACATTATCTAGCTCTCTGAACCTTTTGCAAGCTTTTCTTTTCTTCCTGTCTAGATTTATTACAGCCTTTGTACACCACAGCTCCTGTACCCTACCATAACTTCCCTGTCTCATTGGAATATACCTACACAGAACTCTACACAAATATCCCCTGAATATTTGTCACATTTCTTCCGTACTTTTCCCTGAGAACTTCTGTTCCCAATTTAAGCTTCCAATTTTCCTGCCTGAGAGCCTCATAATTCCCCTTACTCCAATTAAACGCTTTTCTAACTTGTCTGTTCCTGTCTCTCTGATCACTATCTCCAAAATGCTCTCCCATTGAGAGATCAGACACCTGACCAGGTTCATTTCCTAATACCAGATCAAGTACAGTCTCTCCCCTTGTAAGCTTATCTACATATTGTGTCAAGAAACCTTTTTGAACACACCTAACAAACTCCACCCCATCTAAACCCCATGCTCTAGGGAGATGCCAATTGATATTTAGGAAATTAAAATCTCCCATCACAACAGCTCTGTTATTATCACACCATTCCAGGATCTGTTTCCCTATCTGCTCCTCGATATCCCTGTTACTATTGGGCGGCCTATAAAAAATACCCAGTAAAGTTATTGACCCCTTCCTGTTCCTAACCTCCACGCACAGAGACTCCGTAGATAATCCCTCCATGTTGTCCACCTTTTCTGCAGCCGTGACACTATCTCTGATCAACAGTACCACGCCCCCACCTCTTTTGCCTCCTTCCCTGTCCTTTCTGAAACATCTAAAACCCAGCAATTGAAGTCCCGACATTCCTGTCCCTGAGCCATCTAAGTCTCCGTAATGGCCAACATATCATAGCTCCAAGTACTGATCCACGCTCTAAGCTCATCCGCTTTGTTCACAATACCCCTTGCGTTAAAATAGACACATTTCAAACCGTCGGTCTGAGTGCATCCCTTCTCTATCACCTGCCTATCCTCCCTCTTGCACTGTCTACAAGCTTTCTCTATTTGAGAGCCAACCACCTCTTCCCCAGTCTCTTCAATTCGGTTCCCACCCCCCAACAATTCTAGTTTAAATTCTCCCCAGTAGCCTTAGCAAGTAGCCTTTAACTGTCTGTGCTCTTTTTCTAGATTCCATGCAAGTGGAACTAGTCTTACGTGGTATTAAAAATGAGCAGTATTGTTTGGATACCAAATGTACTTCTTGTTCAGTACTAAGTTCCATTTGCTCTAATGGAACAGTGCATCAAGTGTGAAGTATAACATGCTTTTGATGAGGTACCATCCAGAAATTAATTTTATCCTTTTGTGCCTCTAGGAGCCCATCTGGCTATATAATAGACAACTTCACATTATTATCCCTGTACAATCAGACATTTATACTGGGACATTTTACTTCATTATGAAGTTAACCTTAAACTTCCCAGTAACCAGCCATCCAGATTGACTCAAATGAATTAACAGGAAAGATACATGCTACTCACATTAAACACTTACTGAACAACAATGTTAAAGCAGGTTGTTAATGAGGACTTCCACTTCTATAAATGTGCTGGAGATAATTTCAGAAATGGAAGTGCATTTTGTGTTACTTCATTTGTTTCGCCTGACTCTGCACGGTTTTCTTGTGTACTTTTTTCATTTGGAATTGGCATGGAACTCAGCTAATTTCTACCCAAAGTATCATCTAGTTGTTTCTAAAAGCTAGCAAATTGTAGAATGGAGAAGTGACTGACTTGTAAGGATTTCCATATGTTTCTATAATTAAGGAATAGGCAATACTCTGATTTCCCCATCTTATAGAGTCATAGAATCGTACCACGGAAGTAGCCCCTTCAGCCCCCTGAGTCCACACTGAGCATCAACCACACATTTACACTAATACTACACTAATTCCATTTTATTCCTCCCAGATTCTGCCACTTACAGGGGCAATTTTACAGGAGCCAGTTAACCTGCCGACCTGCATGTCTTTGGGACGTGGGAGGAAATCACAACACTTGGACGAAACCCCCAAGGTCTTGGGTTGAATGTGAAGCTTCGACACAGGCTTCTCCCATGATCAGGATTCAAAGTGGGTAGATGGATCAATGATTCAGCTGCTCTATGAGCTGTGCTACTGTTTTTGCTGTCTCTCTTACAGTAGCACTGTCTTCCATTGCTGTGGAACAATCCCACTCTGCACCATTTTCCTAAAACAGGAGTCATTTTCCACATGTGCCACTAAGTGAGAGGGGATTCCTGTTGCAGGAAGGGAATGAATTTTCATGGTCTGTGGAAAGACTGCTGCTGCAACAGCAGAAGAACCAGCTGGTGGTAGAAGAGACCAAAAGTGGCTTCCAACATGACTGGGACAATGAGTGTGGACAAAGGAAGTGTATCATGTGAGGTTCATAGAATGCTTCCTGTAATCGGGTAGAGACACCAGTACTCTAAATTCATCCAGGTTCTTGGGTGCAGTTAGGATGGTGAAAATACCCCAACTTTGATAGAAAGAAAGCAGAAAGGAGAAATGTGCACATTTTGATCTGTCTGGAGCTTTGGATGAGCAAGGAAAGAATAAACATTGGTAAATTGGTTTATTATTGTCACATGTACCGAGTTCACAGTCATAAAGCATGGAAACAGGCCCCTCAGACCAACTCCTCCATGCGACTAAGATGTGTCTCTGAACTAGTCCCATTCACCTGCATTTGGTCCATATCCCTCTGGACCTATTCTATCCCTGTGCCTGTCTAAATGTCTTTTGAACATTGTTATTGCACCTGTCTCTATAGATTCCACTGGCAACTTGTTTCATACAATGTTTCTCTTTCCAAAGATGCTGTCTGACCTGCTGAGTGTTTCAGGCATTTTCTGTTTTTATCTCAGTACATTTGTTCCTGGCACTCTCCAACAAGCACTGAGGCAGAACATTAAATTTTACACAGGAATTTCTGAGAAAGGCCTGGGGAATAATAGCGCACAAAAATGGGAGGAACATAAAACTCCATCGAGCAAAATTACAGTGAAAAACTTTGTTTTGCATGCCACCCATACGGATCATTTCATCACATCAATACCTTGAGGTAGTACGAGGGAAAAGCAATAACACAATGCAGAATATAGTGTTACAGTTACAGAGAAAGTGCAGTGGAGGCAGACAATAAGGGGCAAGGCCATGACGTGGTAGACTGTGAGGTCAAGAGTCCATCTTATTGTACAAGAGGTCTGGCCATTCACGTTATAACAATGGGAAAGAAGCTGCCCTTGAGCCTGGTGGTACATGCTTTCAGGCTTTTGTATCTTATACCCGATGGGAGGGGGGAGAAGAGAAAATGTCCGGGGTGGGAGGGATCTTTGATTATGTTGGCTGCTTTACCAGGGCAGCGAGGTGTAGACAGAGTCCATGGAGGGGAGGCTGGTTTCCGTGATGTGTTGTGCCGTGTCCACAACTCTCTGCATGTTTGTATTAAAAAAAAGCTGTAGATCAAGTAGCCTTGAAATGCGTTTCACAAAGAGGTCATTGTAATTCTCAACTGTTACACGCATCATATGAAATAAAAGACTGCTACTTTTTCTTTAGCACACAAAAAGCAGAAAACAGTGTGGAAATGACTTGGAGATCAATGCCAATTAACAGTTTGATTTCTCTGTCAATATTCCATCATTACACAAAATGTCATTCATTATAACTTTAAGTGCTGACTACATTTAAAATAATGAAATTGAATTTGCTGTCATATTCAACCTACTTTGCAGTTGCCCCATTAATCCATTTAGTGGACTGTGTGGATCATTGGCTGGGAGACCGAGAAAGCAGAGGGGATAATATTGCCAGGGAGAGGCAATTAAAATTTATGCTCAGTGATTCTAACTCAAAGTACAATGTTTTGTGTGTGAAATGTGACAGAGTTCAACAGAATATCCAATTGTGTTCAGTTCACTGGAGCACACTTCTGTAAATTGGATATACATCATCCATGCGTATGATAGGCATATGCCCGGAGGCTGTCAGGCTTGTTGAGTGACCTCAAATGGAATACAAAGGTTGTTTTGACGTCACTTGTGCAAGGGCCATGAGTGGTGTAGGCCTCACACACTTCAGCAGGCCCTAAGTAAAGGTTTGAGTACTATTTCACCATTACTTAAAAGGAAGCAACCTTTTTGGGGCATTTGCTGAGGAGTCTGAGGCATCCGACATTTTCCAGGTAAGTTTTCCTTTCCTTAGTGATCACTCCTACTCTCCAGCTCTCTCGTTTCCCTGAGCTTTCCAATCTTCTTAGAGTCAGAGAGCAATACAGCATGGATGCAGGCCCTTTGGCCCATTGAGTCCATGCCAACCACAGTGCCCACCCACCTAGTCCCAATTGCCTTCATTCAACCCATATCCCTCTAAGCCCCACCTATCCACGTACCTATCCAAGTGCTTCTTAAATGACACTATTGTACCTGTCTCAACCACTTCCTCTGATAGATCATTCCAAATACTCACCACCCTCTGCATGAAAAAGTTGCCCCTCAAGGTCCATTTTGAATCTTTCCCCTCTCACCAGAAATATATGCCCCCCAAGTTTTGAACTCCCCTACCCTGGGGAAAAGACTGTTACCATCCACCTTATCTATGTGTTTCATAATTTTAAACACTTCTATAAGGTCGCTCCTCATTCTCCTATGTTCCAAGGAATAAAGACCTAGCCTGGCCAACGTCTCCCTATAACTCAGGCCGTCTAATCCTGGCAACATCCTTGTAAATATTTTCTTCATTCTTTCCAGTTTAACCACTCTTTCCAATGGACTCTTAACCTCTCAGTCTACCTCATTACGACTTTGCGCCTTATTGTCTACTTGCACTGTACTTTCTCTGCAGCTGTTACCCTTTAATCTGCATTCTGTTATTGTTTTACCTTGTACTCCCTTGATGCACTATGTAATGAATTGATCTGTATGAATAGTATGCAAGACAAGTTTTTCACTGTGCCTAGATAACAATAAACAATAAGTGATAACAATAAACCAATTCCAATTTCAATTAACCATGTCTTTCCTACAACAGGGTGACCAAAACTGTACACAATACTGCAAATGTGGCCTCACCAATGATTTATACAACTGCAGCATAATATCCCAACTCCTATACTTAATGCCCTGACTGATGAAGGCCACCTTTTTCACCACCCTGTCTACCTGTGACGCCACTTTCAATGAACTATGTATTTGTACTCCTGGGTCCCTCTGTTCTGTTACACTTACTAGTGCCCTGGCATTCATTGTACAAGTCCTACGCTGGTTTGACTTTCCAAAATGCATCACCTCACACTTATCTGTATTGAAATCCATTTGCCACTCCTCAGCCCACTTCCCTCACTGATCAAGATCCTCCTGTGATCTACGATAACCTTCTTCACCATCAACAACATCTCCTAACTTACTGATTCAGCCTTATGCATTCGCATCCAAATCATTTATATAATTAACAAATAACAAGGGTCCCAACACCGACCCCTGCGGCACACCACTAGTCACCGGCCTCCATTCCAAGAAACAACCTTCAACCACCACCCTCTGCTTCCTATCTCTAAGCCAATTTTGAATCCACCAAATGAGCTCTCCCTGGATTCCATGGGACCCAACCTTCCAGACCAGCCTACCATGCGGGACCTTACCTGAGAATGTGGGGAAAATAAAAAAAATGGGATTAATGTAGTATTGGGGTAAATGGGTATGTGGTGGTCAGTGCAGTCTCAGTGGGCCGAAGGACCTGTGTCCATGCTGTATGGCTCTGTGACCTGTGACCTTGTCAAAGGCCTTGCTAAAGTCCAAATAGACAACATCCACTGCCCTGCCCTCATCTACTGTTTTGGTTACCTCTTCAAATAACCCTAACAGGTTCGTCAAGCATGACTTTCCATGCACAAAGCCATGCTGACTCCTTCTAATCAGATTCCGACTATCCAAATGCTGCTAGATCCTTCCCCTCAAAATTCTCTCCAGTAGCTTCCCCACTACTGACGTCAGGCTGACCAGCCTGTAGTTCCCTTGCTACCCTTCTTAAACAACAAAACAACATTAACCACCTTCCATTCATTGGGAACTTCACAAGTGGCTAACGATGAAGCAAATATCTCTGCAAGGGCATCCGCAGTTTCTTTTCAACCTCACCCCCCCTAAAACCTTTCTGCTTCCCTCCCTATCTGACTTGCCCTTTTGACTGATGCCCCCATCGCTCACCATCTCTCAGCCTGAATATCTAGTCCTGATCAAGACTCTCTTCCTGATTGTCTTCCCACCCTTCTGCATTATCGATCTCCTGCCCAAAGATCATGTATTCCCAACTTTCCTTCCCAGCAATTCAATCATATCCATAACTCTTCCCTCCCCCATCCTCTCACCATCCCATCACAATCCCCTCCCAAAGTGGAGGTCATCTCCTTTATGATGCATTTGGAGAGAAGGTCGGTGTAAGAAATTGCAGGTTAGCGCCTGTTCTACTGTGCCTGATGTCTTGGGCCATGCAGAAAATAAAATGTTGTTTTCTAGGAGCCTGCCACAGTTCTCCTGTGAGAGCAATGCTATCTTTAGGAAGTGAATACGCATCTCCAATGGATTTCCAATGGTGCCAAGTTTCATGGGATAGCAGAATTGCCTGTGCAACATCAGCATATTCCATCGACCAGTCTTTCCACAGAAGATTGGGAATGCTCGATGTTTGAGGGGAAAGGAAGTAGATGTGGGGTGAATGCTGGCTTATATCAGAGAAAAAATGTTGTTCCTTGGAAAAGAGTTGAAAAACAGAAAGATTTTGGAGATCTTCAAGAGTCTAGATTATATCTTGGTTCTGCACTTCCCAATGAATCTTTGCCCTCTTAATTGTAACTACCACTGTAGATGCAATTTAGTAGATATGGATACTATACTGCTGTCATTGGAAGCCCCATTCCCAGCATTACTTCTTTCTGCATCATGGTCTACTAGAATGGGGAAGGCTCCACCCCACAAAATCAGATGTAATCCCTGGAAACAAAATAGAAGTGTAATTAAATACCACATAGTGTATAATAGGTGATTGGACAACCAGCCAATTTGGAGGACACCTGCCAATTCACCTTTGCACTCCCCTGAACATTAAGTGAAGCAGCTCCTTTGCATGACTAAGTTTTGAATTTGAAGAATATTTGACCTTTCTAAGTGGATAAATCTTCAAATAAAGTTGAATTGATAATCAGTCCACAAGTGATCAATTGATCTTTAATAGTATTATTCTGTTATTTAGTTGTGACAATCTCATGTGCAGTAATGTCTCTTGAAAACAAATTCCTGCATAGATAAGGGAAAACAAAATGAGAATTGAGGGGAGCTGAGATGTTGAATCGGGTATAATAACAGAAAATGCTGGAATATGCAGCATGACAGGTAACATTTGCAGAAAGAGAAACGAAGTTAATGTTTCAGACTCTTTGTCAAATTCTCAGACCTGATACATCAATTCTGTTTTTCTTAGTACAGATGCTGCCTGACCTGCTGAGTGTTTCCAGCACTTGCCGTTTTTAGTTCAGATTTCCAGCATCAGCAGTATTTTTGATTTCCATTTTGGATCAGGGATATGTTCACAAACGGGAGAATGAAAAGACACTTAAACAAAGCTGCCTCCTGCAACATTCCTAATTATTATTCTGTCACAGTTTGCAAGCTCCCTTCGTACATCGTCACAACCAGCCAATTTGTAGTAACGGTCCAAAATGTTTCGCTGTTCTTCACAATTTACAAGAACATGTAGATGTAGGGCTTGTTATTCTGAAAAGAGAAATATTATTTATTTTGTGTAATTGCTGCCTAAAGAAATGTGTAAATGTGTCCTAAAGAACTTGGCCACCACAGAGGTTGCTTCACTTAATGTTGTGGGGGAGCGCCAAAGTGAACTAACAAGTATCCTCCAAAGTAGTTGGTCATTCACTTATCATACACTGCCCATGGAATTTCATTTCACTTTGATTTTGCTTCGGGGGTGGAGGGTGTCTCGGAGAGGCTGCATTTACAGATCCACTTGAACCAGATGGCAGTTTGTGCCTGGCCAGTATGTGGGAGTGGGAACCCAGGCGACAGCTGGGAACCAGCAGGACCTGACAACTTGATAAATCCACAGGAGGCTTTAGTAGGTGATAGGAAGCCTAGAGCTCTGAGAAGATCACAGATCCCTCATGATCCACAAAGAATCTTACAAGGGAATTTTAACTCATCTTTCTGGTCTCTTCTGGCTTTGTTCCAGGCTCTGCTGCTCTCTTAGGTTAGAATAGGAGATAGGGTTGACATCAGCACCTCTCTTCACCCCCTCCCTCTGTATATTTAAAGATAAGTTGTCTGATTTGGGTAGGTGTCCTTACTGGATTCAATTAAGGACTGCTGGATTGGGAGCTGAGCAGACCCTGCATCCACCTCTCCTTTATGCCGTAGCCTCACGCCATCCCCATCTTAATTCAGCCGAGTGGTGATAGTAAAGATCAAGGATATGGAACCTAGAGAAGAGACTGCAAGGTTTTGTGACTGTTTATTCTCAATATGGGCCTCTTTCCACTCTCGTTAGTTTTCTCCCAGTCTCCCTCCACATGCAACCACTCCTTCCCTCTTACTTATGCAGCAAGACTTCACTCGAACACATAATTCTATTTGCTTTAACCAGTCCATGTGACAGCAGCTTCCATATTTTCATCACAATTTGTGAAAATAAATTCTACCCAAGTTCAACATTTGATCTGTGAGCCAGCTTCCTATTCTGAACTCATCAGCAGGTGGGCACACTACAACAAGCCTTTAATTTTCATCTACTTGTTCGCAGGATGTAGGTGGGGCTGTTGAGATACTCATTTATTGTATATCCTTAATTACATCATCCCTGAACTAGGTGCCTTGATCAACCATTTTACAAGGCAGTTAAGAGTCCAGTACCATGAAAGACACCAGCAGTCCAGGTGCAGTTTTAGCAATGATCTGTTAATTTCATGGCCTCTTTTATTCCAGGCTTACTCAATTACTTGAATTCCATAGGTGTGCCAGAGAAAAGAGCTCAGTCTTCCCAGTCTGGACTAATTTAGGTGCTGGTATTAGCTGTGTGTGTGTGAGTATGTGTTTGAATTTGAAACTCTCTGCTCTGGAAATGAGGCCCAAACTATTTTAAACTCCAGGTCTTATTTAAACCCCAAAGGCTTCGATCCCACCACTCACTGATGAGCAGACAGGTGGTGGGATCAGCTTTGATGAACTACCCTGTGGGGTAAAGATGAATGGGAATAACAGTCTGTGGCAAGATGGGTCCAAACTTCATTCCACCTAATCCCAATAGGAATTTTAAAAATTGTTGACAGTTTACCTGTTTGCCCAGGTCCATTTTGCAGCATTTTTAATAACTTCATTGTAAATGACAATAGGAGTCCACTGGCTTTGAGTTTGTGTCCATGCTTCCTGCTAGCCTCCAAGGTGGGTAAGTAACCATGGTGATTACAGAGACCCTCAAGAATTCATCAAATAGTATTGGTGAAGGAATCTGAGCAGCAACAGGGAAATAGCACTCGAAAGAGTTGGAAATGCAGGACAGGTCAGGGTTAATGTTGGCTCTGGTTGTCAACCTGGACATTTCTTGCATGACCTTTCACCTCCAGCTGCCGCACCCAGTTGAACAACTTTATATCCCCATTTTCAACAGTCTTTAACTGATAACGTGTACAAAAAATGAAGAAGAAAATGTGAGTTAGTTTTAATGTCCATCTGATTTTTTTTCCCCCCAGCTCTTCACACAGCAGTAACCAGGAAACTAATCCTTAATTCCTGGAGGTTTCAGGACAATGCTCGAAGGTTGGTAGTCTTCAGTTCGGCAATTTTCTCTTTTTGTCAGATTTGTGGTATTTCTTTACATCTTAGTTGAAACATACTTAGGCATACATTGAGCAAACAAAGGGATAGGATAGTGATTGAAATTTGAGCTGAAGAATTCAAGTTGAGCATTGGTTTAACACCTTTTTACTTGTGTATTTCCATAGGCCCTGATCTCTTCCTTACTGACATAACCCCAAGAATTATGGACACTTGGGTATAACACACTGAAACTGTATAAATTCCAGATCTGCAAAGATCAGTGACATTTTTCACACTGTTAATGTTCCTGTGCATTGGTGTGCATGCAACTGCATGACGCAAAGTAGGGCAATTTTGTCTGCTCTTTTGTACATGTGCATTGTGAGAGGAAGGGTGGATCCAAATGCCAAGGCTTTCATTGTTGTAAAATTAAGTGATCATGAATGAAACCCATTATTAATATTTTTAATTTTAGTGTCACAGATTCTTAGAAGAGACCATGATCTTTATTGTTTCCCTTTAAGACTATTTCCATATTTCCTTAAGGCACAGAAGGAGGCCACTTAGCCTATCAAGTTTATACCATCTCACGGAGCAATCCTATTCACTAATTTTCCCTGCAGCTTATCAATAGAACATAAAACAGCACAGCACTGGACAGGCCATTCAGTCCACAATGTTGTGCCGATCTTGATGCCAATTTATACTAAATATCCTCCTCCTGTGTATCATCCATATCCTTTGAGTCCCTTCATATACATGTGTCTATCTAAAAGCCTCTTCAACTCCACCAAACTGCCTGATTCCACTACTACCCCTGGTGACCCATTCCAGGCACCTACCACTTTCTGCGTTTAAAAAAACTTTCCCCTCATGTCACCTTTTAAACTCCCCCCCCCCCCCCCCCCCCCCCCAGTCTTAAAAGCATGTCCTCTGGTGTTTGACATTTCTACCCTTGGGAAAATATTCTGACTGTCTACCCTATCGATGCCTCTCATAATTTTAAAAACCTCTATCAGGTCTCCCCTCAGCCTCTGACACTCTAAGGGGAACAACCCAAGTTTGTCCAACCTTTCCTTATAGCTCATACCCTCTAATCCAGGCAGCATCCTGGTAAACCTCTTCTGCACCCTCTCCACAGTGTCCACATCCTTCCTATAATTGGGAGACCAGAACTGCACACAATACTGCAAGTGCAGTCTGACTGAAGTTTTATAGAGCTGCAGCATGACTTCCTTACTCTTATACTCAACACCCCGACCAATAAAGGCAAGCATTTCATCATCTTCTTTACCACCTTATCCACTTTCAGTGAACTATGAACCAGGACCCCAAGTTCACTCTTTACCCCAATGCTATTAAGAGGCCTACCATTAATTGTGTATTTTCTCCTTTTATTTGACCTCCCAAAGTGCAACATCTCACACTTGCCCAGATTAAACTCCATCTGACACTTCTCTGTGGCCATATTCTTCCCATATTCCTATCAAGTTCCACACCTCTGTCCCCAAGATTATTCCCACTCAACTACACAATAGGGGCAATTTACAGTGGCCAATTACACAACCAAACCACATGTCTTTGGGATGTTGAAGGAAACCTGAGCACCTGGAGGAAACTCACTGGGTCACAAGAAGATCATACAAGCTCTACACAGAAAGCACGAGAGTCAGGACTGAACTCGGATCATTGGAGCTGTGAGACAGCAGCTCTACTACCTGCACTTTCGTGCTTCCAATACTTTTTGTGGCTTATTGCCTTAATATTTCATGTGTTGTGACAATGGGGTCATGTTATTATTCAGCAACCCTCCCAAAAGATTATTGCTCCTTCGTTAGGCCCATATTAAGCACCTTTGAACCTTGACCTTTCATAAAAACTAAAATAAAAAACAAACCTTCTAAGCAAGGAGGAAGACTGTTCTTGAATGAAAGATAAATGTTTAATGTTGTAGAGTCTTCCATGAATGGGAATCTCAAGCAGTTTTTAAGACACTGAATTAATCCAGCCAAGATTTATATGCTTTCTGTGACAGTCTTGTGAAACACTAAGAGCTTCAGTCAAGCTTGTCACCTGCCTCCAGAGTATAATCAAAGAGCACAAGTGAATCAATAGTCCAAGAAGTGTTTCTGCAGCTTGAGTTTAACAGCAATCTCTAAATGGTCCAGGTGGCAGGGTCATATGTTCATTATCCTGACTTATCACAATAAACAAATGTGGTCCCAGGTGGCAAGGAGAGTAATTAAACAAAAGCAAGAGGAAATGAAGGCCATAAGCAAATCTTTAACTTGCTCAGCCAACTGCATGAGAAACAAACAAGTCTTCACTTCACAAATGATAACAAATAGGCTTTCAGTACTAAGAGATCTTTAATTTAATAGATTCTTTACTAAAGCAAACTAAAAATATAGTGGATCAAACTAAAGTAGAAGATAGGTTAAATGGTAATGCATCATATAGTCTCCTCATTACCTGGTTCTAAAACTCACACTATACCTTAATTAATATCAACTTGCCCATTAGTGATAATAAATGGGATGTCACAGTTTGTGCATGGCATAACTTGATACATTCTGACTGCTAAGTATAACACTTTGCAGACCAAGGCATAATCTTAATGGTGTAGCGGTTGCTACCGCGGAATAAAACAAGACTCTACTCGGAGGATTGCTAAACAGAACTGGTTTATTTTCCCGCCTTGTGCGGGCCCTTTAAGGGAGAAAAACTCCCGCCCAAAAAAACCGGCAATGACGTAAGTCCTACGTCATCAGGACTTTCCCGCGCGCGGGTTCTCCCCGTCGCTCGGAAAGACGAGGCCCACCGCCATCTTGGGCCTCGTCGCTCTGACTCCGCGCGACCCGACTGCCGAGCCGGTTCGCCCGACTAGACGGTGAGTCGCCACACAAACCCCCCCAGAACCGGCGAGACAGTCACCAAGGTCCGTGGGCTGTGCCAGCTGCCGCTTAGGGGGGCGGCCTCTGCGTCGTGGCGTGGCAACCTCGACAGGCTGTTGCAGATCCAAATGGGCCGGTTTGAGGCGGTCCGCCGTGAAAACCTGTTCCCTGCCTCCAATGTCCAAAATAAAAGTGGATCCGTTATTCCGTATGACTCGGAACGGTCCCTCATATGGTCGTTACAATGGCGCCCGAGGTGTGCCCCTGCGAACGAAAACAAACTTACAGTCCCGTAGTTCCTTGGGCTGGCAGGATGGGGCTTGACCGTGCCATGAGGTGGGAATCGGGGCTAAGGCGCCGAGCTTCTCGCGCAGTCTTTGTAGAACTGCTGGGGGTTGTTCCCCTTGGTCCTGAAGGGCAGGTATGAAATCCCCGGGGACAACTAGTGGCGCCCCGTATACAAGCTCAGCTGACGAAGTGCGGAGGTCTTCTTTGGGGGCAGTGCGCATGCCGAGCAGGACCCAAGGCAGCTCGTCAACCCAGTTAGGACCCTTCAGGCGGGCCATCAAGGCCGATTTTAGATGGCGGTGAAAACGTTCCACCAACCCGTTTGATTGAGGATGGTAGGCCGTGGTGGTGTGCAGCTGCGTCCCTAGCAGGTTCGCTAATGCAGCCCAGAGACTGGAAGTGAATTGGGTGCCTCTGTCTGAAGTGATGTGGGCCGGAACGCCAAAACGTGAGACCCAAGTTGTGAGCAGCGCTCGGGCGCAGGAATCAGTTGTGATGTCAGTCAGGGGGGTTGCCTCAAGCCACCTCGTGAACCGGTCCACGATGGTAAGGAGGTACCGGGCTCCTCTTGAAACCAGCAGAGGGCCCACGAGGTCGACGTGTATGTGGTCGAACCTCCTACGGGTAGGCTCGAACTGCTGTGGCGGGACCTTGGTGTGTCGCTGGATTTTTGACGTCTGGCAGTGCAGACAAGTCCTGGCCCACTCACTGACCTGTTTGCGCAGGCCATGCCAGACAAACTTGCTGGCGACCAGTCGGACAGTAGATCTGATGGACGGGTGCGCCAACCCATGTACCGAGTCAAAAACGCGTCTCCGCCAGGCTGCAGGGACAATAGGGCGGGGCTGACCAGTCGCAATGTCGCAAAGTAGGGTCCGCTGACCTGGACCAACCAAGAAATCTCGGAGCTGCAGACCCGAGACTGCGGTTCTGTAGCTGGGCAGTTCGTCGTCGGCTTGCTGTGCGTCAGCCAGGGCCGTGTAGTCGACACCCAAGGATAGGTTGTGGATGGTTGGTCTGGAAAGTGCATCAGCAACGACATTATCCTTTCCGGAGACATGTTGGATGTCAGTTGTGAACTCGGAAATGTAGGATAAATGTCTCTGCTGACGAGCTGACCAGGGATCGGAGACTTTGGAGAAGGCAAAGGACAGAGGCTTATGATCGGTGAAAGCGGTGAAAGGCCTGCCTTCTAGAAAGTATCGGAAATGCCGGACCGCCAGATACAGCGCTAGAAGTTCCCGATCAAAAGCGCTGTACTTCAGTTCGGGCGGTCTAAGGTGTTTGCTGAAAAATGCCAAGGGTTGCCAGCGGCCTTCGAGTAGCTGTTCCAGTACCCCACCCACCGCGGTGTTGGACGCGTCTACCGTGAGGGCAGTCGGGACGTCAGTCCTAGGGTGTACCAGCATCGTGGCGTCTGCCAGGGCGTCTTTGGCCTTAACGAAAGCAGCCGCAGCCTCGTCAGTCCAGGTGATGTCCTTGCCCTTACCAGCCAGCAGCGAGAACAGAGGGCGCATGATACGGGCTGCTGCAGGGATGAAACGATGGTAAAAGTTGACCATCCCAAGGAATTCCTGTAGGCCTTTGACTGTGTCGGGGCGGGCAAAATGGCGGATAGCATCCACCTTGGCGGGTAGGGGTGTTGCCCCGTCGCTGGTGATTTTGTGGCCGAGGAAATCGATAGAGTCAAGTCCGAATTGGCACTTGGACGGGTTGATCGTGAGGCCGAAATCGCGGAGGCGGGAATACAGCTGGCGGAGGTGGGAAAGGTGTTCCTGGCGGTTACGGCTGGCGATCAGTATGTCGTCCAAGTAAATGAACACGAAGTCCAGGTCTCGGCCTACCGCGTCCATCAGCCGCTGGAAGGTCTGCGCGGCGTTCTTAAGGCTGAACGGCATCCGAAGGAATTCGAACAGGCCGAATGGGGTGATAATCGCAGTTTTGGGGATGTCATCCGGATGGACCGGGATTTGGTGGTATCCCCTAACGAGGTCCACTTTGGAAAAGATGCGGGCCCCGTGTAAGTTCGCTGCGAAGTCGTGGATGTGAGGGATGGGATAGCGGTCCGGGGTGGTGGCGTCATTCAGCCTGCGGTAGTCGCCGCAGGGCCTCCACCCTCCGGTGGCTTTGGGGACCATGTGCAGGGGGGAGGCCCAGGGGCTGTCTGACCTGCGAACAATCCCCAGCTCCTCCATGTGATGGAACTCTTCCTTTGCCAGGCGGAGCTTGTCTGGAGGTAATCGTCGTGCTCGGGCATGAAGGGGTGGCCCTGTGGTAATGATGTGGTGTCGTACCCCATGTGTGGGCCGAGAATTTGTAAATGAAGGTGCCAAAATCGATGGGAATTCGGCTAGGAGCTTGGTGAAATCGTCGCCAGAAAGGGTAATGGAGTCCAGGCGCGGGGCTGGTGGGCTGATTTCTCCCAGGGGATAGGTCCGGAGAGTGCTAGAGTGGACTAACCACTTCCTTCGCAGGTCGACTAACAGGTTGTGGGCCCGAAGGAAATCGGCGCCTAGGAGTGGTCGGGCGACGGTGGCAAGGGTAAAGGTCCAGGTAAAACGGCTGCCGCCAAAGTGTAATTGAAGCGTACGGGTGCCGAAAGACCGTATCGTTGTACCATTGGCGGCATTGAGTAGAGGACCTGGTGGCCTGTCACGAGTGTCGCGGCCTGTCGGGGGCAAAATACTGACCTCCGCTCCAGTATCAACGAGGAAATGCCGTCCAGATTTCTTGTCCTGAACGAAGAGGAGGCTCTGTTGGCGGCCAGCCGCCGTAGCCATCAGCGGCGGCTGGCCCTGGCGTTTCCCTGAAACTTGCAGGGTGGGCGGCATCGACGGGCCTCCGCACCCCACCTCTGATGGTAGAAGCACAGCTGGTCACCCGTGTCGTCGTCTGCGTTCCTGGGGCGTGGCTGCTCGGTTGCTGGGGCCGGGCGAGGCAGGCGTTGGGCTCGCGGCCTGGTGATTTGACTGACGGATGAACCGCTCTCGCGCTTGGCCCTCCACAGGACATCTGCCCGGGCGGCCACCTCACGGGGGTTGCTGAAGTCGGCATCAGCTAACAACAAGTGGATGTCATCGGGGAGCTGTTCGAGGAAGGCCTGTTCGAACATCAGGTATGGCTTGTGTCCCTCGGCCAATGCCAGCATCTCATTCATTAGGGCGGATGGGGATCTGTCCCCCAGGCCATCCAGATGAAGCAGGCGGGCGGCGCGCTCACGACGGGAGAGGCCGAAGGTCCGGATCAAAAGATCTTTGAAAGCCGGGTACTTATCTTCCTCCGGAGGTGACTGGATGAAGTCTCCAACCTGGGCGGCTGTCTCCTGGTCCAGAGAGCTAACCACATGGTAGTACTTCCTGGAGTCGGAGGTGATCTGCCGAAGGTGGAATTGCACTTCGGCCTGGTCAAACCGTCCATTTCGCGGGTCCAAAAGCCGTTTGGACCGTCGGGGTCACCAATGTAGCGGTTGCTACCGCGGAATAAAACAAGACTCTACTCGGAGGATTGCTAAACAGAACTGGTTTATTTTCCCGCCTTGTGCGGGCCCTTTAAGGGAGAAAAACTCCCGCCCAAAAAAACCGGCAATGACGTAAGTCCTACGTCATCAGGACTTTCCCGCGCGCGGGTTCTCCCCGTCGCTCGGAAAGACGAGGCCCGCCGCCATCTTGGGCCTCGTCGCTCCGACGCCACGCGACCCGACTGCCGAGCCGGTTCGCCCGACTAGACGGTGAGTCGCCACAATGGTTTGAATTTCTTTTGCTGATGTTGCCATTGAAGAATTTAATAGTACCAAAATGGGCTAATGAATAGAAAGGAACATAAAGAAAATAACATTGATTGGAACTTTTGTGTAGTCTAATATCTTATAAATAGAGAGATATATCACATATTGTATGAGCTTGCTACACACCTGTCAGGTTTTTACGTTATGTGGAACAGACTTTTCTGTACATAATTCTATTATGTACTGTAGAGTAGACTTTTCAGTTTAAATGCACTTGATGAATCTTTAACTCAATAAATTAAAATACATGCACACTGTAAGGTTCAACTTGGAGAAATTATGAGACTTCTTTAAATAACATTCAAAGCAATTTCTCAATAATGATTGAGGCAGAATGAAGCAATCTTTCCTGAACCAAAGATGGGCATCCTTACTGAGTGACTTCTTCCAGGAATATTTTTATAGCTACCTAGGCTTGTTGAATCATTTACCTGCAATGTGAATGGTAATTGCTCCTACAATTATAACTAAATCTTCAATTATAGATAAAGGCAGCAATATGGGAAAACATTTTTTACTTTATGTCTTGAAAACCCTAATTAAATCCAATTTATGATGTGCAATGTTCTACGTTGGTAAAGAGACTCTTAGTCTTTATATTAACCACAAACTTAACTAGTAAGTGCCACTGCTGATGGAACAAGGGAGGAAGGGAGCATTGAAAAGGATAGAGGGATATGGGATGAGTCCAGGAAAGTGGCGCTAATGAAAAGATCGGCCATGGTCTGAGTGAATGGCTCAAGCAGGCACAAGGGGCTGAATGGCCTCGTCCTGCTTCTATATCTTATGTTTTTATGTTTATCCCTGTCCATCGCACATTGCCTAATTAAAACTTGCCATTCACTTACCGTCCTGGACTTTACGGAGACACACTTGGTGTGATGTGAAAGAATAGGTACAGGTACACTAAATATACAAGAATAGGTACAGAATAATGATTATGGAACACAACTATGGTTGTGAGAGTCATTGTCTGGAATATCCTTCAATCCAAAAGAGGAATTGACCTGGGGATTTTTCAGACAGAGATCATTTTAAAGCTGGAAAAATGTGCACTTCCTGTCAGACCAGCCCTGGAAGCATTAAAGGAACATTACTTCAGCCGCGGAGAAGAAAGGGAGAAGGAAAGAAAACAAGGGTGGAGGAACAGATGCGGAAGAGTGGTTCGATAAGACAGAAAGGAAGCATTTGCAGGAGAGTGAACAGCTAAGAAAAGGGAAGAGTCAAAGGAGATGGAAGAGATGAGGGAGGAGGTAGAGAAGAGTGGATCAGATGAGGGGGAAGGAGGGATTAGAGGAGAAAGAGGGGAGAAATGAGGTAGACACAGGAGAGAGGTAGACACAGGAGAGAGGCTCATTGCACCTGAAAGAATAAGTAAGACAAAAGGAATTAAAACAAATAAGTGATGTACAAAGTATATTGAAAAATATCATTGACACAGATTTCCTGATAAATGTTGCCACTTCCTTATGGAACTGTTAGTTTTCCACCACGCAAGTTTCAGCACATTCAGGACTATTGCATTGACATATGTTGACCTAGATGTTCCAAACTTAATGACCTTTGATCTCCTGTGCTTACTTGACTTTACTCCTCCAATGGTTCCTTTATGGAGCTCACCTGTGGAGGACCAATTTTCAGAAATGTCTCTGCAGTGTATTGAATATGCCTGCTGAACCCATGCAAGGTTAAACCTGTTAAAAGAACAACATCTCCATTCATTTCAAAGAGATGAATGGTTCCACGGGATAAAGGAAAGTATGAAGTCAAGCACATTTTTTCACTTAACTGGGTTTGCTTATTTTTTAAAATTGTTTTAAGTATTATTTTTTTTAAATCCTCTGTGTTTTTGATATATTCAGAAGCATTCAATGTTCTTGACAACTTTGACACCAGCTAAGCCGGTAGAGGTGCATTCAGCGGGCTTTTCTATGATTGGGATTTGTTCTGCCCCTTCATGTAATGGGATATCCACCTGAAGGCCCTCGATTGCTTCAGACCACAATGAGGATCATGGCAGCTTTAGTTAGGAAATTTTTGTCGGGAAGTGTGAGATTAATGGATGGATGAGTGGCAAATACAGGGGCTATCTGCTACCAGGAAACGCTGGGCCATATAGTATATACAAAAAAAATTAAAGTTTAAGAAACGTTGGAGACTCTGAAACAAGTCTATTTCTTCATTTTTCCACCAAGACATTAAATAACAGAAATGGGTCCTTCTGGTTCATGTGCTCTATTTACTGTAGTCATTTGTACTGGTAAGATTAATTATGCTGTGAAATTTCTCAGGTTAAGTGCATTTGTCACCAGTGGCCTGGATAAAGACTGCAGGTTACAATATCTGCAACCAAGAAAATAAATAAAATGGGATACAGAATACAGACTGAATACTTCATCTGTGGCTATTTCTTTCCAATGATGTTTGCAGATTAATCTCTGATCCAATTTTCTGCTGAGAGGCAATTGACAGAGTATGAACAGCATGTAATACCCATATCCATAATGATATTACAGAGATTAATTACCCAATGAACATTCAAAAGTCAAACCTTTTGCTTTGCTTCTGAAATTACCTCATTCATTGAAGTTGCCCGAAGGCACACATGGGTACAGTCAATGGCTCCAAAGTTGTTGGGAAATTCTGCTCCTTTCAGCAACTTCTGTTCTATATTCAGCAGCTGCTATGGGGGTTAATGAGAAGCAGATGCAGTGGTCAGCTCTCCTCAGCATGTCAGCAGTGACCTGTGAAATGCACCTTGACATTGCTGTCAAGTGGCACCAGCTGGGACCTGAGGGATACCAGTGTGCAGAACACAAATGCCGTGGTCTCCTTTACTGGCACCAAAAGGGGCATAATTCATGGGGGCAAGACACTGCTGATCCTTTTCAACTTTTCTGGCTGATGAGACTGCATCTGCTTATGTTAATAGCATATCTTTGGCAACTGTAACAATCACTGCTTCGTGAAAAAAAAAATGAGATGTTTGAAAATCCTCTGGGACTTTTTGCTCACTCCCAAGTATGTTGGACTGCCTGGCTTTTGACTATCGGCAGAGGAATTTATTTATGCACAACAGAAACAGTTTTGTTTGCATTGATATTAGCAGTTTACTCAAACTGCATTTTAAAGAATCAAGACACCATGGCCTAGAAGTTCACCACCAATCAGTAGTGTTAAACATACTATGTAACAGGATTCTGCATTTGAAACTCATTCCTATGAAGTCAGTGAAATGAATTTGAGATGCGGCGTATAATGCGCTGTTTCTACTATTGCAGTGCTAAAGGGAGTGAATTTCTATGCTCTTTTCTTAAGTATTAATTGTGCACAAGTGATTTTACCCAGACTAGAATCCAGCAGCGATCACTTCTGGGTGAAATTCTGCCCATCAGGAAATAGGCGCAGGCGATTCCATGTGCAATTCACCTAAGTGTGGCTGACATTTCCCCAGTGTCAGTTCCGCACATGACAAGTCACTTACTGCGAATTTCCTCCCTTGCCAACATAAATTGGAGCTTTTGGTGCATCTTGTAACCTTCATTAATCACTCACAGTGCACTGGAAGCAATTGCACCTCCATGTTGTATTGGTGTTAATTTAAAGGGCAGTCTGCAGACAGCAGAGGACATGATTCGGCAGCTTCAGAACTCACAGCAGGCTGCTCCAACATTTCCAAAGCTCAGGGTCTTAAGCCAACAGGGTACACTTTCTTTTAGTATTTACCAGCTGAGATACTCATTTCATGGGTCTGTCAGTGGTGATACTGCTGACTGTACAAGTTAATGCTTTGTTGTAGTCCTCTGTGAGGCTACTCACTTTCACCTCATCCATGCAAGACCCATGAGAAGCCTCCTGCCCTAGATGGGCCAGCCTCAGACTGATGCACAGGGCCAATGGAAGGAGCAGTGTGGGACAGCTGGATGTGGGCACAGGTGAGTGTCCTTTCCAAGAGGGCATGGTGGGAGATGATGGTGACCCAGAGGGGGTGGGGGAGGGTGTGCAGATATTCTGAACTTGCACACCAGGCAATCTCCCAGGGGGCTGGATGGACAGCGTTGCCATGATTGGCCGGCACTCAGACCTCTCCATCGTTGTTTCAGCCTCGAGACCCCGAGCTGATGTGATTCACGGGCCCTTAGTCAGAGGGGCCTGAGCCCTGCTGTCTTAACTCCTCTCCACAGAGTCAGCCCTTTGCATAATCTGAGTACTAATCTGCTCACAATGAAGAGGTGTGTGAGCAGGGTCATACTGAAGAAAGCTATGTTCCCATGTGCTATCTCTCTGCTGCTGTAGGGGAGAGATCTGTTCGTGTGTGCCATCTCTCTGCTCATGTAGGAGAAGCGATCTGCAGACATGCAGCTTATGTGGAGAACAGCCTGCTGCTTTCATGCAGTCCCTTTTTACTCCTGCGGAACTGCAAGCTGCCCGTGTGGGCAGACCATTGTCCATCGACAGCAGTGATCTTCTCATGCGTGGTATCTCTTTGCTCAGAGAGGACACCAAGCTGATGATATTTTGTTCTTTTAGAGCTTCGAGCTTCTCCTGTGTGGCACAGACCGGATTTCAGCTGGATCACGGGAGAGACTTGAGGGAATCAGCAAGACCACGTGGTCTCTGTTTGTGCCTCTACTTGAACCAGTGGGCACCATGTGGCAGGACTCTTGCTAATGCCCAGTAAAGAAGTGTGCATCATCACCAAATTGGAGATAGTGGTCTCCCGGCTCCACACAATCACCTGCTCTTTGTTCACCTTTTGCATTCAGTCAGACTGGCCCGACCATCTCATTGTCTATTCACATCTGCCTGTCTCATGAAAACATCCCAATCACAAGCCTCATCTGAGTCCTCTGGACCAGAACAAATTGTGGCTCCCTTGTGCCTCCTCATAAAAATTCCCTTCTGCCTAATTTTGGACTGCACCTCACGAGGGCCCAGTATCTCTCCCAGCGATGTGCATCCTTCTGACCTCATCTATCCAGTCCTGCCAGGCCCTGTGGATGTTAGGTACAATGATGCACTGTGGTCATTATCATCAACCACATCATAATCCCCTCACCTCCTCCTCCTCCTCCTCCTCCTCCTTTGCTTCCGGTGTCCCCAGCCTCCTCCATCTCCTCCTCTATTGAGGAAGGTCCAACTTCAGTCAAATACGAAACAGAAAAGAGCTGCACTTGTAAGCTGTGACCAAAATTTCTTCATGATGATAGAAGAACACAAATGGTGATTGTAGGGATCACAGTAAAAAATGGTTACTGAGCATACCTGGTGGATTCCCCTTTACATTTGCCCTTCAAGTGAATGGTAGCACAGTGGTACTTCTACCCATGAGGTGGAGGAGATCTTCCACCATAAGAGTGAGATATTGAACTTGAGGGCACCCTCTCATACAGGTGAAACTCTCTTCTATTACACACTGTCTTTGCCTACCTGGAGGAGCTGAAGGACATTGAATGATCTGTCATTATTCTACATTTGGTAGCTTTAACATTCTGGGAAGAGTACAGGATAACTTGTGTAGGAGGAATGTGTGTAGTTTTGGTGGCATGTGGTCTGTGGCATGACATGCCATTTCGAGCTTATGCTGACATATCTTGTGTGCTCATGAAATTTCTTGTACTGTCATGCTTTATAAATGGTGGCCCTGGGTGAAAGTGTAGACTACAGGGTCCCAGACTCAAACATTAACAGTTTCTTCTTCTACAGATGCTGCCTGACCTGCTGAGAGTTTTTGCTTCAAATTTACAGCTCCTGCAGTTTTTTTGACCCCTGGCCCCCTCTGGCAGACCGGACCTCCATCCTGGCCTCTACCTTGGGCACCAGGAGTTCAATCCCCCTCTGTGAAAACTGTGAAGCTTTCTCTTTCTCTCCTGCAGGCTCTGTATTCTTCAAGACAGCCATATTGTGTGTTGATGCTGTCTGGCAGTCATGGGAGCCTTCCCAGACGGAGAACCCTGTGCAGGCTGCTCGGGAAAAGTGTGCACAAGAGGCAGCTTCCTTGTGTAAGGACCACCTGTGACAGGAAATTCTCTATATGGGCATTAGTGCCCTCTGCAATTACCTGCACCTTTGGCAACCCTGCAATGCAGCCAAATGCTCTTTCCAAGTGATTAAGTAAAAGTTGCATTTATCAAGAACCGAAGGCTCCATGCATTGCCAGCTGAGTTCTCCTTGACTTCTGCAATGCAGCAGTGAGTGGCCAGGTGTAAAAAAAACTGCAGGAGCTGGAAATTTGAAGCAAAAACAAAAAAAAACAGGAGAACATAAACAGGTGCGGCAGGCATGGTAGTGTAGCGCTTAGCGTAACGCTCAATTCCGGCCGCTGTCTGTAAGGAGTTTGTACGTTCTCCCAGTGTCTGCGTAGGTTTCCTCCCACGTTCCAAGGACATATGGGTTAGGAAGCTGTGCATATGCTATGTTGGCGCCGGAAGTGTGGCGACACTTGCGGGCTGCCCCCAGAACACTCTACGTGAAAGGTGCATTTCACTGTGTGTTTCAATATACATGCGACTAATAAAGATCTTACCTTACCTTAAATACTGGAAACACTGAGCAGGTCAGGCAGCATCTGTAGAAGGAGAAACTGTTAATGTTTGAGTCTGGGACCCTGTGTTTTACACATGCCATGACCTCTGCCCCACCTTCTATCGTCCTGAAAACTAACTTGTATTTCTCTCTTTCCCAGCTCTGAAGAAGGGTCCTGCAGCCAAAATGTTAACTGTTTCACCTCCCACAGATGCTGGCTGACATACTGAGTGTTTCCAGCATGTTCTGTTCTTGTATCAGCAGAACCAGCCTGCAAGAATCCTGATGTAAGGTTTCTGAAAGTGAGGATGATCTTGATTTTGACTTTGAGAGCACTTCAGGCTCTTGTGTGTCCTCATACTAATGTTTCCCAGAGGTCACAGTAATAAATTTTGGTTATGTAACTATTGACTTCTTCTGGGTGAGTTGGATACCACAAAAACAGTACCAGGTTACTCATAATTCTTGCACTCAAAGTCCCTACCTCATTGGTGTCAGATCACATAGAAATGTGTGCAAAATTAGTTAACCTTCCATTAACAAGACTATAGTCGACATAACACTGATTTTTTTTAAGTGTTGTGTAGATAACTTCTCTGCCTAGGTGTTGTCATATTTTAATGCCAGGAAATATCTTTCATTTCTTCACTACTGCTGCAATTACCAAGGAATTGATTTTACAGCAAAGGTTAACACATTGCAACTGGTAGAAAACTGTCTGCGAGGAGGTGTAGGTGTAGGTAGGGCTTGGCACTTTAGCTAGCTGCCGATAGAAAGTATTGATGCACCTTGTGTTCTGTGTTCAGTTCACAGGTCATAGACTGAACACAGAACACAAGATTCATCAATACTTTATGACTCTTTAAACCACCACCATGCTAACCGGCACGCGGGAACCTGTGGGGGGGGGGGGGGAGACATCTAGGTTACCGTGTTCGGGGGGTGAAGGGCATTTAGAGAGGTGTGACCAGAAGTGTCCCACTCAGGGTGAAGAAACCGGCCCTGCAACTGGCTGATTTAAAAAACAGAGTAAATTAACCAGCGCACATAAGAGTGGATAGTTATTTGAAATTAATTATTTTAGATCGGGCTCCAAATTTCTCAACAGAAAGTCCAGCCTAAGTTTGGAAATTAGAAATAAATGTTTTGAAAATTTAGTGTGTTGTTTCTTGGTAATTACTAAATTACTCTGATTGGAAATAGGCACACATGATTCTCAATTTGGTTTCTAATGGCTTAAACTACAAGTGAAGCTTTATACTAGTTTTAACCTTCCAAGCTGGTTAGAAGTCCTTTGTAAACCCTTAGTTCTGGCAGATTAAATGAAATTCTTGCCTTTTTGGCAAAGGGGGTGGGCTGGAAAGGGGTGAGGGGTAGATGCAGGGAAGGGTTCAATGGGGTAGAGCAAAGCCAGAGAGTAGAGAGAGGAGCAGGACAGGGACACAGAGAAAAGGTGGAGGGGATACAGCAGAAGTTGGTATGGGATTTAGCGGGAATGGAGTAGGGATGTAGCAGCTGATGAGAGCAGACAGGGGAGGGGAGCAGAGCGGTGCAACTTGGAGAGTGAACGTCCTGTCTACGAACCATGTGTTTAAATATTGGGTGAGTGTAAGTGCTCCTCTTTCTCCCTGCTCCATAGTGGGGTAGCTGTATGTTAGAAACATATCTTTGTGACTGTTCAGTTTGTTGGAACCTTCGAGGGCTGCCTGTTAGACCAAATGTAAACCTGGCTTTTCTAAATCCAGCCATCATCAGAGCTGGCTGGCTGCCAGGGAAAAAAAATCCAGCAGCTGGTTGTCAAAAGTTTCTTTGCAGCTGCAAATGATTTAACAGCCAATTCAGGTTTGGGTACTATGTATTATTGCTTAGGCCATGATCAATATGGGAGGGTCACTGCAGTTCATAAAGAACACCAATTTAGGGTCATCCACCACACCCTCCTCACCCCACCCCACCTCCCTGGGAGGCTGAGTGTTTATATTCTTATATCCAGACTTCCCCTGCTGTGAAGTTCAACCACATCCTTTTTCTTTGAATTTCACCAGCTGTAAATCTCCTGAGTTGGATTATTTTAGCCAGGTTCCTGACATTCTAACTCCCTTGAACAAACTATAATTATATATCAATTCCTCTGAAATGTGTTGGAAATTTGTGTTGCCCTGTCAGTTCTTGCTTCAATTGTATCTTTGGTCTTTGCAACCAGAACACGCCTTAACTTTAAGAGTTGCTGGCTGCCTTTCAGAGGCACTGAACCCCCCAGTGCCTGCTCCTAATCCCCACCTTACAGCCATGCATTCGTTGAGGAAGGTGATAATGCCAGCTGCCTACTGGCACTTGATAATGTTCAGGCTGCATCAATTTCAAACCCTTCCTCCCTCAATAGGAACAGACATGCTCAGCACTCAACTGCGTGCCGGATTCTGGAGACCTTTGGATTTCCCAGCTCTCTCCTTCCGTGGAGGAGGTGGAGAAGGAAAAAATGTAAATAAGTAAATACTTATTAAATAATAAATTAGTCAACAAACTAGCTTGTGGTGCAGTCAGCAGTGAAAGCAATTGAAGTTTTAAAAACACCTTCCTTTTGATGTATACTTTATGCATCCAGCATTCTGCTTCACATCTTCTATGACCCTGGTTTGAAACCATGCAAGTTAATGGAGATTTGATTTGTCTGACCTCCCCCTCTTAGAATGCGTTCATTGACTCTTATTCAGCTCTGCAGGGCAAACTGACCCAAACATCCCTCTTGCTGAAGAGAAGCTTCTGAGCAATTATATTTGGTCTATGAAGCATAACGTCTGCACAGGCCTGGCATTATATAAAGCTGTCCACCGCTGTTCTGGAGAGGAACCAGCTTAGAGTGAATACTCGCCATTCACTGGATTCAGGAATAGATGCTGGCTTTGTTTCAGCTGGAGTTACTTTTGATTCCCAGGTAACCATGGTTGGATCTGTTCCAACTTTCCGAAGTAAATAAGGTCACAGTGCAACAGTTATGGACAGATTTAATGACTCTATCCACAGTGCTAGTAAGTCTTTCATTTCAAGTGCATCTTTATATTAAACTACCCTTCTGAAGCAAATATTAAACAAGCAAATGATTAACAGTAATATTGTTATCAGTAAATGTTGAAAGACTTTTGTTCTTAATGGTTCATGATGACTATCAGTATCAACTTAAAAGGAGTCTTTGAAGTTTAGAAAGTGCTTCAATGTGTCAAATATACACATTTGATTATTTTCTACAGCCAAATATATTTCCTAAGTATTGGTAATTTACAGTAACATGCAGCATATTTCTCAGTACCTTTGATGTCAATCATTAGAAGGTAATGCCAAGGTATTATTCTTGAATGTTGTGTGCATGTTTGTTTTTAATGAAACAGGTAGAAGCTTGTTCAGATTATGGATGTAATAATGTGTTTAGATTAAAATTCCACAAGGTTTTATGCCACTTATTAATTTAGAGATGTTCTTTGCCAGGGGATTGGGTGGTACAGTAACTTAGAGAATTATCCTTTCATCACCAGGACCCAGTATTTGAAACTAGCGTGGACAGATGGAATGAAAGTCGCCTTGACAGCTAAGAGCCCTTAAGTTAAATTAATTCAGGCAGTCTGAATCCTTTTCCCCAGGGGACATTGGTTCACAGTGCAGGATTGTCCATAATTTATCACACATCAGCCAATCTGAGTTAGAGAAACCATCAAACATCGGAAATGGAAACAGCAGCAGTACAATGGGGTGAGGTATTTTCCTGAGACAGGGAGTAAGGTACACTGTTGGAAAAAAAAAGAAAGCCTAACTAATCACATCAGCCGTTATGTATGCAAACGTTGATGCTGGATATAAAGGTGGAAGGATATTCTGTCCCTGAGCACAATCGTCCATCAATTTAATGAGCACAAAAAAACACCTGGAATACAATAAAATAAATACTTGTTCTGCAGGTCCTTTATTTAGTAGACAATGTAGAATAATGCAGGCTTCAGTTTGCTTCTGCTCAGCTTGTTGTGCGGATGCAAAAGTATTATTGAATGATAATATTAATGAACCTCTCTGCTAATAACACTGTAAACAGATAAACAACAAAATATGGTGATAGGAATATTGCAAACGATGATGCTTCAACCGAATCCCTCTTCGATATGATCACAGAATTGTTCCTCCACAGAAAGAGGCCATTTATCCCTTCCTATTTGTCCTAGTTCTGTGAAAGAGCAACACACCCCATGCTTTTCCCTTGGCCTTTCCCTGTGCTATTTTAGTTTGTTTCTTCTTTTTCAAATATTTATCAAAGCTGCTAACCCTGTACATAAAAGCATCTGCCCCTCAGGCCTATGGCTTCACATTTTCTTATATATGCTTGTGCAAACTGGTTCATGTTCTCCTCAGCAGGACCAAAAATTGAACAGCTTCTATCTCCCCTGCCCCAGAAAATTCCTTGGAATCAATGGGATCACCAATAACGAGATCTGTTAGAGAAACAGTCTGCAGTCTATGTGGATTATGCTGGACGTTCACGGTTTTCACTGGCCGGGATACATTCAGCACATCTCCTGAGGTCAGTGGTCTACTCCAAGAACTGCAGATATGCAGCATTCTCACTGATAGCTGGGATATGGCTGGGACGAGCTGGGTGAAGGCTGGATATGGTTATTCAGAATGGCCACCACGGCTGAGGCCTGCAGGTGAGCTAGGAAACAGAGTGAGCTCCAACCTCCATCTGCGGAGTGGACCTGCAGTCACTGTGGGAAGGTTTTCTGTCTGGTGTTCACACTCTTCTCACATACCATTGCCAAGCACCAATGACCAGCTGACTTTGCTGTGTCCCCTTTCAAGGCTTCCGAAATTTATTCTCTTCCCTCTTAAGGATTTTAACCATTTCTGGGTTACCAGGCATTCTATGTCCTGGTAACTCCTGGTTTAAAACATTCTTTTGCTGACCACTGGAAAAAATGATGACTTCTAGTACTAATTCAGCAACAGTGGAGATTAAATTGGAAAACCCCACTCCCTCCACAGCACCCATAAAAACCCACAGAGCAAACAGAGCCAGAACCGAGGGCTTTTTCTCCCTGAGCATAGGAGGCTGAGGAGCGTCCTTATCGAGGTTTATAAAATCGTGAGGGTCATAGATAAGGTAAATAGTCAGTGTCTTTTTCCCAGGTAGGAGAGTCTAAAACTAGAGGGAACAAGTTTAAAGTGAGACCAGAAAGGTTTTAAAGGAACCTGAGGGGCTGAGGGGCAAAGAGGGTGGAAAGTGTATGGAACAAGTGTCCAGAGGAAGTGGTAGAGGCTGGAACAATTACAACGTTAAAGACGCTATGGACAGGTACATGGATAGGAAAAATTTAGAGAGTTTTGTGTCAAATGCAGGCATCTTGGTCGGCATGGATGAATTGGGCTGAAGGCCTGTTTTCATGCTGTATAACTCTATGACTATAGCTGGAAGCAATGTCAAGAGAATCAAATCTGTGCTGTTATATATTGAAAGATGACCAAACATACAACAGAGCCAGGTTTAGGAAAACCTTAAAAATAATCGCACCAGGTGCCATAAACAATAATCCAGCAACCACCCCTTTAAATAGCAGTGTATTGGGAGTCTGGCTGGAAGGGTTGAGGATGGGGATCTGGGCTCCCTCATTCATGGCTGAGCAGGATCTTGGGGCTGCCTGACCTGCACCTGCTCCCACCTCTCATGTTTGTACAGTCATGACCAGCTCCATAAGGTTAAAGCAGGGTGATGGCCTCAGCAAAGAATTATACAATGACAATAGTGTTTTCAAACCACCATTACACATCGATAACCTGAGCGATGACCAGATGGCATGCTGCTAACTGTATTTAGATGCCCCCACACAAGCCCCTATTCCTCGATGGAATGCTGCATGCTGCCTGCTGAAAGTGCACGTTTGCATCTCTGAACCCATTTCAGACATACTTACATGCTTAACACCTGAACAACAAACCACAATTTTCTCCCTATATTAATGCTTCTCCTAATTTTGAATTCCTCTTTCAAGATTTCCATCTTCCTCTTGGTTCCTTGTTCCCCTGCCCCCCCATTTCCCATAACAAAAACCTCCTTATTCTCAGGATAATTTTCCATAGGAGGTAACTCAATCTCTCTATACCTTTGCCATAGATTTGACATCCTCCCTAAACAGATAACCAAATACTGGGCACGAAAGGACACATGTTTTCTTTAAGCATCATATAATTGCTGGTCAGGAGTTAATGGCTTGGTGGCATGACGGTTAAGTTGCTGGACTAGTGTCCAGAAACCTGGAATATTCAACCAGTTGCATAAGTTCAAATCCCACCACAGCAGGTGGGACTTTTAAATTCTGGTGGTTAAATTAATCTTTAGGTATAAAGCTGGTTACAGTAATGGTGAATGTGTAACTATTAAATTAACATAAAAAGTCATTTGATTCACTAATGCCCTTCAGTTCAGGAGCAATTAGGGATAGGTGATAATGTCCATATACTGTGAACAAATACATTAAAGAGTAGTTATTTATCCAACTCCCAATGTTCAGTTTAGCACAACTTCAGGAGTGTAATTCCCTAACTCCTGCTACCAAATTATACAGGTCAGGGTGGTAATAATTACTCTATAACGAGAAACTTGCTGGCAGCTCACTCAACTAATGTTCCCAGGCTTAACCCCTCTGGAACAGAAATGGCACATGTGGCAGAACTTCTGCATCCATGGACGTTTGGAAAATTATGATTAAAGTCTCTACTATTTCCTCCCTGGTTTTCATCAACAAAATTGTGCGCTTTTTATCGAGATCTTGCTTTTAGGTTTCACTCGTGACTTTCTATGTTATGATCTTATCAATCATTATTCAAATTCATTGTTCCGCTGCATTCTATTGCATCTTTGCACTCCCACTGTCCAATCCTTCCGTGAAAACTAAAGCACTTATTAACCATCTCCTCCTGTCCTCATCTCTCGTTAGATTTCCTTCTCTTTTATTCTAATTTACTATCTCCTTTATTTTTACTTATAGTTGTGCTTTTTATGAGTTCATAAAATTTGCTGCCAGTTTCTTCCATGTTACATCATCAGCCTTACCGCTTCTGAATCTATTTACTTTCCTTCTATACACTGCTTGATTCTCTTTTGTGTTAGGTTCTCTGAATCAGTTTTATTTTTTAGTATTGTTTTAAATTTAACTTCTCTCCTTCAGCTCAGTGTTGCTGCATCAGATATGTATCTTAATAGCCTCATGTTTTCATGTTTTGCACACTGTCTTTCTCATTATTTTTTCTCCTTTGCCCTCTTTCTGGCATAGTTACTCTTAATTTCAGTGAAATTGTTTTTTGACTAGTCAAACTGTCTCTCTAATCTGACATTATTTTTTCCACTTTCTGTTCTTAGCATTCCCTGCCTCCGATCATTAACACAACTCTGTATGATTATGAATAATAGCAAAATGATTTTGCATCTCAGTACAGTCTATTTTGTTTGAATTTATTACCCAAACTATCCCAATTTCTCACAGTAAAAGCAGGGTAATTTTGCCACAAAAAATGCTATAAGTGGACAATACATCCAAAATATGTGGGTAGAATCAATCACAGTTATTCAGTCATGTAGTCACCATGCGGTTTCCAAGTTTCACTTACAAGGAAATTACCTAGTCATTTCTACCTTAGCAGGGACATTGTCATTCTAAGCAGCCTACAACTATAAGTAGTGGCAATAACATTATCACTGTATTTTATTTACAAACAATACTAAAAGTGGGAAAAACAATCTTGGCAAAATCTATATTTATGAGTTTGAACTGGATGCAAGGAAGGAACTGGCAGATCAATGTGTCTAAAGCTTTTACTATTATCAAAGCCTGCCATCACAGAGTCAGATATTTTTATGGAGGAACTTTAAAACAATCCCTGTTCTCTTTGCTACTTACAGATATTTCTACTAAATTAAGGTCGTGGTCCCAAAACCTTACTTCCCTGCATTTGGTCACAAATGCTCATGATTTGTATCCAGAAACACAGAAAAAAAGGAGCAGGAGTATGCCATTTGGCACT
This sequence comes from Pristis pectinata, assembly GCF_009764475.1. Classification (NCBI taxonomy): domain Eukaryota; kingdom Metazoa; phylum Chordata; class Chondrichthyes; order Rhinopristiformes; family Pristidae; genus Pristis; species Pristis pectinata. Next base: position 74,787,782 of record NC_067414.1, on the reverse strand, counting down.
TCAAGCCTGATTTGTCATCCGTTGCTATCATGGTTAATCATCTTTCTCAGCAATATATTCATGCTCTCTCTTTATATCCCTTGATACCTTTTGTGTCTAATAATGTATTCAGTGATGGCCTTCACATCCTCCTGTGGTGGAGAATTCCAGTCTTCCCACCCACTGAGTGCAGAAATGTTTCCTCATCCCAGTATTAACTATTTTATCCCATATCCTGAGACCGTGACTCCCTGGTTCTAGATTGTCCAGCAAAGAGGAATATCTTCCCCATTTCCAGCCTGTTAAGTCCATCAACATTATGTACTGCAGAAGGCATCACCTCTTGGATAAATGTGTTCAGGACCAGAATTTGCTGGTGCCCTGGATCTTATGTAATTGGGTTACATGGGCAGACTTAAGCAAACCTTATCCATGAAACAACTGAAAAAAACCTTGATGGATGGGAAAGCTTTGCTGACCGTTAAAACTCTCAGAATTTTGAATACTTCTAGAAGTCCACAACCCAGCACATGTTCCGCAAGTTAGATTCACCAGCAAGAAGTCCAGGAGATTTGTTCTCTACTCAATGCAGAATTTAGCAGAGAAGCATAGATGAGAACTAACTAATAGAGCTCGGACAACAAGTTTGGGATATCCAAACTTGGTGGCAATTAAAGAGGCTAAATGCAGGCAGTTTTCCACAATGATACTTTTAAGCTGGAATTTTCTAGCAAATTCCAGCTCAAAATCTCACAGCTCTAATCCTGCATGAAACTCTTAGATAAAGACCGCATTATAAATTCTCTTGATATCCAACCTTTTTTTTCATTCTCTGCTAGTGGTTTTGGAAGCTACTGTGGGTGTTCCATGGTAGTTTTTATGAAGTAAAAAGGAAATGGCTGCCAACCTTTTTTGTGGTTTCCTTTAATCCAGTTTTATGTGTGAGCAAAACAAATAAATGGATCTCCATAAGAGGCAAGCAGTGTGTTATTGTTGTGACTCGCAGCTTTATAGAAACCTGCCAAAAAGGGAGACTGCCTTTTTACATTTAGGTATCTTTGGCTGTAACCACTGGCATTTCTGGAACCTGTAGTTATCTTAGTCCAAGCAGAATATTTGGAAAATCTGTGTGACTTTTGGAAGGATAATAGTTTCCAGTCATGAGGTTTCTGGAAACTGACAGGAACCAAAGGAAGTTGTGTTAATATTTCACTTTGATTCACACCCACTTTGGTCTGTGGCAATTTTTGTTCCAAAGCAATAGCTTCATTGCATCTTCTTTCTAATGACTACTTGATTGACAGTTCCAGTCTCAGAGTTCAGCATGTACTCTGGCCTGAAATGACCTCCAGTATTAGAATCATCTCCAACCTTGGGCTTCCCAATGGGATTTCTGAAGCAAGAACATCCTCCAACTGCTCCAAGCAGCATCAGCCAAACAAAACTCTTGTGTCTAATGTCTATTGGCATATTATTTCTCCCTGGTATGGCAACCCCTGCTTTGCAACCTCTCTTTTCCATTGAGTTACAATATTCACCTCACGTGGTCACTTCTTAAATAAAAATCAGGCTTCTTAAGAAAACTGAACAGGCAAATCTATGACAAGTCACTCACTGTGGGGTCAAGGCAACAAGCTCTTTTTCAAAATAGTTAAAAAGAGGGTAGGAGATCTGGGCAGTGAGGAGACCTGTGGCTAGAAATTTATCCTGGGTTTCTTGCATTCAAACCCTCAGTATTGTAGCAGTGAGGATGTCATACTCAGCAGAACACAAAGCCTGGTTGTTACTGTATCACCCATTTAGCATCTACTACCAAAGATAATTTTCTGCCCTTCTATTTCCATGCAAGTCACTGAAAGCTGCAGGAAAAGTAGAGATTGTAATCAACAACTAATTGAATGGCGACCTTCATCTCCATAGAACTGAAGCACAGGAGTGACCAAACGCTGTCCTAGTCTTACAGAGCTGAGCCATTCAGGAATGAAACCATTCACTCCTGGAAGCCATTCAGGGCTGCCACATAAGGAAGGTTTGGAGACGTTAGGGTTGTATCTACTGGAATTTAGAAGAGTGAGAAGGACACTTGACTGCAATATTTCAGGTCCTGAGAGGACTTGACAGGGTGGATGTGGAAAGGATGTTCCCTCTTGTTGACAAATCCAGAACTGGAAATCATTGTTTAAAAATAAGAGGTCACCGTTTAAGATAAAGATGAGACTTTTTTTTCTCTCGGAGGGCTGTGCGTCTTTGGAATTCTCTTCCTCAAGAGCTAGTGGAAGCAACGACTTTGAATATTTTTTGTAGTTTGATTCTTGAAAGGCAAGAGGGTGAAAGGTTACTGCAGTTAGGTGGAAATACAAAGTTAAGGTTACAGACAGATCAGCGTGATCTTATTAAGTGGCAGAGAGAGTTTGAGAGGTTGAATGCCCCTGCTCTTCTTATATATGTTCATATGCATGTATGACATCAGGAAACACTTCTTCGTACTAAGCACAGTAGAATTCAAGAACTCCCCTCAAAAGGCCATGGTAGAAACTGGGCCAGTTGAAATCTTCGAGACTAAAATTGATATAATGTTGCTAGGTAATGGCATCAAAGCATATAGATCAGTTAAGTGAATGGAACTGGCATACAGATCAACAATGATCAAGTTAAATAGCTTTCTCTTGTTACTGAGTTCTTTGATGTGAATAGAAACTTTCCTTGTGGAAGGGGGTTGTTCAGACCAAGACTGAAACATTTCTACTGTGCTAACGTTCCTAGAGTGAAGTCATGTTACACCTGTGGAGATATATTGGTTCCATTTTCGTATCTGTAACTTAAACCATGCAACATACTTTATTAAAGCATAAATATGTTCTAATACTTTAGTCACTGTTATCAAGTATCACAAGGTAATAAGAAATGGATGTCATCTCCCAGTCTGAGTTAAATAACCTACTTATATCCAGATAATTCTTGCAATGTCTTCAGCATTTCAAAATGCTGCTTCATAGTCATCTATTTGGAAAGAAAGTCAGTCCTGTGCAGCTTTTCATGGTGTCTAGAGGACTTTCTGATAAGACGGAAGCTAAAGCAAAGTAGAAGAATGTAGAAGTAGAGGAAACATGCATATGTTTGTTAATCCATGAACAAACATATGCACTAACTCCTTCCTGCAAACTTTGATATTGCAGAGGTTTCAAAAATGTATTAATGGATTACTCCAACATATTCAAAGTAGCGTTATTATAAGTAGAGGAATTAAACCAAAAATTGGGAATGGGGAAAATTAAAGTTAATATATTACTGAAGTAGTATATAAAGGTGTGAACAGGGAGTTTTGTCAAAAATTTAACCTATAATTTGCTTCAAAAGTATCTTTAATTAACTACATCTGAAGAAATGATTTTCTTCATCTAAACATTCATCATTATTTGCATGCAAGCTTTGAAATAAACCAACAAAGAAGAAAAATCCTTTGGTCTTCATCCATTCTCAATAGGTGGGCTTAAAATTTCAAATATGCAATTGTAAATGTTTCATATGTTTCCCAAAATCTACAGGTAAACTGGTCAAAACAACAACTACTCTGCCATTTCACATTGAGCAGTAACTTTTTATTTGTCTAATTGAGACACAAGAGACTGCAGATGCTGGAATCTGGAGCAACAAAGAATCTGTTGGTGTAACTCAGTGGGTTGAGTAGCATCTGTGGGAGGAAAGGAATTGTCAATGTCCATAATTCCTTTCCTCCCACAGATGCTGCTCGACCCACTGAGTTCCTCCAGCAGATTGTTTGTTGCTTTTTATTTGTCTAAACTGTTAAGTGGGACTCAATCTGGAACTCTTGTTTCAGATCCATGTTATTGACAGTGCAGTGTATCCACTGAAAGACTTATAGTTCCCTGAAGATGTATTGTTTTCTCGTATTTCTTTACAACATGGAAGGAATCCATTCAGCCGATCAAATCTATGCTAACTCTCAGGACAATACCATCAATCCCATTTCCCCACTTATTTCCCCATAACTTATTCTCTTTCACATGTTCATCAATTAAATGACACTCAGAGGAAATTTACAGAAGCCAATTAACCTACTAACCTGTATATTTTTGAAATATGGGAGGAAAGTGGAGCATCCATGAGAAACTCACATGACCACAAGGCAAGCTCTAGACAGCACTGGAAAGGTGTGACAGCAGGATTACCTGCTGCAATACTATGTTGTCTACACCAATGTGCCACAACTAACATTATTGAACTTTGCCACAAGTAAATTATACTAGGCAGGAGTTATGATTGGATCCAGCATAGCCTATCTTATCTATAATAGTACAAAACAGATTACACTTCACATTCAAGTGGGTCACTAGACTTAAACGTTAATGTCTTACACTCCAGGATTTCTAAACCTTTGATCTAAGCAAAGAATACTCCCCGCTTCATTCTTTTCATACCACAGGTGCTGGAAATCTGCAAAAAAAAAATCCTGCAAATGCTGGAAATGCTTATCAGGTCAGGCAGCATCTGTGGAGAAAGAAACAAAGCTAACGTTTCAGGTTGATGAGCTTTTATCAGTAGAGGGATAAGCTGGAGATAAAGAGTTTCAAGTTGCAAAGGAAGGGAGAGGGATGGCAACATCAAGAGGGATGATCTGTGATAAAAGTCCAAGTCAAAGCTGAGTTTATTGTCATATGCACAAGTACATGTACTGTATGCACAGGCACAATGAATAACTGACTTGCAGCAGCATCACAGGCACATAGCATGATAGGATGGAGATCAAAAGCAAGGTACTGCAGATGCTAGATGTCTGAAATAAAATGTTCCAGTGAAAGGGTATTATCTCTGTTTCTCTCTCACAGATGCCACTTGTTCTGCTGTTTCCGGTATTTCCTGGTTTTATCTCACTTTTTATAATCACTTTTTTCCCACAGGCACAGGACATAAAGCTTATCCTTCACAATGGGTCCGAGTTGTTTTCAATTGCCTAGGCTTGCTAAGAATTCACTTTGGGATTAAAAATTCATTTTAGGATGCCTTAGGATTGACTGCCCATTATTAACTGAGATGTTTAATTTCATTACAGCCAATACGATTGTCTCAGTTAGTATAGTGAGGGATTGGTAAGATATCACAATTTTGCTTCACCACACCAGATTGTCTTCTAGCTGTTGGCTATAGCTTGAGGAGTTAGTGTGAGAAGAGGAGCAATTTAAGGATATTAACTAACTTTCATCCTGGTGTCTTTTTAAATTAGTGGAATTACCTGTGGCTTTGTTTTTAAAGCAAAGCATTAAAAGCAACTTGGCCAGAAGTTAGATCTATTTGTGCACATTTTTTTGGTCAGTTATTGGCCAGCATGAAATTGGCCTGGGCACTTGTGACTGTGATTCACTTTAGCATGGCTGCTGTTTGCCTGGTATCACTCATGTATCTCTGATGTCATCCAGTATCGATAGGTCGTTTTCACAGTTTCTACTGTGACCTTCAACTTGCATTTATATCTCCCAAAACAGGCAAGGAGCAAACGCCACAGCAGATGGGAAAGGATATGTGATGTAAAGAGCTCCCGTTGTTCCACGATGTGTTGCTTTCTGCATTTTTCAGCTTCTGTTTTTGTTACTCAGCATATTTCCAACAGCACTACATATAGCAACTTTTCTACTTAACTCGCTGCACAAATGCATCAGTTTAATCTTTGCCAGCATGATGAGCCTGAGCCTCAGTGCGGTGGAAGAAACACTCACAGCACGGCACTGCACAGCAATCTGCATATCGGGGTGGAGGGTGGCAGTGAGCCGCACTGAAAGTACATTGTTCCCTCCTTCCCTGTGTTTTCCCTCACTTCCATGGCAGCAATTTCTTTGGGGCTCTGACCCACTTCCTATGATTCATATCTGTAACAACACGGGAGCTGCAACTTCTGCAGGTGGCTGCTGTCGGGAACAGCACAGATAAAGTTTTAATGCAAGAAACGTGCTGAGAACCATCCTAGTATTTTTTAAACAAACACAAAATATGCTGGAAACACTCAGTAGGTCAGGCAGCATCTGCGGAAGAGGAAATAGAGTTGACTTTTCAGATATGATTCACCAGAACTGGAACAGGGAGAAGAAAGTTAGTTTTAAGGGGGTGGGATGGTTAGGGAAACGGGAATATTGGTGATGGGCTGGGGCCAGGGGTGTGTGGAGATGGGTTGTTACTGGGGCAGTTTGAGGATGACAAAGAAGTGTAATGTGTTGCACATTAAGTGAGAGGGAATGCTAATGGTGAGGGCAAAAAACTGAGCCAATATCACAGACAATTCTTAACCAGGATTTTGACAATTTTGTGATCTTTTGTTCGGGTCACTTGAGTGGGCCTTAGCCCTACAAGCTGCACCAGCTACCTCTCCAAAAATGGATGATCTCCAATTTGTAAGTCATTCTTCTTCCAAATGCCTTCCATAGAAAATAAGTGACGGAAAGTCTTGAAGCAGGTTACACAGGGAGAAGAACGGCTGGGATCAGCATGCCTCCCAACATTGAGAAAACACCCAAAATAAATGGACCAGAAATTTGTTCACATACTCCAAATTAAAGTGTCTACTGTGACCTCATTTGTCTGCATTAACTGATTAGTCCATGAAGGGTGAGTTCACGGTTACTCTCAGATTCCCAGACTCAGGGTCAATCCAGGCAGCTGCTAATGATCTCATCGAGTCACACAGCACAAAAACAGGCCCTTCGGCCCACCGTGTCCATGCTGACCATCAAATACCCATCTGTCCTAATCCCATTTACCGGCACTCAGTCGTAGCCTTCAATGCCTTGGTGATTCAAGTGCTCATCTAGTTATTTCTTGAATGTTGTGACAATACCTGCCTCCACCACCTTCTCAGGCAGTGCACTGCTTAGTCCAACCACTCTCTGGGTTTAAAAGTTCTTCCTCAGGTTGTCGCTGGACCACGTCTCAGTTCGTTGCTCGGTGCCAAATTCCACCCAAGGTCACCCAAATTCCATCCTTACAAAAAGGAGACTTCATCTACATTTTCTTCAGCCCATAGGAGCCAGGAAGAGTGGGCAGAGAAACATGCCTGTGTGCAGGCTGCCTCAAAGTACTTTTATGTGCTTGCAGAAAATTTACCAAGCAACTCCCACCGGGAGTGCCTGCTGTATCCCCAGAGGGTCTCCCTGCAAAAGGAATTTGCCTCCTATGGGCCTTTGCTCTTTAGTAGACTATCCCAGTTATTCTGATCCCCAGGGAACACTGTTCCAGTCCCTCCCATCTTTGAAGTATCCTTTCATTCATTGGCAATACTTTCCCGTCGTTGGAGAGGTATTGGTCCCTTTAAGAACTGCATGGAAAAATTACACCTGGTGTGTTACATTGTAACAACTGTAAAACCTTGCAACACGCCAACAGAGAACATCGGACTGAAACCAATAATTTCAGTACTCCGTTACACAAGGAAATCCGACAACTCTGTCCTGTGAATCTTGTGTTTGAAGTTCTCATGCTTTGTATGACTTTCTCATACAGCAGTAGTATGAACCATAGCACTGTGTTAATGTTTTAAAAAAGACATGGAGCAATTTCTTGGCTAGTATTTTTATGCTGTTACAAATCTGTTCAATTCTATGATTGAATTCATTGGTAATCACGATAGTCATTTCTCTATTAACTGCTTTCATAAGTCAATACCATATTCACAACAGCACCTTCACTTATTTATTTCTAATCCACCTCTATACCCTGCCACAAATCTGGTCAGCTCTTATAAATTATATATATAAATGTGTTCTCGGCTGTGAACTGAGCATTCAACCAGAATGTGTGTTAATTCAGTGGGTCAATGGTCATGCCTTTAAACTATTTTCCAAGCAATCTGTCTGCAAAACACCTGGACCAGCTGGAATATACCCTAGAGTCTTCAAGGAAATGCTTGAGCAAATAACTCAGGCCCGCAGAATTATCTTTCGGAAGTCTGTGAATACAGCACTTTAATGGAGGATTGAATGGTGACTAATGCATATACAAATGTGATTAAAAAATATCATGATCCTACCTCTCTGGTTGCTATGATAGAGAAACTGTTGTTCCCATATTCCCCTGAAGTCCCCTGCAAGATGGAATTAAACTCTATTGTTTCTGCCACCTTGTGGTTTCTCTCCTATTTGTTGATTCTTCACCCTGGAGGGTTAGGCAGTGAGGGGTGGAAATTCATCTCTGGGTCGCATGTGTTAAACCCACAATGTAATAACAGATTGCATTGAAAACCACTCCTGAAATTTGTTTCTACTGAAGTCAATGGAACTGACTTTCAGAAGAGGAGTGTAGTATGTACATGTTATAATATTGCGCATTTAGCACATACAACTGAGGCCAAGAGTCAAGGTATCACTTCACTAATGATGTCCAAAGCAAAACACATATCTTGTTCACTTTTTCAATCTTGCCTGATAGCGATCAGGGATGGGAATCTGGCCAAGTGATGGAAAGAAAAGCTATTGGTTTTTAGATTCTTATCAAGCGACACCACCGCCAGCTCCCCTTCCCTCGTTGTAGGGAGGTTGCATGAGTACAGGATAAGGAGATTATAAATACCTCATGGTCAAATGACTGTCTAAAACTCTCTGCTTGGTCAGTCCCATGTATAGAGAATGATTCATTGAACAGGTGTCGGAGCTAAACCAGGCCTCAAACCTCATCCAAATGTTCTGTAGTTGAAGAAAAGGTGACCAGTAAAATAAACCACAATCATTGAAGTTCAGCAATAATGTTTCTGAAAAAAATCAAAAATAGAAGATGTAGGAAGTATACAAGAAGTCTGTCAGCATCTGTAAATACATGACAGGTGATAATCGTGTTCTCTCACAGATATGCATTTCTAGCATTTGTCCTTGATATTCTGTTGTCCCAAACGATTAGCTCACACTTCATGAAGCTGCAGGAATTCTATGGGGCTGTGAAAGTGGGAGATTCTCCACTTTAGCATTCCCATTAACTGTGGGGTATGCATATTAGTGTTTTGCACATCCCCCACCACCCCCATCTCCATTCCATGATTACCAAGCTGCTAAATTAACAGCATAGACTAATCAATGGATTTATAACACAATGGACTTTTGAAAGACGTTTGACAGGATTTTCAGATGAGGCCTTCAGAGGAATAAAGATGCAATTTGGAACAAATGACAAATTGACTGAAAAACTGACTTGACAACGGAAAGCAGGAAGGGAGTGATAAATGAACTCGGCTCTGTTGGACTGCGACTACTGGAGTTCTGCGGTAATCTGTGTTGAATACTGACATTTACAAATGAGATGGAGACAGATACTTCTGGCAACAAAAGGCATGAGATTTCCTCTATTCCTTATTTGTAATGAAATTGAGGAAATGTTTGAAGTTTCACCACAAAAAGGAAACTTGAGGTAAAACTGAGGTAAGACTGGAAGTTTTTTGTTCCGTAACAATTATAAATTTAGCAGGCAACAGGACATTCATCTTCTGTTTGCTAATGTCAAAGGTAGGTAGGTAATCAGGCATTAAGATTGATAACACACAAAGGAATCTGAGCAAGTTAAGCGGATGAACTGAAGAGTGGCTGAATCTTAAAATGGAAAATTAGATGAAATGGAGCAGCCAAAGGTGACAAGGAAAACCATTTTGTTGTAATTCTTAACCATTCCCTGAAAGGATTCAGTTAATGTAAGACCATTTAACTCATGTACTTGTGCGCATCTTAAAAGCATGCTGAGAAAATGATGCACTAACTACAGTTCATTTGTAAGGTTGCTTTTGGAATATTAAATGCAATTCTAGGGTATCTTGCTGTTGATTGAACATTTGATAAATGATGATGAATGCAGATGAAACAAAAACACCCACCGGCACCTGAGAAAGAAAGGAAAAGGACAAGGTTTCAAATTGTGAACTTAGTAAGTGGTAATGACTCTTTGAATTGTGCCCTCCCAGGACCGCGACAAGAGCGAAAAGAGAGGCTAGAAATCGGATTTCACCTTTTTTATGATGGGCTAAACCACCTTTATGTTCAGTGTGAAAGCCCATTCGGGTCCCCAGAAAAAAAGCAAAATCATGGACTTGGTCGAAAAGATATTTGGAACAGAGCTTTGGTGGTTTATAGTCAGGGGCAAGCGCTAAAACAGGGTCGATACAGTTCCTGATGTTAGTGCAGATTCAGACAGGTGTTCGGTGCAGAAATCAGAGAGGGGTATCTGTTTTTAAAGGTACAAGCAAGCACCAATAACCCATACTGTGCCAGCTATGGAGGAAAGAGGGGGTCTGCGGGAGAGAGATCCAGCCCTCAGAGACCCGGCTAATATCATAATTACCAGGAGGGAGGTCCTTGGTCCCACTTTGGACAACGTAAAAGAGCCCAAAATGAGGTGGTTACATTTTTCTCCTCCGGATGTGAGGATGCCAGCCAATCAAAATCGAGCAATGCCCAAGAAAAATCCATGCCCCCACATCATGTATCAGAATGAGTGGCAGACTACTGCAAGCCATTCCAATAACTGGACCAGAGGTTCATTCATTGATGTCTTGTAATTGCTGGTCTCTCCTGCCTGATTATTGATATTGGTTTATTATTGTCACTTGTACTGAGATACAATGAAAAACTTGTCTTGCAAATCATTTGTACAGATCAATTCATTACACAGTGCATTGAGGTAGTACAGAGTGCATTGAGGTAGTACAGGGTAAAAACAATAACAGAATACAGAGTAAAGTGTCACAGATACAGGGAAATGCATCACAGGTGGACAATAAGATGCAAGGTCAAACAAGGTAGATCGTGATGTCAAGAGTCCATCTCATTGTATAAGGGAACTGTTCAATAGTCTTATCACTGTGGGGTACAAGCTGTCCTTGAGCCTGGTGGTATGTGCCCTCAGGCTCCTGTATCTGATGGGAGAGGAGGGAAGAGAGAATGACCCAGGTGTGTGGGGTTTTGATTATGCTGGCTGCTTCACCAAGGCAGCAAGAGGTATAGATTGAAGACAGCAGCCCGTTGACAGAGTCCATGGAGGAGAGGCTGGTTTCCATGAGCCGGGTTGTGTCCACAACTCTCTGCAGTTTCTTGAGGTCTTGGGCAGAGCACTTGCCATACCAAGCCATGATGCATCCAGGTAGGATGCTTTCTAAGGCGCATTGATGATTGGTATATTTTATTGTTGCCAGCCAATGGAATGTGGAGAGGGTCAATTAGTTAACTTTGGAGTCTCTGATTTTGCAGGTTCTTTATGTTGGAGACACAAGACACAGTAGATGATAGATGATTCTCTATGTTCTCTGTCAGGGAGACCCTTATATCCCACATGGCCAGTACTTGACTCCTCCACTCAGCAGGGAGATGAGGCTGAGATGCTGAGCAGCGACCCTTCTTCTAGCTCCTGCTGCCCTTCAGTCTCGTCCTCATGACTCTGAGACTCTGGATCTCTTTGCTGTTTCCTCTTCTAGAACGGACTGCTGTCTTTAATCAGCATGCAATGCACTCTCCACAGAGTGTGTACGGCAGAGGCTCCAGACTAATGCCAGCAGTGAAATATCATTGTTTTAAGTCGTTGTGTTTCTCTTGTTGAACCGGTGCACAGCTGCTGTGGTTGGAGAGTTCATTGGTATGAAAAGCCAGGTAAGCAGAAGATAGCTAATATGTTTGAGGATCCATCCCTCTAGGCAGTGCTGTCTGCTGAAAATGTCTGGCTGTGAAGGCTCGAGAGGATGAAGATGTCAAGTGTACTTTGAAGAAACATGACATTGACCACAATTTAATTCTTCTGGTGATTCATGATCCCCTGAAACTTCAGGAAGTAGAAATGTTTCCTGTTTATAAACAGGCCTTATGGACACGTGAGTTCAGTGAATGTCCACCTGCACTTATATGAAGCCAGCAATGCCGACAAATCCCAATGCAAAAGACACCACCTGTTCTTCGTATTGGCTTATTATTGTCACTTGTACCGAGGTACAGTGAAAAACTTCTATTGCATACCGATCATACAGGTCAATTTGTTACACAGTCAGTTTCATTGAGTTAGTACAGAGTGCATTGGGGTAGTACAGGTAAAAACAATAACAGTACAGAGTAAAGTGTCACAGCTACAGAGGAAGTGCAGTGCAGGTAGACAATGTGCAAGGTCATCAAAGTGAATGAGATAATTTCTCTGCGAATATCGTGCCTGAGTAACCTCTCTGATGCTGCAGTGAGCACCAAATTGGGAGAGATAGCAGAGATCTACTGTAGTTACTTGGAAGGACATGACGGCCTTGGAGATATAATTTTGGGGTTAAGGTGCAGGAGTGGATCTTGTGGCAGCACCTGCACTGAGGTGAGTGTGGATTCTCTCCATCACTCCCTACATTGTAGTGGAATACCTGCAGCAAAGTTGCTGTCAAAAATTTGTACCTGGCTAGAGCTAATAATCAGGATGTTCATACAGAACTGTGCAATAATTTGCACTCCTTCCACCTTTAAAGATTAGTCTTAGTAGGTGGTACTCACTGTAAATCCAATTCCATTGTTGCCTCTGTCCACCCTAGAGAATGCTACAGCCCTGCTTACAGTCCCATAGAATCCAAGGTGAAATGCATTGTAACCAACTCTATAGCAAGGGCAGGCATGGTAGTGTAGCGGTTAGTGTAACACTTTACAGCGCCAGCGACCCGGGTTCAATTCCGGCCACTGTCTGTAAGGAGTTTGCATGTTCTCCCCATGCCTGCATGGGTTTCCTCTGGGTGCTCCGGTTTCCTCCCACATTCCAAAAGACGTACAGGTTAGGGCGTGCTATGTTGGCGCCAGAAGCGTGGCGACACTTGCTGGCTGCCCCCAGCACATTCTACATAAAAGATGCATTTCACTGTGTGTTTCGATGTACATGTGACTAATGAAGATATCTTATCTTATCTTTGAATCATGGGGCAAGGAAAGTAGCTGGGGAACACTGTCCTCCTTTGCCCAGACTGGTGCTGCAAGACAATTTTTAGTTTTCAATTCATGATATTTGACTTCCTGGTGTCTTTCTCATTTTGTGTTGTGAGGATAATTTTTTGATATTTTCCATTTGCCTACTACTTGTGGAATTCTGGAATCACTGGGAAATCTATGTGAACAACATAGTTCTTCAACAAAAGGGTAGATAATGAGTAGGGAACGCTTGTTGAAATTTGTTAGGTCGTGACAACATTCTGGGCCTTGCAGGGCTAGATTGATTCTCCAAAGTTTGTGCTTCATCACTTTTAGTTGACATTGGGACGGGGAATATTGAGGGTCTCAAGAATCTGGGGCAAAGTTTCAGAATTTTCCATTTTTTTCTCAATTCCCTCAAAACTTTCCTGGAGTATTATGTTCAGTTCTGGTCGTCTCATTATAGGAAGGATGTGGAAGCTTTAGAGAGGGTGCAGAGGAGATTTACCAGGATGTTGCCTGGATTGGAGAGCATGTCTTATGAGGATAGGTTGAGTGAGCTAGGGCTTTTCTCTTTGGGTCGAAGGATATGAGAGGTGACCTGATAGAGGTATAAAAGATGATAAGAGACATAGATCGAGTGGACAGTCAGAGACTTTTCCCAGGGCGACAATGGCTAACACGAGGGGACATAATTTTAAGGTGATTGGAGGAAGATATAGAGAGAAGTCAGGGGTACGTTTTTTACACAGAGTGGTGGGTGCGTGGAATGCATTACCAGCAGAGGTTGTCAGGGCAGATACATTAGGGACATTTAAGAGACTCATAGATTGATACATGAATGATAGACAAATGGGGGGCTATGTGGAAGGCAAGAGTCAGCTAGATCTTAGAGCAGGATAAAATGTCGGCACAACATTGTGGGCGGAAGCACCTGTACTGTGCTGTGATGTCCTATGTTCTATGTAAAACATTGCATCCCTAATTTCATGCAGACTTTGGTATAAGGGCCGGAGCATATAATCTAGAGTGGTTCTGAAGGCTATGGTTGGGAGATCCAGATGAAGATAAGGTCTCAACCCGTAACGTCGACTGTCCATTTCCTTCCACTGATGCTCCCTGTCCCACTGATTTCCTCCAGCAGTTTGTTTTTTGTTGGAGGTCTTGTTGTTTGAATGCGGTGCAGAAATGTACTGTCTAATCAAGGTGATAGAAAAGGTCCTATGGCATCATTTGAAAAAGAGTAGAGTATTCTCCAAGTATCTTGCTCAGTATTCACTGCTTGAATCAAAGAAGCTGGTTATTTATCCTATTGCTGTGTATGAGATCCAGCTATGTGCAAAATTCCTACTGCCTATGCATACTGCTTTCTAAGGATATGTTCTGGGGTGAAAGAGGAACATATAAATTCTTTACTTCAAGGAGGCAACTTGATTTGCCAATTGTCAGTAAATTCCGCTCAGCATACTTTCTTTCCATGATATTCTCCCATTGAGTATCAATTCCTGTGTTTTTATTTGTGTCACTAGAAGACCATGGTTACTGGAGGAAGGTGGCTACACAAGTCCTTGAGGGACCAAGGATGCCTTTGTCTCATGGCTAAATGATTTTTGGAACAACCTGGCATAGAAAGCACAAGAGAGTGGGATGGGGTGATGTCCTGAGACATTGCACCATCCCACTCAGCCAGGCCGAATGGCTTGGCCCTCAGCATCTAATTCATCATTATCTCCTTCCACGTATTGCTTGTTGCTGCGCTGCATTTTGCAGGCAGAAGTTGCTCCTGCTTCCTTCTATTTTATCCTGCTGTTCTGACCCACCAGAAAGGATGCACTTCTGCGGGCAGAGGGATTCTTCATTAAGAATGCAGAATCTGATGTTGTCATCAGAGCACCAAAGCCACGCGGCATCACCCCAATGTGAATGTGGTGGGAAGAGGAGCCTGAGTTGGCTGAGACACAAGCCGATCACTTTCTTTTTAAACTTTCCTTGAGAATTGGCACTAACCATAACTATAGTTACAACCAGATGCATCATGGCCACGGGGATTACACTCCCACCTGCTAACTGGAATCCAGTTCACTCCCGTTATTGGCAGTTAACAGATAGGGGACTTAAGCTCATATTATTCATGCATCGTACTGCTGATGTCACCCAACTTAGCCATCCCCCTCACCCCCAGCCCTGGCTGACTGCCGTACTGATTAAAGAGGGCCATGGCTCTCACTGCTGCTATGATTTATTGGAAAATGTAAAAGGTTGCTGATACATCTCCCTTGTCAAAACACAATGACATCACTATCTGCTTCATTTACTGTAAGTGCATCTTCATTTGACTAAATCATAGAGACATAATTGTCTGTGACCAAAGCTATCATGTAGTATGATTCCAGATTTCTAAACTAATGAGCAATGTTGAAGTTTAGAGTAAGAACAATGATGAGCATCTTGTTTTAACAGCTGTGGTAATGTTACAGTACAAACAAATGAAAGTGTTCAATACATTTATATGATTATAAATTGATCTTCAATGCCTTGAACAAACATTATTTCTTGCTGGTTGGCTTTAAGTTGTATGCTGACATTGTCCATTAAAACTTGTTGGTGTCAGTTGTTGTGATGTCAATGACAGGTTGTCCTGTCACAAGTGGTTGAAGAAATTGGATTGATATTCCTTAAAAGTTTGAAAGAATGAGGGGTGATCTTATTGAAACATATAAGTGGGCATGAAAGAGTAGATGTCCCGATGTTTCCACCAGTGAGAGAATCTCGAATGAGGGGACACTGTCAGAAGATTAGTGGGTGGTCATTTAAAACCCTGGAGGATTGTTGAGGCTAGATCTTTGGGGGTATTCAAAGAGAAAGTAGATGAATTTTTCATAGATCAGGGAATTGAGGGTTGTGGGGAACTGGCACAGAAGAGCAGATGAAACTTTGGGCCAATCAGCCATGATCATATTGAATGATCAGGCTTGAGGGGCTGAGTGGTCTACTCTTGCTCCTATTTTCTTATAGTCTTGTGTTCTTATGTTCTGAACCTCCGGTGAATCTGTAGTGTGAACTTCATGACCACCTTGTTGGAAACTGGTGTTCTAAGCTTCATTGCACCTTCCTTTCATTATTGACTAATCAAGTCAGGAGGACAGGTAAGTGAGAGTCTTTGTCTTATTCCTTGCTACTCATCCCTCTGCAGCTGCTGGCAATTCAAAATTGGATATGATTGCACCATGGCCAATATTGCCCTTTTGCCATTTTTTCATGTGAAAAGATGGACAAAGGTAGACTCTTTAAATAAAGGGGTCTTTGTACTTGAGCACAATCTTACTCTCAGCTGTTGTCCACAATCCTACAAAGCCTTCTAGCAAATTTACCTGAAGGAACCCACCCAATCAATTCCTTCCATAGTCCAAATAAATACAACACTGCATCACATGCCAGCTGAGACATCCTTCTTGAGCAAAAGTCATGGGTCAAATTCATTATCTTTCACATTTATATGATTCAGTATTGCTTATAGTAACCATATTCTACAAACCAACAGGAGACCTACAAATAATGATTTTGATCAATTGCAAGCTACTGCAAAATAGTTACATGCTCCAGTTTAGTTTCAGCCTCTCAGTTTTAGATTGTTCAGCACCACAGCTGTAATGCAAAGCAAAGGCAATTGTAAAGGTTAAAAAAAAGTATTTCATCAAGTTATTGAAAAGCAGACAAAGGACCCCAGTTAATTGCTGAGATGACTATAATTTATTGCCCGCTTTTCTTTTGTCTCACATAAAAAGGCAGGAAAACTTTTCTGCAATGAGCACCTTATAATTCAACGTTGCCCAAGATTTTGTCCTTCAGCAGGACTTTGCCATAAACATTCTTAGTGATGGTGCAATTGTGGATCATCACAGTTGCACTGATTGTAAGGTTATCAATTGTCTGATTTGTGTGTGAGCTATTCTATCCGTTCTAAAACAGAGGCAACGGTGACTTTTAAATTAAAATTCCATCCTACCCTCTGAGCTTTAAGGCTTGACAATATCTGCTGCTGTAATGTTATTGGGATTTTCAATGAATTTTTACAGCAAATTATTGCTGAATTTATGCCGTTCTCTTCCTTTGGACTTAGAGAAAGGCAGAGCAGATCTTGCCCTGGTATTGTGTATTATAGTTCAAATCAGACAATTCCATTCATAACAATAGGATTGTTATTCCATTCATTGCTGGAACACTGTGGGCTAATTTAGCCAATCACCCAATTATATAACATATTAATATGGATTGTGGGGCAGGGCAAGGATTGAGGTTTGTACAGATCTCCAAAGTATCACAATTTACGATTGTGCAAACATGTACCACTAGATGGTGCTCTGCAGGTGTGGGAAGCTGAGAGGCTCCTCAGACACTGCTTGCCAATTTATCATCATTTTTACCATCTGTCCTCAGTCCAGATTGAGGGCAGGAGGCTGTCATCCAAGACCATCATTTACCTTCTTGGAAAGAATGCCAGCTCCCGTCATAGGAAACGTTTCATGCGGGTGAATAATAAGCAAGACAGACAGGGCAGCTTAAAGAGCTGCCGATAAACCCATTGACTGCTTCTCGATACGTCTGCCTGGGAGCGTCCCAGGTCAGTGGGTGTTGTCACAGAAGCCTGTTTCCTAAGGGCACTGTTTGGACTTGCCCAGTGGAGATTATAACTTCTATAAGCAGTCTGATGATTACATTTGTTTTTTCAGGCTTGTTCCATAATATCATAGCACATTGCTGGATTGATTGGGTTTCACTTCTGGCCTCAAAGGCAAACACAGAGCAATATAAACTGTATTTAAATCATATACATTTCAGAATGTTTCTTTTTTCTCTGTAAATTTAAAATATTAAGTGAAATGCAGAACACATTTCTTTTTTACTAGATTCAGCAGACTACATTATGAGCAACATTAATAACATGATATCACCTTAGCGGAATTATTTTCAGTAAAGGTGTGATTGTGAACACTTTGGAAAGGACAAAATCCAGCAACACAGATTGTTACCTTATAAATTAAAGAAAAACTATCTTCGTTAGAATCCAGATAAAGACTGGACAGTAGAATTTCCACAGATGATTCCCAATTCCCATTCCTCCACATCCCCTGTGAACTCAGAGGCATCAAAAACAACAGACATTGTCTTTAATGTCGTAAAATATCCCAAGACATTTCACAGAACTATCAGACAAAATGTGACACCAAATCATGTAAAGAGCAGTATTAAAAGGCTTGGTCAAAAAAGTAGGCTTTAAGGGCTTCACAGAGGAAGGAGAAATGGGAAGGGTGAAGTCTGTGTGTGGAATAGAGTGGACCAAAATCATCCACTATCACTTGTAGTAATTGTGTAATATAGCTGTAGTGCAGCTAAATTCCAGAACAGAACAGAGAGCTGTTTCTTTCGTACAATTGATGGAGGGTGAATTTCTATCCAATGTGTATGACATGTGAGAAAAGGATCATTGATGGACTCACTGTTCAAGACAGCCTGCCAACACTCACTGTCTAGGCTCAGGCTTTTACATACCCGTTTATTGGTAGTGATATCTGTAAAACTGCTTCACCAGCAGGAGCCAATACAGGTTTCAGTGAAAAGGTTGTTAATATGGATAAATACACAGACACACCCAGACACACACACACACACATACATGTCCT
The DNA here is from genome assembly GCF_009764475.1 of Pristis pectinata. Classification (NCBI taxonomy): domain Eukaryota; kingdom Metazoa; phylum Chordata; class Chondrichthyes; order Rhinopristiformes; family Pristidae; genus Pristis; species Pristis pectinata. The sequence goes on along the minus strand of NC_067414.1, from coordinate 74,769,229 downwards.
CATCTTGGCCAGACACGCACACACATAGACAGACAGACAGACACACACACACACGCAGACACACATACACACACATGTCCCCATCTCTGACAGGCACGCACACACAGAGACAGACAGACAGGCAGGCACACACACACACACACACACACACACACACACACACACACACACACACACACACACACATCCTCATCTCTGTCAGACACACATGCACAGAAGGTGTGTGTGGACAGGGAGAAAGCTTTAAGGATGTCCTCAAAGCCTCTTTGTAAAACTGACTCCTGGAATTCTCTGGCCCAGGGCCTCTCAAACTGGAGAAGAAGCATTTGAGATGGCACTGAGAATATCAAGTCCATGAATTGGGAGCACACAGAAGTTCAGTGTAAATGGCAGAAGGAGTGCACCACATCACAGACTAAACCCACCTGCTTGTTGCGCCATGCACCTTCTGTCCCACCTGAGATAGAGTCTGCAGTTCCCAAATTGGCCTTATCAGTTACCTCAGAAATCACCAAACCAAATTATTCTCGAATCCAAAGAACTTCATAAGAAGTTTTGCATGTGTATGTGTTTGTTTGTGTTTGTGTGTGTGTGTGTGTGTGTGTGTGTGTGTGTGTTTATGTGTATGTGTGCGTTTGTTAGTGTGTGTTTCTTTATTTGTGTGTGTGTTTGTTAGGGTGTATGAGAGACAGAGTGTGTAGCAGAAACCTGAGGCTAAACTTCATGTTATCATTTAAATGTATTTAACGATGCAGACACTTTTGTTCTGCTTTCATTCGTCAGAGCCAGAGATCCTTAGTTTTTGAACATAGTAACTCCAGCTTAATCCTGATGACTTGGTAAAGAAAAGCAGACTGAACCAATCAAAACTTCCAAGTCAAAGTTTATTTTGCACGTGGTGCAGTTTAAATTCAGAAAAAGGCAGGGGAGAGTGAGTAGTTTGTCTCTGAAAGGATGCTGTAAGGTTTGTAATAAAATACTAGCATCCACAGTTCATGCACTGGCATCATTTGATCAAAGGATTGCAAAGGTGTCTGTGTTACTTGCATCATGACCAGAACCATTGACTGCTAGACTGACCTAATCCATTTTATAACCTCCAACAACCTGGCCCCAAAATATCAGAGGCAACAGAAGTCTTGCTGCAAGGAGATCAATGTCAAAACTCTCAAGAACTCCACAAAGGTAGTGTTGCTTAGAGAGCACCCCACAACAACTTGTTGAGTCCTTGCCAACAGGGGCCACAGGGTGTCCACAGCACCTGATCTATCCTGAAGCCACCATCATTGTCCAGGCCACCTGCAGTCCATTCCATGGGGACTCAAGGATGGAAATGAACCTTTCAAGGGCAGGAAGGGGCAATCACCTCCTCTGGGAACACTTCAAAGACCCCCTCAGACGCAGTGTTTGACAAGACTACACATGTCTCAATCCTACAGCAACCTATTTAGTCCAGCCTTACCGTCACTCCTGACCTACAAGAAATAAAAACTGCTGCACCCTGACTGAAAAGTGACAAGGCCTCGACAATATCCCTCTAAAATCTTAACACTGGCTGATGAGGAGCTTCAGTCACAAATCCACAATCTCACTGTCCACATATGGGAAGGGAAGGACACCAGGGGACTTCAGGGATCCCGTCATCTTTATCAAGAAAGGAAACAAGTTCCACTGATCCTGCTCAACCATCTCTTGTGGCTGAGAGCTGCTCCATAAATCACAATATGGATTCTGTCCATCCAGAGGCACAGTGGACAGGAGCTTCACTGTTCGTTAGTTCCAAGGTAAACACAGGGAGCAGCACAAGCTGCAATGCATGACCTTCCTCAACCTCACTAAAGCCTTTGATCTCATCAGCTAGAAGGGACTGTGGAACCCTCTCCGAGAGTCACAGAGTGTCAGAAAGATACAGTGTGGAAACAGGCCTTTCCATCCATAGAACATAGAACACTACAGCACAGTACAGGTCTTTCATCCCACAATGTTGTGCCAACATTTTATCCTGCTCTAAGATCTATCTAACCCTTCCATCCCACATAGCCCCCTATTTTTCTATCATTCATGTGTCCATCTAAGAGTTTCTTGAATGTCCCTAATGTATCTGTCCCCACAACCTCTGCAGGCAGTACGTTCCACGCGCTAACCACTATCTGTGTAAAAAACTTACCCCTGACACCCCCATTATACCTTCCTTCAATCACCTTAAAATGATGTCCCCTCATGTTAGCTGTTGTCTCACTGGGAAAAAGTCTCTGACTATCCACTCGATCTATGCCTCTTATCATCTTGTACACCTCTATCAAGTCATGCCAACCATCAACCAGCCACTTAAACTAATCTAACATTATTGTCATTATTTATTCTCACCACATTCTCACCAACTCCCCTCCAGATTCTACCACTTGCCTACACACTGGGGGAAATTTACAGTGGCAAGTTAACCCACCAACCTGCATGGCTTTTGGATGTGGGAGAAAACCGGAGCACCCGGAAAACGCCCACATGGTCATGATTGGTCTGTGGTCAGGATTGGTCTGTGGTCAGGATTGAACCCAGGTCTCTCATGCCGTGAAGAGGTGACTCTACTAGATGCACCACTGCAATTCTCCAATAAACGTTTGCTTCATGTCGGCATGAAACCCAAACCAATGGGTCTACAACAGAGCAAATCTCAGTGAAAACCTGCGTCAAACAAGTCAGTGTCATCGAGAAAGGTTTCGGGATAGTCTTTCTTGATGCATTGCTGCATCTCACCTTCAATAAACTCCCCGTGAGAGTGGAGCTAATCTTCAACTTCTGGAGAACCCTTCGTCCTACAGCATTTACATTCCAGAACCAAGGTCACCGCACTCCAATAGTCGAGCTGCTGTATGCAGGCAATGCTTGGCTTTGTACGTGTTCAGAGGCTGAGTTCCAAACCATCATCATTACTTTCACCGAAGCTCATGAGAGGATCGGCTTTGCAGTCAGCGTCCGCGAGTCAAAGGGACTCCACCAACCACCCCCTGTTGTACGGCACTAGTCTCTGATAATAATGGTTCATAGCAAGAACCTGGAAAACATGGATCACTTCTCATAACTTGGGAGCCACCCCTCAGAAAAGGTAGATATCGATGATGAAATTCATCATCACCTTCAATGGTCCAAAACAACCCACAGACAACTGAAGATAAAGGTGTTTGAAGATCAAGACTTCAGACCTAGCACAAAACCCATGGCCTACCAGGCAGCGATGATCTTTACCCTCCTATACACATCACGTCACACTTACAATAACGTTATTACAGAGCCACTGACCCAGGTTCAATTCCTGCCGCTGTCTGTAAGAAGTTTGTACACTCTCCCTGTGTCTGCGTGGGTTTCCTTCAGGTGCTCCAGTTTCCTCCCACATTTCAAAGATGTACGGGTTAGGAAATTGTTGGCATCGGAAGCGTGGCGACACTTGCGGGCTGTCCCCAGAACAGTCTATGCAAAAGATGTATTTCACTGTGTGTTTCAATGTACATGTGACTAATAAAGATATCTTGTCTTATCTTATGACACCAGTGACAGTAAGCGGGTGCATAGTTTTGTGGCTCTTGTTGTTTTCCCATGGGTGCAGGGACTGCATTGTCTGCATTGACTGCACACATACGACAATTCGGGCACCCCAGAACAGTGAGGCATGTTCATTGGGCATCCACTTTATCCAAATGTAGCTGGTGTGCCACAGCAATAGGATCTTTATATAGCTGTGTGCTAGATTCTGGATACATTCATTTGTCCTGCAGGAGTTTGCCCTTCCAAATTTCTTTGTACCTGGAAGTGGAGTTACCAGTTGAAGACTCAGGGATTAAAACATGGCTGCACACAGCTCTTTGATTCACAAGGAATGAGACAATCCTGAATAAAGACTCTGATTTGACCATCAGATGCGTCATCGAACAAGTCATTGGCTGATGATAAGGCTGTTCAGGTGGCTGAGTCAGCTGAATAGTTCTGATGTAATTCACCCTCCACAACATTGTCCAACAGCTTAAATTAGCACTGAGCACAAACTAAGGCACAAAGTGCACAGGCACTTTGGCAGATAAGCTTTTCTAAAATTAATAAGGAACAAGTCAGGAGCATAACGGAAGAATTTCCACTTGCCTGGATCATTAGCGCTCCAGCACTATTTAAGGAGCACTATTCACTATCCAGGTGAGGTTAACTTCCATGATCCACCACCCTAAGTGTTCATTCCCTCCTCCACCATCAAGGCTACACCGTGCACCATATTCAAAGTGCGCTCTGTTTCCTACTTCAACTGTGCATCACAAAGCTATAGGTTCTGTCAGCAAAAGAGCAACCACAGCAATCAAATGGGAAACATCAGATCCTGCAAGTTCTGCCAAGCTACAACCTTTCCTGACTAGTAACTATATCACTGTCCCTTCAATTCACTGGGTCCAAATCCTGGAACTCTTTGCTTTATGGCACTCTGGGAATACCTTCACCAGAAGAACTATCGCTCATCACCCTCTTCTCAGGGACAGTAAGGCACTTTGCTTTCATCACCAGCCTCTTCTTTGCCAGTAACACCCACATGTCATAAAATAATAATGAAATATTCAGGAGATGCAGGAAGAGGAAGCCAAAGGAAAGGATAGTGATTGAAGTGACGTGAGAAGGAGAGACTTGTGTTTATTTTGTACATTTCGTGTCTTTTTCAGACAGTCCCAAAGCACTTTATGGCTAATGAAGCACTTTTGAATTGCATTGACAGTTTGCCATGGGAAAGGTGATGGCTGGTTTATATGCAGCTAATTTCCACAAATAGGAATATGATGCTCTGCTGATAATCGATTTGAAGAATATTGATACGACCTGTACAAAAGGTTCAGGTTACACCTGAACTGGAGAGGGACCAATATTCTTGCGGGCAGGTTTGCTAGAACTGTTGGGGAGGGTTTAAACTAGTTTGGCAGGGGGATGGGAACCAGAGTGATAGGTCAAAGTTTGGTGCATGTAGTGTACAAGTAGATGCAGAGTGTAGAAAGACTGTGAGGAAGGACAGGCAGTTGAAAGGGCAAATTGCAATCAGTTGGATGGACTGAAGCGTGTCTATTTTAATGTGAGAAGTATCAGGAACAAGGGTGATGAACTTAGAGCATGGGTCAGTACATGGAACTACAATGTGGTGACCATTACAGAGACTTGGCTGTCACAAGGGCAGGAATGGCTGCTGGATATTCCGGGGTTTAGATGTTTCAAAAGGGACAGGGACGGAGGTAAAGGAGGTGGGGGAGTGGCTTTGCTGATCAGGGACAATGTCACAGCCGTAGAAAGGGAGTATGTCCTGGAGGCATCATCTACTGAGTCAGTGTGGGTGGCAGTCAGAAAGAGGAGGGGATTGATCACCCTATTGGGAGTATTCTACAGACCACCCCCCCCCCACCCCCAATAGCAGCAGAGACACTGAGGAGCAGATCGGAGACAGATTTTGGAGAGATGCAAAAATAACAGGGTTGTTTTCATGGGTGATTTCAACTTCCCTAATATTGATTGGCATCTCCTTAGTGTGAAGGGGATAGATGGGGCAGAGTTTATTAGGAGTGACCAGGAAGGATTCCTGACTCAGTATGTGGACAGGGTGACAAGAGGAGAGTCCATACTGGACCTGGTACTCGGCAATGAGCCTGATCAGGTTTCAGATCTCTCGGTTGGAGAACATTTTGGAGACAGTGACCATAACTCCTGACCTTTATCAGAGCCTTGGAGAGGGATAGGAGAAGACAATATGGAAAAGTATATAATTGGGGGATGGGGGAATTATAATGCTATTAGGCAGGAACTTGGGAGCGTAAATTGGGAACAGATGTTTTTGAGGAAGTGCACAACAGAGATGTGGAGGTTGTTTAAGGAGTACTTGCATGGGGTTCTGGATAGGTTTATCCCATTGAGGCAGGGTAAGGATTATAGAGTGAAGGAACCGTGGTTCACGAGACATAGAACATCTTGTCAAGAGGAAGAAAAAGCTTATCTAAGGTTTAGAAAGCAAGGATGAGACAGGGTTCTGGAGAGTTACAAGGTAGCCAGGAGGGAGCTTTAAGTCCATTCTAAAGTTAGAAGGGGGGCATGAGAAGGCCTTGGTGAGTAGGATCAAGGAAAATCCCAAGGCGTTCTACACGTATGTGAAGAATAGGAGGATGACTAGAGTGAGGGTGGGACTAATCAGGGATAAAAGAGGAAACATGTGCCTGGATTCGGAAAAGGTAGGGGAGGTCCTTAATGAGTACTTTGTTTCAGTATTCACCAGTGAGAGAGACCCTGACGTTTGTGAGGATGACCTACGACAGGCTGATAGGCTAGGGCATGTTGACATGAGGAAAGAGGATGTGCAGGAACTTTTGAATTCCCGGGTCCCTTTGTTCAACTGCACACCTCAGAGACCGATCATTCACTGTGTAAGTCTTAGCGTGGTTTGTCCTCCCAAAGTGCAACACCTCATACTTGTCTGCATTAAATTCCATCTGCTATTTTTCAGCCCATTTTCCTAACTGGTCAAGATCACACTGCAAGCTTTGATAACCTTCATCGCTGTCCACTACGCCCCCAATCTTGATGCCATCTGCAAATTTGCTGATCCAGTTTACCACATTATCATAAGATAAGATAGCTTTATTAGTCACATGTACATCGAACCACACAGTGAAATGCATCTTTTGCGTAGAGTGTTCTGGGGGCAGCCCGCAAATGTCGCCACGTTTCCGGGGCCAACATAGCATGCCCACAACTTCCTAACCTGTACATCTTTGGAATGTGGGAGGAAACTGGAGCACCCGGAGGAAACCCACGCAGACACGGGAGAACTTACAAACTCCTAACAGACAGTGGCCAGAATTGAACCCTGGTCGCTGGCGCTGTAAAGCATTACGCCAACCGCTACACAATGAAGAACAACAGACCCAGCACCAATCCCTGTGGCACACCACTAGTCACAGGTCTCCAGTCAGAGAGACAACCATTTACTACCACTCTCTGGCTTCTCCCATTGAGCCAATGTTGAATCCAATTGGCTACTTCATCCTGAATGCCAAAGCGACTTAACCTTCTGGACCAGCCTCCCATGCGGGACTTTGTCGAAGGCCTTGCTAAAGGCCATGTAGACAACGTCCACTGCCTTTCCTTCGTCATATTCTTAGAGCCTGTCAAAGGTTAATCTGAAACATTAACTCTGTTTCCCTTTCCACAGACGCTGTCTGACATGCTGAGTATTTCCAAAATTTTCGATTTTTATTGCAGATTTACAGCATCTGCAGTATTTTTTGACTTTCATTCATGGTTGCATTTAAATAGTGATTATGTGATATGGATAATGGCCACACCTATTTCTGTTGTTTGGATAAGAACCTTGGAAGTAAGGTGCCAGGATAAGAAACTTGGAAGTAAGGTGCCAATCGACTGGGTGAAAAAGCCATTGACTTAACACACTTAGCCTACTCTGGGTTTCCCAATCATGTTTCTCTATTCTTAGCAGGTCTGCACATTAAAACTCTGCATTGAGACTTTCAAATTGTGAACAACTGTTCTTCACATTTGAAAACAAGAAACTGCCATATGCATAAATCTGAGAAAGGATTCAACAACAGCTTGGCTCCTTCTGCAAGCTTTGTGAAGAAGCAGATGCAACATTTATACATTGGATTAAGTTTGGTGCAAGAGTAAAGCTTTCAGCTAATGGTTCACATTGTTGCAATAAGCACAAACATTTTAAACAAAAATGTTGGGGCGATGTTTCAATTGATGCATATACGAGTAAATACTAATAAAGAAAATGTCATAGTATCTGTACTTTGGAAATGGAACTTGTTAGTTTCATTGAAAGAATTGTATTTTTTTATCTTCAGGCTCAAATAACTTGAATTGGTAATTTTATTTTAAGAAAATGTGCTCCAGCAGCTTGGAGCTCAGCCAGGTTTTCACTGAGCCAGATTTTTAGTTTGCTATGAAGGGAATTCAGATCTCTGTGGATTGGGATTTGGCTTTCATTCAAAAGCTGGCTATTCCTTCACCCTAACTGATTAATATAAAGGGTAATTTCAATCCCCCAAAATGGGTGTGTAGGCCAGTTGGGAAAAATGAAATGAATTGAAAAATTTGAATCATCTCCCTCTCCATTTAATGGAACAAGAAGGTGGGGAGGGGAGGGGGCAGTTGGAGTTGGGGGGTGGGGACATATTGAAGAGAGAAGAGGTGTGGGGATTCAGCCAAGCCATTCCTGGGAAGTCAGTTGCCCATATTGGTAATATAATTCACATCTAACCTCCCTTACAGGCTTTACTCTGGCCTCGAGAAACCCAACAGAGGGGAGGACAGATTCATGGGAAAGGTAAGTACCCTGGCAACATTGCTGATGATCCAAGATGAGTAGGATTGCTTCCCCCATTAACTCTGCCACCCTCTACCACCCTCCCCACCACCAACAAATGCCCTTATTCCCTGCTGTCAGACACCCACCAACTCGCCCCATCTTCAAATTCCAGTATCAAGCAACCTTGGCGGTCGGGGATCAAGTACCTCCCCCCTCTCCCACACTCCGGTTGCTGCATGCTTTCTTCCTGCTCCTGAAGTCTTCTCTGGATTGCTCCCTGCTCAGCCAGTTGCCTGGCCACACAATTAGGGTAACTACCAGGTGGTAAACCCATATAAAAAACGATGGTCTCTGAGCACCAAAACACCATGGTACGCAGTACGACCAGGACTTGCTGTTTTTCTGACCCAAATTTCTTTTTCAGACCTTTGGAAAACTGACCTCTGTAAAACCAGGGCCAAAGGTTCATGATTATATACCTTGTTCACATTGAAGTGATGGGATCTCTTGAACAGTTTATTTCCAGTTGTAGTCATCACTTATTATGAAATCAACAGTAAGATGAATGCCAACAGCACAGCAGATTCAGACATGGGTAAGAGGTATGGTTAAACATCGTATTCCAGCAGTCGTTGTCCAAAATGTGTTGATCTTCTTTGGGTTAACAGCATCTAGTCCACCTCTCCAAATGCATTGGTTGCCATGAAGTTCCTGTACTAATGATATGGATTCAACATGGAACAGAAAGGTAAGATTTATCCATTTTAGTTTCAACATTGAATCTCATTCTTTTAGCTTTCAATAATTGTTCAATAATTTTTTTGTACTTTTCATTTCTGTCTCTCTTCTTTCTCTCACACACTCCTAATCCAAAAATTCTTTCATCTTCTTCACTTTGCGAGGGAATTGGCATTTAATTGACATTTCCTGCAGCAGATTCTGTGCTGCTCCTCTCACACTCCTACAACCTGATTGATTGAGGTGGGGCAGTGTATCTCTTGAATGCACATCAGAGATTGCTGTGCTATTTCACTCTCACACAAGCAGCAAACTGCCATGTAAAAAGTAAACAGGTAAGGTCAAGCCTAACGGTAGGTAGCATTAGTTCCTCAGTGAATAGTGGTTCGTTATGTTTAGGATTAACGGTTTTATATCAGTATTGAACGGTTCCCTTATACAATGAGATGGACTATGACCTCATGATCTATCTTGTTGTGACCTTACACCTTATTGCACTGCACTTTCTCTGTAGCTGTGACACTTTACTCTGTACTGTTATTGTTTTTACCTGTACTCCTTCAATGCACTCTGTACTAACTCAATGTAACTGCACTGTGTAATGAATTGACCTGTACGATTGGTTTGTAAGACAAGCTTTTCACTGTACCTCGGTACAAGTGACGATAATAAACCAATACCAACCAATACCAATAACTCAAAAATATTTTCCGTTTATCTTTGTTAATTTGACCTTCTCCCAACCTCGGTGCTCTCAATGTGGCCTCCTCAGCATTGAAGAGACCAAGCGCAGACTAAACCATTGGTTAACAACCAATGTGATCCACTCCTTTTGATTCATCACTGGCCTACTTTTACATCCTTTGATTCCTCACTCACTTATTCAAATTGGTAGGCCATGCAGCTTTATGAGGCATCAGATCTCCCTTCTTTTCTCAGCTAATTCCCATAAAGTTAATTACCAACAGAGGTCCCTGTATAATCACCAGGAACAGCAATCTTATATGACTTCACTTTCTTGCCCTTTTAAGACTTTAGTGGTCAGTTATCTTGCCATTGTTTTCTGAAGTGTTAGTTCATTTTAATTTTTTGAGCCTCACCAGCTGACCTCAGGCAGACAGTTTGCTCTGAGGTCTGTGGACAAATTTGCTTTGATGTCTATCATAATGAAGTGCATAAAAAATGCCAAGCACTGGAGCCACCCTTCCCCATAGGATTTGCCAGAGAGGTGATGCACAAACAAGATTAGGAACTTGCTGTGTACTGTATCAACAGCAACAACACAATCCATTTACATTGCGCCTTTAATGAAGCAAGAGCATCAGTTCACAGAAGCTTTATCAAACAACAAACAGATGCTGAACCAAGTCAGGAAATAATGGGGCAGGTGATCTATAGCGCTGTTAAAGGGAACGGTTTGAAGGAGTGCCTGAAAAGAGGAAAGAGAGCTAGAGAGACGGTGATGGTTAAGGAGAGAATTTCAGAGGTAGTGTCTCGACCTCTGAAGGTTCAATGGTTAAGTTTTGGGTTTTGGGCTGGGACTTTTACTTGGAGTACAGGAGTCTGAGCAGTGATCTTATAAAATCATGAGGGGCATAGATAAGGTCACAGTCTTTTTCCCAGGGTACAGGAGTCAAAAACTAGAGGGTATAGGTTGAAGGTCAGAGGGGAAAGATTTAACAGGGACCTGAAGGGCAAATTCCTCACACAGAGGGTGGTGAGTGTATGGAACGAGCTGCAAGAGCAAGCTGTAGAGGTGGGTACAATTACAATGTTTAAAAGACATTTGGACAGATGGATGAATAGGAAAGGTTTAGAGAGATATGGGCCAAAGGCAGACAAATGGGAGGCAATTTGTTCGGCATGGATGAGTTGGGCCAAGGGGCCTGTCTCTGTGCTGCATAACGCTACTCTATGACTCTGAAAAGAGCAGAAGATCAGAATTAGAGGAGAGTAAGTATTTCAACAAATTATAGAATCATGGAATAAAATTGGTGTAGGGTTGGAAGAGCAAAATGGAGGAGTTAGAACATGGAGGAATTTGAGAGCAAGAATACTTAACTTGGCATCAGTGTAGGTGAGCATTATAGGTATGAACCTGGGTCCTGTCAGTACTGAGCTACCTTTGAAACCTCAGTGCTTTTTCCCTCTATGTTCTTGAAACTAACATGAAGTAGTTCAGTCTTCTTTTAATCTGGTAACCAGACCTTTAATTCTGGCACAACACACGAGACTTTAAAAAGACACCTGCACCTTCAAACTTATTCTCTTTTATTTATGTGGTTTGTTATTACAGTTTCCCCAGCAACATACCATTATGTGTTTTTCAAGTACACACAAGGTTCAGTTTTGAATATGTTCACTGATTATTTACTTGAGGATGGCAGTTAGAAATTTATGATGAGTTTTGGCAATTGGTCAAATGCAATGAAAGGGAGCAGATGAACAACTGTTCTCAAAATATAGTTGAATCAAACTCACTGAACCCTTTGAGAGAGGCAGATAAATTTCAGCAGGCAATAAGTGGAGATGTGTATATAAAAATTATTTATAGTGGTATAGGTTAAAATATAAATCAAATCTCTTTGAATGGAAGGGTGGTAGATTTATTCCTGTTGTTATCTCAGAATGATTATTGGCCAAGCGCTATTGGTACTTTGTCCCATAATGTAGTTATGAGGGAATGTGGGAATGTTAGGATTAGGTGGTTAACATTATTAGTAACAACTATATTCACTGAATGAATCCATGTTTGTGTGTGTGTGTGTGTGTGTGTGTGTGTGTGTGTGTGTGTGTGTGTGTGTGTGTATGTGTGTGTGTGTGTGTGTGTGTGTGTGTGTGTGTGTGTGTGTGTGTGTGTGTGTGTGGGGTCATGTTTATTACTTTTTCATATCTTAAATCTGCTGCGATGTTCTATCACTTATCACCAGCAAGGTTCTATTGACCATATAATAATCAGCAGACCCTTATATTCCTCAGTATTTTAAAAGCAGTTTACCCGTGTTTTAACTCATAGAAAATTGGCACTGAACCAGAAAGGAAATGTATGATACAAGAGAAAGGCCTGCGGAGAGAAGGATAGAAAGGAGGTAATATTCTCCACACATAATTATTTCCATGTAATTCTAGACAATATTACTGCATGATGAGCTCAACAATATTATCTCATAGTGATTCAAAGGAAAAAGGATGAAGTCATACTAGGTTCAGTGTCAAGAAGTGGTGAAAGCATCTTAGCTAATGAATTGGTAATAGGGTCTGAGGATCAAGAGGATAAAGCTTCCTGGAAGTAACTGCATGCAGACACCAGAAATAAACAGTTTAAATGTGATGCCACTCGGGTGACATTTGTGCTGCCAACACCCTTGACAGGAGGACCTCAGTCATGTCATTACCGATGTCATCCTTAGTCAGTTTACATACTGCTATTCACCTTGGGCAAGTTAAGTCATTTCATGTCCATGAGATCTTTTCCTCACTCTGCTCCTTGCTGTGTATTTCTCCTGTTCATCGTCCCACAGAATAAAGGTCCTTTTAACCGCATGACAAATATAAGGGCGAATGTTACAAAGTTCAATTCTAATCACAGAGCTACACTCACAGAAGTGGGCCAGAAAATGTTCCAAGTGTCTGCAACTAACTTCATTAAAATCTAACTTGATCATTCTTGTCCCTGAATTGGAAGGAAAGTAGGTGTAAATCGCACTCCTGAGATTTGGGAACAGAATGTCTACCGGTACTTCAGATCAGTACAGTGGGTAGTCGGCATTGACCAAAAGGTGCTACCTTTTGGTGAGTAATTGATCTAAGACCCAATCCACACCCTTAGGGAAAAAGATCCAAGTACACTAATTCAAGAAAGAACACTGATGAATATCCTAATCCTCAATTGCAGATCTCCACCCCAGAACCCAATCTTCCAATGGATAATCAGTTTCAGCATCCCATGTCCAAACGTCCAATAGTTGACCCATCAGACCCAAACCCTCCAACATTGCTCCTCTGATGACTGACTCATCAGACCCAGACCCTCAAACGCTGATCCTCTGATGACTGACCCATTAGTCCCAAACCGTCCAAGCATCTAATGGTGGACCCACCCTTCACCAACCCCAGGCTCCAATTGGTCCTCCAACTTCCAACCTTCTTTCAACTTCAACCCCTCAGGTTCTGTTTCAGCTCCAGACAGTGCATGTAAATTTGCATGCTCTGCACTGCTTGTTGAAAAGGCTTGACAGCAGTTTAAAAACACTCAAGGCCTTGAGCCACAGTGCAAAACAACCATAGAGCATGCCAGCTACAACACACTACAACTTTTAGGCCAGGGTGTTGTCACACCCTGTTGCACTAGTCATCATTGGTCATTGACTGGTCTTTATTTATTGAAGGCACCTGTAGCTCCTATTCCCTAGAGGAGCCGAGATGAACTTTGGTATGTTTTTCTTATTTAATGCCCAAGCAAAGAGTGAAGAAACACTGAAAATTAGGGCATAAATACTATCTGAAGTCCAGTGGAAATTTGTGCTCCCATCGTGTTTAAGAAGGGGTAAAGCCAGGTTAGGGCAAAGTATTATGATTTGATAAATTCTTCGTTGAGAAGCACAAACTGAATATTTCATGTCACATCCTGGTGGCAAAATACATGTTGAAAGAGCAATCTTGTTTCCAGTTTTAATTATCTCCAAAGTAAAACTTTGGAGTAATGGAATACTGGGGCGGCACGGTAGCACAGCGGTTAGCACGACACTATTAGAGCACCAGCGATCGGGGTTCGATTCCCGTCGCTGTCTATAAGGAGTTTGTACGTTCTCCCGTGTCTGTGTGGGTTTCCTCCAGGTGCTCTGGTTTCCTCCCACATTGCAAAAATGTATGGGTTGGTTAATTTGGGTTTAAAATGGGCTGCGCGGACTCGTTGGGCAGGAAGGGCCTGTCACCACGCTGTAAAATAAAATTAAAAAGAAGTTTTTTTTCTAAATTTAAAAAAATATCAGCTATTTGGAAAATGCAGCAGTCCATACCTGTAAGCAGCAAGACCCAGACAACATTCAGGCATGGACTGATAAGTGGCAAGTAAAATTTGTCCCACAGAAATGGCACTGCCCTCAGACACTGGTCAGTGCAAATGATTCTGCAGTACATAATGCTTTTCCATTGACACAGATGATAACAGCTCTCATCATGCTTTTAGGCCACCTTGAATTAAATTGTTTTGATTTATATATCATGTAGTGACATTGAGAGACACAAATTTACTGAAACCTAAGGCCAATATAAATAATACATACATTCACATTCATCCCGAGAAGCAAGCTGCATTGTAAGCTCATGCCAAATGAGCAACCTAGGTCTAATTGGTGAATTTAGTAATTTTAAAGCTTTATGTAAGATTGCAATCCTACTTGTGCAGATTGAGAAAAAAAAGGTTTGAAGTTGGTTATTGGTAGTAACAGAAATAATGCTGTATCTGCTGCCTATCACCTGCACTGGGCAATATTGAGTGATACCATAGTCACATAACTAGGGTTTAATGGTGGTTAGCTCGATATTGCCTGACTTGAGCTATATTACCCAAGGTTAATTGCATCTCCCAAGAACTTTTCTTTATGTTTCATGTGATCTTGTAATACCAGTTATTGATCACCAGGGTATAGGTTAAGGTACAGGAACTCACATCTGCATTTTGTAGACGTGCTCCAGTGGTATGGGGAATAAATGTTATTTGGATAATTGGAATATCAATTCAGCAGGCTGCTTTGCCTTGAATGTTGTCAGATTTCTTGAATGTTTTCAAAGCTGCACTTATCCAGCAAGTGAAGAATATTCCACCACGTTCCTGACTCATGCTTGGTAGATGGTTGAAAGAACTTGAAGAGTCAGCACGATGTCATCTGACACAGGATACCCAGCCTCTGACCTACCATTGACGCCGTAGTACTTATGTGGCTGGTCCAGTTAAGTTTCTGGTCAATGGTGGCTCCCAGGATGTTGCTGTTGGAGGATTACCAGGTAATGCCATTGAAATCAAGGGTAGGAGTTTACATTCTCTCTTGTTGGACATGGCCATTGCTTACCATTTCTATGGGACAAATATTACTCGCCCCTTATCAGCCCATGCCTGAATGTTGTCTAGGTCTTGCTGCTTACAGGTATGGACTGCTGCATTTTCCAAACAGTTATGAATGAATCAGAAGCAGAATAAGATTTATTATCACTGACATATAACGTGAAATCTGTTGTTTTGCAGCAGCAGTACAATGCAAAGGCATGAAAATCTATAAATTACAAAAATAAATGAACAGTGCAAAAAAAATGGAATAATGAGGTGGTTCATGGGTTCATGGATCATTCAGAAATCTGATGGTGGAGGGGAAGAAGCTGTTGCTGAATCGTTGAGTTTGGGTCTTCAGGCTCCTGTACCTCCTCCCCGAAGGTAGTAACATGAAGAGGGTATGTCCCGGATGGTGAGGGTCCTTAGTGATAGATGCCACTTTCTTGAGGCACCGCCTCTTGAAGATGTCCTCTACAGTGGAATGGAACTGAACATTGTGCAATCATCAGCAATCATTCCCACTTACCTTATGACTGAAAGAAGGTCATCAATGAAGCTTGGTTGGGCCTGGGAAACTGTCCTGAATAACTCTCGCAGTGATGTCTGGGGCTGCGATGATTGACTGCTGACACACAACCACTTTCTTCTGTGAGGGGTATAACTCCAACCTGTGAAATGTTTTCCCCTTGGTGCTCTTGACCTAAGGGCTCATTGATGCTACACATGATCTGATGCTGTCTTGATGTCAAGGGCAGTCATTCTTCTGTTATCTCTGGAATTCAGCTCTTTGGTTCCTATTTAGACCGTTGTGACAAGGACTGGAGCAGAATAGTTCAGCTGAATCCCAACCTGAGCATCAGTGAACAGGTTATTGGAGAGTAAGTGCTGCTTGACATCATTGTCAACAACTTCCATCACTCTGCTGATGATTGAGATTTGATTCATTGGGCAGATTAGATTTGTCCTGGTTTTTGTGGATGAGGTGAACCCAGGTAATTTTCCATGTTGTTGGGTAGATGCCAGTGTTGCCAACTCTGCTGGAATGATTGGCTAAAGGCCCAGCTAATACTGGAGTGCAAATCTTCAGTACCATATCTCTCACCAGTACCACAGTTCTTCATCATCACTGTGCGTGTCTTCCTCTCACAGACTGCACCAATTCAATAAGGTGGTTCACCAAAATCTTCTCAGAGACAATGAAGTATGGGTAAGAAATGGTGCTCTTGACAACAAAGTCCACAGCTGTAATTGAAGATATAACGTATAAAAAGCGAGAGTGAGATTCACTTCGTCTTAATGCAGTTTCTGCTTCACTCAAAAATCAATTAACAAATACATACATACTAACACATATTTAACCTTTATCCAACCCACATACACACACACACACAAAACACACATACATATACACAGAGACCCAGACATAGCCACATTGCAGACAACTGTATCTGCAGTTATACTTATGTACTCAGACAAATACATGGAGACACAGATTCGTACATACAAATGCAAAAACATGCAAACCCATAAATACAGTTGATCTATATTAAATATTACGGCCAATTCATTTAGAAAGAAGGAAAGTCATGTTTTGGCAAGCAGAGAGGAATTTTAATGTCTAACTTTCCCTCTAAGGGTTCTCTTGACCTTAGGTACATCTACAGGTATAGGTATTCTTGTGCACATTTTAGCACACATTCTGTCTCAGGAGTCTACAGGAAATGCACAATTGAGATTGAATCTTTGCCATAGATATTGTTTTCCTCAAGATGTGCCAATAGTTACATTTTTCAATAACACCAGTCACTGCCTTTGGAGATGTCTTCTACCCTCTACAATTTTCTTCAGAAGGGAATCTCATAAACCTACTTACCTAGTGACTACCAGGGCTGTTCATTTTTACTTGCATTTTATTTTAATCATATTCTGTAAAGGAAAAGATGAAAGAATCAACAACTCAATTGCAGAAGCATTTAATAATGGCATCTACATAACAGCATTAACATGACAGCTTCACTGTCAAAGTAGTTTTAAGGTGTAAGTGGAAGGTTTAATCAGTTAAATATGGGCACCAAGGAAATTTTGGAAGAAGTGACCAAACACTTAATTGTAGCAGTTAGATATTAGAATAGTACAGGAAGAAAAAAAGATAGACCCATAAAGATGAAACATATCATCATCAAGCTAACCAGCTCAGTCAAAATGAACTGCATCTAATCATATCCTTTTCCTCTAAAAGTTAACTATGGGTTCTTTAGCAGTAAATGGCACAAGATTTTAGTTTCATCTTATTTACCGTAGAGTAAGAAAAGGACCCAAGGATATCCATGGGTAATATTTGTTGCAATATCTGTACTTAGCTATTGGACAGTTGAAGTGCAGCCAACAATCCTGGAACACTCTGTGCCCTTAAACGAACCAGCCCGCATGCCTCAACTTCAAATAATTTGCTTGGTTCTAACACTTGGAACATGTAAACAGTGCAGCTTGCACAAGTTGCTTCGTGGTAGTTCAGATTAACGTATTATTTCAACGTAAAAAAAATTGCAGAATGCAAGAAAAAGCTCACATTCTATTTTTGCCTTTTCAGCAGGAAGAAACAATTTGGAAATGCTCAAGGATGTACAGCCATGATGATTCAGAAGTAAGGGAGACTAAAGTGTGAGCATTGTGTCAACTAAATTAATGCCCCAAATTAACTGTTTTTAAAGGAATAGGCATGACTACAAATGCATTTACACAGGGTGTGAGAAAGGAGAAATGTTATTCAGCTGAAACATGAATTTATTAACAGAGCAAGTGATGCATACGTGTAAGTAATTTGAAAACTGCTATAAAATTGGGGTGACTGGCTGCATTGGTGCAGAAGGAAAATTGAAAAGATTGCAGTTAGATCTTTAGATGAATGTAACATTCTCATGTGATGAAAAATTATTTTTTCTCTTTATTGTAGATATCTTCTTGTTATTGTCCAACTTCTATTTTCATCTGGTGCTCCAGAAAAGGGAATATTTGTCCCTCTATTCCACCATTCTCCATGCTCCAAGACAACATTACTTCTATTGACATGTTTGACAATGGTCTTACCTCCACTTTCAACACCTTGGAACCACGAGGTCCCAGACAGAACACCATTCCGAACAGTTTTC
Source organism: Pristis pectinata (assembly GCF_009764475.1). Classification (NCBI taxonomy): domain Eukaryota; kingdom Metazoa; phylum Chordata; class Chondrichthyes; order Rhinopristiformes; family Pristidae; genus Pristis; species Pristis pectinata. The sequence goes on along the minus strand of NC_067414.1, from coordinate 74,750,958 downwards.
ACTCCCCATTTTACATTCCAAAATTTCCTCTAGTTCCTTTAAGTCAAAACTCTGATTCACATAACTAATTCCTTTAATTGCTTTGCCAACCTTATCTCCCAAACCACTTCCAACCCTACACACCTATCCTTCCTGGTAAGGACAGCTAGCTCCTTTTGTCTTCTACACCACACAATAGAACTTGTGTGGCAATGGTCTCACAGAACTCTTTCCTCCTCTCTTTGACAGGAGTTTTGTGAAAGCCTCTCCCACTGCTCCCCCTCTGTGATCTCTGCCGCTCTCTTGTCCTTTGACCATGTGCTCACCCAGACTCACTACCACAGCCATGTGTTCTTCCTGGGCACTTGTCTCTGTCATTATCTTGTCCCACGGGGCTTCCAGCTCCATTTCCAGGTTTCTCAGTTTGGCCCCAGCAGGGATCCCAGGTGGTTACGTTCCACTGATGGCTTCCACCTATCACGTCCCAGCTTCCGTCATCATCCCCCCTCACCTAGATCGATCCACCTTCTAGATCTTGCTCCACCCAGTTCCTCCATCTTTTCATCCTGGCTATCGCTCCCCTTCTTTCCAGACCAGATGAAGGGTCTCAACCCAAAATGTCGACTGTCCATTTCCCTCCATAAATGCTGCCTAACCCGTTGAGTTTCTCCAGCACTTTGTGTGTTGTTCCATATTCCATCATCTGCAATCTCCTATATCTCCATTACCTGTGCTGTTGTTATAGCCAATAGCCTCCACTTTGGGGAGGACAGTTAATGGAACCAAGTTGGAAGGCTTATGTTGCATAAAGGAGAATGTGCCCTGATATTACTTTATGGCATTATAAAACTTCTATAAGAAAGCTGCCACAAGACCACAAGAATTTAAAAATATCACAACTGCTTTGCAGTCATGGCTTGAAAGTTGTTTTACTGCCTCAAGGCTTAAGAATGATTGCTAGCTCAGAAATAACGTCAGGGATAGTTTGTGCAATCAAAACCCTTTGAAATTTGTTAATAAACTCGTTTGTTGGTCCTTGGTGTATTTTACTGATAAAACCAAATTCACTAGAATGGTTCACTCTGAACAGAATAAATGCATCCAAGCCAACTGAACTCAGTTACAAAATAAAAATAAACATGCTCTCATATGTATAACTAACACACAAAACATATGACCTCACCTTCTGGAAAATGTCAGATTGGCACACCCTGTTTGAATCATGTAAGGTTGCCACATCTTAAGCTCATCAGAGTCAAGATGTGCTCAATGATGTTTGAATGATTTGCTGTTTATCATGGGAACAGGCACACATTAGTAGAATAAACAGCAATATAATCCTGTTGTGACCATAACTGTTCACTTGTACGCAGGCCATGATGTATGCAACTCCCCACAACAGCAGTGTTTACAAAGAAGATCCCTAAAGAGTTGGTAAATGGCTTGGTCCTGACTCCTGCTGGGCAGGGTGAGTTAGAGTTCCCTTTTTGTAATGAATGTCACAGTGTCAAACAAAGAGCAAGATCACAGAGAACCCAAATGCAGAACACTGGTACGAGACTGGAGTCAGGATGCTTCCTCAGAACCAAACGCCAGCAGCGACCAGGAGGAATCTTGCCTCAGGGCTCTGAGGCAGAGTGCTGACATGGAAGCAGGATATTCTAGGAGAAACAGCAAAACCAAGACTGGTCTAGAGTTGACAACTCTAAGCAGCCAAGAGACAAAGTATACCCAAAGATTGACCAATACTCTGGCAACCAGTGCAAGTGAAACCAGGGTTATTATACTAGTCTCCTGATGGAACTCAGGTGTATGTCATTATGCAATTAGTAGTGCGTGGAAACCATGTGCTTCACAATAAGGCACCATCAATGGGGCCGAATTGAAGACTAGCACTCGGGAACCATGACAATGAAGGCATTGGGGAAGGATTGGGGTCAGAGGTGGTTCTTCACCACGGCTCAGAATGCATGTAGTGTTTACTGGGGTATGTTGAATGAAGTCAGCAACCCCCAGGGAAAGGCCTCAGAAGTGAAGTCTGGAAGCAATGCAGCCAAGGCCAAGAGCAGCTTGGTCAGATAACTCCAGGCATGCTTTTTTAACGATGCTAAACTGATTTTGTCCTGTGCCAGAAGTGAAACTAAATGCACGCAAATATAGTTTAAGAGCTCACATGGTCAAACTTTAGGTAACGAGGAACAAAAGAAAACAGAATATAAAAACATATATTCCAGGTTCATGATCAGACAATGGATCTGACAAATGAAGACTAGAAATCTGGGTGGAGATACATATCACTGTACACCTCCTACCTTCCCCTACTATTTTAACAACATGCCCCTACGATAAGAATTTTCAAAATATTCATGTCAATAGCAATGGAACTGTACTACATTCCTCTCAGAGGTTATTGTACTTTGCATGTAGTTTATTCACAGGAAATATAGAGATAGTTGGGGCCATTCATTGTGGGTGGCAAGTGAAAGCCTAAAAAGAGACCAGCTGGAATTGTTCATTAGATCATCCCCAAATGCTGTCCTTCCATGAGACCAAACATTCAGTTAGGTCCTTTAATCCTCCCTCTTGCAAAGCTCATTGCCAGCTCAGTTTCTCCTCTGTGGAATATCATGGTGTTCCATCCTATTATACAGGCACTTTATAAATGCAAATCATTGACATTTTGCCCATATTTAAATTCTGAAAATCGGATGGAGTATTCCTCTCATTTTCTTATAGTTGTAGGAGGAAAGAACATTTTTCATTTGCATTATCATATGTTCAAGAGCTAAACATTCTCAGGAAGTACAAACCTGTCCTCATCCAGGCATCCATATTGACAGATCCAGTCACCCCATTTGGGGAACCAGAAGTTTAGCTGCAGGGTCTGCTGCTCCATGCTGTGTCCAGTTGTGTTGTCTGCTAGAGAATGACCTGGACTCAATTTATCTCTCATGCTGTGGCAGTCAAAATGTTACAGCCCTATACTTTAATGCATTGGCCTTGTTCCAAATGTTCATAGGAGACATCAACAGTAACAGACAACATGCAACTACAAAGATGCACAACCTGTTTGAGGCTGTCCTGACCTTGCCAATCATTCTCAGCACAGTCTTTACATGCAGGTGTCCCTGACAGCATACCTCTGCCTTATTGGCCTGGAGCACCTGCCCTCTGTCAATGGCAGGTTGTTAATCCATGTTCTAGAGAAGTTGGCATAATTTCTTAAAAGTGCAAAAATAACGAGGATGTAGTAGTAGGGGATGTCAGCTACTCTTGCACTAACCTGGACAGTAGCAGTGATAAAGCCGCAGATGGTGCAAAATTCTTGAACTGCATCCTAGAGAATCATTTTTAATTAGCGTGCTGCAAACTCAACAAGAGAAGAGCAATATTGAACTTCATTTTAAGGAATGAACCTGGTGAAAGTGTAAAAAGGTGCAACAATTATATTCAATTAGATTTAAGAAAAGGACAAGGAAAGACTAGGAATAACAATTCTAAATTTGGGGAAGACCAAAGTCACCAGGCTGAGATGTGATTTAACAAAGGTGAAAAGGAAACAGATACTTGAAGGTAAGTTGATGTCAGAGGGAGGAAAGTGTTCAAGGCAGAGATTATGAAGGTCATGATTAAATATATTCACAATACATAAGAGGGGGAAGTCCCAAATCTAAACCTCCATGGATTTTGATGAAATCACAGGGTCATTTAAGGCCAGTGGTGTTCAGAAAGTGCAGGAGGGAAATTAGAAAGATTAGGGAGCCAGCGAGGGTGCATGTAAAATATTGGCAGGTAAAATCAGATACTTATAAATATCGAAGTAAAGAGAAGAGCCAATTGGGGATCAAAGTGTGGAGGCAGAAGATGTGTAGAGTTCTAGCTGAATATATTGTGTCTGTCTGGAAGATGGAAATATTACAGATATTAATGTTAAGGAAGATTAATATGAAGTATTGAAAATGATAAAAATATGTAGAGAGGTCACACATTTTTAATGGCGAATAAATCGCCAGACTTGGATAAAATGTGTCCAGGTACCTAAAAGAAATGAGGGAGAAAATAGTACAGACTCTGAAGACCGCTCTCCAATTTGCTTTGTCGACAGATGTAGTATCAGAAGACTGGAAGGCACTTAAAGTGGTACCATTGTTTTTAAAAGGGGGAAAAGGATAACTAGATAATTATAGGACAATCAGCATAGCAAATTCTAGCATAGCAAAGCATAGCATAGCAAATCAGCATCAGCAGTTAGCAAATTATTAGAAGCATTTGAAGATAGCATAAATCAATACCTAGAAAGACAAGGTAATCAAGGATAATTTGTACAGATTTGTTCAGGGAAAGTTGTGCTTCATTATTTTGATTGGATTTTTTCCAGAGGTAACTACGAGTGGCAATGACAGTGGGACAGTGGCAAATCCCACAAGAAAATAGAAGCCTAGGAGATCCAAAGTTTGATGCAAAGAAAGCAAAGGGCATTAGTTGATGGGGGTTTTAATGACAGGAGAGCCATATTCAGTGGATTTCCACTGGTCAAAATCCTAGGTTCCTGTTTTTTTTGTAATCTTTATCAAAGATTTGTAATTTCATGCAAGGACAATGAATAAGCGGATTGCATGTAATATGAAAGTTGGTAGTGTGGGAGGGAGGTGGTAGGAAGTGGCAAATGGAAATCAATCCAGAGATGTGAGACAATACATTTGGGAAGGACAAACGTGGCGAGGGAATATACAATAAATGATAAGATACAAAGAAGTAAAGAAATGCAAAGGAATCTTGAGTGCATGTCCATAATTCCTGAAGATAACAACATAGGTTGATAAAATGGTTATGAACAATGGGGGTATTTGCCTTTGTTAACCAAAGCATAAAAATACAAGATAGGAGCTCATATTAGAACTGTAAACAACATTGGTTATGTCCAGCTAGGAGTACAATGTGCAGTTCTAATCACCACACTACAGGAAGAACATGTTCCACCAGAGGTGTAAGATTTTAGTTACAAAGGGAGGTGGCCAGGCTAGGGCTGTTTTCCTGGAACAAAGAAGAATGAAGGAAATTTTAATTCAGGAGTATATACACATGAAAAATACAGACAAGGTTAATGGGAAGGGTCTGTTACCCTTAACAGAAAGGTCAATACTAGAGGATGTAGACTTAATTAATGGAAGCGTTTAAAGGGGGTTTGCAGACTTTTTTTAACCAAAGGGGCAGCACGGTGGTGCAGATAGTAAAGTCAATGCCTCACAATGCCAGAAAACATGGGTTCAATTCCTGACCTTGGGTGCTGTCTGCATGGAGTTTGCATGTTCTCCCTGTGACTGCGTGGATTTCCTTCAGGTGCTCCTGTTTCTTTCCTCATCCAAAGATGTGTGGGCTAGTCAGTTAACTGGCCACTGTAAGTTACCGCTAGTGCGTAGACGAGTGTAGAATCTGGGGGAGTTAATGAGTATGTGGGGAAAGTAACAAATAGGTTTAGTGTAAATGGGTGGTTGATTGACAGCATGAATTAGATGGGCCCAAGGGAATGTTTCCATGCTATGTCTCTCTCTGACTCTATGAATTATGGAGTATAAAATCCACTGCCAGAAAAAGTGGTTGGAAGCAAAAAGCTTCATCACATTTACAAAGTATGTGGATACATTGTTTGAAGAGTTGTAGCCTACAAGGTTATGGAACTGAGAGCTAGGAAGTAAGATTAATCTAAATACCTCCTTTATTTGAGCTGATATTGGACGCAATGGCCTGAATGGTCTCCTTCGATGGTGTAAACTTTTATGATTCTATGACAGTGAACAACATTCCCCTTTCCCTCTGTTTCCCCTCCTCACATCATCCAACCCACCCTTCATCCCGAGTTACTGGTTATGCAGAGGCAATCCCAATTCTGAAACAGAAGACGTTCTGCTCCACAATGCTCTCTGAGAGACGATATTCTTTTCCCTGGCTAAAAACCTTTCTGGCCAATGACTTCTTCAATGACCAGCAAAAGAAACAGCCCTTTAACCAGCAATTTGGCCTTCTAAAATCTACAGCTGCACACAATCTCCCGACCCTGGCAACAGTGAACCCCTGGAGGCAGACTTAATGAAGACCAGGCACTCGCTATCGATATTTATTTAGTCGGGAAAAGAAACAAAATATACACTGCTATTTTTTGCTGAGTGCAGTGAACGAACAATTTTTGCCTAGTGTGCTGTGGCCATGAATAACCTAAAACTTCTGCCTTTGCAGTGTGTTTTTCAAACTGTGATACTGATGCCACACAATTCATAATAAATCTATATGAGGCTGAAATAAATTTCTGATCTCTGCAGCCTTCTTTTTCCTTACCATTCTTTGTCCACTTATTAACCATACGGTAGTGCAACCATTCAGACTAAAACAATAGCTCTATGTCACTGCAATTCAGGATCAGAAATATGTACAGAAAAGGGACAAAAAGAAAGAAATTACAGGAGAGACATAACTCTGTTGATTAATCGCAATGCCTATTAGGAGTGGTTTCAGTCGGTTCAGACTTCTGAAGTGGAGAAAGTGGTTTCAGCCACCACGCTGTCCATTCCCTGGTCCCAAAACGGGATCAAGATTCTGGGCGTGGAACCAACCCTGATAAGCTGATGCATTATTAAGTGAGTGTTTCATTATTGGTGCTTTTTTTTAATCAACCATGCTTCTCTGATTCTAGAGTGTCAGGCTAGTAAGTTGTCAGCTGTTGCTCAGTGTTAGTGCAACCACTCAATTGGATTGCATGGCAGCTTTTTTTTAGATGTATTGTAAACCCAATTTCAACACTACCTGGAGTAGATAATGCTGTTGATCATTTCAGGGCGAAATGGCACCAGAAAAATTGGACAAGCATTTCTGTGCGCTATCATGTTGGTTTGTTTGATGTTCTTCCTGCTTCAGATGCACACCTAATAATGTCATCCACATGATGCAGACCTCCCAATGTACCAATAGAAATTGGAGTAGAAAGCTACAAACTATATCATTGGCGGAATAGCCTCACCAGAACGTGAAGCACTTTGTGCTTGTTTGTTGGAGTTTTATTTGATTTATAAGGGGACAAACTGCTGACATCAGGACACCAGACTTGGCGCCGTCAGAAATGAGTGCAGGCTGTTCACCTTCAAAGTCCACATGGTATGTTAAAGGATCAGTATTTAGCTACTGAGGTATTCGTACAACGGATACATCAGTAGTGTCACTACTCGTGGTAGATCAGTGACTTCAGAGAAGGAGGTAAGGAGTGACAGGCACTTGTTGCATGAAAAGAACATAGAACAGTACAGCACAGGAACAGGCCCTTCAGCCCACGATGTTGTGCTGAACTAATTAAACTAGTAATTAAATGCCTAACTAAACCATCCCTTCTGTCTATACAAGTCCATAACCCTCCCTCAGCCTCGTCTCTGCACGTTGATGTGCCTATGTTACAGCCTCTAAAAACACCTCTGTCGTATTTGCCTCCACAACCAATCCTGGCAGCACATTCGAGGCACCCACCACGCTCTATGAAAGAAACTTGCCTCTAATATCTCCTTTGAACTTATTCCCTGGCCATCTTAAATGCCTGCCCTCTAGTATTAGACATTTTGACCTTGGGAAAAATACACTGGCTGTCCTTTCTATCTATGTCTCTCATAACTTTATATCAGGTCTCCCCTTAGCCTCCACCGCTCCAGAGAAAACAATCCAGATTTGTCCAATCTCTCCTTATAGCACCTGCCCTCTAATCCAGGCAACATCCTGGTAAACCTCTTCTGCATGCTCTCCAAAGCCTCCACATCCTTCTTATAATGAGGCGACCAGAACTGAATGCAAAACTCCAGATGCAACCTAACCAGAGTTTTATAAAGCTGCAGCATTAATTTCTGACTCTTGAACTCTATGACTCCACTAATAGAGGCAAGCCTGTCGTACGCCTTCTTTACCACCCTATCAACCTGAGCAGCCACTTTCAGGGACTAGGGACGTGGACCCCAAGGTCTCTCTGTACATTAACACTGTTACTGTCCCTTTACATTTGGTCTCCTAAAGTGCAACACAGCACACTTGACCAGAGTAAACTCTATCTGCCATTTCTCCACCCATATCTGCAGCTGATCCATATCCCACTATATCCTTTGGCAATCTCCTGTACAATCTACAATGTCACCAGTCTTTGTATCGTCTGTGAACTTACTAACCCACCCATTCACATTTTCATCCAAGTCATTTACATATCACAAACAGCAGAGGTCTCAGTATGGATCCCTGTGGAACACCACTCGTCATGGACCTCCAGCCAGAAGTCCCATCGACCACTACCCTCTGTCTTCTATGAGCAAGCCAATTCTGAATCCAAACGACCAAGTCACTGTGAATCCCATGCATCTTAATCTTCTGGCTGAGCCTACCATGAGGGACCTTGTTGAAGGCCTTACTAAAATCCATGTAGACAATATCCACTGGTCTACCTTCATCAATCACCTCCTCGATAAAATCAGTCAAGTTAGTAAGACACGACTTGCCCTGCACAAAGCCATGCTGACTGCCCCTAATTAGGCCATGGTTTTCCAAATGCTCATAAATCCTATCCCTAAGAATTCTCTCCAATAGTTTCCCGACCACTGACATGAGACTCACCAGTCTATAGTTTCCAGGATAATCCCTATTTCCCTTCTTGAAGAACAGAACAAGCTGCTTGCCAGTCCTCCAGGACCTCACCTGTGGCTAGACAAGACACAAGGATCTTGGTCAAGGCCCCAGCAATCTCATCTCTTGCCTCTCTCTATAACCTGGAGTATATCCCATCAGGCCCTGGGGACTTATCCACCTTAACGTTCTTCAAGAGACCCAGCACTACCTCTTCCTTTATCTCAAAATGCCCCACCATATTAACACACTCCACACTGACCTTACTGTCCAGGTAATGAACACAAAGTACTCATTTAGGACCTCACCCATATCATTTGCCTCCAAGCACATGTTCCCTCCTTTATCCTTGGGTGGTCCTACCTTCTCCCTAGTTATAAGATAAGATATCTTTATTAGTCACATGTACATCGAAACACACAATGAAATACATCTTTTGCATAGAGTGTCCTGGGGGCAGCCCACAAGAGTCATCACACTTCCAGTGCCAACATAGCATGCCCACAACTTCCTAACCCGTACATCTTTGGAATGTGGGAGGAAACCGGAGCACCTGGAGGAAACCCACGCAGACACAGGGAGAATGTAAAAACTCCTTACAGACAGCGGCCGGAACTGAACCCAGGTCGCTGGTGCTGTAATAATGTTGCGCTAACCACTACACAACCATGCCGCCGACGGTATCTTGCTCTTGATGTTTTATATAGAATGCCTTGTGATTCTCTTTAATCCTACATGCCAAGGACTTTTCACGGTCCCTGCTGGCTCTCCTAATTCCCTTCTTGAGTTCTTTTCTGGCTTCTTTATAATCCTCAAGGGTTCTGTTTGATGTTAGCTTCCTAAACCTTACAGACACTTCCTTTTTCTTCTTGACTAAATTCACCACCTCTCTGGACATCCAAGGTTCCCTTACCTTGCCATCCTTATCCTCCTTCTTACTGGAACATACCTGTCCTGTAATCTGTGCAGTTGGTCTTTAAACACCCTTCACATGTCAGATGTGGACTTGCCCAAAAACAGCTGTCCCCAATTAACTCTCCTTTGTTCCTGCGAAATACTCTTGTAATTTGCCCTGCTCCAATTTAATACTCTCCTGCAAGGTGCATACTGTACTTATCCATATCTATACCTATCTTAAAACTTAAGGAGTAGTGATCACTGTTCCCCAACTGTTCTCCCACTGAAAGGTCGGTCACGTAGCCAGGCTCATTTCCTAACACCAGATCCAGCATAGTCCCTCCTCTCATTGGACTATCCACATACTGATTTCTCTTGGATAGCAGATTTGGCCCTGTCTAAACCTCTTACACTAAGGAGGTCCCAATCTACATTGGGAAAGTTGAAGGCACTCACTAGGACAACCCTGTTGTTTTTGCACCTTTCCCTAATCTGCCTTAATATCTGTTCCTCAATGTCCCAGTGGCTATTAGGGGGTCAGTAGTATAATCCCATCAAAGTGTTTGCACCTTTCTTATTTTTGAGTTTTACCCATATAGACACAGTGGATGAACTCTCCTTTATGTCCTCACTGAGTGCAGCTATGGTATTGTCCTTGATTAATAGTTCAACTCCCCCCACTCCCTTTTACCGCCCTCTCTATCTTTTCTAAAGCATTGAAACCCTGTAACATTAAGCATCCAGTCCTGTCCCTCCCTCAACCAAGTCTCTATAATGGCAACAGCATCATAGTTCCATGTATGGATCCATGCTCTAAATTCATCACCCTTATCCTTAATACTCCCAGCATTAAAATAAACAACCCATCCATCACGTTGTGTCTATTACCGTGCTCCTGCCTGTCCGTCCTTACAGACTTGCTGGTCACAACATCTACCTTCCTCTCAATCCCTCTACTTGCTGACTGGTGCTCTGGTTCCCATCCTCCTGCAAACGAGTTTAAACCCTCCTGAGTAGCACTAGTGAATCTCCCTGCCAGGATACAGATTCCCTTCTGGTTAAGGTGCAAACCGTCCCTCTTGTACAGGCTGCCCCTGTTGCAGAAGAGGTTCCAATGATCCAAGAATCTAAAACCCTGGCCCCTGCACCGGCTCCTCAGCCATGCAGTCATCTGTTCTATCTTTCTATTCCTGCCCTGACTAGCACTTGGCACTGGGTGTAATCCAGAGATAACTACCTTCAAGGTCCTGCTTTTCAGCCTCTTTCCTAACTTCCTATACTCACTGCGCAGGACCTCATTCCCCTTTCTAGCCATGTCATTGGTGTCAATGTGCACCACGACCTCTGGCTGCTTACTGCCCTCCCGCTTGAGAATGTTCTGCAGCCGCTCTGACACATCCCTGACCCTGGCACCCTGGCATCTCTTTTGCGGCCACAGAATATCCTGTCTGTCCCCCTATCAAGTCGCATATCACTATTGCTCTGCCTGACTTTACCCTTCCCTGCTGAGCCTCAGAGTCAGTCTCAGTGCCACCAGCCTGGCTGCTGCTGCTGTGTCCTGATAGGTCATCCTCCCCCGGCAGTATCCAAAGGGCTATACTCGTTGCTGAGGGGGATGGTCACTGGGAATCCTCTACTGTCTGCCTGCTCCCTCTACTTTTCCTGGTGGCCTCCCAACGATCTGATGCCTGCACATTAGGTGTGACCACTTTGCTAAAACTCGTATCTTTGATGCTCTCAGCATCCCGGAGATCATAAACATGTCCTAAGTATAAGAGTCTCCCTAGTAGAATGATGATTTTCACAAGGAACCTGCAAAATGGAATTCCCCAATGTAAACCATATGATCCTTCCCACACTGCAGTATATTGTATTAATGGTCAGCTGGGAGAACCCAGAACGTGCATAAGAACCCTTCAGATCCTGCACTGGATATGACTCAGGAATGACTGAATCCCTGCTTCAATTATTTTTAATGGTTTGCTGCAACATCTCTGTATTTCCTGATACATGACACCTTGCTTAGAAGAGTTCATACCTCCACATAAAATGAATTTCATGTAAGGGCGTCGACTCCAGTGGCGTAAACAGTACTGTGCACATCAGCCTGACATAAATTATGAAATCATGAAATATCTTTCAGCGTTGCTCCATTGTGTGAGGATTCTTGGCCCTAGTGGAGACTGCTGTAGCCACCTCTTGCCAGAAACCACTTGTGATGGGCATGGTGGTTGTCTTGGGCCCCTTGATTCACAGGATCTTCATCTCGGTATGTATCTCGTTGACCTGGACTTGCATATCCCTTTGAGTGAATGGAAGAACTATTTCTCTCTCCCTTGCTGCCCCTCTCTCCTCCAAACAGTCAAAATGTGAGTTTCTGGTTGCCATGGGGAGAGTTGCCTTTAAGGCTAACATTCTACTCTGAATACCTCATGGCAATGAGTAGCACAACAAGCAAAGTTAGCAAGGTCCTGTTGGGAACTGTGTGGGTCCTGTTTTAGTACTTGCTTCTGTGTGTAAACAATCCTAACACCTTTTAAATTTGGATGTTGGCCAGTTTTGTGAATCACCTGATTGGATGCTAATGTTAAACACAGCCATGTTTTAGCACAACAAATTTAGTACCTACAGCTCTGAGAGCTTTTGGTTCAACTTTAACTGCAGGGACTTAAGCAGTTAACCCAGGCTGATCCGGTCAGAGGTGCTGTGTTTTGGCTGTGACATTAATCCAAGGCCATGTCTCCCTTAGCTGAACAAAACAGCTGATATAACATCGGGGAAATTCTCGTCATTATTTATCCAAGACTTGACAAAGACCACTATTTGCTCATTTAGTGCACTGTGGGAGCTGGTTGTTTGCTAAATTCTCTCCCTCATCTCAATGCAGAGTGGCACAGTGGTTAACTCTTCTACTTCACAGCTCCAGAGTTCCTTGGGCTGCAGTCAGTGCAGAGTTTGCACATTCCCTCTGTGACTGCATGTGTTTACCCCGCGTGCTCTGGTTTCCTTCAGCAAATGTTGGGTGTAAGTTGTCCCTAGTGTGGGTGGGTGGCAGGAGAATTCGGAATGGTGGGCGGGGCGGGGGGGGGGGGGTTAGTTAATGTAGATTCGAGAGGAAAAATGGGATTGGTGTAGATGGGTGATTGATGGTTATCATAGATATGGTAAGCTGAAGGACCTCTTTCTGTATGCCATGAATTTATGACCCTAATTCCTTCAAAGTTATCTGCACTGCTAGGTAAATGCATAATATCCCATGCTCTCTAAAAAGAGTGAGGGAGTCCACCTTGGTGTCCTGGCCTAATATTTAACTCTCAAACAACATGTCACAAAAAACACATCATTTAATCATTATCACATTTTTATTAGTGCTTTCGGATCTCCAAGGGTTGTAACGGTGCTATGTAAATGCAAATCTATCTTTACGTGTTCATCTTAAGTATTAGCATCAGTACATGAGGCAGTGGTCACACTGTGTCAACTATCTAATCTCCTGGACTTCGGTGGTCTTTGTCTTGTGGCATATTGTGAGGTGGGTTGCTTCAGCCTGTATCTCTGCACACCATTGTGTGCACAATCTCCCTTACCTCCAGAGGAGACACAAGAGACTGCAGGTGCTGCAATCTGGAGCAACAATCTGCTGGAGGAACTCAGCGGGTAAAGCAGCAGCAAGGAATTGTCGACATTCCAAATCAAAACCCTGCATTAGGACACAGAGTGGAGAAGGGAGATGAGCGGTTTAAAGAGGAGTAACCGTTGGCTCACCACTCCCCTTATGCCGGCCATCTCCCCTCTCTACTCTCAGTCATGATGCAGGGTTTCGAACTGAAATATCAACAATACCTTTCTCCCCACAGATGCTGCTCAACACTCTGAGTTCCTCCAGCAGATTGTTTGTTGCTCCCTTACTTCCATCCGACCTTATAATCTTCTAAGGGCAGATACTCTTGCACAGCTAGTCTTCTAGGAAAAAGGCATATTCTAGCCCAACAACTAGCACTGGGTACCGTCTCATTAATCTAACTGAGACCCCATGGACAGTTTGGACTTGAGGCATATTAAAGGTGGAAGAGAATAACTGACAGCTGGGGAACTATGTTCTTGAACCACTCTGGGCTCTATGGGAAAGGGGACAAGACGGATGAAGAGTGGATAAAACTGGAAACAAAAATAAGAGAAAAATACATATGGTTGGGCTTTCTTTGGAAAAAGTAAAGGATTCATAATTACGCAAAGTATTTCACAATCTCAGGATGCCCAGTATGTCTTAGTGTCAATAAAGTATTTTGAAGGGTAACCACTGTAGTAATGAAGAAAACACAGCAACTGATATATTCACAGTGAGGCCCTAGAATCTGTAATGTGATAATGGCTGAACAGACCATTTCATTGATTTTCCTTGAGAGACAGGCCAGGACACTGGAGGGAACTACACTGCTCCTCAAATAGCTCCTGATAAATTAGTCACAAAAATCTAAGAGATTAAATGAGACTCCAATTTAAAATCTCCATGGCAAATGTGGGACTCATGCTAAATAACACCAGGAGGCACCAGTCTGGATATGGACTCCAGTGTCTGGACTGGAAGCAGCAATGTTCTGAGTTGGGGACACAAACGATCCAGCTGGCACCTTAAGCTGGAAGGTGATCTGTCTCACAAATGGGTGTGATGTCACTACCAACCCAGTCTTCTGGGGAGATGAAGGTTGGATGCTCCCTTTCAAAGTTGGGAAGGAAAATCATCAGCAAAATGTTGTCTTGCAACCTCAGTTTCCTCCTGAGTAGATCATGTCAGACACTTGATAAGTTGTGCATCCCTAACATGAGCATTGGTTAAGTACAGTCCTTTGCTGAATTACATCATCTTGTTGGTATAGTGGAATGATCTATTTTGATACATTGGGTGCTTTCCAATATACATACCAAAGGCTGGCTGGTGTATGTTTACCAGACAAGTACTGACAGTGCAGGGGTTGTTGGATCAAGTGCCATTTAAGCTGTTGTTGCACTAACATGGAAATATATTTGCATTCCAGTTGTCCCTCCCTGTCAGTCACTAACTCTTTCAGTGGTGCAGAATTGCTGGTGCTTTTGGAATTCTGATGGATTTTGATGCACCTGTTTTACTTCCATGTGTCTCCAATAACTAGTGGACCATTTCTCAAATAGTTTGTTCAAGTCCACTACAGCCTATTTCAAGAGTAGATTTTTTTGAGTACATATGGCCTGAAGCTAACTTTTTAAATAAATGCAAATGATATTAGTTTCCAGATTGTTACTTAGACTATTAAGTTCAGCTGGGGAGATGTTAATTATCCTTTGTGGAGCTCAATGCATTAGAGTTCAGAACGCCATCTAATTTGTGTTTCATGCAAAATGGAAGAAGTGGGACATCAATCAATCAAACAAACATGGAACTTCATCTTTGCAGCAGTTAACATCAGTCTTGGCATATAACTGACAATGGTTAAAAACAGAAAATTTGAGGTATACATAGCAGCTTTTGCAGCTAGTATGGAGAGAGAAACAGAGTTAATGTTTGGATGGTCCAGGCAGACTGGGAACTCCAAAGGCAGGAGAAAGGGTCCACAGTCTGGGTGAAGGTTCTTAACCAAAGAAAGAATCAAAGGCAGCAGAAGAAGAGCTCAACATTATGTTAAGAATACATTAGGATGGGATCGGGGGAAAGAGGCTCTTATTTTATATTCATTCAAGGTATGTGGACTTCGCAGGTTAAGACAGCATCCAATTGACCATCCCTTGTTGCCCTTGAGAAGGTGGTGGTGAAATGCCTTCTTGAACTACTGCAGTCCTTGAGGTGTGGGTATGCTATTAGGGAGAGAGTGCCAGGATTTTGACCCAGTGACAATGAAGGAAAGTCGATATATTTCCAAGTCAGGATGGTGTGTGGCTTGGAGGCCAACTTCCAGGCGGTGGTGTTCCCCATGCTTTTGCTACCCTTGTCCTTCTAGCTGGTAGACGTCGTGGGTTTGGAAGGTCCTGTCTAAGGAGTCTTGGTGAGTTGGTGTAATGCATCCTATGAGTGATACAAATTGATGCTACAGTGTGTCGGTGGTGGAGTGAGTGCATGGTTGTGGATGGGGATGTCTAACAAGCAGGCTGCTATGTCCTGTCTGGTGTTGAGCCTTTTGAGTGTTGTTGAAGCTGCAGTCACCCAGGCAAGTGTTCCATCACATTCTTGACTTGAACCTTGTAGATGGTGAACGGTCATTAAGGAGTAAGGAGGTGAGTTACTCACCACAGGATTCCAAGCTTGTGACCTGCTCTTTCAGCCACATTATGGCTTCCTGTTCAGTTTCTGGTCAACAGATACCAGGATATTGATAATGGGGGATTCAGTAAAGGTAATGCCATTAAATATCAGGGAGTGATAGCTGAATTTTCTGTTGTAGGATATTGTCATTGCCTGGCAGTTGTGTGGCACAAATGTTACTTGCCACCTATCAACCCCAGCTCTGGATATTATCCAGGTCTTGCTGCATTTGGTTGTGGACTTCATTATCTGAGGCCCCTGCTGAGTATAGATTGCTCAGGATTACAGTGGGAAGATCAGAAAGGATATTGAAAACCTGGCAGGGAGAGTATGTGGAGGGCAGATCCCGTCTTTTGATTCAAATTTCCAGCAGCTGCAATGTTTGCTTTTTACAGTTCCAACATCATTTTATTTCACCACTAATTCATCTGGTTACATTTCTTCTGAATAGATTGTGTGCAATTAACAAACCTTTACTGCCCTCTCTCAGCCAGCACCACTACCACTTGTGTCATTCAGTCTCTCTTGGCCTCCACCCTTTCATAGTCATTTGCAGCCTTCTTTCCACTCCACTCTTGTCTCTGCAACTTAAAATATGTTTAATTTCGAACTTTTCCCATTTCTGAAGGAAGGTTATCAGCCTGAAATGTTGACTCTGTTCCTCTTCCTACCGATGCTGCCTGACCTGCTGAGTATTACCATCAATTACATTTTTATTTTAAATTTCCAACATCTGCAACTTTTTTGCTTTTTGATAACTGCAGCAGACGTTATGCTGCCAAAGAATAGTTCTTACCCAGTTAATCAGACTTTTCCCAGATCAACTTACATTGAAAAACAATCTCAGTTCAATGAATTAAAGAATAGTAGGAAGTTCTTGTTCTACAACACACTGAATATTTTTATGGTAATGGCAAATAATATAAAATGTGTATTTACAGGCTACCAAATCTTAAAAGATCAGTAAAAATCTGCCATTCAAAATGTAAGCATATCCAGCATTTACACTTATAAGGAGAAAACGTCAACAATGTCACTTGAGAAGATTACACTGGTAGCAGTGATGCTGGGATACTGCAGGTGTGTTGATTACATTGTTATATTGACCGAGAAATCGGATGGATGACTTATTGAAAAGTAACTAGAAATTTTGAATATACATTGATAATGTGAAAGGGTTCTTCGCTGCGATAATGCACCTTAAAAACATCAGAGATTATATCGCAATTGAAAATAAACTTTGCTGAATATGTTGAAATGTACATCTATTGCATAGATCATAAGTGATCCCAGTGCCATAGGTTGAAAATGACCACTAATGTATAGATTGAAAATGTTCTTCAGTTCCAGTTCATCCAATGACACATGTTGCTTACCGATAATACAATAGAGGAAACTGAGGACATGCACATTAAGTGTGGCTGTCCATTTACTTTGTGCTCATTGAGTTCTTTTTTGCAAAATCACCTTATAACTTCAAAATATTTTAGGCAGCATGTGTTAAATTTGATTAGGAAGGAAAGGCTTTCAGAAAATGTTATGAAGATCCCCAGTGAATGCACAAAAGCCTGATTCTAGAATTGTTATTAATTTCTGAGGTATGATGTGAAAGCTGATAGTGATCTTCAGCATGAGAACTCTATATCTTAACTGGCACGAGAAAGCTATCCACAATCTTTGTACATGGATGTCAATTTACATGTATTTCAATTGGTTCTGCATTATTCTTGTTCATGCACTTGAAGTGCTCATTACAAGCCACGTTAATGAATCGTATTTCATTGCCCCTCTCCCTCAGCACCCACAATACTTTGGAACAAGTGCAGAGACTTTGAAAATTGGATATTCACTCTTTGGTTGTGCCAGTCGATGCCTGCTGATGCTGAGATCACTGGAGCTAGTTGAGTCAGTGAGGCACCACCTTACAGTCGGAAGATGCACTTCCAGCATGTGTTTGATTTCTGAACGCTACATATTATTTATTTATTCATTCAACTTTTGGGATCTGTGTACTGCTGCCAAGGGCAGCGTAATTGCCCTTGAGAAGCTGGCGGTGAGCCAGCTTCTTGAACTGCTGCAGTCTGGCTATGGTACACCCACAGAGCTGTTGGGGAGGAAGCTCCGAGATCTGGGCTTAAACATAAGGAAGATGGCATTCCATGTACCTGCTGTCCTGGTATGTTTTCGTTGTAAGAGTCACAGGTTTGGGAGATGTTGTTGATGCAGCCTAGCTGAGTAATTGCAGTGCATTATGCAAATGGCACACACTACAGCCACTGCAGAGAATGAATACTTAGGGAGTGGATGGGGTCCCAGTCAAGCAGCTGCTTTGTCATGGATTGTGTTGAGCTCCTTAACAGTTGTTAGCACTGCACTCAATCAGGTAAGTGGAGTGTATTCAGAAAAATCATGTCTGGAAATGAGATTTAACTAAATGCCAGGTAGGCTGACCAGCTTTATTCTATTCCTGTTTCAATATAGCAGTAATAGTATAACTGAGTGGCTTGCTTGGCCATTTTAGAGGGCATTTAAGAAACACACTGGTTAATCCTGACAGACTTCCTACCATGAAAAACACTGGTGAGCTAGATGGATTTTTACTAGAAACTATTAATTTGTGGTCATTATTAATAATGACCTGCTTTTTTTTTAAACAATTCCAGATCTTCAGCTGAGATTAACCATAGTCAGAATCAGAATCAGGTTTATTATCACTGACTTATATGTCATGAAATTTGTTGTTTTGTGGCAGCAGTACAGTGCAAAGACATAAAATTACTATAAATTACGAAATAAATAAATACTGCAAAAAATGGAATAAATAAGTAGTGTTCATAGGTTCATGGACCTTTCAGGAATCTGATGGTGGAGGGGAAGAAGCTGTTCCTAAATCATTGAGTGTAGGTTTTCAGGCTCCTGTATCTCCTCCCTGATAGTAGTAACAAGAAGAGGACATATCCCGGATGGTGAGGATCCTTAATGATGGATGCTGCCTTCTTGAGGCACTGCCTCTTGAAGATTCCTTGATGGTGGGGAGGGTTGTGTCTGTGATGGAGCTGGTTGAATCTGTAACCGTCTGCAGCCTCTTGCGACCTTGTGCATTGGAGCTTCCACACTAGGCTGTGATGCAACCAGTCAGAATACTCTCCACTGTACATCTATAGAAATTTGCAAGAGTCTTTGGTGCTATAACCAACCTCTCAAAACACTTCATCACAGTAGATGTGAGTGCTACTGGGGGATAGTCATTGAGGCAGCTTACCCTGCTCTTCACTGGTATGATTGCTGTCATTTTGAAGCAGGTGGGAACCTCAGACCACTTTTGGAAGACTTTTCTTTCGGATGAAATGTTAAACTGAAGCCACATCTGCTCTTTTAAATAATCACAAGACACTGCTTTAAAGAGCAGGGAAGTTATCGCTGGAATTCTGTTGGAACTCTGGCTTATTTACTTTTCCTTTTAAGCTCAGAGTGCCTTGTCCTTGATGTTTCTTTGAGTGAGATTGTTTAACAATGAAAATAATCAAACATGAAAGGTAAGATTTATCAATGAAGCAACCCTGCCATCATTATTATTGAGCTGTTTTTGGTGAGGCAGTGTGTTAATTTATCCCAAAAGAAATATGTCTTTCCTCCAACACTGAAATTGTGGAATTGAATTTAGGAGCCAAGTGGTAATGTTGCAGCTATGTAGGACCCTGGTCAGACCCCACTTGGAGTACTGTGCTCAGTTCTGGTTGCCTCACTACAGGAAGAACATGGAAGCCATAGAAAGGGTACAGAGGAGATTTACAAGGATGTTGCCTGGATTGGGGAGCATGCCTTATGAAAACAGGTTGAGTGAACTCAGCCTTTTCTCCTTGGAGCGACAGAGGATGAGAGGTGACCTGATAGAGGTGAATAAGATGATGAGAGGCATTGATCATGTGGATCGTCAGAGGCTTTTCCCCAGTGCTGAAATGGTTGCCACAGGAGAACACAGGTTTAAGGTGCTGGGGAGTAGGTACAAAGGAGATGTCAGAGGTAAGTATCTTACTCAGAGTGGTGAGTGTGTGGAATGGGCTGCAGGCAACGGTGGTGGAGGCTGATATGATAGGGTCTTTCAAGAGACTGTTAAATAGGTACATGGAGCTTAGAAAAATAGAGGGCTATGGGTAAGCCTAGTAATTTCTAATGTAGGGACATGTTCAGCACAACTTTGTTTGCCGGAGGGCCTGTATGTGCTGTAGGTTTTCCATGTTTCTAACACAGAGGGAGATAAGTTAAATACTCAAAACTATGAAGACAGAGGAACCACGGAGGGGGTGAAAAAAGAGATATTGTGTGCAGATGGCAGCCCTTCCCTTGATGGCTGGGGAGAGTTGGGGAGATGCAGGAAGGGAATCTGGGGTGATCAGAAGATTCACACTTCAGTTGGGCCGTGCTGATGACCAGTGAAAGGGACCCCAGTGGCATGTGAGAGTGAGACATTCTACTGTGTCCGCTCTACTGATGATGAACTATGGGTTGAAGCAAAACAAACTCTGGGGAAAATAAAGTCAAATTGCTCTCCCTGTTCTCCATAGAGCTAGACTCAAAAAGGAATGACCTGGTCTCTATAGATTAACTAAAATGAAACAACAAAGTCTTCATCAGATCACAGAAACAATACTTGAAACCTTTGGCAGAGCTTAGTAGCACTGAATGATACCAGTCTATCTGTAGACTGTCCATCTGTAGTCTATTTGCATTCTGTTGGATATGAAAGCTGGAATGCAACAGAGGCCAGGTGACTTTCACCTAATCCAACTAACTAATGCTTGAGTCTGACAATAAAGTAAACCACTCATTCATTATTTAGTACAAGATCTTCACTGATCAATAACCACATTAGATAGGCAGGTAAAACAAAAGAGGATAATATGGCACTTGTTCCAGATATCAATTCACAAAAGTTTTTTTGTAAATTTTATTTACTTTTATTTACTATTTTATTTAATTTTGTTACTTCAAACTTTTCAGTTTGAAAGCCATTTTATAATATGTGGTTTTATCTCTTGGTAAAATGTTTAAATTTGTAGAGAGTGTATTGATATTTAGTTTAATTAGACAGAGGCAGCCAGAAGACACCTTCTTCAAATCTCTTCGCACTTTGAAGAGATTTTTGTTTTAAATACATTTTTAAAAATGAGTATGGCATAACTGCAATAAATATGTCATTGTAGATGGTCTTTTATGTCACGGCTATTCTCAGCAAGGTGAAAACTCCTGCTAATTACTGAATAAGAGTCAGAGCAAAATATTGTAGATGTTAAATCTGAAATAAAATGTTGGAGAAATATCTATGTTTCTCTCTCTACAGATGCTGCCCAGCCTTCCTGTTCTTATTACTGTATTATGCTCAATGGAATATGAAAGGCTTAATTACTGTATCAGTAATCTCATTAATTTCTGGGAATACAGTTGTTAGTTGAGCTTCTTCTGATGCATAAACAAAGCAGCAGAAAGCAGGGGGACTCAAATTCTCGAACCCAGAGTACAAGGGAGGCTTGAAGGGGAAACATTTCTAAATAATATCATGACTTCCTTACTTTTGAAATGCCACATAAAATGTAATGTTCCACTCCCTATCCTGGTCTGCTTTTTCCACCCCATGGCCCCCACAGCACCATTCTTATATTTATTTTATCATGAGTGTCAGTCATGACGGATTCCATTGGGTGGATGTGCAATGAGTCTATGAATGATTCCCAGGGGTTAAAGATCAACCTAACACCACCCCCCTCAGTCCTCTGCACCCCCACCCACCGCCACTGTTCACCTGACCCCGCCCCCAAAGACATTAACCTGTATCTTCCTCAGCAGGTGCATTTCTAATTAGTGTCAAGTAGCAGTGATGGAATGATAACCCTGCATGCTAATTTTCAAGTAAATCTTGAATAAATTGCTCTTTTATTTGCAAATGCTGGAATTTATTTTCTGTGGGAAATTGTATATGCGGATGTATTTATTGGGCTCCATCATAGTGAAAGCTATCAGCCCTGGTTAATGGAGCAGTTTTATTTATGTTTTGCCAGCATCAGCATTTAGTGATTACGCATGAGGTCAATGACAAATATTTCCTCAGATCTGCGATGGTATAATTCAAAACAGTGCCTTTTACAGCACAAGTACAGTGTTTCTCTTTCCCTTACTGGATGTACTTGATGTCCTTCTTGTATCCAGAAGGGCTAACGGTTGATGGGAAGCGTGTGGATTGATGACAATGATGTAAGTTTTGACTATTCCTTTTGCAGCCTGTGACAAGGCTCCCTGCTGCTTTGCCTGCAGAAGAATAACATCCTAACTGTGGGGATGATGTGTACAGGTTATGAAGAAGAGTAAGCAAGCATCATTTTGTTGCCAGTTATTGCTGATATAAGAACTGTTCATGCTGCAGACTCATGCAAGCTGGCAATGGGAAAGACTTATCAACCTCATTTTATATATGATCATTATAGACACTAGTTTAGGCTTGATAAGAGCCTTGTCCCGATTTGAAATACATTCTTTCAACCCACTCATACAAATACAAAATTATTAATGATAGTCACAGTGATTAACATCAGAATGGTAGGCTGACAGAATCTACTTAATCTCTTTTTGCTGCTGGGCTAAATGAGGAAAGCAATCCGATTTTAATCGTGTTGCATTCTTGAATGCTTATTGGTCTAAAGATCAATAAAATTAATTCCTCTTAGATGCTTCTATTCCACTATTTTATAAACATTTATTGGTAAAAGTTATAATGGCAAGAAATTCTATTTTATTTTATAACTGGTGTATTTTAAGGCTGATTAGCTTGTATTTTAAAGGTACAAAAATCACAGGCTGAATTGCTGAAGAGAAAAGTCAATCTCTGGAAAACTGCATGGCTCAAAAAATAAATGGGCTTTAGTTTAATGTGTTTTACAATTTATTAAGAACATTCCCTCTTCTTGTCTCATCCTCCCAAATGACATCAATTGCTCTTAGAATCGTTAAACAATTCTGCGATGAATAATTCAGCTGTTCGGATGAGGCAGAGACAGAGAGAGGCTCAAACTCAGCTTGTGCTGAATTGGCTCTTCTCAGCTAGACTAGTGGCAGAACAGTATATGTAACAAGGTCTCTTGCTCCTGACTACATCACCAGGTTTTAGAACGCTGCTTAAGTGGCTGTTAAACCATTTCAGAAACGTGAAACCAGCATTAGCAGGGTTGCTGGAGTTCCCTAGTCAACATTATGGAAGATTGCTTCCAGTGAGAAAAGTTGTGGAGGGGAGAGAAAAGGAACTCACATGCAAGAAGTTAAAGGGGAAGCAAAAAAATTAAGGATATTAATGAGAATGAAAAGCAGAAAAAAAATTAATACTTGAAGTTGATCAGTGCGTATGTTTATTTGTGCTCATGCCGAGATCAAATACAATAACTCTCTTACTTCAGGTACACCACATTATCTGACACTATTCCTTCAATATATGTCCAAATCCTTTCCTCCTCTCTGCCTGTCTTCCCTCCTATCCAAAACATCTGACTGACTCACTGAATTTAATCAGAAACCCATGAAAATTACCAATTTTTGTTCTTTTCCCTACTGCTTTTTCCTTAAAAAAAAGTGTTTGCTTCAGGGTCATGAACAGCAGAGTGTCAGTCAAGTAGGAAAAATTGATCAGTGGGAGAAAACAATTTATATAATTGGGAGGTGACACTGCAGCTGGAGACCTGAGCCCCTCAGACGATGAGCTCAGCGTACTGCTCTGGAGCCTGACCAATGCTAAATTCAGCCAAGAAGTGCTTAGTGCTGTCACTGGATGCAGGAGAAATCAATAAACACAATTTATAAACACTTATGTGATCTGGCAACGTCACTGGAAATAAAAGTGGTATTTCAGCTGCTCCTGCATGCTCAACCTCTTTACTGGTAGTATGCTTTCTCCTCAGAAACCCAAGTTAATTGTTGTGTCTTAGGAAAAAAATATTTTCTGCTTGCCATGTGAGCTCCATTGTTTCAAAAAAATGTCCACAGTTGAAGTATTACCCTTTGTAGTGTGGCAATTATGGAATAAATATGGACTGCAACACCTCATGAAACATTGCTGTATTATAGACTCTAATAGTCTTCATCCTGAAATGTTAACTCTATTTCTCTTTCCACAGATGCTGACTGGCCTTCTAAGTGTTTCCAGCATTGTCTGTTTGTATATCGTTGATCAACCCATTTTCAGCTAATTCTGACAACCATTCACTTCTCAACCGTTTTTCAGCCAATTGCCCCTCAGCTCACTCTAGACAGATCTCTTCTTGTTTTACCCTTTTTGCTTCTCTTCCTCACTTCAGTACTCTCACTTATAGGTTTTCTCTTCGCACAGTTGTTATTACTAACAATGAAACAGACAAAAATTACATTTATTCCCTCCGCAGGCTGAGTGAGCCCCCAAATGGCCATCTTTCCATGAAGACTCAGTGTGTAAGGGCACCAAGGGACCCTGATGTGAGTTGTCATCTCTTTTGGAGAGAAGAGAAAAAAAGGGTGACTGATTCCTTCTAAAATAAAGGAAAAGCAGTGTCTTTGGAGCAGTGAACTGTCAGATGAGAACTCACTCCTTTCTACACCAAACATTATTCACCATTTTCCATAATTTTGATCTAAACATGACTCATGAGTTAAAGGCAACAGCAATGGACTCTGTAAATAAGCATGTGACTAATCTTGTAATGAGCATTATTCAGTTCAAGATTTTTTCCTCAGTGGAACACAGTGTTAAAAACAGAAAGTTGCTGACCATGATTAGAAGACATTCTTCATGCACATTAGGGATAGTTTTCCCAATGATCACTTCTGACAAAGAGAAATGTGCAGCAAATTTTCGCATCATGGAATCTTGGACTCATTCCTCATAATTTTCCATCCATTCTGTTCAAGTTTCCCTCTTTTTTCCTTGGAAAAGAAAAATTCCCTATGAAGATTAGGTTTCTGAAATCATTACATGCAAGAAACAAAGAAGATCTCCTCCAACACCTCCTCAACAATGGCTTCACAAGTAAGGTTGTTCATAAAGAAGAATTCTTATCTCCAATAACAGTAAAGCCATTTTTTGAGATATGCTAAGACACCTTTGCTTAGAAATTTGATTTCATCCATTTTTGGTGCACTAAATGAGTGCTTTATTTCGCCTTGATGTCAAATCAGATGTCACCAAAGAAAATTGTAAAATTGTGGCGCTCTTGCTTTAAAATTTTGTTGCTCAATTCTGCATTAATATGGGGCAGAAATGAGTCCAATTTCTCAACACAGCCTCACTGGATATTTTGCTGTAATGATGAAGATAGTAAGAGTGTCAATTAGAAAAAATGTTACAATGATTTTCATTAAACAGCTTCTTGGTATCCATGTAGGATACTAAGTTTCAACAAACATTAAAATAATGTTAACTCAAATGAAGTTGCCATAGTATGGATATCAAAATATCAGTTCATGTTAAAGAGAATTGAGGTAGAGTCTCAGAATTATTCAACCTGCAAGCAAGATTATTGCTAATAATTTTTACATCCATCTTTATTGCCATGTTGCCGTTGTCATTGGGTTCATATTCTGGAACTGCCTACTCATGAGCATTGTGAGGGATACCTTCAATAGAAGGGCTGCAGCATTTCAAGAAGATATGTACCTCATCACTACCTTCTCAAGGGCAAGTAGGAATGGGCAATAAATGGTGGCCCTGCCAGTCAAGTCCAGATCCCGTAAAATTAATAAATTAAAAGAAACTTTGATATGTCTTTCGAGGGAATATTGATCTAATAGTGTCATAGATCCAGATGTTTGGATCCAGCATATTTTAAGAAACATCGTCAAACAAGGTCGAGGTGAGTCACGTGTGATCATTGTTTTCGTTCAAAAATAGGGCTCGCTTAGCTTTAGTTTTATTTCATCTGGGAGGTGCAGCAGGGACACTACAATTGTACTCAACATACCTGAGAGAGGGGAGACCAGCAGGATGCTCCATTTTCCATTTCTGCTTTGTGCACCCCCCTCCCCTTCCCTAGCCCTGATGCCCCCAACCCCACAACATGCTGGGCAATATACTTTGCTGTCGTGTTTGCAGCCACCCAGACACTAACTTTTGGAGTCTCTCAGCCTCTTTACCTCTCTGTGCAGTTCAGAGCTTACTGCTTTGATGAAACCTTTTTGTAAACTATGCTTCTTTTGCTCACTATCAATTTTGATCTGATTATGCTCCAGTTTTCACTTCATGTAAGGTGCTGTATCAATGCAAGATTTTGTTGTTATTATAGTCTTGCACCTGAAGGTAATGCACTCAGAAGCTATGAGCAAGACATAACCATATACCAGCAATCGTTTGTGCCCATGGTGGTTCTAACTCACTCCACAAATGAAATGGATTTTGTTAATATTGTGACATTAAACCAAAAAGCTGCTTTCTTGCTATCCATTGCAGTATGTGTCAATAGACTCCAGACTTAAAAGTACAGAAAAGCCTTACAATTGTAAAATATGAGAATTTTCTACATTGGATTAGATTTAATAAACCTCACATAAATAAATTTAAAGTATGTCTTTAACCCATCAGTAAAGCAATCTGTCTGAGGCACGATCTTGTCTTTTTTTACTTCTTGAGTAGTTTGCATTCCAAATGACCACCCCACCCTATGATATCAACTATGTAACATGTACAGACAGACACAAGACTCGAAATGGCTGAAATTATTGGATCTCTAGTGCAGCTGTCTGAAACTGTAATCCGGTTTGGCATTGTTTACTTCTTAAGTCCATACCGTCACAGATCCACAGATCATCTCAAAGCTTAAAAGCTTTCACCAAGCCATAGAGATGTCTTGAACACCTTCCTCCCTATGTCAGTAAGTTAACATGTTAATACTACAGCAAGGAAGAGGTGAAATTAAGAAAAAATCTGTTGAGACAATTTTAGGAAATTTCTGCATTTAACCTTGCAAGTCAGATGTGGTATTTCTTCCAATTAGATATTCTGTTGATTTAACTCTTTGCTGTTTGTGGCACCTTGTTGAATGCCACCATTTCCAACCTTGACAGCACTTGACATACCTCTACCGAAATCAGGAATGATGCCTTATAAATGTTCTCCTTATTTCTTTCCTTCTTTCTCCTGTTATTCCTGTCTTTTTTTTTGCCTTTTTTCCCTTCCACTTTTTTAAAGCCCCTCCCTGAAGAACAGACTTCACCATGGGACTCAGTTCCACATACCTGGGCACTTACAACACCCTTATAACTTAGCGTGGTCTTCATTTTCCAGGTGAGAGCCTAGACAGTGTGGTTGATTTGAACTAATGCTGTTTCATTTCAAATTCTCGGTCATCACCATCCTTAAGCTGAATGCTGAGACTAAATTTGATTCCCCAACCGAAGAACAGGTTCACATGGACAAAAACTGTCTCCATAAATCTTTTGCCAGACCAAGGCAGCCAAATATTGGAGTAACCAGAAGCCTGCTCCAAAGCATCAGTCTCCCAGAATCTAAATTAAAATTTTACACTCCCATTGATGAAATGGTGGGAGGTATGTGAACATGCAAGACATCACAACCTCATCTCAACTTGTTTTTATTCAAAAGTATAGGGTTTAGGATGTTTTTTATGTCTGTTTTTTATGGCTATTTCTTAACCCAGAAAGTCGCATTAATGGATAAATTATTCCCTCAGCTGTGTGCAGAATATTCACTGAGACCTTGTTTTATTTTACGTGACATTCACCCAAGATAAGTGTTCAAAAGGTCTGTTTGTCTAGTTTCTGAGTAACGAAATACGTGTTCAACAAAAACTCAACTTGTTCCTGATATTTTCAAGCAGACACACCCTCTTTTATAAAAGAAAGCAGATGTGTGTTCACAATTCCCTCCCAAACAACAATCTGCTCCCATAATCCCTGCAGGGTATACAAAGCATTTCCTTGTTGGGTTTAGTTGTATCTTAGTACAAAATATGTGGTTCTAAAAGGTTTCCAGGTGGAAAAAAAAAGTTATGTTCATTTTGCCAGCCAGTGAAAGTAATTTTTACAAGTATTTGGGGGCATTATTTGCCCCAATTCAATGTTATAAAGAGTGGGCTCACATTTTCATTTATTTAAAATCTGGGCAAATGGAGTTGCTGTAAATGTAATTTTAACAGATAGCATGCAGAAGTCTTAGTCCAAAAACAAAATATTCATTAAACCCTATGGTCTATTACCTAGCTTAGTTTATCCTGCATTAAAATGAAACAAAAAGGGAATTTACAGATGTTACAGATGTTTGGTGTATGCAAACCATTTTGACCTTTTCAAAAATGGCACTGAATTAATTTTCAGTATTGCAAGATGTTAAGTGTTTAAGTATTAATAAATTGAATGAATTTTACATATATTTTATTTTACTGATGTTTTACTGATGTTGTGCAAGTTCTCAACAAATATAGCATTCAAAATAAGTTGATTCTTAGTATCTCGATAACATTCTTCCCAAAGATTCGGTATTAGAAATCAGAAGGTCACAGAATGATGCAGCATGGAAACAGGCCTTTTGGCCCACTGAGCCCATGCTGTTCAGCAAACACCCATTTACACACATTCTACACTACATCCACTTTTATTCTCTCCACTTTCTCATCAACTCCCGTCAGAGTCCACTGCTCACCTACACACTAGAGGTAATTTACAGTGACTAATTACCCTTCCTACCCACACATTTTTGGGATGTGAGAGGATTCCAGAGCACTCACAAAGTCACAGGTAGAATGTGTAAGTTCCACACAAACAGCTCCAGAGGCTAGGATTGAAGGCAGGTCACTGGACCTGTGAGCCAGCACCTCTTCTGATTGCACCACTGTGTTTCCCAGATTTTTAATAATATGGTATTAATTATCCCTAGATAGCCAATGCACATCAGCTATAAGACTCTTGAACGGACCTCTCGCATGATAAAGATGGACTCTTGACCTCACGATCCACCTCATCATGGCCCTTGCACCTTATTGTCTACCTGCACTGCACTTTCTCTGTAACTGCAACATTCTGTTCTGCTATTGCTTTTCCCTTGTACTACCTCGATGTACTTATGTTTTGAAATGATCTGTATGGATGCCTTGCAAAACCAAGTTTTTCGCTGTACCTCATTACATATGACAATAATAAACTGATTCCAACATCACAGAAAAATCACAAGATGTATGACACAAACAGACTGCAATGGTTCAGGGAGGCAGCTCACCACGATCTCCTCAGGAGTAATGATGGGCTATCAATGTTGGCCTTGCCAGTAATGCCCAGATCCCAAAAAATAACGAAACAGAAAAAGGATCCTTTCAACATCTCATGTCTATGTCTGTCATTAAAGAGCTACCCAGCCAAATCTGAAACTCCAGCATTTGGATGCCACCCCTGAAGGTCACAGCTATATCCAAGTACTGTTCAGGTGTGGTAGGGGTTTCTGCCTCTACCATCACTTTAGGCAATGATTTTCAGACCCCCCCCCCCCCCACTCTCTGGATGAAACCCTTATTTCTCATATCCCCTAACATCTTGAAAAATATACAAATGATCATTCTTGCAATGATCTTTAAATTTTGCTCTCTTAAGCTACATATCTCTATAGGAAGGTAATTCCTGGTTCCACTAATTTTATTCAATAAGTTAAAAGCCTAGGAATTCAATTCCACCCTTCTACCCCCTGCAGAAAGTTTGGACCATTTGGTCCATAACTGCGATCTGCAGGGTGTTTTGGGGGGGAGCATAAAGGCAGAGGTTGTTGAGTAGTAATTCCCAGCTGAGAATTCTAGCATGCTTCTAGCTGAAGTATTTGGTCCCAGAATTTAGCAGGAGACAGGAGGGATCCAACTGTATTAGAATTGTCTTTTTACCCCATTAACCACCAAGAGCCATGAGTGACTGGAGGAAAACTCCTTCCATGCAATAGCTGGAGGAACTCCTCCAGGCCCAGAACGTCATTTGCCTGTTCCATCTGGCAACTCCTGCCTGAGGTTTGCTGTTGGGTTTTCCAGTGGATACTAGTGTTGTATCCATTAAATGTAAATCACAAAGTCTAAGGCTGGGAACCTCATCGACTTGTTATGATTATTGATGCACATCTCCAGAGTAGTTTATCTGGACAACCCCAAACCAAACTGGTAATCCAAGAACAGACATGTGCATGGTAGGATGGATTCAAGTTTCACATTTTTTTTCTTAATTGAACATCCCAACCTTAATTGAACATCTCATCTATACTTGGGAAGTTAAGGCACTTGTGATTTCTGGTCTTAACATATAGGACTCAATGTGACTTTGTTTTGTTAATTCTCCTGTGAAAAGACTTTTCCAACTCCATTATCTCTTCCTCCCTGCCCACTTCCCATCTCTCCTTCTCCCCCCATGATCTCAGTTCTCCTCTAAACCTTTCCTTGAATCTGATCACCATACCTTTAGAAGCTAAACCTTTGGCTGTGAGTGCCCTTACCTCTAGAGCCGATTCCCTGAACCTGACTTCTCTTCTCCCTGACATCTATAACAGGGTACGACAAACAATCTGCTGGATGGACTCAGCGAGTCGAGCAGCATCTGGACTGATGCAGGGTTTTGACACGAAACCTCAACAGTTCCTCTCTCATCACAGATACTGCTCGATCCGTCGAGTTCCTCCAGCAGATTGTTTGTTGCTCCATATTCCAGCATCTGCAGTCTCCTGTGTCTCCATCAACGATAGGGTGGGTCCTTTCAGGTCCTGTGCTGAGGCAGACCTGTCGCAGGAGCTGGGAGCCCATTTAAGGTACATTTAGAACATAGAACAGTACAGCACAGAACAGGCCCTTCGGCCCACAATGTTGTGTCGACATAGCTAATCCCTCCTCCTACAGAATGCCCATATCCCTCAATTTTCCTCTCATTCATGTGCCCATCCAAGCACCTCTTAAAAGCCCCCAATGAATTTGCCCCATTTAACTTATTTATGCTCATGGCAATGTTTTTAAATGCTGGAAAGTGTGTTTAGCTGTTTTGATTATTTTAATTTTATAAATTTAATAATCTGTTAAATTTTGTTTCATTTTTAACAGTTTTTAAATGGATGTCATAGATAGCTTTGACAGGTGGCAAAGCCTGGGCCAAAATGTTGTTGTCAGTTGAAGTTTTTCAGAGGCAGCCTATGGGTGGGGATTGTTCTTCCCTGTCCCTGTGTCTCAGTGACACCACAGGAACCTCTGGCGCACTGCCACACCCCGACACTTTGGTTCAGGCCGCTCTCGGCTAGAAAGATTATTTCTCCAGATGCAAGGCAACTATTTAAAATCGATGTAGTCCAGCAGCAAGTTCAGGTGGAGTGGCCACTCAGCATATATCTCTGTTGAATTATCTTTATCTTCTTTTAGTGTATCCATGAAAATTTATGTCTCCTTTTCAATCATACGTTTATCCCCTCCCTCCCCTTTCAAATCAATTCTGAGCATATGAACTTAAGGGCTGCTTCTGAAGTATTTTCTTATGTAGAAGTCTTTCCCTGTGAAGGACGATTTAAGACGGCTCTGCACAAATGCTCACACTGATTACAAGGGAAGCAGGACTCCCTTTTGTATAGTGCCTTCCACACCTTTCGCAGGGCATCCAAATGTCTCTACAAGCCTCATGGTGTAGTAAGTGTTGTAATGGAGGAAGCACCAATTTGTGCACAGCAAGCTCCCATAACTATGTGATAATGAACGGATAATCTGCCAGAGTCTCTGACGGCGGAGCGCTTCATTGATGCAATAATGGTGGATAAACCTGGATAGTTGTGCTAAAGTCTGGAGAGACTTCTGTTTCAAAGGCAAGCAATGGAAAGGAATGTACTGAACTGCCTGGTGCGGTGAATGAAGAAAATAATGTCTGAATTGTATTTACTGTGTGTATTATGAATAAAGTATAATTTGGGGGAAAGGGAGTGTGACTAACTCCCCCAGCTGACACTCAATCTGCAGCCACTTTCTTTCTGTGCTTCCACAGAACCTCATGTCCCACCCCCTCCATGCCACACCGTCTCTCCCAACTCCCACAAGTGCCCTTCCCCCTCCCCAGATTTGAACTTGAATTTCTCTGCTGTATAATTTCAGCTAATATTCCAAGCTCCTTGTGCCAGTCAGCCCACATGAAGCAGAGCAAGCCATTTGTTCTGCTGAACTTGGTGGAGTTTTCCTGTATCTTCACACTTGCAGATAGATTGTGGTGTCTGACTTCCCTGGTATAGTCTACTTCTGCAACACAGTATGGTTTCATTCACAGGAGAGAACTACTTCTTGACAAATATTTAGTCTGATGGGTGTTTCAGGTGGAACAAATAAATGAAATTGAAAGGCAATCATTGGAGATAATTGTCATATCAAACCAAGAGAGTTTCAAAAATAAGTTGGAAAACAAGCTGGTTGCACATACACCTCCAGTTTTGACGGGGTCAGTAATGGATCTTTGTCTCATTGAATGTAACCGGTAATAGAAACCTAACAACTACATACCAAAAAAAATGTCCCTCCCAACCCCCTTTAAGAAATCACCAAGGATATTGCTCCTTTACGCTATCACCTTTCCAACAGTCTCTGACCAACATTGTGTGGCCATGATTTCAAGCAGACTGGCTTTATTTCTGGAGTTTCACTGCAAATCCCCAGTGTACAGAGAAAAAAAAGTCTTTGAATTATGACTGTGTTCAAAAGAAAGCTGGATAAGTATCTAGAAAGAAATACTTAAAGGGCTATGGAAAGAATGTGGGGGAATATGATTAGATAATTGAGGTTTCGTAGAAACAGTACAGGCTCGATGGGCTGAATGGCTCCCTACTGTGCTGCAGCCTTTCTTCGCTTCTGTGATTTCATCTGTATCATGTGAGCAAGCAAAATGGAATCAGCAGTTTTGGTCTGACTCACACTGACTGCCTTGGCTGACCCAGTATCTAAAAATAGGTTCTGGTTTTGTTTACATTTGTCTCTGCCAAGTTTTTTCTCCCTCCCTCGAAGTCTGCGCTGTGGAACTAATAGCCCTCTGGCAAAACAGGAAACAAAGCAGCAGTGCAAAGGAGGGTGTCTAAGGATGTGCAGGGAGAGGTGGAAACTGATGACCTGATAATGAGTAACAGGAAGCGCTGAAAGCAAATAGCTATGGGGCCACCAGGTAGCATAAAACAAAATCTTGGTGTGACTATGTCACCTCCTACTAATGAATAGTACCGACTGAATGGCCATTCACTTGGGGTCATCAGAATTAACACCTGATATCTTAGTCCAGATATGGAGTTCCATTTTAAAATACTTACACAAATTAAATCAGCCGACCAGATAGATATAAGATATAAGATATTTACTTATTAGTCATACGTACATTGAAACACAGAGAAATACATCATTTTGTGTTACTGAGAGTGTGCTGGGAGGGCAGCCTGCAAGTGTCACCACTCTTCCGGCGCCAAAGTAGCATGCCCACAACTTCCTAACCCGTATGTCTTTGGAATGTGGGAGGAAACCGGAGCACCCAGAGGAAACCCACACAGTCACAGGGAGAACGTACAAACTCCTTACAAACAGTGATGGAATTGAACCCGGGTCACTGGCACTGTAATAGCGTTATACTAACCGCTACGCTACAGTGCTGACTCACGTAGGCTCACTACGTGTACAATGGCAATTAAAAAAATGATGAAAACCCGGGGAAGAGAGTCAAAGCAAGTCAGAATGAAGTCATATTTGGAGATCTGAAAACGTTGGAACTTGGCTGAATCATATCACAGAATGGTATTACCAAAAGGAGGCCATTCAGCCCATTATGCTCATACTATCTGAAGAAAGAGCAATTGAGACTAATTCCATTTTCCAGCTGTCAACTTGTGGACTTGTGGTTTCTGGCACATCATTTGCACATCCAGGTATTTTTTAAATGTGATAAGGCTTTCAGTCTCCATCCCCTGTCAGGGTGTGATCTCCATGCTTCAGAAGCCTTCTAAACCACCTTACTTATCTGCAACTTTCAGAGATCTGTGGTCATGCATTCCTAGATCCCTTTGTTCCTCTATACTTTTCAGTTCAATATGTATCATTATAAAACTCATTGCTGTCAATTAATATCCAGGGTGAATGTCAATGCAAATTAATGTTTGAACATTAACATTAAAAATGCTACTTAAAAAACTAAGAATAAAAATAAACACCCACCTTTGGTGCTCACTAAAAGCCAATCACTCTCCCTCCCTTTGTACATTCTACCTTTGGAATCATTTATTAAACACATTTGCTGCCCATTGTTTACCTTGAAGCAGGATTGACAGAAGGAGATAGTTCCAAGGAGTATTCAGAGCCATACTATTAGGTTCTGATTATCCTGACTCACTCATTACCCATAGCAATGCTGTCCTGCACACACTGCATGAAGTTGGCCTTTGATCCTCATAAGGTCTTCATGGAAGAATACAGGTGCAAAGAGTTGAGAAAGCTCCCATCCAACCACTGCAAGGTGTGGAGAGTGTATGGAAGAATTCCAAAACATCAGAGCCATCAAAGGTTGGACAGGGGTACGTTTAAGTGAAAGGAAGAAGGTGGCAGCAAGAAAGTGAGAGGGAGAGATTGCTGGAGGAAACAGAGAGGAGTAAAGAAAGAAGAGGAGAGAAATGGAGATAGAGAGAAATGTGATGGTGGGTGGGAGGGAGAGGGAGAAAAGAAAAGGGAGAGAGTGGGGTAGGATGAGAGGAAGAGAGAATGAGAGAGGGCCAGGATAAGAGGGGAATGATGGGGTATGATGGAGAGATGATCAGTAGTAGGTGAGAAGGCCCTATCTCTCTTTGGTACAGAATCAGGATCAGACAACTGGTCTCTGCACCTCTGGCTGAAAGTTTTGAATTGTTTTGAATTGTTGACTGCTTTCTGGCCACTGGTTTGAGGCAGCTCTGCTCTGTGGTGACTCCCCTGGTACCAGGATTCTTGGAAAGTGCTTTCACCTTGTGTTTTCAACTCTAGCCGAATGTAGATCCTGGTGGTGACACTTTACATCCTTTTGCGTTATCAGTTCATCTCGTGCATCAGGATCTGGAGCAGCTGGAGAGTGAGGGGGAGTTAAGTCCAAACCAGACCTAACTCACTTGCCCGGGATCCTTGTTCCTTTCACAAGATCACAAGACTAGGGAGCAGAAGCAGGACATTAGGCCCATCAAGTCTGCTCCAAGGAAAAGGGAAAAAGAAATGGGGAATGGGGAGAAAAAAAACCTATTCTAATCCCAATTTCCGGCCTTATCCCCATATCCCTTGATACCCTGACTATTTAGATATCTATCTATCTCCTCTTTGAACGCCCCCACTGATCTGGCCTCCGCTGCTGTACGTGGCAAGGAGTTCCACAAATTCACCACCCTCTGGCTAAAGAAATTTCTCCTCATCTCTGTTTTGAAACTGTGCCCTCTAATTATAAGATTGTGCCCTCTGGTCCTGGACTCACCCACCAAGGGAGACAGCCCAGCCACATCTACTCTGTCCTTTCCTATCAACATTTTAAATGTCGCTATGAGGTCCCCTCTCATTCTTCTGTACTCCAGTGAGTACAGTCCAAGAGCCGACAAACGCTCATCATACGTAAGCCCTTTCATTCCTGGAATCATCCTCGTAAATCTCCTCTGAACCCTCTCCAACGTTAGCACACCCTTCCTAAGATGTGGGGCCCAAAACTGCGCACAATATTCCAAATGAGGCCTCACTAGTGCCCCGTAGAGCCTCATCAACACTTCCTTACTTTTATACACTATACCTCTCGAAATGAATGCCAACATAGCATTCGCTTTCTTTACCACCGATCCGACCTGGTGGTTAACCTTTAAGGTATCCTGCATGAGTACCCCCAAGTCCCTTTGTACTTCCGTACTTTGAATTTTCTCTCCTTCTAGATAATAATCTGCCCGCTTATTTCTGCTTCCAAAGTGTACAACTGCACATTTCTCAACATTGAATCTCATCTGCCATTTCCTTGCCCATTCTCCTAAACTGTCTAGGTCCCTCTGCAACCTTCCTATCTCCTCAATACTCCCTACTTCTCCACCTACCTTGGTGTCATCCACAAACTTAGCCACGAAACCATTTATTCCATTATCCAAATCGTTGATGTACAAGGTAAAAAGGAGCGGTCCCAACACCGACCCCTGCGGCACACCACTAGTAACCGGTAACCAACCAGAACGAGATCCTTTTATTTCCACTCTTTGCTTCCTGCCAACCAACCAATGCTCCACCCATTCTGCTATCCTACCCGTAATTCCATGACCTCTCATTTTATTAATCAGTCTCTAATGAGGCACCTTATCGAAGGCCTTTTGAAAGTCTAAATACACAACATCTACTGCCTCTCCCTTATCCACCCTACCTGTGATTTCTTCAAAGAACTCCAATAGGTTGGTCAGGCAGGATCTTCCCTTCACAAAACCATGTTGGCTAGGACCTATCTTGCCTTGCGCCTCTAGGTATTCCTTAACCCCATCCTTGAGGATAGATTCCAATAATTTTCCCACCACTGACGTCAGACTAATAGGTCTGTAATTTCCTTTATGCTGGCTCCCACCTTTCTTATACAACGGAACTACATTTGCGACCCTCCAGTCCTCCAGAACCTTGCCGGAATCTATCGATTCCTGGAAAATTATCGCCAATGCCTCCGCTATCTCTAAAGCCACCTCCTTCAGAACCCGGGGATGCACCTCATCCGGTCCGGGAGACTTATCAGTCTTTAGCCCATTTAGTTTTCCTAGCACCTTCTCCCTAGTAATCTTAACTGAACTCAGTTCCATTTCGTGAGACTCCTGACTAACCGGCACATTGCTGATGTCCTCCACGGTGAAGACTGATGCAAAATATTCATTCAATTCCACTGCCATCTCTCTATCGTCCATTACAATACCTCCTGCACCGTTATCAATTGGTCCTATATCAACCTGTGTCTCTCTTTTACTCCTTATGTATTTTAAAAAACTCTTAGTATCCTTTCGAATGTTATCCGCCAACTTCCTTTCATAATTCATCTTTTCTTTCCTAATGACCTTCTTAGTTTCTCTCTGCAGGTTTTTAAAAGCTTCCCAGTCTTCTGTTTTCCCACTAATTTTTGCTTCTTTGTATGCTGCCCCTTTTGTTTTTATTTTAGCCTTCACCTCTCTCGTTATCCACATCTGTGCCTTTTTTCCATTCAAAACCTTCTTTTTTCTTGGAATATATCTGTCCTGCGTTTTCCTTATTTCCTGTAGAAATTCCTTCCATTTCACCTCCGCCGTCCCTCCAGCTAGCTTACTCTTCCAATCAATTTGGGCCAACTCTTCTCTCATACCATTGTAATTTCCTTTGTTCCACTGAAATATCGATAGACCAGTTATCAGCTTCTCCTTCTCAAACTTGAAACTGAACTCAATCATATTGTGATCACTGGTTCCCAGTGGTTTCTTTACCTTTAGTTCCCTAATCACCTCCGGGTTCATTGCACAGCACCCAATCCAAAACAGCCGATCCCCTGGTGGGCTCTTCAACAAGTTGCTCCAGAAAAACGTCCCTTAGACATTCCACAAACTCCCTCTCCTGAGTTCTACCGCCTTGCTGGATTTCCCAGTCCACCTTCATGTTAAAATCCCCCATAATTATCTTCACATTGTCACTTTCCCTTTGCAGTATCTCATTCCAGAACAAGCACTTACACACGAGGTTGTGAACGATGAGGAGAAACATAAACTAGGATGGACAAGTGGTCGGAAATGGAGGACCACAGAGATCAGAGGTTGTTGGATTGGAAAAGGGAACAGTGGTGGGAATGGCCGCACCCATAGAGATATTTGAACTCATTGGAAATTTCAAAATAAGTTATTAAAAGTTATAAAAGCAGAGTATTTTCCATTGGGCTAATTAAAAGTGTTAGTATTATTATTATTTAATTAAATAAAACGGCAATTAACTTGTAATTAATTTCTTTCATTTTGTGATGACCCTAATTAAGTTGTAATTACTTTTAAAAATATAACTATTTTCTTACTGACAATATATTTGGCTATCAAGTTATGGGGTCTTTCTGGAAGCATGGGTTGTAAGTTTTAAGTGCAACAACAAATGTATCCTGAAATTAACCAACTGATATCATTTGGTGTAAGTAAATGATAACTAAAATAGGCAGGAGATTTATTATCACAGTAGTATCATCAAATTTAAGTCTACGTTTCTGGAGCTCGGAGTCCCTGAGTTTCCTGAAGCTTCAATCTCCACATGTTGCATCGATTAAGGTTCCTAGTGACCCAGTATCTGTGGGATCAGTTTAGTTAGTAAAAGATGGCTATTCCTACTAAAGCCTGAAGGTTCGTGGGTTCTCCGACTTGTGAGTTTCCTGCTGTACCATGCCTTATGACCAAGCTTCATTAGAAGACCCATAAAAAGAAAACTTTTAATGGACAAATTTCATATATTTGCCATTCAATGAGATGTTTAAAATTAGTTATGCAGGTAGTGGAAAACAATTGATTACAAGCAAAGAGAAAAACATTTTAAAAAATGAGTTGTAGGACCAAGAACCTGGTTGTGAAAGCAAAATTTTCAGGATGCCTTTTGTAAGCAGGGAAGGATGTGCTAAGCAGTTCCAGATGACAACCCATCAGGAAAAAGAAGGAAAAATGTAAATCAGGAAAATAAATAAATACCATGTGAACACAGTGGGCCCTGGACTCCACAATAACATTGACCACAGAGAAAAAAAATCTTCCTTGATGATGCAATGAGAATAGTATATGCTCTGACACAGTGCTGAACCAGAAATGCTAGGAAATGGCTAGCTCTGCTCAAGACTTAGAATAATTTACAAGATTTGTATCTCAATGTCATTATTCTTTTAAATATATTCAAATGAAGCATTGTGATTTTTTGTACTTTTAAGTCTGTGTTACACTTTCTGTTGTCACTTTGATCTGATCTGCACCAGGAGTAAAGAAGATTTTTAACGAATATTCAGGAGGTTTCTTTCATAAGTGCTTCTACATTATGTTTGCCCTTTCCATATTATTTTTATGTAGTTTGGTACTTTTTTTAGTTTTTTTTGTCAGAACAGATATTTTGCACAAAATTACTGCAAATGTGTCTGTTATTGAAATATTTGCAAGACTTCAATAGAGCAATGAAAATCAATGAAAACTGTAGATGTTGGAAATCTGAAATAAAAACAGAAAATGCTGGAAACACTCAGCAGGTCAGACAGTTGAAATTTTAACTCTGTTTCCCTTTCCATAAGACTGCTTCCAGCAGTTTTTTTACTTTTGTTTCAACAGAAAGATTTTAAGTTTAAGGAGTCTTTGCAACAATAGCCAGCAGCATTAAAAATGAAGCTATTTTCCAAAAGTTCTAAACAAGTACTTTATCATTAAGATGGAAAAGCTATAAGGGAGGAAAATGAAGAAGACAAGGCAGCATCGGAAGTAGCCATTGTCTTTATACTCCGGCATACTATGACCAAGGGGAAAGGCCCTTTCTAGTTCCAGGTTGGCAGAAAGTCAGTTGCAAAGCTATGGCATCTGCCACAAGGTCACCTGAGACTAGTCTCACCATCAGAATGACAATCAGTGACAGGCAAATGAACAGAAATACTAATTTTTCTACTTCCTCCTTCTTCATGACCAGCACAGGGAGAATCTACAGTCTTATCCATCCAAGTGTGAAACAGGTGAGTGAGACACTGGTCAGTGTGGTGAGTATTTTTGCTTCCTTTTTCTACTGACTGGCAATAGGGAACCAGTAAATTTAAAAACATAAATGATCCATCTGGTGAATGATAGAGTTGTGCCTGATTTGATAAAATTGTCATTGGTGACTTCTCAATGATGTACTGTCCTGTGGCTAGTTTATAGCTCTAAACTTGTTTGCTGCCTCCTAACCTGCCGTCCTTTCAGGCATATGGGAAAAACCAACTCCTGTGCCAAAGGTAACACAGCTTTTGGGTGAGGAGCCTTTGCAGACTTGAAGTTTAAACCTATCGTTCTGAATCTATGTATCCTCTGACACTATATGCTGTTACTGACACAGAAAAAGTTTGGCCTGAAGCTGAATATTCTGAGTTGTATAAAAGACAAGCATATTTTTCAGTCTGATAGACTGTAAAGGGTAATAAACTATGGATAAAACTAAGGCAGCAATATTGGCTGGTCTCTCACAAGCATGGGAGACGATATTTAGTCGCATTGTAATTCATTAACGGCTGTCCATCAATAACTAGCAACATAATATTGAGCAAGAATTTGCTGATTTTTGTCACTATCTAAAATTATCCTGACTTTATCTTTTTATAGGCAATGATGATCCCCGCTAATGAAGGAATCTGCTTCATGGAAAACTGATTATGTCCTGAACATACCACTGCATTATTTGACTAGCAATTATAGACAGACAAGACAGACACTTGTGAGATGCATCCTTTACTGTTAATGCAACAACATCATTTAAGGTATTGATAACAGTACAGCTTGACCAACACAAGTAATACACTGCCTCTGCTGTTCAAATTGCCAATCACGCTTGGAGACCTATGTTCCGGCAAGCTATCAATTACTGCTCTGGATGGCGTGGACTGAATCAGGAATGTCATCCTGGGGCAACAAGGTAATCATGCATCTTCTACCTCCTCCTTTGGTTGTCCTAAGGCCACTTAGAATGATAAGGTTCCTTCATTTGATTGCCCTTTGCAGGTGGCTTGAAATAATCGTGAGCTCTTTCACACATAGAGGAAAAAACAGGAATAAGCTCTAAAAAGGTTAACTGAAGAGGGATTTAACAAATCTGTGAAAAATGTCATTTGCAAGGGTTTTCATTTAGGAAAATATATTGGTCCAAGAGAAACACGTGACTCTACAGTTAGAATGCTATCGCTTCTTACTCATATTCCTTAACATAAGGAAGAAACATGGGAGGATATTGTAGCTTCATGTCTAAAATTTAATTTTCATTTTTTTGACAATTCCTAAGGCATCACTGCCTTGCTAATATGCAATTCCATGGGTATGTGCCTCATCCAAGGGGCCATTTTGCACATGTGACCCTGAAAATGAGTGTGGCAGGAGAAGCTGCCTCTGTCTTGTGTGCAAGCTACAGAAGGAGCCTTAGGAACAGCAGGCTACTCAGCACGTTAGGATTTGCTTTTGCTCTGTGAATCACCAGCAAGGCTCAGTTGTTGTACAAGCAAGCTGTCAGCAGCTTATTGGGATGGTGCACATTGACTCAGGAATGCCATTCCAGGACAATACGCACAACCCCCAAGGCAATCACTCCCTGTTATTCAATTATGTTTGCCCACAGCTCCATATCCCCTTCTTTGCTTTATTCCCCTTTACAATATCATCCAGGAAACATCGATTGATTGTAGAATCAAAAACTCCTGTTGATCCAGCAGCTGCTAGAAGGGGAACTGTTATTTTGATTTGTGTGCTGTGAATTCAGAACCTGATCAAGGCACAACTTGAAGAATGCATTCAGTATCAACAATAATAATATGCATTTACATATCACTTTTGATGTAGTAAGGTATCCCAAAGTGCTCAGTGGGAAAGACATGTTGATTGGTTTCCTTTTAACTGAATCCAACTCTTTAGGCTAAGAGAAACTTGAGATTTCAACTTGCTACCATTCAGTGATTAAAGAGAGATCAGCGTTCTTTCCTTCCCTCAAATTCCTAGCTGCACACTTCTCGTCACATATGTTGATTGCTTCCTCGCAGGCATAGCCATTCACCCCAAGGCAATCTCACACA
The DNA here is from genome assembly GCF_009764475.1 of Pristis pectinata. NCBI lineage: Eukaryota > Metazoa > Chordata > Chondrichthyes > Rhinopristiformes > Pristidae > Pristis > Pristis pectinata. The sequence goes on along the minus strand of NC_067414.1, from coordinate 74,709,401 downwards.
TTCTAGTGCTAGTTCCAGGACATCATGATGCACAGCACAAAGGGTGCACACATTTCTCATTCTTGATCCCATTCCCTTACAATATATCGCAGGCTAGATTTTAAGTTTGCAATGTACTGGGATGAAGAAATCTCAAAGTGAGTGGGATCATGTAAGATAATAAGATCCTAAGGTGGCGTCACAGTAAAGATGTTGAGATGATTTTATTGAGGGAGAATCATGAACTACGAGGGCATAGCTACAAAATAAGAGGCTGGTCATTTCAATCTCTGGTGTGTAGGAATTTCTTCTTCTAGAGGGTAGTGAATCTCTGGAATTCTCTTACCCCGAGGATGGAGAAGGCCAGATCTTTAGATATATTTAAGGAGATAGATGAGCATTTAAAAGATTGAGGGATTGAGGATTATTGGGAACTGGCACAAAAGAGGAGTTGAGGCCAGCACAGATCATCCATGGTCATATTGAATGGCAGGGCAGGCTTGAGGGGCCTGGTGGCCAATTCCTGCTCCTATTTTCTTGTGCTTTTGTGTGCTTTACAATCAATGAAATATTATTGTAGCTCAGTCACTGTTGGAATATAGGAAGCTAACAACCAATTTGTGTTCAGCAAATTCTTGTTAACATCAATATGATAATGGCTAAATTATTTGTTACTTGAAATGTTAGTCCAGGGATAAATATTGGCCATGTTACTAAGGGGAACTCCTTGCTTACCATCAAAATAGCACCTCGATCCTTTACATTCACCTGAGAAAATAGAAGGGCCTCAGTTTAATATTTCCATCAAAAGACAGGGCCTCTGAAAGCACAATACTCCCTCAGTGGTGTGGTTGAGTGCTAGCATGGATCTTTGGATTAGATCATTAGATAATTGGTAACTCACCTGTCATAAGTGAGCAACTGGATATGGTGGAGAGGAAGAGATGGAGATATGGAGAGAGAGGGAGACAGAGAGACGGAGGGAGACAGCAATAGAGATTTCATTGTGGAGAGGGCAAGACCGTCCAAGTGCTGTTCAACGGGATGTAAATGCTGTGTTTTGGCAGTAAGTTATGTGCAACCTATCCCAGTTATACTTTGCACACTCGCAACAACACTGGAAGAGTCTCCGATATCCCAGAACTTTGAAGTGACACACTCATCCATGGGATGTGGTTAGCTGAATGGAATGTAAAAAGCAGTATCACACAAAAGCATGCAGGTCCACATCAAGAGTGGCCTCATCGTAACACATAAAATCCTTAGAGGATTTGACAAAGTAGATTCAGAGAGGACATTTGTCCTGCCTGAGGAATTTAGAACTCAAAGGTCACAGTCTCAGACAAGGGGTAGGTCATTTTGGGCTGAGAACAAATTTCTTCACTCAGCATGGTAAATCTTTGGAATTCTTTACCCTGGGGGGGGCTTTGGTGGCTCAACCATTGAGTTCATTCTAAATGAAGGTCAAAAGATTTCTGGATACCAGAGGATTCAAGGATGTGGAAGAGTCCAGGGAAATGGGGTTGAGATAGAAGGCCAGCTGTGATTTTGTTGAATGGTGGAGCAGGCCTATTTCTGCTCCTCGTTCTTATGTCCTTATGCTGACAACTTGCTCGATTTTGCATCTGGAAACACAAGAGACTGTAGCTCTTGGAATCTGGAGCAAAAAACAATCTGCTGGAGGAACTCAGTGGATCAAGCAGCAGCTGTGGAGACAAAAGGATGGTCAATATTTTGGATTGAGACCTGTTGCATGGTCTGGACCTGAAACATTGACTATCCCTTTGCCTCCACAGGTGCTGTTTGACCTGCTGAATTCTTCCAGCAGCTTGTTTAATTTTGCATCTACCTGCTGTGTTCATTGCTTCACACCCAGTCTTTGTTTCTCTGGGTTTTTTTAGAAGAATTCATCACCATGCATTTCTGTGAAGCTTCCCTGACCGAAAACATTCATGTTGTTTCTTTCTCCACAGATGCTACATGGTCTGCTAAATATTCCCAGCATTTTCTGTTTTTATTTCAAATTTCCAAAGGTTATTGCCCTTTGCTTTGGAGGACTTAAGGAGTATCTATATCTTGTGTTTGTCAGTAACTTTGCATCACAATGCAGAAGTATCAGAGGATTTGGACAGCTGCATTAGGAATATTGTGCAAACCTGCATAAAGACCTTTTTGTGGTGGCACACAAGGTGCCCAGGTGAATGATACCTGCAGAACTTTCTTCAGATTTATGAACTGGATGAATCAGACTCACCACTTTATTTCCTGAAGCCCCTCTTCTACACTATGTCAATTTATTGTCAAATGTCAATGGAGTGATTAGCGTCCATCTGCTTTCCAGAGGTAAGTGTGTAACTACCTGTTTGCTGACTCACTACTGCCTGGTGGTGCTTGTGCCTAATCACACCTTGTTTTCTTTGTAAACTGGTCCCAAAGACAGGAATCTAATCTCTGGTTCTGAATTCTTACTTTCAACAAACCTCTTCCAGATTGAATGTTGCTTGAAGTAAATAAGAAGCAGCAACATACTTATCTATGACTATAACTGTGCTTATCTTTGTTTTAAATGAGGACATGGCCTTTGCTAACTAAAAACTGCCAAAATGTTCAGGCCAAGGTTTTCTCTATAGAGTACTGGTTGGATAAATACAGTGCCACAGGCAAAATAGTTTTGAGTGGTAAAGCATTGACACATTGGACACTTAATGGGTTTCCCAGATTTTCTACTGTAGGTTAATAACTGGTGTAATAGTTACTCTCAGACTTGTCAACAACCAATTATACCAGTAATTTGGGGGAAAACATTTAGAGAGCTACTACTTAATATCTTCCAGCCCTCGAAAAAGTGTTTTATTGTTTCATTGAGGGTGTTGATATGAAGGGAGAGCTTTAAACAACACTGACTCACTTATCCCAGCTGGGTCTCTCCTGTCCTGAGCAGTAATTTCCTCTAACACAGTACACATATGAGCAACACATGAGCCAGGAAATGACAGCAGTAGTAACAGCAGGTGAAGCGGAAGTGGAGAAAAAAAGGAATCAGATGTATAAAAGCCCAATTTTTTTATTGTTGCTACCAACATAAAAGTGACAGCCAGAAAATCCTGAGCAGTTCATCTGCAATTTTCTGAAATAGAAGACAGAAATAAAATGTATTTGAAGACCATATTCAAAGGGATGAAGAAACAAAGGGAGTAAAACAATCTAGATATTTGAATTCTAAATTTCTTTTCAAACAAAATAAAAAGAAATCTAGTGATTCACAGGCTTGAGGTTTCCCATTGTATCTCTGCCTCACTGTCTCACTCTTGTCTGCATGCTCAGCTCTTAGAAGGTGTTCCAAAATATTTTCACTGTTGACCTCATAAGACCCATCATGGTCTTTTATGGTAGATTGATTGATGAATTTCTTCTGAGCCAATCGGGTGGAAATAGGACAGAAAGAATTAAGAACTTTTGACTGTGAAGTGTGTGCTTGCTGGGAGGGTTATGATGATAAAGCAAAAGTTCACTCCTTCTGTCCAAGGAATAATATTTTTTTTCAGAAATAAAAACAGAAAACGCTCAGCTGGTCAGACAGCACCTGTGGTGAGGAAAATATTAACTTGATATTTCTGAAAGTGCAGTTGACTGAACAATATCTTTTGGCAGTAACTTGGAAAATGACTGTTGTTCTCACATCAGGAAAGAACAAGCAGCAGTTTTCGTTCCAAGGCAGCTGCTGCAAACTCTTGCCCATAAACAATAACAGATTTACTTTAAAGAAAAATTCAGAGAGCTAGCTTTCAAAATTAAAGAAGCTTTCTGTTCAGAAAATATCACAAAGATCATGGAAAGCCAGATCAATAATTCTTTCTGAGTGTGGGAGCATCATGCATGAAACTCCCCTTTTCCCAATTTCACTGTAAAATTAAACCGATGTAGTAATATGACAAGCTTTCCTCATCTTGAGTAAGCCTAAGCTAAACTGCTGAGTAGGAACAGAGCAGTCAAAATCTTGTGATGAATCTGGGTGCACTTTGCTGTTATTAAAGATGCTATGTAAAAGAAGGTTGTTCTTTTGCACTACACCCAACTTTACTCATAGAGTCATAGAGCAATACAGCACGGATACAGGCCCTTTGGCCCAATGAGTCCATGCCGACCATGGTGCCCACCCAGCTGATCCCAATTTCCTGCGTTCAGCCCATATCCCTCTAAGACCCGGCCCTCCAAATACCAAGTGCTTCTTAAATGATACTATTGTACTCGCCTCAACCACTTCTACTGGCAGCCCATTCCATATACTCACCACCCTCTGCATCAAAATGTCACCCCTCAGGTCCCTTTCAAATCTTTCCCCTCTCAAACCTAAACCTATGCCCCCAGGTTTTGGACTCCTCTACCCTGGGGAAAAGACTGTTACCATCCATCTTGTCTATGCCTCTCATCATTTTAAACACTTCTATAAGTTCGCCCCTCATTCTCCTATGTTCCAAGGAATAAGGACCTTCTCCGCCTTGAAATCAATAATTCTCTTTCATTATATGTTCCTGGCTTACTAATTCTTTATTTTCTCTTTCCCCTTACTTGCAGTCTTCTCTTTTTCTTTTCTTCTTTACACCTTTCACTCTTCATTTTCATTTCCTTAACACTTACTCACTTTCTGTCTGCATTACCTGGCATTACTGATCTCATTAACTACCATGGTTCCTTGCCTGGTAGAGAGGGGGTAAGGAACATTGCAGTGGAATAACGTTCTGACATTTTTAGAGCCTGTGGTTACTGGTATTCTGATAGTTGAATAAACACCACTTCAATAACATTCTTTCACTTTCTCTCACTCCTCAGTGAGTGCAGAAGAAACGATAGGTATTATAGAATGAGATTTTCATGCATCCCTGTAGTTTCAAATTTTTGCCTTTAAATTGAGGAACTGTTCCTTCATTGTTAATGTCATAAACAAATGCTTCACTAGCTTTTCCTATAATTGTCTTTATACATTGTCCAGAAGTAACCAATGGCATTGTTTTCAAAGTGATTAAACAACACAAGCCAATGTAATTTTAAAAATAATTTTATACTGGGTGAGATGCTTGGGGCAGAGGAATCTGTATGACAACAGCAGCTTACACTTACTGTATACCCTTAATTCATTCAAACATTCCGAAAAGTTCCACCGCAAGTGATTTTAGGGGAGGTGGCCAAAGGTTTGGTTTAATAGTAGATCTTGAGGGATGTCTTAAAGGACGAAAGAGGGAGATGACAGAGCTGGTACAGAGTATAATGGACTCCTGAGATTAGGGATGCATAGCCAAAAGCTTGGCTGTCATTTGTGGATTAATTGGAAATTAAAATGGCAAAGAAGTGCAGAAATTCTGAGGACTGCAGGGCTCAAGAATTGAAAGAAAAAAAAACAAGCTGCTGATATGTTTGGAGGATAAACCAGCACGACATTTTGTTGGAGAATATACCACATTGGTACAACTATACATTGGTGTTCACAGCATGCAGTAAACAGTTCTTCAGTTCCAGACTTTATGCTGAATTGTTCATGATAAACCTTCATGCAGAGAAAGGAAGTCCATGACTGGAACTGGCACACTGAAGGCTCAGCCAGAAAAGGTAGCATTGCCTTACTAAGGCACCAGATAGAGCAGGCCCGGTGAAGCATTAAATGTAGCAGTGAAGCTGAATGTTCCTGTCTCCTGGAGGCATGTTGTTTTCAGGTAATTATATTTTAAAAATCAAAATCAGCTCTTTTGAAACATTCAGCTGAATCTGCCATTGGGAAAAGGCTTTCAATGATTCATAATACATATTAAGATGTTTTAACAAGTTGTGGGTGCAGATGAAATAGACGATGAGATGATAATGTTGTTTTCTTTGACAGTCCCTCAGGGTTGACATTGACTTACTTCTACTCTGGTTCTGTGAACTCTGAGGTAGCTGATGAGACCAATGTGGGAATTGCAGACTCCATACCTGAGCTATTGTATCACATGTAACATCTCCTTGTACCTGTGTTTATTCACAACAGGTAGCAAGACAGCTGGGTTAGTTGGTAAATAAGGCAAATAGAATACTTCTTTTCAATAGCTGAGGCATAGAATATAAGATGCTAGAACTGGATAGAATATTAGTACGCCCAAAGCTAGAGTTCCATCCACAGTTCTAGTCACCACATTACAGGAAGTATGTGATAGCCCCAGTGAGACCACAGAGAAGACTTATAAGGCTAATGCCAGGACTGCAGTGTTTTAGTTATGAGAAAAGATTGGACTGGCCAGGATTGCTATCTTAGGAACAGAGGAATCCGAGGGAAGATGAAAATAAGGTGTATATAATTATGTGAGACCTTGAAAGGAAAGAAAAGAAAGACCTATTGCCCTGAGCTGAGTGGTCAGTAAGCAGGGGGGCAGAAGCTTAGAGCAGTTGGTAGAAGGAATAACAAGGAGATTTTATTTTCCCTCTCAAAGGGTGTTGGGTGTCTGGAACTTACTCTCTGTGAAGATGGTAAAGACATACTCACTTAATTTGAAAGGTACTTGGATAACCGCTTGATCAACCTCACAACCACACATTTTGACAAAAATGACAATAATACCTAAAGTGATCATGAACTGCTTACAGATCAGTTGCTGGATAATTTCTTCTGGCTCATGAGGCAACTGTTGCATATTGTTGGATCTTTCCAACACTTAGCTGAAGTTTCACAGGGAGTGGCCTGGCTGGTGTTCAAAGAACCAATGCTAAACACGTTGGTCCCGAACATGGCTGGCTTGGTAAGACTTTCTTTGGGAAGTGAACGTGACTGGGAGAAAGAAGAGGCACAACACAGAGTGAGGTGAAAGTTGAAGGAGAAGATGAAAAGTGGTCTCAGCAGGAAGTCAAATTCCCATTATTTACCATAGAACCATAGAACAATACAGCACAAAACAGGCCCTTTGGCCCACCATGTTGTGCCGACCTTTAAATCACACCGAAGACTATCTAACCCCTTCCTCCCACATGTCCTCTTATTTTAAATTCCTCCATATGCTTATCTAACAATCTCTTGAACTTGACCAACATACCTGCCTCCACCACTACCCCAGGCTGCGCATTCCATGCACCCACCACTTTCCGGGTAAAAAACCTCCCTCTGATATCTCCCTTGAACTTCTCACCCATTACCTTAAAGCCATGTCCTCTTGTATTGAGCATTGGCGCCCTGGGAAAGAGGCGCTGGCTGTCTACTCTATCTATTCTTCTTAATATTTTGTATACCTCTATCATGTCTCCCTCATCCTCCTTCTCTACAAAGAGTAAAGCCCTAGCTCCCTTAGCCTCTCCTCATAATGCATACTCTCCAAACCAGGTAGCATCCTGGTAAATCTCCTCGGCACCCTTTCCAACACCTCCACATCCTTCCTATAATGAGGCGACTAGAACTAGACACAGTACTCCAAGTGTGGTCTAACCAGAGTTTCGTAGAGCTGCATCATTACCTCACGGCTCTTAAACTTGATCCCACGACTTATGAGAGCTAACATCCCATAAGCTTTCTTAACTACCCTATCCACCTATGAGGCAACTTTTAGGGATCTGTGGATATGAAACCCCCAGATCCCTCTGCTCCTCCACACTACCCAGAATCCTGCCATTAACCTTGTACTCCGCCTTGGAGTTTGTCCTTCCAAAGTGTACCACCTCACACTTCTCTGGATTGAACTCCATCGCTCACCTCTCAGCCCAGCACTGCATCCTATCAATATCCCCCTGCAATCTTCGACAGTCTTCCACACTATCCACAACACACCGACCTTTGTGTCGTCTGCAAACTTGCTAACCCACCCTTCTACCCCCTCGTCTAAGTCATTAATAAATATCACGAAAAGTAGAGGTCCCAGAACCGATCCTTGTGGGACACCGCTAGTCACAGCTCTCCAACCTGAATGCACTCCCTCCACCACAACCCTCTGCTTTCTACAGGCAAGCCAATTGTGAATCCACACGGCCAAGCCTCCCTGGATCCCTTGGCCTCTGACCTTCTGAAGAAGCCTACCATGTGGAACCTTGTCAAATGCCTTACTAAAATCCATGTAGGCCACATCTACTGAACTACCCTTGTCAATCTGCCTGGTCACCTCCTCAAAGAATCCTATCAGGCTTGTGAGGCAAGATCTTCCCTTCACAAAGCCATGCTGGCTGTCCCTAATCAGTACGTGATTCTCTAAATGCTCATAGATCCTATCTCTAAGAATCCTTTCCAACAGCTTGCCCACCACAGATGTAAGGCTCACTGGTCTGTAATTCCCTGGTCTATCCCTACTAGCTTTTTTGAATAAGGGGACAACATTTGCCACCTTCCAATCCTCTGGTACCAATCCACTGGATGACAAGGACTCAAAGATCCTAGCCAATGGTTCAACAATTTCCTCCCTTGCCTCGTGGAGCAGCCTGGAGAATATTCCGTCAGACCCCGGGGACTTATCTGTCCGAATATTTTCTAACAGCTCCAACATATCTCTCTTGATATCAACATGCTCTAGAACATTAACCTTATCAACACTGTCCTCAGCATCATCAAGGTCCCTCTCCTTGGTGAATACTGAAGAGATGTATTCATTGAGAACCTTACCCATTTCCACAGCTTCCAGGCACATCTTCCCACCTTTGTCTCTAATTAGACCTACCTTTATTCTCATCATCCTTCTGCTCTTCACATAAGTGAAAAAAGCCTTGGGATTCTCCTTAACCCTACTCGCCAAAGCCTTTTCATGTCCCCTTCTCGCTCTCCTCAGCCCCTTCTTAAGTTCCTTCCTTGCTACCCTATATTCTTCATGAGCCCTATCTGATCCTTGCTGCCTAAACCTCATGTATGCTGCCTTCTTCCTCCTCACTAGTTGTTCCACCTCTCTTGTCACCCATGGTTCCTTCACCCTGCCATTCTTTGTCTGCCTCACTGGGACAAATTTATCCCTAACATCCTGCAAGAGATCCCTGAACAATGACCACATTGCCATAGTACATTTCCCTTCAAAACTGTCATCCTAATTTACTCTCGCAAGTTCTAGCCTTATAGCTTCATAATTTGCCCTTCCCCAATTAAATATCTTCCTATCCTCTCTGCTCCTTTCCTTGTCCATGACAATGCTAAAGGTTAGGGAGCGGTGGTCACTGTCCCCCAGATGCTCACCCACCGAGAGATCTGTCACCTGACCCCGTTCATTACCTAATACTAGATCTAATATGGCATTCCCTCTAGTCGGCCCGTCAACATACTGTGACAGGAATCCGTCCTGGACACACTTAACAAACTCTGCCCCGTCTAAACCTTTGATACTAAGCCGGTGCCAATCAATATTTGGGAAGTTGAAGTCTCCCATGATAACAACCCTGTTATTCTTGCACCTTTCCAAAATCTGCCTCCCTATCTGCTCCTCGGTATCCCTGCTGCTACCTGGGGGCCTATAGAATACTCCCAGTAGAGTAACTGCTCCTTTCTTGTTCCTGACTTCCACCAATACTGACTCTAGAGAGGATCCTTCTACATTATCCACCCTTTCTGCAGCTGTGATTCCTTTATTCTGAAACAGATTGCTGTCTGGGGGTCTCTGTATTTGAATCACCACAGCAAGTCAAAGACTAACACTGGGTAAGCAGCAGCATCCACTCATGGCATGGCTCAAGTCTCTGGTCTGGGACCCATGCACATTGCACAGCAAGCTGATACTGAGAGCCACGGAGCATACGCTTAGCATCTTCAAGCAATGTTTCCACCACTTGACCTGCCCTGAAGCAGCAGGCATCAAATGTTCTCCTAATATGTTGTGAGATGCAGTAGCTGGTTCTCATGAAGAGATAGACTTCATCACTATCACCTGCTGAGGAGTAGGAGCTTGATGAAGAGGAGGAGGAAGGGATTGAGGAAGAAGTGCACCAGACAAGAAGGGAGGGAGAAGAGAAAGAGCAGAGACAGCCCAGCGGAGACAGCCCTCCTCAGCTACAATGGAACTGATCAGATTCATCACAACTGATTTAAATTGTTTGTTCATGACTTCCCACTCACCACATTTAGACTTCCACTGATCATCGCATCCACAGCGCAAAGTTAAAAATCAGCAGAGAATTGCACATTTCAATCCAACGTTAGAAATTCAATTATGATACAATAGAAAACCACACGTCAATGTACTTTCCTGAATTCAGCGGGCCTTCGCCTGTTCTGCTGTTCCTCCCAGGGGCACCTTGGTTACAACGTGCCTGCTGACTATCAATTGGGAAGCTACAGATGCCCTTTGAATGTGATCTTGAGTAGCTTTGGGTCTTGAAGCCCCAACATCAGACTGCACCATTTGGGTCTGGGTTGCAACAGTCTGACACTAGGACTGGAAGAATGGGCGAGAGCAAGAAGGCTGTTGTTATGAGAGTCCTGCTCCGTGGACGCACTGCGACTCTCCCAGGGCAGCACCTCGGCATTCTGCTGGAGGCATATTGATAGACTGCGACAGGGGAACAGGTGGATCCAGAGGAATGATGGCAGCAATCTATATGGCAGTACTCTAATCTCTGATGCAAGCTGCGATGTTGACCATGAGAGAATGCATCACATTGTATTTCACAGGTGAAGTGATGGTGGTGATCTCCCCTGCCCATATTGGAAAGGATTGACTCCAAGCTTAAGCAAAGAATTGAAATTAGAATTGGAATTGGTTTATTATTGTCACATGTACCGAGGTACAGTGAAAAATTTGTCTTGCGTACCATTCATACAGATAAATTCATTGCTCTGTGCATTGAGGTAGTACAAGGTAAAACGATACAGAATGCAGAATAAAGTGTAACAGCTACAGAGAAAGTGCAGTGCAGGTAGGCAATAAGGTGCAGGTCATAACGAGGTGGATTGTGAGATCAAGGTCCATCATATTATACTAGGGAACTTTTCAATAGTCTTATAACAGCAGGATAGGAGCTGTCCTTGAGCCTGGTGGTCTGTGCTTTCAGGCTTTTGTATCTTCTACCTGATGGGAGGGGGGAGAAGAGAGAATGCCCAGGGTGGGTTGTGTCTTTGATTATTCTGGCTGCTTTACCAAGGTAGCAAGAAACGTAGACAGAATCCATGGAGGGGAGGCTGGTTTCCATGATGTGCTGAACTGGGTCCACAACTCTCTGCAGTTTCTTGCGGTCACAGGCAGAGCAGTTACCATACCAAGCCGTGATGCATCTAGATAGGATGCTTTCTATGGTGCATCAATAAAAAATAGTGAGGGTCAACGGGGACATGCCAAATTTCTTTAGCCTCCTGAGGAAGTAGAGGTGCTGGTGAGCTTTCTTGGCCGTGGCGTCTACATGGTTGGACCAGACAGACTATTGGTGATGCTCACTCCTAGGAACTTGAAGCTCTCAACCCTCTCAACCTCAGCACCATTGATGTAGACAGGAGCATGTGCACTGCTCCCTTTCCTGAAGTCAATGACCAGCTCTTTTGTTTTCCTGACAATGAGGGAAAGGTTGTTGTCATGACACCATGTCACTAAGCTCTCTATCTTCTTCCTGTACTCTGACTCATCATTATCTGAGATATGGCCCACTGCAGTGGTATCATCTGCAAACTTATAGATGGAGTTAGAACAGTATCTGACCACACAGTCTTGAGTATATAAGGAGTAAAGTAGGGGGTGCAGCTTTGTGAGACACCAGTGTTGAGAATAATCATGACAGAGGTGTTGCTGCCTACTGATATGGTCTGTTATTTATGAAGGCAAGGAACCAGTTGCAAAGGGAGGTGTTGACTTGATGCTGGGCTTTGCTAAGCTTAATGCTCTCTGCAGTATTTCCAATAGTGTTTCCAGTGCAACACGAATTTAAGTGTATACACCCATCAACCTTCTTCTACAGCTGTCCATTTACTCTTCTCATTCTTCTACTCTGTCCAACAGTGAACTGGCATCTACTCCATCTATTCCCACTGCCCTGTCCCATGTGACTAGTGTCTCACCACATGCAAGTCCCTCTGCTTACCTCAGCCACCTACATGTATATGTTTTATTTGTGCTGGTGAGTGCTTCCCTTTATTGTCTTCCACTTCTGTCTCCATTGACTAGGGCTATCCGAGTTCTGGGATATCCAAAATGAAAAAGGGATAAGCATTGGGCTGAGGTGAGGGGACTGGGGAAGTGAGAGGTGCATGCTTAAGCAATCTGAAGATGGAGAAGAGACGAGAAGGATTACATAAGCAGACAAATGAAAACCAAAACCAAAACTGAAGATGCTGGAAATCTACAATAAAAACAGAAAATGCTGGAAATACTCAGCAGGTCAGGCTACATCTGTGGGAAGAGAAGCAGCGTTAATGCTTCACGTGAAAGACCCTTCATCAGAACTGGGATGGAGGCAAAAGAAGCTTGTTAAGCTGTAGGGAGTTTGGAGGGTTGGAGTGGGGGGTGTAGTATGAAAACACTTGGCTGTCACGTGACAGTGACAACACTGACCCCTCTGGTCAGAGAACAGCATTACTTATTGGATCGGAAGTGACACCACTGTCAATCAAGGTTTGGCTCCACCCCACCCATCAGGTGTGGGTATAGAGATCGGCACCTTTGTGCCTTAACCTGCCTGACCATTGGCCTTGTCAGGCACCTTTGTCCTTGACTTCCAAGCCATTGGCCTGTCTAAATTACCTGGCAGGGCTCCACCCAGCCTTCCACCACTATAAAGAGTGTTGCACTTCTCTGGCCCTTCCTCTTTCGACTGCCCCAGGAGTAGTGAGACGACGCTGCAGAGATCACTGGTAAGAGTGTGCATCATCACATGGTTTGGAAGCGTCTTAGTCAGATTCCAGGGAGTGTTAGGACCGATGCTTGTTGGGTCAAGGTATTCAGGCACTGGAGTGTTTATCCCTTGATAAGCTGTACCTTGTTTATTGTGTGTGTGTGTGTGTGTGTGTGTGTGTGTGTGTGTGTATCTCATCCTCGTTGCGATTCACCCTCAAGTTTGTGGTCTCCTGTATGTGTGTGTGAGTGTGCATCCGTTCCCATTCATTCTGTCCCCACATTTGCCTTTGTGATTAAACTACTTTTAAAATACAAAGCCTGTGTCCAGAGTCCTCCATCTTTAAGATTCCAAAAGAACCTTTTCACACAACGGGGGGGGGGGCGGATGTTTCTGATGGGGTAAAACTGGGGTGACCATGGGAATAAGCTGTAAACAAGGTTATCTGATCAATGAGTGAATGGGAGCAGTTATAGGGGGAGAACATAGAGAGACGAACATAAACAACCATGTGGGAATTGTGAAATGCAGGAGGACAAGCCCAGCAGGTCAGGCTGGATATGTTGTCCACTTCAGGAGGGAGAAAAAGAAAATAAAACGCAGAGTGGAAACCAAACAAGCTGAGCCAATATCACAGATGGAGGACTGATACAGACAGAAGTTAAGTACCTGAGGTTATAGGATTCAATATTAAATCCAGAAGGCTGCAATGTGCCCTGGCAGAAGATAATTTACCATTCCTCAAGCTTGCGTTGGGCCTCACTGTAAGAATTCAGGAGGCCACAGACCAATAGGTCAGAGTGCAAATAGGATAGAGGTATGAAGATACTTTAATTATAGGTTTTTCCACTGTCCAAGTGGCTATTGCATTGGCAATGCCCTTTACCATGAGATTTAAAATAAGACGTCTTTGCTGTTGCCTCTGCACATGTACTATCTCCTCCTGTAACCTTTGGATGATATGATTGCCAAGATTGCAGACACTGTCGTGTAGGGGTTAGTGTAACGCTATTACAGCACCAGCGACCCGGGTTCAATTCTGGCCGCCGTTTGTAAGGAGTTTGTATGTTCTCCCCGTGTCTGCGTGGGTTTCCTCCGGGTGCTCTGGTTTCCTCCTACATTCCAAAGACGGACGGGTTAGGAAGTTGTGGGCACACTATGTTGGCGCCGGAAGCTTTGCGACACTTGTGGGCTGCCCCCAGAACACTCTACGCAATAGATGCATTTTCACAGTTTTGATGTACATGTGACTAATAAAGATATCTTATCTTATTAAAAAGCTGCATGTGTGTGCATGCTGTCATTATGTGTGCAAGCAATGCTTTGTGTGTGCAAGGTTTGCAACGGCGCTAAGTGTGTAAGGATGGGGTAAGGCAGATGAACTAAAGAGCTGAGTACTGATTGGCAGAGATTGCTGGTTGGTGGGTGAAGGGGATGTGATGAATTGTTCTTTGGTGAAGCTAACAATGCAGTTGGTGGAATATGCCAATTGAAAATGGAATTATTTAACTTGGCTATATTCATGAGCTTGGAACTTGTATAAATAATTGTACGCATATAATTCATAGTTGCTTTCCAAGCCAGCAAGGGCCACAGTGCTTTGGAGGCTTACCTTATGCCACTGTTTTGATTGCCATCTTTATCACTCTCTTTAAGGGCTACCTTTGTTGATATGCGTACTCAGCAGGCTTGAAGAAAAAGATTAAAAAATCCTAAACTCAGCTGCTACCCGATTTGCATGTTAAGATATGACAGAACTGCACTCCTACCATTGAACTCCAACACATATCATTCCTGCTGCCTCGGATCTTCTGGTCTCCTCTTCATAATTTGCAAGAAGACTCCCAATTCATCTCAGAAAATGTTTGTTCACATTCTCTTGTATGTTCAGGCATTGCTCAAAGTATTAGAGTACAGATTCAGTTTTCAAAGCATTCCCATTAATTCTAACAATCACAATGCAATACCCCGTTAAGAGGTGCAGGGTGCCTTTATGTAGCAGTGACTATTCACAATATCGTCCCCTGGTGATCTGTGCAGCCAATGAACAGTCTCCACTTAGCAATTGGGTTAAACAGCAGGCAGCATGAATTTAACGTGCTGCCTGACTCTCAATTAACTAGCTAGAGAAAATCGAGTCTAGTGATCCTTACATCCATTTTCAGGTGCAAGTCAGTTTGACACTCATCACTTATATCAGGAAGTATACTGTCTGTGGAAATGCTGATAAAGTCAATCTCATAATTTTTCACTATTGGTCATATGACTTTGCAACCAAATGTTACAACTGGCCAACAGATTTATTCTGAAATCAGTGGGAATTTCAATGTCCATATCGACTGACTCTGTGGCTTTCAAATGGAGATCTTTTAAAATTTTCAAAAGATTTTTATGACTTGTACTGGATCTGTTAAAAAGCTGTAACTTAATCTCGTGTTTCAAATGGTATTCTAAAACAGGTTAGGCTTCACTTTTTGTGCTTTACTGTGCTGTCTGCGCCCCTTGGTTTACTCAGACCCTTTCTAAGAACTCCCAGATCTCTACTATTGTTGTTTTAAATGTAGTTATTATTCCACTGAAAAACAAAAGGCCTTTTATGATTCTTGAATGCTACTTAAAAGAGAGGTGAACCTCCCATATAAGTTGGAAACATAGCACTGTAGACCTCATCAGAGCCATTTCCTTATGCTACACACACAATAAGAGCAAACTTTTAATGCAATATCTTCAGGGCCTCTTTGGGCAGGTGCAGATACACTGACTGAACGGTCCAGTGGTTATACTTTTGTGTTGTGTGGATGCTGGCGCTTTTATTGAGCCAGAAAGTAAAGTTCCTGCAGATTATCAAATAACCATGAATACCAGCACTCAGACATGGTTCTGCCTTTACCCTTTCAGAGTTTGCTGACAGTGATAGGATGGAATGCATGCCCACAGAATGCCCTGCATGTTTGTGGGACACCACTGATCCCTGCCTTTTGTTGTCAGGAGCTGAGCAGATGCAGGTCCACCTGCAGACTGTACATGCCAGCCTGAGAGAAGCACTCTTTGGGGTTGTGACCTTTAGATCTTACCTCATATTCAGGAAGGTGATATTACAGCACCTAAAGCATTGGGAGGCCAGCAAAGACTGCCAGTGAGAGAGCATATTTCACACCCACAAAGTAAGACCTGAAACAATTTTTTGTTCCCTTGTCATTCATGTCTGTAAGGACTCAGCCCCACCCGGACTGAGCTCTTCTGTTTATCAACAAAAGCTCTTTTCCCAGCTGCAGTGCACATCACTGATCCGAGGTGACCTTAGAGCCACAGGCTGTGGCACCTCTAATGACCCATGCGATTTATTTGCACCATAATAAATTCTATCTTAAAAGCAAGGGATTTCGAAACAAAGGTGAGCTATCAGAAAATCACTGCCAACAAAATTGCTCTGCAACATCCTCAAAGGCCACTTTAGAGTCTGATATCTGCATGGTAGAAAGACTTTAGAACAGTTATGGACTGATTTAACAAAGTGTTCATACTGCTCCCTCAGGCAATGCAAAATGGTGGCAGATCCTTTTAAAACATGAAAAAATGTCAGCAGGAGAACAATATGCTTCTTTTTAAGGTATTAACCATTTAATAGAGAGTGGAAGCCCTCTGGTGATCTTCCAGGATGTTATCACTAGTGACTCATGAATCAGCACCTGTTTCATTCTCTCTCCACCATTAAAGCATACCCAATGAATATTGTACACATGTTAATTGCTACCTAAAATGCTCCTCTCTCTGAAAGCTGAGGCAAGTGGCAACATTATTCAGGCACCGCTTTATCAATAATTTCATATTCGTATTAAAATATCCATATCATGCAATCATTCCTAATTTTTCCAGGACATCAATAATTAAAACAGCATTGTGAACAAGGTTATGGTCACTACAAGATAAGTTTTAAACTGCACTTTGAATGCCGTCACCAGGGCAAAAATAAATCTTGTTTCATTTCACGTACTGTTTTGGCTGGGATGTTCCTCAGAAACATGCCTTCAGCTGTTTAATCCATCAAGGAGTACAGAATGTATTGGCTATCTTCAATGCAGTATGAGCACGGGCTGCAGTATCATTGCCCTGTTGCGTCACTTGGTCTGCTGAGTATTAACATGTGCATAACAGTGCAAGAAATTGCAGGTTAGTTTTAAGTTAAAAATATGTATTGACTGATTTTGTACTACTCAGTTGGACCACACTCACCTCTGAGTCAGAAGATCATGACTGAAGACCATTCCAAAGATCTGAGTGTGTAGTCCAGGCTGGCATTCCAGTGCATTGATGGGGGATATAAAAAAGAAGTGGATGATTCAGTAACTTCTTCGCATGATATAGACCCTCCAAGAAGGGGGTCTGGAATTGTAATGTTCACTCGGAACTGCAACCCAGAGAATTGTTAATGGGCCTATTGCCACTTCATTTGCTTAAGGAACATGCACTATTCTTCAGCACAGGCACTTTACCTAATGCCCTCTCCGAAAGTGCCCTGCTGATTGGGAGTAAGCAAACTCCTGAGGATTTGAGCATTATCGATCTGGATCACTTTTCACTTTTTGCCCATTGTCAGAGATTCAAAGAGAACTCACAAAACACACCAGGAAAATTTCTGGCACACTTTGCCAAGATTTCACTAACACTCTTTCAACAGTTATTTAGTTAATTCACTGTGTACGTCGTGTAAGCATAAATGTGGTGCTGCTCCACACGTTTAGAGAGTGAACAGGGAAAGTCAGTGTTTGGTATCTTGCTAGGAGGAATGGGAGAAGGAGAAGAGACCAGGCAGAAAAGCACTACCTTCTGTGGAAGAGAGACGCAGGAGGCTGAGAGGACTCCAAATTCATGGGGACTTTCTGCATGGTTGATGATTTGTCTGAACATCCTGCCAGAAACTGTGCCAAAGGACAAACTCCAGCGCCACAAAGCGGAGGAGGTCAGTAAGTGGATATTCTCGAGAAGAGGGGCATACGTGGGTAAAAAGGACACTGCACCTCCAACAGCTGCAGGGCATTCCTCCTCTTCTGGGTCCTCTCCACCAGCATCTTCTCACTCAGTCTCTGAGGCATCTGAAATGTGTCACTGTGTACCAGTATACACAGCCATCAGCTTTAGTGGAAGTAGTCAGTGGAGTCTCACATAACTCTTCACAAAAATTACCATTGATTTCTGTATGACTGTTAAACTTATAGGTTTTTCATTTGCAATCCCAGACACTTAAACTGTCATGATAAAATCTGCGTGATAAAACCAGATTTCCAAACTGGTGGGTTTTATTGGGACCCTTTACACCTTTTGTCATCTTTTCTGCAAAATAATAAACTTCCTCTTCCTCTTCAGTTATTCTCAAATGCTAAAGCTTCAAAGTGCACTTGGCAATTTTATGTTCTACTTTTTGCAATGAGTTGGTAGTCAAAGGGCAGGTGCAGCAACAATAAAAGCACTACAGAAAATAGAAAATGGTTTTATTCATTTCCAAGAAAAATGTGAATGCAATATTTTCCAGTGGCCTCTACTGTCTATTAAAAGCCATTTGCACCATTGTGGAAATGCAGCCTTAGATTCGTTGGTGAATGGAGAAATTGGGGCTGATATAATCCTGGTCTGTTTGAGTTAACGGACCCAATATCAAACGTAAGATATATTGGTGAAGAACAGCTGTAGGAAAGAGGGCATGAAAAAATTATGGAAAGTAGCAGTAGGATCCCAAGGAAATAACAAGAGCAGAGGAGTATAAGAAGAAAGAGGTTTGCAGATGGTATCAAGGGTAATAGCATCCAGCTTTGCACTATACAACCACAGTTCAGCTTGATGGAATGGCCTGGAATATAAAGACGTCACATTGTTCATGGTTGCAGGGTTTAATCTCTTAGGGTTGGAGAAATGATCTTTTTTTGAACTGAAAGAACATAATGTCTGAAGAATCTGACTGCATAGCTTGATTTTGTAGCATGTTGTAACTCCATCACTGCCATATGGTTGATACATGATGACAGAAAAGTGTGCCATAGATCTGCTAAGCTGCTCTGTGCCATGTTTATATCCGAAGTCAATTCCACAAATCACTTTCAATTAGAATTTCTGCCTTACTCATTTTCTGTGATAACTTCCAGCATGCAAGGTGCATACTTTGTTGAAGTATCCGGAACTGATGCCACTAGGATCAGCTCAGATCTGTTGTGGCATACTTGCTGCAAAGTCAGAGGAAGTTCACTGGTTCAAGTCCAGTCCCAGGAACAAGTAACTTCAATCACCAACCTACCATTGTGATTCTTCATATACGTCTCCATACTATTAATATAGACCGTGTTGCCTGTTAAAATGTTAACCTGGAAAAGCTTCCATTTCTCCTGTCGACATGACAATTATAATCAGTTAATCTGAATTAAGTGTTGTACATTATATTTTATAGTCAAAACTTTTGCTTCAAAATTGTGGACTCAGTTGTAAAGGTAATATATGACTAAGCTGCACACACTAAAGTGAATAGCAGCAGAGCTGAAAGTTTAGTTTTCAGTCTCTCTGCTGGATGAGGTGACTTGAACCAGACCCCAGTGATCCAGTGAATACGTGGGGCTGTGTGACTGCAGTATGGCCACTCATCCTGTGCATTCACCAGGGGAGGTGTCTGGCCAGCTGCTCTGTTAGTGGTTTGTGCCAATTGCCAACAACATGTTTTTGTTTAAATCAGTCCTCTTTGTAAGGATCTGAGGTTATTTCTGGAGCTGGAAAGCTGGAACCAGAGGCGGTGGGGACAGAAACATTAGGGATATTTAAGAGGCTCTTAGATAGGCACATGGATGATAGAGAAATGGAGGTCTATGTGGGTGGGAAGGGTTAGGCAGATCTTAGAGCAGGATAAAATGTTGGCACCATATTCTGGGCCGAAGGACCTGTACTGTGCTGTAATGTTCTATGTTCATTTTCAGATCTCTGCCAGAGCCCAAGTTTGGTCTCCCAGCTGCCCTCCACTGCTATTGTCCAAAGGATCGAGTTACGTTCTGCTTATTATGGCAGAGCAGGAGACTACTCAGCCCATCAGGTCCATGTTGGCTCCCAGCAGACCAATATCCTCAATTCTATTCCCCCTGTAGCCCTGCTCTCACATGGCCATCAACTGTCCTTTGGTTTTTTTACCACTTGCCTACAAAAAAGGGTAATTTTCAGCAGCCAGTTAACTTACCATCATGTCTTTGGGATGTAGGAGAAGCCAGGAAATCGGGTGGAAGCTCACAGATCACAGGGAGAGCATGCAAACTTCACATTGGCAGCACCCAAGTCAGGATTTAACCCAACTCCCCTGAGCTATGAAGCACCAACACTGACTGCTCTCAAAACATTCCCATTGTTGGCAACTGGGTGCTGGGTCTGGAAAAGGTCCTGCTGAATTGTGGCATTAGGAGCCAGTGTTAAGGAAGATGGAAGCTCTCGGAGGTCTGTGCCCAACTTGAATTTGGGCCGAAGGGCCAACATCCACAATTTCTGTCAAACACTTGATGGCTATTTTCAGCCACGGCTCAGTGCTGTATCTCTTGCATCTAATCACCTCTACCTTATGCATTCAAATCCCAGTTCTGACAAAGTACACAAAATCTAGGGATTACTTCAGTCAAGTACCTAGGAAATACGTTACTGCTGGAATCGTTGACTGCTGAATGAAACGTTGAACAAATGCTGAAGACTGGGGGGAGTTAGCCCTATTGATAAGACCAATGTTTGAACCAGATGAACCTAGATATGATCTGGTCATAATGATTTTGCAGTTTGTGGAAGTTTAGTAGGCCAAAAGTAGCTTGCATTTCTTACGTTGTAACACTAACCATAAATCAATAATCGAGTTTATTGCTTCCAAACTGCTTTCGGAAGTCCTGATGTAATTCAAGGTGCAATATAAATGCAGGTGTTTTTTGTGTTTATAGTAGGCTGGCATATTTAATTCCAGTGGCTTAAACTCTCATCCTAGAAAATATTGCTCTTTTGGGCAATGGTAGTACAGTGGATGATATGAATGCAGACATAATTAAAAACAAGGTTTGCAGATGATTTTCTGTGGAAAAAAAATGATCAGGGCACTTTTTGAAATGCTTCCGTCGTGGTAGGATGGATTACCAGTTGTAGCACTCAAGCGAAGACTTCCTGAATGTAGCCTGGGGAAAGAAGATGCTGGCTTTCAACTGTGAGAACACACTGTTGCCAAGTTTCATGACCTGATATTGAGAACTGTGAGATTTGGCTTTCCCATTGAAATACTCATGTAAAGTTTAACTTCGGAACATAGGATTGGTGACTTCATTCTCAAAGAAACAAGTCAATTATTTTTAATTCCCTCCTTCACATTTCATCCCAGCTCCATACCAGGAAGAAATGGGTGCATGAGTGCTGATGTAAGATCCTTCAATTTAACTTGCTTAAACAGTATCCTCAAATGCATAATGATGATGTTACTTGCACGTTAATCCCTTGGAGAAAGAAAGCTGAAGTAGTCAGTCAGTGTTGCTGTGATGGATTGAGTTTCCAGAGGGAAGGTGCAGGGCTAAGATACACAAGCACATTTCTCTTTCCCTCTTGCCCCAGAGTGTTTCCCCCTGAAAAAAGCTCAGATTGCTACTGAAGGAACTTCACACAATCACATAGACGTCATGGCTAAGAAAGCTCACCAGCACCTCCACTTTCTCAGGAGGCTAAAGAAATTTGGCATGTCCCCTTTAATCCTCACCAATTTTAATCGATGAACCACAGTATGTATCCCATCCAGATGCATCATGGCTTGGTACAGCAACTGCTCTGCACAGGACTGTAAGAAACTGCAAAGAGTTGTGGACACAGCCCAGCACATCATAGAAACCAGCCTCCCCTCCAGAGTCCATATGTCTCATTGCCTTGGTAAAGCAGCCAGTATAATCAAAGACCCTATCCACCCTGGATATCCTCTCTTCTCTCCCCTTCCATTGGGAAGAAAATACAAAAGCCTGAAAACACCTATCACCAGGGTCAAGGACAGCTTCTATGCCACTGTTATAAGAATATTGAATGGTTCCCTAGCACATTAAGATGGACTTGGCCTCACAATCCACCTCATTGTGACTTTGCACCTTATTGTCTACCTGCACTACACTTTCTTTGCAGTTGTTACACTTTATTCTGCATTCCGTTGTTGCTTTACCTTGTACTACCACGATGCACTGTGTAATGAATTGATCTGTATAAATGGTTGCAAGACAAGTTTTTCACTGTACCTCAGTACATGTGACAATAATAAACCAGTTCCAATTCCATTTCCAATTCCAAATTATTCTTGTCCATGTGTCCTAGAGTGGAACAATACTTTGTCATGCACTTGGGAGGAAAAGCACATCAAGGATTGTGTGCCTAACCAGCCTATTTTTCCACTGAAATAGAGACCTGATGTAAAACCAAAAATAATAAGTTGGCATGACGACACAAAAATTGGTGGAGTTGAGGATACTGAGAAAGGTTGTCAAAGGATACAGCAAGATAGAAATCAGTTGTAAGTTGGGGTGGAGAAATGGCAGATGGAGTTTAAGCTGGACAAGTGTGAGGTGATGTATTTTGGAAGATCAAATTCAAAAGGAAAATACAACAAAAGACAGGGCCCATAGGAGCATTGATGTACAGGGGATGTAAATCCAGAGCTCCCTGAAGGTGGCAACACAAGTGGATAGGGTGGTAGAGAAGGCAGACAGCATGCTTGCTTTCATTGGTCCAGGCATTGAGTTTAAAAGTTGGGAAGTCATGTGGCAGCTGCATAAAAAGTATTGTGTTCAGTTCTGGTCGCCGCATGACAGGAAGGATGTGCAAACTTTGGAGCGTGTATGGAAGATGTTTGCCAGGATGTTGCCTGGATTGGAGAGTATTAGCTATAAAGAGAGGTTGGAGAAACGGATTGTTTTCTCTGGAGTGTTGGAGGCTGAGGTGTATATAAAATGATGAGAGGCATAGATAGGGTAGATACAGTAGTCAGAATCTTCTTCCCAGGTAGAAATGTCAAATACTCGAGGGTATGAGTTTAAGGTGAGAAGGGGGTGGAGTTTAAAGGAACAAACTAGAAACAGCTGGAGGAACTCAGCAGGTCAAGCAGCATCTGTGGGGGTAAAGGAATTGTTGACATTTCGGGTCGAGACCCTGCATCAGAGTCTTGACCTGAAATGTCGACAATTCCTTTCCCCCCACAGATGCTGCTCAACTCACTGAGTTCCTCCAGCAGTTTGTTTTTAGCTCCAGATCCTAGCATCCACAGTCTCTTGTGTCTCCAAAGCTTAAAGAAGATGTGCTGGGTAAACATACATAACAAACAGCAAGGGTCCCAGCATCAATCCCTGAGGTACACCACTGGTCACAGGCTTCCAATCACAAAAGCAAGCCTCCACCAACATCTTCTGTCTCCTATTACAAAGAAAATTTTGGGTTCAACTTGTCAATTTGCCTTGGATCTTATGGATCCTAACCTCCTGGACTAGCCTTCCAAGTGGGACATTGTCATGGTCCTTACTGAAGTCCACGGAACTCAGATCAAAACATTTAGTTTACCTCCTCATAAACTGCAACTAAATTAGCCAGATTGGATCTCCCACCAACAATTCCATGCTCACCATCCCTGATCAATCCATGCTTTTTCAAGTGCAGGTTAATCAGATCTCTCAGAATTTTTTTCCAATAGTTTCTCTACCACTGACATCAGAAAGTTTCACTGCTCTCTGAGTGAAAAGATTTCTCTTCATCTTTGTCCACATTTTGAGATCATTTCCCCTGGTTCCAGACACCTTAGCCAGAAGAAGCATCAACTTTGCAACTAACTTGTCAACCCCTTAAAAATTTTGTATGGTTCAATGAGACCATCTCTCACTCTCCTAAAGTCTAGAAAGTAAATCCCATTGATCCTCACCGATTTTTATAGATGCACCACCGAAAGCATCCTATCCAGATGCATCACAACTTGGTATGGCAACTGTTCTGCCTGAGACCACAAGAAACTTGTGGATACAGCTCAGCACATCAAGAAAACCAGCCTCCCCTTCATGGACACTGCCTACACTTGTCACTTTACACTTGTAAAGCAGCCAGCATAATCGAAGACCCCTCCCACCCTGGACATTCTCTCTTATCCCCCTGCTCCACCAGGCAGAAGATACAAAAGCCTTAAAGTCTGAAAACTCGTACCATCAGGCTGAAGGACAGCTTGTAGCCTGCTGTTATAAGATTATTAAATGGTCCCCTTGTACGATAGGATGGACTCTTGAACTCACAATCTACGTCATCATGGCCTTGCACCTAATATTCTGCCTGCACTGCACTTTCTGCTTTGCATTCTGTTATTGATTTTCCCTTGTACAACCTCAATGTACTAATAAAATGAAATGATCTGGACGGATGGCACGCAAAACCAAGTTTTTCACTGTACCTTGGTACATGTGACAATAATAAATCAATTACCAATGACCAATTCTATACCCAATCTGCTTAACCTCTCCTCGCACAACTAACTCACCACCCCACAAATCAATCTGGTGAATTTATGCTGCACTCCCGTCTCCTGGACAAGTATATCCTCAGGTAGGGAGACTGTACACATTTAGCCAGAAATGGTCTCAGCATGGCTCAATATAATTGCAGCAAGGGTCTTATAGGAAGAATGAAACTAGTGCATACTGTATCTTCATCAACCAATGCAGAACCAAGGCAGGAGTGAAGAGACAGACTTGGTCGCTGTTGGCTGTTCAGCCTGTCTGTAGTCATTGGCCATCTGGTCATGGCACTGGCAGGATGTCAGTACACAGATGCTGTGGTCTTGCTCAAAAATTAAGCAATGCTAAAGCAGCTTCTATTTCCTTTTTGCCGTATTTAAATACAATATGCTTCCGTGTGCTGAAATCTCTTTGCCCTTTTTGTTTCCTATTTTTTCCAGTCATCGTTATTCTGTATTTTTTTGTTTCAGATCTTTGTTCAGTGGTGGTATGATCACTTTAACTCACCCTGTTTCACCTGCTCTTTCTGTTTAATGCAATTACTACAAAAGTAATGTGCATTGGTAGAGCATAAGAAACAAGTAGTAAATCAGTCAGTTACCTGAGTCTGATCAGCCTTTCAATAAGATCATGACCGATCCAGTCTGGGTCTCAATATCACTTTTCCACTCTTTTCCCATGCCACTTGACTCCCTTGTTGTTTAAATATCCGCCTTTGAATATATTCAATGACTCTGTCTCCACAGCTCCGTGGGTAGAAAATTCCATAGGTTCGTGACCCACTGAGAGAAGAAATACTTCCCCATCCCTATCTGAAATGGGAAGCCTAAGGCCACTGGATCTAGACACCCAGCAGGGGAAACACCTTCCCAGTGTCCACCCTGCCAGTCCCACTCTAAATCTTCTATATTTCATGAAGATCACAACCCATTTGACTATATTCCAGTGACTATAATCCCAATTTACCCAACCTTTCTTCATGCATCAACATCTTCATTCCCACAATTATTATCTTCCTTGAATGGTAGCATAACCATTTAGCCTCTTTGATACTTGCACGGTTTTTACTTTTTTTCAGTCTCCTTCATTCATGTTGAAGCAGATGGGATTAGTTTAGATTGGCATCATGATTGTCACTGACATCGTGGGCCCAAGTGCCTGTTCCTGTGCTGTACTGTTCTGTGTTCTATGTTCATTCAGTGATAGTCTGGTTTGTCGTTAAATACTTGCCACTTATATTTCTTTTAAATTCCATACTCATTAGTAGAATAGCAGTGACACAACTTTACTCACCTTGACCCCTGCATGCCCCTTCCTCACACCCCTCACCTCTTGGCCCTATGTCTCAGTTCTCAGGTGACTGTATGAACGTTTTTCTTCTGTAGCAAGGTAACTTCACAAGCCATCTGCATGCTCCTTTTTTTTTGGATGCTTGTATTGGTAGACCTGAAGTCAGCAAGCGCAGCCTTAAGTACAAGCAGTACTGGCAGTGAATGATATCCTACTTTAGAACTGAGTGAAAGGATATGTGACAGGATTTGTAACGCTACACAGCCAAAAAGCAACCACAGCTGCAATCAGCATAAATCATACTGTGCACAGGAAATTTAAGTGACACTTACGTCACATTTGCCTTTGTGTTTCAGTCAATTTGAATCCCATCCTTGGCTTGTCGATAAAGTCTTCTGTTTTTATTGATACTGTGCCAAGTCAGATCTAATACAATGGGCTTAAATCTACTCAATTTCCATTGGCTTGTTCAGGTACACAGCCCCCCATTCCATCAAAAAAATAAGCTACTTTAGTCAACTAGACGTGCAAGAAAATGAGACTGCAGTTGTACCAAGGAAACAAATTCTCTCTCACACAGTCTCTGTGTAATCAGAAAGAGTGCAGTACAAGAATTCAAGAAAATGCAACAAGTTGTTAACCTCTGGACAGCAGACAGGCTGGATCACACAATTATTCAAGCAAACAAGCAACTCGTGTCATGTCAGGACTTTATTTTTTAAACATTTGCATTTTGTATTGCACCTTAGTTCACTTGCTTTATAGCCATTGAAGCAGGTTTGAAGCAGAGTCACATTAAGTGTAGGAAAAACTGGATTGAGTTTATAATTATGGTGATGCAGAAGAAGCCATTCAACCCATCAGGTTCATGTCAGCTCCCAGTGGAGCAATCCTATTCTCCCTCTCTTTATTTCTCTGTTCCCCTGCAATTTCTTTCTTACACACGCCCGTCAACTCCCTTGGCTATTCACTACATTGAGGTGTAATTTACAGTAACCAATTAATCTATTAGCATATCATTGGGTTGTGGAAGGGGACCAAAGCATCCAGCAGAACATAAAGCGGTCACAGAGAGAATGTGCAAGCTCCACACAGATATTACTCAAGGCCAGGATCAATTCAGCTTCCTGGAACTGTGAGGTAGCACCACTAACTCTTGCACCCCCATGCCATCCTGTTATGTAATATTAAGCTGATGCTACAGAATACAATCTATTCCCCTTCCGAAAGTTCTCACCAGCCACCCAACAGAGGTACAGGAGTAAAAATTTTACAGAATCACACAGAGTGGTTACAGCATAGAAAGAGGCCGTTTGGCCTGTCAAGTCTATACTGGGTACTTTGTAAGAACAATGCAA
Source organism: Pristis pectinata (assembly GCF_009764475.1). NCBI lineage: Eukaryota > Metazoa > Chordata > Chondrichthyes > Rhinopristiformes > Pristidae > Pristis > Pristis pectinata. Next base: position 74,682,532 of record NC_067414.1, on the reverse strand, counting down.
CTAGTTTCACTCCCCCGCTGTCTCCCCAAATTCTTTCCTTTCAGATACTAAAGCAGTTCTCCTTTGAACGTTGCAATTGAATATGTCTCCAGTACCAACCCTGACAGTTCATTCCAATACCTAACCATTCACTATGCAAACATGTTTTCCCCCATGTCACTTTTCGTCATTGTTCTTAACCAATAGTTCTTGAGCCCTCCGTCAATGCAAACAGTTTTTCTCTTTCTGCCTCTCTGTGTTCTGTATGATTTTAAATAGCTTTAGCAGTTGCAACCTGCTCTGTTCTAAGGAGAACCCCAACTTCTGCAATCTACCCACTGAACTAATGTCCCACATCCTTGGAATTAATTTGGCAAATTTTGCACCTTCTTTGAAGCTTTTACATCTTTCCTAAAGTGCTGTGTACAGAACTGCATGTAACACTCCAATTGTGGCTGAACTACTGTTTCGCAAAGGATCATCATGACTTCCTTGCCACCCTAAACCTCTATTTATAAAGTCAGGGATCCCCTAGACTTTTTTAAACCACCTGTTCAACTTGTACACCCACTTTCAATGGATTATGCACACACATCCCCAGATCTCTCTATACCTGTACCACTTTTAGAGTTCTGTCCTTTAGTTTACATAGCTTCTTCACGTTCTTCTTACCAAAATGTAACACCATATTTCTTGGCATTAAATGTTATCCACCAGCCTGTCTGTATCTCCTCAAAGTCTCTTACTATCCTCGTCATAGTTCACTACACCTTCAAGTTTTGTGTCAACGAAAAGTTTGGAAATTGTTCTCTGTATATTCGAGTCCAAATCATTAATATATATTAAGAAAGCAGAGGGCCTAGTACCAATCTCTAGGGAGCTCAACTGTATACTTAACTCCAGTATAAAGACAAACCTTTCATTACCACATTCTGGTTCTTGTTATGTAGACAATTCCCTACCCATGCTCCAACAGCTCCCTTTATTCCACCTTGATGACAGACTTATAACTTGGCATTACATTAACTGTCTATTGGACATTCAAAGAGACCACATCAATCATGGTTACCTCATCAATCCTCTCTGCAACTTCAGAAAAAAATCTTTTACGTTACTTGACTTGATCTATCTTTAACAAATTCATGTTGGCTTCCTCTAATAAATTAACACTTGTCTGGGTGATTGCTATTTCTTTCCCTGGTTATTTTTCTTAGACTTTCCTTGCCACCAAGTTTAAGCTGGCTGGTCTGAAGTTTTTGAGTTTATTCATCTATCCATATTTTTAACAAGGGTGTGACCTTTACAAATTATCTATTCCATATGCATTACTCCTGAATCTATCAATGTTTGGAAGGTTATGGCCAAGCCTTTGTGACATCCTTCCTTCATCCCTCAATGACCTAGGATGTACCTTAAGTGCACCGTGATTTCTTTACTTTAGGTGTAGTTAGTCTTTCTGGTACCTCCTTAGCCCAATCAGAATGGTAATTACATCTTCCTTTGCTGAGACTCCAGCTGTTTCTCCATCCTTGATGAACAAACTGATGTAAACTATTCAGTTAGTACCTTAGCCATGCCCTCTGCTACGTGAATACATTTCCTTTTAGGTCTCTGATGGACACTATGTTTGCTTTAACATGCATATAGAATAATTTTGGATGTCTGTTACCGGTCTTTACTCATGTTTGTCTTGCTTACTTCATTTTTTACTTCCCCACTGAACTTTCTGTGATCCACCTGCTTCTCATGTGTTAAGAACTTAAGGAATAAAAGCAAGGGTAGGCCATTCAGCCTCTTATGCCTGCTCAATCATTCAATGAGATCATGCCTGATCTTTTACCTCAGCACGACTTTCCTGCACCAACCCCATATCTGTTTATTTATTTAATATCTAAAACTCTGTTGATCTCAGTGACTGAGCTTTCACAGCCCTCTTGGATTGAGCACTGTGCTAACGATGTGACTCCTGTCATACATTCCCCTTTTCTGCTCTGCTTTATTCTCTATTTTATTGATCATCCAGGGGGCACTTGCTTTAACTTCCCTACCTATCTCCTTCAAGGGAGTGTACCTGGACTGTATTTTGCCCACCAAGCTATGATTCTAATTTTTCTCAAGACAGTTTTATCCCATTGGAATTGGCCCTTATCCAATTACCTATTTATTATTAACTATTGATTATTTATCTGTTACCTTGGAGTTATCAATGTCCAGCTATTCTAGATATTATGAGATATTTTGATCACTGTTTAGACATCCCCCACAGATACTTGTTCCACTTGGCCTGGCTCATTTTCCAAGCCCAGCAGTGCCACACCTTTCCTTTTGGAACAGAAAAATAATGATCAAGACACATTTCAGAAACTCTTCCCTCTCTTTGTCTTTAAGTTATTGCTATCTCATTCTATATTTGGTCAATTGATATCCCCCCATTATTACTTTTCAATGGCTTTTCCAGGATCCTGCAATTTCCTTGTACATTTACTCCTTAATGTCCTTCTCATATATGTGTATTTCACTTATATCTCACTTATATGTCATGAAAGTCAGTGATAATAAACCTGATTCTGATTCTAATCTATAGCTGCCAATTAGTGAGAAGGATATTAAGAAGTAAATTTGCAGGGAATTTGCTGGGTTCTGGAAAAGCCATAGAAAAGTGATAATGGGGGATATCAATTGCCCAAATATCAACTGGAATCGCAATAACTTCAGGGCAAAGATGGGGAGGAGTTTCTGAAACTTGCCTTGATCATTATTTAGATTAGCCCAAGTAGTGCAATTGTACCTCTGCTGTCTCTATAAATAGATTAAATTCTATCTTTAATCACTCCAGGACATCTCTTTATAGGACTGCAATATTCTCCACTATTAATACAGTCACCCCAACTTCCCTTTCTTTCCTGATCTCCTTGTATTCAAGAATATTTAGAACTGATCATGGTTTTTGTTCATGCATTGTTACTTCTGCAACATTATAATGCCACTACAGCTCAGCAATCTTGTTTAATACGTTTCTTGCATTTACACATCTGTGCTATAAACCGACCTTGTTCCCTCACTTGATCTAGTTCTGTCTAAGTACCTTCCATTTATTTAACTTTTCCAATCCCTGTTGCTCCTTTTTTCTCCTTTTCAGTGCTACCTTCCTGAGCCCATCTCCCTGCCAAAGTAATTTAAATCTCCCTCCACAGGTTAAACAAACCTTCCCATTCAGAGGTATAGAATGGGCTGAAGGGTGAATGGAGTGTCAAACACTGTATATGTGTAAACAACTGAAACAATATCACCCATTCTGCACCACCAGCAATGGACTCCTTACTGGGATGAGCCTTAAAGGGACCTACTTCTCTTCAGTACCTCACCCAAGTTGCCCAGATTCATGCGTGAGTTGTGACAATGAGCATAACCCATCTGTTGGACCATTTGATTGCACAGATGTTGATATTGTCCCTTCTGGACATCTGAGCATGTAAACTTCCGGTCAAAGCTGCTGGATTGCAATAACAACAGGAAGTCCCAGTAAATTTTTATTTTGTTTGTCTTCACGCTCCAGCAGATTTGATTGACCAAACGCACACCAAGTACTAGAAAACATTATGGTTCAAAATGTGGAATGGATCGTTAAATACTGACCATATCCTACAAGTACACAAGACCCACTGCCTCACTGAAGAATGACTGAAATTCCAATTTCTACACCAAGCTTAGAAGAAAATTCAGAATCAGAATCAGAATCAGGTTAATTATCATTGACATACGTTGTGAAATTTGTTGTTTTGCAGCAGCAGTACAGTGCAAGACATAAAAATTACTAATTTAGCGATTGGCTACATAGGAGAGAATATTCTAAGCATTTACATTCAAGCCTTCTATTTTTCCATATTTCTTAAGTGAAAAGGTATGCAAAATGATTCTATTTCACCTTGCAACCTGGTCCCTTACAATACTCAACCTCTCCATGCCTTTAACTGTCATTGCTGCTTTGTTGGCCTCCTTGATATTCACCTATTTGACCATATTTTTTGTTCCACTTATTTTGATTATACCGCTGTCAGACATCTTGGACTGTTTTTCCACTAAACAATGTTATGTAAATGTCTGTCATCATTGTTGATATTTTTTCTAAGCCTGAACTCCAACTGAGACATATTTAAAATGGACTGAAGAAATTGGATTTGACCCAATTGAACCTAATTCTAATTAGTACCAGAAGTTTCACATGCTATTCAAAGTTTTCATAGATGAAACGTGATACATGAAATAAAGAGTTTATTTGGGTTAACTTAAAGACAAAAATAAAAAAAAAGTCTTAATGTAGTAAATTAAATGACCTCAAGACATCCCAAAGAATTGGAAAACAAGTGAAGAACTTCCAATGGTATTGGTCTCATCAATCATTGATGTTGGTTGATGGATTAATATTGGCTGGGGCACTGAAGGTGTCTCCTCATGCTACCTGATCCTTCATACCCATCTGAAAGAGCAGATAAAGCCTTGATTCAACATCTGCTATGAAGAGCATTATTTCTCACAATGCAGGGGTACTGCAGTGCATTTTGCCAGTCTGGATCTTGTGCTGAAGTCTTCAAAGTGAGCAGTTCCTCCATGTCCAAAAGCTTGATTTTCATTGGTGGCAATCACCTTCTGTTGCCTCATAAAAGTGGCCATTCTTCAAAGTTAAAACATTAGTCAAAACAATAATCGTCAAAGGGAATCACACTGAAAGCAAAACCTGTCCTTACGGAATGCATGCACGTACATAGGTGCACACATACACACACGCATGCAGACACATAAATAAACATGCATACATGCAAGCACGCAATTATTTCCAATTGTGATCATTAAATAGCAACTGTTTTTACCCCTACCTAGTGCAGAGATCAATTGTATTTTTGTTCTGGTCATCCGGCTAACACCTGTGAATTCAATCCAGGAATTAAATCCGGAAAATTTTGATTTTTGTTCTTTACATATCATTCTATCTGAACAAAGTGAACCATTGAACTCTACAAGCTGTTATTTCAGGAAGGGAGAGAGAAGTTAATATGCATTATTCCACAAGGATGCAAAGTATCTCTTCCAACACAATTTGCCTCAGATGCAACAGAAAAATCTTTTCGTATGTCCAGTCCTCCCCTCCGGGCTTTTTGGGGTTTTGATGTCTCTAGTGCAGCAGCTTAGAATGGACTCATCTGTTTCCAATGGCAACTGAATCTTTTAGATATTTCCTGCTGTGTTTCAAGTCCAGCACATAGAGCACTGGACAACTTGCTAGTGTCACCTCTGTGACTTCTGTGGTGTTACCATGGTGTCATGATGTCAAAATGTTTGCAAGAAACAAAACTGAAATATATACAGGGTCTGAAATGACTAAATTAGATTGCATTAAGAAAAGATTAAATTCCTATGCCACTACAAGTTGACAGAGCTCATTTGGAATTAGTCAGTGTTGTAGGTGTGACAGATATGCTGCATTACTTCAGCCTAAAGCAGTTTAAGGCAGGGATCATGTACTGATTCTCTGCTGGTTCTTGTTTGTCAAGTGACTCATTTTAAACTTTCTAAGGTTCAAATGAACCGCAGGAGAAGGAAGGAGACATCAAAAGCACCAGGGGAAGAAAAAAAGAAAAACATATCCGAATGTATAATGAGATAGTGGATACCAGACACTGGGCCTGTCTGTGGCACTATGAGGCTCAGCACCCTAAGGGACAGATAGGCCTGAACTTGTCTTGCACTGGGGAGCAAATCAAATCCTTGTGGCTTTTCGTCAGCTGTCAGTGGCAGACAGATATTTCAAGTGGGCCAGGCAGGAAATTAGGCTATTAAATTACAGGTTTTTCTCAAACCTCATGTCATTCTTCTCTGCTTTACTACAGATGTTCTATCAAAGCAAGCCATTGTAGCCATTTATCTTCCTGTGCTTAAATACCTCTGCTCAAGCTATTTTTTTCCCCTGCTTAGTTATCAAAGTCTTTGTATTCTCTGCCTTGCTTTCTTGATCTTCTGCAGATCTAAGATTAATTTGCAGTACCTAGGAGTTGAACAACAAAATCAATTTCAATTGGGTCAGCCAGGGTCATTGCCAGCTCGCTTGTGCGAGGAGTGAAATGGATTATTATCTTCCCAACAACATGTTAGCAGAGCAGAGGCAGCAGGCAAAAGAAAAAAATTGCCAGCTCTAGTATTTAAGATGCGCCTGAAGAAATGAATACCAAATGGCCATGAAAAATATTTCCCTTTGTATTGGACACCAAAATGCTTCAATAAACAAGTAATATCTTCATGAAAATTGAAACTGCTCTGCAAAAAGGATCCAGCAGCCATTTTGTTTACTTCAGCTGCTTGCATAAATCTATGGTGCTACCGTAGTTGTATTGCTTCATGTACAGAAATCTAACAACACAGCCACAAATCTTCCTTTCATGTCACACAGTAATAGGTAAAAAGGTTACCATGTTTCTTTTGTAATTTTTTCCACTTTTTTGCCCCTGAAGCGGATAGATTGTGTAATAGTATCATGTAGGTGATAGGGAGCCTCCAGCCAATTTTATATCCCTTCCAATTGTTACTGAAATAAATTTCAAGGCAGAGGTAAGTCAATGTGCCAGCTCACTGTCACTTTGTCCCATACTATTACACAAATTTAAGCACTACCTTAGTGTTTCACATTGGGGTACAATTTCACAAATACCCAATGCTCTTTCCTTTGTACCTCTCCTTTCGGTACTGACTCTGATATGCCAACCTGATATTCACCCATAATAGTCTTCATAAACAAATCCTGACCATGGTCTGGGTAAAATAGAATAGGAAAGCAGGGAGATAATATTGATTTACATGGAATCTTGGTCAAACTATACAGAACACCATGCACAGTTCTGGCCACCATGGGTGCTAAAGCACCGGACAAAGTACAATTAAGAGAGTCAGAAACCGATTAACAGGAGATGTTGAGTGAGCTCGGCCCTTTTTTCTGTGGGAAGCTGAAGGATGTGAAAATGCTCCATCGAATGGATGAGGATAAAATAAGTCCATATGAGTGACTGCAGAATAGGGTTCAAAAATATAATAAGGGCACGAGGAAAAAATGGAATTAGGGAAAGAAATCTTCACAGAGAGTAGGGAGATTGCGGAGCTCAATGCCAATGGAATGATTTAAGTGGATAGCACTAAAAAAGACTTGCTTTCATATAATACTTTTCATGCCCATTCAGAATAATCCAAGGTGCTTTACAAGCTATAAAGTACTTTTGAGGAGCTGTCACAGGAAATGTGGCAGCTAATTTGTGCAAAGCAAACTCCCACAAGTAGCAATGGAAAATAACCCTTTTTTCACTGATCTAGAGAGAGGGATCAATGTTGATCAGGGCACCAGTGGAAACTCACCTGCTGTAATGCTGTGGGATCTTTTATGTTCACCAAAGAGAGCATCCAGGGCCTGAGTTTAAAGTCTCATTCAAAAGTCAGCACCTCCAACATTGCAGCACTCCTTCAGTTACTGCATTGCCGTGTCAGACTGGATTTTGGTAACGAGTCTCTGTCCTTGAACCTGAAGCCACCTGATCCAGAGAGAAGAGTGCTGCCAAGTAAGCCATGTATAAAGGGATTCCTGACACATACCCAAGGGACCAAGGAATGAAGGCATACAGTACAGGAATTACTGGAGAATGTACTACAGAAATCTGGAACCATGGAAGGGGTAAAATCAGATCAAGTCAATCAGGAAAGAAAGCTGGGAAAATCTTTCATGGCCATTGACACAGTGTAGCGGTTAGCATAATGCTATTACAGTGCCAGCGACCCAGGTTCAATCCCAGCCACTGTCTGTAAGGAGTTTGTACGTTCTCCCCGTGTCTGTGTGGGTTTCCTCCGGGTGCTCCAGTTTCCTCCCACATTCCAAAGACGTACAGGTTAGGAAGTTGTGGGCATGCTATGTTGGCGCTGGAAGTATGGTGATACTTGTGGGCTGCCCCCAGAACACTCTACACAAAAGATGCATTTCACTGTGTGTTTCGATGTACATGTTACTAATAAAGATATCTTATCTTAAAACTAGACAAGACGATAGTGACCCTGACTCATTATTAGTTGTAACTTGCATGACATGATCTCCATTCCAGGTGAAAGGAACCCCTGCTCTCATTTAATTGTATGCTATTTCAGGTATAAGTCAACTGTCTTGTTTCATGGAGACACAGAGTGTCTCTACCACAGCCATGTGTCCTTCCTTGGTACTTATCTTTGCTGCCATCCTGTCCCACGTGGCTTCCAGCTCCATTTCCAAGCCTCCCTGTTTGGTCCCAGCCAGGAGAATCCAGATGAAAGGTATTGACCCAAAACGTTGACTGTCCATTTCCCTCCACATACCCTCCACAGATGCTGTCTGACCTGCTGAGTTCCTCTAGCGATTTGTGTTTTTCTCTAGATTCCAGTATCTGCAGTCTCTTGGGTCTCCATCTAACAACGAATCTGGTCTTGCCCTAACATAATTTGCAAATATGAGCTCTGGTCATGTCTAACCTATCACATTGAAATAGTTGGTCCACATAATGGAATAAAGTCCATTCAGTCTTCTATAAACCTTGATCGTATAATTCTGAGGGTACATTTCTGCACAGTCTGTATTCCTAGATAAGTCCATCCAAGCAACTGAGCTATTTAAAACTGTGACCCATTTCAGGACCTTTCTCAAAGCTTGAGTGTTCCTCACCATTTCAGGGAACCAAAACTAGATTCAGTGTGTAAGAAATTTAATGCCACTGCACCAAATTAACAGGTGGAAAATGGTAGCTAAATGCGCAGTGAGTTAGGCTCTGTCAGTGCAGACGTTGTCTCCCAGAAGTGTGCTGCACGCAATAATGGGAAGAATATGCATCCAAGGACCCTGCCCAAAGTAGTTGTAAGCCTTTAGAAATTATAGCTTTAATGCCTATTTCTGGAAATTGAATTCCAGGTAGCCAAATTTAGGTCCCCAATAGCCAAAAAAAAAAATTTAAAGTTGTTTGAGTTGTTTAAAGATCTGATGAAGGGTTGTAGACCTATAACATTGACCGTTTCTCGTCTCACAGATGCTGAGTTTTTCAAGCATTTTCTGTTTTTGTTTCAGATTTCCAGCATCTGCAGGTCTTTTTTTTCCAAGTTCACCTTAATGCAGTGTCAGAAGGAGCAAAGGTGCTTTTACTGTGCACCCAGCAGTTTTGAAATCAGTTGCCAGACTCTATCCATTCCTTTGCTGATCACCTCCACCCCTCTTTATCAACCAATCACCCAGATCATCCTCTCCTCCCATTCCCCACCCTCAGGACCTACTTGAAGGTCAGTACAGGCATGGCATCTATCCAATATCCACATTCATTTTTGCCAGTAGATTTCCCCAGGTATGCTTGATGTTCTAACCAGTAGAAGGCCTACAAGGCAATATGGCTTCTTGCTCAGGCCTACCTGTTCTCTACACCCATTCCACATGGGCAGCCCATGCAATCTTATTTCACCTCTGGTTTTATAAATAAGGTCAAAAAAAGATCTTGAACAAAGACAAAGTGATTTTCTTTGCTTTATAGTGAATCATCCTATGGAGTCATTTTCAGAAAATAGAACTGCTTGCAAATTATTTTACAGCAGTTATGTAAACATATAGGTCACCTGCAGTGGGACAATGAAGTGTTGGATTATAAATTACCCCTGTCTTGTGAATGTCTCATGAAGTAGTCAAGTGTCTCCTCTGTTACAACCTCTCTGCACTTATCTGGTGTGATTCACTTTACAGAAAAAAGAAGCCTTCCATGTTAGCAATTTTTTTGAATGAAAAAACCTTTTTGTTTTTTTATACCTTACTCACAAGAGTGTTAGAAGGCAAGACTCTTCAGGGAGAATCTTATGTTTAGTTTTGCTTGTTGGAATAAAGATGATATGAACGGTACTGTTCCAAACATAAAGCGGGTATGACAACACATTGACATGGCATCAATTTCAATTAAGATGTTGGTCTAGAAATTCCATAATGTATGTAAACATGCACATATGTGGCGATGCGCACGGTCCTGGACTGTCTTTGTTTGTGAGCTCGGGAGATTGGTATTCCAATGGACAGTACATTGTGTCCCTTAGAATAGACAATCCTGGAATGTATGGGAAGAATTGCATATAATTCACTTGCTAGTTCCAAAGCTTTTCCACTATGGCATGCATTCTCAAAGCAGAGACACGTTCCCTGAAATTTATGCAGTAACAGGCTTAACTTTCTGGATAAGGCCAGATCCTTTAGTTGAGGCCTCAGTTAAAACCCACCAACTTCCTTACCGTCAGGGATACTATGGGAATTGTTAAAAACTACTAAATATAAAGTCACTGTCAAATGCCAAATGGGTCATGCATCATCTTTTGGGGCCATATCACAGGTTAGTTTTCCATGTGGGATCTGGATGAGCTCTCCGGCTTATCTGCAAGTACTTCCCTGCCCAGGTCTCAACTGGCTCAGTTTCATCTTCCCAGGGTCTTCACCTTGGAGAGAAGTTTAGAATGGCTTCCCTGTTGAAACCACCAGTTAATATTGAAAATGAGTCCAGATGACCCAACCTGAGAGGTGCTAGCAGCTTTTGAGTGAGCATCAGTGGAGCAGGTTAAACTTCTTAAACTGTGGCTTTCTTGCTGACTTTAAGTGTAAAGTCTGTTCACTTTCTGCTGGGCAAGTAGAGTTAAAATTGCCTCGCTTAAGGGAAGTTAGTCAGTTAGCTTCTGTCACCAGATGAAGATTGAGTTGATTTGCCTGGTAGAACAAGGGACAATATTGTAACTCACGTTAGTTGATATAGCAGTGTATAATCATCACTTAACAACCTGTTTACCGAAGTACTAGGATCTTCTGCTGCTGTGCTCACTTGCTTGACGTTTACTGTCCATTATAGTAAATGGAAGAAAAATCAGGAGCTGTTATACATCAGGGGCATTGAGGTTAGGCATTGTCATAGCAAAGAAGGCCAGCTGGTTAATGCATGCAATCTACAATGTAAGGTTAGGTTGTGAGTCAGAAATGACCTTCAATCTCTGCAAGGTAAGCAGGAGAAACTTAATGAGAGTTCACCTGACGATGTGTACATATGAGGTTGTGTCCTTGATCAAATGGATTGCACGTGTCCAGGAATAATGAGACAGATCCACAGAATCACAGAACCACAGAACAGTACAGCACAATACAGGCCCTTCGGCCCATCATGTTGTACCGACCTTTAAACCTCACCTAAGACAATCTAACCCCTTCCTCCCACATATCCCTCTATTCTAAATTCCTCCATATGCTTATCTAGCAATCTCTTGAATTCGACCAATGTACCTGCCTCCACCATCGCCCCAGGCAGCGCATTCCATGCCCCAATCATTCTCTGGTAAAAAACCTCCCTCTGATATCTCCCTTGAACTTCCCACCCATTACTTTAAAGCCATGCCCTCTTGTATTGAGCATTGGTGCCCTGGGAAAGAGGCACTGGCTGTCTATTCTATCTATTCCTCTTAATATCTTGTATACCACTATCATGTCTCCCCTCATCCTCCTTCTCTCCAAAGAGTAAAGCCCTAGCTCCTTTAGTCATAATCCATACTCTCCAAACCAGGCAGCGTCCTGGTTAATCTCCTCTGCACCCTTTCCAACGCTCCACACCCTTCCTATAATGAGGCGACTAGAACTGGACACAGTACTCCAAGGTAGGGGAGTGTTGTAGAACAGAGGGACCCAGGGGTACAGGTACACAGTTCCCCTGAAAGTGGGGGTCGCAGGTAGACAGGGGCGGTGAAGAAGGCTTTCGGCACGCTGGCCTTCATCGGTCAGGGCACTGAGGACAGGAGCCAGGAGCTCGATAGACTGAGAGGTACATGTAAACAGTTTAAGTTGACTGGAATGATTATGTACAAGACACAGTCAGTGAGTCTGCAGACGACACAGTAGGTGGTGTTGTCAACAGTGAAGGTGGTTATCAGGGTCCACAGAGGGGTCTCGACCAGCTGGGTCAGTGGGCCGAGGAGTGGCAGATGAAGTTTAATTCAGATCAGTGCGCGGGGTTGGATTTAGGGAAGACAAACTGGGGCAGGACTTTCACCGTTAACGGTAGGGGGAGTGTTGTACAGTTTCACATTGAATGGTGGGGGTCCTGCCATTAACGGTGTCCTGTCCCCTTACATCTGACCTCCCAAACATTCAAGGTTTCTGTTGTATTACAGAGGGACCCAAGGGGTACAGAGACACGGTTCCCCTGAAAGTGGGGTCACAGGGAGACAGGGGCAGTGAAGAAGGTGTTCGGCATGCTGGCCTTCATCGGTCAGGGCACCGAGTACAAGAGTCGGGAGGTGATGTCGTAGTTGTACGGGACGTTGGTGAGGCTGCACTTGGAGTACTGCGTTCAGTTCTGGCTGCCCTGTTACAGGAAGGATAGAACACACAGGAACAGGCCCTTTGGCACACAGTGCTTGTGCCAAACACAACATCAATCTAAATAACCCCTTCCCCTTGCACAGTGTCCGTCTCCCTCCACTCCCCGCACATGTCCACGTTCCTGTCTAATAGCAACGTAAACCCCTCCATCGTATCTGCCTCCACCCCCACCCCTGGCAGCACGTTCCAGGCACTCACCACTCTGTGTAAAAAAAACCTGCCCCGCACATCTCCTTTGAACTCCCCCCCGCCCCTCCACCTCAGGAGGGAAATGTCTAATACCAGAGGGTGTGCATTTAAGATGGGGGGGGGGGGGAAGTTAAAAGGGGATGTGAGGGGAAGGTTCTTTTTACACAGAGAGCAGTGGGTGCCTGGAACGTACTGCCAGGGGTTGGGGTGGAGGCAGATACGATGGAGGGGTTTACGTTACTATTAGACAGGAACGTGGATGTGTGCGGGGAGTGGAGGGAGACGGACACTGTGCAGGGGGAAGGGGTTATTTAGATTGGTGTTGTGTTTGGCACAAGCACTGTGTGCCAAAGGGCCTGTTCCTGTGTGTTCTATCCTTCCTGTAATAGGGCAGCCAGAACTGAACGCAGTACTCCAAGTGTGGCCTCACTGACATCCTGTACAACTGCGACATCACCTCCTGACTCCTGTACTCGGTGCCCTGACCGATGACGGCCAGCATGCCGAACGCCTTCTTCACCGCCCCTGTCTACCTGTGACCCCACTTTCAGGGGAACCGTCCAATGAGCTGATTGGCAATTTTTCAGTTAGATCCTTTTACAGCAGAATCCAGATAGTATGGAGTTTGAGCAGAGAGATGAGCAATTCAGAGTACTCTGAGGCATGGTTGAAAGAAGGATAGGACTGACAACTCTACGCTCTGCAGTATAGAAGCTTCAAGCACGATGAGAAGGAAGGGGCATTGCACTATTGATCAAGGAGACCATCACTGCAGTAATGAAGGACGATGTCTTAGAAGGCTCTTCAGTTGAGACATGTGGGAAGAGCTTAGAAATAAAAAAGGGTTGAACGCTCTGCTGGGATTATACTACAGGATTCCATACAGTCTGCAAAAGATAGAGGAGCAGAAATATAGGCAAATCACAGAGAAATGTAAAGCGAATGGGATTGTAGTGGAAGGGAGTTTCAAATTCGACGATATTAACTGTGCCTGAAATATTAACTATTCTCTTTCCACAGGTGCTGCCTGATTTCTGAGTGTTTCCAGAATTTTCTGTTTTTATTGCAGAAGAGACTTGGTATGGTAAGTTATTCTTTACATTTAGTTTCCTCTGTAAGCCAAGGGCTCCCCTCCAGTCCTGATGAAGAAACCTTGGCCTGACCAACCCCGAGACTCACACAACCCCTGTCCCCACACTGGCTATGATTTCCCCCAGGTGGTTGCCTTTCTCCGAATGCCTAAGGAGGAAGGTAATTGATTTGACAGGAACAAAAACAATCCACAATAACTAACCAAAACATAAAAATGACCTCAAGAATTGCTTTTATATCCCACTGCGAGGCCTTGACGGTGGGATGATCTTCACCTGCTTCTTTCCCTCTTGCCGTTTCTCTGCAGCAGCAGCACTCATCAGTTTTACCCAGCCCAGCTAAAAGGCAAGTGGCCACTCAACATTCATTGTCTAACTCAGGGTCAGGTGCAGCCAGTTTGCAATGGGACAATACAGCCTATCGCCTGGGATTCATTTAACGTTGTGCCACGGAATTGAAGGTAGAAGTAGGCTGGTGGATTAGGGGGTGGGTAGTTTGGGTATCAAGCACAGTCAATCAAACTTCATGCCAAAGATTCCTGGGATTTATTTGTTTTGTCTGAAATTGTGCAAAAGTCAAAAGGAATCAGGTTTTGATTTTACTTATAAATCTTGTTCAGTTGCTCAAAATGACACACATTCTCATTGACAGTAGAGTAAAGCATCAATTACTGCAGCCCACCAAGCTGCTGAGTTGGGCTCTGCTTTTTATAAACTTCCCTGATTAATTAACATCAGTAACACTTGTCAAAAATCTTCTTACAACACCAAGCAGTGTGCAATTATGACGCTTAAAATGAATGTTTCAATGTGTTTTGTACAGGAATAGCAGACAGCTGCGGTGCAAGCTTTCCGTCGGCACATTTCTCCCTATTCTGTTCTGTAGGAGCTGACGTTTTCCACACGTGTCTTTTGGGCATAAAATGCATATCGAGTGCACCGAAATAGGCAGTGAGCAGTCTACGTCTGTTTGGTGCAGGTTCTGGATCCGCAAATAAAATTATAGGGCTCACTTTTAGGCTGTTTTGCTGATGTCTAAATAAGATTTTTGTGTAGATTTTAACACTGGCCTGACTTGAGCCCAAGAGCTGAGCAATTGCAATTAGACGTGCTGCTTCCATTTCCACAACAGTCCTAAAAGCCATGGCCCCACCCACATTTGCTTCCCCACCAAATGGTTCCTTTCCCTTGATTTCCTCCTCCTTTTGCCCAATCTTCTGAGGTCATCTAATTGCCATCTTACACCTGACTACCTCCTCCTCCCTGATCACCTCCTCTCCCCCATCTCTATATCCTGTTCTTCACCCTTCTCCTCATATTGTCACTTTTCTCTTGACTGATTCCTGCTCTCATTCAATCATCCAGTTTGTCTTCCCTTCCCATAGTAGCAACTGCTCTTCCAAAGCACTTCCCAGGTTGTGAGCCCCAAGGCTGTGAAAGATGCTTGATGATTGCAAGTCTTTCATTCTTTTTCACAGGTCCGTTTCACAATGTCCCAGACAATCATTTCAGGGTAATTAAGGATGAGCAGTAAATGCTGGCCTTGTGAGCAATAGCCCCATCCTGTGAACAAGTCAATAAAAATACACTCACATTCAACAATCAATTTTTCACCTCAAGTGAACAAAAAGCATGTGCTATGTGACTGATTTTCTGGACCCATTCTTTCACGGAAGCCAGTTGCAGATTTCTAGTACTCTTTGTGTTTAACTACTTCCTGACTTGACTTTTGAGCAGCCTGGCTATAATTTTACAAGTGTATCCCTTTACTCCAGATTCCTCCACAAGCAGAAAGGGTTTGTCTCTAACCTATTGAATCTATGTGCCAAGGAGAGAAGACTGGAGGAGGAGTGAAAATCTTTTTGCACATATGGCTAACATTGATGTTTGCCTGAATATGTCATCAGCCTGATAAATGAGACTTGAATAACATTTTAATCTCATTTTATGATGCTCATTCATTACTGTGTAATTATCTTATGTCACCCTTCATTTTAATATTTGCTACTCCACCAAATTATTCTGTTTCCAAGCTACTGACAGGAGAAGA
The DNA here is from genome assembly GCF_009764475.1 of Pristis pectinata. Lineage (NCBI taxonomy): Eukaryota > Metazoa > Chordata > Chondrichthyes > Rhinopristiformes > Pristidae > Pristis > Pristis pectinata. Next base: position 74,666,793 of record NC_067414.1, on the reverse strand, counting down.
AAATGTACAATTATAAAGAAATATTTGTTTGTTAGAAGTGTACATGACTGTTATTTGATTGAAGTCTCAGTCATCTGTCAGCAAGCTTCTGGAATTCAATCTCATTTAATAAGGTTCAATGAATATGCCATCTGTTATAAGGTACACATGCCAAATGGAACAGCACACACTTAGTCTTTATTATTATCTGAGCTGCAGATCAGTTATGCAAGGGTGATGAGCAAAACTAATGTAAGTCTTGAATCCTTCGTTAACTGGGATTTGTATGGCTTTGATTCTATTTTCGTACATGGTGAGGCACTTTGTGCAAAGTGCTTATTTAATGGGACCATTGTCCTCCACTGTTAATTGATGACTGTTAGCAATTATCCACCTCTACTCACTGGACTGTAATAATCATGAACACTCTATGAAGATGCAGTCTACGGAATGGCAAACAATCCACGCCAGATTTCAGGATAAGGCATGAGGAGAAGCACACCAGCGGACCAGAATATCTCCATTTCTTTCTTGTAGTAAACTTGCTCCTAAAATTAAAATTGCAAGAAACAAAACCAAGTATAAGGAAAATTACTATGAATACCCCTTTTTATTTTAAAATGTAACAAATCACAATTGCTTGTGCCTGCTTCGCCTTCACCTTATTCATCAAGTAAAATGTTATAGTCACAAAACAGCAAGAAATCACATCTGGAATATGGGAACTGAAAGCACACAGAAGGAGGCTCTTCACTCCATCAAATTTGCAATGGCACTTTGTAGAGCAATCTGTCAGTCACAATGCATTGGGAAGTAACCTACAAACGAACATATGAAATGTATGATCCACACTTAACGTTTCGGGAACAGCTTCTTCCCCTCTGCCATCAGATTTCTGACCGGTCCATGAACCCATGAACTCTACCTCGTTATTCCTCTTTTGCACTGTTTTGTTTATTTTTTTTTGGTAAATTGCAGTAATTTTTATGTCTTTCACTGTACTGCTGCCACAAAACAACAAATTTCACGACATATGTCAGTGATAATAAGCCTGATTCTGATTCTGATTCAGATGAAGTTGGAGCAGCAACAGACCACACAAGGTTGCTCTGCCACTTAGGAAGACCATGGCTGATCTGATCTCAATCCCGCATTCCCGCCCATCCATGGTGACCCTTCATCTCCTTGTTTAACAAGGATCTGTCCACCTCTGCCTTAAAAATATTCAAGGACTGCTTCTATTGCCTATTGAGGGAGAGATTTCCAAGAACTCACAATCTTCTGAGAGAAAAAAAATGGTCTTGTTTCTGTATTTAATGGGCAACTGCTTATTTTTAAATACAGGGGCTCCCCAGGTTACAAATGACCTGACTTGCAGAAATCTGACTTTCTACAAATTCTGCCATATATCTTTAAAACACTTTTCAAGCTGGTAATAATAATAATAATAATAATAAAATGTTTCATGGTATTCATTAAAGACTGGATACAGAATGTATTCCATTAGTTCAATTATGGGTAGAGATAGGGTGATTATTCAATGAAACATAAGAACTATAGCAAGTGTATGTAGAGCGATACAATATGGGTTATTATAGAAATCAGACGTTTCTGATTTGTGGAGAAGTAGACTTATGGACAGTTCTCAACAACAGAAACCTGACGTAATCTGGGGACTGTCTGCAAGTGACTCCGAGCTCTAAATTCTTCCACAAGTTGAAACATTTTGTTTCTATCCACCATTTCAAGACTTCTCAGGAACTTCCTCTCAATTTCTGTCCTCTCCCCTTTCATTGAAAATCTTTTTTAAATACATCTATCCGATCATAACTGGAGAACATCGCTGGTTAGGTGGGCACTTGTTTTCCATTATTGATCAACCCCAGAACTAAATGGCTTGTTAACTCATTTCAGACTGCACTTAAGACTCAACCACTTTGGCGGGTCTGGAGTCACTTATAGACCAGACCCAATTTAAAAACAGGGGTTGAATATATAATTGAAAAGAAAAGAAATTATGCAGCTGCGGGGGAAAAAAATACAGGACAGGGACTCATTTTAGAGCCACTATAAAGAATCAGCAAGGCACAATGAAACAAATGACCTCCATTCCTGCTTGAAATTCTATGTTCCAGCAGTAGTTTTCATTCAAAAACGGCGTAGCAAGCAGGACTCTGAAAAACAATTTTTTAACCATCCTGCAGCTGCCAGCAAACTAACTGATAAAATTATGATTGAGATTAACAACTGCAATACGGTAGTGACACAAAATAGAACATGAAAACAATTACATTAACATCTAAAATGTAATGTTTAATATTTGATATTTTCCACAAGAGACCTTCACCTCTCTGAAAAACATTGTGCTCAAATTCAAAGTCTTCCCAGAACAGTTCCCCTCAGAAAGAACCTGTGCCGACAATTTCCAGCTACAATCTGAGCTGGTAAAATCTTCCAGCCTGCATGAGATTGAATCTGGAGGAACTATACATCATAATTAAGACTTCAAAACAAGATAAAGCACGAGCTTCAGAATAAGTTTAGGTACATTATGACAGGAATAAATGTTTTGAAAGGGTTGTTTTTTGGCTTATATACATAGGTTTGGATTGTTTGGCACCCCACCCTTTTCAAATACATCCTTGAGATTGGATAGCGCAACACATAGTCCAAACTCAAAGGAAGGCATAAAGTATTGGGGACTTGCTACATGGATCATAGAGTTAATGATTTTTGCTTCGATTCTTCAATGCATCTGAGGACCACTAGCGCGCATAGTTACATCCAACTTCATCCAAGGTATGCGTGGATCCCGTTCCTATTAAGGCTATTGATGAAGGAGGAAGGTTTCACACCACTTGTAAAGTTTGCTTCCACATGGTCTGTAGAGACTGCCTGAGTTGATACCATACTGGGGCCGGAAATCTCACCCAAGTAGAACCCCTTTAGGTAACTTACTTAACTACCTCTCTCTCACCTCATTCCATCACACCCCGTTCACACATTAATCGGTGTCATGCCAGTGGCTGGTTTGGTCATGATCCTGCCATTTAGTATTGGCCTGCATTTAGCCTGCATACAGTATTGAACTTTAGGCACTGCTGAACTGGTCTTGCATGAGATAAAGGCCTTTCCTCTACTTGCTGGAATTTTTCCCAGGCTTTGCAACACCTACTGTCGGTAGCCAATGTCTCAAAACCATGTAGAAGGGTTGAGATGACAACTGCCCAGTAGACCATGTTTTGTGAGGTCACAGGCCAGATAATCATTGATTCATACAGAATGAAAACAGGCCATTCAGCCCATCATGTCCATGCTGATCAGTGGGAACCCATCCATGTTAATTCTATACTTAAGATATTGTTATTAGCCACATGTACATCGAAACACACCCTTGCATAGAGTGTTCTGGGGGCAGCCCGCAAGTGTCGCCAGGCTTCCAGCTCCAACATAGCATGCCCACAACTTCCTAACCTGTACATCTTTGGAATGTGGGAGGAAACCAGAGCACCCGGAGGAAACCCACACAGACACAGAGAGAACATACAAAGTCCTTTCAGGCAGTAGCCGGAATAGAACCCAGGTCGCTGGCGCTGTAATAGTATTACGCTAACTGATGCACTACCGTGCCTGCCCCTGCCTCTATAGCGTCATAGAGCCATACAGCGTGGAAACCGATCTCAGTTTTCAAATACCATTTTGCGCATTGATCAAAGGCTGTGCTGACGTTTGTCATCATCAATGTCTCCCTTCACCAAAAGGTGGTTCCCAAGGTATTGGAAGTAGTCCATGTTTTCAGGGTCTTGCAGTGGGTGCAGTGAGGATCAGGTTAGTGGAGGAGACTTGCCTTGTGCATGTTGATTATCAGGCCTGACTCCTTGTATGCTTCAGTGAATGAGCCAACGATAGCTCGTAGCTTGGACTACTGCGGTCTGGGTGACCTTGGTTCTAGAGTGATGACACCGTAGATTGAACAGTTTCCCATTACTTCTGAAGATTTGCTTGTGGGAAGTATGTGTGAGGTGAGACGCAGCGAAGAAGGCAGAGAAAAATTTGGGGATAACGATGCAGCCCTGTGACCACGGAGCTTAGCTCTGCTATAGCCCTGTTGGTTAGGATCATGGCTTGGATGTTATAATGAAGCAAACATGGAGAAAAACTTTGGTGGGAACCGGATCTGAGGAGGGAGTTTGATGAAGTTAAAGGCTTTAGTGAGCTTGAACGCAGCCATGTAAAGTGACTGGTGCTGTTCCCTGGATTTCTCTTGGAATTGTAATGCCACTGTGTCTCTGGATGGATGGGATCAGGGAACAGCTCTTTGGACACTGAGAGGAGGGCCTGGTGATGACCACAGTCAGACTTGTCTCCTTCCCTAAAAGTATTCACTATTATAGTTTTCCTGAGGTCCCTGGGTACACTATCCCATCCCCCCTTCCCAGATATGAACAATAAGATTGTGGATTCATGTGCTGAAGTTCAGAGCAACCACAACTTTATTCAGCTGTGTGTTTTTAAACACTCATGATTTGCCTCTATATGCCTGCCTAATGCTGAATAACAAAAAAACTCAAGGGGCCCACTCTTCTACTTTTTTTCTTATATTTGTACAGAATATTGTTGAAAACAAACAATAAAAGCATCGAAATTGCCTGGAAATATTATTTTCTTATATGAAATCATGGAATCTGTTTTTTTTCCTGATGTAAATTTTGAATGTAAAAATCTGCCCACCATGTGTTGGCTGACCTCCTCCAGATGGAGTCAGCTGCTGCTCGAAGGGAGAAGGAAAAGACATTTGGGATATGAAGAACCAAAACAGGAAGGGGTGAACAAACACTAAATAACCTATCAGAGAAAACAAAATTGGCGAAGGTTACTTCAATATACTAATGTAAACCTGCAGGGTTAATTAGGTTCAAAACTTGAAATCAGTAAAACAAAACCCACTTTTTCACAGCAGAGCCGAGTACTCTTCCTTTACCACTCATTGCTCTTGTGTGTGAAAATGATGTTCCTGCTCTGACAACACGTTACTTTAGGAGGTTTTAACCTTTCCTTGAGAAATCTTTAAACACGATTTTTCAATGATTTTTCTTTTCTCTCAACAGATTTCAACAGTGCAGCAGTGAATAAACAGAACTGATCTCATAAAAGGCAAGGTTTATCTCCACTGTTAAGTAAAATCCAGATGCACAGTTACGCCTATTTAACAAATCTTGCTTTTCTCTGGTAATTTGTTTCAGGTGTGTGAGTTGGAATTAAATCCAGCTAACTTTCTCATTTGTAAGAATTTGTGAAAGAACAAAGCATTGACTGTCCCCGTCTCAGGTTTGAAAACAGAGATTTTGTTTAGAAAAAAGACCTCACCACCTCTGAAAGTTCAGTGATGAGTAATCCATCATGTGAGTTCAAAAGTTCAAGGAGATGTATAGAGTCTGGTGACAGGGAGCTCAATTCTTCATTTTTTTTAACATGAATTTAAAACTATTTTCCTTTTTAGAAATGAAGTACTTCCAGATTAAAACCAGTACCTATTTGGCCCCAGAATTCAGTTGTTCAGCATCAATTGTTTGGATGCAAAACACTCGATTTGTTTCTAGTATTGTGTCCAATGTCCACTCATAATGTGCAAGATGCCAGAGGGAATATTGGGAAGGACTTTAGCAGGTGGGATGGAAACCTCCACTGCAAGAATGCAGAGTGGATAGAGTATGATGATGAGTACCTGAAATCCTGATGTATGTGTGAAGTGGGACAGGAGTAGGACACTCAGCCCCTTAGCCCGTTCTACCATTCAATAAGTTCATGGCTGCAAGTTTTACCACGTCTAGACACCTTAAGATTGCTGAAATCATTCAGGAGATATGTGCAAGTGGCTAAAGGAGATTTTCTTTAAAGACGTTGATTTAAAACACTGGTGTCTTAATTATTCCCCCAGGAAGGTAAGATTGAGCAGTGGGTGTACAGAGTAGGACAAGCTCAAGAAAAGAGAGGGAGCTGTGGACACAGCCGAACGCGTCACTGAAACCAGCCTCCCCTCCTTGGACTCTGTCTTTACCTCTCGCTGCCTTAGTGAAGCAGCCAGCATAATCAAAGACCCTACCCACCCGGGTCATTCTCTCTTCTCTCCTCTTCCATCAGGTAGAAGATACAGGATCCTGAGGGCACATACCACCAGGCTTAAAGACAGTTTCTACCCCACTGTGATAAGGCGATTGAACGGTTCCCTTATACGATGAGATGGACTCTGACCTCACGATCTACCTTGTTGTAACCTTGCACCTCATTGCACTGCACTTTCTCTGTAGTTGTGACACTTTACTCTGTACCGTTATTGTTTTTACCTGTACTAACTCAATGCATTCTGTACTAACTCAATGCACTCTGTACTAACTCAATGTAACTGCACTGTGTAATGAATTGACCTGTACGATCGGTATGCAAGACAAGTTTTTCACTGCATCTCGGTACAAGTGACAATAATAAACCAATACCAATAGGAGAGGGTGAAGAGCCACATTAAGATGGCATGTCTACTGAGGGAGTGATTCTCAGATGCCTCAGTGCATATATCACACTGGAAAAGGAAGGAGATACTTGGATAGCTCTTTTTAGAGACATCGTGTCAAAGAGCATTGAAACTTGGCTCATCACATTCATGCCAACCAGTGAGCACCCAACCATATTCCAGCACTTGACCTATAACCTTCTATGCCCAGGCAATTCACGTCCTCATCTAGACACTTCTTAAATGCTGTCAGTGATTCTACTGCTCTCTCAGGCAGTGTATTCCAGGTACTCTGGGTGAAAAGGATTCCCCTCAGAAAGCCTCTAAATGTTTTACCCATTACCCTAAATCTCTTTCGTCTAGTTTTATCCATTCCTGACATGGGGAAAAGTTTCCTGTGGTCTACCCTATCTAATTCCTCATAATTTCATATCCGCTCTTATCCTGCTCCACTCCAGGGAAACAGACCTAGCCTCTCCAGTCTTTTCTCATAACTGAAACACTCCATCCCAGGCAGTATCCTGGTGAACCTCCTCTTCACCCTCTCTACTGCTATCACATCCTTCCTATAGCATGGTGACCAGAACTGGACACAGTACTCCAGCTGAGGCCTGACCAATGTTTTATAAAGTTGGAGCATAACCTCCCTGCTCTTCTATTCAACGTCATGACTAATGAAGGCCAGTATCCCATATGCCTTCTTAACCATGTTATCTACCTGCACTTCTACCTTCAACAATTTTTCGACTAGTAATGTAATATATAAGATAAGATAAGATATCTTTATTAATCACATGTACATCGAAGCACCCAGTGAAATGCACCTTTTTGTAAAATGTTCTGGGGGCAGCCTGCAAGTGTCGCCACGCTTCCGGCGCCAACATAGCATGCCCATAACTTCCTAACCTGTACACCTTTGGAATGTGGGAGGAAACCAGAGCACCCGAGGAAACCCACGCAGACACGGGGAGAACGTACAAACTCCTTACAGACAGCGGCAGGAATTTAACCCAGATTCTGGTGTTGTAATAGCGTCGCGCTAACCGCAACACTACCATGCCTGCCAAGTCCCACGGTTCATCAATCCTCTCTAGGACTATACCATTCATGGTGTATGTCCTTGCCTCATAAGTACATCCAAACTGCATCGCCTCACACTTATCAGGTTTAAATTCTACCTGCTATTTCTCAGCCCATTTCACCAGCATATCAATACCATGACTATGACTGCCCTCCACACTGTTAACCCCACCAGTCTTACTGATCATGCCTCCTACATCCACATCCAAATCATTCACATATATCACAAACATCAAGGGTCCCAGCACCGATCCCAATGGAACACCACCAGTCACAGGCATTCAATTTTAAAAAAAACAACCCTCTTCCATCTCTCTCTGTCTCCAATTGCCAAGCCAATTTTGGATCCAATTTGCCAACTTACTGTGGATCGTATAGGCCCTAACCTTTAGGATCAGTCTCCCATGTGGGATCTTGTCAAAGACCTTACTGCAGTACATGTAAACCTCATTTACTGCACTGCCAACATTGATATACTTTGCAACCTCTTCAAAAAAGTTCAGTCAGATTGGATAGACCGGATCTGCTCTTGACAATCCATGTTACTTCTCTCTGATTAGTCCTTGCTCTTCCAAGTGATTATTAACCCCGTCCCTCAGAAGTTTTTCCAATAACTTCCCTACTATTGATGTTAGGCTCACAGGTCTGTAAAGACCAGACTTTTCCCTGCTGCCCTTCTTGAAAAGGTAGACCACATTTACCATTCTCCAATCATCTCGTACTTCACTTGTATCCAGTGAAGATTTAAAAATCTCAGCCAGAGCCCCAGAAATCTCCTCCACTCCCATAGCAGCCTGGGATAAATCTCATCTGGCTCTGGGGATTTATCCACCTTTAAGCATGCTGAGGCATCAAGTACCTTTCCTTGCACTAGAATCTCACCTTCTCCTTCCCTGAAACCTCCAACTACAAAGTCCGTTTCCTTTGTGACTACTGATGAAGTTAATCCATTTAGGATCTCACCTATACCTTCTGGTTTCATGCACAGATTGCCCCTGTTGTCTCCAGTCACCTTATTCTTTCCCTGGCTATATTTTGCTCATAATATTGAGCCTTTCCCCAACTGAACATAGAACATAGGACAGTACAGTACAGGAACAGGCCCTTCAGCCCACGACATTGTGCTGAACTAATTAGGCTAATGGTGCTTAATTAAACTAATCCCTTCTGCCTGCACATGGTCCATATTCCTCCATTCTCCGCATATTCATGTGCCTATCTACGAGCCACTTAAATGCCTCTATTGTATCTCGCCTCCACCACTAGCCCTGGCAGCACATTCCAAGCACCCACCAGTCTCTGTGTAAAAAACTTGCCCCGCACATCTCCTTTGAACTTTTCCCCTCTCATCTTAAATGCATGCGTTCTAATATTAGACATTTCAGCTCTAGGAAAAAGATACCAGCTGTCACTCTATGCCTCTCATAACGTTATAAATTTCTATCAGATCTTCCCTCAGCCTCTGCCACTCTACAGAAAACAACCCTGGTTTGTCCAACCTCTCCTTCAGGACCTTTATTTCTGATGTATTTCTATCTCTTTCCATTAACCACTTTGAAATGTATACAGTTACGGTCGCTAACTCCAAAATGCTCCTGACTGACACATCCTTCACCTGACCAGTCACGTTTTCCAAAAGAGGATCCAGTAATGCTCTTTCTCTCGTTGGTCTATCGACATACTGTGATAAAAAGCTCTACCGGACACTCATCAAAATTCTGCTCCCTCTGAGCCTTATATGCTTTGGCAATCCCAGTTAAAATTTGGTACAATGAAATCTCCTGGTACCATAACCCAGTTTTTATTACATTTCTCTGCTATTTGCCAACGTTTATTCCTCTATCTCCTGTTCACTGTTCGGAGATTTGTATTATGTCCCAGCAAAATAATGACACCTTTTCGTTCTTAATCCTTATCCATGTGGCCTCATTTGAGGAGCCTTCTCGGATATCCTCCCTCAATAATGAAGTAATGCATCCCTTGACTAACAGTGTAATGCCACCTTCTCTTTTGCATCCTTTTCTCTTACACTTTTTTTTACGTCCCTCTCTCTCATACCTCTATACCCCGGGATACAGAGTTGCCATTCCTGCCCGTCTTTCAACCAAGTTTCAGTGCTGGCAATAACGCCACAGACCCATGTGTTATTTAAAGCTTTGAGTTCATCTGCCTTACTAGTTAGGCTCCTTGCATTAAAATAGACGCAATTTAGCTTTGTATTCTCCTCGTGCATTTATTTGTCAGCTCTGCCTGCAGGACTTACTAGCTTTTTCTCCTCCAAGTGACTGTCCCTCACCATATGAACATCTACTCTGAGCCCCATTCCCCCGCCAACTCAGTTTAAACCTCCCCGATTATCACTAGCAACCCTCCCCACAAGGATGTTGGTTCCACTCTGGTTAAGGAGCAACCCGTTTCTGCTTGTACAGGTCCCACCTTCCCCAGAAATGGTCCCAAAGATTCAGGAACCTAAAGCCCCTTCCTCCTGCACCACCTCTTCAGCCATGTATCCACCTGACCTATACTTCTATGCCTATATTTACTACCTCTCGGTGACTTGTTCGTCACACCCGCAGTTCCAGATTTCTCATCAGTTCCCACTTTCCTTTCATCTGTGGCTGATCATCACAGTGTCCATTTGACCATACAGTGTCCACTTGACAACACGCATTGACCCCTTCGCCACACACTTTCACCTGATCTCACGCTCTCCGCTTGACCACAGTGTCGAAATAAAACACAAAGTCAATATTCCAAACCAAATTTACACATCAAATTGTGCCAAATTCCAGAAAGGCATCGACAATCACCCTTGAGCATTCCTGAGTTCCACTTGCTCTTGCCTGTCCTTGTGCTCCGCTGCATTGATTGCCCAGCAGCTGAAGAATGACTGCAGGAAAGCTGCATAAAGAATGCAACAACAATATTCAATGATCAATTAGAAATGAAAGACTTTTTTTACTTTACAAATAGTGGTGGTCTAAATTTTGTCTGAATGCCTACTTCTAACCCGCACGCACCTGTGTTATGATGCCATGTCCATATGCTTAAATGAATTATCTGATGTCTGCGGAGAGCATCAGTTCCTGGAATAGTGCAATCAAATCATTTATTTTGAAAACTGGCAGCTGCCATGAAACTATCCTTTACCTAGCTGATCTTCCTTTGTGTTATACATGCACAAACACAGACAGGACTCAAGGTCAGGATTGAAGCTAGGTCTCTGACACTGTGAGGCAGTGGCTCTACTAGCTGCGCCACTGTGTTACTTGTTTAAAAGAAGTTGAGTATGAGTGGACGAGACTGCAGACAGTTTTGAGGGTGACCTCAGCATGAGCGGCAGTCTGCACTGGCTGGCAACAGCAAGAGCACCAGTAAAATAACAACAGTAGTTTCCCCAAAGGGGTGCATTAGAAATCTTGCAGGACTGTTTGCTGGAAAGCTGTGAAGCCTGGCAAGGCCTCTTTGAACACTTGTAACCAAAGCAGTAACTGCAGCCCACTAACCTTGTACTGCAGCTCCTGCTTCTGGTATTGGTATTGATATTGGTTTATTGTTGTCACTTGTACTGAGGTACAGTGAAAAACTTGTCTTGCACAGTGCAGCTACATTGAGTAAGTACAGAGTGCGTTGAGGTAGTTACAGGTAAAAGCAATAACAGAATACAGAGGTGTCCTTAAACTGAGAAGGCACTTAAGAGTCAACCACAGAGGTGGGTCTGGAGTCACTTATAGTCCACAACACTAATTTCCTTCCTTGACCAATTTTAATTTTCATGTCAATCCAATAGCTTCAAGGCTACTTGGTATTGGTATTGGTTTATTATTGTCACTTGTACCGAGGTACAGTGAAGAACTTTTCTTGCATGCCGATCATTGAGGTCAATTCATTACACAGTGCAGATACATTGAGGTAGTACAGAGTGCATTGAGGTAGTACAGGTAAAAAAAATAACAAGAGTACAGAGGAAAGTGTCACAGCTGAGATATTGGCCCTCAGGTGCTGCAATGTAGTTGGGTGCCCAAGTGTGCTAATGGAGTTGTCCATCACCATCACCGTGATGAAAAAGGTGGGCTCCCAGCACTGTACAAGGTTGATGTTGGGGTCCCGTTGTTCCCTTAACACTGAGGAAGCCTTTCTGCAAGGTCATGCATTTTATTGTGCATACCCATCCATCTTACAAGCCTCCAGCTGTCCATCATCCCCCCATCATTCACTCTGCCCCCATCCCACACCCCCCAAAGCTGATTCCACAGATCACCTTCCAGTCCCTGTCTCACCCCTCCCTGTCACTTTCTACATACAGGATCTCCCCAGGTTATGAATCACCTGACTTACAGAAATCCAACTTTAAACAAATTCTCCCTAAGTACCTACAAATAAACATTGTCTCAGTGAAAACGAACCTGTCAATTGTACTTGATCATGGATGCTTGTCGTAGAGTCTTCAAAGTTCAAAATGACATTGAATAATTTATGCTGAAACTGTCTGTATGGGCAAACATCCAAGTGCTTAAACTGTAGCTTGAATAAAAAGAAATGTCTTGTTGGAATCTTATTGTCTCTGCTGGCACTCTGGCTCTTTTATGGCCATATCTGTGGCAATTGGCTGCAAATGAGTGAACTTCTGTTGTTATTTCTGTTGCCCACTTGTTTTCCCTTACTAAGAAGTTGTTTGTTTCTGACTTACGGATGAATCGGTTTACAGACCATTCTCAGGAACAGAATACTTACCTAAATCCAGGGAGTGCCTCTACTAGCTATCTTCCCTCTACACTCTCAGTCCAGGTTCAGGGTCTCAATCCAAAATGTCAACCATCCCTTTGCCTCCGCAAATGCTGCCTCGCCCACTGAGTTCTTCCAGTGGTTTATTTTTTGTTACAAGCCTCCAGCTTTGCTTCAAGCATTTACTCAGTTTTCTGAAAAACTGAAAGAAATCAGTTTTTCTTCCTTGTCTATTTTCAGTGGTAAGATAATCCTGCACCAATAGTTCTGTGTAAAAAAAATCACTCCTACACAAACCCAAAGTGATGATGTTAAATTGATAATCGTCCCCACTGACACCTCAACTAAAGTAAATAAGTTTAGAAATTGTAAAGGACTTGAAAATTCATGTTAAAATGTAAGTGGAGCAAAAAAAAAACTGCTGGAGGAACTCAACGGGTCAGGCAGCATCTGTGGAGGAAATGAACAGTCGACATTTTGCATCAAGACCCTGCCTCTGGATTGAAAGGTAGAAGGGAGATAGAGGGGCGGAGCAAGAGCTGGCAAGTAATTGGTGGAACCAGGTGAGGAGGGGTGATAGGCAGATGGGAGAGGGGAGAGTGGGAATAATGACAGAGGCTGGGAGGTGACAGGCCGAGGTGACACAGGGCTGCAGGTGAAGGGATCTGATAGGACAGGAAGGTGGAGCATGGAATGAAATAAGGGAGGTGGGCTGGGCAGATGGGAGGGTAATTCAGTGGGAGGAGTGTGTGGGTGATGGACACATGTAGTCGGAGGAGGGGAAAGAAAGGGTGATGGGGGGCTGGGGTGGGTGCTCTTGACGTGGCCTCCTCTACATCGGTGAGACCAGGCCCGGACTGGGCAACCGCTTTGCCGAGCACCTGCGCTCTGTCCGCAGCGGCCGTCTGGAGCATTTTAATTCCCCCCCCCCCCCCCCCATTCCCACACCGACCTGTCTGTCCTTGGCCTCCTTCACCATCAAAGTGAGGCTAAATGCAAACTGGAGGAACAGCGGCTCATAACTCTGCCTGGGTAGTCTACAATCCGATGGATGAATATTGAGTTCTCCAGTTTCAGGTAACCTGCTCTTCCTTTGTCCCTTTCTCTCTCCTTCTGATTACCCAGGTTATCTCACACACCCTTCTTTCCAAAATCCCCACCCCAGCTCCCTATCACCCAGTTCCTTTCTCTTTCCTCACTGGCTCCATCTGCTCCTCACCCACACGCTCCTCCCACTGGGTCCCCCATCCTCTCCCACCGTTCCCATCTGACCAGCACACCTCCCTTATTTGGTTCCACCCTTCACCTTCCTTTCTTATCAGATTCTTATCAGCCTCTGTTACTATCTCCACCCTTCCTTCCTCACCTGACTCCATCTGCCAGTCAACCTCTCCTCACTTGGATCCACCCATCACTTGCCAACTCTTGCCCCACCCCTTCCCCTCACCTCTTTATACTGGCTATACCCTCTCTACTCTTTCAGTCTAGATAATGGGTCTTGACCCGAAACGTCGACTGCCTATTTTGCTCCACAGATGCTGCCCGACCTGCTGATTTACTCCAACTTTTTTGTTTCAAACAACTTAACCATTTTATAGCCATTCAGTTTTTCACATAGCTTAGAGACTCAGCATGTAAATACTTATATTTTGAAATAACTTCTGCCTCTTTGGAGTTATATTTGTTGTGTCTCAAAGTATTCTGAAGGCATTACAGGAAGATTACTGAGTGGAGCAGTGGTTGTCAGGCAGGGCGATGATTGAAGGGGGAGGTGATGAGAGCATCAGCAGTGAGGAGGCAATACTGGTAATGATCATTGACAACTGAATTTCCAAGCAGTGGCCTTGGTAAGTTGGGCCCTTTAAATGATATTGAATCAGGTCTCAACCTTCCAATTAGGACATGCTGCTGTGTGCAGGACCCAAGCTGCTCGTCGGATTTATCTGTGCAATACAGTTTGGACAAGTTACATGACTGCTTTTTGATGTAGCCTGCAATCTCTTTGATGTGGCCTCTCAGCCTCTATAAAGGTATTATATGCACTGAGGACGTGTATCTTGTTCCAGGAACTGTGCCACAGTCTCTCAAAGAAAAAAGCTCCATTTCACAGCACACTAAAACTGTGCTAAATGATAGAACTTTCAAGATGCATTCTCTTGCTATTAACTATTATAATCCTTCATGATAATACAACACTATTGAATCACAACTTAGCCTTTTTTGCTGTTGTGGTAATAGTCTCAAAAATCACATTTTTTTTCGTTGCTTTATTATCCTATTCTGTGTTGAGTTGCTGGCTCTAAGGTGCTTTCTGACCTGTAGAAATTCTTAATATAGTTCACAGAAGTTCCATTGCCTAATCTGATGAAGCATCTTCGAACTGAAATGTTGATTTTGGTTCTCTTTCCACAGATGCTGCCTGACTTGTTGGTTATCTCCAGCATTTCCTGTTTTATTTCTGATCTCCAGCATCTGCAAATTTTTGATTTTCAGCTGATGTCCAATCATTGAGTTATAAGAATGGTCATACCACCCTGCATGGATAAGTTCAGGGACTTTTTCTATTTCAGCCGTTGGTACTCTCTATTCCCCGAATCCTTAATTTATTTCCAATGAGCATATCCTTCTTTCCCCAATTTCCTTCCCAAAATATACTTAATATTACTTATTAAATCATATCCTCCAAAATTTACCCCTCCCATTCCCAATTCAGATCTAGAATTTCCTTGGTGTCTCACTGACAGCACAGCAAAGTAGTGACCATTTTGTTTCTGTTTCTGCCATATGGAATTTCCACAGCATCCAAGGTCTGAAGTGTCATGAACTATTGTATTGGTTGTACGCTATAATGTCTTTCTACATACATTTCATCAGTGCATGAAGAAAATCAGGTGGTGGGTAGATGGGGGAAGTTGGTGGATCGGAGAAGGGTCTAGGCTTGAAGGTCAGTTACTGATGATGTGGCAGATTCTGTGACCTCTTACAGTCATAGAGTTGTAGAGTTATACAGCACAGGAAAAGGCCCTTCGGCCCAATTGGTCCATGCTGACCAAGATACTCCATCCAAGCTAGTCCCATTTACAAACTTTTGGCCCATAACCTTCTAAACTTTTCCTATCCACGTACCTGTCCAGCTGTCTTTTGGTATTGGTATTGGTTTATTATTGTCACTTGTACCGAGGTACAGTGAAAAACTTGTCTTACAAACTGATCTTACAGGTCAATTCATTACACAGTGCAGTTACATTAAGTTAGTACAGAGTGCATTGATGTAGTACAGGTAAAAAAAAACAATAACAGTACAAAGTGTCACAGCTACAGAGAAAGTGCAGTGCAATAAGGTGCAAGGTAACAACAAGGTAGATCGTGAGGTCATGAGGTCATAGGTCATAGTCCATCTCATTGTATAAGGGAACTGTTCAATAGTCTTATCACTGTGGGGTAGAAGCTGTCCTTAAGTCTGGTGGTACGTGCCCTCAGGTTCCTGTATCTTCTACCTGATGGAAGAGGAGAGAAGAGAGAATGTCCTGGGTGGGTGGGGTCTTTGATTATGCTGGCTGCTACACCAAGACAACGAGAGGTAAAGACAGAGTCCAAGGAGGGGAGACTGGTGTCCGTAATGCGCTGGGCTTTGTCCACAACTCTCTGCAGCTTCTTGCGGTCTTGGGCAGAGCAGTTGCCATACCAAGCCATGATAGATCCAGATAGGATGCTTTCTATCATGCATGGTAAAAGTTGGTGAGAGTCAAAGGGGACAAACCAAATTTCTTTAGCCTCCTGAGGAAGTAGAGGCGCTGGTGAGCTTTCTTGGCCATGGCATCCATGTGGTTTGTCCAGGACAGGCTGTTGGTGGTGTTCACTCCCAGGAACTTGAAGTTCTCAACCCTCTCAACCTCAGCACCATTGATGTAGACAGGTGCATGTACACCGCCCCCTTTCCTGAAGTCAATGACCAGCTCTTTTGTTTTGTTGACATTGAGGGAAAGGTTGTTGTCATGACACCATTCCACTGAGCTCTCTATCTCCTTCCTGTACTCCGACTCATCACTGTTTGAGGTACGGCCTACAACAGTGGTATCATCTGCAAACTTGTAGATGGAGTTAGAGCAGAATCTGGCCACACAGTCATGAGTGTATAGGGAGTAGAGTAGAGGGCTGAGGACGCAGCCTTGAGGTGCACCAGTGTTGAGAATAATCGTGCCAGAGGAATTGCTGCCTATCCTCACTGATTGCGGTCTGTTTGTTAGAAAGTCAAGGATTTGTTAAAAGTTGTTATTGTACCTGCCTCAACCATTTCCTCTGGCAGCTTATTCCACATACATACCATCTTTTGTGTAAAAAGTTTCCCCTCACGTTCCTACTAAATCTTTCCCCCTCACCTTAAATCTATGCCCTCTAGTTCTTGATTCCCCAACCCCAGTAAAAAGACTGAATGCATTCACCCTATCTATGACTGTTATGATGTTATACACCTCTATAAGATCACCTCTCAGTCTCCATCGCTCCAAGGAATAAAATCCTAGCCTGTCCAACCTCTCCCTATAACTCAGTCCCTCGAACCCTGGCAACATCCTTGTAAATCTTTTCTGCACTTTTTCCAGTTTAATAGTATCTTTCTTATAGCAGGATGACCAATACCGAACACAATACGCCAAGTGTAGCCTCACCAGCGTCCTGTACAACCACACCATGACCTCCCAACTTTTATACTCACTGCCCTGACTGATGAAGGCCAGGGTGCCAAAAACCTCCTTCACCACCTTGTCTACCTGTGACTCCATTTTCAGGGAACCATGTATTTGTACTCTCAGGTCACTCTGTTCTATAGCACTCCCTAAGGCCCTACTGTTCACTGTGAAAGTCCTATCTTGATTTGACTTTCTGAAATGCAATGCCTCGCACTTATCTGAATTAAACTCCATTTTCCATTCTTCCCCACCTACTCATCTAATCAAGATCCTCCTGTAATTTTTGATAACCTTCTTCACTGACCACTGTACAATCTATTTTAGTGTCATCATCAAACTTACTAACCATGCCTTGTACATTCTGATCCAAATTGTTGATATAGATGACAAACAACAATGAGCCCAGCACCAACCCCCAAGGCACACCACTAGTGATGGCCTCCAGTCCGAGAAACAACCTTCCACTATCACCCTCTGCTTCCTACCATCAAGCCAATTGTGCATCCAATTAGCCAGCTCTCCCTCAATTCCATGCGATCATTTGTTGGACAAGGGGGTGGTCAGTGACCAGGTTGGTCAATCACTGGATAGGGTGGGATCAGACTGGAGAAGAGACAAGAGCTTTGGGAGAGGGGATAGAAGTTCTGTCAGAAAAGATGGGTGGAGTTGGATCTCAAAGGAAAAGCAGGAAAGTAAATAAATGAAATAAATACCTGAGATGATTGGAAACTGCTCAAGGTCATGCAACTTCAGGCCACACAGCCATGTTGGAAACCTACTTCTGCAATCTAAATCAACTGTTGCAAAAAATACTATTGTCCTTTAGTGATCAGAAAAAAGCAGGTAATTCATTGTCAATCATAAGACATCATACAACAAGGCAGTCACACAGATAGGTCTATTTTGCCTCATAAAATAACATGTAACTACCCCCTTTAGCTAAAGTACTTTTGAAATCCTTTCAGACCAAATAACTGTTTCAGTATTGACAAGAATTCCAACTGAATTGGGCAAAGATTCACTCCACACCACCAGTTGCGAAAAGTGGGAAAAGTGGAAAGTCTTTCTGCAGTACATTCAGCTGGTTGGAACACTTAAGATCCTTGACAACTGACCGTGCTCCCCAGAAAGGGCATTGAAGGATTCCACATGTGTTACTCCATGCACGTATTGAGGAAAGCCATAATTTTAGACAGAAATTAACAGTGTAGCTCAGGATCCCAAGGACCTGGTCAGCAGAGATGTGGAGGGTTTCTTGATTTCCACATCTGGAGCTGGAGAAACCCATGGACATTATGCAATTATGACATCTGCAAAAGGAGGCAGGAGGCCCAAAACACCTTCCCTGCCTTCTGCCTCAAAGGCAAGGCTCCATTAGATTTTTGTCATGTCTCACTGTAGATCCATTTCCTCTCTTGACATGAAAACCCTGCATTAAACTTATGCAAAATTGATGGCCCAGGTCTTCATCCATTCTTGCTGGTGACGCATCCACATATGTAGAGCTTCCAGATGAGAAAATTTGACTGCATTACTCAAAACTACCATCTACGACCTTCAGTACTCCCATTCCAGAACTTGAAATAGAATCTTGATAGGAACTTTGTTCCACTGGGAAGGTGAAGAGCTCATGAAACTCTGAATAATTATGCATTATTTCATGGGAAATGCCAGCATTCTCCTACTTTCCCACTTCTAAATTCAACTTGCTTGTTTTTCTTCCACTGTTTAGAAATGACAAATACCTTATCCTGAATCGAGTGATATTTATGGTTAGCAATTCATAATGAGAATTGTAGGAAGGACATACAATAAACCCCATTTTGGGGTATCTTAATCCTGGTAAAGATCAGTTATAAGATATTAATTGATATATCAATCATTAAGTGAATATTTTCTTTTATTCAATCTGATTTATAGCTTTGTAATACATTTTTAAAAACTGTGGACAGATGAACATTATGAAGCATGAATAATTTTGTCACACTTATTGACTTGTATTTGAAAAGATAACATAGCTTCATTTATTGTGTAAGAGGTAAATGACAGGGAACAGGAAATGATTTTCAGTCTTTCACCAGCCGCTATTGGTTCTAAACTAATTTGGTAAAATGGCAAAACCCCTGTTATGAAACTACCTTTATCAGAAATATTATCCAATAATATAAAAATGTTGTCGGCGACGCATTTAGGCTGAGGGTGAGTTGACAACAGAAACTATCTGTGCATCTGAGAAACGGCCCATGAGCTAGAAGGTTTAATTGTGTTTGATTCCCATCATTTAAATCCCTAAGATTGCCAACACTTGTTGGGTTTCAGATGGTTGAATTAACTCAGCCCTCTTTATTTAACCTGATCACTTTTATAATCCTGTGGTGTCAATTACTCTTAAAAATATATATATAAGTCACTCTACTACAGGTGTATAACTTGAGTTTAATTTTCCATTTGTAATATTATGATAGTGCTTGACATTGTCTCATTGGCCAGATTCCTTATGTTGGAGAATCACAGCCTTTGAATTAGACTTTGACTAAGTATGCCATTCTCCCATAATATGAAACGATATTCATTCATGAGTGGAAGGGAAAATATGATTATCAAATGCCTATGGACCTATATAGTTTGTAGTTGGCTTTGCAAATCATTATTCAAATTGTTTTTTTTAATGGTATGGCCTATTACATTCTCTGCTAATGACTACATTTTCCATTCTATCTGTAACCCTCCAGATGACTAGCTTAAATTTTGAGTACTTGACAGCACACAAAAGCACTTGTCCAAATAAATAATAATTACCTGGGGACATATTTTATTCTTGTTGTTTTAAAAGCAAAATAGTCCATTTTTCTTCTTAATTTATGACTCACTTATAAAACTGTAGGAAAACATGATCTGAAAGGATCCAATTCAAGTGAATGCAGTTTTGTTTGCAGAAGCAGTGGCCAATCACAACGTACCTGTAAAAGAAATCCTTTAATACTTCTCAATCAGTTACGGAGCTGTTTTACCAGTATAAGTTTTGTCAGTCCGTTAATCCAGCCATGATGTGAAGAATTTATTAAAGTGGGTATGGCAGCTGGTTAAGAAAAACTCATTTCCTTGAATAAGCTTGCAGATCCCAGGAAGCTCAGCTACAAAGAAATGTGAGGAGAATTTTTGGCTGAGAAGTAAAGTTACCAACTGTGCCACAGAGATAACTGCATGACAGTACATCACTGCAAGAATCAACACTACATTAATGACCCAAAGATCCTAGTAAGAAGACAAGACTTTGTTGCACAACTTAAAATGTATCGAAGTGACGCATGACTATTACTGCCAAGTGACAATGCAGGACTTGTGCACATATAAAGGCAGGATGTAGTTAAAAAAACCACATGCCAAAAAATTGATGTCACAGAGAATTGTTAACAAGAATGTGGGGAGTAAGGCACCAGAAGAGAAAATATTTATACAGATACATTATGCCCTGACATGACAAGAAAAAAACATATTTCATGAAGGAATTTGTGTGGGTGAAATCATTCTGTCGCAGTCCCAGTTTTAATATCTAAGGTTGAATGTGTATATAATTGGAGAAATCAGCTTGGAATAGGTTTAATGCAAAATAATCCAAATGGCTGAAATTGGTGATAAAATCAGAAAACTCTTGGTGTGCTCAGCAAGTCAGGCAGTGTCTGTGGAGAAAGAAAAATCAATGATTTTTCATCAGACTCCTTCATCAGTTCTGATGAAAGATCATCAACTTGAAACATTATTTCTCCAACAGATACTGCCTTGACTTTTGACCATTTCCAGCATTTTCTGTTTTATAAATATGTATAAATCATGATAGCCAAAGTTGAAACAACTTATTCATTAGTCTAGGTCTATATGGATTGCAGATCTTGGGAGTCTGGACTGATGCACACAATTTATGGCCACCACCAATTTACTGAAGTATGTTATAACTTACCTATATTACATAATGATATGAATATCGTCATAGGCAAAGCAAAAGCTTCATGCTGTTGATCTCAGAGAAAGTTGATGCCAAGTTCCGACAATCTCTTTGACATTAACATCTCCATTATCAATGTAGGTTGCTCCCTTGTGTTAGTTTAAGGAGGAAATCTGGTGCCAAAGAACTCAAAGTCATCAAATTAAAGAATTCTCGCAAGAAGGAAAAAGTACAATTTTAATTGATGTTTTAAGTATATTCCAAGTCCAAGAACAACTACTTCTCTTCAACCATTTGTTTCTTGAACCATTCAGCACAACTCTAATCATTACAGTTTAGCAATACTATGACTACATTGATCACTTTGCACTCAAGTGTTTTCTTGTTCTAACTGTGTTCTTGTAATTGTGTTCTTTCTTGTAAAAATTGTGCAAAATTTATGTATAATTTATGTTTTTCTGGTGAATGCTGCTTATATGATGCTATCTGCCTGTGATGCTGCTGCAAGTAAGTTTTTCATTGCAGTTATGCACACATGTACTTGTGCATATGACAATAAACTCCACTTTGACTGAGTACAAAACAGATGCTGAATATGCACAATTGGTTAAAGATGATGAAATACCACAAATAAACATTTTTTTAAATTTTGAAATCAATTATCTTTTGAAATATTTACATGAAGGTATTACAGTCATTAGATCCATTGGACTAAGAATGCCATTAAAATTTCATTGAGAGCTCTTGGAATAAAAAGTGAAATTTTAAGGTATTTACTGCAAAACTTCCTTCTTAAATACTTCAAATTCTTATCACTTTCACCGAATCCCCGAGATTGTGACAGGAAAGGTAGCAAGGCAGCCCTGGAACAATTCAGCGCGCTTATTGTAATTATGAAATCAGTTATCCCCAGTGCCTGGTTCACTACATCAGAACCTCTCCCAGAAAACTGCCTCTAACAGTCAGGAAGGACCTTGTGGGAGACTTATTTGAAGTGCACTCACACTACCTACAGGTTATATGCTTCTCTGATCTCTTCCTTTATTGATTAACCAGAGCCACTTTCTGGGTGACTTCTATTTCACATCTGCAAGAGAATTGTGACTTCTGCTATAAAGCTTTTTGCTGGTGCTGGACTGGTTGCTAGGCAGCTTATTAATGCTTGGTCCTCTAAATGTATATCTGGAAATAAAGGATAAGCCAGGGCAACACTAAAGGTAGGAGAGAGCGAGTGAAACCTTGGAAGGTGAAAGGTTGAGGGTACTGTGTGGAAGCTGATATCGACAACGACAATTTTTATACTTGTAATTTCATCGAGGTTTTAACCAAGCAGTTGAAGTGATAAGAACTTTAGGTTTTATAAACCAAGTTACCCTGTAAATGTCTCAAAATATCATCCAGGAGACTGTCATTGAGCTACTGTATGTTACTTGCTGTGCTCAAGTCTCAAAATAGGCATCTCACTGCTGTAGTGCTTACTATGTGTTTTTTTTATATTTATTCATTCACATAATGTAGCGTAGCCAGCAAAGTCAGAATTTAAAGTCAATCTCTAACTTCCTTAAACAGAGTGACTTGCTAATGAGCCATAGCGCTGCTTGTTCAAAGTCACAGATGGGCCAGACCAGGCAAGGGCAGCAGATTGCCTTCCATAAAGAACATTGGTGAACTGGATCAGTTTTTTGACAATCCAGTACTTACTTAATCACCATTTAGGCAGAATTCATTTTCCTTATTGAATTCGAGACATGATGGGATTGGAACTCATGCATCTAGGTTATCAATCCAGGCCTCAAGATTCCCAGCCCAGTAACATATTCGCTGCGCTATCGCACCCTTATTGGTATTGGTATTTGTTTATTATTGTCACTTGTACTGAGGTACAACGCAAAAACTTGTCTTGCATACTGTTCGTACAGATCGACTCATTGCACAGTGCATTGAGGTAGTACAGGTAAACAATAATCGAATACAGGGTAAAGTGCCACAGCTACAGGGAAGTGCATTGCAGGTAGTTAATAAGGTGCAAGGTCAAACAAGGTAGATGGTGAGGTCAAGAGTCCATCTCATCATATAAGGGAACCGTTCAATAGTCTTATCACAGTGGGATAGAAGCTGTCCTTGAGCCTGTTAGTATGTGCCTCAGGCTCCTGGATCTTCTGCCTGATGGGACAGGGGAGAAGAGAGAATGACCTAGGTGGGTTTTGTCCTTGATTATGATGGCTGCTCCACCAAGGCAGTGAGAGGTATGAACTGCAAATCTGTCAATCTGTCATCAGAATTTTGAACTGCAGCCTGCCAAACATTGGCATAAACAAAATCCTTCAGGAATGCAGGCAAATCTGAAGTGTTTTCCAGGCAGTGAGCTCCCCTGGATGCATCATGTATCACTGGACAGATTTGCAAGATCGATTGTGTTCTTCAAGGTGTTCCCTCAGGACTGAGGATGACTTGCTTCCACTCTGGTTCTGTGAATTCTGAGATGACCGATGAGACCAAGGTGGGACCTGCAGACTCTTCCACAGGTGGGACAGGTGGGACAGGTGATCGAGTGGACAACTGAGTAGCCTGGGAGATGGTACGGTCCTTCTATCATGTGTGTGCCCAGAGAAGAGTTGCTCGGCTTGTAGTGCCATCCTGAATGTTGCTTTTCCACTTTGAGTGGCCATTGTCAGAGATTTCAATAATACCTTCTTGAGGAGGACTTGAAAGTATTACTCAAGCATTTCCTGTGACTCCCTGCTCACTTCTTGTTGAGATCTAGCTCGGCATAGAGTGCCTGTTAAGGACATCACTCAATTCACCATCATTTGGGAGCCAGCCGAGTATAGTCAGAAGCTCAATACTGGGGATGTTAGCCTGGGATAGGTCATCAACACTGATTACTGATCCTTCCAGTGGAGCTGGAGGATTTTGCAGAGAACATTGGCAACACCTCTCCAGGACTTTAAGATACCTGCTATCGATAGTCCAAATCACAGAAGTGTGCAGGAGGGATCACTGCTGCCTAGGAAATTAACAAGGTTTGGTCTCTTACATCTGCTTGTATATTATAGAGGGATAAAGAACATTTGTCAGGGGCTGAAGCAATGTGACCTTGAGAAGCATTACAGCAGTTGCTTGGGGTCACTGGTGAATGGGTGATAGGTGTGGAGAAATACCCCTTTCTCACTCAATCCAGAAACAGAATCCGAATGAATTGGGAACTGCCCTCACATCCGATCGCCAAAGTTGTGAAGCAGCTCAAAATGACTGACAATAATGTGGATACTTGACACCACCCCCCCCCCCCCAAACACCAGCAGATCTGTGGCCACTCTGTCAACACCTCTGTCAAGTGAATTATCAACATCTCCTGAGATCAGTAAAGAAAAATAAAAAAGCAAACTTCTGTTGATAGGTCTCATGTCTGCCCAAAGCCATAACCTTTTCAAAAGGCTAAATGGATAAGTCAAAGATCCATCAGCTGCTATCTTTAAATGTCACAGAAAAATCTGATGATTGAGCAGCTCCAGAATAGGAATGACTTTGGGCACAGCTAAGTAATAGTTCATGGGAAATGGTATCATCCTTAAAACTGCAGTTCCTTCAAGGTGTTTTCCAGCTTGTTGTGAGCAATACTGGTCTTACTGCACTGTCAAAGTGGATCTGGCAGACCAGTTGGAAAATGATTCCTCCTCCTTCCTGGCAGCTTCAGCGCTTCAGTTTTCAAGTACTTTTTTTTAGCAAGTGTCATATTTAATATTCAGGAAATTATCATTGATATCTTGTTAGCATTTTAAAGTATTCGGGTCCAGCTGACAGTTGAAGCCATTGAACTTAAGACCATAAGAAGTAGGAGCAAAAGTAGGTAGTTTGGTCCTTCAAGGCTGTTCCACCATTCATCATAATCATGGCTGATACTTCGGCACCATCTTCCTGCACTAGCCCCATATCCTTTGAGTCTATTATTATTCAGTAACATGTGATCTCTTTGAAAGAACTCAACACAAAAGCACAAGAAAATCATAACAGGAGTCTGCCTCTTGCCTCCTCAAGCCTGCCTCGCCAAGCAATATGATCATGGCTGACCTGCCCCAGGCTGAACTCCTCTTCTGTCAGTTCCCCATAATTTTCAATTCCCTGATCTTTCAAAAGTTTATCTACCTCCACTTTAAATACCTTTAATGAAACAGCCTCCACAACCTCAGGGTAGAGAATTCGAGAAATTAACCACTCTCTGTGAGGAGAAATTCTATGCACCTCAGTTTTAAATGATTGCCCCCTTATGTTGTTAGTATATCTCCCCTCATTCGAGACTCTTCCACTAGTGGAAACAAACTCTCATTACCAGAACATGACTGACTCTCTATGGCCCTCGGTGAATCAGAATTGGATTTATAATCACTGACTTATAGGACATGAAATTTGTTGTTTTGCAGCAGTGGTACAGTGCAAAGACATAAAAATTAGTATAAATTGCAAAAATAACTAAATAATGCAAAAAAAAGAATAACGAGATAGTATTCATGGGTTCATGGACTATTCAGAGATCTGATGATGGAGGGGAAGAAGCTATTTCTGAATTGTTGAGTGTGGGTCTTCAGGCTCTCCGATAGTAGTAACGAGAAGAGAGCATGTCCCAGATGGTGAGGGCTCTTAGTGATGGATGCTGCCTTCTTGAGGCACTGTCCCCTGAAAATGTCCATGATGGTGGGGAGGGTTGTACCCATGATGGGGCTGACTGAGTCTACAACCCTCTGCGGCCTATTGCGATCCTGTGCATTGGAGCCTCCATACCAGGCTATGATGAAACCAGTCAGAATACTCTCCACCATAAATCTAGAGAAATTTCTAAGTCATTGGTGACATACCGAGTCTCCTCAAACTCCTAACAAAGTACAGCCACTGGTGTGCCTTCTTTGAATAGGATCACTGTGTTGGGCCCAGGATAGATCCTCTGAGATTGATCGTTCCATGCGCCCAGGAACTTGAAGCTGCTCACCCTTTCCACCACTGACCCCTCAATGAGGACTGGTGTGTGGTGGTTTGTGAGGACTGGTGTGGAATAGAATTCCAAAGATTCACCTCTCTCTTAAAAAAAATTTTAATTGAAAACTTAATGAAAACATTTTTCCACATCTCAGTTCTAAACTTCCAATCCCTTATATGAGACTGTGATCCTCGGTTCTGGGCTCCACAGGCAGAGGAAACATCCTCCCTGCATCTAACCTGTCACACTTGTAAGAACAGTGTAAGATTCAAAGAGTTCTCCTTTCATTCTTCTAATTTCTAAAGATTACAGGTCATTTACTCAACCTCTCCTCATGCGGCAATGATATGACCATTGGTTCCTTGGCTTTCAAATTCACCAACTTCCTTCATACTCTTTTTTCAATAATATTTATTTCCTTCAGTTCTTCATTCTCACTAGGCTCCTGAAGGTTGAGTAATCCAAAATGAGTTGAGATTTCACAGCGGGGTGGGGAGGGGAGGATGAACGAGCTAAAATTTTAAAAAATTAACTTTAATTTAATTTGGGGCAATACTGGTATGCTGTAACAACATAAGTATGCACAAACAGCTCAAAATATACGTGTCAATTTTTATGAGATTTTCCATTACTCACCTCACTCTGCAATTAGTGAATGGTCATCTTATCAACCGTATGTGATATTAGTAATGGGAAGACAAACAAGGATAAGGAGTTGTAAATCAACTTTATCCACCATTCTGATCCACTGAAAGAAATTTTATCTTATTGACTCAGACATTTGTCATTGATGCTGTTTGCCTTATTTAATAAGTAGAGATTTATAAATCGCTGCCGGAGACTGGGCCAACTCTTTGCACATGT
The DNA here is from genome assembly GCF_009764475.1 of Pristis pectinata. NCBI lineage: Eukaryota > Metazoa > Chordata > Chondrichthyes > Rhinopristiformes > Pristidae > Pristis > Pristis pectinata. The sequence goes on along the minus strand of NC_067414.1, from coordinate 74,640,034 downwards.
AATTGCTACAAATGGATTTTCTGTCCTCGTTATACAATGATTGCTATGCTTAAATTACACCAGCTGTGGAGGAAATGCTGTACAAATTTATAAAGGAAGCAAATCCATACCTAACCCTGATCCTACATAATGTGCAACCATTGTCAGTAGCCATTTTAGGATAAACCAATGCAGCCTGGTTGTATATCCTCCAGTGCAGTTTATCACTTTCCCACAGAACTGAAATGGCTTTATCAAAGTCACAAATAACATTCTTTGTGATATTGATCATGGTAAACTTTCTGTTCTCATTCATTACAACCTGTCTAAAATCTTCAACACAACTCCATCATCCTCCAATGCCTCTCGTCCATTGTTTAGGTGAATTACACTGATCTTGCATTGTTATATTCTTGCATGCGGAATTGCAAGCTGCAATCTTTCCTTTGCTATCATATTATCTCAGGAGATCCCAACAGACCTATTCTTGGCATCTTTACAGGCAGGCTCTGGGTAATATTGTTCACAGGCACAACACCAGTTCTACAAGTATACTGACAATGTTCACCTTCATTTAGTTAACGAAAATGGGGAACATTAGAAGTAGTTTTCAAATCAGCCTGCATCTGTGGAGAGAAGAGCAGAGTCAATGCTTCAGATTAGTGACCTTTCATGAATGCAGATTTGAGGTATGCTAATATAATGGTAATGTTACCAGACCATTTATCCACAAGCATGGATTTAAATCCCACCACAACAGCTGGGGAATTTATATTCAATTAAATAAGTCTGGAATATAATCAGAAAGACAGACACAGTCACAGCAATCATGAAATTACTGGGCTGATGTGAAAATCCATCTGTATAATGTCCTTCAGGGAAAGAAATTTCCTATCTTTTCTAGGTCCGGCTGATATGTAACTCCAGACCTACCAGCATGGCTAATCTTAAGCATCTCCTCAGTTCAGGAGCAATTAGAGATGGAGAATAAAATGCCAGCATTGCCAATGATGTCCACTTCATGTAACTGTTATGCTTTTAAGCTGACAGCCAATGTTAGGAGAAGAGACATATCCTATAACTAAATATAGGGAAGACCAAAGCTATTATCTTTGACCTGCTGCAAATGCAGTTCATAGGCCACCACTTCCATCTCAAGAAATTGTCCGAAGGTGGACCAGACTGTTTTCAAACTTGCTGCTGTGTTTGAACTAGAGCTGAATTTCTACCTACAAAATCAGTCCCCCACTAAGACGTACATTGCCCAGAACTGCCATTGCTGCAAGCTCAACTGCTACTGAAATTCTCTTCCACACTTTTGTTACCTCTGTTGAATAATCCAATGCTCTCCCACATGCTCTCCTGTCCTCTCTCTTATGGAAACTTGTGCTCCTCCAAAGATCTGCGTCTTAGTTCACTCCATGTCATACTAGCCCATTATATCCGGCTTGCTGACCTACACTGGCTTCTATTCTGACAATAAGTACATTTTCCATCCTCATGGAGACACAAGAAATTCTGCAGATGCTGGAATCTGGAGCAATACACAAAAACCGCTGGAGGAACTCAGCAGGTCAGGCAGCATCTATGGAGGGACTCCCACAGTTACCTTGACTACAGCTCTTCCCACCCTGTCACTTGTAAGGACGCCATTCTGATGGCCTCAACATCGATTTCTCCAGCTTCCAGCAACCCCACCCCTTCTTTTTCTTCCCCCTCTCCACTGTTTTGTCTTCCCTTATTCCTGTGGCTCCCTTCCCCCATCTTGATGACCTGCCCATCTCCTCTCCTCCCCTCCTCCATCCTTTATTCCACAGTCCACTGCCCTCTCCCACCAGATTCCTTCTTCTTCAGCCCTTTGCCTCTTCTACCTATCAGCTCTCAGCTTATTACATCTTCTCTCTTTCCCCCACCCATCTACCTTCTCCCTCTCACCTAGACTCGCCGATCACCTGAACTCGCCTGTCCCCTGCCTGTGCGTATTCCTCCTCTTCCTTCCCTTACCTTCTTATTCTGGCTTCTGCCCTCTTCCTTTCCAGTCCTGATGAAGGGTCTCGGCCCGAAACGTCAACTGTTTATTTCCCTCCATGGATGCTGCCTGACCTGTTGAGTTCCTCCATCAACTTTTTGTGTATTTTTCCATTCTCCTATCTGTTTTCAAGTTACTCCATAAACTATCGCTCTTCCTCCTGCCTCTTGGCCAATCAGTAGCAGAAGTAGATGATTCAACTCCTCATGGCTGCTCTTGTAAATCTTGGCTGGCCACAAGTGAGGTACCAGATGACTGGAAGACAGAAGATGTACCATCTTTATTCAGAAAGGGCAGCAGAGATAAGTCTGGCAATGATAGGCCACTGAGTCCAACATGAGTGGGAGTGAAGCTACTGGAAAATAATTCTGAAGGACAGGGTTAATCTACAATTGGAAAGGCAAAGATTAATCAAAGATAGTTTGATCCTATCTGACCAATTTAATTGAATTTTTCAGAGATGTAACAATGTGCATCGATGTAAACAATGTGCGTGATGTAATCGACATGGACTTCAGTAGAGTCTTTGACAAGGGCCCACATGGAAATCCAAAAGATTAGAGTGCCTTGGATCTTGTGCAAGTAGGCAAATTAGATTCAAAATTGGGAGATAGAAGGTGATGGTGGATGGTTGTTTTTTATGATTAGAAACCTTTGGTCAATGGTCTATCACAAGGATCAATGCTGAGACCCTTCCTGTTAGTTACATGCATTCACAATCTGGATGTGAATTTTAGAAATATCATTAGTAAAGTAAGAGATGAAAATTGGTGGTGAGAAGGATTATTTTAGGCCACAGGACGATACGAAGAGTTGGTAAGATGGGCAATGCAATGGTAAATGGAATTAAATCATGAGGTGATGCATTTTGAGAAGACTGATAAGGCTAGCACATGCACAATAAAGGGTAGTGACCGAGGAGGTGTTGGTGTACAAGGCCAAGAATCCCTGCAAGTGGCAGTGCTGGTAGATAAGGAGGCTAATGAAGCAAATGAGATACCTGTGTTCATTGGATGATGCATTGAAGATAAGAGCAAGGAGGTTATGATGTAGCTTTATAAAACATTGGTTAAGCCAATGTGCATTTCTGGTTGCACACAATAGGAAGGCCGAGATTGACTGGAGTGAGTGCAGAGGAGATTCACCAGGGTGCTTCCTGAGATGGAGCCTGAGACGGGATAGGCTGGGTTTGTGGCATTTGGAGTAGAGAAGGTTGAAGAGGAACCAGATTGAGGAATACAAAATGATGAGAGGCGTGGATGGAGTAGATAATAGGAAATTTGTCCCCATTGCAGTGATGTGTAAAACCAGAGGGCATAGATTTAAAATAAGGAATGAAAGGTTTAAGGGGAGATCTAAGGAAGAATTATTTTTCACCCAGAATGTGGTTGGAATCCAGAATGCTCAGTCTGTTAGGGTGATAGAGATGAAGTCTCTCACAACCTATAAGAAATAACCAGCTGAGCACTCGAATTGCCAAGGCAGACAAGGTTATGGGCAAGGTACTGAGAAATAGGGTTAGTATTGATGGTCGGTCTGGACAAGTGGGCCGTAGGACCTGTGTCTGTGCTGTATGACTCTATACCAAGGGGAACAGGAAGGGAGCAATCACTCCATTGGGAGTATTTTATAGGTCCCCCAACAGCCACCGGGACACTGAGGAGCAGATATATAGGCAGATTTTGGAAAGGTGCAAAAGTAAAAGAGTTGTCATTGGTGACTTCAACTTCCCTAATATTGATTGGCACCTCCTTAGTGCAGAAGGTTTGGATGGGCCAGAATTTGTTTGGTGTGTCCAGGACAGATTCCTTACACAGTATGTGGACAGACCGACTCGAGGAGAGGCCATACTGGTTCTAGTACTAGGCAATGAACCTGGTCAGGTGACAGACCTCTTGGTGGGCAAGCATTTCAGAGACGGTGACGGAAAATCCCTGACCTTTAGCATAGTCATGGACAAGGATAGGAGCAGACATTATGGGAAAGTTCTTAATTGGGGGAGGGCAAATTACAATGAAACTAGGCAGGAACTTGGGAGTGTAAATTGGGAACAGATGCTCTCAGGGAAATGCGCAGCAGAAATGTGGAGGTTGTTTAGGGAACACTTGTATGGGGTTCTGGATAGGTTTGTCCCACTGAGACAGGGAACGGATAGTAGGGTAAAGGAACTATGGTCGACAAGAGAGGTGAAACATTTAGACAAGAAGAAGAAGGAAGCATACTTAAGGTTTAGGAAGCAAAAATCAGATAGGGCTCTTGAGACTTATAAGGCAGCCAGCAAGGAGCTTAAGGAGGGACTTAGGAGAGCTGGAAGGGAACATGAGAAGGCTTTGGCCAGTAGGATTAAGGAAAATCCCAAGGCATTCTACATGTATGTGAAGAACAGGAGGATGACAAGGGTGATGGTAGGATCGCACAGGGATAAAGGGGAAGCCTGGAGGTGGAGGAGGTAGGGGAGGTCATAGAACCATAGAACCATAGAACCATACAGCACAAAACAGGCCCTTCGGCCCACCATGTTGTGCCGTCCATCAGACCACCCTCACACTACCTAACCCCTTCCTCCCGCATATCCCTCTATCTCACATTCCTCCATATGCCTATCCAACAAGCTCTTGAACCTGTTCAATGTATCTGCCTCCACCACCACCCCAGGCAGTGCATTCCATGCACCAACCACTCTCTGGGTGAAAAACCTCCCTCTGACATCTCCCCTGAACCTCCCACCCATAACCTTAAAGCCATGACCTCTCGTCTTGAGCATTGGTGCCCTGGGAAGGAGGCGCTGACTGTCTACTCTATCTATTCCTCTCAATATTTTATATATCATGTCTCCTCTCATCCTCCTCCTTTCCAGTGAATAAAGCCCTAGCACCTTAAGCCTCTCCTCATATTCAATACTCTCCAATACAGGCAGCATCCTGGTAAATCTCCTCTGCACCCTCTCCAATGCCTCCACATCCTTCCTATAATGAGGCGACCAGAACTGAACACAGTACTCTGTGTGGCCTAACTAGAGTTTTGTAAAGCTGCATCATCACCTCGCGGCTCTTAAACTCAATCCCGCGACTTATGAAAGCCAACATCCCATTGGCCTTCTTAACTGCTCTTTCCACCTGTGAGGCAACTTTCAATGAACTGTGAATATGAACCCCCAGATCCCTCTTCTCCTCCACACTGCCAAGTACCTTGCCATTCACCCAGTACTCTGCCCTTAATGAATACTTTGTTTCAGTATTTACAAGGGAGAGGGACTTTGATGAATGTGAGGTCAGCATAGAACAGGCTAATGTGCTGTAACGAGTTGAGGTTAAGAAAGAGGTAATGTTGGAGCTTCTGAAAAACATTAGGATAGATAAGTCCCTGGGGCCAGATGGGATATACCCCAGGTTACTACGGGAATCAAGGGAAGAGATTGCTGAGGTGTTGATGATGATATTTGCATCCTCCCTGGCCACAGAGGATTGGAGGATGACAAATGTTGTTTCATTGTTCAAGAAAGGTAATAGGGATAATCCTGGGAATTATAGACCAGTGAGCCTTATGTCAGTAGTTGGTAAGCTGTTGGAGAGGATTCTTAGGGATGGGATTTATGAGCATTTGGAGAAGCATAGTCTTACTAGGGATAGTTAAAATGGCTTTGTGAGGGGCAGGTCATGCATCACAAGCCTAACGGAGTTTTTTGAGGAGGTGACAAAACAAATTGATGAAGGTAGAGATGTGGATGTGGTGTACATGGACTTTAGTAAGGCATTTGATCCGAAAGTCCAGAAAGTCATGAGGCATGGGATCCATGGAGACTTGGCTGCATGAATTTGGAATTGGCTTGCCCACAGAAGGCAGAGGGTGGTAGTAGATGGAGAGTATTCTGTCTGGAGGTCGGTGACTAGTGATGTTCCACAGGGATCTGTACTGGGACCCCTGTTCTTTGTGATTTTTATAAATGACTTGGATGAGGAGGTGAAGGGATGGGTTGGTGGGTTTGCAGATGACACGAAGGTTGGAGGTGTTGTGGACAGTGTAGAAAGTTGTTGTAGGTTACAACGGGATATATACAGAATGCAGAGTTGGGCAGAGAGTGGCAGATAGAGTTCAATCCGACAAGTGTGAAGTGATATACATTGGAAGATTGAACTTGAAGGCAGAGCACAAGGCTAATGGCAAGATTCTTAGCAGTGTGGAGGAACAGAGGGATCTTGGGTAGAAGTCCAGAGATAGATCCCTCAAAGTTGCCATGCAAAGTGATATGGTGGTTAAGAAAGCATATGGTACGTTGGCCTTCATTAGTCAGGATATTGAGTTTAAGAGCCACCAGGTAATGTTGCAGCTCTATAATACTCTGGTTAGACCACACTTTCAGTATTGTGTTCAGTTCTGGTTACCTCATGAAAGGAAGGATATGGAAGCTTCAGAGAGGGTGCAAAGGAGATATACCAGGATGCTGCCTGAATTAGAGGACAGGTCTTATGAAGAAAGGTTGAGTGAGCTAGGGCTTTTCTCTTTGGAGCGACGGAGAATGAGAGGCGACTTGATAGAGGTGTATAACATTATGAGAGGCATAGATAGAGTGGACAGCCACACCCTTCCCCAGGGCAGCAATGGCCAATACTAGAGGACTTCAGTTTAAGGTCAGAAGATGAAAGTTTAGGGGAGATGTCAGAGCTAGGTTTTTTTACACAGTAAGTGATTGGTGTCTGGAACTCATTGCCAGGGGTGGTGGTAGAGGCTGATACAATAGGGACATTTAAAAGACTCTTAGATAGGCATATAGATGTAAGAAAAATGGAAGGTTATGGGCTGTGTAGGAGGGAAGGGTCAGATTGATCATTGAGTCATTTTAAATAGGTCAGCACAACATTGTGGGCCGAAGGTTCTAACCAAGGGTATGGTGATAGTACAGGAAAATGAATCTGAGGTAGAAGATCAGCCATGACCTAGATAAACGGCAAAGCCAGGTCAAAAGTCCAGGTGGCTCAGTTCAGCTACCCCTTTTTATTTTCTTATGTTCTAAGATCCATGTGTTGAAAGAAATTGCAAGCCTGACCATAAAATCTGGCCAGGCAGTTGGTGACTTTGCTTCAGGCTAGCATGTGTTCAGTAGGAAGGGAAGAGAAACACAGGACAAAGACTGGAAACAGAAACTGCTGGAACCACTTAACTAAAGCTAGTCAGCCAGCAGCCATGAAGAGAGAAACATGGGTCAAAACTTCAGTTCATTGAAGGATAAAAACTAATTTGAAAACTTGTAGAGCCATGAGCAATCATAAAACTGTTTACCTTTGCAGCTGGAGACGATATTTATATCCCCCTGATATGGCGGGGGAGCAAAACCAGATCTTTGATCCTGGAAGGCATCATCATCACCTTGGAAGGTTTACCAGGCTGTGACTGAAATAGGGCTGCAGCCAGTCTGGTTCCTTGCTGCATTACACCACCCACCTCTGGACAGCTGCCAGAAGTTGATCACGTAAGTTAGGGGCACTGCATTGTGTGGTAATTAAAAACCTAGATATCCCTGAAAGGCTAGCTTGTGGAAAACCAAATGTGAAATCCAAGCAGAGAAAGCTAATATATAATTTACAGTGTTAACAATGTGCCACCAACAGCTATTAATTATAAAACTTCCAGCAAGGTTTATTGTAGTACCTGATTCAGTCATACAGCTTATCAGTGGTCTGACAGTCTGAACTGAGGATAGGAATAAAAATGAATAGCTTACATCAGCTTTAATTTTCTAATGCAGTGACCCACTCTACAGGGGTATAATAGTGGGTCCCATTGAGACAATTAAAATAAATTACTACATTGCGGCATATACTCTTACACACTTTCACATGTCACCATGAACTCAAAAGGTTATACATGGTATAGTCTAAAGAATGTTTTAAAAGATCCTCTACATGCAAAATTCTTGAAAGTAATTTCCCTAGAGTAAAGCAAATTATTGCTTTTTATTATACATGAATACTGAGGCAATTGTCTGATGTGGAATCCACAGAATTCACCAAAAAGGTGGTAGTAGTTGACAGGATGTACAATTATGCTGTTTGAAACTAACTCAGGAGGCATCCCATGAAGTAATCCCAATTAGTTTCTGTGGAAGCACAAAATCGCATTATCTCAGGGAAGTCAGAGGTCTCTACGCTGAAGTCACATTAAAAAATAGAAAATAGGAGCTGAAAGATGCCCTTCAGCTCTTCAAACCTGCTCCACCATTCAGGATTATGGCCAGTCTTCTATCTCAGAACGCACAAACTAAGGATTGTGGAAGCTTCTGTTGAAAGTTATGAGCATTTTCACTTGGCAAAGGAGGAGTAAATTCCTGTGGTTAGATCCTAGGGAAGTGCACAGACACAGGGAGAATGTACAAACTTCTTACAGAGAGCAGCTGGAATTGAACCCGGGTTGCTGGTGCTGTAAAGCGTTACGTCTACCACTACACTAACGAGGCTGCCAGTGCTCTTTTTAAAAGGCCAGTGAAAATTCAACTGTCAAAATAATTTGCCCTGGGCTCAAATCATGATTTTGGCTTGATCTAACCTTCACATAACCCTCTTTAATGATTGACACCAGTGCCACTGTTTGGTCAATTCTCCCACCCTGGGAGTCTCCTGTCTTTACCATGCCCCTTCTAACAGGATTCATGTGGTTTACGGCAGACAGAGGATCCACCCCAAGTCACTCCCCTCACAACTACACCTGCCACTCCCCACATATTAATATTGGTGGAGAAGCCTAGGACATACTCCATCGAGTGTTTGGATTAATTCCAGGGCTTTCCACTGCATTCCTGTAGGACTTAACAACTTATATTGTGTGGGCCACTTTGAAAAATATAATGTTGTTTCCACTCCTTCAGTTGCCTTTTCCACCTTTGGTTCAGGAGTTCTGGTTAATGAAAGTCAAGAACAGAGATTGCACAAACTAGGATTGTTTGTCTTGGAATTCACAAATCATAAATTGAAGTTTTCAATCAGATCACCTCTTTGGGTTTTATACATCTAAAACAAAAGGGTAAAGCCTTGCATTTATTTCTCAAAATCTATGACCTTCAGAGTAATTTATATTTGAAGGGTGGTCAGTGCCATATGGTGGGAACCTCAGCTGCTAGGTAGTGCAATGCAAAGCCCCAGAAACCATGGTGAATAACGACCTGATATATTGTTACAGCAAAACTGTTTGAGGGATAACGTTGACAAAATCACCAGGGATAACTCAGATTCAGATTCAGATTCAGATTAGTTTATTTTCATATACATCAGGGTGCAATGAAATTCCTTGCTTGTGTGAGGCTTGCAGTGTAAGCAGTTACATGGTAATAATAAATACAATGATAAATACAGCAATGGATACAAAAACAAGAGAATTGTGCAAATTATAGCAGTGCAGACTGAGGTAGTGTAAAAAGAAATGCTAGTGACAATAATAGAAGAGGTCAAATTAAGGGTTCAAGAATACGACAGCATGACTGGGGAAGGTTTATTAAATTGGTTTATTATTGCCACATGTACTGAGGTACAGCAAAAAACTTTGTTTTGCATGCCATCCATACAGATCATTTCATCACATCAGTGCATTGAGGTAGTACAAGAGGCAATGATAACAGAATGCAGAATATAGTGTTACTATTGCAGAGAACATGCAAGGCAGGCAGACAAAAAGATGCAAGCCATGACGAGGTAGATTGTGAGGCCAAGAGTCCGTCTTATCATACAAGAAGTCAGTTCAATCATCTTAAAACAGCGGGATAGAAGCTGCAGCAACACATAAAATGCTGGAGGAACCCAAAGGGTCAGACAGCATCTATGGAGGGAAATAAACAGTCAATGTTTTGGGACAAGACCCTTCATCAGGACTGGAAAGAAAGAAGGGAGATAGCGGGTATAAAACAGTGGGGGGAGGGGTGGAGCAAGAGCTGGTGGGTGATAGGTGGATCCAGGTAAGGGGGGGGGGGGGTGGGGATGTGATAGACAGGTGAGGGAGGGGAGAGTGGCAATGATGTAAGAAGCTGGGAAGCGATAGGTGGAAGTGACAAAGTGCTGAAGAAGATGGAATCTGATGGGAGAGGGCTGTGAACCATGGAATAAAGGGAAGGAGGTGAGGAGGGGAACCGGTGGGAGGAATGTGTGGGTGATGGGCAGATTGAGAGGGCAGAGAAGGGGAAAGAGGTTGGGGTGATGGGGCTGGTGGGATAAGGAAAATAAATTGGGGACAGAAGGGAGTAGCTACCAGAAATTAGAGAAATCAATGTTCATGCCGTCAGGTTGGAGACTCCCAAGGCAGAATATGGGGTGCTGTTTCTCTAATCTGTATCCAACCTCAACTTGGCAGTAGAGGAGGCCGTGGATAGAAATGTCAGTGTGGGAATGGTTAAGTGGAAATAAAATGGGTGGTCACCGGGAGATGCTGGTTGTTACAATGAACAGAGCGAAGGTGCTTGACATAGTGATCCCCCAATCTGCACTGGGTCTCAGCAGATGCAATAAATGACACCGATGGATTCACATGTGAAGGACTGCCTCACCTGGAAGGGCTGTTTGGGGCCCTGAATGGTGGTGAGTGAGGAGGTGTAGGGGCAAGTGTAACACTTAGCACGGCTGCAGGTATAAGTGCCTGGAGGGGGAATCGGTGGGGAGGGACGAGTGGACAAGGGGTTCACGGAGAGAGCGGTCCCTGCAGAAAGTGGAGAGGGGAGGGGAGGGGGGGAAGATGTGCCTGTTGGAGATGGTGGAAGTTGCAGAGAATGATATGCTGGATGCGTAGGCTCGTGGGGTGGTAGGTGAGGACAAGGGGAACTCTATCCCTGTTATGTCTGGGGGAGATGGGGTGAGGGCAGACATACAGGAAATAGAAAAGATAGAAGCTGTCCTTGAGCCTGGTGGTACATGCTTTCAGGCTTTTGTATCTTCTGCCCGATGGGAGGAGGGAGAAGAGAGAATGTCCAGGGTGGAAGGGGTCTTTGATTATGCTGGTTGCTTTACAGAGTCAGCAAGGATTGTAGACAGAGTCCATGGAGGGGAGGCCAGTTTCTGTGATGTGCTGAGCTGTGTCCACAACTCTCTGCAGTTTCTTGCGTTCATGGACAGAGCAGAAGGGATGTGAAAGAAGTATTAGTTCAGAAGTTTGATGGTAGCGAGGAAGAAGCTTCTCAGCGCTTGTACAAAGTAGCACCATGAGATGTTTTGCACCCCTCTGGGAGTGAAGGCAAAACTTCTGTTGGACAGATCAGTGCTTCACTCCCTCAGCATGTAAGTGCCAGCCTGCATTTTACGCTGTTCCCTCTGAAGTGAGGTTAGAACAGAAAGTGAGTGCACTGCTCTGAGATTCGACTGATGGTGGATTTTAAAGACCATTCAGGAAAGTGTCCAAGGTTCCAACTGGCTTAAGGATTCTGGAGGAAGAGGAGGAAGGAGGAACATAGGGAGGGTGAAGGGAGAGACAGGGAGACAAGAGAGATAGAGAGGAAAGAGGAAGGGAGAGTGAGGGAGAAAAGAAGTGAGGAGGAGGAAGAAGCAAGAGGAATGGAGAAGAAGGGCGAAGGAAGGGAGAGGAATAAGGAAGAAGGAAGAAAGAGAGGAAAACAAAGAGGGAAATGTTGAGAGAGAGGAGGTGAAGGGAAGGAGGAGGGAGAAGCAAGGCGGGATGAGAGGTGGACCGAGGGAGAGAGAGTGTTAGGGAGGAGAAGGAGTAGATGAGAAAAAGGGGGGAGGAGAATGGGAAGGTAGGAGGTGGGGGGGGGGAGAGAAGGAGAGCAGGAGGAGGACCAGAAGTAATAACAACAACAACAAAAATAAATAACCTTGTTCCTTACTTTTGAACTTCTGAGATGAAAATCCTGTACTTTATTCATATGGTTTTTGCTGCAATGATGATCGCAGATTTGTTAGTTAAGCAAGGGCATCCTCACAGCCATGTAGTAATACCCTGTGGAAAAGCACATGTCTGGGGTCTGGCCATGTAAAGACTCAGGTGCCAGGCAATTGTGGTTGGAAAGCCTGTCAAAAACTGTTTTTTAATGCTTGGGAATGGGAGAATTAGACATTTTGCTCCCTGTCTCAGGGACACTGAGGCCGTTTATTCTGGCTTATGCAACCTGTCTGAACCAACAAAACATGGTCTTAACTTGCTTCAGTCCCAGTCTTCTGTTATGACAGATGCTCACAGGGCATTTGAGGATAGCTGAAACTTATTTAAAATTGAATTTTCATTTGCCATGTTTACCATACTCGAAAGGGTAGAGATTCACAGTGCACTTTATTCAAGTAATTAACTTCTGGTCAACAAAGGGCAATTGATTGCTACTTCATTTAATCCTTTGCCAAACCAAATTACAATGCAATAGCAATTGGGGTAAAACTAATATGTTGGACAGCAGAAAACATTACATTGCTGCTGTCAGTAAATAGGCAATACTTGAATGAGCATGCAAAATAGGACCCACAGTTCTTTTAAAATTAATTGTTCTCCCAGAAGGTTTTATGGATAATAAGTATTTCAACGTTCATTTCAGTTAAATAGACCTCAGTACAATCATGTTTATAAACTACATTTGCAATAGAAATAAATACTACTGACACCTCTTGCAGAGACATATTGTTCATCTTGTATATTTTCTTAACCAAGAGGAGATGTATATTGAAATGTATATTCATTAAACACAAGCAAATTTTCCCTTCTCTTTCCTCTGTCAACTTTCGCACTGAATCTAATCTCTTCCTTTTATACTCATTACCACCTGTCCTGTCTGTTTTACATCCATTGTCATCTCCTCTGTCTGTCGTTGTCACTTCCCTGTCTCTTTTATCTATTTAAGCACTTCATTATACATCCCATATCACACATCTTATTGCATTATTCGCATGCCAGCATTTTTGCCTCCTCCCCCGTGTTCCTCCTCTATTTTGTGCTCAGCTATTCCTATTTTACAGAGGTTCCACCTGAAGGCAATTTCCTGACCGGAACATCATTTCTAACCTATTTTCAAGGCTTGCACCCTACTATTACCATTAATTACCATTTCCAGCTACCATCCTGAAGCAGACCATTCCCCATCCCCCATCCCATGCAGCAGTTCCGATTTAATTATATGGTGTGTGCACTTCAGCACGTGACATTTGCATTCATTAAGCCGTGTTTGCGATTTCACCATTTGATGCATGTGTCTGCACACAATGCATTAGAAAAGTCCACAATGGCTCCGCATATTAATCTCAATTCCCAACCTAAAAATATGTCCATATATATACATACATGACATTTTAAAACTTGCTTTGGAAAATCTTCATAGAATAAAAAATCTACATTTAGAAATAGAACCTGAAAATCATGATCTTCAGATCTTGTTTCAGAATAAGAGGCTCATGTTCAGCAGAGTAAATGCAGATTGCCAGTAGACAGACATCAATCTCCTGCAGTCTGGCCTAAATGAGCGCCAAATGTAAGAGTGCTTAATATTCAGGAGACTTTCATCCTATCACTCCAGACTGGAATTTGAACTAAGGACCAGGAACTCAAAGGTCAATGTCCATCTCAACATACTGCTCCCTGTAACATTGTAATTTCTATTAATCAAAATTTGTTTGCTGCTTCGACATAAACGCTGGTTCAGATGTAAATGTTTTACAAGGAGAACACAACAGTGCATGAATTATTACCCTGACTCCAGACAAAAAGCCAAAAGGAAGCAGGCCAAGCGGCAGGAGTGTGTGCAGGAATTTAAATTTGACCAGTTCTCAGAGGCACTTAAAACAAATGCGTGTGACACACATACAAGCATACGCAAACATGCTTAATGTGTTTAATGATTGTGGTGGGTTGTGGGGGGTAGGAACTGAGCTTCTGTTGGCCTCCATCTCCACACACCCTGCCAAGCAGACACATACGCTGTATGATTAGTGGAGTTCTCTATAATGATTGACTGTTTGGAGACCAAACAATGAGAAAGGTGAATATAGAAGGATGGTAATAGAGTTTAACAAACTATTATTTTACACACTACTTATACTAGGACAGACACTGCTTGAGGTCACCAGTTCTGCTATGATTACAACAGGTATTGAAAATCCCAGTTCATTAATGAAGTTCCTTAATTGATCGCAGCCACAATTGTTTTATGCTACCCAATTGGATGCAGCATTCAGATAGGAACAGCAGATTTTTTACATCATTATGCTTAATAATAAACAGCTGGAATGCTCAGCATAGATGTCGGCCTGCAATATAAATGTTTGTTCACTTTGTTGAGCATTTCTTTCTCATCAGGGGTCAGCCCGACAAGAACTCTAACGAAAGCTTCTATTTATTCAGTGCTTTTAACATATCAAAACTTCTCAGATGCTTCACAAGAGCACTATCAAATAGAATTTTTTAAGAAATGTTAGGGAAGATAGAGATGTGATTTATGGAGCATCTGAAAGACTGTAAGGAGCAGAGAAATTTTAGGAGGGGATTTCACAGCTTGGGGTCTTGACAACTGAAGGCATGGCTCCATGGTAGAATGATAAAATTTGGGCATGGTCAAGAGGCCAGAATTGTAGCAGGAGAGGTGACTCCAGATATGGGGAAGTGGAAGTCCAAGGAAAGATTGAAAACAAGAATGAGAACTTTAAATTCAAGGCATTGCTTAAACAACACGTAGCACAGGGGAAACACGTGGTATGTTGGCACATGCAGAGCAAAGTTTTGAATGAATTCATGTGCCAAAACATCCAACCAGCCATTCATTAGCTTTCATTCTAAAACTGCAGCTACAATATGTATCACTCAGGAAACATTCAGTAACCCAAATTCAGCATTCTCTCCCTCTAGCGAGTCACACACTGCTTTGGTTTTATTTCCATTCATATGTGGTCACATGACAGGCCCTCATTGATCCACTGATGACAGTGGTATTAATGAGGGGCGTTCAAACCTAAAGTTTAAGACATAAAACATAAATCATCTCCTTAACCTAATCCAGTTATTTCACTTTCTGCTTCCAATGCTTTGAGTTGCATGGGAGGAGACTTTATGAATGTCAGATTTTAAAACTAATTACTGACATTTTGTAAGTCTGGTGAGTTGTGCAAGATATTGGTGATGGTTGCTTTTTAGTATCATCGGTTTTAGAGGGTGAGGCATTGAATCTCAAATTAAACTGGATCACTGTTTAATTATTCACCAAACTGTTCGTTTAACTTTCATCAGTTTCCTGATTGTTTTGAGGAATTTGGCTTAACTCAAGAAACTCAGAATCAGAATCAGAGTTATTGTCACTGACTTAGATGACGTAAAATTTATTGTTTTGTGGCAGCAGTACCGTGCAAAGACATAAAATTACTATAAGTTACAAAAATAAATAACTAGTGCAACAAAAAAGGAACAACGAGGAAGTGGACCATTCATGGACCATTCATGGGCCATGGACCATTCAGAAATCTGATGGCAGAGGGGCAGTAGCTGTTTCTGAATCGTTGAGTGTGGGTCTTCAGACTCCTGTATCTTCTCCCTGATGGTAGTAATGAGAAAGATGGTGGTAATGATGAGAGTGATGGTAATAATGAGGAGATGCCATCTCCAGGATGCTGAGGGTTCTTATTGATGGATACTGTCTTCTTGAGGTACCACCTCTTGAAGATGTCCTCGATGGTGGGGAAGGTTGTACCTATAATGGAAACTGTTAACCATAGCTTACTTTGGGTACTTTTACGGCTTTGGGCATTTGAACTAATATCCAATTGGATAGATGTAAACATTGAACAGCTTTTGTTGCAGTGCATCTGACCAGAAGTGGATAGGCCTTTCTCTGGTCCACTGAGAATCTCAACCTCCTCTTCCAAATCTAATGAGACAGCATGGGATATCCCACAAAATTGTCTTGACTCTTGAGCTGGCTTAAGCACTCCAGCATTACACCAGTGAGTTCAGAAACATAACTGCTTCTCTGAATGTGTCTTCAGGTGGGGTACTTGGAAGCAGTTGTACTGTCTCTCATCCCCTTCCCCTTCTGCTGAATGATCTTTATTGTACCAAAGTTTTGCCTAATAGTTTACACTCATTACTTTGGTGCTGAATTTAATTGATGTGGGATATTTAACATGTACAAGACTGGACATATCATGCAATTGTACCTATATACTGTAAAACTGGAGGTACTTCTGCATTGCAATGTTAATTATTTGGGCACTGATTGGAAGTATTTTAACTTTACAAACTTTGGATGATCCCAGCTTCAGATCTAACCCCTGTCAAATCTTTATTGAAGAGGTAAAAATTTGGCTGTTGCTTGCAATTTGAATGGGCTCCTGAACCATGCTATGATGCTTTATAAATGAAAGGCATGTTTTGCAATTGGGTACTTCTCCACTTCTTCAAGGAAACATCTTTTAATTTTGGTTTGTGATTATAGCTGCAGTTCCTGGAGAATCGAAGGAATTAAACCAGGCAATGATATCAAGCACAGATGAAAGCACAAGTTCTATTAAAGTTAAGGAAGATCAGATGAGGATGTGTTGGAGTTGTTAAAAAATATTAGGACATATAAGTCCCCAGGGCCTGACGGAATATTACCCAGGCTGCTTCGTGAGGTGAGGGAGGAGATTGCTGAACCGTTGGTTAGGATCTTTGAGTCCTCGTTGTCCACGGGGATGGTACCGGAGGACTGGAGGGTGGCGAATGTTGTCCCCTTATTCAAAAAAGGTAGTAGAGATAGTCCAGGGAATTACAGACCAGTGAGCCTTATGTCTGTGGTGAGTAAGCTGTTAGAAAGGATTCTAAGAGATAGGATCTATGAGCATTTAGAGAATCATGGACTGATTAGGGACAACCAGCATGGCTTCGTGAAGGGAAGATCTTGCCTCACAAGCCCGATAGGGTTCTTTGAGGAGGTGACCAGGCAGATTGACAAGGGTAGTGCAGTAGATGTGGTCTACATGGATTTTAGTAAGGCGTTTGACAAGGTTCCACATGGTAGGCTTCTTCAAAAGGTCAGAGGCCAAGGGATCCAGGGAGGCTTGGCAATGTGGATTCAGAATTGGCTTGCCTGTAGAAAGCAGAGGGTTATGGTGGAGGGAGTGCATTCGGATTGGAGGGCTGTGACTAGTGGTATCCCACCGGGATCGGTTCTGGGACCTCTACTTTTTGTGATATTTATTAATGACTTAGATAAGGAAGTGGAAGGGTGGGTTAGCAAGTTTGCAGATGATGCAAAGATCGGTGGTGATGTGGATAGTGTGGAGGGATGTCAAAGCTTACAGAGGGATATTGATAGGATGCAGAGCTGGGCTGAGAAGTGACAGATGGAGTTCAATCCAGAGAAGTGTGAGGTAGTACACTTTGGAAGGACAAACTCTAAGGTGGAGTACAAGGCAAATGGCAAGATTCTGGGCACTGTAGAGGAGCAGAGGGATCTGGGGGTTCATATCCACAGATCACTGAAAGTTGCCTCACAGGTAGATAGGGTAGTTAAGAAAGCTTATGGGATGTTAGCTTTCATAAGTCGTGGGATCGAGTTTAAGAGCTGAGAAGTAATGATGCAGCTTTACAAAACTCTGGTTAGGCCACACTTGGAGTACTGTGTCCAGTTCTGGTCGCCTCATTACAGGAAGGATGTGGAGGTGTTGGAAAGGGTGCAGAGGAGATTTACCAGGATGCTGCCTGGATTAGAGAGTATGGATTATGAGGAGAGACTAAAGGAGCTAGGGCTTTACTCATTGGAGAGAAGGAAGATGAGGGGAGACATGATAGAGGTATACAAGATATTATGAGGAATAGATAGAGTGGACAGCCAGCGCCTCTTTCCCAGGGCATCAATGCTCAAAACAAGAGGACATGGCTTTAAGGTTATGGGTGGGAAGTTCAAGGGAGACATCAGAGGGAGGTTTTTCACCCAGAGAGTGGTTGGTGCATGGAATGCGCTGCCTGGGGTGGTGGTGGAGGCTGATACATTGGTCAAGTTCAAGACATTGTTAGATAAGCATATGGAGGAATTTAAGGTAGAGGGATATGTGGGAGGAAGGGGTTATATAGTCTTCGGTGTGGTTTAAAGAGCAGCACAACATGGTGGGCCAAAGGGCCTGTATTGTGCTGTATTGTTCTACTGTTCTATGGTTCTTAGATTATCGGAGCGGATTCCTATGTACTCACCAATGCTCCAGTGATCAGCTCTGGATTAACCATTTTGAACAACAGGATTTGAATTGAAAGGAAACCAATATACCTTAACTATGTTGGCACAAGGATGCTGTCCTCTGTGAAATATGGGTCCTGTTCTTTGGATATCAGCCTTCTCACAACTGCTCTTTCATCTTGTGGTTGTGGTTTAAACCCACAAGATAAGCACACAGTCCAGTTCGTTCTGAAGAATTTTAAATACAATTAAACTGCTATCACAATACATTTTCAGTGTTTCACTTTATTTGACTCTGTAGCTATATACTACGTATTACATTAATTAGATAAATAATACAATCATAATGCATTACAATCTTAAGTAGGATTTGTCTGTGAAAACATTTAACTACAACAAACCTATGTTAAGTAAATTTTTATTAAATGTGTCATATTGGTCACCAAATAATGTGTGGATTGTATTATCTCACCTATAAGTGGAGGCATAAACTCACTAGCTATGCCATTTATACCCGACTTTGTACTTCAGTTCCCCCACCCAACCACCACTACCCAACTCCCCCACCCCAAGCCAGAAAAGAATGAACCTATTCTTTGCCCAGGCTCTCATTCAGCCATAGCCTTGCTGCCTTCTATTAATTCACATGCATGATAAAAGCTTGGCAGAGCCTGGAACTTGCTGAGAAGTTGCCCACTGATGTGATGCCCACTCCGAGCAATGCCAGAGGAATTGGTTTTGCCAGACAGCTGGCACTCAGGAGTCACGGGGTGGGCAATAGGCCACTAACCCCACTGGTCTGGCCACCTTCTGACCTGAAAGAGGGGGTAAGTATCAGGAGTTACAGCAACAACTGCTGGTTGCTGTTTCAGATGATGCGGACCATGATTACTACAGTGTCGTGTGCTGAAGCACTTTTCATCATCACCAGCAGTGCCAGGAGACTTTGTCAGCAGCTTTTGTGGTTTTTCCCTGTGGTGTGAATGCATGCAAGTCACAAGGAGAGCAGAGAAGGAAACAATGATTTGGCACCCACACTCTTCGCCTCGGAACTTCTCCACCTTTTAAGGCTGTTTTTAAACCCTCTTTCTTTGATCAAGCACTTGGTCAACAGTCCTAACATCTTCTTTGGCATGGTGCAAATTTTTGTTTGGCTCTGACTCAGTGGAGCATCTTGGGACGTTTTATTATTTTAGAGGTGTTAAGTAAACACAAACTGTTGTTGTTGTAAATACTCCAGTCGACCATACCCTCATCTCTGATTGGATGGAGTACAAACAGATTGCCAGCAGATCACTTCCAACTCTGCCTCAGCTAGCTGAATGCAGTAAGTTGAGAGAAACAGTGAAAAGTATCAGCAGAGTATAGAATGCAGGGAACAACCTTTTATCCTCACAGAAATAGTAAGCAGGTAGTACAAGTGGGGATGGCCTGATTTGGGACCAAGAAGGTTATCAGTACATAGAGACGGACAGCAAGACTGGAATATTTAATGAGTGTTATGTATTGGTCTTCATCACGGAAAGGTGCTGCCAAAATCACAGAAGAAAATAAAGTAACCAAGCATGAAAATCACAAAACTTCAGGTGCTGGAAATCTGAAATAAAGAACAGAAAATGCTATAAACATGGAGTTCTGATGAAGGACCTTTTGACTTGAAATATAAAGTCTGTTTCTCTTTCTACAGATGCTGCTGGATTGTTGTATGTTTTCAGTGTTTGCTGTTTATATTGAATGGAGAAAATGAACGAGGTGCCAGAAAGGTTGTTAATGGATGAAGTAAGTAGGTCTCCAAATCCAAATGTGTGCATTCTTGTTTGCATATTATCTGGTGGGGAGTGGAAAATTCAGAAAAGCTCGCCATAATCTTCCAATTTTCTACCAGAGGAAGGAATGTCAAAAATCACTTCCTTGCTCAGAAAGGGGTGGGGAAATATCCCGGTCGGCTTAATTTTTAAAAATTTTTTTTACAGCATGGTAACAGGCCCTTCCGGCCCAACAACTCCGCGCCACCCGTTTTAAACCCAAATTAACCTACCCGTACATTTTTGGAATGTGGGAGGAAACCGGAGCACCCCGAGGAAACCCACGCAGACGTGGGAGAACGTACAAACTCCTTACAGACAGCGACAGGAATCGAACCCCGATCACTGACGCTGTAATAACGTCGTGCTAACCAGAATGCTACCAAAGCATAATTCCTGGTAGGGTGTAGTTGGAGGAAGTTTTTTACTCCTGAACCAATTATTTCCTGCACCAACCTAAATTTATTTTTTATTTATTTTTTATTAAACTCTCAATGGTAAATATGCTTTAGAAAGAAGTAGTACTTAATAGGACAGGTTTGAGTTTGTAAAGAAGAGCCAGCAAGCATATGTCAAAGGCAAATCACATCTAACTAACTTGATTGAACCTTTCGATGAGGTAACAGAGAGGAGGTGACAAAGGGAATGCAGTGGATGTTATTTATGTCTGTACAAAGGCATTTGACAAGGTCCCATATAAAAGGCTGGTTAAAGGAACTGATGCATTGGAATAAAAGTCAATAACATAATGAATAGGAAACTAGTTACTGGAACCAGTGATAAATGGTTATTTTGAGGGCTAGAATTTGGCAGACAGTGCTGCTCCTCATAATTCCATGCTGGGACCACAACATTATTGACTGTACATTAATGGCTTAAGCATGGATGTATCTGGCAAGATTTCAATATTTGCAGAAGGGACAAAATTTGTATGTGTATTAAGCAAAGAATAGACTAGTGATCGACTGAAAGAAGGCATAAATAAGTTGGCTGAATGTGCATCCCAGACACAGGTAAAGTGATGCAGAAAAGTGCAAAGTGCCACATTTTGGCAAAAAGAACAGACAGAAACAATAAAGACCAAAGTTCGACAGGTTATCCAGGAAAATGGGGACTAGGTGATAGGAACAGGGACAGGGACTAGAAAACCTCTTGAGGTGGTTTGTGCATAAAGCTTTAAAGATGTCAGATAGGTTAAGAGAACAGTAAAGCATGTAGGTTCTTAAACTTCATAAATAGAGACATGGAGTACAAGAGATGATGGTAATTTTAACTTAATTGTTGTATTCAGTTATGGTCACCAGAGTTTAAAAAAGCTATGAACCTTCTGGAGAGGATGGAGAAAAGATTTGGTAAAATGCTTCCAGAGATGAGGAATTTCCGCTGCGAAGATTAGTGTAAAAATAGGTGCTTGATGGCCGTTGCTGTCTGGGGAGGATGAAGGTCCTGTTTCTTTGTTGTATCTATGACTCTTGAGCAGGGGTTGTTCTCCTTAGACCAAGGTAGGTTCAGAGGAAATTTATGATGACAGGCAAGGTCTTGGCTGATTTTTTTAGGGCAATTAACTACTCATATTAGTGGATAACTCAAGGAAAGGAGGAAGCAGATTGAAAGGTGAAAGCAGAGTACACAAGATAAAACTGTTTTACGCTAAGTGATTATGATCTGGAACTTATTTCCTGCAAGGGCTGTGGAAGTAAAGTCAATTGAAGAATTGGATTGTCATGAGAGAAAATAATTTTCAGGAACGTGGAGTAAGAGTAGGGCATTGGGACTAACTGGATTGCCTACAAACAGCTGACTTTGCACTAAACAACTTTAGTGCAAAGTCAGAACACAGGTGGAAGTCCTGTGGCTCTGTGGAACTGTCACACTAATGTGTCAGTTACTCAAGCATTTCAATAGATTTCAAACAGGATTGTGAGTTGTGGAATCGTGCAATTGTTGAAGTACAGGAGGAAGCCATTCAGCCCTTCAAGGTGATACAGGCACCCTGTAGAGCAATCTTTCCAGCCCCATTCCCCAAATCTTCCTCTCAAGTCCCTATCCAACACCTTTCTAAAAACATTTTAAATCACTTGTATTTTGCCTAGTTGAAATAGAAACCTTGTGGTTTTCTGCATTCTATTACCTAAAGCAGGAATGACTTAAACACCATAATACACTTAATCAGGTTTTACAAATGAAACCCAGTAACAATTAGCAAAAGACCTGAGGAGATGAGTATAAATATCTCAGGCCAGGAAATACTGACATTTTGTTGCTAAGGCCTTTCATTGATATCTAGCCTCTCACTGAGCTCAGCACTGAATTCAGAGGTACAGCACAAATGATTTGAGTTGAGGGGACAGACATATTTGGCATCCAGTTTAGCTTTATGCCAGGAATGGCTGACATATGTTGCCCAACATTCACTTAATGAGGTCATCGTTTGTGTGAAAAGGTAAGTACGGGTAGGATTATTTTTAAATTAATCTTAATGTTTTGAATTATTTATGAGACTTAAAGTTGTCTTTAAGTAAATTTGTTTGTTTCTTAAATTTATCCCAATGATTTAAATTCTTTTAAAGATTTTTTTTAAATGACTCACATCAGAGACAATTAAATATTTCTCAAAGGCCTTTGCTGCCAGCAAACAGACAAAAGATCATCAGGGCATCACGTGGGTGAAGCACTTGTAGCCACGTGAACAGTTGTGACAGCCTGGCCTTGAAGGTGATTGGACCAGCAGATCTGCAAAAAGTAAGTGCGTGCCCGTGAGGAGCTCAAGGGCCTTAGCAACAAAAATTGAAATAAATCCTATTACTTTTGCACAACTATTTGTGTAAGAATGTGCAACGCTCTGTCCAGCGGGGAACCAGTAGCATAGTGGTTCAGTTACTGGACCTACGATCCAGTGACGTGATTTCAAATCCTGCTATGACAGTGGAAATTTTAAATTCAGTTCACAAAATAAAGCTAGAATTAAAAAGCTGGTGTCAGTAATGTGATCACTACTGGATTGTTGTAAAAACCCATCTGACCCAATGAGGTGAGGAAACCTCCTGTCCTTATGCATCCTATGTGCGTGACTCCAGATCTACCTGGGCACTTAGAGCTGGCCTCGTGAGGGGTGCCCATATTCTTTAAATGAATAAGTAAAAAGACAAACAAATGCTTATGTATGCCTGTTTGCATGCACAAACATGTACAGATGCATGTGGGGATATCCAAACAGGATTTTTACCCTTTATTAAAAACATATCTCTTTCACATGGATTTCTCATCAGTAATAACTTTATGTAATGATTTAATTCCTCAAAACAGTCTTTTTGAAATCCATATGGACAAATAAGATTGCAAGTATGTGTGTAATCGATCCCAAGCACAAATCCATGTATTTACAATGTTATTTTTGGCATTTTCTTTAATTCATCTCCTGTTTGATCACACATCTGTTTACTAATGTGCCTTGTGCATTAGGTCCATAAAAATAAATGGAATCTTTTCCTGTTCTTTGATCTGCAACCTGACAGAAGCATCACAGAAGTCAGGGCCTCAAGACTGAACTCAATGGACTCATTTTCTTTGCCAATTAACTGGGTCAGTCATGGCTCAGTGGATAGCACTCTTGCTTCTAAGTCGGAATGTTGTGGATTAAGCCCCACTCCACATGTTGGCAACAAGTTGTAGGCTGACACTCCAGGGGACCACTGCAGTATTAGAGGTGCTGGTCTAAAGATGGTTCACTGCATAGAAACCCACATTATATCAACCATATGCAGAGGGTCAAGAAATGCTTTCCTCCAGCTGTATTTCACTGGGACCAAGGCTCACTAAGTCAAAGGCATCAGATGCCATAAAACAGCTCTTTCATACTTAATACACTAAAAAGCCTTTCCGTTGCATATTTAGCTATTGTGTGTTTTTTTCATAGATGGTGCCATAGATGTTGTGCTGTAAAACAGAAGCTTCAGATGAGATGTTAAACCAAGGCCTCAGCTTCCTCTCAGATGGGCATGAAAGATTCCTGGCATTATTTTGAGGCAGAGCATAGGAATAATGTTTATTCCACAACTGGTATCAGTAAGAAACATTTTCTGGTCACTGTAGAACCTGCTGCAAGCTCTCACACTTCTGACATCACAGTGTCTGTACTTCAAAAGTATCTGTTTGGCTGTAGGATGCATTGAGACATACTAATATTGTGGAAGATGCAACATTAATGCAAATTATTCTTTAGTATTTTTAACCTTACATGACTATCTAACATTTCCTTAAATAAAATCAGAAAATGTTGGAAACACTCAGTCAGTCAGGGAGCATCTGTGGAAAGAAAGAGTTAACCTTTCAGGCTGAAGACCTTTCATCAGTTCTGATGAAGGGCAGCACTGTGGCGTAGCAATTAGCACTGTTATTCACAGCTCCAGTGACCGGGGTTTGAATCTGACATTAGCTGTTGTCTGTGTGGAGTCTGCCCTGGGTGCTCAGGTTTCCTCCCAAATCCTGAAGGCATGCTTGTTGGTAGGTTAATTGACTACTGCAAATTACCCCTAGCATAGGTGGGTTGAATATGAATTAGAGTGGAGTTGATAGGTGTAGATACTATGGCCAAGAAATTACACCAACACCTTTACTTCCTCAGAAGGCTAAGGAAAGTTGTCACATCCCCATTCACCCTCACCAATTTTTATCGATGCACCACTGAAAGCATCCTATCTGGATACATCACAGCTTGGTATGGCAACTGCTCTGCCCAAGACCACAAGAAATTGCAGAGAGTTGTGAACATGGCTCAGTCCATCAGGTAAACAAGCCTCCCCTCCATGGTCACTGTCTACATTTCTTGCTGCCTCAGAAAAGCAGCCAGGATAGTCAAAGACCCTTCCCACCCTGAACATTCTCTCTTCTCCCCCTTCCACCAGATAGAAGGTACAAAGCTTGAAAACACACACCAGTAGGCTCAAGGACCACTTCTCTCTCACTGTTATAAGACTCTTGAACAGATCTCTTGTACGCTAAAGATGGACTCTTGACCTCACAGTCTACCTCGTCACAGCCCTTGCACCTTATTGTCTCATCTGCACTGCCCTTTCCCTGTAACTAACTGCAACTCTATATTCTGCATTCTGTTATTGATTTTCTCTTGTACTACCTTGATGTACTTGTGTATTGAAATTATCTGTATTGATGGCTTGTAAAACTAAGATTTTCAGTGTATCTCGGTACATGTGACAATAATAAACCAATTACCAATACCAATACCATGTGTGAGAGAATAGCCTAGGGCAAAATAAATGGGACAATGAGATTGTTCTGAGAGTAAATGACTTGGTTGTCCAAATGGCCTCCTTCTAATCATGAGAAAATATGAAATATGAAAGGTCTTTGACCTGAAACATTAATTCTCCCCCAGATGCTGCCCTGCCTGCTGAGTGCTTCCAGCATGTTCTGTTTTTATTTCAGATTTCTATCATCTGCAGAGTTTTGATTGACACCTCCTGAACCTGACAATTGTTAGCCATTATACCCAGGCGCTCAACTCTACCTTAATCGGTAATTCCAGTTAAGTAAAAAAATCAGAAAAACATTTTAAAATCCAATGGGCTATCATGTAATGGAATGTTTTCACATATAGTGCAATGGAATCTCACTTAAAACCCGAGTACTTTATGTACTCATGATATGCTTCCAGATATTCAATTCTACCCATATGCAGTAGCTCCACCACTCAACTCTGTCTCCATGAGCTCCTTCCATGGCAGGTGCTTTTGCAGCATTCCACGACAGAGGTACCTTTGGGGAAGACTTGTCTGCAGAGGTCAGAGGAGGCAATGTTTTGGGAATAGCCATGGAAGTGTGTTCCCAAGACAGATATAGAGGTGATCGTGGCTCTTTAAAAAAACACAGGGAGTAAGAAGAGGAAAACATGGTCTGAACTGATGAAGGAAAGATGTGCAAGTTGGTAGGTTAACTGGCCTCTGTAAAATTGTCTGTAGAATGCTCTTCGACTGATGTACTGTGGAGAGCATTCTGACCGGTTGCATCACTGCATGGTATGGAGGCTCCAATGCGCAGGATCAAAAGAGGCTGCAGAGGGTTGTAGACTCAGCCAGCTCCATCACGGGCACAACCCTCCCCACACTGAGGATATCTTCAAGAGGCGATGCCTCAAGAAGTCAGCACCACCGGGCACATGCCCTCTTCACGTTACTACTGTCGGGGAAGAGGTACAGGAGCCTGAAGACCCACACTCAATGTTTCAGGAACAGCTTCTTCCCCTCCGCCATCAGATTTCTGAACAGTCCATGAACCCATGAACACTACCTCATTATTCCTCTTTTGCACTATTTACTTATATTTATAACTTACAGTAATTTTATGTCTTTATGTCTTGCACTGTATTGCTGCCACAAAACAACAAATTTCATGACATACGTTAGTGATAATAAACCTGATTCTGATTCTGTCCCTAGTGTGCAGGTGAATGGTAGACTCTGGAAGGAGTTAATGAGAATGTGGGGAGAATAAAAAATGGGATTAATGTAAATAGGTGGTTGATGGTCAGAGTGAACTTGGTGGACTTGCAGGGTCCGTTTCCATGCTGTATCTCTCTATGAGTCTAAGAATGACTGTTCCCCGTGGAATCTTAACTGTCTGATTCCACTGTCATCTAGAGCTTAGGCTGTACACAGTTCAGTCAGTGTTGGGTCACCAACACATGTAATAAAGTAATAATGCTGCTCATAGGCCCATGGAACATTGCTTCCATAGAATGTTTTCAAGTTCTGCTTCATTGTCCTGAGTCTCCAAACCAAAGACTTCCAAAAATACAGATTGCGTCTCTCAGCATCTGCTGCTGCTCTGTGGGAAACTAGCCAAATTCTGGGAAGTGGAAGCGATAACAATGTAGGCTTATTTAGCATCTTCGCTATAAAACTACATCTCATGGCGATGCATATACTCAGTATCAGAATTATTTGACACTGAGCCACAGATAGAGATATCGGGATGTGTGATCATAAGTTCACACAAACAGTTGTGTCAATAAAACCTCCTAAAGAGAGATATTGAGTTTGAGAGTTGGAAATGTCTATGAAGTGAAGGCAGAGAAACCATGCGTACCCCGCCACTGGAAAGGTGTTTTTGGAATGGAAAATCCACAAACTCATTTTCCTCATGGGACCACAAAGAGCAGGAATTCTTCTTTGGTCTTAACTAGAATGTTGCCCAGTCTCAACTAAAATGTGTCAGGTTTTCATATTCCCCATTGCATAGCCTCTTCCCAGCCATTTACCTGAGTTCTAGATAAGATTAGATAATATAAGATATCTTTATTAGTCACATGTACACCGAAACACACAGTGAAATGCATCTTTTGCATAGAGTGTTCTGGGGGCAGCCCGCAAGTGTTACCACCCAATTGAACCCGGGTTGCTGGTGCTGTAATCACGTTATGCTAACCGCTACACTGCAGATCTTCCAGGTCTGCTTCAGGACCTCAGACCATGAGATGTCCCATTCACTGGGGTGCTCTTGCTGCCATCCCTCACTGCCTTCAGGTGATAAACTCTCTGGAACCATGCAGATGAGAATCATTATCTTGAGGGCAGCCAGAATGCAATGGGACTTCCAGCACAGAACAGATGCAGAGTCACGCAGCTTGTGCTATGAGAAGAAATTTTTAAAAAATTAAGGTCTCCAGTGAAAAAAATGTGCTACCACATCCTTTCTGTAGTGCAGTGACCAGAACTGCACAGGATATTCCAAGTGTGGCCTAACCAATGTCTTGCACAGCTGCAACCTGATGTCCCAAATCTTAACCTCATTATCCTCCCTATGAAGGCAAGAAAGCTAAATGCCTTCAAGACCTTATCCACCTATGTTGCCATTTCCAGGGAACTATGAACTTGGACTCCAAGGTGTCTCTATACATGAATGCCTCTAAGATCCTTGATATTTACTGTATATGTCTGGCTGGTATTAGATGACCCAAAATGCATTACCTCACACTTTTCTGGATTAAATTCCATTTGCCACAGCTACACCCAACTTTCCAGCTAATCTATGTCCTACTGTATCCCTAGGCAACCATCCTCACTTGTTTTCTCCCTCCTTCTTCCCCCCTTTGTCTTCCCTCATTCTTGCATACCCCCTCACCCCTTCTCTTTCCCCTTCCCCACCCTCATGACTTGCCCATCTATTCCCCACCCCCTTCCATTTATTCCATAGTCCACTGCTCTCTCCTACCGGATTCCCCCTTCTTCAGCACTTTGCCAATCACCTCTCAGCTTCTTACATCTCCCCCCTCCCCCACCCACCTACCTTTCCCCTCTCACCTGGACTCACCTATCACTTGCCAGCCTGTGCTCCTCTCTTTTCCCCGACCTTCTTATTCTGGCTTCTGCACTCTTCCTTTCCAGTCCTGATGAAGTGTCTCGGCCTGAAACATCGATTGTTTATTTCCCTCCATAGATGCTGCCTGACCTGCTGAGTTCCTCCAGCACTTGGTGTGTGTTGATCCAGGTTCCAGCATCTGCGGAATTTCTTGTACTACTCCCCACCCACCCCTGGTCTCTCAAGCCTACCCCTACCCCTTGTCCCCCCTTCGCTCCTCTGAGCCCCCATCTTCCTCCCACCCCAACTTCCCTGACCCTTCTAATTCTCTTCTCTCCTCAGACCCCAGCTCCAAACGCTGCCATGTCTTCACCGGAACGTTCTGTCCTTAGCAGGGGCCTTACCTCTGTCCCCCTGCGCCCACACCTCAATGAGTTCTGCACCCACCATGACGCTGAGCTCTTTTTCCATCACCTCCGTCTCCGGTCCTACTTCTTTGACAAGGGTCGCCCACCCCCTACTGATGACCCCTTCTACCTCCTTAAGCCCTCTTCCTCCTCTTGGACACTTCGTTCTGGCCTTCTGCCCACTCTGGATCTCTTCATCTCTTACTGCTGACAGGACATTAACCGCCTCGACTTCATCACTCCCATTACCTATTCCAACCTCATCCCGTCTGAACGCACTGCCCTCCATTCATTCCAACCTAATCCTAATCTCACTATCAAACCCGCAAACAAGGGCAGTGCTGTTGTAGTCTGGCGGACTGACCTTTACATTGCCGAGGCCAGACATCAACTCGCAGCCACCTCCTCTTACTTATCCCTCAACCTGGGCCCCACCAAGGAGCATCAGGCCATTGTCTCCCGCACTATCACTGACCTCATTGCCTCCGGAGGTCTCCCCTCTAGACCCTCTATCCCTCACTGTCCGTTTCTACCTCCTACCCAAGATCTACAAACCCAAATGCCCATCTAAGTCCATTGTTCCTGCCTGTTCCTGCCCCACTGAACTCACATCCTCATATCTTGACATCATTGTGTCCCCCTTGGTCCAGTCCCTTCCTACCTATGTCCGTGACAATTAGCATGCCCTCCATCACTTCAACAACTTTCAGTTCCCCAGACCTGACCCCCTCATTTTCACCATGGACGTCCAGTCTCTGTACACTTCTATTCCCCCATCAGGAAGGCCTTAAGGCTCTCTGTTTCTTTCTGGACAACAGACCCAACCAGTTCCCCTCCACCACTACCCTCCTCTGTCTGGCAGAACTGGTACTCACGCTCAACAACTTCTCTTTTGGCTCCTCCCACTTGCTCCAGACCAAAGGTGTAGCCATGGGCATCCACATGGGCCCCAGTTATGCCTGCCTTTTTGTTGGCTACATGGAAAAATCCATGTTCCAAGCCCACATCAGTATCGCTCCCCTGATCTTTCTCCGCTACACTGATGACTGCATTGGGTCTGCTTCCTGCACCCGTGCTGAGCTGATCAGTTTCATCAACTTTGCCTCCAGCTTCCACCCTGCCCTCAAATTTACTTGGTCCATCTCCGACATCTCTCTCCCCTTCCTGGATATCTCCGTCTCCATCTCTGGAGATAGATTAACTATAGAAGTCTTTTACAAGCCCACTAACTCCCACAGTTAGCTTGACTACACCTCTTCCCACCCTGTCATTTGCAAGGATGCCATTCCTTTCTTCCAGTTCCTCTGCCTCCACCACATCTGTTCCCATGCTGAGGCTTTCCATTCTGAGATGTCCTCCTTTTTCAGTAAATGGGGTTTCCTTCCACCACCATTAATGCTGCCCTCACCCCCATCTCCTCCATTTCCTGCATGTCTACCCTCACCCCACACCCCCCCCCCCCCAACGTAACAGGGACAGGGTTCCCCTTGTCCTCACCTACCACCCCACGAGCCTTTGCATCCAAGACATCAGTCTCCGCGACTTCCACCACCTCCAACAAGATCCCACCACCAGGAACATCTTCCCTTTCCCCTCTCTCTCTGCTTTCCTCAGAGATCGCTCTCTCCATGACTCCCTTGTCCACTTATTCCTCCCCACTGATGACCCTCTTGGCACCTAACCCTGCAACTGCACTAAGTGCTACACTTGTCCCTACAGCTCTTCCCTCACCACCATTCAGGGTCCCAAACAGTCCTTCCAGGTGAGGCAATACCTCACCGGTGAATCTGAAGGTGTCATTTATTGCATCCGGTGCTCCCGGTGCAGTCTCCTCGGAATTGATGAGACCCGATGCAGATTGGGAGACCACTTCGTCGAGCACCCTCACTCTGGCCACTGCAAAAACAAGGACTGTTGCCATTCACCTGATCTATGCCTCTCATAATTTTAAACATTTCTGTAAGGCCTAACCTCATTCTCCTACATTCCAAGGAATAAAGACCTAGCCTGGCCAACCTCTCCCTATAATTCAGGCCCTCTAATCCTGGCAATATCCTCATAACAGGGTGACCAAAACTGTACACAGTACTCCAAGTGCGGCCACACCAACAACTTATGCAACTGCAATATAATGTCCCAACTCCTATACTCAAAGCCCTGACTGATGAATGCCAGTGTGCTAAATGCCTTTTTCACCACCCTGTCTACTTGTGATGCTGTTTTCAATGAACTAGGCACTTGTACTCCTTGGTCCCTCTGCTCCATTAAACTCCCGAGTGCCCTACCATTCACAGTATAAGTCCTGCACTGGTTTGACTTTCCAAAATGCATCACCTCACACTTATGTGTGTTGAAATCCATTTGCCACTCCTCAGCCCACTTCCATAACTGATCAAGATTCCTCTGTAATTTATGATAATTTTCTTCACTAACCATAACTTCTCCTAATTTTGTGTTATCCGCAAACTTACTGATCAAGCCTTGTGCATTTGCATCCAAATCATTTACATAAATAACAAATAACAAGTGTCCCAACACCAACCCCTGCAGCACACCACTAGTCACTGGCCTCCATTCCAAGAAACAGCCCTCAACCACCACCCTCTGCTTCCTACCTCTGAACCAATTTTGAATCCACCCAACTAGCTCTCCCTGGATTCCATGGGACCCAACCTTCCAGACCAGCCTACCATGCGGGACCTTCTCGCAGGCCTTGCTGAAGTCCAAATATTCAACGTCTACTGCCCTCTCCTCATCCACCTTTTTGATTACCTCTTCAAAAACTCTAAAGGATTCTTCAAGCACGACTTTATATCCACAAACCCATATTGACTCCCCTGATCAGACTCTGTCTATTCAACTGCTGGTAGATCCTGTCCCTCAGAATTCCTTCCAGTAACTTCCCCACTACTGATGTCAGACTGACCAGCCTGTAGTTCCTTGGCTTGTCCTTGCTACCCTTCCTAAACAACGGAACAACATTAGCCACGTTCTGGTCTTCAGGAACTTTACCAGTGGCTAATGATGAAGCAAATATCTTCACAAGGGCCTCCACAATTTCTTCTCTAGCCTCTCACAAAGTCCGAGGATGTACTTGGCCAGACCCTGGGGACTTATTCACCTTAATGTGCTGTAAGGCTGTAAATACCTCCTTCCTAGTAATATGAATTTCCTCCAAACCATTTCCACTAATTTCCCTTATCTCTTAAGCAACCGTGATTACTGAGGAGAAATATTCATTAAAAATCACACCCATCTCCTGTGGCTTGAGACATCTAAGGGATCAGCAAACTTACATATCAGACCACAGACATTCTCATCCAAGTTCTCTCCATATATACAGTATATAGACTTCCAGTCAGTAAAGCAACCCTCCACCACTGCCAATTTTGGATTGCCAAAAACACCTTGGATCTCATTGCTGTAACTTTTTGGACCAGCCTACCACATCCACCGCCTTGCCTTCAAAAAACTTGCTTAGTAACCTCCTCAAAAAATTCTATCAGATTCGTGAGAGAGGATTTCCCATGCACAAAACCATGGTGACTCTCCCCAAATCAATCCCTGTGATCATAAATCCTATCCCTAAGAATTTTTTTTGCAACTGTTTTCCTACGACTAACTTAAGTGTCTCTAGCCTGCAGTTTCTTGGCTTATCCCTACCTCTCTTCTTGAAAATGGGAATAATATTAGACTCCTTCCAGTTTTCCGGTGCCTTACCTGTGGCTAAAGATGATGCAAAAAACTCCATCAGAGCACCAGCAGTCTCCTCCCTTGCTTACCATAACACCAGGGATAGAATTCAGAAGGCCTTGTGGATTTTGAGCAACAGAAAACGACAGCCATTCCCATGGGGCGGCACATCCATGGCTCCGGTAACCAATAACTGAATAGAGGAAGGTAAGAATGGGATCAAATGAAATAGAAGCAGCAGTAGGCCATTTGGTCCCATGTGCCTACAATGAGAGTGTGCCTGGTCTTTTTTTTTTCAGTGCAACTTTACTGCAGCAACCTAATCCTTAATTCCCTTACAGTCCAAAAATCAATTGATGCCTGATTGGAAGATGGATTGCTGACATGCTGTGACCAGGAGTATTATGGCAGCAGTCTAAGCTTCCAAGGCACCACTCCAGACAGCTTCTGCCGGCACTGGTATGGATGTTGAGACATTGCACATTGACCAGGGTGGTCAGTTTTGAGATGGAGTTCACCATCATTTGCCAGAAAGAATGGAATCCAGGGTTCCTACATGTCCGTGTGCAAGGCTTTCATCGGATATGGTCATAAGACGTCTGCCACTTACCACACAGGCTTTTCAAGCCTAACAACACATTTGTTTGTGCAGGCTCATTAGCTTTCACCTGTAGGCTTCCCATTGAAGTCCTCGTGTCCGGTTTCTGGAGCAAACTTGTCTTCCTGCGATCTTCACATGAAGCTTTCCTTTCCCAAGCACATCCATGGGTCACTCATGGCGGGGCCTCATTGTGTGCAGGTCCCATCTCTGTGGGGAGGTGCTGGAATGTGAGTTGGTGGCTGAGAGTTTCAGGACAAGCTGAGGCGGGTGCCTCTTCATCGCTGCCTTCCTGCTCAACGGCCTGTAGCTGGCCAGCTGGAGCTCTCCAGCTCGTCGAATGTAGATTGGCACTGGGGTTGGTCACAGTAGGGGAGGGCCAGTAAGAGGTGCACCTGTCCATCATCTGAAGTCTGCGAATCAGAATGGGATTGTGGAACGAAGGCAGATTAGGTTTGGACCCACCACCTTCTTCAGTGGTCACAGTGCCACTGCTGACAATAGACTCTGCGGTAGCTGTGTCAATAGTTTGCCAGCATTCTCTCCTCCAGAACATAAGCCCGATGGACAGGGCTCCTGCTGGTGCTGTCTGATTCTGACATTGTTCATCTTTTCCTGCAAGACCAACAGAAGTATGTTAGCAGGTAAGGCTGGCTGATGTACCTGCCGTTGTTGAATAGCTGGGAATCTGTGCAAGATAAAGACACTAATGTTAGACTATTGTTTATTGACTACAGCTCTGCCTTCAATTCAATAATTTCAAGCAAACTTGTCACCAAACTCGGCGACCTGGGACTCACACCTCCCTCTGCAACTGGATCCTTGAGTTTCTGACCAACAGACTGTAATCAGTGAGGATAGGCAGCAATACCTCTGGCACGATTATCCACAACACTGGCGCCCCACAAGGCTGCGTCCTCAGCCCTCTACTCTACTCCCTATATAGTCATGACTGCGTGGCCAGATTCTGCTCTAACTCCATCTACAAGTTTGCAGATGGTACCACCGTAGTGGGTCATATCTCAAATAAAGATGGGTTGGAGTACAGGAAGGAGATAGAGGGGTTAGTAACACATTGTCATGACAACATCCTTTCCCTCAGTGTCAACAAAGCAAAAGAGCTGGTCATTAACTTCAGGAAAGGGGGTGGTGCACATGCACCTGTCAACATCAAAGGTGCTGTGGTCAAGAAGGTTGAGAGCTTCAAGTTCCTAGGAGTGAACGTCACCAATAGCCTGTCCTGGTCCAACCATGAAGATGCTATGGCTAAGAAAGCTCACCAGCGCCTCAACTTCCTCAGGAGGCTAAAGAAATTTGGCATGTCCCCTTTGACACTCACCAACTTTTATCGATGCCCCTTGTATCACTATCCGGATGTATCACAGCTTGGTACAGCAACTGCTCTGCCCAGGATCGCAATAAACTGCAGAGAGTTGTGGACACAGCCCAGAGCATCACAGAAACCAGCCTCCCATCCATGAACTCTGTCTATACCTCTTGCTGCCTTGGTGAAGCAGCCAGCATAATCAAAGACCCCACCCACCCGGGTCATTCTCTCTTCTCTCATCAGGCAGAAGGTACAGATCTCATACCACCAGGCTCAAGGACAGTTTCTATCCCACAGTGATAGCCTATTGAAGGGTTCCCTTATACAATGGAGTGGACTCTTGACCTCACAAATCTACCTTGTTTGACCTTGCACTTTATTGTCTACCTGCAATGCGCTTCCCGTAGCTGTGACCTTTACTCTGTATTCTGTTTATTGTTTTTTATCTGTAACTACCTCAATGTGCTGTGTGAATGATTGACCTGTACGAAACAGTATGCAAGACAGTTTTTCCCTGTGACCTCGGTACAAGTGACAATAATAAACGAATACCAATACCAATACCGATATGTGAGGCTTGGTAAAGGTGTGAGGCACTGGTATATAAATGCATATTAGATAGGGGTGCTAGTTAACAGGGACCTTTGTTAGTTAAAATTCAGAGTGTGTGGCTAGGAACAAGATGTGAGGGGGATGTACTTGATAAAGGATGGCAGATGATGTGTGAGGTCATGTAACATCTTCTGGTGTTGTATCCTGCCTAAATTGACCATGAGGTTGACTTCGTCCACTGCCGGCTGACCACCAGCCAGAACAGTCTCTTGGACCCTGCAGCCTATCTCCATCTCACCCACACCTGAAAAGCAATGTGGTCGCTCTTGTTCTGCTGTGGACTCCACCAAGCATCCAAGACCAGTGGATTGACTTCCACCTCTAGCTGCAGGCAGTTTGAAGAAGTGTAATCAGTACCAGCTATCTTCAGCAGATGTTAGGCATTGGACCCAGTAGATGCATCTGAAGGAATAAGCAATGCAGTTGGCGTTGTCTTGATGCCGATTTGGTGGAAAGACAAATTTTGCATTTGTCCTGCACTCTTGCAGTGGCCAATCAGTGCTGTTATATTACTGTAGATGGCATTTTATTGTCATAGTCGTCGAGTCACAGTCAGGGAAACAGACCCTCAGACCCAATGAGTTAGCACCAACCATCAAACACCAATCCAATACTTACAATGTTGTTCATTCTCCCCACATTCCCATCAATTAGTCCCAAATTCTACCACTCACTTATACAAGGGGCAATTTACAGCAGCCAATTAATCTACTGACCCTCACATCTTTTGGATGTGGGAAGAAAGTGGAGCACCTGGAGGAAACCCATGTGGTCACAGGGAGGAAGTGCAAACTCCATACACCAAAAGCACTGGAAGTCAGGTAGTGTCCTTCACCACTCACTGCTTCAATACATTCTGTGTACTGAGTGCACATTGTATCACTCAGCCAGCACATACCTTGATGCTGGAAGAATAAGCACATCTTTGAGGCCACAGGTATCAGTCTGGCAAACAACAAGGCATAACCCGCACAGTTAATTGCACATTGCAATCTCAGCACAAGCTTTCCAGCACTATCCAATTTTCCTCCTGGCATGTTTTGATAGCAAAGCACCCACTTAGATCCTATTTTCACACTTTCACCAAAGTAACTCCTTACTTGAACACAAATATGTGACTCAAATATATCAGATGTGGTAAAGTCATCAATTATCATGTAGTATATCCATTTTCTGGAATCAACACTGGAAGCAAGGCATCAGAATTCATAATAAAACTTTCAGTGCTTTTCCTTTTCTTAAGAAAACTGCACGCTCTTGCCTGTGGTGATCACAACTCCCAAAACACTCATATGTAAATGTTCCATGCAAAACCTATTCCTGCCTTACTTAATATAACTTGAACATGCAGATCCTTGAGACATTAATACAGCTGGAACTTGCTTAAAAAATTTGAATACTTTGGCTGAACGAAAGTCAACTAAACTGACGAAGCTGGCATTGCACCAAGGAGCAATGTACCAGAATGAGATTGGCAGTTACAGTGAGCACATAATGAATGGGAAAGTGAACTGGATATTCCATAACTAGGTCATATTAACATTACCTATTCATCATGTCACATTTGTGAGTGCCTCAAAGCAACAAATTGCTTGAAGATCATCACTATTAAAATACAGGCAAATACAATAATCAGATCATGCCCAGAAAGGCCCCATCTATGGCAAAAGCATCTATTTTTTACAGTTAATCTACATTTTTGGTGATTTTGGCTAAATGAAGAATGATTGCTGGGTTGCTGTGAAAATTATCTGTTGTCCTTCAAATAGTATCAAAGAATAAAATATATAGAAATTAACAAAATGGATAATTGGGGGCTTGGTTTATCATCTCATCTGATAACACCCTTCCATTCATCAGCATCAATATCAATAAATAACAAGCATTCATGCAGTATCTTTAACCTAGAAAATCCCAAATCTCATAGAGACGAAGGGATACCAAGCTAAGGAAAATATTGGGAGAAGCATTGAAAAGCAAGCTCAAAGAGCAGAGTTTTAAATATTAACCTAGAAGGGGAGTAGTTTCTATAAAGATAGAAGAAAATTCCAGGGTGAAGCCCTAAGTGGCTGAAGCCTTCAGAATTCCCACCTGACAGTGGAACAGGAAGAAAAATGCATTTGGCTGGAATCAAAGGAACAGGGAAATCCAGGGAATGAGTTGGTAGTGGAAATTGTAGATGAATTTGACCATGCAGAGGTCAATAACTCAATTTCATTCCAATGGAACCGATGCATTGCACCATTGGTAGAGATGCAGAGGTTATTATCTGGTGAATAAAAGAGTGGAGCCAAGTTACACCTACTCCACTGATCTGGATGATAGAAGAGGATCATATGATCAACTATTTCAAAAGCTGAAGAGAAGTCAAGGAGGGATAATGCACCATAGTGGTTCCATTCATAGTGAAAATAATTCATCATTTTGTCTTGGACCATCCTGGGTGCTGGGGGAGAGGGGAAAACCTACTTGTTCAGATTTAAACAGAGTATTCCACAAGCGAAGGGTACTGATCTCAAGGTCACAACATGTTCAAGGATTGTAAAGTTGGAAATGAAGGAGTCAGGGGGAGGGGTGGGGGAGGGTGGTAACAGTTATTTTCAAAGGGATAGCAAGCCAGTGTATGGTTTAGAAAGAGAATTTGAGACCAATTTAATAGGACTGTGCCTGAAGGTGGAAGCAATATATTTTGGAAATGATATTAGGTGGCGAGGAGTTGACAAGATACTAAACTGAAGAGTTAGTGGGCATCACGGGTGAAAAAGACTCAAAAACTTGGAGTCATACCTTTCACAAGAGATGGCTGTAGTTTCTGGAGGTCAATCATTCCAACACTAGGACATCACTGCCAGAGTTCCTCAGGGCAGGGTCCTAGCCTGAAATTCCTTCAGCTGCTTCAGCAATGACCTTCCTTCTATCAGAAAGTCAGAAGTGGGAACAATCACTGAAAAGTGCACAATGATCAATTCTTTTTGCAAATCCTCAGTAAATGCAGTAGTCCATACAGTAAGAACTAGAAAATATTCAGGTATGGGCTGATTAGCAAGTAACATTTACACCACAAAAGTGCCAGGCAATGACCCTGTCTAAGAAGAGAGAGTCCAATCGTTTACCCTTGACATTCAATTGCATTATCGTCACTAAGTCCTCCACCATCAACATCCTTGAGGTCACTATTGACCAGAAGCTCAGCTAGAGCCATGGTTACAAGAACAAGTCAGGGACTGGTTATCTTGTGGCAAGTGGCTCGTCTCCTGACACTTTTAAGCCTTTCTACTATTTCCAATCCATAAATCAGGACTGTAATGGGATGATCTCTACTAGTATAGATTAGTACAACTCCAACAACTTTCAAGAAGCTCAACACTATCCAGGGCAAAGCAGCCCATTGGAATAATTGGTCATCAATTACCCTAAATATTAATTCTGTCCACCACTGGCATGCAATAGGTGCAGCCTGCACCATTTTCAAAATGAACTGCATTTATTTCCCATTGAGGTATTTGCAAAAAACACATCCCATACTGCATCTTCTGCCATCACCACTGCAAATTCTCCCCCAAGTTTCGTGCACAGTTTCATCTGGAATGTATTGCTGAGTTAGCCCACCAGATTCCTGGAGGTTATGTCAATCAACGCACAGTGGAATACCTTCACAAGAAGGACTGCAGCGGTTTAAAGAAGGAGGCTACCTGTATCTTCTCAGGGGTGAAATAGGTCCTGGGAGAAATGATGAATAAATAACTAAATAAATTGATGTATAGATAGATGGATTAATAAATAGATTAGATAATGACAGAGGCTGTGAGACTAGGCTTTGCCTTGTGAGCAACATGAAAGAAACAGAAATAGCAGAAGCTGTTCAACAGTTGGCTGTATGTTGGTGATAAAGTAGTCCATAAACTGCTTACAGTTGATGTCCAAAATGGAGGATGATAGAGACAGGGAAGAAGGGTTTAAGGAGACAGCAGGGATGGATAAAAAAACGAAGGAGATTCTTTCCACCTTCCAAGGAATCTGGTGTGCAATGGATGATTTTGGCAGAGAGGAGAAAAGCCAAACACTGAGTTGTGTTGGCAGTATGTGGCAATGAACAGCTAAGCCACATGCACTGATCTGCAAAAAGTCCGAATGATTTTTTACTGTTTGAATTAAGGTGGGGCCATAACAGATGGAAAAGCTGGTATAGGGAAGATAACATGGCTCAGTGGATCACAGTTGAAGACAAGAGAGTGGTTAAGCAAATCAACACCAACAGAGGTATTGGACTGAATGGAATCAAGGTTCAGGCAGTTCAGAGTCAGAGAGGGAAATGTGTGCAAATACCAACCTAGTTCAAAGTTTACTAAACCTTATTATTGTCAGGCAGACAGGAAGCTTCATTTACCATTAGCAGATAAAAAAATTCCCAATGGAAACTGAATGAATCATATGACCTATTCAGAAACTTTCCTATTTACTGATATTTACAATTTTGCAGGATTCTTTTCTTCATTTTAAAATGAGGTATGATTTGCTTCTGAGTGGATCCAAATGAACAAAAGCATCTGTTCCAGTTCACTGTGCTGGTGGATAGCACCAAGCCACAGAGGAGATAGTGCACTGAACTCGAGACTGCTGAGGCAAAGTGCTTGGCTCAGCTACTACAGTGTTGACTCCAACTGGCTTAACTTGTCATTATCCATTTATCTTACAAAGATTGCATCATCCAAAGCACAAATTTGTTGCCGTAAGAATTTATCTTGTTGGATTTATGTTTCATTATGGCTATTAAGTGTAAATGATTTTCATAGCATGCAATCCACTTACAGTTGATCAAATGGTGCATCTGTATTTGACTATTAACATTTGAAAGCAAAGCTACCAGCATTAGCAAGCTGTAATACCCTGTCATTTTTCATTTAATTTTCTCCCTTAACTGTTTCTCTCCTTCTCTCCTGAAAACTTCTCTGTGAACAGGATGTAATTCTAACAACAGCAGCCTTCCGGTACATTGTGTGAATGGTCACAGCACGAAAGGAGACCTTTTGGCCCATCAGACATGTGACGGCTCATTGAAATGACCGAACAATTATTCCCATTCTCTTGCTCTTTCCTCATATGCTGGTAACTGTTGCCTTTTCAAATATTTATCTCAGTCTTTTCCATAAAGTTATCATTGAATCTGTTTTCACCACCCTTTCAGGCAGTGTATTCTAATGCATAACAATTAGCTGCAGAAATGTTCTTCTCATTTCCATTTTGTATTTTTCTACAAT
This sequence comes from Pristis pectinata, assembly GCF_009764475.1. Taxonomy (NCBI): domain Eukaryota; kingdom Metazoa; phylum Chordata; class Chondrichthyes; order Rhinopristiformes; family Pristidae; genus Pristis; species Pristis pectinata. The sequence goes on along the minus strand of NC_067414.1, from coordinate 74,599,905 downwards.
TAATTTAAAATCTGTCACCTCCGGTTACAATAGAGAAGACAGTTTCTCCCTATTTATTCGATAAAAGCCCTTCATAATTTAGGACCTCCAGTAAATTTTCTTTTAACTTCGTATATTTTTTTAAATTGTGACAAAAATAGGTGAATGTTATCATTCACTGGGATCTGGGTATCCTCTGTGAAACACAAAAAGGTTAACATGAAAGTCCGGCAACCAATTAGAAAAGCAAGTGATAGCTTGCAAGAGAATGGAAGTCTTGCTGCAATTCTGTGGCACTTGGTGCAATCCATAAAAAGTCTTACCCACAGTGAATGGCATCAATGATCATTTTCTGGTGAAATCATATTCATTGCTAATTAGACAGGAAACTTGCGATTAGAATCCACACTGGCATATCCAGCCTCTGTATGCTATCAGATGCACATACAGCAGCATTGCACTCCTGACCTCCTACTGACCAAAGTTAGGTGTCACATAATAGAGGAGTGACTGTTGTTTAACAGTTGCAAAATAAACAAAGGACCCCACCCGCGCCCCCCCCCCCCCCGTAAAATCTGAATTAGAGTCTCTATCCTAATTCTGTTGTTTTGATAACCACATCTTACAAGAGTCAAAATATTTGTAAAGTCATCAGTCTTGGTTTGCAGCCTTTTTAGTTTATGAGCAACTTGCTGCTTCTCTTCCTCATTGTTCATCCTGCCCCCCACAGTGGCCTCAAGCCACTGGCAGCATTGGGCTCCAATGGTCAAATGGTCACATGATAGGGGAAGGGTGGTGGTGGCCATTTGACCACAGCTTGCCATGTTCTCCCCTTCCCTTTAATTTCTCTCTTCCATGAGATCCTCCTCTGCAGCTGGTCTGTGACTCCTTTAAGTAAAGACAATGTTCCCAGTGATCAGCGTAGCAATGAACTGGCTGTTGTGAGCTTTGCCTATGTTCCTGTCAAAAAAGCCATGGACTGGGATATACCATTCTTTTGAGGTAGGAAATAAGATAACACACTTTAAAAGAACTTTTCATCCAATGTAGTGATATTTTTAATTGGGGACCTGAACCAGTGGAGATGTTGGCAAGCAAGCATGTCTAGGCACTCCAAACAGGTCCTCTCCATTTCCTTTGTACTGGAGGATTGTGTGCAGTTTTGATCCACACTTGCCTTAGAGATGTTGCACTCTTGATCTGCTATATTGATGTCATCAGGAGGCATTTGGGAGAGAAAAAAAACTGGGTCACAGTTTTAGATTGATGATCTTTCATCTGGCCTTTCATCAATTCTGACACTAATTCATTGACTTGAAATTCTAACTTAGTTTCTTTCCCCCTCAGCTTCTGCCTGACCTGTTGAGTACTTCCAGCATTTTCGGTTTTCATTTCAGATTCCTAACATCAACAATGATTTTTCCCACTGGATTATTTTCTGGATTGAGGAGGTTGCACCATGAGGAGATACTGTGTTAGGCCATTCTCACTGGAGTTTAGAGGAATGACAGGCGACCTTGTTGATCCTCTCATGTGCTGCCAAAGATGAACTTTCACTGCAAGCAGCTTCATTAAAAAATGTGGAGACATTAGCAGTGATAAAATTACAGAAGTTTCTGGATTAATAACACACGGATCTATTTTCTAAGTGTTGTTACACTAACTTTGTCCCAATGAAAAATAACAGACCTGCTGCTAATGTCTGCTTTTATAATGTTAATGCAGAATTCCACTTCCAAGTGTGAATTTGGTTCACATTTTTAAAAAAACAATTTTGCTAATCATTTTGAATGTAATCAAATTGAAATAAATACACTTCTTGCAGGTTTTAAGATCACCAGCAAACTACAATCTATCTGCAGCTTGTAATGAATGAACTCAACATTACTGAGTCTGTATTTGGCGTAGCAGAGGAACAACAGATGGACAGAGTAATGTGCCCAGAAAAAAAAATCTGCAATGTTGCATCAATTAGCACCTTTAAAAAAAGAGTTGGATGATTATCAATTTAGGAATGGAACTAAAGGTTAAAAAGATGTCCACGGGCGAGAAGAATTACATGCTATAATTTACCTGAGAGTCTCAGGAATCACAAAAATCTCTTAACAAAAGCAATTACTTGGGGGTGAATATATAAGATGTACAGTTAAATAAATAGTCAGGGGTCTTAACTATTTTATTGAATCTTTCTCAAGAGATTGAATGAGTTTGGAATACTTCAAATAGATTTTATTTGGCCTATAAAGTAATGAGTTAATTGAGTTCAATGACTTTCCCTATTCCTTACATTTATTCAAGCCACCCTCAGGCACTCCACTTCTCATTACAGTCATTCACTTCAGACCATCCATTGGTTCACTAACTGGGCCATACCTTAACTTGATGATCTTATACAGACAAGGACACACCACTTCTAAGGTACCCACCTTCCTACCCTGTTAAGCACCTCTTGCCCCACCCTGTGTTAGTGTCTGTGGATCCCAAATTGGCACCAATAGCTGCCTCAGAATGTACAGAACTGGAATGGAAGCAGTAGTCCTCAACCACAAGGGACTGCCTAAAATGTTTATAGATAGAGTAGCTTCCTGTGCAAGTGCTTAGTATTTAGCCAACTTCACGAGTACCTTCAGGACAGGAGAGGCTGTTGATTTAGCTTCTCATCTTCAAGCCTGTGAAAACTAGGCAAACATGCATGCCAGATTAAGAAACTACTTCACTTAAACTGCCTGAGGCAACCCAGTGGACGAATGACAGCAATATAAGATGCCTGCTACTGAAGTGCATCGAGCACCTTCAATGCATCCGCCATAACAGCCAAGATCTCCCATTGACCGTCCATTTTAACTCCACTTCCCATTCCCACACCGACATGTCTGTCCACAGCCTCCTCGACTGCCAGGTTGAGGCTAGATGCAGATTTGAGTAACAGCACGTCATATTCCTCCTTGGGAGTCTCCAACCTGACGGCATGAACATCGCTCTCCCTAACTTCCGGTAACCACTCCCCTCTGACCCCCTTTGTTTTCCCTTATCCCACTAGCCCCATCATCCCTTCTCTTTCTCCTCCCCTACCCTCTCAATCTGCCCATTATTCACACATTCCTCCCTCCAGTTCCCCTACTCCCTTTGATTCCATAGTCCGCTGTCCTCTCCTATCAGATTCCATTTTCTTCAGCCCTTTGTCACCTCCATCTATCACCTCCCAGCTTCTTACATTATTCCCACTCTCCCCCTCCCTCACCTGTCTATCATCCCCCTCTCACCTGGATCCAACTATCACCAGCCAGCTCTTGTTCCACCCCCTTGCCCCCACACGCCCCCCCCCTTTTATACCGGCTATCTCCCTTCTTTCTTTCCAGTCCTGATGAAGGGTCTTGACTCGAAACATCGACTGTCCATTTCCCTTCATAGATGCTGCCTGACCTGTTGAGTTCCTTCAGCATTTTGTGTGTTTTTCCAGAAAGCTGACAAGATGCTCTGATCATAAAGGAATGAGCTAGCTGGTCAGGTTATGTGATTGAAATGTCAGAAGAACAAATTTCAAAGGTTGTCTTTTGTGGTACACAGATATGTAACATCTTCACTGATTCATGAGAATCTGTGGCTTCTGCTGTGTGCAAAATAGAAAAAGCACATCTGCAAAGGTGCCGAGTTTCTTGATTCCCCACAGAGGAGCATGCAGAAGGAGCATTCAGCATCCCAAACAACCCAACCACCCATCCTGTCTAGCCCCGTCTGAGCCAGAAACTGCTGATTCTGCATAAGACCCATCAGCCAACTCAGAAGTCGAGTGCAAGCAAATCAACCCTGACCCTAAGGACAAGAAGAGCAGGAGGAGAAGATTGACTGTTCATGGTAGACAAAGAAGGACTACTTAAAAGCCTTAAAAATGATGCAATATTAACATCCCAAAGTGGAAACAATTTACCCAAGATAATGAGAAAGCCATTTAAGAAAATAACCTCTGCTTTGCATATCTCACCAATAATGTCAGACTTTGACTTTTTTGAGGATTAATGATTTATGTCTAGTAAAAAAACTAATCTTAGTAATCTTCAAAAAGCTGGCTGCTGACTTTGACAAAATTAAATACATTTTCTTTGTTGAGTTGATGGAATGAAAAGCAGGCAGGTTTTACAAACCATGGGCAACTCATTGCCCTTAGCTTACCAGGCTGGTGCTAAAGACTAACATCTACTATGAGATATTAAGGTAGCATAAAACAAAATCATTAATTAGTAAATGGAGAATCGGCTTCACTCTGAAATTTGAATTATCTTTGGCAGTGATCCAACAATAATTGTTACATTTTCAGGAAGTATTTCCTCCAGCTGTGCACCTGTTAAGTTACAACAGAGTATCAATTAGATGCTGAAACAGTAATAGCATGGTAGAAAATTACCTTATTATCAGAAGAGAGATCTGAACTGACTTCAGAATTCTAGCTTTATATTGTTAGAATGAGACAGCCAAGCCTGGACATATTCAAAGGTGCTTCTACTTAAAAGATTTCTGATACTCACTCACTTTTACAAGCATCCAAAATGTTATCTGAACTCTAAAGATTGTAGGATTGAACAAGCTGTGCGTAAATTGAACATGGGTTTATGGTTCCTCTCATCTTTGATGTTATCAACTGCAGATTCCTTTGCCGTCTCAAACCTTTGTCATGTCTAGATTTGAAAATTCCACTTTTTCTGAATGTTGCTATGAATTAGGAAATTCATTCACAGAACAGGAGACTGATACATCTGAAGGAATTAACCTCCAACACCAATGACCTTTTGAAATTGTAAACAATCTTCATTGCACAGATAAGATAAACAGTTGTAGCTGCTTCTTAACAAAAGAGAGAAAACAAATTAAATACAGGAAGATAATTAAGGACCAGATATGTAACTTGTATGAGTATTGCAGCCTTGGTTTATGAAATATTTTAGAATTCTTTGAATATATACTATTAACAAAAGTAAAATGGGTTGGAGTGAAGTGGGATATGTTTATTTTAATGGGAATGAAGATAAGCAGATAAAACAGAGTTTCAATTTGCTACTGTCAGTTTCACACTGTCTTACAATATCAAGATTTTATTCTGTCACATTCTTAACAAGATCCATTATATTTACCATTGTCACATTCCAAAGCTCAATGATATTTTCAATTGGTTTATCTAGTTTATCCCATTTAGACTGAACTTCACCCCTATTATTACCATAACCAACAGAGGAACACAGAAGTTGGAATAGTGCCATTAAACCTATGATATCATAATTTTATCCAGCTGTCAACAGTCTTTTAAAACGTTAAATATGGAATGTTCATAACTAATGCACATCACTGAGGTGGCACTGTGGGGCTGAGTCTGTGGAGTTTACATGTCTTCCCTATGAGTGTGTGTGGGTTTCTCTGGGGTGCTTTGGTTTCCCACATAAAGGTAGATTAATTGTTTGTTGAGAATTATTCATAGTGTAGGTGGATGGTCAAGGAATGATGGTGGAGTAAGTATGTGACAGAGAATGGATTACAAAGAAGGAAGTGGGGGAATGGGATTGCCCTTAGAGCCAGCATGAACTTGATGGGCTGACTGGCCTCCCTCCATGTATGAAAGGATGGAAACTTCAATGGTGCTGATATACTATGTTAATACCACAGGGTACTTACTTAGAGAGCTTGTGTAAAAAAAGTGCACAACTAAGAGTTGATCGTGTCACTGCTGTGTTTTCAGATGTAAAGTTCATTGTAACCAAAAAAGGGTCATAAAGATCACATGGGTAAAATTTTATAGTTACTTAATCCTTTTTTAACTATGAGCATATGAACCAAACCTCTAGAGCAGTGGTTTTCAACCCTTTTCAGGCTGTGGCCCCCCCAGAACATGTCCTTGTTAGGCGGCTGACCCCCAAAGCCCACAAAATCAGACAATCGATAATTCATACATACAACACTTAAATTACTGCACATAGGCCCCATTGAAATAGTGACTATTTCAATCACTGATAATTACCAGCGGTGTTTTTCAGTTTTCAGTTCAATGTGAATGTTGTGGCTGTTTTGCATGGCAGAGTTTGTCCAAACATGGTGGTATGTGCGACAAACATACGCGTACATCATCCTCAATATTCAGTCTTGATCTGTATTTGGTTTTCATGGCCGTGACTGCAGAAAATGCTATTTCGCACAAGTAAGTGGTTGCAAATGGTAACAGAACATTGACGGCTTTGCCAGACAGCAGTGGATACTCCTGGGAACATGCTATCCAGAACAACAACAGTGACATTCGGTTGAACTGCAAACGCAAAGTCCTGTCAGATGACAGTTCAGCCAATTCTTCTTGTTCACATCCAGTTAAATCAGTAAGCATGCATTGAAACGGATTTCGAATCCAATCAAACATGCTTGTGTCATCGTCGCCGAAATACTCATGGAAATAATGTGACAGCTGTTGAATATGGTTCAAAACGGTGCTCGCAATGGCCTCTGTCTTAGTCTCGTTCACTGTCAGAAAGTCAGCCAGCAACGGAAACATATAGACGCTTTGCTCACATCTTCCCTTCCAGATACGGAGTTTTTTCGGGAAGGCGTTGATTTTGTCATGCGTTTTCAGAACATTTGAGCCAGGTCCTTGCAATGATAGATTTAAGCTGTTCAAAATGTTGAAAATATCTGCAAGACAAGCTAATCTGGCAACCAAAGTCTCATCTGTCAAGAACTGTGCCAATGATCCGTTATGCTCATTTAGAAAAATGAGCAGTTCATCTCGCAATTCGGCCTCGTGACAGCCATCTGACTTCTGTATGTAGCAACAAATGCTTATGCTTGGCTTCCATTTCACGGCGTATGTTTTCAAACAAACAATGATTGATAAAGTTAACGATTTTAATGCACGTGGAAAACACATCCACAAGATTTTCATCCATATCCTTTGCAGCCAAAGCCTCACGGTGAATCATGCAGTGGGTTGCTGCTACATGTGGAGCTACTTCTTTCACTCGTGCGACTAGATCCGACTTCCGTCCCGTCACTGCGGCAGCACCATCCATGCATACTCCAATACACTGTGTCCACGCCAATGCCGATTGTACAAAAAAAGTGTCAAGCACACGGAAAAGTTCTTCACCGGTTGTACGCCCTGGGAGTGCCTTGCAAAACAAAAAGTCTTCCAAAACCTCTCCTTCCCAGCAATATCGAACATAAACCAACAACTGTGCAGCACTAGCAACATCAGTACTTTCATTGAGCTGAATCACAAATCTGACTTGCTGAAGACGTGCTATCAGCTGGTTCTGTATATCTTCCGCCATATCGCCAATTCTTCTGCTTACTGTGTTATCAGACAGTGGAATGGCTTTCAGTTTTTGACTGGATTCTTTTCCCAGTACAACTTCGCAAATATCTACTGCTGCAGACAGTATAAGCTCTTCTCCAATTGTGTGAGGCTTTCTGGAACGTGCTATTCGTAATGCTACCAAATATGATGCACGAAGAGCCTTCTCATTTACAGTGGCGCAGGCTGTCATTTTGCCTTTCTGCTTGAGGTACAGCTCCTTTTGCTGCTCAAAATATTCCTTCGGCTTACTGGCAATATCTGGATGCACTGTTGTTAAATGGCGCTTCAATTTCGCTGGTTTCATTGCATCATTGGACAGTGTTTGCAAACACATAACACAGAGAGGTTGGTCCGCATTTGTCCCCACTGCGATGAAGCCATATGAAATGTATTCTGGATCATACTTACGTTGTTTTCTCTTTCGGTCACCCTCATCCCCTTCGTCATCAGAATCTTCTGGTTTCTGGTCAGCTTTTCTCTTCAGAAATTTCTCCATACTCAGCAATACATGCTGGACAATTTAATTACTATTACTGATAAACAAAATTATCAAAACTAATCTAAAATCTACACGCTTGCGCACTTTTCGTTTCACAGTGACGTCACTGTGGCATAAATGCACGATAAGTAAGCAATATTATTAAGGAACACCAACAACGTCACTCAGTCTCGCTAACACTACAGTGCACAACAGAATAGTAGTGAGTAGTGAACACTACTGACCACTCTGACTACACAAATCGAATATTAAGCGGCAGCTTACCAGAAGGGAACACTGTCTAAGTCTCTAAGATTGTCACCTATAACAGATAGAATAGATATGGCCGATTTTCTGAATAGTGGAAAATTGGAGCAAGCAAGTAAGCTACGTCTTTATAACAGGTCGCTTTTCCATTTTTTCTTGGCTTGCTCGCGGACCCCCTGGCGACCCGCCACGGACCCCTAGGGGTCCGTGGACCACAGGTTGAAAACCTCTGCTCTAGAGAAACATTCCTTACTGTCAGTAAAGTATGTCGAGCTCCCTTATTATCTGTCTTATCTCTTATCTCCTCCTCTGTCACCCTGACAGGTACCCTGTGTGACAGAGGAGGAAATAAGAGAGGAGAGGGAATTACACCATTGATTAGGCAGAATATCAGGGAACTGAGGGAAGGTCTAGTGATGTCATATGGGTAGAACTTGGAAATAAGAAAGAGTCGATCACTTTGATGGGATTATACCATATGCCCCACAATAGTCAGCATGAATTCAAGGAGCATATAAGTAGCAATATCACAGATAGATGTAGGGGTAATAGAGTTGTAATAGTAGGTGATTTTAACTTCCCTGTATTTATTGGGACTGTCACAGTGCTAAGGGATTAGGTTGGGCAGGATTTGTTAGGTGTGTCCAAGAAAGTTTTCTGAAGCAGTATGTGAATTGACCTACTAGAGAAGTGCCACACCCAGTCTCCTTTCAGGAAATGAGACTGGGCAAGTGGCTGATGTATCAGTGAGGGAGCAATTTGGGAGCAATGGCCATAATCCTATGAGTTTCAAGCTAGTTATAGAGAAATATAGGACTGGTCCTCAAATTGAAATCCTAAATTAGGGGAAGGCTAATTTCAAAGCATCATACAGGAACTCACTAAAGTTGATTGAGAGAGGCTGTTTGCGTGTAAAGGGACTTCTCACAATTGAAAGTCTTTTAAAAGTGAGATAGGAATAGTTCAGGACAAGCATGTTCCTGTTAGAGTGACCAGCTTCATCCCCGGATGTTACGGAAGCAAGAGAGGAGACTGCTGGGACCTCTGCAGAGATCTTAATATCTTCATTGTTCATAAGTAAGGTACTGGAAGCCCGGAGGATAGGTAATGTTGTGTCTTTATTTAAGAAGGGCATCAGGGATAAGGCAAGAAACTACAGGCCAGTGAGCTTTACATCAGAGGTGAGAGTTATTGGAAGGGATTCTGAGCGACAAGATTTATTTGCATTTAAGATGTTTATTTATTGGTCACATGTACATCGAAACACACAGTGAAATGCATCTTTTTTAAAAAGACAAGCACTGATTATGGATCGTCAGTATGACTTGAGAAACAGAAGACTGCAGATGCTGGAAAAAAGATGAAGAACACAATGATGCTGGAGGAACTCAGCAGGCCAGGCAGCATCCGTGGAGAAAAGCAGGCGGTCCCTGCCTGCTTTTGGGCTTCCCCTTTTCCTACCTTCAGTCCTGAAGAAGGGTCCTGGCCTGAAACGTTGACCGCCTGCTTTTCTCCACGGATGCTGTCTGGCCTGCTGAGTTCCTCCAGCATCATTGTGTTTTCAGTCAGTACGACTTTGTGCGTGAGAATCATGTCCCATGAATTTGACTGAGTTTTTTTAAGAGGTGACCAAGTGGATTGATGAGGGTAGGGCAGAAGACATTGTCAACATGAACTTTATCAAAGCCCTTGACAGTGTCCCACATGGTTGTTTGGTCTGGAATCAAGGGTGAGTTAGAAATTTGGACACAAAATTGGTGGTGGTAGGGGGCAGAGGGTGGCAGTGGAGGGTTGTATCTCAGATTGGATATCTGTGACCAGTGCTGGGATTAGTGCAGTGTCCCCTGTTGTTTGTTGAATATATTAATGATTTGGATGAGAATTTAGGTGGCATGGTTAGTAAGTTTGCTGATGACTCCAGAATTGGTGCTATCATGGACAGTGAAGAGGGTTGCCTGAGGTTACAACAGGATATACATCAAATGGGAAAACGGGCAGAGGAATGGCAGATGGAAATTAACTTGGATAAGTGCAAAGTGATACACTTTGGGAAGTTAAACTGGGGCACAACAAACACAGTGAATGGCAGGGCACTGGAAAGTGTCGAACTGGGAGACCTTGGGGTACAAGTGCATAGATTCCTGAAAATGAAACACATTTAGAACAGTAACTGTTCTAAACAGTGACTATTTAGATCTGTAACTGGATCCTTGACTTTCTGACCAACAGACCGCAATCAGTGAGGATAGGCAGCAACACCTCCAGCACAATTATTCTCAACATTGGTGCCCCACAAGGTTGCGTCCTCAGCCCTCTACTCCCTATATACTTATGACTGTGTGGCCAGATTCTGCTCTAACTCCATTTACGAGTTTGCAGATGGTACCACCATAGTGGGCCGTATCTCAAATAACGATGAGACGGGGTACAGGAAGGAGATAGAGAACTTAGTGACATGGTGTCATGCCAACAACTTTTCCCTCAATGTCAACAAAACAAAAGAGTTGGTCATTGACTTCAGGAAAGGGGGCGGTGCACATGCACCTGTCTACATCAACGGTGCTGAGGTCGAGAGGGTTGAGAGCTTCAAGTACCTTGGAATGAACATCACCAACAGACTGTCCTGGTCCCATCACATAGATGCCACAACCAAGAAAGCTCACCAGCGCCTCTACTTCCTCAGGAGGCTAAGGAAATTCAGTATGTCCCCTCTGACACTCACCAACTTTTATCAATGCACCATAGAAAGCATCCTATCTGGATGCATCACAGCTTTGTATGGAAACTGTTCTGCCCAGGACCACAAGAAACTACAGAGAGTTGTGGACACAGCCGAACGCGTCTCTGAAACCAGCCCCCCCTCCATGGAATCTGTCTTTACCTCTCGTTGCCTTGGTGAAGCAACCAGCATAGTCAAAGACCCCACCCACCTGGGTCGTTCTCTCTTCTCTCCTCTCCTATCAGGCAGGAGATACAGGAGCCTGATGGCACATACCACCCGGCTCAAGGACAGCTTCTATCCCACTGTGATAAGACCATTGAATGGTTCCCTTGTACGACGGGATGGACTCGTGACCTCACAATCTACCTTGTTGTGACCTTGCACCTTATTGTCTACCTGCAATGCAATTCCTCTATAGCTGTGACACTTTGCTCTGGACTGTTATTGTTTTTACCTGTACTACCTCAATGCACTCTGTACTAACTCAGTGTAACTGCACTGTGTAATGAATTGACCTGTATGATCGGTATGCAAGACAAGTTTTTCATTGTACCTCAGTACAAGTCACAATAATAAACCAATACAAGGTGGTGAGTAAGGCATATGGCATGCTTGCCTTCATCGGCTGAGGCACTGAGTATAAGAGTTAGGATGTCATTTTACAGGTGCACAAACCATCGGTTAGGTCACGCTTGGAGTATTGTGTGTAGTTCTGGTCACCACACAATAGGAAGGAAAAAAACAACAATATGCTGAAGGAACTCAGCAGGCCAGTGGAGATAAGCAGATTGTCAATGTTTCAGGTCAGGATCCTTCTTCAGGAGGTTGTGAAGAAGGGTCCTGACCTGAAAGGTTGATCTTCTGTTTTTTTCCACAGATGCTGCCTGGCCTGCTGAGTTCCTCCAGCATCTTGTTGTTTTTTCATCTAGATTCCATGATCCACAGTCCTTTGTTTCTCTACACAATAGAATGATAAAATCATAGAACAGTACAGCACAATACAGGCCCTTCAGCCCACAATGTTGTGCCAACCTTTAAACCTCACCTAACCCCTTCTTCCCACATATCCCTCCATTTTAAATTCCTCCATATGCTTATCCAGCAATCTCTTGAACTTTACCAATGTACCTGCCTCCACCACCACCCCAGGCAGTGCATTCAATGCCCCAAGCACTGTCTGGGTAAAAAACCTCCCTCTGATATCTCCCTTGAATTTCCCACCCATTACCTTAAAGCCATGCCCTCTTGTATAGAGCATTGGTGCCCTAGGAAAGAAGTGCTGGCTGTCCACTCTATCTATTCCTCTTAATATTTTGTACACCTCTATCATGTCTCCTCTCATCCTCCTTCTCTCCAAAGAGTAAAGCCCTAGCTCCCTTAGTCTCTCCTCATAATGCATACTCTCTAAACCAGGCAGCATCCTGGTAAATCTCCTCTGCACCCTTTTCAACACCTCCACATCCTTCCTGTAATGAGGTGACCAGAACTGGACACAATACTCTAAGTGTGATCTAACCAGAGTTTTGTAGAGCTGCATCATTACCTCGTGACTCTTAAACTCGATCCCACGACTTATGAAAGCTAACATCCCATAAGCTTTCTTAACTACCCTATCCACCTGTGAGGCAACTTTCAGGGATCTGTGGATGTGAAACCCCCAGATCCCTCTGCTCCTCCACACTACCCAGAATCCTGCCATTAACTTTTTACTCCGCCCTGGAGTTTCTCCTTCCAAAGTGTACCACCTCACACTTCTCCGGATTGAACTCCATCTGCCACTTCTCAGCCCAGCTCTGCATCTTATCAATGTCCCTCTGCAGTCTTCGACAATCCTCCACACTATCCACAACACCACCAACCTTTGTGTCGTCTGCAAACTTGCCAACCCACCCTTCTACCCCTTCATCCAAGTCATTAATAAAAATCACAAAAAGTAGAGGTCCCAGAACCGATCCTTGTGGGACACTGCTAGTCACAGCCCTCCAATCTGAATGCACTCCCTCCACCACAACCTTCTGCTTTCTTCAGGCAAGCCAATTCTGAATCCACACGGCCAAGCCTCCCTGGATCCCATGCCCTCTGACCTTCTGAAGAAGCCTACCATGTGGAACCTTGTCAAATGCCTTACTAAAATCCATGTAGACCACATCTACCGCACTACCCTCATCAATCATCCTGGTCACCTCCTCAAAGAACCCTATCGGGCTTGTGAGACATGATCTGCCCTTCACAAAGCCATGCTGGCTGTCCCTGATCAGTCCCTCATTCTCTAAATGCTCATAGATCTTATCTCTAAGAATCCTTTCCAACAGCTTGCCCACCACAGATGTAAGGCTCACTGGTCTATAATTCCCTGGACTATCTCTACTACCTTTTTTGAATAAGGGGACAACATTTGCCACCCTCCAATCCTCTGGTACCATTCCCGTGGACATCAAGGACTCAAAGATCCTAGCCAAAGGTTCAGCAATCTCCTCCCTCGCCTCACGAAGCAGCCTGGGGAATATTCCGTCAGGCCCTGGGGACTTAATATTTTCTAACAGCTCCAACACATCCTCTCTCTTGATACCTGCATGCTCCAGAACATTAACCTAACCAACACTGTCCTCCGTGTCATCAAGGCCCCTCTCTTTGGTGAATACTGAAGAGAAGTATTCATTGAGAACCTCACCCGCTTCCACAGCTTCCAGGCACATCTTCCCACCTTTGTCTCTAATCAGTCCTACTTTTACTCTCGTCATCCTTCTGCTCTTCATATAAGTGAAAAATGCCTTGGGATTTTCCTTAACCCTACTCACCACGGCCTTTCATGTCCTCTTCTTGCTCTCCTCAGCCCCTTCTTAAGTTCCCTCCTTGCTACCCTATATTCCTCATGAGCCCTATCTGATCCTTGCTGCCTACACCTTATATATGCTGCCTTCTTCCTCCTAACTAGTTGTTCCACCTCTCTTGTCACCCATGGTTCCTTCACCCTGCCATTCCTTCTCTGCCTCATTGGGACAAATTTTTCCCTAACATCCTGCAAGACATCCCTGAACAATGACCACATCTCCATAGTACATTTCCCTTCAAAAATGTCATCCCAATTCACACTCGAAAGTTCTAGCCTTATAGCCTCATAATTTGCCCTTCCCCAATTAAATATCTTCCTGTCCTCTTTGCTCCTATCTTTGTCCATGACAATGCTAAAGGTTAGGCAGCAGTGCACTGTCCCCTAAATGCTCACCCACTGAGAGATCTGTCACCTGATCCGGTTTATTACCAAATACTAAATCTAATATGGCATTCCCTCTAGTCGGCCCTTCAACATACTGTGACAGGAATCCGTCCTGGACACGTTTAACAAGCTCTGCCCCATCTAAACCTTTGTTACTAAGCAGGTGCCAATCAATATTTGGGAAGTTGAAGTCTCCCATGGTAACAACCCTGTTATTCTTGCACCTTTCCAAAATCTGCCTCCTGATCTGCTCCTCAGTATCCTTGCTGCTACCGGGGGGCCTATAGAATACTCCCAGTAGAGTAACTGCTCCTTTCTTGTTCCTATCTTCCACCCATACTGACTCTAGAGAGGATCCTTCTACATTATCCACCCTTTCTGCAGCTGTAATAGTGTCCCTGACCAGTAACGCCACTCCTCCTCCTCTTCTCCCCCACTCCCTATCCCTTTTAAAACACTGAAATCCAGGAATATTCAGTATCCATTCCTTCCCTGGTTACAGCCAAGTCTCAGCAAGAGCCACAATAACATAGTTCGATGTATTTATCCAAGCTCTCAGTTCATCACTCTTATTCCTGATACTTATATTTAAGTAAATGCACTTTGACCCATCCACCTTTCTACTTTTATACCCTATACTCTGCTTCTCCTTCCTCAAAGTCTCCCTATATGTTAGATCTGACTTTACTCCATGCACTTCTTCCACTGAGCTACCCCTCCAGTTCCCATCCCCTCGCAAACTAGTTTAAACCCTCCCGAACCACACTAGCAAACCTGCTTGCAAGGATATTGGTCTCCCTCGAGTTCACGTGTAACCCATCCATTCTGTACAGGTCCCACCTTCCCCAGAAGAGATCCCAATGATCCAAAAATCTAAAACCTTGCCCCCTGCACCAACTCCTCAGCCACTCATTCATCTGCCATCTCCTCCTATTCTTACCTTCACTATCACGTGGCACTGGCAGCAATCCTGAGATTGCTACCCTTGAGGTCCTGTTCTTCAGCCTTCTGCCTAGCTCCCTAAACTCCCTCTGTAGGACCTCATCCCTCTTTCTACCTATGTCATTGGTACCAACATGTACCATGACTTCTGGCTGTTTTCCCTCCCACTCAAGAACGTTGTGGACCTGATCAGAGACATCCTGGACCCTCGCACCTGGGAGGCAACATACCAACCGGGATTCTCGCTCATGTCCACAAGAACCTCCTGTCTGTTCCCCTGACTATCAAGTCCCCTATCACTATTGCCGTCCTCTTCTCCTCCCTTCCCTTCTGAGCAGCAGGACTGGTCCCAGTGCCAGAGACCTGGCTTCTGCCACTTGATCCCTGTAGGTCATCCCCCTCAACAGCATCCAAAGCGGAATACCTGTTATTGAGGGGAACAGCCTCCGGGGTCCTCTGCACTGTCTGCCTGTTCCCCTTCTCTTTCTCTCCCCTGACAGTCACCCATCTCTCTGTCTCCTGGACCCTAGAAGTACCTGCTCTGTGGGGTGACTGCCTCCTGATGCACAGCATCTACATATCTCTCTCCCTCCCTGATGCTCCACAGTGTTTGAAGCTGTGACTCCAGCTCATCAATTCTGAGCCAATCTTCCTCCATGCCTCTTGCAATTGGAAAGATATGATTGAGTTAGAAAGGATTTTGAAAAGATTTACTGGGATGTTACCTGGATTGGAGGACTTGAGTGATCAGGAGAGGTTGGATAGGCTCGTTTAATTTTCCCTGGAGTGAAGGAGTCTGAGAGGTGACATGATAGACATACATAAGATTATAAGAGACATAGATAGGGTAGGCAGCCAGTGTTTGTTTTCCATGGTAGGGGTGTCTAAAACTAGAGGGCAGAGGTTTAAGGTGAGGGGGAGAAAGTTTAAATGGGATCAGAGGAGTAAACTTTTCACACAAAAAGTAGTTTGTTACTGGAAATGAGCTGCTAGAGGATGTGGTGAAGGCAGGAACAGTAACAACATTTAAGAGGCATCTGGACAGGTACTTGAATAAGCAGGACATTGATGGATAAGTATTTAATGCAGGCAAGTGGGATTGGTATAGATAGACGTACAGTACTGGTCGATATAGACACGGTGGGTGAAGGGCACCATGACTCCATGACTCCATGACTCTTTTTGCTTTCACCCATGGACACAAAATGTCGGAGAATGTACCAGCCATTTATGTCCTTGATTGTCCAGTGGCCCTCATTTTATGTCAAACCTAAAACTTATTGAAGGAAACAAATGTGCATTTTTTTACTTTCCATTAGAATTCCACTGTCACCACAAATTATTACTAAAAAACAATAACATTTATAAGTAGGTCCATTGTTGTCTATAACCTAACTCATTTTTCCAAAATGCATGTCAGTGTATGGCTTCGTCTAATTTTCAGTATCAATGGCATCAATCATCAGGAGGTTATATCAACTATTACCATAGTTGTAATTCTTAATATTGGTAATAACTAAAGTATAATGAAAGGGCACTGTAGCATGATGTGATGTTAAATAGTAGCCTTCATTATTGTGTTCTCATGGTCAGCTCCAAGGAAAAATTGGAACTTATTCAAACCTTCACCTTTATCAGCCTATAGTGCCAATGAGGCAATATTTATCATCTTTGCATGACTCCACACTACATTTGTGCTAAGTTCATTGCATTGCAAGGCATTTCAAATGCCAGTGATTGTATCAATAATGATATGAATGTGACAGCTTGGAAAGAAACTATAATATATGCACATTGCAAATTAAAGCTCATATCAATTCATTTTGGGCTCCAGAGATATTTTTTTCAAATCTTTTAAACTGACTTATTTTATTCTTTAATTCAGATAAGTGAATATCATATGATTCAAATAAATGGGGTGATTGTACAATTGCACAGGTCGAAAGGGCTTGTGAAAATTGTGAGACACCTGGTTAAGTGGTGCCGCAACGACAACCTCTCGCTCAGTGTCAGTAAAACAAAAGAGCTGACTGTTGACTTCAGGAAGGGGAAGGAGGGCAAACCTGCTCCAGTCTGCATTGGGTGATTGGCTGTGGAGAGGGTCAGCAGCTTTAAATTCCTGGGCGTTAACACATCAGTTGACCTGTCCGGAGCCCAGCACATAGATGCAATCACAAGGAAGGCACGTCAGCATCTTTACTTTCTCAGAAGGTTAAGGAGGTTCAGCTTGTCACTGAACACTCTAACAAAGTTCTACAAATGCCTTGTTGAAAGTATCCTGACTGGTTGTGTCATGGTCTGGTACCACAGTTTGAATGTGTAGGAACGTAAGAAACTGCAGAGAGTAGTGGACTCTGCCCAATACATCATGGGCACATCCCTCCCCACCATCGGTAGTATCTACAGGAGGCACTGCCTCAAGAAGGCAACATCCATCATTAAAGATCCCCACCCCCTGGGCCACGCCAGTTTCTCACAGCTACCATCGGGCAGGAGGTACAGAAGCCTGAAGTCCCACACCACCAGATTCAAAAACAGCGACTTCCCTTTGACCATTCGGTTCTTGAACCAACCTGCACAACCCCAATCACTACCTCAGTAGAGCAACACTATGACTACTTTGATTACTTTACACTAAAATGGACCATGCTTTTTTTATTCTAATTGTGTTCTTTCTTGTAAAAATTGTGTATAAATTATGTTTAATTTATGATTTCCTTGTTACTGTTGCATATCTGGAAGTGTAAAGACGACGTGAGAGGCAAGTTTTTTTACGCAGAGAGTGATAGGTGCGTAGAATGGGTTATCAGGGGTAGTAGTGGAAGCAAGCAGTTTGGTGGAGTCGAAGAAGCTTTTAGATGGAAACATGAATATGAAAGGAATGGAGGGATATGGATGAAACACTAGAGTAGGACAATTAGTATAAATTGGCATCAATAATGACACAACATCGTGGGGCTGAATGGCCTGTCTAGTGCTGTACTGTTCTATGTTCTAAGTAAGTTTTTCATTGCACCTGTGCACACATGTACTTGTGCACGTGACAATAAAATTGACTTTGACTTTGACTTTATGAGGATCTGGGCTGCACTGTCTTTCTCTGGTGCTTCCCCCAAACCAACCCACCTCCTCACCCCCTTGCCCAGCTCTTCCTGTGAGTGGGGCTTCCCTGATCAGAATAGAGAATCATCCAATAGATTCAGGTATTGTTTCTCTAAAAGCTATGTGAAAGGAAACATGTAAATCAAACTAAATTTTCTATTTGTGGGGAAGTTCAAAATTAATAAGCATCATCTGTACAGAGTGGGCACTAATAAACTGAATTCAGGAGAAACCTCTTTATCCAGAGTGTGGTTATACTGTGTAACCAGCTGTCACGTGACAGAAAGCACTGATTTATTTAAGGGGTGTACAGATTTACACAGTGACGTGCTGTCTGCCTCTCATAAATGGGCCATTCAGCCCAGCAAACCATTTTCGTGTTGTAAATTTGATCAATTTTTATGCAATTCTAAGACTCACGTCTAAATAGAAGATTCAGATGTATAAATGAGACTGGAAGTTTATGTGCAACTCTTCCTTTCACAAGGAGAATTATACCTCATGTTTCCTGCTCTTCCCTAGCCTGACATTATTTAATTTTTGATAAAATAAATGCTTATAACATACAAGCCAAAATATAATAAAGGTAAATAAATGAAACATTGGTTAAAATAGATAAATAATTATCAGATGTTCAGCTAAGAATTAAAGTAAGATAAAAGAATATAAAGAAGATCTGCAGAAGTAAAAGCTGAACTTTTAACTTTCACTGTATTTCGAAAATGGGAAAGAGATGAACAGATCTGCAATAGTTTTCTCCACTGCTTCATTAAAATTCCCAAAGAACAATCTATCAGGAATAATTGAAGGTAAATTTTTTGTTCAGAGGGAATTTTAACATAAAACAGTTAAAATTCACTGGCATCACTTAAGGTGTGTATCAACATGAAACTAATGAAGTGCTGTTGGTGTGTAGACAAGTTCACCTGCTCAGCAGCACATTCTACCTATTAAAGTCTATCCATATCTATATCTGTATAACTCCAAACTTTACAAGCATCATTCAAGGTCTTTCCTTAAAAGATCTAACATTTGTGACTCATGTAACAGAACAGAATTCCCTCAAGACTTGCACCCTTGGAACATGGTATTTAAGGCATTGGTTTCATCTTGCATTATAACAGTGCAGGGAATTGTAGCATGAGTTAAGCCTTTATTTAACAGGTACTAATATTGTCTAGGAATTTTGAGCTCCTCCTGAAATACAGTTCTTGAAACCAAGTAAAACTGAATATCACAGCTGCCTGTCAGTCAATGATGGACAGAGATGGTCTGGAATTTTGCTGACCTTCAGCCACTTTGATTGAAGGTTAAAGTCATGGATGAATTTATTTAAATTTATGAATTCAAAGTAATTCATGAAAATAAAATAATGGACCAGATCTTGCTGACTTGATCTCCCTTCTCAGAATCAACAACCACTATACCTATAAAGTTGACATGTGGAAGAATGACATCTCTGGACAAAAGCTTCCAGTATTCCAGTACTTGTGGCAGACCCTCTGGCTATGCTGTGAGGTGGATCTGTCCCCAAAACTACCCTGAAAGCTTCGACAGTCCACAGAGACTCAGCCCTAGCTTCACCAACTGTATAAAGTATAGATACTTTTAACCGTTTTTAAATGTCTCTGACATTCAGACCTGTAAGCATCAGCTAGCGAGATGCAGCCCTTCAGCATCTTTGGAGGCAAGGGAATGGTTGACATTTTGGGTTGGAACCCTATATCAGGACTGAGAGTGAAGAGGGAAGATAGA
The DNA here is from genome assembly GCF_009764475.1 of Pristis pectinata. Classification (NCBI taxonomy): domain Eukaryota; kingdom Metazoa; phylum Chordata; class Chondrichthyes; order Rhinopristiformes; family Pristidae; genus Pristis; species Pristis pectinata. Next base: position 74,580,116 of record NC_067414.1, on the reverse strand, counting down.
CACTATAAAGAGGTGAGGGGGAAGGATGAGGCAGGGGCTGGTAGCTAACAGGTGGAACCAGATGAGGTGGGGGATGATGGGAAGGTGGAGCCAGGTGAGGGAGGAGGAGGGAAAAGATAGTGAGAGAGGCTGGAAGGTGATAAGTAGAACCAGATAAGGGGAGAATGATGGGCAGATGGAGCCAGGTTAAGGGAGGGAGGAGGTAGAGACACAGGCTAGAAGGTGATAAATGGCCTCCTCTACATGAGTGAGACCGAGTAGTCTAGGCAACCATTTTACGGATCAGCTTTGCTCTCTCTGCAACGGCCATCTTGAGTTCCTGGTTATATGTCCTTTCAACTCCCCTTCCCATTCCCACACCGACCTGTCCGCCTTTGGCCTCCACAGCCAAGGTGAGGCCAAGTACAAACTAAATGAACGATACCTCATATCCCATTTGGGTAGCCTACAATCCAATGGTAAGAACATCTGATTTTTTTCAATTTCAGGTAACCCATACCGTCTGTGTTCTTTTCCTACTTCTATCGGTGCACCTAGGTTTTGTCTCCCTCAGATACCTTTTCCATCCTCCTTCCTCCCCAACTCCCACTACCAAGATTCGTTACCCTCCCCCACTTGTTTCCATCTGTCCACCACCCACGCACATATCCACCTGGATTTTTTTCTCCGTTGGCTGACCATTCCGTGTCCCCCTCCCCCACCTGGCTCCATCTGCCCTTCACCCTCCATCTCACCTGGTTCACTCCATCCCCTACTAGCCCCTATCTCACTCCTCCCTTTCACCTCTTTATACTGTCTATCTGTCCTCCACACTCTCAGCCCTGATGCAGAGTCCCGACCCGAAATGTCGACCATTTCTCCCGTCCCCCCACAGATGCTTCTTGACCCGCTGAGTTCCTCCAGCAGTTTGTTTTTTGCTCTATTTTCCAGCATCTACAGTCTTTTGTCTCTCTGAGATAAAGTCCATTACCTCTGCTCTTCACATTTTTAATTTGTAGCTAAAATCAAAGAATTTTGTTCATTGTGTATTATATTTAGTAAGTGAGGACAATGAAGTGCTTCTATATCCCGTTGGCGAAAAGAAGGGCAGGAGAAGAAATTAATGTCCGCATGTTTTCCGGTGCCAGGTGATCGGTGTAGCGAAGTGCCGATGCTGGAAATCTGAAACAACAACAGGGAATGTTGGTAACGCTCAGCAGATCAGGCAGCATCTGTGGAATGAAAAGCACAGTTAATGTTTCAGATGCTTTGTCAGAACTGGGAAAGCTCTGACAAAGAGTTTCAGCCCTGAAACATTAACTATGTTTCTCTTTGCACAGATATTGATTGATCTACTGAGAGTTTCCATCATTTTTTGTCTTTATTTGGGGGACGATATAACTGCAGTTCAACATCTTGTTCCACTGTCTCCGCAGTATGATGTGAAAAGAAACATCATTGCATTTGTGGCCTCCAGCAGTCTCTTTACGGACTGCTGATTATGTATAGAACAATAATAACAGCAATAATCTTGACTTATATACTACCCGTAATATAGCAATAACACCCAAGGCATACCAAGCTACAAAACAAGATCATAAATAATAGAAGATAATACATGATAAAACCACCAGAACCTTAGTTAAAATGGTGGGTTTTGAGGAGTATCATATATGAGGAAAAAGGGACGGAGAGGAGAGAGAGTTAGGAAAAGAGATGCTGAGAGATCTCTACCGGCTGAAGGAATAGATACCAATGGTGGAGCAATTAAACCTGAGCATATTCAGGACATCAGAATTTTGGAAGGTTATGGGGCTGGACAATATTCCAGTCCAAGGGCGAGGCCATGGAAAATTTGAAAACCAGAATAAAAAAAGTTATAGTCAAAATCTGGAACAGATATGTAGACAGATTGTGGAAAGGTGCGGAAACAACAGGGTTGTCATAGTGGTGGTGGGTGTGGGAGGGGAGGGGACGGTACTTTAACTTCCCCAGTATTGATTGGAGGTTCCTTAATACAACAGGCTTAGATGAGGCGGGATTTCTTCAGTGCATCCAAGAGGGGTTCTTGAAACACCATGTGGAGAGTCCAACTAGAGGAGAAAACATACTGGACCTAGTTTTGGGAAATGAGCCAGGCCAGGTGACAGCCCTGATGGTGAAAATTTTGGGAGTAGCGACCACAACTCATTATGTTTTAAGATAGTTATGAGTAAGGATAAAATCAGTTCTTGCGGGAAGGTACTAAATTGGGGGAGGGCAAATTTGACAGGATAAGACAGGAGCTAAGGGACATTGATTGGGAGCAGCTTCTGTTGGATACGTCCGACGTATGGGAGTTGTTTAAAGACCAGATGATCAGTTGTTCAGGATCGTCATGTTCTGGTAAGGAGTAAGGACAAGAATGATAAGGTAAAGGAACTTTGGATGACCCAAGACGTAGTAAATTTAGTCAGGAAGATAAAGGAAGTATATGTAAGGTTCATGAAGCTAAAGTCAGACTCGACCCTTGCAGAATATAAAGATAGCAGCAAAGTACTCAAGCAGATGATTAGGAAGGCCAAAGGGGGTCATGAAATGTCCTTGGTGAGCAGAATCAAGGAGAATCCCAAGGCATTTTATGCCTATTAAGAAAGCGATGATAACTAAGGAGAGGATAGGTCCTCTCAAGGATGAAGGAGGGAATTTGTGCTTGGAGTCTGAGCAATGGCTGAGGTACTAAATTAACACTTTGGGTTGGTATTTACCGAGGAGAAGGATTTGGAGGATAGTGAAAGCAGAGTGGGTCATGCTAATGTACTGGGATATTTTGAGGTTAAGGAGGAGGTAGTGCTGGGTCTTCTGAAAAGCATTAAGGTGGATAAGTCACTCGGACGTGATGGCATATATCCCAGAATACTGAAAGGAGCAGGTGAGGAGATTGCTGGGTCTTTGACAAGGATCTTCGTGTCCTCACTAGCAAAAGGCGAGTTCTCGGAGGACTGGAGAGTAGCAAATGTTGTGCCTTTGTTCAAGAAGGGAAATAAGGATAATCCAGGTAATTATAGGCCAGTGAGCCTCATGTCAGTGGTAGGTAAGCTATTGGAGAGGATACTGAGGGATAGGATTTATACACATTTCGAAAGGCATAGCCTGCTTAGGGACAGTCAGCGTGGCTTTGTGCGGGGTAGGTCATGCCTTACAAACTTGATTGAGTTTATTGAGGAGCTGACAAAGAAGCTTGATGAGGGTAGGGCAGTGGACGTTATCTACATGGAGTTTAGTAAAACATTTGACAAGGTCCCTCATGGTAGGTTGATTCAGAAGATAAAGATGCATGGGATCCAGGGTGAATTGCAAGTTTGGATTCAGAACTGGCTTGTCCAGAGAAGACAGAGAGTAGGGGTGGAAGGGTATTATTCTGGCTGGAGGTCCGTGACCAGTGGTGTTCCACAAGGATCGGTGCTGGGACCTCTGTTGTCTGTGATATATTTCAATGATTTAGATGAAAAGGGTGATTAGCAAGTTTGCAGATGACGCCAAGATTGGTGGAGTTGTGGACATGTAAGGGACTATCAAAGAATACAGCAGGATATTGATCAGTTGCAGATATGGGCAGAGAAGTGGCAGATGGAGTTTAATCCAGGCAAGTGCACTTTGGGAGGTCAAATGAAAGGAGAAAGTATACAGTTAATGGTAGGCCCCTAAATAGCATTAAGGTACAGAGGGATCTTGGGGTCCAGGTCCATAGTTCACTGAAAGTGGCAACACAAGTGGATAAGGTGGTAAAGTAGGCATATAAAGTGCTTGCCTTCATTGGTCGGGGTGTTGAGTATAAGAGTAAAGGAGTCAGGCTGCAGCTATACAAAACTTTAGTCAAACTGCACAGTCAACTTTAGTCCGCACTTGGAGTATTGTGTGCAGTTCTGGTCACCCAATTATAGGAAGGAAATGGAGACCGTGGAGAGGGTGCAGAAGAGGTTTACCAGGATGCTGCCTGGATTAGAGGGTATGAGCTTTAAGGAAAGGTTGGACAAATCTGGGTTGTTTCTTTGGAATATCGGAGGCTGAAGGGAGACCTGATAGAGATTTTTAAAATTATGAGAGGCATAGACAGGGTAGACAGTCAGAATCTTTTCCCCAGGGTAGAAATATCAAACACCAGAGGACGTGCTTTCAATTTTAGAGGGGGGATGTTTAAAGGCAATGTGAGGGGCAAGTGTTTTTTACGCAGAGAGTGGTAGTTGCCTGGAATAGGTTACAAGGGGTAGTAGTGGAAGTAGGCAGTTTGGTGGAGTTTAGGAGGCTTTTAGATAGACACATGAATATGGAATAGAGGAATATGGGTGATACACAGGAGGAAGACATTTAGTATTAATTGAAATCAAGATCGGCACAACATCATGAGCTGAATGGTCTGTCCAGTGTTGTGCTGTTCTATGTTCTATGTACTCTTAGTTGGAAGCCAATGTAAAGTATGTCTGCAAACACAGATGTGCTAGGACAATGGGACTTTGTCTGAGCTAGCAGATGGGTAGCTGAGTTTTAAATGCATGGTGGAAGTGATATAACAAAGGCATAGATAATAGACCTAACAGTGCTTCAGCTGAGACAGGGGGCAGAGGCAGGTGATGTTACTGACATGGAAAAGGGCAATCTTACTGATAAACCTGGACCATGGTGGAACTCGCATCCCTTGATTTTCTAAAGCTCTAAGTCCATCATTGACACATGTAAGAATGTCAACTCAGAGACATTTAAATATCACCTGATTCAATATAGTGTTGGACTCACTTCTGGTGCCTTTGGACTGTGGGATATTGCTCCGTGATGTTGAACCTAATTGCCTGTGTGTAATATCCTACAGGAAATATCAGGTCCATTTTCACACACGTTCGTCTAATCTTCTAATTAATGTGAACTGCTTAAATAACTTAGACTTTTAACATCAAAAGCTAAATAAATTACCTTAATAGTACCTTTTTGGGAGTTTTGTATGCAGGAATGGGCTCAAGAATACAGAAACAATGTGAGGGTTTTCAAGGCAATAGGAAGCACATTCACCATGTCTGACATAACAGAATACAAATGATTTAAGCTCTTTTCCCAAAAAGCACTGCACAACAATGTGGAAGCATTTTAGAATTGCTTCACATTATGAAAGGATGAAAGAGGGCTAATGGAAACATGCTGCTCCCCTCTGAGCTAGCGATACCTCCTTCTCACTGACCATCAACACAGGTACAACTCAAGGCTGAGCATTTAGTCCCCTGCTCTACTACCTATACACAAATGAATGTGTGGCTAAGCACAGCTTCAATGCCATGTACAAATTTGCCAATGACGGCACTGTTGTTGGGCGAATCACAGGTGGTGATGAGTCAGCATGCAGGAGTGTGATAAGACACCTAGATGAGTGGTGCTGCAAAAACAAGGCCCCTCTCAATGTCAGTAAAACTGAAGAACTAATTGTTGGCTTCAGGAAGGGGAAGGAGGGTGAACATTTGCCAGTCTACATTGAGGGATTGGCGGTGGAGAGAGTCAACAGGTTTAAGTTCCTGGGCATTAACAAATCAGATGATCTGTCCTGGGCCCAGCAGGTAGAAGCTATCACAAGGAAGGCATGCAAGCATCTTTACTTTCTTAGAAGTTTAAGGAGGTTCAGCATGTCACCGAACACACTAACAAACTTCTACAGTTCTACAGTTGAACGTATCCTGCCTGGTTGCATCATGGTCTGGTACAGCAATTTGAATGTGCAGGGAGCTGAAGAGAGCAGTGGACTCCACCCAATACATCACAGGCACATCCCTCCCCACCATGAGGCACTGCTTCAAGAAGCCAACATCTATCTCCAAAGATCCCCACCATCTGGACCATGTTATCTTCTCAGACCTACCATTGGGCAGGAGGTACAGAAGACTGAAGTCCCACACCACCAGGTTCAAGAACAACTGCTCCCTCTGAACCATTCGGTTCTTGAACCAACCTGCACAACCCTAATCACTGTCTCAGTATGGAAACACAATGACCATTTTGATGACTGCATTAAATTGACTTTGCTTGTTTTGTTCTAATTGTGTTCTTTCTAGTAAAAATTGTGTATAATTTATGTTTAATTTATAGTTTTCTTGTGAATGTTGTGTATCTGATGCTACATGCATGTGCTGCTGCTACTGCAAGTAAGATTTTCATTGCATCTGTGCAGACATGCACTTGTGCATGTGACAATAAACTCGACTTTGACTTTGATCAACAGCCTTCTAAAAATCCACATACACCACAGCCACCATTCTACCTTTTCTATTGTACTAGTCATATCATACAAGAAAATCAAACATGATTTTCCTTTCATAAATCCATGGTAATTCTTCTCAATCCTATTATGCATTTCTTCTTAAATATGTCTGTATCAGTCATCCATCTATATGAGCTCACTTGTTCTTTTTTCCGCTTATTTTTTTTCCCATATCACAGTGTCACAGCCGTAGAAAGGGAGGATATCCTGGTGGGACATTTGAGAGACTCAGATAGCCACGTGAATGATCAAAAATTGGAGGGCTATGTGGGAGGGAAGGGTTAGATAGATCTTAGCGCAGGATAAAACATCGGTACAACAACATAGGCCGAAAGGCCTGTATTGTGCTGCAATGCTTTATGTTCTATGTTCTCTCTGGGAGTGGAGGACATACCTAGCCTGGCCTGTCAGGCATGTTTTTCTGCTTTGCATTTTGTAACTGCCACAACCTTTATCTGTTTGGAAGGTCCAATGTGAGAGGAAAGTGTACATTAAATAGCAGGACCTTTAGGAGCAGTGATGCACAGAGAGATCTTGGGGTACATTGTTCCTGAGAGTGGCAACACAAGTAGATATGGTGGTATAGAAGGCGTAAACATGCTTGCTGTCATCAGTCAGGGCATTGACTATAAAAATTGGAAGGTCATGTTGCAGCTGTATAAAACTTTGGTCAGGCCACATTTGGAGTATTGTGCGCAATTCTGGTTTCTGCATTGCAGGAAGGATGTGGAGGCTTTGGAGAGGATACAAACGAGGTTCACCAGGATGTTTCCTGGATTAGAGAGGATTGGTATAAGGCGAGTTTGGACAAATTTGGATTGTTTTCTCCAGAGTGTTGGAGGCTGAGGGGTGACCTGATACAAATGTTTAAAATTATGACAGGCATAGATAGGGTAGAAAGTCAAAGTCTTTTTCCCAGGGTGGAAATGTTTAATACTAGAGGGCATAGCTTTAAGGTAAGAGGTGGAAAGAATTGTGAGGCAAGTTTTTTACAGAGAGAGTGGTAGGTGCCTATAATGCGCTGCCAGGGAAGGTGGTGGAGGCAGATATAATAGAAATATTTCAGAGGCATTTAGTCAAGCACATGAACAGGCAGGGAATGGAGGGATTATAGGCCATGTGTAGGTGAATGGAATTAGTTTAAATTGTCATCATTATTGGCTCAGACATTGTGGGCTGAAGGGCCTGTTCCTGTGCTGTACTGTTCTTGTTCTATGTTCTTTTGTCCTATGTTCCAACTCTCTAACTGCTCCCCTTCACTCATTGATGAGATAATTTTGTTTACAGTTTATCCTCATGGTCATCTTGGCTTTACCCGATCAGAGACATCCCCCTTCCCCCACCCTCCTTGCAGCCTAACCAGCTTCTTTTGTCCTCTTCCCAGTTCTGATGAAGGGTCTTCAACCTGAAAAGTTAACTGTTTTTCTTCCTCTGACCTACTGAGTATTTCCAACCTTTCCTGTTTTTTTATTCTTTTCCAGGTATTCTGTTACTACATCCTTCATTATAAATTGGAGCAATTTTTCTTTCTAGTGATGTTAGGATAACAAATCCCTGTTTTCTCTCTCCCTGCTTTCTTAAAAAGTGAGATCACGTTTGCTGCCCTCCCGTCCACGGGACAAATTCCAGAATCTTACAAATTTTCGAAGTTGATAACCAGAATTCTTCCTATATCTATAGACCTCTTTAACTTATAAATTGTTGAGTCCTTGGGATTTATCAGCTTTTGGTCTCAACAACTTCCCTCATACAATGACATTCACTTCCAAGCAGGAACTGTATTAATGGTGAAGATTAGATTGGAACTGTGAAGGAAACAATGGATTGATAGCACCCTGCTCTGTTCCCCTTAATCTTCAAATTATAAAGAATTTTGGGATGTCTTGAGGTAATGTAAGGTGCTATATAAATGAAAGCTCTTTGCTCTAAGTGTGCAGATGGTTTAGTAGGGAGAAAGAAAATGTCTAGACTTTGGCTGTGAAAGGCTTCAAGCTTTAGCCAGGAGATGCTTATCAATGTTTAGTAAACACAATTGTTTCTACGCACAAAAGGATTTCACACTTCATGCACGCAATGAAATGTGAAGTTTTTCATCCAGAGAAATAAGAGACGTTGATTGCTACTGCAATACAATTAATTTGATCAATACAATCGGACTGTTTTGATCATTTAAGTGAGAACAACCATTCAGGTCATAGTTTTAACTGGGATAGTTCAATCATTTCAAACTAGCGATCGGTATAAGCAGTGATGCCTAAACTGAACTCCAAAGTGCTCAACAGATAGAATGAAAATAAGCAATACCTTGTGAACGAATATGGATGTTTGCTCCTCTGTTGTGATTTTACTCATGTTGATTATAAATTAGCCATGAGTAAATTACAACCTGTTCTTGCAGTAATCCCACTAGTAATGTGCTGATAATTGAACTCCTCTGACAATTACATCATGCGTTATCAGCCTTATCCAGATACATTACTCATGATTGATGTCATGCACAACACAAGCATTACACCAGGGATTGCGGGCTCAGCAGATGCTCCTTTAGAAGAAAAGGTTAGAGAATCTTGTGGAGGCAATTCAATATCAAGGATGTTTAAAGGAGATATCATATTGCCCTGTACATATGCAATGTACACTTTTGAAATATATATAATGCCCAGTGTGTGAGGAGGAAGATGCTCAAAAAATAATGTACATATCTTGTTGACTAAGATTCCACTGTCAGTCTTTTATGGAACATTACCCAGATCTTGGAGGTATAATTTGCTTCGCCCAGTACATTGATAAATAATTTGTGCCTTTGTCATACATGACAGATTTTAGAATATTTGGCCCCTGAGAAGCTTTTGTTTTGTGGTTTATTCATACTTGATGCAATCCATTAGTTCTATCCCACAGGAAGTATTTGATGGCCACTCCCCACTGGTTTGATTTCCTCTGTTTGCCCACGCTTGTGCCATCCCACACTGGGGAGAAACAACTGTGGGCCAAGAGTGGGCCAACTGCACCCTTTCCGGTTTAGTCATGTCTTACCTGGTCACCCTGCTGTAGGAAAGATGCTATTAAACTAGAAAGAGTGCAGAAAAGATCTGCAAGGATGCTGCCAGGGACTGAGTTATAGGGAGAGGGTGGACAGGCCTTTAGTCCGTGGAGTGTAGGAGACTGAGAGGTGAACTTATAGAGGTGTATAAAATCATGAGGGGCATAGGTAGGGTGAATGTGCTCAGTCTTTTCCCCATGGTTGGGAAATCAAGAACTAGAGGGCATAGGTTTAAGGAGAGAGGGGAAAGATTTAATAGGAACTTGAGGGGTGACTTTTTTACACAGAGGGTGGTATGTATGTAGAATAAGCTGCCAGATGAAGTGGTTGAGGCAGGTACAGTAACAACCTTTAAAAGACAGTTGGACAGATACATGGATAGGAAACATGAAGAAGTTTACGTGCCAAATGATGGCAACTGGGACTATCTTGGATGAGCATCTTGACTGGCGTGGACTAGTTGGGCCGAAGGGCTTGTTTCTATCCTGTATGACTCCATGGCTCTAAGTCTTTGCCAGAATGACAGCCCTTGGCCTCCATGGGCTGAAGAATGGTGTTCCTTTCCCTGAGGTCTCCATTCATTCCTGCATTTACCCATTCACATGAAAAATAATCAACCAAAAGATTGATTTCAGAGTTTTGGAAAGTAACCTTCTGTACATGTTGAAAGTGAAAGAAACTGTGGCTGCTGGAAATCTGAAATATAAATCAAAGATGCAGGAAATACTCAGCAGGTTAAGCAGCATCTGGGGAGAGAGAAACAGAGAAAACATTTCAGGTTGAAGACCTGTCAGAGAGAAATCATTTCTGTCCTTCCCAGTTCTGAGGAATGGTCTTTGACCAGAAATACTTGCAGTGTTTCTCTGTCCACAGATGCTGCAGGTATGTTGAAAACTCTTGCTCTAGTAGTGAGTTTCCTTCCTGTATTTTATCCAATGTTGACCCATTATCCATTCCAAATTAAAGCAGCAACTCTGGTTATAAAATCATGACTATGTGTGAATATTACTGTGTGCAACAGGATCCCACATTCTGGTGAATACAGGCCAGCGCAGTTTGAGGAGCTGCTGTCTCACAGCCCCAGAGACCCAAGTTCAATCCTGTCTGCGTGGAGTTTGCACGTTCTCCCTGTGATCACATAGTTTCCAACATATCTTCTAGTTCGCTCCCACAATTAGCCGCGGTAAATTGCCCCTGGTGTGTAAGTGATGGGTAAAATCTGGGGGGAATTAATGAGAATGTGGGGAGAATAAAAAAATGGATTAACGTGGGATTAGTATAAATGGGTGGTTGATTGCCAGTGTGAACTCAATCAGCTGAAGGGTCTGTTTCTTTCTCTATGACTCTAGTTGAAGTAGTCCTCCACTTACAGGTCATTCCCCAACTTACGGCAGTGTTTGGTTCCTGTGAACTGTTGGTTAACTGAACAGTTCACAAATCAGAAATGCGGCCATGAACCGAGTTCCCAGGCGGCAGAAGATGCCTGCAGCCCCGCAGCAGCCAGCAAATCCATCCCGCTGGTCTCCCAAATGCTCGATTGTATGTACGGGCTGTACATATGTTGGGTGTTTGTAACCTGGGGAGGACCTGTACTGTCAAAACTTTTGGGGTGACCTGAGATTGTGAAGGGTGATTCATTCAATTTGACCCCGGGGTATGTTTATTGCACAACAGACTCTATTGTTCATTTTACTATTAAAGAACATTGTAATTTGATTTTCAATGAGTGCAATTTCTGTCTTGGATTTACCTAGCAAAATCACCAGAGATAATCTCAACCCTTTAGGAATACAAGAGGCAAATCCATAAGCAGCACAAGAAGCAAGAGATGACGAACTAATGTAATTATATGCTCCTTTGTTTAGAAACTCAGTAAATCATCCTTTAACAGCTTGTAGATATTCTTTGCACTAGCTCTTACATTTAACATGCCTTCTCTTTCCATTTCAAATTTCCCCATCTCTCTTCCCCACCACTTCAGCCCCCCAACCCCCAATCCCTGAGGAGTCATGCTGGGATATGGTCCCACAAGGCGGAGGGAACTTGCAGTTTCCAGTCCTCTGCTCATTCTTCAAGTAGAAGAAGTATGATCCTGTTCTCATTAAACGTGCATCCAAGCACACTATCCATCACAGGTCACAAGGTAGCAATCAGGAGCAGGGCGCCTAACTATTTACACTTCCCATTACCCAAAGGGGCACCACACCCTTATTGCTAAAACCTGTCTGAGTTCAGTTAATTCAGCAGACACTGGGGAAAATGTCAATCTATGTAGCAAGCAGAGTGCCACATCATACATTGAGTTCACCCACTAATCCATCGAGAAACATTAACTTTGCAGTAGATCTCTTTTTAAAATCACATGAAAGCAATCCAGTGTATTGCCAGATATTCTTAACTGGATAAAGTTTAAATGGTTGCTAAGGAATCATAAACTAGAAAGAACCAGTAATGAACAAAATCATCTCTCCATGCAAAAAAATATGATTCTTAATTAAAGATAAGGGGCAGAGTTGTGACCGCGAGAGAATTGCCCTGATTCCTGTTTACAGAATAAGAGCCACAGACAGGTCACGGGCTCCACAGTGCACAGTGAATTACATGGTAATCAAGTTACAGCTTCTTTCAGTGCTATGCCTCTTGTAACCATGGAAACAGACCGTAAAAACTGTTTGCAGAAACCTAAACCTGCAGATATGTTCACTTGGTCAATAATCTGTGCAAAAAGCTAATATCGTTGCAAGTCACACTTATCCATTTATGCCTTGAATGAGATCACTCTGTCCATTTTACATGGGGCACAGATACAACCTCAAACTCTTAAAGATTAGATTCCACATGTGATTAAGGGGCAGAGTGTAACCCTAATTAACCTCACAGGCAACCCAAACTCAGACTACCTTCCAATGTGAACCATCCTAAGGCAGGGCAAGCAGCTGATACCAATCAAAGTCAAACATTGACAACATTTAGGGACCGACCAACCCTAAACAAAGAAGCAATTTGTTTAAAGCAAGCCTCCAAAATTAACTTTAAAAAGATTACTGAAACATTCATGACCAAATGATAATAAGCCTCAAACTAGCTTGAGATTTTATTTTCCTGCAGTATAGTAGAGATCAGGAATAAATCCTAAGTAAAAACAATTCATCTATGTCAATTAATTTCCTTAACCTTTGCTGTGCAGAAGCTGATGCAACTTGTTTGAAAATCTTGCTGGACATTGACTGGGTTATATCAATGAAGTAACATATGTCAATCTGGAGATTCTGGGATTCAAGATGCACAAAATTAACTTTAAGGGGCCTGTCTCAGCCAATCAGAAGCTATTATCTGGTTTTCCTACTACCAGAAATATATAACCATTATATTTTAAGAGCTTAATGAAGAAAAGACATCTGTTAAATAAAACCTAGTGGACAATTACATTAAAATCAAAAGCTATTAAATGTATTTATTTTGCATTATTTTCCATTTATTTTGCTTCTTTAGAGTTCATGTTACACACATGAATCTACACCTTATGTCGAATTTGCAGCACAGAAAGAAGCCAATTAGTCTTTGCTAGCTTTCACGTTCCATTCAAGCCTTCATCTCACCCTAATACCCTCTCCTTCACGTGCATACCTTGTTTTTCCCTAAGTGCATCAATGCTCCTCTAATACAACTAAAGCATTTTTCCATTCAGCCTGATAATGTTGCAAAATTAAAGATGACGATTCTCCCTAATATTCTGTAGCAATTTTCTTGCTGAAAAAGTTCTTGGACAAAGGAACAAAGATGTTTTCAAAATAATAATTAATCTTCATCGGGTATGTAAAGAGCAATTGGTGTGTAATTTGCCTTTAGTGCTGGCTTGCATGCATTAATCTGTCTTAATACCTGTCTTAAAATAGCAAATAATGCTAAACATCTGAATTAAAAACATCATTTTCAATATCTATCCTATTGTGAGCAATCCCTTAAAAACAGAAGCAAGAGCCTGTAAATACTGGGAATATTTGCATAGATATTCATCCCTGGTCAATACTGCAAGCATGCTCTACAGCAGCAGGTTTATGTTTTATTCCATTTCCAAAATTCAGTTCCATTGACTTTAGTGTGGATTTAATTACCACAGATGTGATGCTCACAAAACTTTAGCAGCTTAGGCACCATTTATAAAAATAAGATAACACTATTCAGACTCACTACACCATTACATCCATCTTAAATACACTTTCAGGTCACGAGTTAAATGTTCTTCCCATGATTTGGGAAAGTAAGTTTCTTCTGAATTGCCTTTTGGATTTGTTGATGAATGCTTACATAACCATGGGCACTCATTTTGATCTTTTCCAAAACTGGAAACATTTTCTCCACATCTATTCATCAAACTGCTTCTTAATCTTATAGTCTGTAATACTTTATTTTTATAGAGAAGAGGCCTATTGACTGTTCAATCTCTATAAGTTTCTCAGAGTATCTTTGTTAATATTTTTTTGCATCTTCTCCAGTACATCTGTGCCCTTCTCATTTAATGGACACCAGACTGTGAACAATACTTCAAGTGAGATCTAACCAAGCATCCATACAAGTTTGATAGAACTTATCAAATTTTATCTCTAGAAATGATCAATCCCTCTGTTGTTTGAAACAACAATCTAAAATTGCAACAAACAATAATTTTATTTATCACTATACCTTTATTCATGTGATTTTCTGGTAACATCTGAATTCCATTGTGATATTTGTCAGTCACAATGTGCGAGATAAAATCTACAAAAGTTGGTTCATCCCAGGGACAGTGTAAATTCCAAGAACTTCCCAGCTACATACCCTATAAAACCAGGAAGTTTTGCATTTACAAACATCATAAAAGCATGTATGTTTATAGTAATGTTGAAACATGACTCTGAGGATGTGAGCAGGGTTCACCTTGACCCTTACCACCCTTCTTTAATATTTTCTTCTTCTGGTAGTAATTGCTAGATTAAAACATTGTTGAAAAGCACCTTGTTACCTTTTCAGGATTTAGCTATCATGAGGTGATAGACAGAAATAGCCTGCCAGAGTTGGAAATCTTCTAGTCCTGCATGTAGTCACGAATGTCGTGAGTTGTGATAGTATGTGGTTTTGCTTTACCGCACAGTTAAACTATTTGACAAATCAGACAGTAAACATAACATTAAAAGTTGTGTTTTACAGAATTACAGAAAGGACATCAGTATTACACCTCTGTGGAATGGCATGATTAGGGTTTTATTAATTTTTAATGAGAAGGAAAGCCTAATGACAGAACCTCAAGTGATGGTCCAAGATGCTGATCTCAGCTGTTTCTCAGAACTCTTGATACCAGCTGGAGTGTAAACCAAATGGTGTTGAGTTGCCAATAGTTAAATGTGACCCTCTCCTCCACTGTCTGTTTTACACCCAGCTCCTTCACCTATCAAGTCAAAATTTCCTCACTTAAATGGAATGAAATCTGCTGCCTGTATCTTATGGCTCAGGCAGTAAATGCCATGAGTGATCAGGTCATGTGGGAATACAAGTACCTCCCTCAACAACCTTGGTACACTGGGATAATCAAGGAATGAGAAGGTATATCAGGATTTCTGTACCTAATCATTATCATGACCTCTCCAATAGAAATCCCATGACTTATGGGTGTTAGCACCCATATGCTTTGGTGTATAAGAAAAAGCCTTAGTTCAAACCCAAAGAATGTGGAGGAGTCCAGGTCCAACTTGGAACAGGGCTTTGAGCAAAGCATCGAGCCACTACTCTGTAACCTTGAGTGGATGGGTTTTTGCAGCAACACACCTGTGTTAAACATGTTGCAGTATCTGATGATCAATATTGCAGCATGAATTGCAACATGAACAGCTAATACTGCAGACATCTTCCAGCAAAATATTGCAGTGCAGTTGTACACTGAAACCCTCTAAATGCAGACCACAGCCATTGTGATTCTAGGTTCCAGTGTTAAAAGGAGCTTAAAGGTTGTCCGAGTTTGATTCCCAACCCATGCCCAAAGGGGCTTGACTACACAGGTCAGTTCAGGCCAGGTCACCTTCAGAAAAAAATGGTATGTGCTTGGGTTTGAGCTGCTTTTAATTGGCTGTGACTGGGTCAGGTTTGGGCTGGTTTTAGTTTTATACTTCAGCAGAGTCCTCATTATCACAGGAGTCCATCCACCTGGTTTCCTCTGCAAGATTATGAGGATAGGATATATCTTATGAGGATAGGTTGAGTGAGCTAGGGTTTTTCTCTTTGGAGAGAAGGAGGATGAGAGGTGACTTAATAGAGGTGTACAAGATGATAAGAGGCATAGATCGAGTGGACAGTCAGAGACTTTTTCCCAGGGCGACAATGACTAACATGAAGGGACATAATTTTAAGGTGATTGGAGGAAGGTATAAGGTGGATGTCAGAGGTAAGTTTTTTACACAGAGAGAGGTGGGTGCATGGAACACACTGCCAGCAGAGGTTGTGGGGGCAGATACATTAGGGACATTTAAGATACTCTTAGATAGTCACATGAATGATAAACACATGGAGGGCTATGTGGGAGGAAAGGGTCAGATAGATCTTAGAGCAGGATAAAACGTAGGCACAACATTGTGGGCTGAAGGGCCTGTACTGTGTTGTAATGTTCTATGTTCTATGTTCTGTTACTGGGGGATCACCACCAAGAGAGGATGAGTGGCTCTGTGGACTACAGATGTGCCCCTCCATTGAGGCATTCTCATTCACATCACTGCCACCCTGCCGGTGCTGTTGCTGTTGTTACCAGCCAGCTCTAGCAGCTGCAGTCCACAAAGATGGAACACTGAAGCTGGGCCTTCTACGCTCAAGATCATGCTCAAAGGTGATGTGCGGTCTCCTGATTTGAAGGCTATTAGACTTCCTCTAGGCACACTGAGGTATCCCCTGGGAGATCTGGGGAAGCAAGGTATGAACAAGACACGAACTAAGCTCAATTAGTTGCATTTTGTGTGTATCATTCAATTCTGAGTTCATAACTGTGGATGGAATCTGTACGTTCTGGTGTTCTTACTTTTATGTTGTCAGAAAAAGTACATGAAGTGATGTGAGACAAGATTAGGACTGAGACCTGACTGGTGAATGGAAAGTCAAGGCTGACGTTAATGGGAGTGTTCAAGGATGTTCTGATCATGTAGAACCTGAGCAGACAGGGACACACTATACTGAAGCTTCCCTTATCTTCCTGTACCCCCACATCACACGTACATTGTCCTCCACTTTCTTCTTCTTCATTCTCCTCCATAACATCCTTACTCCTGCTGAGTTTCTCACCTACTGAGTGTTGGCACAAAAACTGCCTCACTAATGGCCAGCTTGTGCAGCATGGAGTAAAGTACAACAAATCTTAAAACTCATTCACTGTGTAGTGTAGTGGCAGGCACAGTGGTGTAGCAGTTAGCGTAACGATATTACAGCGCCAGCGACCCGGGTTCAGTTCTGGCCACTGTCTGTAAAGAGTTTGTACGTTCTCCCCGTGTCTGCGTGGGTTTCCCCTGGCTGCTCCAGTTTCCTCTCGCATTCCAAAGACGTATGCATTAGGAAATTGTGGGCAGGCTATGTTGGCACTGGAAGCGTGGCGACACTTGTGGGCTGCCCCCAGAACACTCTACGCAAAAGATCCATTTCACGGTGTGTTTCAATGTACATGTGACTAATAAAGATATCTTATCC
Source organism: Pristis pectinata (assembly GCF_009764475.1). Classification (NCBI taxonomy): domain Eukaryota; kingdom Metazoa; phylum Chordata; class Chondrichthyes; order Rhinopristiformes; family Pristidae; genus Pristis; species Pristis pectinata. The sequence continues at coordinate 74,563,119 of NC_067414.1, read as the reverse complement.
AGAGTGGTCCAGGCAGAGGAAGCATTGTCAGAGGGCACTGATGGAGTGCTCTGTAACGTTGTCTGCAGTGGAATAGATGTCGCTGTGTGCTTACTGTGCACATGTGTCCAAATGCCTGAAAGAATTACAGGCTATTTTTAGAGGTAGCAAAACATTATCCAGTGAAAACATTGTGCAGTGATGGGTCAGAGGACTGCCATAAAATAAAATGATTGTGATTAGTGCCAGGAAAATGGACATTCACCAGCATGGTGCTCTGTCTATGGTTACACCCCTCCTGTACATTGGCAAAGTGGGATAATGAAGATGGTCATTTTATGTACACGTAAGGCAGCAATCAGTGCAAAACCTTCTGTTCACATTGGCTGCATGTTGCCATGAGAGAGCAACAGGTGTGTCCCACAGTACAGACATTCTCAGTATTCTCTCTTCAGCAACAGTGTACCACAATCAATGAAATGTTGTGAATATCACCCTGGAAATAGCCACAGTCACCCAAACCACCACAGGTAATGCCACCTCTGCCTGAATTTGAGATTGCGTGTTTGGGTTCAGCAACTGGTAGGTTTCACTCACTGATGTAAAGTTATTGTAGTGAAGCATTAATTCTGTTTTCCTTTCTGCAGATACTGTCTGACATGTTGAGCATCTCCAGCACTTTTTTGTTGGTTGAGTTCACTCACACTCCCTCACTGAAAACCCTCAACAGAGGTGGCCTTCCACTGAAGATGCCACTCCCTCTACTCCTCTCTCTTCTGATGGCTTATCTCTGTGGCCACTTGTCATCCATTACCCTCTGTCCCCATTCCATCTTTAAAGAACTGTCAGGCCACCCTATGTAGAAGCACCTTCTTCCGCCACAATATTTTGTGACAGCCACATTATCTCCAGTCAATCCTCTCCCGATAGAGGTTTCCAACTTCTACCAAGTGTCGGAAAGCTCCAAAGACATGCACATTGGGACCAGACAGCAGAAGGAGTCAATCAGCGCCTAAGTACTTCATGATGCCTTTAAGTAGGGACAGTGAGCCCTCTGTTTTGTTTTAGGGCATGTTCAGCTTTACAAAAATCATGTAGGGCTTTGGCTGGAGCAGGAGTTGGAATATGATGACCTGGCCAATGTTGTGTGTCACCATTCAGAGACTCCTGATGCTGGCAGTGTCCTTTATAAACACAAGCACATCTCTTCATAAAGGTGGCCTCTTCCAGGCTTTCAGGTCCCAGACCTCATTTAAAAGTCTCATGAGCCTGCAAAGCATCTAGAAAATGGTCCACCTGGTCCAATTTAGCTCCCCAACCCCTCATCACCTCTGTGAATACTTTATTTTCCTTATTTTGTGCTTTCATTACTGATATTCTTCCAGGAAAATATTTGGGGATATCTCAAAAGTTATTCCTTCTATGTAAGCTCAGCAATAACCTAAAAGTGTCCTCATGGCGAAGGAACCAAATGCACCATATTGTGGTATAGTTGGCATTTTCAAGGGATTTGCTTTTGAACAATAAAACTGTGGCCAGCTATGCTTTAAGCTACAAGAATATGTGCAAGGCACCGAAGACGTACTTTATGCAGCAACAGTTAAATTGTTCACTTTATCTGAAAAATAAATGCTAATTATGAGCTATGATGTAATTTGAAATGATGCCCTCAGTTCTGCCTGTAGCGATTACAGCATTAATGGCCATTTGATTATTGTAGATTCTGTAAACAAATCTCTTTTCAGTCAGTAGTCCTGGAGGGAAAAAAAGACAAAACAAACCAAACTGTTTTGGTCAAGGCCATCTGTCTATAAGTCAGAGCTGTTTACACAGCACAGAGAGAGCAGACTGGTTCATTATATAACTTCTTCTGTTTATGTTTCATCATTACAAAGCTCACCCTCTATCAAATGCTGACATTGCAGCTTTCAGTCCACATTCAGCACTAACAGTAAGAACCATGGAACCATAGAACCATACAGCACAAAACAGGCCCTTCGGCCCACCATGTTGTGCCGTCCGTCAAACCACCCTATCTAACCCTTTCCTCCCGCATAACCCTCTAACTCACATTCCTCCATATGCCTATCCAACAAACTCTTGAACCTGTTCAATGTATCTGCCTCCACCACCACCCCAGGCAGTGCATTCCATGCACCAACCACTCTCTGGGTGAAAAACCTCCCTCTGACATCTCCCCTGAACCTCCCACCCATAACCTTAAAGCCATGCCCTCTCAACTTGAGCATTGGTGCCCTGGGAAGGGGGTGCTGGCTGACTATCTATTCCTCTCAATATTTTATATACCTCTATCATGTCTCCTCTCATCCTCCTCCTTTCCAGTGAATAAAGCCCCAGCACCTTAAGCCTCTCCTCATATTCCATACGCTTTAATCCAGGCAGCATCCTGGTAAATCTCCTCTGCACCCTCTCCAACACCTCCACATCCTTCCTATGATGTGGCGACCAAAACTGAACACAGTACTCTAAGTGTGGTCTAACTAGAGTTTTGTAAAGCTGCATCATCACTTCGCGGCTCTTAAACTCAGTCCCATGATTTATGAAAGCTAACATCCCATAGGCCTTCTGAACTGTTCTATCCACCTGTGAGGCAACTTTCAGTGAACTGTGAATATGAACCCAGAGATCCCTCTGCTCCTCTACACTGCCAAGTACCTTGCCATTTACCCTGTACTCTGCCCTGATGTTTGTCCTTCCAAAGTGTACCACCTCACACTTCTCCAGATTGAACTCCATCTGCCACTTGTCAGCCCAGCTCCGCATCCTATCAATATCCCTCTGTAAGTTCCGACAGCCCTCCACACTATCCATAACACCGCTGATCTTAGTGTCGTCCGCAAACTTACTAACCCAGCCTTCCACCCTCTCATCTAAGTCATCTATAAATATCACAAAAAGTAGAGGTCCCAGAACCGATCCCTGCGCGACACCACTAGTCACTGCCCTCCAATCCGAGGGCACTCCTTCCACCACAGTCAGGAACTTTTTCAGCCTTGCTTTACACAGACTGGCCCTCCTTAACCTCCTAACATAATGTTAGCCAATAGAAATCCTTGACAAACCAACAACAGGTGTGGCTATGGCAACACAGTCTTAACCACTTGCTCTAATTTTAGTAAAAAAATACTGAATATACTAAAAATAAAAGACAAAGTATTCAACATAAGTAATGGAATTCATACACGTTTACTCAACATCAATCATCATGTCAGTATGAAATGTTGCCATCTAGCATGACATTCTAGTATGAATTTTATCACAGACAAAGTGTCTTCATGGATGATCTATTTTACTTGTCCAGAAATTGTAAGCAGTACTTTGGTTTGCTAGGTGTAATTGCTGAGAATGTTGAAATTTCCAGTCAGAAAAACCAAGCCCACCATTATCACCAATCAGATACATGAAACCCAACAATACTTGCCAATCAGTAATACAAAACCCACTAATATCACCAATTAGAAACACCAAGCCTACAGACATCACCAGTCAGATGCACAAAACCCAACTATACTCACCAATCAAAAACACCAAAGCCCACCGATTTCACCAATCAGAAACACCAAGCCCACCAATACTCACCAATCAGAAACACAAAGCTCACCAATACTCACTAATCAGAAACACAAGCCCTGCCAATGTCACCAATCAGAAACACCAAGCCCACCAATAGTCACCAATCAGAACATATTGGATGCTTCCTTTTTTTTACCATGTTCTGCTTCACCAGAACTGGATGTTACTGGCTTGTTTTGCTTCTTTCTGTTGGCTTAGAGCAGAATAGCTTCAGTTGCTCAAGTTGATCTTGATGACTACCTTATTGCCTAATGTTGAAGTACATTCCTGAATGTCATACAAGCACGAGTATTGAGATCACATGATGGCACCTATTATTCCCTTCTAACATATTATCAATTAGCTAAATGGGCATATATTTCTGCTTGCAAACGTATTAGGCTGCACTGCCCTAAGTGTAGGAACTTGACCACGCCTGAGATATTGTCATCAGCACAGTTGTCCTGTCAGCAAAGGGACATATAGAAGGGAAAATAGCAAATGGAAGTAAACCTTTGTATTCCTCCAATTAGTGTGAGTCAAAAAGAATGGTATTAATTTTTGCCTGCACAAGCAACCTGTATGAAAATGTAACCCATATAAAAGTTCAGTAATGAGCAAAACTAAAATTTTGCCCTGGTCTCACAGTCCACCTTACAAGTAATATGGAAACAACCATGTTGCTTACAACACAGATGTAAAGTTGGATGCATCAGCAACAGATGGCTGGTATTAATTTAATTACCAACCATGAAGTCCAAATGGGAAAAGACTCAAGTAGATGTGCTTCGTAGAAGTGCTCATGATTAATTCATGAAGCTAATTACTCAGAGAACCACTTTACTACTTTCTTCTGTTGTATCCAAACAATTTTGCAGGTTATAGCCTTGCTTAGCAGGTTAAATATATTGACCTATCTTACATTCACTCTTCTTGCAATTTTAGCAGCAGTTGAAACAAATACTGCTTTAAAATGAAGCAGCACTGGATCCCAACAAGACCATAGAAGATGGACTGTGAAAATGATCAAATATGATGTGTAGTAGATTTAAATATTGTCCTTTCACTACTGATATTGAGAACTGGATTCTGCCCAAAATGAAGGATTAAGCTAATAGTTTAAACATTGATGGGTCACATTCAGAGGGTATTTGCATTGTTAAATACCTTGGAGTTTTTATTATCAGAAAGAAGCTGGAAATGAGATTCATAAGACTAAAATATATGCACATCAAGCAAGTAATTATTGAGAATGACGGGTAAATGCTTAAAGCATTTGTAGAATATTCCTTTCATGAAGATATTAATCCATTTAAAACAGTATGCAAAGATTTCAATGTGAGTCATTCATTCATTGACATCTCAACCAGTACTTTCAGATCAGTAAGTATCTAACAATGTGGCATATCAGCAATCATTTTTTCTGAAAGAATGACTAATTTCTTTCTCTTTGAAACCCCTCTTGTCTCAAAAGTATTCACTTTTACTGAACTATGTTAGTGTAAAGTCCTTGAAGCCAGCTCATTGATTTTTAAAGACATTGGGGTGATAACTTCACCTACAGTCACTTGTTCTAAACGTAGGAAATAATAATGGTTGTACTATGTACTTTGCTTCCAAAATTGGTTTGACTGAAGTATATGACCCAGGCCATCTTGTCCAAGTAGGTTTAGGCCATTCAGTAAGATCATGGCTGATCTTCTACCTCAGTGCCATTTTTCTGTACTCGCTGCTTATCACTTGATTCCCTTAATATCTAAAATTCTTGAATATTGTTATCAAATGAGTTTCCACATTCTTCTTGGATCATGAATTCCAAAGCCTTACCATGCATTGGATGAGCAGTACCTTCTCATCTCTTTCCTGATTGGTTGACATAGGAACATCGAAAAAAAGGAGCAGGAGTAGGCCATTCAACCCTTTGAATCTGGTCTGACATCCAATAAGATCACGGCGGATCCTCTACTTCAACACTATATTCCTGCTTTCCCCTCATGCCCTTTGCTGCAATTTGTGCTGAGAAATTTGTCTCCTTCTTAAATATATTCAGTGACTTGGCCTCCCTTCTATGGGAGAGAATTGTACCAGTTCACCAATCTCTGAATGAAGAAATTTCTCCTCACCTTGGTCCTAAATATTTTGCTCTTTATTTTGAGATTGTGACTCCTGATTTGAGATGTTTCATTCAGGGGAAACATCAGCTCAGGCTCTGTAAGACATCTGTATGTTTCAATGAGATCACTGCTTTCATGCTTCTAGACTTGAAAGAGTTCATGTCAGCTTAATCTCTCCTCGTATGACAATACTCCACCCAGTCCCCTCAACATCTCTTCCCACTCCCTTCCCCATCCCAGAAATTAATCTAGTGAACCAATGACAACAGGTCTCAGACAAAGAACCCAACAAAGATTTAGTAAACTGTGGTGGGATTTTTCCCTTTTCCGATGTTGGTTGCTCTCACCCAGGGACCGTGATCTCATTAATCTGGCTGTTTTATCATTGGGGTGGCTAAACACAATTAGTAAGTCTTACAAGGAGCACACCAGAAAGCAATTTTCCATCATTTTTTGATCAATAAAGTATTTTAACATTTGTTACATGTTGAAATATTAGTGTAAAGAAAGGGCCAGGTTGGTTCCAATGCAGTAATTATGTCTTATTAGACTCATTTGGATCACATTTAACTATAATATTTTGAGGTTATCATACATGGGCTAAAATTTGTAAATACTTGAAATTCACGTCTCAGATCTCGTGATGTCCATTACTGTGATGGAAAAGGCGTAAAATAGTGCAGCCTGTGGGATCTTCCACAGGAATTTTTCAATGGAATTCTCTGCTGCATAATGGAAATTACTAGTATCTACTTCGTCTTCTCAATTACTCTTATACCTTGAAGTGGGATGACATCATTTGCAATGCAGCTCACCTTTTGGTTTACTGCAGGAGGTTGTGAGCCATGCTGCCCCTGGAGCACCTACTGTTGGGCTCTCTCTGGCCAATATGATCTTACCAGCACAGCAACAGTATAGGACACAGTCAGATAAACAAAGTACTTCCTCCTAAACCATCTCCCCCAACCCCATATTCCACTGATGCTGTTCAGCACTGTGAAGTCCAACCCCAGTGACTTGCAGCTCCAAGCCACAGGATCAGCACCGTTGTTGCTACATTGATTCCTAACCCCCTCTGCTAAATGCAGAGGTCCTGAAATCCCAACTCCCACCAATGCACAGCTGGCCTATTGTCTCCCCACCCATTCTCCCCTCTCATGTACTGCTGATCCTCAATCTCCCCTGAGCCAAGTGTATGTCTTTGCTCTCTAGAACCCCGTCCATCCCGTCTCCCTACCACCATAGCAATCTCCTTCTCCTGAACACCCCACCCTATCACCAGGTGTGTCCCTCCTGCTTGGATTCCCACCCCTCCCCATGCCTGTGGCCAGTGACTTCTCAAAAGAAGGATTCAGTGGACAGTCAACAACCAAGGGCATGATTAGCTCCCCACTGTTACATCCTTCCAATGCATCCTTTCAGACTTTTCATTTGATGCCATGCATTACAATAGACTGGTAGCAAATCTCAAGGGTGACCTGACTTGCTGCAAACTGGGAGAATAAACCTGAGGAACAGCACCTCATATTCCACCTGGGCAGCCTCCAACCTGCCGGCATAAACATCGAATACTCAAACTTCCAGTAACCACTCCCCTCTGTCCCTTTCCCCTGTTTTTTCTTTACTCTCTCCTCCTGATTCACCAGCCCCCATCACCCTGTTTCTTTCTCCTCCTCCATCCTTGCTGTCTGCCATCACCCACACACTCCTCCCACTGGCTCCCTTCCTCACCTCCTTCCCTTTATTCCATGTTCCACCTCCCTCTCCTATCAGATTCCATCATCTTCAGCCATTTGTCACTTCCACCTATCACCTCCAAACTCCTGACATCATTCCCACTCTCCCCCCTCCCTCATCTGCCTGTCTTGGATCCACCTATCACCTGCCAGCTCTTGCTCCACCCCTTCCTTCTATACTGTCTACCTCCCCTCTTTCTTTCAGTCCAGATGAAGGGTCTCGACCTGAAACGTCAACTGTCTATTTCTCTCCATAGATGCTGCCTGACCCACTGAGTTCCTCCAGTGCATTGTGTGCTGTTAGGAGAATAAACCTGTGACCTTCCATTCCACAGACTTCAGTATGACATAATGCAGTGTATTTTACATACTGAGCCATTTTAGGCATTCAGCTAATGGTTTAAGGTGATCTGATGGCATGTTCTCCACTCTATCCAGTGGAGCGATGATTCATTCAGCTGGACAAACATGGGAATCTGATCCAACTGCAATGGGCTGGCCTTCTCAGGAAATTAATGGTGAAAGAACCTGCCAGGGTGCAGGAGGCAGCAGGTTCTGCAGCAACTGTGGAAATTCAGGTTCCTTTAAGACACTTACAACATGTGTGCACAAGAAATTTCACAAAAATGTTGATGGTAAATTTTCACACTTTACTTCATGTCATCATCTCCTTTGCAACAATTATTGTTCTCATGAATTATTCAGCTCTGTATGCATAATGGAAAACCTTCACCTTGACTTTTGACCTCCTAAGTGGCATAAAACTCCAATGCCACGTGATTCAACAGAGAACAATTTTGAAGGTTTATGAACAGCTCACTGTCACTGTTACATGCCCTTTTTTACATCTCCCATCAGTGGAAGAAGGGACGCACTGTCCTCGCTCATAAAATGCTAGGATTCATCCCTGCAGAACAGAAGATAACACTGGGAGTGAGACATCCCCGATCGGTTTACAAGTAAAGAATTCATTCCTTGCATTCTCCTTGTCAGAGTGTCTTCAATGGAGGCATTAATCAGTTTGGCGCAGAATAATGACAGCAATCAGGAAGGAACTGTGCACACGTATAAACACAGGTCCTTATGTGTGGATACTGCGGTGTGACAACTTCTCAGAGAAGACATTATTCATCGTACAACTATTTCTTTTTTCTCCTTACAAGAATTCCCCATCAAGCCTGGCTTCTTGATTTATTACTGCAACTTTAAAAGCTTATTCACTGCAAATGAGTGGCCATAATTGGCCAAATCATCTAAGCAGCACTGAGCAGTCTCACAATGGCTTCTTTGTGACCCTTTGTGACCTTCAGTATCTTCCTGTCAGCCACTTGTATGCAGAGAAGACAGTTTCTCTTCATAGTGACCTTTGGCCACTGAGGGTAAATAAAATGGCTTAGCTTTCACAAACTGTATCCACTCAACAAAGACGACATTCTAATGTTGCCGTCATGTATGGCAATAAATGACTTGAATGGAGAAAGACATTGTCAACGAAATGCAAGGTTTAACGGACTCTTGGAAAATGCCTAACAGGGTCCTCTGTGTGTACATTGCACTTCATTAGAAGAGTTTAAAAAAAAGACTTGCATCTATATAGTATCTTCTGAAACTTCAGGAGTTCTAGGTCACTTTACAGCCTGCAGGGTGCATTTGAAATATGGTCACTACGGTAATGTAGAAAAAACAGCAACCAGTTTGCAGAGAGAAAGCTTGCACAAACAGCAATGTGATAATGACCAGATAATCTAATTTTGGTGATGCTATTTGAGGGATGAACAGCCTTCACAGGACTTAGCACTTCACAGGAGTTTCTCGGCAGGTATAAACTGCAAAGCAGTCATGACTGCCCATTGCCAACAACCTGCTCCCACATCTCCACTTCAGCTGCAATTTTTGTGCAGCATACACTCATTTTTAATACATAAGCTCATCAGGTGAAGTCCCCAAGTGAATCTCAGGGGTACAAGGCAAGCCCTGACAAAATACCCTCTCTATGTTGCTGCAGCAGGCATGAGTTGTAACCTTATGAAAAGCTCAATGTGTGGGAATCAGTAAATGATGACAAACTGTGAGACACACTTGACAGGGTACGAAAAGATACTCTCCCTGCGATGCTGGACATGCCCTTTGTCCAGTCATCTTTGCCACTTAAAACACACTTGTTTTCTCACTGTTCCAGCCCTAATGAAGGATTATTGACCTGAAACGTCAACCCTGTTTTTCTTTCTCCACAGTTGTTGCCTGCCCTGCTGAGTATTTCCAGCACATTTAGCTTTTCTTCCATTACTAATCCAAGCAGCAGAGCCTCACGGTAGTGTAGTAGTTAGTGTGACACTATTATAGCGCCAGCGACACAAGTTCAATTCTGGCCGCTGTCTGTAAGCAGTTTGTATGTTCTCCCTGTGTCTGCATGAGTTTCCTCCCACATTCCAAAGACGTACAGATTAGGAAGTTATGAAAATGCTATGTTGGCGCCAGGAGCATAGTGACACTTGCAGACTGCCCCCAGAGCATTCTGTGCAAAAGATCCATTTCACTGTGTGTTTTGATGTACATGTGACTAATAAAGAAATCTTATCTTATCTTATCATCTTGGGAATCCTGATGACACCCTCCACTTAGTTTGATGTGATTCTGAGACTTTGATTGTAATTGCACTCTCCAACATGACCTGGAGACTGAACTGTATTGAGCGAGAAAGCATAGGAAGGAGATTGCTGGTTCCCCATGGCCCACCTGTCTGCCTGGCACAGTGACTGAAATACAGGGGGAGCAACAGACCATCTCAAAATTAAGACATCAAGCAAGCTTCCCTGATATATGACATTAGGATATTTTCTTCATGACCTGTATGTCCAGAGAACAAAAGACTTTCCTCACGTACATACTTATGATGATACAGAAGAAGGCTATTTGTCCCAGTTCCCAGAAGAGCTATCCTTCTGTCCCATTACCCCTCTCCTTTTTTCCTTGTACCCTTGCAATACTCTCTCTCTTGGGAGTTTTGGGTTCCTATATGGACCCCAGCAGACTACATGCGCGCAGTCTATCAGTCTTTGAGCCTTTAGGAAGCCCCCGTTCCCAACAAATCAACACGATAGTGATGTCTGCAGCTGCTGACTCAAGGAGAAGGAAATGAATTCTCCTGTCCATGAGGAGCGAGCATATGTGATGTCCCAAAAGCAGAAAGGAAGATGTGCCATACGTCAGCTGCAGCCCTCTGGCACAATCCAGAGCCCAGGAAGTTTTGAGTGGCAGTGGCTTTCCTGTCTACAGGCAGAGCAGTCTGAGCCCAGTTACCTATCCGGAGTGCTGCATGAAGAAAGTGACAGCTCTCTGTCCTCACTGACTTGATATACCTTGGCCTCAAGTTGCATTGGTCCTTGGACATTCGGAGGGGGACCAGGAATCCTGGAAAGCTCTTGGGGAGGGCGAGCATCTCAGCCAAAACCCCTCTTCCCCTTATCCTTTATTCTCTGGTCACCTTTGCTTTGGCCCCCTCTTCTCCTTCCCCAGCTCATGCTGGAGACCCAACAAAATAACACCAAGGAAAGCCGAGAGCATCATTGCCAACAAACCTGCTGGAAAATGATAGTTGCTTTGAACACTGCAGTAAAGAGCTTGCACTACTGTTCACATCCGCTGTCCTGTTTCTGGAAAATTTTAATAGCATTTATGTGAATAAGCTGCCCATGGGAGGCATAAGTTGTGCATTTCATATGAACTGATGCCACAAATGGATATCTTAAATATTTCATGTGCATGCACATTCTATTACATGGGAGTATGCAGTCAAAAGTCATACCATGCACTGAGGTGCTGATCACTAAGACTGATTTCAGCTACAATTCAATGGCATCATACATAACAAGCAGATGCTACGTGATTGAATTTCTAACGCCACGTCTATTATCCTGTTTTGTGTTAACATACAAAATATGTGGAGGCTGAATTTCATTCTTTAAGAAGGTTATTTATTTTCTTCAATCCTGCTGAGTTCACATACCTGCAAATAAAGCCCTTACAGAGATCGAGCAAAATGGTCTCTGCCAAAAATCAAATCAGTGGCACAAGCTAAACACCCAAAAGCACCATGACCCCTGTTGATTTGGCTGAAAATAACTATCAACTATGCACATTCAATTATATACACATTCTACCCACATCCCACCCAAGCCATTTCAATATTATTTATGGAAACTTTTTGGAAACGCTGGAGATCTCTCTGGCAGACCATCTTACCTCTACTTGAGGTAGAACAGGTTGTTTTCTTAGATTCTTGTCTGCAGTGAAAATCTTCTCAACCCAGCCATCTTTGAATATGTTGCTCCGAGCAATTCCTCAGAACAACTTGCCTAGGAAAGATCCAGTATAATCAACGTGAAGTCCACACAGTGGCTGCTCAGTCCTCTCCCTAAGGTGCAAGGGTGCAAGAGCATACATATTTCTGTTTTCTTGATATCTGATGGGAGATTACAATGTTAGAGTCTATTTTAGGCCACCACATGTACAAACTGGCTCACCCCTTCATTCTGGTCACTCCTACTTGTACCTGATGGAACTGTTTCAGAAACAATGCCTGGCCTTGAGAGTGAAGGACAACCCTGGATCCTCTTACAATGCATCCATCCCTTGCACTCAGCTCTAAGTTCCTTCCAGTAGCGATAGGGCACCAACAGCGATTGTTTCTCTTTCATGACCTAATGAGACAATGGAGGATGTTGCGCTCCCAACCTCCCACTGATGACCCTTTGTCCCGCCTCAAACCCTCCTTCTCCTCTTGGACACCTCCTTATGGACCTTTGCCCTCTCTGGACCTTTTAATCTCCTGCATCTCAAGCACGTTACGTTGTCCATTGTCTGATTTGCACAGTTCTCATAGTCATAGTGCCCAGGTGATCCATTGTCAGCACTTGGCATGACAATCCTTCATCAGGAGCCATCTCTGCTGTTGGAAGTTTATTGAGGACTTACATGCTTCCAAAGTATTTCCCTATTTAGAAAATAATTGCATACTCATATGCTTTCATGGTCAATGCCCATCTTTGAACTCACGGGGAAACCATTTGAAGCACTGACTTCATCTCATTGAACAGAGGAATCAGGGGATTTATGAACTGTGTGGATGGTGAAGTGACATGCATAAATGAAGGTATGAGACGGCTGCACTCCATTCATGATGACAATGAATCTTCTGTATCCCGCTGAGAGGAAATTTTCTCTGTTGCTCTCAGCAATCTGGACCTGAAAGATGGAACAACACAACACCAATACCATTTGCTGATGCATCGCAAAGAAAGGTTAATTTTGTCTGTTAAATAACGGTTTAGAATGTTCACAAACTGCAGCAATCCTTTGTAATGTGCAAAATCTTCTTCTTGAGCCTTAGCATCATATCCTTTTAGCAATTGGTGCAATGGAGGTAAGATCATTGCTGGAATTGGCAAGAACTTATTGTAATTATTCAACAATTCCAGACATACCTTCAGCTCAGTGCCTGCAGTTATGGCAAGAGCATTAATAATGAGTTTTACCTTCTCTTTAATTGGGTGTAGTTCTTCAGCGTCCATATGACATCCCAAGTACTTTATTTTGTTTGTCATTTACTTCTCTTTAAATGTATTCTGCCTTTTCAAGTTTCAATGCTTCTTCCAGATTCCTGGGGCATTCATCTCTTGAGGTTCCTGTAATCAGGATGTTGTCAACATATACAGTCATTCTATGAATGACGCCCAGAAATACCTCCATGGTTCTCCGAAAGGTAGCAAGTGCAGACAAAGCTCCGAAGGCTAGTTAGCCATATGTGAACAAGCCTTGCGTGTAGCCAGTCAAAAGTGTCTTTGCCTAATCTCCTAACATGATCTGTTGATATGCATGACTCATATGCAACTTCATAGAAACATAGAATCATTAAAAGTACAAAATAGAAATGTGCTCTTTGGATCCACCTTGATGCCTATCTAAGCTAATCTCATTTGCCCGCATTAGGCCCATATCCATCTATGCATTTCCTATTCTATCCAAAGTGCATTACCATTGCACTTGTCTAGATTAAATTCCATCTGACACCACTCCGCCCAACTTTCAAGCTCATCTATGTGCCACTGTACCCTTCCGTGACCTTCTTCGCTACCCACATCCACAAACTAACTAATCAGACCACCTACATTCTCATCCAAGTCATTTATATATACAAACACAAAGGACCCAGCACTAATCCCTGAGGTATACCACTTGTTATGGATTTCCAGTCAGAAAAAAAACTCATCCACCATTCTCTCTTCTCTTTTAAATCCTCCCACTTGCTACAAATCAAAGCTGTAGCCATGGACGTAAGCACAAGATACTCCTGTCATTTTTGTTGGCTATGCGGAACAGTCCTTGCTCCAAACCTACTCTGGAACCCCCTCCCTCCTCACTTTTTCTCCACTACATCAACAACTGAATGGCTGCTGCTTCCTGCACTCGTGCCAAACTCATCAATTTTAACACCTTTGCCACCAAATTCCACCTTACACTCAAATTCACCTCGACTATTTCTGACATTTCTCTTACTTTTCTTCATCTCAGAAGACAAACTATCCACTGATCACCACTATAAACCACAAATACCTCCTCCCACCCTTTCTCCTGTTAGGACACCATCCCCTTCTCTCAGTTTCTCTGTCTCTGCTGCACCTGTTCTCACAATAAGCCTTTCAATGCCAGGACTTCTGAAATGTCCTCCTTCTTCAGGAAACATGACATCCCCTCAGCTATAGGTGATGGAGTCCTCATACTCCATTTCCCACACTTCTGTTCTCACCCTCCCCTCCCCCAGACAGAATGGGATGGAGTTCCCCGGTCCTCACCTTACACTCCACTATCCTCCACAACCAGCTTTTCATCCTTCGCCCCTTCCACTAGCTCCAATGGGAACCTATCATCAGCCAGCCAAATCTTCTGCTCTCCCCCCCTTTCTGCTTTCCACAGGGACCATTCTCTCTGTGACTCCCTGGTCTGCTCATCCCTTCTCAACTACATCTCCACATTAAATTGGTAAATTGTTTTATTATTGTCACACGTACAGTGGTACAGTGACAAACTTTGTTTTGCATGCCATCCATACAGATCATTTCATTACACAGTCCATTGAAGGGAAAACAATAACAAAACATGAATAAGCAGAATAAAGTGTTACAGTTACAGAGGAAGTGCAGTGCAGGCAGACAATAAAGTGCAAGGTCATAATGAGGTAGATGGTGAGGTCAAGAATCTATCTCATTGTATTAGGGGACTGTTCAATAGTCTTTTAACAATGGGATAGAAGCTGTCCTTGACCCTGGTGGTACGTGCTTTCAGGCTTTTGTATCTTCTGCCCGATGGGAAGGAGGAGAAGAAAGTCCAGGGTGGGTGGGATCTTTGATTATGTTGGCTGCTTTACCGAGGCAGTGAGAAATGTAGGCAGATTCCACAGAGCTGGCTTCCGTGATGTGCTGAGCATCTCCTGACATTTTCCCCTGCAACTGCAAGAAATGCAAAACTTGTCCCTACACGTCTAGGTCTTCTGGTAGCATTTCAGTGCTTTCACCTAGATATGTTTTAGATAGGTTTTCATATGTAGCTGTGCCTCTTGAAATTCAGGTCTAGTGTCTTCTGGTCACCCAAGTTATGCTTTCAGTCTGACTCATCAGTGTAATACTGCACCCAGTGATGTTCAGATATCATGTCTCAGTCATTCACTTTCATGACAAAAATCAATAGTTGACTTTCGTTAAGTCAGCCCTTTTTCTATCGAACATTGAGAACACCATCTCGATTCTACAGTTTTCATTTGTTTCCTTGATGTGGTGAGAATGGTGGGAACTTCAGAAACTTTGAATGCCTTCCTCTAAGTTCTTTCAATTTATTTGCTCTGTGGTTGTTTCTACAAGTTTTGGTGGTGTGGCCTTTTGAATCACCTGTGTGACACTTTCTATGCCTAAACCAGCGTATAGATGGCACCTGTTTCTCTCCACAGCAGTAACAGCACATGCTTACCTTTTGTAAACATTGCTCGGTTTGTTTTGGAACAATGTATTTTGCTGCATCTCCTGCATGCCTGCTGCTATGTCGTACAGGCAATCTCACGTACAGGTTTTTATTTGCTGATTCCACTCCTTGGGCAATTTTCAATGCGTCCTCAAAGGGCAGGTTCACCTCTAATAACAGCCATCCCTGAATCATTGATTCCTCACAGTAACCTGTCCCCTAGCTTCTGAGAGAGACAGCCTTGTGATAACTTTCTCATTTCAGCTACATACTCAGTCAATTTTGTGAGGTTTCCTAAACCCTGAATCAAACTTAAACCTTTGTATAATCTCATTTGACTTTGGGTTAAAGTGATTCTTCAACAAATGTACCAATTCCTTAACGTTTTCATTATGGGGTTCCTCTGGGCTCAGTATATTTCTTATTAAATCATACGGAGGGGATCCCACCACCTCATCAGAATGGACTTCTGTTTATTTGTATCAATGATATCACTTGCAGCAAACAAATGTGACAGTATCTCACAATATTTCTCCCATGTCTGGGTTTCAGAGTCAATTGCTGCAATTGAGGCTATTCTTGTGACCATTTTCCTTTTCTTATAGGTTCATAAGATATAGGATCAGAATTAAGCCATTCAGCCCACTGAGTCTGCTCCGCTAACTCAATCATGGCAAGCTTTTTATTCAATTCCATTCTCCCGCCTTCTCCACATAATTCTTAACCCTCTTACCAATCAAAAACCTGTCAATCTCTACCTTAAATACACCCAATGACTTGGCCTCCGCAGCCTTCTGTGGCAATGAATTCCACAGATTCACCACCCTCTGGCTGAAGGGACATCCTTTTATTCTGAGGCTGTGCCCTCATATCCTAGACTCTCCTACTAATGGAAACATCCTCTCTACATCCGCTCTATTGTCTTTCAGTATCCTGTAGGTTTTAAGAGATCTCTGCTCATCCTTCTGAACTTCAGTGAGTACAGGCCTAGAGACATCAAATTCTCCTCACAAGTTAAGCCTTTCGTTCCTGGGATCATCCACATGAACTCCTCTGGACCTTCTTCAGGTCCACCATATCTTTCCTCAGATACGGGGCCCAAAATTGCTCACAATATTCCATGTGGTCTGACCAATGCCTCATGAAGACTCAGCAGAAGCAGCCTTGTTTTTATGGCTTATTTCTCTCAAAATGAATGCTAACCTTGCATTTGCTTTCTTTACTACTGACTCAACCTGCAAGTTAACCTTAGGGGAATCCTGAACTAGGACTCCCAAGTCCCTTTGTACCTCTGATTTCTGAATTCTCTCCCCATTAAGAAAAGGGTCTACAACTTTATCCTTCCTACCAAAGTGCATAACCCCACACTTCCCTATGCCTTATTCATCTGCCACTTCTTTGCCCACTCTCCCAACCTGTCCAAGTCCTTCTGCAGACTCCCTGGCTCCGCAACACTTCCTGTTCCTCCACCTATCTTGGTATCATCTGCAGACTTGGCCACAATGGCATCAGTTCCTTCATCCATAAATCTGTTAAAGGGGACATTTGTTAGACTTCCTTTTCCCCCCCCCCCCCCCCAGCTTTTGTTGGAAAAAATGCTTCTCTTTGGTCCTGCCTGACTTCAGGAACAATTTTCCTCATTGTCAAGGTGTCATCCAAAATAGGTGAAGGCTGAATTTTATCCTCAACCTGGTTTTACTTATTTTCTTCAAGTCTGCTGAGTACATGTTTGTAAACGTGGCCCTCACAGAGGTTAACCAAAATGGCATTCACTAACTATCAAAACAATGGCATAAGTCCAAATAAAATCATGCCCCCTGCTCGCATAGAGAATATACATTTCTGTGTATGTACCCAAAAGACCATAAATATATTAGTGTAAAGATGTTTTTAGTGAAGATAAAATATCTTTATTAGTCACATGTACATCAAAACACACAGTGAAATACATCTTTTACATAGAGTGTTCTGGGGGTATCCCGCAAGTGCTTCCAGCGCCGACATAGCAAGCCCACAGCTTCCTAACCTGTACTTCTTTGGAATGTGGGAGGAAACCTGAGCACCTGGAGGAAACCCACGCAGGTACAGGGAGAACGTACAAACTCCTTACAGACAGCGGCCGGAATTGAACCTGGTCGCTGGCATTGTAATAGCGTTACGTTAACTGCTACACTACTGTGCCTGCCCATATATTAGAAATGGTAAGTGAACAGTTACAGCAAAAATAACTCTGCTGGTATTCAGGGCTTCCCAGGTTTTCCCTTTGACAGGATCTTCAGTCTGTAAAGCTCAGGACCTGGATTTGTATGGGTGGGCAAAGTACATTAAATGGCCCAAGATGTCTAGTGAGAACACATATAAAGTCTTCCTTAATGCTTAGACAAAAAGTCCCATAAGATTTTCACAAAAAAGACTTGAAACAGAAGAGTTCCTGTGGTAGAAACCTCGAATACTCTCCCACAAAAAGCTGCGGATGTTGGGATAATTGGAGCTTTCAGGACCAAGATCGATAGAGCTCTGTTAGGTAAGGGTATCAAGGGATATGAAGCAAAGACAGAATAATTGAGTTGATGTCCTGATCAGCTATCACCTAATTGAATGGGGAAGTGGGGCTGGTTGGCTTACTCCTGTTCCTGAAGTCACAATGTTCATATGATTATATCTTCTACACTACGCTTTTCTATATAGATACATGGATTTTCACTGGTTCAATTTTGTGACTCCATAGCAACAAAGACATTAGTCAATGAATGCCACATTCAGTTTTTATGTTGTCTTAAAGGATTGTGAAATGACCCACTGCAAGGGAGATGGAAGAGTTAACTGTCTCTAGGCAGTCTGCAGAAGCTTCTAATGAAAGGCA
Source organism: Pristis pectinata (assembly GCF_009764475.1). NCBI lineage: Eukaryota > Metazoa > Chordata > Chondrichthyes > Rhinopristiformes > Pristidae > Pristis > Pristis pectinata. The sequence continues at coordinate 74,544,844 of NC_067414.1, read as the reverse complement.
GTGCTAGAATACCAGACACTTACCTTGTCACCACCAAAGATTCACAATTAAATACCCCTTTTAAGAACTGACAAGTGACGAAAGGGGTGTCAGCAAAGGTCAGAAATATCAAGGGCTTCTATTCCCTTAGAGCCAGCCTGTAATTTTCGATTTGGTGCAAAAGAAATGGAAAGAAAAATACCTCCCCATATTCTGATTGTCCCAGCAAGGGAATATTACATTGCTGAATCTGCGCTGCAAAATAGATCAGCTGCTGCTTGTAGTGCACTGAAAAAAAGTGAAGAAAAGGGTGAAAAAAAGAGAAGGCAGGGAAGTAAAAAGAAGTGGAATATGACTGGGGCAGAATAATGTGGCTAAAGCTAATCTTTTCCCGAGACTTTCAAAATATAAGCTTCATCAGTAATTTCATGCTTTTTCTGGCCCTCTCAGATCATCACCATCAAACCTGTCATATTGATTTCTTGGGAAAAGAGTGGCAAGGTGCCTTCTCATTGTCAATCTTGTGCTGGTAACTAGGCAACGTAGTGACCTGAGTCAATAGAGACTAGTTTCATGGCCTGTATGGGTTCCCCTAAAAGTAACCTGAGATTTTTCCTAATGAATTCTATAGAAATATGGATATAAACGTTGAGCCATCAAGCCTACAAGTAATAAAATCACTTCCATTAGAATAACATATTTTTTGATGTATGCATACTGAAGGTGCTGTGGAAAGGAATGAATAGAAGCTAATTCAGTCCAGTTGCTGAATGAATTGATAGCTGGTGTATCATTAAGAAGCTTAGGTTTCCTGCTGGCTTGGTGTTTGATTGAAGACATTTGTAAGGTTGTGTTATGTTGATGGATTTTGTTTAAGGATAGGGATTAAAAAAACAGATCCTCCTTTGGGCATTAACAGTGATGAAAAGGCCACAGGATACTGACAGAGAGTTATCCCAGGTGTAGTTGTAGCTGACCTTTAATATCATGAGCCTGCTCCCCCCACTGCACACAGAGTGGTTACAGCTTCCTGGTAAATCAGCCTAACTGTTCTCACACTTCTTTTCTCCATTCTTTCCCCTGAAAATGGGAACAGGAGGAGGTCATTTCTCCCCTTGAGGTTCTTTTTTGCTGATATGTATCTTAACTGAATGTTCTTTGTTGTCAGGATCCTGTTGGCACTTCAAGCATAAAACCCATTTGAGTCTAAAGACTGACAGACCATGAGCACCATATATGTGTATAATGCAGGCAAATCCATCCATGTGCCTACTTGATATTCATATATATATGGATTTTTAATACCATTCACCAGAGAAAGAGACTTACTGGTTCATAGTATAATAGAATGCAGAGGTTTGCAGCACAGAATTATATAATTTGTCCTCTTGTTTTTGTGTGAGGTCTTTGCTGGAGAATCCAGAAATAATTCCACAGCTCTCCTCTCATGCCAGTCCTATATTTACATCTGCTTCAAATAAAAAGTCAAAGTCAAAGTCGAGTTTATTATCATGTGTACAAGTACATGCATACACAAGTGCAATGAAAAACTGACTTGCAGCAGCATCACAGGCACATAGCATCAGGTACACAACATTCACAAGAAAAACGTAAATTATACATAAATTATGCAAGAAAGAACACAACTAGAACAAAAAAAATAAAGTCCATTGTAGTTCAAAGTGATCATAGTGTTGCTATACTGAGGTAGTGATTAGGATTGTACAGTTTGGTTCAAGAACTGAATGGTCAAAGGGAAGTAGCTGTTCTTGAACCTAGTGGTGTGGGACTTCAGGCTTCTGTACATCCTGCCCAATGGTAGCTATGAGAAGATGGCATGGCCCGCGTGGTGGGGATTTTTGATGATGGATGTTGCCTTCTTGAGACAGCATCTCATGTAGATATTTTCGATGGTAGGGAGTGATGTGCTGGTGATGTAGTGGGCTGAGTCCACTACTCTTTGTAACTTCTTGAATTGCTGCGCATTCGAATTGCCGTACATGACCATGATGCAACCAGTCAGGATGTGTTCAACAGTACATTTGTCGAAGTTTGTTAGACTGTTCAGTGACATGCTGAAGCTCCTTAACCTTAGAAAGTACAGGCGCTGGCGCATCTTCCTTATGATTTCATCTATGTGCTGGGCCGAGGACAGGTCATCTGATATTTTAAGGCCCAGGAATTTAAAGCTGCTGACCATCTCTACTGCTGATCCACCAATGTAGAGTGGCATATGTTCACCCTCCTTCCCCTTCCTGAAGTCAACAACCCTTCATACATTTAGATACTTGATGATCGGTATGCACATGATCGGTCAAAGCACCTGTTTCTGTGTTGTGTGACAATATGACTCTATGACTTATCCAATTTTTCCTAAAAGATATGATCTTCCTTGCTTTAGCCACTTCTCATGGAAAGCATTTCCTATACAAACAGCATTTTATTCCTCTTAATCTTAATTCTCGTCCTTTGTTTTAAGTTAGTAATTCATTACCAACTGCCAAAATATACAACCATACAAAGATAAGAATTAGGAGCAGGAATAGGCCACATTCTGCTCTGCCATTTAGTAAGATCATGGGTGATCAGATTATGACTTCAACCCAATATTTCTGACCACTGTCAGTAACTTTTTGCCCTCTTGCTTATCAAGCATTCATCTATCTCCATCTTAAAAATATTCAAAGACTCTGCTTGCACTGTCTTTTGTGAAAGTGAGTTCAAACACTCCCAACCTTTAAGAAAAAAATTGCCACATCTTCACCTCAAATGGGTGACCTCTATTTTTTAAACTGCGATTCCTAGTTCTAAATTCTTCAATGCACTGTGGCAATGAAACGATCTGTATGGATAGTATGCAAGACAAGTTTTTCACTGTATCTTGGTACATGTGACAATAATAAGCCAATTTATTTACCAATTTTCCTCTGCCTCAAAGTTCTGCAATCTCTCACCATTTAGATAAAATACTTTGTAAGAATTTTCTCCTGCCAAAATGGACAATTTTACATGTTTTCACATTCCAATATTTGTCAGATTTTTGCCCACTCATTTGTCCTATCTATATCTCTTGAAGCCTGCTTATGTCCTCTTCACAATTTTTTTTCCAACCTATCTTAGTGTCATCAGCAAATTTAGTAACCATACATTCTGAGACTTCATCCAAGTTATTTATATAAATAGTAAAAAAGTTGAGGCTGCAGCACTGATCACTGTGGTACGTCAGTCAGAAAGAGACTCATTTGTGTCCACTCTCTGTTCCCTGTTAACTAGGAAAAGAGGTGAGTCTCTGTGCCTGAGCTTGTGAGTTTCAGCTTTCAAGAGCCTAAATGAGGCACATTTGCAAATTGTTACCAGTTGATTGGCTTATTAACAGCAGCAAATAAAGGCAAGGCAACTATAAGTGGATTGGACAGTGTTAGAGTGGGGGTATTGAGGCTTTGGTGAGAAGAGGTGAAAGTAAGTCTCTTTCTTTTATTTGGTGTTCCCTGTGGTGCAGAGTAGTGAGAATGGATCTGGGGTCAGTGGTGTGTTCAGCATGTGGGAGTTCTGGGAGCCATTCTGTCTCCCTGATAATTACATCTGCATGAGGTGCATCCAGCTGCAGCTCCTTGCAGACTGTGTTAGGGAACTGGAGCTGTAGCTGGCTGACCTTGGGTTCCTAAGGGATACTGAGGAGTACATAAACAAGAGCTACAGGGAGGTGGTCACTCTGAAGCTGTAGGAGGCAGTCAGGACTGGTCCTGGTGACTGTCGGGAGAAGGGTGGGGAATAGGCAGGTAGTGCAAAGTGCCCCTGTGGCTGTTACCTGCAATAACAGGTATATTGCTTTGGATACTGTTGGAGGTCTGACCTACTAGGGGAAAGCTGCAGTGATCAGATCTCTGGCACTGAGCCAGATTGTGTGGTGTAGGAAGGTGGGGGAATGAAGAGGAGAGTGGTACTGATAGGGGATTCCATAGTAAGAGGGGCAGACAGGAGATCCTGTGGAAGTGAAAGAGACTCCTGTATGGTATGTTGCCTCCCTAGTGCCAGGGTCAGGGATGTCTCTGGGTCCACAGCAATCTGAAGGGGGAGGATGAACAGCCAGAGGTTGTGGTACATATTGGTGCCAATGACATAGGTAGGAAAAGAGATGAGGTCCTGAAGAGAGAATGTAGGGAGTTGGGTAGGAAGCTGAAAAGCAGGACCTCAAGAGCAGTAATCTCTGGATTGCTGCCTGCACCATGTGTCAGTGAGGGTAAGAATAGGATGATTTGGCAGATGAATGTGTGGCTGAGAAATTGGTGTGGGGGCAGGGTTTCAGATTTGTGGATCATTGGGATCTCTTCTGGGGAAGGTATGACTTGTACACAAAGGATGGGTTACACCTGAACTGGAGGGGGACCAATATTCCTGTGGGCAGGTTTGCTTGAATGGTTGGGGAGGGTTTAAACTAGCTTGGTGGGGCGTGGGAACCAGAGTGATGGGTCAGAGCTTGGTTCATTTAGTGTACAAGTGGATGTAGAAAGACCATGAGGAAGGATAGGCAGTTGAAAGGGTAAAATTGCAATCAGTTGGATGAGCTGAAGTGTTCACTTTAATGTGAGAAGTATCAGGAACAAGGGTGGTGAACTTGGGATGAGTGTGGGTAAGTACATGGAACTATGATGTGGTGGCCCATACAGAGACTTGGCTGTCACAAGGGCAGGAATGGCTGCTGGGTATTCCAGGGTTTAGATGTTTCAAATGGAACAGGGTGGCAGTAAGAGGTGGGGGAGTGGCTTTGCTGATCAGGGACAGTGTCACAGCTGTAGAAAGGGAGGATGTCCTAGAGGAATCATCCACTGAGTCAGTGTGGGTGGCAGTCAGAAACAGGAAGGGAGCAATTGCTCTTTTGGGAGTATTCTACAGACTCATTTCCCCCACCCAAGCAGTAGCAGAGATGCTGAGGAGCAGATCAGAGGCAGATTTTGGAGAGGTACAAAAATAATAGGGTTGTCATGGGTGCTTTCAACTTTCCTAATATTGATTGGCACCTCTCTTGTGTAAAGGGGATAAATGGGGTGGAGTTTGTTTGGTGTGTACAGGGAGGACTGCTGACACAGTATGTGGACAGGCTGACTAGAGGAGAGGCCATACTGGACCAAGTACTAGGCAATGAGCCTGATTGGGTTTCATATCTCAGTGGGAGTGCATTTTGGAGACAGTGACCATAACTCCTTTTCCTTTACCCTCTCCTTGGAGAGGGATAGGAGCAGATGATATGGGAAAATATTTAACTAGGGGAGGGGGAATTATGAAGCCATTAGGCAGGAACTTGGGAGTGTAAACTGGGAACAGATGTTCCTGGGGAAGTGCACAGTGGAAATGTGGAGGTTGTTTAAGGAGTACTTGAATGGGGCTCTGGATAGGTTTGTCCCATTGAGGCAGGGTAAGGATGGTAGAGTGAAGGAACTGTGGTTGACATGAGATGTAGAATATCATGTCAAGAGGAAGACAGAAAATTACCTAAGGGTTAGAAAGCTTGGATCAGACAGGGCTCTGGATAGTTACAAGGTAGCCAGGAGGGAGCTAAAGAATGGACTTGGGAGAGCTAGAAGGGGGCATGAGAAGTCCTTGAGGGTAGGATCAATGAAACCCCCAAGGCATTCTACACTTGCGTGAAGAATAAGAGGATGACTTGAGTGAGAGTAGGATTCCTCAGGGACAAGAGGAAACATCCGCCTGGAGTCAGAAGAGGTAGAGGAGGTCCTTAATGAATACCTTGCTTCACCAGAGAGAGACCTTGGACATTTGTGAGGATGGCATACAACAGGCTGATATGCTAGGGCATTTTCTCATGAGGAAAGAGGATGTGCTGGAACTTGTGTAAAACATTGGGATAAGTAAGTCACTGGAGCTGGATGGGATATATCCAAGGTTATTATGGGAAGCTAGGGAAGAGATTGCTGTGCCTCTGGTGATTATCTTTGTATCCTCACTGGCCACAGGAGTAGTGCCAGATGATTGGAGGGTGGCAAATGTTATTTCATTTAAGAAAGGAAGTAGGGATAGCACTAGGAATTAGACCAGTGAGTCTTACTTCAGTGGTGGGTGAATTTACTGGAGAAGATTCTTAGACAGGATTTATGGGCATTTGGAGAAGCATAGGCTGATTAGTGACAGTCAGCATGGCTTTGTGAGGGGCAGGTTGTGCCTTGTGTACCTGATTCACATCTGAGGATGTGACAAAGTGCATTGAAGGTAGAGTACTGGATGTGGGGTACATTGATTTTCAGGTGTGTGATAAGGTTCCTCTTGGTAGGCTTATTCAGGAGGTATGGGATCCAGGGAAACTTGGCTGTGTGGATTCAGAATTGGCTCACCCATAGAAGACAGGGTAGTGGTAGATAGAATGTATTCTGCCTGGAGGTCAGTGACCAGTGGTGTTCTGCAGGGATCTGTTCTGGGACCCCTGCTCTTTGTGATTTATATAAATGACTTGGATGAGGATGTGGAAGGGTGGATTAGTAAGCTTGCTGATGATACAAAAATTGGTGTTGTGGATAGTGTAGAAGGTTGCTGTAGATTACAACAGGATATTGATAGAATGCAGAGCTGGGCTGAGAAGTGGCAGATGGAGTTCAACCTGGATAAGTGTGAAGTGATGCACCTTGGGAGATTGAATTCAAAGGCAGAATAAAAGGTTAATTGCAGGACTCTGGAGGAACAGGGATCTTGGGGGCCCATGGGTCCCACACAGGTCAATAGGGTTGTTAAGAAGGCATATGAAATGTTGGCCTTCGTTAGTTGGAGTACTGAGTTCAACAGCTGTGAGGTGATGTTGCAGCTCTATAGAACTCTGGTCAGACTGTACTTGGAGTATTGTTTAGTTCTGGGCACCTCATTATAGAAAGGATGTGGCAGCTTTATAGTGTGCAGAGGAGATTTACCAGGATATTGCCTGGATTGGAGATTGTTTTGAGGATAGGTTGAGCAAGCTAGGGCTTTCCTCTTCTGGGAAGAGGAAGGACTTGATAGAGGTGTACAAGATAAGATACATAGATCAGGTGGACAGTCAGACTTCTTCCCAGAGTGATAATGGCTAACATAAGGGGGCATAATTTCAAGGTGATTGGAGGAAGATATATGTCAGAGGTAAGCTTTTTAAGTGACTGGTGTGTGGAACACTGCTGGCAGAAGTTGTGGGGGCAGATACATGAGGGACATTTAAGACTCTTAGTTAGACTTATGAATGATAGAGAAATGGAGGGCTATGTGGGAGGGAAGGGTTGTATAAATCTTAGAGCAGGATAAATGTTGGCACAACATCATGGGCCAAAGGGCCTGTACTGTGCTATAGTGTTCTGTTCTAATCTTCTGTTCATCTCTATCTTTCCTCCTATGCTATAAGCTTTTATTTTCCTCAATAACCTTTGATTTGGTACCTTATTAAATGCCTTCTGAAAATTTAAGTATAGTACTTTATTCATAACATGTTATTTAAAGAATTTCAATAAATTGGCCAGACATGATTTCCCTTTCACAGGGCATGGAAGGATATGGTCCTAATGTGGGAAAATGTGATTAGTGTAAAATGTTTGGTATGGATGTGGTGTGCCAGAGGGCCCATTTCTGTACTGTAAGACTCTGACTCTATGAAAATCTCATTGGTGTTGCTTAACTAACTTGAATTCTTTTTGTGCTCTGCTATAACATTCAAAGTAGTTGCTAAAAATTTCCCTATGAGAAATTTTAAGCTAATTGGCCTACAGACTTCTTTCTTTTCTCCAGTTTTGAATCTAATAGAAATTTAGAAAAATAAAACCAATGCATCAATCATCTCAGTAGTCACATCTTTTAAACCATAGAATGAAGTGTGCCAAGGCAGTAGTAAGCCCAGAGCTCCAACAATTTGATCTCTCCTACTTTCAGATTTCTCCTGAGTTCCATCCCCTCTTACAATTCCCAATTTGCAGCTAATTCAAGGATTTTAAATTATAATTGAGTTGAGAGGTAGAGTGGGAAAGTGATGTTGAGGCCAAGATAAGATATTGTTGTATGTCAGAGTTGGCTTGAGGGGCTGATTAGCTAACTCTCACTGGTGTTTTTCTTACTTGTATTCTCTATAGTGATTACTCTTGCAAAATACCTGTATTTCAACTGTTATGTTTGTTTTCCATTTAATTCCCCAGAAACAGTGTCTATAGAAAAGTGAAAATTGTCCTCTCCTTAATTAAAACTTGTTCATAATTATAAAACTGCTATTCTGAGGCAGAGACAGAATGCTGAGAGGAAATTTCAATGATATCTCCATTCTCACTTCATTATTCCAGGGACAAGAAACTAGAGTAGTCCTGGACAAGCATATGGTCTTGATGCCCTTCATACAAGAGTACTGAAGTGTATCTGATCTTTTGTAGAAATGTGCTGGTACTTTATTAGTTCTGTCTTTATTTATGAAGGTGAAAATGCCATTGTCCTTCTGAATGGTGTTCAGCACCCCACCAGGAGTAAAATTGGATGAAGAAACAAGTGAACATAGCTATAAAGCCCATGGCTTAACAGACTGCCATTGCACTCTATCTAGACTCAAATGCAGAGTGGCCATCTGAGAAGACATGACTACCTTCAGACAGGAGAGATGCACTTCAGGGGTAATAAAAGCATTACAAACAACAGAAGTACTTAGAACTGAATTTTTTTAGTTGGAATTTCTTAAAGGAATGTTTCTGTCAATTTGGGGGGGGGGGGAAGCTCTAAAATTCTGACTGAAGCAGAAAATATTATTCTTTACACTCAGGAAGGTTGAAAGGGCAAAACTGTCAGCAAATACATTATTGACTTTAACAACAAAACAGGTAAAACTGAATTCTATTAGCCCAATAAAAGATGGTGGTAAAAGAGAATCAAATGAGAGATTTCTCATGTAACTGTAGCTTGCACTGATTACTCCTAGAACTGACTGCTTTTCACAAAGTACTGTTACTATCCAAAAGCTAATACATTACTTTTTGTCCAGGTCACATCTTTCCATTTAGGAAGCTAATGTTACACAGTCTACTATAAAATGGATTTCTTCAAGCCTGCTACAATCCTCCTTCCCTCCAAGTATGCTTGCTTGCTCTTGCTATGCTGCTTGTTCTGGAGGTAGCAACTTGCCAAAAGTCATTGGAACTGAGCTTCAGAAAGCTAAAACTTTATCATCAATAGCTAAACTTGATCCTGGTCTTGACTGACACATGCACCAGTAATCTTGCCAATAGGAGTTCAAGGATAATTTATTTATTTTCTCTCTAACCATAAGAACGTTAAGGTAAGTTTGGCACCTAACCTGTTTCCTTGAGGGAGATTAATTCAGAACAGACCAGAAACCACAACTGGTTCTCCCAAGTCTTGTTAATTAAAATGGAGGTGGATCTGATTCAATATTTGATCATTTTTGCATCCAGTCTCCTGGAGATAAAGCCAAGGGAAATACTTGCCCATCACATCCTGAAGTGGACCTTGTACTTCATAAGCTTTTGATTGAGAGCCAAAGCTGCTAACCATTGAACCAATCTGAAACTTTGCAAGGATGGGTGACCAGCAGGGGACAAGACCAATCACTTCAATAAAGTGGAATGTCATATATGTATGTGCCTGTGCTGAAAGTGATATGTGATGAAACTAAGTAAAATATAAAACTGCAGATGCTGAAATCCTGAAGTAAAAACAGAATGCTGGACATACTCAGCAGGTCAGGCAGAAACTGAAGGGAGAACAGTTAATGTTTCAGATCAGTGATGTTTCAGTAAAGGGCCTCTAACCTGAAATGTTAACATTGTTTCTCTTCACAGGTGCTGTCTGACCTGCTGAGTGTATCCCACATTTTCTATTTTTAAATGTGGTGGGGTTAAACTCCCTAAAAGGGACATTATTAAACAGATGCATAAGCAACAAGGGGCCAGTATATGGAACTTAAATGCTTATTGGGTCAAACCTTTCCATGAAACTTTAAGTATCATTATTGCATGGAAAATTGTTCAGTTACCATCTGTACAATCTACATTTTTATTTGAGGTTCTTGATGTTCAGTATGTTCATTGCAATGTTAATTATTGCTATTGACAGTTCTGCCCCATACATATACTATTAGATACATGTACATAATACAAGCAAATGTGTATACATAGATATTTGTATACATGAAGTTCCATGCACACACAATCACATACTTCTACATCAGCATGCACATTTACTGAACTCACACCATGCAGGGGAAATGGTATTTGGTGTCAGCAACAAAGGAATTGAGATGTTTGCATGAATATTTTTCTAGATAAAGGGCAGTAACCCATTTGAAAATGATACCTTCCTCCAAACAGCGGGCACAGGAGTTTTATGCTATCCCTTTCTGCTGCCAGGTATTATCATAGTTTGAGGTTTATTATTGAAGTTGCACCTGCCTGGACTGCAAATGCTGTTTGGTTTAGAAATGTCAAGCTTTTTCTCATTTTAAACCAGCCATTTATTTTTGTTTAAAATGCATTAAATAAATTCTATACATGATATATTTTACCATATGGTGTTCTGAACAGTAAACACTGCTCAGAATACTCAACAGTGCTCGTAATGTGTATCACTCATAACATAAACTTCACCCTTCACATTTCTCCATTGACAGTTCTGTCTTTTATATGGCAAGGTTATCAACACTTCAATATATTCAGTGCTCTAAGCTGCTGAAGATTGCCAGGCCTATGCTTTCTGCTATACCAGGAATTTAGTCATTTAACTGATGTGCTTTTTTTAAGAAAAGCTTATGTTGAGGTTGCAGATTCAATACTTTGAAACAGAACATAAAATTATTCCTTAAATAATGCAATATTTCACTCCACACTCTTTATATTGATTTAAACAAGTGCCTCAGCAGCTCATGAATCACACTCTTAAATATGTCAAAGCATAAGCTGTTGTACCCAGAATCAAAAAGTAGAGCTGATTGGAATGGATCAAGACCAGCTTTTTAAGGGGGAAAATGCTGGTTAAGCTCAGCTTCCTTTCAATAAAACAATGATTATAAGCAATAATAGAAAAAGACTTTAGTGTAGAAATTCCTTCATCTGTTTCCAAAGGAAAATGATACCATGTGGTTGAAAACTGGCTTAACCCAGAGCAGAGTAATGTTGTGCTCATTTTGGTGTATCCTGACACCCTTCAGGAAAGAAGACCCCTGACATTTCAGCTGTAGTTTTGTTTTTCCTGGATTAAAATTTCTCCAAATTATAATACAATAGTGCAATGCCTAAATTAATCTTCATTGCCATGACAAATGTTGTTCACTCACAGGACAACTAGACTTTTATAACCCTTACTCTCCTGGAAGCATGCCACTTAAAGCAAAAGCACAAACTACTTGCCCTCACTGTTCTGTGACAGCCTGAGATCTCAAATACAGGCTCACCATTTGCCTGACTGATTTTAATCATGGAGTTGGAGGTCACAATTACTCTTAGCTTCATCCCTCAGAATTATTCTTGGTTGCTGTGAGATCTGCCACATCTCACAGTTGGCTAGTTACTGCTGTGTTAGGGAGATCACTCAAGCTCTGTACTCATGAGTACTTCATCTACTTTTCCATCAGTCTGTGTTTGCAAGCAGAGCAAAAATGGGATTTACCAGAATTGCAGCCTTCCCCAAAGTATAGACACTCGTCAACTCCCAACAGAGACCTCTCTGCCAACCTTCTGTCAGGAATGCCTGATTTTTTTTCACCCTGATAAGACTCCAGAGCAACATTTTACAATGAACATACCTCCTGTGTGTGTTGTTCTTCACCACTTTGTCTAGGTTCCTCTGAAGCACCATCCTATCCTCTGATCATTGCGTCACTTAAGTCACTGCACTCCCTATTAACCACAAGAATGCTGCTTGCACTGTGATATGTCCTTTGAAGGAAGAACCACTGAGGCTGCAATTACAGGGGTAAGCAGCAGCAAAATTTACAATAGATCAGTAGAGGAGCACTGTGATGAAACTGTCAGCACAACATTACACAAGAAAACCTGAAAACGGTATTCTGGGACCCTCGTAATTGAAGGTTGCACTGTTTATGGGCCTTTTGCAAATAGCATTAGGATGGTACAGTTTAACACCATTAAAATGCAGTAAATCAATTTATAGGCCCTCAAATTTATACAGCCCATTTTACAACTTTGGGATGTCCCCAAAGTGCTCTATAACAGTGAACTACTAATGAAGTGCAATCACTATTGTCATGGAGGGAAATGTGACAGTCAATTTGAAGATAGCGCTTCTCAAGAAGGCAACATCCATCATCAAAGATCCCCACCATCCGGGCTGTGCCATCTTTTCGCTGCTATCATCGAGCAGGAGGTACAGAAGCCTGAAGTCCCACACCACCAGGTTCAAGAACAGTTACTTCTCTTCAACCATTCGGTTCTTGAACCAACTGGCAAAATCCTAATCGCTACCTCAGTTTAACAACACTTTGACCACTTTGAGAACTTTGCACTAAAATGGACTTTTTTTTTGTTCTAATTGTGTTTTTTTTCCTTGTAAAAATTGTGTATAAGTTATGTTTAATTTTTGTTTTTCTTGTGAATGCTGCTTATCTGATACTATATGGCTGTGATGCTGCTGCAAGTAAGTTTTCCATTGCACCAGTGCATGCATATACTTGTGTATATGACAATAGACTCCACTTTGACTTTCACTTTAACAGTGGTGAGATTAGTACTTAATTATCTATTGCAATGTTGTTGCTTGATGAAAAGGTATGGTCCATACAATAAGAAGAATACTCTGCTTTTCTACAAAGTACCATGAAATCATTTATATCCACCAGAGAGAGATTACCTCGGTTGGATGTGTTATCTGTAAAATGAATTAAAATGGAGTGCACCTGCAGGTGACTATCAGAGATTTGTGACTCCATTTATATTGCACTCCCATTCTCAGAAAATTGGGACAAATAACTATGGTAACGGTCAGATAATCCTGCCATATTGTTGGTGTCAAATATAGTTTCCACAGAGAATATATTTGAAAGTATCCTGACTGATTACATCATAGTCTTCAAATGTGCAGGAACATAAAAAGCTGCAAAGAGTAGTGGACTCAGCCCAATACATCATGGCACAACTCTCTCCATCATTGGTAGTATCTACATAAGGCACTACCTCAAGAAGGCGACATCTATCATCAAAGATCACCACCACCCAGGCCATGCCATTTTCTCGTAGCTACTATCTGGCAGGAGGTACAGAAGCCAGGAGTCCCACACCACAAGGTTCAAGAACAGCTACTTCCCTTTAACCATTAGGATCTTGAACCAACCTGCACAACCCTAATTACTACCTCAGTATAACAGCACTATGGCCACTTTGCATTACAATGGACTATTTTTTTGTTTTAATGATGTTTCTTTTTTTGTATAACTTGTTAATTTATGTTTTTCTTGTGAATGTTGTGTATATGATGCTATGAGCCTGCAATGGTGCCACCAGTAAGGTTTTCATTGCACCTGTACATGTGCATGTGACAATAAAATTGGCTTTGACTGGAATGGACTATGACATCACCATTGAGATAATGGTCATTTTTTTGTACAGTGACATCATTATGTAGCATCATGACATCATCAATATGACACACTGCACATCGGTGTGTTCATTGGTCCCAATGGGATCAGTCAAGATCCATTTGTGATCATTAAACTCAGTCAGACCTGAAAATCCAGAGTGCTCCTTGGCTTCAGCGAAACTGTTGCATATCTACTATGCTCATTAGACTGGGTGAAATTGATGGAAATCCAAAATAAATCATGTGTTTCTTGCCGGCTGTCCTTAATAATGAAACATGGAATCAGCAACCAAAGAACAAAATAAAGGAAGCCTTGGTGCCAAATTTTAGCCTTGCAAATAAGGTATAATAGAACTGCAGACATAGGTGGAAACAGAGGATAACCTACTTGAACTGCATTTAATCTTTCATGGGCTATGGAAGTCATTTATGTTCCGTAAGCCAAGACTGTTGTTTCTTCTGTTTTTGTTTCAGTTTTTGAGCAGCTGCAGTTTTTTTGCTTGTCAGTGCAGGCTAGTTCTGACATAAAATGGAGGCACAAGAGACTGCAGATGCTGGAATCTGGAATCCTCCAGCAGTTTGCTTTTTAAAAAATAAATAAGAAAAACTTTTTTTTCTCTCTCTATAGATGAAGCCTGATATTTGTTTTTTTTCCAGCATTCTCCATTATTTCAGATTTTTAGAAACTGCTGTGTTTTGTACCTCAAAGATCCAGCAGGCCATTTGTTTTTGCTCCTCTTTATTCTTGCAAATTGTAAACTGCAATTCATTTTTTCCTTCACTTATCAACAAATTTTTCCTATCACCTTATATTGTCATTGATGGCAGTTCAGCTGCTTTGACATCTCATCATCTTACAGAACCTTACCCAAATGTGCACTACCCTCAACAACAAAAGTAAGGTGACTTTTCACCCAGTACAGACGAACACTGAGTGTTGCATCTCCTGCAGTTACATGGAAAACTAATTAATTTTCTCTCTTTTCCAGTTTTGCTTTAGGATCACAGATTTAAAATATTAACTGTCTCTCTTCCCACAGAGGCTGCCTGACCTGCTGAGTGTTATCAGCAATTTCTGTTTTTATTTCAGATTTCTAGCATCTGCAGGTTTTTATCTTTCTTTAACACTCCTGGGTGGTGTAGCTGAACTATTGACTGCCTTATTCAGATGAACAATCAAGTGAAAAACTGCATTCATCTGTGTATCAACTTTGTAGGAAACTTGAGTCCATTTTCATTTGCTTTGGCTAACTGTGCATAATTCGCCTGCTGCTCTGCAGCTGAGTTAATTTAATGCAGCACAGAGAAGAAATTACTGGATCTCTCCAGTTCCAAACCAAGCAGTGCAAATGGCAGCTGAACTATTAGAAGATCTTCAATTTTCTTTAAATCACCTGATTTTCTTTCAGTTACATTTATGTTCATCTCCAGGGTCTTGGTCTCCCAGTATACTCCACTTCACAGACATGGCACCTGCTCTCAGACCGATGTGGCTGGTTGGTGGGTGATCCGTTTATAATGAAGCACAGAGCTGTCAATTACAGGGAGGCTCAGCAGAGACAAACTGATGGGCATTTCATTTACTTCATTCCCCTGAGTCTTCAGGCAGGTCTCAAGGTTCATTCAATTCAAGGCTCTGGGGTTTATTTTCCTTTGGCATAGGAATATATGTGCAATATGACACCCTCGTAATATCTTACGTGGAAAAGCTACATTTGTTCATCACCGACTGGTTTTAAATGTGTTGTAACAGAATTGGGGGGGGGGGGGGGTGGTGTGGAAATAAAAGCATGGATCCATGAATCAAACTGTTAGAGTATAGGGCAGAGGTATCCCCAGTGTTCAATTAGAACCTGGTAACATTGTGACTTGTCATGAGCTTACTACAAATAAAAAAAAATCTTTCTCTGCCATCACAATGACTAGTTTATTCACTTGCTCTTGCTTAAAAGTACAAAGGAATTAAAAAATACAGAAAAGTAATTCTGACATTGCCCAGTTCCTGTTAAAATTTCCTATAGACTTCTTTTTCCACTTATGCTTCTGAAAGTGCTGATACTTTGCTGGACTACCATTCATTTATCACATTTTGTAAAATAAGACTGTCTCCAGGCGATTTCAATTTTGGGAGATTCTTGTCTTGACTTCCAACTTCAGGGGCAATTGAAGCATCATCAGATTGTCTCAAATCTGTTTTTTCTTTCCCTCATACTGTATATTTCCATATTCCCTTAACACAAAGAAGGAGGCCATCTCGGCCCATCAAATCTATGCTAGCTCACAAACCAATCCTATTCACCAAGTAGTTTTCCCTGCATCCTATTCTCCCCACATTCCCATCAACTCCCCCGAGATTCTACCACTCACCTGTACGTCAGGGGCAATTTATAGAAGCCATTTAACCTATCAACCCACACATCTTTGGGATGTGGGAGGAAACCAGAACAACCAAAGCCAAATCAAGGTGGTCAAAGTGAAAATGTGGAAACTCCACACAGACAGCGGAGGAGGTTAGAAATGAACCCGGGGCACTGGAGTTGTGATGTAACAGTCCAGTAGCTTCACCACTCTGCCACCCATTTGTTGCAGGGGGGGGGGGGTGGTGGCAAGTTAGGGGTGAGTGCATCCAATTGTAGAAGTTATGTAAATTAGCATCGAACATGAAGCCACCCTGATCGGAAGTATTAAGCTAAATTCTGCAAGTTTCACACCATCAAGTCTGGGAAGTCTGTTTGATACAGCTGGCACATAGCAGACAACTGCAGGCTTATAACTTCACCATCCTTATTCCGCAAAAAGATAGGCATTGAGATATTTTATATAGAAGGAAGTCCTTCAGTCATCGAGCCAATGTCAGTCCTCAGAGCAATCACATCAATCCCACTCCCTAAAACCTATTCTCTCTCACATGCCCATCAACTCCACAGCGATTCTCCTATCACCCACCTGCATTAGCAACAATTTCCAGTAACCAATTAATCTACCAATCAGCATGCCTTTGGGACAAAATCCTCGATACCGGTGAGAATCACCCTCAATATTCCCATTGCATTGAAAGAGAAATTTCCCCCGAGACTGCCCATATATTCCCAACAATCCAGAGAGAAATCACCAGCAAGTTTTGGGAGGGGAAACTATACAGTTAATGGCAGGGCCCTTAACAGCATTTATGTACAGAGGAATCTTGGGGGCCCATCCATAGCTCCCTGAAAGTGGCTATACAAGTAGATAGGGCGGTAAAGAAAGTGTATGGCATGCTTGCCTTCATCGGTCGGGACCTTGAGTATAAGAATCAGGAAGTCATGTCGCAGCTGTATAAAACTTTGGTTGGGCCACATTTGGAGTATTGTGTGCAGTTCTGGTCACCCCATTTCAGGAAGGATGTGGAGGATTCGGAGAGGTTTACCAGGATGTTGCCTCAATTAGAAGGTATGAGCTAGAAGGAGAGGTTGGACAAACTTGGATTGTTTACTCTGTAGTGTCAGAGCCCGAGGGGAGACTTGATAGAAGTTTAGAAAATTATGAGAGACATAGATAGGGTAGACGGTCAGAATCTTTTTCCCATGGTAGAAATGTCAAATACTAGAGGGCATGTACTTAAGGTGAGAGGAGGAGAAAGTTGAAAGGAGATGTGCGGGGCAAGTTTTTTGCACAGAAAGTGGTCGGTGCCTAGAGCAGGCTGCAGGGGGGATTGGTGGAAGCAGACACGATAGTGGCACTTAAGAGGTTTTTAGGTAGGTACGTGAATATGCAGGGAATGGGGAGATACGGATCATGTGCAGGCAGAAGTGATCACTTTAATCTGGCATCATGTTTGGCACAGACATTGTGGGCCAAAGGGCCTGTTCCTGTGCTGCACTGTTCTACATTCTAAGTACAATTACAATGAGAGGTCAACAATCTGAAACTTTAACTTTGTTTCCCTCTCCACGTTTGCTGCTTGACCTGCTGACTATTTCTTCCATTCTGTTTTATTTCAGATTTCTAGCATCTGCAGCATTTTGCATTTGCAATTACCTAAATATTTGTTGACCAGTCACCTACCCATCAATAACATAGCAAACAGAAGGTAAGAGAAAGAAAAACGCCTTTCAGAAACTTCTGACTCAGTTACGTTAACTGATTCTCCAATGTATCTACATCAAGCAATGATTTGGACTCTATTTTTCATAGAAAGAACTTAACAGACAATGTTGTCATTGAAAATTTTTTTGCAAGCCTTTTGCTTGCTTGGAAAGGGAACTGAGGCTGGAGGGACTCCAGCATCATTTTTATTACAGTGATGTTATATGAATATTTTGCGGCAGTGTAGACAAATGAGAGTGCTTACCAAATACTTTTTCTACAAATTAGTGACTTTAAAAAAGCCGTCATGGAAATATTGGTTCTTCAGATATTTTACCAGTTGGAACTTCTGATAGGTACGGTAGGTTAAGTATTTTTAGGGTGAAATTGTGTAAATATGTCAATCTGAATAAGACTGACAACCCCAAAGAGTAGATTTTATACTGTCAAGAACCAGACACATGACAGGTTATGCAAAACCGGATGACAGAAATGTCAACCTTCATGATGTCTACCCTATTTCTCCCTGTCAGTGTGGAAGCCTGGCTCTAAATGATCAAAAGGAAAGACAAAAAGCCAATTCCGTTTCAATCCAAACCACAGTTGAAGGACAAAGGTCACTTCTGACCGATGGCTCTTTGAGGTCAGCTGGATCCTGAAGCTACAAGTTGTAGTCTATTATAATACTGTTCTGAGATCAGGACGGGTGGAGGCTAATATGACCGACAGTCTTTGCTGGCTGCTAACGCTACCGTTGGGTAAACAACACAAGAAAATAGCTTCAGCTGGCACAATGACAGAGAAAACTGTAACCCAACTGACCCCTTAGGAAGTGGATGGGATCGGGTGTAATACAGATTTTACACTGTGCTTGATTTTATCTTCTTTGGAGCCATGGCAATTTGTGAACTCAATGGTTCAATCAATCTGGTGATATTCCTCTGTGAAGAGCTATATTCAAATTACTCCTAGTGTGTGTGGAAGGAAGTGAACATCCAAAGTCCTACTGTGTAATTCTGCAAATTAAGTGAGTCTTGGAACAAATTATCTCATGATCCGAGCAGAATAAATCAGATTGAAATGGACTCAATGCTCAGCGTCGCCATTCCACCATTAGCATTGTTTGATTTCAGTTAAAGTCCCTTACAATGCCTTGTTCTGGTTTGAGGTATGTAATTAAACAAAGCTATGTCCTTATGTAGGGCTTAAATTTATACTGGGGAATGTGTGGTTAATAATTTGAAGCAGGGATTTTGATGGCTTTTTTTCCCTCTGACCTTACCTCTATCCAATTCAGATAATTTAGCACCAACAAAGTGCAAATAGTGGTATTGTTATATGGTCTGCATGGTCTACTTACTTAACTGGTTCTCTTGGCTGCTATGGATATGTGTTTTTTTTTAAATATTGATTTGATTGGAAAGAACTCCTTATCTGGTTGATGTGTTGTACTGCTGATGCACCATTGGGCCACCCTCTGAATGATAAGGTGTAGCCTTCCACATCCAGCCAACGATTGAGTTCGGTTGGGCAACTAGGGAACAGGAGCAAAATGGAAATGAAATGATTCTTCTTGGTCAAGGAGAGTCAATGCAAAAGTTGAATCAATTCCCGCTCATATTCTGGCTGCAGGTCACAATGTAATAAGGTCACTACCGGGTGTACCTGATCTCAAGTAGGCTTTTATGCCACATTTGTGCTGTAAAAGCTTCTCAGATCACTTCTGAGCTCAGCTTAGGTAATTAAGTGGCTCTGCTTTTTTTAATATCAGCAAAATCAATTTAAGCAGGTAACCAGGATTTGCTTTTCCTCTGAAAAATGAGAACTGAAAGGAAATTCATTCACCTCCTTGTGCTCATCGGCATTTTGTTAATAACACACCTGTAGTATGCTCAGACTGCTGCATTTAACTTTCCCGTCACCATACAGTTTAGTACTTCTCGAGGACTGACAGCTGGTTGCTTGTTTTCCTTTTAATAGAACTAAGGAACGGTGCAGAGATTGATGTGGGCTAAAGAGAATAATCACTGATCAGGTCTTTAATGGAATTGAAACTTTTGTTCTACTGTAAATTAAAAAAAACAGTATGCAATGATGTCCATCATGAAAATAATCTAATGCTTGGAATAATATGTTAATGAAAACTCTGGCACCCTCTTTGTCTGCATAGGCACCATCAGCTGTGTCTGCCTGTCAGTTCACTAAAGGTCTCGGTTTGATCAAATCTGTTAAGAGTTGAATCACTAGGAAGGCTAATTCCATGCTAGCCTGTTTGATAATTGGGCCTTGTCACCCCAAAGGGACAATTAATTATATCGCAAGACAGGATCTGAACATTGATCATGACCCCTGCGCAGCATGAGATGACAACAAAGGCCAGCACGCATAAAGAAGCCCATCCTATCATTTGAGCTGAACAGTTACGAGTGGCCTGAGACTTTGCTTGGAAGAACAGAAAAGACCATAAAAATGAAGGAGCTGAAACTGGAGAATAAAACTAACATTTGTGCTAAGTGAGTACAAGTTTTGAAGTGTTGCCTTTCACAAAGTATTTCCATTTTCATGCATGTTCCAAAATCCTTTCCTGGTGCCAGGCCTATTAAGTGCATGTTAATACATGGATGCGGCGTAAACTTCTGAAGGCAAGCCCACTTGCCTTCCATCCCAGTTGATATTAGTTGTGCATGATATATGGGTGGTTTTAAGGTAATGGAATAGCCTACAGATACTGGCATGAACAAGAACTGATAGAAACTCAACCATTTCAGCCTACACAGCAACATTAGAAGAAGACTTGCGACCAAAAAGTAATATCAGAGCTATGTGTACACATAGTACTGCAAGAAAGAAATAATCTCCCAAGTTTTTTTGCCTTCCAGGCAACAGCTTGAAACTTGCCAATGAGCAACAGGATTGTGGTACATCAGTCACTGATAATTTACCATCTCAGAATCAGATTTATCACCACTGACTTATATGACATGAAATCTGTGTAAATACAAAGCCACAGACATTGTTGATCTGGCATGCCGAGGCTTCAGCCATCCATTGGGCTTCATCTGGCTATTCAAAGGTCGATGCGACAACCCTTAGGGTTTATCATTGAAAAAATGCTTTGCCAGATGAAGATCCAACCTACCCCTGTATATAAGTGAAAGTACAGTTTCCGAGGAGATTCCATGTTGCCATGCTTTCAGAAAATTATGAGGTCCCCATTCAACACAATTATGTTCGGTGCTTCAGAGATACAGTATATGTTCCCAGCTGAGAATGTGTGATTCCATTAGACCTCAACCCTAGCAAAAAAAGCCCTCACAACAACACACATTATAAATGCAGGATTGCTTAAGGGATGTTTTAAAATATACGCAGGAGAGATTTGGGTTCTGGACACTACAGTGGAAGTATTTGCATATTTCTGAAGACAATAATGAACAAAACATGAGACAGGCAAACAAAAGGGATGCAGAGGATAACAACATTCAGAAAGCAGAAATTTCCCAATCTTTGGAGTGATGTGGACTTTTCATATTTTGAGTGAGTAGCTCTTTAAACATCAATTACCTCCTATTTCTTTCAAGTTTTTCAAACTATACACTGTCATTGCTCATAGAACTGTTTATCTGGAAATTCATCTCTGATTTAATCCACTAAACATGCAATAAAGCAGCACCAGTGCCTCTGAAATTCATTCCATTTGATAACCACTATATAGCATATTTAGTGCTACTGACTGGAAATGAATTCCAGGCACGTTAGTTTCAAAGGTGAAAAAGGACAACTACAAATGAAAAATAACTTCAAATCAGGTAACCCTGACCTACACAAGAAATCGAGACATGACCTTCGTAAAGCTATCAGAGATGCCAAGAGCCAATACCAGTCCAAAATCGAGTCCCAGACCAGCCACCTGTTGTGGCAGCGCTTACATGCTATAACGGGCTACAAAACAAAGTCAGGCAGCATCATCAGCGCGTCCCTTCCTGATAAGCTTAACTCATTCTTTGCATGTTTTGAACAGAAGGAAAATGGAATGTCACCACCCACCCGACAGCCTCCGATGCATCTGTACCCACAGTCACCATGGCAGACATTAGATCAGTCTTCTGGAGAGTGAACACAGAGCAAACAGCTGAATTCTAACGATGAGGTGAAAGTTGATATCAAGAGAGAATTTGATTTAGTGTGGCATCAAGGAACCCCAGAGCAATTGAAACAAGTGGGCATCAAGGAAAAGCACACTGATAATTGGAGTTATACCCAGCACAATAGAAATAGGATCTGGCCCAGATAAAGTCCCCAGTCGTGTCTTTAGATGCTGCACAGATCAGCTGGCGGGGGTATTTGCAGACATTTTGAACCTCTCCCTGCTTCAATCTGAAGTCCCCACCTGCTTTAAGAAGATAACTATCATCCCAGTACTTGAGAAAAATAAGATAAGATGCCTTAATGACTACTGCGCAGTGGCTCTGACATAAGATAAGATATCTTTATTAGTCACATGTACATTGAAACACACAGTGAAATGCATCTTTTGTGTAGTGTTTTGGGGGCAGCCCGCAAGTGTCGCCATGCTTCCGGCACCAACATAGCGTGCCCAGAACTTCCTAACCTGTACATCTTTTTGGAATGTGGGAGGAAATCAGAGCACCCAGAGGAAACCCACGTAGACACTGGGAGAATGTACAAACTCCTTACACACAGTGGCCGGAATTGAACCCAGGTCACTGGCGCTGTAAAACATTACACTAACCACTATCCCTATCCTATCCACCATCATGAAGTGCTTTGAGAAGTTGTTCATGGCACACATCAACTCCAGCCTCCCAGACAATCTTGACCCACAGCAACTTGCCTACCGCCAAAACATGTACACAGCGGACACCATCTCCCTGGCTCTACACATCACTGGAGCATCTGGACAGTAAAGAAACCTACATTAGACAGTTGTTTATTGACTACATCTCCGCCTTCAATGCTATAATTCCAAGCAACCTCATCACCAAACTCCGAGACCTGGGGCTCAACACCTTCTTTTGCAACTGGGTCCTTGACTTCCTGACCAACAGACTGCAATTAGTAAGGATAGGCAGCAACACCTCCACCACAATTATCCTCAGCACTGGTATCCCACAAGGCTGTGTCGTCAGCCCCTTACTTTACTCCCTATACAGTCACGACTGTGTTGCCAGATTCTTCTCTAACTCCATCTACAAGTTTGCAGTTGACACCACCGCAGTGGGCCAAATTGCAAATAATGATGAGTCAGAGTTTAGGAAGGAAATAGATAGCATAGTGACTTGGTGTCATGGCAACAACTTTTTCCTCAATGTCAGCAAAATAAAAGAGTTGGTCATTGACTTCAGGAATGAGGTGGTGCACATGCTCCTGCTTACATCAATGGCGCTGAAATCAAGAGGGTTGAGTCTTTCAAGTTCCTAGGAATGAATATCACCAATAGCCTGTCCTGGTCCAACCACGGAGACGCCATGACCAAGAAAGCTCACCAACGAAAGCACACTAGAAAGCATAGAGAACTTTGGCATGTCCCCTTTAACCCTCACCAATTTTTATAGGTACACGACTGAAAGCATCCTATCTGGATGCATCGCCGCTTGGTATGGCAACTGCTCCGCCCAAGACCGCAAGGGACTTCAGAGAGTTGTGGACACAGCTCAGCACATCATGGAACCCAGCCTCCCCTCCATGGACTCTGTCGACACTTCTCGCTGCCTCGGTAAAGAAGCCAAATATAATCAAAGACCCCACCCACCCCGGACATTCTCTCTTCTCTCCCCTCCCATTGGGTAGAAGATACAAAAACCTGAAAGCACCTACCACCAGCCTCAAGGACAGCTTCTATCCTGCTGTTATAAGACTATTTAACGGTCCCCTAGTACGATAAGGTGGACCTTTGACCTCACAATCTACCTCATTATGGCCTCGCAACTTGTTGTCTGCCTGCACAGCACTTTTTCTGTAACTATAACACTTTATTCTGCATTCTGTTATTGTTTTTTCATTGTACTACTTCAATGCACTGATGTGATGAAATTATCTGTATGGATGGCATGTAAAACAAAGATTTTTATTGTACCTCGGTACATGTGACAATAATAAACCAATTTACCATTTTTCCATTTTAACTTGGTCTTGAGATTTTGGTTCGCCCCCTTTTATTTATGCATGAAGGTAGGCTGGTGATCAGCACATGAGGAAAATACTTTTCCTCCTTCAAATGATGCCACAAGATCTGTTGCAGCCACCGGACTTGCCAGATGAAGCATTGAATTTAGTGGGATGAAATATAATGTTATCAGGAGTAGACACTGCCTGTGCACACCACCAGGAATTTTGTTCTGAATCTCCACACATTTTATGTCAGTACCAACGATGAACATTGTCATAATGTTTTTATCCGATCATTCACAAATTCCTCAACACTATACTCAATGTCAACAAAGACCATTTGCTCAAGATCACTGATTTGATTAAACCAAAGCGACAGAACATAGTTATATGATCACAAGCCAGGAGTGGATTAATTTCCTGCAATGTGTAAATGATCCACTCTGTGCCCAGAGTTCCAGGTGGGGACCTGTATGATCCCTGAATTTGAATCAAGTGGGAGGCTTGCTGGGTTCATCCATCTATCTGACTCCTGTGCTTCCTGCAAAAAGTAACCTGCATCTTTGAGTGTTGGGGTGGGGGGGGGGGGGGGTGAAGCGGCAATCGTGGGGGAAAAGTAAATATAACTTAAAAGAGTGAGCATTTTGAACTATTTCAAACACTGGCAGAAATTTGTGGTCTGCTTCATATTTTCTGTGACTGTGACATTTGTTATGTACAGAAATTCTTCGGATTAGCTGAGCCTATTGTGTCAGCTGCATGTGTAGATAATTAGAATCTGTTCTTGCTCTTCTTAAAATGCACCATTCTAGTTTAATTCCTTATTAGTTCTGCTGTATTAATTCTCATGTACATTACTTTCCTTAGTCTTGAATTTACAACAGCTTACTAGGTCAGTCTGAGCATCACATCACAAGGTATTGATGAAAGTCCATTTGACATCAGTAACTAACTTTGATTGTGGTTACTTGCATATCTGACGACCTTCACATATGTCAGGCTAAGTTTATTCACAATTCCTCATATTTCTCATGTGGGCGCTTATCAAATTGTGCACTTTCTTTGTGATATCCTTAGAAAGCTTCTTGCCTATCTATATTAAATGGTCTGCAATTCAAAAAATGCTCCGATTTTTTTTATTTATTCTTTTTTTTGAAGCTGGTCATCACTAGTTATCCTTAAAGGTGCTGGTGAGCCATTATCTTGAACCACTGCAGTCCTTCTGGTGAAGGTACTCACACAGTAGTGTTGGGAAAGAAGTACCATAATTTTGACCCAGAGATGATGAAGGAGCAGCATATTTCCAAGCCAGGATGGTGCGTGATTTGGAGGGAATCTGCAAGTTTTCCTATATTTATACCTGCTGCCCTTATCATTCTTGGTGGTAGAGATTGCAAGTTTTTGAGGTGCTGTCAGAGTAGCCTAGGTAAGCAACTGTATTTTAAAGATGGTACACACTGCAGCCTCTGTGTATCAGTAGTGGTGAGACTTAATTTTTTGGCCGGTGGATGGGATACTGTTCTTGCAGGCCTTGCAGATATTTAAAAGGCTTTGGGATGTCAGGAGGTGAGTCACTCACTGAATAATGTCCATCTTTTGACTCATTCATGGAACCAGGGTATTTAAGTGGCTGGTTCAGTTGGGTTTCTGTTCATTAGTCATCTCCAGGATGTTGATGGTGGATAACTCAGCAGTGGGCATGACATTATCTCGACAAGCATTGTGCTGTGGTTACTTCTAATGGTGTCATTTTGGACCAATGTAGATGCTACAGGTAGATTAGTGAGGATGAGATCAAGTAGGTTTATCTCTGTGTGGCACTTGGTCTGGTAACTATTTTCTTCAGGACTCAGACAGCTGGATTAGTGGTGATGCTGCCAACTCATACTTGGTGATAAAGACCCCCACCATAGTACATTCTCTGTCCTTGTCTCTTTCAAATGTTGCTCAATGCAAAGGAGCATGGATTCTTCAGTTGTGAGAGATGGTAATTAGGAGGAAGTTAATTAGCTCTAAAACATTGTGTTAAATAAATATAGATCCTTTTCTCCATCTTTCTTTTGTCCTCAGTTCCTTTGAATATACTATTGGCTTTTCATGCCTGTTTCTCTTTCAAAGGTTTGATAACTCTCCACTTGGCTCCAGAGGCTGCTTATGGTTTTATTGATGATTTGAAGGTTTTGATCCGTAACTTAATACTCTTCTGTTCTGTGCTTGCTTTCTGTTTCTTGGAATTTGCCCATTACGTCTAGATTGGCCATAGAACACTTCTGAAATTGCCTAAGTGGCTGTTTAATTAGCTAAAGAGTTACTTCCTATGAAACAATTATGCATCAAAAATGTACCATAATGTGGCCAAGTTTTCAAAAGTGCTTTGAGTAAGATTTCACATTTCCCACAAATATGAAAAAAATGATGACATTCAGAATAAAATTCCTGAGGTATTCACTGCCATATCTTTGAAGTAGAGCTTCATCCCAAATGTTTCCAACACCACATTTCATTTCATTTCCATTTTACCAACAATAAATCCTGATAACACCAGAGACTGCTTAAACTATGCAAAGCACTTTTATTTTCATAAAAATAATCAAAAATGAATCAGAAATTCATGGTTTATAAAAATAGCCATTCTAGAGAAAGAGCTGCAGCAGTCTGCAAATGATGCTGGTTTGTCTGTGTTACCTTGTACTGGTGTTATAGCCCATGGATTACAATGGATCTGTGACTTATTATCTTGTTGCATCCATTCTGCCAACTGATTTCATAAATGAACCACTGGTGAAATATCTGACTCCTCGACAAGAAGAATGTTCTGAATTTTGTTATTAGGCAATTGTAGCATATTTCTTCACTAACAATACATGGTTCAATTATACAATCCATTGGCATTGCAGAAGTCATTTGAATTTACATCATGAATAGAATTCTCACAGGTTCTGACTTAACTTTTAGAGTATCATAGTTCATTGTCATTTTCCCCATTGGTATCACTGTTCCTTCTCAATTGCCTTTGCTTATCCCTTCTCTGATTGAGATGATGATTAATTAACACCCCTTAACTCCATGGGCACCATCTAACCTCCCTTATCTCTTCCAAAGCTATATCACTGAAACCAAAGCCTACACATATATTCACATCTTGAAAGGGCAACAGAGAACACTCAAGGAGAAAAACAGATTAGATTTTTCCTCCATACTATGTAAACAATTAAACCAATTGTTTTCACTCAGCCCTCCCCGCACCCCCCCATCCACCAACCTACCACACAACCCCTACACCACAACATGGCAATAATGTGTTACGTCAATTATGATCAACAAACTTTGCATAAACCAACATTAAAATCCTTGATCTTCATTACTAACTCTCATTTATTAATTTATTTATATTATATTAAAATGTATTATAAATATTAATTGATTTATTAATTGTGTGGATGTAAAGGGTTTAACAGAACGCCTTGTATAAATAAATCAAATCTTACAATGTAGCCCATGCTCCAGCATTAAAACAACAAAGTGTATTTTGTTTCACTGCAATTGGTTTTCCCACTTCATTTTCCATTAACTTCCTCCTCTTATTGGCTTTTTTCTGCAATAAGTCTCCATCTATTTGAACAAGCACTTTAGCCTGAATGACAGAAGAAACCTTGACTCCTAGCATAGTAACTTTGTTATCAGATGGCAGGAGCCATGA
The DNA here is from genome assembly GCF_009764475.1 of Pristis pectinata. Classification (NCBI taxonomy): domain Eukaryota; kingdom Metazoa; phylum Chordata; class Chondrichthyes; order Rhinopristiformes; family Pristidae; genus Pristis; species Pristis pectinata. The sequence goes on along the minus strand of NC_067414.1, from coordinate 74,517,423 downwards.
CTCAGTCAGGGTGATGCAGACAAGGTCAGCTCCCTTGCCCTGATACGAAATATTTCTGGTCTGCTGGTTATTCTGTCTGCTGGCTTGTCCATTCAAAACTGGCGATAAGGTTTGCTCAACTTAAGCAAGTTAAATATGCTTTGAGCTGTATGCTGATAGAGTTACCAGTCACAGGCAGTCCTGATAATCACATATGCAGCTACATGGATGAATGATGGGACACCACTTGAATAGATTCTGACATATTAGCACAGAATTTTAGCTCCTTCAGAGATCGATTTCAGGGACAATGTCTGCATAGCTTTTGGGATTTCAGCATGACCTGAATCCACCTGGTTTCTGCTCCATTGAATAGATAACAAAAACTGCTAAACTGGAAAGGTTATTTCTTCTGCTCATAGTTTGGGGCTTTGTGTCAAGCACCATAGATCTGCTGTTCAGCAGCATTCAGATTGGCATAGAAGTGCCTGCTTCATTACTCTAAAAACTTGATCCCACGTACCTACACTGACACTTCAGTGCAGTTTCGTAGGAATGCTGCCACGTTGGTGGTGTTGGTTTTCAGATGAGATATGAAGTCAAGGCCCTGTCAACCTTCTCAGATGAATTACAAGAGATTCCAGCAAACAACTTCGGTAAAGGCCGTGTAATTATTTCAAGGAGACCCACCTAATATTTATTTTTAAATCCACACCACTTAAATAAAAATTATCTGATTACCTATTTCACTGTTGTGTGTGGGAATTTTTCCATACCCAGATGGGCTGCTGCGACATTCAACTGTTCAGCTGTGGCAGTCCTTCAAATCTACCCCATGGGTTACAAATGGAAGTAACAATTAAGGATATTTGATTTTTAGCCTGTCAAAGACAGGTGTGACTATAGAGATAGTCAACTTGTCTTGTCAAAGTCAAAGTCGAGTTTTTTGTCATATGTGCAAGTACATGTATGCACAGGTGTGATGAAAAACTTACTTGCAGCAGCATCGCAGGCACATAGCTTCAGGTACACAACATTCACAAGGAAAACATAAATTATACACAATTTTAACAAGAAAGAACACAAGTAGAATAAAAAAAGAAAGTCCACTGTAGTACAAAGTGGTCATAGTGTTGCTATACTGAGGTAATGACTTGAGTTCAAGAACTGAGTGGTTGAAGGGAAGTAACTGTTCTTGAACCTGGTGGTGCGGGACTTCAGGCTTCTGTACCTCCTGCCCAATGGTAGCTGTGAGAAGATGGCATGGCCCGGACAGGGTGGAATCTTTGATGATAGACATTGCCTTCTTGAGGTAGCACCTCATGTAGACACTGCCAATGGTAGAGAGGGATGTGCCCATGATGTATTGGGCTGAATCCACTACTCTCTGCAGCTTCTTACATTGTTGCACATTCGAATTGCTGTACCAGACCATGATACAACCAGTCTGGATACTGTAGAAGTTTGTTAAAATGTTCAGCAACAAGCAGAAACCTCCTTAACCTCCCAGCGCCTTTCTTGTAATTGCATCTGTGTGTTGGACCCAGGACAGGACATCCGATATGTTAATGCCCAGGAATTTAAAGTTGCTGACCCTCTCCACTGTTGATCAACAAATGTAGACTGGCGCATGTTCACTCTCCTTTCCCTTCCTAAAGTCAACAATCAGCTCTTTAGTTTTACTGACATTGAGCGAGAAGTTGTCATTGTGGCACCACTCAGCCAGGTGTCCTATCTCGCTCCTGTACACTGACTCATCACTGATATCATCTGTATCATTGGTCTGTCTACTTGGCTCTGTTCTCTGATTAAAGTAGAGTTTTGTTCATTGGGAGACAATACATACTGTAGCTACAGGCTGGAATTACTACCTTTGAGAACCTGATGCTTAGGTCCTGGACATCCTTGCCAAAAGGATTGGAAGCAAGAGTGTTTGTGTGACGGTAAGGCTGTCACCAGTAGGCTTGCGCAGAATTTGGTCCTCGTCTTTTTGGAAAATGTATTGATGTTTTAGACTTAAACATAAGGGAAATGGAAGACAAACTTGCAAATATAGAAATTATCGAGAAGGAAAAGTTGAGATTGAAGGAAACTAGGGATGGTCCGGCCAGTTGACAGAAAAGTGGTAAATCCAGAGACACATTTGGGGACATGCATCAAGGTAAGGGAATATGCAATAAAAGGGAGATTATTGAGATGTGAGGAGAAACAAAATGGCCTTTATCAGCCAAGGCATAGAACATAAGAGCTGGGAGATTATGCCAGAACTGTATACTATACCAGTTAGATCACAGCTGGAGTACTGCATATGTTTCTCACATCATAGGAAATATGTGATTACACTGGATAGGCTGCAGAGGAGACACACAAGGAGGGTTTGAACCCAGAATGAGAGTGCAGCAGTGGGGAGTCAGAATCATAGGCAGAAAACAGAACAGGTAAGTCCAGTGGGCAACGTAGACAGAGACAGGTGGGGAAGCATGAGAGGGCTGATAGGCTTAACTGCATTTACTTTGAGAAGCCTTGCAAGTAAGACAGATGAGCTGAGAGCATGGATCCGTACATGGGAATATGATACTGTCGCACTCATGGAAATGTAGTTGAAGGAAGGACAGGACTGGCAGCTCAATGTTCCAGGCTATGGAAGTTTCAGGCGTGACAAAAGGGGACAAGATGTTGCGACGCTGATCAGGGAGGGCATTGCAACAGTAATCAGGGAGGACAACCTGGAGGGATCAGCCTATGAGTTTGTAAGGGTACAATTTAGGAATAAGAAAGTTGCAATCATTTCGATGGACAGGTACTATAGGCCTCCCAACAATCAGCGGAAATCAGAAGAATAGATATGTAGGTAAATTGCAGTAGGGTGCAAAGATAATGTTGTAGTTGTGGGGAATTTTAACTTTCCCAATACTGACTGGGATTGCCTTAATGCAAGGGGCTTAGATGGGGAGGAATTTGTAAATAGCATTCAAGTTGGGTTTTTAAAGCAGACTGTGGAGAGTCCTATTAGGGAGGGTGCTGTGAGTGTGTGCTCAGGATCATCCTGGAAGCCAAGAGCATCATAGATGAGACTTTTACTGAGGTGGTCACACACAAGGTACAGGAAAAGTAAAAGGAGTAGGCAATAAGTGCAAGATTCCCCTGTGGCCATACCCCTCACTAACAGGTAAACCTTATCTTAGGAAATGAGCACAGCCAAGTGGTGGAAATGTCTGTAGAGGAACTCTTTGGGAACAGTGACCATAGTTTGGTAACTTTCAAGGTAGTCATGGAAAAAGATAAGGTTGGTCAGTGGAATGCTCCTCCTGCAAGATGTGGGAGGTCAAGGAACCTCATGGTCTCCCTGACAATGATGTCTGTGGGAAGTGCACCTGGCTGCAGCTCCTGACAGACTGCGTCAAGGAACTGGAGCTGGATTTGGATGTACTCAGGATATCTCTTTGGATACTGTCGAGGGGGATGTTCTTCCAGGGGCTAGCAGCAGCAGTCAGGTCTCTGGCACTGTGACTGGCTCTGAGGCTCAATGGGAGAGGGTGCAGTGAGATAGGGTGATAGTGATAGGAGACTCGATAGTGAGGGGGACAGACAGGAGATTCCGTGGCCGCAGAAGAGATGCCAGGAAGGCATCTCCTCCTGACACAGGAGGGCATCCGTGTTGCTTCCCCGGTGCCAGTGTCAAGGATGTCTCTGAGCAGCTGAAGAAAATTCTCAAGGAGGAGGGCAAACAGCCAAAGGTCGTTGTACATGTTGGTACAAATGACATAGGTAGAACAAGGGATAAGTTTCTGCAGAATGAGTATAGGGCATTAGGTAAAAAGTTAAGAGGCAGGACCTCGAGGGCAGTGATCTTGGATTACTCCTGGTGCCATGTGTTAGCAAGGTCAGAAATAGAAGGATGGGCCAGATGAATGTGTGGCTGAGGAGCTAGTGCACGGGGCAGGGATTCAGGTTCTTGGATCATTTGGATCTCTTCTGGGGTAGAGGTGACCTGTACAAGAGGGACCAGTTGCACTTGAACCAGAGAGGGACCAATATCCTTGCAGGGAAATTTGATAGTGCTACACAGGAGGGCTTAAACTAGATTGGCAGGGGAGTGGGACTCAGAGCAGGAGCAAGTCATGGTATAAAGCAGTAGTCAGCGAGAGCAAGTTTAGTAATCAGGATAGCCAGGGGCACAGTAAAGGCAGAGAAAGGAATACCCAGTTAAACTGCATTTGTTTCAATGCATGAGGTTTAAAGGGTAAGGTGGACGAACTCAGCACAGATTGGCTCTGAGGACAGGGATGTCATTTCATAACAGAAACATGGCTGAGAGAAGGGCAGGACTGGCAGCTCAATATTCCAGGATACAGATACTTCAGGTGTGACAGAGATACAGGCAAGTGAGGAGGGGCTGTTGCTTTTTTGATAAGGGAGGACATAACAGCAGTGTTTAGAGATGACATTCTTGGGGGATCGTCCAGTGAGGCCATATGGGCAGAACTTAGAAACAAGATGGGGAGGGTCACTCTCGTGGGGCTGTATTACAGACCCCCAATAGTCAGTGGGAACTTGAGAAGCAGGTGCATAGAGAAATTGCTCATAGTTGTAAGAATAATAAGGTTGTATTAGTGGGAGGTTTTAATTTCCCCAGTATTGACTGGACTACCCAGAGTGTTAAAGGCCTGGACGGGGTGGAATTTGTGAAATGCATCTCAGAAAGTTTCCTGAGTCAACATATACAGGGCCCTACTCGGGAGGGTGCAATACTGGACCTCCTCTTAGGTAACGAGGCAGGGTAGGTAACTGAAGTGACAGTCAAAGGAGCACTTTGGCCCTAGTGACCATAATTCTATTAGTTTTAAGATAGTGATGAAAAAGGATAGGACAGGTCCACAAGTTAGGGTCCTAAAAGGTGTCCTAATGAAGGCTAAAAGGTGTGTTGGCCTTCATTAGTCAGGGTATTGAGTTCAAGAGCTGTGAGGTGATGTTGCAGCTCTATAGAACTCTGGTTAGACCACACTTGGAGTATAGTGTTCAGTTCTGGTCGTCTCATTATAAGAAGGATGTGGAAGCTTTAGAGAGGGTGCAGAAGAGATTTACCAGGATGTGTCCTGGATTGGAGAGCATATCTTGAGGATAGGTTGAGCGAGCTAGGGCTTTTCTCCATAGAGTGAAGGAGAATGAGAGGTGACTTGATAGAGGTGTACAAGATGATAAGAGGCATAGATCGAGTGGACAGTCAGAGACTTTTTCCCAAGATGACAATGGCTAACACAAGGGGGCATAATTTTAAGGTGATTGGAGGAAGATATAAGCCGGATGTCAGGGGTAAGTTTTTTACACAAAGAGTGGTGTGTGCTTGGAACCCACTGCCGGCAGACGTTGTGGGGGCACATACATTTGGGACATTTAAGATACTCTTAGATAGACACATGAATGATAGAGAAATGGGGGGCTATGTGGGAGGGAAGGGGTAGATAGATCTGAGAACAGGATAAAATGTTGGCAGAACATTGTGGGCCGAAGGGCCGACACTGTGCTGTTATGTTCTATGTTGTGTTCTATGTTGTGTTCTAAACTGGAGCAGGGCTAATTTTGGGGGACTTAGGCAGGATCTAGCAGAAGTCGATTGGTGAACCTATTTGAAGCGAAAGGAACAAACAGCAAGTGGGAGGCTTTTAAGAGTGTGATATCAAGAGTCCAGGAGTGGCATGTTCATGTTAAGGTAAAGGGTAAATCTATCAAAGTTTAGGGAACCTTGGCTGATGAGAGATATTGAGGTTCTGGTGAAGAAAAAGAAGGAATCTTACATTGGTTTAGGAGGTCGGGAATGAGTGAATCCCTTGATAACTATATGAAGATTAAGAATACCCTTAAGGGGGAAATCAGGAGGGCAAAGGGAGGGTATGAGATGGATCTGGGAGTTAAGAATAAGGAAAATCCCAAGAGGTTCTATAGCTATATAAAGAGTAAAGGGGTGGTAGGGCGACAGTAGTTCCCCTTGTCTTGAGCCACAGGAGATAGGTAGGCTTTTTAAAAAATATTTCTCCTCAGTGTTTACTGAGGAGAAAATCATGATTGCTCAAGAGATAAGGTAAACAAGTGGAGAAGTTTTGGAGAACATTCATATTACCATGGAGAAGGTATTTTCAGCCTTACAGTGCAATAAGGTGGATCAATCCTCAAGACCTCAGTGCATCCTTGGACTTAGTGGGAGGCCAGAGAAGAAACTGCAGGGCTCCTTGTGGAGATACGTGCTTCATCGTTGGCCACCGGAGAGGTTTCTGAAGACTGGAAAGTGGCTAATGTTGTTCCGTTGTTTAAGAAGGGTAGCAAGGACAAGCCAGGGGACTGCAGGCCAATCAGCCTGACATCAGTAGTGGGGAAGTCACAGGAGGGAATTCTGAGGGACAGGATCTATCAGCATTTGGATAGTCAGAGTCTGATTAGGAGGAGTCAGCATGGTTTTGTGTGTGGAAAGTCGTGCTTGATGAACCTTTTCGAATATTTTGAAGAGGTAACCAAAACAGTAGATGAGGGTAGGGCAGTGGATGTTGTTTATTTGGACTTTAGTAAGGCCTTTGACAAGGTCCCGCATGGTAGACTGGTCTGGAAGGTTAGGTCCCATGGAATCCAGGGAGAGCTAGTTGGGTGGATTCAAAATTAGCTCAGAGGTAGGAAGCAGAGGGTGGTGGTTGAAGCTTGTTTCTTGGAATGGAGGCCAGTGATTAGTGGTGCGCTGCAGGGTTCAGTGTTGGGACCCTTGTTATTCATTATTTATATAATTGATTTGGATGCGAATGTACAAGGCTTGATCAGTAAATTTGTGGATGACACGAAATTAGGAGGTGTTGTTCATAGTGAAAAAGGTTATCGTAGATTACAAGGGGATCTTGATCAGTTCGGGAAGTGGGCCAGGAGTGGCAAATGGATTTCAGTATAGATAAGGCATTTAGCATGCTGGCCTTCATCAGTCAGGGTATTGAGTATAGTATTTGGGACATTATGTTGCAGTTGAATAAGTCGTTGGTGAGGCACACTTGGGGTACTGTGTACAGTTTTGGTCACCCTGTTATAGGAAAGATGTGTTTAAACTGGAAAGAGTGGAGAAAAGATTTACAAAGATGTTGCCAGGACTAGAAGGCCTGAGTTATAGGCAGGGGTTGGCCAGGCTAGTGATTTGAAAAATAATGGCTGTAGCGAGGGTCAAAGGGTCAGGGTTTGATACTTGTGGCCCATGCTTTTTTCTGTTTGGTCAATGATTATGCTGGGTGGAAAATTGCAAAGCGGTATCCAGAGGAATGGAACTCGCAGTCAGACATAGCAAATTGTTGTTGGATGTTTACTTGCAGTAAATATGATAAAATCCAAATCAAGACAGCTGTGGTTAAAGTGATCCTGCTTATTTCTCGACAAATCTCACATCTGAAACCTTCCAAAACTTCATTAGAAAGAACTCACATTTAAAATCTTATCGGGGAGAGATTCGACAATGGCTGCTCGTGCTAAATAATGTTGTCATTACCACTCATAGTAAGAAAACAGTTGTCTTATGGGTGCCCGATAAGCATGAAGTTCTGGGGGGAAAAAACAACTCAAAAGGGATGGCCACAAGTATTTTGGATACTAACTTGGGAAACGTTTTACATTTTGCATGGGAAACTCGTCAATTTTTATCATGAAGTCTTATCTAATATAATTGATTGCCACTCCTTAACCAACCCACTATTAAAATAATAAAGTCCATGAGGACCAGCATTTAAAACAAGAACAAAAAAATCCCTGTGTGTTATTTATAGTGCATGTGAATGATTAAATAACATTTATGTAAAACACTATTGTGTATGGGTGAGGGAGGAAGAGAAACTCCTGTCTGACCCAGCTGCTAATGGTACTATTAGTAACTCACGTAATGGCTGAATGTTCCATGGATCAGGTGATTGCATGAGGCAATTGGAAAAGACTATACTTTGATTTTCAAATGCTGGTGACTTTTATTGTAAGCTTAAGATAATAAGTTCCCTTAAGGACTTATCCTTGATTCATTTGTATGCTTTTAACCTCATGGAGACCTGCTATTAAATTCTCTGTCTTGTTTCTTGGAGCACTCCAATGATATATGTTACTGGGCCACTCCTGCGGGTGTGCTTGAATAATCCCACAGACTATCCTGAGAAGTGGCTCTCCACAATCAGCCTGCAGCCAATTTTGCAAAGCCTGAACTGGGAAAATGTCAAGCAGCCCGCCTCCGCTACATGGCAGGAGCACAGAGGAAGACAAGGCCAGTGGCAAAAGGCATGGAAAGCAAAGTGGTGAGAGAAATAGAAAATGCTGGAAAGACACAGCAAGGTCAGGGAGCAATTTGGAATGAGAAACAGAGTTAACGTATTGGGTGAAAGAAATGTTAAACCTTCTAATCTTTCCACAGGTGCTGCCTGACCAGCTGATTGCTTCCACGATTTTCTGATTTTATTGCAGATATCGGCATCTGCAGCCTAATGATTTTCAATTACGAATGGCGAAAAGGAAATTGGCAGTTTAGATTAACAAGATTAACCATGTGAAGAGAAAACAAAGAAATAAACAGGATGAGAGAAAAGGGAAACAGATAGGTGTATGGTAACAAAGAGGGACAAACTGCGCAAACTTATGCTGGGTAATCAGAAAGTGCTAACCTTTTTGAAAGTGCCAAAATGATTTAACAAAACCTCTCTGTCTCACTCTTCCCAACTCTTGCATCATGAACAGATCATCCAGCTAATGTCAAAATCTTTGGAGTGTTTGGCAATTTGCCCAACCAATCAAGGAACTACAAGAGACTGCCGATGTTGGAATCTGGAGCTGCACACAAGATGCTGGAGGAACTCGGCGGGTCAGACAGCATCGGTGGTTGGAAACAGACAGTCAACATTTCTTGTCAAGACCCTTGAGCTGGACTTCAGATGAAGGATCTCGATCTGTAATGCCGACTGTCCATTTCCTTCCACAGATGCTGCCTGACCTGCTGCATTCCTCCAGCATCTTGCGTGTTACTCAGACAAGAAAATAAATGTCAAGGTTCCTTCGAAGGTAAATTAATCGGGTTATACATAAAGTTGCTGCTATCATTGACCAGTCAGGACAGGAGCAGAGCGATGTGTTGTGCTTGTCAGACCTGAGAGACTTGGAGACTGATGGAGAAAAACGATGATAACAGCAATAACTGTGGATTTATCAAATAATAAAACACAGGATGAGAATGCCTGATCCCCTTTGGTCTTGCCTCTCCTTGTCTCTGTAATGTCCTCCAGCTCTATAAACCTCCAATATGATTGCATTTCTTTTCAGTCTGGCCTCTTGAGAGTGCCGAAATTTACCCACTTTATCGTTGGGATTTGTGGCTCCAGCTACCAAATCCCCATCATAGAATCATAGATCATACAGCACAGAAACAGGGCCTTCAACAATCAAGTCCACTCCAACCATCATGCACCCTTTTACACTGATCCCATTTTATTCTCCCGATGTTCACATCAGATCCCTCGTGATTCTGCCACTAATCTACACATTTACTCCTCCCTTTACAGTGGACAACCCACGCATCTTTGGGATGTGGAAGGAAGCTGGAGAACCTGCAAACTCCACACAGACAGCACCAGAGGTCAGGCTTGAACTGGGGTCACTGGAGCTGTGAGGTAGCAGCTCTACGAGCTTCACCATTGTGCCATCCTTAAGCTCTGGAATTCATCCCTCATGCTCTTTAATTTTTCTCTCGACTTCCTCCTCGAAAGTGATCCCTAAAATCTTTCTCTTTCACAAAGCTTTTGGTTACCTGCTCTGATATCTGCTGATGCAGCTTGAATCAACTTTTATTTGCTAATGCTCCTATAATACGCCTTGGTATGTTTTACATTAAAAACCATAGAACCATAGAACAATACAGCACAATACAGGCCCTTCGGCCCACTATGTTGTGCCGCCCTTCAAACCACACCTAAGACTATCTAACCCCTTCCTCCCACATATCCCTCTATCTTAAATTCCTCCATATGCTTATCTAACAATCTCTTGAATTTGTCCAATGTATCAGCCTCCACCACCATCCCAGACAGCGCATTCCATGCCCCAACCACTCTATGGGTGAAAAACCTCCCTCTGACATCTCCCCTGAACTTCCCACCCATTACCTTAAAGCCATGTCCTCTTGTTTTGAGCACTGGTGCCCTGGGAAAGAGGCGCTGGCTGTCCACTCTATCTATTCCTCTCAATATCTTGTATACCTCTATCATGTCTCCCCTCATCCTCCTCCTCTCCAATGAGAACAGCCCTAGCTCCCTTAGTCTCTCCTCATAATCCATACTCTCTAATCCAGGCAGCATCCTGGTAAATCTCCTCTGCACCCTTTAAAAGCTCTATATAAAGAGAAGTGATTATTGCTGCTTTAAATACCACAGTTATATTTCTTATTGCTTGCTATAGTGATGAAATACATTCTGGATCTCAACAGGATCTCTGTAATATTCTCGACATTGCTGTAGTCATTTACTTATTGTCTAAATGACCCCATCCTGGTGCCCTGAGGAGGTTTGCCTCTGTGGGTTGCCATTGATTTCAGAAAACTTTCCAAGTCTGTTATGAATATGAAGCAGAAGTGGAAACATTTTATTTCAAAAATTATCTTTATTCATAAAAATATACAGGCGACCCTGCATTGGGGGTGGTGGTGGTTGCATTCCTAAGGATAAAGATCCCACTGAATGTGCATCCTACAGACCTATTTCTTTATTGAATGTTTCCAAAATATTGGCTTCTAGACTGGAAAAGGTACTTCCACAAATTATTTCTGATGACCAGACAGGATTTATTAAGAATTGCTATTTGCATTTTAATATTATAGGTTAATGAATATTGTATATACCCCTTCATCTACAATTCCAGAATGTGTTACCTTGCTAGATGCCAAGAAGGCGTTTGATAGAGTCGAATGGGAATATTTATTCAACGTGCTTGAGAAATTTAATTTTAGCCCAAATTTTATGTCCGCAGTTAAATTGATATAACATACACCTTTGGCTTCAATACTTACTAATAACCAGAGATCCCTCTTTTTCAGGCTTTTTTGAGGCACTAGACAGGGCTGCCCTTTAAGTCCTTTATTATTTGATATTGCCTTGGAACCCTTGGCAATTGCCTTTCGGGATTCTTCTAACATATTTGGTATCACTCGTGGAAAGGGGACCCATAAGATATCACGATATGCAGATGACCTGTTACTTTATATCTCTAACCCTGAGAAATCTATCCCTGCAGCATTATCACTGCTTGCTCAGTTTAGTATCTGGTCTGGTTATAGATTAAATCTTAATAAGACTGAGCTTTTCTCATTAAATATGCAAGTCTCAATTTATAGGCAATTACCATTTAGATTAGTGACTGATTATTTTACATATTTGGGTGTTAAAATTACCAAGAAGCACAAGGATTTATTCAAAGTGAACTTTTTACCCTTAATCGATCATGTTAAACAATTGGTTAGTAAATGGTCCCCATTGTCTCTATCATTGATAGGTCGAATTAATGCAGTTAAGATGAATATTTTACCAAAATCTTTGTATTTATTTCAGGCGGTTCCAACCTTCATCTCGAAATCTTTTTTCGATACTATTGATTCTAAAATTCTTTCATATATGTGGCAGAATAAAAACCCAAGGTTAAGTAAGAAATATTTACAAAAATTTAAAAAAGGGTGGTGGTATGGCTTTGCCCAACTTTAGATTTTACTACTGGGCAATTAATATTAGATATTTAATTTTTTGGACACAAGATTTAGAGGTAATTCAATGTCCTTGATGGGCACATCTTGAGTATGAGTCTGTGCAAGGATTTTCATTAGCTTCTATTTTAGGAGCCTCACTCCCTTTTGCATTTACTAATTTGAGTAAACAAATGATTAACCCAATAATTAAACATACAATACGAATATGGTTTCAATTTCGTAAATTTTTTGGATTGAATAAATTCATTTTATCAAGTCCTATCCAATCCAATTTTTTCTTTCAACCATCTAGAATTGATTTAGCTTTTTCTTTATGGAAAATGAAGGGAATAACATGCTTTTGTGATCTATTCATTGATAACTGTTTTCTGTCTTTTGAACAGTTGTCTAATAAATACAATTTGCCTAGATCACATTTTTTTCGATATTTACAGATCAGAAATTTTTTAAAAGTTATTTTACCTACTTTTCCGATACCACATAAAATTGAAATTACGGAAAATATTTTAGGTTTTAATCCTTATCAGAAGGGCTTGATAGCAATAATTTATGATCTGATTATGAAAATACATCTAGAGACACTTGATAAAATTAAGAATGAATGGGAAGGAGAACTCCAGATACTTTTACCTATAGAGACATGGAAGAAAATTCTCCAATTAATTAATACATCTTCAATGTGTGCGAGACACTCTTTGATACAGTTTAAGGTGGTTCACAGGACCCATATGTCTAAGGACAAATTAGCCCGTTTTTATCACCATATAAATCCTATATGTGACAGATGTAATTCGGAGGTGGCTTCCCTGACACGTATGTTTTGGTCCTGCCCTCTTTTGGAAAAATATTGGAAAGACATTTTTAATATTATTTCAACTTTATTGGATATTGATTTACAACCTCATCCTATTACTGCAATTTTTGGGTTACCAATAATGGATTCTGGCTATTTTTCCGCTTCTGCTTGTCATATGATTTCTTTTGTTACATTAATGGCCAAGAGATCCATTCTGTTTAAACGGAAAGATCCTATACCTCCTACCACATTTCAATGGTTTTCTCAAACTATAACATGTTTAAACTTAGAAAAAATTAGGAGTGGTACTGTTGATCCTTAGATTAAATTTGAGGAAATTTAGAGTCCATTTATTCAGTATTTCCATATGATGTAAGCAGACCTTTTTTGAATCCCTTTCAATAACCTTTTATTTGAATATAGGGGAGCGGAGCTAATGACATAATAATGTTTTTTTAACCGAAGAAATAACAGTCTAGCTTTTTTTTTAAGTTTTTAGTTTGCTTTTGTTTATTATTATTTTTTTAATTTTCATATAATCAAATCTCTTTTCAAATTCTTTTGTATCATGTTCATTTAGTAAGAGATTGGGAGGTTCAGATTATATATTTTACTCCCTGTGAGTGTATATGTCAACTGTTATCATTGTTATCCCAATCTCTTCGCACTATGTGTATAATTACTAATGTTATGTATGTTAATTTGAAATTTAATAAAATGATTGAAAAAGAAAGAAAAATAATTTTTGTGTTTAATTTTTGTGTTTAATTTTTTTCTTTTTCCACATAAATCTTGTAAGAGTGATTTTTTATTCCTTATTCCAGATTTTTGGCTGTGATTCATGAATTCCATAAGAATGCATTTCCTTTGCCTGAACTGCTGTAATTTGGGGGTCACCTGTACATAGAAAATACAATACTTTAGGTATGTCTTTGGTTTCATTTATTTCTATTTCTATTTCTATTAATTTTTCTATTAACAAAATGCCAATACAACTCATGTGGCCTCTTTGACAATACATGTGTTTATGTTTTGTGTGTGTGTGTGTGTGTGTGTGTGTGTGTGTGTGTGTGTGTGTGTGTGTGGGCAATACCTAACACATAGAAACACACACACACACACACACACACACACACACACACACAGTGTATCACATGTATACTTTCTATTTTAGCTCTTCCCAGGCATATGTAGACTCAATTACCATTTTCCTCCTTTTTTACACAGTCCATCTCCCCTCTCCACTCTCAATCCTGATGCAAAGTTTCGACTTGAAATGGTGACAATTCCTTTCCTTCCACAGATGCTGCTCAACTCGCTGAGTTCTTCCAGCAGATTGTTTATTGATCCAGGTTCCAGCATCTGCAGCCTCTTGTGCCTACCATTTCTATCCCCGTTGACTTCCCATTTTCCCAATCCAGACCAGGAGGTGGGGTCTGACACTAAAGTACTGGGGCAATCACCATTTGGTATCAATCCACTGTGGTACAAGGCAGTGAACAAGGATGGTCCTGCTTGCTTAAAGTTACAGTAAGTCAGTGCAATGCAATATCTGCAGGCAAGCACCAATTCTGAGACACGTGACTCAATCATGGTTCTTTAATAGTCTGCCAGGCAAGATTTGCTGTTACAGGCACAACATTATTCAAGAGTGACACAAGAGACTACAGATGCTGGAATCTGGAGCAAAAAGCAATTTGCTGGAGGAACTCAGCTGGTCAGGCAGCATCTGTGAAGGGAAATGGACAGTCCTTATTCAAATTATTTGAATGTTATTCAAATTCACCTCGACCCTGTCACGGGATGGGATCAGAAGAAATATGAAGACAGAGGGATCAGGAGAAGTATTGTCATTTAAGGGTTATTCACTTAGAAATTCATCTATGGATTGGCAGTACTAAATATGCAATGTAGCAGCATCTGTGCAATGTACTTGCTTTCTGAAATTTGGTTTCATTTAGCAGAGATCTGTATTAGGATAGGCAATTGCCTCATGCCTAGGCAGTATTCACTGTTCATGCAGGTGACTCATTATCATTACCTCAGCATGCAGATGGTTGTAAGGGTACTGCTGACTGGCTGCCGGGAGCCCAAAATCATAAGTGTTGTGAGTCGAGTTAATTGTCATATAGACAATCACAGTGAAGTACAGCTGCAATGATAAACTTGCTTGCAGCAGCATCACAGGCACATAGATTCAGATAACACACAGAACATAAAATTGTACATAAATTGAACATAAATTATATGAGACTGTGAAGAAAAAGACGATGTAAAACAAGAGATTTTGAAACAAGTCCATTGTAGTGCAAGAGGTGGTCTGTAGTGTTGCATTGCTGAGGTAGGTTTAGTTATTACCTGCAGTTAAAGCATGCTGTGTTTAAAGGGTATGTACACTGAAGCTGTCACACTTGTTGGGATTTCACTTGGAGCTAAATCTGACAGCAGAGAGTGAGTGAAAAATTACTGAACAAAGAGTGCATTCACTGAAGTTTTCTAGTGCTGCACCATAGACTACAAAGGAGGAAGCTTCAAAGTTGATATCACTGCAAAAGTGATTCCCGAAAGACAGGAGGAGGCCATATCAGAGTAAACCTTCTTCTAAAAGGTAGACCTTTGTCTGAAAGGAAAGTCACAAGAGGAACACTGTCTTAATAGGGTAGGTAACTCATGTGACCTCTCAGCAACACCCCCTTTGGTTTCAGCAAATGCTTTTTGACCCACCAGTGCATTCTAACGTACAACTAGCACATTATATTCATCAGCATAAAAGACCCAATCCAGAAAGCAATAGATGAGGACAAATAGGAATTCCATTTGGACATTGAGTGTTGTCTGGCCAGAACCCCAATAAATTAATCTCCCTGAGAGACTTTATTGCCAAAGTCCAAAAGGTTGTGAGCCTCTGGCAAGGTGCAACTGGCAGGTAAGGAGTAAGGAAAGACAACTCTTGACAAAAAGGCTTGGAACAAAGACTTGTTGGAACCATCACCCTAATTTGTCAAAGAGACAAGTACAAGGCCTTATAGAATCTTCCTCAACCCAAGCATTGGCATCATTGTCCATGTGAAGGACTACAGGGGCATCCACTTCACCCAGACCAAAGACAAGTGCCGACACCTGCTGGACCCAGCACTGCCTCATCTGAGCTATAGTCTTCATCTCACTGACAATGGCAACTGTGGCAGAAGGACTGCTGCAAGAAAGTCAACAAGGACCTGTGACCAAAAAGTTCCAATCAGTCAGCGGCTCACAGACAATCAGACAGCTCCCACCCAACAGGAACCACGGAGAGTCCACACCATCTGAACTACTCTGAGGTGCACCATAATCAGTTGGCACTTGTAATTGTCATGGGTGAGATGGATGCTCCTGCCGACCCTCATATAGACAATGATATAATCTGGGCAGTGCCAATGCTTGGGTTGAGAAAGATGCCACAAGGCCTTGTACCAGAAATCAGCAGGACTGGCTTGATGAGAACAACCATCAGAGCCAAGAGATAATTAAACATAAATACAAGGCATTCTTAGATAGGAAATATCATTTTATCAAAAGAGACAAAATCAAATATACATGTATCTGAAGGCCAAAATACAGCAAAAAAAAAGTGTAAGCTACAGAACAGATGGTAAATGGAAAGAGTGCAGTAACTTGTTGATAACTATGACATTCATGAGTTCTTCAGCACTATCAAAATCATCTACAGGCCAAACAGCCAAGGATTCACGCCACTGAAAGTCAAGAATGGGAGAGCTAATCAAGGACAGAGAGACAGTCAGTGTTTGCCGGAAGGAGCACTTTAAATATCTCACCAATTGCTACTCTGTCTTTGAAGTGAGTGTCCCTGACTTCATGCTACAACATGTTCTCTGCCACAACCTCAGCGCTACTCCAGCCCAGCAAGGGATTGAAAAGGCCATCCAACACTTGATAAATAAACAACCCCTGGAGCAGACAGAATTCCTGTTGAAATATTAAACCATGGAGGAGATATATTCCTAGTGCAAATTCCTAACCTTATCTCCCTCACCTGAGAAAAGAAGAGAAGATACAAAAGCCTGAAAGCATGCATCACCAGGCTCAAGAACGTCTTCTATTCCACTGTTATAAAACTATTAAATGGTCCCCTTGTACATTAAGGTGGACTCTTTACCTCACAATCTACCTCATCATGGTCTTGCACCTTATTGTCTGCCTGCACTGCACTTTATCTGTAACTGTAAACACTATATTCTGCATTCTATTATTGCTTTTCCCTTGTACTACCCCAATGCACTGATGTGATGAAATGATCTGTATGAATGACATACAAAACAAAGCTTTTCACTGTACCTCTGTACATGTGACAATAATAAACCAATTTACCAACTTAATTTAAATCTCAGATATACCGAAATTATGAACATCTTCAAGAAAAGCGACCTGTCTGATTATAGTAATTACAGAGGGATTTCCCTGCTATATGCCACAGGAAAAGTCACTACCAGGATGCAGAACTCCAAGATTTAGTGACTTGACATGATTGGTCAAAGTTTTTGAATATCTCTTCAAATGACACATCTCGCTAACTACATGCCCCTGTATCCTCTTGCTCTTCCTTTCACAAGCTTCCAGGACCTGTCAGTTAGTATTTCTTGTGAATTCAAAACAACTTGTTGAGAAGAGAGGATTAATTTGCACGTTTCAAAGCAGAGGAGTTTGTTGACCACAGGAAGGAGAATTGTGTTTGAACATATGGTCCCCCTCAATGCCACCATTGCCCACTGACTCTGTGGTCAGTTGACCCTCAAGGAACTGTATCCGTACTCCTGCTCTTAATCCTCATGTTCTTATTGTTCCCAGCATTCTTGCCTCCAACCAGCCAAACCTGTCTTAAATTGCATGTAGGAGCTTCAACAAAAGAGAGGGAAAATTGTTAATGGACGTAACATATTTGTATATAATGCATCTGCTATGGTTGGATAGCAGGAAGTGTGTCTAACCTGTGAGATATGTGTGAGAGTACTATAGTGCAAGCAATAGAGCAGGTGTTGGTCAGAAGGAATTGTTTGTGTTTCTACTGACCCTGACCAGATGTGTAAGGTCACTAAACCTCTGAAACCAAGTCCTCAGGGTATTACTGTCTCCTCTGATCTCTTCGTTTGCATGCTTCCTCATGCTATTTTTCTTCAGCCCTTGGGGCTTTCTGGCTCTTCTGACCTCCCTGTAGGTGTCCAAGCCTTTCCACCAAAATGTCCAGGTCTGCATCAGTGAAATGGGATGCCCCATGCCTGAACTTCCAAGGATCCTCTAAGCATACCCCAAATTGCACAATGACTCCCAACAGTCATTGGATTTAGTGGTCATCCCTCCCTCGTGAGGTGAAGCCAGCAGCTCTGCCTAGTGTCTGCAGGTGTGCAAGACTCTTGAAATTATGCTAATGTGTGCAGATCGGGGGGAAAAAGTCGCAATTAGCAGCTTCAGAATGCACGTCCCAGCAAAAAGTACATGCACAAAAATCAAATACCGCTAACTCATGGCACACTACTTGCCCCATCATTTTAGTGCATGACTTTAAACACCTGCCCTACTTTTTCTAAATCCAGGATGAATTTGAAATTGTGGTACACTAACATCATTAAGGAAACTTTTCTTCATCACCTTTTTATCTTGTTGGTTGACTTATAAACTAAATGAAGATGCAAGTGACAGCTGTACTACAACAAATGTCTTCCTTATGATTATTTTCACCTTAGTTGCTCAATGTTTCAATTACAGAATCAATTAATTTTTTGTAATTATTGTAATTATTATTCTGTTAATGAAGATTATATACTTAATGAGGAAGTCAAATACAACACATCAAACATTAATATTGCTTCCCTGCGATGAGAACAACATTAGGAAATGATTCTTTTGCACTTGCTTGTCAATGATGCAGTTATTGCTTTACTGCTGGAATAAATTTTTGATGTGCTGTATGTGCTTTCATTCTACATGGTAAATATTGATTAATCTATGTACATGAAGCAATTTTCTTAATAAGAATGAACAGCATTAAGTAGTCAGTCTGGGGTGGCAACAGTCCATAAATCAAAAACAAATTATTATGAATCAAATGAGTGTCAAAGCACATGACTTTTAAATATGCTTAGTGAGCTACAAATCGGAACAGGAAAATGCTCTTTTATTAAAATATAAATTGCAAAGCACATTTGGTAAGCGGTACACTTAAACTGGAACTGGAAACTGGTATTATTAATGATCTCATTCCAAGCTGAAAGACTTTTCAAATCATAACTTTATTCAGAACAATCATGGAATATAAGGTAAGATTAGCTAAGGTGACAGACAAACAGTAGGACCTCATGAATATGTATAACATGTCGGTGAAAATAAATTAGCAGAGGCCAGCCACTTCACTGACCCACTTATGCTGTCAATTATGGCAATGACAACAATGTTCTGGTGGAACTATATTCACATTGCTGGCATTTTTTTTTGATTAACTAATTTAACCATGCATCTACATTTTTTTTAAGCACTACAGTGCAGCCAGATAATTAATCACCGGATTACCAGCATTGACATTAAGGTACAAGCAATACATTATGCCTGATTGCTGCTCCGAGTCGGAAACCAAGGTACAAGCAGGAATAATTGTTTATAATGACTGAAGCTTCACGTACCACATTTATCCTGTTAATGGATCTGATTGTATTGAATATGAATGGGAGGGAACTGTTCTCTGAGAGAAACATAAGCCAGAAACACATCTTGTAAAGATTATATATTAGCAGAATACTGTTTTATTTTGCATTCCAACTTAATCTTTTTTTAACTGCAAAAATAAATTTTATTCATAAATATATAGAGGAAATGTAATACCATCAGTATATATCTTTCTTTACATTCATCGTGTCATTAAGTCAACACATTCATTCTGCCATCAAACCAAAATATTCCACTTACAATGCAACAAAGCCACTTATGTTTCCTCTTTCGCCAATACACGTAAGAAGTATCTGAGAGGCTGTTACACAGGACCAAGCCCCTCAGTGTCCAGTGATGGCAGGGCCTTAGATTGAAGTCTTTCCCCAAAGAGCTTCAGTGCATCCCTCAGCATGTACTCCTGGAGCCTGGAACATGCCGGTCACTTACAAACCTCTTGTTGCACTGGAAGAACTACAAGTTCGAGCAGACCAAAGTGCATCTTTCACCAAGTTGATGATCTTCCAGGAGCAGTTGATGTTTGTCTCAGTATGCACCCCTGGGAACAGACTGAGACCAAAGTCTTCCATTACACAGCTGTTCAGGACAAACTTTGACCAGGACCCTATATCCTTTTCCTGATCTTCTTGGCAAAATCACAGTCCACTAAGAGGTGGGCAATTGTCACATCCACACAGCAGCTATCTCAAGATAAGATAATATATCTTTATTAGTCACATGTACATTGAAACACACAGTGAATTGCATCTTTTACGTAGAATGTTCTGGGGGCAGCCTGTAAGTGTCGCCATGCTTCCGGTGCCAACATAGCATGCCCACAACTTCCTAACCCGTACATCTTTGGAATGTGGGAGGAAACTGGAGCACCCGAAGGAAACCCACGCAGACATGGGGAAAATGTACAAACTCCTTACAGACAGTGGCCGGAATTGAATCCGAGTAGCTAGCGCTGTAAAACATTACGCTAACCACTACACTACCATGCCTGCTACACAAGGGCAGCATGTAGAGGGAGCGAGACTCCAAATATGCAGGAAGGATCTGGTGGGGACGGCCCGTCTCACTGCCAGACCAGCAAGGTCTTGATGCCTGTTGGTGAGCTCTGGCAATGAGGCATTCTGCCAAATGGCTTTGGCAGTTTGCTTGGCAAGCCATCCACAGGATCCATCGTGTCCTTCTCCTGCCTGATGGATTTGTGGTCAAAGGTGCTTTTCTGCAGAAACTTTTCTATGAAAGGCAGGTTGTACAGCAAAGTCCAATGGGATGGAACATTGCAGGGCAATGAGACCAGGCAATAGCAGAAATGGGAAGAGCCTCAGCACTGAGTGACACTTGGTGTTTGAAAACTTCAGTTCCATGCACAGTTTGTTTGCACACATGCCATGAAAACCTTACTTGCAGCAACATCACAGGCACATCGCATCAGATGCACAACATTCACAAGAAAACATAAATTATACACATTTTTTACAAGAATGAACTCAATTGGAACAAAAAAAATCAAAGTCCATTGTAGTGCAAGGTGGTCAAAGTGGTCATAGTATTGCTATAATGAGGTGGCCATCAGGACAGGGGTAGTGTTGGGTATGTTTATCCCCTGTCCTCAGGGGACTTGCATCGTGATCCATTGGACACACTCTTCTATGGATCCCCAGATAGAACAGAGCATGATTCTGGTGACCACCATGATGGAGGAGTGAGGTATGGACCACACCTGTGCACGTACAGCAGCAATGAGAGCACCTTGCACCCGTTGACCATGTTTTTGACTGCCATCAGGAGGGATTGTCTCTCCCACAGTCCCAGTTTTTGTTTTGCTTTGACTATCTGCTCCAACTAAGTTTTACAACACACCTGGCTCGTCCAAACCAGATCCCCAGCACCTTTAGGTAGTCAGACTTGGCCATGAAGGGAAAAAGGATTGGTCAGGCCAGTTGCCAAGGAACATGGCATAATTCTTACTGCAAATGACTCTGGCCCAGTAGGCCAGCTCAAACTGGTCACAGGTGCTGATCAATTAGTGGAATAACCTTGGGATGGAGCAGAAGATGGCGATGTACAGGGAGGGTCCGATCTGAGTGTGTCATGGTTCCGAGTGCTGGCCCTCGATTCGGCTCCATTGATGGTGCCTCATTGTGCAGCACATGGAGTCCATGCACTACTAATCACATAACAACACACACCTGAGCCTCATCAGGAGACTAGCATAAGAGCCCTGGTTTCACTAGCACTAGTTGCCAGACTATTGGTCAACCTTTGGGTATACTTTGTCTCCTGGCTGCTTAGAGTTGTCAACTCTAGAACAGTCCTGGTTTCACTGTTCCTCTTGGGATATCCAGTTTTCATGTTGGGCCCCCACCTCAGAGCCCCGAGTCAAGGTTCCTTCTGCTTGCTACCTGTGTTTGGTTCTGAGGAAGCATCCTGACTCCAGTCTTGTACCAGTGTGCTGCATTTGGGTTCTCTGTGAGCTTGCTCTTCACTCGATGTTGTGACAGAATACTCTGGCCTCCATGAACTCAGTGAACATGAATCCCCTGTATGAAGCCCTCACCAGCCAGGGCTCACTTCTGGGCTGGCATGACCAGCAGCTCTGGGAGGTTATGGCAGACTGCTGCACCCTAGCAGCGAATGTTGGGCAGGTTGGTGAACAGATCAGCCGAGTCTCTGCTCTTCTTACCTCCTCCACTCCGAGAACTCTGTCTGACCAGCCTGGACAATCTGTAGGAGCATCACCCTATGGTTTGATGACCTGACCGCCCAAGGAACTGCACGTACCTGACCCAGAACCCTACACTGGGGATCTGGGAAAATGCCGGTCCTTCCTACTACAATGTTTGTTAGTATTTGAGCAGTGGCCCTCCATGTACACCACTGAGAGATCCAAGATCTTATTTATTGTGGGGTTGTTGCGAGGAAGTGCACTGGAATGGGCCACTGCCATCTGGGACAATCAGCCAGAGACCTGCTCCTCATTTCACACCTTCATCAAGGAAATGAGGAAAGTCTTTGACCACCCCATCAGGGGTAAGGAGGCAGCCAAACGACTACTCACTCTCCGTCAGGGCTCCCGCAGCTTTGCAGAATACTCCATGGAGTTCCAGATGTTAGCAGCCGACTCTGGGTGGAATAAGGAGGTCTCCAAGGGGTTTTTCGGCAAGGCCTCTGCAACAGGATAAAAGACGAGTTGGTGGCACGAGATGAGACAACCAGCCTGGATGTGTTGATCTCCCTAGCTACCAGACTGGACAACCGACTCCAGGAACGGCAGAGAGAGAGGACGGTTCATCCATTCAACCCACGGGTCACCTTCCCAGCCTCTCCTGACCCGAGCCCCTCTGCTCCTCCTTCCGCCCCTAGAGGTGCTTCCGACCCAGCCGTTTGCACCACCCCAGGGGAGCAACCTATGCAACTGGGACAGAACCGCCTTTCTCCCTCCGAATGACAATCGAGGTTAAGAGCTGGGAGTTGCCTCTATTGCAGCCAGCCTGGCCATTTTTCTTGCCACTTGTGCCCTTCGGCCAAGAGGAAAGGGCTCACCAGTAGAGAGGGAGGGTCCTGGTGAGCCAGGCAACTTTCCCTATGGTCTCCCAGAACCGGATGCTGATCCCAGCTACCATAAGACACCTCGAACAGTCCATGTCCCTTTCCGCCTTGGTGGACTCCGGTGCTGAGGGAAATCTATTGGATGAAGATGTAGCCTTCTGGGCCGGGATTCCTCTGGAGCCACTGAGTACCCCTCTAGAAGTTTGGGCACTAGATGGCAGACTGTTGACCTGAGTCACGCACTGTACACCTCCACTGTCATTGCTGATCTCTGGAAACCATTGGGAACAGGTCCAATTTCACCTGAAACTCCCTGCAGACGCCGATGGTCCTTGGGTGCCCCTGGTTGAGCTGCCACAGTCCCCACCTTGATTGGGCCATGGGCAGGACAATCAGTTGGAGTCCATTCTGCCATTCCATTTGTCTCCAGTTAGCCCTTTCTCTGATACAAGCTACCGCTAGTTTGTCGGCCGCCAAAACCCCAGACTTGCCCCAGGTCATGATACTCTGCTGGGAACCTGGACAAGTATTTAGCAAACAAAGGGCTCTTTCCCTGCCCCCACACTGGCCATATGATTGCACAATCGACATTCTCCCCGGAGCTCCACTACCTACCAGTTGACTATATAACTTGTCCCGACCAGAGAGGGAAGCAATGGAGGAGTATATCAATCAATTTCTCTCGGTAGGCATTATTCATCTCTCTTCATCCCCGGTAAGCGCAGGGTTCTTCTTTGTGGAGAAGAAGGATGGCTCACTGCGCCCATGTATTGACTACCGGGGCCTAAATAACATAACCATAAAGAACAAGTACCCACTGCCGCTCATCAATTCCGCATTTGAACTTCTTTACGGGGCCACCATATTCTCTAAACTTGATTTACAAAGCACTTACCATCTGGTCAGGTTAAGGGAGGGAGACGAGTGGGAAACAGCATTTAATACCCCTCCCGGCCACTTCGAATACCTAGTAATGCCATTCGGCCTCACCAACGCTCCCACCATCTTCCAAGCTCTGATCAATGATGTCCTACGAGACTTCATAAATCGATTTGTGTTTGTCTAACTGGATGACATTCTGATCTTCTCCAGTAGTCTCCAGGAACACACCCAGCATGTCCATCAGGTTCTCCAGAGGCTTTGGGAGAACAAGCTCTTCGTCAAGGCTGAGAAATGTGAATTCCATGTCCCCTCTGTCAGCTTCTTAGGTTACATCATTGAAAGCGGACGAGTAGGGTGGATCTGGAGAAAATCTGGGCGGTGGCGGAATGGCCTCAACCCACGACACGCAAGCAATGCCAACGGTTTCTGGGGTTTACAAATTTCTATCACCGTTTCATTAGGGATTATAGTCAGGTGGCAGTGCCCCTTACTCAACTCACTTCACCTAAGAGCCCTTTTCTGTGGAACCCCGAAGCTGACTCAGCGTTCACGGACCTGAAGAAACTCTTCACGTCCTCCCCCATCCTGGTCCAACCAGACCCCTCCAGCCAATTCGTTGTGGAGGTCGATGCTTCCGACTTTGGGGTGGGAGTGGTCTTCTCTCAATGCTCTGGTTTGGATCAGAAACTGCTCCCCTATGCTTTTTTCCTTGCCGGTTGTCCCCTGCCAAACGTAATTACGACATGGGGAACCAGGATTTACTAGCAGTCAAGCTTGTGTTAGGGGAGTGGAGGCACTGGCTAGAGGGAGTGGAACATCTGTTTATCGTTTGGACAGACCACAAGAACTTGGAATATATATGAACCGCAAAACGCCTGAATTCCCATCAAGCCCAATGGGCATTATTCTTTGGCAGGTTCTGGTTTACGCTAACATATCATCCTGGGTTCAAGAACGGGAAGCCCGATGTTCTCTCCCAGCAATACACTTCCGAGGAGGACCATCCTTCCTTGGTCCTCTGTGGTGGCGGCCCTCACCTGGGAGATCGAGGCTGTAGTGAAGGAAGCCCAACCTAAGCCAGGTAACAGACCACCCAACCGCCTTTTTGTACCAGAGTCCGTGTGGTCTCAGGTTCTGCAGTGGGGATGTTCTCGTTTCACCTGCCATCTGGGGATTGATAGGACGCTTTTCCTTCTGAAGAAACACTTCAGGTGGCCTTCCATGGATGCTGATACTCGTTCCTTTGATTCTGCCTGTACTGTCTGTGTCCATGGAAAAACCTCCCACTGACCACCTGCTGGACTGCTTCATCCCTTACCCGTACCTAGCCATCTGTGGTCCCATATCGCCCTGGATTTTGTCACGGGACTGCCCCCTTCTCACGGGAACACTGCTGTTCTCACCATAGTGGACCGCTTTTCCAAAGCAGTGCATCTTGTGGCCCTTCCCAAACTCCCTACAGCTCGGGAGACAGCCAACCTGGTCGTCCAACACGTCTTCCGCCTCCATGGAATCCCTGCAGACATTGTCTCTGACCGGGGTCCCCAGTTTCTCAGCAGTATGAAGGTCCTTTTGTCAGGCCCTCAGAACATCCGTAAGCCTATCGTCTGGTTTCCATCCACAGACAAACGGCCAGACGGAACGGGTGAATCAAGATTTGGAAACAGCACTACACTGCATAACGGTGAACGACCCGTCGACATGGAACACCCACCTTGCTTGGGTTGAGTACGCCCACAACTCTCTGGTCTGCACTGCCACTGGAAGATCCACCCTTTGGATGCTCGCTCGGTTACCAACCTCCTCTGTCCCCCATCCATGAAGGGGGCATCGCCATGCCCTCAGGACCATCTCTGCTGTTGCCGCAAGGTCTGGGAGGACATGCGCAGCCCTGCTCCGTACTACCAACTGCAACCGGAGATTCTCTGATCGTCAGTGGGTTCCCGCACCAGTGTAGTAACCTGGGCAGAAGGTTTGGCTGTCGGCTAAGGACATCCCCCTCAAGAACGAGCCCAAGGAACTAGCTCCTCGCTTCTTGGGACCTTTTGAAATTGAGCAGATCATTAATCCCACAACGGTCCAGCTCAAATTGCCTAAGACTCTTGGATACATCCCACCTTCCACGTGTCTCAGGTGAAGCCAGTGGTTAGCAGTCCATTGTGGCCTCCGCGCGCACCCCCCCCCCCCCCCAGATTGTTGGTGACCACCCAGCATACACCATCTGGCGTTTACTGGATGTATGCCACCAGGGTAGGGGCCTGCAGTACTTGGTGGATTGGGAGGGATATGGTTCGGAGGAACGTTCCTGGTTTCCTCGCTCCTTCATTTTGGACCTCTCACTCATTCAGGAATTCCATCAGAACTATCCAGATAAGCCCGGTTGAGGTGGGGGGGGGCGGGGTACTGTCATGGTTCCGAGTGCTGGCCCTTGATTCGGCTCCGTTGATGGTGCCTCGTTGTGCAACACATGGATTCCATGCTTGACTAATTGCATAACAACACACCTGAGCCTAATCAGGAGACTAGCATAAGAGCCCTGGTTTCACTAACACTAGTTGCCAGAGTACTGGTCAACCTTTGGGTATACTTTGTCTCCTGGCTGCTAAGAGCTGTCAAACTCTTGAGCAGTCCTGGTTTTGCTGTTCTCCTTGGAAACCCTGTTTTTGTGTTGGGACTCTGTCTCAGAGCCCCAAGGCAAGATTCCTTCTGGTTGCTGTCTGTGTTTGATTCTGAGGAAGCATCCCGTCTCCAGTCTTGTACTGGTGTTCTGCATTTGGGTTCTCTGTGATCTCGCTTCTCATGTGACACTGTGACAGAGTGCCCCCGCTGCCTGGCATCTTCACCCCTCGTATAGTTGCATTCTTCCTGATGGATTCAGCAAACAGTTTCATGCAACATACAATCAAGATAGAGGGGAGTAGGCAACCTAGCCTGACTCCAGATTTGATGGGGGAGCTATCTGTTTTCTAACAGTTAATTTGAACTGCACTTTTGATGTCTGCTTAGAGCAGTTGGATCCAGTCTCTGCTTCCCTCCCTGAAGTCCATTTCAGAGAACATGTCCATGTATGATATTCTGTCAAAGGCCTTCTCCTGATCGAACCTGTCTGGGCAAGAGTCCTCCCCACTATCCCATGAGGTGTCAATGATTTTCCTACTTTACTTAAATTTGAAATGATTTATTTCCTCAATGCTAAGAAAAGTTTGGTGGGGTAGAAATTTATTCATTGTCACATGAACTGAATACATAATATAGTTGCATATACATACTTTACAACCTTTGAAACTAAATTTCAGCAGCATCACTATGGTCCATGTTCAGCACGAACCATTGAGGACAAATTTCTATGCCAATATTTTTCAGTATCTGTAATTTAATGTAAATTACTTTCTCCACCACTTTCTTACTACCATAGCTGTCAACTCCTCCATCCTTCCTCTGGCCAATCATGCCTACATCCAGTCTGCTCCTAGAAGTGTGGTTTTATCTGGATACAGTTCCATGTGCAGTGGTATCACGTCAGGTCAGTAAGGACCAATCTTCACTTTGCACCTGGGTGGTGAGAGTCCATGGACAGTTTGACAATGGGACATCATATCCTCTTACATTGCCCCTATTGGAGTCCCTGAATGGACACGTTCAACAGCTATCAGAGCACTTCTTGTCATGCGCAGGGCTTGGACCATTTATGTACTCCTCGGATTGTCAGTTCAGAGCTAGTCCTTCCTCGTTTACTAGCAAGCATCATACACTGTGAAACATTTATGCACTTACTCATGAAAGAACACTTTACAGACCAACCTTCCTCCCCTTCCCCCAACTCAACAATATTCACCATTCCTCATCATCCATCACAAAGGGATCTGTTTCCAGGCAACTGGCTAACAATTGAGTGAAAGCAGCCACGGGTAACTTCTCTTCTGAGGTTTCCTTTTCTTTCCTCAGCTTTTCTCCTGAGAAATGTGCTGGTTAAATCTTTTAACACATTTCAACATAGAAGATGACTTAAATAAAGCCCTGTGAATTAGTGGGTCCAACTGAGACTATGTAGGTCCAAATCTTCAGTGGACCATGTCACTGGCTGATGCTGATGGACTGAGTCACTTCCTTTATTCGCCCCTCTGCATTGGCTTCAGTTTGATTGTTTTGCTTTTCCCTTTTTTTAAGAACTCCATGTAAATATAATCTCATCTCCTTCCCACTACCTGCAGTATACTGCCAATTTGTCTCTGTACATCTAAAGTCAATCTATCAACCTACATCTCTTCTCGAAAATGACACCAATTCAAATGAGTCTAACTATTATGTTGGGGGGTGCTGCTTTGGTTCACCTCCATATTATTACAAAATCATGAAAGTTATTTGTATTTAGTCACAGGTATCAAATGAGTGAGGGAGTATCAATTGTTGCACTCATCTTCCAAGCTTCTGAAATCAAGGAAACCAAATGCTCATGAGATGAGTCCATAGGGACTCATAACAATCCATAAGCAATGCCCTCACATGCACTTAGCATGTGTAGGTAAAGAAGAATTCCTTCCACACATCTTGTAGTTACACATTCTTGCATAAAACTTACTACAAATATTAATATACAATCACAACAAGAGGTATGTCTTTAAAACTGTACTGCAGGGTATTGATGACACATGTAGCGGCCCGGACCCGCAAAACTCGAACTGCCATTGGCGGGAGCATGTGTGGGAGCGTGGTGTATACTAAGCGGGCGGGCCTTCCGGCAGGGACCTTACGTCACGTCCGCCAGAGAGGTTCTCGGGTACTTTTGGGAATGTGTGCGTTTTGCTTCACTCAGTAAAGTGTGCTCCGGTCCAGCCTCCACGTCTTTGTGTTTTCTTTTCTGCCACGCGCCGCATTCGGCTACACACATACATTAATATTGCCTTGTCCACCATGTTAACCTTTTGATTAATGCCTTCATATTCAAAGGTACAATGGATATTCTATCTTCTATATCCATAGAACATTACAGCACAGTACAGGCCCTTCGGCCCATGATGTTGTGCCAACATTTTATCTTGCTCTAATATCTATCTAACCCTTCCCTCCCACATAGCCCTCCATTTTGCTATCATTCATGTGGCTATCTAAGAGTCTCTTAAATGTCCCTAATGTATCTGCCCCCACAACCTCTGCCTGCAGTGTGTTCCACGCACCCACCACTCTGTGTAAAAAAAAAACTTGCCTCTGACATCCTCCTTATACCTTCCTCCAAACACCTTAAAATTATGCCCCCTTGTGTTAGCCATTTTCGCCCTGGGAAAAAGTCTCTGCCTGTCCACTCGATCTATCCCTCTTATCTTGTACACCTCTATCAAGTCACCTCTCATCCTCTTTTGCTCCAAAGAGAAAGCCCTAGCTCACGCAACCTATCCTTGTAAGACATTACCAGTCCTCAACCTATTGTTAATGGCATTACCATCACCATTCCTCACCATCAACAACCTGGGGGTCACTGTTAACCAGAAACTCACTGGGCCAACCATATAAACAGTTTGGATACAAAAGCAAGCCAGAGGCTAGGTATCTGGTAGCAAGTGACTCAGATCCTGACACCCCAAAGTTCCACCTACATGGCATGCCAGGAGAGTGATGAAATATTCTCTGCTTGCCTGCATGAGCACAGCTGCCATACAATAAGGTGCAAGGCCATGACGAGGTAGAATATGAGGTCTAGAGTCCATCTTATTGTATAAGAGGTGGACTCTTGACCTCTCAATCTACCTCATCGTGGCCTTGTACCTTATTGTCTGCCTACACTGCATTTTCTCTGTAACTGTAACTCTTTATTCTGCATTCTGATATTGCTTTTCCCTTCTACTACCTCAATGTACTGATGTTGTGAAATGATCTGTATGGATGGCATGCAGAACAAAGTTTTTCGCTGTACCTCGGTAAATGTGACAATAATAAACCAATTTCCTCATTAACATTCAGCAAACTTGGTGTCCCTCCAAGCTGCATGCCCCATCCTGAATTGGAAATATGTCACCCTTCCTTCACTGTGCCTGAATGTAAATCAGGAACTTCCTCCTCAACAGCATGATGAGAGTACCTTCCTCAAATAGACGACAGCAGTTGAAGAAGATGGCTTATCACCACTTTCTCAAGTCAATTAGGGATAGAAAATAAATGCTGGTCTTACTGGTGCTGCCCATATCATGAAAGTGTATTTTTTTTAAAGACAGAGTTTTAGACTTTAGGGGTGTCAAGAATTACAGGACCAGGCAAGAGAATGAAGTTAGTGCAATGATCAGATTAATCACGATCTCTTTGAATTACCAGGCAGGCTCAGGATACTGTGTGGCCCACTACTACTCCTGTTTCTTGTTCTTATGTTCATTAAAATAGCAAATACAGGAACTCCAAGTGAACTAATAGCGCACGTGGCCAATTCAACACATACTGAAGAGGTCCTTAGTGTGACTTACTTGCTGGAGAATTTTTTTTTGTGTATTAGTGCTCTCCTTAGGGAACCCCCAGCAAGTGCTATGCTTGGATTCAGATCACTCCTTCACAGCCTTCTCTCAAACATTGAATTTGCTGTAGAGGGCAGGGGAATGGGATTGATTTCCCTGTGAAGCCCTTGCAAACCAGAAGAAATGCATCAGTTGCACTCCATAATGCACAATTGCAAATGCACTAGAATGGGGACAACTCTGTGCTCCCTCTGGGGTGTGGTGTATTTCTTATCCCAGTGTCCCTCAGGAATTCTGGTATGCTAATGTGAAAGTCCATCACAAATCTATTCAAATTAGCTTATTAATATTTATTCTCTACTGAACAAATGAATTAAAATGCCTTGAGGCACGAGGAGGAATGGAGCAGCAACACCCATGTTGCTGTGAATAGAATTTGCCTTGAATTTGCAGCAGTGAGATTCTTGTAAGGAATTTGATTAACATAGAACACTACAGCACAGTACAGGCCCTTCGGCCCACAATGTTGTGCCGACATTTTATCCTGCTCTGAGATCTTTCTAACTCTTCCCTCCCACATAGCCCTCGATTTCTCTATCATTCATGTGGCTATCTAAGAGTCTCTTAAATGTCCCTAATGTATCTGCCTCCACCACCTCTGCTGGCAGTGCGTTCCATGCACCCACCACTCTCTGGGTAAAAAACATCATTGCTGTATAAGAAGGGACTGAGTGAAGCAGCCAATTGTTAAACTGAAGCTGTGACACCTTCAGAGTTGAAGCTGACGTGATCATACTCCATTTAGGATCTTGATTTGGCAGAAAAAAGGGCTGCTTTTATGCTGTCAATATTTTAAGTGATAATTTAATCCCAATGGGGAATAAGGCTTTTCAGGCTACTTTAATATATGCATCAGTTTGCATACTTTGGTGAAAGTTTTAATGCAAAATTGTTTTCCAAAGGTGGATTAAAACTCCCAGTTAACTTATTCTGAATCAAAGGCATGTCCAGTTACATATTTACTACCCTCAAATACTGTACTCCATCAGCTCAATAAATCTCATCTGGATCAACTTTTATAATTCAAGACTTTGTGATATCAAATTATCACTCATAACACTGTGATGTAAGTAAAATTTTAATAATTGAGTAAATGGTATTTTGTTCATATTGTTGAGTGGTGCAACATGCAAGGAGCCCAGTTTGATTCTGGTTTGCTCTGGTAGCAGGACTGAAGGAATGCAATAGCAGTAATCAGAGATTAAAGCAGAAAATGCTGGGGAAACTCAGCTGGTCGGGCAGTGTCTGTGAAAAGAGAAACAGATTTAATGTTTCAGTTTGAAAGCCCTTCATCAGACAAACAAAACCCTCAGTTCTCTGTGTAGATTTGGTCAGTGAGAGCTGACAACAAATGAGACCCTGAAGACAGTTTACCAGATTGAGGCCTTAGTAATATCAGACTGCCTCATTTGCCCGCAATGTGGGTTCTGGAGGTGGAACAGAAGAAGTCTGAGATGGGTCAGGATCACAACTGCAGTGAAGGGAGAAAAGGGGTCTGGTCCATGAAATGAAAACAGGACAGACTAATGTTTGTGGAACGTAGAGAGGCAGAGAGCCCCTTATTGAGGCTCCACAGAAATAAATCCAAACTTCCCTGAAAGTGGAATCGCAGGTAGGCAGGATGGTGAAGAAGGTTTCGGCATGCAGGCCTTCATCAGTCAGGGTAGCGAGTACAGAAGTTGGGATGATATGCTGCAGTTGTACAAGACATTGGTGAGGCTACATTTGGAATCTGGTGTTCAGTTTTGGTCACTCTGCTATATGAAGGATGCCATTAAGCTGGAAAGAGTGCAGAGGAGATTTACAAGAATGTTGCTGGGACTTGAGGAACTGAGTTATGGAGAGTGCTCGATGAGCTTGGGACTTTTTCTTTGGAGTGCGGGAGAATGAGGGGTAATCTTTTAAAGGTGTATAAAATCAGGAGGAGAGAGGGGGAAAGATTCAATAGGAACCTGAGGGGCAACTTTTTCATACAGAGGGTGGTCAGTATATGGAATGAGCAGTCAGAGGAAGCTGCTGAGGCAGGTGCATTAGTAACATTTAAAAGGTACTTGGGCAGGTACGTGGATGGGAAAGGTTTAGAAGGATATCGGCCAAATGCGGACAAATGGGACTAGTTTAGATGGGAATCTCAGTGGGTGTGGACCAGTTGGGTCAAAGGGCCTGTTTCTGTGCTGCGTGACTCCATGATTCTTTCACTTCCTGGGTGCCTTCAGCTCAATGGAATTGAATATGCACAAGACGAGTTTGACCAGTTCCAACATAAAATCACAGGGGAATCTATGTTTACTCCATAGGTCCCTGAGCTGCTTATTGAAGTAGACCTGCTGCCTGAGCCAGGCACTTCAGATGCCTGCTGCTTGATCCCCTTTTTGATGTGGAACTCATAGTAAACGTGGACTGGCCAAAGGTGCACAAGATAAAAGTCAGAGGAATGAGAATTTTCTGGGGGTGGTTGCAAGAGTTGGGTGGGGCAGGGTGATTGTGTTTGGTGTAAGAGGTCTTCAAAGGTTACAAAATAGAGACAATCTTGGACATAAAAGATATTAAGCACAATGATTCATTCAAATTTGAGAAATTGAAGAAATTGGATTCAATGTATTTAAGTGTGGACAGATACAGCAGAGCAGTGGATGAACTGAAGTTTATGGAAAAGGAACAGCTTCAGAATGATTGATATTAAGATATTTATTTATCAGTCACATGTACATCAAAACACACAGCGAAATGCGTCTTTTTACGTTACTGAGAATGTGCTGGGGGCAGCCTGCAATTGTCGCTACTCTTCTGACGCCAACATAGCATGCCCACAACTCCCAACCTGTACATCTTTGGAATGTGGGAGGAAACTGGAGAACGCAGAGGAAACCCACGTAGACACGGGGAGAACGTACAGACTCCTTACAGACAGCGGTGGAATTGAACCCGGGTCGCTGGTGCTGTAATAGCATTATGCTAACCACTACACTACCATGAATCTAGTGCTGAGGAAGGAATGCATGATGAGCTCAGCATCCAGGTGGGCTGAGGGCAACGCTATGCAACGAGAAGAAGGCAACCTTTGAAATGCAAAGAATATGGGGCTGGAATCCGTGCTCAGATCAGAATAGACCACCCAAACAATCAATATTCTGGGTGGATGGCCACAGGAAGGGAGATGGAAGACTACAACAGCAAGCAGCACAAACAATTGGGTCTTCTGTAGGTTCAACTGCAGGGTTATTATGATTTATTCAACACAGGAATTCAGAGCTTCAACAGCTGGAAAACCTTCAGCCAGTGCTTGCGAATCTCACACTTCACATATTGAGTCATAGATATCAGCACTACTTCACACCCTCTATCAATGGTTTCTTTGCATGAGAATTTATACGGCACGGAAACAGGTCCTTCTGCCCAACTGGTTCATGCTGATCAAGATGCCCCTTCCAAGCTAATCCCCTTTGCCAGCACTTGGCTTAAAACCTTCTAAACTTTTATGTACCTGCCTCAATCACTTCCTCTGGCAGCTCATTCCACAGACATACCACCCTTTGTGTAAAAAAGTTACCCGTCAAGTTCCTATTAAATCTTGCCCCTAAAGATTTAGTACAGAATTTAATGCAGAATTTATCTTAGTATTTTCTCTTGTTCACTGTCCAAGATATTGAAGAGTAGCTGGCAATTTAAACTAACAAACGTACTTGTAAAAGAATTTATACTGACAAAGCAGCTTTCATACAGTCACTTCCTCTGCAGAATAGAAGCTTCTGTTATAAAAACAGAAAATTCTGGAAATTCTCACCAGGTCAGGCAGCATCTGTGGAAAGAATAATGGAGTTAACATTCCAAGTTGAAGATCCTTTGCCAGAATTGGGAAAGACAGGAAATATGTTTGTTAATTTTATTTCTCATTCTACAGAGGTTGCCTGACCTGCTGAGGGTCTTCCAGCATTTTCTGCTTTTATTTCAGATTTCCATTGTCTGATTT
This sequence comes from Pristis pectinata, assembly GCF_009764475.1. Lineage (NCBI taxonomy): Eukaryota > Metazoa > Chordata > Chondrichthyes > Rhinopristiformes > Pristidae > Pristis > Pristis pectinata. The sequence goes on along the minus strand of NC_067414.1, from coordinate 74,483,302 downwards.
TCAAGCACTAATAGTCTGCTGCAGTTCTTTCCCTGTAGTGGCTAGTGTTTTGATTTTCAGCTTCTGTTAACAATATGAAGCATATACAACACAATAGAGAGAGTAATCTATCACAAGCTACAAGTTATAAAGGGATATATACCCATGATAGGTAAGCCATATTTAAGACTAAATTGGAGCAACTTTCTGTAACATACTTATTCTCATGGACTGAAATTAGACAAATTCATTTAATTTTAAAATCACCAAAGATGGATTGGTTTTAATCCCTTCATTCTCACCTGGGTAAAGAAGCAAGCCAAGGACACACAAAAGTGTATATTCCCTGCACCATTCCAAACACAATTGGGATTACTCTTTTCCTTCCTCTTTAGCAGTCTCTCATGGCAAGAATAATCTATTCCCACTCTTATTCTGTTGGTTGACGTCCCATCTGAGATTCACAGACATTTTAATAGGAGGGAAAGATGAGGCATGAATGAGTGTCTGGGTGGGTGGGTGGGATATGCGCTCCTTCTGCCATTTATTCTGGCCTCCATTTGCTTCCATCACAGAGACTCGATGTGCTCATTGGCTGACCAGGTGCTCCTCCCCCACTTTGATTGGCCAGGGATTCCAAAGGGGCAGTGAGGATGTTACACTTTTTCAAGATTTTAAGAGCATCTCTGAAGTATCTTCTCGTCATCCCAGATCTCTGTTGATGAGACGGTGTCAGTTTGCCTGTTTCAGGAGTCTGCTGTTGGCCTGCCCTTTGAAGCTGGTTGAACGTCAACTGGGACTGAGTATCCTTTTCCGACATACTGCTATATGAAATTAGTTTCACATTAGAATCACCACCAGAAGAGGTAATGAATAAAACATTTTATTTGGATTTGAGATCCATATATCAGTGTCAAGAATGCACTGGAGAGATGTATAACTTGTTTTATCTCAGGTGCTGCATCAAGCCCAAATCTAGTGCTGTTAGTACAACCAAGTCCTCTAGAAATCACCACAGAGTTTGACAAACACCATGTCATTTCTACCCTGCTATTGGAACCACATTGGAATCATTTCTGATGAGGGATGCCACAATGCTTTCTCTGCTAAATCCTCAAAATGACTGTCAAGATTGGCGAATCAACATCTGTGTCCTCTTCCAGGACAACATTGGAGTACTGAGTGTGTGATCTGCGAAGCTGGTTCTGAAAGGCAGGCCACGTCATTCTTATGCCCACCATCAGACTCCCAAACCTGGTATTCTACTCCAAGTTCTGTAATGTCACAAGATGACTAGGTTCCTGGAAAAGTACAATACCCCCACTGATTCATTGATCCCTGGCACATGGCTGCATGGAGAAGGAGCATTCAGAAGACATTACAAACCTCCAGTCCACACAACAGCCTGGGGTAAATGGCAGAAAGAGCACACCACCTGCCAAACTATTCACTGGCTGCCCAGTTAGGCATTTCCTGCTCCTCCTGTGTGGGAATCATTGGCTTCATCACCCACCTCAGAACTCACAGAGATGGAGTAGACTCAAGTCATCATCAATCTCCAGGAGCTGCTTAACGATAAAGGAACCATTTTTTGATCTAGCAATACCTGCTGTTCTGCTTCCAGGGATTGTCAGGTGAAACATTCATGTGCCATCTGATATTAAGCTCTTAATTCCCAGGCACTCCACACCTTGCTTACTTTACCAGCGTCTTAAGTGTTCAGACACAAAGTTATATGTCGATTATAGCACCAATTTAATTTCACTTTATGCCATTAACTATTCTTCATGGCACAATTCTCAAGACACTGTTCAGCTTAACTCCTCAATGGAATGGTTTTGTGGAAATTCTGTAAATAACTGTGAAAGGTATGAAAAGATTTCTAATCAAGAAATTCCATAAAAAGGTAGGATTTAGAAAATTAGGCCTTGATTTAATGGGTGGTATAGTGACAAGGACCCAGTAGCTGTGGGGTGACCTGAGTAAACCTTAGCTTTCTAGTCATCCCCTGTGCAGTTTGCCCTTATGAAACTCTTGACCCATGAAGTCTACGAAGAACGATAATATTTACAAGTTTATTGTGAGCTATTTTTGGCATTCAGATTTTTTGGGCAGTCATCTCCAGTGCTCTATGAAAGATCATTTATAAATGTTGGCTCCTGATGCTGTTCAGACAAGGCTGTGGATGCATTGCCCTCAGGCAATCCGTGCTGTTACTTTACTATTAACATATAAAGATTTGATACATGCTTGAGACCATGTTGCATTGTGAACAACTAAATGTTACACCACCATGCCATCGAGGAAGCTCTGGGCAAAATCTGGAATTATTAACTTTACAACAACTGGATATCTTGAACAGACTCAAAATGATAAAAATGATATTTTTTGCCCAATTCTCTTCAGCTCTTTCATCAATGACCTCCGTCATAAGAACAGTGTAGGGTCTAGTATTCAAATCAATTCACAAATCTGTCCTGCATGCAGAAAGAACTGGACACTTTTCAGGCCGGTAGGATGCATTAATGGCACTTACATGCTACACAATGGTCATCTTTAAAAAGAGACTCCAATCACTTCCCAATGACATTTAATGGCACTAACATGCTGGGAATAAACAGAGACCTAAAGCTTAACTCAACAGGCCACAGAAATAGAGCAGGAGTGTTTTCTATGTCTCACATTTTAATGCCTTAAAGACTTTTAACCATCTACAAGGTGTGTGATGGAATATTTTGCTTGTCTGGGTGAGTGTATCACCAACAATGTGATACTATCCAGAGCACAGCAATCTGTTCAATTGGCATTCTGTTCATGGCATTATACATCCAGTTCACTGGCATAGCAATGACTAATATACTCCATTTACAAGATATGTTGCAGGAAATTCTTTGGCAGTATGTCTGCCGAAGGGCCTGTTTTGTGCTGTATGGTTCTATGGTTCAAGCCACAGCCTCCAACACTGATGAAGAAAAGGCAGGTACATTGGAACATTGTCATCTCCAAGTCACCCAACATCTTGGCTTAAGTACATGTCACTGCTCCTCCACTGTTGTTGGATTAAGATTTTGCAGCTTTTGTTGAAGTTCCTAGGCAGCAATACCTTTAGAAGAAAATTAGCTCAAAGGGAATTAGGGATATACAATAAATGCCAGCCTTCCTATACAAGAAAATTTGCACAGGGAACTCCTGGTTCACCTTAAAATGTCTTCAAAATATAATGCTACTCTGGGTGAACAACAGTTCTTACATAAAAATAGAGACCACTGAATTCCAGCTTGAGTACATACTGAGATACACTTGAGTGAACTCTCAATGAGACATCTGCATAGGTGATGACACGTACTGAAGACTAAAGTTTCACAGCAATTAACTTACAGAGGAGAAATAATACATCAACTACTTATGTTAAAAACATTGAAATGAAATCGAATATTTTTATGATGTTAAATTATACCTGAAGAACTTAAAGTGAGTTCATGTTTTTCACATGAATTTGGAATATCACTTAATGAACCATAAGACAAACATGGTCATTTAGCTACCTGCCCATCTATTATGACTCTCAGCATGTTTCCAAGGGAGGTTTCAATGAAGATTTATTGGTCCCAGATAATCAAGTCAATAATCTATATTCCTTATTAGTGTCTCTCATATGCATACTTCAGTTTACTTCTCTTTAGCATCAAGCACATACTTAAACTGGAATGGCAGGTGCAAAAATAGACAAGGGCAACACAGGAGCACCCATGACCTGGGCATAGCTGACTATTCCTTCTTCATCACTGGATGAAGTTGTGTCATTTTCTAGCCAATGCCATGGTGAGAGCAGCAATGCCAAAAAGCCTTCAGTGGTTTAAGGAAGAGACTATTACCACCAGTTCATAGCTGCTACAAATGTGGCAATAAATGCACCATTATGCACATTATTTATATCCCAAGAACAATTTAACAAAAAGGAATCAATAAAATTTCTGATTGTCTTAGGAGAGTATCAGTCAAACTGTAAAATTTCAGCAGCATTCCTGATGAATATCAAGCAACCAGTGGAGCAGATGAACAGAAAGGGGTTTTACAAGAGAACAGTGTTGAGAAAATCAGGCGTCTGGAGAGACCAGGGGTCTGGAGAAGAAATTGCATTGGAGCAGGGCAGTGTGGCCAACTGTAGCAAAAGCTACAATGTGCTAGAAAAAAATGGATAATACAACATGGTCACAAGTGTGTTATTTCAGTCATTGTTTAGGGCTATTTATCTGATCAGGCAAAATAGAAGCCTGATTTCTCAAGATCCAAATAGGGAATGGCAGAGGGAAACTGTACAACTGTGGGAAGCAACTGTGCAGTCAACGACTGAGGAGAGGATATGGAAATTAAAAATGGTCCTGCACTTTGTTGGAAACCTAGAAATGAGGGTGGGTTTTGAGAAGGCAGTAATATACAAGAAGGAACAGTGAGGAATATCCATGCATTTTCTCTGGGATGCTTCCTAGCTGTGACGAAAATCACCAATGGGTCAACCCACCTCATACCCACTTCAAGCGTAACCCTGGCTCCTAATCCTCCTCCCCATCCACCACTTGGTTTGCCTCTTGCTCCATGGTCCCAAATGATTTCCAGGCTCAGCTCTGACCACCTGTCCCATCCCAGGCTGGAGCAACCCCTCACTACTGACCTTCTGTCCAATCCTTTCCCTGACCTCCTCTTTCAAGTACCAAACTTGTGTCATGTCCTTTCCACCACACTGAAACCTGTAGATCAACTCCTATTCTCCAAATGGCCTAACCCTGGATCCAACCTGTCCCCGCCTATGATCCCTGGCCCACACCTGATTCCTTTACATACTACCAGCCTTCTGGCCCAACTCATGCATTGATATCCAGGCCTCACCTTGCCTCTTGGCTTGACTCTCACTCTGACCCTCTCTTCTGATGACTTGACCCAACCCTCACTCCAAACATCACCCCACCAACCTCCTAGTTTGACCTGTCCTGGCTTTCTCCCTGCCTGCCCCTTCCACACATTGACCTCATGGCCTGACTCCTGCCCTGAATTTCCCTGCTGACCTCCTGCCCTGTTCCTCAGTCTGGAACTAGTCCCAAACCCTTTGTCTACCTCCTAGCCTGATCCTTGCTCTTACAGTAACCCTTCCTTGTTCCAATGAACTAGTGTGACTTCCCTAACTGTCCCTAAGAGCTGACCTTCCCATCATTGTGTTGACCATTGCTCACTACTGAATGTTGCTACAGCCAGCCATCAAACTACACATTCACAGACCTAAATAACCGCTATTGAATTTCTCAGTCTTAGTCTGTTAAAGTTAGCCTCCCTGATCTCTTCTGAATCACTGTATCATTCTGCACTTTTCAAAAAAAATAGGTGCAACTGCCGTCATTCCATTAAGTATGTTGGTGCTAAGTCATTTACACATTTATGCCACATTCAGGTTATAAAAGAAGCTGCTGTGTCCTTGAAAAAGCTGTCTTTTGATCAGCAATGAAGCACTGCAATCAGTCTGAGCCAAATCTGTACATCTTTTGAAAAGCCCCCCGTGATTGTAAGAAGGCAGCCATCAAATGGCATTGCTGGCACTGCTATCGAGCAAAACTGATAAAACAGAATAAACGGATTCTTGATCATTACTATGACTCACTCCAACGTAACATGCGGATTGCTGGACCGTAACTCTAAAAGTTGGGGAAATAAGGTAGAAGTGCCAAGACTACAAATGTTCAGGAGGTAACGCAAGTCTCATCAAAGCTTTTTCTCTGGCACATCAACACCAATATCCCAAACATGGGTCAAAGAATCTTTTTTACAAACAGCATGGAGTTAATTAAAATGAGTTTGAATTCAAGTTCTTTTAAGAGTTTCCTTTCCTGGCATGCCAGTCTCCTAGTCAGAAAGTCTAAAAAAAGCACCAAAATTTCTGGTTCTACTTAAAAACCTGTGGAGTTATTTTAACTAAAGAGGTGTCAAATGGTGCTATTACAATGTCCTGTTTGTAAACCAGGATATGCAGACCATGTTGGTCCTAACTGCTGATTAGAAAAACTTCAACTTGCTCAGAGATGATAAAGCAGAGGCACTTGTTGATTTTGTACTCAAGCAGAAGTTTTGAGAAGCAGTACACATGGTCCCCTTCAGCATGCAAAGATATGGTACAGAATGACTCTGGGACTGAGGCAGAATTTGCCTAGATTCTTGGATGTAACAGAGTAAGTGCTGATGGAGGAGGGATTCCCTGTACCCATGGGAGAGAAAGATTGCACCAAATCCTCCTCACTGTCCAATTACTCTTGTCTGAAGCAGCTCTCAGTGATCCAAAATTATCCCCCCTTACCTGTCCAGATCAAGGGAGACTATCAACAAGATATTGCTGGTCTTCTACGAGAAGTCTTCTAGTAGCTCCAAGAAGGCAGATTAGCAAGGCACTCACTCTTTATAAATTAAGCAGTCAGAAAATTTTCAGAAGAAATATTGCATGTGAAGTTTTGACAAAACATCCAGAAAGATCTTTCACTATGTTTTGGAGCTTCTCTTTGCATGCCCAGGAGGTATGAACATGAAATGATGAGCTTGAAATCACCATTAGTGCCAAGCTTACTCTCAGCAGCTGGCTGCTGTTTGTTGAGGATGTTAAGACAAGTGCTATATATCAAGATGCCTCTTCAAGGCAATTTAAGAGATAATGACACTTTTAACAATCCTTGGGGCTGCCATTCCTCACTTAAGCTTCAACACTTTAGCAAAGATGTTGCCTTCTGCTAATCATGGGCTACATTGGCATTTCTTTATTGCCAAAAGCATCTGTGGAAAATATCATCAATACCCCATCCTCTTCCGTCTCAGAGTGCCTGAAGCTTACTTTTATTTGTCTGGTCTGGTACGGTGATTCCAATGCGCAGGAATGTAAGAAGCTGTGGAACGTAGTGGACTCTGCCCAATACATCATGGGCACATGCCTCCTCACCATCAATAGTACCTACAGGAGCCGCTGCCTCAAGATGGCAACATCCATAATCAAAGATTGCTACCATCCGGGCCATCCCATCTTCTTGCAGCTACCATCGGGCAGGAGGTACAGAAGCCTGAAGTCCCACACCACCAGGTTCAAGAACAGCTACTTCCCTTCAACCATTTGGTTCTTGAACCAACTGGCAAAGCCCTAATCACTACAGTTTAGCAACATTATGACCATTTTGTTCACTTTGTACTAAAATGGACTTTATTTTTTTTGTACTAATTGTGTTCTTTCTTGTAAAAAATGTGTACAATTTCTGTTTTTCTTGTGAATGCTGTTTATATGATGCTATCTGCCTGTGATGCTGCTGCAAATAAGTTTTTTGTTGCACCTGTGCATACATGAACTTGTGCATATGACAATAAACTCAACCTTGACTTTGAATTTGACATTATTATGAAGAGAGTTGGGGGTAGAAAGAGTTCTCTTAGTCTATTGTCCCTCCTCTTACCTTCTCATTCTTCCCTTAGGTTGTTAAGCAAGGGTCTCCCGAGATCAGTACGTTACTTCCTGAGCACTCATGCTGCCAATGCAGGAGGAAATGACTTCACATTTAGGTGCTTTTTTTTCCCAGCTTATCACTGCATTTGACTGCTACATTTCCATGGTGGGACATGGAGTTTGGTTCACAACCCTTATGGATGGTGCAACAATAATTCAGACAATCCAGCGTTTCACAAGACACTGTTCTCATTACAACCTGAGATCTACACTAATGCCATGCATACGCACATGCATACACTTGACCTCTCTCTGCAACAGCACCGACTCATTCAGTCTCAATACTTGCTGGTCCACAGTTCCACTTTACCCTTTGCTATGTTCGGGACTGCAGCAGAAAACTCCTTTCCTTCCTTTCAAACAGTTCTTTGACCTGTTTTTCTTCCCACCAATGGTGCCTAAGCTTCTGAGTGCTTCCAGGATTTTTTGTTCAGAGTCCCTCAACAGAGCTTTCCTCATCTTCACTTTACTGGTGCTGACTTTCTTCTTTCCTCATCTTCACTTTACTGGTGCTGACTTTCTTCTGATATGTAGGCAGGAGGGGATTCTTGGATTTGCCTTCCACTTGAAACTTGAAGTTTCTTCTTAACTACACGAAGGCAGGTAGGATCTGAGCCGCAGATTTTCAGTTCCTGATAAATGACTGTCTTAAATATCAGGAAAAGCAGCAACATACCTGTATGTATAAATCAGCCAATGTTTAAAGGGCAAATACTCTTCTTCACTGTAATCATCATAAAAAACATTTTAATTGGTCTTTTTCTGTGTTTCCCTCGAAGCACTTTATCTCAGGGATGTTGTTTTCCTGGCATTGGTTCCCAGTGTGCTCTGATTCATCACACTGAAACTCTTGGGTATGGTTCCACTGACAGTGTTTTTACCAGTCTATAGATCTCAAGTAACCCACACAGGAAGAGATTCCAGCATCTGCAGAATCTCTTGTGTCTACAGCCACATGATTGGTTGTAATGTGACCATTTATGTGGAGTATTGTGAATGAACTTCCAGGAATGCATCTGACCAAAGCTGTCAATTTAATTTTGTCAGCTGGTAGTTCTGACTCCTCCTCGGTCATGTGGTTACCAACATCTCACCTATGCCATTCTCCATGTGAATGTCAAGCAGGCTCTGCACCAACGAGCATCACAAAGCTCTTTGGTCACCTCTGATCTTCCACACATATGTGCACGTGTTCACACAAATACAGACACACATGTAGTAGGGCCACTAGTCAATGTACAGACAGTGGGAGGTGCTTAATAATGTCACCCATCTCCAAACAAGCTGACACCAATTTTAGTGACATCAGTGATGCCTGGGTAAAAAGAAACTAATATAATCCAGAATGAGATTGCATCTGGGATTTTCTAAATCACAGTAACCCTGACTATAACAATGCATTTGTCTGTCAAGCAACTAAGAATGTTGAAGCAGCATTTTAAAACAAAATGTATCCAAGTATCTGAAATCTGCAATAGCACCTTTTACCAAAACGTTATTCTTTTCCTGCAATGGTTTGTTCTAATGTTATAAAAGTTAACATACTGCAACAGTATGCTTTTTTTAAAAATGTATTACCTGAAATGAATCAAAGACACAGACTGTACATAATAAACTGGATGCTGCAAAGCAATGTCACCTTTAATGTAATGGTGGAACAGGAGACAGAAAAATGTCAGTGATTCCTGAAATTACTGTCAGTGCCTATTACATGCAATTTGTCGTTCCACATGGCAAGCAGGTATTTCAGAAAATCAATGCTCTTTTACGATTGCTTCTTTGAAACAACTTAAAAGGAGTCCATATTAACTCAACAGAACAAGCTCGGCAGATGTGCTTACTACCAGTCACCATCATTCACTCTATTAAGAGTTTCTTTTGCACTTGGCTGTAGCTGGAATTGTTGAAAGAATCTTGTTGAGTCTCCACAGACATGTCACAGATGTAAAAGCAGGATCTGTATGTAATGTCCTTGATAAATTAGACCGGAATTCATATTTGGTGCTCTTGTCATGAAACAGCAATCTTTTGGTCATTTGGAGGGTCTTGGATGCTGAGATGGGAAAGGGTGTTCACAAGAGAAATCAGCTCATACAATTTTCACTTCTGCCCATGATTTCTTTTATTCTCATTGCCTGGATTTTGCAAATTAAACAAATGTCCACTGGGCCACCAGATGAAATTAAGTGACTCATTTCAGGAAGATTGCAGATGCAGTCAGTGCTGAATTGCATGCCCTCAACCAGGGCAAAGCCAAAAATGCTGCAAGCAACCTTGGTATTACTGGGTTAAGGAAGGGGTGGGGCTCATTGGGCTGTCATTTTATGTTGGCTTAGCTACAATGATTTCCCTCTTCACCCAAGACAAATAATCCATTGTCCCTCACTTATTCAGATCAAATATAGGAGTTTTAAGTGCACATAGGCACATTTGTCAGCACATGGTGCCACAAGCATGATCATCCAATTTGAACTCACGATAAAGGCAATATTCCACCATTCAAAGTTTCCAAATATTCCACTGATAATAATTTCAAGAATCACTGACATTATTCTATATTCTGTTCCACCTTTACATTGGAGATGACATTACTTCTCAGTATCCAGTTTACTGTGCATCGTCTAAGTCTTATATCAGCTACTGCATCTGCAAACACCAGACTGTACAGGCAACCCCCACATTGTGGCGGGGTTTGTGCTTCTTGAAAATGATTTATATTGTGATTTTCTGTAACACAAAGCCACATCATCTGCACATGCGTCAAGAAATACTTAAAAAAAACCTTGTGTTTGTGTATTTACTTCTTTCACATAAGTCCTGTGAGAGCAAATTTTATTCCATATCTCAAATTTTTGGGTAGTGATTTGTAAATTCTGTAAAGGCAAGTTTTCATTACTTGAACGGCCATAACATGGGGGTCACCTGCATTCTGTGGTATACCAGTTAGGAAGATTTCAGGTTCAATTCCTGACCAATGCAATAGTAAGTTTAAATGGTGTCAGGGCTATTGAGTTATGGAGAGGAAACCCTGCATATTGTCATTCTAAATGTCTATCAATGTTGGATTGGATATGATAAGATATTTATTAGTCACTTGTACATCAAAACACACAGTGAAATACATCTTTTGCGTAGAGTGCTCTGGGGGCAGCCTGCAAGTGTCGCCACGCTTCTGGCGCCAACATAGCATGCCCATAACTTCCTAACCTGTACATCTTTGGAGTGTGGGAGGAAACCAGAGCACCCGGAGGAAACCCATGCAGACACGGGGAGAAAGTACAAACTCCTTACAGACAGCGGCCGGATTTGAACCCAGGTCACTGGTGCTGTAAAGCATTACATTAATCGCTACACTACCGTGATGAAGGTTGGTTCAAGATTTGCTTTTTAACTCAGTTAAGATTTTGTTTTAAAATATACTGGATATTCAACCATAACAAAAGAGAGAATCTTCAAGCACTTCCAAAATAAGCTACTGAGAATTTTACACAGGTAGGAATTCTCTTTGTCTGATGTGGAGTGTGTCATTTCTCCACATAGTTACCTCACAAATCAGTCACCCAACATCATGCCACATCCACATCTTAGCTGTGGTGATTATAAAAGCAAGCTGGCAATTGCTGTGGCTTCAGGAAAAGCAACTGTAAACAGGGCTAAATTAGCTAAGATCAATGCATTTTATTGACAAAGCAGCGCCAGTAAGCTATTTGTTGCTTGATGATCCTGGACCACTATTCACTGCAACATTGATGGCGGTTTTACTTGGAGCCAAATGGTTAGGTTCCAGGCTCCTAGTGATTGGTCTAACTCCACACTTCCATGAATGTTCCAGGCTGGCAGATCACACTACAAATCTGCTTCCCTTAGCCATTGGATTAAAGAAAGTATTTACTTCGATAAAACCCTTTACTTGTTCCCAGGCTGAATTTAAGCCCTTTACAACCAATATTCTCTTGGCTGCAATATAGAAAGAAACATTATTCTCCTTCTTAGGCAGATCCTTGGGACCAAGGACGACTTGCTTCCATTCCGGTTATGTAGGATCTGAATTGACCGACGAAGCCAATGCAAGAACCGCAGACTCTTCCACAGATGGAGAAGTTAGTGACTGATGGAGCAGACAGATGGGTAGATTGTGAGGTGATCTGCTCTGTCTACTACTGCCTACTCCTGATGCATATGGCCTTGAGGTTCTCAGTAATATCGTGAATGCTCCTTCTCCACTCGGAGTAGTCACTCATCAGAGATTCCCAAGAAACAATGGGAATATTGGAACTTTTGAGCACATCCTTGAACCCTTTCCTCTGGTGTCAGACGTTGAACTACAAGGGCTGTGTCTCAAAGCCAACTGTGTAACTAGAGTCTCAATGCTGGAAAAGTTAGCCTGGCAGAGGACATTGGTATTGGTTCATTTGTCCTTTCAGTGAATTTGGAGGATTTTGCAGAGTTAACCAAGGATGTATTTTTCCAGTGCCCTGAGCTGCCTGCAATAGGTAGTCTAATCAGAGGAGGGCAGGGATAACCACAGCCTAGTCTGAGAACTTTAACCTTCCAATAACCCTTTCACTCAAAGGTTGTGCTGACAACCTTGATTATGTGCTCAGGTCTTACAACCTTTTGGAACTGAGGCAAGGGTGCTGATGCCTGTTATTTAAGTGTTTACAAACTAACGCTAAGGTTCATAGAGTTATACAGCAGAGAAACAGGCCCTTCGGCCCAACCCATGCTGACCAATTTGCCTTCCAGAGCCAGTCCTATTTGCCTGCATTTTGCCTATATCCCTCTAAACCTTTTCTACCAATGTACCTGTCCAACTGTCTTCTAAGCATTGTAATTTTACCCAACTCTACCACTTCCTCTGACAGCTTGTTCCATATACCCACCACCTTCTGTATGAAAAACTTGCACCTCAGGACCCCTTTAAACCCTTCCCCTCTCACCTTAAACCTATGCCTTCTAGTTTTAGACTCCCCTGCCCTGGGAAAAAGGCTGAATTCATCCACCCTATCACTGCCCCTCATGATTTTATATACCTCTGTAAAATCACCCCTCAGCCTCCTTTGCTCCAGAGAAAACAGTCCCAGCCTATTCAGTGTCTCCTTATATCTCAAGTCCTCCAGTCCCAGCAACATCTTGTGAGTCTTTTCTGCAGCCTGTCTAGCTTACTCACATCCTTCTGACAGAATGGAGACCAGAACTGCGCACAATCTGGTCTCGCCAATGTCTTGTACAGCTATTACATAACATCCCAAATCTTGTACTCAGTGCCATAACTGATGAAGGCAAGTGTGCCATACACCTTCTTCACCACCCTGCTTACCTACGTCACCACTTTCAGCGAATTATGTACTTGTACCCCTAGGTCTCTCTGTTCTACAACACTTCCCAGGGCCTTGTCATTCACTGTACATGCCCTGTCCTGGTTTGGCTTCCCAAAATGCATCACTTTGCACTTGTCTGAGTTAAATTCCATTTGCCATTCCATTGCCCACTTTCCCAGTTGCTCTAGATCCTGCTGTAAAGTTAGACAACCTTCATCACTGATTACACCACCAATTTTGGTGTTATTTGCAAACTTACTAATCATGTCGCCTACATTGTCATCCAAATGGTTAATATATATGCAAAACAACATGGGACTCAGCACCAATCCCTACTGCACAGGCCTCCGATCTGAAAGGCAACCCTCGACCACCACCCTCTGATTCCTTCCACCAAGTCAACTTTGCATCCAATTGGCTGACTCCCCCTGGATACCTTGTGATCTGAACTTCCTGACCAGTCGACCAAGTGGGACCTTATAAAAGTCCATGTAGATAGTCTACCGCCCTGCCCTCATCAATCCTCTTGGCCACCTCTTCAAAAAAACTCAGTCAAATTCCTGAGACACAATTTTCCATGTACAAAGCCATGCTGACTATCCCTATAAGGAAAGATATATTTTATGTGAGAAACCAGTAAAAGTGCACCTGGTATTTAAAGGCAGAACAATGAGTACAACCCAAGTAAACCAGAGAAATTAATAAGTGTAAAATAAAGTATGTAAGTTAAACTCTCATCAGTAATCTGTGCCATTTAGTGTACTGTTAGCACTGCACTATATGTCTCTATTCTGTTCACCCTCAGAGAACTCCTCTATCTTTACAATAATTTGCTTTTATTTCAGGATATATCGATTAATTTCTCCTTTTATCTCATCAAATAACCTGCAACAAATATACATTAAATACATTGTACTTAGAATAAGCTTATCCATTATATCCCAAGCTTTATATAGATTTGTTTACTAAATGATATGTTGTTTTTCACTTTTTATTGTTTTCGTCTTGATTGGTTTCATACTCAGATAGCATAAGACACAGACAGCAGAACCATTCATAGGTGTCTTTAGTTCTTTGTCAGGAATTTACTGGAAGGCTTATATTAACTATTGTGCAGTATTGCCACTGCTTCAGGAGAACAGAAAGACCGAAAGTAAGGAGGCAACCACCTACAAGCAGACTAATTGGTAAATGTGCGGTTTGCAGAATGAGATCGGAGCTGGCCTGAATCCTGTCACCACTCTTTTTCTGGAGCTGAGCCATATGCTGCAGCTGCTGCTAGCTTTATCTGGCCTGCTGATCTACAATGAAGCCAGTGCTGTGTGATAATTGTGTCTGCTTGGTGACTGCAGCAGGTAATGCCTTCTTTTCATGATCTATCAAGCTCCATCTGTGCTCATTGATATCAGTTGGGCTCCTTTTTTTTTCCTTTGGAGTGCTCGGTGGCCAAGAGTGATGTGGCGCAAGGACAGAAGCAATGAAAGGACTTACAACAGGACTACCCTTCCCACTGGAAGCCACGTCCCACATGCAAATTATGATCTTCTCGAACCATTTTTGTTCTGGGTGAGTGAGCCATCATTTAATCCTGTCTGCAATATTTGTGTTATGGGATGTAAGCTAATATTTGGACTTCTGAAGAAGTATTGTATTTTTAAGATATTTGATTGCACATTATCAGCAAAAGCAGTACCGGAAAGAATCAAGAGGGCTTGATTTATTCCTGGCTTTCACTCACAGATATCACCCCTCAATTGCGAGATCCTGGCAAGATCCTGACCTCCGGAGAGTTTGATTAGCAGAGCAGCATCAGTGAAGCCGCACAGAGGATGAAGTGGTTGTTTGCCACCTCGCGTTAGTGGCACATCCCTTATGCAAAGGTAAAAAGAAGCTGGTGAGAGAGATTGTTTTAAATCTTTGCGGAATGTAAACAAAAGCAGAAAGTCGAATGTTGTCAGTAAAAGAAATTGCCAGCATTATGATGTTGTGACAGCTCTAATGTAAGCAGCTGGGAGATGATGATGATCCGCATGAATGGCAACCCGTGTGCATTCACCCACCCTCTACCCCCTCCTCTGGCTGCTTGCTTCAATGTTGCCTGATCCCCGGGGACCTTGGCAACTGTGACTGGATAAAACGTCGGTGTGAATAGGCCAGTGTGGAGTGACATGTTCACTTGGGTGGAGTCAGACAGCTGGCCTGGCCTGCCCACTATGCAAGTTCATTTCATTTACTTCATGTGACAAAGCACCCCTGGGGAGCAATGCGCTTGACATGCTGGGAGTACCATGGGGTCCAAGGGTGAAAGGTCAAGTGTCAGCAGCAATTCACTTTCTCGGCTCCTGCAGCTGCAAGCTTCAGTCCCCTTGTATACATCGTCCTGGGAAACCTCAAATGGGATGGTTAAGGATTAAAAAACAAACTCCTCACTCGCCACTGCCCCCAAGTTCATGCCCAAGCACCCCATCTCCCAGAATCAAAGTGTCTTAAATTACCCCTGGTCTCCTCTATTGTAAATAGCCACATAGCAGTTACAGCTCTGTTCAGGCACTCACGTCACCTCAAGAGGAAGCACCTGGGCCTTTAATGAGTCTTGCACACATTTTACACATGCTAGGAGGAGCTTTGAGGTGACCTGGATGCACCTGGTGTGAAATAGTTTCCAGGCCTTTTTCTGATGATGATTTTACAGGCCATGGCCTATCTTGCTCACTACTTTATATGATTGGGCTTAATATGTGAATTTACACACTGTTAATTAGTTACTCAGACATTTAGGGCATCACAGCTAAGACTGCTCTTCCCCTCTCTTGCCATTCACACACTGTCCATAGACACAACAGCAAAGCAGCAGCTATGGAAATTAATTTCCAATCCAAAAGCTTGAATCCAACCATGGAACATTCTGAAAGTCAATTCAATAAATCCTGACAAACAAATTTGGCAGCCGAGCTGATGTGGCCATGTGCTACATGCATGGGAGTTTTCCTCCCCAGAGATACCAGTGTTTGCAGAAAGAAGAACAGGATCCAGTATGTGAGCCAGCACAGGCGTGTAACAATGAAGATGAGACAATAACTCCTGCAGCCAAGAAGACTGCTTCACTAGGTATGAATGTACATTGGGCTGTATCCAAGCCATACCATTAAGCAGACCTTGCGAGCACCTCAACTCATACTCAGAAAGTTAAGTCACACCCCCTAAACAAATTCAAAGGGTGGGCACCTTTGATATGGATGCTTCTGAAGCTGTCAAATGGACCAGGATGGGTGGGAGTGTGGAAGACCCATCCCTATCAGCAATAAACATGACGCCAGTAATCTCATCCACACATTTCACCACCCGAAACACACTATTCATTGAACTTACACTTGTGTTTGGTGCTTTTTGAAAATTTTGAAAACTCCCACCACCAGGCTCAAGGACAGCTCTTATTCCATTATAATACTCTTGAACAGATCTCTTGTACGATAAAGATGAACTCTTGATTTCATAATCTACCTTGTCATAGGCCTTGTACTTTACTGTCTACCTGCACTATACTTTCTTTGTAATTGTAATTCCTCCCACATTCCAAAGGCATACAGGTTAGGAAGTTGAGGGCATGCTATGTTGGTGCCAGAAGCGTGGCAACACTTGCGGGCTAGCCCCAGAACATTCTATGTAAAAAAGATGCATTTCACAGTGTGTTTCGATGTACATGTGACTAATAAAGAAATCTTATCTATATTCTGCATTCTATTATTGCTTTTCCCTTTGTAATACCTTGATGTTTTGAAAAGATCTGTATGGATGGCATGCAAAACAAAGTTTTTCACGTTTCTCAGTACATGTGACAATTACCAACCTTTTTTGTTGGTACAGATTTGCGTATTCTGCATCTGTGAAGCAAAATCTCTGGATATTTGATGAAAAAATCTCTCCCTCCACCTTCTTGTTCTGCCAATTATTGCTCCTGCTGTAGTTTTTAAAGCACCCTGCCTGTTTGGCTTCTGACTCACTCTGAGCTAGAGCAGGAATGGACATCGGACATGCCTATCTGTGATGATGTGCAGTCAGGGCCAGATACTCTGGGAGCCTAGCTCTTCAGATTGCAAGCCTACAACCAGAGGAGTCATAGAGTCACACAGCACAGAAGAAGGCCCTTTAGTGCACCATGTCTATATCAGCCATCAAGTTCCTATCCATACTAACTCCATTCAGAGCACATAATCTGTAGCCTGCTATGGTCTGGCAATTCAAATTCTCATCTAAATACTTTGTAAATGTTGTGAGAGTCTCTGCCTCCACAGCCCCCTCAGGCAGCACATTCCAGATTTCAATGATCCTCTAGGTGAAATAATTCTTCCTCAGATCCCCTCTGAATTTCCTACCCCTGACAGCAAGCTTATGCCCTCTAGTCATAGACTCCTTTGCTAAAGGGAAAAAATGCCTTCCCTATCTCTGCCCCTTATAATTTTAAATGCCTCAATCAGGTTCTCCCTCAACCTTCTCTGCTTAAGGAAAACAAACCCAGACTGTTCAGTCTCTCCTCATATCTGATGAATCTCCTCTGCCTCCTTTCCAGTGCAATCACATCTTATAGTGTGGAGACCAGAACTGTACACTGTACTCCATTTGTGACCTAACTGGTAATTGCACCTTGCTCTTATATTCTGTGCCCAAGCTAATGAAGGCAAGTATCTAGTATGCCTTCTTTTAGCATGTTAACTACCTGTGCTGCTGCCTTCAAGGATCCTTACACATATACATGAAGGTCTTTCTGTTTCTCAGTACGTACTGGGATCTGACAATTCACAGTGTATACCCTGGCCTTAGTATTCCTCACAAAATGCATCACCATACATTTTACAGTACTAAATTCCATCTGGCTGTACATCAGAGTGATTGCTGCTAATGTTGATCAAATAAATTACACCAGGATAAACCTTCATCCCAATGATGAACTCTGTAAGTTTTTCCCTCAGGATTTAGCCCAGGAATAAAATTCAGATCCCACTCATCCTTGCATTCAACGATCATTGCAAAGATAGCTTTCATGGTGCCACTAGTTGGTACTTACGTGGCCCTCCACAAATGGCTGCTGACAACAGCTTCCAGAAGCTCAAGTCTACAGTGATTTCACCACAGGGCACTTCAGGTGCAAAAAAATGGAAATGACTAGAAGTGTGTGCCATTTCAGGCACCATACACAGAGAGAACAGGGAGGTTCAACTTTCAGGTATGTGCACTTGGTTAGAAGTGGGGGATATTACAGCTAAACAAAATTTATAAAAAGGACAGAAAACTGAGCTGGGACAAAAATATTCAATCATACATGTGCACATACACAGCCACAAATATCACACATGTGCCCACAGACACACATAATTGTAAAAATTGCACAAACGTGTGCACAAATATTCACATTGCTCAGGAGAAAAGACTGACCTTTGAATGCTTAAGTGGAAAACAAGTGATGGTTAAATGGCTCAAGTGATATCAGCATGAGATAAAAGATGACGTTGAATATATCATATACAAAACACAGAGAAGTAGTGAATAACAAGAGGTGGGGATTGAACAGCTGGCAGAGGGGACCAAACCCCAGTTTTCATGGAGAAGGAAGTATTTCCTGCCCTGATACAGACACATAAGTTTTAGCTTCTCAAGATCCTGCTGCACCACATCAAAATAATGAAGCATTCCTGTTGAGTGGACAGGAGCAGAGCAATGCTGTTCATTTCTTTCAATAGATCCATTCAAACTTTGCAATATTGCCATTTGCCTGAACAATGTTTTTATTGGCTTGCACTTTAGCAAGCTTTTATCTGTCCTCAATAATTTTTAGTGCATTAATCTTTATCAACATATTTCAGCACAGGAGCAAGGCACTGATCAGAGGTGTAAAGTGGACAAATTTCCACTACTGCTTTCCCTTAGTCTTGTTCGACCATCTGCTCATGTCTGTTGCGGAGAGCACGACCTGCAGTGTGCAGCCTTCAATATCAATGCCTCAGCTTCTAATCTCGACACTCAAGACACAAGATGAATGCACCTTGATGACTTGATTTTAATTGCTGCACATGTAGAAAATTAAACATTTCAAATGGGAAAACAATTTCTGATTTTTGTTATTTGCTCATTGTCCAAATAAAAGTTTGGATCATCTTTTCACTGGGGGTTGGAGAGGGTGAATTACTTTATGCTCCCTGAACCTTGGCAAGCTTCCCATGAGAAATGGTTAACACTCTGCTGCTTAGAAGTCATGGAGAAATCAAAGAATGCTAATAGGTTGAAAAATTCTTCACTTATTTGACTTGGGATTATAAAATAAGCAATACGCTGTCTGTACTAAGTTGTTCTATGGGTTCATGATTTGGGATAAAGGTGCCGTGATTGACCTCCCAACTAAAGCCTGGCCACCTGAGCCATGCCCAGTGGATATCAAAACCAAATTATCAGGTTAACTGTTAAAGTCACTGCAGTTTTCAGTCTAACCATGGGGAATATCTCTCTTGCAGTACTGAAGACCGCAGGGAGTAAGCTGAGTCACAATCTCCTTCCAGAGGAGGGGTTCGATGGTGAAGAGTTGCCAAGGCTTAACTGCAAATCCAGGCCCCAGGAATGAAGCCTGATTCCGAACGCAAGAGTAGGAGTCATCGCAGCTGAGATCCTGGATCTGGAGTCAACGGGGTAGGTAACAGGCTGACCCCCAAGGTGGAGGATAGTGTGTGGACAGACCAGCTTTGAACGCTGCCCAAAGTGAGGGAAGTCTGGCCCCAGCTCCACTCTCCATGGCAATAAAAGGGGTTGTGAAGGACATTGGGAAGAGATTTATTGGTCACACTGGTACCCCCTTCCCAGATACTTCAGCTTTTGGACTGAATATACCTTGAGTACATCTTGAGGATTAGTTGTCATCCTTGCCAGTCCATCACCCCAACAACATCCTCCCTCCCCACCCCTCCCCCACCCCCATACACCTGCTGTAGCAACCATGTTCAGTTAACATCAGGTGGGCTTTAAAATAAAATTGTCAGTAATATGGGTACTTAGTGGATTTGGGCCTTGAGTATTGTGGACAGTTTCAGTCTCCTTATTAAAAAAGGATGTACTTGCCACAGAGGGTGCAATGAAGATTCACCAGTCTGCTTCCAGGATTGGCAAATTTGCCACATGACGAGAGTTTGAAGGGACTGAGACTCTAATCTTTAATGTTTTAGAAGAACAAAAGGATGTCTCACTGAAATTTACAAAAATCTTACAGAGCTCGACTGGGTGAATACAGGGAGGATGTTTTCCCCGACTGAGGAGTCAAGGGTCAGAGGCACAGCCTTAGAATAATGGGCAAGTCAATTAACTGAGATGAGGAGAAGTTTCTTCACTCAGAGGATGGTGAACCTTCGGAGTTCAGTCACCGAGTTCATTAAAAACAGCAGTTGATTAACTTCTGGATATGGGGACGTCAAATGATATCAAAGGATACAGAAATAGTGCAGGACAATGGTGATGTGGTAAAAGAATGGCATTATCATGAATGACAGAAAAGACTTGAAGGACCAAAAGGCCATCTTCCGCTCCTACTATATTCTCACCAGAGCTTGGCTCAAATTTAGATTGGTCCGAGTTAGGTTTGGTTGGGTTTTAGTGTAATACCTGAGCAGACCTCTTTCTCAACCATTGATCTGCAGGGATGAGTGGAGCAAGGGTTCTAGAATCAGCCAGGGTTCCAACTCTTCAATATTTTCCAGTCACGTCTACTGAAAAAAATTACATACACAAGGCTATTGGCTAGAAGGAGGATCAGATATGAATGCCATCAAAATTACAGATTTTGACTTCAGATAAATAAAGAAAAGTGTGCATTTATGTTGTGCCTTTCTCATCCACTTCAGAATGGCCCAGATTGCCTGACATCCAATATCGTGTCATTACTATGGAGGTGTATGAAAAGTAACACACAGTCTGTGTGCAGCAACCTCCCACTACAACAATATGTAATGGCCAATCCATTTTTGTAAAACAAAAATGAAGTAAAGGATATTGGCTGGTGCCTATGAAACTGGAAAGAAAACAAACTAGAAGAATAAATTATTATAATATGACAATTAGCTCAGGATTGTGAAAATGTAATACGTATAGAATCATAGAGCAATAGAGCACGGATACAGGCCTTTTGGCCAAATAAGTCTATAAAGACCACGGTGCCCACCCAGCCAGTCCCAATTTCCTGCATTCGGTCCATATCCCTCTAAGCCCCACCCCTCCATGTACCTATCTAAGTGCTCCTTAAATGATACTATTGTATCTGCCTCAACCACTTCCTCTGGCAGCTCGTTCAATGTACTCACCACCCTCTGCATGAAAGAGTTGCTACTTAAGTCCCTTTTGAATCTTTCCCCACCTCAACTTAAATCTATGCCCCCTAGCTTTGGACTCCCCTACCCTGGGGTAAAGACTGTTACCATCCACCTTATCTATGCCCCTCATGATTTTATAAACCTCTATAAGGTCAGCCCTCGTTCGCCTATGCTCCAAGGAATAAAGACCTAGCCTGACCAACTCCTTCCTATAGCTCAGGCCCTCTAGTCCTGGCAATGTCCTTGTAAATCTTTTCTTCACTCTTTCCAGTTTAAACACGTCTTTCCTATAACAGAGTGACCAAAACTGTACACAGTACCCCAAGAGTGCCTCACCAATGACTTATTCAACTGCAACATAATGTCCCAAATCCTATACTCAATACCCTGACTGATGAAGGCCAGCATGCTAAATGCCTTATCTATATTGAAATCCATTTGCCACTCCTGGCCCACTTCCTGAACTGATCAAGATCCCCCGTAACCTACGATAACCTTCTTCACTATCAACAACACCTCCTAATTTCGTGTTCTCCACAAACCTACTGATCAAGCCTTATG
Source organism: Pristis pectinata (assembly GCF_009764475.1). Taxonomy (NCBI): domain Eukaryota; kingdom Metazoa; phylum Chordata; class Chondrichthyes; order Rhinopristiformes; family Pristidae; genus Pristis; species Pristis pectinata. Next base: position 74,461,577 of record NC_067414.1, on the reverse strand, counting down.
CATTTGCATCCAAATCAATTATATAAATAATGAATAACAAGGGTCCCAACACTGAACCCTGCAGCGCATCACTAATCACTGGCCTCTATTCCAAGAAACAAGCTTCAACCACCACCCTCTGCTTCCTACCTCTGAGCCAAATTTGAATCCATCTAGCTCTCCCTGGATTTCATGGGACCTTACCTTCCAGACCAGCCTACCATGTGGGACCTTGTCAAAGGCCTTGCTAAAGTCTAAATAGACAACATCCACTGCCCTACCCTCAACTACCATTTTGGTTACCTCTTCAAAAATCTCTAAAAATTTCTTCAAGCCCAACTTTCCACGCACAAAGCCATGATGACTCCTCCGAATCAAACTCTGTTTATCTAAATGCTGGTAGATCCTGTCTCTCAGAATTCCCTGCAGTAACTTCCCAACTACTGATGTCAGGCTGACTGACCTGTTGTTCCCTGGCTTGTCCTTGCTACCCTTCTTCAACAACAGAACAACATTAACCACCTTCCAATCTTCCGGAACTTTACTAGTCGCTAACAATGAAGTAAATATCTCCACAAGGGCCTCTGCAATTTCTTCTCTAGCTTCCCATAAAGTTCGAGGTTGCACTCAGTCAGGCCCTGGGGGTTTATCTATTTTAATGCGCTGTAAGGCTGCAAATACCTCCTTCCTGGTAATATGAATGTTCTCCAAAACATCTCCACTTGTTTTCCTTATCTCTTGAGCAACCATTATTTTCTCCTCAGTAAACACAGAGTAGAAATATTAGTTAAAAATCCCATCCACCTCCTGAGGCTTGAGACATTGGCGGCTCTGCTGATCTCTAAGGAGACCTACTCTCTCCCTAGACGTCCTTTTACTCTTTATATAGCTATAGAACCTCTTGGGATTTTCCTTAATCTTACCTGCCAGATCCATCTCATACCCTCTCTTTGCTCTCCTGATTTCCTTCTTAGGAGTATTCTTAATCTTTTTCTAGTCATCAAGGAATTCACTCATCCCTGACCTCCTAAACCAATGTAGGCTTTCTTCTTCTTCTTGACCAGAGCTTCAATATCTCTCGGCAGCCAAGGCTTCCTAAACTTGCCAGGTTTACCCTCCACCCTAACAGGAACACGCTGCTCCTGGACTCTTGATATCATACTCTTAAAAGCCTCCCACTTGCCACTCATTCCTTTTCCTTCAGACAGGCCACCCAGTTGACCTCTGCTAGATCCTGCTTAATTCCCCCAAAATTAGCCCTGCTCCAGTTTAGGACCCTAACCTGTAGACCTGTCCTATCCTTATCCATCACTAACTTAAAACTAATAGAATTATGGTCACAAGAGCTAAAGTGCTCCCTGACTGCCACTTCAGTTACCTGCCCTGCCTTGTTCCCTGACAGAAGATCCAGTATTGCACTTTCCTGAGTCAGGCCCACTGTATATGGACTCATGAAACTTTCCTGGACACATTTCACAAATTCCACCCCATTCAGGCCCTAACACTCTAGGTAGTCCATTCAATACAGGGGTTATTAAAATCTCTCACTAATACAACCATATTATTCTTACACTCTCAGCAATTTCTCTATACACCTGCTCCTCAAGTTCCCACTGACTACTGGGGGGTCTATAATACAGCCCCACTAAAGTGACCCTCCCCTTCTTGTTTCTAAGTTCTACCCATATGGCCTCACTGGACGATCCCCCAGGAATGTCATCTCTAAGTACTGCTGCTACATCCTCCCTTAACAAAAAGGCAACACCCCCTCCTCACTCTGTCACACCTATAGCATCTGTATCCTGGAATATTGAGTTGCCTGTTCTGTCTTTCTCTCAGCCATGTTTCTGTTATGGCTTGAACATCCCAATGCTCAGAGCCAATCCACGCTCTGAGTTCACCTGTCTTAACTGTTAAAGCTCTACCATTGAAATAAATGCAGTTTAACTGGATATTCCTTTCCCTGCCTTTACTGTGCCCTGCCTATCCTGATTACTAAACTTGCTCGTGCTGGCTACTGACTTATCCCATGACTTGCTCCTCCTCAGAGTCCCACGATCCTGCCAATCATTAGAACATAAGAAATAGGAGCAGGAGGAGGCCATCTGGCCCTTCAAAACTGCTCCGCCATTCAATAAGATCATGGTTGATCTGGCCGTAGACTTAGATCCACAAACCTGCTTTTTCCCCATAACCTTTAATTCCCCTACTATGCAAAAATCTATCTAACTGTGTCTTAAATATACTTAATGAGGTAGCCTCTACTGCTTCCCTGAGCAGAGAATTCCACAGATTCAATACTTTTTATTGGTCCCTCTCTGGTTCAAGTGCAACCCATCCCTCTTGTACTGGTTGCCTCTACCCCAGAAGAGATCCCAATGGTCCAAGAACCTGAATCCCTGCCCCCTGCACTAGCTCCTCAGCCACAAATTCATCTGGTTTACCTTCCTATTTCTGACCTTGCTACCATGTGGCACTGGGCGTAATCCAGAGATTACTGCCCTCGAGGTCATGCTTCTTAATTTCTGACCTGACTCCTTATACTCATTCTGGAGAACTTCATCCCTTTGCTACCTATGCCATTTGTACCAACAAGTATAACGACCTTCAGCTCTTTGCCTTCCTGCTCGAGCATTTTCTGCAGCCGCTCAGTGACATCCTTGAACCTGGCACCCGTGAGGCAACACACCATCCTGGCATCTCTTTTGCAGCCACACAATCTCCTGTCTGTCCCTTCACTATCGAGTCTCCTGTCACTATCACCCTGTCTGACTGCACCCCTTCCCTCTGAACCTCAGAACCAGTCACAGTGACTAATGCTGCTAGACCCTGAAAGAACATCCCCCTCAACAATATCCAAAGAGGTGTACTATATGGGTAAGTTGTAGAATTAATGATTATACTTACACTTCAATGCTTTGCTCACTGACAATGCTTGATAAACAATCTCAGTAACTCCAGTATGGGCAGGTTATACTGAAGTTTCAAATTCTGTGCTGTCAGATCCTAGGATCCATTGATCTGGAGCCCAGGGTTCCTTTTGTTGAAGAAAGTTTCATAACAGCTCTGGGCTATATGATTGATGTGATTCTGGATTGCTTGGGTTTAAGAGCACACTAAATGTCACATCTGACAGTCTGATTCAGCTTCACCCATTGCATTCTATGTTCCTCTAAGCAACACAGCAACAAATGGCACATTTGGCTTGACCTCTGCCACATGTATCAGGATATACTCAGACCAGCCAAATCACTGTTCCATTTCCAAACCTTTGTCCAACTTTCCATATTTATGTTCCTTCCATACAGATAGATAAACAATGATCAATCAACTGCTATCAAGTGTCAAAAGATGAACTATCTCGGACATGTTCAACAGTTTGATTGCTTTAATGATTGACTGTTTCTTTTTCTACCTGGCACAAGGCACAACCACTGTAATTCATTGTACTACAGGTTCTTGGCAAAGGTTACTTCAACCAGTGAGAGAAATATTAAATCAGCAACGTCAGGAATTAGCAATAGTTTTTGTGCCTGCGACACAACCAACATCCTGCCTCCTCTGTTCTTTTGAGTCTGGGCCATGTGCAACACACCTTCTGCTATCTTGGTCAAATAGTCTACAGGGTGTTAACTTGAAGTTTGATTTTTGGGACATCACAGTAAATTCCATTTTTGTCCTTGCTAACCTTCACACAGGGAAGGGGTTGCTAATGGCAAATTAAGAGCTGCAACTTTGAACGATATTCCCTCTGCCGAGCCTTAGGCATTTACTTTCCAGGCCCCAAAAAGGTTTATCGCTAACCTCAGATTTTTAGCATGGCAGCATGACCTGTCCAAAGGTCAAGAAGTGGTTGCTCATTAAACTATAATCCTTTTTGCAAAAACAGCAGGAATTGTCCAAGGCTCAAGACGTTTATTGTTTGCGAAGTTAAACTTCTAACCAATATTCCCTTCTCAGCCTCTTCACATAAACAAGGGTACAATGGGATCCACGTTTACTTAATTAAACACTCCAGTCACCTGGCCTGAAAATGTGATTGAAGAAACATCACATGCCAATGATGTCAACTAAGTGAAGAAACAATATAAATAGAGCATAGAACATAGAACAATTACAGCACAATTCAGGCCTTTCAGCCCACAAAGCTGTGCCGAACATGTCCCTAACCTAGAAATTACTAGGCTTACCCATAGCCCTCTATTTTACTCAGCTCCATATACCGATCTAACAGTCTCTTGAAAGACCCTATCGTATCAGCCTCCACCACAACTTCCGGCAGCCCATTCCATGCACTCACCACTCTCTGAGTAAAAAACGTACCCCTGACATCTCCTCTATATCTACTCCCCAGCACCTTAAACCTATGTCCTCTTGTGGTCATCAATTCAGTCCTGGGGAAAAGCCTCTGACTATCTACCCTATCAATACCTCTCATCATCTTATACACCTCTATCAGGTCCCCCCTCATCCTCCGTCTCTCCAAGGAGAAAAGGCCGAGTTCCCTAAACCTGCTTTCATAAGGCATGCTCCGCATTCCAGGCAGCATCCTTGTAAATCTCCTCTGCACCCTCTCCATGGCTTCCACATCTTTTTTTAAAATTTTTGAAAAATTTTATTTACAGCGTGGTAACAGGCCCTTCCGGCCCAATGAGTCCGCACCACCCATTTTAAACCCAAATTAACCTACCCATACGTCTTTGCAATGTGGGAGGAAACCGGAGCACCCGGAGGAAACCCATGCAGACACGGGAGAACGTACAAACTCCTTACAGACAGTGACGGGAATTGAACCCCGATCGTTGGTGCTGTAATAGCGTCGCGCTAACCGCTACGCTACGTGAGGCGACCAGGACTGAGCACAGTACTCCAAGTGGGGTCTGACCAGGGACCTATATAGCTGCAACAATACCTCACGGCTCCTAAATTCAATTCCCCGATTGATGAAGGACAATACACCATATGCCTTCTTAACCACAGAGTCAACCTGCGCCACCACTTTGAGCGTCCTATGGACTCGGACCCCAAGATCCCTCTGATCCTCCACACTGCCAAGAGTCCTACCATTAAGACTATATTCCGCCAACATATTTGACCTACAAAAATGAACCACTTCACACTTATCTGGGTTGAACTGCATCTGCCACTTCTCAGCCCAACTCTGCATCCTATCTATGTCCCTCTGTAACCTCTGACAGCCCTCCAAACTATCCACAACACCCCCAACCTTCGTGTCATCCGCAAACTTACTAACCCACCCCTCCACTTCCTCATCCAGGTCATTATAAAAATCACAAATAGTAAGGGTCCCAGTACAGATCCCTGAGGTACACCACTGGTCACCGACCTCCACTCAGAATACGACCCCTCAACAACCACTCTTTACCTTCTGTGGGCCAGCCAGTTCTGAATCCACACTGCAATGTCCCCTTGGATCCCATGTCTCCTCACCTTCTCCATAAGCCTCGCATAGGGTACCTTATCAAATGCCTTGCTGAAATCCATATACACTACATCTACTACTCTCCCTTCATCGATGTACTTAGTCACATCCTCAAAGAATTCAATCAGGCTCATAAGGCAGGACCTACCCTTAACAAAGCCATGCTGACTATTCCTAATCATTTTATACCTCTCCAAATATTCATAAATCCTGCCTCTCAGGATCTTCTCCATCAGCTTACCAACCACTGAGGTAAGACTCACCAGTCTATAATTTCCTGGGCTATCCCTACTCCCCTTCTTGAATAAGGGAACAACATCTGCAACCCTCCAATCCTCTGGAAACTCTCCCGTCTCCATGGACGACACAAAGATCATTGTCAGAGGTTCCGCAATCTCCCCCCTCGCCTCCCACAGCAACCTGGGGTACACATCATCCGGTCTAGCGACTTATCTAACTTGATGCTTTCCAAAAGTTTCAGCACCACCTCTTTTCTAATATCTACATGCTCAAGCTTTTCAGGCCACTGCAAGTCCCCACTACAATCACCAAGTTCTTTTGCCGTGGTGAATACTGACGTGAAGTATTCGTCAAGTACCTCTGCTATTTCTTCCGGATCCATACACACTTTCCCACCGCTGCACTTGATAGGCCCTATCCTTTCACATTTCATCCTCTTACTCTTCACATACTTGTAGAATTCCTTGGGGTTTTCCTTGATCCTGCCCGCCAAGGCCTTGTCATGTCCCCTTCTGGCTCTCCTAATCTCTTTCTTAAGTTCCTTCCTTTTAGCCTTGTACTCCTCCAGATCTCTAACATTACCTAGCTCTCTGTACCTTTTGTACACTTTTCTTTTCCTCTTGACTAGATTTATTATAGCCTTCGTACACCACGGTTCCTGTATCCTATCATGATTCCCCTGCCTCATCGGAACATGTCTGTTCAGAGCTCCACACAAATATCCCCTGAATATTTGCCACATATCTTCCGTACTTTTCCCAGAGAACATCTGTTCCCAATTTAATCTTCCAATTTCCTGCCTGAGAGCCTCATAATTCCCTTTACTCCAAGTAAACACTTTTCTAGCGTGTCTGTTCCTATCCCTCTCTAGTGCTAACGTAAAGGAGATAGAATTATGATCACTATCACCAAAATGTTAGAAATCAGTCAGGGTAGGGGGGATAACAGAGAGAAGGGGCTACAGAAAGACCTAGAATTCATTCCTCGGCCTTTGGTTTTTGCAATGGATGACTTATTTGTCTGCAACTTGTTGGTATAACTTTTTAGCTTGTAAGAATTGCTTGTGTTTGGAAATCCTTTGTAAGTTACAAGTCGTTGTTAAGAATTATTTGTTAGAATTAAATGTGCCTCACTTAGAACAAAATAACCTATGTTTAAACTGCTTCATTAGCTGGAAGTATCTTCTCCTTGGTTGGGAGGTGGGACACACTGCTCGAAATAGTGATTATTGACAGCTAGTCCTTTCTGTAGAGACTAAAGTAGTGAAGTAATCTAGTCCTTAAAGTGTTGATACAGTATAATCTCCCTATAGTGAGGGTACTCATAGGTACTTATGCCAGATAGAACTTAGACTTAATTTTCGATCTCTGGGACAGTACACTCAATATTACCACAGTTGGCGCCCAACATGGTCATGTTTACTTTTAATAAAATAAAATAGAAAGAATTATTATTTAGCAATGGTCCAAATCAGAGTGCTCGAAAAGTGTTAAAGCACACCACTTAGTACTACAATGGCTGATATCCTAGTTCCAGCAGTTGCACAAGCAAATGCTGGTCAATATTATGAATGTGTTATTAGTATAGCAGAAATATGGGATGATACACCCAATGCTCTTCAAATTGAGCCAAATGAATATTTTATTCTTCAAGTCAGAGATTGGAATGATGAGGGGATAGAACACAGACTAGAATACCTTGCACCTTATTGTCTACCTGCAATGCGCTGCCCTGTAGCTGTGACATTTTACTCTGTATTCCGTTATTGTTTTTACCCTGTACTACCTCACTGTGTAATGAATTGACTTGTACGATTGGTATGCAAGACAAGTTTTTCATTGTACCTCGGTACAAGTGAAAATAATAAACCAATACCAATATATTGAATCCTGCGTTAATACCTACTGGACTCAGACCATTGCAATTTGTACCAGATCCCAATAATGTAGCAATAATTAGTGCCTGGAGACAACCAATTGGCCCATTTCTAGATAGAAGTCAAGCTCCTGGGTGGGGACCATACCCATGTAATAGAACCAGGTGACCCATATGTAAATCCTGATGCACGGGGACATGGTGTATTTCTTCCCAAATTAGATCAAGTATAACCCCAATCAGCAAACCCTAGAGGTAGCAATGAAGCCTGGAGAACGGAGGCCTGGGAACATGTAGTGGGCTTAATAACGAGACTGAATTTAGCAAGTAAAAGAAAAATGCAGGGACATGCTCCTGTACAGGGAGCCACTGCGGCTTCTCCAGTACAAACTCCACATCAAGCTTTTGGACTATTGACTGTTCAAAGTTTACAAGCAGTGTGTGCTGCACATCCAGCTAATGCTGAGGGAATTCTAAAGTGGTTACTTCAGAATTCTGTAAGGTTACAGGCCTTCTGGGCTAACCATACTCCTCAATGTATCCAACAATTCCTATTAATGTTATTTCCTATATCCTTGGTACCACCTCCAAATGAGTGTGGAAATCCATATCAAATATATGTCTAGATTTTTAAACTGATACATGCTGGTGGTGTTCACAGAGGGCTGCATATCCTCCTGACCAATATAGTCAAAAATCAGGGCTTAGTGACAGCTTATAAGATAGGAGAACACATGGCCCAAGCAGACATGAAATCTTTGTTGGGGGTAAAGGTCTCAGCCTATTAATTCATTCAATAATATTACCCCTTTATCCCAGTCAGCACCTCCGAACCATGCGCAGAATGGATCTTACTCAATACCTGATACAACAAAGATTTCAGGTTGTCGAGGAAATCCTACGCACCCACATGGTACCAGATGGATTACCACTCATTCCCACACATGGGCAGCAAACTGCCAGTGGAGGATCCTTCCCATTTCCTCTCAAAGGGAATTCAGGAACAGTAGCAAAATCATCAAATCCAGCTCAACCCTCGGGTCACCCACAGTCACAGCGTCCCCATACCCCAGCTCCTCACCAGGGACGAGGTAATCAACAACCTGGACAAATGTCTTGGGGAATATCTGCCTCAGGCAGGGACACTCTCCCACAAACTAGATGGTTGGACACAAGGTATAGGCTGAGACCTTTACCCCCACCCCTATCCTTTGCGGAACAAGGTTTTAGACCAAGGTACTCATTTCAGGACACAAATAACATTCAGAGACCATATTGATCTTATGGAGATGAGTATGAAACTGGAGAGGCACCATGGGGTACACGTCATCATTCACAACCATCAAAACATGTAAAAGGGACAGGACTCAACCCTAAAAGTCCATTCCTTCCCCTTAAACTAGGGAAAACATGATGTAAAGAGGGGAAAAGCCAATGTTAATGTGATTGAAACAGAACAGGGAGAATTTCAGCGATGACCCCTGACCAAAATGCCCCATCTCAGGAATAGGATACATGCATACCTAAGCCCACCTTTCCAGATGCCGAAGCCCGTATTTTTGGGAAAATTCGACCCTGTCATTTTGACACAGGTGAAGACATCTCAATGCTGAATGCAGATATTATTAATGGCGATGAACTAGGGGAGCTGACAGGGAGAATTAAAATTGTAGGCATACATGGAAATGAGGTAGAGTGCCCAATTTATAAAGTGCTCATACAGATATACAGGATTAAACAATCGAAAGAAGTAGCCATAAAGTCTCTACACCAACTCGCCCCAGATCGTACAAAACTCACTCTTCTCATTGGAACACCCAATGCTGCGTACCATTATCAAACCAAAAACTGATGTGACTGCACCGGATGAATAAGATGCTCATATCCAGAAACAGTTAAGCTATCTCCAGGATAAAACTATCCGAGCAAAATTAAAAAGTGTCTTGTACAAATATTATGACCACCTACAACAACACCCCAACCACTGTGGGTTTGTCGATATTGAACCAACTAAATTAGGATGCAATCCATTTCCGTGTCAGAAACAGTGATAACAATATCCCCAAATATAGAGAAAAACAATCTCAACAAGAGACTGTAGACTCCCTCTGTAAACAAAGAGTATTGATAAAGGAACCTTCTCGATTTAACTCACCCATGTTTGGTGCAGGAAAACCTGACAGACAGTGGCGATTGGTCATTGACTTTATTGTCCTAGATAAACACTCAGAGCCTAACTCGGCCCAACAGCAGTCATTACAAAAAATATTGCAAAGGTTAACTCGTAAAAAGTTTAACTCTTGCATAGACCTCGCTAATGGCTCCTTGTCACACCCAGTTCTTTAAAGTGACAGACAGTATAGAGCCTTTACAGCCCCTGATAGTTCACAGTATCAGTGGACCAGATTTCCACCAGGTTTTTGGAATAGTCCACAAGTATTTTCAGCAGGAGTTATTCAGACACTACCAGGTATCAGTGCATATGTAGACAATGTACACTGCAGATACATTGGAAAAGCATTTAACACAAATTGAGACTGTCATTAAGAAATTGATGGACAGAGGCTGTGTAATTAACATTAAAAAATCTCAGTTCTGTCGAACAGAAGTAGATTTCCAAGGCATGTCGATTACCAATGAAGGACATGGCTTAACCCCTGAATTTAGACAGAAGTTTGCTTGAGTGGGATATCCAAAGACCCGAAAAGCTTTACAATCAATTTTAGGCTTATTCAATTATGCTGGAACTTACTTTCATTCCTGACTATGCCCGATTAGCAAAACCATTGTATGACAGATGTACTCCAAAGAATGAAAAACCTTTTGTCTTTACTCCAGACGATTATGAGGCACTAGTAAAATTGATGAATCCAGTTCAGTTAACAATAGACCTAGGGACAAGAGACCTCACAAAATCTCTTGTTCTAGATGTTCGTGACTCTCCTAAATCCACTATAGCCATCTGCTATGACACAGGAGAAGAAATACAAGCCCCCGTACACTATGCCACATATAATTTCACCCCAACAGAACAGAAATTTACCTCCTTAGAGCAATGTCTCACTATGGTATTCCAGACACTTGTTGCAGTAAGACCATTGCAGGGAGACAAACCGATTATCATACAAACAGAATTTGCGTCTCTAAAAAATGATAACAAATAGCCAATCAATGAACAGAGAGCTACCTCATTTAGGTATGGGAAATGGCAAACACATTGACAAGATGAAACTTGGCAATGGGAATATCTTCCTGAGAACTATGATTTACAATCCTTATCCGTCATGGTGGATGCAGAACCATCTCCTCCACAACATCCTTTAAAACACTACTCTGAAATATGGTACCATGATGAGTCAGCAATGAGAGTCAACAGAAATAAATCTACTAGCTTACAAGCAGGACCAGGGATTACAAAAGGATAATTTTTGTGTGAAACAGAATTTGAACCTTATGAGTTACAAGCTCATCCTTTAGGGAACCATACAGTGTAATTTGCTGAGGCTAAACCTCTAGAGATATGCTTGAGACAAGTTAATACAACTGAACCAGTCCTGATCTGTGCTAACTCTAACTATATTAGAAATGTAGTAGAAAGAAATCTCCCCATCTGGTTGTTGACCAGATGGAGAACACATAGAGGAAAGCTACTTCTACAGTTGTCCACATGGAAAGATATCTATGAATTATTGTTGACTCGTCCATTAGTACAGGTCTTACACATCCCGGGACATACTGCACAGCTATGGTAGTAAATTAGCCGATGAACAAGCCAAGGACAGCTTCTACCTCACTGTGATAGGACTATTGAACAGTTTCCTTATATGATGAGATGGACTATGACCTCACGATCTACCTTGTTGTGACCTTGCACCTTATTGCACTGCACTTTCTCTGTAGCTGTGACATTTTACTCTGTACTATTATTGATTTTACCTGTACTACATCAATGCACTCTGTACTAACCCAATGTAACTGCACTGTGTAATGAATTGACCTGTACGATCGGTATGCAAGACAAGTTTTTCACTGTACCTCAGTACAAGTGACAATAATAAACCAATACCAATACCACTACCAATTTCCGGCCTCCCAAGGCAACCCAACTTATCGGAGACCAAATAAGTATAGTCTTGTCATAGTTGATCTTTGTACAGGTTAGACCCCACCACTTCTTGCAGTGAGACCGCTACCGTCACTGCACTTCAGAACTCAATATTCCCACATGCTGGCACTCCTGCCTGCATGCATGCAGACTGAGGGTCTTCCTTCATTGGTAAAGACTTTCAGGCCATGTGTGAATCGACAGGAATACAAGTGGAGTACAGCACTCCATGCCAGCCACAATCGAGTGGGGCAGTGGAGAGAAGGAATCAGAAGATTAAGCAAAACTGGCAAAACTGGTCTACTCTGGAGGTAAAAGATGGGCTACACTTCTCCCTGAAGTTCAGCTATCTGTGAACAACATGGCATTGGCAAAAATAGTTCATAAGAATGTTTCACCTCATATCTTAATGTACAATGTTCATCTAAGTACACTCCCAATTGCTAAGTCAAGACAAACATCGCCTGCACCAGATAAAACTCTACTCAAGGAATTGAGAGAGTTTATAGGAACTCAAGAGATAACAAAAGAACCTGATAAGAAAGTTTGGAGACCACAAAAAGGTGACTGGGTTCAAGAAAAGATATTTCATAAGAACAATTTTGACCTTTGTTTCCATCCTAAATGGAAACCTCCTAGTCTCGTTACCTAGGTTATCAATGATAGGACTGTGGTAATCGAGAGCAGGAGGGGAAACAAGACCGTAAGTAGATCTGTCTCCACTGATAACATTAAACCTGCCCCAGCAGCATTTACACCCTCAGAATGAGTTGGAACCCTTATATTAAACCTATACATGTTTCCACTATAGAACCCCTACATCCCGATGGGAAGTAGGTGAGATGTATTGAACAGATAAGACACATGCTTCGATCTAAAAAGAAATATAAAAAATTCCTTTTCACTTCAAGAAGATCTCATAATACATTACCCAGAAATAGTACACCTAAAAAGGGTAGTTGTTGATCTTGCTATATTTTTCTTTTAATACTTATGCTTATTACAATATTATACAGTGCTGTTTTGCTTACCATTCACTTTTTAGCAGGTGAAGTAATGTTTACCACAGAGATTACCTCATCTGGCTCAGATGCCCTTAAACTTAATGATTCATAAAATATTAGATCTAGGAGATCCATGAGCAATAATGGTTCCAATTTAAATGTCACCAAATAGTTCTTACCCCTTGATCATATGTAGACCAAAACACTGGAACCCTTAATCATTGCCTCTGGCAAAGTATTTGTTCTGTCCACTTGAATATTCACTCTGACCACATTTCAGAAGAAATGAACATAGACACACGGGAAAGCAAGGAATCACTTGCGAGAATAATTAATGGTACCTTGAAAAAACTGAAAGATTCCAGCCCAGATATTGAAGGTAAACTAATAAGAGAAATCGGTTAACATTGATCCCTCTGCACTTGAAGAAACAGATAGACACTGCTATGTTGTTGAATGGTCCCAGTCATAGAGATATGACATTAACACTATTAAACTAGAGCATTGTGAGAAACCATTTTTAACAATGATTCTTCCACGTTAAACAGATATCTTATTGCACTTCCCCTTAATGACAAACAAATATGTGAACGTACTTATTACAAAGACTTTAGACATTTTCATTTCTCCAACTATGGTCACTATTCCACTCCCTTGTCCAATGTTAATGGTAACATGACAATTTTCTGTACTACTGGTTTATACTCTAAATGGTTCAGCGAAGCCCTTGATCCAGTTTTTCCATGGGAAGATAAGATGGAAAGATGCACTGAAGCAGAAGTGCTCCTTCTGTTGAAACACTGAAGCCTGGAAGGACTGACATTTTTCTGACTTCTGCTTTTTGTACACTGGGTCCACGCTGACTCCACTGTGTCCAATGCCCCACTGTGGATTGTCTCTCATTTGTCTGCTTCGGTATACACTGCCTCATCCTCGCATTTTACTTGTTCCTCAGGTTCGTCCTCTACCCTGGAAAAGTGAAGAGCAGGGACCACCCCCACCACATTATGCTTGCTCCTCCCCTTTTCCTGGTCCTGATCACTAGCGTTGCGTATGGCTATGCACGTTTCTCGCCTCATCTTGAGGGGGGTTGGGATGCGTCTGTCGCGAATAATCGGTCTCATAACACAATCCCATGAAAAGATGAGTCGACAAACATTTTCTACTCACCTATTTGGATATTACATATTTATTTTCTAACATGGGTAACCTTTTATATAATATGGTTTTTAGGACTTTATATAATGTACTTTGTTAACATGTTGTTCACTGCTAATGTTGGTGTTATACCATTATATTTTACCCCTTTGATTTTTATATTCAAACCTATATGTCTTACTATATCTTGTGTGTTATGTTTTACTATGGTAAAAGACTTACCAGAAGGAGAAAAATGGCTACGCCTGGGGAAATGCTATATTTCTGATAAGCTTTTTACCTATTTTGTTGCCACTTCTTCAGAAATGGCAATATAACTCTAGGGCCTTTGAGGCCTACAAAGCATTATATTGTCACAAAGTAGAATTATTTGAATGTAATTTGTTACTTATTTACTATTTGAGTATATGCATTTATTATGTGGTACTCTTACAATGCAACAGGTAGGTCTACGAGGCCTACCAATCCTGCCATTTGTGTTTTATTTAATGTTACAAGAACAATCTATATATTCAGTTGACAAAATCCCATGGCCTGATAGAACAGGCTGGGTTGCCCTTGCTCAGTTAAAGTTTTCTGGAAAAACATGAAAGTTGGGAAGATGTATCACTTTTTCCCATCAGGCCCAATTCTAACAAGGTAAAGGAGGGACACCTGGACATTTATAACCAGAGTGCAGAATCACCTAAATGGGGAGAAACTGCAGATGGTATGGTTGCTATCAGAACACCAAGCCACAGCACACCCTTGGGGATACATTCCCATGGGAGGGACATAACCAACCCATACATTCTAACACCTTATTCTGGTCACCTAGAAGTGAAAGTACAGACAGAATTCTTAACAGGAGTACTGTACCCTTCCTTACCTCAGTACACATGTAAAGGTAACCTGCCTCTATAAATGTTTTTACCATATACTTATACTGTCAAATCACGTAATTGATGAGTCTAATTTCTATAAACATAAGATTACTAATCCATAGGCAAAAGAAGATAGCAATATACAGTCTAAGGAAATAAAAATCAGTAATTTGCTTACAAGATTCATTTTCAGAAAATCTAAATAAAAATTGTGCTCAGCATCTCAAGAAACACAGACACCCCATTGGAAAGGAATGAACCATTAAAGACATTATCAGCTGATGAGATTAATTGATGGTAACAAAGGCTGATCCAAACTTGCATCAAGACAACGGCGAGAACTAATTATGAAGAAGAAAAAATTTAAAGATGGACTAAAAATGGACTTATAACATGAACGTTGGTGCATTGTCGCATGTTTATAAAATGATTGGTGGTAAAAAATCCTCTGAGAGTTCAGATATGTGTGCAGCTGATTTTAAGGAAATGAATACGAGATCACGCAGAGACCCTTATATTGGTAAGTATTCAATGAGTCCTTTGATCATCCAATCAAGGGAAGCTCCTCTGGTACCGGTAGCCTACTGGAACAGTTGGTGAAATGATCGTCTGCCCTTCAGAGGAATCTTGGCAGGAGTCTGATCTCGAAACTAGTTTCCGGAAAGACTAGCTTCATTAGAAACCTTTGCTTATCAAGGTGGTGGGGGGTGGGGGTGGGATGGGGATTGTGATGGACATTCACTTTCCAGGCCCCAAAAAGGTTTATCGCTAACCTCAGATGTTTAGCACGGCAGCATGACCTGTCCAAAGGTCAAGAAGTGGTTGCTCATTAAACTAAAATCCCTTTTGCAAAAACAACAGAAACTGTCCAAGGCTCAAGATGTTTGTTGTTTGCTAAATTAAACTTCTAACCAATATTCCCTGTTCAGCCTCTCAACATAAACAAGAGAACAATGGGATCCAAATTTACTTAATTAAACACTCCAGTCACCTGACCTGAAAATATGGTTGAAGAAACATCACATGCCAATGATGTCAACTGAGTGAAAAAACAGTATAAATGTTAGAAATTAGTCAGGGTAGGGGGGATGACAGTGAGAAGGGGCTACAGAAAGACCTAGAATTCATTCCTTGGCCTTTGGTTTTTGCAACAGATGGCTTGTTCGTCTGCAACTTGTTGGTATGACTTTTTAGCTTGTAAGAATTGTACTTGTGTTTGGAAATCCTTTGTAAGTTACAAGTCGTTGTTAAGAATTACTTGTTAGAGTTAAAGGTGTCCCACTTTAAAAAAAACTGTGTTTGAACTGCTTCGTTAGCTGAAAGTATCTGCTCCTTGGTTGGGAGGAGGGACCCACTGCTCAAAATAGTGATTATTGACAGCTAGACCTTTCTGTAGAGAACAAAGTAGTGAAGTAATGTAGTCCTTAAAGTGTCTGTTGATACAGTATACTCTCCCTATAGTGAGGGTGCTCGTAGATACTTATGCCAGGTAGAACTTAGAACTTAAGTTAAGAGCTCTCAGACAGTTCACTCAATATCATCACAACAGAAGGAAGGGGAAAGTAAAGGACAAAGTCAAGTTGAAAGGAAGTGTCGTCACTTCTGAAAGCAGCTACCTTCCTCCATGCCTCCCAGACCCCCCTCCATGGATTCTGTCTACACTTCTCACTGCCTCAGAAAAGCAGCCAATGTAATCAAGGACCCCTCCCACCCTGGACTTCTACCTCCTCCCACTGGCAAAAGATACAAAATCCTGATAGCACGTACCACCAAGTTCAAGGACAGCTTCAGTCTCGCTCTTGTAAAACTGATGAACGGTCCTCTTATATGATAAGATGGACTCCTGACCTCACAATCTCGTCGTGACTGCACCTTATTGTCTGTCTGCACTGCACTTTCTCTGTAACTGTAACACCATATTCTACATTCTCTTATTGCTTTTCCCTTGTACTACCTCGACGTACTGATGTGATGAAATGATCTGATGGATGGCATGCAAAACAAAGTTTTTCACTGTACCTCGGTACAAGTGACAATAATAAACCAATTACCAATTACCTGGATAAATACAGAAGATTGAAACAGGAAGTCTCTTGCACTGCTGCAAATATGGGGCAATGCATTGAGCAACTGAGTCACCAAGGCAGCTGAGTATTCTGTTGAATTAATTGACGGGGAAGAAGTTATTAATTGAGGTAATAATTAATAAACAATTAACCTCTGCTCAGTGCTTCCCTGATATTTTAGTGAGATTATTCATGGGATTTCTGCTCTGCTGTTACACTGTTGGAGTTAAACTGTTCTTGATTAGGTGATTTGCTGAGCAGTTGCACTGCGTGGCCAATCAACCAGAAGAAACTCAGTTTCAGTGAAAACAAAAAAAAACTCAGTAAATGCTTAATTTATATTCCCCATAGGTAACATTAAAATAAGTATAACTGGTGCTTACATCAGTCTGGGCTATTTAATCAGACTGGAAGATCATTTCATCAATCGGTTGAGGTTAGGTTCAAAGAAACTGTATTGATTCACAGCCTGTGCTGAGCTAGCTGAGCTCTGCCAGAGCAGCAGCAGCATCCATCTGCCACAGATCTCCGTGCTGGTTGGGAATATCAGCCAAATTTCCTGTCCAGTGTCCTGCGATCACTGTTGGAGATTTGTTTGAGGTTTTCTATGACCCCACCACCCACTCCTCATACACCCAACAACCCATCACCTCCTCACCTCCAAGTATTTAGTCACCCATCCTGGTGTGCAGATTTGTGACTGTCATTTCATAATTTCCCAAAGAGGTATTTCATCATTCATGGACCTTGATTCCAGGAAGGTCAAACCTATCATCAGCAGAATGAGGTGGAAGTTACAAATGTTTTTTTTAAGGCATTGGACATTATTCATTTAGAATTGCTGGTTGATGATGTGAAGAAGTTGGGCAAATAAATTGCAAATTCTTCCTGTGTATCTGTCCAACTAGCTATCTATTAGTATTGGTATTGGTATTGGTTTATTATTGTCACTTGTGCCGAGCTACAGTGAAAAACTTGTCTTGCAAACCGATCGTACAGGTCAATTCATTACACAGTGCAGTTACATTGAGTTAGTACAGGGTGCATAGATGTAGTACAGGTAAAAACAATTACAGTACAGAGTAAAGTGTCACAGCTACAGGTCACAACAAGGTAAATCGTGAGGTCATAGTCCATTCATTGTATAAGGGAACCATTCAATAGTCTTATCACAGTGGGGTAGAAGCTGCCCTTGAGTCTGGTGGTATGTGCCCTCAGGCTCCTGTATCTTCTACCTGATGGAAGAGGAGAGAAGAGAGAATGTCCCGGGTGGGTGGGGTCTTTGATAATGCTGGCTGCTTCACCAAGACAACGAGAGGTAAAGACAGAGTCCAAGGAGGGGAGGCTGGTGTCCGTGATGCACTGGGCTGTGTCCACAACTCTCTGCAGCTTCTTGCAGTCCTGGGCAGAGCAGTTGTTGTACCAAGCCGTGATACATCCAGATAGGATGCTTTCTATGGTGCATTGGTAAAAGTTGGTGAGAGTCAAAAGGGACAAACCAAATTTCTTTAGCCTCCTGAGGAAGCAGAGGCGCTGGTGAGCTTCCTTGGCTGTGGCATCTATGTGACTTGACCAGGACAGGCTGTTGGAGATGTTCATTCCCAGGAACTTGAAGCTCTCAACCCTCTCGACCCCAGCACCATTGATGTAGACAGGTGCATGTACACCACCCACTCTCCCGAAGTGAATGACCAGCTCTTTTGTTTTGTTGACATTGAGGGAAAGGTTGTTGTCATGACACCATTCCACTAAGCTCTCTATCTCCTTCCTGTACTCCGACTCATCGCTATTTGAGATACGGCCTACAACGGCGGTATCATCTGCAAACTTGTAGATGGAGTCAGAGCAGAATCTGGCCAAACAGTCATGAGTGTGTAGGGAGTAGAGTAGAGGGCTGAGGACATAGCCTTGTGGGGCACCAGTGTTGAGAATAATCGTGCCGGAAGTATTGCTGCCTATCCTCACGGGCCTCACTCGTTGAATTTTGAATGTGTTGATTCACTGAGTTCAACTTGCCATTGCTTTCATTAACAAGTTTTTGGCCAGGAGTCATTTACCCCACATAGTGGATGCACATTCCCTTTCCCTGTACCACAGAAGACTTTCCCTGGAAGCACCTTGGGATGTCTTGTTATCTTAAAGCCATAAGGGTGGAACAGTGATGCAGCTGGTAGAGCTGCTGTCTCACACTGCCAGTGACCAGAGTTCAATCCCAACCTTGGGTGTTGTCAGTGTGGAGGTTGCACGTTCTCCCTGTGACCACATGGGCTTCCTCTGGTTGTTCAGGTTTCCTTCCTCATGCGAAAGACACACAGATCGGTAGGTTAGTTGGCCACTGTAAATTGCTCCTGGTGTATAGGTATGTGGTAAAACCTTGGGGGAGTTCATGGAAAAGTATTGGTATTGGTATTGGTTTAGTATTGTCACTTGTACCGAGGTACAGTGAAAAACTTATCTTGCATACCGTTCGTACAAGTCAATTTATTACACAGTGCATTGAGGTAGTACAGAGTGCATTGAGGTAGAACAGGGTATTAACAATAACAGAATGCAGAGTAAAGTGTCACAGTTACAGTGAAGTGCATTGCAGGTAGACAATAAGGTGCAAGGTCAAACAAGGTAGATTGTGAGGTCAAGAGTCCATCTCATCGCATGAGGGAGAATAGGTTACAGGGAAAAATTAGTCAGGGATTGGCCTGGGAACTAACATGGAGTCGAAGGGCCAAATGTCCTCCTCTGTCATAAGGTATTATGGAAAGGCATCCACAAGATGTTGCTGTTTTATATTCTTAACGGGTTCCACTGTTCCTCTTTGAAGACTTCAACTTCTCCTGACATTAGTGGACATTTGGTCTTTTACTTAGAGTTACCCAGACAAAATGCCATATATCTAATTTTTAAAAAATCTCAATCGCATTTATTCTGATGTACTTGTAAAATATTTCTTTTCTGCATCTAGCACTTTGTATTAGAATATTATTCAACATTACTGAAAGTAAAGCTGGAGGATGACATACAAAAAAATTCATTCAGGTACAGGTTACATTGGATCGTTTTTGTTGAAAAGGAAGATTGCACTTTTTATATTAAAAAAATGCATGTATAAGCGAGAAAGTGAAAGGGAACCCTAATTAAACATGTGTTATAGCGTTTGCATTGTACGCTGTAATTTTTAGAAAGTGCAGTAAGCTGGGAGAGAGTTGGCAGATTGTATTCTCTACCAGTTAGTAGGTCAATGGCGAAACAGAACCTTGCCTGCTTGTGTGTCTTTATCAGTGAGCAATTCCTCTTCCTGGACTAACCCTTGTTAGTTATATAGTATGGATTGAAACTTAAATACTTCTGGGAGAGAAAGACATTGAGTGTGATGGCAATCTTTAAAAGCTGCAACTGATCAAAGAAGGAAGCATTTGATGGTATTCTGAGACTCCTCTCATGAGTGTTGGCAAGTTAATGAGCTTTGCAGTCCATCCATCTTTTCTCACAAAGAGTCCACAAATTTGCCAAGTTGCCAAAAAGAGGGTTTGGCTCCCAATCCTGAATTAGAATGCCATTCAGTGAATAGAGAAAGAGGAACAGCATCGGAGCAAGGAATAACAGTAAGAAATAAAAAATAGTAAAAATCAGGTTCCCAAGAGAAGATCTGCTGGGGAATGAAGGCTAGAAGTTCCGTCAGAGGATAAATTATAAAGAGGGAAGTAACAATGACTACAACTTCCTCCGTTCAGATAAGAAAGTTTGGCCCTGAATTCTGCTTTTAAAATTAAATTTAGGAGAGGTATGTGTTTTTGCTCTTACTAGTTGAGATCCACTAATGGAAACACAAAAGCAGTCAATTTTCATGTACTGATCCATTGAAATTAGATTCATCAGCAGCCAGTCAAAATGTGTCCGTAATAATGAACCTTTAGGACTTATCAGGGAGTTAATGAGCCAGTTAGCTAAAATGAATCTCCCAGCCTTTATTACTTCAGCCGTAAAGTGAACAATTATGCATGTTCCGGTGAGGAAATGTTCCAAGCTCCAGTGGATGTTGAATGGGATAGTCCAATGAGTCTGATACATTTAGAAGGCCTACAGTTGTGATTCCAGTGCACTCCACTCCAACTCGGCCACCAACCCCTCCCAGTCCAAATGAATACTTTCTGAGATAAGGAATAGCACTGAAGTAAATTGCCATGAGGATGTCTTTTGTGCTTCTTCTCATTCCCTGCCCAACAGCAGTGTAGGCAGAACCATGGCAAAGTCTGTGGAGTCCAGCATGAGGGATATTTAAAATAAAGGTAGAAAAATATTCCATTGGAATTGCACAGTTTCACTGCTTTCACCACCCCCCCCCCAACTTTCCTCACCATAGTGATCATCCCTTTCCAAAGCTTTGCCTGAGCTGTCACCCACCCCCGTCATGTGTGTTGGCAAGTTAATGAGCTTTGCAGTACATCCATCTTCTCTCACAAAGAGTCCACAAATTTGCCAAGTTGCCAAAAAGAGGGTTTGGCTCCCAGTCCTGAATTAGAATGCCATTTTTCCCCCTCTGTCTACTGTCAGGAGACATTATTGTTAGTTGTTTTATCCACGAACGGCATGGGGAGAGGCAATAACATTTTGGTGTGACACCTTGCTGCTTTGTACCTCCATCTCACAGCAATGAGTATGGATCCTTTGTTTGGAATAGCATTGTATAATTGAAACTGATTAATATGAAGTTACATTGGTACTGATGTTCCTAAGGGGCACTCACTTTCTGTTGTATCCAAATTATTTTTCCATGCTGCTGCAGTACAGAGGCACTTCCCTGTGTGGCATGCTGAGTTGACACAGAGCCAACAAATCATGGAGAAGATGAGTTATAAGGGAATAACAACAACACTGATAATTCCTCATGTGGGAGCAGAGCACTTGTTTACTCATAGCTACACAGACAAAAGCAGGAAAATATTGATGCAGACATATACACAAATATAGACAGGTGTAGAGATATAGACAAGCATAGGTGGCCACAAGCACAGATACAAAGTTATACAGGCCAGTATTGGAAAGTTCCAGTGCCGGAACAATGCTTTCTAGCAGCAATTAGAAGTGAGACAATTGGAACTATGTTACTATAGGCTTCTTTCCACACCCGACATGTTGAATATGAATCCTACTGGTTCAAGCCTCTTGATGATATGAAACACTTCTTCTTCTCTTGGGCAGTCCCTTAGGGTCAAAGATGCCTTCTCCCCATTGCAGATGTATAGGTTTTCAGGTGATTCATCAATCCAATGCTGGAATACAATATCTGTTAGCTAGCCACGTGGTAGAAGGTTAATGAACCTGTGCCAGCACTGACCAAAACCTTTGTTGCTGCTTAATTATTGCAACAAAAAAGTTAATGCTGAGGGTGCCAAGCACCTCATAAAGATAGCTCTCCTTTCACAGCACTTCACAGACAATTGCTCCATCCCCAGTCAACAGAAGCCACACAGTGTCTGCGCCATCTCAAAGAGAAATGCAGGGAACAGCCTCAAATACTGTACTTGGGTTGTCTTGACCTCAAAAACACATTTAAATCCATCAATCATTCTCACCACAGTGCTGCACCTCATTCCAACAAACTTTCTGCTGGGTTGGTGATAACTTACAACAGAAGTAAGGAAACTGTTTAACCTCAGCTGCATCCATTCCAGAACCAAGGTTGCCCCACCTCAAATATCAATCCATAGGATGCAGACAACATTTGCTGACCTTCAGCTATACGTTGATTTGTTCAGTGAGGTATACCAGAGAATGAGTCTTACAAAAGTCCATGACCTACTGTATAACACAACTTTCCAACAATAAAAGGTCCGTTATGATACACTGCAGATAATGGACCACTTCCCATAACTTTGGGAGCCGTCAACCATTGAATGTAGACATTGATGATTCAGTTGCCATTGTCTTCAGTGTGCCAGATCAGCCTACGGCCTTCTGAGGAAAAAGAGTGTTTCGAGACCAAGATCTCAAATGTGGTACAAAGCTGGTACATTTCTGGAGTTACTTACAGCACCCACCACTCACCTCCCAGCTTTTCAACCAGCTGCCCCGTCAACACCTCATACTCAACCTGAGACAAAATCTATCGGTTCTACATTGGCCTCATCGAGACCCACAGACCCTGAGAGGAAGCAAGTCATCCTCGGCTCTAATCAACTGCCTATGAGGAGAAAATGAGAACTGATCAATGTGCAGAACAAATTCAATGCCACCAGCTTTCAAATTAGGTGCAACAGTGAGATCACGTTCGCCCTCTCATTTGGATGTAAAATACCCGGGAAATGTGAGAAGAGGAGAGATATCCCTGGTGTCTTAGCTGATGTTTAAATCTCATGACCTATCACTAAAAAAGGGTTACGTGATCATTATCAGATATTTTTTAGTGAGGCCATTGCTAATTCACTGCAATGTTCCCTAAATTTTGCCAGTTGTTACATTTCAAAAGCACTTTGTTGAATGCAAATCACTGGGATGTTCTGAGTTCGTGAAATAAAAGCTTTTTATTCTTCTTCTGTGGAGTATTGGATCATTGATTGCAGCTAACCCCTCACAGCCAATACCAACACAAATATTAAAATGTATCAGCAAACATGACGGAGAGCAAACATGTGCAATGTTACCAAGATGTGTAATGATCTATCTGCTGAAATTATCACACAGCACAATCTAGGAATTAAATTTGGAACTAGCTTGCTTGTACAAAACAATTGCTTTCCCCGCTGGACCTTTGGACAAGACATTCCTTAATTTTTCGATGTCACTTCAGTTTTCATATGATTTGGGCTCACAATGTCACTTTTAATATAATTCAAGGGAATGATATGAGATAGCAAATCACAAAAAGCAATAAAACTTCATGCATTGTCTCTTTGCAGATATGCAATTTTTAATGTTGACTGTCCTTTTACAGTTACTAATATGTGCCCTATTGATAAATCTCTATGTTATATATGCCTGTGCAATATTGGAATAATGGCCCTTGCCTTCGTCACATTATCTATAAAGTCATCCAAAAAGCTTTTATAAAAAAGTAACCCAATCACTTCAGCCTATTGGCAGCTGATACAAATTGAGTTTGGAACTGTTTAAATCAATTTACCACACAACAGCACAGTAGTGTAGCAGTTAGCGTAACGCTATTACAGCGCCAGTGACCCTGGTTCAATTCCGGCCACTGTCTGTAAGGAGTTTGTACGTTCTCCCCGTGTCTGCGTGGGTTTCCTCCGGGTGCTCCAGTTTCCTCCCACATTCCAAAGACGTACAGGTTAGGAAGTTGTGGGCATGCTATGTTGGCGTCGGAAGCGTGGCGACACTTGCGGGCTGTCCGCAGAACACTCTACGCAAAAGATACATTTCACTGTGTGTTTCGGTGTACATGTGACTAATAAAGATATCTTATCAAATCATGTAATTTACATTTCTCTGCTTACTTTGTAATATAATAACCAAAGATTCTTTTGAAGTCATCATGGCAAAAATTTATTGTTGTGTGTTGGGCAGCTGAATTATTTGAATAGTTTGTGGTTTATCTTTATACCTGGGGACACATGTCTGCCTGTTCCTATCCTCCCTATACTGAGAGTGTTAGTTGACACTGCTAATTCAATGGACAGTGGAGCCACTGCTCAAAGACAATATGACACTGAAGAACTTGCCTTTCCTCTTTTTCTTTGGGCTCATGCTCTTAACAAATAAATTGGTAAAAAAAATGTTTTTCTGCTTTGTGCTCTATGAATGTGTTGCAGGGGAAAGAGACATTTGCAAACGCTAACTCCAGAAGCATTTTATCACCACCCCAATTGGAAAATGAAGTCTTGTTTGATCACAGTGACATTGTAGCCCTGATGTTTGGCTACAGCTATAAGAAAATCCGCAGTGAATTATTTTAGCTGTCAGGACCTGTCCAGTACCAGGAGAAAGTGGGAGAATGTCAGGGCCTTTCATTTATTTTCTTCGTTCTTTCTGCAAGCATAATTCCTGGTAGTGTGTCGTTGGAGGAAGTTTTTTACTTCTGAACCAATTATTTCCTGCACCAACCTAAATTTATAGGACACAGTCACCTCATTACTGGCCTAAGAACACAACCAGTTGTAGTCCAGCATTCTCACTCCACCACAGAAAGTGTACAGTTAAATTCCACCTCAGCAACTAATCCGGGATGTCCCTCTGGTGCACTATCAAGTGTGTGCTAAACAGCCATAGGTGCACTGCTTCTGAAGTAGATATTACCCTAGGGGAGTTTAATAGATCACATAGCAATATATTGAACAAGAGTGGGGAGTTCTCTGTGATGTGGTGGCCAATATTTAACCTTGAACAAATACCAAAAAATTTGAATTTTCTAGTCATTATCTCACTGCTGGTTGCTGTGCACAAATTGGCCACCATGATTCCCACATTATAACAGAGACTAAGCTTCAAAAGTACTTAATTGGCTGTAAAGTGCTTTGGAATGTCCTGAGGTCGTGAAAGGTGCTATATAAATCCTACCACAACGAGCCATCAGGGAACCCCCAGGGATATTCTATTCTTGCATTCTCTGTAAACTTTCTTCAAAACCTCCAGTAGCTTTCTGCATTTCCAACAACCTTAGTGAAAAGGTTTGTCATTCCACATAACTAGATTACAAATAGGCAGTGCAGTCCTGGGCCCCCAGTGAACCACTGCTTGAACAAGGTCAGAAATAGACTTTGAACAGCACTTCAGTTTCTGACTGAATTTCTCACTAATGACAGAGAGTTACTAGTGTTCCTTCACTTGTGCAAAAGACTGGAAAAATTAATTGTTGGCCTTTCCAAATGTAAATTATGAATTATTAATTCTAAGTATTTCAAAACTTACGGAAGTTTTTCACAATCAGTAGGCCCATTATTCAGTTGAATTTAGAGAATACATGGCCTCTGTACTGTGAGGCATTATAGTTCCAAACTTGTAACTCTACCACTTGAAGTATCATCCACAAGTTAACCAATTAATTTCTTGCTTTCTGCGCACGGACTTTGAATTTCTGATCTCAGCCAGTGTGCCCTGACACCAGCATCTCTCTGCTCAGTTTACAGTCACATGTGGGATCATTTCCTCCCAGGTACTGGTCGAGCATTGAATCCAGCAGCTGCTGATAGAAGTCATGAAAAGATTGCTCTTCCCAAATTGTAAGTCAATGTGTCTGGAATTCCAAAAGCAGACGAGGTTGAGGGAATGGATACTGCACCACCCCAACACTCACAGCACATGTAAGCTCCTTTAAGCTTTTCACAGCTAGTTGTTGAGTTGGGAACCGTTTGTGCTGCACATTCAGAATCCAAGTCATTTGTTTCCCTTCAACACATCTTTTAAGAAGGAGCTTTGTGTCTTTTCCCGCTCTCATTAAGGACAGCTGGAAACTCTCATATTACATGTCCTACTGCCCCAACCCCCACAGCCAGGAATCCACAAACAGGTTTTCAGCCTTTTCCTACCACACAGACTTTACTTCTGTATTCTATTTGAAAACAAATTTGTAGCAATTTCAACTTTATATTGCTACTCTGATATCACTTTCTTCTTTTCAGACCTATTGCCTTGATCTTTCACTGAGGAAGGTTTTTGTTGACAGCTTGGCTAAACTGAGGTTTAACAGGGCTACAAAGGAAGGTTCCATCGGACAGAAGTCCTTCATCACAAACTAGCAGACTCTTCTACCAGTGTCCAAGATGCAATGTCTGAAATATTACACTTCACATGAAAAAATTGCAAATTGTTAGGTAGAAAGAGAGACTGCCTCAGCTGAAGTAAATAATAAATTACCTACATGAAAAAATGATCAGAAGTGGGTTTTAACTTAGCATTTGTTGCTGTCTGTTATTTTTGTTTAAGGATATTCTTGCACTTGGGTATTCTCTCCATTAATTTTTCAGTTAAGTTTCCTTTATTCTATCTTGCACTTTATACCAACACAGATGGAGGCCATTCAGCCCACAGGTCTGTGCTGGCTCCCATGAGAGCAATCCAGTTATAGTAAAACTGGCAATCCAGTAACCGATTGCTTGGACATCCTGATGGTTGAGCATTTGACTCATTTGGTTCTCTTTCCTGCACTCACCAGGGCCATGTTCCCATGCTCCCTTTGAACTCACCTGGTTCACTGAAGAAATTATTATACCACTGTGTAACACCAACAAAAAAAAGCAAATTAAACATGTGCTTGGCTATCAATGGGGGTAAAATCTAATCGTCTGGAAAATCTGCCAGTCCTTCACCATGAAATTCCTAAAGGGGCTGGATTTACTGCAGTCCCTCCCCTCCCCCCCCCTACTGCCACACACACAATGTATTCTCTCTCACACATGCTGTCAATGCCCCTTCAGTCCTTTTTGCCATTAATCTAACCAATGAGTAATTTACAGTGGCCACTTATCTTGCCTTTTTTGGAGATACTGGAGCACTCAGAAGAAACCCACGTAGTCATAGGGAGAATATGCAAACTCCTACATTTCATTGGAGGTCAGGAACAAACTTGAGCTGCTGGAACTGTAAGGCAGTAGCACCAACTCTGCGCCACCATGCCAACCATCCTGAAGGTCTTAACATGTACGGCTGAATGATTCAGCAAATGCCAAATCATACTCTCCTCTCTCACTCACGTGGAGGGATTTTATACTTGAGCTCAGAGTGCAGAGGTTGCAATGTTAACCTGAACCACCCAGAGGGAAATTCATGGGACTGGATGTTGACTTTACTTTACACTCTCTATTTAGTTTTGACTGTATGTAAAATCAGGGGAAGTATAAATCTAGTCTTCCCTTGTAGGTTTCTACCAGGCCAGTTGAGTTAAAGTTGTTCTCAGATGGACATTGTATTCAGGACCAAGTATTCTGGCTGATACAAATCCACAATAGTGCAGGGAGTGCAGAGGCAAATTGTCATTGGTTAGATTAATTGTTAGTGGGCGGCACAGTAGCATAGTGGTTAGTGCAACACTATTTCAGCGCCGGCGATCGGGGTTTGATTCCCGTCGCTGTCTGTAAGGAGTTTTTACGTTCTCCCATGTCTGCGTGAGTTTCCTCCAGGTGCTCCGGTTTCCTCCCACATTCTAAAAGATGTACGAGTAGGTTAATTTGGGTTTAAAATGGGCAGTGTGGACTCGTTGGGCCGGAAGGGCCTGTTATCACGCTGTAAATAAAAATTTTTTTAAAATTTAAGATAAGTTAACAGTACAAACTAGGAAACTGATCTTCCAGATTATCTGACTACATCATGTGATACTATTGTATACTTGACCGAGGAAAGTCTAAACATTTTTAATTTCCTCATCTTGATATTTTCCCATGTGTCCTAATTTTAACAAATTCATAAACATATTTGCCAACATGCTGGCAAGTTTGCAAATGTTAATATAGAAAAAAATACTGACATCTCATCTTCAATGCGATAGCAGCTGCCCCACTTCATAAATATGAATGCAATCTTATTCTTAAGAATCCTTCTAATATTGTGCGTAATCCATTCATATTGAATGAAGAGTTAACTTAAAAATTTAAAAGGGAAAGATAGCCTACTGGGTTATTGCAAGAACCTAAATACATATCATTATGGTGTAGAAATATGAAACTGCTGCTTCCTTTCTGTTTAACAAAACAGAAAAAGGCATAGTAAAAGATATGCACAGGCAAAGTCTGGGAAAGTAAAGAATACTTCAAATGAAAGAAAGACACACACTCAATATAAATTCCTCTCTGGCATCCCTCTTTAATAGTACGCACTTGTTATGGTCAGGTGGTCTGATATCATCTAGTTTGCACTGTCAACCAAAGTTTGCATTATCTTTATGATGTTTGTCCTCATTTTCAAAAGTTTCACCATTCCTTATGCTTCTCTATCATGGCAGAGTGTAAGCCAAAAAATGTGATTGATATCTTGATACACTTGTGACCAATTCTGTCACCTAAACACATGCAACAGAATAAGCATAAATACAATATCTACCAGCCCATAGAACAATGTTCACTAATGTTATAATTGTGCCTGGATTGGAAGTGTAACATTGCATACGTGTATTGGGCTAAAGCAATAATTGAAAATCAGAAGGTGCTTCTTTCTTTTTCAATCTTTTTATTAAATTTCAAATTAATATAAATAACATTAGTGATTATACACATGGTGCGAAAAGATCGGGATAACAATGATAACAGTTGACACATACACTCACAAGGAGCAAAATATATAATCTGAACATCCCAATCTCTTACTAAGTGAACATGATACAAAAGAATTTGAAAAGAAATTTAATTATATGAAAAGAGAACCCCAAAATTAAAAAAATAATAATAATAGACAAAAGCAAACCAAAAACTTCAAAAAAAAAGCTGGACTGTTATTTCTTAGGTTAAAAAAAACATTATTATGTCATCAGCTCTGCTCCTCTATATTCAAAGGTTATTGAAAGGGATTTGAAAAAGGTCTGCTTACATCATATGGAAATACTGAATAAATGGACTCCAAACTTCCTCAAATTTAAGTGAAGGATCAACAGTACCACTCCTAATTTTTTCTAAGTTTAAACATGTTATAGTTTGAGGAAACCATTGAAATGTGGTAGGGGGTATAGGATCCTTCCATTTAAATAGAATGGATCCCTTGGCCATTAATGTAACAAATGCAATCATACAGCAAGCTGAAGCGGATAAATGGCCAGAATCCATCATTGGTAACCCAAAAATTGCATTAGTAGCATGAGGTTGTAAATCAATATTCAATACAATTGAAATAATATTAAAAATGTCTTTCCAATATTTTTCCAAAAGAGGGTAGGACCAAAACATACGTGTCAGGGAAGCCACCTCCGAATTACATCTGTCACATATAGGATTTATATGGTGATAAAAATGGGCTAACTTATCCTTAGACATATAGGTCCTGTGAACCACCTTAAACTGTATCAAAGAGTGTCTAGCACACATTGAAGATGTATTAACTAATTGGAGAATTTTCTTCCATGTCTCTATCGGTAAAAGTATCTGGAGTTCTCCTTCCCATTCATTCTTAATTTTATCAAGTGTCTCTAGATGTATTTTCATAATCAGATCATAAATTATTGCTATCAAGCCCTTCTAAGGATTAAAACCTAAAATTTTTTTTGTAATTTCAATTTTATGTGGTATCAGAAAAGTAGGTAAAATAACTTAAAAAGAAGCACCTTGTTTCGATATTCACAGATCAGAAATTTTTTATGTTATTATTGTATGGTTCTCAATTAGCAAACAATCACAAGTTTAATGGAAGATTTTCCTATCAATTACCTGAAAAAATACTTTTTCTAAGCAGGTATTCAAGAACTGAAATAATGTGCACAAAGTTTACAATATCAAGCTTTAACTCTGCGAGTCTATAACCTGATGAATAGTACCTGGAACTAGCTGTGCTATTCACTGAGAACAAGTCTATTATTACATTAGAACCACATGAAACTGATTATGGTAAATGAAATCAGATGGACAGAATTAGCAGCAGCTGCTGTATTCAATGAGTAAATGGAATTCATCTGCAGCAAGTTGAGCTATTAATATACCCTACAATACTTTAATAGAAAACTCTTAATGCACAAATGACTTTGACAGAAAGCTTCTCTGTATTAAAAGCTTAAGGTCTTGGCTGCTTGATGGCTGAGCAGATTTCTCCATGGAGTAGCTGGGTCATGCAATTCAGGAAGGTCCTGAGTTCAGTTCTTTGTGCAAATGATCTCTGCAGCATGCTGCTATAACTGGAGGCAACACTGTGGATTAAGGAAGGAAGAATCCACTAATGCTCTGCTGTTAGTCCGTCCAGTTTACACTCCCAAAACCCCAAACATGTTCCTTCCTTCTATTTCCTTTTCTACCAGGAGTGCATATAGTCTTTGCTAAAGCTGCTATGTCTTTAGGTTCCACCAATCTCATTGGTCATTTCTTCCATAATTATATTATCTTCTCAATTCTTTTCTTAATTTTTCAATTTTGTCCTGTGCTCAGAAAAAAAACTTCCTTGAATCCAAATTTTCCATGTCCATTGAAATCTTAAATACCTCTCTTACATTCCTCTCTTTACCAGAGAGCAGATAATTCCTTGTGACCTCTATGGTTCTAAGTTCAAGACTTAGCCTGAAAGTTCTCTTCCAACATCATTCAACATTTCCACTTTCCCAATTCTTTTTTCCTTAATGTGGAGACAAAAACTGAACATAGCATCCACATGCACCACTGTAGCCAGATACAATCTCAAATTAACTCTTTTATTTTGTAATTCATACTCCTGAGTATACAGCTCAACTTTCTCTACCAGCTTTATTGTGAATCATTTACTTGAAGCATATTGTCACAAAAAGGGAACATTTTTCTTTATTTTTAATCCAAACTCATCTGCCATTGCATAATAACACTGAATTGATTGTAGCACATCAATTATTATCATTGGTCTGTAATCAATTTGATGCCATTAGTAAAAATCAATAATCTTCTGCCATTTGTAAATATTATAACCACAACACTGTCTTTATTTTGTTGTGATCTATTTAACATATTTCTATTGCTGCTCTTTCCCCTCTTTCAATTTTCCAGCTGTGCCTCAATCTATGTTTCCAATTTCTATTCATTATTTTTTTCAGCAATGGATAAACATTTCCTTCCTTTCCTTTACTGTTGTATTCTTCCTAAAGCACACAACTACCCTATCAATTCATCCCCCACTCAAGGTGACAACATTGCAAAGTGCACTTGTCTGCCATACTAGCCTGATTTCCATCTTAAGATGCACCCATCACCTTAATTGGAAAAGTGCTTTAGATGCTTACTAATGAGCCCCTTCTAAATTGTCAGCATACATATGAGTGTTATTCATGAGATATTAAGGTGGCAAATCTTATCTTGATTCCTGAAACAGCCAGCCAAGGTCAACACTCTCCTGTTAAACCAGGTACAATAACTTTAATAATTTCTGACTGGATACTAACCATCAGTTTTAACTCATCTATTTCAATTGCATTTGGCTTGGTGTAAAAAATCTCAGACTATTCTTATCATCCTTGTTGCTCTTCAGAACATTCAGACCACATTGTTGGCCCCTCTTTCTGCTTCTCTGGTTCAAATTCATCCTAGTTATGTCATTTACCAACTTAGTCAAGGTGATTGGCTTTGCTTGGCTGCAGTCTGTTCCAGCTGTGCAAAAAAAAAGACATGTGATTAAATGGTACCTATCTATGACTTAAAGGTACCTATGGCTCATCTGGCACCTAGGACTTAAAGGTGCTTTACAGCCAATGAAATAGTTTGAAGTTTATTCACTTTTGTGAAATCAGTAATGCAGCAGCCAATTAGGACACAGCAAACTCTTACAATAGTAATATGATAGAACAATCTGTTCTTTACTTTAGCAATATTTATTGTGAAACAAGTTTTGGCTTACTCATTGGGTGTAATTACCCTAATCTCCTTTGACACAGTGTTGCGGAGAAAAACAGGACTGTGGTTTAATGTCTTATTCAAAAGAATACATCTCTCACTGTTCAGTGCACAAATAGCATTATGCTGAAATACCTCCAACAAATCTCTAAATTGTGGCACTTGAACCTACAACCTTGTGAAGCAGGGAGTCTAGTGATGCCAGATGAGCTAGAGTGACACAACTTTGTTTTTGAGTATCTCTACTCTTGAAATTAGTCCTGTGAACTAACACATTGAACATCTTCCTCGAGCACCATATGTTGCGTAATGCACACCATCCTTCAAAGTTCTATCCTTGCCCACCTATATTGCTGCAAATTTATTGTTTCTACTCCAGTGAGCTCCATGCAAATCCATCATGTCCTCTAATTTGGTAGCAATAACCTTAATGGAAAAGATTTTCTAAACACTTATTCTCCTTGTATCCATTCTCTCAGGTGATCGTGTTGATGCTATTTCAAAGAACAGGGCCATTCTCCCTGGTGTGCTGGCCATTATTTCTCCTTATTTTATGGATATATTTATTTGCTCTTTGATATCAATGGGTCATTCCTGTGTGCACATTGGCTGCTTCATATCCTGGATTACAAATCACAAAAAAAACATCATTGAATGTAAAATACTTCAGAACATCCTCAGTTGCTGAAGGGTATTATATAAAAGTAAATCCTTCTTTCTTCCACAAAACAGCGAGTTATGCTTCAAACCCTGCAGTTTGTTTCAATTATCTTAATTAAACAGCACTTAGTGCTGGTGCATTCCATCTGTGGCTTTGAATATTCAACATTGAATGCATCCAACGTCTCATTTCTATCAAAAATTTGGCATCCGGAACAGATTATTGCAGCAAGATCCATATGAATAATCTGTAATCCTTCAGGAACGAATGAAGAGCAAGAACAAAATGAAAACTGGAAAACACTTGTTGTACATTCAGCAATAGTACACATATATCTGGTCTTGAACTAGTGCGACATTGGTCATGGTCATTGGCCATGCGACATTGGCCATGGCCATTGGTGGTTGCACTATCATCTTTGAGTTAGAAGGTCATGGGTTCAAGCCCTTGTCCAGAGACTTGAACATGAATTCAAGGCTAGAACTTCAGTGGGTAATAAGGGAGTGCTGCACTCTTGCCACTGCTGCCATTGGGGTGTTTTTGGCTCCTGAGGTTATCAAGGGTGCTTCATGAATACAAGTCTTCCTTTACTAAACCATAGGAATATTCAGTTCACAGGCTCAAAGGAGAAGGATCAGTTGCACTGAATTTACATTGTGAGAGGAGCAGATTGTCAGCATCTATAACAGACACAGGCATACATGGCAATCTAATGTACATTCCTTTCTTCTCAATCGTCATCCTTTTCCTTTAAGAAACTAAACAGTAGCTAAGATGTGCAGAGGAGTTTGTCCTTAAGGCCTGTACTCAACCCCTCTCCAATCCAGTGGATGGGCCACATAGAATGCAGGATATCCCATTTTTCTTCCAAGGATGTGGAATGCCATCAGATTTGCCTCACAGCCTTGCCTGCTGATGAGTACAACATGTTCTGGGAAATCTCAAGCACGGAAATAATAAACTGAACTCAGAGATTTGGTGGGGTTCAGTTTTCAATTTTGCCACTTATACCTACTGGGGAGCCAATCTCCAGAGGCAGGGGAAATAGTTATATGTCCATTAGGTGCAAATTGCTCATGTTTCTCAAATTTAAGCGTGGATGAGCACATTGTGGGTATCAATTTCATGATTAATGATCAACAAGATGATTCTGACAGCTTGCAGGTTGACCTTACAGTGCAGTAGCCTGTTTGGGCTGCAGGTTTGACACAGCAAAAAATAAATCATGTAAATTTCTCAAAACTTTTGCAAGTCTTTTCACTTCATGTAAAAACCCCATCGTTCTCAGGAGGTGGAGAATCTGACACTTATTTCCTTTTCTTAGTTGCCCTGAGAAGCTGGCCTCTTTGATCACATCAGTCCAATGTGGTGAAGCCACCCTCAGTACTGTTTGGAAGGGAATTCCAGGTTTCTGACCCAGTAACAATGGAGGAACAATGATACATGTCCCAAGACCAGATGAATGTGACTTGGAGCTAATGTTGTTTTTCTACACATCTTCTGTGGTTGTCCTTCTTGGTGGGGGTGGGGTGGCAGTGGATGGGAAGTTTGAGTGCAGATTGCAGATTTGGGCTGTAGTGACAAAGGAACCTTGGTGACTTATAGCAGTGCATCTTGTAGATTATACCTAATGCAGCCGGGATACACCTGTGACAGAGCAGGTGGATGATTAATCTGATAACTGTAGTGCCAGTCCGGCAGACTGGAGTTCAGTTACTTCAAAGGTTTTTTCTACTGCAACTATTTGGGCAGTTTGAGAATATTCCATCATATTTTGACATTTGCTTTGTAGGCATTGAAGAACTTAACATTGGGATAGTTTGTGAGCCACTCAGGTAGAATAACCAGACTCTGATATGTTACAGGAGACACAACATTCACATTGTTGGTACATTTGAGTTCCTGGCCGGCTGTCGGGATGTAGACAGTGGTGGATTTGTTGATGGTAATGCCATCGAAGGCCAAGGAGCAATGGTTAGAAGATACAGGAGCCTGAGGGCACATACCACCAGGCTCAAGGACAGCTTCTATCCCACTGTGATAAAACTATTGAACGGTTCCCTTATACAATGAGATGGTCTCTTGACCTCACAATCTACCTTGTTATGACCTTGCACCTTATTGTCTACCTGCAACGCACTTCCCTGTAGCTGTGACACTTTACTCTGTATTCTTTTATTGTTTTTACCTGTACTGCCTCAATGGACTCTGTACTAACTCAACGTATCTGCACCGTGTAATGAATTGATCTGTATGAACAGTATACAAGACAAGTTTTTCACTGTACCTCTGTACAAGTGACAATAATAAACCAATACCAATAGATTCTCATGGAAAATGATCATTGCATGATTCTTAAATGGCATGTACATTACTTGCCTTTTGTCAGCCTAAGCTAGGACGTTCATATTTGATTGTCAGTGAGCAAGGGATACTTCAGTTCCTGAGGAACTATTGACAGGGCTGAGACACGAGACTGCAGATGCTGGAATCTGGAGCAACACAGAAAGTGCTGGGTCAGGCAGGTCAGGCAGCACCTATGGGGGGAAATGGACAGTCAACGTTTCGGGTTGAGGCCCTTTGTCTGGGCTGGGAACTGCTAAATTCCACCTTTAATCTGATGATGAAGAGGTTGTTGAAAAGGATGTTGATGATAGCTGGGACTGGAACACTGACATGAGGGACAGCTGCAGGCTATCCTGGCTTAGGACAATGACCCCCTATAAATGCAAACTTTCTCTGGAGGAGGGAGGTATGGCTCCAGCAAAGTTTCCCTCTGATTCATAATAGCACAAGAACATCAGGAGGAGACTATTTGGCTACTTGTACTCCTCTGCCATTCAATAAGATAATGGTCACTTTTTTTTATCTCAGTACCACTTTCCCCTAACAACCTTGATTCCCATTGATCTTAATGCTCCTAGTGGTACTTTGTACCACTCTCAGCCCAATGCTGCCTTGACATCCAGGGCAATCATTCTGACCTCACCTCAGAAAGGCTTTGGCAAGGAGTCTAGGCTAAACAGAGGAAGGCTTCAGAAGGGGTCTGTCCTCAGTTGCGTAGATAGCAAAGGCTCCTCTGCATGCAGGTCAGCTTGATGGCTGGTGCTGTCATGTCATCACGGAGCTCTTTTTGAATAGCCAACCAGGAAAGGCCACTCTTCTAAATGCCCTCTCTTACATATATTGCTTAGCCCCCGCAGATATGTGCAAGTAGCAAAAGGTTGGTTTCAACACTGTGATGGCCCTCCATATTATCAGTCTGGCAGCTGCATGTACCGAATTAGCATATTTTCTTCTGCAGTCCAAGGTACCTAAACGGGGGCATTCATTATGGAAGGCAGGGAAATGTTTTGCCACCCAGAAACCAACTGTGGATCTGATTCTTTTCCTGCAGATGTCAGGGAAGAGAGTAGATGAAGACAACATAACATCTTTTTGCATCTTGGGCATTGCTTGTAAAGATCCCCTCTGTTGCCACACTCTGTGGGACATTGATGAATTTGAATTCCTTCAGTGTTTGGTAGACATCTTTGACAGGCAGCATCAATTTCACCCTGAACACAATAAGTCAACAAAAGTGTATAGTCCTTTCTATCTTACCTTATCGTGATCACAAAGCTCACCACATAATCTTTATGACCATCACTGTTTCCTGGGTAATATAGCAGAGGTTCACCATAGTTCTCTGAAAAGATTCTGTGCTTGCTCACTAAGAGAGTGGGTTGCAGTTTGCCATATAGACACTGATAAAGCACATCGTAACTACTCAAAGAAGAGGCTGTATCGTCTTTGATGGAGGTTAAAAGCCATCCTTTCTGAATAGAACCTGAGTACCAATCTCCTTCAAATTCTAGCATCACAGCTGGCATTAGAATGTCCATTGGAAAACCAGACTTGCTCTTGAGATGGCATGCCTGTGGTGAATTCTTCCAGTGGACTGGCGTGGCAAGAACCAGGCAGAATAAAGTGCAGTTCTTCTTACAAAAAGAAAAGGTGCAGAGAGTTTCCAACTGCAGAAGTCACTCTCAACATTCCCAGCCTCTTCAAGAGCACAAAATTCCCGCTTGCACTGTGTTCAGCTGATCTCACAATCTGCTGCACCTCCTTCAGCTTAGTTAACTCAAAAGCAACAGCTGTGCAACCGTGGTATCTGTGTTCCTGGCTCTCTGACCTCTAAAAATGAAGCTGGTGAGGATTCAGTGGACTGCACATGAGTGAGCTGAAAAAGCATGGGGTATCTCAGGGAATGGAGCTTTGCATGGTGCACAGTTAGATGTGTACATTTCCTGGCTAATAAAGTATTTCCTACGCTATTTAAACACTGCTAAAGTGTAGAAGCCTGTGAGGAAAGCCATTCCTTGCAGGTCTGTGTTCACATCTTGTTATTTCTGCCTTATCCCAGGTTTATCAGCAATAGTAAAGGAAGAAAGGGATCTGATGCTTTCGAACAAGTTTTTGTTCACTTACAAATTATTTCATACTTCTCTGACTTATCAGTGGACAGATGTAAAATGTGAGCTACGTTATTGAACCATATAGACCTCAAAGATCTTGGGTTTGCTGACACAAGTGTTCTCTCTCTGAGTATAGAGGGGTAGAATAGTTTCAGCAATCACTGTTAGAAATTTTATGTGAGTTGATATGAAGTGAAGATGAGCTCAGTGTTGGCCAGAGTGTCTTCCCAAGCATCATCTCATTGTATTTCTTATGTTGCATTGATGAAAAGTTGTTCTGCTCAGCATAAGAGCCATGGAAACGCGAGATACTGCAGATGCTGGAATCTGGAGCAACACACAAAGGGCTGGAGGAACTCAGTGGGTCAGGCAGCACCTGTGGAGGGAAATAGACAGTCGATGTTTTGGGTCGAGATCCTTCATCTGGACTCAGCATAAGAGCCATAGCAGGATTAGCACTGAAGGCAGACACTGGATATAGCAGGACTCCAGCTAGAAGTAAAGCTGCATTTTGAATGTGCTAGGAGAATGCATGCAACGCCTGGGAACTTTATCATATATGGAACTTCTTTCAGAGGAAGATACAGTGTACATATGTCTGTTGATGTAGATTGCACTCTGAAAGGATTGGCCTCAAACCTCTGCCCATGATAAAGCAACATCCTTATAGCTCTAACTTAGTGAAAGGAAAGGAAACAAGAGGCAGGAAGGTGGTGCACTTTTGTCACACTTATACTGTCACCCAATTTAATTTTGCCCCAACAACACAGAGTTAAGCTTGACATGGGAGATCCTGTAGAGGGCTGGCAGGACTCATGAAATGTGTATTCGCATAAATGAGCCCCCTCAGGACATGTGCACATCAAATTGGTGGGAAAGAGGTGAGGCAGAGAGTGGAGCTAGATGAAATTGTGGGGTGTGTGATTCTAGTGTGTTGATCGCTGTAGTCGTTTTTGCATGGCTTCTAGGTGCTACAGGAGGACCTTTTGTAATGTGTTAAAAATATCTTCTGATATGACTTTCTATGAAAATGAACTTGACACCATACACTGAAAGAGTTGCGAGTATCGCAGTGCTGGAGAGTGACAGCTTGTGACAGAGTTGAATAATTTCGAAACCACACACTGATTACAACATAAACTAAAGACCTAGGATGCTGTCTGGACCAGGTCAGTGGCTACTAATTGTGGATTATTACAATGATAAGGCAAAGAGTGTTCGAGTGTCAGAGAAATGATTTAATCTGCAGCGTTTACAGTACAATTTGACTGTTAATCTAAGTAGCCAATTTAATTTTTAATTCTTTTTCAAGGTCTATTACGAGACATTATGGTTTTTAATCCAGCTGCATTTAGTTTACACACATTGAACCTTTTGTCAACTATTAAACAATGAAAAGGATTAGCTATTGGAAGGATTGAAGATCAGCTTTCGTAAATTCCATTATAAAAGCAGCCACTCTTCACAAACACACTTTTGCTCAGATTTCAATAGCTGTATTTGTGGTTTCTTCCACCTTCCTGTTTGTTATACTAAAGGATATGGTAAAACAGTGGACAGATTAATGAACTAGCATCTAGCAGTTTGAGCTATTTATCTGTGGTCAGGAGCTCAATTCTCACCAAGCCAATTGAAAGATTTAAATGCATTAATTAAATAAATCTGCTTTGTTTTAAAATGGTGTGATTAATGGTGACCATATCTTAAAGCCAAGGACTTCAGAATAACAAATCTCCCACCCCTACACAGGATGGCCTTTATGTGATTTCCACAGATGCAAAAACCTAATGCACTTTTAAATAACATAGTGGTAACAAAAAGGAGTAGGTATTAAATGTTGGTAAGTAATGTCGATGTCCCATCAAAACATGGAAAAGAAAACAATTACCCTTCTTATCATAAGTCCAAGAACTATGATAACATGATATGTTCATGGCAACAGAAGAATTATTCAGTCTACTTTGTGCAGTGAAATGAAAAATATGTTTAAAAAGGGTGAGGTATATTTTTAGGCATTGAACTGGTCAAGTAAATCACCACCCTCTTATGGAGCTCACCCAATTGTTATTCCATTGCTTTTTCTCAGCAACCAGAGTAGTCCCAGTCGCTTCTCCCTCTCCGTCAGTGTTTAAATACACTGGATGGTATGTCAGTAAGCCATACAAGCCTGGAGGTACAAAGATCAGTTGCTAGTGTGTATTGGATTAACTGAACACAGCCAGGGCATCAGCAGGACCGCAGCAATTAACTTCAGTACTCTTAGGCTAGGGAGGTAGCTATAAATCAGACTTCCTGCTTGCAGCTGCCAGTTTAACGTACCAGTATAGACATCAGCTGAGGAAAATCTTAGCTCTATAATGCTTTCCATAGTTGAGCTGGTGTTTCCTTTGAGACATTCACATAGAACACGGAACATAAAACATAGAACAGTACAGCACAGGAACAGATAATGACACCTAATCTCTTCTCTCTGCACATGGTCCATAGCCCTTCATTCCCTGCATATTTGTGTGCTTATCTAAGAGCCTCTTTAACACCACATTGTATCTGCCTCCTTTACCACCCCTGGCAGTGCATTCCAAGTACCATCTACTATCTGTGTAAAGAACTTGTCCCCCACATCTCCTTTGAACTTTCCCCCTCTCACCTTAAATGCATGTCCTCTAGTATTAGACAAAGATACCAGCTGTCTACCTCTCATAATTTTATAAAATTCCATTAGGAATTTTATAATCTTCTAACATAAGATCTGACTATACTAATGCTGGGTCAGCTAGAAGCTAATTTTCCATCCACCATAAACATGAGCTCATCCATAACCTGTGTTATCTGCATCTTTCTCCACGTCGTCCCATTTATTCAACTCTATGCTCCTGGACTTCCATTAGCTCCAGCTCAACTGATACCTTGGATTTAAGAGTGTCACCTTCATGTTCAAATTCCTCCCTGGACTAATCCTGCATAACTCTGCAATACTAAAGATTAAGATATCTTTATTAGTCACACGTACATCGAAACACACTGTAAAATGCACCTTCTGTGTGGAGTGTTTCAGGGGCAGCCCGCAAGAGTCACCACACTTCCGACGCCAACATAGCATGCCCACAACTTCCTAACCCGTACATCTTTAGAATGTGGGAGGAAACTGGAGCACCCAGAGGAAACCCACGCGGACACAGGGAGAACATACAAACTCCTTACAGACAGTGGTGGGAATTGAACCTGGGTCGCTGGCACTGTAATAGCGTTATGCTGACCACTACACTACGTGCTTGCTTTGTGTCTTGTCCATCTTCCTTCATGCCACCTTTGTTGGCTGAGCATTGATCTACTAAAGCTCTAAGATAGAGTCAAAGAGAAGAGAAACAGGCCTTTTGGTCATTGAGTCCATGTTGATCATCAAGCATCCATTTCTGCACTAATCCCAATTTTTATTCTCCCCACATTCTCATCAACTCCCCCCAAGATTCTGTCACTACGGGAAATTTACAATGGGCAATTAACCTACCAATCCACAGGTCTTTGGCATGTGGGAGGAAATCAAAGCACATACAGAGAGAACATGCAGACTACATACTGGCAGCACCAGAGGGGAGGATTGAACCTGGGTCACTGGAGCTCTGAGGTGGTAACTCTACTAACTGTGCCAACCATAAATCTCTGGAATGCCCCCCAAAAATATCTCTGTTTCTCTTTCTCTCTCTTTCAAAAACACACTTCTTAAATGTGTTCAAGGTGTTGGCCACTTGATTTGTCTTGCAAGTTCTTTTTGTTCAATGACCATTTCAAGCAGTGAAATCTTTCCAATGCCTTTAGCTCCTTAGTGATACCTTACACTGTATTAGTTTATGGAGCAGGTGGAACACGACAGGAAGTACCGTGCAAGGCCTTTGACAAGGTCCTGCATGGTAGGGTCATCCAGAGGTTAGGACACATGGGATCCAGGGTGAGTTTGCCAGTTGGATACAGAATTGGCTTGGTGGTAGGAGACAGAGGGTGGGAGTGGAAGGTTGTTTTTCAGACTGGAGGCCTGTGACCAGTGGCGTGCTGCAGGGCTCAGTGCTGTGCCCCCTGTTGTTTGTTGTATATTAATGATTTAGATGAGAATATAGGTGGCATAGTTGGTAAGTTTGCAAATAACAGCAAAATTGGCAGTGTAGTGGACAGTGAAGAAGGTTGCCTATGGTTACAACAGGATATTGATCAACTGGGAAAGTGGGCAAAGGAATGGCTGATGGAATTTAACTCAGACAAGTGCGAAGAAATGCATTTTGTGAAGTTAAACCAGGGCAGGACATACACAGTAGATGGCAGAGCCCTGGGAAGTGTTGTTGAACAGAGAGACCTTAACATGCAAGTAACTTGTTCCCTGAAAGTGGGAAGGGCTTTTCTGTGCTGTATTGTTCTATGACTCCATAACAGGTAGACAGGGTGGTGAAGAAGGCACATGGCATGCTTGCCTTCATTGGCCAAGGCATTGAGTACAAGAGTTGGGACACCATGATACGGTTACACAAAAGTACTGTGTGCATACCTGGTTGCCATAATATTGGAAGGATGTGATTGAGCTAGTGAGGATGCAGAAAAGATTCACAAGGATGTTGCCTGAACTGGAGGGCTTGAGTTATAAGTAGAGATTGGGACTGTTTTCCCCAGAACAAAGGAGGCTGAGGGGTGACCTTATAGAGATTTATAAAATTATAAGGGGCATAGATCAGGTGGATCAGTCTTTTCCCCAGGGTAGGAGAGTCTAAAAATATATGGCGAAGAACTTAAAGAGGACCTGAGGGGCCGGCTTTTCATACAGAAGATGGTGGATATGTGGAGTGAGCTGCCAAAGGAGGTCATAGAGATAGCTACAATTTCAACATTTAAAAATACTTCAACAGGTACATGGGTAGGAAAGTTTTAGAGGGATACAGGCCAAACACAGGAAAATGGGATTAGTTGGGACTGGCATCTAGGTTGGCATGGACGAGTTGGGCTGGAGTGTCTGTTTCCATGCTGAATAATTCCATGAATCTACTTTGTTACCTGAAAATGGGAATACCGGTCGAAAAGGTGGTGAGGAAGGCTTATGGCATGCTTGCCTTCGTTCACCGAAACATTGACTATAAGATTTGGTAGGTCATGTTACAGTTGTACAAAACGCTGGTTAGGCAGCACTTGGAGTATTGTGTGCAGTTCTGGTCACCACACTAGAGGAAGCATGTCAGTAAGATAGATAGGGTGCAGAAACAGTTCACAAGGATGATGTCTGGATTGGAGGGCTTGAGTTATCAGAAGAGGTTGGATCGGCTGGATCTGTTTTCCCTGGGACGAAGATGACATGACAGAGGTGTATAAAATTATGAGAGGCATAGATAGAGTAGATAGCCAGTGTCTGTTTCCCATGATAGGTATGCCTAAAACTAGAGGGCATAGATTTGAGATGA
Organism: Pristis pectinata; assembly: GCF_009764475.1. NCBI lineage: Eukaryota > Metazoa > Chordata > Chondrichthyes > Rhinopristiformes > Pristidae > Pristis > Pristis pectinata. The sequence goes on along the minus strand of NC_067414.1, from coordinate 74,418,863 downwards.
GAGGGAGAAGGTTTAAAGGGGACCTGAGGGGTGAATTTTTCTCACAAAGGGTAGTTGGTATCTGGAATGAGCTGCCAGAGGAGGTGGTGGAGACAGGAACAGTAACAACATTTAAGAGGCATCTGGGCAGGTACTTGAATGAGCAAGGCATAGAGGGATATGGAATTAATGTAAGCAAGTGGGATTCATATAGATAGGCATATTGGTCAGCATAGAAAAGCCTGTTTCTATTGTTGTGCAACTCTATGACTCTAAGTCAGACAGGTGGGTCCCACCTTCAAATCTTGGCCGAGACCATTGAGCAAGATGAGGTAGTATTTGTGAACACAACAGTGACTAAAAGCAGTAAAGTTTTAAGGTAAAAAACCATTGCTATTGATATAACATTCCATAACTAAAGTGATCAGCTGCATCATTCTAAGAACTTGCAGCTCAGCAAATTCCATTCTCCTGACATCTACGTGTTGCATTTTGTTCTCGGCCGATTTTCAGCAGATTTACCATGATTCAAACTAGCAGAGTTTACAGGAGTCCTGTGAAGCCAGGTAAATAATTAAAGGATTGGGAATCCACTGCAAGTTCTAGCTAATTCCAGATGATGATAGCTGTAACATATTACTGACAAATGGCCAAGAAAAATTAAACTGATGGACAGCGTACTTCTACAGCCTTTGTTTATTCAGTGCAAATAAGGCTCATCAATGATCCTTTCCTGCAGACAATGTTTATGAACGATGCACTATAAAATGTTTAACATGATCCCTTTAAAGCTTTATAAAGACAAATAATTTTTATATGTAATAATGTAAATAATACCAGACAGCTTACATCAAACAATTTGGTTGTTCTATGCTTGGTTTCAATGCAAAGTGCTTTTATTTTTATAGTAACTGAATTTGTGCTGTATATTTCAGGCACAAAGTAAACCAACTGATGATATTTTAAAATGACATAGAACAGCTTGAACAAAGTTGTCTCCCAGAGTTTCAACTTCCCACCAGCTGCAGCACAGCTACAACCTTAGCTACAGCTTAGGTAAACGGTACCATACTAATGCTGTGGTTCCAAGGAGGAATTTTCTGACTTATTAGAGTTTCCTCATTGGGAACTTCCTACTGTACTGCAAGAGGTATGTACATGCATTGAACATTGGAAAATGCCAGTACAATACAACCAGACCAAGGAGACTCCATAGCTAAAGCTTGGTACGTGCTCGGAACACTAATCTGAGCTTGAGTAGCAGCGAGTGTAGTATCATTTCTCTCAAAGTCTCCAAGCTAGAAGGAAGGAATTGTAAGGAAGGGTATAATATAATAGAAATTGAATTGAGGGATAACCTTTGATTCTAGTCTGTTAGCTAAGACTAAAAAAAGCAAGTATCCCTTGGTTCAATATTAGAGACATACGTCAAATATACCAGTCATGAGTCTGTCTGCCCTCTCATTCAGACATAAGGCATCCTCAGTGTCTCAATATTACCCATCCCTCAATCGGCACAACTAGGAAAAAACAAATCATCTGCTCATTGCCACATGGCTGCTTGTGAAATTTTGCTGTGCATAATTTTGGCAGCTGCATTTCTTATTTCAGCAGTGGTTGCTCTGTTAAAGGTGTTTCTTTGGTTATTAAACAACTGGGGAAGACCTGAGATTCTGAAGAGTAGCATATAATGTAGGCCTTTCTTTCTTTAATTAGCTTTGATAGTAAGGCAGGATTAATACAAGTGATTATTCTTATACAATTAAAATACCGGTCAATAAAATTTTATGAGATGTTATCTGATTTAAAAAATACTGCTAAGCAAACTCTTGTTCATGACAATTGTAATAACATTTGGTTGCAGGCTCTCACAGACCAAGGAGGAGCACACTCAAAAGAAATCACGATGAACCTTTTTCTTTCATTTACAATAATTGCCTATCGTTCGGAAAGTGCATTCTGGTTATTTTTGATGAATCCAGCCTAACAAGACACACTCAGCAGTATCAGACATCTCAAAACAGAAGAGCTGTGAATGGTTGCTTGAAATGCAGGGCAGTGATTCACTCCAATGACTTGTAGAAGCCTCTGATCAATCCACCAGGAGGAGGCAGGAAAAAGGGAGAGAGGGGCAATTTTTTTCATCAGGGCTTACCCCAGCCCTGGCAGAGAAGATCCTTGCTACAGCCCTACGGGCACTGTGGAGGGTGAAAAAAAAGGAAGGTGCCTCACAGAACAAATCCACTCGACTTTGCAACTATCTGTACACATTCTCAGTCTGTGTTCAATGTTCCATGACAACAAGGTGAGACGGCAGAGGTTACTCAGAACAGCTGCTTCCTGAGCTGGAAATTCCAGGCTTTGAGAGCCATCTGTCTATACATTCATGGATGTATATGGGGCAATCTATCAGGGCCAGGAGTGCAGCTGCTGATCCGACAGCCTGCTCCATCTCTAGACACTGAACAATGAGAGCTAGTTCTTTACTTTGTGCAACACAGAATGGTTGATTTGATTAAGTCCCAGCTCTTATTATGTTAGGTAGGGTGTAGAATTTCAATGATAATCCATAATGCATGACCAGTTTGTAGCCATAGCAACATAAATTCAAGGTTACTGGCTCAGACGCATAATTGGTTGTGCATTGAGTGTTGAAGAGGTGCTGTTAAAATTCTCCTCATGAAAGCCTAGCATCAATCATGCTGTCGCAAATTGCAAAGTACTTATAATCAGATGAAATTCCTCTGAGAAAAATGCTACTGCAAAATATTAGTTATTCTTGAACTAACATTAATATACATGTTCCAAAATGTAATGGTCCTACAGAAGAACACCTTTATTGAAAATTAAACCATGTGTAAAGTTATAAAGGTTAACATTTAAATGTAACTGAATGTTGCTCCACAATAGTTTGATTACTTCTGTACAATATTGATGTAAGAAATATCAAAGCTAAAGATAAAATCCTGATCCTTTACTGACAAACATCAAGAAGTTACATACAGAACCTAATAATTTACTGGCAAATGTAACAATGTTATATGTTGTAAAATAGCTATAATGATATATACCTGGGGCTATGTTAAGAGACAATAATACATTGTATAGTTCAGATGGCACAGACTGCAAAAACAAAGCCCTTGGTTTATGGACATCAGATAAACCCCAAGCTATGTTACTACTTTGATACCTGCTTCTGTGCACTTCTTATTCTTTAGAAGTTAATCACATGTTTTGTGAATTTGAGCTGTTGGTGTAGAGTTGGTAAGGATGAAATGTTTATCCAAAGCAAGTCAATATATGCCAAGTGACTAAAACCATTTTGATTTTTTTTTGCAGTCACAAACAAATCTAACAAAGATCATTTCATGTACTTGTTAATAGGTTAAGGCACCTCATGGATTTTATCAATTCTGCACTACTACTGCAGTTACAGTTTGGTTTTCTTTTTTTATGAGATGATAGATTCTGCCCCCAAATACAGCAGATGAGTTAGTGTTCGATTGAAAGTGACCACCCCAAGGTGACATGGAAAAAAATTGTTTCAATTCAGCAATAACCTTCACTTCAGTGTGCAAAATATTGAATCCAATTTAAGGAGACAAGATGTGAACCTAATCATTATGCAGTGTGGCACTTATTGGGCTGGATCATATTTGATCCAATCCTCTGCCCTCAGTGGACCCTCATGCTTGCCCTGTTGCCCTTTGTGGGCATGCTGCTGCCAATTTTCTGGAGCCATCCCATGAATGATGTCAGCCACGAGTGGTGACCAGGTCGTTGGGCCACACCACCACATTGACAGCCTTTGATGGTTCAAGCTGTCAGACCATATGACTTTGAAGCTGAAATTGATTTAAATAATAGAACTAATAACAAGTTTCTTTGAAAAACACATTGAACTTCTGTTAATTAATTTAACAAATATATAGCATAATGAAAAATGTGGCGAAAACTTATAGCCAATATTACCTTTTCAATTAATGTCAGTAACCTCATTCAAATGAATGGGATCATGCTAGACATCCCAATCATCGCTGATGTAAAGCTCAGGGGCTCGATGCAAATATATCCAACCCTTTGACTCAGCAACTTGTAGAACAGCCTTTGTGTTGTAGTACACAGGTGAGGAAGAACAGAAAGCAATGATACACATGTTGCAGCTCTACAGAACCATTAGCTAGTCATCAGTGTAATTCAGCCCAATATATGAATGATGAATCCATTGGAATTAATTTACAATGCTTGCCATTTTTGCAAGAGGTTTAAAGAAAACAAATTCACACAATTGTTTAACTAACAGGGTAATTTTATAAGCTGCTGAAACACTGCATAATTCCTAGCCTTTCCTGGCTTTAATTCAACTGTTGATTCAGGTGATGTATGACTTGTGGTGTGAATTATTGACTATTCTACCTGAGATTGCATCTCCACACTTCCTGCTGTAGTTTCTGATGTAGTCATTGAACCTTACCATTTAAGAAGATTTTGAATGAATTGTCCAGTTTGGCCATCTGACCCCTGCTTCACACCTCTGCCATCAATCATGTAAAACACCCTTCTTTTTTGGTTGATCATCTCCCCATGCTGTAGTGTCTGTGGGCGTCTTTATGTTGCTGCTTATATGGATTGTTAGACAGGGCTAAGGGAAAAAAGAGCACATTCTATAGAAGGCAGTGCCTGGTACAACAAAGTATGAAAGGCATACCACATGGTGCACTCAGCTCTTAAAGCCACACTTACACATATATACATTGCACTCACCAACTGAAAGGCAAATAAACTCATCAGTTCCCAGGTGGATGATTCATCACTGTCTGTCAAACAAGCTTTCAAAGAACCGTGAATATTTTTGTAATGAATAAATAAAAATGCATAAAGGAAATGAAATGAGAACACTTCCTTAAATGTTTTCATGATTTTTCTTCAGAGTTCCTTGCAGCAATGTCCTGCTGGAGATTAATTTTTGAACTTCAGGTAATCAAAGGCAATCCTTGAGGATTACAAATCCAGACGACATTATTCTGAGCAGGTCTTCTATTATTTAAATAATAATAAAAAAAGATTAACAATATTCTACACATTATATGGAACCAGCAAACACAAAGTCAAACAGAACGATTGTTTCTGTCACTGTCAGGATATCTGATAATCAAGGTAAATACTGAATTGGCAGTGCCAAACCTAATAGTGTCAATTTGCTCAGGGAGCTGTTTTCTTCTAATTCCATATGGTTCCATTAGACCAACTTTGGATGCAAATATTACCAATACTCACAAATAAAATTTTCATCTCTAAACCCTGTTCATGCACAGCTGTAGAATGGAAAAAAGGCCATAGGTGAAGTGAGTGCGCAGCCCCATTCTGAAGTAAAATGCAAGCAAAAATTCCTATCTCTTTTTCCACTGTAATGGACCCAATTTGTTGACACTGGGTTAGAACCTCCTTGGAGCTGTTCTGTTTCTCCAGTATTTAAAATGGAAGCAAACGACATTGGTTTATCAATGGGCAGACTTCGTGGTTGGTCTCTCTGTTAAATTTCTCATATTTCATACTTTCAAATGATTTAGAAAGAGTCCGTTGGCCTTTGTGTCTTCACTAGCTCTCCGAGTATTCCCATCAATCCTGTTCCCCTTCTTATCTCCTTGCACCCCACTGCTTCTCACATGCTTTTTTTCTTTCAAAAATAAACTTTATTCATAATAAAAAATATATACAAAAGAATAAGCGGTGCAGAACTTTTTACATTCATCATCAACACATTCAGTAGTGTTAACTTACTTTTTTAAAACTAGAGCACCATTCCCACTAATGTGGCCCCCTGGGGTGATACACCATTTCAATGTTTGATGGTCTTCCCCACCCAACTTAGCCCCTCTATGTGCGGTAGTGGAAGGAGCCTAGACTGTGTTCCTTCCCCACAGAGCCTTTGCATTGGCTGCACCGAGCTTCAGTGCCTCCCTCAGCACATACTCCTGCAGCCTGGAATGTCTCCCACGCACACATCTACTCCTCACTGATTCTCCTATCACCCACATACACTAATTTTGCAGTGATCAATTAATTTCCCAACCAGCATGCCTTTTGGGATGTGGGAGGAAACTAGAGCACCTCACGAAAACCCGTGTAGTCACGTACAAATTTCACACAGGCAGCACTGAAGGTTAAAATTGAACCCAGTCGCTATAGCGTGTTTTTTAGGTGCTAATATATATTATAGCATTTGAATATGTTAATAAGACACTGATGTTGATGGACTCCTGTATGACATTTATTGTCAAAATTTTGCTATGCTCAGTGCTCGCCAACTTGAAAGTATTTTACTTTCTTTTGCAAAACACCCTTTTGCAAAGGTAGGAATGTAGCCGAGGGTTACTACTGGAGAGTTAGGTGGTTGAAAATGATTTTTCTCTTGATGTCAATTCCTTGAGGCAGCATTGGCAGTTTCTCCTGAATTTACAGATGAAGTCTGAGAACCAATCCTGGCTGTTCATCGAGCCTTTTGGTTTTGATTTGGACGCATGCTGCTTCTGCTCTGCAATTTGGATTCAGTAATGGGTCCAACCCAAAATCTATCCCATTGAGCAGCACTGAGTAAGATTGAATCTCTCAGCAGCCACAGCCTCTGCCATAAGAACATCTTTAAATTTGCGTTAACCCACCTTAAAGAACATAGCACTGCATTCGTTTGCAAATCATTTCTCTAGAAAAAATGGTTTAAAAAATCCCCAAATAAATCAAGCCTCTATTTTTCCCTTTCTTCATCCACAATCTTTATTGTCTCGCTTTTCCTTCAAAATGTTATCTTATTTAATCGGACCCACCTTGCAGAGATGGGGTTGGAGACCGATAAGAGCTTTATTTGTTTAAAATAGCTCAAGATCATGCTCCACAAGTTGAAATACAAAAAAATAAATCATATATATACGTTTATCCTATTCTATGCATGTTTATGTGTGCAAGTGAATGTGTGTGCATGTGTATGTTGCGCGGAGATATATGTGTATGCATTGGGCCATAGAATAAATCACTGCCAAACTTGCTCTAGTCCAAGTATCCCAGTTAACTTGTCCATCAACTGATTTTCCATCCATGATGTTAACTTTACCCTGATGCTTTATGCATGGATATTCCTAACAAGCAGCTTGTCAGAATCATATTCTTGTGACAATTCTTGGCGTTTTTGGGGACATTTTCCCACGGTTGCATATTGCTCACTAGATGCACCAGTGCAAATATAATGGGTCTGATTGTAGATTTGTAAAGGAACCCATCCAAATCTGTTTGGTTAATTTGGAAATGTGAACTGTGAGCTTCCTGATGTTGGCTGTGTCCAGGCAATCCTGCACTTGGCATACATATTCAGCAAACGTTATGTTTAAATTGACTGCAATCCCTTTATCTAATTGGATACTGGGCTCTTTGGAAATGGGCTGCATTTTTTAGGTGAGCAACTTCAGCAGCCCTGCTCATACTCCACTGCAGGGAATTTATTATCTTCCCCCAGTTTATGGACTATGCAGCTGATAAGCTGTCAGGTGGGGTCGGGGAGCAGCATTCCAGCCGGTGATGGTTAAAATGGAGAGACAGATTTGTGTTAGAGAGTTATCTCATTCAAAACCCTGCTTGCTGCATCTCCTTTCTGTCTGAGTCCCACTCACACATCATGCTGCCTCCGGTAAAACAGTGCTTTCAGTATAAGTTCTCAAGCCCCGTCCTATTCTCCCAGTCCTATTTCCGTTCATCTGACCCTAGGTCCTTGTGCACTCCCCCTTCCTTCACAGCATCTTCAGCTGGTCTGCTTTCAATTGCCCAGACATTACACTCTAGCACAGTGGTATCTAAAATTAGAGGGCATAGATTTAAGGCAAAGAGAGGAGGTTTAGGGAGAATTTGAAGTAGAACAGGGAGTGGTGGAATCAGGTATTTTCACCACATTTCAGAAGTATCTGGACAAGCACCAGAATCATTAAAGCTAGAAGGTAACTGACCAAGTGCTCATAAATGGGATTAGAATAGATAAATTCTTGATAGTCAGCATGGACATGTTGGGCCAAAGGACCTCTTTCTGTGCAGTATAATAAGATAAAGATTTCTTTATTAGTCACACGTACATTGAAACACACAGTGAAATGTATCTTTTGCATAGTGTGCTCTGGGGGCAGCCCGCAAGTACACCATGCTTCCAGCACCAATGTAGCATGCCCACAACTCCTGGAGTGTACATCTTTGGAATGTGGGAGGAAACCCGAGCACCCGGAGGAAACCCACGCAGACACGGGGAGAAGGTACAAGCTCCTTACAGACAGCAGCCGGAATGGAACCTGGGTCGCTGGCGCTGTAATAGCGTTATGCTAACCACTACACAATCGTGCCTGCCCTGACTTTTGAGCACCCCTTCCTCAGATTCTCCACCTCCTCTGCTCCTTTAAGATAACCTTGACGCCCACCTCTCTGGCCAGGCTTTTTTGTTACCCCTCCTCATAACTTTTAGCCTGTCATCTATTTTTGTTTGATTACACTTCTTCAACATGCCTTGTGAATTTCTGTGACACTCCAGGTGTTATTTAATACCATTTATTGATGCTGCAATCTGATTATTTAGACTTTAGAAAACTTAGTCACTTGGTACAATAGCAGTGCCAGATTTGGCCTCTGTTGATTACTCACGAGATCTGGCCAAAGCAGCAGGCAATGTGCTTGTGACTTCCTTTATAAAGCTGAAGACAGCTGAATGGTTAATGCTAATGCTGTCCGCAGTGGCAGTTTATAATGACTCCATGGCATAAAGCTTCAAAGCACTTGGTACCCTTCCAGCCCAGCCTGTGGTGGGAGTGGGCAGCAGCTTCTTTTGATGCTAGCAACTGTTTCCATGACATAAGTTCAAGGATGTTCGAATACAATGGAGAGGATGCTGTGTTTCAGTTGCACAGGGCCTTTGGTAAACTCCATCCGGAGTATTGATTTCATTTCACATTTTCATTGACCTGGGTCTATTTGGTCTTCAGGGATAACATAGTGGTTAAGTTATAGGGACTGGTTGAACATACTTGTGTTCCAATGAGCATAGAAGATAGATGACCAAATCAGAGTGTTTCAAGATTTGGTATGGTAGGTTGGAGGGGAACTATTTCCTTTGGTGACAGGGTTCAGTGATACCAGGACGACCCAGATCCTAAGCCCAAGGGTGCCAGGTGATCCTCATGCGGGTGAGGAGTCCTTACCCTTCCCCTGATTGACCCAGCTGGGCAAACATGGTCCCGAACGAAAAAAAAAATGAGATAACATTAAAATCACAGCCAGGTCAGAAGAAATGAAATTAGGAAGCGCTCACTCACTGAGAATAGCTGAAATCTAGAACTCTCCCCTCCAAAATGCTGTGGATGTTGGGCTTGAAATGATCAGGTAAATGTATCAAATGGAGAAATGGTGAGAAAATGGGGCTGATCATAGACAAAGAAGGCTATGGAAAATATGGTTGGTGTTATATTGGCTTACTCCTGTTCCTGTGATTGTTAATGCCCAATTCAGTCTTGTAAGACCATAAGACCTTAAGACATAGGAGCAGAATTAGTCCATCTGGCAGGTTGAGTCTGCTCTGCCATTCAATCATGGCTGATTTTTTCCATCCCCATTCTCCTGCCTTCTCCCCATAACCCTTAACCCTCTTACCAATCTAGAATCTATCAACCTCTGCCTTAAATACACCCAATGACTTGGCCTCCATAGCCCTCTGTGGCAACGAATTCCCCAGATTCACCAACCCCTGGCTGAAGAAATTCCTTCTTATCGCAGTTTTAAAGGGATGTCCCTTTATTCTGAGGCTCTTCTCTCGGATCCTGTTTACCGATGTTTACTGATGTAAACATCCTCTCCATGTCCACTCTATCCAGACCTTTCAGTATCCAGTAGGTTTCAATGAGATCTCCCTTCATCTTCTTGAACTCCATCAAGTACAGGCCCAGAGACAGTCTTTCATTCCTGGGATCATTCTTGTGAACCTCCTCTCCAGGGCCAGCACATCTTTTTTGAGAATAGCGGAAAAATAAGGCAAGGTTGTGATATGGACACATTACTTGCATTCCTTTCTTTGCAGTATTTGATAGAACGATGAAAGTATGCTCAACCCTTGGCTTCTCTTTCACTGTGCATGTTTGCTGAGAGGCACCCATTAAATTTCTCCATCCCTTCAAAACCATAGTAGCCTCTGGCATACCTTCCATTGCACTTGCCTTTGAAAAGTAGGAGTCAATAACATGCACCATTCTTAAATGGTCCTTTGAAGAGAGAAGAGCTTCTGTTCAACCTTCATTATTCCCCCTGTTGTTTCCAGTCTGACAGCGGAGATGACGATGTGGAGATGAAGGTGTGGATTGAAATCGTTTCAGTCATTTCCCAAAAATATTTATTTTTTAACCGAGGCCACAGGTCTGCTTTCACCTATGTTACATGGATTCAAAACTACTCCATTGGTTTTGTCCAAATTTCTCCCCTTCCCCTGAGAGGGCCCTAGGTCATAATGGGTCTGCCACAGGAAGAATCTGTCCTGAGCAGTCACCTCAGCTTCGTACCCCTGGGCCTGCATCTCAACGAGTTCAGGACCTGCCATGATGTTGAGCTCTTCTTCCTTCGCCTCCGTGCCTACTTATATGGCAAGGAGCCCTTACAAACCCCCCCAACCCACTGATGACTCTTTCTCCCATCTTCCCCTCTCCCCTTCCTCCCTCTGAACATGTAGCTCTCTGCTCACTCTGCACGAATCCCAACCTCATCATCAAACCCTCAGACTAGGGCGGTGGCGTTGAGGTCTGGTGGACTGACCTATCCAGGTGAAGGGTCTCAACTCAAAACGTTGACTGTCCATTTCCCTCCACAGATGCTGCCTGACCCGCTGATTTCTTACAGCAGCTCTTCTTTTGTTGCCATAGAAATGTAGCTTTAAGTTATTGAATCTTCTTAGGGGACCTACTGACCATTGTAGCCCTGACAGCAAAGCTAAGGTAACCTTGGGAAAAGAGGCGTTGATGAAACTTATGTTGTTCATTTGAGTTTTTTGGATTTCCTCTGCTGAATTCAGAAAATGTCCCATGGAAATTAATGCTCCACCAATTAAAATAAGATTTCCGGTGGGAAAATCAGGAAGGAGCTATTTCTGCACTATTTATTCCTCTAAGCCAAACTTCTTCAAACTTCCTTGTTGCTTGAGATCACTTTTGCAACATGTACATCAAGAACTGACCCTGCTAACATATAATTCGATGAGGGTCAATGGATTTTGTGCTCTGGGTAAAATAGACTAAGAGTTACAGGGTAAACCTACTGCCAGTGTCAGCTAAAATGGCAGAGGCCAGGAGATCAAGGACTGGAGAATTTTACTGATGATTTCTGCAGTTTGGAGAGCATTTTGCAGCAATTTTTGTTTGTCATTCAGTGTAAAGAAAAGTGGGCTTGCTCCTGGTAGTTAATCCACTGACATCCCTACAATGCATTCCCACAGAGAAGAAAAGTCACATCATTGGATGGCTTCTGGGTGACAATGGCTCCTATAAATAACAAGCACAGTAAAAATGTCCTGAGCAGCATCAGAGGAGTGTTAGAATATGACATATGCCTCTGCAAGACTTGTCATTGAGAGGACCACTGGGATCTAAAGCACATACTTCCACTGTCTAGACAGATCCAGCCGGCTTCTGCTGTGTGTTCCGGATCATGTGTCAAAACTGTTATAGTTTGCTGTGCCCTTAATAACTTCACCATTCAAGGAGGAAGGGACTTACACATTGCTGGTGAATAGCCCCTGGTTCACTTCAGCTGGAACTGAGTGGAGGAAACCCTTACCTGCATGCACAGGGTCTTAATGACTGCAGCAAAGAGCAACATCCCAACATCTCTTTACATTGACCATTAAATCCTCTCCTCCACTTCTCAATAAGGATATTCTCTGAATCCACTGCCCATCCTACAACGTCATAACACATCAGGCCTCATCATTTCTCCATAAACTTGCCGTTAATCTTTACATGGGTGACTGTGAACAATCATCAAATGAGTGCACACTTTTCCCTTACGAGAAACAGAAAATGCTGAAAAAACTCAGCAGGTCAGGCAGCATCTGTGGAAAGAGCAACAGTTAACATTTTAGGTCTAGGACCCTTAATCAGAATGGTTTCCTATCTGATTATGACTCACAAAGATCTCCCCCTATGAAAGTACTTTGGAGAGTGGAATTTGGGTGAGTAAAACACAGTGGAGGGCGCTTCAGGAATATCTCATGGTTTTGCAGCAGAGCACCAGTTCTTGGCTGCACTTGTCGTGTTGTGTTCAGTTTTTGTCATCCTGCTACAGGAAAAATGCTACTAAGCAGGGAAAAGTGCTAAAAAGATTTATGAGGATGTTGTCAGGACTCAAGGGGCTGGGTTATAGGGTTGTAGGGTTGGGCAGACAAGGATTTTATTCTTTGGAGCTTAGGAGACTGAGGGGTGATCTTATAGAGCTGTATAAAATCATGATCGGCCATAGATAAGATGAATGCTCTCAGTACTTTTTCCCAGGGTTGCAGAATCAAGAACAAGAGGGCAGAGGTTTAAGGTAGGAGGGGAAAGATTTAATAGGAATGCAAGGGGCAACTTTTTTTACACAGAGGATGTTAAGTATATGGAACAAGCTGTCAGAGGAAGTAGTTGAGGCAGGTACAAGAACAACGTTTAAAAGACATTCAGACAGGTACATGGATAGGAATAGAGGATGGATAGGGATAGAGGATCTACGTCAAACACAGGCAAATGGGACTTGCTTAGATGGGCATCTTGGCCGGCATGGCTGAGCTGGGCCAAGGGCCTGTTTCCATGCTGTATGACTCTAATTGATAAGGGATCTGAACTTTATCCTCCTCATTTTTAGTTTCTAATTCCCATTAATCTGGTATATTAGCAGGAAAGGAGAATTAAAGCGAGAAAATGATGATTATCCTGTTTGCAATGGAAAGACTGAAGCACATGTGGTACCTCACATGGATGGTGGTACATTGGCATAACTTTGCCAATGCAAATCAGATACCTCCCTGAACCCCACTGCAGTCTCCTTAATGGCCAAGAGATTTTAAAAATTGGCCAGATGCTGATGAGCATGGTATACTGTCTTATAACTGCAACCAGATTTTAAGAGAAAATTACCAATGAGACATTATCCCAAGGGCAAAAAAAGAGCTGAAATAAGGACAAAGATGATATTTGAGTCTAAAGGCAGAAACCTGCAGATGCTAACAATCTGAGATAAAAATAGAAAATGTTGAAAATACTCAATAGGTCAAGCATTATCTGTTGAGAGGGAAACAGAAACATGAAGGTACGTTATTGACTTGAAACTTTAACTCCGTTTGTCTCTCCAAAAATATCTAAGTGTTTGATATGGAATTCAAGAGGGTGAAAAATGCCCGTAGAGTGATAGGAAGAACAGGAATAAATTTTGTGTGTACCTTATATGGCCTCGTGAGCTCATGATCTTCCTGCAGCACTTTTCAATATTTCTCAGGTGGATGAGTTGCTATCCGCAGCCAACAAATCACCCAATACTCTGGCTTCATGTCATATTCTGCTACCCTATCCATGTATCTTCTCGAAGAGTCTCGATCCCCATCAATTCTGACAAAGGGTCTCAGACCCGAAATGTTAACTTTGTTTTTCTTTCCATAGATGCTGCCTGACCTGCTGAGTTTTTCCAGCATTTTCTGTTTTAAATTTAGTCTCTTATCTGTTTGCCAATATAAAATTTGCAAAATTGTATCAAATATTTTTGTCGCCTGGATTCATTGTACAAATCTTGTAATGGCTGGGCTTTTCTTGAGGCTGCTCCCACTCCACCACTGCTAACAATGCTGGAGTTTGGAATAAGACCTGTTTTTACATGTAGAAGCGGTTCAAATATCTAATTTATTATGGTAAAGTGGGGTCAGCTCCAAGGAAGTCAATGACTGATACACACTGCATCCTATTGTAATCACGTGTTGCTCAACAGCACTCTAAGCATTACATTTATTATGGCAATCAGATGCCTGGTGCAGTATGGATAGATCATTATCTGTCGATATAAATCCTCAGCAGAGGTAGATTATTGTTAGCTTCATCATGTTTGTGGGTATCACACATTAAAAGCTGCATCTTCTTCACCACTGCTCAATAAAAAGAAATATAGATTTAAAAATATCCAAACAAATTAGACAATCCACCAAAAATTATTGTTTCCCATTTCCAATTTTGGAGCACGTGTCACTCAATGTTCCAAAAGCCACTGGAACATTGTGTGTTTCTTGCTTTAGTTCACAACTGAATCTGAGACTGGTGCAGTAATAGTCCTGGGGCAATTTCTACTCTCATGGGACATCTCTTAAAAGTGTTGGAATAGACTTATTACTTTGCGCACAACTGACACATTATATCTGAAATCACAGGTATAGCTGTGCCAGTTAGTTTACAGTTCAAGTCTCTAAATTCTGTCTAAACACAATCACAAAAATTCTTTCATGAGACATGCAAAAAGGTAGTATCATGGAATGTAATAATTTCATTTTAAAAAGTATTCTTTGATTACTTAAGACTCATAATCTGTTGCAATTCCATTAATACAACCAAAAATGGGCTTACAACTTTACATTTTTTCATTAGTGTATACTGTCTGCCAACTAATTTATCATTAAAAAGGACATAAATCCACTTAATAGTTTTTAAATGTTAAAAGTTCTATTAGCTACAAGTTTTTACAGTTGTGCATTGGTGTGTATCAGTTTGTTTCACAGCAAATTAAGTGCATTGTTTTAAATTAAATATTCTTTCATTCAAAAATACTTCTAAAATGTAGTTACTTCTGCCTGTGCACCTAAAAAGATTTGCATAACTTGAAAACAGAGCAAATCAGCAGAGTTTGTACCAAGTCAGCTTGGGACTGTGGTTAGTTTTGGGGACGTGGTCTGATTCAAGCAAACTGAATCTTGAACCATGATAAAAGGTAATGGAAACCATGACCATAAATGATTTTGAGCATATTTCACATATGCTTAAAATTCCCACTTATGATGGCCGATTCAGCCAATTCCACCTGGATTGCAGTGATGTATCTAGTGGAAGCAAGTGGAAACTGAACACTGACCTTCCCAGCAAATCATTTTGCTCAATATATCATAACAACTGTGATAAATGTTTCCTACTGTCAAATCTCGACACAGGGAAATATTTTTGCATGACCACTTCCAGCAGGCAGTAGACAGGTGGAACATATCCACTGAGTGTCCATATGGAAATGGATGTCTTAAATAGTATTACCTCACTTTTGCCTGGATTTCTTCCTCTGTCACACAATAATTTCCCATTCATCTCCAGCAAATTCCTTAAGAAATGTTGTCATTTACCAGGTCAATTCTTAAGAATCTTTCCTGCTTTTTATTTCCATTGAGGTCAGTGAAAAATTCCATAGAATCTCATCGTGTCAGTTCAGTTCAATTGGTAGCACTCACTCCTCTTGAGTTAAGAAGATTTCCACTGTAGAGAACTGAGCTTGAAAGTCTGCATTTATTTTTGTAGTTGTATTGTGGATGGTCATGGCTGTCACATGACAGCACTGCCCACTACCTGGTCAGCAGACACACCACTGCCAATCAAGGTTTGGCCCCACCCCACTCATCAGTGTACACCTGACCATTGGCCCCCTGTAAATTACCTGGGCTGGACCCCCCAGCCCTCTAGCACTATAAAAGGAGCCATGTGTGCTCAGCTCACTCTCTTTACCATCTTCAATGGACCACCCTGCTTCACTCCAAGCCGAGTACCGTGGAATGGCGCTGGAGAAATTGTTGGTGAGGTGTGCACTGTTAAAGGGTTGGGAGCATTTTAGTTAGTGTCCCTAGTAGCATAGAGCTGTGCCTGCACTGAGTCAAGGGGTAGCGGGTATCGTATTGTTTTTTCCTTGATTGTATGTACCTAGTTCGTTGTGTATGTGTGTGTGTATTTTATCCCCAGTGCGATTTTCCCACACATGCTATAAACTGTGCGCGTGTGTGTTATTCCCGTTACCATTTTCCCACGCTCGTCTTTTGTAAATAAAGTCATTTACTGCCAGACTGTGTTCAGAGTCCTTGCTTTTGAGACCCATTGAATATGTTTTCTCACTCACAACAGTAGTGCAGTACAGAGGGATCATTGTCTTTTAGATGAGATGTTAAGTGGAGACCTCACCTGCAGTATTAGGTGGACAAAATAAAATCTGATCGACCTATCTTGTGAAAGGGCAGGGGAGCTATCACCAGTATCCAGGACAATCTGATCCTTCAAGCAACATCATTAAAATGTATTATTTTGTCATTGTTACATTGTCATTTGTAGCAGTTAATTTTGTACAAATTGGTTATTGTTTTTAAAAAAATTACAAGTGTTCACAGTTAAAACCTACATCAGTGACTATAGCAACACACAAAGGAGCTGGAGAAACTCAACAGGTCAGGCAGCATCTATGGAGGGAAATGGACAGTCAACACTTGGGGTCAAGACCCTCCCTGATGATGACCCAAAATGTCAATTGTCCATTTCCCTCCATAGATGCTGTGTAACTCGCTGAGTTCATTCAGCTTCTTTGCTTGTTGCTGCAGATTTCCAGCATCTGCAGTCTCTTGTGTCTATATTCAGTGACTATAGTATGCTTTGAGACATTATGAATGGTGCTTTCTGTTTGTCCACCAAAGTAGGCTAACAAGGCCTCAGTATAACAATCTATACTGAAACCCAAAACTTCTGACAAAGCAGCACCCAGCTATACGGTGTTAAACATTCACGTATAGATGTGCATTTCAATGATAAGAAAATTACTCCATGAGAGAGATTACCAGCAAACAGGGCCCAAAGGATATCATAGGTACATGTTGGCATGAACTGACAGGAGACTAAGAAACTGCTGAGGTAATTCACTGAGCAAAGTGCTTTGACACAGTAAATGCAAGCAGTTCTAAAATTAAAAGTGTAGTTTTCACATATTTGAATCTTACAGCAGCAGCAATGCCCACATCTGCAGAATTCTGACATTAAATAGCCCCATCTGTACAGATCCTATTGATATCACAGTTATATTTTCACAGCCCTTCCAATTTGCCACTGAGTTTTCAGTTAGAACTAACAGCAAGCACTCAAGGTAGCTTCCTCTGGACAATGAGAATGACTATCTCCACCTGAAATGGCAGTAAAACCAAAAATAAATAAATAAAGGAGTTTGGAAGAATGAGATCCAGAATTTCTGTTTGAATATCATTCCATTGGAACTACTTTTGTAGTATTTAAGTGTCATCGTAATTGTCTGTAAAATACCAAAGGCATTGGATCAGGTCACCTGCCTGCTCACCCTCCTGCAAATCAGCAGTAAATGGGAAAAATTTTATTGCCTAGAAATCCATCCTATGTCTGTAATGTTAAATGTGCTCTTTAGTGGTGTCGGCACATTCTATTCCTCTTCCAGAACTGAATTCCATTGATGCTGATTCCAGCCTGTATCTTGCAGTCGCCACCCGTGACAGTCCTGTAGCTGTTCTAAATTTCTGTGGTCACACGACTCCTAATGCACTGCAGGCGTTACCACCACAACCCTTCAGTGAGGGACAGTGGGCTGCACACTGCAGAAGCTGGGCCATGGCAGAGGGCCCCAGGATATCACACGCCTTCTTACTGCTTCTCTTTGTCTCTGATGATCAGAGACATTTGGAATACAGCTGAGAACATACATTAATAAAATTAAAATTAATTTTAAAAACTGAAATGTTAACCCTTTATCTCTCCACACCTGCTGAGCATTTCTAGTATTTACTGTTTTATTTTTGATTAACTGCATTGCAATCTTTTGCATTTGTACTTTCTGTAATTCTCTGGTAAAGTGCTTTAGCCCTTCAATCATTTCAACGGACCTTTAGGGCAACAGGAATATGTCTGCTGGAGGTCTAATTCTCGACAACCTGACTTTAACACGCAAAGAAGCACTTGATGCCAAAAAGAAGTGTGAGAAAAGTCACTTAGCAAAAGGAATAAAAGTAATTTCTATCTCCTTTCTTGGTGTGATATGCTCATAGCTATCTGCCAAATTATGTAGGAATAATAGTTGGTAGCTATAGAAGACTTACAGGTAATTGGGAAGTCTATGTGGCAATTAGAAACAGGCCTGCTCCAAACCTGATCTTCACATTCCAATGGATCGATCATTTAAAGGGAATTTTTAAAAATTTGCACTCAACAGGTTATGAATGACTGAGAAAAGAGTGTTTATCTTCATTATAGCCAATCTGTATATGAAGGACTGAAAGGTGACTTTACCTATCATGGTGATCAGGCAACACTTCCAGAATTGTGCAACATTCTACTTCGTTCATGCTCAAAAAGTTGCACCACACTAGCATTTGCATTTCTTGATGTAACTGTTGCATTTTGTTTTCCAAACCCACACATACAGATAACTAGTTAAAACCCCTCGTCCCTTTTCATTATAGCTCCATTGAACTCCAATTGGATAGAACCGGATAGTTCTCTCTCTAAATTAGTGTTGCCCATGATTGCACAGTGGATTGCCGCTTCAAGCTCATTTCAATAATTGCACTCTAAGACATTTGGCAGCTGAGCCTTTACGTGACATAAAATCATCCTGTTGAAACATGCTGTTGACAGCTAGAGCATTGACAGTCTGTCAAAATCAAATGGGATTGTGAAGTCGCAATGCAGAACTATTCCTAGTACTCAAGATGTTGCCTTCAAAATTCTATAACGTGCCAGATCGAGCTGGGAGCTTTCATGCAAAATTTCAGAGTGGCATTGATAATTGGACAATGGGCAGCTGAAGCTTGGTTGGTAGGATCTGATAATAACCCTGTGAACTGCCTTGGGAGACTTCACAGCTTCATAAAGATACCAATAGAGATGCACATAGTTGTAGATCCCAATGTAGAGTTGAATTCCATAATAAGGAATGGTCCAAAGGTACATTGCTGGTCTCTGCTGACATAGCTGAAGCAGGAGTAAGGGTTTGTGGTCCTAAAACAGAGTCTACAAATGAGAAGTGAATGCTGGACAAGGACATTCTTGGCACAGACCTCCTCCACAACCAATTAGACTATTTGTGGAGATTTAGCTAGTCTCCACAAATAGTGGAAAGAGAAAGAGAAAACTACATCAAACAGGGTATCAACAATCTACATGTCACCTTATTGTGGGAATGTATCACAAGGTGCTTCATTGGACAGCAGTTAAGTGGAGAGTGAAGGTGATTAATAAAGGAGTTATAATTAAGAGCTTGGTCAGAAACGTAGTATTTATGGAGGGACAGAGGAAAAGTGGGAGAAGGAGAAGTGGAAAGGATTGGAGAGTATTCCAAAACTAAAGATCTAATCTGGTAAAAGTATGGCTACTAACAATAGATCAAAGGGAACAGGAGATGCATTTTAGGCCAGAGTTGGAGGAATGCAGATTTCTCAGAGAGTTGTCGAGCCAGAGGAGTCTGCAGTGATGTGAAGGATCAATGCCAGGCAAGGATTAGCTCATGATAATAAGTGGTTTAAAACTGAGGCCTAGGTGGACAGGGAGCCAACAGTGGTCAGTCAATACAAGGGATTATGGGTAAATAAGATCTGAGGGAGTCAAATTTTCGACAGCTGAGCTTTGGATAAGTTCAGGTTTACAGAAGGTGGAGGATGGAATACCGTACCTCAGGGTGCTAGAGTGATCTAGTCTGAGGATAATAAAGGCAAGGAGATAGGAAACATCAGATAGGGTGAGGAAATGACAGCGATGGAAGGTGTTAGGGAAGCGGAAGGGAGATGTCTTTGTGATGGAGCAGATTTCGAGGCAGATGCTTGATTCAGTGTCTAATAGATTTGTGAAGAGTCTATGGGGTTAGTGGTGGGGCGTAAAGATAATTGCTCTAGATTGTCTATTGTTTAATTAGGTGAACAGTGAAAATTTACATTATGTGGTACCTTTTGCATCCCTTTCTGAAAGGCAAGTGAAAATGAAGGAAATAACCAAATGAATGCTCAAGAAGGAAGGAAATTTTGGCAAACAGACAAGAGAAAATTAATGATAAGGAAAAGAACGGGAAATTGACAGAAATTAAGAGTAGTGATTAGGAGATGTTTCGTATTCAGGAAAAGAACTAGGCAGTTAACTGAAATAAAGTGGGAAAGTAGAGTGGCAGCATGAATTAGGCCAGGGTTTAGCAGCACATCAGAATGAACCAGAGGAAAGGAGGGAGGGAAGAAAGCTGGCATAAACTGGAAGGGCAGGAATTTGGAGGAGAAACAGCAGGTCTGTGAAATTTATCGAGCCAGATAGAGTATCAAGTTGTACTGGGCGGAACAGAGCAGTGAAAGGAGGAGAAAGAGAGTAATTGTTGAGGTGACCTTTGTTACGTAGCGCATAAGCTGTGGTTAGTTGAGAACGTAAATAACACTTTCGTTCCAGTTTTAATCTGAGTCACATTACAAGAGTAGGCATGTTAGAGCAGGATGCCAAACTTACACGTTGCCTGATTTTTGTAGTGTTTTAGAAAGGAGCATAATATTGGACAAGAGGTAAATTAGGCATCTTACCCAAAACCATCGTTAAAATGCTCATTGATTTCCTATATTGTAAGATTGAAGATTCATTGAATCTGCTGTATAAGTTTGCTTAAAATTGACCATCATTTAAAATCTCCAAGGGAGAACACACTCCTTGCTTCAATTCCATCAATTCTTTGGATTTCTGCTTTAGGCATTTATGTGCTTACATTATTTATATTTTGTAAGTGCAAGCAATGAATGTCCTTCATACCGACAGCACAACTTACAAACCCCATATGAATATTTGTGTTCACATATCAGGGTCATTATTAACTTATCTACCTTTTGGGGCTGACATCAGTTTTCCTTTTTGAAGTTGTTGATTGGATTTTGCCAATTTTCTTGTTTGGCATATATATCTAATTCTTGAGATTGCCCAGCTATCTCGGGTGTAAATGATAGATTCTAAAGGACAGTCAGCTGCAAAGAGACTAAGGCACTTTGAAAAAGTTTTAAGTTGACCCCCACCCACCCCCACCCTGTGCCTGTGCCCCAATCAGTTGCTTAAGCCACTTGATTGACTGGGCCACTTGTACAATGTCTTCCCATGTTCTCCCTCAGTCTAATGATCAATTGGACGTAAAGAAGCTTGTTATGCCCTGCATGTGTAACTAACTGGTCCTCATTAATGAAAAGGTCAGGGAGGAGTATCTTATTTCACCAGTGTGTAACCATGGCTGGCTGCTGGCCTCAGGAATGTAGGGCTGGAGGTAACTTGCTTTGTGAGTGGGTTTCAGCCCTCTTCACAGGCTGTCACCAAGACAACTGCAAAGCTGTACTTTTGAAAGAGAAAAAAATAAAAGCACAGGCTTTGAAAGAATCACCTTAATCTTCAGCAAGTGAATATCAATGATTTAAGATTCGCAGCAAGCACCATTTCACCCTTACCTCACGTCTTCTTTTCCCTGAACTTCTCTAGGTATGGGATCTGAAAGCCACTGAGACAAGTGATAATTACATCCATTATGAAAGCTGTTGGCACGTTTTAAAAAAAATCTTTGTCCCGAGCATTTATCTTCTCCATGGCCTGAGTGTTCTACCATTCAAGATAGCATTAAGGAAGCCACAATGAATTCTCCTGACCTGGCAATTATTAGCTATATCCTGTCCACAGGGAATAGTCTGCAGCTTGCTTCTGATAAGCTGCTGCTGTTGTACCTAATCAACTACTGCAATAAAATACAGCTACAAGCATTAACTGAAGATTCATCGCAGTCAATAGCTATAAATTCAGTCAGAGAAACATTCACTATCAATGCATGTGCCACTTTCACACCTAATAAAATTAGCTGTACTGGTAATAAGCCTGGCAACACAGGCTTTCCAACAATCAGACCTGATAATCACAGCTCATTTATAATCAATCGCAATCTGTTTTACTGGAGCTATTGTTACATATTCAGCTTATTAATTTATTGCAACTTTAGTTCTTGTCGGGGTTTTTTAATATGTTAATTAAATAAACAGCATCTTTGCAATGTTATTCACTAATATTTTCTGAGAACAACTGTCTTCCACTGCAGCCAATGTTATATCACTCAATTACATCACTTATTTACATTAATGAAAAGGCAATGAGTTTTATAAAAGATGAAGTATGGTACTTTGGCACAGCACACAGCTTAGAAGGTGTTACAGATCATATAACAAATAGCTGTGGGTGTTTGACAAATAGAGTAATGCATAGGGCGTGTTCTATACCAGATAAAGGTTATTCAGGGGGTATCTTCTTTCTTTATTATTCAAAGTAACATAAGTCAATTTTTGTCCTTTAGTCGACACCATCAAGTGGGGACTAAAAATCCTCAAATCCAGCCCTCCACCCCACCCCCTCCCTACTGCCATCCTCCCTGACAGTGACATTTCTGACCTTGGTGAAGTGTCTGGAGTCAGAGTGAGGTCATCCAATTTTAATCATTCTGGCAGGCATCCATGCCATTGAGGGCATGTATCACTGGAAGGAGGGAGGGGACTGGAGCTGAAGTAATGTTACTAATCTATAGTGGGAAGCTGGCAAAAGCTCCTTTCACAAGACACTACTGATAGTAAATTGGCCTCCTATCAGGACCGATTAAAAACTGAGCTCTAAAAAATCTATAGGAGTCTTCCAGGCCATGACCCTAGTCTGGAGACCCTCATCAGTGATACTGGATACCTGGCAATTGCTAGTAAACACAATGTATGGAGAAAAAGTGGAACTTGAGGGAAATCTGGCAGCATAAGTCATTGTATGAGCTCACCTCCTTATTATGTCAGTGATTTTGTGTGGGGCAGATTTTCATTAAATATTTATAGTCCTCCCTCCATTAACAGCTTCAGTTAAAAGAAGAAAGACACATTTCTTCAGAACTAATCACTCCCCTTCCATGAAGGTACTTTACAGTCAATGAAGTATTTTTAAAATGATCACTGTTGACCTTCACCAATTTTTATCGATGCACCATTGAAAGCATCCTATCCAGATGCATCACAGCTTGGTATGGCAACTGCTCTGCCTGAGACCGCAAGAAACTGCAGAGAGCTGTGGACAAAGCCCAACACATTACGGAAAACAGCCTCCCCTCCGTGGATCCTGTCTACACTTCAGAATCAGAATCAGAATCAGAATCAGGTTTATTATCATTGACTTATATGTCGTCAAGTTTGTTGTTTTGAGGCAGCAGTACAGTGCAGACACATAAAATTACTGTAAACTACAAAATAAATAGTGCAAAAATAAGGAATAATGAAGTAGTGTTCATGGATTCATGGACTGTTCAGAAATCTGATGGTGAAGAGGAAGAAGCTGGTCCTAAATCATTGAGTGTGGATCTTCAGACTTCTGTACCTCTTCCCCAATGGTAGTAACAAGAACAGGGCATGTCCCAGATGGTGTGGGCTCTTAATGATGGATGCCACCTTATTGAGGCACCACTTTTTGAAGATGTCCTCAATGGTGGGGAGGGTTGTGCCTGTGATGGAGCAGGCTGAGTCCACAACCCTCTGCAGCCTCTTGTGATCCTGTGCATTGGAGCCTCCATACCAGGTGGTGATGCAACCAGTCAGAATGTTTTCCATTGTACATTCGCAGAAATTTGCAAGAGTCTTTGGTGACATACTAAATCTTCTCAAACTCTTAACGAAGTAGAGCCGCTGACTCGCCTTCTTTGTGATTGATTCTTCTCGCTGCCTCGGTAAAACATAGAACATGGAACACTACAGCACAGTACAGGCCCTTTGGCCCACAATGTTGTGCCAACATTCCATCCCACTCTAAGATCTATCTAACTCTTCGTTCCCACATAGCCCCCTATTTTTCTATCATTCATGTGTCTATCTAAGAGTCTCTTAAATGTCCTTAATGTATTTGCCTCTACAACCTCTGCCTGCAGTGCGTTTCACTCTGTGTAAAAAACTTACCTCTGACATCCCCCTTATACCTTCCTCCAATCACCTTAAAATCATGTCCCCTCGTCTTAGCCATTGTCACCCTGGGAAAAAGTTTATGACTGTCCACTTGATCTATGCCTCTTATCATCTTGTACACCTCTATCAAGTCACCTCTCATCCTCCTTCTCTCCAAAGAGAAAAGCCCTAGCTCACTCAACCTATCCTCATAAGACATGCTTTCCAATCCAGGCAACATCCTGGTAAATCTCCTCTGCACTCTCTCTAAAGCTTCCGCATCCTTTCTATAATGAGGCGACCAGAACTGAACACAATACTCCAAGTGTGGTCTGACCAGAGTTCTAGAGAGCTGCAACATCACCTCGTGGCTCTTGAAATCAATACCCTGACTAATGAAGGCCAACACTCCATATGCCTTCTTAACAACCCTATCGACCTGCGTGGTAACCTTGAGGGATCTATGAATGTGGACCCCAAGATCCCTCTGTTCCTCCACACTGGTAAGAATCCTGCAATTAACCTGGTACTCTGCCTTTGAATTCGATCTCCTGAAATGTATCATTTCATACTTATCCGGGTTGAACTCCATCTGCCACTTCTCAGCCCAGCTCTGCATTCTATGAATATCCTGTTGTAATCTACAGCAACCTTCTACACTATCCACAACACCACCAACCTTTGTGTCATCAGCAAACTTACTAACCCACCCTTCCACATCCTCATCCAAGTCATTTATAAAAATCACAAAGCAGCCAATATAATCAAAGACCTCACCACCCTGGACATTCTCTCTTCTCCCCCCTCCCATTGGGTAGAAGATACAAAGCCTGAAAACACGTACCACCAGCTCAATGACAGCTTCTATCTTGCTTTTATAAGACTATTGAACGGTCTCCTAGCTTGAAAAGGTGGACTCTTGACCTCACAACCTACCTCATCATGGCCTTGTACCTTACTGTCTACCTGCACTGCACTTTCTCTGTAACTGTAACACTTAATTCTGCATTCTATTATTGTTTTCCCTTGTACTACCTCAATGCACTGATGTGATGAAATGATCTGTATGGATGGCATGCAAAACAAAGTTTTTCACTGTACCTCAGTACATGTGACAATAATAAACCAATTGACCAAAGCTTTATGCAACTAGAAAAAAAAGGGAATTAAAAGAAAACAACAGAGGGAAAAAGTGATGGACTGGGCAGTCATATATTTCAAGCAAAAAACAAACTGCTGGAGGAAGTCAGCGGATCAGGCAGCATTTGTGGAGGGAATGGACAGTCAACACTTCGGGTCAAGACCCTTCATCTGATCTCTATGACTATGCTTTTTCCTCCAGATTCCAGCATCTGCAGTCTCTGTGCCTCCAAGTTATATTTCACTTACGTTTCTCACCTCATGTGATTTCTGATATCTAATCAGGAACCGGTAATGGGCTAGAAGTATGGATGCCTATTAGTGTTGGGAAAACTCGTCATCTCTCAGTGATCCCTTTCTTCCTTCCTGTCCAATGTTGAGGAAAATTGGAAAGCACAAGTGAAATTCCATCCTTTCAAGAGATGCAGAAATTGGCAACCTCATCGAAAGAGGGTACAATACATGGCTAAAGAAACACTGCTCTTCTCTTTGATAATTTGCTCCATTTCTATGGTAACTTGTTAAGCACTGTTCAGCCTTTGATCTTTCACAGGCAAATCCCTTCTCATTGAGGTATTCTTTTTCTGCATGGAGACCACAGGTGTTAGGGGAAGGACGTGGGTGGTGTACCTATTTACCATTATTCACATGAAGCAGGGTGTGCCACAGTGTTCACACCGCGTCCAGCCCCCCTCCTCAGGTGAGGAATGATTGAAGACAACACTCTGATAGACCGTAGTATTGGCAATTGACTTTTTATTCCACTTCTGTCTTTTGGCAGCAGGAGGACAGGGAAGAAGCCTGGAAAAAGCTCTAATCCATCATGTAGTTTTATTCAGCTGAGAAGGAGAAGGAAATGGTCGCAGGCTGTTCAAGTTGCTCTCCTGTTGAAAATTCTGTTGGATAATAAAGAACTTAATAATATTCCATTAACATTATAAGCAATAATATTGCCAGTAACTTACTTCTGTAATCTAACAAAGCTCAGATAGAGGTTTCAGACAAAAATTGATTGTGTTTTTCTCTCACAGTTGTTTGAACTGGTTAATAAGATTACTCTCCTGACATCATCGTCAGCTATTCATTATTCTATATGCAAACAAAAATCATCACATGTGCAGAGAATACTTCAATACGTCTATTATACTGTGTACGCCTCCCCGGCTATAACTGGTCACCAGCTGGAAATTTTTTGCAAATAGGATTGATTGAATTTTAAATTAACTACCTCCAGCTCCCCTGATGGCTCTGCCAGCAAGGGCATCACACAACTGAGTATTCATCGGCTGGATTTCCCACTCCAATAAGATTTGCAAAGGTAACAACCAAGGTAACTGGTCAGGCCCAGAACAAAGACTGTGTGGGAAGTTGCTCCATTAGGCATGGCAATGGACATATGACACATCTCCTTAAATAATATGGAATTTTGGAAGTAGATGGTTGGAAAAGGAGAACTTGGAATTATAAGGCACCTCAGAATCTCTCAAAGCATTTAACAACAGGACATACTTTTTGAAAATAGGTACTATTGCAAGAAACACAGGGGTTTATTTGCACGCAGGAAGATCTTTAAGAATCATAAAGAAAAACAGCACAAAAACAGGCCCTTTGGCCCACTAAGTCCCTGCGGACCATCAACCACACATTTACATTAATCCTACATTAATCAGGAAGACTAGTTTGATAATGACCTGATTACCTGCTCTAGTGATGTTGATTAATGGATAAATATTAGCCAGAATACAGAAAATATAATGTATATCTGAACCTTGGAAAAACCATGCAGTCTGGGTGTCCTGAATGTTTTGGGCTTCCAGGTTGGGAAAAGGAATTTAAACTTTAAGAGTTCTGTTTTCCTAATGTGATCAATTGCAAAGTGATTGCCAGTACCAGGCAAGGCAGGGTAATCAAATTCTGACTGCATATCCTCCCCAAGTTACAACAGGGTTCCATTCCTGTGAACTGTTTGTGACCGGAACAATTCGTAAGTCAGAAATGCAGCCATGAACCGAGTTCCCCCACAGCAGAAGATACCTGCAGACCCACATCAAGCTGCAAATCCATCCCACTGGTCTCCCAAATGCTCATTTGTATGTATGGGCATACATACGTCAGGCATTTGTAAGCTGGGGAAAAGACTTCAGTCCACATGGTTCTGAGATCTGAATGCAGCAGAATTCAGGATTGCTGCTGAAGTGAATTGTGAGATTCTGACAGTTATCGTGCAGGTTTCCATGTACTGATGGATCCCATATCATTACCCTCATTATTTTTGGGTAAGTACAATAAACATAAGTTTTAAAATGTTTTATATGGAAGAGATACCTATAAAGCACAATATTACATAGAGTCAGAGTCAAAGAGCACAGAAACAAGCCCTTCAGCTCAACTGGTCCATGTCAACCAAGATTCCCATCTAAACTAGTCCCATTTGCCCGTATTTGGCCCATATATCTCTAAATTTTTCCTATCCATGTACCTGTCCAAGAGCCTTTTAAATGTTTTTAATGTACCTGCCTCAACCACTTCCTCTGGCAGCTCAGTCCATATACTGTCTACCCTCTGGGTGAAAAAGTTGCCCCTCAAGTTCCTATTAAATCTCTCCCCTCTCACCCTAAACCTATGGCCTCTAGTTCTTAATTCCCCAACCGTGGGGAAAGAAAAACTGTGTACATTCACCCTATCTATGACCCTCATGATTTTATACACCTCTATAAATTCATTCTTCGATGCTCCAATGAATAAAGTCCCAAACTGCTCTCTCCATATTTCATATTACTATCATTTAAAAATTCCATTGTATATTCAAAAATATCCACTGTTAAGGAATAGCCAAGATTGGAATCCATCATTGAAATATATCTGTACTTTAAATACTGCTTGATCTTGAGAAATTTGGAATGGAGATCCTGCACCATATAAATTTCCCTGCTTTCACCCATCACTGTCAGCCCTGCTCCCCCAAACTCAAACCACTGCAACCTCCTTTTCCAACCACCATCCTGCCTATAACTTCCACCGTCCTTTCCCCCTCCCCAAACTGGAATCCACTAAAATTAATCAAAAGAATTTGATTCATTTTGGCATCATGGATCATGGGCTTCACCGTGGACAGAGGTCCCACACTGTTAAGACACAATCTCATCGTATCTAAAGGAAAATACAAAGCCAGCATGGATGATAGATATAAATGGAGTCAAACTTGATCCTAGTGCCTTCCAGAATCAAAAAAGAAGCAAGTAACGACTTGCACTCCAGTTACTCCATTTGCAGTAATAGAACATCCTGACATGATTTACAGTCAGCAAGATGTTTTGAACACAGCTACTGTTCTAATGGAAAAACGCAGCATCCAATTTACACCCAGCAAGCTCCCACAGACAGCAATGTGACAGCAACCAGATAATCTGTTTTGGTGATGCTGACTGAGGAAAAACTAATGACCAGGTTGCCCAAGTGAACTTCCCTGCTTTCCTTCAAATAGTGCCTGTAGGATATTTATGTCCACCCAACTAGACAAGGAAATAAAAATAATAAAAAAAACTGCTGATATTGGAAATCTGGAATAAAAACGGAAAAGGCTGGAAACACTCAGCAGGTCAGCAACATGTGGAAAGAGAAGCTCAATAAACATTTCAAGTTGAGATGCATCATCACTATGAGTAGACAGGGTTTCAGTTTAACTAATATGATCTTAAAGACAACATTCCTGATAGTGCTGTATTCCCTCGTGATTGCTTAGAACATTAGCCAAGAAAGTTCCAAAACTGGTACTTGAACATATAGATCTCTGACTCAGAAGCAAATAGCAAGACACTGAGCTATAATTAGACCTTTGATTCTCAGAGTCTAATATCAGGAAGAATAGTTACTTCGGCAGGTGTCAGAAAAGGGTTTCATCTGTACCCGAGGAAGAGTTTACCCAGTAAAATGAGTCAGACTACAGGATATGAAAGCAAACCACTTAAAAATAATATTTATTCAATAATGTTTTTGGAAGGGGTAAGTTTCAGTATCTTAATGTGGTGTTAATCCCTCAGTAAACTTTTCATCTTGATTTTCCTTTTGCATACATTTTATCTGCATGAAATATTTTAATCATAAACTGACTTTCATCTCGATGTCTCTGGGTCAGAACAAGGTTAAACCTTGAAAATATAAAACAGCACTGATTAGCATAAGAAGTTGTTATTCTAATATATATGAAACTTGATTTTTTATGCACTAATAAAATATCTTGTTTTACTTCAATGGAGAAAATATCAACATAAATTTCAGAATTATTAGAACCTTAACTCTTCAGCATCTTCCAACAGTTATTGATGCCTTTCATTTCCCTCTACCCTGTCCACTCAACCACAGCTTCCCATCCCCAATCACCCCTCTCCCCCTCTTGTCCGTCTACAGTAAAAGTTTTGGACATAACTGGGATACAACTTCCCAGTGGCAGGTTCAACTTCAGCTTAGACTAAACAGCAGTGTTCATTGGGACTACATTGTTGACCTAGTGACTTCATT